>NC_090945.1:43155587-45655587 GCF_040807025.1 Struthio camelus | reverse complement strand
ACCCACAGGTATGACTATTCCTCACTGGAAGAAAAGGAAATAAGTTAAGATTAATACGGAAATTAAAAGTGTGGCTGATGGTAACTATTGACTATTCATTAGAAACCTTAATAAAATGCTTTTTCTTCATATTTCAGTGACCCAAGTACTTTATTTGGATGTATATATTTTTATTATGTTTGAATGCAATGATGATACTCCTATAAGAAAAAAAGAATAAGTAGCAAAACAAATGAACAAAACCTTCATTTCGATTAAAAGATTACTAGTATTAAATTTAATTTGAAAATCTATTGATAGTTTAATGGAATTTAAAATTTATTGATAGTACATTTAGGATTTCAGATATGATGAACTCACACATTCTTTCCACTAACTTACCTCCCAAGTGAAAGAGTAGTGCTATCACTTGGTCTTTGAACGGAACCAAAAGAGAACATTTTTACTGCTGAAAAATATTCCTGACTTTCAACTAGAATTTTTTACTTGTCCAATTTTATTTCAGTACATTATATTACATCTACATTAAACTCCAGTTACATGGAGAAATAAGAACAAAATGCAGCAAGGCAGTAAGCAGAAACGCTATTATAAAGTACTGATTTTGTTCAAAAGGAAGAACTAATACAATTTTTAAAATTAATTTCATTATAAATAAAAACACTACAGACTAGATCACATGTAAAATCTGACCGGGTTCTTCAGTCTTTCATTTAAAAAAACCAGACTTTTTTGGCAGTATATATACATAGTGCTATGCAATAACATCAAATCAATCAAATGATTTGTCTTCAAGAAATTTTAATGCTGTTTAAAAATTCTTTCAATATTGTCATCAGATATTCTATTTTAAAATAAACTAGAATTTAACAGATGTGCACTGAGAACCATCGCAGCTGACTTCATTTCTGAATGTACTGCACTTATGAATAGAGCCACTACCTCCCTCACTGAGCTTTACGTCTGCAGCGTTTAATATCGAGGTGACCACAAGAATCTGGCAGACAGTGATAATGTTTGAATATTCCTAGATATATTCAATGAATCTTATTCTCATTTTCACCAAAAGTCCTCGACACTGTTTTATGAGTGACTTCAAAAGAACTCATTTCAAGCATCTATGTAATTCTACCAGGTCATGTCACAAGGCATCAGAGGAGGTGAAGAGACTCTTACCCATACAGTACAATAATATTTGCAGCAAGTGCAAGGAAAAAATCCCAGCCAACAATATGAATTATTCCAGGCACTACATATGCTTTCCTTTTGTGAGCAAAAATTTAAACCCAGACTGTGACTGGCACCTATGACAGAGAATGACACATGGAAAGAAACGTATGAAGTCCATCTCCTCTTCTCATTGCCTGATTAGAGCCAGTCACGCTTCTGCAAAGGAGTCATCCTTTTAAGTTAGAGTACTTAATAAAAATGGGTTCTCCTTTTCCACTGTAATTGATGGTCAGTTTTCCATACTGTAATTTGTTCAGATTGTTTAACCTGACACATGATTTAGAGCCATAGTTAGACATATGCAATGTGGGAAATCAGTAAGCCTCTTGTGAAAATCTTCACAGCGTGCATTTTTTGTTGTACAGCTGTGTTTTAAGAAAAACTTTAGTGTAAAAATTCTGAAAACTTTCATTGTTCAGGAAAAAATGTACAAGATTCAGGAAAACAGTCCACCAAAAAGACTGACCAAAAGTTTGTCAATTCTTCTAACTACATTAACTGTCTAGTATGTGAAGGTTCCTCTTCCTGTGCATCATGGGTCTCTTCTTTCCTTATCAATGTTAAAAATCTTCCTCTAGCATTTTTACAATGTTAAGTTCCAAAAGTGCTTTATGAACTTTAATTAAACTTCAGCATAAATAACCCAAGACATGCAGGTATTCTTATTTTGCAAATGAGAAAGATGGCTTACAGAGAAGTGACCTTGGACAAGCCTGTATAGAAAAAAATCTGAACAGAAGCCAGGTTTACAGCTCAGGGCTTTCTTGTGCAGCCTACTAGTCCAGCTTCATCATTTCATTTCTTGCTTATGTTCTTACAAATTCAATAGCTGCCTGTGCTTACCTATTTTCAAAATTCCTACAAACTTCACGGGGGAGCACACAAAGACCTAACTACTGTATACGCAGTAAAAGCTGGTCAGCTGGTATTTGGATCTTATCCCTCCGATGAGGTAAATACCTCTTTTCCTAATAGCTTCTTTAGATCCTCTGAGTATGTGTGTTAGCAGAAAGTACAACCTCCTATTTTCCTTAAATGCAGAAGGGATTTTGCTGTGCTAACTGCTTGCTCATGCAACCCGTTTGTGCAGGCTGCTTTCTGAATGAGTTCAGGAATTGTTCCAATATGCCTAAAATGTTATCTTGCTGACACAAGTTCAGTTATGATTTTTAATTCCAAAGTGAAAGCTCCACAAACATGTCCGTAAGCTTTTAAGCTAATTTTGAGGCAAGAATACATTTCCCCTTCTAATGTAACGGTCTGTTGGGCACTTACTTGCAAGGCTTCTGACACTGTCTCCCATCACATCCTTGTAGGTAAACTCAGGAAGCGTGGGCTAGATGAGTGGAAGGTGAGGTGGACTGAGAACTGGCTGGATGGCCGAGCTCAGAGGGTTGTGGTGAATGGCGCAGAGTCAAGTTGGAGGCCTGTAGCTAGCCATGTCCCCCAGGGGTCAGTCCTGGGTCCAGTTTTGTTCATCAGTGACCTGGAGGAAGGGACAGAGTGCACCCTCAGCAAGTTTGCTGATGATACTAACTGAGAGGAGTGGCTGACACAGCAGAGGGCTGTGCTGCCATTCAGAGGGACCTGGACAGGCTGGAGAGCTGGGCAGAGAGGAACCTCCTGAAGGTCAACAAAGGCAAGTGCAGGGTCCTGCACCTAGGCAGGAATAATCCCATGCAGCAGTACAGGCTGGGGGCTGACCTGCTGGAAAGTAGCTCTGCAGAGAAGGACCTGGGAGTGCTGGTGGACAAGTTGAGCATGAGCCAGCTATGTGCCCTTGTGGCCAAGAAGGCCAATGGAATCCTGGGGTGCATTAGGCAGAGTGTTGCCAGCAGGTCGAGGGAGGCGATCCTGCCCCTCTACTCAGCCCTGGGGAGGCCTCACCTGGAGTACTGTGTCCAGTTCTGGGCTCCCCAGGACAAGAGAGACATGGCACTACTGCAGAGAGTCCAGCAGACGGCTACAAAGATGATGAGGGGACTGGAGCATCTGGGCCTGTTTAGCCTGGACAAGAGAAGACTGAAGGGGGATCTGATCAATGTGTATAAGTACCTGAAGGGAGCATGTCGCGAGGATGGGGCCAGGCTCTTCTCCGTGGTGCCCAGCAATAGGACGAGAGGCAACGAGCACAAACTGAACCACAGGAAGTTTTGTCTGAACATGAGGAAAAACTTCCTTACTGTGAGGGTGACTGAGCATTGGAACAGGTTGCCCAGAGAGGTAGTGGAGTCTCCTTCCCTGGAGATATTCAAAAGCCATCTGGACACAATCCTGGGTAATGTGCTCCAGGTGACCCTGCCTGAGCAGGAGGGTTGGACTAGATGATTGCCAGAGGTCCCTTCCAACCTCAATCATTTTGTGATTCTGTCATACTATTTAGGTAATAGGCACACTCCTCAGAATTACATAATCTTTTGTGCCACTCGTCCACCTTGCCTTCTGTCTCTCCATGTTTTTATGTTTATCCCTCTTTCTGAACAACTGAGAGGTAAGAATATCAAATGGCATAAGTAGAAAATATTATTGCTAAATAAATTTCATCATAACCTGAGAGATATTTTAGTTACAAAAAATAATCAGTGAAAAAACTTTAGGCTCATCCTCAAACCCATGAGAAGACTGCTTAGTGAAAGCAAGGTGACACCACTGCTAGCCTGTTAGACCAGAGCCAGGGCTGCCTCCTGTCCACAGCGAGTATGTAAATGCAACAAGAAGACAGTTTGGCAGAGTCCTTTAAGAACAGCTGGGCAGCATTTTATGAGTTGGAAGGCTGATGTTCGATCTCACTGTTAACATTCCATTAGAGAAGATCTGAACATAGATATCTTACAACCTTTGTTAATTCTTAAGTACTAAAGTAGATGGTATAGGGTATAAGGGAAAAATAAGGTATTAATATCACTTCCTTTCCCTGTCCAGTTATCACTTTTATTCAGCAGTGAAGATATTCCAAAAATATATTCTCAATTAATAAACTTATGTTTTTCAAACATAAAAAGTTTTGGAAAAGACTCTGAGAAAAACTATGTATTACAAGTCAATGTGAGAGGAAACAATGGCTACTAAACAAATTATTTACCTATCCTTACTGTAACACCATAACCTATGTCTTCAATGCCCTTGCAGCAATGAGCCTATGGCATAGATATTAGCCTCTAGGCAGAACTAGTCCTAGCAGTGTTTCACCATTACAGTAGGTTGCTGCTGCAGCCAAAAGAGTAAAACAAAGTGTAAACTAGTAGTGTACAAATATAATAACAACATATGGAAAGCACGCATGTTACAGGCTATATGCAGTATTTCTCAACTGCAGTCTGTGGTATGTATACCAGTGATCTGTAGACTAGAGAAGAAGGTATGCAGGATGGGAACAACTACTTATGCACACATGCGCATATGTCCATCTGGTGCTGTATACCTGTAAATAAGTAAAGAAAATGGTGGAGAGTGATTAAAAAAAAGTTGTTGCATAACTTTTTTAAAAAATGAATTTTTAATTTTTTGCAAGTAAAAACTACTGTGATAGCACTCTGCAGAGTGATGTGGATTTTTGTTAAAGTCTGTGGACTTTTATGAACATCACTTTTCTAAGATCTTGATTCAAAAATATTTGAAATAAAAAGATGAGCATTATTAACTTGTGCTGAAATCAACAGAAGAAAAGGGTATTAACGGAAAACTTCTAATCACAAAAATACATAAATGGATAAAAAATCATCACATGACAAAGGAAATGTGAACATCAGTCATCTTGCTACCACCATCAGACTTACCACCAGTTAAACTAGGCTTAGCTTGGCCTCATGCCTTGCACAATATTCCCGTCACTAATGGAATGATATTGCTTTGAAAAATTTAGGGTTCTGTCTGTTGTTCTTGCTTCCTGCTGTTTTAAAAAATTAAAATATATTCTTTCTGTACTTGACATAGCTCCTTAAAGGAGCTATGTTCCTGTAAAATAATGTTATTCCTGTGACTATTAGGCAGATCAAAATTTTGAAGGCCTTAGAAAAGTTGTCGTGATGTACTGATTTTACTAACAATTCACAAACGTATGTATATTTGTATATTAAGATACTCTTTTGGAAATATTTAACCACTTTTCATAAACTAAAAATACAAAATAAAGTTCAGAGATCTATAAACACTGTCTTACTGCATTATCGTTTAATAAAAACGTCAAGAGCATGCTCATGAAAATATTAATGCAAAAACTACATTACCGACAGACAAAGTCAATAAACAAAATAGCTGCTAAAACCCAAAAGTGTGAGGTTCACTCTTAGCAGAGAACAAACACATTGTAAAAAAATGAAAAAGAAATTATACTTGCTGCTCTTATCTGAGCAACAAAACTTTTCCTTGTTTCTTACCTACAGAACCGCTTTCCTATTCCTCCTAATATCTCCCCACTGCAGGTAAATCAGGAACAAACAGCAATCCTGAAAGAAAGCACCTGTGTTATTGGATCAAATTCCCCAGAACTGCATTACAGTTATACTTCTGAAAGCATCAAGTCAGCATCTACCCCAGAAGCAATAAAATGCATGCCAACCCACTAAAAGAGCTCTCTTATACAAAACACCAAAAAGGAAAAAAAAATCCCCTAAATTATAATCGGGCAATACCAGTGCTGTTACTATACGGAGGAGTAACTCCATCATACCTCCAGTGTTCAACAAATTCTTCCTGTATTTGTACCTTAAGTGTGGATACTATTGTATTCTCTGCTCTAATCACGTGCTGTTTATCGGCAACTGTCACTTGAGCCATTTAGGATCCATCCCTGCTGAAATGGACAGTCTTGTGCAGGCTCTGGAACTCATGCGGAAATGCATGTATGTACTTACACAATGCTTTAATTTAAGCCTTTTATAAATCAAGTTGTGTCTTTCTTGTCTTTGTAAAAGTCAGTTAGTGCTGGATTTCTTGCGCTGTGTTAGAAAATATAACAGGAAGTCCTCCTTAAAAGGCACCTCACTGTGTACAAGGTAGCTTAGGCAACGACAATGTTACTTAGCAGAGCCAGGATGGAACATTAATAAGGGGTGCAAAATGAGGATATTTAGCTAATTTGTTGGCAAGTGAATTGTAATTATTTTCAGCAGTGAGATAAAGGCTAATCGCTATTTAAATTAAAATAGTGGGAGCAGTGTTAGGTAAATAAAATAAGCATAATTCTCTTAGGCCCTCGAATCTACAAGTTTCTCAAGCACCTTCCAAAATGGGAAGCACAAATAGCTCACTGAAACCATTAGGATCACTCAGATTGGCAAGTATATTTTGTTAAATCACTCCTTAATATACAATTCAATAACCCATTTTTCTTAACTGGGTCAGACTATGTCTTCAGCAGCAGCTCATACTGTTCAGCTCAACTCATTCATTTTCTCAAGCATCCCGATAATTTCTTTCATTGGCAGTACAATAGTTTTATTAACATTAGTTTAGAACTACAAACTATAATTTCAATGTGCCATCAGCAAGGCAGGGAAAATCAAAGCTGGCTGCTGAAGGCTTTAAGCTATCTTCGGCTTACCTGCAAAAGGTATTTTGTCATTCTGCCCAGCCCTAAGAACTCACTGTGTGGCATGTATCTGTTGTAATTCAAGGTGACCTCCTTCACTTCACTATGCTATATACACCCCATTGGTGTAAAAATTAGAAGCTCAGTTCCCATCTCCATGTCATAAGCATTGTCTGTGAATATTATACCAATGTTAACATTTTCATTGATTCTCCAAGGGGAATTATGGACATTAACATTCTTGTCAATGAGATTATTGGATTTTCAATCTACTAAACAGTGGAAGAAATCTCAAATAGATTGGTTTTATCTCACGTATGTGTTCCTAGTCATGGAGATCAACCTTTTTTATGCCTCGCATTTGATTACTGCAATACATCTTAGAATACACAGCAAAAAGAAAAAAAAAAAGGCTAAAGTTGCAGGAACATCCAGTTACACATCACATACTTCTAAACATCACTTTTAGGTATTAAGGATTTGCTTCATATTTTAAGACCTTGAAGTGATTTAAGATGATTTTACTATAGGCAATACTATAACTGCAATCTTTGTAGACATACACAAGCTAGTCTAAAATTAGCCAGGTCATGTACTGCTACCATTGTTACCATAGCAGCCTAGAGCTCAGTATTTATTATCAATGTCCTAGCAAGATTTTGCAGCCTACAAAGAGTCTCACGCACATAAACTGTATGTAAGCCAAGTATTTTAAAGCTAGGTTTGGGGTACGTCACATATTTAAATGCCATGTAAGCATTCCTAAATCGTTTAGGATCATTCTATCTGCCTGAATTCAGCTCTTTTCACAGTAGCCTGATATACTGAGTAATATTCACGAAGCAATTCTAAATACTGGAAGATCATTATTTTACCAGGAGTTTTCATATAACATTTTTTTGGACCGTGCTCTGTCACTTGTCTTCACATTACACTGATTCTTGCTATAAAAGAAAACTTATACATAGTTTGTAACTCCAGCTTTTGTAATCTCCTAGACAGAAAAGGCTTTATTGATTTAAGCACAAGTAAAAGTAGTAGAACTGAGCTGCATTAATTCTAATTATAGATAAATAACTGACTCTAGCAGTAGCAGACCAAGGGAGCAGAATTATTTAATTTTTTTTAGGCATCTATTTCAATCTCCCATTATCCAAGAGGCATTACTCTTCAGATGACATAGTTTATTTTGCTAGAAACTCTAAGAACCTTAACAAGTAACAAATAACATACCACAAGAAATCTCAAATCATATGTTCACAGTAGAGAGACGGTATTTAATTGTACAGTTTCATTCAATAGGAGGAAACTCTGATACAACCTTGTTGAATGAAGCCACCTAAAATAATATGTAATATCCCTCTCATATTTTAACTATTTTTATATTCTTAGTAATAAGAAATTAGGAATATACAAGAAAGACTTAAGATATTTGCTGAGGATGTGAGGAAATATCTAATGCTGCTATTCAAAGCTCAAAAGATCAGCTTGGGAGAAAACATTGTGGCTGATTTCCAGTAAGAAGAAAGAGTAAGATGAATTTCTGACTTAGTAATTAAAGGGCTTTGCCCTAAAGTAATAACTGGTGTCTCTTCTGCCCTTGACCCAAAAATTAATGCTATTCCACAGTCAACTTGCTAGCAATAAAGCTTAATAAACTTTTGAAGCATATGGCAGGAATAATGAATGTTAAGGAGTAAGAGAACTGCATCCACCACATCTCAAAATGCATCTCTGAGCCTAAAATAGTTCTAGCAAAACATTTGCAAAACTGAAATTGTTTGAAAGATTAACAGATTCTTGAAGAATCACTTTGCATATTTTAAGTCTCACCAAGGAAGCATAAAACTTGATCTGATATTTTTCCTCCCAGAGCTATTCCCTCTGAATTGAGTTTGAAAACATCTTTAATTTGAAACATCTCTCCCTGAAAAGAAACAGTATTTTGGTTTCCCCTATCTAGCACAAGGCTGAGAGCTCTTCACTTACAGGCATTACCCTTCATAAGGCAGGTGAAAAGCCTAGTGGAGCTGCAGAGACAAAAACTGTTATGGAGGAGGTAAAAAAAAAGATTGTATAAAAACAGTGTGGCAAAATCCAGGATGGCCTAAGCGACAATAGCTTTCCCTGTGTCTAGCTATGCTAGAGGTTCAAGAAGAGATGCAAACACATCACAAACACCAAGAAGCAACGGATACCTGAGAACCTGAAGTCTGGCCCTTTGAAAACATAAAAAGCCTTTTTGATACACATATTAGCTCAAAATAAACTGTGGTTTCCTTTTCCTTTTGTAGAATTTATTTTTAAAGTTTTATGTTACATCAAATGAGTTTCACTGATGAGATATGAAAAATTGTACTTGCTTTATCATTTCTTCATTTCCTATTTTCCCCAAATTAGGGTATTTTCTACCACACGTTAATAATAATCATTCATTTCTGTCATATATTCATTCCTTCCTTTTGCTTCAGCCTGTTTTTGATCATTTGGCTTCTCTCCCTTTGCTTTGGATTAATAGAGTCCCATTGACAAGCTCTTTTATTGTGCTGAATTTCACTCATATATCTCTGGATTAAATGAACATTGCTAAATTTATCCTAATTGAATTCCAGTCTGAGTGAGGTAACACCATTTTGCCTCATGATTTGTATTTATGAAAGACAGCCATTATTCAACCAGGCAAAAATTCTAATGCAAAATAATACAACTAATTTTAAGTTTGTGAGTGGATGGCTTCTGTAGACTCTCTATTGAATACTTGATTTCTATTTCTCAAAGGAAATATTTATAAAAAGTATATCCTTATAAAAATCAATATTGTTGAACCAACCAGAATTAGTAACGAAATAAGAGCACAATCATTTTTGCCAGATTAGGTTTTGGTTAGAGGTCTATTAGTTCTATTTGTTTTGTAATTTCTTCCCATGGAAAAAACATTTTCACACTTTCAAGTAGCAGGAAATGCTTTCTTCTTGTTGTATATAGTGCTATCCCTTTTCTTTCTGCCAAACTGCAGCCTCAAATCTCCTTTACCTGACAAATGATGTTTCTCTGTAGGGGAAAAGAAAGGACTAGAATGTATATATGCATTTTTCTATATGGCATCAATATTTTTGGTGGATGCTTTCTTTTGATTAATTGCGAATACTGAAATGACATATAAGTTTGTTTCAGATATCTTGGGAATAGCACCAAGAGAAAGTAAGTTTCACTATGACACATACAATAGTAGTGATATAGCAACATTGTATAGCAGACTGTAGCAGTAATTGTCTGGAGGGAGGAGGCGTTCCCCTTTATATCAGTGTGATTTTGTTTTGGTGAGGATAAAACAGAAAGTGTCACAAAGGTTTAATAAAGATGTTTAGCTTTCTGAGGATGCTGACATTCTCCATCTCTCTCTTTTTAAATTGTGCTTACTATTTATAGGACGCCTGCATACGTTGTATGTACTATGACAACCAATAAAATGTTTATCATTTCACATTATGTATTTTTTAAACATAAACATCAGTAAAGCTGAAAAGCAGAGTTCTGATACTAGTATAAGATACTCAGCCTGTCTGCAAAGCATCAACTCCGAGTAATTACAGGGATAGCATTTAGTGTCCTTCATGACCTTTCCTTGCTCCATCTTCCTGATATCCAACTATGCCTCCCTTTGCAGTAACTGGACGCTTCATGTTTTGAGCTGTGTGTCAAGGAGCAGCAAGACAGTGGTTCCAAGAGAGGGGACCAGCCAGGAGCCAAAGGGGACCTCACGAAGCAGGCCACAGCCCTATTGTATCTGAACAGGGATGGGTTGGTGATAGCAATAGGATCCTTCCAGGGGCCCAGACAAGCTGAGACGATGAATCAGATACAGCGTCTATCCAGGGAGTTCAGTCAGGAACGGAAGGAGACAGGGCCAAAAACAGCACTGGAGACAAAACTACCTATGACAGACGTCCATGGTCTATCTAGGAAAACCAGTCAGGAAGCCCAGACAGCTGATACAGCTAAGACAAGGCTCATGTGACCAGGAGCTTAAATGCATCTCCTCGGGAGCATGTAAATGGATGCCTCAGGTGGGGCTGGTCAGGGCAGTTAAGATCTACTAGTGTACACAAGGCCTTGACACTATACCAGCGCCATATGCATTTGTGGCACTACCATAGCTCAAACTGTGAAAAGGTTTGATTTGTGTTGGCATACGTTAAATTAAGTGGTAGCACTGACACTGAGATAGATTTTAGGTGGGGAAAAAATGCATCTTCATTTCAAGGCCATGTGGCCTTGAAATAATAATATGAATAATATGAAAAAATAATAATGATAATAATAATAATATGAAAAAAACTGGTGAATAGCCATTCTTCAAAGATAATTTTGTTTTTCTAGAAACTGTCAGATCTCTAAAATTGGGTCTATAAACAGAAAATTGGGTCTATAAACAGACTTTTAGGGAGTTCTCCAGCTATTGTTCTAAGTGAAGGAGCTAGCCCAGCAATATAGACTTACTGTGTGGCATCTCACTAGACTAATCTCTGTGACATCTAAACTGGTGTAGGAGCCTCTCTTCCATGTCAGCTTGGGAACTTGAACACTATATGAGCACAGTAAATATGAACAGACATCGGGAAGCTGCCCGTGCAGCACTTGGGTGACCAGAAGTAACGCTTTTTGCATTGTCATTTTATATATATTTAATTTATATGCACTTTAGATCTAACTTTACGCGCCCATCAAAAATAGTGCTAGCTAACTTGTTGTTTTAAACCTAAGGAAATGATGAGTAGAACACAATTGCAGATGTCCTTTTTAACCAGTTACCCTCCTTCTGAACCCAAGAAGTAGAGGAATTTTGCCACCTAGTCAATCATACTCATACAGGTAACTCATTTGCAGATTTCTAAAAAATGACTGCTCAAAGATACACAAGGTGTTTTTTGGTCTAATAAGCATTTTTTGTCAAGTGGAATAAAGCAACAGACGATTTGGGGATGGCAGCTCCGGGAAAACTCAAGGCTAACTAATTATAGTATCCAAAATAAGGCCGTTTTCAGGAAGTTTCATCTTGATTGCACAAAGAGATATGAAAATTGCTGTTTGAGTGGCAGCTGACATCAAAAAAAGGTATCCTGTCAACTTATGATCCTGCCTTGGGCTCAGAAAGCAATGGACTGTCAAAAACTCTCTGTGAAGCAGGCAATATTTTCCATCTGCAGTTCTATGTGCTTTCCTGGTAAAGACTAGTGACAGTACTTGTGTAGGTGAAAGTATCACATCACATAATATTTGCAATGATTACCCATGTGTCCCAACTGCAGATTTTGTAGTCCTCTTTACCTTCTTTCACACATACTAAAGATGTAGGCAAGAACCCAAGGTAGTGAATATTAAGATTGCCTTCAAATGATTTCAGATGTTGCTGAGCCGTATTCATCCAAGTGAAAGATTCTGTTCAGTTCCCTTTCAATTAAAAACACACACAGTATTCTACTCTGCTAGTTTCCAGGTTCCAGCTACTTGCTTTCCTGGTTTAACACAGGAAATACCTCTAGCTGATTAAGGAAATAGATGTCCATATTAAACATTTGGGACAAACATTAGGATCCCCTGAGAGTTGTATTGGAGACTGAACGGAAGGCAGAATATTCTGTTTAGAGCAAGAACATGTATTTATTATTCTTCTGCCTCACAAACTCTGGCCTGATTATATACAGGCATAAACGCAGTAAAAGCAAAAGGTGAAGTTGCTTGCTTCATCTGAACTTTTTAGTAGGCAATCTTCTTCTCTAAGGAAAGATATATCAAACAAAAAATATAAAGGCTTAATTTGCATTAGGGTCAGACGAGAGAGAGAGAGAGAGGAAAACATCACAATAAGAGATTTTGCTGCCTGACAAAATCGACTTGTGTCTGCAGAATAAAAAACATGCTGACTACTGTGCGAACAGCTCAGACATGCCAGTTCAGTCAGCATGATGCACCCTAAGCCACTCAGCTAAACAGCAGGGGACTCATGAATTTTCACTTCCTTCCCAAAGTGCCCAGCTCAGCTGGACTAGTAAATCTATTTCAGCTCTAATCTCACTGTTAACTATCCACTCACTAACCATCACCCACAGGTTTACATGTGAGAGGTATGAGCTAAACGTAACATTGTAAGCAGAAATGATTCTGTCATCTTGCATTTCCAACATTTCCCAGTGTTGTTGTACACGGGCCTAATTCTCAACACCTGCTAGCACAAAATGAGTACATGGTGAGAGTATAATAAAGCTTCAGTAAAATATTCAGTAAAAATATTCAGTAAAACTTTAAACCCCATAGCAGCACAAGGCTGTAACCTATCCTGAGAATACCATGTCATCGTTATTTAAACACTTTAAAAGCGGCCACTTGGCTAGCACTCCAATGTAAACGTCTGAATACTTGTAGTCACAAAATACTGTTTATATTTTCTGGGCTTAAATGCGGATCTAATGGCAGCATATCTCAGGAGCAATTTCTCACAAACCTCCTGGAATTAATAAATAATAGTGTCAGTGAGATCTTATCCAAGCTATATCATGCTTCTGGAGAAGCAAAATACAATCTTTTTTAGGCAGACCAAAACAAAAAAACAAAACGAAACGAAACAACAGATCTACTTATACACCTACGTGGCCATCTGGGAGAGACTGGAACAGAAACACTGAAAATGACAGATGCACATACACAAACTTAAAGTAAACATTATGGATGTTGCAAAATCAAGTATCCAAATCGGAGATTAAGATTGCCACCCCCTCCCTCCGACTCACTCGTTTCCAATCCCTTGTCTAGCTAGTTCTGTTTTTTCTTCATCTTCCCATTCTCCATTCCCTTTTTCCTCCTCCAAGTTTTTATTCCCCTCTGATTCAGCTTTAGTCTCCCCAGGCTTAAAAAGCCTGGGGAGCCACAAATTGTGGCTTTGTAAGCTCCCCAGGCTTACAAAGCCACAATCTGCTCCTTTTTCTCTAACTGAAAGTCATGTGAGGTCTATGATTTTCAGCTGCCTTAGTTATTAGCAGAGGAGAAACAGACTTCTGTCCTCCTTCCAGCCAGGCTTATGTCTGGCTACTCTGTAGTAACCGAGCATTGTTTTGCCTGCAGTAGGAGCTGCAAGAAAACTAAGAGTAGTCACTCCCTACCAGTAATAGAGTACCTCAAAGCTTTTAGCTGCTAAACTAAACACACAGGCTTTTTCAAAACTTTCTAGCTTAGACACATTTGAGTAGATTCCTCACAACCCAAAAGGTGCTTGCTTACGGAAATCACTTCTCTGTCAAGTTTGAAATTCTTGCTACAGAATATGGATGCTAAAATTATACTGTATATAACAATATGAAGTGAGGTAGTACTAAAAACTTACAGTGTATATGAAATATAAAGTAATTAACAGAGCTTCAGGGTTTTTTTCCTTATCACTACAAGACAGACATTTGCAATCTAGTCTTCTTCTCATATATAGGTCAACCATGTGGGGCTAAATGTTTCTAAAATAATTGAACCTTAGGGCAGGCACATGACATGGAAAATATCAGCCCATATGTTTAGCCTTTGGCAAACTTTCAAGAAACTAAAAATGCAGCCTTATTACAGGAAATTAATAGTAATAGTAAGTTGTACAGCCTACCCTTCCAGTAACACCGAGGTGGCTTGTATTCCTTGTAATCATTCCTAATTTACATTAAAGGTTTGGGAAATATTTATGTGTGATTTTCTGTCATTTTGGCTGCTACTCATCAGTCAGTGTCAAAAGATCGCCTAGAGGTTTTATTTGCAACTATGCTTTCCCCATCATAATGTGAAACTACTTCGTAGATGGGAGCCTCTCATTCTCAGGAGCTGTATTTAAAAGAGTATTCTTAAACCAATTATAATAATTAATGAATAAATTATTATAAAGGATATATATATCCTAGAAAGATACTAAGTTATATTATCTGACCAATATTATTAGCAGCATATGACAAGCAACGTACAGAATAACGAGGAAAGAGAAGAAATAAATATATAGCCCACTTACAAAGTGCCAGCACTACTTGAATATAAGCTGATTTCCTGTACGACATGAGCAGGAGCATTCCAAAAGTGTTAATGTTCTTTTCTGTAAGTAAATGTAACAAATCACCTGTAATTAGGTCACTAACTATTTGTAAGCAACATATAAGAAATCAGTCTCACAGTGTGATTTAGCAAAGGTGGAAAGATTATTCCAGAAGGCTATCTCCCCTCCTGCACCCCAAACATCCCCAAGGACATGGAGAAAGGTGAGATGATGATGAAGGAACAGCAAGCAAATGTCACAAGGTTGAAAGTATAAGGCAACATAGCAAGGAACAGGAGATGAGAAGTTAAAGAGATCATATATTAGGAGGTAAATATTCTGCCAAAATCCACTGTAGGGTAAATATCTAGAATAAACCAAGGAGCAGAAGAAACACAAATGCTGAGGGTTCTGGAAATTAATACAAGGCCTCACAATGCATTAGTGCATTCTCTTTTGTGACAAGTATTTCAAATGGAAAACTAAATTTGCATGTTATGGCACTCTTCACAAAATAACTGAAACAAAACAAGGGCTGCAGTGAGAAATGGCCCAGAAAAAACAAAATCAACCAGCTCTGGTGAGACCTATCAAGCTTTGCAGTAGAATAATAACTATTTAAGCATGATAACATAGTAGCAAACAAACGTGTTTAATTTAAAATTTCCACACGTGAGGGAAAGTGTTCTTGTTTCTGGTGAAGCAACCAAGTATTGTTTAAATACTTTTAAAAGGATGCCTAAAAGCTGAATCATACACTTGTTTCTACCAGTTAATTCCAAACTGAAAAATTATACAGACAGATTACAATGTGTTAATTTGCATGAATTAATGCTACTTCACAAGAAGTCAGGTTATTTTGAAGCATTAAGGTCCACAGCAGCAACCCTTTGTTTCCTGCAATTACGAATTTTCTAAACAATTCATTATGCTTATTACTATTTCTCTAAAATTCCTCTTTTCACTAATGTTGTGCATACCAGCACCGGTTTTGCATACTGTCAGGGCCCAGAGAGCGCTCCTGCCCCAAAGGAGTTTAGCTGCCATGCTCAAGGCCAGCTCTGATTGGCAGTTGTTGTGAAGCTGACCATTGTGAAGGCAGAGCTGTTCAGGAAAGAGGTGTCCAACCTCAAGAAGACTTGGCAGAGACCTGCCTCCTGCTTTGTTCAGGAGCTGCTTCTAAGCTCAGGCCTCACTCTTTCTTGGTCCTTGCTTCTGCTACCCCATAGCTATGCCTGTGCCTGGCCACATACCTCCCTGACCCAGACCCTGCACTTGCTCTATCGCTACAGCCCTGCTCTGCAATCCCTGGGCTATGTCTGACCGTGGTCACCATCATCAGACCTGCAACACAGACACAACCAAGAAATCAGTCACAATGCATGAACTCCCTACAAATCAAATAAACAGTTATTGCACATTTCTAGATGTTATCTCTAGCACCTTATCTGCAAACTACATGTAAGCTTTTCTGTATCCCTTTTCTCTGATTCCTGTTCCTTGCACCATTTTTGACAGCCTGCTTCCTTCAAAAAAAAGCTGCTACAAGGACTAGGCCAACGGCCAATTCCTCCTTCCTTCTTTCCTGACAAGTAGTTAGTGACACTCTTCCCCATCAGCACCTCAAAGCATCTCCTTGATAACCTTCCAAATCAAAGGACGGAATAAATGCTAGCCAGAGAAACAGAGGCATCTCTGCCACTATTTTGGTAACTAGTCCAAAACCAAATTCCTCAGCAAGGGAAAGTCGGGACTAAAAGGACAAAGTGAAGCTTTGTTATGAAATTGAGTTTTGGTTTTCACCAAAACTAGAAATAACAGACTTTAAGACAAAAGTCTTAAAGGATATGCCTTATCGTTCCTGTTCGTTTTGAATTAGGAACCCCATACTTAGCATATGAGAGTGTCACATTACATGTTGGACCACAAAAAGACAATAGACCTGAGATTTTAAAGGCAGCGTTAGAGCTAGGATTTTTGTTCATTCCTACAGTAAACATGGTGCCTTCTATTCCTTTCCTTCTGAATCAGTGATTATCAGCAATATTCAAGACAATGTTTCTCGAGGCAACTGGAGTTGAGGATGAGGAGTTGATGTTGGAGCAGTAGCAAGTTATTACATGACAGGAAAACTGGTAGTAATACTCTGATGAAAATAAAGCTCTACTCTTCAATTTGTCACATGGAACTGAAGTAAATTTTTTAAAAATATTGTATATTTAGAAGCTACCCAGGAGACTAAATAACGAAGAATAATCTGAGAATAGTAAAACTAAATAAAGAAAGTTCTCAAGGGTAAGAGCTCATGAAGTACATGCTAATGGAGATGAGTCAATGCTGTTGATATTTGCTCCACAACAACTATTTATTCCAAATGTTCCCAGCACAATCGTCAACAACCAGCTATGTACAAACAGTAATCTCCACACACTGAATAAGAAACAGCTACATTTAAACTTTACATAATACAATCCAATACAAATTTAAATACAAAAATGCTTATCTTTTTTTTTTAATCTATCCATAAGGAACTCAAAATACTGAATAGGAATAAAAGGATCGTCTGTTATAGGATTAAAAGACTAATGCATAACCCCATGTACTGTAGGCAAGAGACACACATTTACGACATCTTTCAAGAAAGTGTCCTGTCAAGTTTCATACACTAGGAGGAAGGAAAAAATAAAAAAAAGAAAAAAGAAGACTCACACAGCAGACTCTCATCTAAAACCTCTTTACAGGCAGAATTCTCTTTCATTCAGCATCATCCCTTGTCTTTTGTGCTGCCATGCCCCCCCTCCAGGCAAAACACAGCTTCCCCAGCTCTGTGTTATCCTGATCCATTGCTTCTTTCATGGTGCAGGAGAGACATTATGATGCTGTACTGCAATGGGTGGGAATATCCTCTGGTTGGGGCTCCAGATTCACAGGTATGGCTAGATTTGATTGCACCTATGATCCATCTAGTCCAGTATCCTGTTCTCAACAGCGGCCGTAAGTATCCATGATGGAAGGGCAAAGAAGAGGGCATGCCTATCTGATACTTCCTCTTAATAGCCTCCTAGGCTCCAAACAATTTAGGGACTTCCTGAGCCAGATGCATCCTTTACTGTATGTAACAACCATCCATGGATTACTCTTCCACAACTTATCCAGTCTTCCTTTGAGCCCATGTGAGCCTTTAGCATCCTCAGCAAATTAAGGCAAGGAGCTTTACAGGCCCTCCGTGTGAAGAACAAACTCATTTTGGGAGGCCTTAGGATAACACACACTTCTCAGATCTACACCCCTTCCCCAATAAAAAGGGTGTCAAGACAAGAAGACTGAAAAATTTGGTTGAATAAAATATTAGACATTCAGGAAAGAGGACAAAAGTGTATTTGTGGACACTTAACCTTTTTTTTTAAGGAGGGTACAAAAGTTCCTTGAATATTTTGTTCTCCAAGTGTTGCACCCAATAGGAAAAAAAAAGCAGCTGTGACAATACTATTTTATTATTATTGGTATTACTTAGTAACTTTTGACTTCTTAGTCATAGGTATGGGCCCTGTTGGATTTAATACTGCAAACAATTTAAACACAGATTTTTCAGTTTTCTCCCTGTAGAATTAAGAAAATAATACAAACCACTATCTAAAACGTAAGATTTTTCAGTAGAACTTGCATAAGGCTAGCAGAATCATCCTCTCCTTTACAAGTTAACCAGAAAAGTATGTACAAGGAGTTCTAATAAGTTTAACACAGTGGAAGTTAGCAACCAATCATGGTTGATTTAAGGAGGTAAATATTATGGAAAATAAATACAAAATAGGGCTGTAGAGGATTTGGGAAGATTATTTACTTAACTTCCCTGCCCAGAGCAGAATCAGTGACAGCTAACTCATTTCTTGCAGCTACACGGTTTACAAACTTCCAGCTTTCCTATACAATTTATGCAATGCTTCATTGTCCACAGCAACAGAAGGTTTTCTTTTCTTGATGTTAAAACTAAAATTGAACTTGTTTTTATTTAAGTCTTTCCTTAATTCATTAATTTTCTTAATTGCTTTTCTTATTCACATTTTAGCTCCGAACATAGCATTCTCTTTTTTCGGGCTGAATAATCCTGGTATAGTGAGCATGTTTTTCCTCTCCTGATACCCAACAGTAGTTTAATGCATTCTACGTTTCAATTAGCTCACATATAGGAATGTTATCAGATAGCAGTGAAGACTTACTGAAGTCAAGGCACAAAACCTCTACTGTATCTTTCCTATTTACAAGGTCTTCTTAATGCAGAAAAAATATAGGTTTGTGTCACAGGATTTGCTCTCCATGAATCCATGTTAGATGACTTTCAGATACGAAGATAGTTTGATAGTTGATTATTCTTACAGTAGTTTTCTAGGAAGGTGAACTGGCTGTCATGTCATCCTTGTTTATCTTTTTAAGGACAGTCCTTTTTCATTTTTCTAAAATCTTCTCATTTTTTATATTCTCAGAAATAACCACTCAAGATTCTGAGGTTGTCTGAGCCAATCCTTTGAGAGCCAAAGACTAATTCTGAAAATATTCTGTAAATGAAATTCCTCTTCTTAGTACTGAGAGTTCCTCTTCTTAGTACTGAGAGAAAGACTAAGGAAAAATTTGAGTTACCAATGAACAGGCAGCAAAACTTATTGAAAAAACTATAGCTGTAGCTGACTTAAACATTTTTGTGGTGACTGCTCCATTAAAATTCTTTCTTCCCCTTCACAAACTTTTGCCAGAAGTATCTCATTTTCTACCTTGACATTTCTGATTTTGTGCCTAAGTTTTTAAGCTATTTTTATGCCCTTGATAGTTTGATACATTTTCAACATTCTGTACATTCCCTCCTGTTTGAGATCATTGATGATTTCACTACTTAATCAAATTCATCCCTACTTATAGTTTCTAGACTCTCTCTACTCTAGGATAATTGCATGCCTGTCTTTAACTTAGCCTGTTTAAGGAGATGAAACTGCTATGAACTCCTTTTATACTTGCACTTGCTTCCCATCACATTTTCCTACCAATTCTCTGAATTCGTTTAAGCCTCCTTTCTTGAGCTCTATTTCTTCACCTTACAGATCTTTTTCTTTTCTAAGGATTGAAAACTTTCTCTTCTCATCATCACTCTCAACCAGGCTTTTTCCTACTTTTACATTTTCAGGCATTCCTCCCTGATGTTTAGAATTACATATCTAATGCTCTTTCTAGTTTGCCTTCTTCCTCCTCCTTTTTCTGTATAAAGGATATACTGAGCCTTGCTGTGTCTTTTTTCTAATAAATTTTTTACAATCACTGTCTGTACACTAGAAACTTTTGCTTTTTTTCCCCTCTTCCAGAAAAAGTCTTTTCTTTCCCAAAAATCCTAATCTTAATTGGTGATCTATAACTGATTTTCCCATTTTATCCTTATCCAGAAAATTTGGAACTTCTCTCTTTCGGACTTACTTGCCATGCAAAGCAATGCAGTCTCTCATTTTCCCCTTTACAGATGTTTCTGGAGCAAATTATACACACTAATATTCCAATCATGTGAATTATCCCACTGAGTCTCTCATATGCCAACTGAGTAACTGTTGTGATCATTAATTAAGACTTCACATCTTCCCATTTATTTCCGATACTTCTCAAATTTGTATAGAAACAATTATTCTGTGGATTGACGTACTACCATTCTACTTGTCCTTCTTAAAATTAGCCCTAAACTGAACAGTTTTTAGGTCCTTTTTGTAGTCATTATTGTTTATACCTATCGGTGAACATTTGTCATCGGATTCTTTTGATCCTCGTTTAAAGATTTTATCGTTAGTGAGTGACCAAGCCTGTGTGCCAAAAAGTTGTTCATTCTCTTTGAGGGACAGACTGTCTTTCTCCTAAGTAGTCCTTGTTCTTGGAATACCCTGGCCAAAGAAACCAAAAGCCTCCTGGCAACAGCCTGCAGTCAACCACATCCAGGATGTTTCTGTCCTTGCACAGGCCTTCTTCTCAAACTGAGTGGACTGATAAAATCTGACTTTCTCTACTCCCTTCTACCTTGGGCAATGGTGGTGGAAGACAGTTGCATAGTCTTTGGTCTGTGTGGATGTTCCTCAACCATCACTGTAATCGGTTTGTAATACATTACTGAAGCAGTGTGCTTTTGATTGTTAGCCTCACAGAACAGTCAGCACCTCCAAAGATGACCAGAAACAAGTTTAATCCCTGTGGGAAAGTTAGTTCATAAATATTAATTTGAGTTCTTGGTTGTAGTCACTGATAGGTGAGCATTCTGTATTTACTCTATTGGTGTACTGGAAATAGAAGGGTAATAACATCATCACTACTATCACACTGCTTCTTGCTTCTAAGGAATCCTGTGCTTCACACCCATAAAACACTTGATATTAGAAAGTCAAAATAACTACAAAGATTCAGAATTTTCATTTATCATAAATTTATCATAAATAGTACCACTTACTATTACAATAGTAATAAAAGTACTATTATAAAGACTATCATTTGGAGTCACTGTATGTTTTAATAAAATGTATTTGGAAACATTAAAATACAATCACACAAATAGAACAGGAAAGGCAAGGAGATATGTCTTTGTCTCATTATATTTTATATTTTTTCTGTTAACAGGTATTTCAATGTTATTGGAGCTTAATATCATACATAATATCCTACCAACTTTTGCTATTCTTTAAAGGAGAATCTGTGACATCCTAGCATAAGATGCAATCACAACAATTAATGAAAACATTTTGATGATCATATTTCAGAGAACATCTGCTATAAAATGAGGAATCTGCTCTTCTTGCTACTGCACAAAATGTAGCAAGCTGGGTTAACAGAACAACATATGGCAGTAAATTAAGTATTTGGTGTCCTGAGTAGCTTTGAACAGTCACAGAAGAAAAATCAGCTAACATAATCATATTCTAAGTACCTATGTTTAAAAATAAATTACCATATGTCACCTATGCCACTATTCCACTGCTCAAAACGAATAAAAGGTCAAGTAATTAAACTGTTTCCTCCTCTCTCCAACCCATGCACATGTAAGTAAACACATGGCATTTCCAGTCAAAAAACCCACAAAAAACAATAAACATTTCCTCTCACATTTCTTTTCACATATAATCACTCACATCCACAAAGAGCTCAATACAAAGCTATGAATAAATTACAGATGCTAAAAGCTTTCATGTATAAACACCACTTAACTCCTCTTAAGAGAAGAAATGCAGATCTGAATCAGGTATGCTACAGTAGCAATGGGAAGAGCATAATACCTTGACTGGATTAACCAGCAGACAATCCTGCGTTATTCCACAGTCATGAAAGACCTGAGAAATAACCCTGAAGCATCAACATCCAAATAGGAAAGTCAGAATATGAATTCTGTTTAAGTGGTTTAACATTAAGTGGTTTAACATAAAATTAGGTAACACTAAATTTCTTCAGGTTCATATATTGCTGTAAACCAACATCTGTTCTATGTAATTCATTCTTCTTCTAGATTCTTTTAAAAATACTTATATAACATTTTCTTCAGCTTACTTTTGGATCATTCTTGTAATATGTAATTGTCCACCAGCAAGAATAAAACAACATGCCAAATGTATGTCTCAACAGTTTAAAAGGTGAGTTCCTACCGAGTAGGAGGATGTTCTCATTTTTGACTCACAACCCTATGAACAGTTAGTTATCTTGGCACTCAACACGTCAGTTCAAAGTGAATTTAACTTAATTATGTTACAGTGCATGTTATTAGTTCTTGAGTCTATATCTGACAGTAGGTCACTACTAATGAAGCTTGTAACTTGTAAACATGCTCACTCAAGAGGAAAGTAAGAAAATTCACAGGAAAAACAGCCTGAAAGGACCTGCAAACGAGAATATTTAAAACAGATGCTGGAGCTAGCCCAATTCAAGTACATTGGATACAGAGTCAATGTAGGACTAGGCCTCATTCTGTGCAGTGGCAGTGACAAGGGTCCGGGCTAAAGGAGAGAGTTCACTAACGTAAAAAAGGCAGGAAAAGGTTTCAATCTAAGGTTCTATCTGGAGCTTAAATCACTATATAAACATGCCCAAAGAGCCTGAGAAAAATGCAGAATATCACGGTGACAAATAATAACTGCCATTTGTCAAGATTTACTATTAGACTAATACACTGTGTTTCATTAGCGCTTTCTCAACAACGCTAACAATGAACTGCAATTTCACATAGACTTTGAGGTAAAAAATTATTTCTTAGCTTCTTCTTCCTGTATACCTCCAAACATCAACTGTTATGTGGCAGTCAGACATTCATTCAACTTGTTCCAAAAAAGCAAAAAGTTTTAATGATTGCCTCCATCTAATATCATTAAGTACATCAACTACCCATTCACAACCTTTGGTAATACTTCTGTAATTCTAAGGACTTACGACTGGAATAATGGAAGGCAACCATATCAGAATTTGTCCTTCAGGTATCACGAACTAAGTTACTTCAGTCATCTCTGAGGTGAACAGATTTGACTTTAATTCAAACAATTGTTGGAAATTTTTCATCTCTCTGTTTTATGTGCTACAATGGTCCCTCCATATACTTCCATATACTGCCATTGCAGTTCTCAGGTTCATTAATAAACATGAAATAGAATCAAAGAACTCTGTTTTTTCACAAATTCCAGCAGTATCTGATGGTTATAAAGTCTTCAGTGCTCCATACCTACATTGAGTGTGAAAGAAAGTGGCTATAAAAATGAATCTGCATGCATTTGCTGTGAATCCCATAATGCTATAACTGCCTACCACAAAAAAGTGATCTTCTAAAGCAAAAAGATAATATTCTAAATGGCATCCATTTTTATTTTTATAGCATATTATGCAGTAAAATGCTATGCTTTGTTTAACAGCACTAATTTTAGTTGCAAGAATTAAAACATAATTATTTAGTTTTCCATTAACATGGTTTTAAAAAATTGAATATTGCCTTAAGTAAGAGAAGTGTTATCTGACTTATTAATCAGCCTTGAAAACAAATCATTGTTGCACTTTTGTAAAGTCACTACAGCCCATGTATTGACAACTAAGCACAGGGTGGGGGAGGCTGTTATTCCACACAGAACACTCTGAGACAAAGGATGCTGTTTCACCTTATCCAATGTTTCCATCACAATTTACTCTAAAGTCTCATCTCCTACAGCAAGATCAACGTTTAAGAATTTCTAGATTTGGCTTCTGCTTTTTTTAATTAATTGCACTGTTTAGGGGAGAGTGTAATTTGTAATCTAACATCAGGGCTGAGAATTTCCAGTCTACTTTAGAAATCGACAGGAATTACTTGTTGAAGAGTCCAAAAATGTGATCTTCAGTATTTAAAACAATCAAAAACAAACAAAAAAAAACAGAAGGTAAATTTTTAAAATGGGACTAGCCGTAACAACACCTCTTCTATTGTAACTTGAAGTGTCAGAGATTTTTTTAATACTTGTTCATCATCATTACCTACTCGGTATATTTGATTTGAATTCAGCTAGAGACTAAATTCTGCAAGGTGTTGAAATCCCTGCAAAAAATGCTGAGAGTCCTCAGATCCTATTAGTGATCCATGAAACTGAATGTCCTTAACAAACTGAAGAATTACACCCAAATTCAAAAGTGATTTCCTTATCAACATCACAGCTCCTGCGCCTGCTTACACACGCCTTTTTATTCTGCTGCAATGGCTACTGTGCTAGTCTGTTTTTCCCAGGGTGGTTTCCAAGATTGGAGATGGAGGAAAGGAAATGACAGCATTTTGGAGAGAGGGAGCAACCTACAGTGAAGATGCAAAGATGCCCCTTTACCCTCTAGTAATAAACACACATTCTTTGCTTACTGAGCTTGTGGCTGCTATCATCAATCCAGAGACTGCATCTGTGCTAATCCACATAGAAGATGCCTAAAAGGTCACACAACAGTACCATTTGCTTCTGTGGAGACCTGCCATCATTCTCAATGTTCTCAGCCCTGCCAAGTGCTCGATCTATAAACCTGTATTTATGGCAACAGTTCACACTTCTATGAAAATCTGCAAACTATTTTACCCCGCAATCTCCAGCACATCAATTTGCAACACAGTTGGCAGAGCACACAGTGAACAGGGTGGTCATCCAGTTTCCTTCAACGTTTGCTTCATAGAAGATGAGCATGCTCTTTGTGTTATCTTTGAAAGCTTGTATAAGTGGGTATTTTATAAGGTTATGACATCTTACTGGGTTCCCAGAAATAAAAATAAAAAGGGGCAAAAGACAGCAATGCCAATTGTTTTCTGTCACTAGCTGCAGAGCTGTTCAGCAGAAGAGCAGTGTTTTTTTTTCCCCTCCCTTAATAGCAGCCATTTTCCACATTCTAAACCAAACATATTTTTTGATCGTAGCAGTAACAACTCTGAAAGCAAGTTACAGCTAAAAGAAATATTAAACAAGCCAAAAAAGAAGAGCATATATCTCTGAACAATTCCGCAAACATCAGCACAAAGTGCTTAAAGGATATTTTTTGAGGAGTATTTTTTCGAGGAGTACTTTTCACTAGAATAAGCTAATATGAAACTTAGCTTAGGATATGGAATGGGTAAATATTTCTTGAAATACCCTGTTTGGATCCCACACCTTCCTCTGCTTCCATCTTTCTCTAGTGTTTGTGGAGTAACTCCATGGAATCAAAATATAAAAGGATAAGAATAAATAAACAAGAAAGGATTGACAGTATCTACAATGGTGTGTAAGTATCACAGAAGTGAACAGAGTGCCAGAGCTTGTGGCCTGGGTCAGACCACACCATCCTACTGGATTTGTAGTCCAGTCTTACAGAAGCCATCCCACAGGTACTGGCAATTCTGATGAGAGAAAAGAAAATACATCACGTAGAAGTGGACAAAAGGAGAGCCCAAGGCAAAAAAGCAACTTGACAGAGAGATAAGGAGAATGCGGAGAAACAAGATGAACCAGTAGGAACACTATTCGCTAACGAGAACAGGAATGTACTGTCAGGCTGAAGGCTAGCAGCAGGTCTGTGAATAGAGGTCAAAAGAAGGAAAGTTGTTAGGAAAGCTACCAGGCTTAAGCGAATGGAATGAATGTACAGGAGAGGAAAGAAGTTGTTATGGTCAACCCACAATTAGGGAATAAGTGTGACAGAACCCCAGAAAATTTAGAGAACTTGGGCAGTAGATCAAAGGGATGAAGGAATCTTAAAAATGTTCCCATATGTGAAACCAAAACCTCCTGAGTAGAATTCAAAATGAAGGAATAAACTGGGAGATAATAAGGGGTCATGTCCTGGTTACTGAGGAATGCAAGCAGTATGATGCAAAGCCTTGAAAGCACTGGAAGATCACCGAGTCAAGGAACTCAAAACGGTAAACTGTTACTTCCCATGATTTGTTGGGAGTGCCACAGTATGTTAGTACAAAAAGAATCATGAAAAAGATGGATCTCTGTAAGGGCACACGGGTAACAGGCAGATATCACCAGCTTCGGAAGCCCTGCTAAACTGTTCTGCCATTAGACATCGAATGCATTGACAGCTCTCCTACAGGGCTCAAACTGGCGTCTCTTTCAAGCATAACTGGTTTAGTGCTTTCTCAGCCATCATCAGAGATACAGGACTTCACATCAAACCACATGCAGGTATATTTCTGGGAATACCAAAACCTTCTAGTGCCTTTCATTCTTCTGAATAATAAAACAAACTTAGTAATTTACATAGAGGTGTTTGTTATAACCTTGATTTTTAGCCCTCAGACAGTACGCTGTAGAGTACTAAGTTCAGAGGGAGGGATAAGATTTAAATAATTTGAAAAATACTGCAGTCAATAAATTACACTTTTGTTCTTCTCTAGCGAATTTCTCACACCTTGGCATGGTTGACAAATATGTACTAGTTGGAAATTCCAATTTGTAAAACTGGGAGGTTGAAAAAAACTAAAACATGCTTGTTTTCTTGGTATGAAACCTTCAATTCACAGCAGAAAAGACTTTTGGATGAAGCCATACAATCTCTGATGAAATCATCTAGATGTGCCTTTACTACCAGGTATAGAAATCATTTCAGACACAGAATTCTTATCAGATATTGGTATTAAAATAGCAGCATCAGGTCTTACGTATCCACTCCATTTTTATCTCTGTCTTACGTGATCCTTGATACATCTGAAGCTCATTGCAGCTGAGATCACTGAATCTAACTGATTTTTTTTTTTCCTTTGAGAGATGTGTCTCATTAAAGAGCCTTTCCTAATCATATGAGCTAAGGAAAATAGTACTAGATTTCCATTGTTGCTGAAACAACAGAAAATAAAACAATCGAAGAAGGATAAACATAGACTGTGTCTGCTTTAGTAAGCAGTGTGGCACAAGAGAAGTGAATTTGTAGACTGAATCATTCGGTGCAGAGATATCCATGTTTTATATATATGAATGAGAGGGAAGGTTATAGCTGACTAGCTCCAGTTCGGTCCTGTGAGCTAAATGCCCATTAGTGGTTAGAGCTCATTAGTGGTACTCCTGCAGCACAGCAGCTCTTATCAGTTCAGTTTCATCTGAAAGGAACTGAGTTTGAGCACTCTGATAAAACTCTGAGGTGAACCAAAGCACAGTTCTGAAGAGACTCCTGATGTAATGTAAAACGCAAAAGGTAGACACAGCTATAGCTGTCCTAATTATTCTTAAGAATCACCTGAAAAATTATATGCTATTCCTGAAATTCACAACAGCAGCAGATCATTGCAGGAGCACCTTAGGGCAACTGGGCAAGAGAAAAGCAGTAGGACCAAAAGAGAATCCACTGATGTGACAACTTCATTGCTGCAAGAAATTACGGTATTTGCGGTTGAACACTTCCTAGAGAATTTCCTAGAATATCAGTCTAAAACCTCCAAATGTTGAAACTGTTCAAAACAACTATAGTACAAAGCTATGCTTGCAGGCAACTTTAACTGCAAGCAACTTTCTCCTTCCTTTTCTTTATAAAAGGAAATAGCACAAATATAAAGTACTTCTGAATACTGAATGTGAGTAGTTATTATCTTAGATATTTGAATGGCATGCAGCACAAGGAGGCCTTATTCTGACTGGAGTTTGGGATATAGTATTCTGCTCATTTTACTTCAGAAATTTTTGCCTTTCATCATTCCAGTGAGCTTTTAATATGTTGCACACCCTGTTTTGGGGGTCTTATTTCCCCTGTTTGTGAAATTTAAGCTTTACTATACGCTGTACTTGCCAATTGATTGAGGGAAGAGAACGTTGCTTGACCTTCCACTACATTACCTATAAATTTAAAAACCTGTTGGGCTTTATGACTGTTTAAGAAGTCAGTTATTAGTAAAATGACAGAAACATTGACTGGAAAAACTACTGACAAATTTGAGTTATAAAAGCCATGTTAACTCCACCTGGTAAAATCAAAGCTTATTATTCATAGTTAAATGAGAAGGCGGGGGGGGGGGGGGGGGAGAGGCAGAGACATGCTGTTTTAACAATCCTGAATAATCTTTCAGCACCGGGTCTTAGGAGACTTCTGATCAAATGCTGCAGATTTAGTTGCTTAGCATAAGATAGAGGTAAGAATCAAGGTTTCCAGATCTATTCTGAGATACTCTCACTTAATTGGTTACACTAAGAAAAACTAGACATGCCTAAAAATATTAAAGCATTAAAAGCACTGAGTGTTACAAGCTGTCCTAAGATTTGGTGCATTTTTACTGCATATTTTAGAGCTATATCCTCCAGGTTGAATACATAAACCTGAAAATGAAATAGAATGGCACGATATCTAGAACTGATTTTATAATTTTACTATTTAATAAATGAACTGGAATTTTTTGAGTGAAAGAACATCATTTCTGACTAAGTAAATTCAGTAGGACAGAAATGCTTCATGGAAAGCAGAAATTTTCATTATCTGTGGCTACAGACATGTTACTAGCCTCTATCTCCCTTCATATGAACCCCATCCTCCTTTCTCTCTCTTCTTCCCTTGTCCTTACCTATTTACTCAGTGCTGAAAAGGCTGTAATAGCTGGGATATTTTTCAGATAGAAAAAAAAAAAATCTTCATTTTACAGAGTCAACGCAGCCAGCCCATATGTTATGTCCAGTGGAGAAGGTTAACAGCTAGTACAGTTCTGAACAGCCCTGAAGCTGCTGTGATTTATATTTTAGGTAGAAAAGATCCCTGCCAGACCCAACATCTGTTCGGTATCAGTTGTACAGAGACACTTCCTTTGGGTTGAATGAAGTTCATTCAGACCTTAACGTTGCTAGCTGTTCATCATAAAACAGCTGCACATTTTAAGATGATCATCGCTGATAGAAATCAGCCTTCCACCAGGAATCCCACAGGATGTTTCCATGCAATCACCTTTCTGCTCCCAGTTGAAATGGGCTGTTCCAGCAGCTCTTGCTATATGTACCACATCCCAGTGTGGAGAGACAGGCGTGCTAATGCCACTGTTTTGCGGGGAAAAGGGCAAAAGGAGTAATCTGGGTACACCAGTGGCTTTTTGATGAAGGAGGTAACTTGCATATGGAGAATGCTAAGAGGAGACAGTTACCTGTGGGGTACTGGCAGGCTGCTGCTTAGGGAGGCAAAATGAAAATCTGCACTTGCAAAGGAGGGTGTTTTCTTAGGGAGAAGGGGACTGCTGCTGCTGGGGGCAGGGGATGTGTAAAGGGGGGAAGAATGCAAATGTCCTATGGGACATCCCAAAACCTAGAATAACTTTTCATGGTGGCTGAGGTTAAACCACCCTGAAAAAGGCAGTTCTTTTTCCTCAGTAATAACACTAACCATTCTGTTAATACATTCAGCCATCTGCCAGATGAAGATTTCTGTTATGGTCTGAGACTCTGTGAGCATGATGTTTTGCCTCATAAATTAATGTCTGAGTTCCCTCAAGTAGAGCTGCACCATAATCAATAATGAGTGCAGTGATTATTTTAGATGATTCTGGGTGACATCCTCAAGGAAAAGAGCTGTTCTAAAGGAGGAGAATCCCATGCACAGTATGTTGTTGCTAAATGCAGCAAATTTAATCGAAAGAGCGCTCCTTACCCTTCTCCTCCAATGGCTTACACTACTGTCTTTTGGGAGCAATTAGAAGTAAGATTCTTTTCTCCAGGAAAGAAGAACTGAAAGATACTGAGGGTTAAGAAAGAAGTGCAGCGTCCTAAAGTTAGTCTAAGCAACCAAAGCACTGAGAGCTTCTTTAACAACGAGGTTGAAAAGGGGGTTGAAAAGAATTCTAAAAAAATGCACAGCGCTTGTTAGACCACATGTCGAATATGCATACAGTTTTGATCCCTCCAGTACCAGAAAGACATGACATCAGTGGGCATAAGTAGAAACCAGAGAGGTTTGGAGTGGATACAAGGGAAAACTTTACCACATGGACAGTCAAGTAGCTGAACAGATCAACCAGAGAGGTCATGCAGTCTCTGTCCTTGAAGAGCTGACTGGATAAGCCCTGAGCAACCTGATCAGACCTCACAGATCCTGCTTTTAGCAGAAGGTTGGACTGGAGACCTCCAGAGGTCCCTTCCAATGTGAATTGTCCCATGATCCTACTAGAAAATTTACGTACACTAAAAGATTTGAGGTGGACAGCACCTGAAACTCAAATGTCTTGAAAGCCTTCACAAGTAGTTCTATAAAACTATGTAGTAAATGACATTAAGGGAAAGCATTTCCTGGGTTCATGTTAGCACACTGAACTGCTCTGCACTGTATACACCTTAGTCTCTTCTTCTGTTCTTTTTATTCTGTTTCTTTTCTCCCTTTGATTTTTAAAACAAAAAACAAAAAGCAATACAATTGCCTTTGGAATAAACAGTTCAACAGCACTTGGGCAGAAGCTGTAATCACAAAAGAAAGATTCAATTTCTAATTCCACAAATTCTTGTTTTATACAGTGTGACTGGCACAAAGGTGCTAATCAGTAAATATGTTGCTGACATCTGCAATGCTGACACAAGTCAACTAGATATTTACAATCAATACATTTCAGAAGTGACCTCCAAACTACTGTCAGAGAGTCTGCATTACCACTACTGTGGAACTTGGCCAGGATCAAGCACTCTTCTCTACTGTCAGATTTCCAGGAATGAAACTGTAACCAGTGATTTTCTCCACTATCAAATCAAGGCAAACCTTCTATAAATAAAAAAGCTGGACAAGAAAAATGAGAGGAAAATACACTCAAATGTGTAGATGATCCCATAACTTTCCAAAGCAGATTTCAGATAGCCAACTGGATTTTTTTTCAAATTAATCCTCTGCCAAATTTCTCAATGTTATTGCAAGATAACAGAATATAGTGTAACTGTAATTAAATTTCCTATTAATGACTAACATACGCACAAACGAAATCCATGAGTGATACTAGCAAGTCAGAATATAGAAATCTACAAAGGCATTATTGGATGCATTAGAAATATGGATAAAACATAACAAATCAATATTAAGCTGAGGAAACACAGAAACTGATAAAGATATAAAAGCATCCTGAATACAATTTTTACAGAAGAGCGGAAACTAGAATAGCAGACATGCTATGTTGATAATGAAGGGAAAATCAGATGCAGATTGCCAGAGGAGGTACAGAAACGAAGACAGACGATCAGAACAGATCTACAGTGTTATCAAACAAGCACATAATGCCTGCACCATATGACACTGGTGAAACTGCACTAGGAATATGCTTTTTCTTTTCAGCTCCTTCTTGCCAGAAAATAAATGGGAGCATGCTGGGAATATAAAATCTGTTGTAGCAGATCAAGAAGGGCTTTCTGTGAGGAAAAAAATATATGGTATAAAATATAAGAGCAAATTTATCTCCACCTTATACTTAGAGAGGAGAATGGCATATGAGGAAATAAAAGGGATGACCTGTGGTATCTCAGAAGCTTTTAGCTAGTAAAATTCATTAGCCTGAAAAACTATCCTGCAGAAGTTATCACATTACTTGGGACAGATGAAAGGCATATAGACACAAAAATTAAGTATACACAGGGATAAATCCTGCATTGAAAAGAAGAGACTAGATAATAAAAGTTGAAAAAGATTCTTTTTCTGTGAGTTAAAACTGAGTATGACCTAGTCCTTTTGGCTCCTTCCGTTCTCAAATAAGCATTTAATTATACAGCATCTAGGAAAATAACTTTGTAATGTATACTTTGTTTAGGCCCATATAACCAAAATCCAGGGGAAGTAGTTAACAGCACAAGCAGTTAACTACTTGTTAAAGTAGTTAACACTGTTGGCACCTACGTAACTTGAACAGGAATTCAAATCAAATTAAATAGCGCAGAAAAATGAGTGTGGGAAGATCACCCTTGTGGCTGTGTGGTCTGGCAGCTCATTCATTACTAGGTCATACTCTACGTCCTAAATCCAATTTCTGCAAAGAGAAAAGCCTCTAATTACACAATATAAATGGTGGAAAATCTTGCAAAACTGGTAAGACCTCAGGTTTGCTGTGCTTATAGAGCTCTTTTCCCCTAGGTGTTTAGTGATTTCCAATCAAGTACCACGTAGTATACATATTGCCAGTATACTAATTGCCATTTTCTCTGATAACATGCTTAGCTAGTCTTATCTGCCACCCACATCTCATTATTATTTGAGAAATGCTGATTTTTGCATAAAAAAAAACTGACAAGATTTCAGTGCATGGCATTTATTCATTGAACATCACTTCATAGCACATCATGCTCAGAATGCAGGGACTTTTTTTTTTTAAACACAAATTTTTCATTTTGCACTCATATATAAACGAAGATTTCTTTCCCCTAGGTATCCTTGAGTGTTTCTAATTAGATTTTTTTTTTTTTTTGCGGGGGGGGGGGGGGGGGGGACGACAAGAAAGGTACATGCTGTCATTAATCATTTGAATTTACTTTTCTTTAGCAGGTACAACCCTGAGAAACCTGAAGAAGTTATGTCTGAAAAAATAATCACTGAAAGATGCTCAGTTCTCATCAATTGCAAAGTTCATTAAAGCGTTCTTTTAAATCACCTGTTTAAAGGGCTCACACTTTACTTACTGCACTGTGCCGTTCTGCAGTCATGTTTTATTACTTCCTGTACAGTATATGGCATCAGTTTGATACTTCAAAAATTTTATGACTCTGTATTATGGTAGGTATGATTTTAAAAGAATTTCTTCAATTTTACTGTAAAGGTTATGTCCTTAGATATCTAATGTATTTTGATAGAAAAGTGGATTTTTTTACATGATTCCAAATCACACCTTATTAAAATTCAGTAGTAGCTATCACAATGCATTAAAAAAAAAAAAAACTCCACTCTCTTATTTGAGCCAAGGAAAAGGCAGAATTCAGGTAGCCCTCCTTACGCATACAATTGGTAGTACAAACCTTAGTGATGTTAACTGATATCATTTTCTCCACAGGATCCTAAAGCATAAATGAACTACTGTTCATCAGGTCCTGAGGTCCCATCTTAACATCCCGCCCCCAATTCCTTTACCTGGCCTTGCCACTCCTCTGTTCCCCAATCACGCATGCAAGTCTCCTCAGATCTTATGGCACTTTCCCATCTCCTACAGTTTCCTCCTGCCTCTGCTGAATACAGTTCTCTTGCTGCAGTGTCCTTACATACCACTGCTGCCTGTGAGAGCTATAGCAAGAAAATCTGGAACAACTCCTATTAGAGATTCCCCCAGCTCCTCCCCTACCCATCAGTCCTCACTTCAAACAGGCAGCTCTTTCACACACTTATAAAGTGCATAATCCAATCAGCCAAAGTAAGTAACGTTCTAAAACTGAAGGCTCTTTCCATTCTTTAGATGGTCTTTAAGCATTAAGATATCTACATCATTACTCTTCCTTTCACTGCACTCATTTTTAGCTGTGCTTGACACAGTAAACAGCAGAAGGCTGCTCAAACTGCTAAAGAAACGAGCATTACCCACATTCAGCTCCTGTACACAAATGAGTTCGAGCCTTGTGCTTTGGGTTTGCTGCTCATCTTTCAGCCGCGTTCAGGTATGAGCAAACCTTTTCTATGGCACTGACAAATCATGCATCTGCATTCCCTCTTCATTTACTACCTCAGCAGAATATTTGTTCATTTCTTCTCCTTGCATAAGTCTTCTTTTACCTTCCTGTATTTTGGAAAGCACATGGATCTCTCAAATGATCTTTTCTCCACCTTCTTGATGACAAAGCCTTCTGAATGATAATGCATTCTGTTACTAAATACACTAAATTAACTCATTCTGCTTTGATTAGCTGTCAAAAATTTGGCAGGAAGAGAACCAGACCCAATGGTTAAAGTGGGAGATTAAAAAAAAACAAAACAAAAAAATAGAGAGTCCATAGCTCAATTATCTTAAATGACTATGGTTCATTTAGGTGCCCTTAGTATATAGTATTAAAAAAAACTTTAGAAAAATTACTTCCATTGCAATGTATTTCAGAGTAGATTTCAAACAATGCTCCAATGTACTGATTTAAGCCTAAATTAAATCTAAATTAAACATAATTAAAGATAAGAAATACTTATATGCAAGAAAGAATACCTGTTTTGGGAAAAAGATGTTATATTAATTGTTGTATCACTCTGGTTGTTCCAAATCTAGCTGAACACTTAATTTTCTACAAGCTGTATTAAGATTGTCCCATGTGGATGGGTAATTCAAAGACTTTGTTGATAGTAATTCTGGAATCAGGCTCTTTATATTTTTCATTGTACTGAATGTACTGCAGTACGCTTTTTATCTTAGCTCATTTGCAGAGCACTAAGCGACATTCAGAAGAATAAAACTTTACATCACAAAGACTCATTTTTGTTTTTATATTTAGTGACTTTTTGTGGGAGAATACAGACGTTTGATAGGAACGTGGAAGTCACAGCTCTAACCACATTCTCAACAGGTCATCGCGAGGGTGTTTTATCTGTCTCCTTATTAATGTTTAAATATTACTCAAATAGTATTGCATAGTATGTGAGCTCACTTCCGAACACAGCAAAAAGGTTGCTCAAGCCATTTCCCCTCAGGCTACCTCAATTCTCTTCTTCAGTACAGAGTCTGTTCTCTACTCTAGCCTTCTTTTAGCCTTCCTTTTCCACTCTTCTGGACCCAGCTAACATGCTACCTATCTTAATGGAATAACAAAGGGAATTGCTTTTCATTTTTTTGCAGGGATGTTTTACTTATTTATCTACTGCAGGAAAAGAATGCTAGCAGAGTGGATTCAACTCCACACCTGCCATGACACTAAAATGTCCCACCATATTACTTTAAACCTCCAAATCCAGGCCTATTTCTTTTCTGTGTAAAGGACTGAGAGAGCAGGAGCAGAAAAGCTCAACTGTGAGAGGACAAAGAAGCACTGGAGAGGACACAGAACAACACTGTACAGGCAGGAAGGCTAACACCGCAACCATCACAGCTGTGCTAATCCTAACTCTACACCTTGACAATAAGTGCACAGAGCCAGCAAAGGGGAAGACTGGAAAAAAAAATGTAGGGCCAGATTCTGTGGTGCATATACAACACAAGCATACATTTCCCACAAAAACATATTTGAAGACAGAGTAAAGAAGAATCATTTCCAATTGCTGCAGAAATAAAACTGCTTAGAATACAGATCCCCTCGCCCCTTCGGGGTTTTTTTTGTTTGTCTTTTTTTTTTTTTTAAATCAGCAGCTCCCTTTATTTACTTGAATTAAATACTAATATGTAATTTGGAATGGGGCTATGTTTATTTAGTCTATCCTAAACACTACATAAATGCATAATATTACATTGCTGTTAGCTGCCCAATACATTTAGGTAACTGTGACCAAGAGAGTTCTCTGCCTTCTATTTCAGCTTACAGAGACAGGAGCCACTTTTTTTTTTTTTTTTTTTTTTAGTGTGCCCCTGTTACGATCAGCCATACCTTTGTCTTTTTGACAGCAACTATAATATAATCTACCCACAGCTACGTGTTGAAGTCACTTGGAAGCTAAAGAAAAATATAGCTGCCTAAAAAAAAAAATAAATAAATCACAATTTCTACAAAATCTGTCAATCTTGGAGATCATCCTGCTTCATCAAGCCATGGTAGGATCATAAAGAACTTTAAAAGGAAGCTAATCAAATCTGGGAGTAGCAAAACTGTGACTACTGGGTATAGGGGTGAAAGAATTATAAACCTCAGGTGTAGAAACACCTACAAATTTAGTGTTTGTTCTTTGGCTCTTGGTTGCTTTTTAAATTATTCTCAAGGGCTTTGTTGCATATATGACACAAAAGCAAAATCAAAAATACTGATTAAAGCAGTCAAAGACTTTATGTGCATTTCTAAACCAAAATCTAGTTCTCTCAGTTTTGTTCGTTTGGAGGCAGACGGAAGAGAGGAGGAAGATCTTCAAATTTGTTGTTATAAAAAAGGTCTACCACAGTATATAAAATATTCTATCAAATGGTACTTAAAGCTTTCTTTCCTCTCATTTACTGTAACAGAAAACAATAAAATTATATACTCTCACATTTAGCTACACTAGCATGGCTTCTGCTGAAGTCAATGAGCACCACAAGAGCAAGAACTGATTTATCAGAATAAAAATAATCCTTCATGTAGGAAATAATTAATAGATTTTTTTGGAGTTCTACACAGACCTTTTTTTTTTCTTTTTTAAATCAATGAAGTTCAGCAGTGGATTATCATTCCATTGTTTTCCTGCATCATGGGACAGTGCTCCTTTAACATATTGCACAACTGATATTTTGCTTGTTCCATTTGGAAAATGCTTTGTGAAAAACTCAAGAACCAAAATTTCTTTTGTAACGATTCTCTGAAATGTCCTATTAACCATAATTTCCATTTTTTGACCAATAAATTTGCTTTCAATTCTAAGCATTAATACAAATAACAAAAACAAGTTGTACATAAGTTGACACCATACCTGGCAAGCTTCCACTTCCTTTTCATGGTTATGACAGATTAAAAACACACAGCCAAGAAAGAAGATGCAAATTCTCCTTGGACCAGGTAGTGATCTTAAGCATAGTAAAGAATAACTCTTATTTGAGTAAATTTCTTCTCAGAAAGAATTTAATAATAATGAGAGAAAACACACAGAAAACCTAAGAGAAAGGCATGACACTTACCTATCAGCCAGTGCGCTCAGGTCTATTTCTCTTCCAAACTATCATTGGTTCTCCTATTTTCCGGGCAAACGGTCTACACAATAGATTACTTCACAAAACATTTCATCGCAGAGCATACCCTGAAACAAAATGGCCAGAGCTATATTTTGTGAGGAGCAGATCTTGTCTATGTTTATGAGGTATAACAGTTGGCCCTGCAGAGAATTCAGGAGATTCATCTGGTTGCTGGATTCTGTTAGAGCCTAAGTAAATGCTGGAACTATTATCAATACCGCCAGAGAGAGATCTTTAAACAGCAAGGCAGCTGAAAACTTTAAAATTCTCCTGAGCCCAGGCAACTATGAGTTTGGGATTTCTGATTAACAGTTTTGGACTCAAACAGAGTCTGCCTAAAACAGACCTCAAGAATAACTAAAGGACCTAAATCCTTTACTAGATCTAGCTTTCAGTCTCATCTGTTGCCAATAAAATTTAGATTAAGTCAGTCAAACTTTGCAGAGGTGAATAAATACCCTTAAGAATAAGAGTCTATGCAGCTTTTTAATAAGCAATAAATATGCAGTAGAGATGGTGTATATACAGTGCTCCTCTTCTAATAAAAAATATATTGCCATCCTCTCACCTTTTCACTGGCTTTAGTGGTCCGGCTGGGTCTGACCGGTTTTAAGTGGCAAGCTTTATTTTAATCACTCATCCTTTCATCAACATAGGCTTATTTAAAAAACCTAACCAAAACCAGAAAAACAGTGCAAGGGTGGGCGTGGGGTTGCGTGAGTGGGGTATAGCCTAAATAGTGTTTCTATTTATTTATTTGAAATGCTGCAGATTAACTTATTTGAGCTCTTTATTACACATCCCAGTCTAATTCCATCCGTGTACCATTTCAATTACATCTTCCCTTTGCATGGTAACGTGCATGGGAAAGTATTTGCTTCCATGGTAAATATATGATGGCATACATAATCCAAAATAGCATGGCGAGGCCCCTCACACAATGCCTGGCACTAGAAATGTGCTAGACTCTTCCCCAAAAGGAAGCTCCAGTGTTTGGAAGCGATGCCCATCGCAGTTAATGTATGTCATCATTATCTTTCCTAAGCAGTCGCTGCAGATTTAGTAAGGACAATGATGTGTATCTTCTGTCATTGTTCCTTCCCCATTTACAGAACAGTTTTGACAGACTTTACAAGAAAGGTCAAATTATGTCCCCAAATGGAGTCCATGGAGTTTTCATACGGAAAATGGAAAAGATTTAGGACTCAACTATTTTCCTCCTTGATGATAGTATAGTAGCAATGGTAATGGAAAAGATATGAGCAGTAGTACTTAAGAAAAGATAACTATTCCAGGATCTGTCTCAGGCTGATAAGCTGGATCATTTTCCTTTTGATTCTCATCGTATTTTATTTCATTTTTTTCCTCCTGATGAATCTAGCAGGAACAAAGTAAAGCCAGCCCAACAGCCCCACACACTGCACTCTGATTCCCTTACATTCAAGAGTGTTACCAAAGAGAACCTAACGTTCAGTCTCAGAAACAGCATTCGCGTCTGATGTTCAATTGCTGAACATCGTCTCTTTTACATCTTCAATTTCAAAATGCTACATCAAAAAAAATTTTTTTGCTCAGACTCGCCATGAATTGCTCGTGTTATAGAATGGGGCTGCTGAAAAGGAAAATCTGACTTTAAATTAAATTAATTAAAGTAAAACTAAATTAATAAAGCAAAAGCTGAATTTTTTGAAACACCAAACACAAAAAATGATAAGTTCCTCAAGTTTCACCTGAATACTGTCTTTCTGCTAATTTTAAGTTACAGCTGAGCAAATTTAACAGGAGAGCAAAAAAATCTTGGAATGACATTATATTAATGGTAAAACAGATCAGATCCTGTAAAAATAAATAAATAAATAAATAAATAAAATGTAATGAGACTGCAAAGAAACAAACTGGTAAAATAATAAGAGGTCACACCTCTCATGACTTCTAAAGGTCCATGGCAAAGAGGTATTCTGATATTAACAAACTGATTTCAGAATAAGATATCCTGAAATTTTACCTGTGCATTTTGGACCAAAATGTTGGTTTCAGTTCATTTTCTAAGAATGCACAAACCATACCCCAAAAAGAAAATTTAGGACGCTTGTTAGAAGGAAAACATATTCCTGATCGGTTAAGGCCTACGCTTCCAAGGAAACTGGAAGAAACTTTATTTTATTCTCCTGTTTAAAACTAGCCTAATACAGCAATAGTAAATATTCTCCAGGAAACAGACTTGCAGTTACACACAACCTAATGCAACATTTTCATGAAATAGAAAAAGTTGTTTACACTTCCAATTACTGTTATCTTCAAGTTGTCTTCTGAGGAGAACAGGCTTTCAAAGAATGTTAAACTTCCTAATCCATGTACTGTTTTCAACTTCTAGTGCTATATTCTGTTAACCGTGGCTGTTCCTTTTCGAGTTGTGTTCTCATATATTTCGCCTCCAGTTAATCCACCGATAATCTCTGGACTGACTAAGGCTACAAGACTACAGAACAATTTCAAACCACCAAGAACCATAGTCAAAGGGATACAGGTCAGGAAGAAAGAGCAATCATAAATTCTAGTCTTCCCCTTCTACCCCTACCATTCACAGGCTTCCATCTAGGAGACTCAGAAGAGTTCAACAGAAGATTTCATTCATGAGTCTTACCATAAAATATGGTCTTTAATAGAAGCAGCTCAAAGCTGTGCTGTCCCAAACGAAAATAAGAGGAGGCAGTAAAGGAATGCCCTGCTAATGCAAAAGCTATGAATCCATTCAGTGGCTTGTCTGGTAATCGTAGGAAATGGAACTTGACCCCAAATCATGGAAACAGATACGCTAAGGCTTTGTTTTGACTTCAGAATATGAAAATTTTAGTAACTGTTAATAGCGATCATTAATTTTTCCTCTCACTACTGTAACATCTGAGGTGGTTTTTTTACTTTCTTTTTCACAGTTTTGTCAAATAACCACATGCTTTCTCTTCTCTTTCTTAACTTTAGACATTTTGCATGATGCTGTGGTAGCTGTCTGACCTGGAGAGTTGGGATAAAGGATGACAAAAAACTAGCACTGCCTGGAGACCTGCCTCTTTGTGACAAGGACATTACGCATCACAGCATGGAGAAGAGTGACCCTAGGAGGATACTGTATGCCTTCAACTCCCATCAGCTCCCAGAGAGTATAGCATGTCACAGCTTTGGGCCTAAAATGATTTCAATCCCGTCTCAGCATATCCCCCATTAACGAGCCTTACCAGACATAGAGAAATGGGATTATCAGCCTTACAGGAGAAAAATGCTACACAGAGTACCATTGCATAAAATCTTCTCCTTTAAATCAAAGCATAGTTCATAACTGACAGCTTTATAAAACGTTAGCATGTCTCACTTTTATAGTTTTTATGAAATATACATTTATTTTAATGACTGAATCATTCCACTGCTTTCATATGCTGTGCCAGGTAATGTAAGTTTGCATCAATTTCACAGACACCTCTTCATCTCTCTCTCTCTCTTTTTTTTTTTTTTTTTTTCCCCCAGAGACTTCACAGAACTCCCTGTGAAGGAAGAACAGTCATGACTGCTAGAAAGTCCTTCCTCTCTACTTTTTCAAGGTGACTTTAGTATGGTGACTTTAGAATCACGTTGCCATCTTAATTAAAGCTATATTTTCATTTGTTTGCATTTCACTTAAGTAACTAGCCAGTGCTAAAAATCTTTCAAATTACAGTACTTTAAACACATACTCCTCCTCTCTTTTCCTGAAAGTCAGAATGCCAGTAAAGATGAATGGTGGCAGTCAATATTTCAGTCATGAGCAACGGATGAAGTAGATTGCAATGCTTACTTATTCTTCAGACAAAAAAAACAGAATACATATAATTTACGAAGCATCACCTGCAAGATAGTCAAATATTTATTTCCAGTGTTTTGGTTACCTGAGCTTTACAGAAGGATATTATAAGACTGAAGCAAATGGTTTAAATAACCTTTGGTTTTTCAATTCCATAAACATTCATTCTGTCTCTACATATATAAATTCTACAAATTTATGATGAATTCATGGGGCAACAATTTTTTCAGGTCACTCCACTAGTAATTACAACTAATTAAAATGTGCCAAAGAAAGGATAGAAATTTATCACTGCTCATTAAACCTGTAAAGACTGTGTTAATTAGATGTCAGACTCAGTAATTCACATAAATGTTTGCTGCCAGTCTAAATTTAGTGAAAAACTAAATGCAGCTATAGACACTGCTGCAAGGAAGGAGATAGGTACTACTGAATTGGAAGGGTTAAAATATTCTGTACTACAAATTTCATTATTTACCTATGCCCTTTCTACCTTGAAAATTTCATGCACCAACTGTCCGTGGCTATCTTCTCCCAAACCTAAATACCTCTGTGATGAAATGAAAACGTAATGTCACACCATAACTTGCAGAGCATTATATTTTCAAGTGTTCCCTACATGTATTATCACACATTAATTTACAAGAGTTAATTAAAAATCAATATTTACCGAGTTATCATACTATAGCATCATTTATGTTGTTACTAAAGAACATTGTATTTATACTGCTTTATCACCCACAGCAACCAGGAAAAGGTTGCACTGCGTTCATCAAAATTTATAGCCAAAATCTCTAATACTTCTACTGAGTCCACTCACAGGACATCTCATAGAGGTCAAATAACTTTAGTATGAGGCACTATATATATTAATTTGAAAGTAAGTCTTCCATTCAAGAGATAACTGTAAGTGAGAAAGTAGTAACATAAATTGCATCCTTTATAGATTAGCTGTACATACAGCTTATAATTACGACTTCACTAGACTCTTCCTAGGGCCTTTCATCATGGAGAAGATGAATTTCTGGTGATACTGATTGAGAATTTTCAGCTGTGTGTTTATGGGGGGGGGGGGGGAAGTGCTGAGGTGCCCAGAATTCTAACACTATGAATAATTAAACAACATGCTATAATTCAAATGGTGAGTAATATATAAATCATTGCATACTTTAATCATATTGATGTCTGACTACATTGGTGTTTTCTGAGAGATATTCATTGAAATCCCTACAAACAGACATTACGAAATAAAACAAGGAACATATTAACCTGTGGAAGGAGTCAGGAATCCGTTCACCTGTGTTAACTGCTTCCAAACCTGACTCAAACTGCTATTTTACTCCTCTGACTATGGCCACTGCTTTAGGTTCCAGAAAAGCTCTTATGCCTGGCCTGCACAGTAAGTGTTTGTTAGCTCTACATTTTCCATAATACCTTCCATTTATTTAGCTTCAATTTAAGCATTTGTCTTGAAAATGTATATGTTTTTTCTCCTATTGTGATGCATTTCAAATTAGGCAGATAACACAGAAGAAGTAAGATCCCATCATTTATCCCTTTCTCATCTGAATAGTCCAGCTGCCTCAGCAGAGCTGTTTAGATAAGCAAAAGTCCCAGGATCAGAACACAGAAATCTTGATTAACCCCAGAAAGCCTCATTAAGCAAGGGAGCCTTATGAGGAAACCTGTGTTAGCTACAGGCATTCATTTGTCCTCCATTCAACACATCTCTGGTGAGACACTTAGCTGGATGAAGGAAGAGAGAGAAATGTGGTCCCATGGCAATATACCATTAATTGAGAGCGCTTCCACTGAAACATTTTTAATGTTTGGATCTGTTTGGGTGGGGAAGTGTAAGGACTAAGAAAGGCAGGTTGGTTTTCAAAAAATGGAAAAGGAAAGAAGTAAAAACACCGCATGGTCCATCTCTCCTGTATATATGCCAAACAAATTCTAAATTCCTTGCTAAGTACTGCGTAAGTGAGAACTGTCACATCCAGAAAAGGCAAGGAGAAGTTAAATAATAACATGAGTCTTTTTAAATAGCAATCGAGATTATAGGAGGGAAGAAAGAACATTTCCTGAATGTGGGAACAACCAGGTGCAAGCTTTGAAGATTCTTGAGCATGTTACAAAAGTACACAGTGAACTGAGGTAAGCAGGATGCATTAGGAACTATCACATATGGACACATAAGCTCAGTTGCAGAAACAGAGGTTCCTTTATCCAGGATATTTGGAGCTATTGTTCCAACCAATTGCCAAGGGGGAAAAAAAATCCCTTTTGTTGGCTGGAAGAAATTTTATACGGAAGTCCTGGCTCATGGGAAACTGGCCATATAAAAAGCACTATGTAAGTGATCTGAAACGCTGTAAAACCTATGTGCCTTTTAGAAATTTATTTCCAAAGGCTAAATTTTTTACATTCCTAAAATTTTGCTTCTGACTCAGTCAGTGTGTAACAGCTAAACTTAAGAGGACAATTATACAGTCAACAAGAATAATAAGGGAGTGAATTATTTACTAATCACACATACCTCACATAAAAGATTAGAATAAAAACACCAACATAGATGCAAAGAAGATAAAGGGAGCACATTAAACCTATTCAAAAGGGATGTATTTCAGTTTTAGCTGGTCCAGAATGCATTTCTTATAAATTTATAAAATCTGGTGATTTAACTTATTGTGGCCTCAGTGTTGTAATTGGATTCCCATGAACAGTCCCTCTGTACCTGGAGAGTCTGCAAAGGCTTCTGGGGCAAGTGTACACTGAGCAGATCCAATAGTAGTACTATTCAAAAGCCAACAGGTTTGATTTGACTTCTAAAATGGTAGATGCTCTATTTACTGCTTTTAAATAACAGCTGCATTACTGCATTGATTCTGTCTCATAGGCCTAGATGAGGACAACACAGACTAATAATTTGGCTGCAGAAACAACATTCCCCTAAAATAAAGCTATAAGCAACTCCCTACTATCCCACCTCTCATAACTCTTATCCACACTATGGCATGTTTGAACATCCAAGAAAAGCAAAACCTTATTTGCCATAAAAGTCAACATCTTTCCCAAAAAAAGCTACAATGTAGATAGCAGTTAAAAAGAAACAAACAAACAAAGTGTATCCCTGGTGTCTTGTGCGAAGTTTTATAGAAAATTAGTTGAAGAATAGGAATTTGACTTGTAACAATAACAATACTGTTCACTCTTTATGCAGATCCAGCTTATATTTGCTCCCAATTACACGTACTGTGTATTTACAAAGGAGACACGAGATACCTTTTTATCCAGCGCAAATGCTGTGATTGTGACAATTCAATATATGATTGTGGAAGAGACTAAAGAACCACTATGCTGTCCTGATTTTATTTCAACCTGTATGAAAACTTTATATGAAACCCAAAGAGCTAAACCGTTAAGCACACATATTTGAGTCGCTGTCTTCTTGCTAATCTGACAAAAGAGACACTGGGTTCTCTTGCTTATGGATGTATTTATTTGCCACCTTCAATTCCTCTGGTGTTAGCCAGAACTATCTAGTAGAACAAAGACTATCCAAGATCAAATGTATAAATGTTACTTGACTAATAAATGTAGAAAGCCACATTCTGCTTTGAAACGATTAGGTAGAGATGCCCATTTAGAAGGTCAGGAGAAACAACATAACAGCATTCTGGCTAGTTTTACTTTCCTTGTCTATGGTAGCACCTTCCACGATTTTTTTAGTGTGTTTGTTATTGTTTCTTTCTACTCATTTTCTTCCGGCTAAGAGTCTAACTAATACCCTAAAACACTGCTCCCATCCAGAAAGCAACTGATTTATCACCTCCCCCTTCCCAATCCTCCCATTCAAGCAAAAAGCCACAACACTGTGGATTACTTGGAATGACAAATAATTTCCATTTTTATATTTGTTAAGCAATGACTTCACAGTTTTATTAGGTTTAAATAACATAGCTATTCCCCTACCCCAACAAAGAGCCCAGTATGCTTTCTTGACTTATTTCTTCCCATCCTTTTCTCACTCATTTAAACAAACCTGTGACCCAGAACTCCCCTACTAAATCTGTGCTGTGACAGTGATGGATGCTTTTATGAGTTGATTTTAGCTGATTGGTTCTCAGAGGCAATTGTAGAGCACCCACAGATGTCAGCTGCTGTTCTATTAGACTTACTGAGACAATCAGACAAATTTGGAGTAGACAGTGAAAATTACTCCGAGCATAAGCTTAGAACAAGGCTAGAAATACTACAAAACATGTATTTCAGATGTGAATGTCTGTCACAACAGCAACAAATTCCAGCACCAGTCAGCCAGACAGAAAAACTGGACGATGCAAATATTAAACATGAGAGATTAAAATGACAAGGGTACAGACTACTGGAGATTTTTTTTCACTGTGAACTGCTACTGAACTCCCCTTTTCACAGGAGGAACAGTAGTGGACATTTGAAATTCTTAAAGCAACTGACCTAAACTGCAAAGAAGGCTACCTGGATGCATGGCTTTGCCTACAGCTCCGTATTTCCTATGCTACCTAAATTCAAGTGTACTTGATTTTAAGCCTTCTGCAAACTCCGCATGTTACATACTGCAGACAATGTGCCACTGAAAAGATGATCTGAAAACCAAAGTACTTGTACCCAGAGATCTGGGAAAAAGCTTATGCATATGCAGTATATAAATTCTTGTGTGAATGGATGTATTAAGAACTCATTACTGATAGCTTAGAAAAACCGGACTGTTAAACCTCATGTCCATGAAACAGTAGCAGACAGGAAAGTCAAATGTCTAGATGTATGCCAGAGGAACGAAAGGAGTGATTGGCAATTAAAAAACAAAAAAAAAAGGCCTAGAAGTACTTGAAAATTTTCCTCAAATATTTTGCATTTGATTACATTTTCCAAATATTTGCTAGAGCCTTTCCCCTTGTCTTTCCCTTTTTTTTTTTTTTTGATCTTTCTGTCTTTCTCCTCTCCTTCAAATCACCCAGGTTAGTGGACCTCAAGAAAAATATTAGATTTTCAGGCTCTTTGTCTTAATTCTAGTCAACTGCCTTTAAGTAGTGAAAAATATTTTTAAAACCTTTCACTTTACACAAAAAATTTTTGTTTAGGAAAATCCTGATACTTCTTGCTTGCATCTGTGCAGTGTCTTGACTTCTTTAATTTAGTGCTTTTTGCACAGGCAAGCAAGGACCTCTAGAATCATCTTGTTTGGCCGTGTAAACTGCAAAACTCCAGCCATGTTCTCCTTATTAGCATCCTTAACAGGACACTTTTTGTAACACTTCTTCTGTATGCAAATACACAGCCTGTACCTTGTGATGAAAAAGATATCTTTCTTTTAACCAAAGTAAAAATTTCCAGCCAATGCTCTGCACAGTATGCCCTCCCATTACCAAGAAGAATCTGAGGATAGCATTAATCAGCTGGGATATGAAAACAGTAAATGAGTAAATATGACTAGAAATAAGCTCCAGCCTTGGAAACCTACAGATGTGCAACTGTTGCTTCAAACCCTAAAACTTTTTATACTATTACATTTCTTTTCTTTTTCTAAAGCTGAGCCAGTAAATCAGGTTGTTTTCAGTAATATGTGTATAATCCTTTGTTCTGCTTAGTAAGAACAATAAATTTTCATTATCTCATGAGAATACTTGAAGTGTATAAAATGATTTTTCATCATTACGTTTCCAAAATGAAATATTTAAGGACAAAGCAATTTTCAGTAAATACTTCCTTTTACTCATATGCCTCAACTAATAGATACTAGATTATAATAAAAAAAAAATCAAAACTGCAGGATGTCAGTGTTGCGCAGTCTGACTGTGTGCAAAACACATATTATGTATCCAGGCATGAGGATATATATTGTTCTGTGGCTAACAGAAAGGGAAGCTCCAGCAGAATTTCAGGAATCAGCATGTGCCTGTATGAGGTCTTGTTAGCCCAAGGCTCAGTGCAGGTGCTCACACCTGAACCTAGAGTCATCTGAGATGTCCAAGGGTATCCTGCCTTTTTTCTCACTGTCCTCTCAAGACAGTCATGGGTCACTCATAACTGCAGCACCATATATTCCAGCCCCATCCAGATGTTTCAGATAACTAGGGCATCCCAAAGGGCACCAGATACCTATGCGTGTGCAACCAAACCTAGCCCTAGAAATCTAGGAAAGCCCCAAGCGCTCAGTCTTGCCCCATTCCTCCACCAAAACAGTTCACCTAAAAGGGAACAAGAAGAAAGAGCTATAGCCTTGACCCTTCTTCCCAGTCATCTCTGAAAGAGCACTGGTGTAATACAAAGTTAGAAGTAGTCTTGGTGAACCAGTTATGTGTCAATCCCCTTAATACTCCTTATGAAAGGATGTCTTAACACTACTACTCTTAAAACGTGTCTCCAAGGACACGTATGTATAGAAATCTCAACCTTCACTCAGTAATCATTCAGGAAGAATTTTGGGTGGAATACATACCATGAGTTCTATGCATCAAAATATAATCTTTACTTGCATTTAGATAGTGTTTCATAGAACCAGTTCATCTCTAGATGAACAGCAATAGAAATCATGACTGGTTTCAGGAGACCTACAGCACTGTCAGGGGATCACGACTATATTTTTTTTCTGCTTTGGATTTATACCTGTGGCATGATATAAATACAGTTTTATAATTTGGGATATACGAGAGAAATACCCATACAAGATCGTTATGCATTTGTCCAAGATACTAAGTAGACAGTAACCTATGTTTGGCTGATAACGTATAAACAACAATACGTATCATGTACACTGAGCAGGGACTACAAAGTTTAGCGCCCACCAAATTTCCATCAGAAAATTATGTGCGCACAGTCTGTATAGAGTATGCAGTAGCAGTACTGCAAGGAAACACAGTGTTTCGCATGTGCTGGATGGTTGCTCAGTATATGCGGTAACTCTGACACTACTAGGACGTATGGATGAACTTCATGGGTTCAAGTTTTGTCTAACTATATGCACAAATAGCTCATCTGATGCTTCTTAAAATAATACACTTTATTGAAGACAGCTTTACTATGCATTGCCATAATTTAGCTTTTCCCAGGAAGTAGCTGCATGTCCGGTGACATCAAGTTTATTAAGGCTACCAGCTGTACAAAAGTCCCAGATAAATTAAAATCCTCTTAGTACTTTAGGACATTTCTAGGTAGAAAAAAAGAGAAAACATTGAAGAACTGATAACATATCGCATGCTCGAGCGGTCAGAGAAACAGGATGGAAAATGAGCCATTTATTCTGAGGCCTTGATAGAACTAGAAAATGCAGCTGTTCTGAACCTTCTTTCAAACCATATCCTTCCAGAAATAGATTCTTTGCTAGGAAGAGATTAAACTTTACCTCACTGAAATAGTGACTCTGGTGCTTAAGGCTACAATCAAATACCAAACGCTCCTCAGCACTAAAGATTAGAAAGCCCTTGCAAGAAAGATGAAGGTTGCAGATGTTTACTAGAGGTCAAGAAGCAGAAAGAGGTTTTCACATATTTTTGGAAGTGCAGGATATCTTGCCTCTGAGATCTGTCTGATTCTCCATCTCACACAGCCCTACACCTTCGCAAAACGTTCTGCCTTTAGAATGGAATACTTTCTGTTGTTTACGGAGGAGATATAAACAGCAGGCCTAGAAATCATACAAAAAATGACAGGACATTGTACCACCCTACCTGGCTTACACTGCATAAACTGTATCTAGTCTTCCTGTCTTTCACTGAAACTAGAGAAAAATATGCCAAGTCCTACAAATTTCTAAAGCTGTGCTCTTTGTCATTTATCACAAAGTCCTATAAATATTTATACATATTGGGAAGTTATTTGGTTTTGTGAGCCTTTTGCAGCACAATCTCATTTTGCTACTGAATCACGGATTGTAAATGTTTAATAAATACTCCAAATGAATACAGCAGTCTGGGAAAATATTGTTTATATTTTCTAAGAAAAAGAGGTCAAATTTACATTTTTTCTATGTTCAACTTTCGTAAATCGTTTCTACTTTGCTACTAGTACTTCAAAATAGTAATGTTTCTTATTTTTCAAGTTATATGGTTTCTTCCCCTTACCCTTCTCTCTGGATACCAAAATTACTTTTAGCAGAACAATAACTAGTAGTAAATCGTAAATAATGAAAGTCAATCATGAATTATACAGTTGTGCAATTTCATAACATGTGCAGCTTAATGAAATTCTGGCCTTTGTTTACCTTTTTGTTTAAATCAGTAAAATGCTTTCAGAAATCAACAATGAACTGAAAATTTTTTATTATAAATTGTTGTTTGACTAATTTTTCCACAAAATGCTTCAAAAACTATTGAGAGTATTCTACATGAGTTTGGTAACATCATTAGTAATTGCTCTATTAACTCAAACCTGTGGTACGAAAGCATCCTTTGAAAATCCTATCTAGTCAAAGGTTATATATAAGATAAATTATAAAACATAGGAGTTTGTTTTCCTTTCAATACTCATTAACAAAAGTTGAGGGAAATATGCCATTCTTAAATCAAATCCAAAGCAAAAGAAGAACTGTGTTATTTCTTCACTCCTAATAAATTCTTTATATGAGCAGTCACCTGAGGCATAAACCACCATTAAAATTTAATACTATGAGTACAGTAACAAGCTTTTAGATTTATGAAAACTTCCTACGTCACTGAATTATCCAAATTAAGCTAGCACAGTGAAAAAAGGGAACCATGTGCTTACAGTAATATGAAATACACCTTTTTGAGGTGGTGTTTTATTTTCAACGCTTGATAGTCTGTTTTGGTTTTCTGATTAAAGAAGCACGCACACACAAGTTCAGAACTGTCATAACCTACCTTTGAACAGATGATAAATCAGACCCGAGTTTAGGCTGGATCATGCTGTGTTTTTACAGGGCATTTACTACTATATCTGCTTTATTAACAGTAATCTTGAAGAGTGTAGGATCCTGAGGAGCCTGTATACAATTTTCATTAAGATAACTGTCTAAGTGCTGTGTCTAAGTTATAGACATGTTATAGAATGTAAGATAATTGCCCACAAAAGGGGGAATTAAAATCCTTTGTAAGGACGGCATTGTAAGCCAGTAGTAGGAGAAAAGCTATTCGTTCATTTAGTAATGCTACTATATTCTGATACAACCATTCATATCTATACGGGTAACCACAAATTCATGGTATCAGCCAAAATCATAAAGCAAACACTATTCCTATGAAAGTGCAGAAAAGCTAGGAAAGTGGCATCTTCATATTACTTCCTCTATTATGATAGTAAACCTTATTTTCCATTACTCATTTGAAGTTACATTCTTCACGTACAAATCCTTGAAAAAGTCTGCTGGAAAGAGGGAAAGCAGGTGGAAAGAGGGAATTCAAGTGAACAACCCAGGCACTACAAAAAGGGTGGGACTTTCTCCATGACCCTGGCAACTGTAAGAGTTACCATTTTGGGTAAAGATTTAATTTAATACATGCATAACTCTGCTATGGCAGATTTGGGTTATATATATATTTGTGTGTGTGTGGATGTATATGTATATATGTATGTATATATATGTGTATATGTGTGTGTGTATACATGTATATATATAGAAAATCTTTTGCTTGATTTCTTTAAGCAGAACTTTGAAAATGCTTTGGTCCAAAAAAAAAAAAAAAACCACCAAAAAAAAACAAAAAAAATCAATAACAGAGTGGTATTTTAAATTACTCCCAGAAGGAAAACAGGTTATTCAGTTTAAACCTTATGTTAAGGAATTGGCTATTTTCCAATTCCTCACTGCACAAGATTCAAACCTATCTCTGAATATACAGACAAAATGGTATTTTTATGGATTGTTACTCAAGCTGATGTGCTCAATACAGGTAATAAAGATGAAATGTCAAATCCAAATAATGTATACATTCAGCAGTTTTCTCTACTGAACAATTTATTTTCATTTCTGAATTAATCATCTCCTCAAAGAAATCTAAAAGCACCACCCCGAACTGTTTTATGAATTAAGAAACGAAGACTATTTGCATGAGTAGCAATTAAGGCTAATCTTGATTAAATAATATTATTCCTGGAATAAGTTATGCTGACTCGCATCCTTACATGACACTGGGAAGACAGCAGAACTCCATTCTAGAGAAAAATCTGTATAATAAAACTGCTCACCGTTGCTCTCTAACAGGTGTACACTGTTCAGGACAGGTGGGCAACAACCCTGCACAAATCTAATTTGTGCTTTCATTACAAAAATGAAAAACTTTCATTGCTTCTAGCATTAGTCTGACAATGCAACTCTCACCATGCCAAACAGATGACTAAGCAGCCATCATTTATCTTAATTACAGTTTATCTTAATCAAGATACTGACTGTCAGATATAATGCTACTTAAAACCACGGTTCTTAGCATAGCTGCACAGTTCACAGAGGGAACATCGATCAAGAATGAATCTATAGCTGCAATTTAGTCCTATTAAAAAGGGAAAGAAACAAAGCAACTATTACTGAAAGCAAATGTAGCTACAGTTTCTTACCTTTGCTCAAACCATTCAAAGACAAATCACAATAGATTGCAAAGTTACTTTTGTCCTCAGTAACATACAAAGTCCCTTAAAACTGACAGCCTTTCCCAAATATGCATTACTAATTTAAATGAGCCGAATTCTTCAAGACGAAGATCAGAATTTGACCCGTCCTAGAACTATTCTGGTAAAATGAACATTTCCGTGAATTTCTTCTACATTCCTATAGGCCCATTCTCTAGAGTACAATGCTCCCTATATTGAAATAAGCAGGAAGTGAGGTCATATTGGAAGAGACCACATTGCATTTCTTTTTAGACAGTTCTCTCTTTCATCTGCTCCATTTTGAATTTATGAATGACCTGTCTCTAACTTTAGGATCTGTGAGTCCTGTATTGACAAAAGAGTTTTTAGATAATCAGTTGATAGATCCTTTTTCAGAACAATGACAAACAACAGCTTTCTTTATACATGAACATTTTCAGAACATCAGTTACATATTAAACAGGCAAGGCAAAATTAATCTTTTCTTTTCAAATTATTAAATGATATTTTTGCCTTCATTCCAGAAACCAGTTTATACTGTGGTGCATCCACCCTGCCCAGTGAGCTAGCAAACTCAGTGCATGGAACAAAGCCCTTCCTGACTACACGAAGAGAGGTTGAAATCAGTTCAGTGACGACTGCAGCATGTACATAATATATCCTCTGGAGTACTGTTCCTTTAAGTAGCTTATTATCCCAAACTCAGGAAATAAGGAGGAGCATGTCAGAAAAGCATTTGCTATAGGGACAGCAGTAACTGGTAACATACCATCGAAGAGCTCCCCAAAAAGCCTGACTGATTCCCCGAGTTAGTAATAAAATAAGCTGAGAGGCAGACTGAAGCAAGTAAACTTCCACAAAGGTTAAAACTCTTAATGAAAAGGAAAATGAGACAATTAGCCCAACACTGTTTATCTGTAAGCAGCAGATATCAACAGAACGATGACAATCAAAAAGTAGCTGTATTTCTAACAGAATGTTTGGGTGCCCTCAATGGGTTTTAACATTTGATAATAAACTCAGAACTCGAAACCAACCTGCACCATGAAGGTGCAGGTACAAAAATTGAAGTAGTACAAAAAAAAAACAAAGAAAAAACAACAACAACAACAAACCCCATAAGTTGCATAAATAAATAAAGTAAAAGGAAAGCAACAGGCTTGGATTTGCGGAAGACTAATTAGTAGCAGCTCAGATTGTGATTACATGCAAAACAAGAAATGTAGACAGACAGCCTACTGGCAGATGCACAATTACCCTGGACAAGGCATTTAGAATCTGACCAGAAAAGAAAAGCTCTAGGCCTAAGCAAAGCTTATAAAAGCAGTGCTTTGGTACCACAGACACTACCGAAAATGCAAACACAAAAGCAGAGCTAAAGCTGAAAGAAATATAGAGTTCAACAACAGATCAAAATCAAGCTGTGGAGCGACACACGTTGGAACAAGCACAAGCTTGTCTTAAATGTTGGCCTCTGGCCTTCTCTCAACGTGCCAGTAACAGAGCCTAGAGCTCCCCATTTTCTCTATGATTTGCAGTATATTCCTGACCTGGGGCTACAATGGGAAGCAAAGCCTAATTACCTATGTCAGCCCTAAGATAGCCTCTTTTCTTTCCAATAGTGCCTCTGAGTGATGCACATGTCTGGAATTACATTTACAAGTTCTTAGTATGTACTTGAATTTGGCCCCTCATTTCCAGAAATGATAGCTCTGTTTTGAGCTAACAGAGACAACAGAAGTCAATCACAGTAATGATCACTTTAGCAATTACAAGAAGTAGCAGTCATTACTATTTCCCATTACTCCTAGCACAGACATTGCTGTAAAGCCAGCAGAGTATGAATTTGAGAGCAGCAAAGGCCTGTTTCTAAATCACATTCCTTTACGTTTTAAATTTTTTTGCTTTCATTTGGACTTTGCAGACACAGTAGTGAAACTACCACCTCCCATTGCAGCAGCTGCTATTTGACAGCTTTAGAAAGAAAAGACAGCAACCACCATTACTTAAAGGCTGGAAGAGAGATATGAATGATCGTTTTATAGGACTAGAAAATTAACACAGGGATTAGTATTTCCTGGGCCTTTTATTCAGTGCAGAACGAAAAAAGCAACACTCAGAGAACTACACATATCCTGGATAAAGGTCTACATTGTACTTACTTGTGGCTTTTTCTCTGTGGTTATACATAAGGGGTGGGGGAGGTATTTTTTTAATATACGTAAGAATCCTCAGTACTGACAGAAATTACACTGCTACTAACTGGAAGAAAATCAGTCAAATGAAAGTGGTGAAAAGAGGTCATATTTTGTTACTTATTTATGAGGCAAACCCAAATTCACAGAATTATGGGTTGTAACATGGAAATCATGTCAGCAAAACTAAAAAAGTTCTATCAGGGCAAAGTCCTCAAAAAGTCTTCTGAAGTAACTGCACCAAGGAAACTACACAGGCATTTTCGGGCCTTTCATTATGTATTTAAATAAATTGCCATTTTTGGCATGCTTATTTGACTCGTGTATTAAAACACACATCGCCAGCTTTCTATTATGATTCTTAAAGGTTATTGTGTCAAATGAAAAACCTCATTCAGAATTTAACTAAATGCAGTAGTAGTAAATTAAAATCAACTACTCTAAATTTAAAAAAAAAATATTTACTTGAAGCCAGTCAAGTAGTTTAATTTTATCTCATCACATTAGATTGAGGAAATGAGGCTGTAGGTATAACTCAGTTTCCTAGGACTTTAGGAAGATGGCAGAAGTTGGATTTGTCATGGGAAAGGTATACTTGGTGCTCAGTTATGTGACAGGAGTTTAACTTCTATAGTAGATAAATGCCACTATTGCTATGGGAAATGGTAATTAAAAGAGTTTACAAGTTATGTGCTTTATAATTACTCTGTGGTCTCCATAAATTTTGAAATATAGCCACATTTTAGATCTTTCAATGTTGAAGGCGTCACAGACCACATGTTAGTCTATAATGAGATATACCTCGTCAGTATTATGGAATCTTTATATGTGGTTTATTGTCTGGGTAGGGGCTGATGAAGAACCTAAAGAGGTAAAAGCTAAGCAATTTTCATGTGAAACAAACAAACCATTATGCAGTAACAGCCAATGGCAATTCAAATCACTATATCTAAAAACAAAAGTTTATCAGACATATTTTCAAGTCCTCACCTCCTTTACATTTACTTTATCCTGCAGCTAAATTTGCACCCATTGAATTACTGGCTAGTCCATTATCCTCAGTAGTAACACTGCCGAGATAATAACCTGGACAAATGAATCAAATTTCTCTCCTGTCTCTGAGTACTCTGTAGTGCTCTGCTAAAACAAAGCAACTCTAAAATAAGAACACCTAAACTTTGCTTTACAAGGTAGAGACTGGTAAGTGGCAATATATGACGCAAACACTCTCAGTGATGCAACTCTACTTTTTGTGACAGGTAGAATGTTTATGGCTGGCGATGAAACAGAACTGCTGGATTAGGAGAGTAGTGGAAAGATCATGGAGCCCTAGCAACTCCTAGGGGCTTTTCCGATCTCTTTGCTGAACGGAAAATAAAAGTAGCCTAATACCTTTAACGCATGTCTGTCCATGTAAGTATCTATTTATGCATCTGTGCATATGCAAACACATAAACACAAAAAAATCACAAAAATTCCACAGTGATCAGAAACTAGAAGTGAAAATCTAGCTTTTCACTGTTGAAATTTCAAAATTTAAAGTTCATCACCATTATGTGCAATATCCACTAACATTATAATCCCCTGTTAAAAGAGAGAGCAATCAGGCTTGCACATCATGTTCTTTCTGAATAAAACCATAGCTTACGTTTTCATTTCCTTCTTGAATTTCCTTTACCTAACTCCACCTCAGTATTTTTTCCTGCATTTTTCAAGACGCAGAAGTGAGCCATACGGAGCAGTAAATTCTAACCCTGTCTCAAGCTCTGCCTCTTATTCACCAGCCTTCAACAAAGCCATTAATCCTTCCCCACACTGTTCTTGTATCAAAAGTAACATTGGAGTTGCTCACAATGCTTTCCACAATGCTCGCTCACAGCTTTCCAATGCTGTCCTAATTAGACATCCTGTGTAAGTGCTGAGAGCAATTGTTTATTGTGTAGGAAAGATAATGAAGCATCCAGTGATTGAAACTTAAAATAACTGTGCTCAGGTCATTGCCTGAGCTTCTGTTTAAGCAATTCAAAAGTGCTGTACAGAAACCCTGGTGGGGCTTCACAGGCACTTACCTTTCTGTAAAACGGAAATACTCAGTGGTGTGCAGCCAGCTTGGAACTGTCAGTCCCAAGGACTAAAACTCATGACTCCGCTCCTACAAAATCAAACAAGCGAACAGATGAAAATAAATTAACTGCTGTTTTTGCGTGTGTCTTTTTTGTTTGTTTTTAACTGCTAGGTTTTGAGCTTTGAAAGCTATTTGTGCTACAGCTTAGCCTGTTCCTGGACTCCAAAAAACGTCCTCACTGCCTTTAGTCCAGTATTCCTTCACGTTTTTAATCTTTTATCTGCAACATGTCAGCTGAGGGCTCATTTAATATACAACTGAATGCTAAGCTTTTTGTACAGAATCATTTCAGTACCTGGAAAACAGCAACTTTTAGCAAGACTATCGCCAATTTTTACCAGACTCGCACTAGCTAGCATCGCTGCTAGCCCAAGCAGATCTATGCAGGTTCTCAAAACTTTACCTTGGAAGTGTTTCAGAGATGACTGCAATACCACAATCCCCTGAGGGTACATGGCAACTGCAGACCAAGGCTGTTACAGGGAATAGATCTAGGCACAGAGATCAGGAAATATAATAGGGCGTGCAGCAATTCTGACTGAACTCCAGCTACACAGTGGCACTATGGCAGTTTCACCAGACACAAAGATCTGGGCACTACAGTGGAGTTCTTTAGGGTCTTCCACTTGCTTGAGGGCTTCCCATAATTCACAGTAATGATCAAGACATAAAAAGGCAGCAATTTCTCTGATTAAAGAAAACTGGGAACTTCTGAGGATGAAAAATAAGGAGAATGCATCTGGAAGTACATTTGATATGCAATTCCGCAAAAACTGGAATCAAAGTTTAAAAAAACTATATAAAAATCTATCTTGAAAACATAGCAGAAAGCTATTATATAAATAATTATTACAATAAGAGACCCTGGAAATATCTAATTGGAGCGACAGACATTATTGTGAAATGTAATGTACTAACAAAGAAGCAATAAAATATCAGCAGATGATAAAAATGCAATTATTGTCACACTTTTTGAGAAAGATTATTTAGTGTTATGAAGGCGCATGATAATATTTTTAAGCTTTTGTACACGTTTTGGGAAACTTTAAATGTGTTTTCTTCCAAAATGAACAGTGAACCAGCTAATCCTTGTTATTAAAATATATCTGAAAAAACATTTCTGTATCAGATTATCTGGAATGTTTGGGTTTTGTGGGGTAATCAACTTTTGACCTCTAAAAAAAGCTAATATATACTGAGCAATTTTAGTATATTTTGCTTTTTTAGCTATTTGTTTCACTGAATGTTGTGTTTCCCCCAGGAAGGACATTAGGATGGGCCTGGCTTGCTCTCCTAATTAAACCCATTACTTGGATGAGCCCAGTGGAACAGCAAGAGAACCAGGGCTAAAAGTCTGACTGCCAAACGTTACAGCTCATATCCCCTCCCCAAGTCAAGCCTGAAGACTGAAATCTTCACAGTCCGTCAATCTACAGGAAGAGATGCAAGAGGATATGGATACCTGGAGAGATCTTTTTCTTCCAAACTGGTCTACAAAAAGAAAGAGATGGAGAATGACACATTGAGCTACAGCACAAGCACTTACACTTTTCGACCCTCAGTTTCTCTGGTAACAATACTTTCTGCACATGAAGCTTCAGGTTTTTAAGTTTTTTATACTTCGAGCTTTTAGTTTTTTGTAAATACTATTCTAGGTAGTAGAATACTAGGTTCCTTTCCATAGACAGGGAACTGAAGGTGCTGAATGAGTGGAACTTGAGGAAGACAGTGTGGCCTAGATTCATAGCTGCTAACCTGCCATTTTAACTGTGGTCAAACATGTTAAAAATATGAATTACTATTTAAAATGCTGTATTTTGGAAGCAGGGAAACCTGCCTGCTGATATTAAAACCACTTTTAAAAGTGGTTTTAAAAGGTTAAAGAAGAGATTTTAATTTAAAGAGAAAGCATGTGCAATTATTTTTAATTAAGATTAATTTAGCTTCAAAATTGGAAAAATTACATTTCGGGCTAATTATAGTTTACTGATTATCCATAACTGTCCTCTTGCATGACTTAGATTCATAAGTATGCTCTAAGAAACACTTGCAACATTATCTTGTTACAATATGTACACAATGGGAGTCTTTTTCAGTCATTTATAATAAAGGGCTTAATGAGTATATCAAAGCACTGAACAGCATATCTAGTTCTTCCAAAATAAAATGGTACAGAGCAGAAAAATCATATTATAAACAGTGGCATAACTAGATTATGATATCAAACGGCCAACAGGCAGCTAGTTAAAAAACAATGTTTGCTGCAGGTATTGATTCATTATACACATATCAGCTCTACTCTGATTTTACTGCTTTTTCAGTAGAAGGACAGAATGGGAGAAGATAGAGCTGCTGAAAAATTTCCACTTTTGGAAGTTGAAAAGGGCAGCGGAAGTACCACGTCAATCTACATCATGTGGCAGACAGAACAAAATGAGCAAACAGTTTATAAAAGGCTTGCAGCCAGGGAAGACCAGAGACTTGGGGAACCCTAACTAGTCTCTTACCAACCCCCTGTCTCTGCTGAGTCTATCATAAACTGAATGAACAATAAATTACAGCCCATGATTCTATTCATAATTTTCTAATCTAATCAGCTTGCTTTATTTTGTCTTTTAGGCAAGTATGTATCTTAGATTGGAATGTAGATAGTTGATGCAAATTTGGTAATCTAACCAGCCTGAAAGTTAAAGGTGGTTTTATGAGAAGGAGAAAGGAGAGGAGAAGAAAGGAGAGGAAAGGATTAATAATTTTATAACATATTTTTAACTCCACACCAGTGGATAGACACATTTCAATCACATTGACTCTACTTGGTATACTGTACCTGGAACACAAAAATGACAAGTGGGTATTTACAGATCGATTTCTTAATGAAATAAATAGCATCCAGCTTTCAAACTCAAAACTATTTAAACCCTTAAAGTGTTTATGGGACTGTTTCTGTCTGTCCATCCATTCCCTAGCCTTCAATTCATAATTTGTGACTTTTGGCCAATTTCAATCAATTCTGAAGGGGGTGGAGAGAGAGAGAGACTTAAAAAAAAAAAAAAAAAAAAAAGACAAAAAACACACACACAAACAGCTTACATATTTGATCATAGAGTAGAGGCCTAATTTTGTGTTACCCAGAAGGACAGAGTATGATGTAAGCTCAACATTATCTATTTCACTGACCTTTTCATTAGCCAGTCATAAAATACATAATTAGTATATACATATTTTGAAACTAGCCACAGCACTCACTGCCATTTACCTTAACAGTACTTAAGGGACATGTAAAGGAACTGAGAGCATTATGACAATATTTAAGATACCTGAAAGGAGCCAGAGAAGTTATGTTATGGGACAAGCAGAGAAGGTTTGTGAGAGGTGGAGTTTGCTGCAATAGGAGTACACAGAGACAAAGAACAAACTGTTTAGTTTAGCCTAGTTTAAACAGAATACGATACAGACCAGTGTCAACAATACATTATTTATACTAACCCCCCTTCAGAATTTTTCCAGCTCACCTTAATGTAGAAGGATTTATAGCTTCAATAGAAAATAGGAAAACCACTAGTTTCCTCTCAAATCTACCATAAATTCCGTTGGTCCTAGAAAACGCATATCCTGCAAAATGGTCATTCTACACCTCTGATTTTCTTCAGGCTTGTCATTCCTCTTGCACACCCAGTCATATGAGGTTAGAAATAAGCTTTTAGTACATTTATCAAGAGAGCAAGTCTGCTGTGAAGCTCCCATCTTCCTCTTTCTGCTGCTAGAGGAGCACATCTGCCATTTTATGATATTATTTCCTTCCATCTGTGCCATGATGGATTTAGGTTGAAATTCAACCAAGTGCAATCATCAGGACTCGTCCTTAAGGGATGGCTGTTAATACAGCTGATTCCCAATCAGATAAGACTGATAGAAAGAAATGCATTTTCTGATGAAAACAAAATTAATTTGAAGGTCTCCAGCAATAACCAACAGTCACCTAACCTAATAAAAGATTAATTGAAGAAAATAAATTCCTGCAGCATCATGATACCTTGTAAACACAAGAAGCTTTATATATATTGCCTTCCCCCCTTTTGCGCTGTACAGGTGACAGATTGCAAAGCTACTTTTATACTAATACATTTTCTGCATACTACTAAACTCTCCTACTCTCTAACAAGAGGCGACTCCTCTAAGAGGAAGTAACTGCATCCAAACTGCTTTTTGGAAGGGGTCCCTGACCAAATGGCACTTGTAAATTATTTGAAAAAGTTGGTCAGTCAAAATGAAGCAAAGTTGTCCCATCAATTTATCAAGACAGTGATCAAGATCCAGTGCCTAGAACACTTGCACGGTTTAATTTCCTCTTGTTGACGTAGCCTACATTTTAAAGACCCTGGATCAGAGCCACATTCTCCTAAGACGACTCATTTAACTCCCAAGATGCTATGTTTAACAATTAAACAAATACCTTGAGATACCTTAAATAAACAAACTTGATGGCAGAAATGTCACAAATACATTTTCAGTAAAAATCAGTATAGGAAGGAGAAATCTTTCATGCTGTCCTTTCATCATCTTGGATTGCCTTACACTGATGCTCTGTATTTTCATGAATATGAACTTCTTTAACCGATTCCCTACACTGTAAGCCTCACTCTACAGTTGATATTATGCTCTAAATGCTTCACAGAGTACCAAAGGACAAATAACTGTCATGGTATGGGAGACAACAGCAGTCTTTCATACTTGACAGCATTGTTTCACAACGAAGAACTGCAGCGTAGCTGACTATACTGCCATTGGTTTAGATGGAAAATACACAATTACTTTACACAGTAATAATAGGGAAGGATAACTGTTTTTTAATATAGGAAAATACACAGCACTGTTCATAGCAAAAGTGTTTTTTAGAAATAAGAATTCCGAAAAAAATTGCAGGTAAAAGAGGCTGTAAGACATTACCTTCACTATAGAAGCTTACTCAAACAGCCATTCTTGAATATAGTGTTATATGAAAGTTACAAAATAATTTAAATAAAATATGATCAGATGCTGTATTGGCAAGTGTCAATATAACTTTTACATTTCCTAAAAAAAACTTTATCTGTTAGACTGTATAATGAGTTTTACCAAACCTAATCTTCATACAGTTGCTTCATTAACTAGATTTAGAACATTTGAGGATCAAAGAGGCAGTCAGAGTCAAAAATTGCAGGGCTTCAGCCAGACCTTTTAATCATTAAGAAACTAATTTCCCATTGAATAGGAAAAAGGAAGACTAACAGTTAAGGGTTTTTCCCATTGCAATTGGGGAAAAAAAAACTACACTAAAAATGTTAATAAGTTGCAATTCTACACAATAGCAGTACTTGTGGATTTAAGAAACTATATTTCAAATCATTGTAATGTAAAATAATCAAAGAAGAGTCATTTTATCCTGAAAAATTAAGATTCATTTTCCAAAAAAAAAAAAAACCTGTCAACATCTTAGAGAAAAACTCCATTTCAATAATTTTATATTTTTCAGTAAAAACCTCTTGTCAAAAAAATTCTATAATAAAGCTTTTAAGTTATCAATATTATTAATGTAACAGAAGTTAATGTATCAACAGAGCAGTTACATTTTCTTATATCTATATGAAGAGATTTGAAGAATCTCTTTTATCATTTCAAAGAATTTAATATATGGCATAAAAGGATGAAATGTCCTATTACATCCATGAGTGCAAAGTGCACAGGAATAAAATACACAACAAACATGTGTAGTCCCTACAAACATGCAACTTATGTCTCCTGTAAATAATGAGTTTACCACAAAAGTGATATCATACAAACGATGCTACTCATAAACTTTCTAGATAATGATGCAGGAAAGTAATCTAATTAGGAGACTGTATATTGCACCAGGAATCTTCTAACGACAGTTAATCTCATCACAATCTCCAAACATGCAACCTTTTATATCTTTATTGCTAATGCTATCTGCTTACCTCTATATAAATCCATGACACTGACACTTTTTTTTCTAGGAAATCAATATTCACCTCATTAAGCCCAAATTCTATTCATTCTTACTCAAGATATGGAACAATTCTTAACTGGAATCAATCAAATTCATTCAGTATGTAAAGTGGCATGATCTGCTTTTTCATGATTTTAGTAAACTCTAAATCAATCTTTTTGGCTCAAACTTGTCACTGCTTTAAAATAAGATTTTCCAGGGCATCTTATATCTGCATCTTTTCCATGCTTCCTAAACTTTAGAAACAATAAAATATATTTTCCTTTCTGGTATGTAGAGTGCAGCGCATATAGCAGGAGATCAGGTCTGTTTCATTTATGCTGACTGCTTACACATTTAAACTGATATTTCTGAATTTGTTTTCCCAATACATGAATCAATCATGCAACATTATATCTTTTTGGAATAAGCCACAGTGTCGGATGTGGTAACATACTTTGACATAGATCATATTAAATACCAGGCAATACATAAGGAATACACACTAAGTATGAGTGTCGGTAGTTTCTTTGGTGTAAGGGGGTCTCATATACCACATAGGATAAAACATGTAATAATTTACATTATCTAGGGAAAAATCAAAATTAGCTTTAAAATCTGCAGATAAGCCTGCACCTTCAGGTCTGCAAATGCAGAGTCATTGGCCATAAAGTCATGAGCTGATATTCAAAACATTACATACAAATTCTTACACTGTGACCACTGAATTTCTCTACTTTATGCTATCTAATAAAAAAAAAAATCAATGCAAAAGGAGAAGTTTTAAAAAATATAACATCTTCAAGATTTAATTTACAAAGGTTAGGGAAAGAAAAACTAAAATTTATTTTAAATGCCCTTAATTCTTAAAAAATCATTTTATCATAACTATGAAAAATACATTACAGAATAAGTCTTTTGGACTTAAAAAGCAATCTACAATTGGGGTCATCAAATTCTATGCTTTTAAATACTAAAGCAAAAAAAAATATTTTGCATGTACGTAATTTCAAAATTTGCTTTCATTTCACTTCAGGACAAAGCCCAGAATTTTAAGACTGCTTTGAGAAACGCAACTGTGTCATAGTATCCACTCTACATTAAAGACTTTATATTTGAGCTTACCATACTCTTTTTCTTTATTTCCTGACTAGGGTGTCCGCAATGGATTTTGGAAACATTATTGCAGGGAAGTATTGAAATCGTATGCTCACGATACATTTCCACCTTACCAAAAATCATACCTTCACAGTAAAACATTTTATCAAATACATGTCAGCTGGGTTACAGTGACTTTCAAATGTTCATAGAATGGTATCTTGATATGCTGTGTCTGTATTCCATGAGATTTGGAGGTGTAGCCGCTTCTCTTACTGACAGAAAATTAGCTATAACTACAGTTAGCAATGCAGAATCTTTTATCCCTACCATATCATCAACAGAATTGTCAAGCAAGTTCTGATTGCAGAACCTTTTATCCTCAGCAACGATGACAGATGCAATTATGATTCAGCATTAGCCTCAGAGCCTTGCTGAATTTGAAGAAAAAAGATTAGTGAGAAAAAACACTACAGATCTGAAATCTGAAAAAAAAATTGTAATAGCATTATTCAGTTTTCCCACACACCACTGAAACAGAAACTCTTCACAGAGGAAAATCAGAAAATGATGCTAATGCAAGCAAGCACAGAATTCAAGACAAGTCCACAGCTGACATGAAAAACAGTAAAATTAATTTAGAAGCTTATTTTTACTGAGTTAGATTTCATATATGTGATTTCTCTGCTAATATGTAAGCAAACTTATACCACAGATTTTATACACTAAGTATACTAACGTGTAAAGCACAAGTTAATGCAAATCCTTCAGACTTCATTATCAGACTTCAGAGATCTCTCTTGGGTGAAGCCTCTTTTACACTGGCTCAGACTTCCTTCCCACACCAAGAAGTATAAATACCAGAAGCCTGAATGTACTGCATCCACTGGACACAACCTCACGTGCTGCCATTGATTTTGAAATGGTCATATCAATGCCACCTTCTCCAGTTTAACACAAGATTCAAAGCAGTTAAGAGTTCTGCAACATGAGTTCTGCCATTAAACCAAAGGAAAGGTACTAACGCACACAACACTGAGAGAGAGTATCATCTGGGAATGTCTTAAACCCTAACAGGAGTTTGATGTCAAAGGTAGCAGTTATACCATCCAAAAGTCATGAATATACCCACGCTCTCACAACAGAGCGTATGAGTAAGTAACACTTGATCTAGTTCCCAGATATTGAGGACGTCTGTGAGAAGAGCACCGGGGATTAAACAGTAACTCTGAAATCAAAGTGCAAATACAATGACGTGATGCCTATCCACTATAAAAATATTAGCTACTTTTAGAGGCATTCTAGAAATCTACTTTTCATTTTTACTTATATTTTGGCGGGATCAGAAGTAGACTCCTGGCTTTGTTTTTGACTCATGATAACCGTAGCTTCTTGTTTGCATCGTGAATCAAGGCACTCTCCTTGTTCATTTGTTATGTTTTTTGGCTGTTCCTAACAAACATATGGGCTTTCTCTGGAGTAGTAACTCAATCATAATCACTCCCTAGCTACCCAGGCTCACCTGAAATTGACCTTTGCCCCAGTTTTCAGGATCTGATTAATCCTTTGCTTCCCTTTTATACTCCAGGGTTCCTGTTTCACAAAGGCAACATCTACCATTTCTTTATTGTCGTATGGCTTCTTGCTCCCAGAGAGAAAGACTCAGAGAAAAGATGTCAGTTTAATCTGCTCTGTTCCCATAAACCTATTATCACTGAAAGAACTCCAGAAAATCGAGAGAAATCCTACCAGATGTATTATAAAAATAAAAATAAAAATAAATTGAGGAAACCAATAGTATGTATCAGGTGTACATTAGTCAAAGAAGGATGACCCTTCTTCATGCGCTTTAAGTCTTTTAGTCTTATTTGGCTATTTTGGTATCAAGAGAGGAAACAAAAAAAATTGTATAGGGCCTTTCCCACGTGTACTAGTTCTGCAAAGCATGGAAACAAACATCATTCTGAGGACAAAGCAAGCTTTTCAAAACATGCCTTGTAAGCAGTATGTAGTGAAGTAAGCATAACCACATAGACAAATGTATTGAACCATGTGGTTACCTAACAACAACTAGTCTTGCAGCAGCTATGAGAGATTCAAAATCAGCTTTTTTTCATAGCAGACTGGAACTATATTCCATACACACACACACACATATATACACATTTAAATATTCCACACTGTTCATCCACATTTATATCAAAAACTATCTCCCAATGAGCCTTTCTCTTTCTTTGAAAAGTTCAGCATGGGCCTCAAAAGGCCTTTTGATGGGAACTTTGTCAAAACTGAAATGTTACTATTTCAGCTTTGATAAAATTTTTCCCTTTTTTTCCCTAAAAGGTGTTGCCAAAAATGTTTGTGTAGTTGTGCTCAAAGTGTTCCTGCCAGTTAAGCAAGAAAGTTCAAAGATATTTATCCAGGGAAGTGTAGAATCATTAGTAGCACCACAGTTGTTGCATTTACAGTAAATCAGAAAGAAGACGTGCGTAAACGAGTTTCACTGACAGATGGATGTGCTGCCACGCAAGAAGGCAGAGGTTTCAAGAAACTTAAGAAGTTTCTCATACAACTCAACATATGCTTGAGCTTAGCACCTAACATTCACTTTCTATATTTACAGCCCTAACCCCAGGATATTACAACTGCTAAAAATTTACAGAGGCTCAAAAATCAATTGGACAGACAGATGAAAGACAATTTCTTAAAAAAAAAAAAAAAAAAAAGACACTACCTTTGGTTCAAGCAACAGTTGAGCTACAAATAACTAGATGCTGGGAGAGTACTCTAGGCCAGTAACTTCATTTACTTGTTCTGATCTTATACATTTCCCTAGGCATCTGCTATTAGCCAAAGGAGTGGCTGGAGAATGATTGATCTGACTTGGAACAGTTGATCTTACGTTCTCATTTTCTAAAACTTGAAGTTTGCTTCCTAAAAGCTCAGCCATAAACCAGCTCCTCAGACACTCTGTATGATGTTCTATGAATGGAACTATTCCAGAAAGTCTAGTCTGAAAGCCAGAAAATCCACATAAATTTCCACATTTTCAGAATTTAAACCATTACATGGCTCTCCACAGCATGTGTTCAGTATAGAATTCTTTTTGAACCCATAGGTATTAATACTAAACTTTAGACAGTGCTTTAAGATTGGAAATGCTATACCTGCCCAGGCCATAGTTGTGGCTATGCTTGGAAGATGTGCAAATTATTCAGTGACTGAGTGGAAAGGTCACTTGTGGTTACAGCTACAGAAAAGGAGAACATTCCTTATTCTCTGGTCTATGTAAATAATTTTGAGAGGAGTCATATGAATCACCAGGCTCCTCTCAGTTCCTTGGAGAGGACAAAGCTGCATATTTGAGAGATTCCAGCTAGATCCTCTAAGCTTGGAAAAATCAGCTGTAAGGAGCAACTAGGAGAATATACTGAAGGAATCACTAGGGTCTAGAGAGATGGTAGAAAAATCTGGCTTTGTTTTCAGTAAATGTATGTTCCATACGCTGGAATCACAGGTAGTCAGGAAGAAGTTGGATCACCATTTATATCTCGCAAACAAAAAAAAAAAATCCCCTCCCCAACCCTAACAAAATATAAAAGGATTACTCATTTGAGGTTAGAAAGACTATAGTAAATACCCTTCTATAGTCAGAAGATGACAGGTCCCCAGAGATGATGGGATATTGGTAGTGTGGTAAAGGCAGTCAGAAAAAGCCACTAATAAAACAGAGGAAAAGAATCATTTCCCCACATACGCAGAAGTCTTCCACGATATCTGATGCAACCAAGCACTCAGTTCCAAAGGGGTCAATTTTAATAAAAAGAAAAAGAAAACAAAAAAACCCAGGTGTTCACTTCCTGTTCTGATATTAAAGCTCTGATGATTAATGCTCTGTATTAATATTTTCAGACACTGAGCAGAGGAACATGCTGTATTTCATGATTTTCCATCATCTCCTTTCAGTACTTATTTTTTGAGGACATTAAAATTCTTTTTTTCCTTCTTTTTTCCCCATGCAAAGCTACTTGAGCGCATTTCACCAGAACTGACAGAAACCCTATGAGGGAGCAAATGACATTCTCTCTCAGTTCTTGAATACTGCAAAAAGTTAAATATCATTAGTAAGACTGTAGAAGAAAAGGCTACACACAGTGAAAGTATATCTTAGAGAAATGAAACTGAATGTCATGCTTATTAATAAAAGGAGACAAGAAATGCACAAAGTTCCTGAAAGTTTCTGACAAACGTTCACTGATGTCCTGTTCTGCTAAAGCATTAAAACGGAAACTCCACAAGCTCAGTTAGTACTCAGATTCCCTGACATGTCTAACAGTTTCATGGCAATCCCTCCACTAATACCTCAGCAGCAGATTTTGATCATTTTGTCCAGCGTTTTGAATAAACTTTCTTCCGAAGTGCTCCTTTTTAAAAAGGGGGAAAGGTAAACTTGCTGATGTAATTTTTAAATGCCACAGAGGCATACAACTGGCTGCATGTGGTTGCTCTAGTCCAGTTTCCACAAAACTGACACTCTTGCTCAGGTCCAGCAAAAGTCAGTATTGCTATACAGTAGCACTGGGCGGCTCTTACCTGTAGCAGAGGCACTACATCGGATTGCAGCATGTAAATCTGTTTAAAAGCAGCATGACAGCCAGCTGGAACATTACACTTTTTGGACAAACACAAAGGTGCTTGAATACGGAGTGTTAAAAGGAATCACCAATTTGAAGTCAAACATTTACAGCAAAATTGTACCGTAACACCACACTACAGAAGCGTTACATGTTGAAACTCGGACAGAAACACAACAGCAGTGAGTTTGAGGCAGAACACAACAGCAGCGAAAACTGTGAAGAAACATACTCAACCAGCAGTGTGCCACATTTCTGATCTCAGTTGAACCAAGTTAAATATGGAATAACTGCTGCTTTGGTCAATTTTCTTCTAGATTTACACTCAAGACTATCACGTCTTGGTCACTCTGCATTACATTCATTCAGTCGTTCCATGTGTTATTCTCACTTGTAGCCTTACGTATATGGAGCCTCGCTCTGCTTCACAACTCTGCACGCTTAACATACACAGGCAGTCTGTTTTCTAGATCAGCTGTTTCCAAAGTGTAGGGCTGCAAAATCTCAGTAGTGAGCTGCACTGAAACAGCCCTGTGCTAAGATATACATAGCTTATACGTGTTACGACTTTCCCATCACATAATCCAAATTCAGGAATGCATCTGTCTCATGGCCCTGTCACGTGACTTAATCTGTTCTTCCCCCTCGTCACAGGCCATCACAGTGGGCCTACACATTGTTCAAAAAATCCTCAGAACATTGTTGAGTCTCATAATACGCTAGCGTGGCTAAAACTTACTTCTGCTGCAGTAAGGTCAGATATTGTAAGGGCCTGAGTTAGCTACTTTTAAAAACTTTTCTGGAATTGACAACACAAGATAATGAACATTTTAGTTGAATTACAGTGATTCCTGCATAACGTACTTTAACCTCAGGGGTGAAGGAATATGAATCCCCTTATAGAAAACGATGTCTACGTACTGCTTAGGTACTGTGCTGTAAGCTACTAGTACAACTCATGTAGAACTGGAATGGAAACCTGCAGAGCAAAAGGCTCAGAGCCATTTTAGTGGGTGGCATGAAGTTATGAAACTACCTACCACTCTATACTTGGAAAGAAACAACTCTTCACAGGTGTAACAAGACCTCAATCTATAGCTCAAAACGTGTTCTTCAGTATGTTCTTCAATACATACCTCAGAACAGCATTTCCAGGTATACTCCTGACAAGCAATAAGTTTATTTTTCCTCCCCAATGAAGAAGCTATGTAACTAAATGCTATAAATCTATGATGATGCACAGCTTAGTAGACTAAAATTCTAAAGAAAAAAAAAAAAAGATTGCTCCATGTTATTAAAGCTTCCTTTTATCATTTATTTTAACAAAATGTAAAGGAATATGCTTACGCAGAATTCTGACCGGCCGTGTGAAAGGTCTGCAGGGTACATTTATCTTTGACTGGTGTGAATACATGCATTTTCTGATGCAATTGTACATGGCTGCCATTCCAAGTTTTACCTTTTATTACCATCTTACAGTTTAAAGCATTTATACTTTATTGAAAACACCAAGCAGTCATGACTGCCACCTACTTCCATGTTTTGGAATTCAGCCTTCTACTGAGACTTAAAAGAGTACAAGCAAGCAATATGAAAATATTCTGACTGCGCAAAATAGCACATGGGTGTGTAACGCTTTTGAATAAATTACACAGAGTAATATATTTTTCATAGCAATGAGGGGGATAAACACAATTTACAAAAAACTTTTTAAGTGGTGTAATACAGCCCTGAATACTTATAATACTCTTACAGCGAGAGAAATAATCCACATCAATAACAATTCATGAAAATGATGAATAAAAATGGAGAAACATTCTCCAGATTTCATATAACCGGTTCTCCTTCATTTATTTGTCCTTTACAATCACTTGCTATGAGGTTAGCATAAAGGTATCTGCTTAGCTTTAGAGGCCATCCCTTCATACTATTTATCTTGACTCTGTCCTTGACTTTTCTGCTCATTCTTCCCTAATGCTTTTTCCTTAAAGATATAGACAAAGAAATAAAGACTTTGACCAGACAGTCTCAAAACCTCTTTCCTTTGATATATCAGTCACTAGGAAGTTGTTGCACACTGGGGAGTGGGCATTAGGTACTGATCTACAGTTCCATCTGTTAAACACAAGAGCATTTAACATTTCGGCATGAAAAAGCAGCTACACTGCCCTCTTGTTTCAGTAAATTTAACATTAAGCTATAATAATAATGTTCCTAACAAAGACTTCAGAATGGAATGGGAATTGGAGTGGGGAGGGGGGATTTTTACAGGACAAAATTATGCAAACAAAATTCAGCTAGGCCACAAATGCCATTATTCCTGTTTCAAAAAAGCCTAGTATCTAAACACATCAGTTAATTTCCTGCTCAGGATGAAACACATAATACACTGGACTATACACCACCGCTTCTGACATCAATTTTCCTTTGGATAGCTCTCTTCCAAGTGCCAACTATGGCCAGTCTGACTGGATGAGAGCATTCCACAGAGTGCTGTTGCTGAAGGCATTTAACAACTTTTTCTTTTTATCTATATTTTACTTTGATACAGAAAGCAAAAACAAAGAGATTATATATTTAAAGAAATAGAAAGGCAACCTTCAGATGTACTAAGTTAGGAGGTCTCTGACAAAACCTAGTGGAATTCATTTGTGCTTTCAATTTCTCCAGAACGCAATGTAAACAACCATAGGAACCACACAGCTAACTTTTAAATTAAATCCTATAATGAATAATTTATATTTTCAAACAAGGATTAGAAGTCCCATTCAATTGCAGAGTTTCAGAGGTACCTTTAATAATTTACATGTTTTCCAAAGGTGAATAAAATGCCCTCCTGAACAAATATGAAAACAATCCAAATATTTTCTTTGTTAAAATCACACTGTGACTGACAAAGGAAAGGGCCACTGTTGTAACATTCAATGCATGTACTGTGGGAGACAGTTGGGGGGACTCACTAATTTTCAAAGTAGAAGCTACTGCGTGCAATTGCTACCATGCACCAAAAGGAATAAGTAAAAATAAAAGACATTACCAACAACCAAATTTGTGCATTATATCATTTTTCCTTCTGTACTGAAAGTCTCAGAATTCTACTGTATTCTTGTGTGGGAGACCATACCAGTCTCTCGCAGCGATTTGCAAAGAATTCCAGATCAACTGCTCTCAGTATTGCCAGGGCTACCTTATATGAGATAAAATCTCTGTGAAGCTCTACAGCCTGGCTACACAGACTGTAGGTGACCCACAGCAGGCCTTGTAAATAAACCATCTCCCTTTGCCGAAACTCACAGCCTCTGTTCATCACAATTCTAATAAATATTTTTCCAATATCTTTATCATGAACATGCACATTCTCTGAAAAAGGAAAAGGAATATTGTGTTTGATGACACAGAGTCCGTTGCTCTGGAAAAGTCAGTACAATCAGATGACAAATGATCTATATCTTAAACGCTCAGGCAACATTAAGGTAAAATTTAACCCAAGAAAAATATCTAACTAGATACATAACTATATAAACTATATATAACTATATAACTAGATATAGTTCATAAATTAATTATACAACCTTCATTGATTTTCCCTCCCTTAAGAAGTAATAGTACAGAAGATGGCTGCTTCCTTCAAAGACAGAATAACATAGTCATTCAGATCATTCACAAAGGAATGTTCTGTACCAGACAACGGCTCTGTGACATATTCAAGAACAGTCAACATTCTTAATCTTTGCTCACTGTAGTATTGACAATAGTTAGATTTTATGCATGTTATCTGAAGTACTACTTGGTTGGAAAATGTTTTGCTTTCATATAAGATCACTCATCATATACCTTTGCAACAGGGAAAAAGAATTTAAACCTCACTGCAAAGGAAAAAAAATATCAGATGACAGTAAAAGACCAAAGGATCCCAAACCCAAATCCCAGTCAAAGGAAGAGGGCTAGCAAAAAATTTAAGGTCAGATTGTGACGGTCATCTCCAACTTGACTCCCAGCAGATAAGAAGGCTGAAGAATAATTTTGCAAATCTGAAAATGAAACATGGAAAAATTAAGCTAGTTACCCTGGAAAGCACCAGCGGTGCACACAGACCTACTGAGTCTTTGTCTGGTTCTTCATAAATAAGACCATCCATTCTGACCTAAGCGACCTTACTACAAATCAGGAATGGTTCCACTCACATCTGTGGAATACAGTGGCATAAACTTGCTGTCTTCATGAGAAGTAACTAGCATAAAACTGTCAGCTTGATTTTCACTGCTGGGAGAAATGATCTTCTCTTTGCAAATGCACTGCTCAAGGGAAAAGTAAGTAGTGGAGGGGTTCAGTGCAATAACGCGATGGAACATCAAGTCCAACAGAAGAGCTGCATCCATGCCTTTTAAGGAGCATGTTTTCTCTTTCTAGATTTCGAATCCATCAGTACACCCACTGATAATTTACATCGGAGTGTTTGCAGTTTTAGGACAGGAGGGAGGAGGGTGAGGGTGCTAGATGATCAGAACATAATACTAGCACCAACTTCTTCAACCATGGTAACTGCATCTCGGAAAAATCTGACTGTTGTCTTGGAAGTGATAAAAGGAGAGGGAGATAAAGTTCGAAAGCTTTTACTCAATCCAAAATTCTTCTGAAAAACTTAATTAAAAATTCTCTACCGGACTACAATTATTTTGAGCAGTCAATCTACATCTGGGTTGTTTCCAGCTTAATATACTAGCCATCTACTTAAGTAAAAACCTCTCATTTCTCAAAGGAAAATATTCCTATTTGAAGTTATAGGACTTTTTATTATTATTTTAATAGACTATCTCCAGTCAGCTTTTTCAAAATTTTATTAATACACATAGGCCGTTAAAACAGAATGGAGAAGGAAATCTACCCCTACAAAGATCATTCACCCCAGGGAAAGCTATAGAGAGAACCGCAGAAGGTGAGAATATCCTTCCAAGAATATTCTCAATAGGAGTTTCTCCAACTTTTCCCTCAGCCTTGAGCTGTGGCCAGGCACAGGTGAGGCTGCAGTGGCACAAGTTGTACATTCTCTCTCTGTCCCAGGTTACCAGACTGATGGAGCTGTGGCAGAAGCCATGCAAAGCAAATTCACCACCTTTATCAAATGATGACATGAAAAAGAGAATTTCAAATTTATATAAGCTTGTATTCTTAATGCCATTTCTATTTCTAAAATATTATCTTTCGCCAATCAGAAAAAAGATACATGATAGGATGCATCTGTCAGATTTTAACTAATGGATACACATAAAAAATTGCTCACAGACAAGTTACAAACAATAAATCATACAAAATTGTAAATGAATCATTCTGAGTTACAAGTAACTGCTACATCATCCAAACTGTTGAAGATTATCACATATAAATCCTTTTGCCCACAAGGACAAGGAAGGCATTCATTTTGGGACTGGGGAAGTACTAATCACATGCCCCTGAGAATTTGTGATAGAGAAGAAATAACACTCAGTACTTTCCCATTCATGCAGAACTGTCAGCAAACAAGGAAGCAAATGGTAACCAAAAGAGATGCAGTCAATTTCAAGTTTATCACGGAAGCAGTGAGGCTGCAGCAATCTATGACTGCTGAAACCATCCATTTCCTTTCTTGGTGCCTTAATTTTGTCAGGAGATTAATGGACCTTAGGCTAAATACTGCCGTAGGTTGCATGGATGTGCAAGGAAAGATTGTACATCATGTTACGAAACAGCACACAAAGAAGGTACTTCAAGTAAATATTGCTTTGCATTATCACAGCACAGTGGCAACTGTAACTAAGTTCCAAAACACACTATTGGAGGCATCCTCACCATTGCGCAATTAGTTATCCTTAAGATATGGTAAAGAAACATCACTGCTAACCAGCAAAGGATCATCAATCTAAAGCCGGATAGCTGATAGAGTCATCAGTTATTTACCATAGCCAGAACATTTAGATAACTAGAGAGATTTTCAGAAGCCATAAAATAGCTTTTTTCTCCAGTCAAAGTGCATGGCTTGGTACCAGTTTATTCCAGTAGAGTTTTGCTGAATGATTACTGCCTGCAAGTGTCTGCTTCTGAAGCTTACCTCATCTTTTCCTGATGATTTCTGATGTAAACAATCTTGCCTGTACTTTTCTTAATGCAGTTTTTCAAAGAGAACAAAAAGAATACTTACGACATTTTCGATCTTGAGTTCCTGCCAAAGCTGTGTAAAAGAAGAACTGAAATAAGATTAAACCTAAGCACTTCAAGCACTGGAGTGGGAGGGATGGGAGGGTGCATGCATCACCCACTAATATCAGCTTCAAGAGCGTAAGCAATGAATTTATCCGAAATCTAGTCCTAGGGTTTCTGAAAGTTATGGTATTTGAAACACTAGTTTCCTAGTTATGCTGCAGTTGTGTTGCATTCTCATTCACCATCAACAGGCTGAGTTTTAAATGCAGGTGCTTATACATGGTAAAGGCCCTAAATGCTGGAAGGCAACATCTGGAACTGTAAAGCAACTTTATTAGTGCAGCTAACAAAGGCAGTGAACAGACACAGCAGTTTGCACAAGAAGGCCCCTTCATTTCCAGTCATAGCAGTGTACACTTCCTCAGATATGGATATGACCCACCACAGAGTGCATTCTCCAGTAGCTGTTGGAGTCACTGCTTCAGCCATGTCAAAAGCTTCCACACGGACAGGCCTCCTGACAGGGGATGCAGCTCTGCAGGTCTCAGGCTGCAGAGAGTGTCTGGGGCCTCTCCCGGAAGCTGAGGCTGACAGTCAGCTTTTCTGCACAAGATGTGCTGTGGTTGATGAGTTGTCTTGCCAGATAAAGCAGTTACGGGAGGAAGTGAGCAGGCTGGGTAGCATCCGAGAAGATGAGGGAGAGATAAATAGGATATTCTCAGAGACCCTACAGCTTCAGGAGTCTCAAGCCTCCACAGCAGTGGAGATGCAGGCGGGCTCTGTGCTATGTGGACGTCATAAGACTGTAGAAGATGAAGGCTAGAAACTGGTCAGTCCTCGTATGAAGAGAAAGACTCTTGCTCCTCCTGAAGCCTTGCAGTTGACGAACAGCGTTAGTGCGCTCCAAACTGAGGGGGAGCTGCGGGTGGCTTCAAGTGAAGCAACTGAGCTGAAGGACCCCGTGCCTCGCAGGGACACCTGGAAGAAGCAGTGAGTGATTGCTGTGGGTGACTCCCTGCTGCAGGGGACAGAGGCACCCGGCTGCCAACCTGACCTCTTGTCTAGAGAGGTTTGTTGCCTGCTGGGGGCTCGAATACAAACTGTCATGGAAAGACGGCTGAGGCGTGCCCACCTGTCTGACTGTTACCCCCTGCTGCTCTTCCACGTGGGCACCAATGATACCAAGGGCAACTCGGAAAGCATCAAATGGGATTTCAGAGCTCTGGGGCCAGGGGTGTGGGAGCCCACATCGTTTTCTCCTCAGTCCTGCCAGTTAGGGGGAAAGAAGGGAGGAGGAGTAGACGGATGCTCCAAGTAAACAACTGTCTGTGCCACGGGTGTCGGCAACAGGGTTTTGGTTTCTATGACCGTGGGAGCCTGTTTGAAGACCGACAACTGATTGGGAGAGATGGGGTCTCTGTAAGGATCCACCTCACTAAGCGGGGCATATATGTCTTTACCAGCAGGCTGGCCAACCGGGTAAGGAGGGCTTTAAACTGGGAAAGATGGGGGAAGGGGAGAGTTATAGAGACCACGCAGTCAGAAAAACAAGGCTCCAGTGGGGATACCTCCAGCAACTGCATGCAGCTAAGGCAGTACCTACAAGACAAGACTATGGGGAATCCTCTTGCTCTCCTCCTGGGAAACTGGCATGTTCAAATACCTCTCTGCAGTGCCCGTACACCAACGCACACAGCATGGGGAATAAACAGCAAGAATCAGAGGTCTGTGTGCGGTCGCAGGGCTACGACTTCATTGCAATTACAGAGACATGGTGGGATAGCTTGCACGACTAGAATGTTGTCCTTCCTAAAAAGCGCGTAGCCATTCATGACAGGCCCGGAAGGTGAGGTGACGGAGTTGCCCTTTATGTGAGAGAACACCTGGAACGTATGGAGGTCTGCCGAGGGGTGGAGGATGAGCAGGTCGAGAGCTTATGGGTAAAGATTAAAGGGCACACTACCATGGGTGACACTGTGGTGGGTGTTTGCTACAGGCCACCTGATCAGAAGGAGGAAGTAGATGAGGCTTTTTACACACAGCTGGAAGTAGCCTCATGATCACAGGCCCTGGTTCTCATGGGGGACTTTAACCACGCTGACATCTGCTGGAGGAGCAACGCAGCAAGGCACAAGCAATCCAGGAGGTTCCTGGAGAGCACTGATGATAACTTTCTGACACAGGTGATGGAGCAGCCAACGAGGAGAGGTGTGCTGCTGGACCTTGTACTAACAAACAAGGAAGGAAGGACTAGTTGGAGATGTGAAGGTTGGGGGCAGCCTTGGCGGCAGTGACCACGAGACCGCGGAGTTCAGGATCCTGCGAGGAGGAAGCAGGGCAACGAGTAGGATTGCAACCCTGGACTTCAGGAGAGCTAACTTTGGCCTCTTCAGGGACCTTCTTGGAAGAATCCCATGGGATCGAGCCCTAACAGGAAGAGGGGTGCAAGAGAGCTGGTTAATATTCAAGCACCACCTCTCCAGGCTCAAGAACAGTGCATCCCTGTGAGCAGGAAGTCGAGCAAAGGGGGCAGGAGACCTGCATGGATGAACAAGGACCTCCTGAAAAACATAAGCAGGAAGTACCCAGGAGGTGGAAGCAGGGACAGACCGCTTGGGAGGAATATAGGAAGGTTGTCAGAGTATGCAGGGATGCCACGAGGAAGGCTGAGGCCCCTTTGAAATTACATCTGGCAAGGGATGTCAAGGACAGCAAGAAAGGCTTCTTCAAATACATCAGTAACAAAAGGAAGACTAGGGAAAACGTGGGCCCGCTACTGAATGGCGCGGGGGCCACGCTGATGAAGGAGACAAAGAAGGCAGAGATACTGAATGCCTTCTTTGCTTCAGTCTTCACCGCTAAGGCCAGCCCTCAGGAATCCCAGACCCTGGAGACCAGGGAGAAAGTCTGGAGAAAGGAAGACTTTCCCTTGGTCGAGAAGGAGTGGGTTAGAGATCATTTAGGCAAACCTGATGCCCACAAGTCCATGGGCCCTGATGGGATGCATCTACGAGTGCTGAGGGAGCTGGTGGACATCACTGCTAGGCCACTCTCCATCATCTTTGAAAGGTCATAGAGAACAGGAGAGGTGCCTGAGGACTGGAAGAAAGCCAATGTCACTCCACTCTTCCAAAAGAGCAAGGAGGAGGAGGCAGGAAACTACAGGCCTGTCAGCCTCACCTCCATCCCTGGAAAGGTGATGGAACAGCTCATCCAGGATGCCATCTCTAAGCATGTGGAGGACAAGAAGGTGATCAGGAGCAGTCAGCATGGATTCACCAAAGGGAAATCATGCTTGACCAATCTGATAGCCTTCTATGATGGGATGAGTGGCTGGGTAGATGAGGGGAGAGCAGTGGATGTTGGTGGACTTGACCTCAGCAAGTTGAGCATGAGCCAGCCATGTGCCCTTGTGGCCAAGAAGGCCAATGGAATCCTGGGGTGCATTAGGCAGAGTGTTGCCAGCAGGTCGAGGGAGGTGATCCTGCCCCTCTACTCAGCCCTGGGGAGGCCTCACCTGGAGTACTGTGTCCAGTTCTGGGCTCCCCAGGACAAGAGAGACATGGCACTACTGCAGAGAGTCCAGCAGACGGCTACAAAGATGATGAGGGGACTGGAGCATCTTTCCTATGAGGAAAGACTGAGAGAGCTGGGCCTGTTTAGCCTGGACAAGAGAAGACTGAAGGGGGATCTGATCAATGCGTATAAGTACCTGAAGGGAGCACGTCGCGAGGATGGGGCCAGGCTCTTCTCCGTGGTGCCCAGCAATAGGACGAGAGGCAACGAGCACAAACTGAACCACAGGAAGTTTTGTCTGAACATGAGGAAAAACTTCTTTACTGTGAGGGTGACTGAGCATTGGAACAGGTTGCCCAGAGAGGTAGTGGAGTCTCCTTCCCTGGAGATATTCAAAAGCCATCTGGACACAATCCTGGGTAATGTGCTCCAGGTGACCCTGCCTGAGCAGGAAGGTTGGACTAGATGATCGCCAGAGGTCCCTTCCAACCTCACCTATTCTATGTTTCTGTGATTTATGTACCCTAGTGGAGTTAAAAACTTAATGAATTTGAATGCATTTTCCAATTTGATGTGAAAAACACAGAACGGAATTTGGAAAGCAGAAAATTTATAACCATTTCCTCATTATTTACTGAAGCAAGTATTTATTCTTACTAAGTGGTATTTTGAGAACTATGATGGCATTCAGATTTTTCCATAAAACATTTAGGAAACACATTTGTTTCCAGAGTAAGTTAAAGGCTAGATTCTACAAACCATGTACCACTACTCAAATCAATTATTCATCTTTATAATAAATATGCAAGATGATTTAGTAAAGATGACAAAATCTGGCCCTTGTAGTTTAGTGCTAACTGTATTTTTTATCTTAGGCTAGCTTACACGACAACAATTTGCAAACAAATATACTACACATATCACTGAATATTCAGCAGTCTAACGCAGAGATCCCACTTAAGGGCTACCATCATTGCAGGTTGAGGCTGCTCTCCATCAAAGACACTTTGGCAACATCGTAACAATATGGGAAACCTCTGCTTGGTTATCTTTCTTACTACAACAAGAACACTTAGAGACACCTTAGGCTTCTCGTGAAAACAAAAAAAGTAGAAGTAATTGTCCTCTGAGATATACTTTGGAAGACAGAAACAGAAAAAAAGATTGCCAAAAAACTACCACAGCTCGATTCACAATAACATATATGAGCAACAGAATCAAAGTAATTTTTCATTACACTTACAGGAGTTACCAGATTCCCTTTATGTTGTTCTACAGAAGGAAGTAAAGCTATTCACAAAGGCTAGAGATACAGCCATCAGTTTAGTTCTTTTTACTCACTATATATGAAATTCAATAATGTAGATGAAAGAGGACTCTCAAAGTGCTTGCCAGGTGGTACATTTTAAAGGGTATTATGTATAGACTAAAGGTGCTCACTTAACTTCATGTGAAAAAAAGCCCTTTGGAGCATTGCTTTACTCTTAATGCTTCACTGAGGTGAAATGAAAGAGAAATCTTTGTAAATTGTAATTCATGACAAGTTTTCTGCAATCTCTGATCTTCTAGTAACCTAGATCTCTTAGGCCCTCATCTTACACTAACCTCATCAGCCTTTGTCAATGTTTCAAATACTGTAACTTTCAGAAACCCCAGGACTAGATTTTGGATAAGAAGCTTCCAATAAAGTGTTTCAGGTCTCAGGAAATGGGATATTGTGAGTTCTTGCTGAGGAACAAATACAAGGATCACTGTGCCCACTTTATTACCCCAAAGACCCCAGAAGCTCCAACATCACTTGAAGCAAAAAAGCACTCTAAATTTCCAGCTCACTAACTCTTATGATCCTCTTTGATCTCCCAGGGAAGGGGTAAGTCACAGATTTTAGGCCATTTATCTATTAAATTGCATGTTGCTGACTTGCTTATTACCTGAACATTTTCTCCCCCAAGTCAATCACTTTGAAAGTATTTATTTCTCTTGACAGTGGCTTTGGAAAGGCGTTTGGTATCAACATGCAAGTGAAATCATCTGGGCAAAAGCTAATATAGTAAGTACAACTCATGGATCAAGGAAAGGAACATATGCGTCAATTATGCTGTACACTAGTTGTTCTAGAGATCAGATCTCTGATATGAAACTGGCATAATGGAAGCGTAACTCAATGAAGCCACATATGTTTTAAATCGGAGCATAAGAGTCCCAAAGGGAAAGAAAAAATAAGAAATAGTTCCAGTTAGTTAAAAATATATATTCTCCCTGCCAATTCCTTCTGTGATTTCTAATCATGAAGAACCAACCCAGAACTGTGCTTTCTTACACCAAAGGTTACTATTAACACAAGCAGTTCGCTAGAATTGGTGTTTCTGATTCTGGATTCCTTATTATTCTTCAAAATTATGAGCCAAAGCCTGTAGCATTAAGGCAATACAAACTCAGTTCTTTATCCAGCTTTTTGAAAATCACTTGAGTTTACCTGAATAAAGTTCAAGAATGGACTTCAGGATTGCACTTATTGAATGTGTTTTGCTTTTTTAAAAATGAAAAGCATAAGTAAATTTCAGTGCAAATATGGCTACAGAAGATGTTGTCCAGAAAGCCTTCTTAAAAATTCTTTTCCAACCCTAAGAGTTTCTGTATCTTTTAAAAGCAAATTGAAGCGTAGGAGGCAATCACTATGACAGACTCAGGACAACTGCTAGATTTAATATAGCTTTATTTGTACAATCGGTTTTGACTTCTATAGCAATACTGCATCGTCCTGCCAGTCCCTATTACATCCTATAATTGCAGAACTCTGCCTCTTTACCATAATACTGTGCCACCAACATTTCATCCCTGGATATAGTAATTGTAATAAAAGCAGTTAAGTAAGAACACTGAGCTCTCCTGGTCAGAAAGCCTGCCTGAGCAGAGAGCTAAGCACTGGCACGCTACACCCTGACCCACAAAAACATATACATCTTCCCTTCTTAAAATTTCTGCTTGTACTGAGGACAGAAGTGCTGCTTAGCTCCTAACAGCATGCACTCAGCAACTTACTGGCCTTCTTTCAAAATGTTCCAGTTAATCACTGTATGAATCAAATTAGATTCTCTGAAACCAACAGCCATATGACAGAAGTAGACTAAAAGAAATAGCAGAAATGAAAATGCCTAAGTCAACTCAACAGATGGGCTGTCAAGGCTGACCCCATGTATTTGCCATTCCTTAGTCCTACCTTAGCATAAAATGTATTTATATAATTAAAGTAGGTGTTGCTATGTAAAATCAGAGCACGCTGGTAGCTCTATCTGGCTTCCAAAAACACCATCTCAGGCATCCTTGCCCCAGCTCAACTTGCAATAGGTTGTCCTCAGATCTGGTATTGCAATATTATTGTTAGCTGGCAACAGTTTCAGAATTTAAGGGAGCAACATTTGAAATGCATTGTTTCCTAGCAATTGCCTCTAAAGACTTCAAAGTTATTTCTCTAAGCAATAATGAATGTCAAAGACACAGTTTTAGCAGTATCTCAGTAGTAACATGCCTACAGTCAGGTGCAATATGCAAAAACAGCTGTGACATAGCATATTTTGCTTTCAAGTTTCCACAATCTTACTGTAAGGTTTGATATGAAACAGATAGTATCCACAGTTATGCTCTGAATAAGCGATTATGCTTCTGTCAATGTTACTTTAAGAAAATCTAAGCATTTTGACATCATATTCAAATCTACCTGAGCTGCCCTCTCGAGTTCTGAGAAAGAGATGCCTCTCCAAAGGGTACTGGGCAAAATGCAGTAGAGCAGCACGATACAGTTGAACTCTTTATAACAAAACTATTGCCACATTATATTTTTAGAATTTTTATTTTTTACTCTCAAGGCTGGTATACATCTGCTGAGCTGATACACTGATGACTGTGTGTTGTACAATATGTTTATCTTCAAAGAATTTAAAAGCTAAAAGTCTGGTTAAATGAGAGTTTCTTATCGGAACAGATAAGAGACGGACTGCAAAGATGGATTTCCAAAGAAGCGGAGCTTAGAAATATTTTACTAGTTTGGGCTTACTGCTGTCTGTCTTTCCATTCCTATGCATGCTATGGGTAAAGAAAGCTACAGCAGCTCAGGCGTGGAGCAATCTCTAGACTCCACATTACCTTAAAGAACTTACAAATAGAAGGGAAGAAGGCACTGTGTTGCCACGTTTCATCTACATTCCAGCACACTATCAGAAATTTGTTTTCTGATGCACAGCTAGGTCTTCCAAGAAGAAAATTATTCATGCACAGAAATAATAACATATATAAGGACGAAAATGCTAAACTGGTGCTAAGAGTTATGGAGCCTATAGACTAGGGAGTTCACAAAGGAATAGCAATTGCTCTCTGAACTCCACCTAGAGAAATGTAACCTCACACTTTTTTCAAAACAGAGCATTGGTGAAACATGACTAGATGAGGGCTCAATAAGAGCACTTCATGAAGCGATCTGGGAAAATGGCTAACTAGTGAGTTGGAGTATGGAGAAGATAGATATTGTAGCTGCATACTACAATGGTGGGATGAATACTAGCAGATAATGTACAATTACAGTCAACATCTGTGTACAATGATATGAAAAAAGTTGAGTATGCAAAAGACAGCTACAAACTGTTTTCTGTTGTATTTAAACGAGCTTGTTGAACTCTCAGAAAGATGACTGAGAGATGACTTTGGTTACCTTATTTATAAAGCCTCACAGGGAAAAAAATTAGTGAAGAATCAAGAATTCTTACAAAAAAGCATAGTAAACAACAGCAACCCATGGCTGGATGTTGAAAGTCAGGAAAATCTAAAAGGAAGTTAGGCAGATATTTGTCATAGCAAGGATGATTATCTTCTGGAATGGAACACTGAGGACAGTCATGTTTCAGTCCTCCCTGTGTCCCCTGATTTAGATCAGATGCATCCGTAGACAAGTTCTGAATCACACAGAATCAGTCAGCAAAAAAAGGAGATATAAAATGTCAGCATGCAGATAAAGTTATGCAGTGATTTGGCTAGCTTTAAAAGATCTGTGTTTACAACAAATATTTGTCTGATAGCAATATAATTTATACATAGACTCATGGCTCAAATACTGAACAATTTTTTAAAAATTCTTTTCCTCAGGTTTATATGCAATATGACTTCTCTTTTTTATTACTTTCTGTATCTTGGCTCAATTAGCAAAAAACTCTTCACGTGTTCTGCACTGTCTTGGTTTTGAAAGGGTTCAAAATAGCAAGAAAGACAGTACTTTACAATGATAACGTTCTAAAGGAATTTAACTCTTTCAGCCCACATTACCAACCACAAGGTTAGCATATAACAATTTTACATTATTGCTATCAGTTGGTTATACAAATGAAGAACATACAAAGGAAATCACTCAGCTCAACAGAATTTTGTATTACTATTTATTTACATAAAATCAAGAGCATGTTCAACCTTCCAACAGCTCTCAGCATACGAAAGAAGAGCAACCATTTCTGCCCTCAAGGGAACAGTTTACGGTTTAAAAAAAAAAAAAAAAAATCACCAAAACTAAAGACTGATCTGCCCTGTTTAAGTTAATTCATTTCTCAAAAGTGTTCATTTCAAAGCCTGGTAGGGGAGACGCTGCCAATCCTCCCATTCTTGTCCTATAACTCAGGGGTTCAAACACCCAGAGTGTGGGTTAATTCCTTCCTCTGTACTGATTTCCACAGCTCCTCACTCCTGGAAGGTTCCTTAACTACAGTTAACTTAATTACTACTATCTGCAGTCAGTAACACGCTCAGTCCTTTCTGTTGACATTGCTCAGATCTCTATGGAAGACCTGAGGATTATCTACATCAGAGCAAGTAGGAAAGACTACAAAAAGCTGGCCATCTTTCCTGTTGATTCATCAGACATACATGAGAGGAGGAGAGGTCTGACGTATCTGTGACAAAGAAAATTTGCCTATTAAGCCCGGTGAGTACTTAATGCACAGTTCAGATAAAGAATTCCTGAAGAATGCTCTCTTTCCTAAGAGCACATGCTAACTACCAGAAAGTTTGCTATGACAGACAGCTTGTCTTACATTTCTTTCAAATTTTTTTTCACACATTCCACTTAAGGTGTAGAATGCTACTGTTTTTATCAAGAGGTCTGTATGTAAGGAGGTAGCCTACCTCCCTAACTCAGTAGCTATCTAGCATTACTTCATAAGGTCATTGTTTCTGCACTTTTGGTCTCATCAAGGCTAACAGAGAACTCAAATGTGGAACCAGGTTCCCCAGGATAAAAAAGGTTCCCTAGAAAACCAGCACAGTAATAGGGCTCACGTACACATATAAGTATAAGGTAGAAACTATGCAATAGGTCAGAAAATGCAATACTTCATTAATGATGTGGCTCTTCAGTATGAGACTGTAAGACAATTGCCACCTGATGAAAGAAGAAAGGCATAAAGGAGGAACGCTGACTGTTGGGAGAAATAGAAAGTAAGTCATTTCTCCTCTGTGTATGTCCTCCTCCCTCCTTTTCCCCCCTAATTGCAATGGCAAGTAAAAAAAAGAGTCAGCTGGAAGGTTTAATTTGGCATCAATATAGTGCTTATGATCTATCCACATGGGTAGACTCACCTCCCTTTACTTTAGATGCAATGAAGACTGTAATAAAAACATCAAGGTTCACTGTCATTGTTTTTAAAGCTAGTTATCCTAAAAGAATTAGGCCAAACTCTGACTTCTTACATTTTTCCGGTTAATAATTATTCTGTACTTGTGCCTGTATATAATGGAATCAGAATTTTGCCTGAGGTACAATACATGACATTGATTTCAACTTGAAAGACCTGCTTTTCTCTCAAAAATCAGATTTCTAAAAATGTATTTTTGAAGGTATAATTTTTTTTCCCTATTTGAATAGGGATCTACTCTGATTAGCATTTATGCTGTGGTGGAATCTTTAGAATGCCAGGTCTCTATTATTTTGTCACACACAAAATTATACTTCTCAGCACTATTGTTCTTCTTGTAAAGCTCTGTATTTTTCATTCTTATTTTTCTAAAGAAAATATCAATCCTTTCCAATATGTTTCTCAGAATATCAACAGAGAGTATTAAAAACCATAGAGAAGAGAATATATTGTAAAAATTTTTCAGCTTTTTTGGTGTTGATGTTATTGCTGACATTTTGAACTTAGACTGGTTAGATTTCATGCTGCACTCTCCACTGACTTTTTTTTTTTTTTAATTAACCTTAAGCACTGTAAAAGAATTATGCCAAGTCTGGAGACCAACTTCACAAGGTCTATTAAAAATGGAAATTAATTATCTATGTAAGTCAGAGTTGCCCCCAACCTGCTCACTTAAATTTTCTTTCCCTCTTAGTCTTTTTTGTATGTACTAGTATGTATTCCCCCCCCCCCCCAAATTCATTATTAACTGATTTTTAACATATCACCAGTGAATTTCATGCCAGATGTCTGGCTGCATACAATACAAGGAAATACCATCTATCGCATTAATCACTCTATCTTAATATATCTCAGTCTTTTCAGTGAGTGTCCAAACATTATGTATTTGCACATCATTACTTTTACATACACTGGATTATTTTTATTGCAAACTATCTCTGAGGAAGAAGATCAGTATCTAACAATAAATTACCAAGATATTCTCCAGTGATCACCATTGAACTGATGACTGACATTTCAGTCTGGGCAACACAGAATTTAGAAACTGCCCAATACCAGTCAGGTCACAACTGATTATCTCACTAGGGAAGGACACATCATTCTATGTAAACTTTATGTTCTAAACTATTGTTCCTTAACATTACTCAGTTTCTTTTCTGAGGTTCATAGATTTATCTTAACAACTTTTTAATTCTCCATGACACTTTTACCGTTATCCATTAAATAGAAACAAGTACATCTTTCAGATCAGCATGACACTCACACGCTGAGCACACGAATTTATCAGAACACCACCATGAAATTTCATAATATTCAGTGATGTGAAGAATATTATCCAGTTTCTTTCACATTCGAGCATTTGAATTTCTTACTCAAACCCGGTGCTATCCTGCTATTGCTTGATTAGACATTGTGAATATTTCCTTTACCTTTTTAATAACAGAGGAAAAGATGATAACGTGGAAAAGTTCATGAAAACAATGGATAAGTTTGGAAACTGGTATTAGCATTATAGTCCTTTTACATATATTCCCCTTTGCATATATTTCACTTGCATTCTTCTCCTTCAAAAAGGTACGCTCATGTACTGAAGACAATTTTTTTTTTTATCATTCGGTAGAATATTAACATAGACGCTGACAGACATTTTAAAGTATTCAGACAGCATTAGCAACCTGTAATATCCACTGACCTAAAGAGCTTTAAAGGCAGTGTTCCCTTTTCTCAGAAACGGAAGGAAAAAAAAAAAAAAAAACCTTTTTAACTTTACAAATACAGATCATTAATCTGAAAACTGGTCCATTACCTCTTTGCTTAAGTGAGTATGGAGCCTGTAACAACCCTTCCAGAAGAAAACCTTCATGTTTAAACAACTGATTTCAAGAGAGAAACAGACACAGTATTTTGTACACTATAAAGAAAAAAAACACATGCTGTCTTTTAGACCTTGTCTAAGGTGTGACTTTAGAAAACAGAAGAAGATCTATTATCTCCTCATATCCTAAATATCCTCATATCCTACACAAGTATATTTAGGAATGGTTGGAACCGCAACTTCTTGAAATACCAGAAACCTGACTAGCTCATGCAAATACCTGCTGAACACGTTCATATCATGCACAGTGCGAGTTCTGAAGGCAACCAGCAAGTCAGCTAAGGGAATTACAAGACACTTTTCTTCACACGCTGTCTCTTACCATTTTAAAGCGAGTAAGCTTTTCGGGCAATAAGAATCTCTAAACCTGTATTTGAAACAGTACCTGCCATACAAGAACCACAGCCGCATTTGAAAACATGTAGCATCACTTAACTAAAAAATACTCGCAAAAAAGGCAGTCTGCATGAGAGAAAACTAAGGGGAAGCAGAGGGACAGAAAAGCAGCACCAAAATGAGAGAACACAAGATGTGAAACTGCCAGGCATTGTTAAGCATATGACGAAGGGGAAGGGGAGAGGAAGAGACTAAGAGAGGAGAAAGTTCTTATTTGGCATATATTTTTCACATACATTAGTTCCTTGGGTTACTTCCTTGCTTTTGACGTGTTCTTCAGTTGCCTGTTTTTTAAAGCATGCACAGTGGTTTGTATAGCTTTGTTTCTATTAAAAAAGTACATCTTTCATACACAAGAGAAGAAAACTATCAGGAGTATAGCAAAGTAGGACACTCGCCAATAAAGCAAAATGTTAACAAAGCCTTTCAGAAATTGACATAGGTACAAAAAATTCATGCTTTGTTGACCAAATTATTTTCTGCCTGTCACTTCTTTGCTTGCTTCCATTTCTAAACAATCATGATACTCCAAACTCTATCACAAAAACGCCATGAGGCTGAAGTGCAATTTTCTGCCAACAGCATGTATTTATATATATCCTTGACATTTTAGCATGTCTTTTACATAGAGTGCATTTAGAGTGACCTGAGAAAAGGAGGATAAAATGAGATAAAATCTGCACATGACACATTTACTTAAGTCAGTCTCAACTAAGAAGGATTTTGAGAAATAATACATCTATACATCTAATACATCTGTACATATTGACAGACTCAAAAATGAACAGAAGCAACTTAGATGCAAGTGTAACTGGATAGCTCATGAAAGGTCACTTTACTGCTCAACAGTCAGAAAGCAAAGAAGGTGTCAGGTGGTGTAAAAGATTAGAATAATACTAAACACATTTAAAAGTCATTATATAAATTAATGAAATTGAAACTCTCTGAAAATTCTGTTCAGCTTGGTCACCCAACCTCTAAACGGTAGAAGCAGAAATAGAACAGCTTCAAAGAAGGTCAGTGAGTGATTAGAGCATGGGCAAATTTTCACATGAAGAGAAATTTAAAAGATGGTAATTATTTAGTTCTAAGACAAGATGAATAGGAGGTGACCACACAGAGGTGTAAGAAATAATAAATAGTAGAAAAGATGTTAGTCAATAGCAGTTATTATCATAAGGGAAGAGTAACAGAACATCCAAGGAAAAATCAAAACATGAAACTGATAAAAGGAAATACTTTGTTATATACTGCATAATTAATCCATGGAACTTCAATACATGAATTTTATTGCTAAAGCCAAGGGCTCAGTCGGATGCCAAAAGCATTTCATTATACAGATAAGCTATAATTATACTATGAGCAGAAAAAAAGGCTATGGAGTATTAATCCTCTGCTCAATGGAATCCCCGTCTTCAACCAGGGGCTGGACTTCACATTGTTTTCCTCAAACATCTGCTATCAACCACTGTTGAAGGGAGAAAGCGCAAGCATCAAAAATTCTGCTACAGTTCACAGGCCAACGCCACGACGACTCTATCTAATAATGTCCTTATTGCCCTTTCTCCAAAGGCATAAGCTTCTCAGGCCAAGCCTATGTTAGGTGAAACCCACAGGGAGCAGCTCTGTTGAGCAGAAGGGCTGGTGTAGAGAATGCAACCTCCACACTCTAGGCCTTCCAGGAGTGTTAACCTCAGACCACCTCTAGCCTGTGCCTGTGGACTGAATTACCGTTTGCAGCTGGCACATAGTAGGCAAACTCCTGCAGTCTATCTTCCATCTAGTTTCGTCTCAAAGAAGTCTAGCTTGTGCACTGTGAGACTGCTTTGCAGCACCGGCTAAAGACTGGTAAATGGGGAGAATTAGAAGCATTGTTTCAAAGTGCATCCCTAATTCCAACTAAAACATTAACGTAACATTGTACTAAATGCTACATCTGCCTAAATCTAAAACCACAATACAAAGAAAACCTCAACAAAATCCTAAGCCAGACAGTATCTATTAATTAGGTACTGTGCTAGGCTTGCACAAAATACATTGTCAGTCCCTTTTAAATCACTGCCCTGGCTGGTGCTGCATGTGCTATTTACTCTTCACCTAGCTCTGCTGATTAGAGTACTAGCTCAGGGAGCTAACCCAAAAGGATGAGGGGCCTGTGCTGAGATCCCTGGTGACCCACCAACCAGGAGAACCCTGCAGTTCTAAATATCATACCAAATAAGAAACATCACTGGCACGCACCAGGACTGCTGCCCACCACACAAGTCTTGCACCCTTCCCTCACCCCCACGTGCAGCCTCGTCTGGCAATGTTGCGCCCAGGGAAAAAACTCCACGACTGTAGGAGAGCGGGGCCAGCAGCAAGCCACAGACTGCGACGCTCGCTAGAAAAAGTTTCCCCAGGGAGATCGAGTAAGCCTAGGAGTGGGAACCCGGTAAGGGGACGGTGGAACGAGCCCCCAGCACAAAGCCTCTGAAAATCTTACAGTTCCTTGTTCAAAATATATAACAGTATCAAATAACACCACCACCCGTGGTGGTGACGGGTGACTCCGAAGTGATACCGCAATCCTGGTATTAAAATACCTTTCCTGATGAATTTATCACGGAACAATTACACGTACGTGAGCCTCACCTGTTCAACCGCCCCGTCTGAGGAGACCATCCCAAACCATGAGACCGTACCGCGCCGAAAGGGAGGCCTGAGCAGCAGAGGGACACCGGTACGAGTCAGAGAGCCGCGAAGGCAGCCCAGAGCCAGCGGCCTTCGGTCCCCTACCACGAGCCACCTCCCGTTACGACACTCACTGCAAGGTGGTGCGGGCGGGCGGGCGGCGCGGCCCGGGCCGTTGGCGCGGCGGGGCCGTTGGCGCGGCCGTTGGCGCGGCGGCCCGTCCTTCTGGCGGCGCGGGAGGGGAGCTGCCGCCGGGGAAGGCGGCCGCCCGCCGGCCGGGGAGGGCCGGGCGCGCAGGGAGCCGCGCTCGAGGGGCGGCCGCTGCCGCTGCCCAGGGCTGCTCGGGGGCGGCACCTGCGGAGGTGCGGCTGCGCAGCGGCCTGGGCCCGGCCCCGGGCTGGGGCAGTGGGGCGGCTCCTGCGAGAGGTGGGCTGGGGAAGGAGGTATTCAGCGTCGGGGAGGAGGCAGACTGGGGCTCTGCAGAGACGAGAGCCTGAGCCACGCAAAGCAAGGAAGGAGCGGCAGCTGGAGGCCGCGCTCAAACAGGTAGCGGAGGGAGGCTGTCGTGGTAGGGAAGGCTGGAAGCTTAGGATGGCTGGCAGCAGCATGAAGGATCCTGCCTCACCAGCAGATCTACAAGTTCAGGTATATCGTGCCCTAGGGGTGGGGCACTGGTGGGGACAAGCAAGAGCTGTCAGGACTCATCAGGGCCAGTTGAGCCCAGGTCTGGTGTCCGCATGAAGGGGAAAAGGTGAGTGATAATTACAGGGGATTCTTCCGGCAGGGGACGGAGGTACCAGTCTGCTGACTGGACCTGATGTCTCAGGAGATCTGTTGCTTGCTAGGAGCCAGGATCTGGGATGTCGCAGAGGGACTGTCAGCGCTTCTGTGGCCCTCGGACCTCTTGCAGCTATTCCACATGAGCATCAGTGATACTGCCAGAAGTAACCTGGCGTCTATCAAGAGCGAATGCAGAGCTCTGGAAAAGAGGGTGAAGGGTACAGAGCCTAAGTGGTGCCTCTTTAATCCCACCAGTGAAGGGGAAAAACTCAAGCAGAAGGGAGTCAACACTTGGCTATGTTCAAGAACATGTTGCAGACAATTTCTTGATGCAGGTGAACAATGAACTGACGGGGGGAGATGTTCTGTTGGACCTACTACTCACAGACAAGGAAGAACTGCTGGATGATGTAAAGGTCAAGGACAGCCTTGGCTGCAGTGACCATGAGACCGTGGAGTTTAAGATCCTGAGAAGAGTGAGCAAGATGAACAATGGAATTACAACACTGGACTTCAGAAGAGCAGATTTAGATGTGCAGAAAGCTAAGCAAACATGGAAGAAGGCCAGCATGGATGAATATGGAGCTTCTGATTGAGCTTAAACACAGAAAGAAAGTACACAGAAGATGGAAGCAGGAACAGGCTATGTGGGAGAAATACAAAGATGCTGGTTCCACTTCCATTTCCATCGCATCAGTTCCTGCTGACTGGAAAAAGGCAGATATCACACCCATCTTCATGAAGGGCAAGAAGGAGGATCCACAGTCCTACAGACTGGTCAGCTACACCTCATGTCACCTGGTGTACAACAAGTTGAACGTGAGTCAGCAGTGTGCTTTTGCAGGAAAGAAAGCCAACCACATCCTGGTTTGTGTTAGTGAGAGTGTAGCCAGCAGGGGCCCAGGAAAAGTGATCCTTCCCTTCCATTCATCTCTTGTAGGATTGCATCTGGAATACTATGTCCAGTTTTGGGCTTCCCAGTACAAAAAAGATACTGATGTACCAGAGGGAGTCCAGCGGAAGACCACCAAGGTGGTCAGGGGGATGAGCCCTGAATGTTCCTTCCAACCTAAATTAAGATTTTATACCTTCTAGAAAGGGTTGCAATCATTGACCTACTAATAATGAGACAGATTCCAGCGGGGAATGAGCCCTACCTTCCCTTTCTCGGTCTTTAAATATAATACATGTGGATATGCAAAGGAAACATAGCAAATTGCCAAATATATTGTTCCTACACAGCAGTTCCCATTTTGCCCCATCATCTGATGGGTCTTGAGAAAAGAGGGCAGCCAGAAGTAAATTAGAGACTGAAACAGAATTTCAGTTTCACTTTGGCTTCCAACTTTGGTCCTCTGATTGCATCTTACTATAAGACTAAAGACTGGAAGTACTCCTGCATACATTTTTTAGCTTATCTGTTTCTTACAGGCTGAGCTGCACTTTCTTATTTCCTGCCTTTGCCTGACAATGAAGTAAATACACTTCAATATACTTCTGAAGTTTAGGGTTTTTTTCTTTTTTGTCTTACCCTCATCAACTCTCTACGCACACCTGGGTCACTTACATATCACAAGTGTGTTACAGCACACAGCAAGCTGACAGCTGCCAGAATTCCTAAGTAGAGCTTTCATTTTCATTGCCAGTAAGTGAACTGTTCCATGGGTCTTTTATTAAGGTCAGCCTGATTCAATAACCTACAACTTCCTTGGAGAAAATAAGTTCTTTATTGCTTTGATCTTTTAACTGAATATGTACCGAAAGAAAAATCAAGGTGACTGTACTTGATTACATGTTAGAAGCCAAATAACCAATAGCAGGAATATTATTATGTATGTTTTTGTTAAACTAAGACTAAGACTTCTATTGCTCTTTGGTCTTCTCCCAAGCATTATTTAACTGGAATTAGTGATTCACCTAGGTTCACCTAGTCTGCCTAGAGAGAAGATCAGAAGCTGAATGTCTTAACCTTTACAAACCCCTTAGCTTTGCAAAACTAGGTAAGAATGTTAAAGGTTTTCCCTTCCCTCCAAAAAGCATAGTCATAGATGTGCATGTAAGCACACAGATCCCACTGAAAAAAATTCTTCAGTAGGAAAAATTCAGTGTCCAAACATCTTTCCCTCTAATTTGTCAGCACTGACAGTACCAATTAATGTCGAAAACTACAGACTCTGAACAACAGAAAATAAGGGAGTGATGGTCATCACAACTTCTGAATCTCAAAAATGGTTTCCCTGCAGTGTGAACACAGTGCTATCTAAAACATGCATAAAACTAGCTTAGATTATATATATTCATTTATAATAGTTGAAAAAACAACAACAGCCTTTGCTGCATAAAGTCCTTCAGATTTTCTATGTTATTCTACAGAAAGAAAAAAGAAGTTTCTGACACACTGCACACTTGTGCAAGGCAAAGATCAGAGGGCGGCCACATCTTTCTTTCGGAGGAAGACGTTCAGTCTTTGAAGTTATGAGGTAAACTTAATGAATTGGACTGGATTCTCTACTATTAAGTATGTCTGATCTTCAGATGAACAAGGGTCATAGGCATTTCACATGTGATTATCCATACTGCTACAGATGTCAGCATCCCCTAAACTGAGGTTATCATCTGATTTCATGGTCTGATGTTTTATCTCTTAATATTTTATGGAGCTAGTATATGAAAACTACTGAAAACATTCCAAATGTTCGCAGGGACAGCGATGGGGTAAACAATGGCATTGTATAATTGTTAAATGAATTATATCTCATTTAACATAATACACAATTCACACAGGGCTATACTTTAGATAGATAGTATTTGATACTCAAAACAACTTACTACTGAGCTTCTCAGTTGTCATATCTTTATGCTCCTGCTGTTAGGTCATCTTGTGTCAAGTGGCAAAACATGAAACCCCTTTGCTGTACATAGGACAGTCATCCAAAAAATTCAGTACAACATCAGTGCAAGAAAAAAAAGAACAGTGCAGCTTCAGAGAGGAAAAAACTGAGAAACCTGCAGTAATAGTATAAGCACAAACAAGTTCTTCAAATAATTACTTGCAGCAAATGTAGCAATAAACAAGTACAAAAATCAAGGGAACACTAAATTAGTTTGTGTTTTACTGCTGATGACCACAAATATTTTCTGTACTAAGAAAATCCCTTAGTCCCTTTTTTAATTAAATTTGTACATGTATGGAAAATACAATCTGATACAACTTTTTGTAGTACTACACATGGCAAATCCATCATGGAATTAAGTGTTATTACTGTTCTAAAACAATATTTCAAATACCTTTGCTTTCTTTGCTGACTAGCAGGCTTACAGGTACTTTCTAATTGAGCAAATTATAGCAGAAAAGAAAAAAATTGCCCATTTCACAGTGTGTTTTCTTAGATCATTGCTTTTTCTTAATTACCAGAAACTTGACAAGAGGAATGATCCATGAAAAATTAGTAAGTTCCTTCAGAGTATCAACATTTTTATCATGTTATTCATTTAAGAGTATTTTGATTCCTGAAAAGAGGGTAGGAAAAAAAGAACAAGTCAATGTTATGTTTACTATGATATATGAGCACACCACTCTGGTTCTTCATCCTAACAGCATACCATTTCTAGTTCTGTGCGTCTGTTTCTTTCCTGATACTAATTTTATGCCTAAGTTCCTAAATGTCCTTAAATTCTTCAGTCTTTTTAAATCAGTAGCTGGAAGAAGACATTTCAGCAGTGGGAGTAAAACAAGAAGTAAGATTCACATAACCACATATATGTTTGAAACTTAGCTATCCTTTCAGATGGTGGCATCTGACAGTCAGAGTTAAGTCTAAATATCAATCTGTGTTACACTGCATTTAGAGGGGACACAATTTCAAAGTTCTTTTTCTACATTTCCTATGATAGTGCCATTATATCTTAACCAAACCAAACTTCATTGAAGGGCGTTGCACTTGATTTCATGCTTTTAAGTTAATGACAACTGATCATCAAAATTTCCCTCTAACTTAAATGGACTTTCTCAGCAGGACATCCTATCCAAATCATAGTTTGCAAGGGTACAGTGTCTGAGCAATCATTATGTTTCTAAAATCATTCAATGAAATTAAACTGAATAATTTGACCTGGTCTGTATATTTAGAGGAAAGAGCATTGCAGTGCTAAAAATCCCCAAAGTCGCCAAAACTACCCTCTTATTGAGGGCTCATTTATTTTCCAAGACAGACATATCTGAGTGCTTAAAAAAAAAATTGTTTTTCTTTCACAGATCGGAATGAAGTCCTTCCTACTATTTCATTTAATGTTCTTTGGCTTTGCATGGAAGGTCAAGACGACCTCTACTATTCCGCTCAGAGCCTAATCCAAATCACACCAAATAGTGACCAAGGGTAATAAAAGACAGCTCCCACTTCTGAGGATCTTCTAGCTCTGCAGCCACTTGGGTTAGGCACAAGTTTTTGCTGAAGAAGAACAAATTGAAAAAGGACTTGGAACCAGAATTCTCATTCTTGTCAAAACAACAACATATAACATGAATTTCCCTGCAAGGAATAGTTGGGGGGGGAGGGGGGGAACTATTCCTAAAACATGAGCTTTTTTTTTTCCTCAAGTCCTAGCTATGTCTCAAGTTTCAGTTCTATCACTAAATCTGTGAAGTCTAACAAGAGGCACTTAGTGTCTGGAGGAGCTCCTTAAAAATTAATTTGCCAGCTGGAGATTTTGGGAGTACAAAAGATCTCTAGCTACACACTTTTCTGATTCTAGACTTTATAGAAATTCTTCTAGGCACAGATAGGAATGATATACTACTAGCTAAGACTTTTCTGGAAGTATTTCATTATATAGGAGTAAGGCTTTTGTATACAGAATAGTGTTAATTTTCTCTTTGCATAACTTAAATTTTTTTTTTTTTCTATTGATAGAGTACAAAAAATTGACACTGATTGGTTTGGGAAGATGCTCAAAGCCGACCAATATGAAAATTCTTGCAAACTTAAAGTCTAATTGTTCAAGCAAATTGTTTCTATATAAATCAGGATGTAGCTGCATGTTATAGTAAAAATTGATAACATAGTGGTAAATAAAGAAGGCAGGCTCACCTTTCTAATGTACAGGAAAAGTAAATACAGTTTCCTTTACCAAACCCTGAGGTAGACGAGTAATTGTCTGTAAACCTATTTAACATTCCCTCCCGAAGATCCTTATGAACAGACTGGGTTTTAGCCCAAGGGGGCTAGGAGAAGCCAAGACTGCAAATAAAAGATACTGGCAGATTCCTAACAGAAAAGCAAACACCACCAGAGACAGTGTCACTCCATTCCTTGGACAGTTACAAGAGAATGAAAAACTTGATCATCGTTTGCTCACACTTTCTCACATCTGTGTCAGTAATTCTCAAAAAAGCTGAGGGGTCATCCAATAAAAAAGGCAGGTCAGCATATTTCTTAATTTGGTATGAAGGGATAATGGTATATTAGAGACATCTAATGGGGTTTTTCTTAGAAGGAGTCTGAATGAAAGAAAAAGTAGGAATCAAAGTGGCAAGATGAAAGCTAGAAAGCTAAGAGCACACAACAGTATAGCCATGAGGAATAACTTTAATATGAAGGACTATTCTAAATAGAATCAAAATCAAGTTAATATTTTTGCAAAGCAATATAATTTTTATTGTAACTGATTTCTTGTACTAACAGAGAAAAATCTTCATAGAATATTCAAGTGGAAGATCAAGCCAATTTTTTTTGTAAGTTGCAATTCCTTTCATAATTTTTCTGATGTTTCAAAAAAATAGCATGATTTCTTCCTCTGGAAATTCTAGCGATCCAAATGGCTCCATTTGCATTGAGCTTGGTGATGGTCAGCCTATATACTACTAAATTTTAATTCTGCTCCAGTCAAAGAGTGTTTCTTTACAACAGAAGGAAAACACATACATGGAAACAGGACAGCCAATGTAAGTGTAATTAGTAATAATGTTACTGAGTGTGCAAGCAAACCAACATACTACATAATGTCCGTTGTACCATGAAAGATTATGTGACTAGACTCAGGAGAAACGGTCCAGAGATACGTCACACTTGAACGTTCAAGATCATGTTTATGTGGCATATGAAGAGGGCATCTTCTCCACCTCTGACTATTGCATAGAAGGAAAAGTTCATTTCAATTCCAAATACCTTTACTCTCCGGAAATTTTAATTTCCATTTGGCCATCTTTCAGGCAGATAAGTCTATTTATAAGATATGAGAATTTTGGCAAGCAAGGGAGAAGGAAGTAGAGAGTACTATTGACAGTTAACAGGGCCAACAGACATTTTTCTTTTATATTTGTGATCATTCAATCCTAGCTTGTTTATTTCTCTGTTCTTGTTCATAATTCTCACATCATAGCTCTCTGGGTTGTCTTTTCAAGTCACCACCTACCTGTTAATATTATTTATCTGTGCAGTGTTCAGTATCCTTTGTGTTATTTTTACATTACTACTGTCATCCTGTGCTTTAGTTTCCAGACTGTTAAGCATACTTCTAGCTGCTCCAAGCACTTCTTAATTTCACCCTCCCTCACTTCTAGATCTGCTTGAATGGTTTAATGCATTCGTCATGTTACCATTTTTATGTTCTTGTTTTCTGTGCTTTTCTTACTGTACTGATTTTTCGTTATATATAGTATTTGAAATAAAGTTTATAGAATGAGTAAAGTAACCAAATCTGCTTTGCACTGTAATTTTCATGTAGTTCAGTATCAAGTTACATCTAAAGCAAAGCCAAACGGGGGAAATGAAGATATTGGGTTTCAGAATAACAGGGTTTAGGAAAAAAATTCAACAGGTTGAGTGCAATCAAGTGTAATGAAATAGCAGAGAGAAAACAGCAGAGAGAAACTGAAACTTGTATAATGAGATAAAAGTGTGCCCAAAGGATATGGAATACATAACATATAGCAATAAAGTGAGGAGTTTAAAAAGCAAATATGGTCAAAGGAGCAAAGGCAGGAGGAAAAAAACCCATAGAGTAAGAAAGAGCACAACAGTTGGAGCCTCTCTGAAATTAGAAATCAAAAAGATTTGTTTGGTCATCTTGGCCATACCTCAGGTTTTGACAATATTTAAAACACCAAGAAAAGAAAAGGATTTAAAGGAAAATAAAGAGAAGTTGTGAATATTAAAAACTAATCAAGAAACTAAGCTGCACTGTAAAAGACAGCTGCAAGGAAAATAAGTTAAGGAAAACATTTTAAGGGACTAAGATACATGAAACTGGAAGGACTGTTATTTTCCCTGCCTACACATATTCCTGTTGCCCTTTAAACAGCAGGAGCTGAGAAATTACAGCGACCTTCAGGCCAAAAGCATTCACCATAGGTGACCTTAGGCCTTGGTTTTGGATTATAACTGAGAAATATTTGGATTTTGTGAATCACTGAAATTCCTAACATTTAAAAAATACCTTTTCTTAATTCTGATTTGGAGTGCAAAATGAGAACAAATTTTGAGGATTTTTTACATGAGGGAAAATCCCAGTAAGGATATTTCATTTTAACTTTGAGGATTCAAGACTGTGGGAATATTCAAATATTTCACCCAGTGAACATATATGAAATGTTTTGATTTGAATCTCCCAAAATCAAAACATCACTTTCTCCATAATCTGTTGCTTTGTGGAGAAAGTTATGGATCTCCTCTCTGGTACCCAGCAGGCCACTTCTCTTGTAGGTATTAAAAGGAACAGGACAGTTGCCCTGAGAAAAGCAGTTTCCTTCTTTTAAAGGAGGTACAGACTGCAGGAAAAACAGCAAATATCATTGCAAAATGTAGTCTCCACCAACTCTTACGGAGACTGTGGTTTTAAAACCACATTTTCCCAATTAAAATAAGAGCTCACAAGTATGTATGTCTAATGAAGTATTTTTATTTGGGCCAAAACTGGCACAAATCAAAACAATTCACTTTGATTTCAGTTACAGAAAGTCAAAGATTTTTTTGGAAAAAAAAAAAAAAAGGTTCAATCTTCTGTTATAAGTCGCTTCCCAAACATACCTACTCACTGTCATAAATTTAATTCTTTATCTATGGTTTCCAACTGAAAACTACAAAATAGCAATCTTATTACACTGCCTGTCTCCATTATTGTCATTTTTCGCTGTGGCTGGATTTAAATCCAAGTTCTTCTGCTGTGTGGGTGATTCTCACAGGTACTCTCACCACTCCATTCAAAGGTGTATTTTTGCTACCAGTCCAGCCAGCTGCTTTTAAAACCAGGAAGAGAGATGGGTTCCTCTAAAAGGTAGTTCAGAAAAATGGAAGTTGTGGTCCTCCTGTAAATGACCTTCTGAGAACCTTCCTGTTTTTGCATCTAGAAGAAGCCTGAACAGACTAGCTGAATAAGATGAATTCATAGAGTCAAACAGATTAACACCATTTTAGTTTCCTTCAGCAGCCGCCTCTCAAAATAGCCACTTTTCAGAAACTTCCAGGCACAAATATTCTACATTAGAAGAGATATACTGGTCACCTATTTACCAGTAAGTTCCAAAAAAAAAAAAAAACCAGGTTTAGACATGACTTAGTATCTTGTTTTAAATAATAACATTTCAGACAGGATTGTAACAATCAAGCACTAAATCAACCAACTGGTATTAAAAACAGCTTTTTCTGAACAGGATGCTGATTCATACATGTTTTTCTGACTCTGGTCATTGACAGAATGAGACTACTGAGGTATTGACCTAGCAGGGAAATTAAGAAGAAAAATATCACAAAGAAATAATTCAACCAAAGCACAAGAAAAAATACCCAAAAGTAGTTTGAGAATGTTATATTTCATGCATCATTCAGATGTAAAGGTCTGCCTCTGGAGATATTTTATCAATGTTGCAACCAACAAGAAACTTCACCAGTAGATCTATACCCTTCTCAAGTCATAAAACTGCACTGTTGAGGTTCTTGTGCAATAAAGAGAATTACATTTTTTATCCCTTGGGCAGACACACAGTTCCTGTCTCTGCTTTTTGGCACTGTAGCACAGCTGGCTAGAATGGCAACTGGCCGTCAGCTACCCAGAACTATCTATCTTCCATAATACCTCAGTTATTGACTTCAGGATTGCCAGAGCTGGTTCAACAAAATAAATTATGAAAAACTCCCCACTAGGAAAAATAGAGATTTATGACAATTAAAGAAAAATCTTAGAAATATGATTTTAGGTGTTTGGGGCTGGGGCGGGGGCAGTGGTTGACAAAGAGAAAACAAACCAAACTAAATTTTTAAACCCTAAATTCAAAATAACTTTATTCCAGGCATACTACTAATCCTCAAATTTATGCCTATTAATCATCCTTACTCAAATGAAAATATTTTAAAGGTTCTTCTGTGCATATTGTGTTCTGTTGCACTTGTTTAATATTTTAATATATCTTCGTCCAAGTGCCTGGTACTGAGAAAATAACTTAGTTAATTAATGATAGCGTTAAAGAAAGTCCTGATACTGCGCAGACTCCCTCACACTGAGGTGCTGTAGTCAAAACAGCTTGGCCTCAGCACAAAAACAAGACAAACAAGGCATAGCTGTCCTCTCGTTGCCTACAGACTCGTGGCATTTTATAAGTTACACTTTTTATCTTCATTAACTGGAGGACATATATATCTATAAACCCTAAAATATTTGCATCATGACTGGAGTCATGAGTTCTTGGAAAAGGCAGCCATCGTAGCCTAAAGACTTCCTATACTTTTCCATCTGGACATTTTAAGAACACCTTAAGCATTTTGTGCTTTGGTTCTGTTAAAAACAGTTCCCTTGGTACTAGACGGATATGCTTTCATTCCAGAAACCTCGTCCTTTAAACTCACATTCTTATTCCAGTTCTGGCTTGAGCATCCATCCTTACATACTTCTCAGAATAGTTCCCTAAGGAACATGCTTTCAGATGGAGTATTTAAATAATTCTTTAAGCATTAATCCCAAAATCTATATTTATTGACCTCTGAAAGAGTTGTAAACTAAACAATTTTCCAAACTATCATGTTTTGTTTTTACAGCGAAATGAATTACCACTATAAATTTAAAACTTTGCCTATAAACAGATATCCATAGACATGCTGAAGAAATTAGCAAGAAAAAAAAAACTCTCTATAGTATATGAGGGGGTTTTTTTTGAGTCAGAGGACGACATACATCTTTTCTCCTTCAGTCCCTCTCGGGGGTCCAATTCTTTTTTCAGTACACAAATATAAAATTACATACAATTCCACAAAAATGAGTGTCTGGATCAGGATTATTGAATCCTTAACTATTTTATCTATGAGAAATTAACACTGTATTTAAAGCACCTTATTTTGTTCAAATGTTCTTATCTCTCTCTATAATATGTTTGACAGTGGATGTTTAATATACTTATTCAGGTTAATATTGAGTCAAATCAGAATTTCTTTTCATGTTCTCAAATTCTGAGCTGAAAATATCCATGTATTTGTATTTCAGTTCCCGCTACTCTTTGCCTTGCTCAGTGAAGTTCATTGAACAGACTTCTCAGCCAGTTTTTTTTATCTTCTAATAATAAAATACATTGTGTTTTTATGTAGTGTCCATAATGTATACTACAACAAAAATAATTTTATAAAGAGAGCGTTACAGAGCAAAGAGAGAGGGTGAAAAAGCTTTTCAGAGGCATATTTAGCATTACAGTCTTCAAGATACTGCACAATGCCTCTCAAGGTTTGGATGTCGTTATAGTCAATGAGCTGAAGTCAGAATGTTAGCTATTGGTACCACTTCAGCTGACAAATTGTAGCTATTCTTTTTGAAAATATTTGTATCTGCAGACTTGATGCATATATATAGAGAGAGAAAATAACTCTTGCAGACAGGCAGCTTAGTAGTCAGAATTATTTTTTTAATACTGACACTCTCCCATCTAATGACATGCATACATGGTTATAAAGCAAACGTATGTTTCATATACTATGAATTGCTTTTGACAAGTACATAAGGTTTGTGTTCATTGTTTATCCAAAAGGCACATGAAAACTATTTTAATGTATTAGTTAGGGCAGTAGCTATATATTTCAAACTGCCTAATCCTCCTCTCCTCATCTTATGTGATAAGTTCTTAATGATCTTGCACACTATCATCCTCAGGTTTTGGTTGATACAAAATTCCAATTTGCACAGGCTTGTACACTTTAATCAGTTTTGAATGCATATAAACTCTTTGATCTGACAGTAACAGACAAGGTTGGATTCCAGGAACTGTAGAACAATTTTTATTGTTGCACAACAAATAATTGTCCAAATTCCTTTCCTTTTGTCCAGACAGAAAAAAAGAAAAAGAAAGAAAGGAGGAGAGAGGGAAAGAAAGAGAGACGGAAAAAAAGAAAATCATCCTTGAACCTAGCAGAGGAAGTTCAGATCACACAGGTCATCTCCAGATCCCAGCTGAATGTGCAGTGCAGTCTGGAATAGGTGTTTTTGGATAACAGAGGCTTGCTGGAGTCCATTTCACCCCCTGTGGTGCAGAAAAGCTGACAAGCGGTGTCAATTAAATTGGTGCATAATTAAGGACAACACCCCAAACTAGCCAGACATTTGAGATGCATCTGCCAAGACATTTTCATCACAGCAAGCACCCTAAATAGACCAGTAAGGTTCTTAAGCTAGAAAAAATCTCAACTTTTATTATTCTACAAAACCACAATACCTCACATCTTACATAGAAAAAAGCTGAAAATAGAACTAGGAAAGAAAGTATGGAAAAAAACAGGTCTTCATAACAAGTGTTTCTCTCCTCCCAACAACTTTTCCTGTACTTCTGCAGGTCAGGGCCATAAGGGCATTGCTATGCCTTAATGGCCCTGACCAGCCTCACCTGGAACCTGTCTCTGGGCCCAGGACCCCTTTTCAGATCAGCCTGGGGCCATCAGTCCCTACCTCAGCAACACTCTAGGAGCGCCAGTCTCCAGCTTTGCCACAGCCCTGCCCTTCCCCTGCCCAGCTGTAGACCTTATGGATCGAGACCCTGACCTTGGCTTCCTGGCTTGACCACAGACCTGCCTCATCAGCACAAACTTGCCTGATGATCTAGACCCTTGGCTGAACCTGGCTACTATTCCTTACTATCACACTTGGCTCCCTGTTTCTTAAGCAACAGCTGGCCTTTGCTGCTCCCTGACACTTGGGTCCCTGCTTCCAGGCTACACAGTGGCTTGCCAAGTTGCAGCAAACTGAGCAGTATCCTGTGGTCTGATTTCTTTCTATACCATGGCTATGGGTCTGTCCAGCCATGCTGTTCTCATGAGATAGATACACGCTTCCAGCTCTTTGCTAAAACTTTCCTAATCTCAGAGTGATGCTCTCTCTCTGTTCTTCTCCCAACATATACAGCAACCCGAAAACCTCTCAGTCCTTCAGCATGCTCAGTTGCTTAAACTAAACTGCCCTTCAGTTAAATGCATCTGATTCAGACATTCTATTTTTGAAAATGAAAAGATTAACAGAGGATGGTATCCATCACATGCAAATTTGCACAATTTCTGAAGGAGATATATTAAAAACAAACTAAAAAAACTCCAAACAATTATCAATAACTGCAATTCCTTTCACGTGTTTAGCATCCTCAGCTTTCCCTTGCCTGTGAAAACACTAATTCTGAAAATCCCAAAAGAGCATATTACTTTGCTAATTTTAGGTCTCAGCTGGGCCTGAATTCTAATTCTCTGATACGTTGAGTAAAATAAATTGCTGAGCCCAAGGCAGAGCACAAGGGTGACTGTCTTCAGCTGTGATTAAGACAGATTTATACACTGTTTCACATATTCTCCTGTACTCAAAAACTATGAATGTCCTCTTCCTCATAACTCGATCTGAGAAGATCAGTTTCTTCATAGTGGTTCTTCACTAGCTTCAAGAAGAAAAATTCCTATAAAAGGAAATTTTATCATATAGCTTATGTCTGTTACCTGGGTTCCTCCCCAACCTCATTGTTTCTCAGCTAATTCTCCTTTTTGACGCAGATTTCTGAGATGGAAAATAACTGAAAGTGAGTTTCAAGGAAATGTTCACGTGCCTTGTTTTCCTTCCTTTATGCTGTCAAGTAGATCATCAGCTGGTAGACTAGCAAGCTGATTGGTATATTTTTCTTACCTCCCAAAGACCACGATGTTTTTTTCTTTATTTAGCTCTTCAGTTATTTGATCATCTGGGATTTGGGTTCATAAAGGAGCACAGAGAGCCAGTCTGATGAGAGAATCGTTCATTTTAAAGTGAGGGGAAACTGGGTAGCAAGGCATTAAATGCATCGCTCATCTATTGCACACTGGCAGATAGTACTCAGAGCACAGTTTACCATACACAAAAGGCAGTAATGAGTAAAGCAAAAATTCAGAAGTCAGTCTCTTACGTTAGATGCCCATGCTAACCCAAGCACACATGTCAAATGTTACTGTAGGAAATAAAATAGAGTTTGGTAAATCAAATAGATGCATAGATGCAAAATGAGCATTGCCTCTTTCAAGTAAGTAACATCAGCAATTAAATTATCCTTTAGTTCATATCTTTCTACAAGCCTGCCTATCACTGACAGAGAAGTACAGACACTTTTTAACACTGAGGATCCAACTTTGGATCTGACTCAGTGACTGCCCTTTCATTTATTGCCTCAGGATACAGTGCGAACCTTTTGCTCTCTTGGAAGCAGTCTACGGGTATATTTTGCCTTTGAGGTCCATAGGCTATTTTGTTACATCCAGAAACTTTTCCATTAAACTTGCTGAGGCATTTCCAATGGTAGTAAGTCTGCAGAGCTTCACCTCCCTACAAGTGTTTGGCAACATTCAGAACTGGAAAAAACCTGGGATTGGGAGCGCTCACCAAAACATTCATGAGTTCATGTCCTTAGGTGATACAAAGACTATTTAGCCTTAAAAATGTATACGTGACCTAAACTTTGCCAAATCATAAAGCATTATTTAACAGTTTGGTTCATAAACTACATACCAGGAAAAAGGAGTCATCTGAAGTGCCTGTACACACAGGCATTTAGATTGGAGAAAAGAAACAAGAGAAACAGGAAGTCTGTGAACAGTCACAGAGCTATGATATCTTTGGAATTACAGAGACATATGATAGCACTGTGTTAGATAGATACATCTTTTAAGGAAAAACAAGAAGAGAAGACAAAAAGGCAACATAGCAGGGGTGCTAGCAATCCAGAAGATTTCTGGATTGTTTTGGAGACGACTTTTGACACAGGTAGGAGAGGCACCCTGCTAGATCTGCTGTTCAATAAAAAGGTAAAACTGAGGATTTCATAGTCCATGGCAGCCTTGGGAGCAGTGACTATGAGATAGTAGAGTTTAAGATCCTGTGGGAAGTAAGGAAAGCAAGCAGCAGACAGAGGACTCTGGGCTTCAGAAAAACACACTGGTTTGTTCAGGGAACTGGTAGGATCCCCGAAGATCAAAGGAGTCCAGGAACATGAACTCCACTGGTCCCTGCAAACAAGCGCAGCCAGAGTAACAGCTCCTCTGTGGACCCTGTCAACATTGAGGAATAGTGTTGCTCAGCACAAACAAGTCTCAAATCAATTCTGTTCACACTCAACAGCATTAGCAAGTAATTTAGCTAGCGTATAGGGACTCTGGGTAACAACGTCCATAACATAGTGTTTGCTTAGGTGCACCTCAGTCTGAAGCATTCAAAGTGACAGCTGGAGACTTAAGCTTTCTCCTGTGCCAAACATTTCTGTGGAAATCAGTATTCTTAAAGCATGGAGGAAAATGTCAGATAGTTGGTTATGAAGGTTTCTCCAGAAGGTCTTTGAAAAGAAGAATACAACAAAAAAATACATGAAAATCCCTGGAGAAGTTTTCCGGGGATGTTTGAATTTTATTTTGTTATTAGCACAGGATAAGATTGTTTCAAGGTCAGACATCTCTCTAGTCTGTGACTTGCCTGGGATCTGGGAGCTGTCAGAGCTGCATGGGTGTTTACTCTGATTGAGCTCCTAGACTTACTGAAGGCAATGGGAGAAATAGGCCCAGAGCACAGACTTGATTGTTCAGTCTCATTATTCTCTTACTACTGAGGCTTTCATTAGTTCAGTGATACTCTGGTATAGAATGAAATGTACTCAGAAGTCACTCTTGCTATTATTTTGACATCTTAAAAGTCATGATTGTTTCATGTGTTTCTGTGTTTCCACCCACATAGGGCTGTGGTGTTCTGCCCTCACAATCTAAACCCTTTATGGAAACCAGTACTTACCAAAAAATAAGGGACATTCCAAACATTTATTCTTAACAAAGAAACTGATGATGAAAACAAAAGTTGATGCCATAGTGACTGAGTAACCTTTAGCATTTTTAGTCCTGTCAAGTCACATATGTTCTTTTCCATTTCACCCAATTCTGTTTCTATTTCAGTTGACAGAGCTCCACTTCTCCATCTGCCAGAGGTATTGCTATTGTAGGCTCATCTGGAAGGTACTATGCCATATTCTAGTTGCCTGTCTTACACATTGAATCCATGTTGCCGTAAGCAGAACATAAAGCTGATCACGGACTGGAAAAAAAAAATTACTTTGATCATCAGTTAGTAGTGCAACCTCAATTTTCAGCTCAGTGTTTTCTTACTTAGAGATCAAGCCACACTGGTGTTCATACACCTGTACAGCAGCCTGCACAAGGATCTCAAAGTACTAAAATAAACAAGACAAAGCCTGTGAGATGGGGAATTTTATTGTCTCCATGTTATCCATGAGCAAGAGATCCATCAGAGACGTTTTATGACATTTGACTTAAGGCTGATAGCAGGTGTAAGGCAAAGCTGGAAATAGGAGTCAGAAGTTCAGAAGTACAAAATGATTCATTTTGCAATCTTCATTTTGTTGTAGCCTGACAATGTTTATGGTAGAAGCATGAATTAAAACCTAGGATCAAACCCTCTTAAAGAACTCATAGGAGAATTTCCTAGGACTTTGTCCTCATTACTTAATTATATTACTTATCCTCAGTGGGGATGTGAAAATCATATCCCAGTTTAGGTCCAGTTTATTTCATTTTTTAAAATAAATTTTCTTCAGAAATCAGACCATAGGGAGTGGCATGTATTTGACTGTTATTTGTTCCTCACTTATTCATACACAGCACAGTCAATTCTATGTTCAATTCTCTCCTCCCCTTTCCCTCTGACTCTAGAGGGACAGCCTGCTCCATTCTACTCTGATGATGGCGTGTGACTTGTTACCCATCACGTGCACTGGGACATTAAAAAGAAAGCAGCAATGTTTGATGGCAAGACATCAACCAAAGCACATATCTGCTGCCTGTTAAGCAACTGACAAGGGAATAGAACTTCCAAGTCTTTGCAAAACACTAACTAAAATATTTATGTTTTAATTACAAAAGGAAAGAAAAGTAGAACAAAGAACAAGAAAAGCAGCCCATTGTGGCTGAAAGGGCTTTTTTTCCATATCCATAATTAAGAAATTAATGAAAGATAGATGAATTAGGGTGTACGAAGGAGAAAGAATGAGAAATTTGGGGGAAGATAGGAAATAGAAGGGGAAGATTAAGGATATTCCACACAGTATCTGTCTAGTATCAAGAAGGATGTTGTTCAAACGGTAAAGTTCTCTGGTCTACTCCACGCACGTGTATTATAGACTTAAGTCACCCTTACAAAGAATCAGGTCATTTGAGAGTTAATCTCAGTAATCTCTTTCAGTTTAATCAAAGTTTTCTTTTATGCCTCTCTGACTTAAGAGTGGGTCCTACAAAAAGCTTTTTCTAAATCCATAAACTTGTTGAATTACTTGATTTCCTCTAGGTAACTGGAAAGAAAATGTCATATTTTCTCAAAAGTAATCCCATTTGATTTACACAGGTTTTTTAGCACTCACCCATTTATTCATAAGCAAAACTAAGCTTCAGAAATGTAACGATTTTAAATAGTAGGAAAAATCTTGTTTTGTTTGCAACAAAGAGCGGTGAAGATGAAAAGCATAACCAATTTTCAGATCCTGAAATTGTGACCACTTCCTGCGAAGGATACCTACACTTGAATGTTTACCATGTCTGCTTAAATCAGACAACCTTATTTTCTGTGAGCCAACCATAACAATTGTGCATTTTTTTAGTTGACTTACACGGTGACTTATACAACTACCTAGATCCTTCTGATGAAAGCTGAGGACCTAAACAAAAACACTTAAATTGCAAGAACCTACACAGGAGTCCATGGAGGTTCTCCCAGCCCTCGTGTCCAGGGAAGACTCCTGAAATTCTACAGACAAAACAGCCAACTAACACCATACTGATACTTAAGATGATGAAAAAGGACATTTTAAACTGATTTTTAAACTGCAGTACTGTTTTTCAATTCATTTTGAATTGAATAAGTAAACAATCTAGGTTTTCCTTCATGTAAATCAGCCTACCAATCTGTTTCTAGCTTGCTGAAATTGCCTTATCACAACAACCAGGTAGTATCTGTTAAAACAAAAATAAAAAATAAAAAAAAACCCCAAAACCCTACACAATTGGTTTGGGGAGTGCCCTTGGAGAGACAGTAAGCTGAAGATTGCCTGTGGAGAAGAAGACATGGTGGTAAGGATGCTTCTGTCCTCCATCTGCTGGTTCAGCAGGGTATTTTTCTCCAGCAGGTGCTGTGCCACATCTCACAGCCTCACCTGTACCTTTCAGATATCCCCAGGGTGTTCAAATGGCATTTGATACCTTTGCTTCGGCAGCTGAATTAGGCCCTGTGTTCTCTTCTATTAGACACCTAAATTTTTTGGTTGTCTTGATGTAGTTTATTACTCATGACTTGGATGTCTAACCTCCCCTTGTAGTCAAGGGAGGTCTGATCAATAGAGTCACTGGAGCTGACAGCGAGATGCATTTGACCAATCATGAGATGTTTGCTTTAAAGTGAATTGTTTTGTTCTCTCAGCTCCAGTGAATACACTGACAGGATATTCAGTTGCCTAAATACAGTTGTCTAGTAGTACTTGAAACGCCGTGTGTATCCAAGACATCTGCATGTAGCTGGAAGGTGCAACACATGGTCTATAGAAAATTCATGTCATCCTGAAGTAGTAGTAGCTGAAAGCCAGGTCATCTCATACTGCTAGACAACTATGTTTATGCAAGTTAATCAAGTTCTAGATTTCTAGCGGCTATAATGGGAGCTTAGGCACTTAGCTCACATCGAAATGTACTAGGTGCCTATGAGTAGAGAACTAATTTTAGGTGTCTGTATTCCAAACTCCCATCCAATAGGCAGCCAACAGACTTATCAAAGAAATCAGTTAATAAAAAAGAAAGGAGTTCACTGGCTGAGTTCAAAACAATCATTTGTAAATTCAAGAGGGAATCGTTACATTTTGGAAATACAGCTTGGTCTTGCAGTTCAGGTGAAAACCCTCATGACTTGTGAAGTCTTCCAGAGCTAGTTGGAACAAGATTGCTGGTATCACTGAAGGCAGGCTGCAGAGATGAGATGGGCAGCATGCACAGCAAGATCATTACCAAAAAATAAATTAGAAAAGGTAAGACACATAAGCAGTCTTTGGGACTTGTTGCAAATTCACAACAAATACTTCAATAACAGAAAGATTGAAAGGTGTGAGAAGGTGAAATGCTGTTGGAGCATCAGCAAAACTTTGTGAACAAGCAGGGAATGTGTTAAATTAGTACAGATATGCTTCCCTATTTCTGAGGGAAAAGGGGCTATGGTACTCTTTTAAGACTTGTTCAAAACTCCTTAAGAGGTAATTTTTGTATAACTTGTCAGCAGAATGACAGGTGAAGCATTTGCTTTAAACATGTACAAGGGAATGTACTTTGGAAGGAACAATTTAACCTACTTGTACATGGATAGGTTAATGACTAATTCAGAGCCTTTTCACCAGAGAGAGATTGAAATGTCCATGTGGACACCACAAAGCAGCTGCTTAGCCTGAATAGACTGAAATCAGTGTTGAGAATAACACAAAGTTATCAACAACATCTGAAATAAACATGCTAAACGCTTTCTTGCTACCTGTGTGACAGTCCAACCTAGTTCATATCCCAAACAAAAAAAAATTCTGCTCCCATGCTGTACTCAATACTGCATAGTGCTATATAGATACGTACACTGGAAAACAGACTTGCCACTGTAGTCACACCACTTGTTTTCTGCCCATCTGACAGGAAGGAAAGGATTGCCCACCCAAATCATAATTCTGCATCACTTCTTTATGGACTGTTTTTGTTTGTTTTCTTCTGACTTTTTGTGTGAGAGCGTAGCACAAAAGTAAAGAGCATCACCTGTACAGTAGAGTTTGTGGCAATGTGAATTTTTTTACAGGCCTCAAATGTGTGAGTAACATTGTGAGAAACAAGGTTTGGAAGGAATCACTAGAATGATTTCTCTTTTTTGTTCTATGATTTTTATGGTGAAAGTTATGTTGTCCTGTTACCAGGAATTACACAACTGGGAATTTGCTAGGCATACATCAATTTAGTTTACATAATTTTGTTTAGTTTTAAATTGCTATCTTCAGCTAAACTAGGAGTCATGAGTTCTGGATTTGAAGGAAGACAAGATGGAAGGAAAGGTATGGTATTTTCATTTGCTTGGAGCCATGTAAGCATGTTCAGTTATAAATCTGTTATGAGTTCCACTGATCAATAACTATTAGCAATAAGCTCCACTAGTCATCAGCTTGACATTGCTGAATGGAATTACCAAGAATGGGGAAATCCTCTGATACTGGCACATAGACTCAAAAAACGCATCCATCCTCTTCTTTCTTTCTCCCAACCCTTATCTCAAGCAGTTATTGCTCTAAATAAGTACTGATCCTGCCTTTCTAGACTTAGGCAAGAGTCTCAAATTCTGTTTAGTACTAACTTTGCCTTAGCGCTGAGTCTTCCTATATGCATCTTCCTATATTCCTATATATGCATCTTCCTATGCAAACCATCTTCTCACGGCAATTCCTAAAATGTAAGCTACAGCATTAAACATATACGTTCCTGCAATGAATGTTAAGAGCTAGAAACAAGAATAGAAACCTTCATCACACAGAAGGAGTAAGCTCTCTATGGACAAACAAGCCAAGCAACCTTTAGATTAGCAGCTGAAAAACTTGTAGCTCTTAATTCCTGGGAGAAGTGTCTTAGATTTATATATATATATTTGCATACAGACATATTTTTTCGTACAAGTCCAAGTAGCTTTGACTTCAGCAATTACGTTACCAATTCCGCTCAGCAACATTATTCATTGCTAACAGCATTAACTTCTGACAGTATGCACTGAGAGAGCAGAGTTAGACCTGCACATTTAAATATTCAATAATTATGGGATATATTTATCTACCACATTGTGGACTACTTTTGTTGAATTGCTCTTCAGTTTCAAAGCTAATGCACCTATTCTTAGCTCTCATCCCTCTGGATTTTATGAATTTGCTTCACAGAAATGAAACACCTTGAGAATGAAAAATATTAATTCTGTATAAATTCATCTGGGACCAAATTTAAATTCTGTTTTCTTTTATTCAAATGATTGTAAGCCATGAGTTGAACAATACAGAATTTTCATGAGATTAGCAGAATTTGATGATAATCTCTGGCTTTGCTTGAATGTAGGCATATTTTTATATACAAATGTAATTTTTGCAGGCAAATGCCTTTCGTAGCTTAAAGATCGAAGTCAGATCTCTATAAAGCTGAAGGTCCTAACTATAAAAAAGACTTATATGGAACACACTATTTTGCTACCACTACAGCTTTTTTTTACTTATCTCATCTCAATAATATTCTTTTTAAAGAACGTAGAATTTTTTAAAATTATTTTTAATAGTTAGTTAAAAACAAAAAAGCGCAAAAGACATTGAAGTGCAAACACAGAATTTTCTTCATCTCCAATGATGCTAAGAACAGAGGAAGACCATTTGCCGTGTCACACCTTACAAGGAATGCAACCCCCCCCCCCCCCCCCCCAAAACTGCCCCCTCTCCCTAGCCAAAGCAATCCACTGTACAAGGCTTACCTCAGTAGAGGAAAACAAGTGCATGAAAAGAAGCTGGTACTAATCTAATCTTGGGATGAAGCAATGTTACATACAAGTGTATTAAGGAAATAATAGCTATACCCCTTTGCTGTCCACTACCTAAGTATTTGAGTAATGCAGGGACAGATTAGTTTCCTGCCATTGCAATGCCACCTTTCAATTTATCTTCAGTTTGGCTGACACTCGGGGAGCCTTCTCCATGACAGCCTCTTAGATTTCCTTTGATTTTTCTTTCGTGCTCTAGTCTTCCTCTAAAGAAGAATTACTGCAGTTCCAGATGGACCATATGGGAAGGGGTTAAATGCATCATACAGGACAAGTCATGTCACAATATCCTATTGTTATGGCTGGCTGACACCTGCATGAATGCTGCTTAGTGAAAGGTCACAATCTATCAAAGCATCCCATCAGATTTAAAAATGCACTGTCATGTCCTGGATAAGCTCACCTCATTTTAATGGAGCAGCACACATCTTAGCGTCCCTAGCAAATACGTCAAGCAAACCTGACAGTCTTCAGCCATCAGATGAAGCGTTCAGATGCAGAGATTATGCAGCAAATCTGCATTTTCTATTGAATTTCTTTGCTGTGCATTCCAGTGCTCTTACCACTCCTACCTGTAGTGCGTCTCCACTGCGCCTGGGGCAGGTGAGCGCTTGCTCTATGGGATTCCTTCTGAGGTCAAAGTACTGACTACACAGTGACAATCTGCGCTGCTCATCAGCCACACCATTTTTGTTCTAACTACATGCTGTATGTCTGCAGCAGCACTTGTTCCTTTCTTCGGTTGTGCGCTGCCATGAGGAAAACAGTAACTTTATTGGCAGCTTACAGCATTTTCAAGAGGAAAGGAAGCATCACAGTAGAAAACCCTTGTGCTGAAAACAGTCTAAATAAAATACTCAAAAAGTACATTTTGCAATTCTCAGCTTTTATTCTAACTACAAATAAAAACATAACACTCATGCAATCTAATAACAGTAATAGTAACATATAGGCACTTTCATATTGCTTCCTTTCATGCGATAAATAACTTTGCCAGTCAAATGACATAGTAAGTGTAGAGATTTAGACGATAAGGTTTTGTCAACCGTTCGTGGTATGGTTCCACAACAGGACCCAAACTGAATTCCCTTTTTATTATTCATATCTCCTTTTAGAAAGGGCAGCAACTAATTATCCAGCAGGTCTGATCCATTTTTTACTGCATAGGCAAAAAAAAAAAATTATAGAACTTAACATAAAATATGTCCTGTATTGCTTTCACCAGAATAAAGAGGCATTTTCTTTGCATAGTGTTGTCATACTCAGAAAACCATTTTAAATTAACTTTTCAAAAAAATCAACTTTTTGATCTACCTAGGCTGAAAGAGTTGTTCAGGAACACTGTCTTTTTGCTAAGGAGTTATATTATTTTATCTGCCATTTCCTTACATTAATATTTACATCTTAATTTCCCAGATACTTAGTTGCATACCTATATAACTGACACATACAAGTGACATTTTTCCACCTAAAATGAGATGGAAACACTCTTTTTCCATAATGCTTACACCACTGAAATGGCGTGGCTCTTTTCTCTTAACTCTTTTTCAGTTTAGGTTAGAATAGCATTGAACAAAAAGTTTAAATTACCTCAAACTAAGGCTGTGCCATATTATAGCTGTACCATAATCTTTGCAAGATTATGCAGAATATATATCGACTGCAGACTTAATGTTACGACTGTGCCTTAAAACCTTACCATCTGTAAAACAGTGAAGTTTTGTTATTTTTATTACTCCTTAATTAGGTCCATTTGCACTTTTATTATTTTGCAGAAATCTCCTATGTATTTGTATAAACATTGTGCTTAGAAAATAGTTCATATATAATTTACTTGTTTTATACTATTTTTATATAAAGTATATATTGCTCTATGCAGCTTTTACTTAGCAAGTCTGAGTGTCACGATGCTTGGAAGCCCCTAACGCTAGCCCCAGAACAGAATGCTGTGCTAGACACCACATTACTTCCGAAGAGGTCCTGAAGAGGTCCAAAAGCTATGTGATAAATTGGGCACATAAGCTGTAGGTGTCACTAAGCAGAGCTCCACCCAGTTGCCTGGAAACAAAGGGTTCAACTTTGTTGAACTTTGCAAGATTATGAGTGAATTTTATAACTGGAGACTCTTATCATATGAATTCATGGTGAATCCAGTACAGTACTAAGTCCCATTAGTTAGTATTGTGGTTTCAGGCTTTTAGATCAAAAGAATCGTAGTCCACATCTTCAGCTGTTGTAGAGCTCAGCAGAGCTTCACTGACTTATGTCAGCTGAAAGCCAAAACACAAAATGACATAAGAAATAAACGCAGCACAAAAAACGTTAAGGAGGATTTACATATAATTTTTTCAACACTATCTGAAAAAACTGATTGTCCTTGATTCATCTCCAATTGGGCTAAACAAATTTCTTGCTGACGTAGACACAATTGATACTTCAAAGCCTTTTAGGGAGCAGAGCACAAGATCCCTAAATTGGGCATACAGGCAGTAATATGGATAAGTAACCTACAAAGCTTAACCGTGCAAGGCTGCTACTTCTCGGCCAACCTGTGTTTAAGAGGATGGGGGGAAGGGGGATGGAAAAATTTAGCTGAGAATTCAGCAAGAAACTGAAAATACAGACTATTTTTAGTTGTTCAGCACCTCAAGCCAAGGTAGTGCAGAATTCCTCACAGATAACTAAAATAAACCACCTCAAAATATGTGAAATATAAAATTCTTAGGGCTATTTGAGTCACAGCAAAGACCAACAACAAAAAAAAACTGCTCTGACTTCTATTTTTATGACCACTAATTAGCAATAGGCTCTTCCCCCTCCCCATCTCAAGCACCTCTTATATCTGCTTGCATTACTGCCTTCTCTTTTAACTTGTTTATTCAGTCTAAGGATAGTTTACAGCAAGCATGCAAATCACTAGCTAATGGCACACTTATTAGTGGCTTCTGTCATATACGTTCAGTTTAATACTCCTTTATGAATCAGTCGGCTGCAGAACCTGTACTGACTCCAGACTTAATGCAGCTGAGGCAACGAGCTGGATAGACTAATGAGTAAATGCTTGTGAGAAGAGACAGGCTAGTAACATTTCTGCAGCCTGACAAAGAAGCGCCAAGTCAGAGGAGTTTCAAAGTTGCTACCATCTGACGGTCTACGTGAAATAAATAAAACCTCTGCCAGGTTGCCCACACTCAGGTGTTCACACCTAGTCCACTACCTAGAACAGCCTCACACCATCTAGCACAGAGCCAGCTACTTACTGTTGCCTTTAGTCAGAAGCCAGAAGGGACCCTACAGGGTTCTGCCAGTATCCTAAGATAGCACCCTGGGAGCGATTAACTAAGTGCTTGCATTGCACGTAGTGTTAAATCACGTCTCATCGCTCAAAGCCATTCACTTCAGTGGACTCCAAGAGTTATCTCTTTATGACCCTCCTTCCTTCCCACACCAATTTACCACAAGGAGTTTTAGTTCAGGTTAACAGCAAGGACCTACTATGCTATGCTACCAGCGGGCAAGCAGTATGGCTAGCTTTTATTTCCAAGGATGCCGTTTCTACCTTTGCTGAGAATTTGGAAGGACCCCAACGCTACCGTTCACTTGTTCTTATTTCTTCATTTCAGTCTTGTAACTGGATTTTCATTTATCCTTAATTGTATGCAGTTCAGACCCTACCTGTCACTTCACTTCTCTTTAACTTTCAAGATGAAGTGGAAAAAGCATACATGTTATCTCATAGGAATTCATATTTCAGACTAAAGAATTATTTCCTTTTGGCTCTGGGGTCACAGCTGCCTGCCTCTCTCTTCCACTGTACTAGTTAACCACAAAGATTAGACCCCCTCAGGGCAACCACCTGCACATTCACTTCTTTAAGAAAAACAAATGAAAATCATCCTGTCCTTCTGGAGAACAGCATATTTATCTGTCAGATATTCAGGAAAAAAGACAGTTGATTCAAGGGCATGTCACCTTAAAGTGCTTTTTAAGAAGAAATGTATACACTTTACAAAAAAATACACATACTTTTTTTTTAGTTGTACTGCAGCATTTTAAAGTAAGCATAGCTAGAGTTCTCAGACACTCCATTGACAGTGCTTGTTTTAAACTAACAAGAGAGAAAAAGAATACAGGATGAATGAAATAAGAAAGAAAAAAGAGTTGCGATGAATAAAGTAAAAATTATCTTGAACCTGACCCAAAACGTTATACATTTTATTTTTACAGTGACACAGTTCTTTCCTTCATCTTTTCTCTTTGCAGTCAGGACTGAAATCAGAAGTCCCGGAATGTTATGAAGCAGACCCTGTTGCTCTGCAAGGGACATCTCCTCTAGTTTTTCAAGGCTCCATAGATCACCTCTGCTGTGGCTTAGCAGTTTTACTGTCACGGGTAGATTTAGGAATACTCCCTTTTTCATTTGAACAATTTGGGTCGCGATTAAGCTCTCTTTCAACTTTCCCTTCAAAATCTGAAATACAGTTTTACTGAGCTATTACTTCTCCCCATTCAGAGAGAAATTGTATAAGGAATCACACACACACACACACACACACACACACACAGGCATGCCGTGTTGCTACAATACTGGAAATATAGTTATTGTAAAAAGATGTTTTAGGTACACACACATTTTATCTGAAGTGAAAGCAAACAGTAATAACACAGACTAACTTCCTATTTATGAAGAAGAAAACTACTGGCCAGATCAAACCCTGTGGGTTCCTTTCAAAATCTGAGATGCAATATTCTAATGGAAAAAAAGAAAAAAACAAAGTCCACATTACACAGATTTCCTAAAACTACCACATAGTGGATACTACCAGTGTTAGTAGTATAGAAATAGAATTACCATAAAGCTAAGTTCTTGCACTGATCTTTCAGCCATCAATACAGCACCAGTTCTCAGGAGAACACAGGAGAAGAGCTAAAAAAATAAAAATAATAAAAACAAACTTTTACTGGTTTTCCAGAGTCAGAAAAGGGTTTTATTTTTCCTTTCTGGGAAGGAGAAAGACATCACCAAAAAGACACCACCTCTACCATTAGACTAGTAAAATAAATAAATAAGCAGAGACATTTAGCAAGTAACATACAAATCATGTCCAGATGCCTTTTAGGGAATTGATTAGTAGGGAGGAATTCAGACAAAACCCAGTCTTAATAAAATAATGTTGTGAGGGTCTCATATTTCTACATCTGGCATAAACAAAGATCCATATTGTTATGTTTTTCTACACTAGTGCATCTAAAAGATCTTTCTTGTCTTTCTAGACCCCTTTGGGATTTCCTTCTTATTTCAGATACCATGGCACGACAGCAACATGATCTTTGAAAAGTACAGTGAACACCTACACTGGCACTTGCTCATAAACAGAAAGAACTCTTAAGCACACAGCCAAAAGACAGAGCTAGCCCATCATTCCTTGCAAACAGTCTAGCAATAAGGATTTCTAGCTTGACTGACCGCTTCAGCCAGCCACATAATGTTATCAATATCTGTTTTGGCCTCAGGATATTTTTAAATATTAAAAGCAGCTAATTGGGTTTTATTAATTATATAATGTTATGGAGAATTACAATAACGGACTACTTACCATATAGGGAAACAGCAGAAACATATTTTAGTTATGCATTAATAATGAGAATTCAGAGAAAGCATTAAAATATGCATTACAGTGTCATTTTAGCAGTATTCTTTCGTCCAGCTTAAGGATTCCTCTGAAGAGAGGAAGCCTATGCTTGACAACCAAACGATCCAACCTAAACGATTCTGTGATTCTGTGATTCTGTGACAGTTCATACATAGTAGAAGCGCCTTCAAAATAAGTCAGTCATAGGAAATCAGTTGTTTTTGAAAACTTGCAGTATAAATCATAACAAAAGCAGAAGCAGAAAAATACAATATATGTTTATCAGTTAAAAAGTAAATTAAATGCACAGCACACATTCAGCCCATGACGTTTAACTGCCTTGGGTCTTGGGAAACCTTCCTAAGATCAGACTGTGGAATTATTTTAAATTGCCTTCCTGGATATCAGCTGACAAGAGTAAATTTATGATAGCAGGAAAAAAGCCAAAATCATTAAATAGACAGCAAAAAAGATAGACAGAAAGCAGGTAGGCCAAATAAGGTCACAGAAAAGATTCACAAATAGAGATTTTAACTTTTTCCTCTGCAAGTCAACGCAGTATCTGATTCAATGGTGCAAGATCATTCCCTAGTTAGAGAATGGTCATAGTAGAAGCAAGAAGCGTTCTTCCGGACTTTGGGAGATACAGCAGAAAGGTTTAGTTCCCATCATCTTTCCAGTCAATAACTCTTGTAAGATAAAGAGAAATGGGGATGGCAGAACCTGTAGTCTCACAGAAAAAATGTTCTTCTGTATTGCTTGTACTGCCTTATTCCTTCAGCAAGCATTCCATAAATAATTCCTGATGACTGCTCCTTCCTTTATTCACTATCAATTTTTGAAAGAAAATTTTATTAATTTCTGTTGGATATACTTAAGCCAGAGCATACAGATCCCATAGTTCCACAGACATTTCTGCAGAGGGAGGAACAATACTGACTGAAATCAGGTCCGTGACATTTCAGAAAACACTAACGCTATGGTAAACATTGAGCTTGCCCCATCTGACCAAAGTAGCAGAGAATAGCATTAGAAAAGGTTCAGAGATGGGCTATAACAATGACCATAGGGACAGACAACCAAATACGTTAGGACTCCTCAGACTGGACAGAGCTAAGGAAGTATTTGGTAGAGGTCTATAAAACTTCAGTGGCGTGGAGCAGTAATCAGATAGGAATCACTTGTTTGCTGTTTTTTTCCAGTACAAGAACTAAGAGGCCACCAAGTGAAAGCAGGAGATTACAAGTTTCAAATAAATAAGAGCAAGTAGTTCTTCATGCAACAGAGAGCAAACTAGTAGGACTTCCTGCCAGAGGATACTGTGGCTATTACATGTCTATGTAGGTACAAGGGGACGCTGGACAAGTACTTGGATGAGAAATCCACTAAGGGTTATCAAATACACAAACATAAAATGTCTCTGGAAGTTCCCCCCCAGTTGAATATTCTGGAGACTGGGAAATTATTGAAAGAAATTATCACATGCTTGCTCTTTTCTCACTCTTATTGACATTGCCTTATGCCTGCTGGTATGGCACAAGGCCAGTTGTTTGCTCTGGCATGGACAGCCATCCTTTGACTGCTGTAATCAAACTCTTCATTGTTTTGGAAGGCAATAGGAGCTCTGTGTTCAGAACCACAAATCCTTTAGGGAGCGTTGACAGTATGGATGGAATACCAGGGTACTTCCAGCCCCCAGTCTGCAGTTTCCCAGCGTATGCTGTTGTTCTGAACATTATCAGTCCCCAAAAGATCCAGGCTGCCCAGAAGCTTTCTGGACCAGACTTTAAGTATTCTAAAACCCTACTGTAGTAGCATATGCACCATAAACAAAGAGGCATACAAAACTGTTTTTTTTTTTTAAACTCCATCTCCTTCTGTTTTGCCTACTTTGTTCACTTATTTTCAATCATATCTCCACTTTCTTCTATTTCTCTCTTCTTCCCATGTGTTATGCTTTTTTCTTCTATCGCCTCATCTTACCTGTATTAAGAAGTTTCTGAGTGCTTCCCCTATCTGCAGGGAGCAAGAAAAGTTTCCAATAAAACAGCTAGTGATAGAATAGGAACACGGGTCCTGGGTGGATTCTTACTCTTCAGACAGTGTTTAACAGTTTATTACATCTGCAGAAAATGATTTGGACAGAAAAGCTGAAAATCTACTAGAAGAGCAATGCAATAGTAAATAGATTGAATTGAGAAACATACACTTACCTGGCATAATTTAATTTAAAAAAATAAATCAAATAAACCTATTCTTAGAAGAAAAAGACCTGAGGCAACTCGATCAGCCTCACCACCTGTTATTGTCTAATGAAATTGAGGCAGCATACTGGATTTTATGAGTGGAAACTTTGGACTAGAGATTCCCCATACTTACATTCTATTCTGCCTTACTATATTCACTGAAGATATGCAAAAGGAAAAGGAGGACAAAAACCGCTCTTTGGACTATGGAATAATGCTCCGTCTTTTACAACTAAGCATCTTAGAACATTAAACTAATTTGGAGCTTTCCGTTTTCAAGCAGTAAGTCTGCAAAAAACATATCAGAATCGAGTAGTTTTTCTGTAATCAAGTAGTCTTATTTCAGGTTTATGTTCTATCCCGCAACACAATTTTTTTATATTAATATTCATAGATTTTTGTAGCTAGGCAGTCTCACCTTAGACAAATTAGACTATAAAGGTTTGAAATAACATCACTGCAAAGAGTTTTTAAGAATTAACGAGAACTGAAACTACTGTAAGTTGAACTTACAATATCCGTAACATGATAAACTAAGAATTTGAGTTGAATTTTTTTAAAACTACTTGGACAATAACAGTTTCTGCCCATGCTGATACAACCCTTCTCCCAGGACTTGATTGGCAGCTGAGAACAAACCAAGCTGCAAAAGGCTATGTTCAAATTCTAAAGATCACTAATAAACAGCTCAAGCTTTTGAGTGAAACCTTATTTTTAGCCTTTGCTCAGAAGCCTAGAAAAATTAAAAGTAAAGCCTTTTGTTACTTTGTGGCACAGTTCCATTGCCAAGTGCAGACAGGAGAATCCCTGGCTCTGCTTCTCATAACCTTTTAGCACCTCAACTCTTTAGTGAGTGATCACATTTCCACTAATTCACCATTTATCTACTCAACCACAAGTTTAAAAACCACTAATTTTCTTCTGAACTTTTAATATTAGAGGATTAAAACTACATTTAGTTTGTAGGCACATGCACAAAGCTTTTGGTACTTAGCATACAGAGTAATTTGACAAAGAAAGAAATAATATTTACCTATAGCCAAAATACAACCAGGATGCCACTGCAAAGTGCCAACTGAAAGTTTCTCTGTTATTAGACAAATAAACAATGCTGTGCAGTCAAAAATCAACCTTTACTCAACATTCCTAAGCTTCTAAAACCACAGGACCTAGTCATCAGCCACCTAATTATCTACGCAAGCAATTAAATTCAATCATGGATCATAACGTCAATCACCAATTTCAGAGCAGACTGGATTTGAATTACATTTCTAAATGGAGGCAACCAAAGTAAAAATAAGATCGGCAAGGCAGTCAGTATGGCTCTAATCCATATAACAGTAGGAAAAAAATCTCATCTTTTAAAAATGGAACTGTTAAATGTGCACGTAAGCCTTACTACCAACAGTCACGATGGCAATGAAAAGTGCAAAAAGACAGTGAATAAGTGAAAAAATATATGCCTATTGGCTTTATTTTGTTTTATTTTGACCTCTTCCCTACCTTAAGTTTTAAATGAGAATTTTAAAGTACTAAATATCAAATCTATCAGCCTCCTTCATTCCCACAGGCAAAAGTGAATTAATTTGTTAGCAGCAAACTTCTCAGTAATCACGGTACTTGCTCAAAATCATGTTTTCTAAATCCATGTTTAAAATCATGTCACACTTCCCTACCTTCCTCTAGTCTTTTATGCAGTGTTCTGGTGCATTAACATTTATTTCCCTAGCTTTCTCATCTATATTCTCAATGTCTCAGAAGGGAAATATGCATATTCCCATGATATTCAGATAGGGAGTAAAACACAGGAAAAAGCAATATTTTTGTGTGCATTTTTCTTGCTATAATGCTTAGATGATATGAGCACCTTGATATAGGGTCAAACATACCCTACCTATAGGAAGACTTAAAGAGAGCAATTGTAGTGCACCATTTAATATAATTTTTAGAAGTGAGATGATTAATTACAAGGAAAGAAGGCATGTTATTTATCATGCAAATGGATGCATCAGTTGTATCTCAATTACTATAAAAAGATGAGGAAAAATGCTGTGACACTCAATTTAATGTCATTTAGGAAACATCCTTACTCCATAGTCTTTGTAATCATCACATTAAATCCATCAGGAGTTTGTCAAGACAATTTATAGACAGACCATATTGAAAAGATGAATTTTGAGTACATCTCACCGAGACAAACACAAACTTTCTCAGTACCTCTAAGTACTTCTACAATTTGAATATTTTAGCTTTTCCACCTTCTCAGTCACACTTTTGTTATAACCGTTGTAAAATATACAATGTTTAGAATATATCCCTGATATTTTATACAAATATACTAATTATAAAATAGTATATCCACCAGGCTGGAAATATCCATCTGTAAACTCATGGTGAGTGGTGACTGTTGACCTTTGGCAGTAAGGAGGAGTCATATCTAGGCAAGGATGGCTTTCAAATATTGGATCAGATTAGCAATATATACTTTAAATAAATCACTAATAAGACCTGAGCTTAAAACTGTGTGACTACAGGCTCTGGAGATCAAAATATATCTTCAAACAGCTACTTAGTTAAAGCATGGAGAAAGTCCAGACTTATCACTCCAAAGATAGATCAGGCCATTTCAGGCCTTAGCATCCTAACAAATCTAAGTATTTCCTTCCAAACATAAAAGTACACCATCAAGCATTAAGCATCCTGCTTAAAACAGGTAACCTCCACATACTGAATTCCACAACTTGGTTCTGCAAACCACTCAGAGATGACATAGATGAAAATAAAAAAACCCTCACATGTGCTCAGTACTATACTTGGAAAAAAATGTGGGCTTCTAAAAATAACATTTGAGTTTAATATCCTATCAACTTTAAGCATTTCATACCTGATGCAAAATATAATTGCTGCAGTACAATTTCTTATTAAATAAACCTTATTTAAAAAAAAAAACAAGTCTGTCTATGTTTATAGACATGTATCTCTCCCTCCTACTGGAATCAAAACCTTGGGCTCAGTAGATTATTAACGTCTTCCAATTCATGCTATTTTTTCATTTTATCTCTCATTTCTTCTTTAGTTTTTCATGATATGTTAAGGAATTATTTTAATAGAGTTCAAGAGCTCAGGCTAATGAGCAGTTATGAACAATTCGTAACAACTCTTCCTGAAGACAAACCATAGAAGAAGTTTTTCCATCAGATTTTCAGTTTTGCAAGTGCCTGAGGATACCAAAGGACAGTGAAGACAGCTATAAAGGAAATTGAACTCATTCACTTGTATTTTAGCTTTTCTATCTGTTGATTCTTTTCATCCAAGGGGTAAAGATCTTCCAAAACCATTGCATTTTAAATTATCTGCTATGCGTTGTGTAAGCAAGATGCACTATGGAAGTGCAAATTCCTTCTCATGCATGCCCCCATACTTACTATGGCTTTTATTGTCTATCTCAAAAAGATCTGGGCTTGAAGAGCTGATACAGCCTTTAGAAAAAGATTACAACAAGCAGTCAGGAGCCATACAACTCACTCATAAAACAGAGCAGCGGTCCCTTAAAGTTTCTATCCTACACTAATTTCATTTTTAAAAGTAAAAAAATCAAAGACTTTAAAAAATCCTTTTAAAAAGGCTCAAGTTTTATATTCTCTGGATTGTTTTCGGTTTGATGTATTCAAGATTGCTGACAACATTTAAAAAGTAATCTTTAAAAAAGTAATCTCATTTATATTAAAAAGCTAGTTCTCTCAGCTTACAATGTCAGCTAGGTGACATAGCAGAGGCTGCAACAGGAGCAAGATATACATCAAAAAAACCCAAATTTTCACAAAAATGCTAAGGAAATAAGTATCCCTTAAATATTATTTATGTGAGTCAAATTAATACTACTAGCTCATTCAGTACTGAACAGATCCAGTACTACTTATGAACAGCCTTAGAGATGTGAGGGTCTTTAAGTACAGTTAGAAGAAACAAATTTTTCGTTATTCTTTATAATATAGATAATACTGTGCCAGATAACCGTCCAAGTAGGTGCAATTCCTACTTTCTGTTGCTGGCAGAATGAATCAAATCTGGATCTTAGATTAATACAGGTGAATCTAGTCAGGGAAGAATTCCTGTTAAATGAATAGAATTTAGCCTTGAATAAAAGGGTCATACTGTCTTCTTAATTAGTCATTTCTTGAGAGCAGTAAGTATAGATAACATTCAATAAGCCTGACGTCTCCAAAAAGTGATTAAAACTACAATTACGCTACAGAGCAAAAGCATTTTATTAAATACAAATCAGTTGAATTTTATCAATAATGAGGCTTCCACCTTCATTAAGCTCTTAATGCTATCACAAACACAGGTGTAAGTACTTTCCCATTCATTTTGCCTTTCATTAGCTATATTACATTTTTCATTATATGCAGCAGCAAGGGAAAGGAGAAAAATCAGTCACCATCTTTTCATTCAATTAAAGTGATGAGGAAGGACAGTCCATTTATCTTAATTAATGTTCCCCTGAATCAAGATATTGGCTCACCAGAGTAATACCAAGGTTTTCCAACTTGAAGAAATAATTCCTTGGTTTGGTAAATGCTACAAGCATGCGATAGGAGAAAAATATATATACTTTCACCCGTCTGCTCTCTGACACACAGTTCTTAGAGTCAGCTAAGACTGGAAGGGAAAAAAAATCATCAGAGTAATGGACAAAGGACTTGTGATATTGCAAAAGTTTTGCAAATTTGTGCTTTTGTGATATTGCAAAAGTTTTGGAAATAACCCTAAAATGACAGATTATAAAAGATAGATAAAGCAAAACACAAGCAGATATACTGCTTTCACAATGGCAACTGAAGCAACTGCACTTAGCAATGAGAACCCAGGATCTTGATTCAGTGGAGACTTTAGAAGGTATGTAACCCAAAGCAATTCTTACTCCTTAGCACAGGATCTCTCACAAACATAAAATAAACATGCATATATGGTGAGGTGAGGGTGGAGGAGAAGGCTTAGTCCTCAGACTTGGTCAGTCCTGTGGTCACCTCCTAACTGATGAACAAGCTGAAGCTGAAGAGCATCTGTCTCTGAGAGCTGTCCCAAGAATGAAAACTCTTTCTTGAGAATCCCAAGGTTTTTGAAAATGAAGATACTAGAACACTTTCGATTTTCCTGCCTCCTTAAGATCCAAGTTATTTCCAGTGCGGTGTTTGCAATCAAAAAATCAGAGATTTTTTTCAAGTTCTTCTCTCCTGGATATTTCTGATAAGGAGGGGCTAGGGGGAGAACCTGAGTTTGCCTTAATGAAGTCTGATGATTTTAGTACTGGCCTAGCATATAAAAGAGAAGTCAGTGTTCCTCATCCCTGACAAGGACTGAAGCAGGGAGCTCCTGACTTTCCCACATCTCATGCCTTTTGCATCAGTTAAAAAATATCCTCCCACCACAAAAACCTCTAAGTACTTCTCTTTTTCACTAGAAGTGATCAAAGTACCTAAAAACCCTCCTCTGCAATTAACAACACTTTGATTTAAAAACAGCAAAACATCTGGCCAAGCGGAGTCTTGTTGAACCTTAATATCTTCAGCTATCTTTGTTAACACCTATTGGGACAAACTGGAATCTGGCCATTGTATTTTACAACATTATAAAATACTCTTTTTGTGATATTCAATCTAGCCACAGAGGATTAGACTTTGTAAGTAAGTTCAACCCTTGAGCTGCCCTTTGGCCACTACAAAACAGTAGGCTTAAGGAACGCAACACTAAAAGGTCATTTCAGGTATCGTTAATCTATTATTGTTTATCATTGAAGAGGAACAAGGAAGCATGCTCTTTAGAAGTGTTCTCTTTTCTGTAAAGGGGTAGGAAACAAGTAGAAACAGGCTCAGGATATTTCATATAACCTACATAATTTGTTTAAACTCACACTGGTTTAAGCTCAAGTTGTTGTTCTTACTGCTGCCTCAGTAGTTGCATGTGTCTTCATCACACACATTCAGGCTGTACTAGTGCCAATACTTATACAGCCTTCTAAAAGCTAAGAGAATACATAGTCTCTCATAGCCTTTAAGCTCTGGAAGTTGGCTGTTTCACTCAGGCTCATGCTGTTATGGTAGCAGTTTGTGCTCAGACCCCAGACATAGCAGTCTAGAATACTGTTATACATTTATCATTGTGATTATTGGCCTTCTGTTACAGTATCAACCATACAAAGAGATCAAAATGACCATGATAAAATTAGGTATTCAAAACATTGTGTGAAATGACATCCCAAAGTCCCAGATACAACACAGATCTAAAAGGTGAAATGATCTCTTTGCCGTCAGTTGCCTTCTTGCTGCTCTACCAGCAAACAGTTCGAGGAGCACATTGTCTCACCGTGCATGCCAGTTTCCCACATGACAGCAAGCCTGATACTGAAATAGGTATTGTACACCAAATATTTATCTATGATACTTCAGTAAGTAAATTTAAGTAATTCTAAAATGACTTGATCAGATAGTACTATGAAGCAGCAGCTGAGCTGGCTGGCAAACTCTGAAAAGGTAAAACAACATATTTTATGAATCATACTGTGAACTTTACTAGAGTAGATCAGATTTTCTTTTGGATAATCTGAAAAACAAGAAGCAAGCAGCCCAAATCCATTCTTCTGCTTGGCTTTCTGAACATAGCGCATTTAAGTATGATCTCTTAATACAATAAATATTTTCCATTAGTTTACCTATGAGATTCCACTTTTCTGCCCAGAATCAAAATAAAAACAAAAAGAAATCAATATGAAAACTAACAACCCATGCAAGAATGCAAAGATATCCAAAGAAAATAGGAGAGGAGGAGTCAGCATCTACCCCCAAATGATTTCAGAGTGAGAGGACAAGCTGGAACCACAGTTCCAAGGAATACAAATGTTTCACAAAAAGGAAATGGATGTTTTTCATTATGAAGTTTCTCATGTACTGCATATACAGAGCGCTTAACATTCAAAGCAGTTCAGACTATATTCCATCCAATGTACTTGTCAGTTTTTTTTCTTGGCTATGTAATTTACTTGACAGGCATAGTTTAAATGCTTTAAAATAAACCATTGTACCAAGAACCGATGCAGTCTAGTAACACACTTCTAAGTTTTATTAGGCTTTTAAACGCAACCAATTTGTTAGGGTGAAATCTTTAGAAATGACCCCTAAAACCTGTCAGTGGAAGAATCCATTTGGATTGCCTTTTTTCCCCTCATTGAACCACTCAAACCTTTTGCATTATTCATATGCAGAGCCTCCTGTAATATATTATCCATATTGTAAAAGACTTGCCCTGCTACTGTGACTGTGGCTCCTGTAGCTAATGTAACTCATGAACGAGCACTGCAGAAAATGAGAGTCGGCAAAAGATTCTGCTACATACTTCAAAAGTTAAAAGAGATTAAGGCATTATAATGCCTTTCTATACCAGCCTTTTCCATCCTCCGTGTCTTCTTGTGCATTATATAATCTTTTTAAAAAAAAAATACTTTAGCTCTAACACTGTATCTTCAAAATATAGTAATGAACGTTGCCTGACTAATAAGACTGTATATTCACACTCCTGAAAGGAGTAGTTGGCATGTTTTAAGAAAGCCTATCTTAATTCAAGACGGTGAAAGTTATGTGGCATTAGTCAAACAGGAGCTTGATTCTTCTAGGCACTAATTCAGCTATATGTCCTTCAATTTTATTCCAAATGCATTACCAATCTACTAATCTCACATTGAAAAGGGCAAGTCCCATTTCACAATTAAAACAGTGCAACAGGATGAGTTATATGAAGTGGCTGTTGATTGAAATAAGCAAATGTATGCTTATGAATGTATTGTAATATATTCATTATGAAACTGCAGATGCCACATAGGCAAAACACAGTGCTTGAAAATGGAATTTTTCCATAGCAATTTCATTATCTCACTATAAAGATACACAAACAATAGGATAGATGTTGTGGTTAAACTTTGTCCTAGTTAGAAAACATAAAATCAAACTTTGGATACCTGCTGGACAAAAAGATAAGAGTATTGATTAAGTCTTAGATTTCTCTAACATATACTCCACGCGCTAAAATGTAGGTTTGTATTCTTTCCTTTCCAGACTTGTTGAGAATGGTTTTGCAATTCCTTTCTGTTTGCATTTCAGTTGAACTGACTTACATTAATCCTCAAGGTTACCTATTCCTCTTCTATTGATTAAGAACTATCCACTCAATTTTATTGAGAGATGAAGTGTTTTTCACATTAGAACATTGATACTTACAGACAGCAATTCCTGAAAGCCTATGGGAGGCCTAAAAACCTAAACTAAACAGAAATAACTCGAAAAAAATCAACACAATGAAGTACCAAGGAAGAAATAAATTCTCAGAGAAAGTATAGCTACTAAGTTGTAACACAAATATACATAAGCAATATGGAAATGAACAGGCAAACCTGACTGTTTGCAAAGCTTTCTGATTTCTTGTGGGCCAATCCCTAGATTAAAATAGAAGACAACAGAGCTAGGCCTTGAGTGCAGAAGGCGAACACATCATCCATTTCCCAACTGCCCTGTGAATGAGACTTGGGTTTGTCTCATTCTTCATACTCTTCTCTTCATACTCATACTCTTCTTGGATTGTATGGAAGCACTCGTGTAGGACTAACTCTAACGCAAGCACTCATGTGTAAGAGGTGCACAACTTTTAAGAACATATTGCTAATATTCAGAAGGAATACATCATTAAACAGGAAGAATGAGATGATGGTTTTGTAAACCAAATAAAGCTGAATGCAAAAATCATGATCTTAGTATTCAAATGTTTAAATGTAAGTGTACTTTGTTATGCTAAAAATTATCAAATATATTACAATTTCTTGTTCCAGGGCTCACGAGTTAAGCACTCTTGCAAAATGAATCAACCCACAAGCTGCATAAATCCTCTGGAAATGAATAAAAAAGGCACTCCTGTTTGGCAGACATCTATAGTTTAACCGCAGACACTTAAACTGAGTTTTACCTTAGTCTCTCTGACCTTGCCTCCAGAAGAAGTTGGCCACAGCAACACAGAACTGACTAGAATGGCAACTTGAAAACAGATGCGTATCATAGGCATGCGAGGCAAAAAAACCCAAGAAAGGTGAGGTGGAAAATTCTGCCAGCAAGCAAAACTGCATGCATGTGAGTGGGGAGTCTTACTATTCAAAATTATAACAGTTACATTTGCCAAACAAGACACAGCGTATATGGCCAAGGACAATAATCAGGAAGAACTGAGCATAAGCCATGCCTTCACGTAGAGCAAGGAGGGACCATCTTGAATTGAAAAGCAAATCTACAGGATTTAACGAAACTGATTCCAGTGGCTCCCATAGTCTTTAGATCAGGCCCTCAAGAAGGAACGTAAAGACCCCTCGGGAGGGGAAGCAAAAACTGCAGTTAGCAATTAATCCAGACCTACTTTTTGCACAGATAACCCCATTAAGCTATGGACAGTACTTTTGACTAATTTTTTGATGCAAAAATGATTTTCAAATAAATCTTTCATTATTCGGCAAGTGCTAGTATAAGTATTAATCTGTAGGATTTAAAACAAGAACTGACCTTTTATTCTACTAAACCACTAATGTGGCATTTTAACCAACAAAAAGACAACAGTGTCCCTGCTTTACATTCTCTGAGTGATCAGACTCTACAGATAAATCACATATACATGATTTTCCTAATTTCATATAATAACATACTAATGCATAGTCTGAGGTACTAACATGTAATTTAAAAACTTTTTGAAGAATTTTAACTTAAATCCTGTATTTATATCTATATATCTATATTAGACATCTATATATTATCTATCTATATGTACAGATATCTATTAATTTCCATCGGAGGCTTGAGGTTAAACAAATTAAAGCTGATAGTCAAAATCACATGGACAAAGAAAGTTAACTGAAAATTCTGGTAGATTCTGAACTCAACTGCTGTGCATTTAGTTACTTGTACAAACTACAGAATTTTCTATTTTGAGAAAGAATATCTCCTAGTTCACTCCTTCAGTGTTGCACCTTTCAAAAATAGTAATCTCAAGGGAACAAGACATTTAGGACATCAAGACCAATTTCAGATCCAATCAAGTATAAACTTGATCCTAACAGTCTTTCATAATACGACATAATCTAAGTAGAACAGGGTACAAGTTTGTGTATTTCAACTTTTATTTTTTCTTCACTTCAGCAGAAAAAGGCATTGGTTCTTAGTACATTAGCTGGACAGGAACACAGTAGTGCTTTTACAAAATGCTCTGTACATCTTCAGATAAATATAAAAATCCTGTAGTATGTGTTTGTTTCCTTCTCATCTCTTCCTCTCAAGGATTGAGTTCAATCAAAAAGACAGTTCAAAACATGAATTAGAGGGGCTGCTCTCTTGCTGTTCATCAAACCAATCAAGTAGTACTGAAAATCATGTACCTATGACTGATAATAAGATTTTAATAAGATTTAATGAATAATTTATTTTCAATGTGATATCCAGACTGGAATCCCCTGGTTGTTCTCACATTCACTACTTCAGAAGAATTACTCTGAAGAGATTTCACATGACACAAAGATTCCTTTGTACTTGTCAGAGTACACACTTGTCAAGGTGGCCTCTCATCAACAATATGGCTTCAGGTTGATTTTCCTTCTCCTCCTCAGAGCCCATTTCCCTCCTCTGAATACTGATTAGAACCGATACCTGCTTTGTTCCCTTCTATGACTTTCAGTCTTTCAGTTATAACAGAGTCAAACAAAGTCAACTTTGTGAAGATAGCAACTGGAAATGGATTGCAGCAGGAGTATATAAGATCTCTAAGATTAGAAGGATTGTCTATTCCCCAATGCATTCTTACTGTACCCTTCCTTGAAATTGGTTTGAATAACATGCATTTCCTTACTCTGCTGGAACACCCTCTACATGCTGTGAGGGTGACAAGAATAATCTGATATTGGCTTTTCTTATTGTAAATCTCTTTTCTCATTGTTGCAATAGAAGTGGAAAGCATCAAAATAATACATGGTAGAAGGTAAATTATAGACATAAATTTCAGTACTCCAAAAAGCGAAGCTCTTGGCCATCAAGTGATACTAACATTATCTCAAAACATGCACATTTCATATTACCAAATTGATCCTGTGTGATCACCAGTTATTTTTCTTCATAACAGATCAACCCTGGCCAGTATTAGTTCTGCTCATTTAAAAAAAAATAAAACCAAAATCTCTGATACTGACCCCATACCTCATTTTCTGAGCACTAACCAGGTTTTCCCAGCTGCCAAATTATTTGTTTTCTTATTAATTGTGTAGTGTTTAGAGCTTATCAGTATTAGAATGATAATTCTTACAAATGGAGAAGCTGTATTATCTGAATTTTAAATTTGGGACAAGAAACAAGGAGACTGGAGGTTAGACACTAGACGCACCAAGGACTTTGTTTGTAGGAGTAAAGACAACTATGTAGCAGTTCACTTATTCAAAGTACAGTTCCTGCTGACTTCAGCTGACCCATGAGTGCTTAGGACATCTGTTAGTACATGCAGGGTTGGGTACCTAGAAAAAGATGGCTGCTGTGTAATTAGTGGTCTTCTTTAAGAAACATGATTAAAGGAAGTGTTGATTTATGCAGATGGCTGAAGAGTTACACGGACTTTGGCCCTCATCTTCCCAATCCTTTGCTGTGGAGTTGAGAATTGTCATCTTCCCAGGTAATATCCTATCACATTTTGGGATCCTGGAAACAAGCTGCAGTGCTCTACAGGAGCTGGGAATAACCTCACACAGAGAAGTAGAAAAGGGGAGCAAAAGAGAAAAAGCAGGTTTGTTTCTATCACACTATTAAATGCGTGTGATAGGGGAGAGAGGTGTTCAAAGGTCTCCTTCCCAACCTCCGTTTTGCCCCAACCCAAAGAGAGAAGGAACACAGTCCTTTTTCTCTTCAGCACTGGTTTAAGGGATTTGCCCAGGATCTCACTGGAAATCTGTGGCAGAACAGATTTAGCTGAGAAAGCACCCTGCTCATTCTGAATGAGTCTTCAAAAAAATGTCTTTCCTAACTTCCCTCTCAGACATGGATGAACTTTTTTTTTTTTGATGAAATTTTCAATGATATTTGAAAACACAGGACTGTTTTCAAACAGTCTGGTTATCGGACACACAGGACTAGACTGAAAGAGCGAAAACCTGGCAAGGCTCTAAATAACTGAAAAAGAGTATTTATGAGGAGGTGTCAGGCAATCTTAATGCTTCCATTTTTCTTTCATTATTTAAGATTAACAAAAACTAATACGAAGAAAACTTAACAGACCTACCTTCACTGGTATTCTTACATATTAGACAGGATTTCCAGATAATTTCTGATTATAAAAGCCCACACTAAAGCAAGACACAACCCAAAGTATTTGACCTAGAACAAACAATGGTAACAAGAAAAATACCACTCCTACATCCTGTTGGTACAAAACCTTAGAATAAGAGTAGTTAGAGACCATAAAAGGAGTTATTCTCTGTGCTGCAAATCATTCTATATAAATAACACATCTTAACATGAAGTTGAACGTTGCAAGATGAGACCCTCTCTACAACAAACTAAGTGTAAATGTTTTCCAGAGATTTTTAATCCTCTCAACAAAAAAGAAACTCCAGTTCTGATATAGTTAAATTACTGCAAGTTATTTGACTAAAGAGCGATTCATACAAGCAATCAATTCCTTCTCAAACCCTAATATTATTTAGGATTAAATCATTATTTATGATTCCTGAATCCAGAATATCCTCCTCTCTGATAACTACCCTCCATTTCTAGATTTCTATGGGGAGAAAAAGGAAGATGAAATGGGGGATTAATCTTTTCAAACATAACGAGACAGCATAAGGGAAATAGCTGACTGAGGAGATTCAGATAAATAAGTATCACGTACACAGAACATGGACCAAAGAGTTATATCGGGTCACAGAAAAGCCGGACTATGCCAGGAATCCAGGTCTCCCAAGGCCAACAAAACCAGTAATTCTGCTATTTTCTTGTTCTGCTCTGCACAAAATGAACACATTCCTCTCCCCTCCCAACCCTCCACAAAAAAAGACAATTCTGTAGTGCTGGCAATGAAGTGACAAGTAGGATACGTAAGTGCTCCTTCAGTCAGTCTGTGCATGTTTTCTTCACCATATAGTAGATTTTCTTAAACTTAAAAAAAAAAAAAATCCTACTGTGCTGCATGAGGATTACCATAAAAATCCACACAGACTTTCAAAATAAATCTTATGTAAGTGATATTCAATTTTTAAAGTTTACTTCTATGAAACACTGAGTAGCAACCTGAACATATGGACATTTATTTCTCCCACAGCACTTTTTGGGATGGTGATCCCAACAAACTGATTTAGACTTGTAATCTCCACAGAAGCCTTCCAAATAACAGCACAAAATAAACTGTCAAGTATCTTCTATACATCTTCAGCTGGCACATCTCTTATCTAAGCAGGAACACATATCAACATCTCAAATGGAATTGCTCAGACAATCTAGGTTCCTTTAGTCCCTAAAGGACTACAGATCTATTTCTGCATCAGTAAATTCAGTGGGAGCCTTCTTGCTGACAGCAGAAAACTCAGGTCAGGACACCAGCAGGCACACTGTAAGCTATAGTGTGACTCTAGGCACAGTTTGGATAGAGATAGTACATTAGCTACCTCGATTACTATCCAAGAGATGTTAATATCAGGAGTCACTATAGCTCAGAAAGACATTTCAATCACAATTCTTCCCTCCTTCCTTCTTGTTCTGAGGATACATTTGTTCTGGAAAGGACCCTCAGTAATTTACCATTCACTCTACTCTACCTCAAGCCAATCTGGCCAGTAAGCAGCACTGGAGGCATCGCAAAGATCTCATTCATTCTTGATTAGTTACCAGCTGTGAGAAAAAGGTATTTTGATATGCCCGGACATCTGATCTGCATGGCTTATCTTGGAGAGCAAGATAGGGAAAAAGAGTCTTCCCCTCTTCCCCCAGACCTATTTACAGAATCACAGAGTAGTTGAGGCTGGAAGGAACCTTTGGAGACCGTCTAGTCCAACCCCATACTCAGAGCGGGGTCAGCCAAATCAAGCTGCTCAGGGCTGTGTCCAGCTGGGTTTTGAGTATCTCCAAGGATGGAGACTTCACAACCTCTCTGGACAACCTGTTCCAGTGTTTGACCGCCTTCACAGTTTGAATCAAACTTCCCGTATTTCAGTTTGCATCCACTGCCTCTTGTCATTTCACTGGGCACCAATGAAAAGAGCCTGGCTTCATCTTCTTTATCCCCCCCACCCTGGGCCCCACATGCCCCCATCAGATTTTTATACAATTTGATTACATACCTCTGAGCCTTCTCTTCTCCAGGCTAAACAGTCCCAGCTCTCTAAGCTCTCCTCTTATGACAGATGCTCCAACCCCGTAACCATCTTCACAGCCCTCTCCTGAACTTGCTCCAGTATGACCATGTCTTTCTTGTACTGAGGAGCCCAGCACTGGGCGCAGCTCTACAGATGTAGTCCTACGAGGGCTGAGTAGAGGGGAAGGATCACCTCCCTTGACCTGCTGGCAATGCTCTTGCTAACGTGGCCCAGGATGTCATTGGCTTTCTTTGCTGCAAGGACACATTGCTGGCTCATGCTCAGCTTGATGTCCAGCAGGATCCCCAGGTCCTTCTCTGCAAAGCTGCTTTCCAGACGATTAGCCTCCAGCACGTACAGGTGCATGCTGTTATTCCTTCCTAGGTGCAGGACTCAGCATTTCCCTTGGTCAGACTTCATAAGGTTCCCCTCTGCCCATTTCTCCAGCCTGTTGACTTCTCTCTGCCTAGCAGCACAACCATCCGGTCTATCCACCACTCCTCCCAGTTTCATATAATCTGCAGAGCTGCTGAGGGTGCACTCTGTCCCATCATCCAGGTCATTAATGAAGATGATAAACTCTACTTGCCCTCTATCAACCCCAGGGTACACCACTAGTGACTAGCATCCAGCTGGACTTTGTGCCACTCATCACAAAGTTTTGAGCATGGCATGACAGCCAGTTTTTAATCCACCTCACTGTCCTTGTATCTAATCCATCCTTCATCAGTTTGTCAATAAGGATGTTGTGGGAAACAGTGCTAAATGCTGTGCTAAAGTTGATAGAACCTCTCCTCGACCACTGAGCCAGCTATTTCATTATAGAAGGCTATCAGGTTGGTCAGGCATGATCTCCTCTTTGTATATCCATGCCAACTATTCCCAATCACCTTCTTGTGCTTAATATGTACGAAAATGCTTTCCAGGATTTTTTGCTCCATCACCTTCCCAGGGATCAAGGTGAGGCTGACCAGCCTGTAGTTGCCCAGATCCTCATTCTTGCCCTTCTTGAAGATAGGGGTAACGTTTGCTTTCTTTCAGGTGTCAGGAACCTCTCCTGACTGCTATGACCTTTCAAAGATTATCAAGAGTGGCCTCGCAGTGACATCGCCCAGCCCCCTCAGCACACATAGCTGCATCCCATCAAGTCCTATGGACTAGTGTATGTCCAGTTTGCTTACATGTTCCCTAACCTGATCCTCTTCCACCAGACTTTATTGCACCAGACTTTCCTACTGGTCTCAGGGATCTGGGATTCCTGAAGGCTGGTCTTAGCAGTAAAGACCAAAGCAAAGAAGGCATTGAATACCTTGGGCTTTTCCACGCCCTTTATTACCAGGTTCCCTGCCCCATTCCACAGAGGACCCATGTTTTCCCTGGTCTTCTTTTTGCTGTGGATACACCTGCAGAAACTCTTCCTCTTGCCCGTCATGTCCCTCACCAGGTTCAACTCCAGGTGGCATCTGACTTTCCTAGCGCCATCCTTGCACAATCAGAGATGATTTCTATATTCCTCCCAGGTCACCTGTTCCTGCTTCCACCTCTTGTATGCTTACTTTTTAATGTCTGAGATTTGTCAGTTAGTAAAGCCACTCTTGCTGATTTTTTATTTGAATACAGTTAGATAATTTGGCACTTTATGAGATAAACATGGATCTGCTGTAGGATCTTCCACTGCAGTACATTTGGCCACAGTATACATGGACTTCTGAACTTCTCTAAGCATGCCATACTACAGTTTTGGTCAGAAAGGATGAAGTAGACCTGAGAAGGACTTGGTATGAATAAGTGGAAAAACAAATTGAAAAGCAAATGCACTCCTAATGCTTCCTCTACACATTTTTTTCCTTTTCTTGTATTAATACGTTTAAATTATTTTATATTAAAAGTTGTCACCATAATAAAGCTACACATACATATTTATCCTTACTTATGCTTCTTAGCTCCTTGTACCTGCTCTCTCAGCACTGATTTAGCAGTAAACTATTTTTCATTTTAAAAGCTTAAAAATTGAAAGAAATGTAAATGAACAGTATCCTGTAAGTGTTATTAGGAATCCTATTAACAGACAACTAAAGTCACTAGAAAAAGTCACCTGAATACATACATATTTTATATAATCTTATGAGCCTTTAAATAGTACTCTAAATATCTACTGTTACTATAAGAAATTCTAAAATATTAGAATAGAATTTTAAAACCTTAGCATATTCTAATTTATATGTGTTACTGCACAATTTAATTTTTCTGATAGTTCTTCTTCCATAAAATAGGGTAATACAGTATAATGCTTAGATTCAGGAGTATCCATTTTTTCTCCAACTACATTACTCTCATTCAGAACACCACAAGCGTTCTCTAGGTGCCTCTGGTTTGCAGGATGTGTTTGGTTCACTGTCACTACTCTCCGTTCAACAACATATGGCCATTTCTACTTTGTCTATTTCTCGCCTTTTTATTGAATGGCTACTGCATTTTCACTCTGGACTGTACGTATGTGTGCAGCCTGCACAGGATATTTGCTTTCTTACCATTAGAAATCTATCATCAGATTTATTTTTCTCAGTAATCCTCAAATGCCACTCACCAGCCAGCTATGCCACAGTGGAGGGCACAGGTAACCAAAATTAACACAGAAGAGTCCACACATGAACTCTCCTTTGACTGTAGTTGAACTATGCCATGCAACACCTTTATACAGGCACACCAGCTTGGTGTAGTTAATTCAGCATCTTGTAGACACATGAATTCAGTTCTCAGAGCAATAAAGCTATTGCAGTGCACACAGCTGATCAGACCCAGGCACCACCATGGTACTTTACACTGGCAAATACTCCTTTTGACTTCTAATCGAGTGCACTCTTCCTATACAGACAACTAGCACGTGGCTAGCTGACTAAATTGCTTAAATACTATTATTTCCATGAAGGACATAAAATCTAATGTGACAGACACTACACAAGTATTAGACACTTAAGTCCTACTGAGGTATAACAGCAAGTTTTTAAGTTCATATAAATATATTTTTTTTCCTATTATAAAATCAATTTTCTTTGATTTACAGTTTCCAAACTTAGAGGTAGTAACCTAAGAGTTATTACTAAAAGCTATATATTAGTTAAGACAATTTTAGCCAATAAAAATTAAATGGTATAATTATTTTTCCTATTACTTTAGAAAGCTTGAGACGTGTGATCAAGCAAAAATCTATATTCTTAAATTGCATATGAAGTTAACTAAATACAAATTGGGTGGGGAGGAAGGTAACAGAAGAGATGTATGCAGGGAGATATTAAGAGTTATTAGTAAAGTTATACAGAGAAAACCTTATCTATATTTCAGATAAGGTTTGAAGTAGACTGAGAAAGGACAAGCCAAAGAAGAGGGGCTTCAGAAGAGAAAATACTTTTTCTCCTATTTTCTCTGCCTTGGCCATGGAAGAATGCTGAGAACAGATTTGGACATCAGCCAGGAAAATGGATGGGGAAGTAGAGGACAGCTTTCCTTCTGAGTATAACGTGAGAAAGGCATCAGTGCAATGGATGCCATGAAGAGCAGAACATCCCTTCTGGAGGAGTGGGAAGCCGTCAGGGAGGGAATGGAATCACTGAAGGAAAAACTACAGCAAAATACAATTGACATGGTGGCATACCAGTTTTTTTCCCTCTTTCAAATTAGAAAGAAGAAAATGCAGAGACTAGACTTTTGCAAAGGGTTGCGAGGGGGAGGAAGTCTTACAATATAACATACACAAGGTGATATCAGCAGTTTTAATGGGCAAAGAGTTTGAGTCTACACATTAAGATAATTTTAGTTTTGAGGGGAAGAAAAAAATGACTACAAAAATATATTTTCTTTAATTCAGATGGTCTGAGAAAACAGCTATCACTCTCCCCTAATTGAACAATTGACTAAAAACACTTTTGAACTAAAACAAAGAAAAGCATATGAAGACCAACTGACTGTTTTGATATGTCTTCAGCCAGCTCAGATTTAATTTCAGATGATCTAATTCATATCAAGCCTGATTTGTTTGCAATTCATGAAATATTAATGCCAGAAGATAACTTGTTTCAGAACAAGGTAAGCAGTACCTCTGAAAATGTAATATTCAGAAGAACAGAAACAAAGAGTTCACTGCTTTGAATTCAGGAGTAGCTGGTATTGGGGGGGAGAACATAAACAACCCATGAAGAAAGCAGAGACAGATTTGACAGAACACCAAGAGCTGCGAACACGTCTCCACTGTCTTACACCTTGCATAATCAGGGATTTTCACTAAAATAGAGCAGAGGTTTTCTCTCCCCTAACCACCATCCTGTCTCACACTTTGCACAGGTATAAATTACTAAAGCAGGCACAAAGCGCTGGTAAATCAAGTTCAGCAGAATTCCTGACATATTTGCATCTGAATAGACTTATTACAGCTTCACTTTGCAATCAGTTTCAAAAGAATATCATTTCTGAAGAAAAAGCACTCAATCATTGGGGCATATCAGAACTCGGCTACTTCCTCAGTGTCACCAGGACAGCATGAATTTCAAAGCTATTTTGAGAAGCCAGTGAGAGTTCTGCTTGAATACGGCCTCCAAGATCAAACCCAGGATTCACTTTTTAACACTTAAGTTTTTGCACCTACCAAATAGCATGGATGCAAATACCTACTGCACTGCTCTGAACAGGTACTTTTTCCTCAAAGTAGCTTACCAGTTTAGAAAAAAAAAAAAAAAAAACACCCTGTGCATAATGATTTTTATCACTTTTTTTCTGAGTCACCAGTCAGCTTCCAGGGTAGCTGATGGTGTCTTACGACCTTTGCACAACGCTCTCCCCTTCATTATTTGAGAGAGCAGATGGGTAGCCATGGAGTAATCAGAAGCTTCAAGAAGAATAATACTAGCATTAATAGCCTATGTTAGGGAAGTACCTCCGTAAGAATTCTCCAGTATTTGTTTTCTGATTCATAGGCGATAGGATACATACTCCTTGCAGTTAGACCATGGTAAATCACGAGGAACCCCTCTGCAAGGCATACAGCAACTCTGAATTCCTATCAGTACAATTAATTTTATTTTAGTTGTTTAAGATTCATTCGTAATTATATTTTTCATAAGATGGGAACCGATATCCTTTCCTGGCAAAAGTAAACAAAACGTAAACAACGTCTGTGTTCAAGCATTATTCTTAAAAACATATTTTTAATTCCCCAAAGAGTTTTCAAATCACTGTTTCATTGTACAAAAACCACAGCATTATCCTGACATAAAAAGACCTTATTTAAAAATATCATATTATATGATCCTATTTGATACAAGAATAATATGTATGGACTAAAAGGATTACTTTGCTGTGAATGTAATTTATTGTCTCAGTACAGAAAAATGTCCTAAAGCGCTGTGTATGGAGAAGTCATCTAAAAGACTTAATACTGATTTGTTTGCATTCTAGATACTTTGAATTAGCTACATTTACATCCTCTTTTCTGATTATTACTTAATTATTTAATCACTTAATTTAAATGTTTTGTATTTATTGCATTAACCTTTAATGCCAGTAGAAAAATTTCTGAGGCCCTTAAAGTACAAGTTATTATCCTATTAGAAATAAATTGGATATAAAAAAAAAAGAAATATGAAGATAAGGGTTCTAGCTAAAATGCAACTTGAACCTAAGTAAACTTGAAACTGCAAAAACAGAAACATGACTGATTCTCAGGTAACCAGGGGATGCATCCACTCAATGCCCCTGAAAAGCAGATGTAAAATGCTCTACACTACGCTGCAGAGACCAGTTAACCTGTGAGACGCTACTACCGGACACAAGCTGGGATAAGTTCCCCAAAATTAGTAACATTCAAAAAAGGATTAGAGGTTTTTATGGATAGTGAAAACATCTATAGCGGTGAGTGAAGATATAAACACTAATCATAATAGAAACGTTCGTGAAAGGGAACATTACCAGCAGGGGACAAAGAGCGAGCATATCCTTGAGCAGGTCATTCTGTAATTTTCCAGTATCAAACTGATTCACTTTCTCTGAAACTCTGTTACCAGCTACTACAACTATTCTGAGCAAAGACAGACAGTCCTACACTCATAGTGGTTTATTCTCTTAATTGATAGGATTCATCTGAATTTACAGCTTTATGAGGGAGGTAGCTTTTTGTCCAGTGCAAAGGACAGAACTCTACCTATGGAATTACTATTTTACGTAACTGAAAAGGCTTAGCACTGTCAATATGACATAGTTTTAGCAGCAGCAGCAATTTCCCTTCTAGTTTCTGTTCCCTTTCGTTCCAAACTAGCAGGGAAAAACGTCATATACTTGTGGGAAAGTACATTTGTGAAATTCTCGTTCACAGTTAGCACGAGTAGGGTCACATTTACACTTAAAGAAGCCCGATCTGAAACCTTAGCATAAGTATCCAAAAGTTAGAAGTCTATATATAACACTGTCTCGCATTTACCTCTACTAGTAGTACAAGAAATAAAGCATGGGTAAGTGCAATACTTTGGTTTAACATTTATTTCTTAGTTTCCCATTTTCTCTTCAAATGGAATCAACCACAACAGTTTAGAACTACCTGAATGCATTTTCTTAAAGGGAATCCAGCCAACTACACTTGTTTTTACCAATATCAACACACTTCATGGAAGGTAATCAATATGAAAAGTTATTACAAGACACTAGTTATTACAGGCTGGACTTGCTGGTCAGTTCGAAAGAACAGAGTCCTGCACAGAAAAAATCTAAGCTTTTCAACTGGAAAGTATTTGGGCAATTCTAATTCACAAAATTTTTCAAAAGGTTTATTTTCATTCCACAGCGGAATTTTAAAAAGTGTCTAGATCTTGACTGTTATTACAAATTCACTTATGGTCCCCAACCAGGTGCAAAAAACTGAAGCTTGGAGAAGTTTGATCTTTCCCCTCCCACATCCTGTTCCATCTATGGTTCTAAAAGGAGAGTGGGGAACCCCACACAAGAAAACACTGTAATATTTTCATCTCTTTTTTGAAGAATGCTTCAAAAAACGTCCTGCAAATTTGTTAATCTAAGTTCACAAATGAAGATCAAATTATCTGTAAACACAGCAAATTAAAGCAGAGGATTACAGCTCATCAGAGTAAATGTATTTATGTAGCTTCTATACGCATGTATGACCAATTTTATCTGATAGTAGAGAATTGTTAATAAAATGATATTTTTTTCCTTGAAATGTGCTGTAAATAACCAGCAGCTTTCCCATAGCTGACAGAAGAATTGAGCATGAATTATTTATGCTGTCTGGAATAGATTTAGATTCTTTCAGACGTTCTGTAAGTTTTGCAGTCAACATGCAATCTTTCAATAATTCAGATGTCATCAGGAAAGAAAGAGAAGTCTTGTTTTCAAACATCATTGTGAACCAATTTGGAGTGTTGGAAAAATACAATGCAAGGACAAAACAAAGTTACTGTTTAGTTGACATTTGAATTAAATTGTCTATATTATTAGGCTTACTAGGAGCTACAAAATAAAGGGTTTTAAAAATCTGCTTTCCTATGCAGAAGTAGGATGAACTAGAATCGTTTATGCTTATACATGGCACATAGAGGAGATGCTTTGCAGCTAAGTGTTAATACTGAATGAAGAAGAAAGCATGAAACTAAGGAACTTCACTGAATTTACGCATATCACAGTTTAGATTTTAATTCTGACCAAATCAGGAGACTTTTCTTTGTTTGAAATTCAAAGCTGTTTTTAAAGCTCAGGTAGGTTAAATATTGAGTGGTAACTGTAAGGCCTGGTTATATAAAATTCATTATAGATTTTACCCAACAAACAGCAGAAACTTTTGCCAACTGCCTGATCACATAGTTGCCTATTTGCAGTAATTCCTGATTATACTTCTCTTGACAAGTGTGGCTACAGCCAGAGCTTTGACGCAGAGCTGTACAACATTTTCCTTAAGACAAGCTTACTAAAATAGCCTAGGGAATCTCCATCTCTGAAGATGATTCTCATTAACTCAATGAAATACTGAGTTGTAACAAGATATCTCTAAACAGAAAAAATAGAACACATTCATGAGGCAGATAAGAATTTCCTCTGTGTCCACTGACGCTCCTTCACAGAACCTTTCCTCCAGTTTTATTTTCTAGTATGGAAACTTGTAGTGGCTTTTTGACTGAGCTCCTGAAAATCCTCTTGAGTCCTAATTTCATTCCTTCTGCCGTGCTGCAGCTTCGCTTTAGATCTGCCCAGAAGCCTATTCCTGTGCCTGCACCGCTGCTGATGGCTCCCTGCTTGCTCTGTCCCTCTCTGCCTCCTCAAACTCCCACTCAGAGTTTCTCCTGCCTGAGGACTCTCTGCTGCTCTCAGATGAGGGCCTCATCTCCATCATCTCCTCGCTCCAAGAAACTCTGAGAGAAACGCTCAGGAAAACGCCCAAAAAGAAGCATTACGTCTAACTGCAGAGTCACTACTTTTAAAACAAACAAAAAAAACTCCACAGTACATAGACAGTAGCTCGTGAAAATGCAAGCTAGTCGTTCCATTTGCCATACAGACACGGTTTTACGATCACGTTTAAGGTTGGTTGAACTCTGTATTCTGGTAGTTCTTATTATTCAAAAGCCAGGGTCTTATCCCCATGCGTAGCAATAGAAACTCAAGTGAGAACTAAGGTGTACCCATAGGAGGAGGAAGGAGAGTCCAACCTGCGTTCCCTCTGCCAGTGACAGACCCACTGCACATCATCACTGAAGAGGATGGAGCTCCTCCCACATAGACAAGATGATATCTTCCGTCTGTAGGAAGGACAAAGGACAGAGAGACAAATTTGCTTGGGTTTTCATTCCACTTAGTTAACCTGAATGAGATGTCTCCCCCATTCTTGAACTTCATGCTGTACAAGACTCCCTTCTTGGTGGTAACAGAGTGCCTTCCAAGCGAGAGAGACAGTGGGCACATCGCAGTGGCTGTTTTTACCTATGCTTAAGGCAGCACTAACGAGACTGGACGCCTGCTGGGTTCCAGAAATAATCATTTTTAAAAGCCTCTGTCCCTCCTAAGATTACAAAACGTCTAAGGGTTTTTCAAGGAGTTCCAGCTGACAGCACCAGTCACAGCAGACCACTTTATCCTTTCAGATACCCTTGATTTTTGTCCTGCTACACTAGCAAGAGGTAAGAGGAGGATCACATTCAAAATTAGCCTGCAAACATAGAACTGGTGAAATTTAGCCTCCAAGCAATGATTTTCTTTCCCATCTGTTCACAAATAAAGGATAAAAAATATGGGCAATTCCCCGCCTACAACTGTAGTCATGGCCGTTTACCTCAGCTGAGGATATGTTCCAGCAGGTCCTGAGCAAAACACTACTGAGCGCAACACAGAGCTGAATGACAGGCAAATACAGCGCTGAAAAGCAGGCATGACTGGTGTGAGGTGGGTTTGCTGTGGGTTATCCTTCTGCCCCTGCACACCAGGATCTATTTTAGTTTCACATGTTTTAGCATATGGATTTAAATCTATTTTCCTTCCTAGAATAATTTGGTTTACACTGATGTAACTATGATTAAAGTGATACCTACACAACAGATAGTAATTCCACCCAATAGGTTTTTTTTTCTTTATTGAAAAAAGTGAATTAACATATGGCATAATAAATGACCACACAGTCCTCAGATATATGGAGTGCTAAATGGGAACATTAACTGAATACTGACAGCTTGAGCAAATATTCATTACACAGCGTTACAACAGTTTACCTACAGCACAGTAGTGGAGACATACATGCTAATGATATCTTAAGACGCATCTAACCTCCTGCTGATGTGGCAAATTTCATGACCAGATTTGGAGAGTAGTTATTAGGAGCCTATGCTTTAAGATGGAAATCACAGAAAAGGACCTGCACTTTTCTCCAGAATAATCTGGGATAAAATTCTGGAGAAAACAAAAATTTTAATGAGAGGACACCCACAAAACCACTCTGAGGTAGAGGGGTCTCTCAGATTTTTCCAGAGACATCAGTTTTTTTCAAAACCAGAGGTTTCTTGAGAAAAGTTATTGATCTCTGAACAACAGTGGCAGTAGTCCTGTGCTTCTCTGTCTGCTCTGATTTACAATAATGCATCCTACTCCTCTAAATGCATACTCTTCAGCACAGTCAAATATCTAAAGGTGTCGTCCTGCCTGAGGAAGCCAGATGGATTTTGCTTAAAATAGAGGGCTCAGAAGTGTAGAGCATATTCTATTCAGCTGGGTTGCTTTTTGGGGGGGATGATGGAGGGAGGGTGGGGTTCCCTTTGGAAAAGTCTAAAGTGCCTACGCCTTATCTCCTTCTCTGGCTGAGAATAATTATATGTTACTTCTGCTATTATGAGTGAAATGTATGTTTTCCCCTAACCTTCAAGATTTTTTTAACTTCAGTTTACCTTATTTTTCCCTTAACTAGACAGATTCAGAATAATAAACTGTAAAAACAATAACAGTCTCAGACTACTTTCTGATTCAGAGTCGCCCCTACCAATATAAACTCTGAAGATGATGAAGTATTCAGAATTTGACATTTGTACTTCCTAAAAACTGTTGGCAGACATTCTATTTTTATCTTCTCGGTTCTTTGGTCCTTTTGTTTTGTGACTTTGCTTTCTACACTTCTGTGCACATGTGATGCTTACAGAAACATGTAGATCAACCCATGTTGATCTAGAAATAATTCTGATAACTGCTAAGTGGGTAAATGACTTTCAGAAGCACGTTTGCTTTAGCATTAGTTATGCTTCTATCCCCTGCAACAAATTGATGCTGGTTACTTACAGGTCCAATTTCGTAAAAGGATATGCATCAATTTAACTGTTTTCATTCCTAAAGGATGAGAGCAGGAAGGAAGTAGGGGAAAGAGAAAGACATGTAACAGAAGTTAATAATGAAGACAGCTTGGGCTGTGTCAGTAATTTACTGACTAATTAAAAAGTCTAATTAAATAGAACAAGTTTTCAGGCTCTGGTATACCCCCAAGTGTGTCATTTTATTGAAAAATATTGAACTTCAAGGTAAGGCCTATTAGATTCGTGGAAGCAGAGTATTTGAAGGGCTCTTCAAAATGTTGAAACGTACAGTAAATAACTAAACATTGCAAGTGCAAACAGAAGCATTTCTGCAGCACACTGGCTGTAAATACATACCTACATGCTGATCAAGAATATGAATCCTTTTGTCAAAAATCTTACCGAGGCTCTGTACACAGATATTTCATTTAGGACAAAATTTGCTATGGTAAGTATTTTTGTAGTTCTTTTCCTTACTTTATTACTTTGGGTATTTGCATAGGAACAAGCTCTTTTCCTTAGAAGCCTATTCTCTACCTGGAGCCATAATATTTCCACTGAGAAATTAATGTGATGTCAGAGAGGCAAATCAAAAGAGGATATTCTGTTTAGAAATTGTTGATGCTTAAGGGGTTATTTTAATAACGAGGGATTGCAGGTATCCCAATGAGTAGTTTAGAATGGAGCTTCTCCTGTGCCAGCAGGCTTTAAAATAAGCAACTGCTTGGAAAAAGGTCCACATCCTCCCCTTTTCATTTAAACATATTTCCCTTCTCTTTCTGGGTTTAACGGGCAACTCCTACCAACAGTTTTCCTTCCCATTTATATGGTGCATCAAAAAAACACCCTCAGTTTCAGTCTACCTTAACCACCACGTAGGAGGCAATATTAATCACTAGGAAACATAATTCACTGAATGTTGTTCTGGTTGCAGTTAAGGACTCTATCCCATCTCCTCCTTCTAAAACATATCATGTATTGTCACTCAAATGTTAGAAGTTTCCTTCCCTCTGCACCTCACAATATATACCTTATGTAAAGCACTAGCCACTGTATGGCCTCTGTCATTCCTACGCATTTGTCAGGTAGTGAGGCCTATCAGCTCCCCTTCAATTACCTTGCTGCAAGTACCCTTCTCAAATATGACTTCAACATCCATCTGTAAAGAGAGTGTAGACTGCCACAGCTATTGACCATTTCTTCCAGATTAATCAAGGGAATTGCTGAGCAGTGAGCAAAAGGACAACATATTTATCACTGCCATGTAAATTAGGCCAAAGACTTGGACTAAGCAGTAATATTCATGTAAAATAGTAACAAGGCAGATCATATAGGGTCAAGAAAAACAAAATAATATTGTCAGACTTTAAAAAAAAAAAAAGCAATTGCTTGAAAATTATTTTGTTTTATAAGCCCATGATTATGAAAAGACCATTAGAATCAGCAAGAATTTGCTATGAAAGCCAGATGGTTTTTAGACTCCCCAAAGTAGCAGAAAATATTTTCAATAGCTATGCTTAAGAAGGTTCAGAAAAGAACTAGTAGATAAAGGAGAGAAGGAACTCATGAAAACTGTGCCACCAATAAGATTGTAATAACGTACATTTAGCAGAAACAAGGCTGAAAGAACCATGGCCTACAACTTCCTTAGTGCAACTGTTTTTGTCTCGATCAGTGGAAGAAAGCAAACTTTGGGATTTAAACAGACATTGCAGAATCACTGAAGTCTGAGTTATAATCTGAACTTTTGTTCAAGAAAAGTAGCATAGTGAGGTTCTAAACAAATGCTCTGTTTATGAGCGAAATCTAGACATTAAGTCATATTCTTTCAAACTTAGTACCCCACTACCACCCCAAGACAAAGCTAATAAAGGCATTTTGATAGTAGTAGGCAGCACTGTTTGGTAAACACAGAAAAAATTTGCATCTAAGCTTATCTCAGATTCTATGGATTTGTTTTAATCAAAGAGTTATCTTGGTATAGTAATAACCACAGAACCGAATTATATCTATAGGATACCAGAAGATTCAAGTGAGGTTATTCCTACAGCTGTCTGGAAATACACAGAATAGACAGGATCTTAGCAGGAGTAGCTAATGGAAGAATATATAATTCCTTCTGAAAATAAGTATTAGTTTTTTTCAGTGTTTTTCAAGATCATGCCATTTTTTTTCCTCCATGTTCTTGCACAAAGCCAGCAGCCAATAAAAAAAATAATAAGCCTGGAGAAGAGAAGACTGAGAGGTGATCTGATCAACGTGTACAAGTATCTGAAGGGGGAGTGTCAAGAGGATGAGGCCAGCCTCTTCTCCGTGGTGCCCAGCAACAGGACAAGAGGCAACGGGCAGAAACTGAACCACAGGAAGTTCCACCTGAACCTGAGGAAAAACTTCTTCACTGTGAGGGTGACAGAGCATTGGAACAGGTTGCCCGGAGAGGTAGTGGAGTCTCCTTCGCTGGAGATATTCAAAAGCCGTCTGGATGTGATCCTGGGCAATATGCTCTAGAGGACCCTGCTTGAGCAGGGGGGTTGGACTAGATGATCTCCAGAGGTCCCTTCCAACCTAAAAGATTCTGTGATTCTGTGATAAAAAAAAAAAAATCAAGATTTGGTAATGAACCTCTCCTGACCTCCAAACCCAGTGTTGAAAATGTAATGGCTTACTATTGTAGTGAATTGATATCAAGAAACAAAAACAACCAAAAAACAATTACAGCAATTGAAGCACCTCTGAGCCCCTTCTCCAGCAAAGGAAAGCTATATCCAGTCTTCTTCCATGACTGGTAAGAGCCCCTGTACCATTTAGAAGTGTTTCTTACTTTTCTTTTGCCTTTTTAAAAGGAAGACAAACAATACCATATCTCTATGAGAGGGAAAAAAAATAAGCAGCTTAATAAGAGATGGTGGTGAAAATGTCACCTTAGTGTTTTTGATTATATTGCAAGTAGTGAGAGGTGGACAAGCAAGAGCTAAGTGGGATCCAAGTGCCATTTCCTACACTGCAGGCAAGTCTGCAGGCACCATAAGATAAATTGCTCATAGTCATAGGTCATCTTTAATGTTTATAGAGCACTTTTCCTTGTGAATGATCCCAGAGTGAGTCATGAATGTTATAAACAAATTACGCTAACATTATATAGTGGTTTGTACTTGCCAAAAATACCAATAAAAGGAATTCAGTATGCAAATGATACACACTGCAGTTTCTTGGCTAAATAAGAATTCTGCTTTCAGAGACTGAAAAATTACTTGGCAAAAATATAACTGACCTAAATTTAATCTTTTCCTGCCATATCTCAAATAGGAGTTATATTAGTCCAAAGAAATGTACCTTATCCCTGGCTCTCGGCCAAGACTGAGTCTTTCCTCCTGTTTACCCTTCAGTAGAGAGTGCTAGGTAATTTAGTCACTAGATACAAGCCTTGATTTACTAGTGTTCATTTAACACCCTTGTTAGTCACATTTGACTTGTTGGCCAGTTACTGTTGGCAAGTTATTTACAGAGAGTTGTCATTCCGTTGCTTTATTATTCAGACCTCATTGTGCAACCTGAAGAACTGATGTCTTCAGCTGCATGAACTACCTTATAGGACTGTGAGATGGAGGCACTGAAAAATAATATCTGTGGAAAACATGAGGAGCACTTCACGAGAGAAATGTCAAAATACGGAGACCTATGTAATAAAAGCTTTTTCTATTCTTCTTCCTTCCACCTCCACTCTTTCCCTCCTCAGAAAATAGTATTCTACAGCAGGCTAAGAATCATGCTATCTTGGTTCCTACCATGGATATGGAAAAAGTTATAGTCCAGGTTTAGTGTGTACTCCTGTAAATCGTCTTCTCTTTTGCATGCCTAGAAACCCAGCTATGAAAACTGAAGCCATGTCCTTTCTGACTCATCCAATTTCCTGATGGGCAGGTGTTTCAATGAGTCATTCTATATTTTCACATACATGACAGTAAACCTGGCAAGTGATGACAAAAGTCAATGGGCTTTATATTTATACAGCAATCCCATGCACTCGATGCCTTTATATCTGACTACATCTGCTGTCCCAAGCTCTGACCCAAGCGCCTTTGCAGAACATCATCCCAGGACGTGACCTCACACAAACCTGACTCCTATCTCACGTTTATTTCCCATCCGTCATTTGCCCTGGCTCTATTCACTAGAGACGCTATTAACCAAAAACAAATGTTGTGAGTGGATTGGTGGGACGTAATCCGGCTATTGGACTATAAATTTAACCTGTGAGTGTCTGGGAGGAGGGGGAGTCTGTTTTTGTTTTTACAAGAGTTCCTTGGAGCAAGCCACTGAATCAGCTCAAACCACTCTAGAAAGCTTCTTGCAGGAGCTAGAAAATTTTCAGCTATTTCTAGGAAAAAGATTGAAGTTTCTTTGGCAGCTTTTCCAGTACTACTGCTCATATGAAAGCTATTTATTTTGTTTGGAAGAGCAACAAATAAACAAAAACCCACTTTCTTCTCTGCTCTCTTGCTTCTTCAAGCATTTTTGTTTTTCAAACATTCAAAAATAAAGATCACTTGACAATTATTTACAGACAGCTTGCCTACTATAAAATTAGAATTGTGTGCAGCACAAACAATATTAGGTCACTTCAGGTTGTGGACAAATGAACACAATTATGTTGTTGAGTCACTCTACCTCTTTCCTTACAGAAGTTTTGGTTTCTTATATACTATGAAAAAAGCATCTTGCCTATAGCATGTCCATGTTCCTAGCTATTCAGAGTTCAGTCACAGTCTAGAAACAAGATTTAGTGATTTATACATAGATTTATTTTCCCGACATTTCTGTTTCACAACAGAAGAGTTGTGAAACAGAACAAAACAGTTTCTTTAAAAATCTTTGATTCCAGCCTAAACAAACCATAAGGAACCACAGAGACACAAGGAAGAAACATAACACAAAACTGTCTGCGTCTGTAATTTCTCAGCCTGCAATGCACTCTCCAATAAAGTTAAATCCATATGAATAAGGAAACTAAACACTTTTCAATATGACTGAATAGAAAGCATAGCTAGTGAGTACACATGCAATATTCTGAATTATTACTGATTACTTTTATATATAGTATAAATATAAAAAGTATAAATACAAAAACTACTCTAACTTAACACTTAATGTAACACCCAATTTAACGTTAGGTACACAAGGTATGTCCTAAGAAGGCACACACAAAGTTTAATGAACCTCCATTAAATTCCTCCCAGGTACAACAAATCTGTCCTTTCACCTCCCTAGCTTTTACCCCAATAAAAAGGCAGAGGACAACATGAAGATAGTGCTCCATACTCACATTGATACATGAATCTAATTAGCCTCAAATAGAGTTAGCTGAAAAAGTGCAAAATCGTTTTGAAGAAAAAAAACACGCAGTGGGCAACTTAAAAATACTGTGCAAATTCTCATACACTTTATTATAAATTTACTGTAACAGTGCTAAGGATTAACTGGCCCCTGAGAGCTGAAATTCATGTGAAGCTGTCAGAAGTTATCAGGACTATTGGTCATCAGGGAGGATACTAGGCTGGTACTAATGATCTAGAGATCAACGGATCAGTATGTTAAGACCTAGGAAATTGCTTCATAACCCCATCAATCTTGCGGATGAAGCTCCTGAAAGTTTATTTAATTTTACCAAGGATCCAGAAACAGGCCTATGCTAACTTTTCTTAAGTGTTTTTGAATTTTCAGTAAGAATCGACTTTGTTCCCAGTTTCACCAGTTCTTTTACTCCTATCTTACTAGTAACACCAGTAAGAACAGATCTTGAAGTGATATTCAGTAAAGTAGGATAGGCAACAAATGTGCTTTACCTCTATGAATTACATTCTTAAGCTGCTTCAGGTGTTCCTCTGCAAGTGGTTCAGATTAACAGTTAGGAAATCAGCTGTATTATCTATTTAGGGCTTTTGAATCCACCTTACGTAATGGTATTTGAACACTAGAAGAATAAAAGCAGCATTGATTATATCCTAAATAACAGCATTCTCAGCTTGCAGTGTAGCTCACTGAGTGTGTGTGTTTTAATGCTCTATTTCTCTACTGGCCATGCCACAATTTTACAGAGTTAACAACCAACAACCATGGGTCCTTTGTAGAAAAAGACAGTATTAGAAGAAGGACTTGCTACAGTATGATAAACTATGACACTAACACTGTAAGAACACACGCCTTAAATCACAACTACAACAGAACACAAATGCATATCATATTATTACTGAATTATGGATGCTTAAAATCTGTATATCTCCCCCTCAAAAGTTGCCTATCAGAAAAAGTAATGGAGGTGGAAAAGACAGTATGAACACCAGTCTATCTAAAACTTGCTGAAAAAAATAAGATTTTAAAAGGAGAAGTAAAATGGCCTATAGGTAAATAACAATAAGATCTGTGTGCCTTCAGAGTAAGCAAACACATATGTGATGAAAGATGCTTTTCTTTAGTGCATGCTGACCTATTCATATCACTAGTATTTGAATATTCTTATCATCAATACCTTTAAAACCAGTGTGATAGTTTAGAATATGTCAGCCACACAGCTTATTCATTATTCACCAACAGATAAAAACAAACTAAACAGATAATGTCATTTGCCATCTGTTTTTTAAGCAAGTCAACTCTCAGGATATTTTAAGAGGAGGAGGTTTATGGTGGTCTGTTTAGAAATTAATATACAGACACAGAAACTAGTGCTTCTAGAGCAGTAGATAAAGGAAACAACAGTGATGAATTTTTTGCATACAGTTTTGAGAAAGATGGCTGCAAGCTGGAGTGGATCTTTTTTTCAGCCTGATGTACAGCTGCTTGTATTTAGAATCTCTGTAACATCCTGCTTGATATAAAGAGGAAAAATAGACTGGTTAATATTTTCTTTCGTGCTTTGAGGATATACAGCTATTTAGGTTGCTTAAAAATCTCACATCTTATATATACATTAATTAGAAAAGACAGCATGCCTCTTCTTAAAAGCAGCCACATTTTAATGACCATTACATTTTCTCGTTTCTTGGGGAATGGAGATTAATAGAAGACCAGGCTCCCCAGCAGCAATAAAAAGCGCAATGTTCTTTGAAACATTCTAAATGTAGCTGATAATCATGGACAGGAGTAATTTTCTACTGATAAAAAGAAAATTTGAATCTGGTAATGTTACTGTAATATTTACTTCAACCTTTGGTAATGTCAAATGCATAATAATCAGAATATCTAAGGATCTGACAGGGATAGTGACAAGGCTGATATTCTTTCCTCACGATGTTTCTTTCTCCTGGTGGTAATCTCAAAAGCACAACATGATCTATGAAAGTCCTGGTTTTCATTTACATTGTGCGCAGTAACAGATGCCTGTCAGTAGCTCATATTCAGCCTCAGATTCTAATCCATAAGCATTTGAAGACTTTAGTGACTTTAGCAACCCAATAGTGTCTTTAATATAAAGTGGCACCAACCTATCATCACTCCTGTCCTGTCCTTCCGAAATGAATTTTATGCAGGTGAGAGGGAATTGCCTTTGTCAATAGATGTCAGAAACTTCATCTCTCTCTCTCTTTTCCCACCTTTTCTCTGTATATACATAAACAGATCGCAATCAGATCACAGACTCTTTGGACCATTTTTCACAAAACTCCAGCTGCTGAGACAGTTCTTCTGCAGACATCTCATTATATGATCTTAAAGCAATAAAGATACAACCTGAAAGTGAAAAACTGACCCAGAAAAAAGTTTCATTCCAGATCTTCTTGCACACTTTTGTACAGACAGGATGCAAAAGAGGAGACTTGGAGACCTGGTTATATAATGCAATAGCATTTGGGAGCATCTATAAATAAGAGAAATAGTGAGAGCAACATAGAACAATGAATCTTAAAATTCACAAAAACAGTAATTTCCATTGACTGCAAGAGAACTTTAGGATGGAAAACCCCTAGCTAACTGGGAAAAAAGAACTTTTTGTGAAAAGGAAGAAAAGAGTACTTCTAATTGAAATGCATTCAGAAATTCTCAAAAACAATCATGCATGCATCTCAGCATATACTGTGAAAAAAATAAGGAAGATGCACAAATTAACCTCAGAAAACACTATCTTCTTTTCACAGCATTTTTAAGAACCCTCAATGGGCAATCTGTTAGTTAAAACTACAGTGAAATAGTCCACAGCATTACTTGTCAAACATGCTATGTGAGAGAACAGCAAAATGAGTTAACTTCAAAGAATGAAAAAGAAGTAATTTGCAAAGGACTAGAGTTTCCTCATACTTGACCTGCACACAGGCGCAAACAATCAGGTTTATACCCACATTTCAACGGACTAGCTGAAGAATATGGCTAAGCTAACAAAGCAACCATAAACCTTTGTTTAAGAAAACAGATGCAATATATGTTTACCTCAGAAAACAGCCAAAGGGCACCAAAAGAAACCATAGTTTCAGTGTGGCTTTTAAAAAAAATAGAATGCTTAAATCAAGAATAGTGGGTTTACTGGTGCTCAGGAAACGCAAATCTTAAGAAAAAAACATAATCAGAGGAATAGAAGCCTTTAAGAGAAGAATTCAAAGTAATGAAGTTCAAATGTTCACCCCAACAAGGTAACATTGAGGAGTAACATCTAAGCAAAAAATACTCAGAGCATATTATGTATTTAAGTTAAAAAACAAATTCATAACGAAAATTCTAGTAGTTTAATCACTGCAAGCCCTGAGTTGAAGCTGCTCACCCTTTATTGTCTGTAGCTTCTCTTTCCATCCTGCTTTCATAGTTTTCAGTATCCTATAGGCTTTGTATACCTCTTTTTTAGAATTAGTAGAAGTTACATTTACTTTTAGGCTAATGGTTCGTTCATTTTTCCACTGCAACATTGCCCATTTCTCCTACAATTAATTTCTTCAAACTACTGGAGTATTTTATCCAAGATACGTACGCTCTGCTTGCATCTGAAAATTTCTCCTCTGTGATGTAACCCACAACTCTTTCATCTTCCCCTAAATTGCTCACAGCTTTCCTTGGCTTGGCTTGCATGCAGTTTTTTGTGGATGTTGATTTTGAGCTTTCTGTGCCCTTACATTATTATGCAATCTCTTCACCACATTCAAAGTGCCATAGTTTTGTTCATTGTCCATAAATTTCAATCCATATTGGATAATTTTCTTTCTGAAACTCAACGCTTCGATTTGAAAGTAATCTTAGATCAATTCAAAGATCACTAAAGTCAACAGAAAGACTCCTGTTCACACCAGTGAGTTTTGCTTCAGGCCACTCACTAGCCCAGATGCTCTTCATTCATCAAGCCAGTAAATGAGAAGACATGCAGAAGTGTTTCTAGCTTGAAAGACTAAACTGAGAAATCTGCTGCATTCAGTTACAGAGTTTATTGATCCTGGGATACAGTTATCCTGACCTTCAATTTAAATTACAATGGCCTTAAAGTGTCATGTGTCAGGAAAAAATAAATAGAAGACTTTGTAAAATCCAATCCATCTCAAAATACCTAGGGATATTTTCTTATCAGTTTATTTGGATATACATATGCAGGCCCTACAGCTTCCACAGTGAACCTCAAATTTACTTAAAAGGCCAAATTACCTCCCTATGTCTCTGAGGGAGAATACAATCACCAGAGAGATGTAAGGAGCATGCTTCATTAATACCTTATTATCACTCCTTAACTTACTGGATTTCATTACATTCAGCTATTTTGAAGATACCCAGAAAAAATCTTTCAAGAAATAAATATTATCGTTAGCTAGTGCTTTTATAATTCTTCCGTATCTGCAGTCCTCATATCACCTTAAATGATAAGCTCCTTCGCATATTATCCAATCCTTAGATGGGTTAAGGGTTGTTTTGTTAACAACAAATTAGAGAGCAATTCACCTTCACTCTTCTAAGAAAAACCTGTATTCACCTTTATTCTTAAAAAGGGAAACAAAATTGCCACCATAAAATAATGAACTCAATATTTGCTTTCCTGAAATGCTAAGAATAACAACAATCAGAAGTTAGGGAATTAAATGGTTCAAAGTATGTTTTTAAGAAGCTTAGGTACACTAATACAAGCATAATTTTAGGGTAAGCAGTTAATAATCTAGGCCCTCCTTCTGCAAAGCATTCTGCCAGTCCCCGACTGAAATATTCTTTACATTTCTTTATCTTTAAAGCAAGCTTTAAGGAGCAAAGTTTTTAGGTACATGCTTACAGAAGAACAACAGGAACAGAGAAAATAGTCTTCATCTTTGAAACAGTCTTTTGTTATGGGATAATCATGGATTTTAACTACTTTCAAGTATGCAAAGCTAGGTGAAAAAATGCATGCATGAAATGTTATTTCAAAAGAATTGTCATTTATTTTCCTGAACTGTTCATGTATGAATGCACAGCAGTAATACTGAAGTGCTTTGAGCTGTTTTCCTTCAGAAGATTAAAAAAAAAAAGACTAAGAATGAACTAAAATTACCAACTGTGCATCTGTAAAGTTTTAAAAAGTAGCTCTGTGAGACAGAAAAAAGAGGCAGTTACGGAACATACCGTAGTCTGACCCCAGTTAATACAGAAATGAGGCAATGTTACTATGGCAACCACCTCTGATTACAGGTGGAGGTAGCTGACATTTTTTTCTCATTTTTCCTCTCCGTATAATCTCCCCATAGACTACATAAGAACTCAGGAAAATGCATCTTTCCTGGATGTACACATTTGTGTTTCAAAATGAATTTAGGAACTCTGTCCATCACACAGCATTATTATCCTGGATTGAAAACGCAAGAAAGAAAACTGCCACACGTACAGCTGGCATAATGACGCTGAATTCAAAGAAATTGCATTCGTTTGTATTGACTGTGAATTTCAGCCAATCTCTGGTGTTACTGCAAATCAGAGGATATACTACATCCCTAGGCTTACATTAATTTCTGCCGGTCACGTCTTTAAAAAACCTCCTTTGAGTATGGAATAGGCCATAACTCCTCTTTTTCTCTCCCTGCACTTCCTGAAAGAGACTCAATATCACCAAAATAGTTGATAAACACTTTTCTGCAGCATACACACATGCACAGACACCCATCTATTCTTCCTTTCTTGGACAGAGTTAAATGCTGTATGAGTTATACTGGCATCATCATTGTGAAAATGGGTTTATTGGCTTCTTACCTAGAACAGCAAGGATGACCTACTTTATTATACACGTAAGTAGTATGTAATTTATGAACTTCTCTTGCCTAAATGCATTTCCATTCACAGAGACTAAGCTTGGCAAATGAGGTAAATTTTCATGGAAAACAGAGGACTTTCTGAGCTGTCAGTGCCGAGTTGGAGGAGCGTCCCAGTTACAGGTTCTGAGCCATGTCTGGAAATGGATGAGGCTGAGAGAAAGATTAAAACCAAAATAAACAGTTTCTTTCAGTACTTACAAGCTACTGAACTGAAGAGGGACTGTGTGAATTGCTGTTATGGCAAGTACTGCTTACCATTGCCATGTGTCACAGAATCATTGACACAGTCAATTTTAGTGTCAGTTTGTGCTGACAAACTGCCAATAATTTAGCGGAAAATCGTAACGCACTGAATAATGTCCATTGTATTAGAACACTATACTCCAAAGACTATCTAATAACAATGATACCAGAGTATTTAGGCTGATTTCCAAAAGTACAGGATGATCAAACAGTTATAATGTGACAGACAACTGGAAAGTCCAACAGATAGGCATGACATGACTCAAAATGCTAAAGTAAGGAACAATGTTTGGGTTATTATCAGAGCCAGATTCTACAGGATAGAGAGAAGAAATGTCTTTCTTTTGATTTCACTGTATGTGGAAATAATTACATAAGGGAAAACGCACACAGCTCCAGAAAGTCATAGCAGTGCACAACCTAATGCACAGTTTTCCGTATTTGCATGAGCTGCAGAGACCTTCCGATAATAGTTACATTTTTGAAAATAGTCCGCCTTTTGTATTGAATAAAGCTGCATGGTTTAGCACTTAAAATACATGGGCTAAAGAACTGCAGATTCCCTATATTTAACATTTATACATTTCCTCACAGTAGCTTCACTACTCATTAAAATATATCTTCTGTGCTAGGCAAGCTAAAGACTGGAAAAACAGTTTTTAAAATTTTCATTAGTAATATAACATTTCAGTTGACGGTTGCATTTTTCAGAAAGTCACATGTCACCAAAATAAAAGTTTTTCAACCAAAAAAACACTGCAACCTTAGCTATAGGAATCACTGCTAAATGAAATTTATAATTGCCTCTGTGAACAATATTTTTTAAAAATTTGGTATCAAGTACAAGACTAGGTTTCCCTTTAGTAAAATTCCTACTAGCAATTAAATATTTCAGACACGTAAGAATTCTAATTATAAGACCAAATTCCCTTTTTCTAAGATGTTCTTTAATTGGTCTGAACTGTGAAGTCAGGTTGCCAGACAGTTTAATATGAAGTTGTAATCTGCAGGGTTTTCTCCATTGTTTTGCATTTGACAATTCTTCTTTTATAAGGGTCATAAAGGCAACAGTCTGTAAAATCTATTTCAGATTTTCTTGCTCAGTTGTACTAATCTTCATATCTTTTTATAAGCGGCTGATGTCTTTCTTTTTTTCAATTAGAATTCTCTGAATGATTCCTCATGATGTGGAAAGTCTTCATCTCTTCAAGGAATCTGATTCAGTTAACCTAAAGTGACCTCAATTTTGTACACAATAGAAATAATTTGTTTTCTTTACCTCTACCTTTTAACACAGTCATGCTTAGATGATCTTTTCTGGTAACCTCAGTAGGAACTTAAAAAGAGAATTTAGGTAAAACATTATAAGAACAGAAAAGCTAATTGAATTTTCAATAAAAAATTAATTGCCGCATCCCACTACAATAAAGAGGTCAGATCATCCTCTTATGCTCATAGCGCATGTTGTCAGAAATACACTGATGCAGAAAAAAGACCAGTAATGGTACCATTGATCCTGCATGCATTTGCAATTGGGGGAGGAGGGTAAAGCAAAACATTTATTAACTCTGTTCCCACCACAGCACAGCAAGTTTACCCAGAGGGATAGGAAATATCTAGTCATATAGTATCAGATTTATGCTATTTTTCATGCACTTGTATAGAAACATGTTATTCTAAGATGCTTCTGAAATCTGAATTTCTGTGGACTAAATTAAGGCTGGTACAGAAAATTCTCTGTAAGTTTTCCTCGTCTTCCCATACATTTAAGGCACAGAGTGATGGGCACTTTCTTGCCGGTTGTGGTTTCTTCTGTTAAAATACGTTCACTTCAGAGCACCCTTTCAGGAATAAACCACACTGTTGATTATTTTTCCTATCTCAAACTCATCCCATAGCCATGGTAGTTTCATACCCTTGACACGCTAGGATCTTTCCCACGTTTCCTCCTAACCATCCTAGCAATGGCAGCTGATGTTATCACAATGTCTGATAGACATAGTCATTGATATATTTTTCTTGAACATGAGCTACAGTAGTGATGGAAACCAAGTGCAATATGACTTTACTGCTAATGGTCTACATTTATTACAACATGGATGTAAAACATCACTGTCTTATTTTCTGAAAATGGACTAGTCACCTTTTTATTCTTGCTAATAATAAAGTGCTATCTTTCATGCTTATTTATGCCATTTATGATGCATATTTATTATTATTTTTTATTACCACTGTGTAATAAGTAATTTTCCATCCAGGAATGGAACTTTTCCTGGATCTCTTACTTGATTAGTAAACCCATCAAATTTACTGCTCACAGACAAAAGTTTTTACAAAAAGGGTTTTATTAGGGTCTTTTTTGTAAGGGGTGTACCCCAGGATTTTGGTATCTGGATAAGAATACAAGAGGTTTGTTAATATATTTTCCCAAAATTTTACAAAAATCTTTGTCTACAGATTTATACTGCACCTGGATGGATCTTTGTCAGTTGCTAACCTAAACTCTACTTTGTTGTTAACTAATAATAAAGAAGAGAAAATTAAATTCTAAAATTATGCTCAACTTTAAATTATGTCTGAAAAGGTGCTCCAATGTATTATACTGAGATTATACCCCCTCAAGGTTAAAATGTTGAGTTCAAAAGTGTACCAACTTTATTCAGTAGTGTTATTTTATTATTTTACATAGCTTCCTTCAGTTTTGGGGGGGAAATACTGCCTTTATAGAAATTACTCTTTAAATTAGCTCATTAAATATCTGGCTTTAGATCATCCATTTTCTTTTCTTTCTCTGCTGATATATAAGAAACCAATATGTAATGTTCCTCTGGATGCCTGTATCATACTGTTAGCGAGAATTTAAAATACTGCAGTATCTTTAATACATAATGTTGTTTCTTGCAGGGAATGTTTGAGAGCACTGTCTAGTCACATGTATTGTGAATGCATCGAATGGTGTTTCATGACTTTGCACCAACTATTTGATTTCTTTTTAGAATCATAAGGGACAGGCAAATATGAATCTCATGCATAAATGACATTAAGATAACTGAAACTTCACCTGAATCATAGCTGCTTTTGAAAACTACACTAAACATCTGTTTGTATTTTTAGTGACTTACAAATTTTGCCTAAGTATCTTTAAAGGTTGAGCCTATGCTTAGACTGTGGAGTAAATCAGGGATGGTGCAAAAAATCATCATGAGAACTACTGTACATCTTTTTGCAGGCACAGGTTTGATAAGCTGAGCTGAGTACTTTCAAACTCTATTACTTTGAGAGAGAGAGAGTCAACTCTTCATGTGCTATGTAGAAAATCACACATAGAGCCTAAAGCAAACAGAAGAGGTCAAGGGTCAGAAAAAGGACTCTTCCCAGTAGTCAAGAAGAGCTAATTAAAGAAAAAGATTTCCTTTATTCTTTTCCAAGTAAGTCTTACATGTTTTGAAGAGTCATGGGTTGAACTAAACAGCATTGAGTATTGAGCTAAATAACACTGAAACCGGCACACGTCAGTCCCAGCTTGCCATTCAAGACTGACTGAATCAACAGCAAATTGTCTTCTGGTCTCCTGTTGGGATAGGAGGCAATACTATGCTTCGTGCGCAAGAGGTTTCCCAGGGTTACATAACAGAGGCAGAGGGTTAAGTATTGGGATTAGCAGGGGGCTATTAGCATAATAAAAAACACAAACACAAGAGAAGCAGGGTGGGAAACAACCAGGTGATTTCAGGGCAGCCATGGGAACTCCTTCTTTCTTCCCTTGTCTTCCCTCTCTTCAGCAAAACTGGAAGACCAACTGTTTCACCTAAGTCTGTACTGAAAAGCAGCATCAAACTGTGGAAAGGCAATGGCTCTTGCTGCATTCCTTCACATTTAGGGAAACAGAATAATTTTCGTAAGTAAAAAAAGGTTTCAATCAAACTCGTCATTGAAATAAACTCAGTAGTGGTCTCTCTTCTTAATTTGAAGAAAGAGCAAGTTTGGATAAAATTCAGTTATTTCAAGTGTTATTTTCAGCCCCTGTATCTTCCACAGATAAGAAATTCATTTTAAGGAAAGAGATGTGGAATTAGGCTTTACACTGCCCCAGCAGGTAAATCTGCCTATTGCACATAAGGAATGTTAATATCATTACCAACCTAGAAAAAAGGAATTAATAGAGTCATAGGTATTGAGTGTATGAGTACTAGGCCATTGTTGATTGCAGTAGGAGCAGTGCTAGAGCAAGGCAGAAAATCATACCTACCATTTCAAACTCAAAGAATCACTCTGGGAAGAGAAGCAATGAATGAACTGTACTGCGCAAGATAAAAAAAGGAAAGGAAACTAGATGGGATATATTGAAAGACTTTCTTTAATCATACTGTTAAAGAACTAAAACCTGGTTATGATCACAGCACGGCATGGATCAAGAATGGCTGCATTGTTACTACAGCGTTTCAAATTTTTCTAAAGCAAAACTGTCCCCTGAGCATTTTATCTTCTGTGGCCAAGGAAAAAAAAAACTGTGGTTTGATATATTATGTAGGCAGGGATGGCTGGTGGCTATCCAGTTGTAAATATTTTTGCAAGGAATGTTGTTTGCTACTCAAGATACAGTGAGCTGACTAACTTTTGCTTTTACTGATCATATTTAGAAATCTGAGGGGGTTTTAAACAACTGTTTTATTTATACATATTACATATTCTCAGAACTATCCCAGGTGGCAATACTTACCCTTCAAGAATCTAACTATAAGTTTCTTTCTCTTAAAATCACATTTTAGATTAGGAGACAAAGTGAGAATAGAAAAGAGATTTCCAATCTCTTTCTATTAAAAACCCAGTCATTTTTTGCAAGTACCTCTGCCAGTTCAATGAACACTAGCACAATACACTATCAAGTACAATCAATGATATTTGCTGACATGAGCATTTTAATTATGCATTAGAGAGCTGTAGTCAATTTTGGAGGATCTTTACACTTGGATCCTCAATTCATAATTATTTCAACAGTTCCATATGCCACAGCTTGATCAATTGAAGGGCACAGGATGCCTTGATGTATACATCACAATGATACAATGTCTGTAATTAAAATGTAGCGCACAGCAATCTTCCTCACCACTATTTGCAATATAGTTTTAATCAGTGGAAGCTATGTTCTTAGTGATAATGGCAGGCCAGGCCATCATTCCCTTCCAAGGAAGGGCTGACCATACACAAGTTTCAGTGGACTCCAGAAAAGCTACGCCTGCACTGAACTAATTTCCGTATTAGCACAGAACTAAGATTCCCACAGAGGGACCCTGCGATCGCAGTGTGTTGCGCAGCCACACACACACAACGGGTTTTTCTGTCTTGGCCCTGTTCGGCTCCTGGTTGCCAAATGGGCGTCACACAGAGCGCTGCAGAGCTTCGGCTGCCTAACCTGCCGGTCCCTCCGCAGCAAAGAGAAAGGTTGCTGTTATGCAGGGCAGTACTGGCTACGTGTTTAACGTTAAAAGGGGCTGATGCAGGCGAGGTAATCTGCCACTCCAATCACCCCTCACAAGAGCTGTGCAAGGCTCTGGAGCATAAATGTGAGTTTGCTGGTTTGAATTTGAGCTGGCAGCAGCACAGCAGTGACAGAGCTCTGACTGACAGAGAAAGGTCAAGTGTGCTGGGCAGGTCTAGAAGGTGTCAGCTCAGGGGTGGTATTTAATGATACCATCAGTAAATGGGACCAGATGAGGTGGCCTGAGGACACTCTGTAGGAGGTAAAGGAGAATGAATCTCAGAGCTCTAATGGAAACTGAAAGTAGGTAGATTGTAAGAAGAAGTGCTGTTTTCATTATGAGAATAGAAAGCAAGCTAACAGGGTACATAATACAATCTTGGATAAAAGAGAAGGGATTGACAAATCCCTTTAGAAAGATTTCAGAAAGAGACTAAGGTTATGAGGAGTGAGAAGTATTGCCAACATTATACTACTATCCTCATGCATACTGGCACAATTTCTTAGGGGAAAAAATCAGATCTGTGTAAGAGAGAATGAAAACTTTATAATACAGTACAGCTCTTCCAGTGGCCCAAATACATTACTATTTATATGGTTAAAAAAAAAAATCTTGGCATTGCCCTTCCTCCATCATGACAAACCTCAAATAGGCCAGCATACTGCACATCACATCCCTGATATCATATAAAAGTTTACTAACAACATTTAGCTTGTTTAATCATTTAACTCATTAATAGAGTTAGTGTAAACTTCATTGTCTTGCACTGGAACTAGGATTTTGCAAAAGAAGTTGTTTCCCATACAGTATAGGTGAGCCCTACAATTAGAATATTCTCCTGGAAGATAGAAGATGTGGTAAAAAAAGGAGGTAATTCAGCTCATCTCCATCATATTCTGGGCAAAAGTTCTAATTACCAAGCTGTTTTGGGAGACAAAGACCACCTTTGGGAAGCCACAAGTTGGAAGAAAAAGCTTCGAAAGAAATCACTGTTCAGGATACAACTCTGGGTTACAAATCCTAAGTGAAGAGCATCTGTAGTACTGAATAAGGTGCAGAAACCTCAGGGAAGAGCAGAACTAAAGATATATCCTCATTGTCTGTGCTTTTCGTCTCCCTTTTTGGTAGATCTAACTCTTCAAATTTTGTTGTTAGCACTTTTTTTTTTTTTTTTTTTTTTAAGAAGTAGGTTAAATGATGCAGCATTGTATATTGAATACGCATGAAGTGCTTTTAGAAGCCCTTTTCAATCTAAACACAAAATAAAACTGTTTTTTTTCCTTGTTGAATTACATTGCTATGTAACATCAACATAAGAATCCAGCTGAACAAAACAGAAAGAAACTCTGTATTATTTGTTAAATTGACTCTTCAAAGTGTCAAAATTACAGAGATACCAGATAACCTGTTAAATCTAGGAGGTCCCACGTCCTAATTTTCACCCTCAAAATTGGTCCAGAACTCATTTACCAAAAGAGGGATATTGAACTCTTTCTTACTTCCAGCACAGGCATAAACATTTTGTTTGCTTGTTCCACAGAAACACTGATGAAAGTTAACAATTTCACATGCTTTGCAAGTCTGTTCTTAGAATTGTTAACATGAAAAAGAGAAACATATAACATACTGCAAGGAAAATGAAACAATTCCCAAAATATTGTGAGACAGGGGGTTTTTGTCCTTGGAAAAAAAATGTTACTTTACCCTTTTCATAGAGCTTTTATCTTCTGTCCTTTCAGTTCACTGATGTCCTGATAAGGAAGATCTGTAGCGGGAGATAAAAACAAAATGCATGGTTGTTAATTTGACTCAGCTGATCTTTTGTCCTATAACCAATATAGTATACAAAACATATTGTATAAAAATAGCATTCTATATTGCATTCAGAAGATATTTGATGGACACCAATGACAAATATAGAATCTCTTACGTTTACCTTACCCTCAGCAAAATATAAATTACATACCTAACCTGACGGTTACTGTCTTGGACAGTCAAAAAAAAAAGCATGACTATTATTTTTAGCTAAAGACAGTCAGCACATAGAAAGTCAGTATTAATGAAGAAGGGCATAATCCACAATTTTGGTGTAAAGCTACAGACACAAATCCCGCTGATAGCACCAGTTTGAACGAGGCAATTTCAACCTTGCTTATCCTATGTAAAAACTCTCTTATTTCTCCAGAAAAGATCAAGCTTACTTTAAGTTAATTGACAGGTCACTACTGAAAAATAGCACACAAAAATAAATTGAAAGAAAAGTGCTTCCTTCTTCATGCAAATACTGTTTTCTTTCTGTCATTAAAAAAAAAAGGGCCACTTAGGATTTGATAGTGACTGAAAAGGAATGTGTTTCCTGTTATGTATGGAGAAAAAATCCCACCTATTCTCTTTTTCTATTCCTTTCCCATACCCCAACATCTTCCTTGGAACTTCTTGTCACTAACTGTAGGTTGCTTTCAAATTCTTCATACTCTTTGATTCCTCAGAAAATTATTGTGAAGGAAAAAGGAATGACAATCAATCAGCACCTACTAAATCAAGTTTAAATTTCCCATCTCAGCCTGCAAGAATATCAAAGGTTCATTTCTATTTCTTGTCCTGTTGTCTTCTATCACACTCTGGCATTGTCCCTTTGGCTTTCTCAATCTACCATTTCTTTTTCACATTCTGTCTTCATTCTATTTCTCCACCCTGCTCTTAGGGTGGCACAAGCTCCTGATCCCCATTACACAGACTCATCACCCTCCTTCATGAAAAATTGCTCCCAATAGCGACTCTCCTGGAGAGTAATTGTTTGCTCTGCAACCTGCCACTGACTTTTGTCTGCACACACAGAAAGTCACTGACATCTCCTGCACCTTTCTAAGTAATTTTGTCTTTTAGCCTGGAAGCTTCTCAAAGTAGATGCTTCTGTGTGTGTTTCATTTATTACTAACCTGCTCATACTTAAATTACTAATTATCTTGATGTCTTTTATTCCCATATGCTGCAATGACTACAGGTACGAGGATTGGCTGGAGGGAAGTAAAACACAAACGTGTCTTATAAAAAAGTTAGTTACCAGACAAAATTAGGATTTCTAGATTTAGCGCTTTGCTTTGTTTTATGCATGTAGACAACAGTAATCACCAAATAGCACTAAATATATATATAATGAACATATACATACATTCTATTTATAGACAAATACACACACAAATATATATACACTAGGGTACATGGGTAAGAGGTATTCAGGTAAACTGATTGTTTGATTATTATTTCATAAATGCATAAGAAAAGCAGAGACTGTAATAGCTAGACCCAATTTCCAAAGATAATATAGAAATTCTGCAGACTAGTTCTGTAGTTATAGAGGCTGCTCACTCTCTTCTAAGAAGCCCTTTCAAGACCTGCTCGGAAAAGAGTTAAGCATTTCCCACTAAAAAAACTTGCACTGATGGCACATCATTTTCTGACATAACTAATTTGATGAATACCAAGCAAACTTTTTAAAGGAGAAATTTCAAAATGCAAATGCTTTTTCACAATGAAATATGATTAATAAAGTCATTATGAAATAAGTTTAGAAATGAAAAGCAGTCCTAAATATACAAAATAAGGATGTTAAAATCACAAAAGAAATATTTTAATTTGTCAAAACATTTCAAATGACTTTAAAAATAGGTTTTAGAGGTTTTTTTTCATGAGCTATTCCAAAATAACATCCATCATGTGTTTTCCTTTTGCAAATGGACTTACTCTCCCTTACAAAGCTATACACATCTTGCCACACACTGGGTTCCTCTTGTTTTGCAGATAATAGTTTACATTAGAAAAAACCAAACACAGTGCAAAACAGAGCAGATAACAATCACTGATAAATATTACCCAATAATATCTGTGCACAGGAACTTAACAAGCAATCATCATGCTATATTTGCACCTGACCAGCATAGTCCCACCCACGCTAAAAGCATCATAAGCAAGAACAACTTGTAGGGAGTTTGAGCAAATCCCAATGGAAAGTATATAGTACTAGGGGGAAAGCCTGGCAGAAAATCATTACCACTATCATTGCTACCACCTGCTGCACTGGAGAGAGCACCCTGAGGAGGATGCTCATGTGGGAGTCCACTGCTGCTCTTCCCAGCCAGCCATTGCAGAGAGTTTTCCTTTCTCTTCTCTCTCTCCTTCCCCTTTGTTTTTATTCTTCTCCAAAAGTAACTTTCACTGTTCCAACCTATGCCATCAGCTATGGATCCCACTATTAAATCTCTTCACATATGAATCTGGCTCAACATGCTTTGTACAACACTGTTATTGACAGATAGATACTATAGTCTTTACTTGGTCCAGGCTTTTAATTTTGAGTGCCTTTTATCGGCCTAATCTGAAATAAGACAATAACAATGGCAATGTGTCATTGCTTTACCTGTCTGCACAGAAGTTGAATATAAACTCAAACATTTTCAATGTGGCTTCTCAGCACTGGGAGGCTTCTTTTAGCGGCTCCCTGACACCTGCTAGCTTCAATGACAGAATCATTTTGATACGTTTCTGGTTTCCTTATGATAACAGAACAAGCTGAGCCTACCCTAAGGCACAAGCCTGCCTTTGAAGCAACGATCCGTGCTGGAGTCCATACAAACATACCTACACACCCACATTCCAGTATGTTGCTGTTTTCTATTATAAAAGCAAGATATAATAAAATCAATCCCCTTTTCCCTAATAAGGCCTACTCTATACAGCATTAAACAATATTTAACGATGAGTTAACTTGCCAGAAAATTCAATTTTAGGATGAGGAGAGGGGTCTTTTTTTCCTTTCATTGTTTAGCATTGTTAAGTTGCACGTCATTATTGTAACATCTTTGGCCTGTGCATCATGTTGCACGCCTAAAAATCTCTAGTAAGTTAACAGTAAATATATCTTGCAACTGCTGAGTTGATCTGATATTCTAATAATACAATAAGCTTTGGATTTCTTCTCATGCCAAATCTTTTTCTAAACCATCTAAGTTAAATCCACTACATGAGGAAAATAAAGAAGCAGGTCAAGATATTAGGAAGCAGACAAGACTTGCCATTATATTCAGTAGAGGCATGCTGGTTATCATGCCTTCTTTGTCTGATTTTACTGACACTTCAGTCTGCTACCAATACCCTGATACGCTCTAGCTTTCATAAACATCCCCAGACCTTTACATCACCTGTTGGTGTGTAATATTGCTAGACTCTTATGACTGTACCAGTTGTTTATTCATTTTTTCTTCTTACTATATCAGGGTGAGAAAGGAACTCAGAGAAGTCAGATTTAAAACACATCCTCTTGAAAGAAAAAAACATAGACAGAAACTGCATGCTAGCTTGACAAGAAACCCAGTGTACCTTAGTATTTTCTATGGTTCAGTATAAATTCATTATTCCAATTTGGCTAGATCAGGATTAGAGACGTGTCCCTTCTTTAACAGTATCAGACTTCCATAAGGGGATGCAAATTTTTACATAAAATGTTCATGAACATTTATATGTCTTTTTACTCTCTTTATATTTCCTTGCATTTATTTGCTCACTCTGCTTTTACATTAGCCTTGCTAATTTCTGCACCTTACCCTTCCTTCACTTAGAATTTTCATCCATTTAAAGATTTTGTAACCTCTTGTATGGATTTCTGAAGAAACAGTGATGTAAGTTTTGATGCCATCTACTTCTTAGAATAAAAAAATCCATTAAGTATGAAAGCACGAGGAGACAAAGGGCAGACAAAAATATAAAAAGGTTAGTTTAGAGAATTTCAAGGAAAGCCTGCAGTGTGAAAATGGCAGTGGCCTTTTCATAAAAGGTATTCTATCTATTCCATCACTGCCTTCGTTTCTAACCTTTGAAATGTCTGTTGCGAGCTTGTCATTTCTCTGAGACTTTGTTCATACATGTGTATGTAGTAAAGAAATTTTATTCCTGCATCAAAACATCATAAATTAGGAACAAACAAATAAGCATTTGCTGAATTACTAGTTGCAATTTCAGTCTCTACTTCTGTTTTGTTATTTAAAAGCAAAAGTAGCTTGTGCATTAACCGTTCAACGCATCAGTCAATGCATACTGATGAACAAGTAAGATACTGGAAATGTGGATTGGCTCACAAACTATTTTTGCTTTTAAATTACAAAACAGAAAGAAACCTGCCTGGCAGCTGAATAACTAGCAGTCATAAAACGTTTGTGATTCACACATGTTGTGATTCCCAGACTTCACGCTGATAACTAACTCCATGCAAGTAACAACAATACAAACCAAGAAAGCAGAAAAATAGTGAATGACAGGTTTATTTTGTCATCATTCGGCTTGTTCAGTGTCAAAGATTGCTTATAGGCAGATTCTGAGCAGGTAGAGCGGTCTACATTATTATCTGCAGTAGTCTTTCACATGTCAGACTAATAGCAAAACTACATTGCAAAATTTCAAACAACTACTATGATGATTGTTTTCATTTTCAAGGTCATTTAATTCCTTGTGTATCTACTTCAAAAAGTCAAACACCTTTAAATTTTGTAAGCACTGAAAATTTAAGCACAAAGCAAGTGCCATTAATAAACCTCCCTGATAAGGAAGCAGCTCCTGAGAAAAGTAGCCGCTTCTCCTGAGCCAGAAGAACTTCTTACTTTGCTTTTTCTTTCTACATGATGAAAGCTTTAAACTAATCTTTTCCTTGAATAAAATCTATGCTCACATTTACTACTACTGCTAATACTACTGGACCCAATTTCTAACAAAACTAGTAAGAATACAACTTCTGAAAAAATGTGTATATATGCAGACTCTGTATCAGTGTTTCAATACAGAATATAAAAATGGATAGATATATAAAAACAAATAAGTAATATTCTTGTAACTTTGCTTTGTATTAGAAAACTGGTTTTTTGGCCACTAAGAATGCAATTGTGAAGTAAAAATGATATCTACACAGTCATAAGAGTTTCCATAAGAGTTCCTGGGGGGGGAAAAAAACCCAGATCTTTTCCTTTGAAGAAAGTGAAAAGATTCTGTTACCTATTGTAGTTTTTGGATCAACTCCTGTGAATTTGAATGGCCCGCTTCTTTGCCTGGAAGAACACAGCCTCTGAATCTCAGGCAAAAATCATTTGATTTCAGTACTGCAGTGAAGCTAGATAGGCAGCAATGTCACTATGTAGGAGCAATGCTCTTTTTCTTCAGGACACTGTAATTTAAGAGTTGAGCCACCATAAAAATCAGACATAAAACATGCTACGGAATGCCACCTAATTTTTGTTATGTTAAGGTTTGTGATTTTACATACTGCTTACTCATTATTTCCAGTATGTTTTTAACTACATCAGACTCGCTCAGTCAGGAATGGTTCCAGCTTACTGATACGATAGCCATAAAAATTCATTAAGAAATAAATCAGAATATCTATGTGCAGCATCTTTAAGATTCATTAGGATGATCAGATGTTAAAATATATGGGTAACCCTTTAAAGTGAAAAATCTTAGTGTTAGTAAGATTTCTAAAGATTTCTAAAGATCTCTAAAGTCTGAGGAAATTTTTAGTAGTCAGCTGATAAAATGCATTTCCCTACCATTTCCTCCCAAGCTTGACAGGCAAAGGTTGACACTCTAAATCCTACAATTAAGCCTTAAGAGTATTCCAAACAAAATAAAATTCTTAGGCCATGAACAGATTTACTTGTCCATCTGTAATTGTGTTGGTAAAAAATTGTGTTGGTCACCAGCTACTATTTGGATATTGCTACTACACACAACTCCAGAGACAGGATCCTGCGAGAGGTCCAAAATTTCAGGAAAATCTAACTAGTTTAACTTCAAACTACTTTCACCAGGGTTTAATGGATCTGTATGCAATTAATTTCATATGATCCTTTCCTCCAAAGGACCTTTGGAACAGTAACCTCTGGCATATAGATCCACCCTGTATTCTTGGGGGACAGGTTAGGCCTTAAGATATTAGACAAGTAGGGATGAACTAAGAATAAATAGATACAAGTTTTTTAATCAGCACAAGTACCAGAGCTATGAACAACATGGGCCTAATTTTGACAGTAGTTATGCTAAGCTAGGCTAACAGGAATAACCTATTCTGTTAAAAGCACTGGAAATAAGATACATTGGAGCATTCCACCAGCTTTCATTTTTATTTTGTTTAACTGTTCAGCCAAGCACTCCATCAGTTATAAAACTCACATTCATAGACAAAGAGAAAGAAAGTAATAATTTACAAAACAAAGAGGATACTGACAGGCAGACATCCCATCAACTCTACTGTGTTTATCTGCATACAAGTTTTCAGTTACTTCATTACTGAAAGCTATACATTATAACCTTGGGAGATTTTCTACTATTGATAATACTTGACAAGAACATTCCTAAAAAGAAGCACCTAAGTAATTAAATAAGGAACACCTTAGTCACCCATCAGATCCCAGACCACATGCTGAAATGAATGACTGGTTTAGCAGCCTGATAGAGTTTGCAAAGCCCTTTCCATACCTAAACTTAAGTTCCTCTGAAAGACACAGATCTACCAGTCACTTTGCTTGTGGGAAATCTTCAGATTTCATATATGGATTGCTTAAATAATTTTTTCTAATTTTGTTTTCATTTCCCTAATCTCTCTACTTGTTTTATTTATTGATAAAGTTTAAAAGAACAGGAATTACCTTTAAGCACTTGATAACAGTCTATTCACATAGGAATTTCTCAGAAAATGTCATATAATGAGATCAGTCCATTCTTAAAAGTCTAATTAATGCCATCAGAAAGAAATGACCTAAGGGTAGGAAGAGCAGTTAATGGATATTTCTTGTCAGAAGTTGTGAAACATGTTTTAGCAATGGAATTAAACATATCCACTGACTCTTCTGTGTCATATGAACGTTCATTATCTGCCAGTTCAGTCTATGAGAAAGAGAAATATTTCCCCACTGCCTGTAGTTACGAAGCTGCTATACATGTGGTGACACATGATCAGAAGCCCCTCTAAATTAGAGCAGGCCAGCTTTAGGTACCTCTGAAACTTGTAGCTAGCCTGTTTTGCTCACTCCGGTCTCTCCCTTTTGCCTTCCTAATAAATCCTTCACAGTTTCTTGTTGCCCCAGCAAGGAAAACTCAATGAAGAGCTCTTCTTGCTGCCAACTCAAAGGGCTGTGCCTCAGCAGCCCACCACAGGTGCTCAGCACACTCTGCCAGGAGCCTCCATCGTGGTTTATTCCTCTGACTAACGAAGGCACTAATCCATGCCATACCCATGGCACCTCTTACCCTGAGTACCGCAGAGGGCTAGAGCAAAAAGCTGATTCTGCTACTAGCACATTTCAAAAGAAAAGAACTACTCGGGGGCTACTTCCAAAAAAGTCTTTGGGTCTGTACATCCTAAGCAGACAGAGGTCCTCACTAAAACCTCTGCTTAAGCTCCAGAGTGAGTTTTAGATGATATAGAAATAATTGTATTGTCATACTGGCTGCTCCTCTTCAGCTTTCAGGGTTTGGACTCTCATTCAGAGGTGCTTTGCTCTACTTACGCGGTGCGTGGGATGCCAGGACACCTGACTCTGGGAAACACAGCCCTAAAAGCTTCCTGTCCTAGCAGCTGTGCTATCAGTAGTGTTTCCACCACTTGATTCAAAGAGCATTTAGTGGTTGCCAACAGCAGCAGGACTGCAGTCAGAAGTGGTGGAATGCTGAGACTCTCAAAAAGTAGCATGGGGAAATGAAGCGGGAGAACTTGTCAAGGACCGCCTGGGGCTCGCGGCCCCTCCTGCTCTGCAGAGTGAGCTACGAGAATGCTGGAGGCCAAATGCACGCACCCAGTGCAGCATGGCTAAGCAGCACTAAGTACTGTGCAGTTTATGAGCCTTGAGGCTGTCAAGACAATTTTGGATAAATTTGCTCTTTTATAAAGCAAAGGCAGAAGCAGAAACTTCACTAAATGGAAACATTATAGTGATGATAATTCAAGTATTTAAATAATAAGCTGGGTCTCATGAGGAAACTTCATGTTTAATTTTATATATGATGTGGAGAGTAAATTTATTCCTGGGCATCTATTAATCTTTCTACTAGATTTGTTAATATTTTTGCAATGCCCAGTGGACAATGATAAATTATTGCAATTAAGATTTGGGATTTTATTTTATGTCTGCACTATCTCACTTGCTTTTGATGACCAACTTTTAAATTTGAAGTGAAAGCAGCAAATAGGTAATGTCACAGCACAGCCAAAAAACCTGTATAATTACATACTGCTCTTAATGTCATTTGCAGGCTGTGAATTCACTATGCCTGACTTCTGTTGCCTGTTACTTACAGGGTCAGCCTCTCTTTGGGGATAGCCCAAAGCCGCTTACGGGCATACCAGAGAGTCCTGAAACTTTAGCACACTGATCCACCACTACTCGCTGGGAATCACTGGCATCTGAGGAACACTAACTAACTCCCAGCAGTCCAGGGCAAGCTGATGTTCCATACTGGCTCCACTTGTTCCTCCTGACTGTGCTTCTCATCTCCTCCAGGGACTAGCCCTGCAATATAGCCAGGAACACTTGTACCTTTGGTCTCCGGTTGATTAAAAGGTAGCATGGCAGAGCTGCCTGTCCAGGCCCCTGAATCCAAACCTTTTAATCAGTACCTTATATATTGTAATGTGCATTTTCTTACAGTTTTTAGACTCTGTTAGCACTCCGGCACAGGCCTATTACAATCTGATTTATACATTCACTTCCATACAATTCTCAGGTATCACTAACACTTCAGAGATTGTGTCCCAGAATTTTGTGAAAGTCTGCTCATCTGCTTATGCTTTGATTGTCCTCTGATAGACTACGGACTGCCGTTTTCTCAGGCCATTATCAGTTGATCAGCCGTGGTCTGTTTACCAGCTCCTGCTAATAGTTTGACAAATATAAAAATCAGACTTTGTCTTCAAGCGTGCATTGTACTGTTGTTTCCATTAAAATTTTTGTTTCTTATTTACTTGTAGTATATTGGAAAAAGTTACAATGAATGCAAACTTGTTTTTATTTTACCTGTTCTAACCCAAATGCAAAAGTTCTCCAAGTCTGGCTCTTGCTGCTAGGCCACCTCCTGAAAGAGCTCAAGCTTGCTTTACCTGCAAATAAAAATCAAAATACACCTTCTACCAATTTCCCTGTTTTGCATGTCTTTTTTTCAACTCATTTGGTTTTGTATTGCATCTCCTTTACCATTCCAAGCAGTAGAGAAATACCAGCAAAGAACATATATCATTGTGAATTACAAACATCCACAAGCAATACTACACTTCAAAAACAGTTGAAGGTAAGAATAATCCATGACATATCCAGAACACATTATTTGTGATCCACTTTCTTTGCAATACACTATGTTTTGTTCAAGTACAGTAATGTCTGTTGGCTGATATATCACACTCCTAAGCTACAAACAATTTTACAATCCAGGTTGTATTAAACTTTAAAAAAAAAAAAGCAAATTGGTCTTGCTCAAGGTTCATTACAACAAAAACCTTCCTGTCTTGACAGTTATAAACAAAAACTCTCTCCTCATCTCATCTCGGTGAACTCTTAATATATATGGGGTCAAAGTCCAGAGCACCTATTGCTGGTATTGTGATGTGAACATTACTGACACATTTACAGAGTGAGACCAAAAAATGACTTTTAGAAAAGGCTGACAATGTACACGCCGAAAAAGCAAGCCTGGGCACAAAATTATATGAAAATGTGTTTTTTTTTCTTCAGATTCGGAAGTGCTTCTTCTCAGATTCTTCTCAGATTGCTCGCTAACAGTTCTTGAAAGACAGTATGACTAATCTTACACAAAAAAAAATCAGTCTAAAACATGCACATCAGGTATTAGCAGGCAGCCAAGAACAAAGTGGCATAAATGGGCAAAGTTCATGAGCGTTGTACATATGCTATGACCTTTTGAAGATAAAATTTAATAAATGAGTAATTTTATACTAAATAATACACGGGCCAGGGTATGGATTAGTGTTTTTGATAGTTTCTGGTATATGCATGCTTATGTGTGTGTGTGTATACATACAGGTGTTCGCTGCTATTTTAGTTTTGCCAGTATAGGCAATGTATCTAGAGAGCCTATTATAACTGGGTTAAGTGCTTTTGCCTCCCTAAATGTCATGATTTGATATTTAATAAATGCCAAGAAGTCTCATCGGATGCCAAGTGTGCTGCTAGCTGACTTTTGCACTGGCTCTTTAACACATAACCCTTACTCTGTGGTAACTCTATCCTTTTCTAACCAATATGTCATCTTCTGTTGATAAATTAAGAGAAGAGTTGTAAAACATGAAAAATGATCGACATGTCTAGACCTCTCCATTACTAAAAAAGGGGTTACTACTTCACTAAAAAATGGTCTACTGACCAAGAAAGCTTAAATACTTGTCTAAATCAGACACTGGAAAAAGAACTATCCTGAGATGGAACTCTTACGACTAAGTTAGGACTTAATTCACAATGATATGGGACTTGCATCTGATTAAAATTTCTGCACTGAACACTGCTGAAGCAGAGGACCTAAAGAACTAACTAAACCTTATCCTTTAATAGTCTTTTATTTGAATAAAAATGCAGTAGGGGACCTCAGATATATCCTTGTATGAGTTACAAGGAGTTTTACAACTATCTGTTGTCTCTCATGGTTCCCATACTTCCATTTAATTTTGATATAACAGGTTTCGTGTGCTCTAAAAGGGAAACCACAGTGTGAAGCATCAGATCCCTTATCTATCTTATGAAAGATAACAAAACAAACAGAAAACCAAAGCTCCAGTACAGGGGATTTTACAAGGGTGGTTATTTAAATGTTAGAATTTTATTCTAATTTTATTCATAAACTGGGAGCCTTGGTCTTGTCTAGCAGAATACTAAATTCTCAGAGATGGGCCAGATTGCTCACAGAAAGATTATAGGTATATACAGTTCGGAGGAACATCTTTCTAATGCTCTAGGTTAATGGTTCATACCAGTAATAGGCTGCAAAATAGGTAACTGGCTGGCAGCTATCTGTGCAACCACACCAGGTATCATTAACTTTTAAAGTTCATCCATTCATGTGGTTATGTCATTAGCTACAAACATTGCTAAAGGTTGGCAAGTATCCTTTTTTTCAAGATCAGGAAACAATTGCATAGTCTTCACAATTTTTAAATTATTGCTCCTCACAACAATAATGAAAGAACAAACCTGGGGAACATTAGATAAAGCTTTTTTATGTGTCGTAGGTTTTGATTTGGTTTATTGTATTAGGAAGTGAAAAGAAATACAACAACCTAGGAAATTAGAAAGAGATTGATTAACCAGAATCTATTTTTTTTATTACTGAGCAAGAAGCCAGTTTCATTTGCATCTTAGTTAGAAAAACGAATGTATTTGCCTAGAGTACTCCAAGGAAATCTCAGCTCATTCAAGGCAATTACATTTATATTTGCTTAAATTATGGGAGCATTAACAATGCTGCTTTACTTGCCAGTTTTGTAAAATAACATGTTATAGATGCTTCAGAGCTGATTGTTCTGTTTATTTGAAGGAAATAAGTATATTTTTATTTCACAAGAATGCACAAACACAGGAGATGTATCCTGTGCATGTTTTCTCAGACGTTTCTCAAGTTGCCTAGGTTACGTCTGGGCTGCTAGGATGACTGTTTTTTCCTTTTAATTGCTACTGTTATTACAGTAGAGAGAAGATTTCTGAAAACTCAAATCTTGGGCTGAAACCTGCAATAAGAGGGTTTGAGATTTTTTCCTATGTCTTCTCTCAGGATATTCTGAGTGTGCTCTTCTATGAAAGTTCATATTTACAGTTTGGTGAGGCAGTTTCCATTCTGACCACTTACAGATGTCAGATATTAATACAGATCAAATCCTGGAGATAGAATCAACTTAAAATGAATGGGAGTATCCACTCACTTGTATGTCCTATTTCACTATGAATTGCCAGTAACTGTGATTCATATTTTTCTGCGTAATATCATTGGGACAACTCTCCCTTCCTTGGCTACGGTCCTGCACTTCAGGGGAATTTTATTAGTATATATTAATCTCTTACATCTCTTCTGCATAGCTTAGCTGTAGCCATATCTCCTCATTTATATTTACTATCTGTTTTATTTAAATAAGGTGAAATATTATGTTTATGATGTCCCCTTCTGGAATACTAATTGTTTCTAATATTTTAGACACTCAAATTTTTGAGGACCTAGTTTAAAATACCTTAGAAGAAAGGGCTTTCGTTTGCTTGCTTCTTCCTTATTTATAGGAGGATCCTATGCATTGAGCTGAGGCAACAAACATCCACATACCAAGGTGACCCTTCCTTCCAGGGAGGGAAAAAAAAATATCCCTGACAGGAAAAGGTCTGGAAAAAGTGGACGTTGTGTGATAAACTCAATGCCAGAGGGTCATTATTTACGATAATTTGAGCGCAAGTAGCAGAAGGGGATCTATGTATGTCGCACTGTTATCCAAATTCTTCTTCATATTAATTTCTCCTATCAGCAGGGTTAAATGTTCCCACCTACACACCTATACTACTGCAACTTGTAATAACCTTTCTGTTATTCTCCCTTCAGATTGACATGTCTCATTTCTTTTTAAATTTTGTTTCACTCTACTAGTGAAATTAACGTTTATATAGCTGACTCAAATTTTTGATACATTCTTAAACTATACAGTCAATGGAAAACAAATCTAGGAGCATTATTTTATACCACTGTATTATAAAATAAATTTTAAACCACTGTTAGCCAACTACATTAAAAAGTTCATTTCAAATGAGTGTTCTTTTCTTTACTTTGCTTCAGGAAATACAAGTCTGCCTGCCTTCTCCCTGTCCTAGTGAAGATCAATTTATTTAGAAGTATATCCTGAAAATGAATAGACAGAGGCTATTTGGCAGATAGGAGGAGATCGAGTTTCTCAATTAACAATTCCATGTGGCAATTTTTTTTGCCAGCAGGTTCCCATCATACAGAATAAAGAACCTTTGTTTAAGCACACCCAGATTGATTACTTACATATAGTACAGAAAGGGAGCAGACTTGACTTTAAAGAGTTTCTGTTTATTCGAAGGAGACCCGGTCTCACTTCTTACCTAAAAAGTGTGGATGATTATGGAAAAGAGATGGTATACAACTACTAGGTTATGAAGAAAGATATACTGGAGGGCTGAAAAATAACTCTGCACTGATTTATGCTGATTCATTGTGAGAGTGTTAATTATATGAATAGATAAAATTTGAAATTATGAGGAATTTGAGCAGAAGCTGCTTTTCAAAACGCTCTTCAACCCTTGCTCCTCCTTCCCCAGCGTTTTCTCTCTAACCTCTCTGCAGAAAGGCCAGCTGGTCTGCCACCTGCCAGTGGTAGTCATAATATTTCACTCCTTCTGTTTAAGCATTAAATACTACTTCTCATACTCCAAGATATGAATTCTGCTCCACAGAGTGTGCCCGAGCCCTCAATCTCCACATGGGAGAAGAGAGAAGAGGAATCTTCTCCCACATGGCACAATGTGCAGGACCACTATAAGAGGAATTCCATACAGTTTTTCCTTGCATCAAAGCTTTCTTCATGTTTTCCATGGAGAGGATCTACGTGAGTCAATATCTCCTTTTTCCTTCCCCTCATAGCAAATGATTGTCTTTTCTCAAGTTCAAAAGTAATGCAAGTTCCCCTAGGCAAGTTTCCGTTTCTCCTGTGTTAGAAGCATCGCGATAGCATTCGTTGAAGTAACTTTGTAGTTCCTGGCACAGCAGTGAGAACAGACTTAGCAGTGACGGGGCAGAAGGGATGGTCGCAGAGGCAGCAGGCCGTAAGAAGGCAGCTGCCAGAGATGCATTTCCTGCTGTGCCACTGGTAGGCTGACAAGGAATGAATGATATGGACACAAGCTGTCAAGACGGGTGCAAATAGACAAGGTACTCATTAAATAAAGTAATGGTGATACTGATAGCACCCTGCAGTGAGTCATCATATAGATAAATGACCAGATATGGGGGCTGACAGATGGTGAATGACGGTTATATAATTGAAAAGTACGTTTGAAGCCTGCTGAGAACCTTCCAGCAGCAATTTTATGATTTCATTCAGTTTTAAAGAACAATGAATGTTTTTTCATAAATTTCACATTTGCTTTTGCATTCTTCACATAAATATTATAGATGCCATTGTGTATACTTCACAGTTGGTACACACTTTTCATATTCGGTAAAGAAAACTATCTAATGTGTTTTTAGGAAATTTCATTCTATATTCAATGAAAGTATAAATCTTTGCAATGATCATAGTTCTAAATGTAACATCAAAATAAATTAGAGTAAATTTAAATTAACATTGCAGTTCTCAAAAGATAATTCATTGTCTGTTTTCCCAAACATTCTGTCAAGCATTTAAAAAATAATGCCAGCTGAGCCAGAGCATTTACTAATCAACAAGAGAAAAGGAATATTATCCATTCTGCTTAGGGCAGTTGAACAAATAAATACCCCTTTGTCAAAGATCCAAAGATGTCAATTGGATCCAATTGTCTTCTAGATTAAATGTATTGTAAATATGAAAATGCTTGCTTAAAGAAACTTTTAAAATTATACTTCAACTTTTTCCCTAAGAAATTATTTTTGCAACTATGGTATCCAAGGAAAAATGCATACTACAGAATCAGAAAGGATTTTGTGTTAACGGAGAAAAAGATAAAAAGGAAATGGCTCACAGTATTCTATGGCTGGTGGAGGACTTTTTTAATGAAACAATCATATGTCTTTAATATATGAGCACACAAAGAAGAACCTAGTATTCAGCTTGTAATGGAGGGCTTACACAAGGATAAAACAGTGGCCAGGGTCAGCACAACTTACTGAAAGTTGTTTTCACTTGGGTTGTTTGGATTTTTCTCTAACAATCATGGCTCATTTATTCTTGGATCATCAGTCTATGCAGGTCTGACCCATCTGCCAAGAGACTTTCTATTACTTTACATCAGTTCTGGAACTACTGTGTTTATTCCTTTTGTCATTCAACAGGAAAAATGTCCCCAAAATAGCTCAGAACTGGCACTTTTTTCCCAATTCATTCATTTACGCAGTTGTTTTTTCTCATGAATAATTTAGTGTGTTCAAAACCCCTGGGTGGTTTTAGTAAGACTGGTTTAGAAAACATCTGACTTCATCATATAAATAAAAAAGTCTCAAGTTTTAGGTAACTTTCATATACTTTTCCATTGTTGACTGTATCTGTCCATCTTTGGTCAGTAAGATGTGGATTTTGCCGTCTCCAGGATTTACTTATTTACCACACCTGCTTGTGAATTTCCAGATAATGCTGCATAAATTAGGCTAGAATTCACTAAGGACGGAATAACCATAGTATTGGAAACACTCATTTAAATTTTATCTTTTTCCAAAACCATTTAGTTGGAAGTGCAGTCAACTGAAGGTCAGACCCTGTTAAAGGAGGACAGGACTTCTCCTCCTTGTGAGGAAAGGAGAAGAAAGCAGAAATAAAAAACAGTGTAAGCAGTATAATATACTCCTGTGACATCTGACTCTATTTTTAATATGTACTATACAGATTTTGCACCACCTTTGAAAAGCCCTGCTCATCTATTTGAGCACTCTCCTAACAGAAGAGTAGTAGGCAGTTTATTTGATTCACACTTCTCAAAAAAGCTTTTTGATTAGGAAAATACATTTTAGAATACTGGCTGTTGTTTTGATCCCACTGGGTGGAATGCAGTGATAAATACACACAAGGACAGAAACTCAAAACATACAAAGCTTTATATAGTGCAGATCGTGCTTCTAGCAGATATCTGAGAGAATGTCTGATTTATAAGAGTTCTATACTTTGTCAAGCAGTAAAATATGATTCAACTGAATTAGATAGTTGGAAACTGAGTACAGAATGACTGGTGAGGTGATGTGTGAGCAGGTATCTGGTAAAACAGATAATGTCCACGTGTACATGGTAGCCATTGTGTACATGGTAGTTTCTGTCCGTACATCTGAGACGCATTGCATAGGTAAATACACATGTGCATAGAATTTGTGTTAGTGAGAGAACACTACTACTCCTCAGATAAGCAAGTCTATTGAAGGAGTCACCTGAAGTAAGGTTATTAAGATTTGAGCTGTCTGCCTACTTGCTTCAGTTACTTCATGCTGATTTCCTCTCTGTGATGGGATAACAATTGTTTTAGGCACTAAAAAGGGAACTGAAGTTAAAGAATAGCATATATAGGAAAGGATAATGCACTTCTACAGATTTTTGATGAGCAATGATTTATGGTTGGTAATTCATGAACATACAATAATTAATGAACATGTTGTGACTAGCCTGCATCTCTCCAAATTGTCATTAATAATCTCACAAACTGTACTGACCTGAACTTGGCAAGCTAGCGATCACAGAATCACAGAATCACAGAATCGTTTAGGTTGGAAGGGACCTCTGGAGATCATCTAGTCCAACCTCCCTGCTCAAGCAGGGTCCTCTAGAGCATATTGCCCAGGATCACATCCAGACGGCTTTTGAATATCTCCAGCGAAGGAGACTCCACCACCTCTCTGGGCAACCTGTTCCAATGCTCTGTCACCCTCACAGTGAAGAAGTTTTTTCTCAGGTTCAGGTGGAACTTCCTGTGGTCCAGTTTCTGCCCATTGCCTCTTGTCCTGTTGCTGGGCACCACGGAGAAGAGGCTGGCCTCATCCTCTTGACACTCCCCCTTCAGATACTTGTACACGTTGATCAGATTGCCTCTCAGTCTTCTCTTCTCCAGACTGAACAGGCCCAGCTCTTGCAGTCTTTCTTCATAGGAGAGGTGCTCCAGTCCCCTCACCATCTTTCTAGCCCTCCGCTGGACTCTCTCCAGTAGCTCTCTTGTACTGGGGAGCCCAGAACTGGACACAGTACTCCAGGTGAGGCCTCACCAGGGCTGAGTAGAGGGGCAGGATCACCTCCCTTGACCTGCTGGCAACAGTCTTCCTAATGCACCCCAGGAGACCATTGGCCTTCTTGGCCACAAGGGCACATTGCTAGCTCATGCTCAACTTGTTGTCCACCAGCACTCCCAGGTCCTTCTCGGCAGAGCTACTTTCCAGCAGGTCAGCCACCAGCCTGTACTGCTGCATGGGATTATTTCTCCCTAGGGGCAGGACCCTGCACTTGCCTTTGTTGACCTTCAGGAGGTTCCTCTCCGCCCACCTCTCCAGCCTGTCCAGGTCCCTCTGAAGGGCAGCACAGCCTTCTGCTGTGTCAGCCACTCCCCCCAGTTTTGGATCATCAGCAAACTTGTGAGGGTGCACTCTGTCCCTTCCTCCAGGTCACTGATGAATATATTGAACAAGACTGGATCCAGGACTGACCCCTGGGGGACACCACTAGCCACAGGCTTCCAACTTGACTCTGCGCCATTCACCACAACCCTCTGCCAGGGAACATCCAGCCAGTTCTCAGTCCACCTCACCGTCCACTCATCTAGCCCACACTTCCTGAGCTTACCTAGGAGGATGTGATGGGAGACAGTGTCAGAAGCCGTGCTGAAGTCCAGGCAGACAACATCCACTGCTCTCCCCTCATCTACCCCGCCACTCATCCCGTCATAGAAGGCTATCAGATTGGTCAAGCATGATTTCCCTTTGGTGAATCCATGCCGACTGCTCCTGATCACCTTCTTGTCCTCCACATGCTTAATGATGGCCTTCAGGATGAGCTGTTCCGTCACCTTTCCAGGGATGGAGGTGAGGTTGACAGGCGATCTGGTAAGTCTGTGGATTATTTCCTACTACTCTATGTGCTGTGATTAGAAAGAACAGCAAATGAAGAGCAATGCAACATATAATGATGTAAATAAAGAATGCACCTGGCTGGTGGGTGACAAATGCAGATAAATGTAGACGGTGAGTTTAGATCAAGAAAAAGATAGTGTAGAGCTGCTAAATGGAAAATGATTAGCAGGGCTTTGACCTAAAAAGAGATTAGGGAACTATTATAGACAAATCCTTAAACACTGTAGCCCATTAGGTGATTAAATGGAGAAATATAAGAGACATACTGGGATTAAGCTGAAAGTGTACAACATAAATCAAAGTATAAATTTATTTTCTTTAATAAAGCTTCAGTTGCACCACTATATACACTAGTCATTACAGGACCTCAAATCACCCCTTGGGTAGGACAATCTTTAAAGGTGGGGGACAACAATTAGGTTCCTGAATCCATATTTAGATCAAAGAGCAAGAGACTCAATTTCAAGAGTGATGAGCACTTGGCAGCTTCCATTCAACTAAGCTCAGATTCCTACCCCTCTATTCTGTAAGGTCAATGGAAACATTTTCCGTGCTTCAACATTTTCAGGCACATAAGTATCCAGATTTCATGGTGAAGTAGCTCAGTATAGATTTGGAGTAATCAGCATGGGTACAGTTTGAACGAAGTCACTACAGATTTGTAGAGGTGACTCTGGGCAAAGAAATCGGTCCTGAAATTATTGTTCCTGTGCAGCATTGCTCTGTGTTTTTTGCATATCACCTCAAACTGGTCTTAAACATAATTGAACATTAGTGTCACTAGTATATACTAGTGGGGATTTTTTTACATATGTGCGTGTGTGTGTGTATATATTTGTATGTATACACATACTTCATACTATACTATATAAAAATTATATGTACAGTATACTATAAAAAATGGAGTTTAGAATTAGGATTTGATTAAAAGCTATTCCTTGTTTAAATATATATATTCACCAAACATTCTCAACAAATCATTTCATAACAGAACTATTTGAGAGCTGCAAGCTTGTGACACGTAACTGGCCTTTGATATATTTCATTTCAATGCTTGAATATCTTAAACCTTCTTAACAGAATGAATAAGTGAAATACCAAGATTTTGTTATGAAAAACTAAAAAAAGAATGTTATTTCTTTCTTATTTCAGTCAATAAGCTCTTATATTACAAACCTGTCAGAACTTCCATAAATATTAACACTAAAAGACAGAGAAATCGATGTACTGTAAAGTAGTGCCTTCCTCCTCAAGAACTTCACAAAAACAAACCTTTTTTCCTTTGCCTGAAAATCACAGCACTTACAGGAAAGACAGTGAGGACTTTTAACCAGGAAAACTGCTGATCCATTTAATAGCTAACAGTAACCATAAATCTCAAATACAACTTTATCCAGCACCAGGCTCAAGAGGAATTCCTCCAGTTAAAGCAAACCCTGCTCTGTGAATTTTTCATTCCCAAAGCAATTCACTCCAAAATTCCCAGGTCTAACATGTATCTTACCTTCTTCCCTGCCACAGGATTCTCATCAAAAAGAAAGAGATACATTCACTGAGCTTCCTGTTGCTCTCACTTTTGAAACCTATATTCCACTTCCATCTCTTATCTCACTTACCCTCTTTGAATCTCCAAGAAGATACGGTCTTCAATTGGCCACCTTGCTTTCCGCCACCAGGCTAGGAATGCAAATCTCTTTTGGCAAGATCTGTAGCTTTTTCAACCAAATAATAGTTTTGAGCTCACTGAACTTCTCTGTTGATTAATATTACTATTTGACTAACCTTATATGTAACCTCCCAAGGTAATTCATTTCCTTAAAGTAGCCAGATTCCACAGTTCCCACATTTTGAATGGCCACGATAGAAAAATTAATTTCTTCTTACAGGAGATAAAAAATATTTGCCATCCACTTTCTAAGTCCACATACAGGAGCTGAAGGCTTCCAGCACCTAATGGTTTCACTTAAGGATAAAGCAGGAGATGTGTAAGTAAGGCGGATGCCATTCAGAAGGACAGTGAGAGGGAGCAGGGAGCCGGGTATTGCCTAGAACAAAATTACTCTGTTAGAAACTGAGATAGCTTTTAAATATTTCTATTTTAACATTAAAGTTTGCCAAACTGATAGAGCTCCATTTAAATCTGCATATAATCACTGTAAAAGTTGTGCGTATATATAGATGCATATCCTGAATCGTCAGATAATATCCTCTAACGTAAAATCAGCTTCAATTCCCATCCATATATAAATGTCACAGTATATTAATCACTGAGATTGAAAATAGCTGTCATATCTCTGATGGGACATCTGGCACAATAGACAGGCAGGCACACTTTCATTCAGTCACTAAGGCCTCAGCAAATTATATCTGAAACTTTGGATTTTGAAAGCGCTTTTGTTTAAATGCAGCCCTTTTTGGCAATGATTATATGTTAAAGCATAATAAAGTAGTGTCTTTATAGTTCAGATATGGCAGTGAAGTACACCATGTGGAAACATTAAAAGTATTCATCTCTAAATGTCACTCAGCTACAAAGCTCAACAATTACAGAGGATAGCCCAAACAGCAACTCAGGGAGCAGTACAAAATCCTCATATTGGAAATACTTTGAAAGACAGCTGAGGACCATAAAACCACATTGCAACTATTGTTTGACTCTCACCATATAGTAACCAGAAAGCTCCGTGGGACAGTAACACAGTTTAAAATACGATGCATCAGTTCAAGTAACTAGGAGCTTAGAAAGACATGGATAGCAGGCTGCTTCTCCTAAGCTACATCCCTTTTCAAATCCACAGGCACTTGGAGAAAAAGCTAAAGCTTTAAAAGGACATTTGCAGAAAATATTTATGTAGTCACCTGTTCTGGATGCTATAACAGCAACTAAGCAAAACGCTCAAACACATACTTAGCTTTAACACTTGAATAAACCATTGATTGACTTCAATTGACTTCAGTCATATACTTGAAGTTAAGACTGCATGCAAGTGCTTTGCTGCATTCTTTATTCAAGTCTTCTTCCTTACCATAAACATTGGCTTGTAAATGCCAATTTTAAAAATTGGATTAAAAACAGACAACCAACGTCGCAAAGCAGCGGCCTCCTCCCTTTAACTACCATTATTATCAGAGGAGAAATGACGGACTGCGGCAAGATTAACAGCAAAATTTTCACCTCCTTTTCACACAAACATCTCCTTAAGTAGTATCATCACCTGATCATGCATTACTGATATTTGAAAGGAGTTCTGCTATTGGTTTCAGTAGGAGCAGACCCATGGCAAGGAAGAAAAACAAAAAGGAATAAAATGTTCCATAGATACTGGACACAATTTTATGCTGAAATCAACGAGGTTACATGAGGTGTAAAGCCAATACAGAAATTAGGCTGTATAATTTTGAGTAATTAGAACTATCCAGACTTGCATGGTATCAGTCTTCTATCGATTTTGTCATTGCCTTACGATGCATGTTTTAATAGCAATTATATTTTCTGTCAACCTTTTTTTCCTCTCTCAGCATCTAAATTGTTGTTTCTTGATTAGTCAACAGGAAAAATCAATACTCTATACATTGCATTTCCAAGGTTTAATTGAATTACCATCTGTGAACTAATCAAATGTTGGTCTAGCTGTGTCAGTAAACAGAAGGCAGTTTTTTAATGCTATGATCTTTCCTTGTCATTAAAGGTTACATTTTAGTTCATTCATCACAAGTGTAAATCTGTATCGCAGTCGGAAAAAATCTGCTTTCACCTTTAATTTCATTTAATTAGAAACTCAAAAGACCTTTCAGGACTTCTTGCCTCCTTGCCTTTTCTGCCATTCATACTCAGCCAGTGCAGAATGACTTCTTACACAATATCCCAAAGTGCTTTTTCCAGTACAATTTTAAAATACTGAAACAACAACATACAATTCTTATTTTCTCATTATTTTCTCATTGTCAGAAATTACCTTCCATCATGCCAATGACGGCATAGACTTATTCTTCATTTAGTAGCTGTTCCGTCCATCCAACTAAAGGAGAGTGTTTTATGGTTCTTTTAATGCGTAAATCCCTAACAACATGCTCTTTCTCTTCCACAAGTTTCTCTATAATTGATTATAGCAATTGTGATTGCTATAAAAAATCACAAGTTTCTGTTGCTAAATGCCAAATCATTTTATCTTAAAAATAACTCCTCACAGTTTCAAAAAAGATAGGGTTAACTCTTTCTTACTCTCTCTGTGGAAGCAATTACCAAATGGTAACTCCCACGATTTCTGTTAGCTTTGCCAGCCTTAGGGATATCATGATTAAAACAACTGTAATGATCAATATTATCACTATTACTTTTACTATTTAGAGAGTATAAATAAAATCGACAACATAGTGTTTTTTAAGGGACTTATGAAGACATGGGAGCACCTGCCCTGGGAGGGAACCTATCTTGTTTTCCATATTAGTGTTAGTTTATGATAGCTAAAGCAATGAATAAATAGGCAAACATTCCTTACATGTTAGTTAACTCTGCCTTATGTAGCCTGGGTATTCTGAATTTCTTATAAATGGGCTAGTGGCTATAATCCATAATTAATTCCTAAGAAACCATAGACAATAGTTAAGTCAGTTAATTAAAAAAGACACATTAGAAACTGCCCTCAGACAGGCAAATCACTGAACAGCCAGAGTCCTGAATCTTAATTAAACAGAACTGTTCCTTCCTTTTTATCATATCTTAGCTTATGTCTCCCCTCTGAGCACACCTGATCACTAAATAAGTTCACATTTCACGGAAATGGTTTCTTTATCTTACTACACCTTCAGTAAACCAGGTCAGTTTTATCTAGATGATCTAGTATTTAATCATTTGGAGTGATAAAAAACTTTTTTGTCAAAACTCTCCAGGTACCTTTCAATTAATAGCTGCATTTCTTCCTTGTCTTCTTTCCATTTTATGTGTAATCTTTTTCATTTTTGGGAGGGGTGAATAGGTGTGCTTTTTATATTTCAGGAAACAGCTGGCTTTTTACACTAACCCTCTCAACTTCCAAAACAGCGTTAGCAGCCTCTGGAAAGAGAGCTCTAGGTTTTCTGTGCTTGGAAGAAATTTGTTTAAGTGTTGCCAGGTAATTACTTTCTCCAGGTGTTATCAATATTCTTACACGAGTAACTGGTTGTATTATCAAATGACCTTATTATATTTTTCATAAACCATGCAATTATTACTCATGTACAAGAGTATTAAGAAATTATTACATGAAGGTTATATAAAGATACACAACATTTACAACACATCTTAAAAGGTTCTTGTCATCTCAGCTATAAAGAAAAACCAAGATTTATTATACTAAGAAGAAATATGAGTAAAATAAAAGTTAACCAATTGTTTTACAATGTTCTTTTCTTGAAAATACTTTTCTTTGACCTAGAGGTTTTTACTTCATAAAGGAGAAAACAAAAGTTCTTTTTGTAATATAGTTTACAATTCTAATTAGGATCAGGATACCATTACGTTTCTGTTCCTCAGCATATATCCTTACATTACTCTGTGCTAAGGACATTTTAAAATCAATTTCAGCCTGTTTTCTTCAGCTAAACATTATTCCAATATCTGTGAAAAAGGTCCAGTTTCTGAGAAGACATCCTTTTTGAGGTAGGTTACGAATTTTTGTATATGTATGACTTGCAGTCAAACCCAAATTCCAATAATCAATATTTATTCTTCAACAGAACATAAATTGAGAATTAAAGCAGCATGTAAATTTTGAAAATGTGCATTTCAGAGTCTGTTCCAATTCTGGCATTCTATGATCTTGATTTATACCTTCTCTGATGCTTTAGCCTTATCCTGGGACTACAAAAGCTGACTGGTATTTGCTGAATCAGTAAAATATTGCAATTAAATAAACAACCTAAACACAAAAATCTACAGAAGCATATCTGAGTATAATTTCCAAGTAGCAACCGTACACAATTTTATGTCTCTTTTAAACATTAAAAAGGCTCAGATAAGATTGCAATGACCTAATTTCACAGTAAACACTAGTCATATTATTAAAAATCTATTTTTACTACTCCAGAAGAGCTCTGTCCTGTTAAATTCCGAATATCTCCAAAGATGGAGTTCCACTACCTCTCTGGAAAGCCTGCTCCAGCCCTGTCTTACTGGGTCCTACAGTTTCTCTCTCTAGTTTTTTAATATCTCTCTAGAACTAAGTGACTCAAAATTGGACACAATTCTCCAGATATAGCTTAAAGAAAATCAAGGAAAGGGGAATAATTATGTTTGTTGATCTTCTGGCTACAGTCTTGCTAATCCAGCACAGTATGCGGTTAGCATTCCTCCATCCCAAGGGAGTATTGCTAACTCATATTCAAGATGTCATTATAGATTTTAGACCTTCATCCAAACAATCACTTGGCTGTCTGTAGGACAGGGTTTGGAAGACAGCTCTTAAACGAACGGAGTTACTAAGCTCAAATGTTAGTGCATGCATACATACTGTTTTGAATGGGACTGGATTTAAACATTGGTCTACTTGTCCTCCTGAGGAGGGGACGCCCTAATAGTCAAGGCAGATTCAGTTAAATAATAACTTAATAAAAACTTTACTCAGAGTAATCGAGCCCATTTCCAGTCAATATACTGGAAAAAAATGTTTTGTGAACATTTTTTTCCATTTAGATAGGTGACACAATTCAATACTTGTTTTCTATTCCCCTGTTTGTCTGACTAGCTGTGTGATTAGAGCTGAGTGGTGCTGCTAGTAACCAGAGCTGAATCCCGCATTTGCTACTCAGCAAAATCCCATTAAAGTCAGTGGTGCAGAATGAAGCTGAGCATGACCATTTTGCTACACAATTTTCTATATATATTTCAAAGCAATTCTTGTAGAATTTGCAGGCCAGGGATAGAGCTCTCTGTGTTAGGTTTCTCAGATAGGATTGCTTTCAATTCTTGCTTGTTTTATATTTCTGTGGAATCAGCATAAATTACTCAAATCGATATTATGTAAGCCATTCTACAACTTTTCTACCACATACAACGCTGTTTCTTAGCTAACATGATCAATTACTCAGGTTCTTGTTGACCTGGGTAATAACGCCTTTAGTGCTTGGGCTTTAAAATTTAATGCCTAACACTGACCTCTGGGCTTACTCAATTCTTCATAAAGCACATTTTGTGGGATAAATCCACAGACTTCCTTTCGTCCCATATACAAATAATGAGATTGTTCCTGTTGTAATTTCCGTAATAGTGCAGCACTCACCTCCTGCCAGGCAGCTTATACAAATTACTACAAACATAATGGTAAATGTGATTTTACCACTTGTTTTGGACTCCAACATAGAACTATATTACATATTTTATTAGCTCATTTACCACCTACTAAGTTATATTATTAGCTAATTCATTGAACATGATATGCTTTAGGTAGATTTGGCTACCATTTTAAAGTCACTCTTATCAGAGGTCTGATTTGCATTTCTGTGGATCCACAGAAGTTAGTTTTTCTGAGGTTTTATAAATTGAAAATAAACTGAAGAGATGTTGAAAATATAAAATTAAAGGGTAGGATCTGCCTCTGTCACACAGAATACGTTATTATAAAAGTAATTGATTTCTCATTGTCGTTGCTCAATAGCTGTGATTCAGAGCCCATTAAGCTTATGGGAGCAAAAGGCCCAGGAGTGAAACCTGAACTTCATTTAAGTCATTGTTAACACGCACATCGAATCTATGGGGATTGTGATTTTGGTACATCAGTAAAGGTGGCAGAATCTAACTTGGACTAATCTCTCCGGAGTTGAATTTTGGTGGGACGTGTGACCTTAAACTCCACAACTGCTTCTGAAAATCCTCATCATAAAGGAAACATTGACTACATTTTAATAGCCTAGTACTCCTGAGCATTAATTTTCAAGCCTTGTGTTTGTGCAAGCTTGGTTAAGGTAAGCAGGCTCAGACTGTCAGCAGTAACCAAGAGTCATGCGTGGTACTGTTTAATAAAGTAGATGTTCTAGGGACTGTTATCTGTGATAGCTGGCTCAGTCTTAATAAAGCCTGGTCTCTCAGTATTAAAGAGCATCACATATTTTTCATGTCATACAAAAAGAATGTGTAGTTTATTCTTTTGTTACGTCTTAGATAAAATAAGCCTTTATAATTCCGTACAGCTTTTCTCATGATAATTGGCAAATATGCTGTTGTTAATAACAGCTCTGTAGTCTTTGAAGGATAGCACTGCAATCCATAAACATAACAGACACTTTCAAGGCACTGAACAGACTTAAGAAACTCCCTGAGGAGTTTAATACTATTAGGAATAAGCAGCAAACAAATATGGTGACAGACATAGCACAGCTAGTCCAAGAAGGGAGAATAGGAGCATTAGTAAGGGTACGACGGAAGGAAAAATGAATCTTGAAGAGGAAGGTTGTAATAGCAAGCATCAAGCAGAAGCATTCTGCAGTTTTACAGAAAGAGATATTGCCATGCCATAAGCGGGTGTCACCTTAAGGAAGGATATGAGATCAAAATGTCAAAAGAGAATAAATATAATAAAGGTCTAAATAACGTGAAACCAACATGACGAGGAACCCAAATTGTGACAAAGTCCCACAGTGGCTAATAAGACAGAATTTACGTACAAACTGGAAAGAGAAGCTGAAATAAGATGCGGGAAACAGATTTAGAATTCAAGCAATGGGAACCCAACATTAAAACAGAGTGATCATGCATTTGAATACATAAGTGCCTTTGATTGTAAAAAGGTACTGAGGTATGGATAACAAAGGGGCTGGGAATCAAATTCAGATCAGGGCCAGGGGGGAACAAATGAATGAATAAAAATCAAAACCAGTAGGAAATGAAAGAATTGACTGAAGGGAGAAAGAAACAGGAATAGGCCCCCTGTGGTTTAAAGGAAGAGACACAAATCCACTTACGGTCTGTATGGCTATGGTACTTACTGAGCAGTAATATCCTGACTTGCATCTTAAAATAAAGGTAATTTCTGTAATTATCTGCTTTTATGGCTAAGTTGCTGTGCAGGATATCACAAAGTGAAAATCACAGAGGGAGACATACAAGACTTTTATCTGTTGGCCAGACTGTTCACTCTTGTATTTTTCACTGAGGAAGATATATCTGTAGCTAGAGGAGTTTTCAGTGCCATGCCAACTAAATACCATTACAAAAACATTTGCACAACATGGTATCAGAAAAGCTGTTCTTGCTAGACTTATACTTATGCAGACAAAGATGTGTACATCAAAGAAAAGCCCAGTGCTGATGAATGTATGGAAGCGCAATATCTGCTTTGTGTTCCCAGTCTTTTATATCTCTGCTTACAAAAGCACTCCAGAGCTTTACAGCAGATCTCTCCAGACATTTTCCTGATAGAGAGTAAAGGATTTTTTTAAGGGACACAATAGGCATTATAATAAAAAAGATTTATAAACAAATCTCCTTTTGCCCTTAATCTGCTTGTAGGTGAAGCCTTGCCTTGGTGTCAGGCTACTCATTGCGGAAACCTCTTCCAGCCTCTAGGAAGTTTTTGTCACTGAGGAGGCCAAACCACCATCTGCACCCTCCTCTTGGCAGTCTCCAAGCCTTGCTAGCTCCCAGCTCCTATTTGTGCTCACTCGTCTCCCGCTTGTTAAAAACTCCTCTTACTAAACCTCCCCTCATAGGTATGTTCAGCTGCTCCTCTTCTGCCAGAGGGTCCCACCTAGCCCAGTTGTGAAGTAACAAGATGGACAAACATAAACCAAAAATAGCAAAGAGAGCCTCTCCATCATTCTGGCTCTCATTAGCACTTCTGAGTACCTCTCTCCTAGAAGACTGAAACTAAGCTTAGGAACTTCCAATAATCTCCTGCCAGACTGAACAGCATCCTTTTCTCTTTCAAGCTCAGAGAATTAAAAATTCTTCAGTATTTTCACCTCTTTTACTAGAAAGGACTAGAAATCAAAGGATGTCCAGTTGCAGTTAATGGGATGAACTACTGCTTCCAGAACTACATTGCAATATGGCTAGCAGCCTTTAGCTTCTCACTGCACGCCTGCTATCACAGCTATGCTGTACCTTAGGATATTACAAAGTGGATATTACAGAGGGAGACAGGCAAGATTTTTACCTGCAGGCCAGACTCTTAACTCTTCCAGTATTTCCAACATTGCTCCAGGAAGCTAAAGGCTTGCCAGGCACGTTACTCCACAATTCCTAGTAGCGAGGTTCAGCAGTCTCTGGGAAAGACTACAGCTACCCAGAGAACTAAATTCTCCAAGGTGGATGCTCCGTAGAAGGACTTGAAATTATGCAAAAAAGTTAGACTAACTTTTTTGGGGGGGAGGGGAGGGCTTGCAACTCATATTTATATTAGAGTAACCTAATGGTTACTCAGATGGTCTTTGCCCATATAACTCTATTCCAGACCTTCTACTGGCTTTGTTTCATTGAACTGGATCAGAGGTAGGGACTGATGGTGCCATGGGGTGTACATCCAAGCTTTCTCCATGTGAAAGCATTAATTCCTCCATTTTACTATTTTCCTGTTTGTTCTGTGGGACACAGCAGAGTGTGTTAGTGGAAACAGTTAGCCTATCGGTCAATGCCAACAAAGCTTTCCTTTTCTCTTTGGCCTCTCTTCGGAATGTAATCAAGGCCAATTCCCTTTTTGCCTTGCAGCTTTTCCCACAAAAAGAGCCTGAAGTGAAGCCTTACTGACACACACAGGATGGCAGTTTGATCACCGAAATAGCTAAAATCTATTGGTACAGGCATGATTAAGCTTTTCTGCTGCCGTTTCCCTTAATGCATGCCAATTTGGCCTTGTCAGTCATTTTATAGAGTCTGGCAGGAGCTTTCATCCAAATAACATCTCCAGGAGCAGTCCGAAAGCACTATGATTAGAGCTGGGTGGAAATACTTTTCCTTTGCAGAGAGCTTTTTTTTTTTTTAATTAAAAAATAAGCGTTCTCCATTAGTGAACAGTAAAATCATTTTCAAATGTTGGTGTGGACAGAGTATCCACAGTATACTTTAAAAAAAAGGAAAAAGTCTGGCTGGTTTGAAAAAGCGTGTAAGATATTTGCTTTCAGGTGAGAAAGATACAGACCAGTTTTTCTGGCCTACAAGTTGATCTGAAATGTTTGTCTTCTTTCTGTAACATCTTATTCAATTAGTCCATGACTACTTTCTCTGCAGTGCAGCACAATAGAACTGTCAAATAATTTTGCCATATGGCTAACTGATGTTCAGTGCATTCGGCTAGCTGTCACTTTATTAAAGATATAACTTGATTGCTATACCATTGGGCAAAGTGTCTTCAAGTCTCATCCTTCATTCTTCATCCAAATGCTTATTTAGAGGGGAATTTAAGAAAAAGGGAAAACACTAAAATGACTAACAGATAGGAACGAGAGGATTTTTTGGTTCAGTTTTCTTAAATTTTAATATTTCATAGTCAATCCGTAGAAACTGTCTTTTTGCTGCTTATTTTCAAGTGGCTTGAATTACCCAGAAGGCTCAAAAATTTACATCTAAATGTTTCCTTCTCTGATGGAGACCCTTCACAGTCTGGGGGAACTCAAAACAAGCATCACACTACCTTGGATTACATTCCATCTGAAGGGAAGCCATAAGTGCTTTTTTAAAACTCCAACAAAAACAATAAGACAGATAAAAGATCTTAGTATTCTCTCATATTGGGATCTCATCTTGCCATAAATCATCCTTTTCCCCTTTTCTGTATAAAAATAAAAAATTAATGAAAGATTAAGGGACCTGCCTGAAGTTCATCACTTTTTTCATGTTTTCCATTCAATACTTATACTTTTCCTGCAGCTCAGGGCATGGGCTGAAGACTTGCAAAGGCATTCAGTTGTCTGAACCTGTTGCTCTGCACAATGAAATTAAAGATATGTTCTGGGTTTAAGGACTCTCCATATATGAAAAAGAAAGAACAGGCTGGTTTTAATAGACTACAGATCAGAAAGTGACCCCTTCAGAGAATTAAATGTATTGGATGGAAAAGGGAACTATGTTCTATTCCCCTTCACCCTTCAGGGGAAATCACAACTCTGGCTACAGACTCTGGCTGTAGCCTTTCTAAATAACCTCTGGATTTTGTATGATACACAGAGGGCAATGAAAAGGTAGCTGAGATGAGTTAGTTATAACCGAGTCCATTATGGAGGACTAGCAAGAAGAAAGCAGTTAAAGAAAAATGAATACTTCCTTCCAGGCTGCAAAACATTCACTCATAATAGCATACATTTACTTAGTTCTCTAATCCTTGTGACATCCTTGGGAATAAATAAGGGGGATAATGCTGACAGCATACCCTCCGTTTTGTGCTCGTGGATAAGCAAATATATATGCTTACTACACTTGAAAGGGAAATAAAATGCAGAAAAGCACAGGAATGATCCCTCCTATTTTTAACTTAAAAAGGAAGAAAATATAACCAGCTTAATTTGGAAAGGGGCTTGAAGTTTTGAATCTTTTGCTCAATATGTAATACACATGGCTCTTGGTAATAAGATAACCTTGAATGTCTGAATCTTTTCATTATCTTCCAATTAAGCTACAACTGCAGTAAAACACAATACACTTTCCATCCTGTTTTTTGTACAAACATAGACAAAGTCCAACAACCCTGAGCAAGTACTGGTGGGCCTTACCAAATCACGTGGCAGACACTGTATTTAACCTTGTTTCTGGTTCTTCAGTTGCTTTCCCAGGTGAGCTTCCTAATAGCAACACCTGAATAATATCTTTTTTGGGTGGTACTATCTGTCAGCTATGGCTGTAGCTGTGCTACTGTCCCCTTCCTGGGCTAAGCATTCCCGCAGATTTTTTAATTCTCCTGCTCCTTTAACAAGCCTGAACTAGAAGGAAACGGTTGACCACATTTAAGCATTTCCCGTTCTTCTTTCCAAAATCTTGTGGCCAGTTATAAAGTAAAAAAAAAAACAAAAAACCAAACAAAACAAAATATTATTTATGCTTCAATAAAAGCAGAATATTTACAGGAAGAAAAAGAACTGAAACACAAAAAACTTGCACATCTGTGTTGCCATCCCCCACGGTTACCTAAGCAAAACTAGATAAGGTTTTTTCTGTCAGTGCTGCAAGATGTCTGTACAGAGTAGATGATTTAAGTACAATGTTACTGCAAACAGTGCACAATGAGAAGTGCTGGAAAGCAAAAATTAAAAAAAAAAAATCTGCACTGGTATGACAGTAAGTCAGCTGAGGTCCAAAGCATTAAAGCTGCAGGCAAACAGGAAAGCATGCAAGCTGGTAAAGTCCTCCCAGCAGAGATCATAAACCTGGAGTTACCATATGCAGCCATGATTAAACTAGACTCTGCACCAAAGCTGTTGCATCCACAAGGCACAGCACAGCATTGCAAGGAACATACATACACATTGCAGACATCTGTACGCATTGCCCAGGATCATGTTCAGATGGCTTTTGAATATCTCCAGGGAAAGAGACTCCACTACCTCTCTGGGCAACCTGTTCCAGTGCTCAGTCACCTTCACAATAAAGAAGTTTTTCCTCATGTTCAGACGGAAGGAACTTCCTGTGTTTCAGTTTGTGCTCGTTGCCTCTTGTCCTGTCACTGGGCACCACTGAGAAGAGTCTGGCACCTGGATCACCTCTCTCGACCTGCTGACAACACTCTGCCTAATGCACCCCAGGATACTATTGGCCCTCCTGGCCACAAGGGCACATTGCTAGCTCATGCTCAACTTGTTGTCCACCAGCACTCCCAGGTCCTTCTCAGCAGAGCTACTTTCCAGCAGGTCAGCCACCAGCCTGTACTGCTGCATGGGATTATTCTTTCCTAGGTGCAGGACCCTGCACTTGCCTTTGTTGACCTTCAGGAGGTTCCTCTCCGCCCACCTCTCCAGCCTGTCCAGGTCCCTCTGAATGGCAGCACAGCCTCCTATTGTGTCAGCCACTCCCCCCAGTTTTGGATCATCAGCAAACTTGCTGAGGGTGCACTCTGTCCCTTCCTCCAGGTCACTGATGAACAAGGCTGGAACCAGTACTAACCCCTGGGGGACACGGCTAGCTACAGGCCTCCAACTTGACTCTGCGCCACTGACCACAACTCTCTGAGCTCTGCCATCCAGCCAGTTCTCAATCCACCTCACCGTCCACTCATCCAGCCTGCACTTTTTCAGCTTGCCTAGGAGGATGTGATGGGAGACAGCATCGAAAGCCTTGCTGAAGTCCAGGCAGACAACATCCACTGCTCTCCCCTCATCTACCCCGCCACTCATCCCATCATAGAAGGCTATCAGATTGGTCAAGCATGATTTCCCTTTGGTGAATCCATGCCGACTGCTCCTGATCACCTTCTTGTCCTCCACATGCTTAGAGGTGGCATCCTGGATGAGCTGTTCCATCACCTTTCCAGGGATGGAGGTGAGGCTGACAGGCCTGTAGTTTCCTGCCTCCTCCTCCTTGCTCTTTTGGAAGAGTGGAGTGACATTGGCTTTCTTCCAGTCCTCAGGCACCTCTCCTGTTCTCTATGACCTTTCAAAGATGATGGAGAGTGGCCTAGCAGTGATGTCCACCAGCTCCCTCAGCACTCGTAGATGCATCCCATCAGGGCCCATGGACTTGTGGGCATCAGGTTTGCCTAAATGATCTCTAACCCACTCCTTCTCGACCAAGGGAAAGTCTTCCTTTCTCCAGACTTTCTCCCTGGTCTCCAGGGTCTGGGATTCCTGAGGGCTGGCCTTAGCGGTGAAGACTGAAGCAAAGAAGGCATTCAGTATCTCTGCCTTCTTTGTCTCCTTCATCAGCGTGGCCCCCGCGCCATTCAGTAGCGGGCCCACGTTTTCCCTAGTCTTCCTTTTGTTACTGATGTATTTGAAGAAGCCTTTCTTGCTGTCCTTGACATCCCTTGCCAGATGTAATTTCAAAGGGGCCTCAGCCTTCCTCGTGGCATCCCTGCATACTCTGACAACCTTCCTATATTCCTCCCAAGCGGTCTGTCCCTGCTTCCACCTCCTGGGTACTTCCTGCTTATGTTTTTCAGGAGGTCCTTGTTCATCCATGCAGGTCTCCTGCCCCCTTTGCTCGACTTCCTGCTCACAGGGATGCACTGTTCTTGAGCCTGGAGAGGTGGTGCTTGAATATTAACCAGCTCTCTTGCACCCCTCTTCCTGTTAGGGCTCGATCCCATGGGATTCTTCCAAGAAGGTCCCTGAAGAGGCCAAAGTTAGCTCTCCTGAAGTCCAGGGTTGCAATCCTACTCGTTGCCCTGCTTCCTCCTCGCAGGATCCTGAACTCCGCGGTCTCGTGGTCACTGCCGCCAAGGCTGCCCCCAACCTTCACATCTCCAACTAGTCCTTCCTTCCTTGTTTGTTAGTACAAGGTCCAGCAGCACACCTCTCCTCGTTGGCTGCTCCATCACCTGTGTCAGAAAGTTATCATCAGTGCTCTCCAGGAACCTCCTGGATTGCTTGTGCCTTGCTGCGTTGCTCCTCCAGCAGATGTCAGCGTGGTTAAAGTCCCCCATGAGAACCAGGGCCTGTGATCATGAGGCTACTTCCAGCTGTGTGTAAAAAGCCTCATCTACTTCCTCCTTCTGATCAGGTGGCCTGTAGCAAACACCCACCACAGTGTCACCCATGGTAGTGTGCCCTTTAATCTTTACCCATAAGCTCTCGACCTGCTCATCCTCCACCCCTCGGCAGACCTCCATACGTTCCAGGTGTTCTCTCACATAAAGGGCAACTCCGTCACCTCACCTTCCGGGCCTGTCATGAATGGCTACGCGCTTTTTAGGAAGGACAACATTCTAGTCGTGCAAGCTATCCCACCATGTCTCTGTAATTGCAATGAAGTCGTAGCCCTGCGACCGCACACAGACCTCTGATTCTTGCTGTTTATTCCCCATGCTGTGTGCGTTGGTGTACGGGCACTGCAGAGAGGTATTTGAACATGCCAGTTTCCCAGGAGGAGAGCAAGAGGATTCCCCATAGTCTTGTCTTGTAGGTACTGCCTTAGCTGCATGCAGTTGCTGGAGGTATCCCCACTGGAGCCTTGTTTTTCTGACTGCGTGGTCTCTATAACTCTCCCCTTCCCCCATCTTTCCCAGTTTAAAGCCCTCCTTACCCGGTTGGCCAGCCTGCTGGTAAAGACATATATGCCCCGCTTAGTGAGGTGGATCCTTACAGAGACCCCATCTCTCCCAATCAGTTGTCGGTCTTCAAACAGGCTCCCACGGTCATAGAAACCAAAACCCTGTTGCCGACACCCGTGGCACAGACAGTTGTTTACTTGGAGCATCCGTCTACTCCTCCTCCCTTCTTTCCCCCTAACTGGCAGGACTGAGGAGAAAACGATGTGGGCTCCCACACCCCTGGCCCCAGAGCTCTGAAATCCCATTTGATGCTTTCCGAGTTGCCCTTGGTATCATTGGTGCCCACGTGGAAGAGCAGCAGGGGGTAACAGTCAGACAGGTGGGCACGCCTCAGCCGTCTTTCCATGACAGTTTGTATTCGAGCCCCCAGCAGGCAACAAACCTCTCTAGACAAGAGGTCAGGTTGGCAGCCGGGTGCCTCTGTCCCCTGCAGCAGGGAGTCACCCACAGCAATCACTCACTGCTTCTTCCAGGTGTCCCTGCGAGGCACGGGGTCCTTCAGCTCAGTTGCTTCACTTGAAGCCACCCGCAGCTCCCCCTCAGTTTGGAGCGCACTAACGCTGTTCGTCAACTGCAAGGCTTCAGGAGGAGCAAGAGTCTTTCTCTTCATACGAGGACTGACCAGTTTCTAGCCTTCATCTTCTACAGTCTTATGACGTCCACATAGCACAGAGCCCGCCTGCATCTCCACTGCTGTGGAGGCTTGAGACTCCTGAAGCTGTAGGGTCTCTGAGAATATCCTATTTATCTCTCCCTCATCTTCTCGGATGCTACCCAGCCTGCTCACTTCCTCCCGTAACTGCTTTATCTGGCAAGACAACTCATCAACCACAGCACATCTTGTGCAGAAAAGCTGACTGTCAGCCTCAGCTTCTGGGAGAGGCCCCAGACACTCTCTGCAGCCTGAGACCTGCAGAGCTGCATCCCCTGTCAGGAGGCCTGTCCGTGTGGAAGCTTTTGACATGGCTGAAGCAGTGACTCCAACAGCTACTGGAGAATGCACTCTGTGGTGGGTCATATCCATATCTGAGGAAGTGTACACTGCTATGACTGGAAATGAAGGGGCCTTCTTGTGCCCTTCTGCATGAACTGCTGCATCTGTTCACTGCCTCTGGGAGCTGTGCTCTAGGCCTGGCTCTTCTACAGGCCCCTCCCTAGCATTAACAGGTGCTTGATCCACCCTAATCAAGGGCCAGCTGGAACAAAGGCCCCAACTCCCTCTGATCAGGGCAACCAAGAGAGCTCGTTAGCAGCAGCTACACCTAGCTAGAGCTTCCCAGGAGAAGTTAAGGCCTCCTCTAGCTGTCCTTGCCTAGCTCTCCTTACCTGTCTGCAGCAAGCACCCTCTAGTTCCTCAGAGGGTCCCCAGAAAGCCCCCACAACTTCCAACAAGGTTCTCAGAAGTTCTAAGCAGAGCCCAGACACTGCTGCACAAACTGCTGCGTCTGTTCTCTGCTTCTGTTCATGCAGCAAATAGCAATTCTACTGGTAACATCCACTATATTGCTACAGGTTAGCTCCAGACCTGACACACCACACACCACATCAGCTTTACTGTACTGGCAATAGATAACCTTGGGTCAAATAACTCTCAGCCTTTTCTGTATCTCGACAGCAGAGCTGGCTACCCACATATTAAAGTGGGCAGTATACCACAAAGAGCCTTCTCTGAGGATTTCTAGTGTCTGAGACCTAACACCTGCCAAGCTCCACATAACAAAGTCTTTTCTTTATCTTCCCTTTCTTCAAGACATTAATGAAGGAAACTAAAAGTCCTGTTACTGTCCCTGAGGAAATATCAACACTCAATTTGACAGCTTAGAAACTACTTTTACTTTGTTTAGTGCCCTCAGTAGCACTTACAATCCCTTAAACTACACTATGGCTGATAAAGAAGAAAATATGCATATCTATTTACTCTGTCATCTAGACACTTGTACTGTGCCTGCAAGCTAAGTATCTGAACATGCTAAAGGAATAATAACAAAATAGAATTTACACTGAAGTTTCCAAACACAGATGGGTTTTAGGGGGTGGGAGGGAGAGGAATTTGTCTTTGATGAAATTCACAAAGCTTTGGTTCTGTGATGGATACACAATAAAGCAGATATTTTGTGTAGTATAAATTAAGGAGAGATTAACGGTCACATTAACCTTCAGAAAACTATAAAAACAGACTTATCCCTTTCAAAGTGGTGTGATATAGTAAAAAAAAAACAAAAACAAAGCTAATGAAATAGACTAGAATCTATCTCTTTTCCTTCATTCAATGGTCTGACCATCAAATGAACAAGTAAACTAATCAACAAAGATTTACAGCAGCATACGCATGAACAAATGCACATAATAAAACCTTACTTGACATTTCATCCAAGTAATGGAGATGTGCAATTAGAGAGATGATAATAAGACATTTTAAAAAGCGCTTGAAAATTGTTCCAAAACTAATTTCAGTGTCAGAAACAACGTTACCATTCCCTTCAACAAAATTTAAATGCATAGAGACATCCAAATCAATCTCTTGGAAGGTACTAAATTGAGGAACATTTTCCCTGTGGTAGTAATAGCCTTTCATGTTTGGTGCTATCAACATAAAATGAAAGTAAGTTATAATGTGCAATGAATTGACCAGAAAGAAAAACCAGTCATGAATATTTTTGTTTACCCCAATTGTCATATGAGTTAATAGCTAGCTGTAGTGTTCACTCCATAATCTTTAAAAAAATTGTCACTTTTCTTAAAGCAAGTATGGTATCACAATTTCTGCCAAAAGAACATCAAGTTTCTCTTTGATCTAAGAGCCCTGGAGAAAAAGATAATGTGTAAACTACTGTACATAAAAGTCAGACTCCTTAAAAATTCATACCAGTACAATATCTGAAACTGATAAAATTCACCTTCACAATATCACCATCAAAAGCAAATGCTTAGAAGAGGCCAAATCAGAAAAAAAAGCAACCCCCTGACAAACAAAATAATTTACATTTCACTTCTGAAGTTATGTGTGCATTGCTACCCACAATACCCAAGTATAATGTCTCCATGAGACATTAAACCGTAAAACAACCCGGCCAGGAGACAAACTGTGTGGGCTGTGTGCCTTCACCTGCCTCACCTACACTCTTTATTCATAATCACCTCCAATGGACTGAGCACTTTCAAACAGGGAAACTCAAACTTTTAAACAAATCTCACCTTGGTAGCCAAATCCTTGAGCGCTGCAAAGAATGAACTGACTCTTAAAAGCTCTGAAAAGTCATAAACATGTAAGTTATACACTGTGCCTGGGAGTCATTTCACTTGCACGACTGAAAGTTGGATGTCCAGTTCAGGCTAGTCACCTCGGCAGTTCTACGGCACATGAAAGATGTAAGCACCTTCAGAAGGTGATTCACCACTTCCTAAGTTTCTAATCAGCCTTTGGGATCAAGTCCTCTCCTAACTGTCAATAAACAGAAATGAATGTGAAGGATAATCAATAATTCTTATGAAATTCTTATGATCTTATGAAATAAAGCAACAAAAAATATTGTTTATTCACAAAAGTAGCATCAGGACTTATTGCTGATATTTACATCCTCTGTGCCCCCAAGTTATAAATAAATTACATAGAAAAGAGGTCAAGATAGAGACAGTACTATAAGATATGTAGCACATATTTTAACCAATCTATTAACAAGGAACAGGCTGTTTCGAAATTGCTATGTCACTGCTGAAGTCTTAAAGGCAAAACAAAAACCAGGTCATCAAAGAGAGAGATTACAAAGCAATATAGTAATTCCAGGAATCCACATATAAAAGTGGTTTTCCTTTTTTTTAAAAAATGAAATACTAGCCCTTTAAAATGAAAAACTGAATGAAGTTTCTTCCTTTAAAGTGAAAAACTGCAGTGTCATATCTGAAATAGCAAAACCTGAATAAAGTGTGTCACACAGCAAAATAGTTAAATAAAATTGATACCATCTAGTATCAGCTGAATACAAGGAGCTGACAGTTATATTTATGTATTACTGTTAGTTAGAGTTTAATTTGTAGAACTGTAGAGCGTCTGCATTGGAACAAAACTGATTGTCCTTTGGTTGTAACCTTGCAGGCTGTTGCTCTAGAATGCTAAACCAATGAGCGAAATATTTTTACCATTACTTCTTGCAGAAACAAACTGTGTAGTAGTTCACGTGTAAAACATCAGGGACGCAATCCACTACGTCACTGTGACAGTTAACTGACACAAAACCGCGCTGTACACATCCAAAGATAGACATCAGTTTTTTCCATTATTCTTTTCCTTATTCATCTTTTAAATATAGTATGTAACTATGTTAAGACATATATATGTCAAAAATTACATGCAGGCCTTTGGTCACTATATGGCATGAGATGATGAAGACATGAAGAAACAGCCTGAAGTATCTTTATGCGTATGAGATAGCACTAATGTCAGTTGGCAATATCTTCTACACAGCATGCTCCTTTTTGTGCTCGAAGGAAACCTCTTTCCAAAGCTCTAAGAGTCTAAAACGTATCTTTCACCTCTTTTATAGAATAGTCTAAAGCATCTTCATTCTTACGTCCCTTGGAGGTGAAAACAAGGCGTGCTGTAAAAAGCAATATGCTACTAAAACGTAAGAAATCTCAGAAGCTCTATCATAAAGTTGGAAGATCGCAAGTATGCACAAGTATATCCAATACAGCACTTTATAGCATCAGGGACTACATCGAGCTCCTTTCTGCTGATGCTGTTGTAGCTAAGACGTGCGTCAGTTTTGCTTCAGTTATTCTACCATGATCTTGTAGCTAAATCAGCAAAAGAAAAGACTAGAGTGAAAGATAACTGAGAATGTCGCAGACAACACGGCAAAAAACGTTCTTTTGGCAGGCAGACCTTTAAGAGACACTGACTTCCCAAAAATACAAAGAAAATGGTCACCACTATATGTGTCATATGCACCTAAATTATGTAAAATATCGTAAATGTTTATCTGTATATATATTCGTGCATATATGTATTCAAATATGTATATTCCTTATACAGCTAATGAACAGCAAGTTTTAAAATAATGCTTTAAAAATTGTATAGCAACTGTTAGGTACATCATCTTCTGGAAAAAACATTAATGATGTACTATATTAGCGCACTCTGTATATGCTAGCTGTTTGATTACTTTAAATATTTTTAATTCCATTATTTTTAAATTGAATCAATTCACAAATTATAGCAGTCTTCCATTGAGATAACATCTGTCCCTAAATCTAGTTTTATCCAGATATTTACACAAACAATAGCACATTTCTTTCAGTGACTGTCCAACTGATTGAAAAGCGAAGATCTTTCCTTAGAAGATAAGCAGAAAAAAAGACAATTAACATTATCAGAGCAAGGTCAATGGAAATCAAAATAAGAAATTTAGGAAAGGTTTGACAGGGGCAGAGAAGAAAAATCCCACAGGATGGTTTTGCTTCAAGTAGAACTCTTGGCAGGTTTGCAACGTTTGCAAGAATGGCAAGTCTGATACAATTAAAGATGGCCTCAGAATGGTACATGGAGCAACAGCATAATTCCATACACACGTGGTTTACAACAGTCCTGCTCTTGGAGGCATCCAGTTGACCTTCCCGCATCATGGAAGAATGAAAATTTGATATAATTCTTTGAAGAACAGCACAGTATTGAAAATTTCCATAAAATCTCCACAGCAACTAACTTCCCACCAAAGACTTGTTAACTGGTATTGACATTTTAAAGTCTTCTAAAAGACTTTATGATTATGTGAAGCAAACACCTGCTGAATAACTGCAGTAGCATATATTATAGGCAGCCCTTAAGTATCTGAAACAGATTAGGGAAATAATTTTGCTACTGCGTAAAATATAAGGTAAAGATTTCTTCCCACACCAAGCACAATTTGCCACAAACGTGATGCCCTTCTGTTCTTTTGCAGAAAGTCCTTTTGCAAGTTTGTGTTTCTCATTTCATGGACAGGGAAGGAGAGGCAGGAGGATGACAATTTTAACGTGGCAATAATTAAATTTTTGTCCTAAAAAGACCACAGAAAAGATGGCAGAGACAGGCAAGAGACACTCACATAAATGGCTATCAAATACAATGTATTTTTAAGTACTTCCTTTCATGATGACTGTATTTGGTTGTTACATTATTGATGACATACATTATATGACAATTGATTAATAAGAATACTTGGCTCTCTCTAGTAAGATCACTGAAGTGTAAGAAAGTGTTGCTGAAAACATTCACACTGCATTAACCCCTCTGGGTGCTGTCCAAATTCAGTGTTGGTAACTACATTCTGTTTCGTTAATATACTCACGATTATTTCAACTACATGAAGCCACTTTTAATCGTCAGTGTCTGAGAGTTCACATGTATCATAGATTTTTTTGCAGAACTTACAGCTAGTAAATTAGTGAAAAGCTCAAGAGTCCTGGTGACTGAAAGGAGCTTTATCTACATAAACTATCATTCTTATTTTAAAGTACATAAAAACAGTGATCTGTGATATAAAAAGAGGGATAGCACTTCACAAGACTAAAAGGACCATGAATAATAAACATAGGATGCAAAGAGAGAAGTGTTATCATCAAAACAAACAGCAAGAGGAAAAGCTTAATTTGGACAACCAGGAGTCTAACAGAATGTAAAGGTGCTATATATCCAAACAAGTAAATTAAAATGGTTATTTTTAAAATATCACATTCGATTAGTGACAATTTGGAGAGAATGAAATTCCGCAAAAATTCAAAAATAGAGAGAATTGCTACTCTGTAAGCTTGAAGATCCATGGGGCTGGCCTCATCTGTCCTCTCTCGTCAGTGGCCACCTCCTGGACCATCCAACCTTATCTTCCTACCACTGCCTGATCTCTTATCCATAAGGTGAAACAGGAAGCACAAAGTAGAAGCTAATGCTGTTATGAACATTATCAACTTCCACTTTGGGTTGTTTAGCTCTGCTTTTGTTTAGCCAGGGAGCATACAGTGAATACTGTGAAAGGTTTCTCAACTATTTAGAGAAATATTTAGAAATATAATGAATGGATAGGCTCCCTAAACTGCCAAGGAATGTTTACAGGAAGAGCTAGGAGATGTGGGGACAGGTATACAAGTAAGGAGTTGCTAAGGATTTGTGAGGCTGGGGAGGGGGGAAAAAGGGACTAGGATTTCCATGCAAATGGAAAGAAGGACAAAGAAGAAGAAGTCGTCAACTACTGAGTAATAGCATGGTCAGATATATTTTTAACAGCTGGTTCTATTAAAATAGTCCAAATAGCACTACTCTCAGGGCTGTAAAACATGCAAAGATCTAGTTTTAGCACAGAGTTTCAGTGACAGTTTTCAGATTTTTCTTCATAGAAATTCAAAAAATACAATATAAGGAAAACAGAGATGACATTTACCAATGAAGTATTTGGCTGTTTTTATACTAATACATATTTTTCAAATTTCTATGGGCATGAATGAACTTTGACATTTTTGAACAATATTCTTTTTAAATAATCATGATCTGTTTTGTGAACTTTCCCACCCATCACTTCTTTTTTAACATCAAAATCAGGTGTTTATAAATAAAAGCTGTTTTTGCCAAGTGCACCACTCCCTGTTTGTAAAGTGAGATGAGAGCTTGATGTTTATGTGGTTAAATACAATTTACACTTCCTGCCTTTGAGGTGCAGCCATAGATCATACTGTGTTATTTATCTTGCTTACTCTAGCTGTTTGTGATGAATTATTAAAATATGCCTGAAAGCATGAAGCCATTTGGAAGTAGGGTCTTCCTGGGGAGTAGAACAGATAAAAGCACTGAGATAAAACAGGCAACTCTGTCACCAGCAGACTCGAGTAATACTGCACAGAAGAAAAAGCACATTTTATTGGTCAAATTCTGCTTTCAGCCACACCAGTAAAACCTCGCTGACTTCAGCGAATACAGTAGGCTTAATTCATCAGCCGCATAAAACTAGTGAATATCCAAAGGCAAAACAGCCACGGGAAGCATGGAAATGTAAGTTACACTGTCAGTACCCCCACAGCTAGGCTGCAAGACGACTGCGACAAGAGACTACTGCAGCAACAAAAACGGGTCCTAGCAGTTGCTATACAGTGTTGTGAAATGTAGTTTCTTGTAATCGTGTGACTCCTGGCTGGACTCTTTTGCATCTAGGACTACAGCTGATGCTCCTTTGGTAACTGGAGTCTTTGTGTAGCTTCTTTTTTATCTCATGAGGGGTGAACTACTACAGGAGTTTTTCTTTCAGTGGAGGCACCAGAATGGTCCTTTTCTCATATGGTCTTTAAGTTGGGTGAAAGATACAGCAGCAAAGTGTGCCTGGCTTTTAAAGTAATCAGGAGATAAATTCTTTGGTAGATATTGCCATCTCTAATTTTATAGGATCTCCTCATTTTAAAATTTTTCTCTTAGCTGTAAATAATTCCAGCAAAACTTCAACTGTCTAGATCAAAATTTTGCATGTCATATATCCCAGATTAAACTTTTTAGACAACTTTCAGGGGAAAAAAGGCTAAGCCACTTCTAAAAACAAAGTCAGAAGGAAACCTTTTCATGTCTTGTTAAATTCTTAGAGCCATTTCACAGAGATGCCAAAGTGTCCTAGTCCTTGCAGCAGGACATGAAACTTAAGAGAGGGCAGGCAGCAGACTCACAAGATCTGCCTTTTTTGGACTACCTAAATAACTGGGTGCGTTATAAAGTTAGGAAAATAAAAGTTTGCACATTCTAAAGTAATGCATGTCAGAATTTAGCAGCTAAATTCTTCAAAGGTTTGTTTTCCCAGACTATTTAATCTGTGTTATGTAGAGCATGCACTGACATTGCATATTCACTGTATTCACCATACCCTGTCAAGAACTCAAAAGATTGGGCTGTGCTTTCCTTTCGGTCCTACCCTCCAGACAGAGATCAATGAGGCAGCAATCACTTGTACAAGGGAGGAGAGACGTCTCCCCCTGCAGTTCTCAGAGTCACTTCTGGGATCCGGCTGCATGCATGAGTGGGAGATGATTTGACTATTCTCTATAATGATATCATGTGTAGAGAGGAAAACAGGCAGAGCACAAAAGAGCAAAGAGAAGAGCAGATGGTCAGGCTGGGACAGAAGAAAGTGTAAAACTAGGCTGTAAAGGACAGCTTGGAAAAAAAGATGAGTAAGGAGAGATGGGAGAGAGAACTAAGAAAATCATTTGAGGGTGGCAAGGGGTTTGGGTAACAGAGAAAAATAGAAATAATGTCCTTTTGTCAAAGTTAGGTTTTTGTTTGACTAATTACAAGATATTTGAGTTCTGTTTAGACTAAAACATCTACATAAAGAAAAATTAAGTTTTTAATATTAATAAGTACCCTTTTTAAGTGAAAAAAATGATCTATTTTACTTTACCAAAAAAATGAAACAAACTTTTCCAAAAATGTCTTTCCTTCCCTATTTAGGGGACCAAAATGTTTTCTGAATTCAACCCAATTCTACGGGCAGTTTTATTCAGCCCTGAATTTTTAGTAGACAAATTACTTGACTAAAAATGTTACACTACTACTATAAAAAATGGTCATGGAATAGAACTCTTTGGAACAGAATTTAACAGAAATAGGCATCTTCTATCAGCAAAATGCTGTGAATCCCAAAAGCAAGGTATCTCATCTCCAGCATGATTATTTTATATAAAGATGACCACCCTATTACAGCTGTGTTGGTTCATGTGCCAAGAGGTCTATGCAATCAGTGTAAAGTTTCTAGTTCTGCAGTTGAACCATTTGGGCAGGTTGGAGAGGATTTTCACAAAACTTACAGTTTGCTTCATCATAAAGTTAGGAAATGATAGGCATGTAGGAACAAGAGGTAAAGGTTTCAAAGTCACACATTTAACAGTTGACAAAAGTCAGAATCGTAGTTACCTTTGTACCCCTGGTTAGCACTTAACCTCAGTTGTGCATAAGTATTAATTATGTGAGCCTATATCACTCCATGTGTCTCTTCCCCCTTTCAGAGCATAGGACAAATGATGTTCAGGTCTACACGGTTGCAGCTGTCTGCAATATTTCTCTAGTAACAAAGAAGGCCGGACTTTGCCTTCTAAACTGGATGTTGGGTTGGATAGCTGGATGCTGCACTGCCTGCCTGGACTCTCACCTGGTTTCCCCTGTCCACCAATCTAGTAGTTTCAAAACGTATTCTCGACAGGCAGTCAGAATTCATATGTTTTATTTTCTGGGAACCTTACTTATTTCTGCGAACCTTGCTTGAGATCTGAGCTGTTAAAACAGACAGTTTTAGCTGCAGTTAAAATCAGTGAGAGCTGTGATTTCCTTTCTTCTTTGCAAGGTGTAAAGTCGCATACCTCTCTCAGAGAAGGTTAGCAATATAAATTCATTAAATACTTGCTTGTGAAGCACTGAGGTGCTGTACTGCTGCGTAACCCAGAAAAGGTTATGAGGAAATTAATATTTTGTATTTAAAGTAGGATTTGGATGATTTACGAGTCAAGCCTCAAACCACGCATTTCAAGATGAGGCTAAACTGAAATAGTGACTAGCTTTATCTTTCTCACTTTGAGAGTCCTGTTCAGCCGGTACGCTGAATAAAGCAAAGTTTATGGAAAAAAAGTTATGTGATGATATAATTAGCTACAAAAGTATATTGCACTTAACATCAGCAAAGCTGCCCTGTTTTTTTAATACTTTAAGGTAACAACAAAATTATCTAAAATCAGTAGAAAAGAATACAGTACAAAGCTGAAATTTTCATCACCGTTGACTTTACTTCCCTTCCTTAACACACTCATTCCTAAAGTCCAAAAATCCACAAAAATCAGAAAACTATTCTAGCTTCTCATCAGCAATAATAATTTATTATTCTTAAAAATGCTGACTGAAGCTTCACTTAGAAGTCAATGTTTTCTTAGTATGTTAATACGATTTTTCTTTGTTCAAAGCAAGTTTTTAGCCTTTACTTAACATAAAGAAATCTTGACATTTAGATAATATCAAAGCAGTCTCACTGCCAACTGGTTTAGTATAAAAATGCAATGCTTTCTATTTAAACCATATAGAGGAAAATATAGGATAATTCTTGTCACAAACCATATTACAGTTTAAACTCTACAAGTGACAGATGTTTTTAAGGACTTTAATGAGTTTTTTCACATTTTCAAGGATAGGCCAAAGCAAAAAAAGGACCAACATTATCTAAAAGTACAGCAACATGCAATATTTAGGCCTTTGCCTCTTTAGGTGAACATTTTCTACCCAGCCACAACACTATGCAAAAATAACTGAATATATAAATACAAGATGTAAAAATTACTTTTTGAGAAAGGCAGCATAAAAAGAAGCTACTTGCTAGGTCACTAAGTAGCTGGCAGTGAAACCTCAATTTTTGTCCTTGTTCCAAAGATCACCTATGTATTTTACACAAGAGGCTGCCCATTAGAAGATGTGAAACAGAAGAATCTTCTTTCTCCTTGGGTGAATTTTGTAAAAGTAGAGGGAGGGGATATGAGGTGATTTCAAAACTAAGTGTTGACCGCTACTGCATTTTATGAGGAACTCAATTCTGTACAGGTCTGATAGGACACTCAGGTATATTTCCTGATTGAGTCATCAGGAGGCTTTAGTAGACAAAATGTTCTTAAGCACAGCTGGTCCTGAATATGAGTTGGACATGAAGACACCCACCACTGTCTAGACTCAAGCAATTTTTCTTACAGGTTGAAATCAAGGGTCATTTGCAGTTTAAATCCCTTCAAGATTAGGCAATGGCCCAGTAAGGTTTACAGAACTACAGTTCCAAGGGTTTGGATTTAGCTGCCTAAGTGCTGTTACAATGGCAATTTAGGTGCCTGCAATCCTTCCTGCAGTCTAGCCCTAGAAATCTTTGCCTCTTGAATGCTCCACAGACCTGATCAAGTGACAGAAGCCAACAAATCCAGAGCATGAGTCATAGTAAAGCACACAGAAAAGCAGAAAGGAGAACGATAGGACAGAGTTTGGGGGGGAGCACAAGCCAAAATTCTAGGAAGTCATCAAAAATTCACAGAAAATCATATTTTCAGTAATAGAATGTGTATAGAAGAGGGATTTTTGGAAGGAGTCCCTTAAGATCTCTCTTTTCTTTTTTTTTTTTCCATGTGAACTGCTTCTTCTGTCATATGCTGTAATGCATGTAGTGATTTCCAGTTCAGTGAATTGTATATATATGTTTTCCGTCAAAGTTAATGGGAAAATTGGACAACTAATTCCTCAGAAACTGTGCTTACACCTTACAACCATAAGCATTACAGCTATTAGATACATTGAGGCATCTGTATTAAAATGCTTAACCATCTTATGAACTCCTAAATGATTTTTAAGTGTCTCTTTACAACATTTGCTCACAGGGTGTACACCTGTGGCTTGTTTGCAAGGCAAAAGGAAAGAGAAAAGGGATAGATAAATGAAGTGCACATAGGTATACAACAGAGAGACAAGAATATTTTTACAGTCTGGATTTCAGGATCTATATAGACATTCACAGGTACAATTACTAAGCTAAGATGCCACAAGTGAAAAGCCCTGGGACCCATTGAACACACTGCAAATTTTGCAGTGAATTAGAGGCAAGTCACTTAGCATAGATACTCAGTTTAATTAATCATTTAAATTCTACAATTTGTAAGTAAAGAAAATATTTCTAGGCGTAATTTTTCTTAAGGTTCACTGTGAAAATACCAATAATGGAAGCTAAGCAACTGGGCTCCATATTTAAGTATACTGTATGCAGTAGTCTTCCTGTATATACAGATATATGGCTATGCTGTTTCTATGTAGTAAAACTTTGATACTTAAATACTGTTGGTTAATGTGTTCTGGCTGCTACTAAGATATTCCTCAAAGAAAGGTTTTGAATGTCAGTCCAAACTTATTAGCACTCTAAAGCAACTGACTACTAATAGATCACATGTCAAGACAAGAACTGGAAGCAGTGCCAAATGCCCTAAATTCATTGCAGTGTTTTTAGCAATAATTTCTGTCAGTGAACAAGCTCATCTAAGCTACAAAGTTGTGTGAATGGAGCACAGGTGCACACTGCATCACTTACATGATGGAGTTCCAGAGGGTTACTTTTATTAAACTAGGAAATCATCAATAGGCCAACCGAAGAGACCTGATCTGCCAACATAATATCTACATCTTCAAAAGGGTGTTTGATTCAGTCAGTTTTGACACTGCCCTGTTGCCTGAATGAATTAGAAGCAAAATAAATTGGAGGAGGAGGAGAAGAGCAGAAGAAAATTGGATCTGAGTGGATTGGACAGAAAAGCTAATGTACTTTGCCAGTAAGTGCTCTCTCTGAGGAAAGCAACCTGAGATATAGGATACGAGGCAGGAAAGCAGGATCTCACAAAAAACCAAGCCAGGATCAGCAATTGAGGGTAGAGACATCTACAGTTTGATCTTGTGTAACTAGTTCAATCTTGAATTTCTTTTGCTTCCTTAGTGTTCTTACAGACACTCATAACTATGCTGTCTATGCCGGGAAATGTAAATAACTATATTTAGTTGCACCTTTTCTTAACTTAAGCAGCTACTGATCAGATTTCAAGATGATGGCTATGAGGGCGTTCCTCATCCAAGCACATGCAGAAGCTAAAAACTGCAGTCCTGAAGCACAATGCCACAGCCTTCTGACATAAAGGTCCAGCTAAGCAAAGACTATCAAGATTTTCTTTCACAGACAGCCTATAGGTTTAGATCTGGTTATCACAGGGAACCAGAAAGATATGGGATTTTCCAAAAGCCAGTCACTGTCACAAGTTTTCTGACACGTGGTTAAAGGCTTGAAACCTAATGATTCCAAGGAAATTCAGCAGAAAGCTGGGTAGCTTAAAACAAACAGTTTCTGAATATTTTATGTGTTACTATCCACTGAAAGGCACTCTCAGTTAGTATATCTCGGGTGTGTCAGGGTGAGGGGAGCTTTCAGCTTTTCAGGATTTGTCTTTTTCTACTCCATTTTGTGACAAGGGATGATGCATCCACATGAGTAACATATAATTCAGTCATTTTCTCTGAAAAACCAATTTGATATTTACATGAGTGAGCGAATAATAATTTGCTTCTGTTTTTCTGTTGAACATTATAGGACATAGAGAGAGCAAAACTGCAAAATTAGTCTCTATTGCCTGACATAAAAATGTTTTTGTTTAAAAGACTAACAGTTATCCTATCATTTTCTATATACTTCCAACCCTCAGAATAGTTAAATGTTTCTTTTGAACTAATGAATGTAGAGTTTTATACATTACTATTCACACTTCTAAATTCTCTATTATTTGTATAAAAGATATAATTGGAAGGTTGTTATCTTCAGCATTCCTAAAGATAAAATTCAAATTATGGGTATTTTTATCACCCAATAACACAATCCTATCCTTGCTGGAAACAGAAGTCTTTCTTCTGGAACCCTGTAACCATTGTTTCACTATTACTCCCACTGGGTGTTGTTACCTCTCAGTGTACTTTATTTGCAAGCATATGGATTTACACCATAGAATAACATAAAGGAAAAAGTCACTGGTAAATCCCACCAGGTATCCTTCTTTTTTCCTCTCTCCCTTTCCTCTGAAGGGCAGATTGTGTCTAAGAAAAGTGCTTCACATTTCTGAATGACATATCCATATTTTCATTTCCTGATTTCAAAACAAATGACCGTCTCTCTTATGACTACAGAGAACATGAGAACATTCCTGGCAAAATCCTCACTATTTTATTTTTGATTTTTAACACATCTTGTTTGAATTTAGGGTAAGGAACTGACAATGCCTCTTTCTTAACTCTGTTTTGTTTTGTCTTTTCCTACTGTGGATATATTCCCCATGGAAAGGTAAGGGCTCCTGAAAGAGGACAAAGTAACAGGGGCATTGGGTCAACAATTTCCAAGAAAAGAGCTCTCCTTCTACCAAGTCATAAGCTTGGTTGCTGTAGCAGTTATGTTTAAACAGATCTCTTGTTGAAGATATGCATCACCTGGCCCTGATATGCATCACCGAGGCTTAGTTTGAGGGCTTCTGCTATCCTACTACAATGCAACCGTTTCTACCCAAGCAACCAGCAACACACCAATCTCCTGCAGAATGAGGATCAGTGGTATCTTCACTGGCTGGTAAAACAGGAAACTTAGCTTTTGAAACAAGTTTATTCAAGCCTCATTCATTAATTCATTTTCTGACAGGTAGAATTGTGCAGGGGATTTGCCCAGGAGCTCCGACAGGAGATTTCATAGCTGAGTTTTCTGAGGTAGCATCAGTCAACAGTTCAATGTAATAAAAACTTCATCAACTGAAATACACATAGGTTTGGAGTAAGAACTTAGCTGGCGAGAAGGGTCTTTCACCCTCCTCACAACTACCCCTTTTCCTGCACACAACTCCAGCTGCATTAACTCCTATGCATTGGCTTTCTCCGAGCCCACATAAACGTTACTCAGTCAGGATTTAGATATTTCTAACCATGGATACCGCCACCCCACTGGGAATTCAGTCAGAAAACTGGAGAACTAAATTACACCATCTGCGTTCCCCATTATGGGAAATACTTTTCAAATACATTTTCAAATCCTAAGTGAGTTGAGATTTAAATATTGACTGTACTTTAGAAAGAAAAAGGACAGGACAACAAAACCAGCAACTTTGGAAATCAGCCCAAACCCCAGTAACGATATTATGAACCATCTCTCAGAGTACTTTGGTAATGGGAAAAATTTGGTCATTCTCCTACCACTGCAAGCAGCTGCCAGGGTAATCAGACACTTCTTTCTAAACCCTGCTTATGCAGCAATCATAGTTTATTGTCCAGGCTTGAAGGACTCCATGCGCTGGAGGCTTCCAGAGAGCTTCTCCAGCACAAATGATCACTGGTCTGTTACTAGCTAAGTAGTCCCCTTCCAGGAAGCAATAGCTGCTGCAGCCTCAACAGCCTCAGCAAAACGCTCTGTGCTGCTCCATCATGACTTGACTGCTTACAACTTGTAGTGGGCCTCGAGATGAAACAGTGACACACGAGATCTCAAATCTGAAACTCAGTCCCAGGCTCTTTGACACCATCACAGCACAAGGAAGCACTGCTAAGAATAATCCTTACCCCAGAAATGGTAGATATTTGTCTCTGTCAATGTATACTAGATTCAGCACAACTTAAAGAACTTCACACCATGTAAGAGCATGTTTGCAAGTAAGGCCTTCAGATCCAGCCACCTCTCTCTGCTTGCCTACAAACGCCATCAAGAGCTTCCTACAAGGAACTCCTCCTGCAATTCTTTGAGCTGCTGCTTTCCTTGTTCACCAACTCATCTGCCTCACTGCAGTTACCTCACTCTTACGGCTTCAGGTTGTTTGCATCTTTTTATCCGACGCAAATAATATTTAGGGTGTTATTTTAAGTCTGTGTCCATTAGTAACCAGTTATTAATGAAAATACCCATTTAAAACACTTTTTCCCCTAATATTTATTAATCCTTCTTTACGTTCTGCAATTAACTAGAAAATCAACCAAGAAAAATAGGAAAGCATTATCCTACACGTGAAGTGTGTTGCTTCCATTTTCATAGTTTTGAGTAAAATAACCTTAGTGATTAACAACCCCTTTACAAATTTGAAGGATTTATAAATGTAATTCCTTTATTTACCTCACCATGGACATGTATTTATGGGTATGAGTGTCAATATATTAATGGTATAAACTTTGCTAAGTATAAAGTAAACAACCTAAAATAATAAGACAGCTGCATGCATACTTATAGTCCTATCTTTAAACACAAGGCCAAATCATTTTAAGTTTAAACTGTGAACTTCAGTCTATATTCATAAAGGTAGTGTTTTTCAGATAGTTACTCAATATATTTGTCAAAACAACAGGCATGTCAATGCACTTCTGCCTTTGTGGAATTTTTCATAGAAAGGTCTAAAAAAACCTTTTGTGTCATCTTGCTGGAGCGTTCACAACCTAGAAATTCCATAATGGTTCAAATTATAAAGAATACAGCAATTGAAGTAAAAAACAGTTAAATAGCCCATCCTTTTTTTTCCTTGCAGTTCTCTCTCTGCTCCAAAAAACCCCAAAAGAATCAAAGCTTGGAAATCAATCAATAGGAGGACACAAACATTAGGGATTCACAAGATCATTTTCACTCAGTTTCATACTCACTGGAAAGCTACCAACTTAAAGTTGGGTATCTGATGTGAGCCTTTTCAAAGCAACAGCCATGTTAAATTATGTCTCTTGCTTGACGCTGGAAAGTGTGGGGTAACAATATGTGATAGTGTCACTTGTATTGCAATCCAGCATCACTAGTCAAATAGCTAATTTTTTACTGGTGGGATGGGAAAAAGCAGTCTAAGTTACTGCGTTGAGCAAAACAGCCTACATTTTGTGGAGTGATTGAACCAAATATATGGTTATTTGGATATTTGTTACTGCTAGGGCTGAATTACAAGCATCGAACTCTAAATTAAACTTCCCTGCCCACTGAGAGGCACGCAATACTCTTTTTTTTCTTCACACGCTCTTTTACCTGGTGAGTGTTTCAGTAATTTTACAGAGTGGAGCAGCATCAGTAGAAGAAATTAAGAGAAGCTAATGGCAGTGTATGCCATAACTCACTTGCAAGGTGACAATCTGGAAAGGTAAGAGAGCTGAATTTAAATCACAATTGTGAACTAAGCAATCTCTGAATTGACTGAATACTAAGTGTGACCTTAGATTTCTCACACAACTAGGCCTACTGGACAAAAGGCCCTATTGGGAATCTAATCCATCCCCCCCTTTTTTTTTTTTTTACTTTTTTTGTTTTCATTTGTTTTGGAGGTGCTTTTTGGCCTTTAATGACAGGTAAAGCATTCTCAAAATGCCAAAATGATTCATTAGACATTTCCAAAACGAAATGTTCCAGCACTCACAAAATCTTTTAATGTTGGGGCAAATAAAATGTTTCATTCAACCAGAAATAACATTTAAAAATTAATTTTGCCAGGAAAACCCATAAAAACATTTTCTGTCTATGTGCATGCATGCATGTGGATGACAGTTCCTTCAAATAAGCAAATAAGCTGAGCCAAAAAGTCAAGTGTTTTTTACAATACTTGTTCAAACCTTCTTCAAAATAAATCCTCTTCTGCTGGTGATTTTGTAGGAAGGTTTGCTCGTGCTAAGCCACATCTTACCTTTACAAATATAAACCCCACTGACTGCAGTGAGGTATCCTCACATCTCACATGGAACCGTCCAACACAGACAAGTAGCAAGAGGCACGTCATAGTCACATCTGTAACATACGGCTGGACCAGCAATGTTACAAACACATTTGTATGCTGAACAGCTAGCTTGAAACTCCTGCCTTGTTCAGCTTGAAAACAGACATGAACAGAGAACTGTTGACCCTGTGTATTAAAGGGAATAAAAGTGGAATAAGTTGCTACCAAAAAACCCTTAGGGTATTCTGGACTTATTTATGAGGGGGGAGATGCAATGCATAGCCCGTTCTGTATGAAAGGAGTTACATACAATTTTGATGCAAATTCAGTGGAAGTGAAAATAAATCATTTTAAAATATTTCACTAAAGTTATAGATGAAATCCAGACCAGAACAAGGATATGTGTTTTCGAATTCCATCTTTTTGTGCAATACATCCATCACAGCTTAAGAAATCTTTTATCTGCTTGATCAGAGTAGAAATTCTTTGTTACTTTCTCATCACTGCTGAATTTTTTTCCTTTCCATTAAGAAAGCTTCCAGCCTGAGCTATTTGATTTTTCATAGTATCTTTAAACCTCAGTTCTAATTGAATCAACAGAAGTACTATCTAATCATATTGTTCTGCTATTTATGAAGCTTCATAAATCTCTCGGCAAGTAAATTAGTGTCATATCAAACTGCTGAGCCTGAATTTTGCTGGCAGAGACAGATGTAGGGCACTTGCATTTAGTGTGGAACAGCAGATCCTGTTTTAAAAGTAAATTCCCCAGAATTTCCTAATCCAGTTTATTCAGGAGTATGACTCTGTTATGTGGGTCAGCTACAACTAAGAAAATGGTATCTAAGTTGCAGCTTGCATAAAGCTGCATGCCATTTATCCATTCTAATATGTTTCTTACTATTGATTAAAAATAGTAGCATTTTAACTTTTAACCACAAAATTATATTGTTTCTTGTTTTTCGCAAGATAAACTCTTAATTACTTTTGAAAAAAAGTCATTTCAGTGAAAGAACATTTAGTGATGGCATAATAACAACAAATCAAAGTTTTCATATATCTAAGGCAGCCCATATGTAGATGTGCAATCCCAATTTGCAAAGATAATTTTGCAGTCTCAGTTGAGAAAACTAAATGTGGTTGTCGTCCTTCAAAAACTCAATAATCTGCCACATTGAAATGTATCATTTAGCAAAATGATTCTAATTCACTTGTCTCTTCTCACAACTTGCTGACACTTAACATGCCTGTCATCCTTTTGGTTATCAACATCCAAACTTATGTCTATTGACTTAAAGGACTGTTGGCATTATAGAATTTGATTTTATGAGCCAAAACCTTTTACATCAGCTTTTGGACTCTATTTTCTGTAGTACATAATATTCAAGGCATATTAAAACACTATTCCGAAGACAGACAGAGGGGAAGGATGCTGACTAAATGGAAAAAGTACATTGTACGATTTAATAACTATGAAATAATTTATATCCCCAATAATGATTTTTGGAAAACCCTAGATGTTATTTAAATTCTATCTTTCAATCAGATGTTGCATATCAGAAGAAAAATAAGGAAAACAAAATCGAATTTTACATACCAGATTCTCAACATAAGTAAATCATAGTAGGGAAGTTTACAGAGACAGGTTAATTTACTGCACCTGAGGACCTGATGCTATAGACACACAAAGAAACACCCGCTCCAGCATATAAACACCACAGCCAACATGTATTTTCAAATAAGACTATACCTACAGGTAGCATCTTTAATAAAAGCGCTGATCATCTGCCACTCCAAAAGCAATAGTTCTGGAAATCAGACCACTCTTCTTTAAATGTTTAAATGGATGTTATGTGAGTAATGCTAAAGAAAATGAGTTTGAAACATTGCCTTTATTCATTTTTATATGAATAATACATACACCTACTCTTAATTAGTTCTTCAAACTTGTGTTTTACATATCAAAATTAAATATTAGCCCACCAAATGCCTCCAAAATGCATTCCAGTATTTTCATTTTAATGTGAGGCATGCAGTCAGACTATTAACTCTAAATTAATACATTGTGAGCCATGCAATACACACCCACAGACACCCCAAGTTACAAATATTAAGTTCATATAAGTTCAGGTGGCTATTCTGGACCAAGTTCAGGCTCCAATGGACTGGACTTCAAATTGGAAAAGCCTTAAAATTTTTACCTTTAGGTTTGGGGTTTTTTTGGATGGGGTGTTTTTCTTGCCTTTTTTTTTGCTTTTTTTTTTTTTTTAGTGTTTGCTAACTTTTGGGTATATTTTGACCTAGTCATCCATATACTGAGCTATAATAAAACTACAGCCACTTCTGAAAATATTGGTCAAGCTTTAGGTGGCTCATATTTCTAATGACTTTTCATTGTTTGTACTATAATAGGCCAGCACTGCTTTGTCATCTTTTATAAATATCTTGAAATTTCTGCTGTTTTATAGGATACTTGAGAATTGTTCAGAATACTTAGCTCACATGACATTAAACATATTCTGATGGCAGCTGAGCATCTTTCAACATAAGACCAAGACCGAAGAGTATGAGTAGTCAAGATAAGAACATTTAAGACTACTCTAAAATAGGAGTTAAAGGACAAATATGCCTTTTAAGAAGCAAGATGGGCAGCATTCAAAGGAATCAGGTAAGCTGTGATTAAGTCCCTTTCTGCAGAAGGAAAAGCCTCTGTAAAAAAAAACTGAAGTTGAATGAGTCTTAAATTCTAAGAGAAAAAACACCCTTTCTCTCTAGAACACAGTATAAAACTCAAGCCCAAATGTGAATAAATTACAGATAAATCTGCCTGAGGCCTAGAGTTCTATCCACAAGACTTACAAATAAATAAAATGTCTCTTTTGTTCCAACAGAAATCTTTACACAAAAAAATTAATTTAACTGGTGTGCTGCGGTAATCAATCAAAATAATAGTCCAAAGGGGATTTTTTCAAGTAATTCCTGTTGACAATAACTTTTTTTCTCTTATTTTTCTAGTGCACTGCATATTCCATTTAATTCTTCTGTGATGCTCAAAAACTATTAAAATATTCCAATTACTCCAGGGGGGAAATTACTTTTTTCAAATATAGCTTTGTATATATACACAGGTATTTATATCTGTCTTCACAGAATGTTCTCTAATTTAGAGAGATGGTTTTCTTATGTTGCACCACCACAGTCTTTCAGTTCTTACCATCAAGCACTTTACTAACATAGTTCTGGATATCTAAGTTCTCCAATTGTTTTACTGATAATATTGTGTTCAATGTACTAATGTGGTGGAAGATTTGGAGCAAGGAGACAACTGACCAGCTTACGTGTACTAATGTTAAATTGTTCTGTAGCCAATCTCACTTTTTCGAGCCATCACTCTAACAAAGCACCCTGGTATGCCTTTGCTTCATTCTGAGCTTGACTGGACTATTGCAAGAGATAGCTACTGAACATCTAGCCATTGACTTAAGTAGAAGTAGAATCTTGACTCAGATACTCAATATCAGTGTAACAATACTGCTAATTACACCCTTAGGAAAACTGCCACTGAAATATATAGGCAAAGAATTCTCCTTTATATTCCAATCACCATTATGTTGATTAATAAAAAATAATATAAAAAATGTTTGAGTCTTGCTACAATAAACATCAGCATTTCAATTACTGCCTGTCAATCTAAGTGGATTTACATGGAGCATGCCTAATAGGTACCTTTGTTCTGCTACTTTCCTCCTAGACCCCTTAGAAGGATTTTTGGTTTTCAGGTAACAAGCTTTTTTTTTTCTTTCCCCTCGTGGGGGAGAGAGGGGAAATTTTATATGCTACATTTACTCTAACATTAATGATTTCTTAATAATATGAAAATCTATTCTATTTAGGAGTTAGGGTAATGATATGTAAAACCATTCCATTAAATGTTTATAATTCTATAAAGCAAACTAATTCCTCCAAAGTACAGGTCTTAAAGTATATTGCTTATTAAAATGTACACAGCCTGTTTGGCCTGCATATAAAAGGGAATGGTGACGCTCAAAAGCCTTAAACTGCGTTAATCCCATAGATGAAGACAGAGTTTCAAAAATATTCCTGAGTAATGAATTCTATTCCAAGAAGTCTTTTATTGAAAACCACTTGATCTAGTATGACTTAGGTGCTTTTGAAGCACTACAACAAAAAGCTACTTTTTATACTAAGGCCATCAAATCCAAAGAAAAAAAGAAAAAAGAAGTTTTTTCCAACCAACATGTTTTCCTAAAAGATGCATAAGGTTTTTCCACAGGAAGTCTCCCTACTGTGTCAGGAACATAACATGGACCCTGCAAATCACTGCATTTTTTTTTTCCAAAAAGCTGAAACACTGCTCAGTCACAATGGACAAAGGACTACTGTGCTTACCCAGACATCCTGAAGATATTCAGAAGATACAATAGGTTTCCAGTGCACTGGACCTGACGTGCATGGGCAAACTGATGCACACACGCACAGCAAGACCAGTCCTCCCACTCTGAAACCCAAAACGGCTTCACTGATAATCAGAAAAGCCAACTGTAAAGCATCCAGGCTGGCTGATCATCCTAAACACTAGTTATCTACTATGAGAAACTGACTGATAAGAGCAAACACAGAACAGATTATCCAAAAGCAGAAAGCAACAGATATAGGGGCAAAAAACTAAGGAGCACAGCTGGTGGAGTGAAGATAATTAAGCAGAGCACCTCATAATAAAGCCATATATGACCCAAGCTACTGTTAATGATGTGCAGGCAATATGATTAACGTAGCTAACGGAGGGCCAGCAATGAAATGAATTGTGCTGAAGTCCACTAATAACTCGGGGGAGGTCTTTTTGTCCAGGATCAGAACAGTACCTATATCATACTGAGGCAAAAGTCTGGGAAATGAAATAATCTCTTAATAGCAATGTACCCATTAGCTGGATCCTTCTCAGACTGTGGAAGTGATGAACAGAGCAGAGACATGGAGGGGGGCAGTGGCTGCCTTTTCCAGCAAGTCCTCAAAGACTGAGGAGCAGGATGGTCAGGACGACTGCTCGAGTATTCTGCAGGGTAATGGGGAAGGAAGAAGATGGAAAAGGAGCTGTATTTTTGTCTTCTAGAGGCTACTCTGTTTAGTGAACTTCATAATTAATCATTCTAATAATTACTCTGGGTTACTTAGATATTTTATAAAACACATGTTCAGAAAATTCTTTTTCTTCACGTCTACTTGCTCAACTCATTGCATGTGAGTGGGAAAGCATTGCGCATTGAGCATTTAGTATCAGTCAGTTTCTCATGTTTCAGAACAGGTTTTATGATGGTGGTAACTCAGGTCTTACTGCTGCCAGTCAGTGCCAGGAGCATAGCCACATATCAAAGCGCTCTCTGCTACAGTATACTGTTGATCTAAAATAAGATGACTGTGGAAGCCAGGAGACAGTGTGACACAGTGCAGGGTTAATTAACCCATGTGGAGTAACGTGCTAAAACAGCTATGCTGCTTCTGGTACCAAGCTTGCTACACAGCACTGCTTCCTTTTCTGCCAATTAAGTACAAACCCTCAGTTCCTTAGATGTTTTACTCAGAAGAAGGTTCACAGTGCAAAATGAATAAAAATGAGTAATCCCTTAGGAAAAACAAGAACTGATGTATGTTGCTTGCCGATTTCACAAAATTTTGTTCTGTAAGGCAGTACACAGTAAGTTTTGCCCGCTTATGGGCCCATGTCATGGAAAGCACAGCTGCTAATTTGCAATACATATTGACTTAATGGAAAATTGCAAGCATCCAGCATCTTTGCAGGTTTGCTTTGTGTCACTTCTTAATATTTTTGCAAAAACAGCATTTCACAAACAAATAAGAGAATAGGGTACTAAGATTCTATAACCTGGCTTGAACGTAGAAGAACAAACAAGTAACAGACTGAGCATAATGGGCTTCAGCTTTTTACGTTTTAGCCTGCTTTTAAGAACAGAGAGTATAGCAAAAAATGGAGTAACACTCCAATGAATTGTGTTTCTGGAGCTCCTAGCACTGCAGAATATTAAAAAGAGCACTGTATCTTGAGCTTTATTCAAGAGGATGTAAACCTGTCTTCACATACTACCTCATTCTTCATTCATCCTTCTCATCTTCTACTAAGAAATTACATGCAATAAGCCTAAACAAAATTACTCCCCTTTTAGTTTAATTCTATGGTATCGAACCTTATTTATTTAGTCATACAAGTTTTATTTTACAACACTTTTTGCAACTGCAGACAACAGCTGTGGAACTATTCTCTGAAATCTGCATTTCCTCGGATTCTTATTTTTCAAGAATCACGCTTTCCCGTAATCTATTTCCTCTTATTTATCTAATTTTCAAACTTTTCAAACTTGTACTTTTTGGTTCATTAAAGATATTAATAATCCCAGAGTATACAGTTTGCAATTCACTCAAGGGAAAAGTATATTCTGCCATTTGCAGAATGCCAATCTGCCATCTGATGCATGAATCTGAGAGCAAAATGGTAATCCTAAATCTGAGACCCTCGCTGGTAAATACAGTAACTTCTTTCTGAAAACAGACACTATTTACACAACTAGGAACATCTTAACTCACCATAAAGAGCATAAATTGTTCTATTTGTTGCCACTGCTGCAATTCATCATTAAAAAATTAAGCGAGCTGTCCAAAAAATGTGATTTAAATTTTCTCTCACAGACGAAGCTGAGGCTTTAAATCACCTTTGCACAGGTTTGCTTCTGAGGTGTTCCGCAGCTGCGAGGGCCATGGATGTTAGATCGCCACAAAGTTCTTTGAAGAAGCACTGATCAAGATCTCACAAATAATTTATTTGTGCCCTGATGAGTCCAAGAGCAGCCAAGGCTGTATGCATCCTCCCTTCCATGCTCATATGCCAGGCGATACAAAAGTGTCTCTAAGACAGAAACATCCTCCCTCATCTGGGATCAGGGCATCAGTAAAAAGTGTAGATACTGTCTTTGATCTTAAACTCTTTCTCTTCTCTTGCTGCACAGAAAAGACAATGGGCACCCTCCTCCTTGCAATGAAAGGTGCATTTTGGGCTTCTGTTTTTTCCTTCCACAGGTACGTAAATGTTTCTCTGTTGCACTAGGAATCATTTCTGTCACTTAGCTTGTTTTTTCAGTAAGTAATAAAATTCTCTTCTCTCCCTTTGAAAAGTACTTGCATCCTTCGGTGAAGGATGCTTCTTTCACTGAAATTTTCATTTTATATCACACTACACATTAAAAAATGTATATGTTACAAACAACTTATTATTGCAGACCAAGCATGGAAGCAATCAACTGGGCAAAGAGGTGTGGGTTGACTGATCCCTGAGCTCTTTTTCTTACATAAAACATCATGGCAAAAAAAAAGAAGGGATCAAGCACAAGATGGAGAAGAAACATTTAAGTTCAAATATCACAAATTTTTTTTAAGATTTTTAGATAACTGCATGTAAATGAATCGCCTTACAGCAACAATTATGACATACAACCATCAATCACATTTTACTTGAAAAGAATGCACTTACTTAATTCCAAAGAAGATAAGTGGATCGGGTTGTATTTACCCCTCTTTCTACCGCAGCAAGCTTCTGGAGCAAAACCCCATTACCCAGGAATTTCTAACAACTTCAGTGACAACTATATATGCACACCTGAATGCAGAATTTGACCTACAATGCTTTTCACCCATACTCAAAATATGGAGGAAAAAGAGTAAGTTGCTGCTAGAGGTTTTTATTTTTTTTCATGCTAATGTTGAAATAATGTAATGCTTCCCAGTTTTGTCAGTGTTCCAGGATGAAACTACTGCTGAGTGACAAATCCATTGATGCTGTCACACACGGGAAATGAAAACTGAAAAACTTTGCTGTCCTTCAGCAGTTTGTAGGTGAAGATTGCTAATCTTGAAAATTTCAAGTACTGTATTTGATGGAGTGAACCTAATAGATACATTTCTCCTGACAGTTTCCTACCTTTATAAAGCTTCGAATGAAACTACAGTTTAAAGCACAGTAATAATCTGCAGCTTGCAGACTCGCAGAGCACTCTTTTTGGGCTCAAATAATCTCTTTAAATGTTTCAGTTTAACTGACTAACAAAAATCTTACAGGGCCCAGTCTTACAGGTAGTATACAGAAGCGAGTACGCTCATGATTTCTTTCAACATAGAAATGCCAAGCAAAAATCAACTGCCAGTGCAAGTCCACTGACTTCCAGGCACGTATTTGACACACTATTTTAAAATGCCTTTGTGAACCGATCCTGTGATTTTTTTAAAGATTTACTTGTGAATATAATTACTAATATTTTCTTCCCTTTTTCCCATTTATCATATAACATGCCAAAGATCTCAAAGGGCAGCTACTTTGTTAACAGGACTATATAGGAAGTTAACATTACATCAACTTCTTTAAGCAAACAGTAGCTCCAGGCTCAAGATTTCACTGGCTGAAACTACATGGGGGAGATGCTCATAATTGTTCCCTTCTTGTGCTACCAGTAGGCAGGACACGTCAATATAGGGAAACTAGACTTTACTTCTCTTGCCCAAAAGACGACCAGACGATGTTTCGGAGCGGGAACACCACTGAGCGCTCCATCTGCTCTTTACCCTGGCAGTCTCTTCAATAGCGAAAGGCAGTCTAGTCGCTCATATGGTCCTGATCAGAACGATTCTGCAGCCCGCACAACTACTTAAGTAAGCGCAGAGGTGACACAAAGCAAAGACAAAACAGGTTATGAAATCAAACGGTCAGTATTTTCCCACTTTGCACTTGTAATTGTAAGCAATTACAGATACTGCTAAGTCCTAGTTTTAACTCTCTCTGGTTATTAAGTGCTTCCAGAGACAGATTCTTGGGCAGGATGCACTTCTAATGTTCCTTTGCGTCTGAAACACCACACGACAGTACTTTATACTGCATTGTTATGCCTATAATATTCCACTACTTTCTTTGACAATGACTGCTGTTGCTCCCTCCAAGTAAGAAATCAGCATTTCTTATTTCTGTGGGAACACGCTCATCATATATTTGTGTTATTTAAATACTAAGCAGTAGTAAATAGCAGAACACTTACACCTTGACAGCAGAAGTAAAAGACGCAACTCAAGAGCAAGCCCAGCGGAGAGTACCCACAAAGGGAGGACAATACTGTAAAGTTTGACAACAGCTCTGAAAATACACAGAAAACAATTTCGTATAATAATTTGAACTTAGTCACTCACATGTTCCTCTCAGCACAGTACTGACAGTAGTTCTGTATGTTTATTAACCAGTTACTACAGAAAAAATGAGAGCATAAGCACAGTATTATTAGGACCAGTATCGACCTGTTTTAATCCATGCACCCATGGATTAAATCATGAACCCATATGATTCCTCACAAAAAAAAAGAAAAAAATTGACCACATTTGGAAAGTATTAAGCAAATAATTCACAGTCGTGCACTCTTTTTTTTAGCTTATGGATCAGTTATTTTGAATTTTGCAATAAATATGCAATATTTTAAATCCTGTCTTTGATTTATAAACCATAGGCCCAAAATCATGGGGTACTTGGTTTCCTTTACTTGATAGGTTGTCTATCATTTCTAAAAATGAGGAAAGAGTGTCCTCAGGTCTGTGCATCATTCAGAGCTCTATCTGTCATAACGTCTAACTGAAACAGGGAAGCTTCACTAAACAAACAGTTGTACTAAGCAAATAGGTTCCCCTTACTTGAGCTGCCTGAACAAGACACCACTGCCAGTGCTTTGGGCGGATGCTCTCTCGTTCCAGTGCGCTAATTCCACTTGTTCCCAGCCAGCAGGGCTCAGGCTGGCTTGTCTGCTCTCTAATGGACCTGGCTTTAAGGTACACAGTTACTATCCCTGCTGATGTCGTAGCCTTAACTGCTTCAGTGTCAGAGAAGAACTTTAAGGACATTTTACAGAAACCTGAAAGAAAGGCCCAAACGTTTGTTAAAAAATGAGCTGCAAACAAGTAAAGAGGATTCAAAGAATCACACTTAAGGAATTAAAATGATACCTTCAGCATACCTTACAGCAAAATGCCTTTAACTGTTATATCATTAATTAGTCTACGTGGCAGTACCTTTTGATTTATAGAAGAATTGCTTCTTTTCTAGTTACTGGAGTTATATGCCTATACATGCAAAGTTTTCCTGGAAGTAAGGGTGCTGAAAAATGGCCTATGTGATATTTTCAGTAGGAAACTCATTTATATGCTTCAAGGTGCTGGAGATAAAACTTCATATTCCAACATAATGAACAATATATTTGATTTAATTCAGTCTTCTTAAGGAAATGAATAAAAAATGAAATTACCTCCAGACAAGAGAGAGACTAAAGGTAGTCGGTGTGAAAAATACATCGAGTGGGCTGAAGAGAATGACGTGTAATCAGGAATGCAATGGAAAATGACAGCAAAGTATAATGTTTGAATATATGGCATCCCAAAAATAGCAGCCTTAAAGCTCGAGTTTTGACAAACTGGATTGTAGTCTGTATAGACTTCCTTGATTTTTATTAAATTAACTTTTTATACAGGGATATCTCTAGGAAAAATTGCAAGAAGAACTGTCTTAAGAACATTTCACATATGATTCTGAAAATTGCGGGAGCTCAATGATATTAAATGTCAGAACTCCAATATGATTTTTCTCTCTGATTATACCATTACTCTTTTAAAGGAAGAGGACAGCTTCTTCTCCTTTGAAACAGCAATTATATTCTACTGGGCTATCTTGTGCTGCATCATGCCCTGTTGGGCATAATGTAGAATATACTAGTCAATCATATGTCACTTTAACCCTAGAGGAAACGCCTGTCTGTATGAATCAAAGGATTAGTGAAGCTTGTTCAGACACCAAGAAGCGCACAGACATGGGGGCGAAACACAATTCTCTTTAGGCATAATCCGCTCCAGACTCGGAACTTGAATTTGAGCTTTCACTCCTTTCACTCAATAACTTCTATTAGATTGTCAGTTTTTGTACTGCACATTTCCTTTCATGGATATCTTTTCTCATTTTAAAGAATCTATAAGGATAGAAAACTGAATAAAGTCTGCAGACATTGAACATTGCCTAGCCTTAGATGTTTTATTTTGATTAATACCTGCATCATTCTACTAATGTCCAAGTAAGACAACAAAATTTTTTCTCAGGAGTTTGAGATTCTGAAACACAAGATTTAGAATAAAAGCATAAACATTTCTGCCTATTTTTCTGAAAATAAAATCCCACAGCACTCTTAAATTTGAGGTGATTTTCTTCAATTTTTTTTCTTTTTTATTTCCATCAGTCAGAATAAAGATATAAATTTTTCCGTCTTCTAGCCCTTACCCATTTCCTAGTTCTATTTCAGGGTTTAATTAGTAATGCAAGTTCATGTTTTGCCTATTTTCCAGTTCAGAAGCTATCACATTTTCCTTGCCTCTCTTGCTCATAACTAGCCTCAACTACAAATCAACACTGCTGCAGCAGTTTAACGTACCTAATACCTCACAACCGAAAGAAACTCACTGGCTAGAAACGCAGGCAAAGCTTCTACCCCAGGCCACCAGTGTGACTTTGCATAAAGCAGAGAATCATAGCAATTCCACACCATCAGGCGTGGACAGTCACCTGATACTGCCGTTCACACCCGTAAGCCACATCCTCTTTAATTACTTCATGCTAATGCTCTGCTACCCTTATATTTGCATTTGTCTGTAATAGCTAATAAATGTCACTTCTTGCTAGAAATTAAACTAGGGTCTTCTTTTTCTATCTCATTTCTCTGGCAGAACAGTTTATTAACCTTTTTTACATGTTAGAAGTCATCTTTCCCATAACCAGCTTAACATCCTCTAGCTTTCATTCTTTTTTCCCCAGAGTCTTCAGCCTTCCTTTCTCTAGATTAAACAAAACTAACTTCTTCATCTTTTCTATTTTAAATTGTATATCTCTAAGCATCTTATAACGATAACCTAATGGCATCAGGGTTACATTTAAAATTTTGCTCCTGACATCAGTAAGAGTCTGGTTTTACTAATTATTGTTTTAAGAATTCCAGATGAGGCTTTGTAATGGTAAACCAAAAGAAGAGTGTGTCCCTGAAAGGCTGATGCGTGTCTTAATACAGTCAACAGAAGACTCCACTGTGCATCTAAACATAAAATACAACATACAGCCTGCCATATTCAAATACTATAATCAATTACGTACATATCTTTAGTTGAAAAGGAGTTTGTACTTTATCCCCGGTGTATGTTCTCTCTCATACACAGACACACACACACACAGATACATACGAAAAGATGTGAATGGTTGGGAACAAGGTTACAGGTGTGAGAGATGCATCTAGTCCACTTTTAGATTCACTTACGGGCAGATCTTATAGAATTACGTAGATGAAATCCAGGGGATTTTATACTTTTACTTTGAAATTTATTAGAAACCACCTACTCATTACAGAATTCCAGGATATAAACTCTACCAAATTTACAGAGTGATCTGGAAACAAAAGACACAGGGAGTGGGTCATCAAGTCCCCACAATCCAGTGTTGTCCAAAACGGTCTCTGCAGACTGTTTCTCACTCACTCACAGGAAAATCTTGCAACAAATTTTCAAGACACAACTGCAATTTGCTAAAGTAAAGGACTAGAAGAGATGTAGAGCATCATAAGTCTGAGTTTCTCAAACTGGTATCATTTTCTACCTCATTTTTAAGGATTTCCCTCAAAGCTTTGTACACACTGAAAATAAATTAGGTTTTTGAGTATATCACGGTGTAACCAAGCATGCATGCTTTTGGGGGGGGGCGACTATTATTGTTTCTTTCATTTAGGAACAGGAAGAGACCCTTTCAAGTCACTTGTCATAACTGCTTGCCATCTCTCTCTGAGTAAGAGACAATGAGATTGTGCTCTGAACTGATTCACTGAAGACAATCAGGTCAGTATAGGCTGCCCTTATAGCATGCTGCTTAGAGTGCATTTCTGCATTCTCTGAGCATTTGAAATGCAAGTTTATTTAAAATTGTAAATTCTCTTGTCCAGTCTCACTCTGAGAGTGAGTCCTTCAGCAAGGGAAATCAGGAGAAGAGAAAAGTTGTCTGACTATCGACAGAGCAAGGTGCTACAGCAACCCAGCTGGCTACAAGAGCTGTGGGAGGGTGTAACAGGGTTTGCAAAGATGTATGCAAGATGTATGACACTTGATAGCTGTTATATCAGAGCTAAGGAACAAAAAAGAGACTGTTGGAGGGATGGGAGATGGACAGCAACTCTGCAGTGGAGAAACAAAAAAGTAGAGAAATACACATTTGAAGAGAGAAAAAGAGTATATGAGGTGGAAAGAAAGTTAAATCTGCCACGTGAGACAGAAAAACGGGAAGGAGGAACATCACAAAAGAACAAACAAAAATGAGGAATTTATATTTTGCAAATAAGTTTTCACCCATTAATTTACATTACTACAGGTAGTACTAGAAGTTTTGATTTGGGCAAGTCAGGAGTTACACTTTTTGGATGTGACCTTCAGAGTATGTCATACTTTGCTAGATATTTGAATTAAGGAATCAAATTGAATCCACTACAAGTTCACCTTGCTGCTGCTAATTTTAAAAATTCTGTTGATTGCAGAAAACTAGGCAGTTTCTTTCATTTGAAGAACTGTAAAGGAATGAAAACTTGAGGTGTGTTCTCTTAAACAGCTATAAAGTTTATTCCTATATAAATAACAGAAGTTGAAATACTGTAAAAAACAATTTTATCTGAAAAATTAGATACTATGACTGCCAAATGGCTAGCGTTAATTTTGTACTGTTTAAAGTTCAATAGGAAACACAGACTCAGATTTCAAATATGAAGTCCCTCCTTTTGCTGCACGTAGGATAGGGAAGAATATGCATAGGGAAGAAATAGGAGGAAATACATAGTTACTCATGCATCCATGACAACAGCAGTGTTAAGTTAACTTTTGTATTTATCAAAACAATGAAAATAGGATGGCATCATTTCCAAAGCTGATGAGCTAAAAAACGCTACTGGATCTCCCTGACTGATCACTCCAGACACAAAACATGTTCTAAATATACTTCATCAACTCCAAGTGGACCTTAAGGAAGTGACTGCAACAATCTACACCACAGACTGAAAGAAGAAATACACACTCATGTTACTCCGCTTTACTACAAGAACGAATGTGCTACAGCGATGAACGCATTACAACAAGAACAAAGCAGAGTAGAATGAGTAGAAAACACTGTTCTGTTGTCCACAGAGTACTTAATGTTTGTTGAGAACTGATCACTATACTGGCTTTTCTCCTGATATCTAGCTGCTATTAATACTTCTCAGTACTTATATAGTTGCCAAGGGAGTGATCTTGGATGATGCCTAAGACAATCTTTCTACTAAGATGGTACCTACAGTATGAAATTTTGAAAACCTCTTTGTGTGTTTGACACCAAGACAAGTATAAGACACAAGCACTATCAGGCATACTGCTGTAGCTATAGGTTGCTATAACCTATAAGCAATTACAAGGTTGCTATTCTATGAAAATCCAGCTATTACAGAAAGACCACTGACAAAGGCAAATGCTTAGGTTTGCTTAAGCCCTTTCCTATGACAATTTTCTGTAAAGACTTTCCACTTTGAGGAACTCTGTTGACAAAGTATGGCAGATAGAGACTCTAAAGTACTCTCAGTAAATTTTGTCTTTAGATTGAAATACACAATATTTTCCTGCTTCTATCAGTGAAAATGATTTGCAGTGAAAATGGAAGCAGACTTGACAGTATTAGGATATCATGTTATAGATGATCATGCTCAGATAATGTATTCCAGAGAGAGAGACTTCTCTGAGAGAGAGACATTTTTTTTCTGACTGCCCCCCAAGGAATAGGAAGAGCAGACAAAAGATGATGAAAACTCTTCCTATCAGTTATAGAAAATTCTATCAGCCCAACCTATTCCTATAAAATGGGTATTTTTCAAGGAATCAACCTCGCTTTCTAACATATGAACTGAGATGAATAGGTATAATAATACTCTGGACCTTGCTGAGATAGACAGCCTAATTTATCTCATTTGAATTTTATCTATCACATAAATATTGATCATTTTAATATGTGACTTTCTGTTATAATACTTCTTAATAACTGAATTTCTATATGCTGAATTATGCTGCATATAAAACCTTATCTGTTTGTGCGTAGTAATGAAATATTTCACAATCTATTGTTCACAATACTTCAGCTTGGCCAGGCTTCTCAAGACTTACCCATATAAGGTTTGTCAAAGGGACTTGAGCTGTTGTTCAGCGGATTTCTGAGACTTCCTTCCAAAATATTCTGTTTCCCATCAAGTCCCAGAGTAACTGGGAGAATAAATGCCAGCCTAAAGATCATGGCAAAGCTGAAATGAGAATTTCTGTCACTTAACTGCTTGCTTAAAAGGCCAGCCTGCAGAGAAGCTTAAAAACCTGATGTATGAAGCTTTTGTGAAAAAGAATTGGAATTGACACAGCCATATTGATCAGAAAGCTCTATTTGGGTTCATGTAGGTCATGTCACTTGTATTCTGCTCTTTATGCTACATGTTATTTAATAAATGTTAGTAGCAGCGAATGAGCAAGTTGCCCAGTAAATGCAACAGCGCATTAGCACTCAAATAAAAGATCAGCTTTTTAGTCCAAAGTGATTGGGCTGAGATGAAAGAATATAAAAGTAGATGAAAGGGACACAGGCTGGATTCTCTCTTCCCTTAAAAGACTCCAGGACACCTGGACCCCCATATATAAAATTAATTAATTGAACTGCATGCTGAACTAAACTGTCAAAAAGTCCAGTTCACTCATTCTTATCTAAAGAAACTTGCTTCCAAGATTTTGACTTTCTGTTGAACAGCCTGATGTAGTACTAATCAAAAGGTGCGTGGCTTTTCTTAGATGTGAAAGATGGAGTTTTCTCTAAAACTGGCTGATATTCCTTCAGCCTCAAACTGGCAGCAATAGATTGCCACTAGCCAGTAAAAAGTTCACTATAAAGAATTATATGTCCTTTCTGTCCTTGGTCACACTTACTATGTTATCTACAGTAGGCAATTTTCTCATACGTTTTTCAGAAGGTCATTCAAAGCTCTTTTACTTGGCAGGATGACGGGGATTTAAAATATTATGATTTCCAGGCATACTGCTCTAGTGAAATTTCCCAGTGCTCAAAATAAGATGAAAGTCAACAAGAAAGGTTAAATTCAAACAATTTAGTTCTTATAATTTACAGTACATGAAAACAAAGCTCAATTTTGTAATTTTGTCAGGAGTTTAAGCTGTTAAAGTTAACAGAAGAACCAACGATGTTTGCTATTCACCAGCCACTCCTAGACCTTATGTCTTCTTTCATGTAAGTCTCATTTAAATACATATATAAATTTGTAACTTCTAACTTAGTTTTTAGATAACAGAAAAGCAAATAAGAACTCTAAGAATGTGTCCTCGTTATGTATCAGTCATAATACTTCTGAAGTATACACAATAACCCTGGAAAATTACACAGGAAAGAAAAAAAAAGCTGTTCAAGGTTTTAGGGGAGGCAAGGGATGGGGAAGGTTTCTTTTTAAAACAAGATCATAATAGATGATACAAAATAAATTTAACAGCTGTTGCATTTATTTTCAGTCATTACCTCTTTTTAAAATATTTCAAATGACCCCTTGATAAATCAATACATATATTCCCCCATTTGCACAAAAATGACTTATAATGGCTCAGCTTCCTTTTGAGTGCAGATGATTTTTGAGAGCTAACAGCTGTGTACACAAATTCCAAACCTACGGATTTACTACCTCCAATAATGCTAGCACAATATTGCGAGCATGAGAAAGGGACGGTAAGAAGACATGCTTCAGCTAACAAGGACTAAATAGAAACAAGAGGGAAGGATCTGGCATATTTTTCCAATCATTGGCTTTTTTGCTTTTTTTTTTTTTTAATACTGGGTTATGAATGCTCTTCCGAAAGGAGGGCCTTAAGAAGATGAGCCATTTGGGTAGCTTATGCCATTTATGAAGAATATGAGAATGATTGTAAGTGGCCTGAACATTTAAAAGCCTAGCAGCATGAGGAGTCTGCCTATGAATGAGAAACCTTAATTCAAATTTACACCAGTGGTATAACTTAGCCCAGAGCATGCCGAGTATTTCAGCATCCTTTAATAAATGCAGGTTGGCTACGCAGTTCTAGAATCAATTACATTGACAGGTCTGGTCAGAGCTAGAACCAGTGTTTGGCCATCACCACTGTCATATCTGACAGCAGAAAAGAAGAGAGAGAGGAAAAGAAGAAGAAAGACATGAGAAGTTAAAAGTCTGTTATGTGTAGGCTACACAGTCAGTACTTAACTATCCAGTACTATTACAAATCCTTCCCTTAATGTGGAGTCTTGGGTTGCTCCTAGTCTTTAATCTTCAGCTAATAAATGTTCCAAACTTGTCTGACTGGAGTTAGTAGGGTATTGCTAGTCTATAATTGAAGTGGTTACTTGCAGACCAAAGTTTGTTATCTAATAGGCATTCATAAAACAGAAAGCCTAGGAACTACCTACAGCTTGTCAGATGAAAGGCATAGAGTCTCACCCACTATTGCTGACAAAGCGTGAGAGCCCTGAAAAGTCTTAACAGTCACGTATTTTATCTTCAGTTCTGCCTTCAGTATTTTATCTTCAGTTCTTCATCTTCCTACCATGAACACTGTGCTAGGGTAAGGGTGTGAGACCTGCCCAGCCTCTTCCATTTACTGATGGCCAAGAAGGATAGACCAGGATATCCAAAGTTACCAGAAAAAAGGTGCTGTAGGAAGAAAAAAGGACGACGCTTGCAATTTTTGATGAATTTATAATTCTCACAGTTAAGGCTTATTTCCTAACTGTTCATAGGGAATATTTCTAGTTACCTTATATCCTTCACTATTCCTTAGATGGGGATTGTTTTTTCAGCATTTATGTTTCTCTAACAGTCAGCAGACTTTGTTTGCCATTACTTGTGTTTCTAGGGTAGTTCCTTAGCAAAATAGGAGACAGAAGCAGCAAAGAAGCATCAGCAACAGGGTTTCCTTCTAACAGCTGAATGTTGTTCACTCTTATGGAAGACCTCCATAAGAAGGACTCACTGCAGCCTGACACAATAACATTTCTTGGGGAGCTAGCATCCTTTTCTCATTATTCCTGAAGTTTAGCCTAGGACACTTCACCAAACAGTGAAAACTACTACATTCAGTTCTCAAATCCAACCATCTTCTGTGTGGGGATTTTAAGATTATGAAAATAGGGGTTGTCGCACTATTTCGCTCTTATATGATTTTGAACTGCTAAAATATATTTTGATTTTATTTCTGTTAATCTCCTTTTCTAGGGAAAAAAAAGGAATTTTAGAAATTGCGTTGAAATTTTTTTTAGCTCAGAATGCCCAGAATAAATCACTATCCCAGGTATCGGAACACATTAGCTGTATTTTGTTTTTTTAAATAACTTCCTCAGTGGGTTCATCACCTTTTTCCACTTCACACAAGGAAGTACACAACCAAGACAGTCCTACTAAATACCACTATCATGAATCTGAACACTAACTGGTCTTGTCACAACTATCATAACACTGACACAAAAAGAGTTGGCATTGAAAATTTTAAAATACAAGGCTATTTTAAGGAATTCAGTTTTGTTAAATTATACATAGTTTAAAGCATGCCTGAAAATACTTTCTTTTTTCAGTCTATTTACTAAAGCTTAAGAAATAAAGTATAGGGGTATTTCGACACACAGTGAAGTCTCCGCTCTCTGTGGGTGGACTACTGAGTTATGGATGACTAGGTCCTGCCTTCCCAAAGAAGCATATTATAACGTTTAAAACACACTATTACTGGATGAAATACACCCAGCTCCGAGCAAAGCAGATGAAAAAAAGGTGATACTGCGCAATGGGAAGGAAAAAGAAAGTGGGTAACTAGCTGAGCATGATCCTTACTCAGTTCCTGCTCTCCCTCCCACCATCCTTCACAGGCAGGTGAAGGCACAAGGTTCTGCTCAAGCTCATTGCTAAACCAGGACAGCCCAATTCCTTCAAGCGCTCAGAAAATAAATCTGTCACAGCAGCTTCCTAATGTCTTTTATACATTCTGCCCAAGTAAATAACTGGCCACAACAAGCCATACAATCATCATATTCAGACAGCATTGCTATACCTCACTATATGCTCACAGGACAGACTGTGAAAATAATAAGCAGACTCCTTCGTCTGCATCTCATCCAGCTGCCCGTTTACTTATTGAGCCAAGCGTCCATGAACATATTCTCCTAAGTGCCAGTCTTTCCACTGATACTCAATTTTCAAAGCCTCAAATCTCCAAATGATCCATGCGTCCGGTTTCAGCTACTTAGTGACAGCAACTGGAATGAAGCCTTTAGCTCAGCAATTGATGATGCAACACGACTTCAAGTTAGAACTTTAGGATTAGACATAATAATAAACAGCAATAACAATACAGTGACGGTCGTCTCGCTTAAGAGGATATGCAACATTATGGTTCTTCCTAAGGAAATTAAGTTAGTTAAGGGGGAAAAAAGAGAAAGATATTAAATCAATTTTCCTAAATATGATTGTGGAAAAAATGAATTAACTCATTCTCACCTATTTTCTTTTGTGTCTACTTCAGCTATATGCATATGAAGTAACTAAAAAATAAATAAGAGACTTGCTAGTGTGTGAAATGAATGTTTAAATAGCTAATTCCTGCTAAAATAATGTGGAAAACAGTAGATCTCAAACCCTGATACCCAGACCCTGAGTATAAACGTTGATGAGGCATGATAAATAGTTTGCAGGCAGTCCCACAAACGACATGAAACAGTTTCACAAAGCAGCTTAAAATTTAAAGAGGTTAAGTATGTAAATTCATGGCTACCTCAAAGAAAGTTTGCGGGTCTACTAGTGTCAAGAACAATTCCATCTACAAGTAGCCATCTAAAATAAGCCTCATAACATTGCTAGAAGGAAAGGATATTTTTCTGTTTTTCCTAGATGACTGATGTGTCTCTATAGAAACATCATCAGTATAGACTGGAGTGGAAAATAACTGGTGAGAGTTTAAAGACTACATCATAGTAACACAGGCTGGATGACTTTCTAAGCATTTTCTTTGCAATAAAAGCAGCTTGTATTTAAGAGCTTGTATTCAACACATAGTCCTTCAGTATTACATTAAATTGTAACAGGCTTCCTTCCCCCAGAGGTGGAAAATTCATCCATCATAAGCGGTTTCTCCTGAGGGCTTTTACACCACCATTCTTTTTGATTCTTATTCTCCAAGGCCAAGCAGCAGACCACAGTTGTTTTTCGAGTGTATCTATCTGGTTAAAGCTATTAGGATTCAAGTATGGGCATGGCCACTATTAATAATCTGAAACTTCATTACATTTTCCATATCTGCACCCTTCAAACAATGACCTTAAAGTGTTTGTCGAGCTTTAATCAGCTAGGTTTCACATCATTCCCTTGAGATACATGAGGAAAATTCATGTATTAGTGTTTTGTAATAAAATGAATATAACCAAAACAGAAATATAATCAATATTAGTGTGTTACACGTTAATTTTTATTTCAAACCCAGGCAAAGGATGTGAATTAAAGCACTATTTCTGAAGAGAGCCAGGCAAAGAATCTATGCTGTTCACGTACATGGGGAAAGATATGCCAGTGTCCAGAAGGCACTGGCAGAGATGAGCTAAGCAACACACTTCAAGAGGACATTGAGTAGAAGGGATGAGAGAGAATTCCAGGATGTTTGGGGAGTTTAAGATTAGGGGAGTTATATAGCAGAAAGGGGATAAAATGAAGGGAAGCACTGAAGCAGCTATTCAGATGTAGGAAAAACTATGCTTAATTCTAATTTCGTAATATGCAATCATTCATAGTAGTACTGTCATAATTTTGATTGAATTGTGCAAGATTGTATTTCGAAAGTAAAATAATGGCCTATTTCAGAATATAGCATATTTCTGTCTGACCCAAAACCAGTAGGAAGTGTGAGCACCTCTGAAAAAAATCAGTCTATTTTTATCTGAACGTGTATGCCTCTATAAGAATCCTAGTTTTGAATCTTGTCTTCAATCTTTTCACAACTCTAACTACATCTAATTTTATGATGACAATCTCTCTATACCTTAGCATCTCAACTACTATAATCAATTACCCTCAAATACCTACAGTACGATACATTTAACTAGTTTTATAAATTGCTCATTTGCTAGCACATATAATTAGATAATTTGTACTTACAAAAAAAAAATCACTAACTTGGGATTTTTGTTTGGGTTTCCAGCACTTAACTGTTTGAAAACTGTAAGATGAAATTCCATTTTATATTTCAATCTCAGAATCAAGAAATAGAGTCAGAGAAAGAAACAAATACCATTTAAATTAATCCTTCTTCTCCATATTTCAAAAGAGAAGAGGTTATAAGGATAACGGAAGGCATGCGATTTTTTTAAATTTTCTGAACAAGTTTATTGTTTGTTTGAGGGAAGACGCTCAGTGAGCGAAATACTCCTTTACATAGCGTCCCAAATGTATTCCTAGAAAATCAGAGGGCCTTAAATCTGATATTACTTATACTAACGCAAATAGTGAACATAAATAGAGCTAATAAAACCAATTACGGAAAATAATAATTAGTTTAATAGACTTCACTGGAATTACATAAAGATGGATTTCACCCCATAAGTCTTACTTTTTCCTCATATTGACACAAGTGAGATCAGCCTACTTGCTCCTAAGCTTCATGGACCATAAAACATGACAAGATAATATAAATGATTATCTTTATAAACATATCTCAAGGATATGTTTATACAAGTATCCCAAGGAATGCACAGGGAGCTCAGATGCTATGAAACTACAAAGATGACTTGCAAAACAACATAAAGTAATTCTGCTGCTGTTGATTAGAAATGTTCACAATGACCAAAAAGCATCTTATTAAAACCCAGTTGGCTAATAGCTAATGGGCACAAGCAGAACCAAAATCATCACATCCACTGTATCCCGTAACTACAGTTATTCTGAATTAAGAGAACCCTATTTCAAGTAAATAGGCATTAGGTTAAAAAATCCAGCTCAAAATTAAAACATCTGCTTACCGACTGTCATTGTGGTATTCAAAGGCACAAATGACAACTGATACAGTTATTTTGGTTTCAATTTACATGTAAATTGTAAACAATCCCTCTCTGAAAAGGCACAACAGCATATAGAGGCTTCAATTCAGAGATGAATATAAGCAGTCTATAGACAGTTCAAATATTCAGCTTTTAATTTCCTCTTGCAAAAATAACATCCAGCTAGATCTAAACAAATATTCTCAATCTATCTATCACTTCCCTGGTTGCTGGGATGCAAAGGCTGTAAGAATAGCTGGAGTGACGCGTTACTCTAACAGTCACAGGTGGACAGGCAGCAAAAGCAAGAAACTCTCCATATCACTCTAGTTACATGGGATACATGGATTAATTGTCACTTTAAATAAAACAGAAAGAAAGTAGCGTACATTATTTATTAAATGAATAGATTCATGTCCACCACCTCAGTGGCCATGCTTCCAGTCACAAGACAAGGGGGATTCCTGTAACTTGCCTCAAGTTCATTCTTCATTTCTCCTTTTGCTTATATTCACATTCTTTCTATTGGGTTTTTACTTGCACATTACACTGCCACCATGCAGCTGACACTCTTTAAATGTCTTTACCAAGGAAGAATCTAAGCAAAACTTGTTCCTTTTTACTTTTTAACAAGTTCCATGAGAAAATACTGCATCTGTGATGCCATATTTTGTTTGCCACGGCTTGCCTTGCTCTACCTTGTGTCATATGCAGTGTCTCTCCATAGGCCTGACTGAATTTACGTCTCTTTGTATTGATAGGCACTGCATCGATAAAGGAAGAATGCAGTGTCTGACCTGATCATGTAAGCAAAAAGGAGTCCATCAACACAAAATAGCTTCCATTACATTCAGGCCCCAGGAAATTATTATTCCCTCACAAAAGTCTTAACCTCTATCAGCAGCAGCTGTGGCTGCCCCCTATAACCTCCATCTCCTCCCCTACCACCATGATACCATAGCAGCAGCCGCCGCCGCCAGCCCAGCTCATCATGGCTGGGCTGGGCTAGGCTTCTCCATCAACTCTCTGTTGAAAAGCCGTGGCCAGTTCTGTGTTACAGAGCTAAGTATACGGAAGCCAGGAGTTGTTCAGTTTAAAACTGTAAGTGAGATCAGCCCTATATTTGCTGAACAGTAAATTCTTAATTATGTTTTTACCACAAAATATTGGCACATCACTATTACAAGGGACAATAGGCACAAGTTGTGGTTTGGGAAATTCATATTGGAAATTAGGGAAAAAAAATTCATTACGATGGCGGTACAGCACTGGAACAAGTTGTCTGGAGAGGCACAGTCTCTGTCCTGGGCGGGGAGGGTTTCAAGATAAGGCTAGACAAAACAACAGCTAATCTGATCTAGTCCTGGTAATAGTCCTGCCTCAGCGGGAGTTTGGACAAGACGATCTCTAGAAGTCCTATGCTATCAACATTTCTATGACATTTCTATTACTGCTCCTGTAACACCTAATTACGCATCATTGTTAAATGCCACAAGTCAAAAACACAAAACAAAAACAACACTTGGCCTAAAGAGGCTCATAATTTCAAAGTCACGTGGAGAAGGACTAGTTAACTTTGGCAATTCTCCTCTTAATTTAATGGGCCTGTGTCTGCCTCTGCTGGTACTAGTATGAATAGAACATCTCCAGTGATGTCAACAGAGATGGTATCAGCACAGGAATGGCATATAAAGACAATCAAACTCACTGCTTAGAAAAAGCATGCAACAGATAGTCTCAGCCTTTAGTATAAGTATTAATAATCTCCCAAGAACTTCATTTCACATAAAATTGTTGTGACTTAAAAAAAAAGCAGACAGCTTTCTTACTTCCCTCTAATAAGAGAGGAAATGAATTTGTTATGCAAGGGCCCCACTTGCTAATTAAAACCACAATTAAATGTTTTAAAAAGTCTATAATGTTACCTAGACAACCAGCAACATTTTTTTCTCAGAGCTCTCAGTAAGGTAATGCCAATCAAAATTTAAAAAGACACACATTTTAGTGGTATGGCAGCTATTAACTGAATGCCTAAAACCAAAAAACAAGTAATGAAACAGCATGGCTCATCCTACTACGTTATTATTCCAGACATTATTCACATAACCTATAGGGTTCTTTTCACAAAAGACGCCTCCTATTTGAGTATAAATAAATTACAAATAATTTATTATGAATCATTGGGATAACAACCTCTCTAGTTCATTCTGCTTGTAATTTCACTTACTTTAAAAGTAACAGAGAAAGGATTTAAATTAATCATTGCTCATTAAACCTGCAAAAGTCTGTGTTAATTGGATGTCCTCTGCAATTCACTTATGTGTTTGCTGACAATAAAGACCATATGATTTAAAAGCAAGTGATTCTAAAGACAGTATTTACTGACTTCACTGAAGATCACAGCCTGAATGTGAGGCAAGGGTGTTAAGGACTATCCCTTAAAAAGGAAAAGGTTGAAAGAAACACTATTGTTATAAAGTAAGAACTGGAGAAAACATTGAAAGTGTAAAACAAATTAGTACCTTTAGTTTTATTAAAGCATAACTCAGTGTCAAAACAAGTAAGGATCACACATCATTTTGGTGAATCGGACTGTTACCACAGAGAAAATCAAAGTGGAAATTAACGTTCTTTTTGACAAATTGAACACATGTCATTTTGTGCCAATGAAATACATGCTATTTCATACCTACCTGGAGCCGCACAGTTTAACACAACCACTCATAAAGGAAGTAAAAGACTCTGCTATTTTGAAAACTGTAAAGAAAGCAAGGGAGTGGTTTAAAAGTAGTTGAAAAGCTGCTCTGTCCTATACCAAAATAATTAGCGATGAAAGATGATGCATATATACACATATGCACACGCTCAGACACGACAAAAAAACATAAAGTTCATTCAATAATTAGCAAAAGATTTCAGATAAAATGAATGAACTATTACTAATAAAGTGAATAACATTCACTTTAGAATCAGTTTATTTTGGAAACTGGATGTGGTATGGCAGTATGAGATTTCAAAACGCAAAGCCAAGCTTTGCAGAAAAAAAACTGAAAAGCACCATTCGATGTGAAAGGGATTGTTTCAAGCAAGTTAAAAACATGAAGAGGAGAGAGTAATAGCCAGAAGGAGATGTCTGTTGGGCTGCTACAGAGGCAAATCCCAGATTTTGCTGAAATTCATCTATTGTCTTAAAACTCAGAATTTCTCTCTAGAACAAAGCTACCTGCCAGAAATTACACCACAAAGTTTAAAGCCAGAAGTTGGTAAGAGCCACCCTCTATCTGGCTTAACAGGGAGCAAAACCAGCAGTGCCTCGGAATTTGCTTGCATGGATGTGGAGAGCCAGGTACCTAAAATAACTTGTCACCTGAGCCCAGAACTCGTCCACACTCAGCTGAAGACTTTGGATGACATTATTGAAAAAGAATAGTTCAATCACTGTTTTATTTCATGTTCACTCAGATTTCAGATTTAATCTTCAACACTATACCTACTATATCTGAAATAAATAGTAAAATGGCCAGTCATCCCTCAGCTACCTGAATTCCTATCAAAAATTATCAGTATTCCTTCCCTCCCCCCGACTAGTGTCTGCTTTTGTGTTACTTTATCAAATATGCTGGATACATGACTAAGAACTTTTACAATTGCTTTATTTTCTATCTGATCACTTACAGCAGAAGGGGAGAAGTCAGAGTAAGTAAGAATTCAGTAAGATTCAATTCACTGCGTTACAGAAATGGATGAAAGTGGCAAACTTTTGCCGTCCTAAGATCATAGTTCTTCTTCCTGTTTCTGTATATCCCTTTTAGAACTTGTCCTTCATACGTAGAAAAATACTAAGCATCTGGATGCTTTATAAGTAAAACAGACCACGAAATAATATCACACGCCAAATAGCAATGTCTAAATGAAAATAGCAAAATCCTTTCTTCCATGTCTTTTACAAAGTATTACTTACTGATATTTTTCACAGATCACTTTGTATGAAAAGCAACAATTTTGCTTTCAGCATGCAGTCATACAAATGAGCTATAATATACTCATGTCCAAATAAATTCTTTATCTGAGATGTCAGAAGTTCTACAAAAGAAGTCAAACTTTTTTATTCACTTCCGAGACAAAATCATTGAAAATATTAGTTAAGATTTTCGTCTGAGACAGCTCTGTGTAACAGAGATCATGTCAAACTCATCTTAGATTAAGATGTGCTGGGAACCTGACCAGAACATCATAAATCATTCAGTTGAAAATATGCAGCCAATGCAAGAAGAGTTTCCAGTGGAAGATGGATGTTCAGAGATTATCCTGTAAGCGCTGCACTACAAAACAGTAGTCCATCCGTAGGCAGCTGGGATATGATGCAAGTGCATTGTATTTGTCTGCGGATGTGTGAGTGACAGGTGGCTGAATCAAGTGGAAAGATAGAAATAGTATATTATATTCAGGAGTAAGGGGAATAAAATAAAAGAAGTGTAATTTTTTGCAGCTGCAAAGTCTTTTTGACAGCTTTTCATCTCCAACCACTTTCAAGTAATGCATGAATAGAATAGTCAGTCATTAAAATAATTTACCAGTCATCGGGAATAATAAATGATTAGAATAATTTACCATTCACACATTTATTGCTAATATAGACACCTAAAATATGTGGTTACAGACAGCACTCTGCATCCTAATATGTCAGATAGGATACTGAAAACCTCTGCTTAGACAAGAATTGGTGCTGGAGAAGAGCAGTGACTATAATAACTTCAGTGACGTTTCTCAAGCATCTGCCAATGAATTTCTTCAACCCATTCCTCCCAAAATAATCTTCAGAAATAGTAGATGAAATCATGTATTAACTTGATGTACTGCAAGCAAGATACAACAGAATTCAGACTTTTATACACAGAGGCAACCTATCTATTGAAAGTAAAATACCTATAGAAAAAGAAAAGAATTAAAATCTGATTTTTAGCCTTCCAAGGACATCTAATAATGGCTGATGTTTCAGAACACTTCGTAATCTGTTTTACCAGATTTATGAAATATTTATTTTATATAGGAATATTCATTTTATATAGGAACATTCATTTTATGTATTTTATACGCTACAGCCTAAGAGCAATGGCTGTGACTGAGGTACTGCCGCTGTTCAAAGTCTCTCTCCTGTTACAATGGTTCCTTCATACTGATCTGCACGGGGTGATCGTTGGTAGCAACCTATAAATTAGTCCAGCCCTTGGGACGCTTTAATCTAAGGCTATTACTTTTTTTCTGTAGGAAAAAGTAAATGGCTGTTTGAGGCTGATCACAGACTGATCCACAAACCCTGCTGCCACGGGAGACATTTCTACCCGCATCGGTGCCCACCTCTGCGCTGGACAACTGTAGTTGACGGCAACAGGCTGCAGGAACCCACTGCAGTGCTCTCCTGCTCTTGATGTGATCTTCATTCGACCAGATAAGTGAGATCACAATCAGGGGATCAGCTTGTTCCCAGACCAATGAAGGAAATAAAATCACATGGCAATATCCATATACGTTAAAAAATAAAATCAACCTAATGTTATATTGATCAGCTGTATTACAAAACTTTAATACCTACTGTAAAGTAGGCTTGGCCCTTGAGTCTGGTTAGCCTGTATTGCTATGGAGCTAAAACATTCAGGAGTTCACATGACTTTTTCTGAACGGACAGAAAATCTACTTGTTAAATTACAAGTTTTATAAATTTTAAAAGAATCTTTTAAACCAATTTACAAGATGTAAAGAATAGTATCATCTACTCACATAAAAATTAGCAGAAAATTGATCCTTGATTTGATTTGTTTTTTTATGTCATTTTCAAATGTCTGGGGGGATGGAAGGGGATTAAATAATTTTTCAAAGATCCTACTTAAGACTTCAGAAATTTCTCATTAAGTAGAGGCAGGAGAGCAATGTTCTCAGTTACATAAACCCCAAGAGAATTGCAGCATTGTTAAACAGCTGCAATCTCCCTTTCCTCTGAATGGTGCTTAGAGCGCACGGAGCCTCTACCAGCCATGGCTGCATAGTCCACGCGCCTTCTTTTCTTCTGTATTCTCCTCTCATTGCTGATGGCTTAAAAGATCACCATTTTTCCTGAGTACAGTTAGTTTTCACCTACTAGGAATCAAGGGAAGTTTTTGCTAGCGCTGCCCCACTGCCTTCAGACACTTCAGAACAATAGATCATGTCAGGATTGGGAAAAAAAAGTTCTCTGAAACTTTCTGAAGGAGATTTAATACTCCTGCTTAAGGAGATACTTTTGTATTCCTGCTTAAGGAGATACTTTTGAAAGATAATAAAAAATAGCAATGCTAACGCTACATTTAAAAATTGCCTACTTAATATGATTTTTTAAGACCTCATAATACTTTTTCACAATAATCATTTTACAGTTTTACTTTAAGACATATTTTAGGTTTGTAAATTTTTATTTTGTTGCTGTTTCTTAGTTCCATATCTTATTGCATATGCTTGAATTTCTTTTAAATTTCAATCTTTGCTGCATCTGGGAGAACAGACATATAGCATTTGCTATTATGACAATACCAATCTTTTTCTAATATTTGCAATACTATATCAATGCTATTCAGCTACAACTTAATATGTTCTAATCCCAACAAAAGTATCTTCTGAAAATGTATTTATTCTCCTGTGAAAACCGTGATATATATGGATGAACTGTTAGTTAAATATACATCTCAGAAGAGATAATGAACTTTTTCATCCCAATAAACGAAACACAGTATATTCACCCAGCCTTGCTCATAAATAAAAGTACTCACTCTTTCTACGTAATTTACCTAGTTATGCTTACAATATTGGGACATGGAGGCAAAAAACACTTGCAGTTCTGGGGATAGACAACTTTTTGGAAACTAAAGTAAACTCCAAGTTTGTGAACCATATAAATTGTTTATTATCTCATACCACCTGTATCTGTATGAGATAATAATGCATTATTTATACAGCTGTCAATATCAGTCTGTTTTTTCTATAAATAGTCCCATGGAAGAAACGCAGTCTTTAAGAATTTTGCCCAAATAACTCAAATATGAAATTGAGATCAGCTCTTCTATGTTTTCCCCTCAAAAAAAAAGAAACTATTTGTTTAATTGCATCAGTTCTTATTTAGGAAGCATGCAAACAAATCTGAAAAAAATTCATAACTTATTATTGAAAAGAAAAATAACGTTTTCTAGCCTTCACAAAGGACAGTGTGGCCTCCTGTGAGTAACGAAAAATAAACTGTTCTTTCTGTGTGTATAAATTAATATGTAGCAGAGTTCTTTTTAGACGTGCTAAGTCAATTTGAAGGTTCACTAAAAATTGAAATTAGTATTAGAGACTATTTAGTGACTGCTCACCATTTTACTATTGTGTTTAATTCACACCACAAAACAGACCTCTCTCAGCATCTCCCTCTCTGATTGAAAACCAATATCACTATGAAATTAGCTTTTGTCTAGCAAGTAAATTAGGGCACTCATTTTCAAATGCTCATGCTTTATTTAATCAACTGGAAGTCTTCAGTGCTTTACAGATATGCCATAGTACTGCTACTAAATGTCTGTCAATGGGATTATAATAAGAATTACAGAAAATAAAAATTGGACAGAGAAGAGATTGGACAGAGAAAGAGAGGAGTTTAAAAATCAAATGCTAACTTATTCTGACTGGAAAGCTACAGCTGCTTTCAAATCCAGAACACTGTCCAAAAACTAGGAAGCGAAAATACGTTCTGTTTATTTTGGTAAATTCATCTAGAACACTAAAAAGTAATGCCTAAAACACAACTAAAATATCAATTGGCTTGGGAACAAAAAGTATGGAGACTGAGATAGATATTGCTATTATTAAGAGTAACATTTTCTGTTAAACAAATCTTTGCCTCTGGACATAAAATAAATGCAAAATTCAATAGAAGACTGATGGGAATGTAACACAAACCCAGGTTAGAGACCAAGATCACAGACTTAGACTCTTGATAGCTGCTATCTTTATTTTCCAAACAGTATAGGCAAAGCTACGTGACTAATTAAGTGTATGTGCTCATCTCCTCCTCTGTGTAGAGAATACTAATTTAATTAATTAACTAAAGCATTCCTATGAGCACATGCTACATGCTTTGCAGGACTGCAATGCTTTTAGATACTTATTTGACATTATAAATGGTACTGCAGGCCTTACCTGAATCTTCATAAACCCCACAAACCCTAGGATATTATGAGACAGCTTTGAGTCAGCTGCCATATGTGGGCACGTAGCATCATTTAAAATGCCCCAAAGTGTCTTGGCTGACCTCCTGCTGCCACTCCTGAAGTCAACGGCTCTCCCACAAGTCCTATGTTATTTCTGCCAGCTACATCTGTATGTCTTTAATATCCTAGAGCATCTCAACTGGCACTAGACACCTCTGTGCTGGCCACAGAACAAAGGCATGTGTTAAATTATTGTTTGTAACAGGCATGATTTCTTCCTGCTCCAGTAATACAAGGGATATAAATGTGGCCTGCATAGTGCTCAGCACACTCAAGGGGGTTCTCAGTGCCTTTCCAAATTCAGATCTCAGTCACTCAAATAAGGGGATACGATGGCTGACACTGTTTCTCCTTCCATTTCTATTTCATAGACTTTGTTTCATATCCACACAATAAAATTCCCTATCCTATGACACTGACTTCAAGCGTTGTCATGGTCTATACCTTTTTAATAACCGTGTAGGACTGGGTCTCTAGTGATTTTGAAGCATACAACGAGGAAGGTGCATCTCAGCACTGACTGAGTAGTGTAGTGTGCTCTCTCCCTGCCCACTTCTTCATCCTCTGTCACATAGATGGGGCTAGACAATTAGGACTGCTCACCTTTCTTCTGCCTCCATAATGGATATACAGCAAAGCTGATGGTAATCACCAGAGCGATTAGTGGGGCAAATGCAGAAGAACTCATCAGTGCTGCGCATCACGTGCTTCACAGAGTTTGTGAAGAAGAAAGGTCCCACTTTTAAGCTGTACTATTTGCTGTAATTTAACGTGTGACTCCCAGAACACCTGAACATTCCCTGCTTTCCAGCATCCTATAAAGACAGAGTACCTAAAGCTATTAGTGTCAGTTGCTATTCTTCTATGGCCACTTTCTTAACATACTCTGAGCTCTCCAAAGACTGAATTTAACTCACAACTTGTTATATAACAGTGAAGTATTACATTCATCCTCTGATATGCTGGGAATCACTCCAAGTACAAAGCAATTAAAAAAAATTTAAATCCTTGCATATTTCGATAGTTAGGTTTCCAGCTTGTTTGGAGACAAATATAATCTTCTGTGATTCAGTGGGAAGGACTTTCACAGATGTATTGATTCCTAAGAGCAAAATCTTGGTTCCCTCAAAAACCTGGATCCACTCAGATCTCTCATAATTTTCCCAAACTGCTTTTTCCCCAACCCTGATATTTTGTATTTTAAAGAATGAAAAAAAAAAAAATCACATAGAGTTGGTTCAAAAAAATCTGCAATGCAGAGCTACCAAGCTTCACCACCAGCACACAGGGAATCCATGCACTCCTGCTCCCGACTCATACTTCCACACTTTGGCTTTCATCAACAGAATTTGTAGAATTATATCTGGTTTAAAAGTAAGATAACATTGCTTCACTGCTGTTAGTCACTGTCTGTAATACACAAAATCCTACTGAGCTGGGCACTGCCGTTAGGTCTGTAATGTTCTGTAACAGTGGCCACAACCACAGTTTTTGTTAGCTTAGTTTTGTAGTGTCGGTTTTGTGCTTATTTTCTCTGTGTGAGCCCTCACAACTTGATTCCCCACATACTACCCCCTACATAATGGACTTATCCTAGAAGATCTGGCTATGTGCTAACCCAGAGAGTATGTAAGAACACATTCCAACCAAACCTGAAACAGTCTTTGCAGCGTTTTAGTGTACAGGAAAGGACAGTGTTACCTGGATGGTGGACTTAACTGCCTGCAAAGGACACTGTAGACAGAGCCTGCCAATGAGAACAGGAGACACTCTCTGTACCAAAGAGTTTATAACCCCTAAACAAGGCAGAAAGAACATGAAAGAGGGAGGAAGGAAAACAAGGAAGGACAAGGTCACAAACCAGATCAGTGCAGAGCTACAAATGGAGCCCAAACGACCTGGCTTTACACATTCTAGGTCACACCACTTCTCTGTCAATGAACAGATGAATCAATTCTGGTTCTTTCAGCATTCTGAATAATTAATTTAAGGAACCAGAACATTAAATCCATTTTCCATAAGTAGAAGTGGCACACAAAACAGTGCCCTGCTCTTTCCTTGCAATTAGGTCACTGAAATACGCTTTAGATTAAGACCCTGATATTCTCTCCCCTGCAAATTTAGAGTGGGAATACCTTTCTAACACCTTTCGGACAAAAGTGTCCAGCTTCAAATGTACTTCGCTGATTTAAAACATAAATTAAATGTAAAAATTATTCTATAAATAGGTTATTTTCTCAGAGTTGCTACCTGAACCTTGATACTTCATGATTTACTACCTAATACCTTTGTATTTGTCACACTACAATTTGTTAGTGAAAATATAAACAACCATCATCTCTGCATCAATAAGTCTATAAGGGCCGTACTTTCTCAGCACTTGGAAATGACAGGTTTATCAGTCAATACTTTGCTCACTAATGCATATCCTTTATTCACTGCTTTTTCAAAACAAATATTATAGGTGTCCGTAGTTCTTGCAAAGATTTATTAGTTTATCTTTCACAGGCTGTTTCTAGTATGATTAGTTTTTGTGTGGATGAGGATTAAATAGCAAACACATTTGTCCAAATATCTTTATGGATCCAATCATACCTCTTAAAGTATAAACCAGCTATACATTATTTATATGTTAATGGTCAGGGTCACACTGCCAAGCCATTTCCAGTCTTGCTCTCAGAAAGAAAAAAAAAAAAAGAAAAAAATGAAGCTTTAAATAATTCAGATATCACTGAAGCAAAATTGGAAGACTTGCTGGGCAAATATCAAAGCAATCTAAAGCCAGTGTGTGTCGAAGACATATTGTACAATGACATGAGCAGAGTTATTACTCTGAGAACATTTGTGCTTGCACTGCAAAGTTTAATAGACCACTGACTGAGAAATGAAATGTCTTCCATTTTTTTAATTCCTTTCATTTTTACCTGTAGTATTTGTAATTCTGATCCCTCTCATAATGAATAAAGTCTATCAATTATTGCTTGACTTCGCTAGCCACTCTAAGTGCAATTAAATAAAATGAAGAAAAATTCAGAGATATATGCATTCAAGACAAGTGTAAAAACAACAAACAAAACCTATGAAGAACGAATTGTTCAAGAACCAGGTAGCTAACATATGGTGCACATTTACTTGTAAGACAGCATGATATGGTCCAAAAGCCAGAATTCAGAAGTCTTAAGGAAGACCATAAGGGAGCACAACAATAGTGTAAGATAAAAGCTTTTGTTCTCAAGAGATTATTCTTGACGTCCTTAATAGCATCCTCACTTGCTGTAAGTTTAAATTGTCTTTACGGGTGAAGGGCAGGGGGGAGAAGGAAACAAAACCAAGGAACATAAACTTCCTTTTATTACATCTGGCCACATTTTGCATTCCAAAACCTGACCTCTCCCACAGGATTAGACAGAGTCCTCTTTCATCATATGTGATTTGGAGCTGTCCACAATCTTAACTGCAGTATCTTTGTCTTTACCAGGGCAAATAAAGTGGCAGTTCAGGACTTTCCACTTAATCATTTCACTTTCCAGCTCAGTTATCTTTGTGTTGTGCTACCCTAAATGATCTAGCCACCAGCACCCAGATCTTCAGAGGCATTTAGAGGCCAACTTAGTTACGGCTCAGTGTTATAAGGCTTAACTTTTAGATTTCCCATCGCTCAGTGAGATTCACAAGCCTAAGTAAAGAACAGTCTTCTTGCTGCAAAGAAAAGTTTAGGTACTATGCATGAGAGTCACAAAAAACAGCATGATGAGTGGTTTACTGCTTAAATGACCACAAGTACCACCAAGATTCATAGCCCTCAAAAAAAAAAAAATCATTTGCAGGGATAACTCTTTCCTTAGTAGATATGATCAAGTAAACATTTTATTATAAAAAGTTTGACAAACTGGGACATCTCTTGTCCTCCTAACACTCTTATCCTGTATACCAGTATACAGATTTTTTCACAGAAGATCTGAGACATCAAGGCTCTAACACTTTTTGTCTTCTGGATTTAAACTAAGATCAGTTCAGGAAATTGCACCAAACTCTGGATTAAAAAGGATTGTGGACTCATACACTTCTCAGTTCTTCTGTTGAGGGTTTCTGGCTATGCAAGCATGCCATATGATTCCACCAACACTACACAACAGATCGAAGAAGCAATCACGCCTCCCTTTCTGAGTAAGTTTGGCTTTTTCTGTTCTCAGGCTGTAAATCCACAGTGTAGCACAAGATGAGCTTCTAAGTCTAAATGGAGATAGTCCGCTCTCACAACTCCTGAAATTTTCTCAAGAAACTAACAGAAAGCCAGTTGGTCATCTTCAGTGAACTGTACTTCAGAAAATCTCTTCACTAAAGCGGCCATTTTCCTCACCTAATGTGGACCATTTCAGAGAAGAAAATGTTAGCGGTCCTGACCCTCCAGTTTTGTAACAAACTGTTCGGTCTGACAACCTATAACCTTCCAAGAGAGCTTCAGAAATATCCCTCCTGTGTTTCCTCTTCAATAATAAATCTTGCAACATGGAAAATTCTGGATCTGTCTGCTGTCCAGAATCTTTTAAATCGCAGTACTGAATAACAACTCAGAAAAGACTGGGTTAAGGAAATAAGATTCCCAGAATGAAATTAGTCTCATTTTAAATCGAAGGAACCATGGTTAGAATTCCATTTCTTACTGTAGAGGAATTCTAGCCCACTGTGGGGGTCTAGAATAATAACAGATACTTAAATCTTCTAGAAAAATGATGTAACAATCCCTTTTCTTGTAGCAGTTCTTTAAAAATCTTTCAGCATAAAAGCGAATAATAACGGATCTTAGCTTTGAAATAGCACTTCCTACTAGCACAACTCAAGGCATTTTATGAAACAATTGGTACCAGTATCATTCAGATGAGTAACAAATGCATAAAAAGGATTTCTAACCTGAGAACACAGGTCACTCTCAAGGCCATACTCGATGGGCCATGCTGTTCTGAAGAGAAACTACTGCAGGTTCTTTCTTTGTCATGACTTTCTTTCAGTCAGGGCTGACACACTTTTTCAAGTTAACTGTTTTCCTTCTCTGACTTGGAGAACTCATGGCAACTTCAGATGCAGGCCAAAAAGTGAATGACAGTCTCAAACTCAAGGAAAGAAGCAGGGAATAGTAGATAGGATAGTAAAAGGCAGAAATGAAAGTGAGGTGTTTGTTTCCCCAGAAGAGTCTTAAATCCAGCCTCAGTTCTCCTTCTCACTGACCCCATATAGTGGGAGGGAGAACTGTATCATAAGGTTTCATATATTCTCCTAAGTTAACATATATTGTATTTTTCACCTAATAAAGGAAAGATATAAGGAGAAGAGATCATTTCAGATAGCTCTTACTCCATACTTCAGGAATAAAGGCTCGGTGCTGCATTCATTTGGCAATCCGGTTCGTAAAACTGTGTTAATGCATGCTCTCACAGTGCTAATAATATGACCCTGAGCTTTTCTACTACACTTTTTTCTAAATTATCTCTAATCTCTCTACGTGGTTGATTCCCAGCTTTTCATCGGATCTTGCTGCTTGTCCTTGGGACCATCTTCCTGTTGGTCTAGTTATTGCAAACCCCAAAACCTTGAGCAACTGCGGGGAGAAGGTAAAACCATATTTTATCCTTAGAGTTATTACACAATTGCAACATCTGGCCATCATCTGTCTCACTCTGTCTGTCCCCATAACTACTGCAGACTTCATAGTAGCATCTCTTTCCACTAATCTTTTCAATTTGAAGTCAATTCCCTGCAGAGGAACAAAGTTTTAATCGTTCGCGAAAGTGCTGATTTACGTAGGTGCAACCAGGCATCTCAACAGCTTGACTGAAGCTTTTCCAGCCACTCCCATCCTGTCTCACATGCCAGCAAGGCAAAAACCTTTAAAAAGTCTTTCCTTCCCCCCTCCCTTTTTCCTGCTAGGACAGCCAAAGACTTCACATCTTAGAGAATTTAATGCGTACACACACACATATACACATCAGCTTATGCAGTCTCAGAATTTGACATCCTTTCCATTAAACTTTCCTTTCCATTAGTTGGTAGTGTCAGCTAGTACAATAACCCCTGAGACCTTTATTCACAACTTGTTCCTTCCTCTCCCAAGCTACTGGCTGACCATTCTTTCTACAGAAACATTAAATGGAGAAATTTGGATGCTGGGGAGATTTTTACCACCCTATGTACAATTCATAATTCAGTCCTGAATAAGCTCTGTGTTAGCACTAGGACTAACAACAATTACAGGTGCCCCTATTCATTTTATAAAACCTTCACTGCATTTTTCATTCTGAAAATTTATTGTCTTTTCAAAGATAATGAAAATCCTTGAAGAACCTCCTAACTGATGCAATGCAGTGTGTACAGAAGATCCACACATTCCCTCTGAGCACTAAAGAATTTTCAGCACAGCTGTAAGACAGACCCAGTAGTTGCTCAGATCAAATTAATCAGTATCAGCATGATGGAAAACCATACTGACAAATCTGTGCTCTAAAGTTGTAAAAATCACCTTATGATTAGAATTCGTAACTCTAATTTTAAATAAAAAAGCTAGTAGCTAGCTTTAAATCTACAAAAAGGTAGATGGGGGGGGTGAAGAAATATTAATGCTGTGTTCTGTTTTGGTACTACAGCTTTCCTTATGCTCTCTCTGAACTTCAGATAGAACTGCATGTAGTGAAGGTTACAACAACCATTTATAAATTATGAAGTATTTAAATTCAACTGCGTATGTATTAACAGTGTAATACTCTGTTCTCTGATTATAATGATCACTTCACTGTGTCAGCATTTCCTAGATTTATTCTGCTTTTTAAAAAGGAACGTGCCAGCTTCTCTGTAGCATAGATCCTGAAACAAAGGAAAAGAAGAATAGCTCTACTGTTCATAGACTCAACCCTTGCATGAGCAACACAAACTGCATGAGATTTATCTTCTCACATAAGAACTGCCCGTATGACTATGAACTGCACATTCTGTGAATGTAACGAAGAGCTAAAGTTTGGAGGAGCTGCTAGAGCTGGTAAAGTCACAAAGGATTTACAATCTCAGAAAGGAAGGATAAAATGCAGATTGTTTCTTGAATGCCTCTTAGGACCTGGCTGAAGAGAAAAGTAATAGCACAGGAGAAAACATTGTAAGGTGTCCAGATGTAAGGTGAATGCTGCCGTATACTTGCTAACGAATCAAACACAGACATCTGTGAGAAATGGAGAAATTAATATATATTTACAGATTCTGACTTGGAAGTTGATGGCCATTTTAACACATGCTTTTTGAAAACTGACTTAAACAAGAAAGAGCTAAACACCCTGCATATCTTTCTTCTAAAAAGTAAAAGATCACCAGCTATGAAATACCTTCTTCTGGCTGGTGATAATTTTATTTTTTGAAACTGTACCTGGGAAATTAAGTTTTAAACTATTTGTTTCATATGCATCAATGGATACCGAAGATCATTTGGAGGTGTGAACAATTCAAAATCATATTAGAAAGTTCGTTCATGTAACTCACATACGTTATTCCACTGATGTTGTTCGTCACAGCAAATGACTAATCCAAAGTTGCCTAAGCTCAGACATCAACGTTACCTAAGCTTGCACATTAACGTTTCCATCTTCCATCCACGAATGCAACCAGTCTGTATGGTAAATTACACATGGATTGGTCAGGGTACATGCCAAGAAGAGGGCATAAGAAGATATGAATTATCTTTTGCTCTAATTTGTACTTATGCTCTTTAACAGCATTTTACTGCATAGATTATATCAGCTTTAACTCACTCATTCTGCAACATTAACTCATTTAGTAACATTAAACGCTATGCAGGAGGATTAATGCATTAATATTTCATGGAAATATGCGTTTAATTAGCTCTTGGTTTTTTTGATATCATGTCTATGTTCCATGCTGCAAACAATTCTTACCATTCTCACAGCCAGAATTACACTGAAAGAATGATACCATGAAGTTTTAGGTATGTATAAGGTATACCGCGAGACAAAACTCTGACCTGAATGTCCTCTGACTGCAGGGGGAAATATGTATATGGCCTACAGATGGATATAACCTAAGTCACATAAAGGGCATGAGCTACATAAAACTACCATTCATTTTCTTATATACAGCTAGCTGTATTCTTTTCCATTAAATTGCTCCCTGATGCTTGCCTGTCACAGGATGAAACCAAAATAGCCCCAAATTATGATTACAGAACGCGCTTGTCACCCCAAAACTGGCAGAAATTAGTGAAAGTACATGTCAAGGGTGCTGAGGGGAAATGACAGCTCTTTTCTTAGCTGTGTTTGAACACAGCTTGATCACTTCGCTGCACAGTAACTCAGTACAGTTGCTCCAGTAAAAAGTGAGTTAGAGCTGCAGGCTAAACCCATAAACCAGGAGTATCCAGGAGTTTTGCAGAGCGCTCTGTTCCTACGCAGTAACAGTCCTTTACATGGACTGCTGAATTCACTTACGAATATGCTGCCTCCCTAAAACAAACAGATGACTTAGTGATCCTCTGGTTTTCTTTGTTAGATATCTTCACTCATTTATTAAGGCAATGTGTAAATCAGAGATCTCCATTAAAGTCATTATTAACAGCAGTTTTAGGCTGATCCCGTTAATGAGCTCTACATGCAACTAAAGGATTGTTAATGGAAGTGTTATTTTATCAGTATCAGGAAGAGTAAAAAAAAATCTGATTACTCTAACGATGCAGCAATCCAGCACTCTAAAAATGCTGCTGAATTTTTTTGCAGAAAGTGAGAGAACCTTTAAAAAAAAAAAGTGTGTGTGCATTCGTGTGTGTGTGTGTGTGTGTGTGTGTGTGTGTGTGTGTGTGTGAGAGAGAGAGAGAGAGAGAGAGAGAGAGAGAGAGAGAGAGAGAGAGAGAGAGAGAGAGAGGTAGTAGGAAATACTCTCAGACATGGAAATATACATAGCTAGTATGCATAAGTTAATGTTATAGAAGTTTTGTACACATGCCAGGAAGGATACAAGCAAGAAAGATAACTGTAATATGCTATATTTGATTAGTATTGGCATAAAAACATCACATTAAAACATTTATCTCCTTTAAAAAACTCAGGACTAAAATCAAAATCTTCTCTGTGACATCACATATGTATATGCAAGGAATGGAAATATTCAATTTGGCACTACAACAGCAGTGTCAGTGGAAATGATTAGAAAATGACTTTTACTTTGAAATGTAACTTGGAATAAGAATACTTATGGGAGGAAAAAGTCCAAAACGGAAAAACATGCTGTCTGACGAAAAGCAGGATTTTGATCTGATCTGTTTACATAAGGTGCTAGAAAAGGTATATATGAAAGACAAATATACTCAAAATGTTCCTCTGTGCAGGATTTTTTCTACTGTATCCACCATTATGACATATGGCTCTATATTAGATGATTTCAGGCACAACTGGTATTTCCTACACACATTGCATTAAATGCAAAATAACACAAGTATATTCAAATATGTTTACAAGTAAAACAATCAGGATGTCCTACTTGATTTATATTACTGGGGTTTTTTTCCTCTTGTATTTGACACAGGAAATTGCTTCCTTGTGCCATAACGCACACACCCTTCAGGGCTATAAAGCATACTAGCAAAGAGGAAAGCCACAGGGGGAAATATGATCAAGTTCGAAAACCAAAAGAAATGCTCGTTCAAATGAGTTTACATCCTTTTTCCTCTGCCCTTCCCCTCTTTAGAAAGATGATAAGCAGACTGGTGAAAGCTTTTCCTCCAAGTTTCTTCTCAGAAATGACCTTAAATAACACATCAATATTCATAGCTATGACATTTAGTATTCAATAGTTTATATGCCTACTCTCTTTTCAAAAACAAGACATAGGTCCTTGCTACCCTGTATAACACCTTGAAACCATGATAAGCTCACTTCACTCATCTGTCATCCCTTCATGTGACCACTGAAGTTTGTTTACTGACATTTCTCTTTTATACACTGGGCAGCCTGTCAACCTGGATACTCACCTTGCCCAAGACTGCCAAAACTCACTCACCGTATTAAGAAAAAGCTGGCAGCTGATGCATTCACTGTTATTCAGATAAAAGAGAAAACTATCTGCCCAGCATGTTACTATATTTCCTTGATTTGCAGTCTGGAAGTGTTATGTGCCCTTGGCACATTATTTTAAAGTGTTTCCTTCCTCCCACCTTGAAGCAATTCAGTTTGGCTTGCATGAAGTATTTTTTTTCAGGTAAGTTTGGCCTGATCTAGAGAGCTCAAGAAATTCAGTGGAAATTTCCTTCCTCTCTTTAACATGTAAAAGTATAAATAGAAATGCTGAATCCTTAAAAAAAAAAAAACAAATCCCAAAAAACCTGTAGTCCAAATACTAAAAAAAAGTGGGATTTTATTTGCATGTTTTACACTTCTACCTCATTATTAGTGCAAATTATCCTTAAGAAAGAGAAGGCTCATATTTTTAGCCAATTAGCATTTGACAGATCACACCATAGGAATTCAGTTTACAGCCCTAAATTGTAGCTAGGAAAGTGCTTTTGACATTGCTGTCCCTGAAATAGGCTCCATAGCAAAGTTAATTTTTAAACATTGTTGAATCAGATGCTGATGCAGAACACAGAGCATGCCAGACATGGTATTTATTACTCTAATCAAACTACTGTCCAAACAAAAACCTTGGATAATAGACTAGTTTTGTAATTCAGAAATCACAATGAAAAAAGTAGATAATGCTTCTTACCACTAAATATCTTTTATTCTTGCTTGATAATACATCCAGCACCCAAAACGAACAAACTGAGTCTACAGGTTGGATAATTTATTTCCCCTGCAAAGACTGAGAAACGACAAGAAGCACTAACAGCACTGATCTTTTACTCACTTAAATAATGTGCCCTAAAAATAAGTAAAATAATACCAAATCAGATACTTTTCTATACAGTATTCTAAAATTGTATTCTTAAATAAGAATGAAAAAAAAGAACACCAAAAAACTCCAGTATTGTTTGACAACATGTCAAAGAGTAATTATTTTACAAGACAACTGAAAAAATTACTCAAGATCTCAGAACGGTTTTGGCTTTTACTTTATGCTAAATTCACATCAAAGAAAAAGAAGACCAACAGATGGCTAGTATAATGTTCACAAATTCTTTACATGCAGGTCTATCACACACTAAAACAAAACATACAAAACATGATTACTATCCAAGAAAAACTTGAGTTATTCAGCTTATCAGGCTCTGATACAAACTCAGATTTGGTATATATCACATCTTAATGATAATTTCATTTACTGGGATGAAAAATGAATGAAATTATTTTCTCTCGGGTCAGAAGCAGTATTTTCATCAGGAACTTACTGCTTTCTATTTTCTAATTACACAAATGGTCTGACTGAGTCCCTTCAAGTTAGATTCCATCTGAGGTTTAAATTTTCTCATTGAGGAATATTCAATTAGTCCAACTGACCTCAATTTAAAACCAGAAATAATAATTTCCAGCTTCACCTCTCAAATGCTATATTCTTTTTATTCTTTTGTACAAAGCAAAACCCAAACAAGATAAAAAGTTTGCACTTGCAATTAAAGGATTTCCAAGAAATATAGACTTGAACAACATCTGGTATCTCAGCTAGTCCATCTTCCCTTTCTCAGCCTATACCTTTCTTTACGTGGTCATTAGTAAACTATCTTCAGCTAGAATATAATTTCTGATAAAACAGCCGTCTGATATTCAAACTACAAAACTGAAATCGTAAAATTTTGAACATTTATGATAATATTATTTATATGCCACAATATCACACCTAAAATGTAATTTTAAAGAGCTTTCTGTTTGTTTTTTAAATACAGAGAAAAGATTTCAATCCACTGTTATTCCTAATCATTTTTCTGCAGAAATAGCTGGCATACCTGTGGCTAAGCTCTACCACTGTGTTTCAGCATTACACAGTGCTGCTTCACACCATGTGTGAAGGAACATGCATTTAGACTTAAACTCTTAATTAGAAAGTCCCACCACTGTCAGAGAAGAGTGCTGGCTTCAGTGAGAGCTGTTACACAACTAAAGTTAAGTCAACAAATAAACGTTTTGCTGGCTTGAGTGCACAAGGTTTTTTAGATTTTTTTTGTCTTTAATAATATAAAGGATCGCACTGGATGAGTAAGACAGTATTTCAGTTCTAGATTTACAGCTGGCTCAGTTCTTTAAATTGTAAATAATATCACTGCAGAATTGGTCAATGGGCTGTTTGAATTGAGCTGCTCTTCTCAGTAATACACCTCTGCATCACAAAAATATCATCTATATATCATTCATTCAGCTCGCTTCTCAAAAGAGAGGACTTTCTCAGGGAAAAGTCACAAATATTTCCCAAGAAGCGTATGTTCAAGGCATAGTCATGAGGCTTACTGAATACATTTACACCACAACTATGCATGTTGTACTTGTTAATTAGACACAGACATAATACCTTATTCTTTGGGGCTGTCATCTATATCATCGCTCATCATCACTTAAAAGCTTAAAGTGTACCATTATGGCCTTTATACTGCCATACGTTAGGGAGGAATCATCACGTTCTTTTTTTTTTTTCAGAAGAGAAGAAATAGAGACCAGGAAAAATAAACTCTCCTTTTACTTGAGAGTTCCTCACTGTCCAGTCAGCCAAAGTATTTTCGTGGGACACATAGCAGTTTTGGAACTGAATATTCTCGAAAGTCAAATAGATGGTTTAATTCTGATATTACTTAGGAAATAGTTTATTTCTCCTCAATAGCAGGTTACATATTTAAAAAACAAGCACTCCATAATTCTAATAGTAATTCTCACCGAAACAAAGCAACAGAGAAAGTATGTGAAAGAAAAATTAAAGCCACAGTTCAGTATACCTTACTAGAAAAATCATACAAGTAAATATAGTTTCAGAATGTTTATGAGGAAAACAAACATCCTGGAGTGGAGAGGGAGAGAAAGGCAAAGGCTTAGTTGTGAATATACATTGCATCTTAGAGACACAGCACAATTAGGCTGCCACATCAACTTCTTAAAATTCCGCGAATTTCATATGCTTTCATCTTATTACCAAACAAAATAAACCTACCAAAGAATATAGGCTGCTAAGGTATACACAGGCTACAGATAAAATATTTTGCATCAACCACCACAGTGCTAACTATTGGATCTCCTGCTGTTGATCTATGAGAATAGTCACAAGAATAATAATAGAGTATATAGACTACATCCCTGATGTGCACTTGATTATTAAAACATGTAAATAATCTCCCTTTCCTTTATTCTAGCTGAAGGACTACTGAAAAGCCCTGGCACCTTTGTGGATAGGACTCATTTATGAAAATGATGGACAAATGAACTACACAGTTTATTAGCAGCCTGCCTGAAGCAAATCTCTGCATCATCTGGATGTAGATAGGTCTGCTGGACATCATAAAGGTCAATAATGTGATAACTGAATCTAAGAGACATAGTTCTTGCACAACAGGGCTGAAGTCCTCTAGTGTCAAAATTTGCATTGCCATTTTCACTACTAGGATATTTTGCAGGTCTTCTGCCTCCAACACTTTCAACATGGAAAGTTTCACTTCTGTTAGACTCTTTTAAAACCGTAGTATTAATAGTTCTACCAAATTATATTAAAAGATAAATACGTAGAGTGAGGACATCAAAACACTTAAAAAAAATGTGAACGTGAAAGATTTTCACTGCATGATTTTCCACTTTTGGAATTAAATGGCTGAATTTATTAAAATACACATTTTCATTTTACAGAGTGTATTATATACAGTGGCAAATGTCTGTGTAGAGCCCGTAAGTTCTTTCCTTCTTTGCCATTTCCATTAAACTGTTTAAGAAAATGTGCAATATTACAAGCAAGACATATGAAGTTCCATCTTGCCAGGCAGAGCCCTCGCTCACAGGTACAGCTGTGTAGGTTGAAAGAAACGAAACAGGATTGTCTCAGCACTGTTCCTTATCTCACGCAGCCAGAGCTACAGTTAAGATGATTTTGGAAGTATTTGTGGTTCCAAATAAAGATTAGAGTCTGGAGTGGTGGATTACTGTAGGTTTGATTTTTTTTTTCCCTTACTGAGCTGTTCTGGGAAATGTAACAATATACCACGCCCCAGGTTTGCATAGGGTGATGAGCCATAGAAGAGGTTTTCTTTAAACAGTTCTTGCTTCAAGAGGGCAAAACTGACAACTGGACTGCTAAGGCACTTTTTTCTTCTGTCACAGTCAGTAACTGTAGGTGTCAGTGTGGTACTTGCAACAGCAGCTGCTGGTTTCTCTATCGAGAAACCACAAAGGAGGCAAATTACAACAGGCCAAAGATAAAACCTGACTAAAGCTTTAACTCAAATCTTTACATACCTCTAATAACAGCATGAGTTCTCAAAAAGACTGACTGAGGTACTAGGAGCATCAGTACTCTGAAAGCAAGACATACTGTCAGTGGGAAGATACTAACTGGGCTGTATAAGCAAGAGCATATCTGGCAGGTCACAGTAGGCGTTTCTTCCCTTCTATTCTGTGATACGAAATGCACTGACATACGGCAACAGTCCCAGTGGGCAGCCACCGGGGCACTGGAGCACCTGACACAAAAGGAGAGGCTGAGAGAATTGGAATTATTCAGCCATGAGAAGAAAAAACTGAGAAGAGGTGCTGCCTACAGCTAAATAATGGGAGGATACAGAGAAGATGGAGCCAGATTCTTCTTAAAGGTACATAGTGATAGGAAAACAGGCAACCGATGAAAGTTGGAACACGGGAAATTCCAATTAAATATTAGGTTTTCCCAGAGTTATGGAATCTCCATCTTCAGCGTTATTCAAAACTTGACAACAGGGCCCTGACTGACATGATTTAATGGGACCTGCTTTAAGGCCCAAGCTGGACTAGATGAACTCCAGAGGTTCCTTTCAACCTAAATTATAACTCTGTGATATAAAAACAGTGTACTAGTAAAAAGCATAAAGACACATTCATGGCGCTGGTGAAGCAAATCATTGTGTAGTAAAGGGAAAACCAAGAGAAAGCATAGTTGATTCATTGGGAACACAGTAAACATACTCACATTTCGTAAGATGATGTAGGGCAAGACAAAATAACGGGAAACTAACCGAAAGAAAGTTACCACCAAAACTGGAAAGGTATTACCTAGTCAAGATGAGTACTTTTTGAACACAATTTAAGTAACACACTTCCAGGACCCAATATGGAGGAAATAAAATAGCCAATGGCAGCAGAAAAACATGACTAAAAACTGTCTTTTACCATAGCCCTTTCACAGATTTGAATGTAATTTCTGCTCAGCATGCAGCACTCCTTGGTATTCCAGGTCTATAGCGTAGCTCAAATCAGAAGGCTGATTGTTCATAACTGTCCCGTGAGCAACCAACACTTCAAGTGAAAAGTTGGACATTTTTCTGCTAAAATTTTTTTCATATTCATTAGCATCTTTCCTCTAAGTCTTTTTCCCTTTTCCTCAAAATGATTCATATTTTTCAATTTGGAGCTAAAAGAAGCCATTTTAAAATGTCTATGTTTCAAAATATTTGACACACTCATTTTCACATTTTCCCCTCCTTTATTGCTTCATTTACCATTGACTATAATAGAAGGAGTAATGTGCAGTGATACTTATTTCACTTTTGTTTTCTTTTCCTCTTTGCAATCAATTTTTCCTTTTGTCAGCCTGTACCTTTTCATAACTTCCTCAGCTTCTTCAAATGAAAAATAATGACATCAATCAGTAACAAAAACAGTTAAAGGGAAATATCAATGAAGAAGAAAAAAGAGTTAACCCTAGAAAAAGCTGTATTTTTCTAAAGCATTCTTCAATGACTTTTCATAATTTCAAGAGGCTGTTTTTAAAAATTTCTGTATTTTTTAACACTTTCCTAAACTCTAACTCCAGTTACCTTTTCTAATTCTAGTCAAGAAAACTGAAGTTTTTACAGTCTTTCTGTCAGTGTGTCTGTTAACCCCTCCTGATAATGTATTTTGCATCTGTCAGTCAATTTCAGCCATATTTTTACAAAGTGTTAGAGGATAAGTTCCTGCAACGTCTCTGCACAACATACTGCTCCACGGCCACATGAAGCTATGAATCCTCAGCTCCTCAAAAGATAAGGTGCAGTGTATTCTGCTCAGCAGCAGTCAAAGAGCAGCAGCCAGCTTGGCCATCAGCACGCTGGCACAGTGTGAAAGCACAGTGAAAGCACAACTGGAGTTGGGGCACAAGGTGCTGGCCTGGCTCCTAGTTTGGGAATGAAATTTTGCATCTTCCACACTTTTTATGAGCCTAAATATTCAAAATATATGCAAGTTGAATGGTAGTGGTTTAGCCATATGGTATGAACAGAAATCATTATCTAGGACGCTGTCTCCCAAACTCTGGTGAGAAAAAATGACAAAAAAATGCATCCATAATTGAAATGTCTGCTGTTTATAAGTAAAATGTAACAGGGAGTTTTATCATTCCTTTTTATTTAAGTTATATAGCTTGAATCTTCATATTCCCTGGACATATCAAACTGTGCTGATACAGCTGCACAGTGAATCTGCTTCCTTTACAATTTACTATAGGGATTTAACTGTGCTATCAGAAGATTTAAGTCTGCCTGGATTTCAGTTAGACCATATCTACTTCTGCAAATGTTATTACTGGGATGTGTAAGATTATACAATCAAGTCCATTATAATTACATTGGAGAATAATAGCACTCTGCAATTTCAATGCCAATAGCATTTCAAAAGCATCCATAATAAATTACTAAATGTAATCCAACTGATTTCCTGTCTTTGAAATCGGATTTGCTTCTTTTCCTGAAGGTGAAAACCTATTTCCATTTCCAAAGTTCAAAACTGAGTTAGACTGCGTTTTCAATGCAATTTTTGTTAATATAATTAAATCAATAACTATCTTTCAATAAATGCATTAACAATGCAAAATGAGAGATTCATTAAGATTTTAATCCCCAATTACATTCTGCCAGCTACCAATTTTTCCCTTCCTAAAACATCTATGAGGAACAGGAGGAAAGCATACTCCATTGCATTTTAAAATGCCTTGAGGCACGCATAAGTACTCGGGATCCTACTGAAAAAAAAAAAAAAAAAGAAGAAGAAAAAGAAACAGAACCTTTCTGTACAACCATTGCACTTATTTTTGAGATCCTCTTTATTAAGTGACTCCAGTCTTACCATATTAATTACTTGTTAATTCTAGTCTTCTCTTGGCCCTCTCCCCACTGTCTGTCTTTCTGAAATCTAGTGGTTATGATTAAGCATTTGGCCGCTATACAGTCCACGGAGGATCAGAAGAAAACCCTTCAATCACAGGAAGGACTTCTAGGAACTGCTGATTCAGAGAGATGTGTTCATTCATCCCAGAGCTTTTTGCTTTCAGTATTAGGGAGTTGAGCATTTTAACATGCTTTTATGTTCTGTGATTCCCAAGAGGCATACAGTTTTTTTGCAGCTGCATGCTTGATATATCCTACTAGAGCCTTTCAAGTAAAATACATACAACTTTTTGCAGAAAGAAGTCTGAATGAATCATCTAAATTTAGCCAGTAAATTTGAAAACCAAAAGGTAAGTATGAAGGCTTTTGATTTTCTGAAGTCTCATGTTGTCTGGGCATTATTCATAATTTGGAATATCTAGTGTAGGCAATAATGTCCACAGGGAGAAGCCACTGTTTTGCAGAAACGCACTGAAACCTTGTGCCAACTGTCTCACATAAGTTCAGCCTCAGTATTGGGCCAGGAAAATATAATAGGGCTCATTCTATTGCATTACACTGTTGAGTTAGTAGTGACTTTTTAATGATTTATCTTTTATTATTAATCATCAAAAGAAAAATTCCACTAATTGTAGCTACTACTAACACTAAAATCCCCTTTAAACTACCAAGTTTTATAAGGAGAAGATCATTTCTGCTAGCAAACCACTATGATTTTCAAAGCAATTTATACTAAATTTTACACCAATTATGATGCATTTATTTTGGATTGCTTTATGATTTGTTTTGCAACCTGAAAACTGCTGCAATAAACATGACAGGGATTATTAGCGTCACTGGACATCACAATAGAGCAGTTTCATTATGTATCAGCGCACTGAACTCAAAAAGGTCTCTTTTTCAAAGCAATAACACACAAAAATACCTACATTCCTTTTTAGAAACTATTAGTGGAAATAAAAAATATTTCTCCAGTAATTTCCATGATTTCAAACTGTCCTGATTTTAAAATGATCTGAGAATATTTAGATCAAAAATCCTAGGACTGAAAGGCCAAAGGGCCTACAGTTATCTGGCAGGGTTCCTGGCTCCAAGCTTCTGTGCTGCTGTAAAGGGTTCAAAATACCACAAGGAGGTAAGCATGCTAAGGAACTCCTTTGCAATAATAAATATGTTTGATAATTTAAAATATTAAAAAACAGAATATAATTCAATCTTTTTAATGCTATTTTGAGTACATTTTGGGGTTTCATTTAGTTAAAACAGAAATGAAATTTCTGCGAAAAGTTTTGTTCTGAGCCATTTCCTCTCTTTATAACTCTATATACTTTCACATAGCAGAGCACTGTTACAGAAGGTGCCTTGTAAAAAGCATATTAAGAAATCTCTCTCTCTCTTTCTCTCCCTCTCAGATATATGCCATACAGCTGCAACATTGCTAGCATTTATCACCATTATTATCTGCGTTTTGGTGAGATACAGACTGCAGTCATCAGTTGAGTTCCTTACTGCGCTAGTGAAAATACGGAAGAATAGTATACATAAACACCAGAAGTGGTCAAACTCAGAATAATTATTATGAAGCAATCTATTCTTGAATTTCTTACAGCTCCGAAAGTAAGGAGAGAGGCTGAAACATCAAATACAAAGTAATAGAAAGTTTTCATTTGGTCTTGATTCAACATTGTTATATGCATTCCTACACTGACACAATATTTTATAGGATCTGTACAATGGTGCTCATACATGAATGTGTTCTATGGGGCGAACCCCCCATGCACTAAGGGTCTCATAATGTATCCCACTGGTACCAAAGAACAGACCACAGGGCAACATGCCATAATATTGCGCGCAAGTTTACCATTAGAAGACAGAAGGGGTATTCACCCTGGTATCACAAGGTATTATGGGAGCTCTTTAAGCACAGACTAATCTCAGAATGACAAAAATGAAACTTTGTTACTAAAGAACAATGCAATGACACTGAATGCAGACAGAAATTACTGTTATTCAAACATATTTATAGACAGACATCAGTTCAAGTACATTCACTACTAAGCACAAAACAGCTGTGAGATGTTCTCTGCTAGTAACAACTCAACACAGAGCTTTACCAACTTTTTTACATGAAAGGCAAACGTTTCCCTTAGCTTGTACCTTACCTGAGAGTACTGGATTCAAAATATGTCAAGTCCACATCTATTTCACCTTAACTCACATGCCAATCTCTCAATATACCACAAACGCTAACAGTGGCAGCAAAGTTAAAAACCACCCAAACTACCATACAACGTTTTATGTCAAACTACATATAATGTAATGTCAAATTTCTCATGTAATATTTTTTCCATGTTGGCAAAGAACTTAACTAAAATAGCACCAAAATCCAAAGACCCTTCACTACAGAACGCTGACAACACCAGCCAGTGCCAGGCCTGGAAAATTCATTTTCTTCATAATCTTATACACACCACATTACTACTCTGACATACCTTTTTTTTCTTTGGATAAAATATGAAATCTTTGCTATGCACAACACTGAAAGGTAAAATTCATATTGTGGTTTACTGGATTGGCAGTACTTGTACTGCATGCCTGTTAGCTTCCCCAAGTCTTCTATTTTATCTGAAATTCATCCTTAGGAGTTATAGTGCAGTTACTCTTGCAAGAACGCAGTTCTTACGAATATGAAAGACTCACACTGAAATTAATTTTGTACATTCAGTGGTGGCTATTCAGCATAAATTCTTGCTTAACAGTACTATTCCTCCTCCTCCCAAGGCATTTGGTCTCTTTGTGCATATTCAACACTAACTACTAGAAGTAGTACTGGTGAAGATATTACAAAAAATAGGCTGTTTAGTTGAAAGTACAACATTTAATAAAAACTAGATTATGTTGCAATTTAATTTCAGAAGGAAACTGAAAATAAAGCTTTGACAAGACACAAGCAAAATAAAAATAGTCCATCTTTTCATTTTTAAATGATTCCTTTTCTCCAGCTTATGTAATAGTGTAACATGAAGGCTAAATTAACAAAAACATGTATTTTTATTTAAAGAATGGCCCAAGAAAAATGGATTAAGGAAAGAGTTGTGGAAAAATGGGGAAAAGCAAAGAAGTGAAACATCCAGATAGCATCAGAATTGCATTGAAAGTTATATTACCAAATTAAACCTGAATTAGCTCTTTTTTCTACAATCACAAAGAAATTCTTCTAACTTGAGTTAGGAGTCAAGCTATCTCTATTCCATTATTTCCTACTCTTTTTTAAAATAGTAGATGAAACAGTCAGTAGTTAAGAGGTCTGTATATTAAGAGGTCTGAGTTAACAGTCTGTATATTAAACTACAATCTGTAGTTGAGAGGCTAACGTCTGCACTTAAAAATAACATACACATAGCTTTATTATTTACAGACTGGAAAACATGTCAGACGTGATTGAAAACAGAACTCAGGTACTAGAGCAAGGAGATGGACTAAATGACCTCTTGCAATCCCTTCCAGCTCTGGTTTTCTAACATTACACATGATTATGCAGAATGCGAATAATTTTCCCAAAACGTTATATGAGATTGTCGTTACGCCTTTTATTTGGACTATAGCTATTGAAAGGGTTCAAGGTAATGATGTGTAAGGTCTCAATTACGTTCAGAGCAGGCTTGCTTCAGGTAATGAATTGTAGAAGCAGTTTCACATCGCATTTACTAACAAAAGGAAAGGGAAAGAGCCGTGCTAGCCAGTTCAGCGTTCACAGAATGAAGATTAGTGCTACAAAAATACTGTTAGAGTGATTAATCTAGTACCAGCTAGATTATTTTCATTTGAATGAAGGACTGGGAAACATCAAGTCTGTAAAGACTGAAAAATACTGTCATTATATTGGCGATACAGACATGCTGTCTCTGTGTCTGGATTTCTTAAAATAAGTTCAAAACACCAAGGAAACTTTTGGTTAGCCATAAAATCATAAATGCTATTTCAAAGAACAGACTTACAATAATTAACTACAGCCTTTGACTTCTATCAAAGGCTCCTGGGGCCGGTATGTTTGGAGGCTCCCAGTGGCGCCTGGGCCCGTCCCACCGCCCTGTGAAGGAGCAGGGCAGCCAGGGCAGCCCCAGCCCTGGGCACCAGGCACCACAACGGTGACTGAGACAAGCGACTGCCTGCAGGTCAGGCTCGGCAGGGCTGTGGCCGGGCAGGGCCGTAGCCAGCATCACTGGGGCAGGGACTGACGGCCCTGGACTGGGCTGAAATGGAGGCTGAGGGGGCTCAGCGGGTGGGCAGGGACAGTAAGGTCTGGCGGTGCCTCCAGGACCCTGACAACCCCTGCTAAAGCAGGTAGAACTACAAAGCAGTTTAGCTTTAAAAATGTGGCATGTTCCCTTATTTATAAGTATTCTAAATGTCTATAGCATTATCAGATTTTTTTTTATTTCTTTATTGCCTTTTTACTGTTTGCTTTCCCTTCGCTGCTCAGCCAATTGGACATCTGTCCCCTTTCCAACCTCTGTTCTACTGTCTTGCTCCTGCCTGTGTCCCTGCTCAGTCTTTCTAAGACTCTTTCCCCTTGCCTATCCTTGACAAAGAGCTACCTACATGAAGGAAGCTATTGGCTGCACACAAGGTGTTACTTAGTGTTATCCGTTATTTAGAAACAATATTATATATACACAGATACTAATCCTGGCATCCTACATCTCTCCTCCTAGGGCAACAGAACGATAAAAAGTAGAGACAAAGTCTTGAGAGATTAGCTAGGCTATTTCTTCACCCCAAGAACGAATCAGTGATACCTAAACCACCTCTGACATCTCTTTCACTAATGTTTTGTTTTTAACTCTTTCTCATCACTTACGTGCTCATCTCCATAATCCTGAATTGCTCATTCAGGTTTCTAGGTGGAAAAGTGGGTATGTTGTCCTACATCATGGAATGATTTCTGTTTGCTTTGCAGCCTGGAGATCATTAATCGCGTACCTCTTCATATGTCATACCACTCTACTCTTGAGCAAAGTGCCTATGTGTTGCACCTTACACAGACAGATTGCAACCTGTACCTAAGAATATAAAGCAAGCTGAAAGTTCAAAAAAAAAAAAAAAAAAGTGAAACTATACAGGCTCTCAATAGCAAAAAGAAAAATTCTTGCTGTAAGACTTCTGCTTCACCAAAGACAAATAAAGGCCAAACCTTAAACATATTGTCTTTATCTATGTAAATTTTAGAAAAGCACCCTGTACTGCACAGTTATCTAAGTGCTTATTGTAACAGATGAGGTACTTAAGAAAACAGAGCGTATTCCACCAGCTGTCTCTGGTAGTTTAATATGAAAGGCACAAAAAAGCTGTCGTGAAACAACCTAGGAGCCAGAGAAATTCTGAGACATTTTAATAGTAATAATTTGGGGGGGGGGGGGATTTCATTTCTTCCAAAGTTTCAGCCTGAAAGAGAAAGGTAAGAAGAACCCGGCAGCAGGCAAATAAGAAACCCTAGAAGACTATTTTAAAATGCTCCTGAAGACCTAGTAATGGTAGATTCAAAGTCTGCAAAAGACCCCACATATTTTCTTTAAAGTGGAAAGCTACCAAGGTGTTTGCAACTCATTTCATCATGTCAGATGACAACTGCTCACATGAGCCAAGGTATAAACCTATTTAAATGCTTGCAGAATCATAGCTTTAAATATTAACAAAATTGAATTTACTTTGATGATAATTAACCACATTTCTTTCAGCACAGAAAGAAGAACGGCAGGCTTGCAGTAAAGGCAACAGTTTCAGACATGGAGATTTTATTGTTAAACAAAATACAGGCTTCTCATGGGACCTCTGCTTGAGTTTTGTAAAGCTTTTCAATATGGCAACTGCAAGAATCTCTCATTAAATTCTTTTACATTCCTTCTTTAAAAGTTTCTTTGTTTAATGTCTAAGAAAAGCTTAGTTATAGTTAGGCAGTTCATGTAGCAGGACACTACCTATGCTGCAGTCTCAACACATCTCACTAAATGTGTTAAATGTTTCCTTGCCTATCCTCCCTCATTTTATGCATAGATTGTAAGTTCTTTGGCAATAAATTATTTGGTTTTGCTCATTCAGTGCCTAGAAAGGTGGAATTCTGGTCCATGACAGCTTGAGAAATAATGAAAGTTACAATATCGGATTTATTGTAGAGTTCTCTCTCAAATCATTTTCTCAATGTAATTGAGAAATGCTCTTTGGCTTCTGAACACCAGAATATGTTTTATACTTTATTTTGAACATACTTTATTCAGAGATTAGTTTTTTAATGTTTGTATACATATCTCAGAAGTAAAACAGAGTAGAAACCCTAAAGTTATTGAGGTCTTTATCATGACTTTTTATTTTATTTTTCTAAATTCTGTAAAGACTTGCATACTGCCAAAACACTGAAATTTGGTTTTCACTGTTTCTATGTACTGTCTGGACTGTGCAGGATAGAGCCAAACATTGCTAAATTCATGAATGCAAATATTAATGTTTTGTCAAGAATTCAAAACACAAAAACAACACAGAAAAGGAAAGTGTCTGGGAACACCATGCATATGCAACTCTCAGAAAAAGGTTTCTGCTGTCTATGATCCAAGCCCCCAGTTTGCTGCAATATAGCTATGTGACCTTTGGTCAGTCTGCTGAGGACATTGCCGAGATGAGGGGAAGTAAGAAAATCAAAAGCCATGTGGAATAAGAAAAGTCAGAGTCCTTGGAGAATTTACAAACTTACAGCAAAATGTGATGTTCTCACGTAAATTCTCCAAGGACTCTGACACGCTCTTCCATCAGAGCTGAGGTGTCTAGTTCTTCCTTGTTTTTCAGCTGCTGGATGAGGAAACCCAATCTGTGATGCCAGGTGGCCTAGTTTCACCCAGCTGTCTCAGTGAGCGCTTACAGTTGCTCCTGCACTGAGAAGCTTGGAGAGGAGCTGGTCAGCAGGTCTCCTCCCTTGGCTCCAGGGCAAGAACCACCCATTAAGATTCGTTTGTTGACACCTAACTTCAACCTGATAACTTAACCAGTTCATTTTCCGTCTGGGATATGACTCTCATTCTTCAAATATAAAGTAAAACTGTATTAAATCAGTAAAAGCTGTGGTCTGTACACTGGAAGTTTCTTATGGTCTTCTCCCATTCATACCAGTTTGAAACTCTTTTTGTCGTCCCATTTATTCCAACTATAACGATTAGGACACACTAGACAATTTGCTTGCTCTTCTGGTGCTTATACCTTTATCTAAGCTCTGTTACTTGTGTAAGCCCACACTGGGCACACAACTTTTCTAACAGATAACTGTTTTGAAATGAATTTGCTGAATACAGTAGGAAATAAGGCAGGCTCATACAAATCTCCCCATCCCACTCATAACATATCATCTCAGGAACCACACATTCTTTCCCTCTTGACAGGATTAGATAGATGTGTATATCCCTTCACACAGACAGCTATAAGGAAATTTTATGTCTGCCCGACAGAACTGCTTTCATGCCTAAATAATATTTGTTGTGAACACGTACTTATAAATATCTGGTATTTACAAGCCACCAACATTCCATAACTGTATGGCTCTTCCAAACAGTTTTCTTGTGCTAAAGTAGCTGGGTTAACACAGTGAGAGAAAGGAACATCTGGGCTTAAAATTCACATTGGCCTGTTCTCAGCATTAGTGAGAATGTTTGCACTTCCAGCACCTCATACACATGGAAACAAATACAAAATTAAAGCACTGAGAAATGTTTTCTGTGCAGTTGCTTAAAATGTTGCAGATTTTCTGAAAAGAGTCCAATATGCACAAAAAGCGCTGGGGAAATTGACTTGTCCATAAGTAAAACCTGCCTCAATATGATACCATAGAGCCAGTATGAGCCACAGAGAAAAAATTAAGTCCTCTGAAGAACAGAAATAATTCGTTATTTATATATTTTAAATGATTCCATCACTTCCGGCAGCATTAATTACAAACTGTAATATATAATTATAGAAAACTGTTGGCACTAATATATCTACAAAAGGAAGCAGATAATGTTTTAGAATTAATATCTTCTACAAATTTTGACTTCTTATTAAAAATAAAATGAAGTTTCCAGCTCACAAACATTTTGACATATTAAGGAGGTCTTGATTTGGAAAGATGTGAAATGCATTATACAGCCATAATGCAAGTCTAATCTATAAGTTAAGTAATGAAATATGACTAGAAATAGGGCCAAACACAATATAGTATATATCAAAGATCAATTACTTCTGTACATCTCCCTCCTTTAAAAAAGGAAAAAAGAATTCATAATCACTTTACCTCTAAATACATATGCGTCAGTAGCATCACTGACTCCTGCTTGCAAAAAAATTTCACGCTCTTACAAAACAACTAAAATAGTTCTGAAATTCCAAAAAAGACATGTTTTTCAAGGATACGCAAATAATCAGAGTATTCTTTGTCACTACAAAGGGGAAAAAAGGATGAAGTTAAAAAATATTAACCATTTTTTTTTTGTTTTGACAGGATCTTAGCAACTTTAAGATTTTTACTTAAAATAAAAAATATCTCCCCCAGTTATGACCACATCACAAAGGTGCTTTTAAACCTTTTACTTTATGAATTCATTTTTCTATAGATGACAGCGCCATTCTGGAGAGCAATCTCCAGCGTGTACTTAAGTGTTTTCTTGAGTAGATATGAACTGATACAGCTGTTTAGGGGTTTGGGTTTTTTTTGCCAGACTGTTATATAACTGAAATAATGCAAGACAGCAAAGCTTTCAGTTCTTCTAGGGGGCAGAATAATAACTGCCATTAACCTGAATGATCAAAAATGCAGGAGAAAAATTATCAAAAACGTGCTTGAAATTTCAAACTGTGGAAAAACATAAGCTGCTTTTTAATACAGGTAAAAACTGGAACAAATTTTTCTCCCTCAAATATATTAAGATTTTAGATAATCTGATCAGCTGTGATTTAATCTTTCAAGTAAATAATGGAAGGGGAAAGCAAATAAACATTATATGTATGCGTCTTCTGAAAACTCCTATCTGTTACCATTCAGTATCACTGTGTGTGACAGTAAGCCTATTTCAAGGCATAGGCAGAGAAAGGCAGATGCCTCGGAGATGACAGCTCTGGAAACGCAGACAGCTGCCTTTTGTTGCTGTTGTTGGATGGACCAATATGTCGAAGCTGGACAACATTATTCCTCCCAGAAGCTGAAACTGTCCTTTCTCATCCCTCTCATGGAAGGAAAAAAACAGTAGAAAAGTATGGTTCCACCCCTTCCCATGGAAGAAGCACCCTAAACCCAGCCCCAACCTTCACCTTTGGGGAGAGACACTCAGTATTTCCTGTATCTTGGACTTGCCTCGAGCCTTTGCCGAGTGGATGGATCTCTTCCAGTGGACTGTTTTCTGCCAGCTGAGAATTAGAGACACATAACAGGGCTGTTAAAACTGAGTGTTAGGAAGGGGAATTAGATACAATAAACTATATAAAAGCTAACCCTAAATCAGATTTGTAGCTACTACAAGAGAGACGTAACTAAATTTAGTGAAGCTTTATCAATTTACACTAGCCAAGAATATGGCTTTTTGCACATCCAATAAAGACAGACAGAGATATTTCCAAAGTTCTTAATCTTTGCATGGTTGCTGTCAATTTTCTAGAGCTATTCAATACAATGCATTGCTCACCCACTAATAGGAATATCAGTGATATCTTCGGTTTTAATTAGCTTCCATTCAACCAGCTTGTTCAGCTGGTAAGATGGAAGTTAGAATCTTGTAAAGTAGAGAGCTAAGCAGATTTAATGTGCTTTATTTATTAAACCCTGTTTTCCAGCCCACTGGGTAATCCTGAAACTTCTGATCAAGCCAAAATTTCCAAGGTGAAACTGATGGAGCTTCAAACACCACCCACAGACAGGTTCTTCCTATCTGCCGTTAACCTGATCTGCAATTTGAAATGCAAGCCATCTTTATCCACAAGCCTGAGGAGCATTTTGATTGTGAATACAGCATGCACTAAGTATTCAAGAAACTATCTGGGACTCCAGAAATTGAACATCTTAATACCTGGCACATTTGTACACGCGATGGCAGTAAATGTAAAACAGTCAAAGGCTTCTGACATCCCTTCTCCCCTGACTCGAAGCTTTAGGAAAGTAATGTTTCATTGTACTATAAAAGAACACACTAGTGGAGAAGAGAGCTAGTAACATGAAACAAACATTTTTTTGCTCTTTGCAAACTAGAAAGTGCCACATACTCTTCTGTGCTGCACAGTGCAAGGGGAGTGGGAGAAGCACCAAATAAGCCAGAAAAATCCTGTAACCAGAGGGAAGGAGGAGCACTTTCTCACCATGGACTGGGATATGAAAGCATCTCTGCCCAAGCTCTGTTTTTGACCTGGCTCTGAGAACAGCAATATGGAGGAGCCCAGAGAAGAAAATAACTAAACTGACACACTCGCTTGCTTGTCTTTATGTTACAGATTTCCACTGGTAGAGACAGCTATAGCTGGCCTCCACGCTCACAGTATCAGAGGGAGAAAAACAGAAAGGTTTAGTTTACTGTACTAGGACCAGTAGCGATTTTCAAAGAATTACACTACTAGGAATAGGGTTAGTCTTGGACGAAACATGGGGCAAGGCTGGATTTTAAAGCCTTCTCAAAAATCTGCCCTTGCTTCAAGCATGCAACTCTTTCTTGTTTGAGGAAAGCATATTTTGGCACTACTACACAGATCTCATCGCAAGATATATTCCTAATGCTTTCCCCCTGCCCTCATTCCACAGAATGGAAAGATATGGACAATAATATGACAATACTTTTAATATGTACTTCCCCTCCAGTCACTAAAACATTTTTCTAGTGTTTTTAAACAATTTCAGACATTAGTTATTATAAGATTCATTTCTTCCTACGATTCACATTAAATAGCTGACTCCCATTTGGACCTTTGAAAAAAAATTTCTGGTGCCCCTAAAATGCTACATCAAAGAGAAAATAGCATTATAGCAGTAAACAAGAAAAGAGCACCAGTTACTGCTCAGTCTTTCACAGACTACGGCTTCAGTAAATAATGTAGCAAATGAGAACCTCCTTGCTCATAGGAAATTACTTGTCCTCGTATTAGGATTTTTTTTTAAATTAGAAGTGAAAATAGTATAGGCAATTCATATGTATTCATATGTTTACACAAATCATTTTCTATTGATCAACTGGATCAATAAAAAGTATTTAAGCACAGGATTTATTATGTGTTTGATTTACTACCTGGTCATCATTCATAGTATAAAAACCTATCAAGTTCTAAAATCTCATCAATATTTGCTAAACATAACGTTTGTATAACAGCAAATGCTGTGAAATTATATTTCCATTTGCTGTGAATTCAAGTGGGAGATTTTTAATAACTTTTATTTCTTGCTTAATCCCAAGCTTTTTCTTAGTCTCTTTTCAAGTTAGCAAATGTTCTGCCAATCTAGTGAATCCCCCAACTATGAGCTGTAAGAATTTTCCAGACTACGAACTGTAAAATGAGATAAAGATTACACCGTGAAAATGAGCTAGCAGAAAAAGTCCAACTATCCGGGACTAAACTGGTGTCCTGTGCTTCAGCTAGCTACTCTTACGTTGAAGACTGAATGCACTGAGGTCTGTATTCTCACCACTGTCCAATTAAATTAAAGAAAGCTATCCTGACCTATTTATTCTGTTAATCCGGTTTTGTAAGTTCACTCTCAATTTTTTTTCCTGACTCTCCTAAGGAGGTCAAAGTTCCTTTTCCAGTATCTCCCTCTCCTTTCTCACCCCCAACTAGATAAAGCCAGAGAAGGAGACTGTCTACGTCTATGCAAATCCACCTTCTCGCCTTTTATTAGTTATTCGCCTTTTCTCTGCCACCCGATTCCATCGTTCATAGTGAAGTCCCGTGACAAAAATGCTGACGCCCTCTAAGCTTAATCATGCAAGAAAATATCCAACAACTTAAGGTCGCTGGGAATAGTTATACAATTAAATGTGTTAAACAGCTTTTCCAAAACAGCTTATGTTTAGCAAATACTGATGAGATTTTAGATCTTGGTAGGTTTTTATAAGCTTTATATGTACTAAAAAGGCGGCAATGCTGCACAGGAAATAAGCAAAATATAAACACACTCTTCCTGGTAAACTGACAAGACTATGTTATCAATTTCCAAACATAAAGCAATAGCACCCACTCTTCTCAATTTCTTCCCCTAAATGCATCTGATTTTGATAGTCCTAATGTTTACTTACCACATTTTTCTACTGATTACTGTTTATAAGGCTCAGGGGCAACTACAGAAAAGGGCTAGCCGAAAAAGAAAACTTGCTTTTAAGAGAGTCTTAACTTTCCCATAATGATTTTCTCCTAAAGTAGTTCTTGTTAAAAACCCAGCTCAGACCTCCTTCCTGCTTTGGCCATTTCTGTGTCAGCTTCCTAATGTTACATAGCAGCACTCCCAGACAAAGAATCATTGGAGTAACTGATGGGAGCCAACATTCAGAAAAGAATTATTGATTTAAGAAAGCAGGGAGCCACAAGGTGTAAAGTCCATACTGAAAGAAAAACGTTGAAGAAGAGACTTGAAAAACATTCAGATTTTCATTGAATTGCTTGAAAGATAAATTATAATCTCTATGTTACTAGCTAGAGCTCTACAAAAACACAATACCACATAGACTTAAAAAAACCCTTAAATCTATCTCATCTGTCATCAGGGTTTTTTGTTTGTTTATTTTTAACAAGTCTGTCTGAAAAAGATTTACTGCTCAGAGATATTAGAAACTCAGGGTTCATCAATCAGGCAAGAACTACAGAACAGGGAAACCTAGTTTAATATCTTAAACTAGTCCATCTACATCTGCCACAATTCATACACTTCTACATAACCGACTTTCAGCCCAAAATCAGAAGTATTTCCAAATCCTCATCTTCACTAACTTGTTACCAAAGTCAACAGTAAACCTCCACCTGACTTTAACAGCTGCAGGTTTAACTCCATGCAAACTGCTTAAACACCCACTCTGCTTCCTGAAGGAAAAGCATATATTTACTAGAACGAGACTGTAAATATAATACCTGATGTAAATCAAACCATAATTTAATGTGATACATAACTCATCATTGCTGTGAACATAAATCTTGTTGGGCTTGCTTGGGTACTTTTTTGTTGATTTCTTGATTTTAGTGGTTGGTTCGTGCTTCCCTGTGAAATGAACAGGAATTTTGGCTGACTTACAATTTCAATTAAATCAGTTAAAGCTTAGCTAGCCAACACATATGCCCAAAGAACCTTTTAAAATATAAGGACTTGAAATCTTGGCTTAATGACAATAAAAGAACACAGAAAAGCAGCAAAGCTCAGTTAATAACATTAATTAAAGAGTACAGAAAACAGATACCTTAATTTTCCAAGAGTAGGAACCATCGTATGTGGGTATGCACACATTTGGCAAGAAAGGCAAGTGTTTTACAAAATCAAGCTTTAATCAATACAGACAGTCCAATCTAACACGGCAAGCATTTAGTTTCTCTGTACGTTATCATTCTTTTTACCATAAGTTTACAGTCTTTGAAATAAATTCAGTAAAGATGTCATCAATTTTTGTCACATTTTAGAGAATCACTGATAAAGTTCATTTATGCAAAATAATCAGGCTTTTTCTTGCTTCCTGCTTCAGCCTTCCTTCCTTCCCTAAATAGTTTTTTAATCTTTATTCAAATTCTGTACATCCCCAAAGTGCTTTGCTTTACTGCTCCAGCAACTCTGCAGGCAAAACTGACAAAGCAGATGCTTTAGCAACGTATGTGACAGCAAATTTTCATCCATGCGGAGCCCATGAGAACCCAAATCCTAGTCCCAGCCACCACGGAACCTAGGCGAAGTTTGGCTGCTTCAGTCTCTCAGTATGACTTTGGAAAATATTACCGTAAAAATCCTGTTTCCTTTATTTGATTGAATCATTTCTTTAATAGCTTCATAGTTCTTCCATCCTGAAATTTTCTGGGTCAGTCATTCAATTTGATTGGCTTAAAAAAAACTGATTTATTTTATCACCATGTAAGTAAGAGGAAGAAGAATGAAGCCATTAAGGTACACGTGCTGTGTTTTGATCAAGAAGTCTCCCACTCCCTTTTGATCTCTCTGACAATAGTTCATAGCCCAGAAAAAGGCTGCAAGAGCACAAGGGGAGATCCAGGCTCAAGCACCTGCTTCTGCTGATTCAAGGCCATAAACTGCGTATGCCCATAGTGTCCAGGGAACGAGGATGTAGAGACGCCCCCGGTAGCAGCGTGCAGACAGGTGGCCGATCTGGGAGTCATGCAGGGGGGGCAGGACAGCGCTGCGCTCCCCATGCCGAGGTAGCGAAGTACCGACCAAGTCTGAGGCAAGTCCCTTTGCCCAAGCTGCCTCCCTTTGTGCAACTACCATTAAGTGGAACATGGATTAAGTGGCAAAATGTAAGAACACCTTTAAAGAATCAGCTACAACTAGTGAGTAAAAAAATGGTTTCTATACCAAATATCTATAAGTATAGTAATGGTACAAGTCTTACATTACTATAATTGCAATGAATTGTAAATAAACATAAAATTGTCTCATGCATTCATACTTTCTTAATTTTAAACACATCCAGTTTTGCATCAAGTAAATGAGCTTATTTATATCTATTTGGTACATACAGAATAGATCTGGATGCATTTCAGTATTTAAGACAATATGACTCAAAGTGTTAAAAACAAGCAACAACATTATTTGGGGATGAGAGAGTGAATAAATGGCTAGAAATTTATTTAAACCAAACATTTATTTAATGTTTTTATTGTGTTTGTCTCAAGTAATGGCTTTGATAAGTGAGCTGTCATTGATAGCTCAAGTTAGACGTCTAACACTGCTGAAACACCAAAATACTTGCTCACGATTGCTTTAACGTACAGTAGGTACGCTGCTGCACTGCAGGCAAGCAGATTCAGCAAGCAAGACAAAGCAAACCTACTACAGGAATAGGTACTAGCAAGCAGCTGTCTGCAGGGATGCCAAAAATGCTGTTGGGAGCACATACGTTATAAAGCCTGCTATAAAAGCAGAGAAAACAAACCGTTATAAGGAAATAAGAGAATTCTGCCCAAACTTTCTCCTCTTCCACACAGACACGTTCAGTAAAGGATAAATAATAATATGTAATGTCAGAATCTAAAGACAGACTAAAATGCAATTTTTCTTTCTGTCATCTGGACTGTATTTCAGGTAGCTCACAGACCATCATCACAGTTCATGAGCACATCTAATTAAGTGCAAAACTCTCATCAGAACCCGGGAGAACCCAGGGCTTTTCAATGACCTTAGAACGAATACTCCCAGTTGGTAAGTTCAAATCTGAAACTTACTATTTCAGAAATGATACAAGTTAGTTATCCACAGTTTATTAGAGCTGTAATACATATTCTATCGCCTCCTCATATATTTTCATTGTTTTTGCATTTTGTTCCAGATATTTAGAAGAACTAGTGCTTTCAGCAAAGAGATTGAAAGCTAGGGGTGGGCAAAAGGATGGGGATGGGTGTTAAGACTTGGCTTGGTTGCATTACTTTCATTTTTACTTTTCTCATTAAATGGTGCTGATGGCAGTGTAAGAACATATCACAGAGGTAAAATATGTCCCAGAAATTAATCTGCGGGAATTCAGCATCTTTCAGTTACAGGGGTTGGTGAGGATTGGCTATTCTGAATTATTTACAAGAAATCCCAGCTCTGTCCTTCAGCTGTTGTAATACGTAACTCTTGATCCTCTTATTAATAAAAGAGGTTAAGTGCTTGACTCTCATCAGTAAAAATTCATCTTCTCACAGCATTGGATAGCTCAGAGAATAATCAGATTCTGAAGATGTAACTCTGCAGTGGAAGAGCACATAGGCATCCTCATTTTTAGTATGTTACATTTCAATACACTAATTCAGTAATAGATATCTATTCTGGAAAAATCTGTTTAAGTAGAAATAAAAGTCAGACCATACTAAGATGGTTCTGTGAATACATTTCTTAACATAAATGTATAGCAGAAACAGTATATAGCAAATTTATCTCCTGACTTTTTAGGGAAAGGTGATGAGAATTTTCCGGAGACCTATGCTCCTTTTAAATGGGATAAAAGTCAAATTAATCTTTTGAACTACACGCTGGTCCCAGACTTCTGTTCTTCAGGTTATACGTGAGAGCATATCCTCAAACTCAACGCCGAGTGAGCCATCGGTTCAACTGTATACCAAAGCATTTTAGATGAGGCAGTAGTAATCACGATTAAGGTTCTCAGCAGGGGAAAGGATGTTTTACGAAGTTTCAAGGCACAGGGGCAGCATAATTGGATCAGCAGGTCCATAAGAGAGCCCACACGCCCAGCAAGTGGTTTGGAGAGGATCAATAATACGTCTATTATATTTTCCACTTGCTCAATGGCTAAATGTGAACTGCAGATTCAAACTTTAAAGGAGGATACACACAATAAGAAAGCGAAAAGACAAAACTGAGAGTTGCCATTTGGAAAAAAGTGTCAAGCAAAGATCCAGACACATCTGCAAAAAACTATTCTCTGCCACAACCCCCTCCATTGTTTCCTTTTCCAATCTAGTGTGCCTTTGGGGGATTTCTCATCCTAATTTCAGTGAAATACTTCAGATAAAACTCTAAGATCAATACTGCAGAGTTGGAATTTCATACTCTGAGCACTGCATACTGTTTAGAGGTGCAGAGGGAGACCCACAAATTGCTTTTCATTTGGCAAGACTACTTGATGGAGTTTAGGCCACCAAGTGGCTAGAAAACTGTATTCTTCTACATCTGCTTCATGGTGGATCCCGCCCATGCTTAATTCACAAATCTAGTCAATTCACATTCAAACAGATAAATCATAAAGGTTCACTTTTAACAGAGATATTCATTACTTATCTCCTCTTTAATATATGCTTTTTACTGAGTGAGGTTAAAACAAGAAAGCGACTGTCTTATAAATCAGAGGTACAGCTTAAAATTGTTTCATATTCTCTAAAGCATAACACTGTTACCCCCCATGAATAAAGTACATACGGAACACTATCTTTTTCTATGTTGTGGTCAGAGATAGTCTCTGTCCAAGATGGACAGAAAAGTCCATTGATTAACCTGATTAGAAGCTTTTGGTAAGAAATGCAATAGGAAATCCCCTAAATATCAATGACTTGCTGATACACACAAAGCAAGTAAGGAAATGAAACAAAGTGCCATTTGATCTGAGCAAGCACAATCCTAACCCCAAAATTCATTTTCAGCAAATCAACAATTTCCAGTGGAAACATATTCCACTGCAAAAATTTGTCTGCAAAATGCATACAGAAATAGGGAAGCCTATCTACTGTTCATTTATCATATTGTGCTATTAACCACTTCCAACTATGCGTTCAAGATCGTAACTGAGAACTCTCTCTCTTTCCCATCTCTTTAAACAAAACATAATAGATGTGATGAGCATGGAAATAACCGGTTTGCTCATTTTATTTTTCTATCAGTGCACTCGGGTCATATTTTCCACCTGAAAATAACTTATGTATTTAACGGAAATGGAGAGTCTCATGGAAACATCCAATTTCAGCAGCTACAGCTATAAGAACAATGTAAGATTGGCAATTAGAAGCTGAGATTTTTTTTATTGTTGTTTATTACATAGTCTCAGTCAACAAGCAGGAAACTGAACTTTAAGCCCATTGTCATGCTGGACCAATAGGAAATGGTCCAGCAGAAGGATAGCAGATTTCTTAGAAATTTGTTTGCATTCATTTTTTTAGAGGATATTTGTGAACAACAAATAACATTGTAGATACCAAAACTGGTTTGAGGACAGCTGCAAGACTAAAAAAGGATTACTTGCACTGGATAGTTTATTTATAAAGAACAAACTTCAGCAATTCATAAATACTGCAGTTAGCTTTGAATTTTTCCTGTTTTTGTTTTTTTTGTATCATAGTACAGGCCTGACTGATCCCAAAACATACATGTGCCAAATGATTCCTATAACAAGTCTTCTCCCTAACGTCTTTCCCTTTGGGTTAGAAAGTACTCTTTTAAAGATGGTAAGATATTTTACACAGCCGCCAGAGTAAAACATTTTTCTGATGATGACTGCTAAGGAATGCTGAGGTGCTAGACTTCATCTGTTCTCATAATTCCACAAGATTTAGGATAAACTGATAACAGGTGGACCTTATGTCTGAAGCTGGAACTTCATCAGATTGTATTGCACTGTCCAGCTCAAGTTCTAGACATGACAGGTAGCCAAGTCACGACTGCAACTATTAAAATAGAACAGCGCAAAGAACATTAGGAAAAAAAATTCCCACATGGCAGCAGTAAAAGGTATTTGCTCCAGCTCCTTCTTTTTATCAGGGCAATTATTGACCCTTCTAGCACCATAAAGCTAATCAAAACAGCTTTATTTCATATCTGTGGACGAGTACTATAGAATAAATCTGCACCCTTGGGATGAGAAAACTTATTATGAGGAGCTGACTAGTAGTGACTCACAGCAAACAAAACAGGAATAGGCCAAAAGAAAGCCTTGAAACTAAGGATTCACTGAAAGGTAGTTTCACAGTATCATAGCGTGTACTGCATTCATGAGTTCATACTGTACTCATGAAGAATACACAGGAACAAAATATTGAAGTTACCTATTTCATTACAACTCCATCTCATCTGTATTATAAGAATTAACTAAACTGATGGATCACCTTTACCAGCTGGTGAAGGACAATTTGTTCTGATAAAGACAGATTTTTTTTGGATCAAACATTTTACACAGGTTAAAAAAAAATAAAATCACCTGCCTTTCTTTAAAATATCTGCTGTCACTGTCACTTCCTCTTCTTCCTCCCCTTCTCCTTCTGACACTTTCGTAAAGATAATTTCAGGTGACACAGAAATGTTATTCTAGGGAAAATATTTGGCCCATGCACTCAGGATCAGCTTTATACTCCTGTAGAAAGCTCCTTTATACTCCTAATGTGAAGATGAGTGTATGTGAAAAGAATTGAAAAAAAAATTTTTTTTTTATTTCTTCATTCCTGTTGAAGTCCAATAACGGGTTCTTCCCCCAAAGTAATTGAGAGCTGCTTGATAGTTCTGCTAAGCTGCATTTGCTGCAGCAAAACCTGGAGGCCATTCAAGCTATTGCTAGAGTGTTCATATTTCAGTGGCATCCTCTTTATTCCATTATTCCCTTTCACCAATACACAAGAGCTGGACAAATATTTCATAGTTTTGAAATAGCCTGATGTAAAAATTTTGATAAAAAGTACCTTTGCACTTCCTTAATTGTTGAAAACTATTAATTTGCAGAAAATAATGTTTCCACTGATTAACATATCATTTTTTTCTTTGAATCATTACATTTCTAATATATTCTGTATGTTCTTTGATATACTAATTTAGAGCATTGCTTCAACCTACCTATAGGTCAACCTACATCTCAGGGATCCGTGACAATAATTCTAATGCAGATTTTTTAGATTAACAGTGGTATGTCTTACATGCAATTGTCAAAAGAGTGAATACAATTAATGATATTAGGAAATTAATAGCTGTCATCAAACCAGAATTCTGTAGGAAAGTTTGACTTCAGATTTTATATGGATACAAAAATATTTGGCTTTGTATGTTCAAACTCCGGGGCCAGTAAAACCACGGGAGAAAAACAGACAAAGGGAAAAAGTGTTACAGGTTACCAGTTTGCAGTTTATCCTAAATTTTACTATATTTTAATGACTTATTCTATCAAGTAACCCTAAACTCTAAAAATTTAGCTGCCCACATTTCTCTAAACCTGAAATCCATGCCACAGGCCCTAAATGACGATATGTTAGCTTCTAAAGCTTGCTGCAACATCCTTGTGAGTCAATGGCACTTCAATGTAGTTTTAGATACATTCTTTAAATTATTTTTAAAACATCTGCAAAAAATAATTTACCAACTCCTATAGAAAGTCAATGGAACTTAGGCACATAGCATAGATTTTCAAAACTACTCAGTGCCAAACTAACTCCATTCACAGTTAAAGCCACAGAAATTTAACCTTTGGCTATAGCTGAACCAATGTTAAATGCTCTTTAACATTCACAGCCCTGTCTTAAAACTCAATTTAAATTTAATTTTTTTTTGGTCAGGATACATAGGTGAGGAGCTGAAAAAGTCCAAAGTAAATGTAGCCTTGTATGAAATACTGTATTTAAAATTTAATTAGACTTCTAACTTTTACCGTAAGCAAGTTCAAACACTCTCTAGAGAAAAAAACACAAAGATTTATTGTATTAATGCACACTTTTACAAATAATTTATGACTTGACAGGAAAATCTGAAAACCTGGAGTATATAAACAAGACTAAATCTACTAAAAAAGTTATTGACATTTGCAAAGCTCTCTGCAGATAAACATATATTTTCAGGTGACAGATTTTGGCAATATCTACATAAAAGTACTAAGGGGTAGAGTTGAAGAAATTCTTTGCAACTATCACTACATGGCAGCTCTGATTAAATGCATATAAATTTGGAAAAGATGACCGCTTGCCACTAATCTTTACTAATTCCCACAGAAAACTGTGATAACATTTAAAGTTTATACATTATTCTAGACAGAACTAGTGGGAGAGTTTTAAATCTGAGTAAAGAATAAGCTTTCTGCTTGTATAATTCAACAATTCAGACACACATTAATATTAAGCAGATTTATACCCACAAGTGGCACCAACACATGTGAATTGAAACACCTTAGGAAGCCCATTTTCGGTCTCTTTCGTCCTCTATGTCAAATCATGGATTATAAAAGAGGCAGAACTGATGTGTGTATGCCCGTGCTAGTTCCAGAGCACGCAATTTTTGCGATGACTGTTCCCTAGCTAAATGCCCCAAACTGTGTTCTCTTTCCATCTAAGCTATTACAAGTTCAAACCGAGCATTTTCATGTTGCAGCTGAAGGATTTTAATCTTCATGAAAAACATGTCTAATTTTTAGCTTAAATATTACAATCATAACAACATATTCTGCAATCTTAATCTGGACTTAGAAAAAGTAGTTCAAAAATTTTCACAGAAGATGATCAGACTTATTTCCTTACCCTTTCTGCAATAACTCAGTGCTGCAAGTAAAAATAACTAAATACCATAAATCTGCTGCTACAATATATTCAGTACATTTCTTACGTTTGAAAATAGAAAATACACAACAGTTCATTTGCAATTAGATTTTTTTCTGCAGAACTAAAATGTTTGCTTCAAAAATCAAACAGTACTATTAATAGACTGGCTATTGCAATATGTCATTACTCACATAACAGCAGCATGAAAAAATGTCACAAATCTTTGTACATCAGCTATTTCATCTCTTCCTCCTAGCTGACATACACTGAAATGTACCCAAAAAATCGGGGAAAAAAGTGATTGAGACCTTATTTGTAAGCAGAGCGGATGTGATGCACCCCATACATGTCCAATTCACTGTACGTGTAACATCGTGTGATTCTGCACTTGTTTGCAGTGTCCACTTGTCTATATCACGTGTAGAAGAAATCACAGCATTGTCAAAGGTAGAGGGGATTTTAGTTATTAACAATACGGTACGTGTTGCTTTGTTAAATTTTTGTGCTGTTTCAGTGGACAAAGTTGTAAGCATTTCCTGACCTTGCAAGGAAACTCAAGCAGATTAATGCTTATGCTCAGAATATCATTCACAGCCTGGAGAAGTCCATCCAAAATAATGCACTGCAATGCTGGGGGTACTGTGAAAATTGAGCTATTTCTATAAGGAAGGATTAAGTTTTTCAGTACAATTTCAAAAGTTCTCACAAAGGAGGAGAATGATTTTTTTAATCCAAACTTTTCTGCCTTCTTAATCTTCTCATGTTACAGCTTTAAGACAGAGGTGAAATAAATGCAAATAAGTGATAATTCATCTTTCACAGGAAAGCAGCTTATGCACCTGGCACGTTTCACAGACACCTTTGACACTGCTGGCTGACATCAGCACACATTAACTTGCAAGCACTGGAAAGAGAGATTCCTCCCAAAATATATGTCCTATAATTAACAGAAGAGTGAAAATGCTTACAACTATGAAAAGCTTATTTAAGGAGAAAATATTTTGGAAAAACATTTTGTTTAAAACTAACCTACTAATCAATTGCTTCCAGGGGAGACCACTGTGGAGTTATCTTGAAAGCTGCTACTTGGCAGAAACCTGCTGAGCTACACTGCAAGAACTATACAGATGCACTAGCATCGCACATAGCTTGGAAAAGAAAGACCTGATTTTGAGAGGATCCTGCAGTAAAAAGACTCCCGGGGGGCTTAAAAACTAAAACACAGCTAGATCTGACTGCAAGGAAAACAGTAATATCTTTAGAGCTGCAGTGAGGAATAAATATTACTTAAGGAAATCATCTTAGACTTGCTCACTTCTTTATATTCTATACATTTCAGAAACTTCCTATATCACTTTCCCTGTATATAACTGAAGCAAACAGACCTCACAGGTAAAACAGACAAACATACAGCACTGTACAAATAATTTACTACTTCTTTCCATCAACCCTATATACTTACATGTGGCTTTGCCAGTGCATAGGCCAACATGAAATGATCAAAGTAAGAGCTTTTCCCCCGCTTCTCTTGGGAAATTATTTTATAGCCTTATAACTTAATAATTTACAAAGAGGAAATTTTCTCATTATAGTCCACCTAAGTTTCTCCTTTTCCTTAATTTCACCCCGTTACCGCTAGTTGTACCACTGCACACTGAATTCTGCAGGATTCTTCTCCCGCCTTGTTGCCACCGCCCTTCACACAGTTAGGGGTTACTCTCGTTCTTCCCACAGGCGTTGCGCTGGGCATGCCATTTGCCTTCAAAGCATGGAAGGTGCAGAAATGCCAGCTACACCATAACGTCACTGAGCTAAGCCAGCACCACTTGCAACTGCTGGATTTCTAGGCAGAAGGTCTTATTATTGATCCTCATTTTAATGGTTTAATCAATTATTCAGTTAGCACAGTTAAAGTTATACAAACATTCTCCTGTCCTTTCTAAATTTAAACTTGCTTGTTTTAGTGTTGGGCTTTTTTGGGGGGGGATGAGGGATGGAAAGGATCTAACTCTCACTTGAAATGTAGTATTAATGGATGGAGATTTTTTTTCTGGTTTATAATGGATGTGTCTCATCCATTTTAATAACCTTTTAATGGGTATAAAGAAACATCTAAGCAACCCACATGGCACAGTCAAGTGAATTTGTGTTTCTTTTCACCTCTGCTTCCAGATTGCTGCTACACTAAATGTTGTGAGTGATGAGTGAATTATGAAGAACGTCAGCAGAAAAGCTTTTCTGCATGTGAGTTTCTTAGGAACATTATTCAAGAATAGTTTTTCCAGAACAGCAGTCCCTGAATAATTCATCTGTAAAAACTCTTGTTCCCAGATAAAAGTGCAACGTCTGGTTTAACATGATCCATTTTGAAAATGGTTTAAGATAAAACATTGTGGCAATTCCGTGGCTCTTAAACAAAACAGTTTTTCTAGGATAATTATTTAAATCCATTCCTAACCTTAATCCAAGTTATGCATCAAGAGAGAATAAGCCTTAAGTAACAGAAACACTCAAAAAAAATACTCTGAACACAACAACAACATAGCTGGAAATCACTTGAAAAAAATCAGTCAGCATCACAGTAGCTAATCACTCTTAAATCAACGCAGTCTAACTTCAAGGAAATACACATGAGAAGAGATCAAGGAGTATTATATCTAGCCTACATGCAAATGGGAAAACCCTGGAAAACCTATGAGATACACATCAAGGAATCCTAAAGTCAGCAATACCATAATTTAAGAAGGGAAAGACAAACCCTACTTTTATATAATATTTTAGTTGTTAGAGCACTAAATCAAAAGTAGAAAGATTTTAACCTTACTTCTTCCCTTCAGGAAATCTTAATTATCTTGCTAAGTGATTAAAACATTTCCTTAAGCAATGGCAGGTCTTGTTTCAGTTTCTTCCTCAACCCATTAAATGCTATGCAGAAGCTCTGCGGTCTCCCCATACCTTGAGTATGCCACTTCTAGGTCCAATGCCTCCATTGCATGCTGTTCTGGAAGATGTCAAAACATCTTTAAAACCTAAATTAAATTAAATATATTGCAAACTTTATCTTGGAATAGCTGCTTCTACATATGCTATTCCTGAGATTCAAAGGGATCTGTCCATCATAATGTTGCTACAAGGGAAATTACAGTTGGATATAAGGAAAAAATTACACAGTGAGGGTGGTTACACACTGGAATGGGTTGCTCAGAGAGGCTGTGGAACCTCCATCCTTGGAGATGTTTATCACTTAGCCGGACAAGTCCCAGAGCAAGCTGGGGAAGTGAGAACTTCACTGCAAAACACTGAGGACTCATTTCCTCTGGTGGAAAGCCATAGCACTTGTGAATAAATTGAAAACTTCAATACTTTTTGACATTGAAGCACAGTTGGTTTTCTGCCATCTTACATTCATTACACAGACGGAGCCAGTGCCTCTCCACCCCTTTCATGTCTTGCTTTTTCTTCTGCTCCCTATTATGCTATTCATTGTTGAAACTGAATATATGTATATAAGTGTATATATGCATATATATATACACATATACACCAGTAATGGAATTAAAGATCATTGTGTAAATACTTATGCTAAACGTTTATAAGCTGCTGTCTGACTTTGTCATCAGAGTTACAAAACAACTTATATACTTGTGTTGGTTATTTTAGTATATTTAGATTAAAGACAAGTTAATTGTAAGTACATCCTGATTAAGGCAATTTAAATTTATAGGTGTCTTTGCTTTGGCTACCTCATGTTGCATCAAAAGACTTGGTCCAAATATTGAAAAGACCTGCTGACTCTGAGTGGCAGCCTGACAACACCACAGATCAGAAATTCCTCATAGGAGCATTGCATTGGATTTTTATTAATTAACCCAATTACATTTCTATTAAAACAGTTAACTTAAACAGATAGGGGTGCTTAAGATCTCACAGGAAATAAATGTGTGAGGTCTGGAGCCTGTTTAGAACCATGTTTTTTTAGAGGATTCAATTACTTCATCAGCTGAGAACTGCAGGAATTGTTAAGAGACATTTCTTTGAAATACATCGTCCTTTTCATTGCAAAATAACTGTTGAAAATTGAGTTGTACTCAGAGTTAATTCTCTTGTCCTTGAAACTATTCAGATGGTTTCCCGTTTCCAGGGCAAATCTCACTGCATCTTTAAATGTACCTCTAGCAGATTAGCTCTCATTTATCTCTAGTAATGGAAACCCTTCAATCCCCCGTTCCTGTCATGAAGTAAAGACAAATAGCAGCAAAAACAAAACAGCACTCACTTAGCCTGTTTTAGGATTTGAAGGGCTTTTTTGTGCAATACCTAAACATTAATTGAGAAGTCTAAAACCCCCTTTCACATGTCCACTACTAAAGATGAAAGACAACTCAAGAAAAGCCAAAAGAACTATACTCTAAAGCAATAAAATCTGAGTTTAAATACATTCAAATTTAGTACAGTAAACCTGTTTGCTGATGACACAGCAGCTAGGCTTATAGCCCAAAGCTGAACATTTCTTGTTGCCTAGTCAGCACAAGATGAAGTGCTTTACTATCAAGTCCTGCATATACTACTACAAATTACAGGCAGTCTGATCAAATGCGTATAAAATACTCATACTTGCCTTCCTCCTCATTTCTGACTTGATTTTCTGTAACAATAGTCACAAATGTGTAACTATAAACACCATTCCAAAAAGATAGATAAATTCTGAAAAAATGAGCAGCTTACGACCTGACAAATCCTTTTAAAGTCAGTTAATTGGTGAACTTTCATGTGCTTTTAATCACTCTGACCAGATACAAGGGGTTATTTATTTATTTATTTATAAGTATTTGAAAGCTGTTGCTGACAGGTACTTATTGCAGCCATTATCCACTCTTAACATTTAGACTGTAAAAATTGACTTTGGCCTGTCAACCATTAAGCAGCAATAATTATGTCTGAAGTAGTGAAAGAGAAATGTGACAACCATTTCATATTTAGTACTGTAACAGGCCCCATAACCCTCCAAATTATTCGTATTCTATTCTTTCCGTGCACCAATCAAAAAGATGAGTGTGGTTAGAAATAACAGTAACGTTTTTATATGACAAAAAAGTGAAATCTTATAAGCACTATTGTTGCAAAAGGGTATTATCATGCATGAGGTTGAAGTTAAGGTGCAAATTCAAATGATTTTAAAAAAACCTTGCTATTTCACGCTGCAGTAACCACCGCTTCTTACCTCGATGCGCTACAATTACAGCACAAGGTTCTAATGTGCGGCTAAGCAAGAACAGACAGCCTTGGGATGGAGGGAAAAGTTACACACCAATCAAGAGATTGTTGTGATTTGTGAGTTCCTACTAACCACGTGATTTTGATCACAAGACCAATATGAATTCATCATGCAAGCTTTCTGTAATATAAAATGTGCTTCTCGATCGCCAGTTTACTATGCTTTCAGAAATGGCATATTTGTTAAACAAACTCTTTGTCTCTGCTTGCAATTTGTAGATGCTTACTGATGCTCTTGTGGTAACACTCCGGTGGCATATTTTTCACTTATTGTGTCCAGGGCCTAGAAAGAGGGAGAGAGATGCTGCGTCAGCCTTTTCGTTTGCTATTTTAGGTTGGGCCTGACACCAAAACACTCTGTCAGGTGGAACTTCCTACAGATACCTAACAGGCATCACTCGGAACAGCAGCAAGGCCAGTTCTTGCGTGAGCTTTATAGATTAGCGAGTTATTAGCAGCTGTTACGTAACGGGCAGCTTTAAGATTCAATTCTCTTTCCCAAGTTAAATCGTCAAAAACGCATCAGTATATAAGAATGGAAATAATTTAGATGTTAACAATATGCTGCAAATTATTATGCAAAACCTAGGCACATTTTCAGCCTGTTTGGTTTTAAATTATCCCAAACTAATACAGTTTATTTAGAATGACTGACTTATAATGGGAGCTTTACTTGATGTTCAGAATCGCATTTTGATTTCATTTTTAACGAATGAAATTGTTTTCATAACTTGACATATCTTGCAATTTTGCATTGACCTAGTCATACACGTGTATCTTGTTTACATTTCAAAAATTAAATGGCACAAAATAACAGGAATATTATACGCCTATAAAGCTGAATGTTTAATGTCTCTTTATGTGGACAGCACCTCTACATATAACTAAAAGTGGTTTTAGAGACTCAAGGCTCTCCTTCTGTTCCTGGAAAAATTCACACCGCATCAGCAACAAGGAATTGATGTTTGAATAGCATCTGGTTGAAAACACAGATACAATGTTCATAATTTAGTATTCAGGTGAAGCAGTAGGAGAAGGCAAGATTTTTCTCACTAATTCCATGGGAAAAATCCTTCACACTGAAACCTTCATATCTGAGAAGAGAATCTGCCCCTCTGAATTCTGTAAGCATCATCCTTACAGTGTCATAAAAGTTTGCCATTAAAAGAATTCATCATCTTACTGAATTAGTCTAGCCACCCATACAAGATATTATCCTCTGAAAAATTAAGTAGGAAGATTACACTACATTTATCCTATTGTCCACTTTTCAGTATTTTTTTCAGTTATTCAGAAGGTCATTCACTGAATATTCTCCTTGCCCAGGAAAAAAGTTCAAACTTTAGCTACTACTTAAATGACACTTAACTATAAGGGCAGGTTCAAGAACAATTTTTAACAAGCAAAGGAAGAAAGAGAAGAAGATAGACGTTTGATCATTTGGATTTCATTCAAATGTAAGTGTACAATATTTTTAATACCAAAAAAGAAAATCAAAACAAAATCTTTCTGGCAATAGTTTTGTGGTTTCGATCAGCTATGGAGATGCTTGATTTTAAAAAAAGAAATAGAACAGTTGTGATTTTTGAAAGGTTTTGGTACTTTTATAACCAGCACTATGATAAAAGGTATGCTGGGAAATGAGAAGTACCATCAAGTCTGGAACACGGAATAAGCACTCAGCATAAAGCCAGGCAGATAAGGCTGAATGAATGAAATGATCAAACCTTTGTTATAGAAGTCAAGCTGAGAGCAGCTTGGAAGGTTCAAGACTAACTGCAGCAATCAATGCTCGCATGACAGAGTACTTTATGTTGAAGTCACCCTGTCACAGATATTTCCTGTCTATTCCACCAGCTTCTCCGAGACCATATAGCTGTACCCAACGTTAAGTGATCTTCTTTAGAATAAAATATTGTTTAATTTTGTAAAACTGCATTTTTGTTTAAACCTACTACACAATACAAAAGTCTGGGTTGGCTTTCTAAGGCAGGAGTTAACCTCTTGTACGGAGCTTAACACAGCGGATTCCTGGTTCATTACTAGCATTGCTAGCTGATATGACAGTACCAGAAATACTAAAGGAGAATTTTTTTCTTGCAATCCGTGGCTGAACATATACTTTAGAAGGAGAAGAACATATGAAAAAGTATTTAAAGCTTTAGAGTCTCTCACAATCTGTTCTGGCTGTTCCATTTTGTGCAAAACACTTCAACCTTCATTAAAGCAAAGCCTGGGACCTACGTCTCTCAGATGAATATGCTCTCTACCAAGCTAGAGCATCACTTCCATCATCATTCTCTTTGGACCATAAAGATCAGTATGATGATAAATGGGAATCTAGTTCTAGTGATTTATTTCTAGAACAGTTTTATATAAAATTGCCATGAGACTTTTCTTTCAGTGAAGATAAACTGTTTTTGCTGACTAGAAGAAGAAAAGATTTCTGTTTTAGTAAATGCAATACCAGTATATGGATATGCTAGTTAAATTTCTGATTTTGAGTTCAGTATTCTTCTAAAGAAAGCTACATCAGTAGATCACAAAAATATCTTACCACATTTATTTTACAAAATAATTGCAAATATTATCTTCTTGAAATACTTAGCTTTTTAATTTCTGGAAATGTTTTTCATTTGGTTGGAAGACAGCAAATGTGCTAGTAAATTACTGTTCAGGTAGACATATTAGTAGTGTATGCTGATATTTGAAGTAGTAACTAGTTTGAATTTGTACTATTTAGATGCTACCTTCATTTAACACAAAATTATAAAAATAATTTTTCTACAGTGAGAAATTATTCATATGCCTGGCATATACCTGTATAACTTCCTCCCCCAGCAGAAATACTCCTCAGCATACTTCACAAAGTCCCCTATTTTACTCTATAATACAGTTCCATATTTACAGCATTATTTCCTTTCTTTAAAAATCACTTTTCAGCAAATTTTTGACATCAGTGGGTGTTCTGTGAAAAGGAAAAAGGAAGCACCTGGGCCATACATGCATTTCTTGCCATTGTTTTCCAGAAAACAGTGTAAGGCAGACACAGATGTTAGCAAAATGCAAGGGAAATAGAAAACCTGAGTGATTTCTGAAGGATTCCTAATAGAAAGGAGAATATTTTTCTTTTTAGAGAAAACTATAACAGACATCTCTAACATTTAGAATTCTAACACTATGCAGGAATAATAGGCATTTTGCTCTGAAAGAATAGGTCTTGTAAATAAATATGATGGTTTTAGGTATACCACCCTCAAACAATACCCTGTTCTACAAATTAAGTAAAATTAAAACTGCTGTGAGATCTTAACATGCTGTTATAAACGCCAGCCTTGTTTCCCCAATCCTTATTTTTTAAGAAAATCCACTGTCTTCTAAACTGAACCAAAATGCTGAAACTGGGTTCTCCCTGCTCGGACCACCTGCCGCAGTTTGCTTCTAGAGAGGTGCGTGAAGCTTGTGTAGCTGCTGTTCACAAACACTGGAGAATCTGCTCTGTCATTTCCCAAGAGTAGTTTCTTCCGGATCCCATTTTTTCCCCCTCCCTTTTCCTATTCTTTCCCTTGCTGTTTCTGCTGCCTGGGAAACGCTTGCGGTGACAGTGATCGCACTGTCAAGGCGTGCTAGCAAAGAGGGACACAGCAGCTTCTAAGAGATGCTGCTTTTATGCTCACTGTCACAGGGTGGAAGTTTTGACGTTTCTTACGGCCACATTTAGCTCTGCTCAGTGACAGTGATGGAAGTGCCGAAGCAGGGAGGAAGGAAGAGGAGGAAAAAAAGAAGCTGGTATGGCCTGGAGACTGGCTCCAGCTCTTTCAGAGCCTCTGATAAAATAATTCAGGCAGTCTACCCAGGCCACATCACTATCCAGGATGTCTGTACCTATTCTTTAAGTTTTCTCTCAGGAGATTTTTGGATGAATTAAGTGCAAGTAAATTCCCTCCAATCAAGGGGGGGGTATGCAAATCTTCCTCTTCTTAAAGGAGGAAGCTGCTTCTTTAGCTGCTACGCGTTTTTCCCTCCCCACCGGCTCAGACTTAAGATAGCCCCCCTTTGAGGGCAGATGATAAAGATTTAGCAAGCCAAAGGAATGATTAGGCAGGACAGGAGCACATCAACAGCTTACAATCTGGCACTTTCACCTACGTACATTGCAGATTGTCTGTTCAAAAAACAAGAAAACAACCTCCAAAAGCAAAGTGATCTAGCAGCAGTGACCATTAAAGCAAGTACAAGCTATGAAAGCACACCAGCACCCTACCTTTGACCCATGATAGCCTATTTTCTTTCTATGCTTCCCGCAACGTCTTCTTTTCACTGTAGCACATCGCTTTCTCCAAGAGCATGAAAATCTTCACCAAATCCCCAGAATTAACCAGTTGCCATGGCTGTTTTGGGAAAGGACAGCCATATAGAGGTTTGGGCTGAAAATCATCTTCAAATACCCTTAATTTCCTAATTAACACTGTTAAAAAAGATGGATTATCTCTGTGAAAATGGTTTACTTTCCAATATACTGCCCCAAGACATTTCAGGCTCTGAGAACAGCGACCTGAAAAGTTCCTGCTAATAATACAGGTCTATCCCTCGGGAAAAAACAAATCTAGATTTCTCTTTCCTCCCTGTCTGGGAGTGGGAGGAGAATATTTATAAATTATCTGTGAATTTGGGTGAAAACTACACAAATGCACACACCTGAAATACTTTATTATGAACATGCGGTAGCTAAGTTCATAACACAACAGCCTGGTGAGTTAGATATTCTCATCAGAATCTGTCAAATCTGGCAATAAGCAATGTTTGCTTGAGGAAAAAGTTGAATCAATGGGTGTTCTTGGCAGGCTCAGTGCTAAGCGTATTTGTGTTAAAGTAAGTAAAACATTTTTACGAGTCCTAATGCCCTTTATCTTCACTGTAAAAGTTCTCAGAATTTTCATCTCATCTGTTATTCTGAGGCTTCTCAACATTTTACTGTGACAGTCCTATGTGTAGCACTTACTATACGTAGGTCTAATATTTTACGCTACCATTACACAGAGGTTACCTTGGAATCTCAATGCCAACCAGTGGTTTTGCTTTTGATACAATATATACTTACACTTAAGTGTTGAAGTTAATTTTGCTCTACCAAACGTTCAAGGTCATGAATGTGAAAGGGAGGAGAAAATAGTAAAAATCACTCTGTTTAAGTAGACGAACTCACAAATTCTACTAGAAGTTAATGAATGGGAAAAAATGAAACTGAAATAACGAAGTAAAGGCAAAGTTGAGACGACAGTAAGAACACAAACCAATTAAGATAAGTAACTCTAATACTAAAAGAAAAAACCTTACCTTACTATAAGGAAGTTGGTGGATCATTTGAAAAATGTGTCTGATTTTGGAAGAGGTATAGGTGTATAAATAAAGTGGACGCACAGAGTATAAATGAGCTGCATCTATGCATTATACAAGAGAGGAGTGAATTAGAGAATTGTAGAAAGAAAACGTCTACATTAAAGTCTAAATAAGCTACCGCAGGATGAAGAATTTGCTCCGGTTTAATCAGCATGGATTTCACTGCCTAATGCAAAAGCACCAGCATATTTTGGAGTAAAAATGAGCTAGATAAAAAGAAAGACAATGTTGTAGCCTGTGCTAATCATAGAAATATAAAGGTTATGAATAGCTAATTCAGGGGAAAATGAGAAATGGAATTCAGAAAAGAAGCCTTAATGGTGAAATGAAAAATGTGTCTCAAAAGGAAGGAGTGATTCTGTGTAAATGAAAAAAGTATTAATGTAACTATATTGAGCACCCACATTATCTACAGCAGCTTAGACTTCCCAGCTGGTTCTGTTTTGCATGACTTGAGGATCAGGTGCGGAAGCGCATGATCCAAAATTCCCCTCCAAGTTCTGAACAAAACCACAGTGCATATATGTGTATCCTGAACATCATTTCCTACCATTAAAACAGTACCCAGCTTGGACACTCTCATTCTTGGAAGAACAATGTAATAACAGGAGCAAAAAGTGGGACAGCAATAGGCAATGATTAAGAAACAGCAACAAAAGGAATTATATCAGGCATTTACCTGTGATAGCAGGGGACTAGATTTCACAGAAATTTCTAGCCCCTTGTTCTCATCTCAGAAGACTGCTGAAAAGGCAGGTGAGCAGCTTACACACCCTGCAAGTTTCATTTGTGGACTCACCGGGCCATTCAGAAGTGATTCAGTTTGCAATGTGAAGGCGCAGTTCACTGTGTGAGTTTATGAGTCCAACCTTTCCTTTCACACTGAGAAGTGATAGTATATAATTCTTGTCTAGCTTGAAACACCTGCTTTCAATTTGTCCCATTATAACCACACCTACAAATGCTGGGAGTAAAATCATAGGAAATCAGCTAATACAATCAGACTTTCACAGGACAAGGAAACAGAGGCTAGATACCCATGACTTTGAATTTTATTAGAAAATGCAGCATCATATAAGACATCTAAATTCTGCAGTCATTAAAGTCGGTATTTTTCTCTTTTTATTGTCTACATCTGACAAGCTAGTATTCCTTTTCCTACTTCTATATCTTCCATTACATTCTGTTTTTCATTTGTTTATTAAAGGGTACTGCCTGTAGAAGTTTTCATTCCACTCTCAATTCCAGAAGATTAGTATCCCAAGTAGTCTGTTTCAGGAAGCAATTTCTATTGCAAAAATTTGTAACAGCTTTTAGCCTTCAGTCTCCCTATTTTTGATATCATGTTATTCTGTAGTTCAATGATGTTAAAAGAGCTTTGTATTTAATCTATAAAGATTCTTGTTAAGTATTGCTCTCCATGCCTTTTGTAAACATGATCACCTGTCAATTTCTATAATTTTTCCACATACTCGAGCTACAATCGACCACTTTTAAGTACTTCTCAAAATACCTCAGTCCTTCTCTTGCACTTTTCCCAGAATCCATTTTTAGGAATCTATTTGGTAACTATCTCAGCCAAATAAGCATGGAGGCAATAACTCCAGATTCCTCTATCACTATGTTTTCTTCATGCCAAAAGTACATTACGTTTTCTATTCCACTTACTCTAAATGATATTTGTGTCATGTCCTCATTCTTTTTGATCATTTTGCAGCATACTTGGTCTGCTCTACAGTAGTTTATTGAATAAATTGTAGAGATCAATTTTATTTTCATAATCACTGATATTTTCCTCAATAGCTACTGTACATAGTTTCAATTTTCCTTTCAGTTGTAATGGTACATCTGTCAGTTGAACTCTGTGCAAGTTTCTGTTCATTTTCCTTTTCAAGGTTATTAATGATATACCTGCCCACTGAACTCAGTAACTTACTTTGAACTATTTCATGTAAACCTCTCTCCCGCTCAATCTACTGCCAAATTTTCTCCAGTCTTATCTAAGTTCTTCTAAATTCCACTTTTACTCTGCTCTAAGATTGTTTCATCCTCTTCCTAGATTACAGCTAATTTCAATTTTAAAAAGCTTTTTCCTGATAATTTTATTTCCAATCATGTTAGAGAATCTTCAGTGAGAAAATGATAGTGAGAGAGAAACTAAAATATAGGTCCATGTAATGCGATCATGAGAACTGAAGCAAGTGTAAGAAAGATTGTAAATGTCAAAACTGTGCAAACATACTTTTAAAGAACTATTAGGAAAAAGGACAAAATAATAATATAGGTCTTTATCCAGAAGGAGTGATGGAGCTGATTCAGAAGAAAACTATCTGTGGCATTGCAAGCAAAATCATGGACGATAGAGGTAAATTTGCTTTCAGGTAAAATTCACAACATGCAGAACAGAGACTTCAAAAAAAAAAAAAACACTACTGTACATTATAAAGAACAGAGGAACTACAAATTCTGTTTAATGCTTTCAGAGCACAGTAATATTGCACTACAGATTCATTTCACATCAGTAATGAAGTCTGAGTTGCCAAAAAATAAGCAGAGGTTATATAGAGAGTATTCCACAGCAGGCCACTTTCTTCCGAGTAAGCTATGTAATTTTCCACGAAGCTAACATCATAAAAAAGATATAGCAAACATCCTCTACATATTGATGAGATAGTATCTCTAGGACTAGCCTAAGATGAGACGTGTAAATCTGTAAATCCACCTCAAAAACTGTTTGCAAAGTAGTAACATCTGCTCTATCCAGTCTCTAGACTTCAGAAGTAGCAGAAAAAGAACTAAACCTGATATTAGCAAAGAAGCTTTTCCAAACTGTTAATAAGACATTAGCTGTAATAGTAGGACTTGACATCAATGAGCATTGCATTCTGCTTCCTTCCTCTTGTTAAAGGGCATGAATATGTAACGCGGAAGTTCGATGATACTTACCACTAGCAATATTAATTGTTGCGTCTACTATTCAGCATCTTAGAATTACAGAATAATTTACAAATATTAATTTAGTCATGCAACACCCTTCTAAATTAAGTGTTATTAGTGTTTGCTTCTATAAATGGTACAAAAGACTCAGGGGAAGCAGCTTATATTTCCCAAACTAAGCAGTTAGCCAGTGGCATAATTAGTAACAGATATTCTAGTTCCCTTACTAAATAGGGAACATTAAATTTCCCTTTTTGGCTAACGTAATATTAATCTTGACATACTAAACGGAATATAAGCTTTCAGTGAGCTAAGTCAATATAGCTACAGGCAAGAGATTTAAATCTAAACACAGAATGAGCAAAAATATTTATGAGGATTCAGGAGAACCCTCTCTAGACAGCAGTCAGCACCAGTCTATATGACAAAACAAATTCAAGTAAACTCAAACGTAAAATAATTCTGAGGAGTTAATGAGATTCTCACATGTGTAAAAATACAGATCAGATGGAGCACCAGCACAACTAAGCAACTCTATAAAAACACAGAGAAGACACAGTCTGACAAAAAGGCCAATTAATGCCTTTCTTCCTTCCCTCACCTTCACACACTTTGGCCACCTCTTCCACCATCCCCACCATCAACCTCATAAACCAGAAGGGGGAATTGATGCAGCCAAAAAAATTTTTTTTTTAAGTGAAACACAAAACTTTGTATTTTCTAAACATAAAAGAGAGGGCATGGCAGTTGGCATGGTTGCTTTTCAGACGGAGCCGCTTTTGCCTAGCTCGCTACCCCAGTTTATTAGCGCTAGCACCTGTACAATGCAGGTATGGAAATAGGCACCTCGATTAAGCAACACTGCATCAAGTGTCTGACAGCGGCCTCCCACCCTTCCCCTGCTCTCTCCCGTCCCATCCTGTCATTTGGTCACATCCATCACAGAGAGTCAGAACCACAGTCCAGCCCTTTTGGGTAGCTCAGGCAGCGCACAGCGCTCTAAAGCTGCCAAATCTTCCTCCTTGGGCAATACTCTGGGCTGCCTCTTTACTTGGTTATTGTACCTGACTTTGAGCTGGCTGTTAGCAACGTCCCCAGCCCTGAGCAGGACAGATAAGCTATGCAGGTATGTGACTGGGAACAGCTAGGCTGCTCTGAACTGACCTACCTATGCTACCTGTGAAGGCAGTTAAGAGGAAACGCTGATGACCGGTGTTCATCTTGCACCTCACCTTCCTGCAGCATTTAGTACTTCATGTGGAATTCAAATGTGTGAACCCCTTTAAAAAAAAACAGCAGAACTAATCCAAACACAGGGAGTACTACTAGGTGTTTTGAACCCCTTTTACAATGCACTTCATATTACTCATCACTGGGTATCCTAAAATCCCTTTTCCTTGAGCAAGCACCTTGAGGCTAGAGAACCACAAGATAAATTATTATGTGGGAAAAAAACTGACTGAAACTTTTCAGGGAGAGATAGTTACTCATTATTTCAGCAACTATCCAAGATCTGGAAAAGGCCCTGAAAGCCCTTTCAAAAAATCAAAAAACTACATCATGGAACATCTAACCACAACCTAAGAATTGGATCCTAAAGACTGATCTAATGAACTCTTGAGGCCAGGCTGGTGTTGAAAAGTATCACAGAGATGAAACTACAAACTTGTTTCCATCTGTTAGCATAACCAGAAGCCTGGTCCACAGGGCTATATTGCAGAATACTGTTCACCAGCAAAATAAATCATTTTGGATACTTTATAAAATTCATCATCTGGGTACACTGCTCTGCAATAAACACAGCTCAGCTTAGGAACAGGACTTTTGAAATGTTTGATTTGAGACTGCAAAGCACACAGGAAAGCGTATCAGAGTTATTTCTGTATTATTTCAAATATTTAAAGTAGTCACACAGAAGTGCACTTATTTGAAATAGTGTCCAGAAATCATAGCTGTAAGGCAGTGATTTAAGCGGTGATTTAAAATATGAGCTTTTGGATTTGCTTTTGATATGAACATAAAATTGTCATCTATATATGACAAACACCTAAATCAGAGGCTTGGGGAGAGAAAAAGAACGAAGGTCAGGAACAATAATCAGGGAAATCACAACTGTCCACAAAACATATGAGAAAACTGTTATGGTAGCTACATGCACTGTATCTCTTAGAGTTCATCAAATTAGATGAATCCAGATGAAAGAAATCAAGAGGCAATACATGTAGTTCAACAGCTCATTGAGGAAGAGAAAAATTAATTTTTCATACAACAATGTGGCCATGGAAATATGTCACAAAGCACACGCGCATAAAGCCTAACTTGCTGCTGGGTCATGTGGTAAGTGCAGTTACCTCTACTGGCACCATCTATGGCTTGTATTTTTTTCCCACAAAGTGCAGATCCTTGAAAACGTACAGAAACCGAGCCTTTCAAAAGCTGCCATGGTCAGTCTTAGGGGGTGTGTTCAGAAAGCTCCTCCTAGGGGTGCTGCAGGTCATTAGCACCTTCACAAAGAAATCCAGCAACTCAATAGCTGCTCCCGCAACCTGTTAACCCTTTTGCCTTGCTTTAAATATTGTCATAATTACTTTGGACATATAACCAAGTACAGACAGATGCATGATCAGCTCCAATTTAAATTATTTCAGTATCTCACACAAGTGTATAATCTATAATTTAAATCAATAAACATTTATTAAGCAGGTTGTCTATTATGTTACAGCTGTTCTTGCTTCAGTTCATTATGCTGACTCATATCGCAAAGTGCCCAATGAGAGCGGGAAGGATAAGGTACTGCAGAGTGATTAAGGTCAAATACCTCTGGCTCTTCCAAGAAAAAGTATTAAGGCGCTCGAAGGTTAAGTTTAGCAACATTACTCAACAGCAGGATAGAAATCCCAAGCTGGAGTCCTGTTGTATACAATATTAGTTTAAAAATTTCTAGAGCAAGAAAATCAGCACTGCAGGATTAAATACCCTTCACAGCAACAACAACAAGACTTCAGAAAACTGAGATCCTCCCTTTAAATTATAAATGCACTGCTACACTGCTAATCAAACAATGACAGGTTCAGCAACACACAAATGTCTCACACAAGCTTCAAACAACTCATGGAATAGTTCATCATAGTCCCAGATCACATTAAAGGTTAACATTAAACCTAATGACTTCTTTGAAATGACTGCTTTTAACAAATATGAAGGAAATGAACATTATACTCAGATTAAATACGGAATTTATATCTCCTGTAATGAATAAAAGCAGACTGGAGAGCAGCAAAATGAATTAGAAACAAGTCCAGCAGATTGTAGATGAAAGAGATGTAATTGTGTACAAGTCCATTTTTTAACTAGCAGCTGACAATCATATTGATTAAAGTGATTGAGAGTATCAGAAAAACAAAGATCTTCTATTGCATATGAATAGGAATGACCGTGCAAGTATATAGGGTGAGATCAAAACACAAAGAATTCTTTTAAGGCTGTATATAAATAAAACTTGGACTGAATCAAAACTCCTCAAAGCAGCAGGTATCTCTTGGGGCCGCAACACATACGATTGGTTACGTCGTCATTTGACAGAAAGTGGATGTTCTACACCAAACATATTTTCAAAAATAAATGGCCACTCTTTACCTACAACATAGCTTCCACGGAGTCCTTCTTACTTCTGTCCAGCTCGTATTCTAGGTAAATACTTTATGACAGATTAGGAAGAGATCCATCTGCATATGTTACTTACCCAAAATTATTTGGATTACTTTTTATGAGTCTCTCAAATTACTGAAACATAGAACTGGCTAGGTAAAACTGATCTGAAGGCAGAAGTATTCCCACCACACAGAGACCACAACTCTGCTTAACATGCCTAAATGAATGATACTGTTTTTAGGTTTTTATTTTTGCTGTGTAAGGTGCATGTAAAGTGGAGAATGGCCATTCTCAAGGGCATTTGAGTTGGTGGTTGATTACTGATGTCACAAACCAGAGCCAAACATGAGCATAGAGAAAATACTGAGGTCCTTGTAAACTTAAAAGGCTACACTGCAACAATGGATTTCAAGTTTATCATCAGTTTTATGTGTAACAAACACTTATAAAGCTTCACAAATTTAAACAGTATCATGTAATTATAAATAAAGCTATCAGTTGGTCCTTGAGGATCCTCTGTTAGTCCAGCTATTCTCTTTGCATATTTAAATTGCATTCAGCCATCCAACTAAGTTATTGTACCCAAGTGTATCATGAAGTATAGTTTCTACAGTGTCCTTAATGCGTAACAAACACAAAGAGTGATTATCTGCACAGATCCTAGACAAACAGGGAAATAAAATACTCTCCTGCCATATACAAATGTTTTCTAACTGCTCATTTCAACAGCTGCAGTGCTTTAGTGGGAGACGCTAGGAACCTGAGTCTAACAGTTTTACAGTCCCTGGACTCAGAAGTGCTTTCAGGTAATTTGGTGAGGCAATAAGGGACACAGTCTCTATCTTGAAAACTGCCAGTTTGTCTACACGGAAAAGCTATATTGCACACTAAACTGGGAAATATACAGTTTATTAGATATTTTGTGAGAATTCCCAACTGTGAACAACCCTAGTTTAATCAAAGCATAAAGCTACATACTCTTTTATTGAAAAGCTTATCTATGCCACTTAGCCACTATGTGTACTTACCTGTGTACACAGCACAGACAGGCTGCAGCTACCTCTGGCAAAGCTTGTATGTCCACGTGACATTACGAAGAGCTATTAATCTGTGATTCAAAGGGAATATAGCTATATGAACTTCAGTGCAATGAAGCTCTGACCTTACCATGCTGCTGCCATTTCTGAAGCTAGCATGGGTGCCTCTGCACCATGCTGTACTGTACTGCCTACACCTGCCCAGAAGTGCCTATGCACGCAGTTTGTATAAACAAATTGTAGTACAAACTACATAGATGAACATACAGCTTACTCGCAGTAATTCCCCTTGGTAGGCAAGCCCTATTATTTCACAGGGAGTGCTTAAATCCTGATTTGGATTAAACAGCCATGAAATTGAGTGCTGGAATCCAAACATCACCAGCAAAGAGTCATTTTGTGCAGATAAAGAACTCGGAGGCTTTTTCAAGTTTTGGAGAGGTTGTGTGGGGGGGGGGGTTGCTTCCTCTCCTCCCCACCCAAATAAGCCCAGTAAAATGCATTTTGTTATCTTAACAAGTTAGTAGTTTGGAACAGTATGTTCATTTGCTATCCCATTCTAGTTCCTGTAGCTTAAGGAGTCATAATGCCAAGTAAAACAGTGGGTTAATAAAGACTTGATAATTCCTCTTTTTCTTCAACTTGATGGTTTGAACACAACTTTGAGTCAGGAGACAGAGTCTGGAAGGCGTTCACCTGGGAAGGCAGCACACAGAAGGTAAGTATCTGGTAATTTACCAAGCACTCCATACAGCATGTGTAGCAACAGTGAAATCTCACAGCAACGTAGCCAAGAGAAATCTGTTAAACTTCTTGGAACATATGCAATTAACTGAATCAAAGTAAATGACAGTATAAACTGTCATACAAATGCCAAGTGGGAATTTGAAAAGAAACCATCATCAAGTGCAAGGATTTACATTCCATTCAAGCAAACCTGGTCAAGGTTACACCATTCACTTTATTAATCTGAACAATAAGACACTTAATGTGGCTCTTAAGGTTTATCAGTAATGTTGACAATGAAGATACACGAGTTGTAAATCTGTTCAAAGTTAATATCTTTCTACAGTCAGACCAGTTGTAGTTTATTGACATGCTTTGGAAAGGAAAACTTGCAAGTTCCATTAGCTGTGCCATGAATATTCTTTGTAAGAGGTTTCTGCAAGGCAGTTGTAGAGAAACATGGGCCACGAGTGTTGAAAGATACTCAGAGACACCCCACTCTTTTCCCCTGTCCAGTCTAACAGAGAAGATGGCAGAAGTTTGAATAACACACTTGTAACTGTTGGCAGTAACATCTACCCACCTACTCTTTTACCTAAGATTAACTTCAAGAAATAAACTAATGAGCACAAATAACTTGTCAGCAGCACTCCCTCTCATTTCTACCTGTTTAAAAAGTGTATACAATTCCCACCAAAAATCCAAACTACCGCATACGTTATTTTGTATTTAAGCAAGAATATACATGTGTGAAATTGGAAGAGAGAGCAAAGTAAGCAGAAATACACTGGACAAGAAAGAGCGGAGAGTGAGACAGGGAAAGGACTGCCAAACATGCTATACTGTTTTCATAGACCTTCAGCATGAGATGTTATTTGGACTTAATCAGTATTAATACATGGAGAAAACTTTGGTTCACAGCAGGGTACTTAGTTTTGCCATAGCATTTGCTTTAGTGCACCTAATAAACTAGCTGCACTAGGGGATTGCAATAAACAATTTTACCTGTTATATGCCAATATTATGTAAATATAAACTTGGTACAAGTTCTGAGTGTATGATCTGGACTTCATAGACTGAAGTTTGGCCTTCTATACCGTTTGAAAAAAAACTTTAGGAGAGTAATGTAGAGTAAAATGAAAAATATTTACTTTATATTTTATGTGTTTTATATTTTGTACATTTAGTATATATTCAAGGAAAGTCTAAATATAAGATGATTCCTGATTTTTGGAATCTTCTGCTAGAAGGAATTGTTATTACCACCCAGCTACACCCATTTTATATCTCTCCACAATAGGTTATTTAAGTAATGCAGATGCTGGTCATTTTTTTTGCTACATCTCTTTCCTTTGTTAGATCATAACTCTGTGCTTTTTGGTACAGCTGACCAACAAAAATTATTAATTAAATGTGTCACAAAGACAGTTGTTTCACTGACAGTTGTTTCAAGTTCTTAAAACTTCTTTCATGCAGCGATAAACTGGAGGGTGAATAGGCCAAGACCAAAACACCCTAAGTTCCCATAAAAAAAACTCTGAATGAAGTGACTGAAGACCCATAATGATAGTGATCTGATATTCCCAGAAATATAGCCACATCACTGCTGAAAACTTCATTTAACATCTATTTGCATTTTTAGAGGCCTTGCTAATTTTCTTTTGCTTTCACCTATCATGACCTTTTAGGAGAACAAGCTGCAGTGTCATCTAAAAGAATAATATATTATTATTAACACTAGCCATATAGAGCTACTTATATGAGGCCCAAGAACTACTTTCATAGTTAAATTGTCCTTCAGGTTGTGGTCTCACTTAAACCATTTTGTACCACTGTAATCTCATTGACTTATGTGGAGTTACTTCTGTTTGACAGCTAGATTCATAAAAGTAGTAAGCAAAAATACCTTTTTACTGATAAAGCATTTTAAACACAAAGCAGCACATCAGTCAAAAATAAATGCTTGGAAGCTGCAAACGTTTACGCTTGATTTATTACTTAACCATATCTGGTCAGATGAACTTCCTCTCTGTAATGATTGCTCTGGACTAGATTCTTCCTTGAATCATTTTCAGAAAGAAATCTGCATTTAAGCTGACAGTTTTCATGTCAGGTTGCATTCAACTATAAATTACCACAGCTGAATTATATAAACCATTGAAAACAGCCTTTAAAACAGGAACTCCAGTCCTGCTCAACTCTGGAAACGCTACCGAGTGTGACTATAACTACAGTCACACCAGCACTTCATTAACAATCCCTTAATGCCCTATGTCTACTGGTATCAACAAATTATGGGCTACCAATCCACTCAAATATAAATTGTCTGCCTAGTATCCAAATTAGTAATCTGAATATAACCGCCTGGAATTATACCATGTCAACACCATACATATAGGAATAAGAGGAAAATGAACATAAATTGGAAAAGCTAAAGTAAAAGATAGATATAGATGACCTCAAGAATTTATTTCATCCTGGGTAATAAAATTAAAGTCGTTTGAATTAGGACCAGAGAATTTAGAAGAATATGCTTAACCCACGCGTTTACAGCAAACAGAGATGGGACACAGAATGTCCTTTTGCCCAAGGAGATTATGATTGCAACTTCTTTTCTATTTGTATTTGTAAATACTTTTTTCCGTCTATTGCTTGGCAGCTTCTGCTGGTGTGAACTAGGTGAAGGAGGAAAATAACTTGGTGGAACTGTGATAATCAAGGCAGTCCAGTGATAAAATCACAGGCACAAAAAATACCTTGATGTCATGCCTATTTCTAAAAATAAGGTACATAATAAGAAAAGTAACCTCTCTGTTTGAATTTGTCCAAGAGTTAACCTTTTTTCCCCATTACACATTTCTACACATTTCTTTATTGTATTTTGTGAAATTCTTTATATGGGACTTAGTTCTTAAAATATTTCCTTGTTGGTTTGTTTTTTCCTCTCCAGTTTGCATGTACAGAGATAATTCTGGAAACCATGAAAACCATGCAAAATGCCTCTGTATTGGGAGGAATACAGGGACGTTGTCAGAGCGTGCAGGGATGCGACAAGGAAGGCTAAGGCCCAGTTGGAATTAAATCTGGCAAGGGATGTCAAGGACAACAAGAAGGCCTTCTTCAAATACATCAATAGCAAAAGAAAGACGAGGGAAAATGTGGGCCCGCTGCTGAATGGGGCGGGTGCCCTGGTGACAAAGGATACAGAGAAGGCAGAGTTATTGAATGCTGCCTTTGCTTCCGTCTTCACTGCTAAGGCCAGTCCTGAGGAATTCCAGACCTTGGAGACAAGAGAGGAAGTCTGGAGAAAGGAAGACTCTCCCTTGGTTGAGGAGGATCAGGTTAGAGATCTTTTGTCCAAACTTGACATCCATAAATCCATGGGCCCCGATGGGATGCACCCACGAGTGCTGAGGGAGCTGGCGGATGTTATCGCTAGGCCACTCTCCATCATCTTGGAAAGGTCCTGCAGATCAGGAGAGGTGCCTGAGGACTGGAAGAAAGCCAATGTCACTCCACTCTTCCACAAGGGCAAGAAGGAGGAACCAGGAAACTACAGGCCTGTCAGCCTCACCTCCATCCCTGGAAAGGTGATGGAACAGCTCCGCCTGGAGGTCATCACTAAGCATCTGGAGGACAAGAAGGTGATCAGGAGTAGTCAGCATGGATTCACCAAAGGGAAATCATGCTTGACCAATCTGATAGCCTTCTATGACGGAATGACTGGCTGGGGAGATGAGGGGAGAGCAGTGGATGTTGTCTACCTGGACTTCAGCACGGCTTTTGACACTGTCTCCCATCACATCCTCCTAGGTAAGCTCAGGAAGTGTGGGCTAGACAAGTGGACAGTGAGGTGGACTGAGAACTGGCTGGATGGCCGAGCTCAGAGGGTTGTGGTGAATGGCGCCGAGTCAAGTTGGAGGCCTGTGGCTAGTGGTGTCCCCCAGGGGTCAGTCCTGGGTCCAGTCTTGTTCAATATATTCATCAGTGACCTGGAGGAAGGGACAGAGTGCACCCTCACAAGTTTGCTGATGATCCTAAACTGGGGGGAGTGGCTGACACAGCAGGAGGCTGTGCTGCCATTCAGAGGGACCTGGACAGGCTGGAGAGCTGGGCCGAGAGGAACCTCCTGAAGTTCCACAAAGGCAAGTGCAGGGTCCTGCACCTAGGCAGGAATAATCCCATGCAGCAGTACAGGCTGGGGGCTGACCTGCTGGAAAGTAGCTCTGCCGAGAAGGACCTGGCAGTCCTGGTGGACAACAAGTTAAACATGAGGCAGCAGTGTGCCCTTGTGGCCAAGAAGGCCAATGGGATCCTGGGGTGCATTGGGCAGAGCGTTGCCAGCAGGTGGAGGGAGGTGATCCTGCCCCTCTCCTCAGCCCTGGTGAGGCCTCACCTGCAGTACTGTGTCCAGTTCTGGGCTCCCCAGGACAAGAGAGACATGGCACTCCTGGAGAGAGTCCAGCGGAGGGCCACAAAGATGGTGAGGGGACTGGAGCACCTCTCCTATGAAGAAAGACTGCGAGAGCTGGGCCTGTTCAGCCTGGAGAAGAGAAGACTGAGAGGCAATCTAATCAACGTGTACAAGTCTCTGAAGGGGGAGTGTCAAGAGGATGAGGCCAGCCTCTTCTCCGTGGTGCCCAGCAACAGGACAAGAGGCAACGGGCAGAAACTGAACCACAGGAAGTTCCACCTGAACCTGAGGAAAAACTTCTTCACTGTGAGGGTGACAGAGCATTGGAACAGGTTGCCCAGAGAGGTGGTGGAGTCTCCTTCGCTGGAGATATTCAAAAGCCGTCTGGATGTGATCCTGGGCAATATGCTCTAGAGGGCCCTGTCTGAGCAGGGAGGTTGGACTAGATGATCTCCAGAGGTCCCTTCCAACCTAAACGATTCTGTGATTCTGTGATTCTGTATTCTCCGGGGCCCACAAGCAGAGTAAGTAAAAAGAGGAAGGAGGGTGTTGCAGGCAGAAGTGCTGAAGCATAGTGATGTGCAAAGACTACCCATATTCTTTTGGGATATTTATGGTGGTGCCACTGACATGACTGGACCACACATTGTCATCTCCAGACAGACCTTAGCCTTTCTATTTTATATAATGATCTCGCTGTATGTGAGAAATGATAAAATTGCAGGTAGATATTGAACTGAGGTAAGAAAAAATATAGATAATTTAATAGCATATCATAAACTGTAAAAACTAAAGGATGAATATAGACTCTAGCTCAGGAAGTCCTTAAGCTACTAAAAACAGAACTTGGAAGAACATGCCAGGGAAAGTATCACTGTTATTCTCTTTCCCTCAACATTTGTTACAGATACAGGATGCCAGACTGGATGAACATTTGATGTGACACAGGGCCATCCTGCTTAGGTTCTTCTAAGTAGGTATACTCATTCCAGACAGTGTCTCTGGTTCTCAAAAATATATCCATCAAAGAAATATTGAGAATTAACTAACAGGCCTAGGACATAGGCAAAAATTCTCAAAGTATATGAACTACTGTAATTACCCTGCTATCAAAATTGCTATGATGATTTACATCAATCTAAGTTCTTGCCCTACAGATCTGTTTGACTAAGACTATTTTATCATGCTCCTATGACAGTCCTATTAAAATTAATAAAAGTGTAACCTTTAACTTTAGGGAGGAAAAGTATTTTTCCATTGTATAATTAAGTTTGACAGTAAAATTTTCTACTTTTCTAGTGCTTTCCTATATTTACAGTTATATGTGAGAGCTTTTGGTAAATTCTTTTAGGTACACTGTATTTTTTCCCCACTATTCTTGCTTCTGCATTAATGCTACCAGTTCTGGTAATAAAGTTTTCTCCAAAATCATATTTCTTAAAAGCACAAAAATTGTATGGAAGTAATGAACTTTCCCAAAACATCCTCTGTGGAAACTCTGAGAAATTCCGTTTCAAGAGAGTGCTTTATAGGTCCCTTAATTGGGCAAGGAACACATTAGGACAAAGGATGCTTATTGACTTCATTAAACTCTTTTGTAAAGTGATTTTGAGAACGTACAACAGTATAGGATAATAGGAAAAAAGTTGCAGGAGACATCTTTTTATTTTGATTTTGTAGCGCGCTAAGCACAATGGATCCTGGATGATAGATAAGAGCTTCTAGGCCATAACAGGATGTGTACAAAGAATAGTATAATTCATAGTTAAGTATATATTCACAGTGAAGCCTTTATTTTTATCAGAATTTTTAAAAGTAAGTCTTTACAATATTTTCTGAATTTCAAACTCTTTCTCGGATGCTTTCTTGTTTGCACCTGCGACTAACTCCTGAAGATGCGCATGGAAAATAGTGGTTTACTCCTTGAGAAGGACAATTTGACAAGATCTAATAACAATCAGTGGCATATTAGAGCTGTGCAAACAAGGCCATCTCTTGACAGAACTGACAGAAGCTATACGTGGACTGCTAGAGAGAGAAAAGATTGCAACTGTTCTAAAAGCTGTCACGATATTGTAAGCTGATAATCTACTGCACAGGTCAGCTTCTTCAATTCTACAGGAGTTAAATTTAGCCTTTAAGAAATTTGGCTGAGAACTGTCAAAAACTCATTATCTATAGCACTGCAGGAAAAAAATAACTGCTCAGAAGTTATGTTCTCATATAGAATTCTATAAGCAGACAATATGGTCCCATTTTCCTAGCCACACCGGCAAAAATGATGAAAAGATGGTTGGTTTCTAAGCTACACAGCGATTATCGAAACATACTGCGTCCCAGCTTGGTAGCTATTTAAAGAATTTCACAACTACTGTTATGCTTTCCATAACAAGGAGAGGATATGACAAGAGAGGCATTTCTCTTATTGTTACCCACATCCTGTGAAAAATCATGGAGAATGTCAGACTCGTCCATAAAGCTTTGAACAAAAAACTTTTGAACAAACACTGTATTACCTCCTTAGAAACGTGGACATCTTTTTGACAGCGTAGGTGCTCTCTGCAGTACTGGCTAGTACTGATACTTCCTATATTCTTAGCCTTCTGAAGGACAAAATGGTTGGTGTTAAGAGTAAAATGGTGTTGCCTAGCTGGGGAGTACTGTGTGCAGGTCATACGGAAATACTTTTTTATACTCGAGCTCTGTATTTTATTTTGAAATGACAGTTATCAACACACATGAACTTGAAACATGCAGCTCCTTAATGGAGCTTGACTGATATATGACACAATAGCAACTATCCTGCATTTCTGAGTAATTCCAGTTTTATCTTGTAAAAAGGCTCTTGAAAAAGAACTAATAAAGATAGGGAGGAAAACGAATGCAGGAAATAAAGGAAAATAAGAGAGAGAACTGTCCTCATAACTGCAGAGTACATGGAGCAGTAATTCACCTGAAGGGAAGATAACTAGCTGGTTGTCAGTGAGCAATTTGCTTTCATTGATCTCTTGGTTAAATATTGAAGACATTTGCCTGCAGGGTTCAATGAGTGAGAATAAATTCCTTAATCACTCCACCTTTTGTGCCTGTGCTTGTAAATCAGGATCTGTCACCAGAGAAAAACTGACATAACTAAATTTTAAAGAACGCTCTGCCGTTGTCAGCCGTGTCTTGTAATTGCCTATGTTAAGAACTTTCCACCACGGTACCTCTTCTTTTCTTTTCTGATCTTTGTTTCCTTTATGAAACAAAGTGAAATACTGCCAAATATATGTACTGAAAGATGAACTAGTGTTTCGTGGGTTTTAACACCTAACAGTAGTGCCACAACTATCATAAATTCAACTACAGTTTTCTAACTGTCTTCTGCAAACTATTAAGTTTATGGGTTGAGAAATACTATGTATGATTATATGGTCATATAACATGCACGTGGTTACAGCAAACAGCTTGTTAAACTTCAGTGCTCTGTCATCTTAGCCTTTTCTTAAAAAAAATCCTTCTAAATAAGGTAAAATTAAAAGCAGATGGATCTTCTTGCATTTTTCACTATGACTAACCCATGGAATTTAACTTTTTCTCTCACTGAATTATCTGTGAATCAGTAAAGCATATATAAGCCACAAGCTCACACCAGACATCCATTTAGCCCAAAATCCTAATCAATAGCAGCCAGAAACAAATGCTTGAGAAGTAGCAGCAGAACAAGACAAGCGTACATGAAACTTTTCACAAGCCACCTTACTGCTTCTTGATCATTTGTATTTCATGGACTTAACTAAGACAAATACTGTTAATTTGTATTTAGTAATCTCAAGGGAAAACTAAGCTCACGCTAACTCCATGTAAACTTCTAGCACCCACAGCATCATGTGGCAAGGAGCTCTGCAGCTTGACTGTACGCTAATCCCCCCTTAACCCACACCTTTTCTTCTGAACCTTCTGCTAGCTTCATGTGATGCCCCCAACGTTTCATAAAGATGGAGTTTTATGTAAGATATTCCTCACTATTTCCCAGGCAGTTTTGATGAATACGTTACTGACTATTTTTGAATGATCCATCAACACATTTAAATGATTGTAACATTCATGGCACCAGTTTAAAATGCTGTTAAGGTCTAGTTCAGCTCTGCAGAAAGCCCACAGACCTGTCATCACGAGGGTTCTTTTTCCTAGTTTTGCCAGTTAACACCACCATTCAGTGTATGCCATTTATAAACATAACAAAGCAGAGGAGGGGACATGTTCAAATGCCAACACTGCAAGCAATCTAGAATTTAAAAGCCAAGCTGGATTCTTGCCTACTCAGCCATCACACCTCTGGGTACTGCAGACCAATTTATACTTTCAATCAAATCTGGGCAATCCATGATTTATTTGAAGAATGCCAAATAAGTAGTATTTTTCAACTGTGACTGACAGCAATGTAAAAATTGCACAAAATAATTTGAAACTCCAATGGCAAAGGGTTACCTCACAGATATTCAATTAACTCATGCCCAATTTCCACAGAAGTACTCATGATATAAAAGAGACATTCACCTCAAAATTACACTATCTTGTATTTCTTTTTTTTTCTCCAAACTGCGAAAGCACATAGAGTAGAAACTAGAACCTCGCTTATTTTCAGAAATTGTACTCAGCTACTTGCATTCCTCATTTTCCTCAGGATCTTGAATTCAGCTATGTTGTGATCACTACAGACAAGGCTGCCATTGATTAGCACCTCTCCTTGATCAGTTCCTCTTTGTTAGTGAAGAGCAGATCCAAGAAAGCATCATCCCTACTTGGCCTGTACCTGCATGTATGTTAATAAATTGTTCCCAAAGCCCTCCAGGAACCTCCTGGATTGCATCCCATTGTGTTGCCCTTTCAGGGACTGTCAGGGAGGTTACAATCTCCCATAAGAACCAGGGTCTGCAATCTGGAGGCTTCCTTGAGTAGCTTAGACTTCTCCTCAAGAAGACTTCACTTCCTCATCTTGATCGGGAGGTCTCTCAACGATTTCACCCTTAATTGTCTTTCCCCAATCTTGTTCCCCAAACTCTTGTTTGCCATTCCAGAGAAGAGCTCCATACATTCAAGATGCTTCTTCATGTAAAGGGTAACCCTCTTTCCTTATCTTCCCTGCCCATCTCTCCTAAAGAGCCTGTATCCAGGCACCACAGCACTCCAGTTGCACAAGCCATTCCACCCTATCTCTGTTATTTCGATGTGACCATAGCTGTGTTATAATTCCTCTTGCCTGTTTCCCCAGCTTGGAACAATTCTACATTATCCTGCAAACTGACTAGTGTGCATGTAACACAAACCGAGCAAACACAACTTAACTCAATTTGTATACAATTATAATATCTGTGCAATGTTTTCTTTCCTTGAATGGACTGCAAGGATAGATATAACTACTTCTCTGGACTGGAGGATAAGAATACAAGTACTGTTTTATTCAAATGAGTAAATTCTTAAATCCTTTGCTGAATCAGGTTCAAAAGACTTATTTGAAGATGCAGCAGCTGAGCATTTAGATTCCAATCAGTTTCAATGACTGTGGTCAGAAGACTTGTTTGTAGGCAAACTTGTGCTAATTTTCATTTCTAGCTTATACTAGAAATAAGTGAAAATCTTTGTGTGACCATACTTCTCTTCACATGCAGGGGGCTAAGTCATATACTCTGCACTTGTAAAGTAATGTTGAGTAATAGGCCATGACTATATCCTATGTTGGTTTACATCGTCCAATAAGGAACTTGGTTCCTTTTAGGCAAAGTAGTGTGTTGGGAACACTCCCTAAATGAATAAGGCTCAGAATCGTTACTTCTTTTATTGATGCTAAGAATTTATATTAGACTTAAATGTCCATAAACAAAGCTGCAGCAATTTATTATATTCATGTAAAATCACCTTAGATAAATTGAGGCAGTTATTTATGCAAATAAAATGAAACTTCTATTTATTTTCATTTAATTTTTAAGTATAGTATAAACAGTTTGCCAAAAGTGTCTAACATGCTATGACTTTCTATAGCAAAAAGAATGCATTTTAACTACCTTTCTCTTCAATACCTCTGTAATCTTCTAACTCAGTTCATCATTGTAAGGCCATAGTTAACAGGCCTTTGGATTCTGTCAGGGAAGAGAAGTGACTCTGGTTAAATTACAAAAAACTGCATACCAAAAGTTAAGTAGGAGCAATTTTACTTCCAACATGTTAAAAAGCTTCAAAATACTTCAGAGGTCATCATTCATTGCTATTTTAGATTCAGAGAGACAGCTATTTCATCATCAGAAACCTAAAGTACAAAAATTCATCCTAGTTTACTGTCTCTATTCCCACGTTCCAGAAAAGTAGTAGGGATCTGTGCTTGGGGAGCAGAGGGTTGTACAGATGACAGGCACTAGAGAAAGTATTTAATAATGCAGACAATACCATCTTGCTAGAGAAAGTGCTCCAGAATTACGCCTTTTAGACAAAATTAATGACTTAGTTCAAGCATACTCAGCCTAACAATTAATCAATGCGAAAGACTTCTGTGAAAGACTGTCAAAGGAAATGGCAGAGTTTGTGAAACACTTTAGGGATTTAGCACACTCTTAACTTCTAGAAAGCAGCAGGTCAGTATACTGATCACAAGCCTACAGGCTTGAAACCAGAAGTTCATATAGTTTTGAATGAACTTTTTTACTGTCATCAATGTTAAAAAGTAGAGTATATTCAATTATATGGCTGGATTCATAATTACTACAAAGGCATAAGCTGATGTACAATAACGTAGCTGTAATTTCGATTTAACTTAACAGGACTGTTTTAGTATGACTGCATGTTGCAGTTATTCACACATGAGAAATTATTTTTCATGATCATAGTTATCTTCACAAGGAAAATCTGTGGAATAGTAACACCAGAGTGATAAACTAGGGTAAAATAGCTAATCATGCAAGTACTTAAGAACTCTGGGCTAACATTAGAGTTCATTGATGCGGTATATAGCGCATGCAAGATACTGATGTATGAAAGTACTCATCCCCATTCAATTTTTATATCTATTTTTCATGCATGGCCCACAATAATTGAAGATTGCCTCCTTAAATAAAGATCCTCATTGACTTCACTGGTATCTGGATCATACTCTATTCTTTGCCTTTTTTTAATATACAACATTTCCTTCATAGTCTGACAGAGTAAGAGGAATTACAGTGATTGAAAACTGAACTTACCTTTCAGTGCGTCTGTGGACATCAACTGTATACAGAAATGGCAAATAATTTGTACAAGTCCACTGTAGGATGCTTGCAGAATACTAAACAAGCTCTGAACACTTGTCCCCTAAGTGATCCTATCTCCAGAGTATTCGTCTAGAAATGGGAGCAATTTCAACATACAGAAAAAGCTGAATCAATTTAAAAAAAAAATTAAAAATTTGGGTAGAAATTTGATTAAAAGATTTGTATCAGTGTACGCTTAACATGACCGAGTCCATTTTGCCACATCAAAGATCTTAATCTTTATCAGGTCAGACATGAAGTTTACCTTAGCTTTTTTGGAGGAAGAAAAAACAAACAAACAAACAAAAACCCCAAAACACAAGAATTTCTTTCCTTTTGGAAAAGGTCAAGCATTTTCTTGAGATTACATTGAAACGGATGAGCTTAATCTTAAATTAACCTTATTGTATAGCCTTGCAGAGACTTTTACGGGAATATGGCCCTAAAAAGCAAACAGCAGATGTTGCTTTACAATGTCAGTTTGCCTAACTGTCACATTTTCACCTGACAGTCAAAAAACACAGTTCCTTACAGCAATATTCTATCTAAATGGAACAAGATTCAGCCAAGAAGAGTATTTCACATAACAATTATCTGAATAGAGGCCTCGTGGATTTAAGTCTCACTAGATTACTCCATCACTTCCAAAAGACTTATGGTACATTGGTAAAACTAAGGAACTTTTAAATCCTAAGTATTTTCCCCCTTCCAGTTAGGAAAATTATTCGTTAATTTATGGAGGGCTGCTCTACAGCCATTATGCCTGAATAGTTTGTTTTTTTTTTACATTAGTCAGTGCAAACAGCATAACTTTCTCTTTTTTCTTTTAAAGTTAGTAGATCCACGTTTAAGATAGCATCACACTAGATCCAATGTTTGATTAGTCTTTAATATTGCTATCAGACAGTTTTTGACTTAGAGAAAATATGTCTATATATAGACAGAAACGTAGAACAGAAAAATATTATGATACCAAGCTAAAAAGATTTTCAGTTCCAAAAAAAGGTTAGATTTCCTAGTGAATGGAACTGTGTAAGTACTATCTTTAATATAATGATGTATAATAACCACTCTCAGAATCAATTCCCAGAGAGCACTTAAAAACATCATCAAGATGCATCAATAGCACTGTTGCACCTAAAACCATAAGGAAGCAAAAATAGCAAAACCAGATCATAGGGGATGTACCAATCACAGTAACCAGGCATCTGCAGAAGGATAAATCTGGAGAATAACTACTACGATAAAAAATAATTTTAGTTTTTCAGACAACAGTTATTGACAAATGCTTAATATTCAGGCATCAATACTAAGCAATATACTTGGTTATTCTTTGATAGAAATGTATTTCTGGCTCTGTATTAAGCAGCGTATTTCTGGTTGAAATCGTCAGTAACTCTTTGATGGAGAATATGTGCCTTGAGTACAGGTAACGAAGGCCATGTTTAAATAGTTCTCCTCTGCTTTCTATGATTACTTCAGGAACAACATTTTGCATCCGCATTTCATGGAATTTCAGTCTTGAACTTTTGGAGCTATAAAGCCACTCGGTTGAAAAGAAATAAACAAATATATTTTTATTTGGCTAATGTTTAAGTAATTTAGCTACCAAGCTTGGGATACGAGCAGAAAGGAGAAACCATTCTACACTACCTTCCCCTACCATTTGCCTTATGCCCCTCTCCTTTCTTTTTTATGTGCAATTCTCTTTCCTCCATCCTTGCTTACTGGAAGTAGACTGACAGCAGAGAATTACGTCCTATCATGAAGTCAGACAGTAGGAATAATTAAATGGACACAAGTGGACAAAGCAGGATCAAGGCAATTTGACAAGGAACAATTCAGCTCTCACTGTAACCACAATAATCTCTCTAGCAACTTTTATAGGGGTTGGACTGAAATCTAGACACAAGGAAGAAGCACGAATCACTCTCCACACTGGAGGAGGGGCTGAGTGAACTGAGATGCTAAAAGTAGAAAAGGCCTGCAGTAAAAATTCCTTGTACTTCTGGGGGAAGTCAGAAGAAAATATCAGCAGCTAAGCTGCAGGCAGAGAAGAATTTGGGTAGGGAGAAGGACTGAAGATAAAAATGAATCATATATATGCACTGTGTTCCAAGTTGGTTTGTTTTTAATCCTTTACTGATTATCACTATTATCATTAGAAAGACACATAGCCTTCCTGTTGTCTGTAGTTTTTCGTGGCCACCATATACTTTCTACGAGAAGGCAGCCAAATAGTATAGTACTTCTTAAACCATGAATAAAATTAATCAGAACACAGCAAGCTCCATAAACATAATAAAATGGAGTGTTCGGCCTTGAAATGCCTCATCTACGAGTGCCATAGGCAAAAGCGGCTGTTGGCACAGAGTTTAAGATTTCTTAATATGTCACTCAGCATAAGTTGTTTAAAGAGTGATTGCCATGTCTACTTTTGTCACATTGGAATGCCAGATTGGGGCTGTCAAATGTGACTGAATTTGTCAATGAGGCAGAAGGGAATTAAAAGGCTGCAAAATAAATGATTTGGGAAGTTAATTATAAATAATACAATCTGTGTATGCAAATATCAAATGCGTTTATTCAATTAAAATCACTGCAGATTTTAAAAAGTTCTTTCTGGCTTCTTCAACATGACATCCCATCAGACTGGTTCTTGGGGATATAATTATTTAGTTAAATGATTAAATGAATGCTGTTATACATATTAGCCATTCCGAGCTTTAAGAATATGGAAATGTTTTGTTAGTATTCTAACTGGGGACTGATCTAATTGTGAAAGGTTATACTGGGGAAGAACAAAAGATAGTCATTAGCTAAAAAACAGTATGATACAGTTATTCCCACTTGCATTTTGAAGGTCATTTGCAGGTACACATAATAGAGTATAGCCACTTACAGACACGTTACCAGGTTCTCTCTCACTAGCTTAGAAGCCTCAAAATAGCCACAACTCAGTCATCACTCAAAAAGTAAGAAACGCAGAGTAATTTTTACTTATTAATTTTAGAAACGAGCATGGATGAATGGCCTTGCTGTCATCTGACAGGAATAATAACTAATCATTTTAGCCAGATACTCTTCACACCATCCTAACTCGACCCACATGTTGTTGCAAATTAGGTGAAATAGTCTGCAAAACCCTAAACAATTTCTAAGCTGCTGTGCCTCTTCCTTCTTACAGACAAATGTACTGATCCCAGCGAGCTACAACATCCACAGAATACTCCTCACAAGGTGAGCGTCTAATGCGGTGCTGCACCACTGACAGAGCGAGAGCTCCCGGAGCTCTGCAAGCTCCCTGCTCCGCTCCTCTGGGGCGGCTGCTCACCGTTGTGACTGATTAGACAAAGACAGTCAGGAGAGGCTTATTTATGACTTAGGTATTCACAGCATGAACCCAAACCTCACTGCCATCTTAAATCCCAGCAACGTATTTTGATAGCCTGTAACTGACACATTATACTGTGTTGCTCTTTAATGGCCTGTCATTGTTAATGCACCTGGTTCACAATTTTAATTCCTTGGACTCCTGGGTTCACTGAAGCATAGATCTGCGGATTAGTCCAGGCAAGGCACCCCCTGGATAGTACTTCTCAGTTTCTGACAACGAGCCTAGATAGTCGTTCTCAAGATAATACATAGTTAAGCTCTTGTATTTTATTACTCTTTCACTCAACTTTAAAACGAGAGAAGAAATAAAGAACCTTTTAATGAATAAGTTTCTTTCTCCATGTCACAGTATAACCACCTTCTCATTTTTTTCTGAAAATGGCAATGTCTAAAATAGTTATTTTTCCTGAAATCGTTAGCTCTTCCCATAGCCACTCCCAGTAAGATTGCACCAGCAACAAAAAGAGAGTAGATATATATTAAAAAACAACAAACAAAAATACCCTAGTAAATTGTTCATCAGAGAGGAAGCAGCTCTACAGACTTACAACTGCTGCTACAGCTGGTAGCACAAAATGGCTTCCATGATAAACAACTTTTCTTCAATACCTCCAAAAGCTTTCCAGGACACTCGTTATCAGGCTGACAGTTTCCATGATGATTCTAGTCCCAAGGATGATTTCTTTCCTTAAGTGTCAAAAAAACCCTTCAGTTGGCTTTGAGAGAGCTGGCTGATAAACTGACAGAAAACTTTTTTTGAAATAGGTACTCATAGCTGTAAACTTCAAATACCTTTAAATGCATGAATTTTATATATACTTTCAGAAAAGGACCTTTCATAAGGAGTACTCAGCTAGGGGAGTACACTTGGTACATGAAAAACAAAAACACTGCTCACTGCATTTTCATAGCAGAGATATCACTTCTACGTATATTTCTTGGTGAGGAGAACTGAAAGCCTCAAAAGATCTCCGCTTCTCAGCTAATCCTGTATTCACATTAGCCTAAAAACAATCCCAAGAAAGGTTTACCTAATATAAACCAAAAACTAAATCAGGCAGAGGGGCTGTAAAACCAGCACAGCACAATCTTCTGCTATTTGAACGTCCTTGCAAAGACCTTCTAACAAACCACATATACAATAAAAGTATGTCTCGATTGCTATCAGAAACATAACCGCAGCAGCAGAGGCAGGCATATGTGAGCCAGCAGGGTGACAGCGGGGCTGAAAGGATTCCCAGCGGCAGCGGGAATTCCTCAGTGCCAGGTACCCTGGGGGGCATCAGACAGCAAAGCTCTGACCACTGCTCAGAGACATGGTAAACCAGCCCTCAGTGGTGATCACATTTCATTAGGAGACTTCCTTTATGACAGCATGAACTAAATGGCATCATTATAATGAAAATGAAATTATGCCTTGTCATTTCGCCTATGAGTAAAGATGACTAATTAGTATTGATGTACAGATTTTCCAGTATACAAATGGGTATAATGTGATAAGAGGATGCAAAGTCTTATTTTGTTATGTTTGGAGCACTAAAAAATGCAGCTGCTGTTTGAAATAAAAAAAAGAAAAAAAAAACAGACACAGGGAAAGTATTTTCTTATTTTAAAAGTGTCCCCTGTCTCCAAGTAAGTATGCAAAATTAAGAACAATAACTCATGCAAGAGTTGCTGACAAGAAAAAGACATCACAACTGCAATCAATTGTGGAAGTTGCACTAGAGTCGTTAACATCTGTATGACAAGATCCCCTTGCCTGTTAGAACTTAAGGATCTCTGTTTTCCCTTATCTTTGCATTGAAGCATCTATATTCTCAGGCAAATGTAGCCAAAACAGTATGCAAAGAGAGTACAGCAATTCAGGCCATTCCCCTACAGTGTGTCCTCCCCTCCATCCCCCAGCTACAGTAACCATGCTTCTTGATTTATGCACTATTTACCGTCTGGTTTCACTCAGTTAAACCATAGCTAATTTTTTTTTTCTCTATGCTCAGTGCTTTTTGATCACATTTCAAGCTTGTGCACACCTGAAAGAGAGAAGGGTAACAGATGAGGTGGAAATACAAAGGCTTTTATACACAACTAAAAATTTAAGGCTTTTAGCAAGAGGGTCTCATGGCTCTGGTGCTGGATCAAGTACTCAAGTCTGTATTTCTTGTCGACAGTACAAAGTTTCCTCCTGCATCACCTTGTCTGCTTGGATTGTAAACTCTTTAGGAAACGGGTTTGTCTTCTAGTTATCATTTTCTACTAGATCTGAATGGGAATTAAAGGAGCCTCAGCCCTGCCCTTATAGGCTCCCCACTCACAATTCCCTGTATTTCTTTCCAGGGTCTGTGTTCCTGCTCTTCACGTCCTCTTTTGTCTAAAGACTATCTCTAGTCCAAATCTGAGAAGTGTATCGCCAAATACTAATTTCAGCACCAATTATTTTTCCATTTACGTTTCCCCCAAGGATTTTGCCATGGCAAAGCACAGGAATCCAGAAGATAATCAGAACTCAAAATCTGTGCTTTTTGCCCATAGGACATGAGAAGAGGGAAAGAGAATGATCCCTAAAAACCACAAAAACCAACAGCCTGCTAGCAAAAACCTAGCTTCATGACTTTACGATTCATGCAATCTCTGGCATTTCTCTTTGAATCTGAACCAAATTGGGAAGCTCTTGTTTCCCTGTTTCTTTTTTTGAAACGTTCAAACAGTACAGGACTTTTCTGACTATGCAGGACATGACACGTTACACTTTGTTATTACGATTTCATCTGCGCTCCCCGCAACAGAGGAGTCCAAGGAGTTTGCCATCAGCAACAAGCTGGGTGACATGGAAGGAGAGCCCTCCGCAGATCCTAAGTGCTGGTCATTTTTCCAGGGGAAAAAAGATCACTATAGCAGTGATGGTTATTTTTGGCCATATTTGAAAATAAATGAGATCACCAACTCAAATTGCCAGATGGCAAAACAGCCTTGCACTATTATCCGATCCCAATCCAGAAATGACACACAAGTGAAAGACTCCTCCAGTCTGCAGCCCACCGAGCTGTCAACTCATCCTGGAATGGACTTTCTTTGTTTCTTAGCAGTAATGTGCACCACATATTACAGACTGCAATTTGCATCATAATAATCCCTTAAAAAACCCAACCCATTTAATGCACTTCCCCCTCTTCAAGTTATATAAAGATGTAACAAGTGATATTTATGAAGGATAGATGGAACCAGAGGAAACTTTTTCGATTTAGAACTTAATTGTATAAGCCCAATTATAGTATTTTAATTTCTGCTATCATCTGTCTTGAATATTTATCTTATCTAGCAGTTATTTTATTCATAATGGAAACCTTTGATGGCTTTTTTGTTATGCTATTCTGAGTCACGGATAATGTTCACTACACTGGATTACATTTGTATGGAAAATAGGCCATGCTGGCTTACGTCTGAAATTAGATGCAGCTAACTTAATTTTGTTGACATCTAAGAGAAAGTGAGCTTTGTTAAAAAAGGAAAAAATAAATTAGCCTAAAATCTCATAAAATAATTCACTTGCTATTACATCTTTCTAAAGTATGAAATCTACAGGAGCTTAAATAGCAATTTACTGGAAATCCGAATAGAACACCTGGGGTACCCACTCGCTCTGCTGATTAAGACTGCGCATATTGAGTTAATAACGATGTAAATTTAGTGTTATGACTGTTTATTGCAGTCCAAAAATCTTGTTTTTTTTTAAAAAGCTGGAAAATCCAGACTCATGTTTACCCATAGTTACACACTTCAGTGTACTGACACAACCTCACACATTGAATATCTCAGTTTTCAAAAAAGAAGGAAGAAGGCTGGGAGGTAGATAAGCAGAGACTCCCAATTACAAGGCTATTCCAGTAAAACAGATTTGCTGCATAGATAAAATTGAGGATGTACATAGAGCAGGGCAAAGAAGCTCTTTTTTAATTACTGTGGATAAAGCAAAGCAATCACTTCTATTTGCACTTCAAAAGCATGGCATTTTCACAAAATTAAAAAGGGCTATAGAGTGTATAATATTGAGATTATCGTTTGCAGAAAAAAATACATGAAAAGATCCAGGCCTCTAAACTTAATATGATTTTGGCTTAATCATTAGTAATCTCTCAGTCTGAGTCAGTTCAAGTTATGTAGCAGACTTAATATTGCCATGCTAGGCTCATTTTCTTTAAGATTAGTTTGACTCTCATCCCATTGTTCCACTACCTTTTTCCTCTTTTTCTACAAGCTTTCAGGTTTAACTCCATCAACACTTTTACATTCACATTAATCATGTTGTATGATTATTTAGTCGCTATGGAATTTACCTATATTCCTGCTTAGAACACTAAAAATAGGAATTTATCAACTTTTCTGATAATCTCTCTAGGATAGGAGTTTGAAACGTTGCTTATCAATGTAAAATATATGAAGTAACTAATTGCATTTTTTAAAGACTGATCATTAAACACTACAGACAGACAAAGTTGTCTAAAAAAGCACCAGTCACAAGGAAAAAAGTAAGAAGAAACATGTTCCCACTTGGTACATGGGGACCGGCACCGTTTCAGATAAGGCATGTAGCATCCTCATTCACCACCTATTGAGTCTGTAGTGGAACAGGACCTCTTCCACTCAGTCCAGATGTATTTGAAGATTGCTGCCAGCGCACTATGTTATTTTGCTCCTCTGAACGCACAGCTCAAGAAAGTCTGCTGCAATGACAGTATACGAGGCTATTCACTAAGTCAGTGGAAGCCTTTCCATTGATTTCTAATGATGATGGATTCAATTATTAACATGTTTAGCTTTAGACTGACACGTGCAAAGTGACAGTTGTTACATTGATCTTGTACACGTAGAACAAGATATCAGTGCTGTTTAAACCAGAAATACTATGTCACTTTGACAGCCTTCAGCTTGCGTGTTGAACTGATCAGTATCATTTCAACAGTGCCTGTTTACTTACTATCCTTTCCTTGGAACAAAGAAATTTGAAGTGAAAATTCATTTTATTCACAGATAAAGCTTCCTATGGATGGCCCCAATTGAAAGGCTTTTTCTGTGGGGAACAAAGACGACAGTTCTCTGCCTTTGTTTTGGTTTGTTTTAATGAGGCCTTGCTACTTTGGCTTTCTACCTGTGGCACAGTCCTCTAGCATTATGCCAGCAGATTTCACGGTCATATCATGCTATATACATCTTTAAAACCGCTATAAAATGTCTGTTCCCCAGAGCTGGGTGAGAAACCTTTGCACAGTAGAACAAAGAGCAGTATGGATGAAGGATACTCGGGTGGAAACTACTGTAAAGAAACATCAAATCATAGTCACTGTTTCCACAGCACCAGCATAAGCACTCTCTCTCTGCTGGAAGAAGTTGAATTCAATTTGAAAAAGGTGTACATTATTGCCCAGAAGAGAAACTATTGCTCTAGTGCAGCTTGGTATAGCTGTTCTTAATGTTGAGCTGCCCTGGATCACAGGATTATGGTAGACAAAACTGGAATGAGGGCCCAGCATCCCTCCCCTCGCTGGGGTCTGCCACAATGCAACTGGAAGAAGCTAAAGTAGCCAGGAGACCCATCGTCTGGGCTACAGCCTCAGTCGTGATTGCTGGAATTTGTCTCAGGGCAAAGCTGCAGTCAATTTTCTTTCTACCCCTGCAACCAGGAGAAGGAAATCATGGTTGTGTCTGGGTCAGATGTTTTTTGACACAATGCAGCAGACAGTCTGGTGAGAGGAGGAGTATTTGTCAGGTCTTCAACTGACAATATCTAATGACAACTGTAGTACACAAAAAGCAGAAGCTGTCAAGGGTATTTCTGCATAAAAACACAGCAATATCAGCCAGCAAGGTAGCACCCCTAGTCTGGCAAAAACATTTCGAACAGCACGCACATATTCCTAAAAGGCTAACTCTGGTAGACATCCATATACAGCTGCATACACACACAAAGTCTGACCAGCTTCTCCCCAGGTAGAGGGCACACCACCACCATACTGCCCCTTTCTCACATGGCACTGTGTATCCCAGCCACACCAAGACCCATCCTTCCCACACAGTCTGGGAAGCAGCAAGCACTGGTAGCAGAACCAGCTTTTATTGGCACCATCTCACAAACCATTGATGCAACCACAAATCCATTCATGGTCCCCATACTGCTCCCTAACTACAGCCTTAGCATAGCCCCAAAACTACCTCAACAGCAACAACCTCTTTGCTTCCTTCTCCTTCCCTGGGGTCCTCTGGGGCTCAGCCCAGTTCCCAGCTGCTGTGTTTGGGTATCATGGACCACACAGCTGGCACACCCCAAAGGAAAAACCTGCCCCAGCCCAGGATGGGTGGCCAGGTCCTCACTGCTCTGTTTTCTGGAAAGGGCAAGCTCAGGGAGGCAGACAGGCAACGCACCTTGGGAAAGACCTTCTCGCACTATCTGCCGGCAGGGCTGCGCTGACTGAAAAAGGAGGGGGAGTCAGAGGCTAGGAAACGCCACTAACTTTCTCATTCTAAAACCTCGACAGGAACAGAGCTTTTATAAACATCTTAAGCTACAACTGGTTGGATACTTCCAGAATCTCAACACTAACATCATTCCCCCCAGCTCTCCCACGTTCCTGTTCTTACCGCTCTCACTGCGCCGGAGGCTGACTGCTGTCACAGCACAGCCAGCAAGAGGCTGCTTGTGTCCTACAGGTGGTCAAGCCCTGCCACGAGGGCAGCAACTTGGAACCAAAGGACCCTAAAACACAATCTGGGGACCTGGAGCAAAGAACGTTGATTAGACAATATAAAGTATACCCCTAAAAAAATTGAAGATTTTTTTGCTTTAAAGCTTGTAAAGCTGAATTTGTAATGTATAACTAGGAGGTATTAGATAAAAAACACAGCGCCGTGAATCAATTAACATCTAGCAGCTCAAATATTCTCAAGATTGTCTGGTATTGTCAATGACTTTACTAGTACTAGTACACTTATTTGCATTTATATAAACAGAATGAGCAGGAAAGATTAATAAATAGTAATAAATGGTTAATAAACAGACCAGTAAAAAAGCAGAATCACATTTTTCACTGCAGCACCGATCAGCTGTGCAGAGCTTGGAATTTTAACATGCACTTTATAAATATATAAAGAATATAAATTTAAAAGAATATATATTTAGAAAGGCAGGGTTTTTTTAAGTGTTAGATCAACTTAAATCAGAAATAACACTCATCTAGTTGGGGGGGGAGGTTTTTAGGTTTTTTGTGGGTTGTTTTGTTTTGTTTTTTGCAGGTTGCCACTGTTGCTTCCTGTTACAACTGAATTAAAATTAGGTTAAATTCTGAATGCTCACAACTTTTTGCTTCTGCCATTGCTTTATTTCCTTGCTTATGCAGAAGTGTTTGCCCATCTGTTTTTTTTTAACGTGTACAGTCATTTTTCCAGACCATTTTCTGCTGTCATAAAGATTATCAACAGCAAAGGTGTCACAAACTGACCTATGTTAGTCTCTTGCCCAAAGAAAGATTCAGTTACATCTATGTTATCCCCTAAAAATCTAACCCTCTCCTAAAGATCTCCAGTGCTGGAGATCAACAGTCTTCACTTGAAGACTGTTCTTCACTTGAAAGGGGGTTCTGTTATTGTCAAATCTTCCTTGTGAAGTATAAATCCACGACTTTTTATATAGACCGTGAATTAGACAACAGATTATCTCCTATTTCTTTGCCACAACTCCATAAGTACCTAAAGGCCTCCACCTGTTCCCCCTTCTTTTCACTAAAGTGAACCCCATCGCAATGCATTCAGTCTTTCCAGGCCAGGGATGTTCTCCTGACCTCTGATCATTTTTATTGCTTTCCTCTCAGCTCTCCCTGATCAGGCCATCTCTTTCATAGACTTCAGGCCAAAACACGATAAAACCCCAGGCGAAACCGTACAAGATGCTTTGCATGATACTGTGGGTTCGTGTTCACCTTGTGATTCATTACAACTCGCAGGCCATTTTCAAGACAGCGTCCAATATATGATCCTGCCTTTCTTCAGTTTTCCATTAAACAGATTCAGATGAAAGGTGTAATTTGAAATAAGAGTACTTACTCTGTAATATTGCAGTAGGCACGTATCTTCTCCCTAACTCATTCCCCAATACACAAACACACATATGCTTTTCAATTTTTCCTTTAGTGCCACACTGAGCACTTTTTTCTCCCCATTCAGACACATCTTATTTTAGAAGTATGCTCAGATTTCCAATCTACAATTTGGCAGTTCAAATGTAAAATTTTCAATCCGACTCTCTTGTTCTACAGACTATTTCAGAAAAAGAACTGTATTGTCTCTCAAAAATACCTCTATGATGTATTCACTAGGCTTCATATTCCTCATTCTTCACTTTTTGTCCATATGCCAGGCCAGAGTGAAAAAAAAACAAGAAAAGGTCATATAGCCATATAGTTGAGTAAAACTTTAAGTCGCCTCAGTTAGACTTCTTACATCAGTTAGAAGCAAAATAAGTCAAACTAGTCTTTATGCCTTAGACGTTCATTATGAAACCCTCCTGATGTTTCCAGACCAGATGTAGCAACAAGCAACATGGAGAAATCACTGGACTGGAAAGTTTCATGGGCTATCAGTAAGTTTTAAAAACAATTTAAAAATAAAGTCAGAAGATTTTGCCTGAAGAAATTTTCTCATCTGGATACATGCACAAAACATACCGATCAACCTGATTACACGATCACAATATTTCAAAGGGCCTTTCATCTTAGCATAGAGGGCCCCTAACATCACAGCCATTAAAAGACAAAGCATGAAATGAATTATTTGGGCTCAAAAACTACTCACTGCATTTTCAGAACATGCATTTAGGGATGCTTCAGAACCAGGGTCAGAAAAGAAATGTCCCTAGCTTCTCTCTGAACCTGCTTTTTGTTATGCAAAACCAGTTTCCACCTAATTAAATTTGTTTTTTAAAGTTCCCAATTTATTAAATTGCAGAGTCCTTGAGCCATATGAACGTTCTTCCCACCTCCTTTTTCAGACACTGTCCTCCTATGTTACTTTTAAGTTATTTATAAATACGTGTCTCCTGCAGCCTCTACCAGCAGGGCACCTTCACATGTTAAAATTTAATGAGGCTCAGGCACAAATCATGAGTCCCTGAAGAAAAGTATTACCTGATCTGCTTCATTTATTTCTACCAATAATCATACCATTACCTACAGCTTCTGTTTTTAATTAGTGGTATCTAATGATTAACACTGGCCAATTTGCATCCAATTATGTCCCCTGAAAAATTAGATGTGGATGAAAAGGCTGAATGCAATTAATCATTCCGCAATGTGAATTTGCCTAAATAGCAAGGAGGAATGTGTTGTACTTCTTTAAATAAGATTTCACTGAAAACATACACTACCTGGTTATGAAGCAAAACCATGAGGTTACCCATGACAGTAAGAAATCTGGATATTAAACACTCTAGAACTACTTAATAACTTCACATACAGCCTTTTAATAACAATAAAAAATGATGCAACTGGTATCTAATTATAGCGTGGATGCACATGCTACAGAAGCAATTAGAAACAGTAAGCAAGATACCATTTTATGATATAGAGATCTGAGCGTGAGTCCACACTACCTTGACTCATCCTTCTTAGCCTTGTCTAACATAAAGTTTGGTTTTAGCATGCGGTCTTCAGAATATAATTGCCTCATGTTTTCTTTGCTTCTTAGGAAGTTTACTTTCAGAAAAATTTCTCTTTCTCATCTAAAGGAAATATTCAGTGCTCATCCAGTGCTACTTGGTGATGTTTTTTTTTTTTTGGCTTACCATAACATCTTTAAGAAAAACTTAAAAATCATAGGAAACATTTACTACACACACACAAAACCTTATTAATCCAATGTCTTCAGGTTTTCCCCGAAATTCAAAGAGATCAAACTTGACCAGTTAATACAACAAATGATGACAACAGGGCGCTTACAACAAAGAGCTGTCTTTCTTCCTTCTCATGCCCCCATCTCTTTGATAAACTCTGAGGAGATCCCACTGAGTTAAAACCTGTGGTGAGATTTTTTTCTTCCTCTATGATAGCGAAATTATTTTGTCCCTTAGGATAACTTAGACATAATTAAAATAACTGGACAATGTTTTAGAAGTTTGTTCTTGTACAGGAACTTGCAGGTACAAAACAGGGCAGAGCCTTTGGAGTATAACTTGCAAATTAGTTTTTATTATACAATTAGCTCCCTTTAATTTTTCAAATTAAAGCATCACTCAAATCATATTGTGAAGATGTTTAAAACACAGGAAAGGTGATAGAAATGTTTTGAAAGGTAACAATGAAAATAATGTTTAGGACAAGGGAAGATTTTAATCAACATTTGATTATAACTTTCTTTCAATAAAAAACCCAAACATCTGATTTCCACTCTTATTTTTGCCAGAAAAAAAAGTAAGCATCAAAAAAGTATCCATTTGAATCAAAACTTCTTGCTTTTATATACCGCATGCAAACTAACAGTCTCTACCTGTTTTGCTCTCTTTTTCCACCTCTCTTGTTCTTCCACTGTTTCAAAGAATTTTTCCAATTCTCAGCTCTACTGTCAGTTGTTTGTTCTTCATAAGACCTGGGGCATTAGTTTCCCCTTTGTTACTGCACTCTTCCATCCCACTTTGTTTACGATATAGGTCAATTTTTAACCTATTAACATTTTACACTACACTTTAGGAGGAAGGACAGAATTCAGGAAGAAAGATTATGCTGCAGATATTAACTAGTTGGTTCTTTGCTTGTGCTTGAGAGAAGTGTCATTACATTTTTGCTTAGCATTTTTTTCAACTTTTCTTTAAGTTAAAAAAAAAATTATCTACTTAATGAGTACTTTATGCCAGATATTCCAAAAATAATTTGTTTTAGAGATATATTTGTTCCTTGCCATGTCTGCTCCCACTCCAGGCAAATCATCAGAAAAGCTCTAAGATACTATTTTTAAAAATCTGGCTTGCCAGGATAAGTGCTTTCCTTCTACAGAAAGTTGTGAAAGATACATAAAGAGCAAGTACTGCAGGATTTCTGAGAACAGTCTTGCTGTTTTAAGGTGAAATCAAAGCCAAAACAGGTGAACAGATTATTTACAGTAGCTACAGTAAAACCATTGCAACAACACTTTAATTCTGATCATCTGTGAAGAGCCTAAAAGGTTAGAAATAAGATCTAAAGAATATGTTTCATTCAATTTGTTTTCCCCAGGCACAAAGCAACAAGTTTCAATTAGGATGGACATTTTTGGGTTATACTTCATGAAACAACCTGCAATGACCATCAGCAGACTTACAGTTATGGGCATAGCTGACTATTGTAGCTTTTTTAGTAGGAAACATTTCATGCTATCACCTTAAAGCTACTATTACAGCTACTATTACAGTATTACAGTCTTAGATACTGTAATACTAGCATTAAAAACAAAAAAAAAACAAAAAAAAACCAAAAACTGAAAGCAGACTTTGTTAATTTAGCTTGGGTTGTCTCTTCACAAATTAACAGCTGCATACTTTCCTAACCCAGCCAATTGACTAGAGCTAGTTCTCTGCTACACTTTTTGCAATATCGTGATCTAACTACAGCTGAATGTGTTAACTCATTTAATTTCCCTAGTCACCACCAATTAGAAAACCAAACAAACAGGTCTACTGAAGATGCATTTCATAAGTACTGGCAGCACATACTACAGCGTAATGGTATAATCTGTGACAAATTAATGAAGTTTAAAGATTGCAAGCAAAACATACACTACCAGGAAATAAATGCCACCACCCTCATACAAACAAAACACAGTAGCGTATATCACAGCACTACAATCTCATTTTGCATTAAACGTCTTATTTCAGCAAGAATCACGCCACAAAATCTTAATAATGAAGTGATTCTAGCAAAGCAAAGTGATTCTCCTTCTTTGAATGCTATGCCCTTGCATGAAAGGCCCCTGGGATTTGTTTTATACAAATAAACACACACACACAGAGGCTGATTTCCCCTTTTATCTTTTATTTTTGGAACTGCAGTTGATACGCTCAAAAGGTCTACCAGCAATGTTCATTCCTTCATGCATGTTTACTCCAGTGTCTAGCTTTGACCACGATGAGATCACTATGAGCACAAACATAAGAAGCTCTCAGATCAAGGTGAAACAGAAAGAGTTAGTAACTGTCTGCCGAGCGAAGGTACAACTTCAAACAGTACCCCAGGGTTATACTTGAAGGCTCCTCCTACTTATCTGCTTGTGCTATTTTACGATGATCACTTGAAGAATTACTTTTCCCAAGCCTGTTACTCTCCATTTCAACTCTCTGTCAAACACCATCTTTTTGGGGCCTTACTATCATTCTGAATAGAGTCTGGCCTTACTTGAAACACTTTTCTTTCCTCTTGTACTCTCCCTACTCTATGTGTTCTCTTTCATTTCTGATAGCATTGCTGACCTTCCTGTCAGCTAAGTGCACAACTTTGACGTCACTCACCCGCTTTCTTCAGATATCCAGAACACAAACATCCAGGTATTCATTATGTACCTAAAACTCACATTTTGACTGCCACAACCTGCTGCGTACAAACATGATTCAAGGTTGACTTACTGCTCTATACTGTTCAAACTAACCGCAATTCCCACAGTCCCATTTTCCCCAGCTCCCACTGCTCTAGGCGTTACTCTATTTGGGTTCATACAATTGCTCACTTTATCCAGGTACAAGTTCAAACTTGTTTTCATTTTCAAGGCTCTTCCCTAATAACTCTGTATACCTGCTCTCTCCCATTGCTCTGCCCACTCTGCCGAAATACTTGATTTAGCATTCTCATTCCCTTACTTGCCCATTTGGCCCACAACTTCTACGCCTTTTCTATGCTGAAACAACAGTTTCTGCTTTGCAAGCCATTTTCATGCTTTCACCATAGGGCTTTCAAGCTAACCATAGAAAACAACATGGCTAAATCAATTACAGCACAGCCGAAACAAGTGTTTTAACACTTTCCTGCACCATTTTCTTTTGTTTATTCGGTAGGTGATAATCAGAAGAACTTATGAACGGCAGAGTGAGGTGGGAATCCTGTGAAAATTAATACAATGAACAGACAGGAGCAGGCTCCACTTACAGGCATTCATTCACACTGATTTTCACGCACTTCCTTCCTTGTCTTGCTCACTGCTTATTTAGATAAGCTTGTTAGACAGCCATCTTGCTTTCTCAAATATCTGAGGAGTTTAAGAGAGGTTTAGTCCTATGAAATACTCTAAGTATGGGCAGCCAAACCAGCTAAAACAAGGTAAATTAGGCTATAATTTTACCACACAACACTGACAAACCAGAAACAACTATGTGTACGCAGCATCCAAAACAAATTCACATCCCTGTTTGTAGCATGGGGTAACTTGCATATGTGCCCACCCCCTCAATAATAACTTCTGTATAACATTATGTAGAAATAAATTGGAAGTTTCAGGAGAGATTGTATCCCCTCCTAATCTTTTAGATTATGAATTTCTGATGGTAATAAAATTATATGTGAAAACACATCTGTAACACGAACTACTTGGATTGCTTGGTATTTGCCAGAGAAGAGCGACTGAAATATTTAAGTCATATTTAATCAGTAGAATGAAGTCTAGTAAGTCTTTACCTAAGAACCAAGTTCATGAAAGGAGCCACACACGCAACCTGCTTGCACTACTTTTTGTGCTGGTACTTTCACTCTTTAATAGGCCCTGAAACTAAAATACAGGCCTCAACCACAGCTACTTCCACAGCTGATGTGAGGACTGGGGGAGGAAGAGGAGGGTTGTCTCAGTTGTTTTTTTTAGCAAGTACCACAGCATACAACACTGCAGCATTAAGGCCCACTCTTCTTGCAGCTGTTTTGTTGGTATCCTCAGGGAAATTGATTTCTTAAAAATGCACTAAACAGATTCATCTATATTCCTAAAAGTCTCTAGTCAGCTACAGTGAGAGTTTCACTATTGATTTTTTCATGAGTATTTGACGTCATGATGAAATTGCCTAGAATAAAATGTAAGCATGAGGAGTTTGTGTACCGAGAATTATAAGACCATTTAAGTCACTCGATCACTATGACCTTGTCTGCAGTAGGAAAATTAATATTGATAACTCCGTATCAGTGCAAGCCATTAAGTTAGACAAAACTAAAGTAGGTTGTTTTTTTTTTTATTGTTGAAAGGACAATCTTCCTTGAGCTACTTTAAACAAATCCAGCTCTTCCATGGCTCTTTGCCGCTCATTTTATTAACTCCCAACTGTGACACTGTACCCGGGCACAGCTCTTGTGCATAAGCAATAACAAAATAGCACACCAACAAAACAGTAGTGCAGGCAGGCATTCCTTTGTTTCATAAAGCACAAGCAAGTGGCAGGGGGCAGATGTCACCTTGACTCATAGTTTTCAGAATTACAGAGTAGCTGAAACCAAAGCAATAGAAAGTAGTTTATTGCTGATATAGGCCAATATCGAATTACTAAGTCCCCAGGGTAAAAAGTAAACCAGAGGAGAATTGTGTTGTTGAGGAACATCCTGGAATCAGTGCTTCCCAAGGCTATTCATGAACAGTATAGCATTTCACCTGCTTGGGGCTGTATTTAAAGTCAATATCCAGCCTCTAGGCACTGAGGACTGGTTTGGCCTATATAAATGTACTTTCTTAAAGGCATATCAGTATTTTTATGGTATCAGCTTATACAACCAAATGGGCCTATGGACTGGAACTCCTTTGGAGATCAAGTACGCAAGACTGGGAGTCAGCAACAGAGCTGAGAACAGGACCTCCGAATCCTGCCTCTCTGGTTAGCTACGCTCCAGCCACCACAGAGTGTCTTCTCCCTGCCTTTCCGTCCTTGCCCCAGTGCAGAAAGGAAGCAGCCGCTTCAGAGCTGCCAGGCAGAGGGCAGCTGCTAGTTCGAATGTCTTAGCCTGCAAATCAAAGAATTTAAGATGAAAGAAATCTGTAATGATTTTCTTTATTATCAATTAAAACAACATAGAAGATTACTGTACAGCAGCACTCCACTGAGACAGAGATGGTTATCAACTGAATCCTGGGTATTCCCTTGGCACTGACAAAACAGATGCACAACTGAGCAGAGTCTATATGATAACATTTCCTGATGACATAAAACACCCAGTTAATTAAACTTGCTACTCTAATGTGAATCAGAGGAAGTCTATTCATTGACCTAAATGTAGTTCCCTCTTTTGTTCTTTTAGTACCTTAGGAATTGTGAACTGTAATTAATAACTCGATGACTTAAAGCTTCATTTTACTGAACCCCCTCCCCCCATTACTGCTGAGGATCTTCAAATTGAGAGATTTTCAAATGACTTACAGGGGCTTTCCCTGTTAGATACAGGGTTAGAGAAAATCTCTGATCTATGTAGGAATACCCAGGATTGTTTCTGCAACATGCCTGTTATTTGACAGTTTTCTATGCTATGTTTAAGCGTCTAAAAAGGCTAGTAGGCATAATTTAGGTGTTGCTGCCGTTTTCAAAGCTGCTGACTAAGCGCACCTTGATACAGCTATTTCTTTCTGTCAGCATTCCCAAGTTTTCCTACACATTGTCCCCACTAGGCACAGGTATCATAACTAGAAATTATAACTGTGAAACCACCTCCTCTTTCTATCACCAACAGGACACTCCCTTAGCGCTTCAGTGGCGTTTGACTATATGGGGATGCACCTACTCCACTCTCAAGAGCCTGACATACACAGCTGGAAAGTAAAACTTGCCTTATTTCAGCCCTAAAACAGACCCAATCCAGGCATATGGACCAAGAGCAATGAGCAAGCAGGATTAAGTTCCAGCCAGTTCCAGTTAACTTTACTCCAATTCCCTTACTTGGCAAAATCACCAGTTATTGGAACTATATGTTCTTACATAGTAAGACTATGATGTTTTCATCTCTGCCGTAACTAAACGTTGTTCAAAAGTCACATTGCTTGAATATGTAGCAGTGATGCTCATGTCTCTCTCCCTCCCTCAAACCACTTTCCACTGTATATTCAACAAGGCCTGACATTTTTAGATAGAAATATACAGCACGATCCCATTTATAAATAAACAGTATGTTATAAATGTAGAATAGAAATATTCTCCCTGTCCCCTCCAGAGGTTCTGCTCATGAGTTTTTGCCAGAAAGATCATTTCCCATTTATTTCTTCCTTCTAGACTCAGCCTGTTAGTAATTGATCTTACTTTTCCATTATCCATATCAGCACTTTTGCCCTTAGAAACTTTCAAAAAAATACGTAATATAACATCATCTTACAAATAAAAAAAAAAAAATGCTCCAAAATAAATTGCTTATGTTCCAATTACAGTTTTAGTCGCTGCACCCCAAAAATTCATACTGTTAAAATTTTTAAATGTTTTGTTTTGCTGGCAATTATCAGGATCCTTAACAGATTATTTTAGGCTTTAAACGACTGTGTATGTCTAAAGCACTTACCAAACTTCCCTTCTCTTCTGAACTGTTTTAACAGTGACCTACAAGGTAACACAACTGAGCGGACTGCAGAGGAGTCACATTATCAGCCCTTGTGGCTTGAACACGGGCGCAGATCTTGCTAGAAAACAGTTTGCGAGTGTTCCTAATTAAACGATAGCTAATCACAGTGCTCTAGTGTGGTAGCTTCTTATTAGGGATGTGAGGCCAACCTGTCTGAAGCAGATGCATTTTGCTTACAGACAAAGCACAAAAGTATGCAGAGGCACGTGAAAAAAGATAATCTGTATACGCACAGATTGCCCTTGCTTCCCTGTAAACTGGAGTGTTTTGCTCTCTTTGGCCTGCACCTTCATCAAGAGTGGCCTACCAGGCTCTAAGCTATACAAGGTGGTTAACGCTTCTCCCTACTCTTAGACCATTGTACAGAATACCCGTACAGACTTCCAATACAACAGAAAACATAATTCCCAGTAGGAAATAAAGTATTCATCAGCGAGGGAGAGTTCCTGTCTCTTCTTCCCATTTATGGACTTATACAGCCATTACAGCTGAGAATTATCACATATTGTAAGGTTAGTTGTAACTGGTTCTCGAGATCCTCTTTTTATGCAAGATGAAGGAAAATATCTGTTACTCCTAATTCTGCCATAAGGTGCTTGCCTTAGCTGCCAAACTGGGAAAAAAAGGAAGAAGGGCTGCAGTTCAGCTGAGGACCTTTCCGCTCTTGTACGTACCTTCAGAAGAAGGAGGCAGGATAGACAGGACTATCAGGACACAGAACTGAAACAATATTCCAGTCTTGAAATGGAACTATTACACAATTGACATTTAGTCAAGATCAGGACAAACATGCACATCAGATATTTTATTTAAACATATAACTAACTTCTAAAGTTGAATAAATTAATTTCTTCCAGGTGTCTTGTCATTTATTTTCAAGTTCCAGTTTTTCACTGACGGGAAGTTTGATAAGCCTGCAGTAAGCAGAGCTTATTAGCAAGCACAATTTAGCTTTCTTTACTGTTCGAAAGCACGTCAAATTTCAACAGAAAACAAAGTTATTCAGTTGATACTTACCCAGCTGCACACACCTCAAGGGACTTAGGAAATGAAATTCTTCAGGAAAACCAGGAACTTTGACCATTTGAATATGCTGCTTGTCTCTGATAGACAATAAGAGAGTATTTTGTATTCTTACGCTCTCCCACTTCTTTTTCCTGGTGTGAGAGTAAGCCAAAAATGGAGAAACAAGAAACAGTAAAAAACATAACCTCAGACCAATTCAAAGAAACCTGGAAAGCTGGCAGTAGTGATATTCTACGGCCTCAGAGAAGAACAGGAGTCAGAGATGGGGAGAACGCAACCCACCAGCCTTCCTTTAATTCTTGCACTGCTGTGACCCTGTAAACATTACAAAACCTTTTTATGCATAGTCCTAAACAGAGCTTTTGCTTAGTGATTTTTTTTCACCTGAGCACTGCTCAGTTTCAAAGGCGAGGAGAGACTTGGAGTTTAATAAATGGAGATCTGAATTTAGCTTGCCACATACTAAAACCAATTAAATCAGGTTGAGTGGCTCAAGAGAGATTTTTAGTTTTCTGCTGAATAATCAGAAAGTATTAATAGTACTTTGAGGGGGAAAAAATATGGAAAAAGCGTGCTCAAGGGAAAGAGGAAATTTTGAATTAATGCAAGTTTAAGTAAGTGGTTTCAAAGAACTAAAAAAAACCCCACACAATACAAATCTTACTCTTCCAGATACCGCTAGTCTGTGTAAAACAGATTTGTTTAAAAAACAATGCCTTCCCCCCCCCCCCAAACAAGACCACAAATGCAAAAAATTAATAAAATTAGAAGCTAGGCTGAGAACGCACACCTTGCAGAAAGAGGTCAAGAAACTACTGATGATCCTAAATTTTAAGTTCTGTGAAGCATGGACTTTCTTCGTTTTGTTTCTTTCTATACAAATAGAACAGTAAGTCCATAATCCCCCTGCTGCAGGCCCATAAATAAGAATTGATGGAGAGAAATTATTCCATAAAGCAGCTTGCTTCCTTCAAACTAGATATGCAGAGAAAGCTTGGTGCACAAATTCAGCCATTAAGAGCTTTGAAGAAACAGTAACTTTTGACTATTCAAAGCACATCATTACAATACTGAGTGTGGTGCAAAAAATGCCAACAAAAGCAGCTCTCAAAAATACACCCTCTTACTGTGTTCAAAGAGCAAAGAATTTTAAAGGAAACAAGATGTAGTATGTCTTATTTCACAATGTCTTAGAAGTTTAATTACATGCTCGAAAAGCAAGATAGAGGGCCTTGATAAGAACAATTTTTGAAAAAGAGACAGTGAAAGGAAAGATACGATCCTTCTATATTCTGATATTATGCAGGAGCAGGAAACATTTGTGCTCCTCTGGTCCAAAGCTGTTATTCACAACAATGCGTTTTATAACTCCGTGCATGTCTCGGTTGTTACCATCTGCTGATAACCAAACAGATGGAAATCTACCAATGTGACACCCACTGCAGGGAAACATCCATAAGCTTTCTAACTCTTTCCGCCTAGCAGCAGGATTAAACACTCCTCGTACTGCTTACGTTTTGTAGCAAACGTCACAAAAGAATTTCAGCTGAGCTATGACTACTTGATAGCAGATCATAACTTTAAAAAAAGAACAGGTCTGGTAGAGCTCATTAAGGCTTTGTTACGCTCAAAGTTACGAGAGAAGTTTTTGCTGACATAACCAAGCTAACTTTATACCTGCTATCATTGCAGTCATGATAACAGAACGCTAGCTCACCGTTTCCCATTTTTCAAGTAGATTTTGCAGCCTGTCCTGATCTCCACTGTACTTCAGTTGAGCAGTACATCAGGACCCAGCAAGAGCTCACTACTCTAGGTGAGCTTCAGTCATAAAGCAAGTTTTCAATACAGGTAGGCATACCCAGCCTCTCCTGGCCTTCCTGCAAAGCATATGATTTTTCTGCAAATGATTTTTCTGCATTTGAAATAGCAAGGGGAGAATTTTTTTTTAAGTATACTTTGTACAGAAAGCTTGGTGCATAAAGTTAAAATTGGCTACAACTTTAAAAAGCAGTAATTACAAAATATGCCCTCATAATAAGGAGAGTTTTGCAAAAAATGCCCATAAAGACTGTTCTGTATAAACAGGAACACCGTATCTGAATCTATATACTGTATGTATCAAAAGCTTCATTTTGAAAATGCCCAAGTCCACTCATACTTGCAGTCAGTACTATTTTAAAGGCTATATGTTGGTTGTGGCAGTTTATAGACAGCGGGTGTTTTGCAACAGGCTATTAATTGTAATTTCAAAAAAAAAAATTTAACATTTTTGAAGCATTTGAATAATGCATTTTTTTGTAACTTGACTGCCATTCTTTAACATGTGGCAAGCACTTATTTGTTCTGCTCCTTATTTTTTACTATGCCTATCTCACTTCCAGCTTTATCATTATGAGAAATAGAACTAAATATCTCCTGCTTTTGCTGGATAGCAGAGTAGAAATGCAAATGATGATGCAAAGAGGATATAGATATTTCCAGAAATAAAAGCTTTTCCTCTATGTACTTCATATGATAAAAGAGGGCCTGAACAATCTGCAAATATAATACTACAGGAGGAGAAGTCTCTGAAAACAACACTTACTTGCTCAGAAAGAGAGCCTGATTCAGCCTCACAGGCTGCAGAAATCCCCTTCTCATCAACTCTAGCCACTTCCCTTTGCTTTTTGCTGCCCCTTCTCAGTATCTCAGTGTCCTCCTGTCATAATCTCATTCCCTGTTCTCTGGTTACACGCTCTTGAGACACAGCAAAGCAGAACTTTTATCCTTCTTGGTGACATTTCATGGAGAAAACACAGAAAGCCAGTTTGAGGTTTGCCAGGAAAACAAATTAAGGATTTGGGGGGGGGGGGGGGGGGGGGAGGGAGAGGAGCGCGTCCTCAAAAAAACCTCATGATTCCACAAACGCGCAGTGTTTCGCAGATCATTCCAGCCTCAGCCTCGGCGTCCTAAACTAATATAGCATTGCAGCAGCCAAGAAAGAGAGATAAAACTTCTTATGTATGCCCTTTAAGGGTCCCTTTCTCTAGGGACAGAAAGAAGGTAAGAAAGTAAAGGACATCAACAAAGTCACAGGTCAAAACAATTCCTGTAGAGGCTTTCTGCTATTTTAGTTGAAAAGAGTTGCTCCCTTCCTTACTGACCCAGCTTCTTTTTTCTTTCAGCAGCAGCATGACAGGAGAGGACTTGTTAACATTCCCAGGAGCCATTTAAACTGCTATTATGGATAACTACTATTACTGACCAAATGAGGCACATTTCAAGAACACTTGGGAGCATCATTATTCCTAGCCCGTTTAGACTGGATTGTCATTTCAAATAGTCTGCTAAATGTTTTATGACCATCAAACTTCACAGTAACCAGAACAGGGAGAAGTTTTTCAGATGAACAGTTTTCTTTCAGAAACTGTAGTTATAATTTAGTTAAAATTATGGCAGTGTTTTTTCACTTGAAAAAATTCAAAATGGTCAGACACATTTCAGTTTTTATTTTAAAACAGTACTTTAGAGTTTGCTTGAATTTAAGTATAAAAAGGCCTATTGACAAATAAAAACAGCTTTTCTCCAAACTGAATAAAGCACCTCTGTGGGCACACAGGGATTTTTCTGCTCACAGGAGACAAAAAAGTCAACTCTGCAAATTATCTTTCAACTATGACAAGCATTTTCATATTACTGAACTGCAGAGATAAGCTCAGTTTTCCAGGCCCTTAATCACATGAGTAAAGCTTCGCAGTGCAGTTATTTAAAGACTGAATTTCTCCAATTCCTGATACACAACTGACTTCTAACATTTAAAAAAAAAAAAAGCGAGCAGAATGAGCAAAATACTGTGTAGAGGTCTGAAGTCCTATAATTCGGGTTCATACAAAGACACGCATGATGTAATTTATCACTGAGAACAGGAATAAAAAAAGATATTTTCTTCTTGTCTGATTACCATTAAGGAAATAGGATTGTCCTGAATTTACCATTAAAAAAAACAGTTATCAGATTAAAAAAACTCTCCTAGTCACCAATTTACCTAAAACAATAAAAATTAGTGTATGTTTACTTTTTGTTACTTTAAAATACCCTTTTCCTGCTTACAAGCTGCTTTGATAACACACAAACAATCTGTAAGAATTATGTCTGTACTTGGTAAGTATCAAGATAAGCATTACAATTTTCTGCTTGCTGTAATATAGATTGATTATCCCCAAACACACCTGACATTTTAAAATAAGCATTTATTGTAAGTGGCAAAGAATCAAGAGGGAATACTCCAGATCTAACATGAAATCCAAGCTCAGGCATGCAGTGTGTGACCTCAGGCAACAGACTTAACCTCCTTCTGGTTCAGTCAATCCAGCAGGCTAAGAGCAGGAAATCATTGAAAATTCAATGCTGCATCTGAAAGCACATCTTCCTCAGGTAAATAAATTACAAGAGAGCCACAGGGATGGAAGAAGATAGTGTTTCATATTGTAAGAATCAGGAAGGCACATGGGAGTAAATTGGAAAATAAGCAAGAGGTCCTTTGGCCTCAAGCTTTACTTTAATAGTTGAAAAGTAGCATTTTTATTGCTGTACAGATATTTAGGCCTTTGTGCTATAACTAGACTGCAAGGTTAGGCTATCTTTACTCAAATGCATTCAGGCAGTATAATCAAGAATGTTTGCTTTCTTTTCTTTTTCCCCAGATTATTGTTCACAGACATCTGAAGTATTAACATCAATCTCTGATTACACCGGTAATAATTTAGGACAATGTGCAAAATTCAGGCCTCTAAGGACTTTGGAAACTTTTATAAAAGGGGATCAGGATTATTTTACAATACTAGGATTGATTTTTTTGGTTTGTTTTTGGTTTGTTTTTTTCCTGGAAGAGGAGAATGATATTGCTTGCAGCTTCCGAGCATCTCTTCCTCTTCTCCTGCATTCTCAGATCACATCAAGCCATGTTAGACAAGTAGTGGTTGCTAGAGTTACGAGCATGAAGTCCATGTAGGTTTCAGAACAAAAGCTACATATCACACACATTTCCACCAACATAAAATGGAAAATAAAGATTGAAGTGTTCATATTTGCTTCACTTTTTCTACATCTAGTGGAATGGTTGCTACTGCTCATCTGGCTCTCTCAACCCTTTATGAGGACCCATTAACAAAAACCATCAGCTTTTGATCTGACTGTTACACAAACACAATTAAAAGAAATTAATGGAGAAAAGACAATCCTGTAGGTTGGTTAAATAATAAATGGGCTATAGGTTACAAGAATCTCACAAAATATGGCTTTGGAAAGGTATTAAACTGTACAAGAGTTTCCCCACAGTATCCTGTATAACTGGTATTACAGAAGGTTCTGTCCATGGTGATGACAACATCAGCACGTGAGAAGTTCCAGATTTCCCTCTAGACAATTATTTACACTACATTCATCACAAATATCAAACCACCTTTGTTAAGAACTGAAAGAATTTATATCCACCGACAGCCTGGGTATCAAGAACATTTTTTTTAAAAGCCTGATTTTAATCTTACTTTTACAGGAATGTAAGTAGCACATTATGACATTCTGTCATATATATGATATGCATTATATATAATCCTACAAATGCTTTAATTTATTTTTGATTACTCTCACATGAAGTTGTCAAAACTGACATAAGAAATAAGTTCAATGTGTATAGGTAATAAACGTGCTTCTTCTCAGATGGCTCTGGTATAAAAAAAAGAGTTTATGAATTGGTTTGTTTGTTTATGCCTACCAAACAAAAAATAATATACATACATACATATATATATAAAAAATAGGGAACATTTAACTAGGACATGCAGAAGGACAGCTTCAGAAAAATGCAATTTTTGTACAGAAGTTTTAGACAAAAACAGCCAATTTCAATAGAAGTAACATTTGAACTGTGAACTCAAGATTGATTTGTGTTCTGAATCTCCTCCATTTTGTAATTCAGAAGAAGTTCTGTGGTACGCAAACCAATGGCTGTGCTTTGTGTAGCCAAAACATATCAAGTTCAGTAGGCGTGCAGTCTTTTCATTGCAGTCATGAGATTGCTTCAAAGAATAAGCCTGAGCAACCAGATTCTGTTATGTCAGTTTACTCTATGTTGTCCAAAAGCTATAAACCAGTAGGAGTAATTTTTTTCCTTTATGAACAAGTGTCTTGGGACTTAGGGTCTGAGTTTTGGGAATCTGCACTGTTTTTCAAATGGAAGCTTCCACATGCGTGCGTGCGCGTATTTAAGTAACAGAAGTAGACAATGTTGTGGCAAAGGTAGAGTCAGGATATCTGGGTGCAGTAGTGATTCTGACACACACTTACTAGAGCAACTGAACAAATTCTCTGATTTAGATTAACATCTGAAAATACAAATTTAAAAAATTGCTTTCTATGCAGAATAGAACAATCTAAATTCTTTAGCAGATACTTTCTATCAGCCACTTTGTGTAGACAGCAGAAACATAGGAGGATCCTGACCTCATTTGGAACTGCTAACATAAGGGCTACCGTAAAATAATTCTCATCAACATTGACAGGTAAAGAAAAGACTACATAAAAGTTTCAGACAAAAAAGTGGCTGTTCTTTCTGTGAAAAAGGAGGAAGAAACTGGAATTTCCTTCTAATCTTAAGTAGATACAAAATGTTAGAACTAATTTTCTTTTCCTGTAACCAAGATTGCAGATAACACAAACCATTATCCCTCTACAGCAGATAATTTAGTAATGCCATTAACTGTTTAGGTTTCCTTTTAAATATCAGTCCTTGTAGAGTAGGTCAATACAAGCTTTTAATGTGATACTAGATATAATGATAAATTTAATTCAGGGTTGCATCGTCCCACTTCCTGGAAGCATTTCGTATTCTGATCTCAATTTAAAAAAAAAAAAAAAAAAGGCTTATCAGGGAAAAGAGTGTTTTTATTATACACCACTTTGCACCAAGGTCCAAAAACCAATGCAGTCACCACAAAGTGGAATTTTTGCAACACTGATAACTTAAGGTTTAAACACTCTGAAACATTGTTTCAGGCATTCAGGCTCACTATAACAGTAAACAGAAACAGCCATCCTAAAATGGGATTCCAACAGACAGTTTAAAAAGCAGAAACTAAAAAAAAGTAGAGGTACCTTCAGTCCCTTACCTCTCCTGGTTTAGTGCATTACTTTTTGCCTACCAGCCAGTTCTTTCCTCCACTGACAAGTCCACCACCTAGTACCTTTTTCTTGAAGTCCATCACCTACACTTGGTCGTTCAGGGACTAAGCAAAGGATCTTATAGTTCTTTTAAGAACTAAGGACAATTCCTTCCATTTCTATACTAGACTAGATCAAGACTCCGTTTTAAGCGATTCAAACCCATATAACCCTTCTCTACAGACTGCTCTATCTGCTAATTTAGAAGCTTTTCTGGAACTGTGAGAACTGGGGGAAGACAAGTTACCATATGCATTAAAGCTCTTTCACTATACAAAAAAAAACCTCAAAATCCTTTCATTCAAAAATACAGTACAAACGGGAAGCATGGTTACTTGCTACATTCCCACAGGATTATATTAACAGACAAATGATGTTCATCATCCTGGAATTACCTTTCCTTTATATAATCTTTGGATAAAACACTGAAATGATCCTTAAATCACATGCTGGAACCCAGACCTAGAATCCTGAGCATCCATCAACCTTCTAGTGTTAACTTATCTCTAGTATGAAGAATCCTGAATTCTGTTCTCTACAGTGAAATACCAGTTAGATGAAAGATGAAAGTATCTTATGCCGCAGGAACCTTCCTAAGCTCAAATCTTAATTTCACCAACAAACATCTCATTTAGTCACTAAATCATTGAGGTGAAAAAGCCTCCAGAAACTTTACACAGACGCAACATACAGGAGAGGGATTGCTTTTGTCTGCCAAAATGTGAAATAACATATTGAATGATGGGGTGTTAATTATTTATTTTTCATTAACTCATTCCTCTTTTGCTTTAATTTTGCAGCTATATTGTCACAACTTATGCCTGTTCACGTATTCAAAAAACCTAAGAACATTATGAAGAAATGAGCAAATAAACAGTTACAAGGGGTCAAGGACAAGTGTCCAATATACAGTGAAGGTTGTTAAGTACAGCCACACAAGCAAAGACATTGAGATCTGCCTAAAGCTTAGATTTGCATTAAAAAAGTGGAAGATGTAGGTTATAAAGCTCTCACAAATAAGAGAGAACTGAAGCTCCTGTTATGATTTTGTGCTTCCACAGATAGCCAACAGCTGAGCTTAGAGTTTCCAGGATCACACTTCTGGAGTTAGGTACCTACATTTCACGAAATTCTTCATAAATGCTACCCCACTTTTTTTTTTTTTTTTTTAATTTGGCATTCAGGGCAGGGGGAGGGGGACATGATTCTTTCTCTTTTCCTTCAAGTCTTCAAATTAATCAAAGAACAGTGTTCAAAGGGAAGTCCTGACTGAAGATTCGGCAGAGTTATACTACCAAAGACATTTCAAAAGATGTCAGTAAGAACTCCAATTTGGCACTGGAGCATAAAGATGATCCCAGGTACTTTTAAGTCCTGCAAGGCTTTTGAAACAGCTTTGCCATTTAGTTTATGTGGTAAGATGTCCTAGCTTCCAATTTCCACACACCAATTAATTGGAAGGAAATTCTGAGAAGAACTTCAATTGGATGTCCCAAATCTTAGTTTCTTCTGCAGGATTCTTTGAGAAAAAGATCAGATCCTGGTATTCATAAAAAGTCTGTATGGGATAGCTCAGTCCTGTCAGTAAATATATAACGTAATGAGGTACGTGCAACCGTTTCATGACTTTGTGGGAAGAATGTAACAGGCAGGAGAAAAAAAAAAAGATATAGTCTTCTGAAAGCCAAGGGGATTCTGCTGAATTTAGGCCTAATAAAGTAACTCACAAAGTGCTAAATTCAAAATAGATTTTACAAGACAACATGTAACAGAGTGAAAAACAGAAGCAGGAGTGAGGAAAGCTGCAAAAGCCTTTAATGAAAACTGGGGTATTTCACAAGGAAAAATTTCAAATGCTAATTGGACAATAACAGCAAAAAGAACAATCATGGTGATTTAAGGATATTGTATATTTTCAGAACATGAAAATGTCAAATTGTATTCAAGGAATGAGCTAAGACAAGACACAATAACTGACCATTAAAAGTGACCTCTAAATTGTTTCAATTATTTCCTAATGTCAACAAACCACTAATTGAGCTATATGAAATGACATTGCTGTAACATCCAGTTAACAGCTTGCATCTACAACCATAAATTTAGCAGTCTTTTTATCAGATAATTAGTGGCAAGTGTGAGATATATAACGAGGGGCATATTAAGGTTGGCTCAGAATTATTTCTTATTAAATTTAAGTAATGAGGATACATTTATACGGCAATTCATTTTGCAAGATAAGAGATGGACATAGGCTTACTAAATATTTTTTATGTACTATTACTAGCTGAAAGATTGACAGAACAAAAGACTCATCTACATGAATATTAACAACATAACCTACAACATCACGTATTTCAGCACCAGGTGATGTCCTGCTTCTGAAGAGGAACTCTGCAGATGCCACATTTGCACACCCAAGCCAATTTTGGTATCGATGGATAGAAGGGCTTGGAAGTCGTCTGAATAGTGTAGGAATATTGACAAAAGTCTAAATCCTCAACATATTGAAAGTGGTACTTGCCCTATGAAATCCAGCCAGACACCTAGAATAAAATTTGCTGAGAACCTGGTCCCTAAAATAAACTGTTCTGGCATTCACTGAAGATTAAAACTCTTGAGTTTTAGAAAAAAATTTTGCAGTAAATATTTGTGAACAAGATAAAGCACCAGACATTGGTCGCTGGAAGAACAGAAAGAACAGCCCTGTGACATGCCTTATCAATTCAGCTAAAGGTTGAATGGGGCACGACCTTAGTCTCAAACTTAGAGAATCAAGCACTCACATAGACGCCTAATAACACTCTGCGAGTTCATCAATGAAGTCAATGAACATCTTTGATAGCACAAAGATAAGATGCGCTTTGATAGCGCATAAAGGTTGGGTAATAAGATATAAATGATAAACTTCAGGAGAATAAGGACCTTTGAATCTTTATCTGAATTATTCCTTCCTCTAGGTACGCTCTTTTAAAAAGAACCTTAGCGATGGTAATGAGACATTTTTTCTTCCTCTGCGTAACAGAGGAGTATATTTGTCTCACCAATGCTAGCTGGAGGAAGATTGAGCTATTAATTAATGACATCAATAACAATTTTAAAAATCAAAGCTGCTTTCCCTATCTATCAAGGCAGCTGGTTGACTTGGATAAGTTGGTATTTTTAATGAAAAGTGAAAATGAAAGTTTGCAAATTTTAATATTTTTATTTTCTATCCAGCGCCACTACTCATACCCCCTTAACTGGCTCACATGATGACATCATCTCATATGTGGGCATTTTGGTTGAAATTTACAATCTGGCCACTTTGAATTCTCATAGGTAAGAATAAAATTCCAACAACAAAAAACAATTCAGATCGTGACTGATCTCTTTTGGACATAGTTCCAAACATCTTCAAAATGCTAAGGGTATCTAGAGCCTGACACTGATCGTATCTTTAACTGTAAGCAACTTCATCTTTTAAAGACATTATGCATACCATTTATGACCACCGAAACACAAGATCCTGGAATACTCTGGTTTGGATTAGGTTTCTTTTTGAGAGAATTGATGTTAGAAGTCTTACAGAAAGAGGCATATGATAAAAAGAAGTATCTAATTCCCATTTTCGATCTAAACCAGACAATGCAGGAACTGTAAACGACTGACACAATCATCAGGTTGTAACAAGGCTCTCATCCACCACAAAATGAACTCAGCTGATACAGAACCAAGACCTTGTTTCCTAATGCTGCTTGCTAATCTACTTATTCATATTAAAGATTCCTCAGTTATAAATCCAATTCGAATGCCTTGACTACATCCTAGAAACAATTACAGTATTATTGAGGCTGGAACGGACTTCTGAAGATTGCCTAGTGCAATGCCCCTCGCTCAGAGCAGGGTCAACTAAAGCAGGTTGCCCAGGGCAATATCCAGTTGAGTTTTTAATATCTCAAAGGATGGAAACTTGACAACCCCTCTGGGCAACGTGTTCTAGTGTTCAATCAACCTCACAGGAAAAAACTTTTGTCTTATGCTTGAATGGAATTTCCTGTATTTCAGTTTGTGCCCATTGCCTCTCGTCCTTCCATGGGGCACCACTGAGAAGAGTCTACCGCTGCCTCTTTAATGCTTCCTATTAGGCATTTATAACCATTGATAAGATCCTCCGAGCCATCATCTTCCCAGGGACTGAGGTGAAGTTGATTGGCCTGCAGTTCCTTGGATCCTCCTTCTTTCCCATACATATATGTTATACAAAAATGAAATGAATATTTTACAGATAAAGTCTGTATTTTAATTAGGAAGCTTATCTTTCAGAAATCTGCAAGTACAAAAACCTACCAAACTTTTAGCATAATTCATGCAGTTCAAACTGATCTAATTTATAATCGACTAATCTCAACACTTTATGAAACTAGAATTACACCAGCATATTAATCGATAGGGTCCAAGAAACTGCTGTGATAGAAGTGCCATTTAAATTCTGGGAAAGTTCAGGCCAATACTGAGAAAGGCCTGCTTTTGAAAACTTGTCCTAAACCCGCCAGGCGCTGGCCAGAACCCACGAGATCCAAAGACAGCAGAAAGCTATTTTTATACACTGCTTTCTTTTCAAAACTATAGCAATAAAGATGATTCATCATAATGTGTCAATTATAGTTAACTATTCCTTCTGCTGACTGATTTTGCAAAGACTATTGCCATAAAGCAGTGCACAATGAGGAGAGGATTCTCAATGGATTTAAAGAGAATATTGCCTACTGCTGGAAAAGAGTTTTTAAAATGTTTGAGAATCCACCCATTAGAAAGAGTCTTAGCTTATATTTTCTACTTATTCTACTTAGGAGCCCCGGTGAACTGAGCGTCCTTGTTTCCACTGAGCGTGCTGATGTCAAAGGTGTAAGTGGAATCCCTCTCATTTACTACACATTACTGCTAATACATTTTCAACATTAATGCTTTGAGCAAATGAAACACTGATAGTCTGGGACACTAATGGGATACATTAATTGCAAGTAGTATAAGAAAGGAGGATTAGTAAAATGCATGCTGGAAACAGAAAATGAGATTAAAATTGGCATTTTGGCTAAAGTTCTTCAGGCTATTAAAAAATACAAGATGATTAGTCAAGGAGAAACTAGGAAGTCAATAAATGAAAAATGCTGAGGGTCAAGGGGAATCTGGGAAAAGGGATTTATGACTTAAAGTGGAAGAGAATAGAACTAGAAAAAAAATAGCACTTAAGCGGTAAAAGTATGGTATTTCAAATACTACAAAGTCATATTCTTCAGAGAAGAGGAGAGCAGAGCTAAGGCCCAGATCTTGCAGACATTTAAGCTTTTTGTATTGTGCTAACTTTAGTAATCATGTGGTTATAGCTAAATACTTAACTTCTTAAAAATAGAGCCAAAGCAGACCAGTTGTGAAGGAGATACCAACATCTTCCATCAGATGACTGAAAAAAGACTGACCAGTGAATGTTTTGCACAATAACAGGATTGCTATAGTCTTTCTATGTGTAATTAAAGGAATCAAGGGAGGAGTAGAACAGGAATAGGAGTAATAAGGTAACTGTGACAGTGTGACCAGTAGTAGAATAATATATCTTATAGTGTCAAAGAAATATTCATGAATTAGAAAGAGTTCAGAAATGATGCACGAGGAACAATTCCAGTATTAGAAAAATATGTTTTCCATAAGATGCCAGGACAACAATTAAAAAGATAAGGAACAGCTAAATAAGAAGGGGAGCAAAACTTTGATAGTGAGCTCTTACAACATAACAGAAAAAAAAAGGCATCACGAGACTCAGGGATCCAGACATTTAATAGCAAAGACTTAGGTAATAATTTCCTAAACATACAGTTGATTTTCTGTCACCGACAATTCTAAAATTAAGATTGAGCATTTTTATAAAAAATATTACCTAGAATACACCAGGATGAATGTAAGCCCTGTGTCCCATTATGTTCTCAGACTATTCCTCTTTTTTTTTTTTTTTAATCTATTTAGGAAGAATGATCCTGGGTACATCAAAACTCAAGGGGAAAAATGATAAACCTACAACACCCTTTCTTTTATTTTCAGTAACTACAATCCATGAACTGCTTATGGAAGTTCCCTTAGTCAATTAGTACTGCACCTATAGTTGATTAAAAAAAGAGAGAGATTTAGAGATATCTGTATCATAGCTGACCTAAGAAAATCTACTATACATTGAATTGCAAATGGGAAAAAAAAGGGCAGCTAAAACAGAGTACAGCTGGCATTTGGTCTCACTGGTCTACCACTCCTAATTGTATATTGCAGTGATGAGAAATGTCCACGATAGGGCAAATCACTGTGTAAGAGACCTGGAGGTAGGACAAGCACAGACGACTATAACAGCGTTTACTCTGATACCAGCATATTGAAAATTCAATACAAGCATTTCTTGAGAAAAAGGTGCGTATAAGCCTATATACACACACAGAGTAACTTCTGAACAGTCATTAGTACACCATCCTATTGTCTTAGGACCTTCTGCCTTTTAATAGCCTGAGAGTCAGGGAAAACAGCAGTGCTTGGAGGAAGTTTTCCACTGCAGACAAGACAGAAAGGTGTAAACTGAACCCTTCTCTCAAGGATCATCAACTAAAATGCAGTTCTGCATGTCATAGCTGCAATTCAGATCACAAATTTTTAGCTTCAAGATTACTCATATCTTGTGTCAAAAGAACCTACAGACAATTTCTAATGAAAATTTCCATCTATTCACTGCTTAATTTAGCTATATCTTTCAATACGACACAGAATTCAGCATTTAGACATCTCAGCTGAAATTGTCCTATCTACATTCTTTCTGGTGCAGTGAAAGAAAAATATCCAAAAATAACTTCCACAGAAAAGGGCAAAAGAAGCTGCAGTAGTATATATTGCCAACAGTAGATGCAAGAACATCTATTTCCATTCTCTCAAAAGTACTGAGCGTTACACTACAGCCTGCAGAGTAATATCTGGACAGTCCAGCTAGTTCATGATGTCAAGGCAAAACACTTATCTACCTGCATGAGAGAGATGCCTGCTCATTCTTACTTGTTAACTCATGCTGTCAAGAAAATAGGTAAATTAGAACAGTTGAAAACAGGTAAATTAGAACCGTTAGAGTTCTATATTCAATGACTAGCCAGATTAGCACACATAAAGCAAACTTGGGTAATGATTGCAGTGTAGACCTACCTAACTGAAAACCTGAATAAAGAGCCCACATTTTTCTACCTCTGCAGAAGACTCCACAGAGACCAGTTAAAAATAACTTAAAAAACAGAAGGGAGAATTTCCATATATTTTGTATGTCATGAACAGAATTGTCTACTGCGGAGTTTCAACTGTACTATTAGACTTCTGGCATTATCTACCACCAAAGCACAAAGATAATCAAAACAGCAGAACAGTTGTGCAGGGTTTTAGTTAATTTTTTCATCTACTTGAAGCAAAATTCTCTCAAATCTCCATGGTTATCAGCCTATATTGCCACTTCTTTACAAGTAGAATGGAGCTAGCTTATTTAGGAGAAAATCTGTTACTAGTTATATTAAAATACACAAGAATATGATTTTATTACCTTATATTGAGGAACTTAAATGTCCCTGCTTAAAAAAAATACTTATATTTATTTCCTTTGCAGCAAGTAGAGAATTTAAGGGGAGGGGGAAAACCATGTTTAGAATTTTTCTTTAATACTTTGGCTGTAATAACAGAGACAGGAGGTAGGTCATATTGGAGTTCGTGGAATCAATTCCCAGGGAATTCAGATAAGCACTTTGCTTTGCACCAGATGAGTCTGGCCTCTCAGCTGGTGTTCGTAGCAGACCAGCCAAACCTGCCCTACAATAAATGAGCTCTTCTCAGCAACCAAATTATATTTTGCCAACACTCAATTAAATTGAGATTTTGCTACCACAGAAAAAGACTGTACAGCTTATGGTCTAGTGTGGTTTTTTTTCTCCAAAATATACTGCTGATGAAAAGTTAAGACACTAAACATTTAAGTTACGAGGCAACATTTTCCCAATCTGAGCAGACACAGTGGAAGATAAGCAAGGAGGAGATCCACAGCGCAATTCTCTACAGCTATCTCAGACACGACTATGACTGAACTGCAAAACATTCAGGAAAAAAATGCTTAAGTTTGTGTAAACGATAAACGGCGAAATGTGAAACAACAGGGACTAACAGGCAATCACTCTGCAGAGTTTTCATCCTGTTTATAGATTCCAGCATTTCGATAGATTCCAGGCAAGGAAAAACCTACCAATCCTGGCTGTCTTAGCCCAATACAAGGAAACTATTAATCAGACTTAACCTTTGGAGCTATCAGTACAACTAAGGGCAATATCTGTATATCCTTTCTGCTATAGCTTTTCCTGTTGAATTAGGTACATTTCTCATACAGCATATCTTTTACATATTCTGATATATCTTTGGTGTATATGTATATTCTGGCATATCTGGTATATATCTTCTTACTTTTCCTATCACTAATTTACTTCCATAAATAAGAGGAGGCATGATCCTCACTCTGCATCTCCTCCTTGTTCTATCATGTGGACCATCTGGAGAACTCACTGAAGAACAGCAAGAGGTAATACAAAAATGTCTTTGTCAGAAAATTAAAGTCTGTGAAGCATGGTAAAAACAGACAAATAAAATGCAGCACTTGGCTGGAAAGATCACGCTTAGTTGGGGAAAGAGGACTTACAAGGGAGGAATTACTTTTATTTACAGAGCAAATATAAACAGTCAGCTGAACCTGAAGCCTGTTATTCACCTCTCACTTTCTTTTAAGCAGAACAAATATCCTAGTTAAGGGATTATACCTATTGTTTACATAAAGCAAATGTTACGAGTAACTCAAACTATTTCAAGTACTAGACACACATGAAACCTGGATATCTGGGAATGCAGAACATGTACTGTTTGTAAGAAAACATAACATCCTTAAGTCCACAATCCTATAGATATCCACACAGTTTGACTCCTGCATCCCACAGATTAATTTGCAGCTCAGTAAGCCTATTGCATAATAGGCTGTTGAGAAAGTCTAATAAGTTCAAAGGCATTGTAAGCTTACCAGGTGGACTGGCAATTTTTTCATTAGTCTTATAAATAAAATAACTCCATTGTATTTAAAATTTCATATTTTCCTGTCAAAATCAACTGTGCTTCATCTAAAAACTAATCTCAACTTATTGACAGTGAGTGGAAAAGTAAACACTGAAAAGTACAAACAGGGCCTGACATTTTTTGTCATCTTTCTCTAGACTTTTATCTCCATTAGAGGAAGGAGGTAGGCTTTTTAACAATAGATTTTTTCCCCCACTAAAGCAAAAATAATTTTGAAATATAAGGCTCTGAATTTTTTCTAGATAGAAAAGTGGAAAACACAGAGAAATTGAAACGCTAACACCTCAGCTGAAATGCTGGTCCCTAAGATACTCTGTGAAAAGAGATCAACACTTAGCTAGCTTAAATTTAAACCAGAAATTAATTTGCTCCAGCCATTTTAGACCTAGGTTTCTGGTATACTGATATTCTGTGCAGCTTCTTCAGAGGATTTGGTCTCACCAGTCAAATTCTTTGGAAAGATCATCTGTTACCTGACTTTAAAGGGGTCTTAGCTACAGAGAAAAACGTAGATCTGTACTCCCATCTGTGACAGGCCTACGATTCTGTGCTTTAATTTTTTAAGAACTACACAGTCCTCCTCCTGGCAGAAGGAATCACGGGATTACAACCATCTCTTTTATTAAGCTCCACATGCAAGGCAATTCCCACCAGTGTTAACATATCATAGGTGCACTCAGGGAAGAATTACAACGCAAGTGACACAGTAACACAAGCCTCTCCAAAAATGAAGTGTTTTTATTTACCCATTAAACACAGAGTTATCAGGTCTGCCTGCAGAGTTTTCTTGCACTTCCCCCCCCCCCCATAAACTCAAATAACTTCCATCATTTTAAAGGAGAAACTGCATAACCTGATGTGGTGAGAACCCTGTGTAATTCTCTCTCCCCCAGGTGGTGTGCGCTTGCTTGCCTGCCTGCCTTTGCTCACTCGGAGAATTTTTTTTTATGAGAAGGTAAGGATCCTTTTGATCACCTGCCTTCTCCTTGGAGCAAAAGGTATTCTCTTCTCTATTGAGCCACCCTGGTGATTTTGTTCCCAGTGATGGTGCAGCCACAGTCTCTTCAAGCAACTTTATCTTATCTTTTTTCCCTTACTTTTTTTTTTATTTTTTGTTATACTTTGTTATTTTTTTTCCCTTACTCAAAACTTCAGTGTGTTCTATATTATTTTGAGGTTACATAAAATAAATTCAGACTAAAGCTATATGGAGGGAAAGTTATAGATGTGTGTATGGAAATATAATTGCCTACACTTATCAGTGCAACTCTGCATATGCACAAAATATACAGTATGTGTCTGTGTATACGTATGTTTTGGTTTTCAGATATATGTATGCCCAAAGTGACTTACTGATTTTCTTTAAAGATCACTTCTTTTATTTCCCAGATTAATAAAACTGTTCCAAGTGTTCCAAGGAACACCTTGCTTCTCCCTCCCAAAATAAACCATAATATAAAGAAAAAATTTTCATGGTGAGTCCTTTGCCCATTTCTAGTCCCAAGACACATTTAGCACATACCTAATTGTTTTCAAGTCACTCACTGCATTTCAAATTCATTCCTTCACTCTTAAGTCCCTGTCTGTAATCACTGGTGTTCTGTCGCAGACCAAAAGCATAATACTAAGTAAAGATAAAAGTAGCCTGACAGCTGCACAAAGAACTAATTAGGGATCTCTTTACATTTACTCTAAAATTGATGAAGAAATGTACGAATCAGATAGTATCTTCCTAATATCCTCACAACGTTTTCAAAGTCAATGACTGTCACATTTATTTCACATCACTCAAGAGCTGTCATTTTCCCCAATCTTCTTATTTTTGTAATCTGCTTTCAGGGCCACAGTTCCAGTTTAATAATTCATTAGCAGTCTCTTGGAACTTATGCCTGGTGAGATCCCTGACTGCTGATTAGCAATTGTATTCTTTCCTTTTTCTTTTTTGCAAATAATTGCTGTTTCTATTTGTTCATGCTCTTGTCTTCATACCCTTTCAAATCATCTGCCACATGAAAAGCTTGACCACTGTATACCCTCTTATTTTAAAAGGGTAAAAATAAGCATAACATTTCATAACGTTCTTTTTCGAGCGCGCTAAAAAACCACTCTCACTGGTGCTACATTTAAAAACTTGGGCAGTGACACCCACTTTGCAGTACTGTTTTGACTTTAGGGCAGGACTAACTCAAGTTTTGTTCTCATCTGCTTTCTTGCAAATTCAAAGGAACTCCATCAAGCCTGGCAGAATTACTTGGATTAGCTCTCTAAGAAAGACGAATTCTCCTATGGCCTTAAGAAAATATTTCATAAAACTAACGATAAGTTACCACAACTAAAGGACAAACTCCAAACAGCTCCAAACTCTAAAAGAACCTGCTCAGTTGTATAAAAAGCAAACACCTTACCTAAATCTAATCATTCTAAAAGGTGCTCTAACCATGCTAGGCTCATAGACCTTTGCATCTCTGCACAAATATTTGCATGTTCTAATCCTAAGGAGATACCCTTTCCCTGTTGCTGTACAAAAGCCATAACAGAAAAGTCGTTAATTTTCCACCAAAACAATGCAATTACCAAAATGAACTAGCACACCTTTCTTTCCCATCATATCCCAACTAGTATAGCTAGACTCTTATCCTAGCTCGCTTTCACACTAGCATCCCACCTTTTCAGTCACCATTGGGACTGCAGTACAACCACAGAATAATCGGTGCCATTGACTATATCACCTTTGACACCGTTGGCTCAAGTCAAGACAGCAAAAACAACACTGGTTGTTTCCTTTTGAATACTCATCCTTTTCCTACAATTCTAGCTTAGGAGAGGGAAGAAAGGTCAGCCAACAGTGAAACTCTTTCAAATGACACATTCTTCAACTCCTAGATCATTGAATCTGACATGATTTTAGACAGCACTTGCAACTGTTAATGAGAAAAGGTTTTGACGCGATTGGCCAACTGTTCCTGTAGGACAAAAACATTTTGGATAGCACGTCAAGATAGGCCCACTGTTCCTGTAGGACAAAAAGCATTTTGGATAGCATGGCAAGACAGGCTATTACTTAAATCTACTTCAGATAATAGGATGTTATGACCTTAAAGGGAGATATTTTCAAGGAATATAGGAATACTGCAAGACTTAACTATGCTCTCACAATGTTTTAGAGACATTTAATGGGCTACATAGGCTGGATCCAAAGATTATTGCACTCTATGAAAAGAGTTCTTCTGACACGAAAGGTGCTTTGAAGCCCTTATTCAGTTACTTGAAATTCTTTTTCTATTTGCATAGCCATTCAGCAGATCTGTCATTTACAAACTGTGAGCTTGCTACGCAAGGAGCAAGAGTTTAGAATTAATATATTTTTATAAAACTACATAGTCACATGGGGGACAGACATAATTGCTGTTATGAAATTCATCAAGTAAAAAAGGTTTTGATAACTTTGCAATTTAGCTGGCATGAATGGACACCTCCTTTGTCCACGCAAATGTGGCAGCAGAAACAGGGCTCATACATAACTAAGAAACCACAGAATCATGAAACCAAGCCAACATAAGCAGACATACATTCTATACTTAAGGTCAAAATTATAAAATAAGAGAATTACAAGTGTGAGCTCAAAGATTTCTTTCCAATTTTTGCAAGAACACAAAATCAAGATACAGCCTTTTTGCATATAAGACTCTATGCCGTATCAGGCACATTCCCAGGAAAAAGTCAGCTAATGCATATAAGTTCACTAGAAACTTTTATTAGGTTTTCAAGATATAATTGTCCAAATCTTTACCTGATCTTTACTTGTGTGATGACCAAATGCCTTACACAACAAAATAACAAATTTTAATGGCATAGCAGCACCAGCATTCTGTTGCATTGTATTAACAGTTTCATAAAGTTTCAATAAGCCACTTCCAGGTAGTTGTGGTGGGGAGGAGAGTAGTAGTTGTTGTTTTTGGTAAATCTGAAACCATTTAGAGACTTGGAGAACCTGACAATTCTATTTCACAAAGATGTCCAGCAGTGGCCTTCTGGAGGGCTTCCATTTTTTTTCCCAGTGCTAGGTAATCAGATTATTACATTCAGCTGCAAGCAGTTTTGCTTGGTTCAAATAGCAAATTATTCCTTTATCTAATCCTTGTATTCCATGTAGTATAAAGCACTACATTTCAGATTATCCTTGGAAGTTTAAGCAGAAGTGAGCAAAAGTCCAAAGAGAATTTTATCCAAGTATGTCAGCCAGCAATGGAAAATTATCTAAAAGTCAGGTCTCTGAAACTGCTCAGCAGCTACCGTTTATCCACCCAGACAAGCAACCTTATTGTCACAGCTTGTCCCAGACAAGCACCTTGCTTCAAAGGGCTTGCTGATAACTTCATATTCTCTTTGGTTGACCTGTCAAGGGGCAGCCCATACCAGCAGAAGTTTAGTCACAATTTTCCTGAATTTAATAACCTAAACAGGCTACAGGACCGTATTATTTTGGCTAGCATACCTGTTATTTCATTAATGCCCTCACAGTTGGTTGGTTTGTTGAGCATCGTAGGTTCTTTCTACTTCCTCAGTAAAAAAGCAATGCAGCCAGAGAACAAGTGTCTAGTTAGACAAGCAAATCTCCATCATGAATCAAAACTAAAGATTATGGAAAATTAAGTATGACTTCAAATGATTCAACCATTTTAAGAAAGTCTCTGAATTCACTTTTGTAAGTGGCAGTTTAGTGACTGAATCTTCAATGACTCCAACAGATAATGCAAATACTGTTGTAAAATAAATCCCATTTGGACGTCTAACACTATGAGCACATAATCTCTAAGACTGTAGCACTACTGCACTAAGGAAACTGCTGAATTGTCTCCCACCAAGGTAAAGAAACAAATTATCCCAAAAAAGCTAAATATCTTTTTAAGGTTGACTCCTGTATTAGTATTAATAATAAACTGTCAGGCAGAAAAAAATAAAGAAATCAGAAAAAAAGCTGAACCATGTTGACAGCAGTAAGAACCAAGTTTTCGGAGTTACTAGAAGACAGTATTGCCAGTTACTTCTGGCAAATATACCTATTTATTTAGGAGACTGTCCTGAATATATGGTCTAGTAAGTTGGCCAAACATCTCATTGTCAAAAGGTTTGTACTTTTACTTTAATGAAAAGATCCTAGAAACAGTTTAATCATGGGCACCCAACTCACTATCTGAAGTTCTTTTCAGAGGCACCTTAATTTATTAGGCATATAAGTCTAGGTCCTTAAAGCAATTACAGCTTTAATAACTGCCTAGTTCAAACAAGTGAATTCCAAAATCTCATTATGAACTTTTGGAATTAAATCAATAACAACATCTTATTGTGGGATTTTTCAAATTTTATTTATTTTTCTGTAGCGACTGAATTGTTTGAACGCTTATCTATGAAAAATTACTGATTTAAGCCAGCATAAGAGCAATCAAGAAAGAGACAATATATTTAATAGAAAAAATAAACCACTTAAAACTAAGCTTAATTTATTTCAGCTATCAAGTAGTCCCACCAATTTTAGTGAGACTATGCATCTGCTTAGATTTAACCAGATGTCAGAAAGAGAATATTAGTCACTGTCTCCTTTCTCAAGGCAGAAGAAAGAAAATGTGCTGTAGTACCTAGTCAGATCAGGAATAGGTATCATCTCTGGCATGACTTGGCTTTGTTTTTAAGTTAAGTACATTTCAGGTTGACTGTATGCCTCCAATGCTCAGTTTGTCTCAATCATTATACTTGAAAGTACAAATTTAAGACTTTTAGACAATTGGGAGAACAGTTTTTTAGTATCATGCTTTTAGAAGATTAACTATAATTTTCAAATAAAGATTGCAAGTTGCAACTTCAATAATACTGTTTCTGATGTTACGAATGGAGTCAAACGAGATGTCTTGATGGGAAAAAGTACTCATAACTAGGAGCTCACGCAACAGAGTGAATTGCTAGATTGTAATAATTGTTGAAGAGCTTCTGTGTCATTTCATTAAATGACAAACGTTTTCCAGTGCCTCTTTAAGCAAAACTCTCAGATCTCTCTCGTACATATATGGAGTACAATTACCACACTGACAAGAACACGAAGAATAACTGAGTAAGCAATACTGACATCGGGTTAAAGTCTTAAATTGCTTTCAAGAATGTTTAGAGATTAAGTTTTTAAAAAGTAGAGATGATCATTCTCATTAATACAGAGAATTTGGTTTACTCTTTACAAATGTAAAATACCCCTAACTGCATCATACTGAAAAAAGGGGGAAAATCCTTTATTCAAGTCCTACGAAATGCACAAAGGATGACAAGCTTCGTACCAGTATTTGCAAAGTTGGATAGCTAAATGTTCAGCAAATAAATCTTTATCCAAGATAAGAGAAATATAGCCTCTTAAGTCACAGTTCTTACCACCCTGGAGAAAGCTTTCTAGAAAAAGCTTTTTCAGCTCAGGTCAGTTTTCCACTGTCCAAACTTAAGAGATGGCTGTCATTTCACATCGAATGTTGTAGAGAAAAAGACCTTTTACTGGGGGTGGAGGATGTATTTAGCATTTGCTGACAAGGATGCAAAAACTAGTATCTGAAAGCTGAAGTTAGTTGGTTTTATAACACAAGTCAGAAATCTAAATCCATGAAAATGTCATAAGAGTGTTAAAATTGCTTCATCTCATCAAAAACTTGCCGATGGTCAAATAAAATATATCAGATTCCCAGATACTGCATGAGATCAGTCTCTCTCGTGGAATTTTTTTTGTTTTTTTGTTTTTTTTTTTTTAAAGTTTATTCTTGCAAGTCATGACCCAATAACTGAAATATCTGGAACCGTATTTAAAGGGTTGGCTTTGCACGAATCTTTTAAAGTATATTTTTGCTTGCAACTATTTCCTATGTTTTTGTACTTTGAGCATCAGAACCTCAGTCTCACAAGGTTGCACAACTGGATCTTCCTTTGGACTCAGAAGTCCTTTAGCCAAAATGTTAACACTAAGCCTGTTAAGTCACTGTATTCACATCACTCTACAGGAGAGGTATCAAGATGAATACTACAACGTGTTTGGTCAGGGCAGCCTTGCTTACCTGGAGGCAGCCTATCTAGTCAGACCATGCAACAAAGTCAGCTGGCTCCTTCAGCTCCGCCTGCTCCAGAGAAGGCAGGTTCTGGTGTGCAGGGGTATTTCGGCACAAACAGCAAACCTGGTGCTAAGGTAAACTTCAGCAGTCATTGAAGTAGTATGGAAATAAACTCCCAAGATTAAATTAAAGTATGTGCTTAAAAGCTTTGTTCAACGCAAGCCACAATGGTCAATGTCTTTCAGGTCCTTTCTGACATTACTGGACTGAAAAAAGGCTGTAGGACCAACCTCCTTCACAGTTAGGGTGCATCTCTTTAACCTTCATTTTATACAGTTGATTTTACTTTATAGAGCTCATATACAGGTAAACCAAACTCTTCTATTTTTCTCATGTTAGCAGGGAGGTAGAAAGGCACCATTAAGTGATGATAATCATTACATATGCTTCTCTGTTTAAATACTATATACGTGACAAAATGCAATGAACTTCTCTTTAGAATTTACAGTACTAAAACATCAGCACTCACATATGCTTAGGAACAGTTTAGTCATAAGATGTCACACTTTTCATGCTCTCCTGTTTGTTTCCTCACAATAAACAAATACTATTTTTATCACTTGAAAATGTGCAATCTTCATTTTTATATCTTTAGACTTACTCCCTTTTCCTCTCATTTCTTTCCTTCCCCACTAAATTCTACACACTCTAAAACTCTCTTCCTTCTGCTTTGGAATCCATAATGTTGAATTCTGCCAAGCTGAATATCAATGGTGTTGATTTACTCTGATTCATTCTCCTGACTGCTGACACTAAATCTAAAGTTGGCACTTCAAAATTTAGTTACGGAGGATTCAGGCAAGGAATCCTAAACTAGAAAACAGAGTGCTGCATTCTGAATATAGGGTGTCATTAAAGACTATGCCCTTTTCTCCTCCTTTAAATCCTTGAAAAAATATTGAAAATAAGGGAGAAAGACAGGTGAACTCAAGGGCGCATAATTTTGAATCCTTTCATCTACATAAGGTACAGCAAGAAAAAATTCACCACAATCACATTAGCAAGATCAGTTGTTCTACGTCAAGCTGTTCTCATTTTCGCTAAGTGAGCCTTGTTTGAGGAGAAGCTGTCAGCCCAGGCTCTACCTGGGATCATATGGCCACAGTATGGAAAATTTAAAGCAAACAAACAAAAAAGCCCTTCTGAACATTCTTCTCTAACAAAGGCCGTTCCTTCCCCTTTTCCCACGCAGTATCTTCAATGAATAAACTTGACTTTAAGAGAAAACCAGCAAACCTCAATAATAATCCTTATGATGGAACAGGAGACAAAACAGTACAGAAACCTTGTCCAACTCTCCTGGTCTCTCTTGTACGTGACCTCTCAGAAACTAGGGTGAGAGGAATCACATAGAATCAGTCACCTGGCAGCCCCTGCTACACCTCCCTGCTCTGGGAGCCCCGAAACGGCTCTCCAGGGTAAGGGCCGGCCAGGCCTCTCCCAGGGACCCGGCAGCCACCATCCGGCCAAAGCCTGGCTCTCGCTGCCGCCTGCGCTCTCCTCTGGCAGCCCCAGCTGCAGCCGAGTATTACCGAAGCAAGCCCCCAACACTGCCAAAAGGGAACATTTCTGGAGATGGGGCTGGGGTGAGAAACACATGCTGTGGAGGTAACATCACCATGAGAGGTTTTTCCCCAGGCTGCAGCCACTGGGTCCTCACACGTGGCTCAGCCAGGGCGACGGTGGTCCGAGCAGGGCTGGAAAAGCGCTGCCTGCCATGGGCTGCCCCTGCCACAGACCAGCAGAGCAGGGCTGGTGGCGGCTGGGCAGGAAAGGCCAGACAGCATCCCACAGAGGCCTGTTGGAAGGCAGCTGTTACTCTCAGCTGCGAATCACTGCCGCCCTGAGGAGAACCACGTCTTTGGTGGGGCTGAGGTCTGGCCACACCTCGCCTCGAAACAAGCTTTGCTGGAAACCAGTGCCAGTAGCTTAAACGGGCCAACTTTATTTCAGTGTAACACAACACTAAAGCTGCAGTGGAGGGGCAGTAGACAGTCACTTCTGACAGCATCTACTCTAAAGGCAAGTGAACAGTTTAAACACTATTTTTAATTGGAACCTAGATAAATATTTATAGAAACATAATGTTCATTTACTGCATGTTTTACTTGGTCCTGGGGCACAATTCTATATCTGTCCAGATATCTCTTATTACTAGAGGTAAATAAGATAAGCAAGATAAGGGCAAGAAGTGCTATTGTCATAATTTGCTGCTTCAAAGCAGAATTAAATATTTTTTGACACATAATGTGTTCTGATCAAGCTATTTTTCCATTTCATTTCCCTGAAATCACACTGTGATTAGGCCTCTGTCACAATGACAAATGCCTTTTGGATATTAAGCTACGTATCACAATGGCTATGTGCTGGCAAATGTCTGCTTGTATAACTGGTTTAGCATATGCAAATGCGTGCACGCAATGAAGAGCTCCTATTTCTGGAAATTGGAGCATTATGTTTTGTTTTCTTTTTGTGACATTGGGAGTAATCAAGTCTGCAAGTGCTTTCTTTCTCACGTGGACTGCAATTACCCAGTCTTCATCTACAATTTTTTTGCATTCTCATTCCCCATTTCAAACCTCTCCAGGCTCTGATTTAGTAGACTGTGTCCCAAGGGTGAATTCCCTCAGCCCTGTGTTTTCTTTAACTAAGGCACCTGCACTCAATGAGATGAGGCAGCTGCAGTAATACTAACAGTAAAACACACCAATAGAACAGTGAGATGTTCAAAGCAAAAGGCTACGGTCAGATTCACATTTTTAAGACCACCATTAATAACTGCCTCTTAGCAAAAAGAAATAATCATTTAGTAAAAATTTCAAATCATGATCAAGTTTTAGGACTAGTTGAGTTTTTAAAACAAGTAAGTTAGATTTCTGCAGTATGGCAGCTTACTCAGTTTTAACTGAGATTTCCCTGCTCCTAGCATAATCATTAACCCACATTTTCTAACGAAACTGGATTGGGGTATGGTTGCAATAGTGTAGAAGACATAACTGGCATTCATAAAAGTCAAGTGTAAACCTACATTAAACGCATTTTGTGTATATTAACCCAAAAACAAATGCAAAAGTACACTTAAGGAGAGGTTAAATCTGGTACAAACTGTCAGAAGGAAGAAAACTGTAATCACAGTTGACGTTCATTCTTCAGCTCAGCCCTAAGGCTGTGGATACGGTAGCACATCCAATATGCAACACTGCATCAAGTTCTCAGCACCTTTTAAATTCAGGCAAAACAGACTGCTTTCGGTGTTGACTGAAGAAAGATTGAATTTTCTTATTATTCGTAATATCTCTTCAGAACAAGACCTCCTATCCAGTCTTGTATTTTTTACATTATTAATTCATTTATTTTGTGATGGCATCAAGGAATAAACAAATATGACTCTCCTATTTCAAGATCTGACTTTTTTTTTTTTTTAAAGTGAACATCCATTAATTAGGCCTTGTACGTTCATTTTGGGGTAAAAAAACAGCAGTCTCATTTATAGAGATGGACTGTGTGGCTCAAAGCAGCGGCAAAACTTCAATGCACAGAAAGTCTACAGCAAAGATGGAAACAGAACAATTCTGCTAACTTGCAACATTTACTAGAATAGCTAGAATCTGCTTTACCTCCCCTTCCATTTTCATCTTTAAGCGTAACATTACAAATAACTAGGTAGAGACCAAGTTTACAAATAACACTGTTACTGTAATTCTTTTATCTAACAATTGGCAATTGTTTTCCTAGAGGCTTCTTCCTGCAATATTCTTTTGGCTTCTAATCTCTTAACAATGACTCATCTGGTAAATTCTGTTAAAATCATCTATCATCTAATTTACTCACCCAAAGCTTATCTAAGGAACACTAGCTGCCCCTAGCTGTATGGAATAGCAGCACAATATTAAATCAATTGCACATAATTAATCACATACAAAAATTCCAGTACTGTATAAAATATAAAACACCACAAGACAGCACTTTTACAGGAGACCTTTCTCAGTGGAATTTTATAAAGCATATTTCTTTTTAACCAATAGATTGTAATAAAGCTTTGGAGCACTTGAGAACTATCATGCAAATCACAGTCATAATTATTTCAGTTTATGAGAAAAACTATTGTGGCATGTCTTATTTTTTTGTTTAGGGCTCATTGCTATGGGTAGAGTAGACATTCTTTGTTATGTGTGCTCACGAGATACTGCATTTTCAAATTCCCTATCTCTCCTCCTAACTACTGTACGATCATTCCCACAACTATAGGCAAAATTCATGCTTATGATAAATATGGTTCAGAACTGAAATGGACATCTAGCAAGGAGCCTGGGCCTTCACCTTTCAAGTGTACCTATATGTACAGCATGCATGCGAAAGAGTTTGTGTGTATAAACTTGAAAAAATTTTAAACTCCCTAAAAAAATTTCAAGTTGCACTTTTTTCTTGTCCTTCCCTCTTACATTACAAAGTTAGTTCATGCTACTTTTGAACAACACAAGCATAAAAATATGGGCTTTTTCTCTTCTAAATCATTCATCTAGTAAGCAGCTTGTGACTTTTGTTAATGATTACAAGAAGCATCAAATAAGACTCAGGCCGACAGTCAAAAACAACAACTGAAGAATATGAGATGCAAGCAAGTAGATTCTAAAAGGTAACATATACCAATCTTTGACACATTTTTATACTCAGCACTAATCATTTACTCTCTGCTCATTCACATACACAGTTACCAATATGACCTTGATCTGTACTGACAATGCCCTTAATATGTAAGAGTTACTAGACCTCATTCCTGCACTTAAGAGGGTAAAAGAAAAGAACACATGAGAAATAACAAGCAAAACAAATAAAAAAATAAAAAAACAGAACACAGCTTTTAAGCACTGCTTAAAACATAACAAGTCTATAATCTATGGAGGATAAATTTGTTTTCCTCTACAGGAAGACAGCGGTCAGTAAGATGAAAATGCAACACCTGATGCATCAGGTAACACTGCCCATTGCTGGCTCACAAAACAGGTGCCCTTGTAGCTGTAACCACTGACTTAAAGATCAACAGAATGGAAGAGAAAGGATGAAAAGAGCTTTTATTTGATCATTCGCTTTTTCTGATTTGTGCAAATCTGAGTGTACTCAACCCAACATGAAATGCAACTTTACAGTAATTTTAAACTTTTAATTTACACTCATGATTTATAGTGATCTACACTAAAACTTTGGGTAAACCTGAGGGCAGTGTTTTCACTGCATTACGGTACATAAACCACAAATTTATACCAGTTATTAAAAAACCAAGTTGTGGTAGCCCAAAATACCTTATATAAGAAGAGCTATGCACAGGTAGGAATTAGTAGCTTTCTACATACTAACCCTGGGAGGTCTTCTGCAACTCACCCATTATGGAAATTAATGGCAATCAATGAGGATAGAAGATTAGGCATTTCTGAAAGTTACTTCTAGGTGCCTCTGTTTCTCAATTAGGCTCTTACACAGGTTTCAAAGTCTCAGGCAGGACAAAGAAACTCTTCACAGGCCATACTTGAAAGAAAAAAGAAAAATCTATGCACAATATATTCAGCAAGTGTTTGTTGTTGCTTCTGCCCTGATATCTCTTTTGAACAGGAATTTCATTAAGTATTTCTGAAAATTTCATCCTCCTAACATTAATTTTAGGCAGTAGTTCTCCTGAATTCTTACTTATTAGTTAGCTAGTTCATTAATTGCATATACCTAACACCACAGGATTTCCCTAAAGAATATTCACTCTCTTTCATATTTGGGTTCTTAACTTTTCTAGGAGTCTTCTGAAAATAGCTGGGCATCTTTTTTTTTCTTTTTTTCTTTTTTTTTTTTAAACAGAAAATATAACATTTCAGATTAATACATTTAGGAAAGATAAGACTTTAGCTTGGTCACTTTTATTAGAAAGTGACAGCATTAGGTTTGGGACCTCATGGGCTCACTGAGCTAAAATATGGGCTGGATCCAGAAAGAGAGAGAAGTCATAGTACAGACATATTGCATCATTACAAGGCAGAGAATCTAGGGGTGCCTAAGCATTCTCAGAAACAAGACTGCTCTCGCACCGTTTCTGACAATGCAGGTGACAAATCCCCACAGGAGGATGCAATGGGTTGTCATACGTGGAGGTCAAATATATCTAACATAGTGAGTCACCTCATTCTCAAAAAGAGACAGCTGGAACCACAGTTCATCACCTATGTGGAGTTCACAGAAAGATGACTGCAATCACAGATTTTTCTCAAGGGTGAAGCAGACGGCATGTGCATCTTCATCCACTGTTTATCAGATATGCCAATATTTTACCTTATGGAAACAAACTTTTTGTGTCAGCCTGACACAAAACACTAACACAACACTAAAATGGCAGCCGTCCTCCTAAAGAACATGACACCCCAGTTTGCAGCTGTGGATATTAGATTGCCAGATTTTACCCTACCATTGGTTCTGTTCATTGTGACTATCCTATTTGAGTACTCGGCAACCCTGTTCCTCTTACTACAATTGCTTATGAAATGGCTCAGAAAAATCTGACAGCTACCAGGAACTGCGACACCATAGTTTCTCTGCAGGAAGAACATAAACCATGCTGTTGATCAGATAAAAAACTGGAATTGTCCCTCTTCTCCCTAGCTTTGGAATTATTCTTTTGTCAATAAAATTAACTATATTCCAACTGCTGGTCTTATTCTTTTCCTTTAAACTGCATGGCCTATGCCCAGCCCAGAGCCGGAGGAATGGTAGAGAAGAAACTCTGAGCAGCTGGTATACCGAAAAAAAAAAAAGTAGCAGAAGATTTTACTGTGCTTCGCTAAAACATGCTGTTCCCTGACAAGATTTTATTTGGTTCCTAGAAAGTAGGATCAGGAACAGATGAATTTGAAATGGGCAAGAAAGCATGCAGAAGATATAGCTCCTGGTAGGCTGAAGGCAGTGGCAGTAATCTTCCTGAGCTTGGAAACACTACTGTCTAAAAGGAGCAGCTTGAGTGGGATTCAAGGGCTAACTTCAGCAAAAAGCCAGGAGAGGAGAAAATACAGCCCCAAGCCTGATTATGAAGGAAGCACAGAAACACTGATCCTAGAGCATTCAGGACTGGAGAAGGACAAAAAGACCATCTTAAATTCAGCTCAGAGGCCCAGGAGACGGTCACTGGAAAACCAAACAGAAAATACAGCAGAGCAGAGCAGGCGAAGTCACCTGCAGATGGTGACTGAGCTAGTCTCAGGTTGAAATACACCACATACCATTTAGGACACTTTCAAAGTTTCATGAAAACTTCCTTCCTTCATACAGTTCCACACAGCAGTAGGTAAAATAGATGCTTGCTCTGTAATAAGCATATAGAAGGCAATACTTTACGCTCTGGGCCTCATTCAAAGTCGAAGAAACTCACAAGTTTTAGTTAAAACTTTGTATACAAAGAGAGACGCGTTCAAAACAGTACGTTCCTTCTGTAGCAGAGCATTCATATCATTTTTATCTTCACCAATAAAAATGAAATAACAACAAAATAAAGATTTGATGGTCTTCAGATAATAATGTTACTGCTAAAACATCCAGAACCTAACATCCTTGAGTTTTAAATAGCTACTTTTTTGCTAGCAAATCATCTATTATTTCTGAACCCCACATTTTTGTCTTGGGTCTTCTTCCACTTTTTTTCTTAGAGAGAGAAATGTGGATTTACATTTAAAAAAAAAAACTTACTCAGAAGACTTTATTTAGAGATTTTCTGAAGCTACACAAATCCAATGAGACCTCAGAACTACCTAATGATGCAATACCCATTCTCAAGCAAGTTAAGCATCTGCACGTACGTAAGCAAGCATCATGCAAGGATAATCAAGGTAAGAGGAAAGCCCCTATTCTACGTCTTGTATTTATCCCTAGAAGAAATGTTAGCTAGTGATGTTTCAGAGTGTTTTTTTCAAATTCTCTTCTTTGTAGCATGAAAATGTTCACTTTTGAGAAAAGGCCATGTAGTAGTGTAGCACTTTTTATTTATACATGGTTCTGAAATGAGATCAGCTGCTTGGACAGGGAGCTGCCTAAGGAGTTTGCTGTCTGCTTCTCTGCCTCTATCTCAAGTCAAGCCTTGCTGCAAAATGGAAATATTATTACAGATTTCCAAAAAAGAAAAAAAAGGATTCTACTACAAGCAGTTTAGTTCATTTCAGAGCAAAATGTAGCATATGAGTAAAAAAGACAAATGATGTTCTGAATATAACCTTGACTCCATTCTCCCCTCCAGATAACCCATTTTGTAAATCACTTCCTATGATTTGGCAAAGCTGGAAAGTCAGCATCAGGGCAGGTAAATACTGATAAAATATGAATCATTAGGCTAGATATTGGTCAAAGTCAAAAAAGTACATCTCAAAGACATATATTTTCTTACAAACTGAGAAATATTTCAAATCACATCTGAGCTTGAGTGGAACAAAATCTTTACGGAAGGTTTATCAGTTTTGTTCAAATTCCTGAACCCAAGAGAAAATCTCCCAGAACCTAACTTTGAGGTTGCTGCATAGTGAAAAGTTGTTAGCTGATATTTCTCTTCTTTACAGTTAACAGACTGAATGGATTATTAAACAGTGAAAAACAGAGCATAGGGAAATAGCATCAATATCACTGCATATGCTGCATCCAAGTGTAACGAAAGGGCTTTGAAGCTGAGCAAATCCTCTTGAAAACACTTGGCTGAGTTCTGTCTTGGGAACAAAACCCTAACTGAACTCAGCTTTGTTTAGGTTAGGATTTGCACATAGCCTTTACCATTAGGAGTTTATAATTCACTCACAAAAACTGAGAACATTTACAATAATGTGATAAGGCCCACTCCTATTAAATACTTTTCATTTAACATTTGTTTAGTTGCCTAAAATTGTGATAATAAAGGATCTTGGTTTTAGCTTTACTGCCTGCCACCTAGGGGATATGAAAAGTTTGCCAGACTAAGCACTTTACAGTGACTGTAGTTGGGAGTAATACTAAAGGGAGTAGGATTTTCTACTTGTTTTTTTCAGACATAAAAGATAATGACTGTTAGGGCAACTTTACGGAGCAGCTCTTCATATGAGCAACAGAGTGGAGAAAGACTGGAAAGAGCTGTAGAAACAAAGCAGGACAGAGGCCTGCATTGCTGAAGGAGAAAGACATAAGAAACAATAAAATACAGTCTAGCTTCAGTGCACTTACGAGAGGAGATGATGTCCTAGAGAGGGTTTGAAACTAATCACAAGGATCAAATGACTGGACAGGTCAGAAAACAAACATTCCATTTCAATAAAAAGGTTCACGGCTGAGAAATATACTCTGTTCTGTACAAGGACAAAACAGAAGTCTTTCAAAATTTTTCACATAAAGGCAAGAGGAGACATAGTCAAGAAAAGCAGTCAGTGTTAGGTTGCTCATTTGGATCCGTGTTTTCCATATCCTAAAGCCTCTCTCCCTCCAGCTTGGAATAGGAACACAGATCAGTCACCTACACCCCCAATGAATACCAACACTGCTGAGAGCCCTTTGTAGTGAGAAAAGGTCCACCAGAATTTCCTCGGCATTTTCTATTTTGAATTCTCTTTCTGACAGCTTTCACAATGCCGTGGTCACGCTCTCTGATACTTTTAGTTTAACTTTCTGTTACCAAAGAAAGAATATGATGTCATTGAAAGGGCCCAGTACATCATCTGCTTTTTGTACTCATCATGAAAAAAGAAAATCAGTTGGTAACTTCAAAAATACGTTAAGTTCTACTCCTTTCTTAAAGCTGTAAAGAAAAAAGACCTGGATACACCATACTGGCCACCCCAAACACACTTCTGCACTGTTATCTCTGAGAGTGAGAGGCACTGTGACACAAGCTAACCCTCTTTTGCTGTTCCCTAACCAAGACTTGAATAGGCTACAGTTAAACATATCCAGAATCACAGATACGAAGGTAGCTTGAACCTCCTTGCATATAGATTCCCTCAGAACCTCTCTTGGGTGTAGCTGGATAATTTGTTATGCTCTGGTATTACAGATTGCCTGACAATAATAAAAGTTAAGAGATGCTTACTTAAGTGTGAAATACATCAAATATGGTTTAAAAATCACATTCTGCATAAATTTCCTTTTTGAAAATAAGAGCTGGTTTTCCCTCTCTCTGCTATTCACATCCATGAATATTATTCACATCCTGAAAAGGATGACAAATGTAACAATAGTGTCCTGTCCTCTGTCACTGCAGAAGCCATCCTGGGGAGTCAGTTTCACCCGCAGAAAAACCCGGTTGGCTTTAACAGAGTTGCATATGGCCAATGTCAATGGAGGTTTACCAGGATAAATTTGATATAGCTTCTTTATTCTGCAAACAGTATTTCAAGACAGGGATTGAAATGCAGCTGGATGGAGCCAAAGTTAGTCTATTGCCTAAAAAATGTGTCCAAGTAGACAAATATTTTAGTTAATGGACTAAAATTAATTGAGAAATAAATTAGTCATGCTACATTTGCAATCAACCTGCATGCATAAAACATTGGAAATATTTTGAGTAATCAAAACAACCCTGCATGTTTAACAGCTCACTTCTTTCAATTAAAAGAATTTACCTTGAAAAGGGAGGAGAGTAAGAAAACATTATTCTTTTGCACAGTAATATGTACTCCTCTAAGTCCACCTTTTTAAATTCTGCATACCCCCACTAAAAGTCTCTTGAAATATCTGCATTAATTTTTTGCTTCATATGTCTATTCCTGAAGCAGACAAAATAAAGACTTTAAAGAATGCAGTGACTTCACATTAAAAATTGACTAATTTTATAAACTGGTCCTAAAACTTGAGCTCATCTACCATAGCCAGGTGAAAGAAAAAATGTTTTCATTTCAGAATCACCTTTTACTATATAAATAACTTCTGAGAATTTGAGAACATTTCTAACAGTGACAACATTAAGAGCTCAGTTATAAGCCTGATAAGGGATAACATGCACACATGAGATACTCGTCTACTGAGAAGGCTCAAGTTTAAATGTCATTGTATTAAAGAATATTAGTTTGCATTTTAATCAATTTTTGTCTTATTTTCACTAAATAGAAGCCACTTATCTCTTTGGATGCTCCCTCTCCCTTTCTGAAGTCTGTATTACCATGGCCTTAAGGCATCAGTGTTCAGTTGAGCTGGATAAAGACCACTCAGGTAAGCCTTTGCGTGCTGTAATTGTACCTCTCACTGCATTGTAGACACAGCTACGAAATGAGAAAGAAAGAAAGTACTCCCTTACCCAGTTTGCTTTTTAGATCCGTTTCTCTCTAGGAAATGATTTATTCTCCTTCTAATTGCAACTAGAAATTACTCTTCTTGAAATGCTCCACAAAGTTTGCACATAACGTAATTTTATATCAGCTGCAGGCGATTCTGTGTATCCAACAGTTAATTTGAACAGTCATCCAGTCAGCCTTATATAGACCTCAGTCCCCTTCCCAGTACCAGAGAGGCATATTCTTTCACCACATGAGCTGGCCCCAAGCACACTATGATATTTATCCATCCGTACAATATTTAGTCAGCCGATGAACATGTGGGGCAGCACATGGATTGCTTGAGCACTGTTCAGCACGAAAACTCACCTTTAGAGTTTATTAATACTAATATCTGATGGGCAGGGGGATTCATTTGGTGACATTGTCTCTGCCCATAACAAACTAAAATAATTGCCATGAGCATTTGGATGGAAATCTTTGCATATAACTATAGTAACACAAGTTATGAGTGTAGAAATCTGCATTTGAGAGGAAACATGTAGTTTTCGCATTGGTCATAAGCACAACTCTATCCACTGTATTCCATGCTTTTGTGGGCTCTTGTAAAAACCAAACAAGATGTATTTTTCATTACTGTATATATCTATGCCAGTATATACTTCCAAAAACATATTTTACCCCTCATACAAGTGCAAAGTTTTATAAATAGATCTCTACCATCTTGCTTTCTTCCCAGAATGGGATTTTACAGGTGACAATTAACCTGCTTGACAGAAGGAATTTTCTGTAGCAAGTGTCACAAATTTATCCTTACAAGACTTTGATCACCATTCTTGGTAATAAAAACACAAATGAAAATCTTATGATTGCCACTCCTCCATTTTCAGACTGAGAAACAGATTGTTCTGGTTAACAAGTAAACGAGCAATCGGCAGCAGGTTTCAACACTTAATTAACTTAGTAGTTCTGCAAAAGCAGCACTGGGATGTCACCTTCCTCTCACTGTAGCCTTTGCTCTAGCCACAGAAAAACAAGCTGCAGTTACCTGAGATTGCTCTCAGAAATTCATTAACATTTTGTGCACCTCATATCCATACACCAAGGAAACACTGCCAACGCTACTAAACTTTATGAACTGGAGAAAAATGACAATGATCTAGTTCCAAAGCAAGTGAGCGCCAGAATTTGAAATTGCTCTAAGATCTATTTTAACGAGGTTCTCCTTACCTGTAACACATGCTCAATATAATTTAATTTTCTGTTTATTTTTTCCTTTATTGAGCAAACTGTCATTTTCCGTATTTCTTGCTTTCCAGAATTAATAAAGATGATTATCCGTGTGCTACAGTGGTCCTCTGAGACATGCGAGGTAAGCGAGTGTGTATAAACACCTGCCTGACTGAAGGAGAAGGAATTCCTCTCTAGCTGTGCAAGAGTGAAAAATGCATGGCCAGACACAAACCCCAGGCGCCTATGCTTTTGCAGGCTCTTGGCAGTAAACTGAGTCACCTGCAATCTCGAGAGCACCAGCCTCGTTCTTGCAATTCTCTACATAGCCAGTTACTGATAATAATAAATACTGGGGTAACACATTTTCAAGAATACTTTAAATTACAATGCCAAGAGTTAATCCTTTCCAGAAATTAATAACAGTAGCACGGTCTTGAGTAGAAATTATACAGTAGAGCTAAAAAAGAAAGAAGCACAGTTGGTTTTCTTACTTTTTCTTATTTTTTCTTATTTTCTCTTTGATGAATCCTTGGTTAAAATCAATATACTGTGGAAAGACAGACAACTGAATCAACAGCAGTGATTATGGGGCACGCTGATCTGACTAATGTGTTATTAACCACAGATTTATTATTCTGATTTGGGAGTCTACCTACTTCCCTCAGAGTGAAGAGTTTTAACTAGCAGCCCAGGACTGCCTGCTTTTGGCTTTTCTTTTTGATGCAATGCTGCCCCCATCTGGAAGCACACCCTGGAATCTATTACTGTTTAAAGCACTTACCTTCTGTCCTGAGGCATCGTAATTGTATTCACGAAGCTAATAAAATATATCTTCCAGTATAACATACTTTGTGCAACATGCTTAATGGCTCTCAATTCTAATTCAAAATTTATGGAAAAGCATTTAAACCTAGAAGTCTGAAAATCAAAGTTATTCTTACTGTGCATACATATGCTGCATTAAGTGTAAAGTAAGTGTACTTTGGAGTGTTATTGACACGAGATGCTAATTATTTTTAATTCCAAATTTTACTGAAAACAGAACACAGGAATTTCAAGACAATTTTTATATGAGCTGACCACTCAGGAAAAGGTAAACAAGAACACAGCAGTAACTATATTTGATAAAAATATATAACTTAAATACATAATCAATACAAAAACACATCATATCTTTTCTGATGTTTTTCATATATATTACCACAATACACTAAATGCAATGAATACGTCAAAGTAACTCCTGGTATATGGAGTTAAGCATTATTCTCAGGTGCAGGCAAAAATGAAATTAAATCCTTTTCCTTTTTTTGCTTCAAGTGAATGAACATTTAAGATGAATAGCTGGCACGAATGTTTACTAAACATTTTGGCAAACATGAATTTATCAATTAATAACATACTTCAATATACGAATCATAATGTTGTTTTTCCAAATAGCATATAACTTATATGCTGATCTCTAGTTACGCATTTTTTTTCCTTGCCTCATGTTAATGGCCGTATGTTCTCAACAGAGCGACAACGAGTATCTGAAGAACTTGCTAGGTCCCCAGATTGAAATCACATTGAAGGTTTGTTATGTTATTTCTCAGTTTTATCAGCCAGCAGATGAGGTTTCAGAGGACTTCAGAAAGAGAGAACAATTCCAATTCAGCTCTCACCAACTAATATTACCTTGAGCTCTTCAGCACCCACAGGAGACTATACAACAGAAAACCCACTGCCCTGACTTTCCACAGCCCTACAGGAAAAAACATTTGGTGTTTGAGTTTGAGCTGCATTCACCAGAACGACCATTCAATGATAAAAGAACCTTGACCATGTAAAGCGTTATCTCTTATTCTAATTTTCCTCTTACTGAATCTGGAGATACAAACTCTTTCCCCCATCAAAGCTGTATTAAACGCATTATGGCACAGAGGGAGGGCTGTCACGGAGCTGACTGTACTTCCTGTTCCAGAGGAAGACAGATGCTGCCCCACTATGTTAACAGGCAAACCTTGCGTTCTTCGTAAGCCATTGGGGCACAAACCTCATATGCTGCCCAAACAATGCAAAGTGCAGATCCTATACTGAACAGTCCCACTGGCTTCTGTGGGAAGAACAAACATTTATTTGTATGTGGACAAACAGCAGACGCTGTCTGATTGAGGTCTGTATCCTTCTTTGGCTATTCGTCCTCAAAGAAGTGCAATCCCTGTATGCAGCAAGCTGCAGGCCAGTAAGAACTCACTAATGCATTGATTAGACATTTGGGATGAACAAATATGACCACAAGCGCTTTGCACATTCAAGGACTGGACTAACTGTTGCGGGGGATTTTACCACATGAACGGCAGTACAAAAAGGAGGAAACAAGGTACAAACCATAGCTGTCTCTCGTAAAGCATATGTGGAGCTCTTCTCACCCACATACTTAAATGAAAGATCTAAACTTTAAGATCTTATTATTGCTACCGTCAAGATTACCTGAAAATACTACAGATGTTAGCAAAACATTCCTTTATGTTGATACTTCAGGTAATTTAGATATATTTTTGAGGCTATCCTTCAGATATTTTTTTCCAAGGTGTAAAAAACATTGCCTACATCAGAAATACATGCAGTATCTCCCTTCAGATACTATAAACTAACAATAAAAGCTCAGCTTCAGAACAGCAGATCTAAGCTTGTAAAAATGCCTAGGGATAAATGTACCACCTTTCTGTATAAAACAGGACAGCAAAATACTAAACCCTGAACCTGGACTATTTTATACTGTGACGAAGCTATTGTTAGAATACACTTCATTCAGGTTTCTTGAAAACTTAGCTTTTCATTGCAGTGTAAGTGCATTTATTGTTACATTCTAAAATCTACATAAAGTTTATGACTTTTTTTTTTTTTTAACTAATGCTATGATAAATATTTGGTAGAACATTATAAAGCAGCAAGCAAATGATAATTTTACCTTCTGCTCTGTGCTGCTATAATTACCTCCCTTAGGAGCACAACCTAGCCTTTTGTCACTTTGATAGCACTGTTACTCTCAAGCAAAGCAGTAGAACAGCTAAAGGAGATGGATGCATATGTAAAGAGCTTTTAATCACAGACATGAAGATACCTAACGCCACAGTGTAATTCTTCAGAATAATGTGACTGTGGCTCCAGACCTGAAATATATTTTTAAATTCTCTAAACTACTGACAGAAAGAAAGCCTTAGGAGTTCTTATTCTGTTTTAGACTAAAAAGATATTTATATATAAAACACCAAACTAGAAGTGCAAGCAACGAAGAAACATCACCAAAGCAGCAACAAAACCATGAAAAGCAATCAGCCATTATATACAGGATATATTTACTCCTCACCATTATCACTGTGGGGTTGATTTCCTTTTCATTTCTAATATAATTTTCAAAACTTCTGTACAATCTGGATACAATGTAACAGAATCAATGTCTTTTTCCTCCTCTTACCTCGATAACTTCTAAGTTCTATAACTCCTTCTTTCCGCAACCTTATGCAATTTACTGTGATATGGCCATAAGTACGCACCTCTAGTTCTTAACTCTCCTTTAGGAGGGGGCAGGGGGTGTGCACTGTATGAAGATTAGATATTACTCGCTAGAAGTCTGGTACCACATAATTTCCCTTTGTTAACAAAGTAATTACTCTCATCTTAAAATCATCCCCCCTTCAAGATGGTAGAGATCACAAAAAAAAAAAAACCACACACAATAGTGCAGCACTGCAGGCAAAAAATGCTAAACCTACCAAAACAAATCCATTTTACATAGATCTAGTGTGAATTTTCAGAATTTAATCTCAATCTTTTCCTTTAATCATAGGGTCATTTTCTAAACAAAATGTAAAAACTAAGTGTAGCACATATGTAGTATCAGTATACAATGTTTGGGAATATAAAAATTCATTTGCAGGAAGGTTATAACTTATAAAAAGATATTTCTAGAAGTAGGCTGTATTTTTCCTCTGTAAGACAGATCTGCCTTCCGGTTATTTAAATTCTATATTTTATAAATGGATTCTACATTACATGGATTCTAGATTACATGAAGAATAAAGGTTCAAAAACAAAATCTAATGAGTAAATTAGCCAGTTAAATATCGTACTATATGATTTCAGAAACTATATCAATCTAATTAGGAACTCTGATGTTACACATCCACAAGGCCAAGATTTGGCATTTCCTGGCTTCTGAACGCTTAACTGAGCAATCTTAACATTGTTTTAAGGATAGTCTTGCTGTTGACCTATTAATGAGCAGAACGCTGCTGATTTAAGTAGTATTCACAGAGTACTACTTTCACAGAAAACTTGGCTCATTATGGACCTCTGGTCACCTTAATATAATAATAATTACTACTTCTGGAAGGTCTAGGAGATAAAAGATAAATTTTTGTTTAAAGTCCATAGTAATACTCTCATTGACCTCTGTGTCTAGTATTCCATCTCAAATTTTAAAATTGTTAGTAAATCAAAAATAGAGTACTCTGAAGTAGAATGTGAGATTTATAATTAAATCAAGTAATCTCCACAAACCCCCTAAATACTAGGACTTAAATGCTGATTTTTTTACAGCCTTTTGGGGGAGGTCTGAGGGGAATAACCTTTAGCATTCTGGTTGCTACTGTAGTTCAGTTTCACAGAAGACAAGCATTTGTAGTTAATTGCCACCCTCAGTCATATTTGCATATCACTTTTCCTAAAACACTTTCAAACACTTCTTAGAAGATGAAATTCAGCTTTTATTTTGAGCTTGCACTGAATACTATCAACTGTAACGTGTGCTCATAAATATATACTTTCATGACAATGACCTGAACATTTCTGATTTCACAGGTCATTGAATTGGAAGTGTGATGAAAGGATTTGACTGGACCAGTGCTAATGAAAACAATAAGTTATCAGTTGATATGAATCAGCAGGTAAGGACATACTCCATTATCACTCATATCCATTGTCCCAAAGAGAGCAAATCACCACCTTGCATTCTTCTTCCCTGGCGATACATATTGTGTTACATCCACGGCTGCATAACAGAATCATGCACCCAGAAGTTCAACTACATTTAAAGAGAGTCTTGAGATTTCTGCTCTCTAAAATGATCTTCTAATACGTCTCCCTCCACTGAACGGAGGAATGTTTCATTGACATCACTTCACAAGGATTTCTCTCGGAATAAAATGTTGTCTATTCAGAACAACAAAATTTGTCTACAATCTTTTAATTTCACTTTTTTCAACAGCCAAAATCACAGTAATACACGCTTAAGCGAGAGCACATGAATTTTATTTTCCGACATGTAAAAACGTACTAATTTACCAACAGAACATAAGGATGCTTCCTCTGCGAAATTTATCAGTCATAGTTCAGAATTTGTGGGAAAACTCCAGTTTTTCCTACTCTGCCACCACAATAAAATGGCAAGTTCCTCATTTCCTTTTTATAACTGAGGTTTCTTTTTTCAAAAAAAAAAAAAAAAGAAAGGAATGATAATGGCAGAGATATGAAAGGCTTCATAGGTGAAATATCTCTGTAGATCTTTAATATGTCTTGATGTAGCTTCATTTCAAATAAAAATTGATAATAAGATGCTCTTCATAATCTAAATGCTTGCCACTGAAGGTGCCAATAGAAGGTTAAACTTCTGTTGAGCTAAATGAATCTGCATTTGTGGGATTCGGCATTTATGTATACTACCATACAAAAAGCATTTGGTGAGTCCAATTCAGAACTGCATTATTACTTTATTTTGCCAGTCGATCAAGGAAACAACAGTGGTATAAAATTTAAGATCCTCTGGCCTCTTCTCATGTGCCAGGACAAATGTGGTTCAGAGGTAGAGACTTTAAAATGTTTGGACTGAACAGCTGAAAGCATACTCCAGGCTAGACAGCTTCAAACTTCTCTCTTAGAAATTAGCTTGGTATTTGCTCTTAAGCACAGCAACTCACATGTGCCAAACTAATCTGAGGACATAGCAGCCTCCTGGTCCTGTCCATAGACCTGCCACAATAGTTAACAATAGTGAAGAGAGGACTAACCACAAGGAGCAAAACGTTTTCACATCTGTCTCTTGATAATTTGCTTATATCTTTCCTGCTTACAGAAGCAAATGCATTCAGCTGATTTAGAATTAGTGGATACAGCAAAAAGTATGGCCTTTCAAAAACCACAAAAAAACCTAGTATGGAAGAAAAGTTTTGCTATTTGACAGCCTACGTTTTAAAAGCATTTCAATCCTTGAAATATAAGAGAAAGTACAGACGAAAAAAGAATATAGCCAATTAACACTGCAACATTAGATAATGGCCTACAACCAACACCCTGCAGCACTTTAGGTGGAGGTAATCAAGGAAAATCCTGAGTATGAGCTTGTAACTATGATTTTTGTGCAACTTGATTGAGTACCTGAAAGAAAATTTAAAAAGCCACCTGTGAGAGGCAGAGAAGGATCCCCGTCTGTCAGGCTCTAACACTAACCAGTTTCAACATACACAAACTCAAACAATTTCAGTCCCGTAAATAACCAGTCACACTTAACACTCCCGTCTTTAAAAGCCAAAAAAAAAAAAAACAGTCCTAAACCAATACTATGTAAATCAAGGTTGTCTGATGGTCAGTGAGAGCACCTTCCACATGCAAGGATGTATCTTGGCAGTTTTAGTCTTGTGTTGTTTTGCTCAGCTCTTTATACTGATGTTACTTAATTACCTAACATGTCCTACTCCATCTCCTGGCCTAATGTTCAGCAAGTACTCCATACAGAGAAGCAAAGCCAGGAAAAACTAGCATCTCTTGTGCCCATGTTGTGTCAGATATGCAAGACAGTTACAAACAGTCTTGTAGCTACAAAAATTTTAGGTCCTGTCAACCTTTATTGTAGCATATAATCTGGCTGGGTGTTTTTCTGTTTTAACAGGCATCACCATACAACCAGGTAGTCTGATTCTGCATTTTCTAGCAAGCAACATTTCAGCAGTTCACCGAACCATGCACTAGAACAGTCCCTGGATGCCCTGCATTGCTAGGTCAATTCATACGGATCAAACTGATCTATTATCTGTATGTACATTTTGCCCTTAAGGTAGATTTTATGCATTGTTACATGCTTAGGAGTGACACACTAGCATGTTATTGCTAGACTGTGTGAATAATAACCAGAGACCATCATGCAATTAATTTTACAGCATTCACAGCCAAGGCCTTTAACTTTCTTTAAGAGTATTAACACGTGTAACACTCTTTGTCAGATACTGAATGGTGCCAAATATTATTAAGCTTATCCTTTGTTTAATGGCATCATTTACTTTCTTTCAGGGAATCTAGCCTTTCCTACATTATTTCCATACTTTGATTTAGTTGGGCTTTTCTCTCTACATTGTATTCTATCTAAAGCAGTTCCTGTTTTTCTAAGATATCATCTCTTCTTGAATTTTAGGTTTTGACATGTTTTCAGCCCTAGAATATGTAATTTCACTTCCTTAAGCACTCCCATCTAACTCTCAGACATCTTTAGTAAGCCTGTTCCCCAAATGTGCAAGCTGAGACACAAACAGCTGCCTGTGCCCCACACGACTAGGTTGTGCAACCTTTATGATAACCTTAGTTACAATGCACACGTTTCTGCATGACTGGGCAAACTTATAAGTAAATACAAGTTTCATTTGTGTTCAAGGCGATAATTTAGTCACTAGATAGAACTCCCTATGGAAGACTTCTCGCGATTACTTTCCTTTGCTGCACAAAATACATTTTCTTTCTCATCAGTTATTTTCCATTCTTCAGGCTTTGGCACACCTTTCTTACTTCTCACAATTACCCATACAAAAAACAGACACTGACTAAGACTGTGGGTTTTTTGATCATTTGTAAAAAGTAATGTAGGTGACTTCACAAACTTATTTTGAGCACAGTGTAAGCTTCTTCTTGGATTAAGTGTAACATTGTCCTATTTTTTCTTCCAAATTTATGGTTTGATCTAATTCTGTTCAGCAAACAAAGTCTCATTGCTTTTTTCCATAGCTAACCAGAATCTTCCAGCAGTCTTTTTCTTTCCTCGGTGCTCCATTATAACATGGATTCCACGTAGGGGTTCCTGCATACTGTCTCAGATCTATCAAAATATTTCCAAAGTTTCTATGTCTCTATTTCTCTTTGAAATCTCTCTGAAAAAAATTTTTCTACAAAGCACAGTATCATTCCCCTTTCTTTAACATAGTTCGATAAGTGGATCGCTTATCATTTTACTATTAAATAAATCCTTTGCAGGAACGTCACTGATTAAGAGATAACGTCTATGCTTGATCCTCCTCCAATTGTCTGCAACACTTCCTGAGTGATTGAGATACTCTGAGTTTTTAATTGTTATTCCATTCTCTTTCTCATCCAGCTTTTATCATACCCTATTTCTATTTCCAACCTTGGTAACTATTAAAGAAAATTCTGAGTCAGAGCCAGTACCAAAGAGGAGCCTTTGTTCTAACCACAGGGAAACCAACATTCAAAAAGAAAGTAAGAGAAAAGTGATCTTCTCTCTAGTCACACAGCTGCAGGTGTTTCAATCGAGAATGTTCCAAGCCAAACAATACATACATAAATATCACTTTCAAATAGACTTGCTTTAAAAAAAAAAAAGAAAGAAAGAAAAAAGAAAAAAAGAAAAAAACAGCCAGGAAGGGTGAAAAAACCAAATGCATCTTTTGGGCCACATTCCAGTGATACTCACCAGTACTATTTATGCAACATGAAAGAGTGACTAGATCTGATCCATCTCTGATCTCCAGTGAGATCCCAAGCAGCTGAGAAGAGGCTCTCTACCAGCATAACCGACACACACACGTTTTGTTGGACCAGGCAGTTGCCACCGTATTATCACACCTTCTGCAATTACACAATTTATTTTCTTACTGAAGCTGAACAACCAACGCCCTGAACGATGTGAGATTTACATTTCCTGTGTTTCTTTTCAGCACTATTGCCTCAAAGATGCTCACAAGAACACAGGATTTTGTGTGTGTGTGTGTGTGTGTGTGTGTGTGTGTGACTTTTCATACTCAACAGAGAATGCTGAGCAGTCAGTCCATCCTATACTTTTCAACAGAGGGCTGCAACTTTTCAGCACAGAGATACACTTCAAATGTATTTCAATAGAATGTAAGGCAGCATAGGAGGGAGGATCATTGCTAAGAATAAAAGCAGTCTAAACAGTGTTCGTCAGGATTCAAAATATAAGTAACTGCAAATATGATGTGAAATTACAGAAAATGATGAAGGGAGCATTAAAAGGTTGTGGACTTTCAGCAATAGGATTGCTTATATAGGAATATTTTACCATTAAAATACCCATTCTATTAACATGCGTAGGCAGCTACTTTCTTAATCCTTTTTAATAGCATTTAGACACCTTTTTGCTGATTTCGGGGAGCTTAGTTCATCCTACTGAACAACAAGACAAAAAAGCAGTACGCGCTAGGAAATACGAATGTTGTAATGCCTTTCACCAGGAAATTTGCAAAATGAAAAGGATTCTCAACAGCTTTCACCTAAGAACAAGTGATAGAAGCAGCTAACCTTTATTTTCTATTTCTGTTTAATTATTTTAAGCTAAGAAACACAGCGTTTCCTTATTTACAAAGTACAGAATGGTTTAAAACACTGTTAAAAGCTACATTCTTAACAGTACAGTACATGCCCTATCTTTACAACAGCAAAATGACTGTTTCTGGATGCCCCTATACTTTAATGCTGCACTGGGGAACCACAGTGACACAAATGTTGCTTAAAGTCACTGATCTAATGACACTGGTTCATATTTTGGACTTCACACTTACTGTGTAACTCCAAGCAAGCATCACTATGCCTCAGATTTCTCTGGGTTAAAAAGAGACAATAGTACTTTCTTCTCCCCAAATTGTTGGTCCAATGGAACTCTATATTCTGAGCAAGTACTGCAGCTCATTATATATCTACAACATGTAAAAAATGAAAACACATATGATTTCCTACCTCATACAGTACAGAAATATACTACGCTGGTTTAAGTACATTATTACTCCTTAAGTTTTCTTCTTTACATTCTCCTTGGAATATTACACTCACACAAAGTTATATACTAGCTATTAGGTATAATATGGGTAAGTCAGAAGATAATAGTACTGGCAAGGCTTTAATGGGCCACATCCCTGCCCTAAGTCAACAGCAAGAATACCTGAACCATTCTGAGAAACACATGTCTAATCTGTTCTTATATCTATTGACCGAGACTCCAGAACTTCCCCAGACAGTCTGTTCCCATGCGTCTCAGCTTATGACCAGAAAACTCATCCAATTGTGTAAATTCTCTTTGCTGCAATTTTGGTCACAACAGGGCAAAAAAAGTAACTTGTTAAATGGTAGCTGTGCTGGATGAAGTTCTGAATGCGAGTGCTCAGCTGAGGATTTCCCACTTCATTGCAAAACTTCATTAATGTCATATAAGCAGTTTTAGAGTCCATAATCCCTACATGCAAGTTATACAAGCTACATGCTTTACTATGCACTGTCACAGATTTTCAGGCTTGACGGTATACTTGACAGCCTGACCAAAAGAAAACAAAAAAACCCTCCAATAAACAAATGAAAAACAGATTATAAGGATAATTCATTCCTGAGAATTACAAAGAACTAGCAGTTCTCTGCTATAGTTCTATAGCAGTTACTATAAAGTAATAAGGTAACGGTCTAGGAAGACTTTTCTCCAAGCTCAGGTATGAACTTCAACACAAATAGCTCAAAATGAAAACCAATCATGGGGAGAGGGGAAAAAAAAAAAAAAAGTTCTGCATTTAGAAACTTTCCCTTGAGGAGCTCAGAATCAGAATGAATTGACTCAGATTTCAAATGCTGCTAGAGGGACACAGGGAGAGGTGCCCCATGTCAGTGATCCTGCAAAGTAGCTTCCTGTCAGTTGCAAGGTCTTTCCTTGTGAGGGGAAACAAATATTTAACTAAATACAGAACATGCTTCTTATTCTCTTCAGGAATAACTGATTTAAATCAGCAAGGACAGCGAAAACTAGCAGCCCACAAAGAATCTAATAAGCTGCAGAATCTTGACCAAAAAAAAAAAAAAAGGCAGTCAGAGTTTGGATTTTGCCTTGAAAAAATTATGAACACCACATATTGATTCTGGCAGTTTTATTAAGTGCTTTATATTAAGGTCAGTAAAATTCTGCAGGTGCCAGACATTCATTGGCAATATTTTTGTTGTTTTTAAAGCACAATCTGATTTACTACTAGTTCCAGCTCTGTTCTTGTACGAGCTGTACGCCAACTGGGCTTACAGGGTGGGAATGTGAAAACCAACAACAACTTTGTATCTAGCAGCTTTAATCCACATAAAGCCAAAAATCAATTTTTAATTAGAGAAATAGCTTGGGAAATCTTGTTCTTACACTACGTTCCTGATCCTGTGGAAGTTACTAGCAAAGTTGCCATTGACTTTAAAGTATATAGGGTTGAACTTGGTGTCTCCGTCCTCAGACCCTTTCCCAGCTCTAATTTGTCTAAGGCTGGGTCTCAATGGGGGAAAAAAAAATGTGTATTTCTATCACGTTTACTCAACCAAATGGGCTTGATATGATTGAAAAGCTCCATTTAGAAACAGGCTAGAAAATCTAAAACCATGTTAGCTGGCCAAACTACAGAACTATTCAATCATATTAAGTTCATTCAGTTGAGCTAAGAAGGCTGAAAGACTCCCATATGCTTATGACGACACATTCAAACGGGTTAAGTGGCATGTCGTGTTAATTCATTGGAGGAGGCAAAGTGACAGTAACACTGCACAGAAAGCTATTGTGTCTAGCCAACTATTCTAGGCTGTTCTTTCATCATACATCTTTTTAATCAGCCTTTCACAATGCACAACAAAATGCAAGTTGTGGTGAATAAGAGAGTCTATGGACTATTTTAATTTCAGCTTGAGACGAACTCCCTATATTTTTAAAACTAGAAACCCTGTTTCAGTCACAGAGTTAATGGACTGCCTTTTTACGTCAATTTTGGATCAGGAATCTAAAAAGTAGTAATATGGCAAAATAGTGAATAATAACATAGTAATAGATAAATAGTAAGTCATATAGTAAAGTTAGTAGTAGTAATATACCCCAGCAGGTAACGAAGACTCAGTGTTCTTCTATTTACATTTAAACACCCAGCCATTTTAGAAAGAAAGGTCACCTGACTTGGAGGAGAAATAACGTGCAAGAAAAAATGCATTGGATATTCTAGGGAATTCAGACCAAATAAAAATAGAAAATAGCGAAGAAACATAAGCAAAGAACACGTTTCTATCGTTTCTCTGGATCTGCATGTGCCCTGTGACCACAAAGAAGGATATAAGTAGTAAGCAAAAGCTCTGGAAAACAGTACTTTTAAGTAAATGAGATACCACAAGATCATCAGCACTCATCCTAGAAGTCTGAGCAATTAGATTACAATGCTTCATTTCCATACAAACAAGAAGAGGCAGAGCATGCAGAGGATAAGTGTCAGAGGTCAAAAATGAGTTAAAGCTGGAACGTACCTAAAGCACAGTAGCAAGTCCACAGGCAGGAATATGGATGCTAAACCTAGGAGCCTGGTGAGCATTTATGCCATCCAGTATGAAGACCTGGATATTAAATACAGTAGACCTTTATCAGGAAAAAAAGCTTTGAATACTTTAACATTCAAGTTCAAGACTGCCAAATACCTTTGGTGGTGGGGGGGGGGGAACAAAACAAAAACAAAACAGATCCACTAGATTTTCAAAGAAATTGAGGGTAAAGTTTTTATCTTAAATGGAATAGACAAAAGAATAATGAAAAACCAGATGAAGTATCTATGACTGAGATCAAAGCGTGCACTTTTAGAAGGCAATGAGGAAAAACTGGACAAAAATTGCAAAACTACAAAAATTTGAGAAGTCACAGAGCTAGTCCAAAAAAATTGCCAAAGGAGCACTTGTACCTAGTAGTCACTACCACCAGAGACAACACCACACACATTAAATAGACTACAGGTTTAATCCTGTACCAGAAAGTCCTTCCTTTATCCTTCCTCTCCTTATCCCATGCCTTTTAGAGAAAGTACAGATCAGTGTCACCATTAGGGTTACTTTCTCCACAACCGTTATTATTAAAGCAAGCAAGCAAGCAAGCAAGCAAGCCTGGCTTCTTCCCATCCACCTTTCTAATCTCAAATATGAGACATTATATTGAGTCAAGAGATTAACTGAGACTCTTTTAGGAAAGACAAGCTGGATCTTGAAGAAAAAAGGGAAGGAAAGCAACTCTCTTCCCCTGGAGTCAAGCAGCATTGTGGTCAAGGCATAAGTCAAGACACCTTAAGTTTTACTCCTAGCTTTGCTACTGACCTGTTTTGTGCTGAAGCTAAGAGAATTATTTCATCTTTTCCTTCCTATTTATAATTCAAGCTATTGAAACTATTCAATAGCCTGCTACAGTAAAGTTTTAAGCCCTGTATTACAATTCAGAACTTGCAGCAACGGAAGAGTTAAGAATGAACGTGGGTTAGGGTTTAGAAGGTATATTAGAAGAGAGTAAGGAAAATCTACCTCATTTATAAACTCCATAGCTCCATAGCATTCAAAACAGTGACTCCATGCAGTCAAAACAGTGAAAGCAGAATTGTTTAAACTACAGTTATGACTACACTAAGAAGATCTTAGTTCATCCTGTCTTGGTTCAAAATAAATCTAAACAAACATCTTTCACGTGGGCACATTTCATTTTTTGGTCTGCCAGAACAAAAAGGCAATTTTGAAATTACTCTTGTTATATTAAAGGCTAAAAGGAGCTAGTTTATTAATTATTTTAATATTATATTAAAAAATCCTATAGGGCATCTTATAGGAGGACTTCTCTCTAACGTTACACATCTATAAAAATGTGTCAGCATTAATTCTGTTGAAAACAAAAATATTTTTGGCCTATTGCTACTCACTGCAAGGGAGATAGCCTTCCAGATTTTAGTGCTTCCTTATGATCCATTGGTCAAAATCGACGTTGTTTTAAGGGAAACAGTTACAGAAGCTTGACTTCATTAAGCAGCACATAGAGACTGTTACTAAGAAGATCGACACAAAGCATCTCTTATTTTGGTACCAAAAAGAATAAAAATAGATGCAAGATTTAAACTAATTCTTGTGCAAGGAGAGAGTCCTCAATTCAGAATACAATTCAGAATACAATGGCACAACACCTATGTCCATATTTAGAGATTGATATTCCTTAGAGTCCTCACTATACAAACAGGCCTGAAAGCTTAGCAGTGTTATATAGCATATACAATGCTACTCTTTTTTCACATAAGTCAGCATTGTAGATTAAGACAGCAGGGGAGGTACAAAGCTATGAAAGTGTGTACCAGCTACAGTAAGAATAAACATATCATCTCAAGCTTTACTGTGATAGTTCCTACTGTTAACACTTTTTAAACAACTGCTAATAACATTTTATAGTTCAGTCTATCTTGCATTACATTTTTCCTAAAGCACAGTGTGTTCTTAAGGTAACAATCCACTGTCCTGGAGCTTTAAATCTGGGTTTTATTTTCTTTTAAGTTTAGTGGTTTAGTTCCTCCTTTGGATCTGTGTCTCTTCAATAACATTAAAAACAAGGAAATAATTCTTTCCTTTATGAACTTTAAAAGTTAAATATATTTGAACTGACTGAATAAGACTGCATATGTTGCACAGACTGTGTACACTATGTAATTCATCAGCTAGAAAGCTATTTTATTTCCACAGCTTTGAAGATTGCTGACTCCATCATCCTCTGTTCTGTTGCTGGTTAAATAATCTCCAGTGCTATATCTGTGCAAGATACGGTAGAGTACTGTACTGGATGAGGAAAACTTAAGAGATGTTCCCTTCAAAATTAGCTCAAGATGCCTGAAGTAAACAACAATTTAAAAAAATCTATAAATAGACAGCAGACTAATAGTTATTACATTCAATAATTTAGCATGATATGCATGACAGCTTCGACCTCCAAAATAATTTAGCTCCTTGAGCTGAGATTAAATGCAGAACATTAATTTTTCCCTCTGGTTGTCAAGCCAACCAAGAGGCCTGTCATATTCATTTAAATAAAGCCTGCATCATGTAATAATATTAAAGGGGATAAAATATTAATACAGATCTGTGGTAGAACATTGGACAAAATAGCTGCAGTAAGGCAGCTTTAATTTACTACACCGACAATCTGTCTTTGTGTTGAAACCAGATTTAAAGGTCCATCGAAAGAATACATATTTGTGTTAATATGATGTGCTCATTTATAAAACGTTACTGGTTTTCAATTGCTGAGAATATTTAGCATTATTATGTAGAAGAAATGATGCTTCCCAATTTAATTCTACTGATATAAATATATACATACATGCGTACACACACACACACACACACGTACACACACACACACACACACGTATATAGGATCCAAGTTCCCCACACACAAGCAGATATTATTTCAGTGCTAGCAGTATGGCTGCAACCCTTTGTTGCCAATAATGAATTTTCTTCCTCCACATGATAAACGTCATGCAAAACTTCAATACTTTGTAATAAAAAATGGATTGAAAAGGTAAATAGATGAATTCACAGACCAAAGACAAACTCTAAACATTTGTCTACAGGTACTTTTTCAGAACAGTAGGTTTTGTGTTAGGTTATCAGTACACAAAGAAAAATAGAGAAAGAAAAGAATAGTAAGAGGAAGCAAATGAAAAAAATCTGTGCACAGTTTCCTGTCAGAAAAAGAAGCCTCAAACCTACAGATTTAGACATATATTTAATTTGTGCGATCAGTGGGATTGGTCATATTTACAAACAGGATGTCACATACAAAGTATATTCAGTGTCACATTCTTTAATGCCATAGCATTTATTTATTAAATCTTTCCATATTGTTTACTTTCCTAGACACAACAAGAAAGCAAGCTTTGGAAAATGTAACTGTTTATCTCAGGTCAGCTAAACTCAAGACACAATCCTGCACACTGCAAGTTGGCAAAAATGTTGCTGATGACAGGAACATGAAGTGGACCAAGGCCTGGGTTACTACTTATGAAGAGTTCTCCTTAGTAAAAGTAAACATTGCTTACTGGAACGTTTATATTACAGTGTACCCCTGTAGAATGTAAAATCTCATTTCCCAGAAAGAACTTAAACAGTAAAGTCCTGATCTTAATGCACTTAAACTAGAGGCTTCACTGAGATCAGCCTGTATAAAATTAAACACACATTTGCAGGACTATGGCAAATGTAAAGCTCTCAGCAATGGAAGACCTACCAAAAAAAACAGCAAGAGAGTAAATGAAAAAAAAAAAAAAACCACCATACAGACAACGCTTCATATAAAACAAGAACAGGCTCTGCATTAGCCCTGAAGAAACCAGCACAGAGCAGAATAAACTAATGGGAAAAGGCTGAGATTTACCAACACAGAGTGAGTGCAGGAGGATGTCTGGTGGGCAAATAGGCTGGGAACTGCAATTGTGGCACAGCTGTAAGTTATCTCCCAAACATTATGAAGTTTCTTAGATAAAGGCCATCCAGCAATTGCTGTGAAAAGCCTAGTCACGTTTGTTAGTTATGTTTGACTGAAAATTAATAACTTTGTTAAGAGACTAAAACTTTAGGTTGTCTCATATTCCTTAAATAAAACACCAAGTCTGAGCTTGCTCAATCTTAACATCAGAGGTTCTGAACTGATAGACAAGACAGCTCAAAGTGAGCTGAACAACTAACAAAAATTCCTAGCAAGTACGTCTCTTGCAAGCCGTTCATGAAGGCTACTTCATTGGAGATGTCACGGCCTGCATCCCTTCTTATACTAGCTTTTCTTTAGGGCTCATCCATACTGCTCAGAACACGTGACACTGACAACATATCCATGCCACAAAACCCTCAGTAAGTCCTTTCTCACATGCAGGAAGAATGTAGGACAAGTGACCCACCACAAGCATAATGTGAGCTTGTTTTTCATGAACTTTCATTGCTCTTCCTGCAATATCAGTGGGCCACAATAGGGCAGACAACTGGGGATAACGTTGTGTGCTCCAGAGATGTTTAAATTTAACTTTGATTCCATCAGAAATCCACCGCTAATTCTCTATATAGACACACGTTTACTGCTTTGGATCCTTTCTAGAGAGAAAAATAGACTATTAGTTATGCTTGAACTGATTGCTTTGATCCAAACTTTCTACCAAATGAGGTCTACACTATACTAATTTTAGTGCTGCAAGACCAAAACAGTTGCAACTTTGATTCTCCTGCCCATGAAGGAGAGGCTACATACTACTATATTTTGGAGGATGTTGGTCATCTAGAAAACCATCCCATCACACTTTTGATGGGAGTGAAAGGGGTACAGGTTGTGATTTACGAAGAAGCATTCTTGAAGTTACAAAATAGCACTTCAGCAAAGGACACTGGTGCTTACAGAAAGCAGAGCGAAACTAAATAACATGAATCCATTTAGCAAAGCAATTGCAGTTCCCATTTCAAGGCTGAAGAAACAATGATAAATATTGAGCAAAGTATAATAAATATAGAAGTTTTATAAAAGTCAGCAGAGACCTGTTGGGGCTTGCTATTTATTTGATGACAGCATTCCTTTATTTTTTTTGTTAAAGCAGAATGCCTTGTTTTGTTGCTTATCAGTATTTCACATATTTCTGCTTTTGTATCCACCTGTCTCTTTCACAAATAAATTAAAATTATGGGGGCTGTGGAACATAAAGTGATGTAGTCATCTGGTATCAGCTACAGAGGGAGGGAGGAAAGCTAATAAAGAAAAGGGGATGTGGTTCGTACTTAAAAAATCCATAATGCAGAAAAACATGGGAGGGGAAGACCAATTGAGAACCCATCTACAAATTTCTAAACTTTCAGATGCTATGTTTAGGAGAGAGAAAGCATGTATTAATCATACAATGATCTCAACCTTCTAAAAATGCCTATTTCGCACCCACATGCTGAGGCAGAATCCTTTCCATAGCTCCTTTTAACAAGACAGGACCCTGCATTACATTTTTTAATTCTTCTCCGAAGATAGTAACATTACCTAAAGAAAAACATTTAACGGAATGATTTAACTGCCAGCTTGACTTCATCTCTGACCCATATGTGGAAAAGATATTTCTAAGGTGCAGGGGAAGTTCCACTTAGCATTTTTTTGCACAGTGAGAATACTCAACAGTTCCATTTTAAGCTTACCTTGGACCACCAGCATTCCGATCACTATGAGTGCTCTTGTCACATCTCAATACTATACGAGGAGAAAAGATGGGTAGTGTTGCTCTGCATATCTCAGTTTGCACCCAGACTAGGGGAGCAAGCCAAGACGCATGGAAAAGGATTGGGAGAACAGGACTACATGATACAACACAGAGCACTTCTGCCATACTGCAGTCAAGTATTCCCATGTTCTGTAAATCATTTGGTGGAAGAGACAGAGATAGCCTTAGTCTCAATATCTAACAAATTCTTGAGTCTACATTTTCTATAACATGGACTCCTGGAGCACTGTCTTGCAACATTTACTGAAGATATAAAAATATATTTTTCTGCACTTTCTTTTGGAAATTCTGAAATAACTCTGGATTTGTTTTCTACCCTGGATAATTTCTGTGCATTTTAATTTGTTTATTTAGATACAATGTCAGGCTCATCACATGGTACCTTCACACAGTAGTTACTGTTGACATGTCGCTATTTCTTTTCTTACAGGTAAGACAACATTTACAATTTCTTTTTATTATACACTATGACACTAAAACAAAAAAAATTAATGAAATAAATTTTATACTTGATCTCAAAGGTAGCAAAAAGCTGTCCAAAACCATGTCAGCAATAAAACACATCATCTCTCATCTTAAGAGATTCAATATGTTTGTCCATCTATTGTGGGAATTTTACGTCAGCTGGGAATTTTACATCAGCTGGATCCTACAGCAATGGAGATGTGCCTCCTTGGACACACTGCTACTAATGCCTTGAAAAGAAGGATCAGAACCTTGAATTCAACCTCATGTCAGAAGGGTACCTAGAACAAAGTCTTCAGGGGAAGAGCTCACATCATTATATGGCACTGAAGGGGACAGCTACCACAGTTTAAATAACAAACTTTTCTGAGCATGCTTGGAGGTAGCAGCAGTCCTAAAGCATGATAATATTATCATTATCCTTTCTTCTCTACTCAAATCTCAAAAGGCCTGGCAGAAAGCCAAGAACAGCTTCCATTGTAGTAGCTTGGAGCAACAGAAATTGGATTCATATAAGGCCACCCTAGATAATCTGTCCATCCTGTGGAGGGGATGAACAAAGAATCAGAAAATCCCTTTATTCTGAAGGCAGAAAGTAAAGGCAGAAAGCTGTAGCTTGGTCTGTAACTTTAATTAGTGTCACCTGATGTAAATAAACCTTACCCTCTGAAATTTTCCCATACATCTAACTCTAGCTAAGGGGGATAAAAAGGAAACAACACAACAAAGTGGTGTGAGCTCAGTAAACAAATCCTGGCTCTAACAGACAAAATGAACCACTCTGGGTCTTTTTTATGAACCGTTACTATTTAGCTGTCATACAACATTAAACTGTATTTAGTTGCATAGTGTCTGAGGCAGAAGCACTGAAGAACGTGAATGGCAATAACAGAGGGAAGTGGACACAGGCTAACACAGAGAAAACAGAACAGCAGCAATCTGCATGGGGAGACATATCCTGCTTCTAAGCCAATCCTCCACTCTTCTGATAGCCAATAATGATCTAAACTGAACTCCCTAACTTAACCGCTCAAGGCTGACACACACCTGCTGATCAGTTTCTAAACACATCTCCCTTAGGCCCTGATTCATCAAGCTATTTAAACATCTGCATGGCATTAATCAAGAAATTGCTCCAATAGCTAAAGTCATACACATTAAATATCTTTGGAAAAGGTCAGCAGCAGATATCAAATTATTCTAGATGTCACATAATTTCATAATGCCACCAATACAAAACTGAAGACAGTTTCTCATGATCCTCAAAGGGGTACTTTCCTCAAATGCACTACAGAAAGAATTATAGTATACGTGAGACTTTAAAACTTAATAAAGGATAGCTAACAGGCCTCTTTCACTGAAATGGAAGATAATATCTATTAGAGTACAGGGAATTTTAGAAAGCTGAGCCCTTTGAATGTGTATTTTAGTTCTATTTACCTTACACGGCCTAATTCAGAAAAGGTTAAAACAAACTCAGAACCTAATGTAAACCACTCTAACCTTCACATACTTAGACAACGCTTAAACAATTTCCATAATCTAACTAATTTACTAAGTTACATTTGTAAGCTTTGAGAACATACATTCACTTTTTTTGAGGGATTAAACTACAGATTTTTGGAAACAAAGTCCTGGTCTTGAGTCTTTCAGTAGGATACCTGCTGGAATAAAAATGCTTCTCTAAATCACAATATAGCTGAGGTTAGAAGGGACCTCTGGAGATCATCTAGTTCAGCCTCTCTGCTTAAGCAGGGTCAGCTACCGTAGCTTGCCCAGGACCATTTCAGTCAGGTTCTGAATATCTCCAAAGACAGAGACTCCGCAGCCTCTCCGGGCCATCTCTTCTAGTGTTTGACCACCGTCAGAGAAAAAGTGTTTTCTTATGTTCAGACAGAACCTCCTGTATTTCAGTTTGTGCCTATTGCTTCTCATCCTGTCACTGAGCACCACTGAGAAGAGTCTGGCTCCATTGTGTTTACTCCCCCCACCAGGTATTTATACACATTGTTCAGATCCTTCCTGAGCCTTATATTCTCCAGGCTGAAGAGCCCAGCTCTCCCAGCCTCTCCTTGTACAACAGATGCTCCAAACCCGTCTTTGTTATGGCCCTTTGCTGGGCTCGCTCCAGTATAGCCGTGTCTGTCTTGTGCTGGGGAGCCCAGAACTGAACCCAGCACTTGGTGTCACCAGTGCCAAGTAGAGGGGAAGAATCACCTCCCTCAACCTGCTGGCAACACTCTTCCTAACGCAGCCCAGGACACCATTGGCCACCTTTGCTGTGAGGGCACACTGCTGACTCATGCTCAACTTGTCCACCAGGACCCACTTCCCTTTCCCCCCAAGTCCTTCTCTGCAAAGCTGCTTTCTAGATAACCAGCCCCCAGCCTGTACAGGGGCATGCAGTTATTCCTCCTCAGGTGCAGTATTTGTATTTCTCTTTACTGAACTTCATGAGGTTCCTCTCTGCCCATATCTTCAGCCTGTTGAGGCCTCTAAGTGGCAGGGCAACCTCTTAGTGTATCAGTCATTCCTCCCATTTTTGTATTATCTGCAAACAAACCTGGATATTACATGATCTTGTAGTCTCAGCAATTATACTGCTACCAGACATGCAGCTTTGGGTGGAAGGAGATTGACATTGCTTTATGTTAATTTATTCAAGCTGAACAGTGATGTTGATTAGACTACTCTGAAGCTATAGGACTTTTGATTCTCCTCACCAGTTGGAAAAAATTGCCCTGCTTCAATTTCAGCACAGTAGTAGGAGAGAGAGAAAGGGGACACTTTCAAACTTCCACTAGCTATAGTGCTTCACTTATAGATATATCACAAAACTTTTGTAGGAAACATCCTCATTTTTTGCACCTTCAGCACTAGTTTAAGTTTAGCATTACTGAGCCCAGGGATTTAGTCTTCAAAACTATATTGAATATGACACAGATTGGCTATTATATACGTGGATAATCTCAGTCATAAGGCATTGACCTGTTGCTTGCTGCTTGGCAACTGATTGGGACCATCTACCAAGAGAGACTCCACTCTATACTCAATACATAACATTTCCAGTTTCCGAACTGATCTCAAGGCTATCACCTCAAACTCCACAGCAAGGTACAAATTCTCCAAGAACATTCTTGCCCATTGCTTAATACAAGTTGGTATCTCTCAGGAACTTGATGCCATGTACCTTTTGGGTTGTTTTGAGGTCATTTTAATGACTGACAAGATGTAAGCAAAAAGATACAATCCAGTTTATTCAAGCAAAGCACAATTGGTTAGAGAAGCAAATAAAATTGTTATAAGAAATCTTGAAATAAAGCTACGAGGAAAGAAAAATAATAAAACACTGTCAGTGACCCTAAACCTAGCTGAGTCCTTCAGTGCTATTTCATTATTTTGCCCCAAGAGTCTATCAGCTATGTATTCCAGAATTTCTGCCTCCTATCAGAACTCAAAAATGTGACTTCAGTCACTATCTTCAAGCATGCCTTGAAAAGCACAGGAACTCTAATACAGGATATTCAATTTAGACCCAGAAGTTATTTCTCTCTCTTTTCAAGTGCAAATAGAGTATCAGAAAATCTGAGCCTGCCTTCTCTTCATTTTTGTTCATTTCTAAGGTGTATTAATTTGTCACTAAAAGGTACGAAGTAAAGTAAACCTAGGCTTTATCAAAGGTTTTTTATACACCTTCAGAATACTGCATACTCACGTGGCGTCTGTGGACAAGCACAATGTTGCTTTTTCGGCTCCCTTAAAACAGCAGAACCTTTCAAGTAAAGGCTTACTACTATTGAGTTGCTTTCTTGATGAAACCACAGACTCACCGAATCATGAATGTTGTAATGTTAATAGGTAATAATGTTACACTACTCTGTGGTAGGGTATCTGACCAAAATATATTCAGAGTTCAAGAATCCTACTTCAGAGAACCTCAGGCTTCAGTTTGAGCTACAGATCTAAGTAGTCTGGTGCCTGGGGAGTTGAATCAGCCCTTAGCCATGACTGACAGCAGAAATGCAAAGACCTACAGGGTAAGATGGCAGCTGAGCAATACCACCTAAATGACGGACTCTGATGACCAAACATACCCTTAGGGATTTGGCAGTTCCAAATCATTTCAGTAAGATATTTAATCATATATTAACCTATGATTTCAGTAAGATGTTCAAAGACAGCTTCCAGTATATTATACTCTGAAAAGAATCTAGTTTGTGCACACCAAGACTGCTCTGCAAGCCAAAACCACATCAGTGGGAACAGTCGGGGATTCACTTCAAAACTTACACTACCTCTCAGGAAAAACATAGATACAGCCTATCTGAACTAGCTCCTAGATTGCTGCACTTTCCATTTACTTACCTGTAAAACGGGAATAATCAGTCTTCCAGACTGTGAGGAAACATTAACTCATGCTTGCGATACTATGGAAGTGGGAGGCACGTAGACATCTCAATAGACAACAAAACAATATGCAGGGAAAGGGAACAAATTTTGCAAGACCAAGGCTAGGTTTTAAAAGATACAGCTTACTGTCCTATGAGGTGTGAAGCTTACTATCCTATCCTCTTTGTGTTTCTAGGGGACACACAAGACTTGTAGTATTCTATAAGACATTTTCCTGGCAACTGTTCAGGCCTTTGGAGTAGGTATCCTAAAGGTATAGCAAGTGACATGCTTGAGGACAACATTAATATGGATATGGACATACCAACAGTAGTTCAGAACAGGTACTGATAACTGGAGACGCACTGCATCCAGCGAGTTTACACCCTTTCAATCCCTATGGCTCATCAGGAATAGATTATTTCTCCGGTATTATCAGTCTCCCTTGTTCATCAGGAACCTATGGATTTTTGAGTCACAAACGCATTAGAAATACAAAATAAACGGATCTTCATTAGCTTTACTAGAAATCTTGACACTTCTTTTAGCAGTAGATAAGAGACGTTTCTGCATTCTTATACATTCTCCTTTCGTTACTAACCAGCTATGAAGTTGCAATACTCGTCAAAAAGTATGATGTTTATGATTGTTTCAAGTAGTATCAGTTATAGTTTCAACAGCAACTCTAACAGTTACAGCACTTCTCAAAAAAAAGAGTTGCTTTTCTAAAAAACAAGAAAAGCAATCATTTTTCTTCCTATGTGGCCTATTACCAACATAAAACAAGCAAGCCTGTGAACAGCAGAACTAAAGACATCTGTTTCTTCTATAGATTTGTGTCTCATGGCTGATTCATTTAGCTGCATTATATTGAGGAAAGTAAGGTTTATACAGAGTGATATCTTATTAGATCAACTGATATCACTGAAAAAGCAGAAAAGCTTTTGGTACACAGGCCTTTTCCAGATCTCCACAATTCTAAGTATAAGCCTGCCCCTTATTACACGCTAGAGAATCTAAACAAAAAAGCATACTTTACTGGTGATTAGGTTCTCTAACTTCTAATATTGCACAAAATCTAAAAATCTTCCTGATATTAGGTCATTATCAATAACTCTTTCCTTTGAGAATTCTTTGGTAACTAATAGGGTTGAATTCACATCACAAGTTCTCACTTTTCTAGGACAAAGAAGGATATCTTTTCTTTGCTTGGCTACTGTCTTTAATGAAACTTGAAAGAAATCATTATCTTTTAACTCTTTCCACTGCTGCCAAACTGATCAACACACAATGCAGTCACGTATTTCTGGTTACCTTAGGACTCGAGATCAAAAAAACTGCATAAAATCCCCAGACAGAAAAAAGTACTTAAGCCCAGATTTATTACTGATAATATAAATCAGAAGTAGTGCGAGGGAATCGACTGTGGAATTAAAATCCAAATCTAAACACATAAAATTTCAGATCTCAAAACACCATTTAGATATTTACAGGTATGTAAAAAAGAAAAAAACAAAACTATAATGTAGTTCTACGTTGGGCAACAATGTTCGCTACTTAACTGTAGCAGAAAATAGTTACTAAAATCCATGATAATCTTTGGAACAAGAGAGTTCTGTAAACAGTTGAGTTGGATTCTGCAGCATTAAATCAGCAAAGTAGGATTTTTTGGCTAAGTAAGGACTGAAAGATTCAGTTCTTTGCCACCAAAAGTGGCACTTTGAAAAATGATGTTAGTTTGGTTTGCACCTTCAGCTGACATAGGGAAAATGCTAAGATGAATTGCTAACATTTCTGCATGAGCTCTGGACAGGATGATGTAATATGCTGACACAGCCCAAACAACAGGAAATAGCATAGGAGCGAAAAAACAGCAAAAGAAGCCCCTTTAGTCCCCGAGTGATTAACTGCCTGCTCTGATAAAATAGGTTAACACTTCCAGTGCCAGATAGTTAAATAATTTTAGAAACAGATTCTGAAAATTTAAAAAATACTCCCTTCAACACGGTCTGCCTAATCCTCCTTACTGCCATCTACAAAAATATGTATCTCCAAGACACAAAGCTAGATAAATGGGGAAGCTGCAGCACCATCATTCAAGAAAACACAGTATGCAAAGCGATTTCCAAGACTTCCCATGCTGCCAGCCAGATCATAAACACACACAATTCACAGCAGTAAATAAGTGGATTGCTCCTTAGAACACCTTGTTTAGGGAGATACACTAGGAAAGCATTTGTTTCATTCTGTCTCTCCATGCTAGAGATTTAACTATCATTCATAAACACTAGGATAAACATAGCAACCCTACTGCCATATCACAGACAAGGAGAAAGGCCTTGAAACAACAAAAGGGTTCAGACACGGGATGAAACAACGACTAAAGGCAAAAACAGCAAGTCAACATGAGCTGATAGTTCATGGCTGAAGGCAAAATCAAAGCTCTGGCACAGAGCAGGTACATCCAGAAGACGGACAAGTATACCCAAAAGATATAACAATTTAGATTTACAGGTCAACTGGAAGGAAGCTGAAAAGCAATGTTTATCCAATATTGGCTTCTAGTGGTCAGATTAGGTGCACCTTCAGCTTATCATGGTAAGTGAAAAAATTGTTTGCCATGCTTTTCAAAAAGCCCTGAAAATCTTAGAACTGCCAGATGTGACAAACCCTTCCTAGAAACGATCCAAAGGTAAATTTTGTTCGTAAGCATAGTGAAACATGTATTATCTGTGCTTACCAAGTACTTTAACTATTGTTCAGTGAACAATGGACTTATCCTGCATATTTCTCACCTTTTTCACATAAATTAGAGAGGCAATAATTTGGATTTTGATTTGCTGTTACATGTCTTATGAAATAAAAACAAGTGAAAGGAAAATAAAGAGAGCCATTATTAACTCTGTGAAATATGAGCTGCAGTTCTTCCATTTATACTTCAGCTATAAAAACCCAAATTGCTGGAATATTATTACAGTGAGCATTTTCCTGCCACTGGAGAGAAACGTGCGCAAGTATCTCCTCGTGTATTGAAATAGGACTATATTTTACCTCCAATGGTCTAACACAAAAATAAAAGTACAAAAATATCAAAGTGTGGACAAGAATCCAGTTCAACAAAGATGTCCACCACTCAGGGTGACAGCAAAAGTTTCCTATTGTATGGCTTACACAATCCCAAAGCAAGACACCATGACAATGTAAACAACAGAGGAAAAAATGCTTTATTACTGGTTCTTTGCCTTGCCATGATGGTAGGCATGCAACTTCAGCAATCCCTCTTCCCTCTGTACTTACAGACTATTCTTTGCATTGTCTTATGTTCACTGGAACCACCATTTAGCAAAAGAATATTTTGATCACTTCTGCAGGCATCTAGTAACTGGAGTCCCTCAGTACATTTGGAAGGTGTAATAAGTAGTATACACCTCTGCTTGACTTTGACTCTTGTCATTTCAAAGGTTGCAAACTCTATAAATAAATAGTACTTCAGAGATACAATCTTTTAGTAGTGGGAGGAGGAAGAGAAGCTTGCAATAGCACATCCAAAAAAGTCAGCTACAGTGTTTTGGTTTTTTTTCCTCCTGTCATCACAGGAAAGACAGCAGTTAAGGAAGCATGCAAACAGACAAAAAAAAGGCATAAGGGAAAAACAGCTTTCTGGCCTTCCATATGTGTTTCAGGACCAGAGACATTTTGGGTAACTTTAAGGCCATGTTTAGAGTTGACAATGGCAAATAAGAAATATTAGGCTTCCTCTCTATATAAGAGATCAGCTGCATTCAAGTAACTCAGTAGACAGGTACCTCGTGTCCACATACAATAACGTTTCAGCTGAATGAACTGGTAAACGTGTACAGACCGAAGCAGCTCTGATAACCAACGAACTAGAAACTCAACTGTTTGAGGCCTGGCTGGTTTGGTATCAGTACAAGCGTAACATATTGTTACTGCTATCAACCAGCTCTGGCTAAATCAATACTAATGGGCAGCTCTGTTCCAGAGCACATTGAAGATCCTATTTCCTTCATCATTCAGATGGTGGACCTGGCCCAAAAGGCTCACCTGTAAGCCACATACTCAGTTTCCTTGCTCAGAAGGTATTCCCACATCCAAAATTTTAGATGTAGCCTCTCACTAAGTACTGCCTCCTTATCAGGAACCTAAAAAAGGTCCAGCTAATATACCTATGTTTGCCATCCCTGCCATGCACTGTTATGTTTTATTCTACTGCCTATCCACCCACACACCACTGCCACTTCACTACTACTCCCTTGATGCTATTCTTGAGCATTTCCATTGCCTTAATACATCTGCACTTTGAATTGTCACAGATTACTTTTTTCCCCCTTTATACTATTGTTCCATCTAGCCAAGATCTCCCAGCTGTCCTAATAATGCTACTTTGCTGCTCACTTCATTTACCTAGAACTCATCAAAAGCACAGTAAACCCACTTTAATTATAGTTTAAAAAAAAAAAATTCCTTTTACAACTATGGGGCTGCCTAGCCCCATAACCCAGAGGCATTTTCAGGATACAGCTTTAGAAAACAGATATTACATGAGTGTTGTGTGCACCTTAGCTGGGGCAATGGTCTAACCAGCCAAGCTGTTTTAAATTTTGCCAAATCAGGAGGCTTGGTGGCTTAGAACCCTTTTCCGCAACCCTTTTATCCATCCGGTCCTAGATTAACCAATCAGCTAGGCCTATGCTATGTGGCCTAACAATTCACAGAGCATCATTCCTCCTTCAGAGAGCCCAGGCAGAAGAGGAAAACAGAGAGAGATGGAAGAATTACAGTGGCAAATGGAAGGAACTGAGGCTTAAAACTGGAACAGCATCAGTTTTAAGTGCCACAGTGGATTCACATTATTTACCTTAATCTACAACTTTCAGAGCCCATCTGCTAGAAATGCAGCAGTGGACCCAAGTGCCAAACTGGATCCAGATTCAAACTTCCCAGTATCATTTGCCTAACCAGAAGGCTGCAGTCCTTAGACTGTACTTCAAAAAGCTGAAGAGTTTGTCTGAAACCCTTTTCTTCTACAAAGCAAACACACACTGATCAAAATAAAATGATCCATCTCTTGGTGTCTCAATGCAACTTGAAACGCGCCATTCCTAAAATTAATCACCAATATATCCCTGCAGCTCCAGAAAGCCATGTTTTGAGGTCATTCATTTCTAATACTCCATCATCCTCGAAAACACTTGCTTTTCCATGGGGGCTAGTCTTTATAAGGAGGTAGTGAACAAAATGGATTCTCTGTTCTCACTAGCAGGTTTGTACAACAAATAATTCTAAATTTGTATGTTACATAGAAGAATATATTTAAACTCATGGATATGGAGAAAGTCTCTTTCTCTCGGAAAAGGGGGCCTTCGCATTGGGTGAATACGTTGTGTTGATCGAGCCAATGATATATTTGGCTAGCTGAGGTCCACATGCTTGAGAAGCACATTCCTGGAGTGTCACTTTGTTACTATGCAGTATGACAGGCCTAAGAAACAGGCCCAAAGAGAGAAGTTTATAACATAGTCAATAATCAGGACTGAGGAATGTCAGAAGGGTGAAGGGAGGAGTCCTATCTGATAAGGGAAATAAGGGGAATATTCACATGAAGAATCTTTTGCATTCATTTTTAGAAAAGCATACCAAGGACCAAGTGTGTCCAGGAACAGGTATCTCAGATCCGGGGAACAGCTGGGGAGCAGCTTGATTTGGTAGCCTGCCAGGTGAAAAAATTAAAAGGAATGCTTTGGAGTCAACCCAGAGTCACAGGTAGCTCCTAGACAGTTTTCATTGCCCTGAATCTATCCCAGCATATAGCAATAGGCACTCTGTAAATCCTTTTATTTGTAGGCAGAGCACTGTTCAGTGGCAGCAAGCCCCAGACATTGCATTCCTGCAGAAGCAGAGATCTTGAAGAGGACTCCGTGCCTCCAGGACCCCACAGTCCAGGGTGTGTCTTTACCATTCAACGGTAACCGTGCACTGCAAAGATCGGTCAGAGAAAAACATCTTTCAGCCACAGGCACCCATTAGTCTCCTTAGCATGGAGCAGCACAGCGGCAAGAGGCATTCAGGACAACAATTAAACTGCAATATCAATATTTAAAATAAAGCATACCTCTGCTTCCTCCAAACACTGCATCTCTCAATCAGCAAGCTATGAACGAGACATGTTGAAAGTGAACTGTCCTATGACAGCAAAGATACAGCGTCGCAAACCTGAATTACAGAAGTCACAGAAAATTAAGGATAAATCATTTAACCAGTTCTCTGCTACAGCTTCCTTACTTGAAAGGACTTTTATTGAGGTTAAAATCCATTCATGGCACTGAGTACCTCCAGGATCAAAAGCAGCTGAGGATAATGTGGATGGCAACTAACTTCGGATGATACTGTCTCTATAGAAGTAGCTTTAATTTATTTATGCCATATTAAAAATTTCTTACATTGTTCTGGCATAGGACTACAGTTCTGAATCTTTTCAAATAATTTTTCCTTAAAAAAAAAACCTAAATATCTCTGCAGTGGAACTTCTGAGCATCAGAATGACTTTTGCCATTTCTCAAAGCTGTATGATAACAAAAGGTCACAGGCTGGCTCCAGTTCCCTTGTATTTAGCAAAATAATGTGGTTCATAACAGAAAAGCTCAACTTAAAGGTCAAAACAAAATCTATTTTTCTTCACTATATAACATAGAACATTTCATTAGAGTCATATCTCATCCTACAGCAGAGTGAGCAGGTTTCAGAGCATACCTAGGTAACACATTGTGCATGCAGTTTTATAAATACTGTCAAATATATTTTGGGGGAGAGGACAAAACTCATTCCATCAAAAAATATCCGAGTTAAAAATACCAAACCACTTAAGGATCCTAAAAGCTACAGCAAATTGAATTAACCCTAGCTAATGTGAAAGTCAGTTGCCATGAATTTAAAAGCTTTAAAATGTCCTTTCATATATGCCTGGTTGGGCTATACTCAATAAAGACATTCAATTGTGATAACAGGGGGTTATTACATCATCTGTTTCCAAGCCTAAATGCATTTTCCAGATAAATGCAAATGCTACACCAGATAAAAATAGGCTTTTTTGGTTTTTGGCTTATAAGAGAAGCATTAGAGTATGAGTACAGCCTATCCCTCTGTTTTCCTTCTGTTTCTTTGGGATCAGCACCGAGTGATGAAGTCAACAGGAGAATTACTAGAACAGTATTTTCTGAATGCTATCATTTTAAAGGTTTTCTACTGAGGGAAGAATAGCATATACCTGTACTGCCTGGAGGAAGCTTAGAGAGCCATGGTACTATCTGTGGATACTGAAGATAGAGAGATGGAATAAATACAAATCCCACACTTTTTCCCAGTGCTTTTGAAAAGGCTGCCACACGCAGAAGGCTACCACAGTGCAGCTTCGTGAATACAGGGGCTGCAGCTAGATTTTAGGCAAGGAAAATGGATGGAGAAGCTCTCTGAAACCATTAATTTTATAGATATCCTGTAAAAGTTTTCTTTCCTTCAGTTTACTTCCCCAAGCTCCAGCTATGTTATAAACCACTGTAAATAACACCAACAAGCTGAGATATAATGTGTGGAAGACCATTTGTCATCTTCATTTGTATGGATGCTTCTTCCTCTTCAAACCTCTTTACCATAAATCTCTTCTGTTTGACAGGGGTTGTGCTTCAAGCAGCATCATCTTGTGAGACTCCCTCTGCTCCAAACACCACAGCTACCTTGATACCATGTACTATATGAAAAAATAACATGAGTAAAGAGTAAAATGAGTATATGCACATACGCATCACCAGGAAGAACCCATAATCACACAAGAGTGATGAAAAAAGCAAAGAAAAGATACACCCTGAAGATTCTGATAAGGCAGTCCACTTTCTTTTTTCGTTTCTGGTAAAGATAAAACATCTCTTATTAAGAAGCAATGACCTTTACAGCCAGTGACCTTGCACGCAAAATATTTCAGAGCAATTTTAGTCAGCAGCAAAACTGGAAGTTTATACAGTAAAAAGCCTGCTATTGAAGGATGTAATTTTATTGCAGAAGAATCAAAGTATATTTCTCTGAATTTTGACCTGCCTTATGCAAGTTAAAAAAACTACTTCATCTGTAGCTCTTGCTATTAACACGGACTATATTATAAACTTGCACCAAAGGGTGAGGGCACTGATGCACAGAAATACTGCATGCATAAGCCTTCCAAATAAGAGCTACATGACTAGCCTAACTGAACAAGAACGTAGGATTGGGTTTTCTTCTCCCTTGGGGGTGGAGCAAGGAGGCAGATCCTCAATAGGGATAGAAGCCAGAATCTAATCTAGAATTATATCAGAACAAGGTACAAGTGGTAGAAATGAAATCAAATTTAGCTCCATATAAGAATATTTCAACTTACTTGGGTTTCTGCTTCCAATTTGGTTGAAGGAAACTCTACTGACAGAAACAGAAAAAACACTAGATATTCCAGCTTTAAAGGCAATGAAAAAACAACATTAAAGCTTTCTTTTTCCTTTGAATCTTTTTAGAATATTCCTATTATAGGTATCAACATTTCTTATTCAAAAATAAATCCTCTAGCAGTAATATGTAGACTAGAAATAAGTATGATTACAAATTTTGTCATATTTGCCCCTTTCTAGTTGAGTTATTAACCAACCTACTCGAATGCATATAATTACTTTTCACTCACTTCGCAAATCATTTAACAAATCAAGAGCAATTGCTGTATTTGTGATCTACTGTTCTTTTTTCCATCTTCAGAGGGTTGATCTTTGTCCACCTACGATCTTAAACTTCCAGATAAGAGCCAGTTGTAAAACATGATGGAAATGGGAAATCTGAGAACTAATAAAACTAATGACAACTGGCCTGCTAAAAACTCTCTACAACTTAACAGTAAGAAGCTTGTCATGCAGATTTCTGCTGGGCTGCAATGCATATATAGTTTGGGTCTCTTAAGGAAGAGGAATTCAAAAGCAAATATTTTTCTTCTTCCTCCTACTTTTATAAAAGATCAGCAAAAATTGACTGGTCTCATTTTAAATGCACGCTTTGTACTCAGCTCTATTTTGTATCATGCCATCTGGGCCTAATTTATTTTTCCTTCTGACATCGGCAAGCTTCACAATGCAAAGCAAATTTCTTTTAACGCTAAGGCTAAATCAGGAAGAATGAGCAGGCTGGCATGGTTTTCCACATTTAGACAGCCAAATAAACTCCTACTCATCTTCACCACATGCTACTGAAGAGTCAAGATTTTCCTACAGAGGCTCAATGTCTTGCAAGGAAAACTGATGCAATAGCTGGGCGTCATTGTACTATTAATAGGTGGTAATTCTGAAATTCAGCAGCTGTCAGCAAGTGGATTGTCTCAGCCCTCTGGATATCCATAGACACTAAGCTATTCCCTTCATAGAATTTTTTTCCTTTTTAAATAATAAGTGAGGAGAATGTTCAGATTCAAGCCGTACCTATACACCAGTGCACTGAAGTTCATAAAAGACTTCTTTGACCCTGTCTCCTAATCAGTGTTCCTTATCAGCATTTGTGTGAGCATCTGACAAGAGAAAGGTCCCTGGAATAAACATTCATGTTACCAGGCCAAGAGCTTCTGGTAAAGCCTGAGCAGCATTCAAGATAATACTGTCCTTGATTATTGAGTGAAGTCTGTTTTCACACACAGAATAGACTTACATAGACAATACTGGAGTCTTCCTTTCCCTTCACTGTAAGATTGCTCTCAGTTGCTTATAATTTTGAGCATACTTTAACTGCTCAGACTGAGGTCTTGAATTTTGACTGAATAGGTAAAAGACTAGTTTTTTTGAAAAATTCAACCAGAGCAATGCAACCATTTCTGAAGCTAGAGGATGCCTTCCCCTTGTCAAAAAAATCTCTTACAAGTCAATGCTCAAAAATCGCAAGCACTCACATAATCTGGAATCAAGACTTGATCGTGTATGAACACAGCAACAGGCCACTGAGACAAAGATACAGCTCCTTTATCATAGCACAAGTTGTGCATATTCAAGAGAAAATTTGACAAAGATTCAATGTTAAATTTCCACAGATACCATTTGTACTGATCATTTTGCAGCATGCATCCGATGAGGAATTTCTTTAACAATTGTAGCTGTGAGCTGCAGCGAAACCAAGAATCACAACCAAGAATTTCAACATCACATTCACAGGAACTGAGCCAGTGCTTACAAAAATACCTTCATACATTCTCCTTCTGTGGAAGGCATGCGCAAGGTAAGGATTTGCCATCTCTAAAACAACAACAAAACACCCCTCATGCTTTAGAAGCATGCCTGAAAGGTCACAAAATTTTACACCAAGGGAGACAGGTACAGATTCCTGAAGCTCTCTGAAAATCCCCTGCGTGTTACCTCTTCTCTTTTTCTTATTGGAAGAAGTCCATCTTCAACAGTCCCACTCGTAAGAGATGTCAAGAGAAAAGGCAGTCACTCTCAAAGGTCAAGCCCAAGTCCTTCTGTTTAAACTACTGAAGATAAGACTTGCAGATCGCATCTTTCCTAATCAGCAGTGCAGAGCTTGGAAAAAGAGCACACACTGTAAGAAGTAAGAGTTCCCAAAGGCACTGTGTCTATTTGATACGGTCTAGATACTACCTGAAACTGGCATATTTCTATAAACAGTTCTTGTAATTACGAAGCAGCTTACTCTAGAAAGTACTCTTCCATGGAATCTGTTAGTATATGGTACATGTAATTCTTGAGTAACAGGCAAAAACATTGCCCCTTTGTTCCATGAAATAATTCTACTGACACATCGTGGAGACAAAGACTTCTCTTTCCAATACTTACAGATTGCACTGTGACACTCAGGAAATTTCTACAGTTCTATTAATATTCTTTTGAGAGTGCTACTATACTATTATGTCTTGTCTTTGAGTACAGTATAATACTACTTTTCTTAGTAGTATGCCATCCTTGCTAATACACTCATGATTTCTGAGAAGGAATACTTTTCTTTCCTGAAAGCAAGGTCTGCAGGCAAGAAATGTATTTTATTTTAGCAGTAACTGGGATTATACCTCTTCCTGGACTAAGTAAGCATCCTTTGCTCACTGCTTTCATTACAAATTTTGGCGTGTTCAAGCTACTAGTTCTCTCAAAGATTGACTGTTTGCCCCTTATGTTTTACTGATTTTGATCCTTACCCATTGCTAAAAACAAGACACTAATGACAAATATACTGAAACAGCTATACAACATAAAGGTAAAAGTCTCTACCAACATATATTTTTGTGGATCACAAAGTGTTATCAAAACAAACTTAAATATTTAAAATGATGGAGAGGATATTTGTTACAGTTTAAAAGTGAATATCAATGGCTTCATAAATTTCATAGTTCATAGGGGCTACTTAAGCAGCAGCGTGCGAAGAGATGGCCATGTTTTAACTTACTTCTTTTAAGAGCGATGGAGCTTCTGCTGTGAACCTGGCCTGGAGTCTTCCTCTCAGTTACAGTATCCGCTTTAAAAGCAAAACTGATCAGCTGTGAAACATGTTTTAGGGAAGCTGACAATACATTTTAAAATTGAGTCATTCTTCACTTGTCCTGAAGTGTTACTTAAGCAGGAATGACTGCTTCCAAAAGTTGCACCTGTGTATAACAGTACTTGTACCAATCCAAGAGTGGGAATGATATAAAGGATAGTTGCACAAAACTAAAGTGATGTAAAATTCTAAGTATTCAGATCTCTTGTAGCTGTGATCAGCTTATATCTGAGATATAAAATTAGTAGTAAAATGGCTGTTATCTTTTGCATGCAGCTAAGAAATTATAGCAAAAAAATAGATCGCTTATTTCTTCACATATTTAGATATTTTGATAAAAATAAGACTATTATGGAATCCAAGTCTACACATTTTAGTAGTAAACTTTTAAAGAAGAAAATGAAGAAAATCTGAAGAAAATAGAAGAAATGTAGGTAAAGGCAGTAGACTTGGAGTTTAATTTAGTTTATTCTAGTTATAAATCACATTAATTTGTTAGCATTAATAAAGTACCAAGAAATATTATAGTGCTTTTCATTCATAAACGGCAAAATATTGAAAGGAAAATTTCTTAGCTGTTAACAGCAGCATGATCTCTTGAAATGAGATACGGAACACTGATTTATGGGCACATAATGCCATTTTGAACAGTAAAAGTGCTAACTCCTTGTAGCTGCAAAGAACATCCTAGGAACTTAAAGCTGATGTGTCACTCCAGAGTTGTACACTGGGGATCTCCAAATTAGAGAAATCACTTACGCACACACATAGACACAGTACAAAGACAATCATTTTGTGTCCCATTGAGATATAAACTTATAGAAAATAATAAAAATAAAAACAACGAATCCAACCAGGTAAAGACAGAAGAAACATGAAGCTGCGTTACCAGTGATTTATATAACTTTCCTAGTGGTCACCGGATACAAAGCTACACTGCAGAAAAGCAACCATCATCGTTTCTGTGTTGTATGCAGCTCTATTAATACTCACAAACATACTGTGAAGAGCAACACAAACGTAAGAGAGAAATTGATTAATGGGGAAAAATTAGAGAGTTAAATACATGGATCTTTGCTAAATAACGGTGAAGAGTTAGCACGACTATCCACAAATATTTGGTGGATATAATTTCTAAAGAGAAGATATTTAGTGCAACAAGAATTAAACAGTGCAACAGACACCAGTGTACACAGACAACAGTGCAACCAACACCAGAATTTTGACATGAACTTCCTTGCTGAGATGTTCTGTCAGTGAAATAATCTTCCTGTGAAAACTGCTTCATGTTTCATACTATCATAGATAAAAGTTTTCAAGTGAGCTGCAGAGAGCAATTTCACTTTAGCAGGGATATAGACTGGCTAAACTAGTAATTTTTTCCTAGGCCTCTGAATAACTCCATTCAAGTTTGAAGGGACAAGCAACAGCTGACAGCTTAAGGCATGCGCGCCATGACCTCTTCTACTGTCGTCTTTTTCTTTCCTAACCTCCCACTTTCTACATATGTGGAAACAACCTCATTTCTGTCTCACAGACACCCTTTACAGACACATATATAGCTGCTTTCCTGTCCTTGTACCTAAATCTGAGAGCAAAGAAAAGGGACAGGAATGGGTACAGATATTTGGAATGACTGCAGAATTGCATGCCCACCTGCAGAATGAATTGGTGCAGATGCGTAGAATGAATTTGAAGAAGTGAGAAGGGTTTGTAAATGGGGAAGGAGCAGAACAAAAATCAACACACTGTGACTGTGTATGAGCCATAAGCACTGTCTGCAAGGGGCATACCAACAGAAGAACTGGCTGTATGTTCGTGTATTCCTATACAAAATTATTTAAGCCCAGGCGAGAGTATGTATGGGGGCAGAGAAGGGAAGAAGACTGATCAAATAAATTTGAAAACTGATGATCTGAACCCTCAAGAAATAAGTTGGTACAGACCTATCATATATTCCTGTCCTGACATAAAAAAGGAGAGTTTGAGTTCCACTCAAGCTGGCCCTGAGCTGGCCCGTAGGTGTACTCCACTGCTAGATAATTTATATCAGGAAAATTTAAGAAAGCAAAGGGTAACACTGCTGCACAACATGTGTCCAAGAAACAGAACATTCCCTGGGGCTGTAGATTTTTATCTATCACACACACTGCTCAGGGCTAGGTTAAACAACAGAGAGAGATATAGATGCAGATTGCGAAGGAGCTTCTTTACATAAGCTATGTTTATTTTAATAAGATTGCTATTTTTACTAGAACATTTTCAGATAATGTTATCAGAGAAAGCTGTGCCTAAGAAACAGCCAATGCCTATGTTTTGAATACAGTGAATACACTGTTTCACATGTATTTCCATCTGGAATCTGAAGGCAGAGCAGAACATGCATTACTCTTGATATTTGTATCCCCAATGATGGGCATTATTGGCAGTACCGGACATGCCAGAGGCCAAGGATAGACAGCAAGAGTAAATAGCAAGCTAGGTGTTCACAGATACATCCACTCAACCTTTTAATGCTGTAGGCTCTCTATACCAATTGTGACCATAGGTGCCCTCATAATCCTTAGACGAACTGAACATTGAAAGTTTCATTGGAAAAGGGAAGTTCTTGAGAAAGTTAGAAGCTTACTGTTATCATTACTTGTCAAAATAACATTGCTGGACTTGTCACTCCCGGTATCCGTAATGCCAGGGTGATGATAGTGAGCTTCCAAATACAGGCTGAGGGTATAGGGACTCTTTAAGAGAACTGTCTTTCACTTTGCATTCTGTATCACTCAGTGACTGCTATGAATGAACAAATAAGGGACAGCCTATAATGGATATGAGAGTATGCCTGTTATATGTGATTCCAAGTTAAAAGTTTCTAACCAACTTTTCCAAACTGGTCACTTTAACTAACCATAAACTTTACTGGAATGTAATTTAGATAGCTGGGCCCTTACCTTCCCTAATCTACATAAACGTCGTTCTTTTTAACTCTGAACAAGGCTTATCCTAAATAAGTGATCAGATGGTGAGAAACTCAATAGTTTAAAAGGCAAAACAATTAGTAGTACAGTAGTGCTGTTCAACTCAATCCTGGCTGATGACTGTTTCCACAAAAACAGTTCAAAGCAAGCATGCATGTTAGTGCATACATACTTACATATACACTGGTATGACAAATCTACAGAACCACTGAAAATCTCACTTTTCAGTTGCTGCGATTTCAACTTCCGAAACCAAGACAGTTCCCTAACTCTATTATGGGGCTTACTAGTTTAATCTGACCACTCCTCATGCACATATCAAGTAGGTATCATGCTGCTTCCAGCAGCATAAGTTTGCAAAAAAGACAATGAAGGTGTATTAGGATAGGATTTTTACTGCATGATTGATGTGCATTATGTTTCATTAACATGCACAGATTACCTATGAAGATTTATGTAATACAGGTACTTTATAAACTATAACAAAAATTGAAGCATACCAGTGTAAAAATTGAGCTTACCAACAGGAGAAAAATCAAAACTTCGTTTGGAAAACATCCATCTACTTCAAACTACTAAGTTCCACAGTGATACTAACAATGGCTCTATACACATAATATACACACAGACAGAAAAGAGTGGAAAACCTATTTGACCCCAGTGTGTAATCGACTGCCAGCATAAGTATTGTACGAACTGAGTTTGTAGAACAAAACTACAAATGTAAAAGATATAAAAGGGCTATATTTTAATGTCCTGTAAAATAAATTCGTAAGACTGGCTGCAACAGCAGGTTAACCAAATGAGTAATTTAGTAAAATTCAAAAAAAATGGATATGAATAGGTAAATGGCTTAAAACAATAGACTCCCTTGCTGTCTACAGAGACTACTACTCTCTATAAAAACTTGTGCTACAGATAATAGATTTGACCCAAGAATAACGCTGTCTCTACTTACAGCTGATAGAGTAAAATTACAAGAATTAAGTCAGATGTTTTAGGCATCAGATCAAGAACTTACTATGAAATCTATGCTTTTTTTCCCTTATGAATTGTATCAAGTATTACATAACTAAATGAATTACTGCAGGTAAAGACATCTTCCTCAGAAGTTTCAACAATAAGCAGTTGTTTAGCACAGTCTATCAGACTAGGTGCACTATTTTGTTGATGGGCTTATTCTTGATAGCTGTTTTATGAAGAGCAATGAAAGGTAAAACAATAGTGACACAATCTTCCCCAATGTTCGTGAGATATGGGAAGGGGGAGGGAGTTGGTTTCATTATTTAATTTTTCCAGATATACAAATGGGGAGAGGAAAGCAGGTATTACTGGAAGAGAACTGGTGGGATTTAAGTGGTTCTGTCATGCTTGAATTGTTATCCTTCTGGCAGAATTTCTTCACCTAAAGGTTTAAAAAAATCATCGTGAGCATCTCTGTATCCAGTCTGCCCAGGGAACAAGAGAGTAAAGAGCAAAGCAAGTCTCTGCCTTTATTTCCACATGGTTGAGGTTATAAACACAGTGTGCAATCTTTTCAGATAGGAAAAACAGAAGAGAAACAGTAGCAAGAATGTCCTTGGGCAAACCTAACGGGTTTGGAGAGCAGCAGGTCAGGAGGTTTATTGAAACATAACAGGCTTTAAAATCTACCTTGAACACTGAATATCTGAGAACTAAATAATGTTCATGTATAATTTCAAATTTCATATTAGGCAAAATAGTTACACTGTTGCAAGAGCCCAAATGCAGTTTTCCAATGTTATACAGGGAAATCGAGCACTTTCCCAGTCCTTGCCAAACAGACTTTTCCTTCCAAGACCAAAGGTATTGATAAATAGAGTATAAGCTATAAATCCAATAATCTGTATATACAGTCCCATTAGGAATGTTACGATAGCCTTCACATAATCACAGATACAGTCAACACTGTTTGTTAACAGCATAACTCAGAAACACCTAGTGAATCACTAGCGTCACAGTGTCATCACTGAAATCCTTAATCACATAACAGGAATAGCATTTTAATCATCATCCAAAAATGAATTCATTTCTTTAAAAGCACACAAATTCATTGCATTTCAGCGCTAGGGGACTTACCCGCGTGAATAAGTAATTTTGTTGAACAGTACAGATTATATTATGTCAGAAAGATCTTTCACTGACTGCTGCCTTTTTGGATAAAATTTTTTCACAATTAGCCGAGTCACTATATCAGTGGCATATGATGTAACTTTTCTTTCTAAAAAAAAAAAAAAAAAAAAAAAACCTTTTTTTCTCATTGTTCTAGGAGTCAGGGCAAAACTAGTAAGTCCAAGGTAAAAATACAAATGCATCTCCAGCTGGTGTGTCAACCAACTCAGTTACAATTCTCATTTTAAGAGCATTGCTTGACCTATTTGATTATTTCTTTCCATTGTAACTGCAGCTCTTATCTCTGTAATTAACAATTAGTGAAATCTGCAGTTTATCTTTGGAATTACTTAATGCCAAGAAATAAAAAAAAAAACAAGAAAACCTCTATTTCTGCTGTAAGTCCTTTACAAGAAGTCATATAACAGATTTCTTATTTAAGCACACAACACAGCTCTTCTTAAGTAATTACTCTAGGCACTAAAAAATATTAGCTGCTTAGGAAAGCTGATATCTTACTCAAGGTTGGTCAAAATCATACTAGGCACCTGGAACCTTCATGTGCTTGTATAAGACAGAAAGGTCCTTATTCTGAAGTTAGTATTTCAAAGATTATAGCCACTGTGTTTCTACGTTGATGGGTCCAACATTAGTCACTGGCTCAGGCTGTCCTCCCACAATGTAAAACCTGTCACAATTTTGGTATCCCAGTACTTGATTTTTAACCATCCCACCTTTGAGGTGAACAGCAAAATCAAGTCATCAGCCCTCTGTCTACTGGAAGGAACTGTGAAGAAAAGTCACAGTGCTGTGAGTAGTGTAAAGAAACATGCTGTAATAAAAAGCACTACTACTACTTCTGTTTCCTGCCTTCCCATCTTACTATGATCAGCCTGACCTGGAAAGCCGGACCTATACAAATATCTACATAAACACATACAAAGAAATAAGAAAGAAGTCTGCAATCGTCTGCTCCTTGAATCCTAAAGTAGGTTTAAGGCATTAAATTACAAACTCTTTGGAAGAGATCTTTTCTTCACAGCTCCTGGGAAATAGACGCAGCATCGTACAAATGAATAGCCTCCACAGAATGGCACATAGAATGCCTGAAGCTAGTTTAAAAAACAAAAATTTAAAAAATGGTTATGTTTCTTTGTCTGCAATTTCATTATTTCAAAAAAATTTCAAAAAAAATAATTTCAAAAAAAAAAAGGTAGAAATTCCCTGAAAAACTGCACTGGCCTGAAATATCAGCTTTCTCAGCAATGCTGTTATTGTACTGATATAAGATGACAGGCTGGAAGGATAGTTATCTGCCAAAATGAATAGGCACCAATGCTCTACTCCAGGAGAGACCACGGTTTATACATATTCACTGTATGTTTCTAGCTGTAATTAGGACCTTATTTACAAGTACTTGGGTGAATACTAATCCTGCACACCCACTACTGTAAACTACAAGCCTCCCATCAACTTAAACAGTGCATTATAATGCTCACTGTTTTTAATGATTTAATTCTCTCTTACCACTACAATTAACAAGGAATATAGTCGATCTCTGAATGAGTTCAAATATACTTTTAAGGAAAAATCTTAACTCCGATAAATATTTAAGTTACATCAAATAAGTTTAATACATGACATTCTTATTTCTGAAGAGTTCAAAAAAAATCAAATTTGCAAAATCCATACAACAAATCCTTTCCCAGTCAAGTAAATAAGTATGAACGTAATACTAAGCATGTTAGAACAGTATGTAATATTTACGTAAATAGAATTATACTAATTGGAAACTTCAATCACATGATGCTTCTTCCACTTCAAAAGATAAGGTTGCTTCATCCTAGCCATTCACCATTTCGGAAACTGCTTGTCCAAAGATATTTCAGGGTATGCCTCAAGCCTGATGACAATTTTCAGGAGATGCAACCCTACAATGCAAAGCCACTTTAAAAAAAAATTCCAAGGAAAAAGGACAGATTTGAGAAACTACCATTCAAGTATGAAAAGAGGGCCTGCAGTATGCTGACATTTTAATTTCAGTAACATGCAAGAGACTCCCTTGACAGTGTGATTAGTTACAAGGACTATGTTCTGCATACAAGTACTCTTAAGACAATGGAATAGACCAGAAGAGGATTAGCTTCAAGAGGGGGTTGAAGCTCTGCTCCGGGGGTCAGATGGTCTGTCTTACAGTCTGTTTTAGACTTAAAAACCTACAGTTAAACAAAGGACCAAAACAGCTGCCTGCTTAACAGAAGGGGCACAAGTAGGTATGGATTCAACACATTTACAAGTTTTGATAAAGTTAGAAAACGCTGAATTCCTATTACATTCTAGTTAGGTATGCATTTTGTCATTTAATATTGAAGTAATTTGTGCCCTAGATACAGATGAGCGTATTTTTACCAGTGCTTATGTTCAATTGTCTAAATTTCACCCAAAATAGCCCTAACAACTGTGAATCCACAAAGACAGAGTTGTATGTAGTGGAACAAGCCCTTCTCGAAGCAGTGACTCCTCAGCTATGCCCCATATAATCTACATGTTGGAAAAAACGGCTTGTTTCATAAGCATTTTATAATCAATAATACCTACAAGTAAATAACATAAGCTAATGTCAGATGAATATGCTTCCCTTTCATAGCACAAATATATTTACACCTTCTCAGCACCGTATATGCACTAAAGATTATGAGAGCAAGACAGAGATTTAATAATAAAAACTAGGTAATTTTTTTTTTTTTTTTTTACAATTGTCTAAACTTTTAGCAAAATATGCATCTTCATTAGCATATGAAGTTTGGCAAATTTGTTAATTACATTTGGAATTTTCACACATTGAAAAACAGAACATTTCTGCATTTTTAAAATGTCATATTTCCTTAAGTTTCAAATATATATGTATTTTATATATACACACACACACAAAATATACATTAAGAAATATCTGGCAACAAAACAAAAACCTCCAACTTCAATTAAATACTAAAGTCAACTTAACACAGTAATTTGTTTTTCATACTGACTTGCTTAACCTTTGAGGAAAGTTTCCGTTCAATCCAGATACCTTCCCACACACCAAAATGAGAGTTCCAAAAGCCAGTGATTCGCCCAGTCATGCTGTTACTTACAATATTATTCCCCTAATAACACTGATACTCTTGAAGCCAAAATTACGACTCTGACCACTAAGCTACGTGACCCCCTGAAGCCTAAGGTTTGAAATTCTCTGCCTGGAAATGAAGTAGAGCATTCACAAATGCTCATATCACTACCCACACATCACCCATGAGTGTCCTTCACTAGGAGTCAACTCAGAACAGAACTTAAGTTCAAGCCCTTTAAATCATTACCAGAAGGAACCTGCCTCTCTCTGTTGGCTACTGAGAATAAAAAAAAAAAAAATACTGAATTAGTAAAGACAAGAATAAAGACGTTAGATTCTTATGTTTTCATATGAAGGACTTAAGGGAAGAGGAGAAAAAAATAGAAGTGACAAGTTACTGTTTTCTAAAACCAAATATAAGACACCTGCTAAATCATTAGTCTCCCTGTAAACCACAGCAATACAAGTGTGGTTGTGAGCAGGCCATATGTCATTTCTGTGAAAATTTGTGATTCTCATAATGGTTTATTGACTTGTCCCTGACTTCTCTTTACTTCCATTATCTGTGGAAAATATTTTCTTATAATTTAGTGGTAAAATGAGTTTTTGAATAATGAGGACTAGTGGAGAGGTAAGAGAGAAAGTTACATACAGTGGCGGAGAGAATAATTGAAGACTCTCATAATACAGGCAGTTTTTTGCCTGAAATAGTATTTGCTGAATATACTGTCTTCTTCTACGCTGGTAAAAAAATAAACCAAGTCCCTCTGTGTAGTATTACAACATACGCAGCAGAGCAGCTGCCACCCTCATTAAAGACAGGAGCAAAATGTAATGGATCCTAATTTGTGCAGTGATGAGCTCTGAATAAATTGCTAATTGTCCTGCTTCATGTTGATTTTGTGTTTCTACTGTGATCCTCCACTCCTTCCTTAATTTTGTGAAAGACAAGCAGTAAAAGAGTCCAGGAAATTGCCACTCCAGGAAATGAGGAGACAGGTTTGACTAAACTCAGCTTGTTTTATTTCATGCTTTATGGAAAGCACACTGAAGGAGAAACACCTTCACTCTTTTCATGACCATCCAGCATTTACTCCTCTACAGTATCAATTCATTTTTCCTGCAGCAGCCTGCATTATGCCTCAAAAGAGAGCTCACACTAAGGGGAATTTTTTGTTGCTGTTGTCCATTGCAAGTTAGACAAGTAAGTTTTTGATTTAGACACTTAATGTGATGGGAATATGAACATCTTGGTTTTGAAGGGGGGGGGAAAAACAGCTACGAAAAGATGCATAAAGATTGTCATGTAAAGAAATCTTCCTAGATGAGACAAATATTCTTCCAAAGGTACTAGACATTATTAAAAAAATGCTGGGTTTAATGTGAAATCCTAAGCCAACTCCTACCAGTTTCAGTGGAGCCAGAATTTTACCCACCATGATCTCTGCCTCAAAAATGGTCAATCTACATGCATACATAATGCACTTAGCTACAAATGGAAGGTAGAGAAAGGAAAGAAAAGATGAATGGTACGCAGCACAGCATGTGAATAGAAATCACATGCTATCTAGTAGCATGCGACTGTAGGAATAAACTTCCCTCCACGTGTAACAAGAAAGTGGTGGAATCATTAGGATTCAAAGACTAGCAAGAGCACTGGACTGTTAGCAGTCTTCATGTAAAACTCACATCAATGTCGTAGACTCTTTGCAACAGAGACTTGCAACCATCTCTAAGGAATATGATGACAACCACACTGAGCATATCTGTGCACAGAATCGATAATGTGAAAAGAATGAAGGGCTTAGCCCTTTCAAATTAGAAAACAAAAATCTTCAGGCTCAAGTGTCATATGTGCACTGGACCAAGCCTTAACTGGGGCTATACACAAAAGTGGAATTTAGGTACTTGGTATTTGCAAAGTGCCTAGACACAGCAATGTTCCTAACTGTGGTGCTCAATTTTTAAGCCCCTTGAGGCCGCAACAAACCCCACGGCCCTGATGGTTTTGTCTGTCTCTCCCTTAATAACATAAGTGATAGTTAAGAATATATAGGAAGGATAACAAACGTCCTCACTCTGACCAGACCATAGAAAAGTAAAATACATACCTTTACATTAAGCCTATGTAGCAGTGCATTTCAGAACGGAACAACTGAGATAGTGAGCTGAAATCTGGAGGTGCATGTCACAGTCCTACTGATCAGGGCACAAGGCTGGGTCCCAGTTCCTGCCTCAGTGCATACTTACATGCTTCATTGAACAAGGACCTATAACAATCCTCTAGCTGCAAATGATAACAGCCCTTCAGTCCTGTGAACAGCAAATTATACCATCAAGAGAGGAACAGCTTCAAACTGGAATGAACTCAAATCACATTACATCTGTAACTTTGTTGTAAGGACCTTTTGCTGAGAGGGGGGCACAGAATTCTGTCCCATGGTATGCCAGGGAGTGTCTAACCACTACACGCCAGGTAGAGTTTCACAACAGCTTCCCAGAGACAACTTGCTAGCAGATCTTGTGGGGTCTTGTTAGTGCTTCTGGTTGCACTTAGATGTGGAGTTAGGCAGCCCTGAAAGAAATGGATCTTAGCAAAAACCTTGGCCTTTAAAATGGCCTTGGAAATATGGCCTTTACCCATTTTGATTTTTGTACATTGCGATCCCATACTCACAAGTAGGGGAACTCTCCTTACACACAGTACAAGATACCTGGATTCTAAGTTTGGGATAGTGAATTCCAGAAGGCAGCAAGGAGTTTTAAATGAGGTGTTGGGATGCTAAGAGTTGTGACAACTCATTCTTTCCATTTGCCGTGAATAAACAGAAAAACATTTTTTCAGTAGTTTAGAAATGCCCCACCACCACCAAGTAACCAAGAACTAGTCCCATGACCTTGTTTTCTTTACTAGGATCCAGCAGTTTTTAATCGACAATCCAATGCCTGGAAGCCTGGAGGTTTTGGACTGCATGTTCTTGAGTACTTGTAACAAGCGAAGTAATGCACCTTGTGTAACAAAGATGCTCTGACAAAAATGACAAGGTTTACCGAGATCAGCATGAATGGACTTGTAGATACATTATATAATGCAGATATCACAACTACAGTGTAACCTTACTATCTCTGGCTCCAGATCAGGGAGCCTGGGGTTTAAACTCATTGTCAAGATGCAAAAATGCACATGACTTCACTAGAAATCAGATAAAAACAGACTTCTGCAAGTCTTCATAAAGCATTTTAAGAGCCTTTCTCTCACTGAACAAGTCATTGTTTATACAATCTTTTGTATGAACAAATGCTGAGAGGCATTTTTGAAAAAGAAGGGACATTTTAATTGTGCGTGACATGAATGAACTATCTGAAAGAACAGCTGCATCTTGAGATGACAGGACGAGGAGTGCCGGCTGGATATAACGTTTCACAAGATAATGTTTTCTTCTCCATTTGCCATTTTTGTGCAAGTTTTTCTACCTCAGAAATTTCTTTGTGACTCTTCATAAAGTATGCTTTTTGCACAGCTGGAAGAGAAAAATAAAATGGTAGGGAGGGAGCATTTACGTACAAGCAGGGCTTAATCTGTTTAAAATATTACCTTTAAAAAACAAAATCATTTGTTTTCTGTTCACTGAACCATGTTGCTTCATAGAAGCCCAGGATGAGAGAACTCAGTGTTAAATAACTCTGATTTCACGAGCGTAAAAACTGAGCCTTCTCATTTGATGCTGTGTAATTGCAAGTAAACATTTGAGTCCAAACAACTATAAAGTTCAGGTTTGCAACTCAGGCATACTCCTAGTTATTTTTGTAGGATTATTACTCATGTCTTGTATCAAAGACCTCAAAGGAGAGGAGGAGGCCTCAAGAAAAAAAAAAAACCCAAGGAAAAGAATATTTAGACAGAAAATGAATTACAAAGCATGCCATGGAATATAAGGACTGACATCCAGCCTTTGACATGCTGTCATCAATAGTTATCAGTGCTTGGTACTTCAGATACCATAACACACACAAAATAAGGTGTATAGTACACATTCCAATTAACTTTTTGTACTCTGTGTACCCTTTGTTATTCTAACTACTGCAGACATTCATTCATTCCAAGACAGAGAACTGACATAAGACCATAACTTCAGATCTTTGAAGAGTTCTGAAATTCGAAGCAGCTTACAGGATTTTTATTTTTTTTTAATTATTCTCTCAAGAACTACAGGCCAATTTACAAAATAGCTGAAGAGGTTCAAAGTTGAAAACTCAGCACTTCCTGTATAGACTAGTCTGGGAGTTGACAAATATGATGTCTTTGACCACAGTACAGCCAACAATTACCTGGTGAATGAAAGCATTGTAAACCATTCTAGAGAGATGAAAAGAAACATTACTCAAATTGCGTTGTCTAAACTACTGGCTACAGTGAAGTTAGTATCAGCATAAAAGGAGGGAAAAAACTGCTGACAGATGATTCCAAAACCTTGCCAGAACAGCAGTTTCTTGGGTGACTTTTCCTAAACAAAGAGTTCATTAGGAAACTCAGAGTCACATAGCCCATAAAGCAGACAAACGCAACAGAGATAGACAGCAAAACTTTCAGAGGGTCTTTGTCAGAAAAGGCATTTATATCAAAATGGAAGTTTCACAGAACAACATCAGTTTTGTCAATTGTATATTGTTGAGGGGAAAAAATGAACTATTTCTGGAAGAGCTGGGGAGGAATTGTAAAATGAGTTATAAAAATTATTTCAGTTAAGAGGAAGGAGTTCATCCTCCCTTCATTTGAAAAACTTTCAAAACGCTCTCATACTTGACTCAAATCCCAAAATCTTTCACAGAATCACAGAACAGTTGAGGTTGGAAAGGACCTCTGGAGATCATCTAGTCCAACCTCCCTGCTCAAGCAGGGCCCTCTAGAGCATATTGCCCAGGATCACATCCAGACGGCTTTTGAATATCTCCAGCGAAGGAGACTCCACTACCTCTCTGGGCAACCTGTTCCAATGCTCTGTCACCCTCACAGTGAAGAAGTTTTTCCTCAGGTTCAGATGGAACTTCCTGTGGTTCAGTTTCTGCCCGTTGCCTCTTGTCCTGTTGCTGGGCACCACGGAGAAGAGGCTGGCCTCATCCTCTTGACACTCCCCCTTCAGATACTTGTACACGTTGATCAGATCACCTCTCAGTCTTCTCTTCTCCAGGCTGAACAGGCCCAGCTCTTGCAGTCTTTCTTCATAGGAGAGGTGCTCCAGTCCCCTCACCATCTTTGTGGCCCTTCACTGGACTCTCTCCAGGAGTGCCATGTCTCTCTTGTCCTGGGGAGCCCAGAACTGGACACAGGACTCCAGGTGAGGCCTCACCAGGGCTGAGTAGAGGGACAGGATCACCTCCCTCGACCTGCTGGCAACACTCTGCCTAATGCACCCCAGGATCCCATTGGCCTTCTTGGCCACAAGGGCACACTGCTGCCTCATGTTTAACTTGTTGTCCACCAGCACTCCCAGGTCCTTCTCGGCAGAGCTACTTTCCAGCAGGTCAGCCACCAGCCTGTACTGCTGCATGGGATTATTTCTCCCTAGGGGCAGGACCTTGCACTTGCCTTTGTTGACCTTCAGGAGGTTCCTCTCCGCCCAGCTCTCCAGCCTGTCCAGGTCCCTCTGAAGGGCAGCACAGCCTCCTGCTGTGTCAGCCACTCCCCCCAGTTTAGGATCATCAGCAAACTTGTGAGGGTGCACTCTGTCCCTTCCTCCAGGTCACTGATGAATATATTGAACAAGACTGGACCCAGGACTGACCCCTGGGGGACACCACTAGCCACAGGCCTCCAACTTGACTCGGCGCCATTCACCGCAACCCTCTGAGCTCGGCCATCCAGCCAGTTCTCAGTCCACCTCACTGTCCACTCGTCTAGCCCACACTTCCTGAGCTTACCTAGGAGGATGTGATGGGAGACAGTGTCAGAAGCCGTGCTGAAGTCCAGGTAGACAACATCCACTGCTCTCCCCTCATCTCCCCAGCCAGTCATTCCGTCATAGAAGGCTATCAGATTGGTCAAGCATGATTTCCCTTTGGTGAATCCATGCTGACTACTCCTGATCACCTTCTTGTCCTTTCATTAAATCTTCATTCGAAAAAACTTTCAAAACCTCTCATACTTGACTCAAATCCCAAAATCTTTCATTAAATATAATGTTGCATTCCCCACACAGCAGCAGACATTAAGGAAGCCATCATTTTAATAATTGTGTTTACTGCAAGCTTACTGACAGTTTTGCAGGAACTTGCAAACCAAAATCATGCCTGGATAGAGCAAAGACAATTGACTATGTGGCAAAGAATAATTTATGTGGAAAGCAGAGGCTAATATGCCATATAAAATGCATAGGATTATAGTTGGTCCATCTTTTAGGGTCACTGAAGAATAAAGAAACAGTAAGCAACTGACAGAACAACAGTGGAAATTCACTTTACATTGTTGTGTAAGGTCTCATCTAAAATGCTCCAAATAAAATCAGTTTTTAAATCTATTTAATCTTATGCAATTTCCTTCACTGATCCTTAATCAGTTTATAAGTGTTTCCTATCTAACCTAGAAAAGTTATTCCCATCATCTGCATATATCCTTTCTACTGTTTGGCAACCAAACATCTTCATGAGTTATCAGATCAAATTTTCAAGGCAGCTTCTTTTTAATATTTCACTTACAATTTAGTTTCTAACACAAATCTTTATCCATCTTCTAACACAAAACACCCATTTCCATCTATGCATTCATATGAGCAATATGGACAGTCGAGAGGCTTGTATTTGCACCTGCAGTCTCTTTGGGTATGATGAACTGCTGTGGATACAAATTGCAGGGGGGAAACGGGTAATTTAAACCTCAGCTCTCTGAATACTCAGCACCATAACGGGGGCTCTGCCTTGAAACCATTGTTTGCAGGTTCAGGAAAGAAGCTTCTACCTGTAATTACAGGAAGACTCCCTTAAGGAAAGGCTGTTGGAACACTAACAGAACTGTTTCCACCACGGGTGTTTTACCAGTCTGTTCAAGCAGGCATGAAAATCCTATTAGCTGGCTCACTCCTTAAACAGCTTCAAAAGGTATCCTCTGAACTTGAGGAAATACCTTTCAAGAGACCAACCTCGCAAAAATGTTTAAGGAGCAGGTTTTATGGAATATTGCATTCTTCCACTTATTCTGAAAACAGTGAAATACCAAAGATGCCTTAGGATTTGAGGAATGACATGTCAGTAACCACGTAAAGTTAAGACTTCTTCCACTTCTGCTTCAATATAAGAGCTACAGCTGTTGCTAAGTAAAGAGGACGGCTCAGCTGGACAGCTCCCCTCTGAACTAACTGCCCACACTCCAAAGCACAGTTTCAGGCTTCAAACTCTCTAAGCCCATAGAAAATTTAATACTCCATGGATTTCAAGCCCTTTCTGCAGCATTTCTTTTAAATGCAGTCCCAAAATAGAGTATGCTCATCACTTCTGCAAGAGCCAAAGAGCAATTAGGAAAACTGGTCAGGCTTTTAGGTTGTCCCAATGATCTCCAACCATATCTGTAAATGTCTGGAATTGCATTATTTACTGAAAGTTACGTGACAAAAATCTTTCCCTTATGTTTACCTACTAAAAGCAAGAAAAATTAAAACATATCAAAATAATATTAAAGGAATATAGACTCGAACTAAAAGATAGTCTTCCTTAAATCTACTTTTTTTTATTTGTTAAGATTTCCAGTTTCATATAGCATGAAACTAAGATCAAAATTGCAGTCACCTTTGAAGTTATTGAGCCCGATCTAAATTAAAGACTGAAGTTGACTTAGATAACAGGGGAAGCTTTGCAAAAAAATCTTTAAAATAAGAAATGCAAAAAACCTTTAGAAAAATCTAACAAGATCTAAATAAGTTTGAATTTAGGGTATATGATGTCTTCTCATAAACAACATATAGTAATATTTCCACTTTGAAAAAGATGTTAATTTTTAGTATTTCATACTGAAATTCATTTAAGAAACAACAATATTTTAAGTCATATCTTGTATTCCTCTCACTTCCAGAACTTGCATTTATTTTCACTCAGTGACTGATGGCCACAAACCACATGTCTAAAAGGAGATGTTTATGGTTTATCTATATGATTATCTCTCTTCGCTATTTGAGTCTCACTCCTTCTACTCTCAAGGACGCACAAATTTGTATTTACGGTATTTCCTCCTACCCTGAAGTGAGGCTCAGCTGCAAAATCTTCCTAGTTCAAGAACACTTTTCAACTTTTAGCTGCTTTAGTGCCAAGTGACTAACGTCATAAAAGTCAGAACTGTCAAGGTGACTGATAGCTGCAGGAGGCTAGAGCATTTTATCTGACAGGAACTCATCAAAATATGTCTAATATGCCTCAGTCCTAGCAGCCTCAGAAGCTGCAATGGTGTTTATCAAGACAGCAATAAGAATGAAAATCTTGTTTGGTTGGTTGGTTCTTTTTAAAAACCAACTGTTACAAGTCTGTAAGATTCAATTCCAAATACCTAGAACACCACCTTAACAGTTTCTCTCAAAGCCAGAAAGCTGATGCATGGTTCCCTTTTGGAAATAATGGTTTTTAACAGTGCAGAAAACTCAAAAGCTCCCTCGGTCACAGAGTTTATTAATTTTATATTGCTTGATTTAAAAATTGTACATCTATAAGCCTCACAAGTGATACAATGTACTCTGGAATATGACATGTTAACAAAGAAACTGGCAGATTGTAAGAATGAAGTGGTCAGTAGGAGTTAAAATTCCACATCATGCTCAATAAGCTGAGTGTTTAGTATCCTAAATAACATCTTTAAGTACATATATCACCCCCACATCAGTCTATGGTAGGTGGGTTTAGAGCAACACTGGGACCTGGTTAGGAGTTAGAAGTCAGGTGCGAGTTAAGCATGCTTACACAAGCATAGCTTTCTAAAAAAAAGTACTGTAAGTTGCAGTTTGAAGTATCTGCATGGACATATGCAGCTATCCTAAAAGTATAAGCAAATTGAATTCAGCTCCTGAGGTCAGCTTCCTCAGTGAATCCCAGAGCAGGCACTAATCTTTCCAAAGAGCTATCAGGTTCATACTTACATGATAATCCCTCCTAAAAACTCCTGCATAACATAAAAACAAAGAACTTCAAAAAGATCATACGTGGCATGGTATTTTGTGATTCACAATTCCTGGAATCTCAAGGACATTCTCATAAATGCAGTTAACCGGTTATAGGCAGTACCGCAGCACAAGATGATCTACCCAAAAGCACCTGCAACAGAGTATTCCTCTGCCTTTTCGCATCCCAGCTCTGTCACACCACAGGCATGGCATTAGCCAGAATTACCCTAAAGATATGGCCTGGTCATTGCTTAAGGATTGCCAAAGTATACAAATACAATTTTCCTCAGTTCTCAAAAACAAGCAATGAACTTTTCCTTAGAAACACGTCATACTGAAGTTAATCAAAGGACAGTTAAGTGCCACTTCTTAACTACTACAGAAATAAGTACAAAACATACCACAAATGTCACATCTACACTGAAAGTAGGGATCCTGTGAGCAATGATGTGCATGTTTTGGTGGAATATTTTAGTATTAAAGCTAGCTGGGATCAAGTTGCTAAAAATTGCTCTTAAATGGTAAACTAAGTTGGTATCATCTTCTATATGCCCTTCTGGGCTTGGATGAGTGTAATAAGCCGAAATCTCAATTAGTAAGACATCGAATTCCTGCAGCCAAAACTCTTACAGCAGTTAAACCCATAGGGATTGTAGGAGAAACTCACAAAATGTCAGAAAACAAATCTCAGAAGAACAGCAGTTCTTGTATTTATATTGAATACTGCTTACCCTTACTGAAATAATTGAGGCCATAATTACAAGGCATTAAGAGCATGAGGATATACACTTCCCTATTCCTTTGCAATTTTTATTAGTGGCAAACATAGTAAAAGTACCCTTATATCTGTACTAATCATCTTGCTGGATCTAATTTCCTTCCCTATATTTCATTTTGTGTAAAGAACAGGTTTAAATAATGTTTTAAGTATGAGCCCTTACAGAATTTGAAATGCCTCTTTCACCAGCTTGAATAAGATGTTCACAGGACACCTACACTCTATTAGTTTGTGCAAGGCAGATGCCCTTACAAAAGACACAAACTTCCATGCAATAAGGCCAATGACATGCCTAGTTTGGAATTATAACTAACTGCTGTTTATATTTGGTGCGGTAGAGACATGGAGGAAATTCACTCATATTCTATGCATGAAGATGATCCGTTTTATTATGCCACCTACTGAATCTTGCTTTGTGAATATTTTTATTTCCTATGTCTACTTCTATAGGTCACCTTTCTTATACCAATCTCTGCCTTATCAGTTTTACTAATTATTCCAATTTATATATTTTAATAGCATCCTAAGGAATTAAGTTTCATAGGTTAATTGCTGACGGCATTAAAAAAGCACTTTTGAAATCCATTTTAAAAGCAGTGATTTATAACATGAACGCAAACGGGGAGCAGAACAAGAGCAACTGCAGAGCTAAGAGCTTTTGATGAATGCTAAAATGCCATTAAAATGCTGTTCATAGTCTATATGATACAGTCTGTTTCATCATTCTTTCTGTGGATGGAATTGCTTCCTCTGAATATGCTGACAGAGAGGTACGAGTCCATAAATTGTTGTAGAACTGTTTATCATGTTTTAAGTTTAGTGATGTACAAAAAAAATATATAGAAAACTAGTGTGCTTCACAGATCTAGATCATAAAAATGAACTTGGCTGAGGACATCTCTTTGAGGATTTGAAGCTGGTCTCAGATAAACCAGAAGGGAAATGGATGTGAAACTTGCCTAGAACATAAACATCAAAGTATAAAATATAGTAAACAATGATAGCACAACCGAGACTCACTTGACACAGGAATAAAGCTGTTTTACAAAGTAAGAGGGAGAAGTTCAGAGACGGACTGTACTATTTTAAAAACAAGACAAACTTATCTCTCCTGTAACTTTTATTTTTATGATTTGATTATCAATTACCGTAGTCTTATTCAATCTAAATCCATCCCCATTCAGGAGCATTTCCAAGACCTGTAAAATTCATGATCTTGCTTCTATCTGTCTTGTTATTCTAATAGATAACATTGTTTTGATTGTCCTATAGAAGTTATATTTTCCACTGTAGTATTAGACACAGCAGCAAAATAGAGGAAAACTGCAGTTTAAAAAAAAAAATACACACACATTTGGCACAACACAGCACATAGACAACAAAACATGCCCTGGTTATAACAGAGGTGGTTAAATCCTAAAAGACCAGTTAAGGACCTTCTCTGAGGTAAGAGAGGAAACTAGATTTGCTTTAACTAGGAAGCTGCGCCATGTAACATGAAAGCAAAATCAGAAGCTTAAGGAACGAAGGACAGCACTACAGTTGCAAGTGAAAAATAGGACAGAGAAACAAGGAACCAAGGAATGAAAAATCTGAAAGGAAGAAGAGAAAACTCAGATGACAGGCAAGCAAAAAACATTCAGCATTGCAAAATTCAGAGAGACAGGAATTTGTTTCATAAAAAGAGGTCACCTTGACCACTTACAAGGATAGAATCATAAGAATCTGAGCAACAGGAAATATTTTCCCCTCCCACAACTGCAGGGCTCTGCATCTTTCTAGATAAGGATTATGGAGTAGAGAACGACACTGTAATTAAAACAGACCTTGCTTCACCCTGAATTAACGGATTAGCATCGTCAGAACAACTGAACCAGTTTAGAAATCTGGTTAGCAAAGGAGCAGCAAGACGTAACGATTGTCCACAGAAGGGAACCCCAGTGCTGTGAGCATGTTCCGATAGATGTTCTCAAGTATGAGAGAGAAAAGCATAGGGACAAAATGAGAGCCAGTCTGAGAAAAAAAGACAATAGGCTTAGATTACACAAAGTATCCCTCAAACACACCTATAAATGGATGGGAGTCACCTTCTTAGTTCTCCCCCAGCTTATCCTTCATTACAGATGAAGTTGAAGTCGACATTCTAACAACTTTTTATATTAAAGGAAGGACCCTATAACTTTTGCGACTTCTTATCCATTTTGGGTTTCAGTCTCAGACATATTGGCAAATAGTGAGGTAGGTATATGCCAAACAAAGTAATACAATGTGGTAAAGCAAACGTAATAAAACAATAGCCATTAGTGAAGTTAAGCAGAAGCTGGAGTAGTGCACTTAACGTGTCTAAATACAAAACATTTTTCAAAAATTTTCCAAAATGTTTCAAAGACCCTTCAGTAACATGCAATAATTGTGAAATATGTCTAAGAATGTCTATTATGGAGAGAACTCATATCCCTTGAATAGATTAAATGCCCAGGTCGAGATAAACTTTTACTCGTGACAAGAGGCCTAATTCTCATCAAGAATTAACAAAACAAAAAAAAAGCAGCATCTTCAGCAACCTGATGAACACTAGATGTGAAAGTAGCAACACATCTCTAGTACAAATTGCCACCACACCTATGAAATCTTTTCTCAAGGCAATGACAAGAATGAAGCGACAATTTGACTTCTCCGTGATCTTATTCAGCCTTCAGGCTGCATTCCATGCTGCTCTTGCTTCGTTCCAACCAAAAAATACGACCTTACTAGAAACAGAAGAATGTAATAGAGCCAGGGGAGAAAAACTTTCACCTACTAAATGAAAATGGGCAATAAAGGCTGAGGCCAGGGAATAACATATGTTGCAAGTAATACCAAGTAACCACTTCCTGGAAGATTTACACAATAGAGTTCACCTGTCAGCAACTGTTTCCCTATAATATAAATCCAAATTGACAAGGCTGAGGTTTTATGGAACAGTATTTGTCTCAAGACTGTCAGGGGAAGTCATTTCATTTCTTATGATTCATTTCATTTATATGTTAGTGTATTAACTGGATACATTATTGATCTTTGCTCCATCCAATTTCAGCTTCAACATCATGGAGGACAAAGTGATTTGGAAAGTATCAGTTCTGGCTTATTTTTTATCACACGTCTGTTGCACGTCATTGTATTAGACATCCCATCAAGCGCACACATTCTGGAACAAGCAACTGCTTTTGAGGAATACTTCACTATGAAAGTCAGCTTTTCTAGAATCTGTACCGGAATATCTAGAAAACTATGTCCAGATGTAGTGCTCTTCTCTGCGTGATTGGATAAGGGCAAAAATAGAAGCAATGACAACAACAGCTCCTGGTACAACCCAAGAGAAAGACTGCTACATTTCTTGGGGCAGCAACCTTTTAAGCAGAGGGCTGCCTCAAATATATACAAGCCAAAGGTGCCACTCTGCAGAACCACAGTATTTCACTCTAAGACAGCATGATTTGATATCTGCTATCAGCACGATGAGGACCACGGGTGTCCTGTCACTTTCATCCAGCTGACAGTCTCTGAAGCGTAAACAAGGACAAGCAGTAAAAAGGAAAAAAATTATAAAAGAATGAGCACAAACAGAAAATAGACTGATACAATACGAATGCCCTCCTAACCCTGAAGTGATCAACAAGCAGAAATAGCAGATAGGTAATCCTAGCCTATAGATTACTTTACGTTTCTTTGAATAGGCAGTAGTACTTGTAACTGTTTGAGAATCTTCCTCCAATGTTCCCTAAATCTCCTTCCGTTTTCAGAGTACACCAAATTCTCAAAACCTGGATAAGACACTACAAATAAGTTTTATGGTGGAGCTGCCTCGCCAGAGAAAGGAGCAAGTCATAGCAGTCTACTTGTTTTACAGTAGCTTTGATTAGTTGCCAACAAAACACCTCAATGTATAGACATTACACTGCAGGAGCTTCCTCAAGAGCTTATATTGAAGATAGACAAAGGGTGAGGAAATTACCCATGTAATTTGCAAGCCAAACGACAGTAAATGTCACAACTCTTCCATGAGCTCACTCCAAATAGAGCCAGAACTCTCTTAGTAGTTCTAGCTTCCCACAGGAGAAAAAGGTACCTCTGAACTTGTAGTAACTGTGTCAGTAGATGTCTGCATCCTAGATGCAAACTCTGTTCTGCACTGTTGAGGAGATCTTCCTGACCTTCACTGTCCGTGTGAAACTATTCTTCTGCTGCCTATCTGTGATGGTTTGCTGCATACAGGGCTTTCTGTGAACACAGAAGTACTGCCAGAGTCAGCATTTTATCCCACAGAAGTATCCTGGATAGAAACAATTTGTGTCTGATATTTTAAATGGTTGCTCTCACATCTATCCATTTTCTGGCCTTATGCGATTTTCTCACTGGCAGCCATTCCTGTTTGTCACGTTATCATTTCCACCTTGATATTGTAATATTACGCTGACAGCACCACTTTTTAAATTCTGCATCTCCATCCACTAAAAGGCATTATTGGCTGAAATTTAACCCATTAATTGAAATGCAAATAGCAAAGCAGTTTAGGTGGGACTCAATTTCAGGTTTCAGAAACTGCCTGCAATAAAGCAATTATAATCAAATAAAACGCGTCAATATGATTTTATCAGGAAGTTGCATTTAGTTCAATTATGCCATCTCGAAATGAAGTGCGAGTGCGCCATCTTACGGTCAATGAGCGTCAGTGCAAGGCCACACACCTTGAGGCTTTTCAAAGGCAATGTTCATATTGCTTGGACCACCAATACCGAAGTTAACCCTTCCTAGAGTTTCAGTACCGACCAGGCCCCTTTGTAGGCAGTATCATACTTTTCACAGAATCAGAATAGACAGGTCATTCAATCATTTCAAACAGGCAACTCAAATCTTTGTCAAAACAAACATGCTTTAAAACTACAAAAAAAATAGAACCTCAGGTTACACTGTGGCTTCTTAAGGTTACTTATACTTTGCACTAAACTGGTACGCTCGCAAAAACAGCATCTCTGTTGAATTTTGGTGTTTACACATCTCAGAGTAAAGGCAGCTTCCTCTTGGCCCCTTTAAAAGGAATGCTGCTTTGGTATTTCTGAAGTGGCAAGGAGCAAAGGAAATAGGGCAAGGACATTATTTACCCACTCTCCTTGTTCTAAGTCAAAATGCTCTGTGGGTTTTTTGTTGTGGGGTGGGCGTGGGCGTGTGTGTGACTACCTAGCTTAGCCTAACCAGGTAGCTATTTTGGAGAGATGTAGAGTACCTATTATGAAGACAAGAAATATCACTCATTAAAAACAACTATATGTGGGTCTTAGCAGCGCACAGCCAATTACTTCATGAATTATATAAGACTCACGACAAACAGCCTTTGTTCTAGCTGTCTTTGTAATACACCAAGACAGCAAGGAAAGAACTATTCTTATCACAGCAGGAAAACAGAGCACTCATTCTGATTTGTGGTTGCTAAGGAATATAAACAGTCACCAGTAAACTGCAGAGATCTGCCATATGAATTCAGTGAGGATAAGCATCCAAACATTTGCACACTTTTTCATTTCTTTTTAAATTTGTTTCAATAGGATGACACTATAATTGGCTAAAAGATCAAATAAAGCCCACTGAAATCAATGGAAAACTTTGACTTCACTGGGCTTTGGTCTCTGCTGTGAGCTGCAACACAGATAACCTGGAAATTGAAAGCTGCATACGAAATAGCTCACATGCAATCAATGTCTTCACAGCCAGCTGTGGATAGAAGTTTGATAGCTCTTCATTTGCATTTGTGTAGGGAGGCATTCATATACTGAATGGTTCTCTTCATAGGCTAACCTCTGGATTAATTTTTATTTATATACCTATCCTTTATTTTTGTCTTTATCATATTATTAGAAAGGCGATTACCTAAATTGGAACAGCCCACAAAAGTCAGCGGTGAAATATGATTCACTGTAACATTACTCACACATCAATTAAGCAAACAATACATCTTTACCTATATTGCAAAAACTAGGAAGGAATACTTTCTCTTTTTCCCATCACTCCATCTAAAAATGGAGATTATCAGCAGATCCTAGTACTGCACAAAGTCACCCAAATAAAAGATAACTTGTCATGGTGCCTCCTCTTTTTCCAAGAGTCATTTTGCTCAAACTACAATCTTGTCTACAGCAGGTCTTGGAAAACGTACTTAAAATGCTGGGCACCTTATAGCCATGTTAAATTTGTTGATTTAAAGCAGGGTGTTCTCTACTCACCTGCTTCCATCATTTTTACTCTCCTGTCTCCAAGTTACCCAGAAATATCTACATGTTGCAAAGCATGCCCAATTCCACATGTCTTTGCATTTGTCTTTCAGGCCACTCTATACCTGGACCTTTCGGTTCCATCTTGCACTAAGGAGCAAGGATTGGCACTGAAGTGCCAAAGTCCAAAGCTGTGACTAGAAAACGGTGGTGAGCTGCCAGACTTTTATTCTGAGTAGCAGGTGGTGGTGTCATGCGTTGCACAAACATCAGCATGCAACACCCATGGAGGAGGGGACATGCTGCAGCACAGCCGACTCAGCTTCTTCTCGCACCCATCCTGCTCAACCGTGAAAGAATTTTACTTTTGGATGTCCCAGTTCAGATTTGATCTAAATCCCCTTCCCTCGCACCAGCAAAAGCCTTAGGGAAACCACAGTCAGCCGGCTCAGACCATAACCCGGTTGGAAAAAATGACTCCTTTTTGCTGCATTTTAACCCAGATGAGCTCCTTCATCTCCTGCAGCTCTGAAACAACAAGCCTCAGGAGCCGGAGGGAGGGCAGGACCCCTGCCCTGCGGCTCTATGAAGCTCTGGGCAGCTTCATAAAGGTATTCATCGCTGCTTCCCTGACCCCAGTGAGGGCGGTAGCACAAACCTGGGTTTAGTTCTCACTTCACAGTGCTGCCCCTTTGCTAGCAATTAAAAAAAAAAAAAAACACACACACACACACACACACACACACACTTGGATTTATCAAACATGCCAGCTCCACTAGGTCTACTCATTTGGATAAAAGGAAAATTCCAGGACCTTCTCCTCTATTTCTGCCCACCTCCAACTTTTACCTCACGTCCCTTCGTTTAACCTGTCACGGGAGGCGAGCACACGTTAACCCGGGCAGCCGCCCGCTGGCAAGGCGCCTTCCTCCACCAGCGCACCTGGCCTCTCCCTGCCGCCATCAAGCTTCGTACCCACCTCCGCCCTGACCTGCGAAGCACTGCGGGACACCTGTACGCTTCATAAGCCTTACAACGAATCTACCTAACATCGGCACCAAACGCAACCAACCTGGCTGCGCGGCTACTCCCTCGGCAGCTACCAGGCTGGCTACTGCCGCCCCTCCCCTCTCGGCTTGGAGGCTGCTGGCGCGGCGCCCTCCTCCTCGGCCCAACCGCCGACTCCCCGCCCAAGGATCCGCCCCCCGACGCCCCCCCCCCCCCCCAAACCGCCGCGCGCATGCGCAGCACTGCGGCCGCCGCGCACTCCGCCAACGGCCGCTGCCGCCGGTAGGTCCGCGCGCGCTGCCGCCGACCGACGGGGGCGCCGCGGGCCCTGCCCCCTCTCCTGCACCGGCCTGAGGGGCCCGGCTCGGGGGGGGGGGGGGGGGGGGGGGGGAGCGCGGCCCCGGCCGCCCAGGCTGCCCCGCCGCTGCCTTCTTTCCCGCAAATACCCTTTTAAGCCCAGAGGAGCGCGATCCGGTCCCTCGGGGCGGGCGGCGGGTCGCGCTTGGCCCTGGGGACCACGGCGTGTCCCCGACCGGGGGGGGGGGGGGCGAGCCCCAGGCACGACCGCCTCCGCAGCCCGAAAGACGACGAGCTCGGAAAGCAGCGAAAACGCTCAGATTGCCTCCACAACATGCCCCGAGCCAGCCTTTCGGCCTCGGACTACAAGCAGCAATAACAACAAACAAACAAACAAAGCTATGCCTGAAATGGTAAAGCAAGCCTTTATGTATAGAAAAATTTCTATTGCGGGCCCTTGTGTGCATCTACTAGGGAAAAACTTCCTTTAGGGAGGAAAAGCACTTCACATTTTTTTTCTTTAAAGGCTTTTTTTTTTTTTTTTTTTTAAAAAGAGGAGCAGTGCTTGACAACATTTTTAATCAATGGTAAACACAAGCATGCTAGTGTGGCTGCTAGAGAATTATTTTCTGCAAATTCAGTAAAAGCACACACCAAAGCAGTATTCGAAATCAGTCTCTTTTCACCACCTATTTGATTCCTGTGCTTTGCTTCTCTATGAAGAAGCATATCTTTCTTGTGAGATGAAGCCTTGAAGCTTCCTGCAGGAATATTTTTCAGTGTTAACCTAGTCCCTGTTGGCACCAGGAAAAGGGGGTGGGGGGAGGTAGGAAATACAAGTCTGAAACACTTTGAAAGACATGCTTAATTATCCTTGCTAAACACACCTGTCTTCTGTCCCAACAAGTGTTGTGACACAGCTATGGCTTGCAATAGTTAACACGTTTTAGATGTAATATTTAATACAGCTAAAGAAATTTAGCTGGATTCTCACTAAGAGAGCTGATGGGTGCTTAAGATCTGTCAGATATCTAAATTTGTATTCTGTTTTTATGACTACAGCTCAAAGTAAAGGGGGGAAGGCTGAGGGTTGCTTTTACTTGTTTCGGAACAGCTGAAAGTAGTTTAAGAGGAACATTCAGTATACATTGTTCATTAACAAACCACCACATTCCCCAGATCAAAGCTATATTGCTATTTGTGTTCACGAGAACACAAGCATTTGACCTAATCTCATTGCATCAATGTTACTGGAAATCTGTAGCAGAGCCAGCGAGTATTAAGTAGAAACCTTCCAACCAACTCCAAAAAGAAAAATTCCACAAAACTCATTTTAACAGGAATAAATTTATATTTAATTTACAAAACAGCATCTCTATGGACATGATGAATTGGAGGTGCTATCTGTGGAACATGCACATACCAAAAGCACTGGGTCCTTCCTATTCATCCTTCCAGGTTAACGTCCAACTAATTGCTCTTTCTCCATAGATATGAATTACTCTCGGTTCATCACCTCTGTGAGTGCAGCAAGAAAAGCATCTCCAATAAGACTTCTAAGTGAGTAGACCCCTGTTCTTTACAGGTTCCCTTGAAGAGTATCATCCTGCCTTCTGGATTTTGTTAAGACATCACAACTAAATACCAGAGGAGGCTCAAGAGAAAGTCATGCAGTAAGCTGACAAGTATTTGCAAGGCCAGTTTAACTGCCTTGACTTTTGCAAAGTTGAGACATCAAGCAGGTATAAAGATGAATAAAATTAATAGCCTTGAGCTGTTACAGAAACCCATCCAGACAGAAGAAATAACATTGTTTTCATGCACCTGAAAAATCTCTGCTGTTGCCTCTGAAGTAGAGCTTTTGCCATAGCTCGCTACTAAATGTACACAGGTTGTTCAGAAGCAAGCAGCTAGCTGCTAATAACTTTATCATCAGTCCCAGCCAAATATTTCTGTCCACATAGCTTTTCTGTACCCTATTGATGTCCATATTATTCCCCAGCCCAGACAATGTTACTATGCTTTTCTATATCATGCTGCTATCCATAGACTATTGTATATATTCTTCTGAGTCACACAAAAAAGTTGAACTGTCTGCTTATATACTTAGTTAAAACCTACAGGGACCTGACAGAATCAGAGCATGAAACATACTACTGGTTAAGCCTTTACCAGAGATCAGTTTCTTCTCTTGGCAAGGGGCTGGCATTTGCTATTCTGTTTGAATGCTTCATACAGGTACAGATTAGTCAACTTTAATTCACGTTAGTTACTCTTTATTTACCTTTTTAAAAGTGATACATTGATATGTGTTGTAATACAAACATTAAGTAACTTGGCTTATGCAGAAAGACGTGCATTGAAACTGCAGTTTTGATGACACAGCAAGTCTTTCTGCTAGATCAAAAGTCACAGGCATGACGCACATTTCTGGACTGATACAAGTTCATTCCCTATGCTCAAATTTGCTAATAAGTAGTGGAAAATAAACTTGATCCCAGAAGGCTTAAAACCAAATGTGTTATCATCTGTCCTCTCACATCTAGTAGAAAAAGCATTCAGCCAGCATGAATGCCATATTGTGAGCTATTAGACTCAATGCAGTCAAGTGCCCTTGCCTGATTGAGCTCTGCTCTCTGCTGCCAGCAGAGCATAGATTGCATCTGAATGATTATGAAACTGTGACATTAAAGCACGAGTTATCAACATTTTCTTCACAGTGCCGGTGCCACTAAAGCTGTGCTGCCAAAGATGCTCCCACTCCCTTATAAAAAAGGTTATCATTATGGATGTTACTAGTTGAGGTCACACCACTGCCTCATCAGCTAGAAGAGCAAGGCTGCACATAAAAACAAAGCCAGTCATTTGAAATATCAGTCTAAACAGAATATCATTAAGATAATAAATTATTGAAGCTTAAAGGTATAAATCACCAAAAAGGTCTGTGCTAATAAAAGCGCAATTCACACAAGGTAAAAACTATTTAAAATTTATTTTAAAACAAAGGATTTTTTTGCAAAGGTAATTTTGTTAACGTCTTTTTTAATCCAAGTAGAAAGATTACTTTAAAAAGTTATTCTTTTCAGTCCATGACTCTTCATTAAATAATAAAAAGTGAAAATGGAAGAAACTTCCTCTCTGGCCAATTATTATTTACTGAACTGAAGGACATGGCCACCTGTTGCTATATTCAAATTTTAATTAAGGTCTTTTCCTTTTACTCTAGCTGAACTGATGCAAAGGTCTCCTCCGTCACTCATCTCTCTCGCTGGAGGGGCACCAAACCCTAACACTTTCCCATTTAAGAAGGCTACTGTTGCCATTGAACATGGAGCTCCTGTTGAGATTGGGGAAGATTTGATGAAGAGGGCTCTCCAGTACTCCGCCTCAGCAGGGTACCTGTCAAGGCAGCTTACGCTTCAAGATTCCAGCATCAAAGGATCATAAAATATTTTACTATAATAATTGATCTCTACATAAAATGTTTAACTTCAGTTTTCCTCTATACTTGATTTCAGTTTTTAAGCAGAAAGTTCTGAGCAGATGAATTAAAAAAAAATAATATTTATCAAGCCAGATCATTTCCTGGCTGTTAGTATTTGAGAATCCAGACTCCAGGATTACTAATGGGGATCGTTATGTTATGAAATAAGATACTTATTAAACGATCCTGCATTGCAGTACGTAGTTTCCACATCGTGGACTATTCATTTAGCTCTTATTTGGTAACATATATTAAAGAATAACATTTACTGTTTGCAGTTGTTAAACTGATGTATAGTATTGTCATGTTTAGTACAAGAAATTGCATATTTCAGTGAAGTTAGTTTAGCCTTCTGAACTCCCCAGCTGACAGTATTGAGTCAGCCTTGTGACAGGTTGCAAAAATACTTAGGTACCTACAGATGCACACAGAGCACACAACGAACTCAGTACTTTCTAACACTTTAATGGAACACAGCCAGTCACTTATGGACTTTCTACAAGGTCTTTCCATCTTCAAGACATACTTTTGGAAAATCCGTTTCCAAATTCCTTATTTACATGCAGCCTACTGGCAGCCAAAGCATTGCAAGCTTTGTCACTTTCCCACATTTAAGTCTGGAGAGATCATTCCTAGGAGTGGATATTGTTCAGCCTCCATCCCCATTCCATCTTTGGTAAATCATTTCTGCCCAAACCTTGCTATGATAATTTGGTGTACGGATGGTAGATGCTTATCTCTTCTGCTCTTCCATAAGATAAAAACATTTCAATTTCATCAGGTGATAGAGTGGTTATAAAATCAGCATCTAAGTATATTTTGTGACAGTCAAGAAACCAGACTCAGGACTGCATGCTAAGTTTGACTGATTTAGAGGAGCAGCCTACCCTCAGCCCATACAAGATATTAGATGCACCTTTATTTATGTTTCAGGATTCCAGAACTGTTGTCTTGGCTAAAGAATTTTCAGAGGAATCTACATAACCCCCCCACAGCCAGCTACAGTCCTGAGCAAGGACAAATGGAAATGTGCATCACAACTGGCAGCCAGGAAGGCTTATGTAAGGTAAGACCAAAACCTCCCATGTTAAACATTATTTCTTTTCAAGAGAATTGTATTTTTCAGTCAGTTTAATTATACCCAGCATAAGTGCCACTATGTAACAACTTGCAGAGTAGTTTAAATGTCTCAGGATATTATCAATACAAGATGCAATATTAAGATTTAAATTCTGTTAGTCTCATCTGTTAAGGCTACATGAATGGATACAATCAAAAAGCCTAACAGAGAATAACGCATAAGATAACATTTCATATTACTCATAAGTCACTAATAGTACCTTGATGCATTATTTGCTTTACTGTAACTCCATTCTAATTATGTTTGACTTTAAAAAATAGCCCTTTTCAATCCACTGATACTACTGCTTGGCTGATTCTTTCTGTAACTGAAGTACCGTTTCTTTTTGTATGATATTAGAAACCTGTTTTTCCATTTCAAATTGGTATTCTCTAGCTGATCATCTAGCTTCATTTAGCTTCTAAAGCAGAGTTTTAATCCATTCATTGTTTTCCTAGCAGAAAGTATAGCCAATTAAATGGTTATGGAAATGTTAACAATCAGAATTTATAATTCCGTTAGGAAGTCAAAAGTATGAAACATGTACAAGAACAGCACAATCTTTCCGAAATACCGTTCTTTCATAGGTGTTTGAAATGCTCATTAACCCTGGGGACAACGTCCTTTTGGATGCACCTACGTATTCCGGGACACTAGCAGCCGTAAGTATTCTTTAAGAACAAAATGTTGCAAATGTCATATGTGAAGTAAACAGCAAGCTGGTACATGATCTGCAGGTTTATACTCACTGTCTGTATTTACTGCAAAATGTTTCTGAGAATCAAGTTTTTAGTATGATTCCAATTAAGTTCATAAAGATAAATTCATAGAAACTTTTAAGTCTAAATGTTCCGTAACAGCTACTTCTGGAACACAAGCTCCTCTCCTGATTCGTGGTTAATTCTAGGGCTAAGATCACATTTGAGATTGGAAAGAGAAAGCCATCATGACCAAGTCAGGTTTAAAGCAATTTTATAATAAGTGGGTATTTCAACATGTCAGCACATCCATCTGAGGTATTTTATGGTCCAATTATACTGTACCTATAACAGCATAACGTGGGAATAGGCCTGAAACATCCATGTGGGAGTTAAGATGCAACTTGGTAAGAACTATACAAAATCAGTGGTGTTTACTTCTGAAAAGTAATTTAATCTGCATGTAGTTAAATATAGACTCAAAACACCTAACAATTGGAAGAAGGGTTAGGACAGATAACTATTTCAACATCGTTTCCCCTTGTGGCAAAAGCTATCTTGTTCTTGGCTGTGCTAAATTTGAGTACATCTTTCACTAAAGAAAGATACTTCATTAAGAACATATTTTCACAATTTTGTTACTGCAGCAACTTGCATTTTTAAATCTCCTTTCCTCTGTGGAAGGGAGACTGCAAGCTTTTGTTAATTTTTTTCCTATTTCTTTGCCTATGGCTGTCAACATGTCACTGTAGTAACATCATTTCATTCTCCCTTGTATTGCTGAACGTATCTGTTGAAAACAGATTCTTTGCCCTTTGTCAGTGAGAAGTAGCTTATAGTTCTGGCAGCTCCACTAAACTAGAGTGTAAATTACTAGTAGGAAAGTGCAGTGAACTTGTTTTGTGTTCAGAGAACGAGGAGTCCTGGCAGAGCACAGACCACAAATTCCTGAGATCCCTTTCCAAATGCAAAGCCATGTGCTTTTTCCTGCTTAAGAACAGCAATTGGTCTTTGGTGACACACTTCATTTGGCTTAACAGGGCAAATAGAAGATAGGGTGTTAAGTTTGACAAGTTACACAGCAAATTCAGGCAAACTTCCCCCTGAATCAGGAGCAAATTGAGTTTGTGACAGCTATAATAAATTCATAACTTATATGTCTAGATTTTCAGAAAGACTTTCTATCACTGAAGTTTTACCATGCCAATGACAAAATGAAGATTTTAGAATTACAGGATCATGACAATTTTGTTCCTCCTATCAACAGCTGAGACCTTTGGGTTGTAACATAATTAATGTTCCTAGTGACCAACATGGCATTATTCCAAAAGCTCTGAAAGAAATTCTGTCTACTTGGAGCCTAGAAGATGTAAAGAGCCATAGCCACAATCTCCCTAAATTCCTGTACACTATTCCAAACGGTTGTAACCCAACTGGAAACTCTCTGACCACAGAGCGCAAGAAGGAGATATACCAGGTATGTAGCTGAGGCCTGATGCATTGTGTACCTCATGTGTGGCCTTTTAGCCCGTTACTTATTCAGTATTTGTTTCTAGCAGAAACTTTCATGACAACTCTTCAGAGAAAGGCTATGCATTAGATAAATTGTTCTTGCAGTAGTAGCCCATTCCTGGCTGGTATCTTCCCCATGAGCTTCAAATTGGGCTTATTGCAAGTGTCCTGCATGGTATGAGCACTACATGGAGTAGACCTTCAGTTACATACCTGCTCTTGTAGTGTAGGTATGATGTTTATTGTTATAATTGCTTGATATCTAAAGCTGGCATTTGAAAGCTTCTCTTGATATGGCCTTGCATGTAGTGAATGAGCAATACGTAGGATCAGAATGTGGTCCTGGAAACAGGAGAAGAATTGAGTTGAAGAACTGTATGTAAAGAATTGAATTTACAGCATCTTTACTGAATCTTATCTTTGTATTCATTTCTTTCTTTAGCTTGCAAGAAAATACGATTTCCTTATAATAGAAGACGATCCTTACTACTTTCTTCAGTTTGAAAAGGTAATTTGTCTTCCATGCCTTAGTAGCACCTTCTTTTCCAGTCCAGAAGAGAACTACTGTATGAGCCATGGGTGTTCCTGCATGCATCTCCTTCACGTCCTGCCAAATTAATTGCAGGCCTAACAGTCATTCCATTTCCCTGCTACTTTCAGTTGCTGTCCCCTTTGAGGCATTTTATCACTTCAGTCCTGTTAATCACTACGGTTCAAATTCATCAAGCGTTATATGGTGAAAAATTTCCTTCATTAGTCAGAAAATGACAAGGACTCTACCTCCAAAACAAAACATGTACACCACTGAAGCAGCACTTCAAAGTAATAGCCTCTTAATGTTCCTTTCAGTCCAGTCTCTTCTTCCATTCAGTGCAAGACCACAGCTCCTTATCTACCATATCCCATTTCCACCCCTTTGCCTTATGGAGACCCCAAGAGAGTTCTCCCACAGACCATGGGAAGTAGTACCGGATACGCAGCCTCCCTTCTTCATATAATTTTTTTTCCCCCCCAAACGGATAATGATCTAGTGTTGAGCCATCTTCACATGTGGATCTAGAGTTGCACAGTCTGCTAAAGTACCTTAACTTCCAGAGTAAAAAGGTCTTATAAAGTAGTAAAATATTAGTAGAAGCTAAACTTTAATATTTTCCATTTTGAAATAGGATTTTTTTTTTTTTTGTGGGAGGAGGCAATAAAAGCTGCTTCACTTATATGCTTATTTTCTAGTTTTATAAGGGATCCTGAGGGGAGAAGGTGTACAAGAGGTAGAATATCTGATGAGAAAAATTGTTCTGATCCCGATAAGATTTGCTCATATTGGCTTTCTTTAAGATAAAGCCAAAAGCCAGTGAACCTCATCTTAGAGATTACAGTATCTTTCTGTATAAGCCATAAAAAAAATCTTGGCAGAGAATGCATTATTTGTCTCTTCTGCTTATAGCATCATACCAAAACTTCAGCTGAGCACTTGTATGCTGAGCAGTAAGTAAAGCATCAAAAAACAAGGCTGATTTTTCGGTTGACTTTCATAGAATATCGTCATCACATCCAAGAAAGCTAGTCTGAACAATCATGTCAGCAAGTTATTCCATTTTTGTCTTTTGAATGTTCGTCTGTGAAACATTTACCATCATAAAAAAATTCCTTTAAGAAATAATAATGTCTTCTTAGTAAAGACAGTAATTCCATCATAATCTTTATTAGCAACTTGAATTTTATTTTCTATTTTTCTTCCAAGCCATGGGCTCCAACTTTCCTTTCAATGGATGTGGATGGCCGAGTTATCAGGACTGACTCTTTCTCTAAAATTCTGTCATCAGGGTAAGGCCAGTTTCAGACTGCTCAGCATTGCCTGTTGTTTCAGGCGCGAGACTAATACTACATGCAAAATGATCTGATATGCCATACTTCTCTCATTTAATACCTATGTATTTCTGAAAAATACTTTGAGATCTGCAGTTCTGCTTACTTCTCATGTCATTTCCTGGCAGTCATGTTAACTCCAGAGTCAACTTCTCTTCTAATACTGATTGTTACGCAGCTCTCCCCAGACCACCCATTCTTACAGACACCACATAGGCAAAAAGATCAAGATGCTGGATGCGAGCTGTGTTCCTGGAACTTCTAGAAACTTTGCTCCATTATTCCTTCCATTATCTTTTTCTACTTCTGTCTCTTTCCATTCCTGCCAACTCTGTTGGGCACTTCGCAGTGTAGGAGAAAAACGATGACATCGTTCTCCCACATAACCTAACTAGAGGGTTATACTGACCTCTCTTATCTTCTAGCTTTACATTTCTTTCAAGTTGTCTCCACCTGCCTGAATAACTAAGCTAGCCGTTTTACATTTCACAGAAATCAACATATTTGATTTTTAACTTGCATTTGTTTATTATTCTAATAGAGATAAGAAAGTAATGTGAATTCTGCACTGGCAGCTAGTGGATTGTAGCTGCTTTCCTGAGGGAGTGAGGAGACAACGCGATGCTAAGTGTGGTTGCACTTTCAGAAGTGACACTGCAAAAAAGGCATGATGCAATTTTATCTTTGTCAAAGATGTATGAGCTTACTGGTTTTATTTTTCTACAAATAAAAACACCAGTCAGAATTTGTGAGTAAAGGTGGGTCATAAGCATTGAAGCATGACTAAGACTCTAGTTTATCAGTATAAATTCCATTTATTCTGCAGTGCTGAAAGGGAGTAAAAACCAGTAAACCTGACTTGCCAGCTCCCATCGGCTTCTGCCTAAAGCCTGAGCATCCATGATTTTTGATTATGTGAAAATCTTTTTCTTCCCTTTGATTCATGCAGCCTTTTTTGTTTCAGAGGAAAGCTTACAAATGTGGGATATGTCCTGAAGTCTCAGAACTAAGAAGCAAATATGAAAACGTGTTCTTTATACTAATTTCATGACTTTGAGACTCAGCTCAAAAGTTGCATAAACTTAGGGCTGCATTAAGACATAGCTTAACTTAAATGCATAAGCAGTTCTCAAGATACAGAGCTACTGAATGGTTATGTTTTCCCAGTTACAAATTAAACCATAATTCACACAGAGAATTAGCACACTGCATTTCTGTAGTAATTTTTTTCTCTCTTGTAGGCTGAGAATAGGCTTTCTAACAGGTCCGAAGCCTCTTATCGACAGAGTTATTCTACACATACAGGTTTCAACAATGCATACCAGTACTTTCACGCAGGCAAGTACCAAACTACCATCTGGATTGTATTTGGAAAAGACAACAGATCCCAAGTCATAGCAAACAATGATGAACAACTTTTATAGGTGCTCTGCACTTTTTCAGCTTTGTTTTTACTAAGACGCACACATTTTTGATTCTCCCTAAAGAAAGAGGGGCCACTGCAGCTTGAGGAAATCTTAATCCATGGAAAGCACCACTGCTTCAATTAATATGCCATTAACCCTAGGATTTCAAGAATCAAGATGTAAAATAGGTCACTGGAGTTGTATGTCTTGCCAGTACGTTCATTTGAAAAAAAACTCAATTTAAAGCACATATTGGAATTACCTGGTTTCTTTTCCATTTTTAATCATATTTAGTAGTTAGGTCAATACTGGCAGCCAATAGAGAGGTCACAAAACAGTCGTCTAACTAGATCCTCTTTATAGTCAGCAGTAAGAAAAGACGACGTTAAGCACATCTGGATATGCTTCCATTTTCCAGCTCCATTAGTTCATCATAGAGGCAGCATTAGAGCAGGGAGGCTAATATACAGAGAAGACCCATCTCTAAAGTGATGTGCGTTTTCCTCCCTTTTTCTCTCAGATTCCTTTATTTAGCTCTCCGTCCATTCCTTCCCCTCCCCACCTTCCTAAGATTGGCATAGTCCTCAGAGACAGCTGTAGCATGGACTGTAACAATCTGTTGATCCTGCCACCTTTGTTAAGTAAAGGGCCCCAAGAGACCCTGCATGCAGTTTCTTGCCCTTGTGGAACTCTGTGTAAGATATAGGGCTATAAAGCTTTGCTTGATGGTTGAGGAAGCGTCCTGTTTAAAATACAGTACTGATGGTGTGTTTTATTTCTTTAGATTATGATATCACAGCTTCTTCAGCAATGGGGAGAAAAGGGTTTCTTGGAGCATATAGACAGGTAGGATCATGTCGTATACCAAATGCCATCATCTATCATTTTGCATGTTTTCTGCTTTTTGCTACTTACAGCAAACATTCTTTGCAGTAAACAGGTCAGAGGAGCTACATCAGTTTAAAGTAGGTATAAGTAGTATTAGACCAAATGGATAAGAAAGCTTACAAGGACTGAGTATTCATGTAAGATTCCTGAAGGACCTCAGTGGGAAATGGCAGAAACAGGGGTCGAAGCATGTGAGCTACCACTACAGATTGGCAGCATGTCAGTCCTCTCGCACAGTGGCTATGCAACATCTGAAAAGTGCCAAAGAGAAGCCTGCAAGCTACAGGACAGTGAGCGTAGCCTTCATCCTTCATAAAGTGGAAAGGTTAAAGCAAAGAGTATGATCATCGAGCCCATAATCAATTGAGAAAGAGTCAGCATGGCTTTCATAAAGAGAAATCTTGCCTCGCTAACTTGGCAAGGATTTACCCTCTAACATCCCTAATCCAATGGTTGTACATGCTGGAGAAATACAAGTAGAAAGAATTACAGAAAGCAGCCAGGCTCACCTGCTGTCCCTAAACATTGCCTTTATCTATTGCCACTCTTGGAGACACAACACTAGGCTAAGACAGACCACTGGTCTGACCCAGCAAGGCATTTCTTATGTAGTGACCAACACACATTTGTATTTCATTTACTACAGTAGAGGTGCATAGTTTCTCTTAAGTAGTTATGATTCACTTCAAATGAGGCACTGGAATTCCACACTTCCCACATTACTGGGCAGCAAGTCACACTCTGCAGAGGCCTGTTACAGGAGCATGGCAACAGCATGAAAAAAATTCTTGTATTTGACTGTAACAGCAGCCACTTTTATCCCCAACCACCTGCCTGCCTGTTGTCTTTACTGTAAGCACTATTATCTAAAAAAAACCCAAAGACTGGCTGATGTCCTGGCTTTGATTTGCTTTAGGTATCACAGCATACACATCAAAAGCAGGAACACAGAAATAGATTTTGCAGAGGAGCTCAGACCACACATTAGCTCGTCTTTGAGCAATTAGAGAAATACATCCTAAACACATCCCTTAACCCACCTTGTGTTTCTTGCAGGTAGGCACCTATTCTTGAGCTAAAAGGACTTTCTTCTTGTTGAGCACAATGAAAACAGTGCCACAGTAGGCTGGCTCCAAGCCTTTATAACCTTCTAGACTCCTTTGTCAGGTGACTTGTTGATTAGGTTCAACAGGTGATTTCAATGATGGGTAAGGTTGGTTTGTTGGCCTGTGATTCTGACTAGGAGCTAGTGTACTGTTTGGAGCATGCACATTCTTGTGAAAGTTCTGCCTCACTAGCACTTATGATTTCACTCCATCATGGAAATAAAATAATAACAGAAAAGGCAAAAAACTCACCAAAGAATTTGTGGTGTGGTAAAACTGTATAAGTGATTTATCATCTCATGCAGAATGTAACTGCATAGAGTAGTAGACTATATTAGCTTTTGGTGGTGTCAGAATTTGTCTATGAATTATGTAAAATATATACAGAAATAAAAGCTACTGGTTCAGAGAGTGTCAAAAAAAGAACATTGTAAATGTAAAATTATCCAAATTGTTTAGTATGGTTTCTCAATAGCGAAGAGAATACTTTTGCCTCTGATTTATGAAGTCCATCTCAGGCACTTCTCTTGAGTCTACTGCTGCAGAATCACAGCTGTAGCAGTTTATGTCAGCACAATGAGTCACTGCACAAGACTTGTTCCTGTTGGAACTTGGGCTATGCTCCTTTCTGCTAGTAAGGAAGTGCATTATTTGGAAGTTTTGCTTAAGTTGTGAGGGAGATAGGTTCAAAGGTTTAGAACAGAGGAAGCTGTCAATAGTCATGACAGGTTTATCAAATGAGTTGCTTTTTACCTTGTGAAATGTCTTTTCCACGTACACCTATTACACAATTTCAATCCAAATGCACATATATGGAGTATGTGCTTTTGCACATGCATAGGTCCTTCATTTTCTTCTGTATGCCTTTTCTGTCTCATATGTACTGCTAGAAGGGCTTGTATCCACTGATGTGATGGACAGAAAGAACATAACGTATAGAGAGTTAATAGTGCACTTTCCATTGCACATGTGAAGCTTAAAAAACAGGTGCAAAGGCAGTTCCTCCTTCTGACTGATCTGTGCTTCACTGGAGGCACACTGAAGCATTCAAGACTCACCAGGTACATATACAAAGTTACATATACACAGTAAACTGTACTGTGTCCATCTAGGATGTGCTCTTATTTCCACTGAATGTTCACTCTGATTATTCAAGTACAGAAGCTTTGTTTCTGCCTTTGGAGACAGAGGGAATCTTTAGTGCTATGGGATCGTGACTTCCAATTGATTATTTTCCTTCAGGGTGGTGGAGTTCTACAGAACCCAGCGGGATGCAATGCTTATTGCTGCTGACAAGTGGTTAAAAGGTCAGTGAGTGCAACACAGCTAATTACTTGGATTTTTTTCTAGCTATTTATCATCTTCATATTCAAGAAAAATTGCTATAACGTTCAACCCCTGACTGAAGAGATAGATAAGCGCTATGAGCAAATCAATGGCGTTAAATATTAAGCTTATGACAAATTATTTAGTGCCCTTGTTTTCATGCTTATCTGAAATGGAACAAGGAGACAGCGATGAGAAAAAAGCCCACTACATTACTGTATAAAGCAGTTTTACAAAGGATGTGTATTTCAGTCCACTATGTTCTTATACATTTTCTTTAAATTCTCTGTCTGAAATAGCCAGATTTAGTAGACTAAATTTAAAAGAAGATGTAAATGATCCACATAATAGCAATGATAATCATTTTTTTGTCAGATATTAATTTCAAATGTCCCCTTCCATGGTTAATCACAGAGCACTGAAAGAATCTAATCAACAATAACACAGTTGGTGCCTCACTCCTTTTAGTGAGTCTAGCATGGAATCAACAATAACTGTTTATGAACTGACCACCTGCCTGGTGGGATATGGGTACCTGAGCACCGCACAATCCTTAATGTACTTAGTCTTGCTAATTCAAGGTTTTCAGATAAGAAATATTTCCTCTTTTTCTATATGACTCTAAGTGACTCGTGATCTAGGCCCTCTTTGTCTCAGTTCCCCAAGTATAAAAAGAGTATAATAGCACTGGGCTACCTTAAGGTGGATTGTGAGAATATATTCATATGTAAAAACACATACTGTAGAATATAGGAGCTATATAAGTATGGAAGATTGACTTTTATTTTGTAGATATGTAATGGTTTACTATATCAAGAGCTGGAGAAGATGGCAAGTCAAATAAATAGCTACTTCAAAAAACATATCTCAAAACAAATAAAGAATTTCTTCTAGGTAAACGAAAGGTATACAGTAAGTTGGCATATATATCTAAGATATAAATCCTTTCCAAGACCTCTCATGCTCCTCATAACTCCCAGGCTCTTCCTTTCTTCAGGAAAAAAACTATAATCATTTTAATTTAAAAGAAAACAAGTACTTCCTACAGGTTTGTGCTTTGCAACATATTGATAGGCCACATGATACTAGGAGAAATTGCATTAGAAGAATGATTTTGGACCCTTTGGAGAAGATGTCAACTTGATCAGAAAATAATCAACAACTTCAGTTTGTTAATCTCTGGGCATTCTGTAGTTCAGAGCAATCACTTTCAAACTTCCACACTTTACTGTACTAGTGCAGTAAGCCCAGACAGATTTGATTGGGGTACTTTAAATTCAGCAAGTGGCATCCTGGCTCCGTGGCCATATTCCTTTTGAGCTCACTGGAGCAACAGATCTACGAGATCACTGAATCTATCATGTACTACTTACAGGTGGGGCAGCAGTCTCTTTTCTTGATTCCCCTCTTTCCTCTCTCTCCAGGCTTGGCAGAATGGCACCCTCCTGCTGCAGGCATGTTCTTATGGATCAAAATTAAGGGAGTTTCTGATACACAGCAGCTGATCATGGAAAAAGCTTTGCAGAAGGAAGTATGAACTATGGCTTAATGGCTTCTGATGTTAAAATGGAACGAGGGAAAGATGAAACAAATTTGCCATATCTATCTGTGTGCCCATATACATGCTTATATGAAAAAGGGGAAACTTGTTGTGCACAATCACTAAGTCTGCAGTTTTTTGTCAAGCATGGTCACATAGTGTAGTGACTCATTAATGAAATACTTTCATGTCTGTATTCAAATGTTGATATCTGCTTGCTTTTTATCCCATTATAATGTATAGTATAATATGTAATGTATATAGTAATATATATATAATATTGAGAGAGAGAGAGAGATACACATAATCAATGAGGGCTATCCACTGTATCTCTTCAGTAGGAGAAATTAAATGTGATTTAATTTCCACAATTTGTAAGAGTCAACACTATGTACTGCAGAAACTACATCCCACCTCACAGGTACATTGTGATGATAAGCTAGACCTAACCTGTGGCTTTTACACACCCATTGCGTTGTTACAAAAAGTCTTCATTCCAGGTTTTATATTTTTGGCTTCTCTTTTTGAGTAGATTAAATATATTAAGCCATATTTTGAAAACAGTGTTTCAGTAATGAGCCTTCTCAGTTTTAATTTAACATTGTATAAAGGAATGTTTGTAACTGAGTAATTAATAAATTTTTCTTAGGTGTTACTGGTTCCCGGAGGAGCATTCAATATTGATAGTTCAGAGCCTAGTTCTTATGTCAGAGCCTCCTTCTCCCTGTCTTCCCCAGCCCAGATGGATCAAGTAAGCGGGATGAGGGTTTTCTACATTCTTCTGAAGAACAGCTTCTCACATAACAATGCTCCCTTATTTTCACTTACTTCTCATTATGTGTTTTTTTGTTTGTTAGTGTATTTGTTTTAGTAATCCTGGGCGGTTAAGCAGTATTCTTGAAGCAATATTAGCTGCTGCTCTAGGCAAGATACTCATATCCAAATGACTTGAAAGGTACCACATTTTTAGGACCAATTCATTTTCTTCTGTGTCCCAGACTTGCAGACTTTCTCACACTTCATCATGACAGACATTATTCCAAAAGGCTTTACTGAAGTCAGAGTAGGTTTGGCTACTTGCTTGAGCACTAGCAGGAGCAGACACCATGTATCTTTGTTTTACAGACTTTCCATTCCTCACATGGAATAACCTGAAATGTATGTGCATGTTGTCAATCGTTATTAAGAAGGAATATTTTTTTTCTTCATACAGTACACATAAGTGCTGTATTTCATAACTCAGGAACTAATCTTCTGTTTATTTTGCAACATTTTGGATGTTATTTGGCTGTATCTGTAAAATCACTGGGAGAAGGACTATGAGACAGTTATCTGTGCAGATGTTACACCCCTTTGATTCAGGCTTTTGAAACAATTCACAATTTTTAGCTGTACTTTCATTTAGTTGTGAAGGTTTGTAACAGATGTGTGTTTCTGTTGCCTATTTCTTCTGTAATTATTGAAATAAATTCATAACCGTACTATTGATCATCAAATTGTATCTTGCTGACATTGTACTTTTATATGTTTCCCCCTTCAACTATTCTCCCTTTTCTTATGCTTTTGAAGATTCTGGCCCCTTATATTGATGTACAGTTATAAGAGATACTCTTCCAGAGCTCATTAATTGTATTAAAAATACAGTGCTTTAGTTGCATCTGAACTCTGGATAACCTTTGAATATCAATATATGTAGTCTCTTTCAGAAAATTCTACCTTTTTGTTTCTGATAGAGGAGTGGAAGCTCTGTCCAACCACAGTGTGCTTCAAAGCCCATACAAGTTGTCAAAACCAATAAAGTAAAACAGGAAATATCAGTAGAATTTTGCAGTATAAAATACTGAGTTCATCTATGGTTAGGTTAGTTTTAGTAGTTTTACAGATTAAATATATTGCCTGTTTAAGGAATGCTGGAATATAAATGTGAACCATCTTTTGTGTCATTGCAGGCTTTCAAGAGACTGGCTGACCTTATAAAGGAAGCTATATGAAAAGGCTAAATAGATCTTTTTCATCAATCAAAATCATCTCCAGAAAACACTTATTAACATTTGGATTTCATCAGAACACTTTAAAAGCAAGTAGAATACAGTGGATGTTCCCTTAGATGGTACCAGTGCTTGGATTCCAAACTTAGATAATCAGCATCCAAAAAAAGGTTTGTAGAGAACGTAGACATGACTACTTTAATTATTACAACATACAACTTTTTGTGACGGTAATACCATACAAAGAAAAGACATAGACTACTGTCGAGACTTCATTGCGAGTATTTCATATTTTAAGGTGTACAAGAACAACAAAGTGAGAAACAGCCAATACTGAGGTGTGGTTTCCACAGTTTATTTTTTCAAACGTTTTTAAAATTGTTTATTTTGAGAGACTCTTGAGTGAATTTCAAAAATTACTCCAAATTTTAACATAAGGTTTTTACAAAATCAGTTTAGTCTTTTAAAATCATGTGTGTAGGGAAATCCTATTTTGTTTCACAAATAACATCATTTAGGTAACGTGGAGGTTAACAGTATGCTTTCTGACCTGGTATGAATCACCATATACAGTCATTTTTAAGTGTGAATGGAAAATATTAACTAATTAATTAATATTAACTAATTAATTAATATTAACTTATATTAATTAACTAATTAATATTAGTTAATGTTTAGAAGTAATTTCTTTTCACTTTGTGATCGGTAGATTTTTTCATGAAAAAACGATATTCCTTTTATATATTAGCTACATTCAAGTAGCTAATGTTATGACTTGATCTCAAGTATTTAATTAAGCTAGGCTAAGAGAAGTCTCTCAGGACCACATTTGGAGTCATTTGATTTGACAGAAAGTTGTGGCACATTTGTTCTTTGCATTCATTGTTTCAGCTTAAAAAATAGAAATGTAAGAGTGAAAAAGAATTTGCTTTAATTTTTTGACAGGACTTTGCATTACTAAATTGATTCCAATTCAGAAACTTCAAAAATACTCAAAGGTTTCCAGTCAAATCTATGGTTTCATTTGAATTGATCTTTTGTTATTTCTTGGACTTTTATTTTGTTTCCTGTTTTGGCCAGGAAACAGGGAAGTCAGGTACTTAGGAAGCTGCACCTGAGGTCATCTGAGACATTGTTTCTTAATCCTAAGTGAAATATTTCTCCAACACTTTATGCTGGAATTGTTTTTGTGTGTGTGTCACTTTCCTTCTTGTCCTACTGCTTTATTTGGCCTCTGGGTTTGAAGATTTGAAGATCAATATTTAGTGTTACTATAGTTTAATTTTATTAATTTTGTCAGGTTACACTGATGTAAGGACAATAAAAATTTGAACCTGATCCAGCAAAATTAGGCTGTGACTACAAACAAAATTGTTTGACCTAAGGTCCTTTGCATGGGTTTTGCAGCTTATTTCCTAGTTTTTAAAAGGTTTTTTTGATTGTTCGCTTCCATTTCAGTCTAGGAATAATTATTCTGTAGCAAGGTTAGAAAATCTCTGGTATGCACAGGCATGTGTATGTGCTAATAGAACTGCTCACGGCTCCCTTACTTAAGCATAGACATCTTTTGAACAGAAAGCCTAAGTAACTGAACAGGGGACATGGTGGAATGGACAATGATACTATCAGATGTACAAAGCAAGCAAAATGAAAAAAAATAAAGAAATGTTCTGATCTCTAATGCCTTGTTTTTATCATCCCAAGCATTAGATACTTGCCAACAGGCACAAAGCTTTCAGAAAGTTATATCTGTTCAGATTCTCCAGTGCTCCACATCTTACACAGTGACATAAGTTTTTTTTTTTACTTTTTGGATAAAAGCGCTGTAGTTTATCACCAGTAGCATGTCCATGTTTCACTCCAGTCCTCTGTGTCAGCAGGAGCAGGGCTGCAGGGGAGGCCAGGCCACTGGGCAGGGCCCCCGATACAGCCATGGCCCCGCAGGGCCCAAACAGGCTGACCAGAGCAGGGCCAGCGGCTGCAGCCAGGCCGAGGCAGGAAAAGCCATGAGACCGCCATGGCCAGGGTCAGGTGCAGACGAGTGCTGGGGCGGCCCCAGCACTAGGCTGAGCCGCTGAGTCCACGGTTCAGGCCCAGCGAGGCCTCCTGCAGCCATTCTCCTGCTCTCCCCGGCCCCGGCAGCCCAAGCCAAAGGCATGGTGCCCAGATGGTCTCTGAAGTTGCAAGTTCTTTGGGAAAAAAAAAACCTGTCATTTTTTTACACTTTTTGATGTGCTGATGGAATCCAAACTAGTAGGGTCCTCCATACATTGATGCTTAGCAGCAAATTTGTCAGTTTTCAACCTTGTTTCTTAACTTGTTTCTTAAATGTAGTAATTTTGAAAGGCCAGATTTTGCTATCATCAGTAAAGCAAAAACATGAATTTTCATTTCATGTTCAATTTAGAAAAAACATTTTATACAACAAAATGAGTTAACATAGCTGTTTAATTAAAATAAGATAGTTCTTATGCTTTACAGAGGAATAAACGTAAGTGTTATATAGGACTGGTTTCTGTTCTTGGGCAAATACTGTCGTCATTGTTAAACCAGACTTAGAATTAGAAAAATGTAATTGAAATATCAATATTAAGCAAGCTTTATGAGAGCAATGTGTTGAATAATACACTTCTAAACTTTCAAAGATCTAAACGTTAATTTAGTTGAATGTAAGCAAAACGCAATTCCATTTGCTGCACATTAGATCCTCTTACAATCAGGTAATTTAATTTAGAGAGAGTTAGACTTTTTTCCCTGACTGTGGTGAAACATCTGAAATGAAATTAATTTTCTGAACAATACAAATTGAACAATGACAGTGAAATCTTACATGCACATGTTCTTTCCCTGTACCTCTTAAAATGCAGTTTCTAGTTGGCCTGGGACAGAGCGTTCATTGTGATTAAAGGTTGCTGGAGGAAGCCATCTGGAGACAAAAGGAAAGTGCCAAACAACAGGGTCATGTAGATAAGAAATGATGGACAGAGAGCCAGAGGTAGACCGCATCTAAAAACTCATTTCTGAGTAGTGCAGTACTCACACTTCCAGTTGTACTTACAGCTTGGTTCTACTGGAATTTCAGGCCTTTGCTAGGTGAAAAACCTCTAGAAGTTCTGGACAAAGCACCACTGCACATGACCCAAGCAATGCTACAGCACAAGGGAAGTAAATCGCAACCCGTCCTACACACATCAGATTTGTTGTACACATTTAGGTTTATTGTATGATGTGTCACATTTTTGCTTTCAGAGTTGTACAGACTTAGCAAGGAGAGGCAGTTCTCCCCTTCAGTGGATATCTGTAAATACTAACTATAGTAACTTCAACATAATTCCTAAATTTCTGCATAAACCATTTCCACAATTTTTAGGTCCACACAGGCCATTTATCTGGGAAGGAAAATATAAAAATTTATCTGAAGCAAACTGATCCCTTTACTTCAAAACAAGAGCCTTCTTGCATAAAGTTATGATTAATAATTGAGGGGAAAAAAGGATTGTTAGGAGGAAGTTCATTAGAAGAGAAAATATATGTGTGTATACTACTTGACAGATGTTATTTTAAACCATGAACATACAGAGAATTATTTCATCTAATTGAATGTAAATCCTGAGCATTCGTGGTGCCGTCCAAGAATTTAGAGGAGTTTCTGTGCAAAACACTTGGTTTAATTTTGGGGGGAGTTCCCCTAAATTCTGAACTTCTTTTGTTTTAAACTTTGTTCTGTAATAATTGTTTACTCTATGTGAAACCTTGTGGTTTACAGATCTGCAGTATTTTCAGTTTTGCCATGGAAATCTGGATTCTAATACACTGGGGTAAATATTAAAAGAACTGCATGGAACTGTGAGAATTCATGTTCCAATGTCTCGGGGTTTTTATTACTTAATAGCAGTTTTTGAGCACACTCCACGGTAGCCTTTGTCTTAGATGGGAACAATGACCACAGTGTTTGAACTGTAATGATTCTGAATGAGAAGAACTCTGTGAACACAAAGAAACATACTTTCATTCTTCTAACATTGCTACTAGGAACAGTAATACCTCACCTTTCTTATAATGGCTGCAGAAGTTATTGTGCTGTTACGTAAAGCTCATATATTACTACTGAAAAAGGATAAAGACCTTTTTGAATCTCTCTGAAAACGAATAGGCCAGAAGTGTGTCGACAAATTTGACTAGTGCTAGAAGATCCCATGTTAGCTGTACAGACTTTGGAGAAAAGTCTCAAAATTGTATTTTCTTTTTATTACCAACTTACATTAAGTCATATCTGTATTGATACTGCAAATGAATATGCCATGATGTGACCTGGAAAAAATTAACGTGAAGATATTTCAGCTTCTTGACTTAGGTAGAGCTTTGAACAGTACCTTTATGTTTGGCTAATAATGAACTTTGAACCTAAAAGTTTTATCAGAGGAGTTTCTTGCACTTTCCTCAAAAAAAAATCAAACATTAACAGAGGAAGAATGCCTGACCCAGGAGTTTGGTTCCTCCATTTTGAATCCTGGAATTTTTAATCATATCCAATTTGGCATGCCAGCCCTAAAATCCCTCTGATACCCAGATGTGTTAGCCGATAGGAAACTCAGTGTTCTCTGTGCACATCACACCAGCCTGTAACCACTAAGCACATGATGGAGAGTCTGCGTGGTGCCATACTACTGCAATAACCCTCAGAAGACAGTGGGAGTCATGCCCTCAAATAGTCATGGGCAACAGCCCTGGAGAAAGGAGTATCAGAAAAGAAAATTATGACTGTCTGGACTGTAGACCTAGAATCACTTTCTATAAAAACAAACTGTATTTTTTGTAGAAATGAGAAGGTGGAGAGGGTTTTTGGGGGGAGGGGTTCAACTTGTTGCTTCACTTAAATCCAGAAATCTGCTTATTTATGTCATCAGCATGAATTATCACCAGTTTAGTTCACGTAAAACTACTTCAGGAAAACCCTATCCAATCTGGCTCCTGAGTGAATACCCAATCTACTTGGTACAACATGAACCGTTCTGTTGTGTTTAGTTAGGATAATTGAGCAGAAGGCAGAACATCTCTTGCTGTGGAACAGATAGCAAAGATTGAATTTAGCTGTCACGTTGAGTAGTTTGTTTGCTTCCTATTTTGTAGCCACCGGAACGCAAAAACAATTTGAAACATTGGATATTTTTATGTTCATGTCTTTAAATTAAAATTGGCAGTGCATTTAGTGAAAGCCAACACCTAACAAAATTTAATAGGGCAAATTGATCCTTATAGCTGATTTGTTAGCTGATGTTTATGAAGTTGCACTAGTGATAAAGTAGTTATTCTAGAAGAGGTTTTTGGACTTACATCCCTATTTATGACTTCTGTTTCTGTTCAGAACAGAATTATTCTGTTGCGTACACACACACACACACACACACGTATATTTTAGCCTATAGCTTAGGCTTAAAGCCAGGAATTTAGCGAATATGATGCCAATCTACAATAAGAGGGTTGTCTAGAATTATTTGTTCAGAATAATTCTGAACAAATTATTATTATTTATGTTCAGAATTCTGACAAGACAGAATGATTTTACTGCATTAGAGGGAATGCTCTTTCAATCAGATAGTGTATAATTTAATACATAAAACTCTCTCACTGTCTCCCCCAAAACACTAAACAAGAGATATGGAAATACCAGCTCGGTTTTCTTGGTAGATTATACAAAACACCTTTTTCAGAGCAGTTGCAAGGTCTTAGAAGACATTATTTAATAAGCAAATAACCTAGTCCCTGCATTTTGAGAAAGATTGGAAGTGTTACTGTCTTAGTACACACATAGCCAGTTAAACTATAAATATTTCAGGCATCCCACACACCTTCAAAGGCAAACACAAAAGAAAACAGCGAAAAGCACTTTAGAAATACATACGAAAGGAAATACTTTATCACAAACTCTTTAACAAAGAGAACAACCTTGATTCTTAAAGATGGATTACTGAGTATCCCATTTTTTCCTACCTTTTTCATGTGAAGTATTTAGCCCATACTTTTCCAGCTCAGTACAGGTCAAGTTCATCAGATACAGAAATTTAATTATGATTTTCCAATATGCTGGAAATTTACTGGCAATTTCTGTGCATAAATTGCCTTATGATCTTTATCTTCCTTGACCACTCAGCCACACAATTAACCTCCTTGAATTTTTTTTTTCTCTGGGCTTCTGTTTTCATCTCTTCACGGGTATCTCTAATCATTCCCTCAACAGGCCTTTACCAGTTTTTACCTTTGCTGTCCTGGAATGATTATCCTTGCTCTATCCTTGGTGCTTTTCTAAGCTACCTAAGCAATTTGTCTCTGGGAAATTTCTTTCATGGCAAAAATCCAATAGCTATGTCTATGCTCAAGGCTCATCTCCTTCAAAACCAGATTGTGCCCTGACTCTTTGCAGAGTCTTGGCTCAGTCTCACCTCAGCTCAGTGAGGACTCCAGTTTCACACCTCTTCCTTGCTATGGTCACCAATTCTGCCTTGCTTGTACCTTGTTATCTCTGTCGTCCCCCATCTACGGGTACCTGTCATTTGCCTTTTTCCCTTATATTTGCATCTAGATAAGGCATTTTCTTTTGGTATATCAGCTAGCACAATCTCATCTTGATCTGTAATTGCATGCTTTGACAATATAAATGCAAGGTTGCAATGACAACAGCATGGCAGCGATGCATATATTCATCTTCAGATAAAGCACTTTGTTTTCTGCATTTGTGTCCTCATTAGGACAAAATCAAATTTTTTTTCCAATAATCAAGGCCAATGATTCTGGCCTATTTATTTTCTAACAATTGCCACCATTTAGTTTATCTTGTATTAACTTGATGACTGAGTATACGACTGCCTTATTCTGTGCATTTGTCGCAGGCCATATCATACATAAATCCATCCATCAGTAATCTCTTTGGCTGGTGGCAAGTCTGATTCAAACACTTTATTTAAGGTAGCCAGCATGACTAGAAGAGACTGTACCAACACTGACCCTGGGGAGAATTTGCTGAGGAGATCCCTCTAGTACTGTATCTCAGAAGGGTAACTATTAGGATAGTTGCATCCTGGCAGTTTAGGACTTGGGCTATTTTCCAAATGCAGTATTCAGAAAATGTTTTGGAAATCACTAGATGTGTACCAGGGGGAGCTGAGGTGAAAAGTTCCCGGAGTCCCCTACGTGTCAGTTTGCTATTGACTGAATTCAAGCTTTTGTTTAGGTCCCATTTTTTCCAATCCTGGGTTAGCTTCCTTGTGTTCAACCAGCTTAAGCCAATGTGTGCATTGTCATGCAGAATATATGTGCAGTATCTTACTTCTCCTTTGTAACTGCAGTTGACTATGAATGGAATGAATAACTGGAATTATATGGAATAATATGTTGAGTATGTACAAAAGGGTAAAAATCTTAATGGCATTGCCAAAGTGGACAGACCATGGTAAAAGCGTTCAGGTGATGTGAATTTCCTGCGCCTTTCTGAGTAACTTTGGACAAAGTTTGGGCCCCTCATTCTCTGTACCTTATCCCCATGGGGATAACGAATGGCAACCATCCTTTGTAGAGCACTTCGATACACAGAGATGCTATCGATACTGCCAGATAGTTACATCATCTAATTACTTAGTAGAAGCTTACACAGAATGCAGATGCAATTGAGTGGTTTAAGAAATTAAAATTACATCAGGAATTGCTTGACATTATTTATAAGAAGCCATTTTATTTTTTGTCTTGCAAGTGTTTAATTTACAGGCTCAACATTTCCTTCTTCTTGAATCTGCTCAGTCCAACCAAAATCACAGATACAGAATTCTGTCTTTACATAGTTTGGTTCCCAGCAGTATAAAAAGAAAACTCACCTGCACCTCTGATCTGAAGAGGTATTGGAAAGAATAGCAGTTAAGAAAAAATAATTCTATGTATTTAAGCTGGAACAACTTAAATGGAAAGTGAAAGAACAATATACTTTGATTCCTTTTCAGTTACTTTATAACTCATAAGTTATTTTTGTAGCTCATTTTTGTAGGGCAAATTATCTCAAATTAAGGTACGTTTTTAAGAAAACTACTAAGGTATCTTAATTCTGAAGTGCTGCTATTCTCTGGTCACGCGTTTAATAGTAGCCCAGATCCTGCCTGTTCTGTATACTCTTCCTTCAGTGTGCATCTCAAGACCAGACAGATCAAGTGAGCGGAGTGCTGCTGAATATGAATAGCCAGGGCGGACAGATGCGTCTGATAATGTTGTTTATGAGAAGGGTTTTATATTCATAGTGCATTACAGGGGCCTATTTTTTCACCCATTCCTTTCTGCAAAGTAAGACTTTAATTTCTCTGCAAGCCAGTATCAACCCAGGTTTGGTTTGATTTGAGGAGGAAAATAGGTCAATTGCTGTAACAGTTATAACTTAAGGTGTTTTTGCACATGTGCATTAATTGCCTTTGTTACTTAATGAAGATATGTGCGCTCCTATTTGAGAAACCACCTACTTTCAGGTGCCTTTCAGGTGAATTTACAAGCAGAGGGTCTCCTTTTTAGTCCTTGTCTTCCACTGCTTTCTGATGCCAAGATCTGGCAAGTATCAGCTGTTAACACCTAACAGCACAGTTTTTAATTAGAACGCATTTCAGGACTCGGTTTCAAAATTTACAAAACAAGTCCTCCCTTAACAACACATAACGCTGTTGCCAGCCCAAGCATTATGCTACTTCACCATCTAGTTTACACAAGCAGATGAAGCAGCAGAAAAAATGAGTGGGATAGAGGTGAAGATAATCAGGGAAAGAGAAAACATAATTAAATGATTCTTGGGAAAGGTTGCAAAAACACAAAGCGGAACACTAGCATCCAGTGCAGTGTATCTACAGCAGTAACATGAATGCAGTTTTTCACCAGTTGATTTATGAATGTTGTATTGGATTTATTGAAAACAAAGGAGTCATCATCATATTAACAAGAGAGATTTTAAAAAACAGGTATGAAAAAGAGTTAAATACTGAGAGCATAGACCATCTAGCTGATGGGAAGCTTTATAAGCACCATCAGTTAGCCACAGCCAACTTTGTGAAGCCTAAAGTGAAGCAGTGCAGGGTCTGCTTCATCAGAGTGTTCAAAGTGAGCAGATGCACTGTCTATATTGTGCAACCTGTGAATTGGATTTCTTAAATTTACGTTCAAGTTCTTATTGTCCAAATTATTTTCAGAAAATGTGGGTAGTACCTTCGTAACCTAAAAACGGGGCTCATAGTAAAGTAATGAAACTCACTTCCTTTTTTTTTTAAAAAAAAAAAAGCGATTCTTTTCCTAGTTTGGCTGGTTAAACTTATAAAAGAAGGTATAAAGAAACAAAACTGCAGTGTGCCTTCTGCAGTGTTTCAAGGTAGCATGGCTGATTTTGGCAGTCTTTCTCCCTGAAAAGTCCTTGGGGAATCAAGTATTATTCTTTTTTGGTTCATTATGAATGACGACAGAGTGGTCTTTTATGGGTGATACTTTACAGAACCAAATCTGTAGATTTGTGGTTTCTTTGGTGTTTTGGTGTCCTTGGAAAGAAGGGGTTTATTATTGTTATTATTACTTAGCGAAGGTAAACACCAAATAGGCATCCCCCCCTCAGTCTATCAGCAAAACCTTGCATTCCATGTGCATGATGATTCCTTCTGTATTTAATTTTTACATTGCATGATTGATGATAAAGCAGATAAAGGGAGAGCTACTTCACATACTGTGTAACGTGCATGTGACATAGTAGAACAGAATAATTTAACCCATGAAGATCCACTCATCACAAGTGCAATGACCCATCAGGTTTCCAAAACAGGATGAAATACACTTTACAGATTCTAGCAAAGCAAAAACATTGCCTAATATAAACTGCATAAGTATATGCATTTGTTTTGTTGCTTTTTCTTTTCCCTAGGTTGAAACAAAGCTTTAATAATAGGCTTAAGTAACAGAGACATACACAGGCTTCAGCTAAGCACACCAGCACTTTCACACAGGCAAGTACTAATTTCCAATAACCAAGATTTTTTAAACAACAAGCAAAGCTTCCTTCCCATTCTGTGCACAGTATGAGAGTAAAAGTAGGGCAAAGTACCTGTGCTTTCAGGTAACCAAGTGAACCATCCCATGCCTGGGTTCACAAACCCAGCTGGATGCAGGCATGAAACACCGGCACTCTCAAAAAAGTATTTTCTTTCCAAGACACTTTATGAAAAGTGCTACATTTACCTCATAGCTTAAATCATTCTCTTCTATAGTTTGGAACACTGAGACACAAAAATAGCAACCTGTCCAAAGTTACTGGGGAAATCTATTGCAGAGCTGGAAACCTAGACCCTTTGACTTTCTCTTCACTGAATCAGCCACAAGTTTTTTTTTCACTATGTAATCAAAGTGATGCATTATAGACCAAAGTCTACTGTCACTTACAATTAAAGAACATATGTAATGGACAACAGGATTTGACATTATCTTTTAGTTTAGATAATACTAAAAGAAACAGCTATTGCCCAGATGTTGTTCTGCTCCATTGCTGGATGCAGGTAGGCTGCGCAGGTAGGCAGGCACATTCTGGAGTGATCAAGCAATGGTTATCTCAGCAGCATCGTTTTGCCAGGTAGCTTCCTCCCATGGCCAGGCATTCAATTAACCCATCATCAGCTGCCACTGGTCACTCACCAAGTTAGGGGTTTTTTTAAAGCCTACATGAAAAAAAAAATCAAAGTAATCGGGGAAAAATACAGACAGAGGAAGCTCCATCTAAGATAGCACTTAAGATTGATTTCCAATGAAATTATAGCTGAACAGGACAGAGAGAGTAGTAAGGAATGACATCTCTGTGGCTGATTCATGACTTGGCTATTCTTTGAAATCAAGAGCATTGATTTTTTTTATACTTTGACTTGGCTTTGCTTCCAGCGTACTGGGATTCTCCAGGGCCCAGAGGGATCCAAAGCTTGTCACAACAGGCAAATGGCTGAAAGGTTAGTGTGCTCAGTGCAGACCGGTAGCATCTGTGCTGCTGCTATATTTACCAAGATCCAAGCAAACTCAAAGGAGAAAATGTATTTGAAGCGTGTCTACCTGCGGCACTAGCTCAGCCTCCTGAAAACTACTCATCAGTGCTGACTTAAATGCATTTGTGTGGGACAATCCATATCAGGTTAACCAGACTTGCATCTGAGTTGTTCCACCCTTTCTTTTAAGACTCACTGTAATTTTAAGCACAACAGTAGCTTTTCACTAACCTAGTGACTCCTTCCAGACCCACATCTGTAAACGTTACAGTGACACAGAGTGGCACTGGCTCTCAACACAGCCTGGCCATCTCTGTGTAACCAGCTTCTCAGCAGTGCTTACCAGTGATAGCAGAAGCAAATCCCAACCTGCACCCCAATCCTAATGCAGGCCTTTGCCCCAACCTTGCATTCGAGCCCCAGAGCGAAAGGCGCCCTAAAAATCTAGTTTGTCACCATGTCTGTACTCAGTCCAAAACAAATCATGCCCTTACCTTAGCCCTTCAGTTTATCTCAGCCTCAGCCCTACATATATCCCAATCTCCTTTTGCAGTGGAATTTGCAGGCCTGCCACAGTCCCGCCAGCCAAAACACAGGGCAGTGGCCCTGTTTTCCCTTGCAGACACTATCCTTTTCCCCAGAGCTCTGTGCACTTGAGTCCCAACTTTAGCTCTAAACTTTGCACCCCTGTTTTTTTTCCCAGGGTCTCTTGGACACGATCTTGCCCCAGGCCTTTTCTAGACCAGCTAGAAACTAAAACTAGGAGTAGGGTGGGCTTCCGAATTACTTTTTAGACCTGTATAAACCACGGTTTTATTCAGTCTGACCCCTCACCTTCATCCCAGCCAGAAGGTAGAAGCAGTGCCAAGAGAACTTTGTTCAAATTAAGACGCTCAGAGCTTGACAAGAATCAGAGAGTTTCTGTGGACAGGGGTACGGTGGTGGTTTAGAGAAGAGACAGGCTCCGCTGTGCACTCGGGCTGCCTCATGTTACTCTGTATTCCACAACTCCATTTACATTACAGGAGCAGAACACATCATTGACTAACTTCGGGAAAATGACCTCAGGAAGGCTTTGTGATTAAAGTATTATGATCTGATAACAGATTGCCTTTTTTTGTTGTTGTTTTCTGTCCACATCACAGCAAATGTCTAACGAGACTATCTAAATTATAACTTAGAGCAGCTGGTAATAACTGCAAATGTAATCAGTTAGCAGCAGCCGTGAGCCACTTGATCCAATGAGGGAAAGGAGGTGAAGCAGCAATCTGCCTGGCTTTGAAAGAGCGAGACTACGTACGTACACTTGCACATGCACAAACAAACAAACTGCATAGAAGTGGTTCAAATTAGCACAGTCATTCCTGGCTTTAAACCTCCAAGTCACACATGCTGTAATGCCTCGCCACATGACCAGACCTTAGTCTGGCAGAAAAACACCTCTTCACTTGGAGCACAAAGTCACTTCTGCTCAGAGCTATCTATGGGGCCTTCTTCTCCGGAACAGGCAGACACTAAGGATTGCACATGGATAAGCTCCAGGGTATTTTTCCAGGCTTTCCAAATGTGAGAGTTAGGGAGATTTCAACGGGGAGCCAATTTTGAAAGTGACACCCTGCAACTCATCTTCGGTGAGCTCCGATCCCCCCAAAAATGGGAGATACAGAGGCAAAGAGCAGAGGGCCTAAATCACTCAGGACATCACAAATTATAACCAATATGTGCAGTTTTACCAGAAGCTAACAGACAGCAACGCACCGCCAGGCACTACGGCCGCAGGCCCATCGCACTGCTGCGCTCACGAAGCAGGCAGCTCATCTGCAGCAGGAATGCTCCAGGGCTCCAAAGACAAAAATCACCCTCGGCTCTGCCCAGGGATATCTTGCTGTTTGTCAAACACCAGGGACTGAAGGCAATTCCAGCAAGATCTTTTGCCTACTGAAGATATAAAAGATATTCTGAGCATTGCTGAAAGCTGGAGCTTCACAGGGAGAGCAGCACCTGAAGGGACCTAACTTGGAGAATCACCCTGATGACTGGAAGCGACTGCGCTCCACTACGTTTCCAATGTTTGTCTCCCTATTGGTAAGTCATGACTTGTCCAGACGAAGCCTAAAAGATCAACTGATTAGATTGTTTTTATTACTATTACTCAAATTGCTGCTTTTGACAGAACACTAACACTGACGAACAGGGATACAATACCATTGGGCCTGAGGGGGAGATGACCAGTAACCCACAAAGCCCCACAGCCTGTGCACAAAACATAAAGGAAAGTCCTAGTGCCTTTTGTGGTACAAGCTGCTTGCCTGAAAGTTGGTATGTCTGATCAGAAGCGTCTGAAATGCATGGCTAAGGGTCACTGCATGTTGATTTGCAGGCTGTGAGCTTGTAAACAAGTTGGATAGTACAGAGCACAGTGGGCTCATTCTTTCAGATAAATATTTTTTCACAGGCAGCTAAAAGGTCAACCTATTTAAACTGTAGAAATAATTATTCTCAGTGGGGTAAACAACGCTGTAGAAGCCATCTTTCAGTAAAAGTATTTGCTGGTCTTTTCAGAACTGCTATAAAAATCAAAACTATTTTGAAAGATTTCTGACTGCATCAAATAGCTTTAAGGTTCAGAACTACATTCACAGCCTAAGGTGACTCAGAGGTGGTTACATGAGACGTGTTCCCAGGAGGTTGTTTTTTGATTCTGTACATTTTATTTTAAAAATATATTACTAACAAAATTGGCCTGATGAGCTGGACCTTCCTCAAAACACTCTTTATCTTCTTTGACAATGAGTAGAAAACAGACAGGAATGAAAGAAATCCTTCTAGGGAATAATTATTATTCAAACATGCTGTCAGAAGGCACTGTCTACATAAACTTGGTAGCAAAAGTGATCATTCATTAAGTGCCTAAAGTTCTTTCTCAAATCTTCTTGGCCCATGTTTCCTTTGACTCTGTCAATGAACCTACAGACTCCCACTGAGTAGTTACGCTGCGTAAAAGCACATAGCAACAAATGAAGTTAACAAGCCTTAAACTGAAAGGTGCTAGCTGCAAACAGGCTCTCTGGAAGGAGTAACTTTTCAAGAGGATGTATAATTTTAAAGTTATCGCTTTCACTGTGATAGATGGGGCAAACTGGTACCACTATTTGCTGCAAATATAATGTGTAAGCAGCAGCCACAGATCACATAATCAAATGATGGAAAGAGGTGATGTAGCAAGCTGCCAGGCTTTGAATATAGAGTCTAGAGGGTTTGCACACACACACTTGCATGCATGCATGCATACATATATGCTGCACAGAAAAGGATCAAATTTATGTAACTATTACTAGTCCTTTGCACCAGTGAGCATGGGTCCATGGCCAGGAACACCGAGGGGGCACTATATGAAGTTTTTATGGACTAAACACATGTGCAGTAAGCATATTGAGCTCATTGCTGATCTTGATTCAAAGCCCAGGTGCGGTGCCACACTGGCACGAGCTCAGCCGCGTGACCATGGGTCAGCACGCTCTGTAGATGCTCCTTTTCCCACGGAACGGTCTGGCTAGCTTCCATCACCTGTCTCCTCGACATTCTTCCGCATTTTCCCATACAGCTCCCATCAGTGCTAATTCAAGCATTTGGGCAGTACGGTCGCTCACACAGCATGTGACATGATTTTGGAGCAAGGAGTGTAACCCATGGGAAAGGCCTAACCAATTAGTTTTTTTTTCTTCCTTTTCTCTCTGTCCAGATGAGACTATGGAGTCTGTCTTTATAAAAGTGTAGTATTTCCAAAAGCCAAAACTGAAGCTTTAAACATTTGCTGGACTACCATAAATCTCGAGGCTCGTACAATCTCAAGAGTCACGCATTCCAGTTACCATTTTAAGTCAAGTGATGGTAGGCTTAAATTTGCTAGGTTTGAATTCTCAAGACTGTTCAGGCAGCGGAGACAGCGTGTGTGAACACATACGCTCCTCTTCTCTGTCTTAGAGTGAGGCCAGTTCAGGTAGGAATACTCTGAAAACGCTCTCACCTTGTGGGTCAGAAAGTCCAGGGGATGTTTGGTGTGAGAATCAAAGTAGCAGCTGAGCCAAAGTATTGGCAATCTCAGCAGTTCTAAAAGCGGTAGTTACGTACTCATACCCTTTATACATTCAGCCCAGGGACACAATGAATTTATTGATGCTGGCCAGCACCAGCTTGAGTACCAAAAAGAAAAATAATGGCATATGCATAGCGTTCTCTCTACCTTAATGTGCTCATCCGAAAAGCTGCTCATTTTTAACCCTTCACTAATGTGTGGCTATTTTCATTATTCATAGAAAGTCTAAATCATTTTTACAATCTTGGCAAATTAATAATTGTTAATGTCTAGTGACTTTGAGTTGTACAGATTATTATTGCAAAGCCCTCTGAGGCATTCTGATGTGAAACGTACAGCGCATGTCAGAAGAGTAGGACAGAGCCAGCATCGGGTTTCCGCAGTGTCAAGTTCCATTGCTCACAAGGTGCAGAGCAAGATCACCCTTCTGCCTGGGAGAAGGAAGGAAACGCAGCGTGACAAATCCATGGAGTCTTTTTGATACACCTCAGTGCCTCCACATGTTTTTCTCAAGAGCTGAACCTTGTTTGTCGTGCTCATGTGTGTTGTGCTTCACCACTAGCTTTCATGGGTTTTGTTTTTACGTTTGCTGATTTCAGAAGCTGGAGATAGTCCCAGGGTATCAGAAGTGCTGCTCATTCCTACCTTCCCTCCCCCTCCAAATTGGATTATTCCCTTCATTTCAGAACAGGGTCATCACATGAAGAAAATATTTCAGACCCTGACAAATTGCTGTATTAAAGTACCAATTCTGAAGCACAAGACAGCAGCCTATAGGCCATCCTAAACAAGCACGTCCAAGACAATCACTGTCTTGAAAGAACAAAAGGCTCAAAGTGCCAAGGAGGGGAACAGGACAGAGAAAGCAAGACGGAAAGTTGTTTGGGGCTTTTAACATGTGAAATGACATTACTGCTGAAAGTTCTTACAGGCACAGTATTACAGTTTGATATTAGTAGTCAGTATGTTACTTGCTGCTACTAGGATTATGTCAGTTCCAGCTTTTCTTCTTTCATGACACTTACTTTATCCATTTCTTCCTACATTTTCAACAGCAGGTTTTTAGGACACTGTCACAGATTATGAGAGAAATTGTAGGAAGAGATCAAAGCAAAATTCTCTTGTGAACTGGCATTTTTGGAAACCTGCAATGATTGATGTATAGAAACTGCGGCTCTAATTTCATTGAGACATCAAAAAACAAAATGATCTTGACTGCAATAACTACAAAGAATCCTACAATAACTCCTAATAATAATACTTAACACATTATACACGTACAACAGACCATTCAGCAATTACCTCCTAACAGTATCTCCGTAATCCAATTATGAATCTATTGCCCTCATTTTACTCGTACATAAACTGAAGCTCAGGGCAAAGAGTTGACGAGATTTGCTCAATGATACACCGCAGCTTACTGAGAGACTTACAGCCCAGGAGTTCCTAGCATCCTGCCCCCAGATGTATGACTTAAGACTATTATTGCTTCCCTCTATGCAATCAACAGGCATAATGATGCTGCTTCCTTTTTACTAGATGTGCTTATGCTCATCAACAATCAGCCCAAGAACCTACTGGCTGAAAAGCAAGCGCTTGTCTCCCAGCAGTGTCATTAGCATGTCGGCCAGAAGGTTTGTAATACTAAACAAAGTGGCTGCATACAGACAGTGGCTTCATACCCTTAGTTCCTCTAGCAGTCCTAGAACCTAAGATATGAGAGATTCATCCAAGAGGATGAATTCTATAATCCCCATATAAAATCTGAGCACTTGCAATTCCTTGTCATAGCATGCGAGGGGAAAGAGAACCACAGGAGGACCACAAGCACAGTGTGTAACAGCCAGCAGAACCCCTATAAATCACTACATAGGACCCAAGTAGGTCTGAGACACCTGGGCTAGCCTTACTTTCCGTTGAGAAACGTCAACACAGATAAATCCCTTTTGCAGTGCAGAATACCTTTTTCTTAACATGTTGATAATTTTTTAACAAAAATGTCATTTCAAAACAAAAGGTTTAATTTTGAAAATATCTTCATAAACCATTTGCAAACAGACAACAGAAATAATAGGAAATCCCCATAGCAATGACATTATTAGCAATTATTAGCATTTAGCAATGTAACCATACGTTGCTTGTTTAGATACAACCACAACGTTGGTTGTTTAGATAAACTTTTTCTTGATCCTCTGAATGGTTAGCAAAAATGGAAAGGACACATTAAAAGAGAGAAATGCAAACTCAGTAATTAAAATGATACTGGGTTTGCAGTTTTGAGATTGCTTTTGACCCTATATATGTGTGAATATATATCAAATACACAGACCAACAGAGGGAGGCTTGTTTTATCTTTATGATGATGGATGACATGTAAGTGAATAATAATTTCATTGTTTTCATTCTAAAAGTCTCTGTTGACTTTAAAATTAATTGATATTTAACAGTTGCCTGATTAAGAATTCATTTTATGACCAATTTGCATTTTCGAAATAACGTAATATAGAGGGCACTGTTTTTTCTAAAACATCTTGATTTACTGTATAAATTAATTTTTAAAGCACTGTATATACTATCACATAATTTTACTGTTTTATCACTTCTTATTATGCTTAAATATCATATGACTTAATAAGACACACTGTAAACATGTGAAGTTACTCAGTGAAGACTGTGATATTTTCCAGCAATTTCAAAACTTAGCTTTCTAAAGTGAATGAATTGTTTTCCGGGCTTCAGAAACAAACTCCTTAGGCAAAATTATGTAACTTGCATCTAACAATGAATATCAAGAGTAGAAGTGTTTTATTTTTTCAGAGCTGCAAACAGTTTCACCAACTACTTGTCATCAGTACATGAGCTATATTCATAATCATTTTGGGGAATGTAGAAAGAGAAGTAAAAAGGTCTTATCAGCCAGAGTGCAAGTCATCTGTTAGATCAAGATTAGAACCTAAGTTTCTGCTTCATAGATCAGCACTAGGCCGCATTACTTTTCTCAAGTTTAAAAATAAGGACATACTTCTTAGATCTGAATATTTGCAGCAACAACAAAACTTTAACTATCTAGCTTTTTTATGTCTTATAAGATTTACTAACTTCAGTACAGGCTCAAATCTAAGCTCACCCCAGAATAAAAGATGAGTACAGTAAAGATTTAAAATACAAGTGTGGCTAGAAACGAGGGGTACTCACACACCAGTTAGTGTGCAGCAAAGAGAAAGCAGCGTGCTCCTGTTTCTATGAAGAATCAATTATCTTGAATTACTGGGCATGGTTTAGACCAAATGGATTTAAGATGACTCTTGGGTTCTAAATACATGAAGAATAGGTAAAACTGAAATGTTATTAACATTCAGACAATGGGCTAGTGCCAATTACTTTTTTCTTTTGATATCTGAGAGTAATACCAACCCTATTCAAAGACTTTCCATGAGGAGGTTAGCTGTGAAATGACAATTTTAATGAAAAGTAGATAACAATTTTGGTCTTTTGTGCTATCAAAGAGAAAGTTGCCTCAATTCCTCATAATAGAAGGGTCATCTTCTTCCTGAGGAGTATCATCTCTTTTGAAAAATTGTATCCAGAGGACAGAGCAGCTTTGAGTATGTCCCTGTCATTATATGATGATCCTTAAAATTACTTGCCTATTGTATCGTGCTTTTCAATCTAGTCTTTAAAACAAAACTGAAGTAGATGCTTAATATGCTCCATTTGCAAAGTCACTGGCATTAAAAAAGCATTCTGGAGAAACTTCTACCTGCTAAAGGAAAGCTGTCATGTCTATAGGCCAGTCTTAGCTAGCCATATCTGCATGGCCAGCTGCTGGCACATCTAAACTAGTTCCTTCTGCAGGGACCCCAGAGACAAACCCTACAGAGACAACATCCAAGATGTTTCAACACGAGTTTGATCAAGCATTATGTCCTGATCAGCATAGCTGAAGTCTCGGTTGAGTTTATTTGCTGGGACTGAACATATAGCCATATTAGACCTGGTGAAGTTGCCCAGGATTGTGCTGTGTGCAGATCACCTACAGACAGGTTTATCTGGGAATCTCAGTACTCATTGAACAATAGTTCATTAAACAGGAACATAACCTCCAGCCCTTGCAAGCTAATGTCAGATGATTTATGAATTCCTTCAACTCTTATGCAACAAATTTTGATTTATTGTTTTGGGTTGGGTTTTGTTTCCCTCTCTCTCAGAGGAGACGATCCCCCTTGTTCCTCAGAGTGTCTTTTTCACAAAGCTATGGGGCTTAATTTCTGGGCAGAAAACCAGTTTTGTGGAATAACTAAACAAACCTCACCCCCAAAGATGGGGTGCCAGTAGAGTGTGGCACAGTGCGGGGCTGTGGTCAGTATGGATGTCTGATACCTTCAAGGCAAAATGCTCCCAAATGCACAGACATAGCAGCATATGACCGACTCTGTTACAAAAGCTCCTCTGCACTTCTCAGTGACACAGACGTGCAGGAAGACAACAATGTGAGGTCAGAAAGCTAGGAAAAGTCTTTGCCTTTTACTAGACCCAGTGTTTCCAGTAGCCGGAAGAGCCCACCAGTTGCAAAGTCTGCTCTGCCTTATAGAGAAGAGATCAGACTAGCCCCAGATCAGTCTAGAGAGCCTCTTCTGCAGCACCACCTGCAAGCAGAGGCCTGCAGCACAGAAACACATACAGCTCCCCTGGCAGAGCTTCTCGTTGGTCTGTCCGGACACTTGCTGCTCCTCTCTCTCCAGATGAATCCCTCATGATCCCTGGGGTCTAGATCAACCACAGATCAGATCCATGTGGGCGAAACCGCTGAACTGTTAAATCTACTGGGCATCCCCGACTACCCACTGAGCTCCCAGTCTTCCTGACCGCACAGAGAACCGCAAGGCCAAGGGTCTCCCTGCCATCCCCTATAGTCCTGGGACACTACCCAAAAAGTCGTTGGAGGGGAGGATGACAAATCACAAAACCTTCGACAGAGGTCAGTCAATGGACTGAGAGGGAAAGGCTTTTTCACCACACATTGTTCCCTTCTCCAGCCACTCATGATGCATTTCAGATGCACATTTCCCCTAGGCAACCGGAAATCATCAGCCTGTGCGTTGCAGAGTAGAAGTGGCCTCTTCTGTCGGTAAAAGCTGTAGACCCACTCCACCCCTCACCACCTCCAGTTTTACAAACCAAGAACATTTCTAAAGCCTTTCCAGTAGATGGCAGGGTTACCTCATGACAAAGATAGGTATTAAGCTGAAAGGGCTGCTCGCTAAATTTAAGTATATTTAATGAGCAGAATGAACTAGTATCTGAAAAGGGATAAAGACACACTGGTTTAACTGATCTAATGTAAGAGAGAAAATATGGAAGTTTCATTTTAAGGTAATGGAAAATCTTGAACCTCAATACAGTACTAAAAGCGAGCTTCATTAAAAATGAACTTCATTTAGTTAACTATTTATACAATAAAACTGAAAAGATAGAAAATAGAGTATTTAATTTAAGAATCATCTGGAGTTGTCAGCTGTAGAAGAAGAAAGTCATGGGAAAAGGAAAAAGGTCAATTACAAATATTACTGAAAATGATTAGCAAAATGTCTTTCAAGACCAAAAGCAGTTCTCTTGAACAGGGTACTGTTCACCTCCCTCAAAGGACCGAGCAAAAGAAGATCACCCTCAGAAAGTGAATTCTGTGCAGCTTTTTTTAATATTAGAAGTCGTGAATGCAGCGGCTGGAGAACTCTGTCACAGGTAAGGATTCCCCCTTGGAACGAGCCTGAGGGAAAGCCAGAGGCTCCCTCAGGGTCTCAGAAGCACTTCACTACATGTCAGAAATTACATGCACATTAACATTACATTACCGGTTGGTCAGCCGGGTATAGCTTAATAACTGGCTGCAAATGGCCATGGCCATGGCTTCTTAAAATGACAATTCTCTGAATCTTCTTTTCCAGCCAAAGCAATAGTAAGCTACCCACTGTATTTCAGAAACTTGTAATGAATCTATAAAGAGAATAGCCTTGTAGGTGCCCAGAGGTTATATGGGTATCTACAAGACTAGTTTACTGGAAATAGGTTCAGGGTTTGTTTTTATTTTATAAAATCCTTAGAATTTCATTGTCTTCTTGTGTTGCTCTTAACATACTAATTCACGATCACATTTTATTATTTAGAAAGTTTGCTCCATCTGTAGCTACCTTATTGAGAATTTACACTTACTGATTCCCACTGTTTCTTAAAGCCCTTGCTTTATTAAAATAAATAAATAAATAAATAAATATTGCATGGATTGATGCTTTACAATCCTATCATCTTTTTACAGTTAGACAATAAAAGCAGAGGATGCCACATTCCTAAAATTCTCCCTCTGGTAAGACTGTATCAGAGAAGATAATATTCAAGTGATCATCCTGATTTTTTCCCATAGGAATAACATAATTCTAACTGCTGCAAGATCACATGTCTTTTCTCCCCCTCTCAGACTCATGAATAATTTGGCTCATCTTTCTCAAGGACATAAATACCGAATCTTGCTGAAGGTCATGCAGCATTCTCAGCATCTTCTCATTCATGTGCAATTCAGCGCTGTATTCTGTGCCTCATCTTATTTTACATTCATGACATGCAGTTGTAGATTGTTTCCATGGTGGTATAATGTCTGATATTCACTTCATGCAGTGAATGGTAAACATTCATGCTTCAAAAGCTAATTAGTAGTGTAGAATTGTTTTTTATTGCCCTATCTAAGTTTATTCAGCTGGAGAGCTATGGGCAGAGGAGGTCAGCAAAGGCAACTAGGAAAATGATCACTGTTTCACATAATAGAAACTTGAAATGAATAGGATTATTTGGTGTAGAAATGACAAGAGTTAAAGTGTGAGGCATCTGACATTATTAAGGTAAATGTAAGCCAGTTATTTTGACCCTTAGGCCCTGGACTCTTCCAGGGTCCACACCAATTCATTTGTCATCCAGAACTGCTATTTGAAGACAAAAGCCCACTGAGGCTTCAAGTGAGTATTCAGATCCTTCTCTTCCTGGCTTAGCGCCTCTTGATTTCTAGCCTAGAGTTTCTTCTTGTCAGTGTCCTCTGAAGCAACACCCTGCCTCCCGTTTGCAGCAGCTAAAAGGAAGAGGAAAGCGTACAGGGAATCATGGGGCAGGGACAGTGGGGGTGAGACGACAGAGACTGAGAGGGAAAAAAAGAATGAAACTAAAACTCTGTGACCCACAAGAAGTGCTCTTCGTTGGCCTGAACTTACACACGGAAAGCTCCTGTGAGCACAGCTAGCACCTCCTATCCATTTTGGTGTATCCATGCTTTAAAGACTTGTTTTTCCAGACCTTGGGTGCACGGGAAGTCTGCTCCCCTCGGCACCAGGGAAAGAGGCTTGAAATTGGACTGGAAGCAGAAGGTCTCAAACTAGATACAGAAACAAGAAAATGGAAACAGGCTCAAAATCCAGTCGGAGGTTTAATGTTTTTACTTTTCCCTGCAAGCTGCTGGCGGCGGCGAGGACACAGGGGCTTTGAACAGCTCTTCTTTTACTTCTTCATACCCTAAAGAGCTTGGCAACAGCTAAACAATGGTGCCAAGCCCTCTGATTTTGTTTTTTTGTTACTTCCTCATGGATTTTTCCCTTCCGATCACAAGAGGTGTGGCCTTCATCCTCCCCTCAGCTGCCAATAATTTATGCAGACATATCTAACCTTGGTTTAGCATATCCTCGCGGCTAGGTTTTCTGCTGCACACATCACTGAAGAGTCCGCGCGTGAGCACTTACAACACCGATATGAACCCATAACGAAACTGTCTACATACATGTTATAGGACAGCAATGCTTTTATACCACAAGAACATATTGTAACAATGAGAGAACCCCTGCCTCAAAGACGAAATGAAAACACGAAATATAGGCTGCTACATTTCAAGAAGAATTATACTTGCAGTTCTGTAAGATAGTGTTGTAGTGACCACACAATGTTTTTGTTTCATTTCCTAAGTGTGTCTGTGACGTGGCTGAGGAAGAGATTTCCCTCAGAAGCGAGTGATGAACATGGATCAATGCAGAGCAAGTCTCCCACAACAAAATAAGAATGTTTCCCCTTCGAAGAGCAGCAGAGAGAGAGGGCATAATAAAGGTATAAAATTAAGGAATTTTTTGTAAGTTCATTCCTTATAATATAAGACATATGGAGTAATATAATTGATCATTTCCACTCATACATTTGTAGAGGACAAAAGAAATAACCAGCAAAACTGGAAGGTAACAAATCTAGAACTGCAAAAGATAAATAGTTACCACTGCATTATTATATGGGGTATAAATGAAAAAGAGCAAAAGATCAAAAACTTCATGTCTAATATTTTTGAATTTATTTCCAGTTATTTCAAAAGGTGTTGGGGAGGAAAAAAAAAAAAACCTAGCAATGATATAAGCTGTAATGCTAAAATTTAGGACACAATTCAGGACATTTATAAAAAGGATCAGTACGCAGAAAGCTCTCTTTCCTATCAGTTATCAATAGAAGTGTTGTCCTTTTTCACTTACTGCAGGACTGGACACTGGTTTAAAAAAAAGCAGGGGGGACGAATTCTGGACCAGTCCCCAAGCCAGTCATCTGTTTTGAGGCAGGACCTCCTTTTCTCTTCCGTAACACCTCTTGCCACACCAGTTAGACACATTTGGTGCAGCAGGGAGTTCCCAGGAAGATAACATCTCTGGATCTTAGGTGTCCACATCTTTCCCGAAAAACAGAAGTCCATCCAGTCTTTCAGATGGGAATGAAATGATTACTCTGACTAATGCAGCAATCTCAGGTAACAGAAACAAATACAAACAAAATGCAGCCTCCATGTCAGAAAACAATTACATAGAATGAATACAGCATGTTTAACATATATATCATTATAAAGAATGGTATTAATTTCTCCTCAGCACTCATGAAAGGTCTAATTTTACTGAGGTATAGAAACTTCAAAAAAATAAGAAAGCAGTAGCATCACCATAAATGCCAAAACGCCAAATGCCAAAAAAGGCATTAATCAAAATTTTTCTTTCCATTTTATGTGAAATGTGCCAATGTAATGACTAAACTCATGTATCTGTGTTGACTGGCAAGCTATCTATTATGGCTATTTCGGCCAATAGCATTTGAAAGCTTCCTTTTTTGTTTTGGATCTTTGCCATCGCCTTATGTTGTGTTGCATATAAACAAGCTATTCCTTAGCCACTCCTGTGTTCTGCTCCACCTAGTGGATGGAGAGACTGTTAATTAAGCAAAACGTACAATTTAATCTTATCTTATTTCTAACAGCATGATTAGCTTCCCTGATTACACTGTTCAAACACAACTATCAGCAATACCAAAGTTCTGTTTACTCTAAGGTGAAAGATGGCTGGCCACTGATTAAAATGATGCTACGCCTTACAAGATAAAAACGTTCTCGCTGTAGTACTAACTATAAAATCCCAGTGTTTATCTACAGCAGACAACATTATTAAAGAAAAGAGCAACATGTTCAGTTTTACTCTTGAAGCTCTTTCAGCTGTATATAATAATTTAATCTCAAATAAACTAGGCAGATGTTATAGCAAATCCAGAGCTACAGTACTCACCCAGACGACCTGAGGTGCAGTCCCTGCTCCATTCAGTGCACCTGTTCTCTGCCCACAAGTGGTGTAAGCGCTATCAGAAAGGTGGCACAGAAAATGCCTCCAGAAATCTGCTCGCTCACTTGACAGACTGGGGTTTCTAACCTTGCTCCAGGCTGGACAAAAGATGAATTTGAAGCTAGCTCTCCCTCTCTCTCCTAGGTACCTTAGCCAGCTTTTCTTGCACCAAAGACATCAAATTTAGCCAGCAGGGTGCACGGTCAGTTCAGAAAGTCTGCTAAATTTGTGGCATTTCAGGCACAAATGATACACCGGATGGGTATATCTAATTCTGGAAGCAAGGGACAGTACCTGCCTCTGGGCAAGACAGCCTGACATGCTGGAGGGCAGTTCTCCCTTGACAGCTCAGCTCTCTTTCTCAGGGCTACTACAGGCTGGTTAGAAGAGTACAAGATGGCAAGGGAAGAAGGGAACAACATCAAGGCAGCATCAAACCACCGTGCAGGACAGCAGCATGGGCCACTGCTTTAAACCTCTGTGGTGGTGTAAGTCCTTGCTTCCCAACTGCTGAAGGCCACATGGAGCCACAGGAGCTTTCTCATGGTAGGATGGCTACATCTCTCTGCTGACTTGCTTACAGGTCAGCTACAGGACAAGCACTGACCACACAAAGTCAGGGAGACGGTGATCTCCCAGGGCAGGGCATCGAGCAAATAATGTGCTGTCAATGGTGGGCTCACATCAAGATCATTCAGTGCTGGAAGAAGAAAACTGCAGCAAAACTGCCTCTTCAATACCTGTGTGGGCATTCAAACTACTATGGCTTTCTCTAGCAATATGGGCTTATGCTCACTGAAAACCTAGAAGGTTGACGGGACAGTCATTTTCAGGGGGACTCTGTCACTGAACTGCTCCAGTATTAACTGATGAATAAAAGCCACTCAATGGTATTTAAAAACAAAAATCAAATGTGGTAAAAAGAGCAGAGGGAGAAATGAATGCATAGACAAGTGGGGCCAAGCTAGTTCAAGTCACAAGCCAGTGGCACACCGGGGTCCTGTGACCCAAACAGCTCGTGCCATCAAGAAAATGTTTTGCTGTGTGAGCGGGAGATTGCATGGTAAGAAGCACACTCTTTGACCTGTTGCCTCAGCTAGTAGCTGGCTCTGCCAGGCCTGACAGATGCTTCTCTCCCACTGGTTTCCAGTTTTGCCGCGCTGGAGATCCTGAAATATGAGGCCGTCTTGGCTAGCAGGAGCCCCGACCACGCTAGCCCCTGCACGACTCTTGCCCGCTGGCTTCATCAATGTTCAAAGGCAGCACATGCCAGTGCTCTCCTTGTGTGCAAGGTGGGGGGTCCAGGTGCCCATGCCCTTGGCAAAACACATGCGGCTCCCTGGAGTCAGTCTTCCTCTCGGCTTCACTACAGCCACTGCTGTTCCTATTCCTTCTCCTACGCGTGCTGGAGACCTGCTTTGACCTGCACCAGAGTGTACCTCAGTTAAGCCTCCCCTTGCTGTAAACAGGAGATCTAACTCCCGTTTTTCTGGCTCTTTCAGCAAATGCTCTCTGACGTGATTCCTTCTCACGGAAACAGGAGAGGTTCAGTTATTGCCCTGGAAGCAATCAGAGGAGGATATCAAGAGCAGGGTCTGAGACTTACTATAGGAAGAATACAAACATTTGCAAACAGACCTCCATGGTTTATCCCACTGGCCTTGATGCTCAGCTGAAGGTGGCCCTTCCTTCTCCTCTCCTGATGCCACAGGGTCAGTGAGGACGCACAGGAGAGTGGGGCAGGAGAAGAGCAGGAGCGCTCCAAGCGTGGCTGCCTGCACGCCTCTCACGCAGCGCACGGCGGCTGCACAGTTGGTGTCAGGGAGTGACAGGCAGGTTTGCTCAGGCTAACGGACACCTTTACGCACTTGTGACCCGGAGCGTTCGGATACCTATAGAGTCAGGCCAGGACCACCGGAGACTGGACTCAGAAGCCTAGAGTTGGGTGCTGTACTCCTGCTACGGATTCAGCCATATGGCACAGACAGAAAAGCACACGTGCCATCTATCTAAAGCACAGTATTTCGCTTTACAAGATTATCCAAACAGTTTCTTTTCCCCCCTTTCCTGCAGCCCTTTCTCCCGCTGACATCACGGAAAAGGGATGCGATGGCAGGGATGTGCTTTGCCCAGCCAGGTCTGCCTTGTCCTACCCAGGAAACCTCCCGACAGACCGCAGGCATTATAGAGAGCAGAGCGTATCTGCCGGCAGCGGAGGGGCCGCCCCCGGCACCCCGTGTCACTCCCGGCTCCCCCAGGGGGGCCCGTCGCCGCCCTCCCCTACCGCCGCCGTCACCTTGCCTCCCGCCGCGGCCCCGGGCGCCCGCACCCCCCGCGGGGTGCCGGGGCCGCCCCCCGGCTCGGCCCCGAGCATGCTCAGTGCCGCCCTGACCTACTTTCCCCTGCCGGAGCCGGCAGCCGCGGCGGAGCGGCGGGCAGCGCTGCGGCACGGCACGGCACGGCACGGCACGGCACGGCACGGCACGGCGGCGGCGGCGCCCCGTGACCGCGGACTGCGGCAGCGCCGCGCTCCGCCCGCCCCGGCCCCGGCATGGTGCTGCGCGGGGCGTGCTGAGGGGCACCGCGGCGGGCGGGCGGGCGGGCGGGCGCTGCCGCGGGGCGGCGGCTGCGGGCCGAGCGGAGCACCGGGCGGCAGGTGAGGCGGCAGCGGCGCGGCGGTGCGGTGCGGTGCGGTCCCTCCCTCCGTCTCCCCTGGCGCAGGCGGCAGCTGCCGGCGCTGCCCGCCGCGCTTCGGCACCCGCTGCGGCTGCCGGTGGCCGCACGGCCTCGGCGTCCCGCCGCTGCGGGGGCGCCTCGCCGCCTCCAGCCCGGAGCCGGGCCGGGCCGCTGGGGCTGCGGCCCGCCGGGGCAAGGCTCAGCAGCACCGCTGCCTTTGCGCGGCGGCGGCGAGCGGGGCGAGAGCGAGCGGCAGAGGTCCGCGGTTACCCGCGCCACGCGGATCAGGCGCGCGGCCGCTCTGCCAGTAGCGCCGGGTTCAGCCTTACAAGTGCAAGAGGCGAGTTCGAATTAGCACTGGGGCTTTCAAGAAAATGTGATTCTCCAGGCAGGAAGCTAACGAGCCCAAAGCTCTTACTCAGGACCTTGAATTCCTGCACTCCCGCTTGAGCCTGTGGTTTTGATGTTCGTTGTTGTCACGCTCTGCACAGGAGAAAGGGGTTATCCATTCTGCGCAGAAACCTCCTCCATGGCATCGACTTTTAAAAAGAGCTTAAGTTGTGCTGCTTTAAATTTAAAATAAAGGCAGCCTCCTGATATTTTGCTTTAATTACCCTTTTAATTCACAGGAAAGTCTCATGAGATAAAAACTCGGCTTCAGAAGTGCCCTGAGGGAACAACAGCCCTAAACTTCAGGACGGTCTTGTGTAACGCTGTCAAACGCTGTTTCTTAACAGGGCAAACTCAAGCAGCACAGCACAGGCAGCCTCAGAGAAAGGAGAGGGCTGCTGAGCAGGCACTTCTGGGTACATTTATCTGGAGAGTCTTGTAAGAGTACACTTCCCACCAGTCCTCTTTCAGCTTTTAAATCAATTGAAGCATCTCAAATTGAGCTTCTCTGATAACTCTGCTTCAGAAATAAAAATACCAACTTTCTAAGCAATGCCATATGCTAAATGTGATCTCTTTTGATATGCATTTGGCTGAAAGACTGGAAAGTTAGCTCACAGTGAAAAACGGAAAAGAGTTAAAGGAAACAAATCTAGCATTTTAGCTGTTAAGAGCCCATACATTGGGGAACGGTTTCTCTCTTCACTGCAGTGGCACAAAATACAGCAGATCTCTTTTCAATGGAGATGGTGTTTGCACGGCAGGCATCTTTTGTCTGGCTTATTTTGTACAGTTAGCAGCAGCACCATTGATACCTTTGTGGCTGCTGTAGTAGGAATTTTTTTGTTGTTGTTTTTAACCTAGAAAACCTTCTAATTTAGACTCCAGTCTATCAACAGCAGTTGATTTCAAGTGCACCTTATACAGATGGAGTGTTCATTGTATACGGGTTTTTTTCTGAAAAATTTCAAGTTATCAGGGCCCTATACAAACACCAGAATATCCACCAAGAAAAGGCTTTTTCCTCCTATTTTAATACAGGTGTATATGATAATTGTCCAACATAGACACATTTCCTATCCTGAAAACTTATATTGTACAATTCCAGTTGCCTTCCTACTCCCCCCTTCCCTGCAGTCAGACAGGTCCTGCTGTAACAGGAGAAGAGCAGGAAAGAGTCAGCATAGCAACCTGGTTAAAGTAGATTTATCACTCATGGAAACCCCCCTGCAAACAACCAGAAACATGCCCTCAGCATTCAGACTCGGGTGGGTTTTGCCGTTGTTGTTTTCTCTGTAATCCTCAGTTGTGCTGCAACCGTATGTGCCAAGGCACAGGAAGTGGAAAAACTCTTTAGGCAGTGTGGTCACTTGCATGCAGCAAGACACAGACACATCCCCATGCAGTTTAAAAGGTTGTTACGTTTATGACACAATGATATATGCGTGCTGGGGGAGGTTTTACATGGAACAAAAACTTTCTCCGTTTCCGTTCTTGCCTAGAGAGTTTGGAATCTGGGGATGGGTACGTTTGATGGCTTAAACTTTTGACGCTGGTTAAGGCACCTGTGAGATAAGGATGCCGCTGATAACAGAAAGAATGAGCTTGCCTGGAGCTGAAGGAACCTATTCTGAATTTTGCCTACACGGTCTTCTGTCAGTGAGTTGCATCTTTGCTAGAAATTTTTGCAGGCATGCATGCCTATGATCCCAGTTTAAGATATCCTGGACCATATTACCAAGTCACCAACAGATTGTGGTGTAAGACCAAGCTCCTTCATACTTCCTGGAATTTGTTTGTTCCTGCTGTTCTGAGCTGCTGTCTGGCCATGTAGACATCTGTACCTGTGCAGACATCTCTTTAACCTTCATTTCATGATTTAGTTCTTTAAACTCAAAATTCTTCCTAAAACAGTTCTAACTAAAACAGCATCACTTTCTGTCCACATACAGACCCACCTTAGAAGCATCATTTCCAAGACAATGGACATACTATTACTTTTCACCAGTTACTGTAATGTAATTAAAATAATTCATAGCAACATTTTAGAGCATCACCTCTCCCCTCTGCTAGGAAGGCTGTGAAGGGCAGACAAAACTTGTACCTGTTTGTGTCAGAGTAAGAATAGAGGAATTCAGACAGACTTAGTTATTTTGATTTCTCTATTTAGTAGTTTGGTAGTGGGCGCTCTTATTTTAGAGTAAATAACACAGGTAGTGTCTGCTTATCAGAAGTAAGGAACTCTGCACAGACCTGAGTAAATAACTTACTGGGGAAGGGAGCCACCACACGTGGAGGAATTACATTAAGAATAACCTATGTAGCCTGGCTTAATATTTAGTTCACACAGTTCTGCCACTCAGTTTTATACCAGCAAAGATTTTGGCTGATATATTTAAGTCACGCAGGGATAAGGCATCTTTCCCTAACTGCAACACTTTGTGTGTAATCCCCAGTCATATGTGAAGACTGTGTGGTATACAGTCATATCAGCAATGGTGGATTTTCTCCAGTATGTAGATTAATTATTCACAGAGGGTGGGTGTACTATGCCGGTAGACTGTGGTGTGATATAGTATAGCTGTTCACATGGTATGATTTACATTTATGAGCACATTTTTCAACTATTATTTCAGCAAGATGTTCCTATTTTAGATGTTGCACACAGACTCTAACTGTGGTCAACCTGTTGCAAGTTGCTGCCACTGCATCCCCCTTAGAAAGTTATGTTATTTTAATTTCACCACATTCAAATCGAAGTGGCTAAAATGGTGAAAAATCTGAAATTATAGAGCACCTTTGGTAAACTGTTGAGGGATTCCAGCTAAATAACTACACAGACATGACCACACATAGACATGCTTGGAAAGAGTTGAATTGGTCACAGCAGTGTACAAGCAAGACTCAAGATCCTATGTGGTACAGGGCAAACGCATCTGAATCCTTTCCATTCTCCCCTCCTGTTACTTATGGCCGAAATAGGCAAATGTGCCACTGGCTTTGCCAGTACAGAGGCAGGCCCTGCTTCCAGACCACGTCCTGCTTGTTGGGCTCTACACAGTTTAGCTCTGATAAGCCTGAAGAACTGTCCTTCTGTGCCTTACTGTAAGCTCAGGAGCTAAGGGTACTGATGTGAAATAAAGCTGTTTTCCTTTGCTTTGCTTTTAGCCTGAAATGATCCTCCTTATTACAATCAATCATGAATGGTTACAAATCCCTTTAAATTCCACCTCTGACAAGTTTAATCCTGTCCTAATCACAGCATCCGCATGTAACCTCCTTGCGCTGTATCCTGGAAACCAATCAATGTAGAAGCCAATCTTTTTAAAAAACTGGTAATTATATGCATCTTGCAACTCTATAGGGATGTAGAAGAATTAGTCATAATCAAATCTGTTTTCTCCTAATTCTTTATTCTCTTTCACGTCCTAAGTAAAATGGAAGCCATTTGCTAAAATACTGTTTGTAATTAATACTACATGCAGTGTATTGAAAATACTCAGTCATTTGAAGCACATCCAAAATTTAGAATTTAAATACTAGAAGCCTTCAGCCCTGCAAAGCCCTTCTTATTTATGTTTAGAGAAAACTTATTTTTTAATTTTGTATCTTGTTTGAACATTTTGCATCTGGATTTTTTCTTCTTCGTTTGGAAAACAATTAAATGGTCTAAAGGATGGTTAGCTTTGGCAAATACAGCTCGAAAAAAAAAAAGAGGAGGGAAGTGAATTGGGCCCCATTCTGCATTGCCATGTTCTTGGCAGGGTCACATAAGCCATGCCAAATGTATGCGATCTGTTCTATCTGCTGACTCTAGTCTTTTAAACTGTTGGCAGAATAAATACCTATTGAGTGCTGATATAAATAGAAGATAAGAGGTGAGTGAAGAAAATTAAAGATACCTAGAACTTATGCCAAGCAGCCTAAAGATGCATTTGGAAGTGTGGGAGAGATTCTCTGTGCTTCTTTGTTCCTTCTTTCTTCGATAAAAGGGATTTTTAAGCCTTGATCCACCTGTGTTAACTGCAGCAGCAAAGCAGCAGCTAGTTTGCAAGGAGTTAAGCATCTTTTAAAGCCATACAGACATCTCTGGGATAATAGCTTTGTAAACAATACTACACTGAATGGCAGTTTTCCAGCCTCCAAATAAATACAAATGCTGAATAAATCTAGATGATCTACATATCAGAAGTATTTATTAGTAAGATTAAAAATCCTGTAAAGACTTTATACCTAACCAAACATAAGCTTAGTGACCTCAGCCAGGCCTTAAAAAGTCTCTTTGCTATTGATAGCATTGAATCTCCTCTGTGATTTGGGAACCCCACAACTCAGTAGAAGAACATTTTCACCAGAATACTTGTCTTGATTAAAAACTGCAAGCCTCTCCACTAAAAAAACTTGGTTTTATTTTTACTCCAAATACCTCCAAGGAAGAACGCTTACATTGCTCAGTCCATATAAAAATACACATAGGAACTACAACATATTTAATGAAAAACTAATCATCCAAGTTGCCTAAGTGCTTTTGTTAAGTGTATTTCACAAATATGCTGATTTGATATGCAGAGAAGCTGGGATGACAGGAGCTGCAACATCAGAAAGGGAACTCTTTAGAGGTTTGGCATTCCTGAGAAGCTTTAAAATAATCTCTCCAGATGATTACTGAACAACAGGCTTGCTTCATCTTGTCGTTTTTAGGCCAATCAATTAGGGTCTTTGACCCTGTTGGTTGGAGTGAGTGGAACACTCACCAGACAACTCAAAGACATGGTTAAATCAATGGGATCATTGTTGTATTTGAAGTGAAGAGGTCTTAAAGTCTCTAGGATTTCATGTGCTTGCTAGTCTTCCAAGACTGAAGCCGGAAGTAGGATAAAGAGTTACAAAATTGAAGAGAAACTTACAGTAAAATACTTATTTGCAATTAGGCTTCTAAAATATTTACACAGTTGTAAAGGCAACATGAGGAATTCCTTCATTTTACCATTGCTAAATAGTGGCATGTGCTTCTTTCCTTAATCCAAGAGTCTTGGTATAGCATTCATTTTTTGAACACACGTACAAAATGTGGAATTAGTCTTTCTTGCTGGTGTTTATTGATATGCTATTGAACCATGACACTAAGATAACAGAATTTTACAGACATAACTTTACATTGTTACCTCTACTGTTCTGGATCTGTCTGGGACAAATAGCTTTAGAAGATATTCATTACTAGTTTTACTCTATTTCTGCTGTTAATGGTAGAATAAGCTCCCGCCCATTATTTTTCTATTTTCCTTCTTTTGCTATTTACCATGTGTCACCTTGAACGTGTTGATTTGTTTTTGTCTGTAACAGCTAACCAGTGGGTAAATGTACATAAAACTAATGTATAGGCTTCTTTATTACCTCTTGTTTTAGACAGGAATCCTAGTAAAGGACTCTGAGTTGCCATACTGATAGCCCTACTTGTCCACTATCAAGAGCCATACGTTCAGAGGACAGTGAATACACAGAAGACAGTTAAGTCCCCACATACTGCATAAGCTATCATAATCCATGAACCTGAGCAGGTAAATTACATATGGTTTCTTGAATCTTCCTAAGTTCCCAGCCCTTATCTTATCTTGTGTCAAGAACTTTCAGTTTAGTCATTATGCTAATCAAAAAACTTCCTTTGATTTCTTCCTACTGCCCCTTCTTCCACCTAAGTTTTGCTGAAATTTGTCTTCTTTTAGTATTATGAAAAAGAGTAAATATACATGCCTTGGCTGTCTTCTGTGTACTATTCAATATTGTGTACATTTTTCTTCTTCTTACTCATATACCCTCTGAAGTCAGTAGTTTGTAAAGGTTATCTTAGTGTTTCCATGGGTCTGACTTATTTCTGCTTTATCCTATTTCAAGATCAAGTTCACCAAAACTGAACATTCTCTAACAGCAAGAAGCCAGATCTATCAGCAGATAAAAGCCCAGGAACTTTAGCTTCTCACTATCTGCATGTGGAGAAACAAAACAAAACAAAAGTGTGCATTATTGCAGACACTTCAGATAAGTGACTAGCTTGATCAGTTCATCAGTTAGCTAGGCTGGTGATAACTCCTCTCCAGGTGGTAAATGGTAAAGGCACCTATTTACCATCCAAGTATGATGGAGGAGAAGGTGCCAAATGCATTTTTTCAGGCTGTAGTGAACACTCTATGCTTGTCTTCTTTTGTAAAATACTGCTACTCAAAAATAAAAGGATTCTCAAAGGAATCATCAAGGCAACGTCCTAGCACCCATGTAGAAACTTTTGAGATTGCTCACATTTTTTTCACGTTGACTCCTCCAAGGCAATCCCTGTATTTGTTTTTCTTATACCTAGAGTAATTTAGGTCGGAAGGGACATCTGGAAGTCATCTGGTCCAAAACCCTGCTCAAAGCAGGGCCAACTTAGACCAGGTTGCTCAGGCCATGTCTACTCAAGTTTTGAACATCTCAAAGGATGGAGATTCCACAGTCTCTCTGGGCAACCTGTTCCAGGGTTTAACTAACCTCATGATTAGAAATTTATTCATAACAAGCAATCAATGTCCTTTGTTGCAGCTTGTGTTCATTGTCTCTCAGGCTTTCACTGTGCACCTCACAGATCACCTGTGGATCTGTCTTCTCTATACCCTCCCATCAGGTACCCAAAGGCAGCGAGTGTGACACTGAGCACACTTGGCCAGGTGCAATGTCACACAGACTTGATGAGAAGTTTCTAAAAGGTTCCCAGACAGCTGAAAGTAGCTGACGGGACTGAAACATGCACAAAGTTGGGAGCTGCTGCCACAGTCAGGAGTACAGGAGATGTACAGGAGGAAGCTTTTGATCTTAGAGATGTTACCACTGTGTCACCTATTGGACGTAACTAGGGAAGCAGGAAGCCATGAAGTTATGAAGAACTGAAATCCACCCAAAGAGAACGAACAGAGCAGCTCTTTCAGAAGAACTCCTTTTGGTTAACTGTTAGTAGATGACTAGAAAAATAAGTCAGAAAGCTGCTCCTAGGTGTAAAGGAGCAACACTCTTTATCTGCCTGTCTGGACCCTAGTAGGTTCATGTTTTCATTAGGTGGTTCTCACTTGTAAGCCTATGAATTAGCAGTGAACTCGCAGTCTGTGTGACATAAGTTAGTTCCTTCATCTGCATTCCTGTTCCAGTAAAACTTGTTAACTTTTACCATTGTCCATTCTGTAAAGATATTGCCCACAGAAACTAGGAGAGGGATTGGTTTGAAGAGAAAAGGTAGTAAGTAGACTTCAAAAAATGAAAGGTTAGCTTTAACTTTGTTTGGTAGCATCATACTTGATGGTTTTTCATAGACTAATGAGAACTAGAATGAAAATCGCAACATTTTGTTCTCTTGATCACTTACAAGTCACGAAAGACAGCACTAGGATGTTAAAACTATAGGAATATAATTTATGTATGTATTATACAATGAGTTGGCTTCTTGTGCTTCACTGTTGAATTGAATAACCTCACAGTTAATAGGATTACACATGATTCCAAGAACAAAAACAGGCCAGTCTTACAGAAGTAAGCCAGGCAAAGGTATGCATCACTGCCTTCCTTTTCTGTTCTTTTGTACTAAGTCGTCATGTCATTCTGCACAAATGCATTATTTACAAATGCAGCCCCTTCAACCACAGTTGTTCTTCAGTGGTGGTAATGTTGGGAAGCAAGCTTGTCTGTGACATGAAAAAATAAATGGTCCATCAGAACGTGTCTCTGAATGATTAATGTACCCAGCCAGTCCGAGCTGCAAGCGTCTTCTATTCGGACCAGTGTTTGTTTTTTTGGACAGAGAAGTTGATAACTCAGTTTTTCCCTGTTCTGCATAGTTAGGGGTAATAGCATTGGCCTATAGCTGCCCTTGTGGAACACGTTCCAGGAAACTCCCCTGGATACAAATGCACAGAGGGCACTCTCGAGTTGGTTATCATGTCATTTAGAAGAGAAGCCTGTCATGGTTCCCTGATGATGTGGCACAAATCTCATGCAATTTTCCCTGGAGGTTAATCCCATGAGCAGCACTGTTACTTTCAGATTTTCAGCTTATACCATTTGGGTTGGGGAAGAAAAAACAAAACCATTTAAGGTAAGGGCCACTGGAAACCATGTTTCAGTGGTAAATCTTGATCCAGATATAATATGGGGAGGGGCAAGTTATCCATGCATCTATATTAGATGCAAGAAGAGAGTTTGGGGCTCACTCAAATTTCCTCTTAGGAGGTAAGCCTGTCCCTGACTACAGCTTTGGGTGGCAAGGGGAGCTCAGAATAGCTAGACATGCTTTTTCTTTTATATACACTACAGATTTAAAAAAAAAAAAAAGTCACCACATTAAACCTACTATAAACTTAGTCTTTCACAGGTAGCTCATGAGAGTGTTTGGGGACAGGAGAGAGGAAAGCTTACATTATTTTCATGACCAGAAATTGATCTTTTTGTTTACAGTGATCCCCATTTTGTGGCAAAAGTGATCCCTGAGACCCAGTCCGTTCCCACAGAGCAATACTCTATATGGCAGATGTCCTCTTTCTTAAGAGTGTCCTGTGCTACCCTCAGTCTTGAGTTATTAGAATAATCTTTTATTTGGGTCTAGTGAATCCAGCTGTTCCCTAACTTAGGACTGAATTAAAAGGCTACAATTATGGCTGCCTTCATCAGGTTTATCATGGTCCACGATAATTACAGCCTGTCACAGCCAAGATCCAGGGTGAAACCACTATGCCCACCTCTCTGATGTTCTAAGTTCTCTTGCTTCTTTGCCGGAAGTGGGTTGACATCACTAGCAGTCCTGATTTAGTCTACCTTAGCCTTTTCCCCTCTTAGTTGTGCAATTGAATCATAACCCATTACATCACTCATGTTTAACAAAGCAGCTGACTCCCAGATTTGTTTTCCCTGATATCCTCAGGCTGCTATGGTGACTAAGGCAAAGCAGTAGGACAGAAACTCTCAGGCATCTCCCTTTGGACCAAAGTCTGGCAAAAGCATATTTTCTGCCTATTCCCCAAACTCTCTCTGTCTGTCTTCCCACTTTCTCATCCGGACTACAGCTTTTTTTGGTCCTTCCCAACAGGTTAGCAAAGCCTCCAGGGTGCGTAGTTCCCAGAGGAGCCACCCTTTAACTTTCTCTTGCCTGGTGGGGCTGAGATGTCTACTCATCATAAGATGGTTTGAATGCTTTGGTTTCTTGTTCTGCATTAACAGTGCATAGGATGCACACCAAAGAACAGATTCCCTATCACTTCTTAGTTGCCCTCGGCAGATTTGCAGTGTTTGGAAACATTTGCCTAAACTCACGTCTTAAAACATTGTTCTTCAGAGAGGTTTGTCTCTGACTCCTTGAACGTACTCAGTTGTCCATCAAGAGCACTTCCCAGACAGCATGTGAAAGCGGGAGCTGCCATTTCTGACCATTCCGCTTTAAAGCTCCTGCCTAGTTATTCCTCTTACCAGCCATCAAACTGTATGTATTTTAAGCTGAAATGCATCTGTAGAGGTACTTAGCATTTTCTTAATATTCTTCATTCCAGGAACAGACATTCCTACGATTGACATGAGTAGGCGTGAGTCTTCCACAGTAGACATGAATTACTAGACTCTATTTCTTAAATTTTACTGCAGCTATTTATGATACATTTCTGTGGTGCCAGAATAAGGGAGTCACTGTTATTTTCAGACAAGTAATTGGCCCTTTGACCATGTTCAGAACGAGTCAGATTGGTTATCACCACACAAAGGTATAGTTTTTGGTTTCATATGCTCCCAAGTTAAACACAAGTGTAAGCATACGTAATAGGCATACCTTATATTGTTACTGGCATCACACATTTTCTAAAACATCCATCCACAGCATCCATATGCTGTAGAGTTCAGTGGTCTGCCAACTGAACAAGTACACTGCTAGTCCTTCCTCAGAGGTTTTCTATTCTACCACTCAGTGGGGTGATGCTGTTTCATTTCTTTCTGAAATGCAAGTTATTTTCCACACAAAACACCATTTCGAATTGCTACTGATTTTTCCTCCATCAAAAGTGTTAGGTTCTAATACAATAATAACTAGCCACAGCCAGTAACTAGCAATGCAAACCTTGATCAATTTATGTTGTACTTTTGCCCTTCCCATTGTCTTAATCCAGCCAGTCTTTGTTCCTGCTCTCTTGCCAGGAAGTGTGACGTGTCTTTTGGCTTTTCTAATATGACGCAATGCAGATCTATAACACTGTACAAAAACATTTTATAAAGTGAATACAGTCATTCTTTATAAAGAATGACTCTCTCCAAGGTTAATGGAGTAGTAGAAAAGAAATGTAAATAGTTATGAGGTGAACAGGCAGAACTGAAGGATTTTTTAAACTATTATTCCTAGAGCTAAGAGAAAATCTTTCAAAGTACAGGCTGTACCTATAGAGAACTTTTAAAATATAGGCTGTATATTCTCTGAATAATTGTAAATGGATTTCTGAAGTCATTGTTTATATAGCTTTTTATGACAAATGAGATTTGCATATTAACTTAAAAAATGCTTCTAGCTCTTCAAGGCAAATATTTTCACATTAATAATCAGAAAAACAGAAAAAATTCAGGGCAGGCTTGGAGTTGTGGCAGACATCCACACCATGCATACAGCTTCTGCGAAAGAACATAGTTTGGCATTTCTCATGATGATTCATCCTACAAAATGGAGGAAAATATTTTGCTCCTTTAATAACAGTGGTATCTATTTGTGTGAAATCAAGTTCATTGCCTTATAAAGAACGTAGGGTGGAGATTGGAAAACAACCTAAATCAAGTACTACCAGTGAAGGACAGTAATGTATTTTCTTCCCCTTTTATAAGAAAGTAAAGGAAAAAAGGGGGGATATTTGTTTACTTCTAGTGTTTCCTTAATAGAGGAAACCAACCTAGCCCTATCAGCAGTCATTTTCCCATGCTATGGTGGATGAGACACCAAGGGTCAAACAGATCTTTAAATATAATTTAAACTGTTTTGCAAGTGGAATGTTTACTTGGAGAAAGTTTGTTAGATGCTTTCTGTTATCTATATTTGGATTCCAGGTAGATCCTTCTAAAGAGTAAACTTACTATGTTTCAAACATTTTCTTAGAAAAACATCAGTAAAATCAATATGGTCAGAAATTCTGATATGATTTTAACATAATTTGTGGCCCTTATACCCTGAGTGAAATTTCTGAAGGTGCTCATTTGGAGACTAACGTTGTTCCATCAGTCAGTACTGAATGCCATTTGTGCTCACAAGGCCAAAAGAGAGCACATTTATAAACCCCCTCCTCTGTCTGCAAATCACTGAAATCACTGTTTAAAAAAGAGCTCATTGTAGTTGACTACTTGAGGGAAAATATTGTAGTGAGAATGTGCAAAAACGACAGGAAAAATGCTGAATGCCACATAAGGAATGGAAATGTCCCAACTGCATTTGTACCTCCACAAAACTTTACTCATAATTGTGCATTAAATACTAATTGTGGTAAAAAAAACATAATTGTGGGAAAAATAGCAAGTATTTTTCATCTTAAATCTGCTCTAAAAATGACATGGAAATGACTTTATAAAATAATAAACATCCTCTTTCAAGTATATTCCTGCATCTTAGGGTTTATCTCAGAAGACTTTTAAAAAATGCAGTAGCCTAAGAAAAATGAATGGTCTGCGATGTTTTGCTATACGTGCTATTGTATTTGGTCAGAACTGTGTGTATTAAGGGTTCCAACACCAGTTCAAAAAATCTTTCCTAGAGTAGGAACACCATATTCCGCAACTCAGTTGAGAGCGTGCGTGTGACAGAGTTGCAGCACTGCACTGGTATCGACATCTTTAAGGTGCTATACCTTTGTTTTTCCTGTTGATTTTGCAAACGTTAAAAGAAATGTATCTGTAGAACTTTTCGGAATAAAACCGTAGCAGCAGTTTTGCTATAGCAGCAGCTAAGTGTCTAGGTGATAAAAGCCTTCTCCCACGCCTGCCACTCTGAACAGCGCTATTGTCAGGAAAGTGTATGCATCTTTTTCCAGTAAGAATACGGACCGTGATAACATTAGCATTTAGACAAGACACTGAGATGATGATTGTGAAATGCATTAATGGATGTGTCACTATTTTAAAAAGAGCCCATCTAATGGATTGTTTATACATGCCATCTCCATCACATTGTACTTACTTATTTATTTTATAGGATATTTTAAACATAAAATTGCATGGATCAAAGTAAAACTCTCCTGTGACTTCCTCACCTCCAGGGCCTGCATTCAACAGTCACCTATCCGAGCCAGTTACGTAGGCTACTGAAGGAAAATGAACATACTGAACAGCCACCGCTTTTTGTACTTTCTGCCTACCACACGCCTTGTCATCTTATTAGCAGCTTTGACAACTGCTGAAGATGTGACTAATAGCACTTTCAACCGCACTGACATGAACGTGGGATCTGTGCCTGTGGTCATCTCCCGCATCGACCATATTATAGTCAAGGAGGGGAATAGTGCCTTGATTGACTGCAATGTCCAAGGTAATCCTAGTCCACATTACAGATGGTACAATTCCAATGGCCGCTTGCTCCAGGAGGAAGAGAATAAAGGTAAGATCTTAATATTCTCAATAATTTAATTTAGTCTGTCAAGAAGCACGTTTGTTTACAGCAGATGGATGAAAATCGTGAATTTAATGACCTGACTATGGTGTTTTCCTGTGTGAAAGTATGAAAGCAAGCAACCATATGGGATTACAGCAGCTGCAAATTTGTTGAGCACACCTTGGAAGAAAACAGTACATTTTTGTAATGTGTTATTTTATAGCAACACATAGCAAAAAGCTGAAAACCTGAACAGAAGATGTAAACACAAAGGGGGAAAGGCTTCATTCTTTCATTGGAAGACTTCAGATTTGATCCCATTTCTCATTCTCTCCTCTTTGTTCTTCTCTGCCAACAAAAGAGACTGAAAAGCTATTTGACAACTGAAGAAAAGAGTCTCTTGGCATATGGGAATAGTCTTGGCATGGATTCAACATAGCTAGCTCCCTTCCAGTCTTTATTCGAAGCACCATGGGAGTGTGAGAAACAGGAGATGCCCTGAATGACCCACAGAAAAACCCACATATGGGCAGCAGTTAGAAGGACAAACCAAGTTAGAGTGGCTGCAGTAAGACTCCTCAGTTGCATTTGCCAGAGACCTTAATTTCACATGAACTTGTTTTCCCTAAGTGAACGGTTTGAATTGCATGATAATCCTAGCTGTACTTTTAGGGAACTTTGGGAGGCGGGGGTTAGGGAAGGCATTTTGCTCATATAATTCTTTCATACTGACTGCTTTTGTTCATGGCATGATGAAAAAAACTCGAAGTTATTCATATTAAGTGCAGAATAGCTTGTTTGACTAATAGCTGACCTGAGGGAGAGCTCTGCTATGATAAAGTAGTATTGACCCAGCTGTATGTACTACTGTATAGTGTACCTGTACCAGCTTTCTGCATAACTGGATGTGTTTTATATTTCAGTATTTAGTCTTTTTCTGTGTACAGTTAGAGAAAGGAACTGCTTGAGCTATTAAGTAGACTTTCAGACACCATTTGTGCAGTCATGGCAGCAGGTTGCAATTAGTGCTTGAGAGTGTTTTACTATGGCTCACCAACAGAAGTATTCCTATTCACTTCTTTTAGGCATCTAACTTTAGGTCTTTGTGTAGTCAGTTGAAAGAAGTAGCTACTAATACAAATGTTCAGGCAGATGTGCAAAAATACCGACCAAATCAGTAAAAATTACAGATGTAAAAATTACACTGTAACTCAGACTTTCAACACTGCACTTCCTCCTTTAAGAAACTGACTTTCTTTCTATAAGGAATGCTTCCTAGCACAAGAATTTTCTTTACTACGTATCTGGTTATTTAGAATATGGTGTTGAATTGTTATCAAAAGCCAGCAATGGTACTCTCTAATCATTGCTTTCTCATTAGGGTCATACTATCTGCCAAGATCCATTGGCACAAAACCAGCCATTGAGTCACAGTTCAATGCCATTATGTCATTTCTAACAGCTGGAGCCAGGATACATCAGCAAGGCGTCTTGTCATTTTACAATGAATAAAGACCTACATTGCCAACATTGCAATTTAAAGAAATACTTAGCAACCAATACTTTATATCTCATTCTAGAGGTGGAGAAAGAAGTGTCATTTGTTAAAAATGCTGACATTTCCATTATAAGATAGCTTTTTTCTAAATTTGCCTAGCTTTATCAGATTGGAGTCAATTTTCATGTGAAGGTTTGCTGCAGACTGAATTTTTATTTCATCTTTATTTTTTAATTTTGGGCAAAATGATTCAGCTGTTTTCAAGAATCAGGCTAGGGCAAAATATGCTGTTTTAGTAAAGTTAAAAATTCTGTTAAGCTTGACACCGCACATTAAATGAGGAGGGTAAAAAGATGTACTTAAGAACTGTCCTTTCATGGACTGAAGCAGGGATCTTGTGGGAAGATTAATGTGTGATTATATAATCAGCATTAATAGTGTTACACAATATGTGCACTCATGGAATATTGAATGGCTATGTTTGCAATCTCAGTATTTCCTTAACACAATATGCTTGACATAATAGAATTCACGCTGTATTATACTTGCTCTGTAAGCTGCCAAATTATAGTCAGCTGGACTTTTTATGTAATAAGGTTCTAGATATGAATAAGATTGCAGGTGGTAAGGCATAAAACTTACACATGTAGTACATATAACACTACTAGAAGACTGAGTTTACTGAAACGTGTACATGAATTACTGGTCTTAACAATCAACTTCCTGAACCAGTGCTCAATATATACCTCGTATATTTGACTATCCATAGCAATTTACGAATGCTTGCTTGCTGTGTTGGAGTGTGTTTTATTATTTACACTAGATATGGTGAACTATAACTTCAAAGTCATTGCTACAGATCTACCATTTTCCATAATGGGATGGGGAAAATGACATAGACATAGGTGAAAAATTTTGAGCTCCCACCCTGTAACATTTCACGCTGCCAGGAGGAATCAAGTCTCAGTGCCATAAAAGAAAAAACAGGAATATAGCAATCATAATGTTGGTGGAAAAAGAAACAGTGATTTAGGACATCCAGAAGGTCTAAATTACTTTAGTCCTTTTGTTTGCCATCCATCATACTCCTACTGTCTTACTTCCCCTTTTTTTAAGTCACACTTCAAAATGAGATTATGAACACCTTGGGGGCAAGCAGTATAGCATAGTATATGACGTCCAGAATGTTAGTTTTTTTAAAGTTTACATTAACAAAATTATATGAGATACTCTAACAAAACACCCCAAAAAACCCAGTTATAAGAAAATGCATTGTCAGGCAACAAAACAAGGAGGACGTAGTAGACTTTTCTGCCTCACAATTCCATTTTTGCTGATCCTTTTTTAAGAAAGTGTGGCATGTGCTTGGGAGGCTATCTGTAGTAAGTAGCCAGACCTTTAACTTAACTGACTAGAAGATTTTGATAGATACCACAGGTATTAACTAATTTTTTTAATGAAACTCAGGGCACAATCTGATTATTCAAAGTTGATGCCAGTTATTTGACAGTAACCTAGCTAGGATCTCAGGGACAGATAAGCCTTTGTCATGGTAAACTCTTTGTCTTCTTGTCAACATTATTTCCTTTTTCCAAAATCTGAAGCTAGTTTGACAAAGCTGATAGGTAAGACTATGCTGATTATATAAAAAAGATATTTCTAACTAAGTTACTCTGTCTCCTTTCCATCAGGAAAATGGTGGTTTCTTGACAATGGGCTACTAAACATTACCAGCGTCTCTTTTGAAGACAGAGGTAAATACACGTGTGTTGCATCTAATATTTATGGCAGCGTTAATAATACTGTGACGCTGAGGGTTGTCTTTACTTCTGGAGATATGGGCATCTATTACATGATTGTCTGCCTTGTAGCTTTTACCATTGTTATGATATTGAACATTACCCGGTTATGTATGATGAGCAGTCACCTGAAGAAAACAGAGAAAGCAATCAATGAATTCTTCAGAACAGAAGGAGCAGAGAAACTCCAGAAAGCCTTTGAGATTGCTAAGCGTATCCCGATTATCACTTCAGCCAAAACACTTGAGCTTGCCAAAGTTACTCAATTCAAGACCATGGAATTTGCTCGCTATATTGAGGAGCTTGCTCGAAGTGTACCTTTGCCACCTCTCATCATGAACTGCAGGACTATAATGGAAGAAATTATGGAGGTTGTCGGTCTGGAGGAGCAAGGACAGAATTTTGTACGGCAAACAGCCGAAGGCCAGGAAACAACTGAAACAGAGGAGGTGTATATGATCCCTAATGCTCTGAAGCGCAGTGACTCTCCCACAGCTGACTCCGATGCATCGTCACTGCATGAGACACCTCAACAGATTGCAATAAAAGTGTCAGTTCATCCGTTGTCCAAAAAGGACTGCATGGATGGTCAGTCACAAGAAAGTGTGCAACTGGACACCAAGGAAGAAGACACTCCTCAGACACCAGCACTTCCTACAGAGCCCCCTCCTGAGCCTTCTGCTGAACTCTGTTCTGATGATACAGCGTTGGCAAATGACAAAAATACATGTGTTATATATGAAAGCCATGTATGATTGTTACTCTTGAATCTATGCATAGCAGGAAAATCAGGAGCTCTTTTAAAAATACATATTGTACTTGCCGCTAAGCCTTACCTGGAGACTATCATAGCGAAAGCATGTATGTGGATTATTTGGCACTTTCTTCAGTTTGACTTTAGTTTACCATGACTTATGGCAGAGTAATTGCTATTACATAAATATTAATTGCTCTTTTGGATTAGGAGTTTTTCCAAGAAACACTTACCTCAGCATTTTCTAGGTTGTTGTCACCTGTAGTGGCTTCCTGGAAGTCATTGGTAGAGTTGAAGTAGGACACTTGACCTTACTAAACATAAAACTGGTTTCCATTTTCCTCCTTCACTCTCATTTTTTCCATCTGTTGCATTTTTGCAAATATTGTCTCGTGAATTTGAAGAACTGCCCAAGAGGCAGCACTCCGCTAGCCAAATAAAATCCTAATAGATCCCATTTACAAAGCCTCTTTGCTGAGCTGCATTGTGATTTAGAGAGCTATTAAAGAAAGTTAAAATGTTTCCATTTCATTTGAGACCATGCTGCTTAGGCACAAGGGAAATAATTTACCCTTTTCCATGGAAGGAAATGCCAACAAAGTGTTATTTCACATCAAGAAACAACTTGGGTGCATATTTTACAGATAGGAAAAGTCCTTCAAATCTGACAGAAAGCTGCAGTTACAAAATTCTGCAGATTTTGTGCATATATTTGACTGTCTTTGACTTTTCCAGAAGTTTATATGGAAAGCAGTTGTAAATGTGTGAGATATGGTGTTTGGTAGTTATTTGGTGGGAGTAAGTATGTATTACCTTAGCAGAAGATGCACAGATTCATTAAGAGTTCTGCAAACTCCAGTAATCAGCTGATTACTGAAGTGGCAGAAGACCCTTTTATTGGACTTCTCATTTTTGTGCAGATTAACATTCTGAGGATCAAGCTTAAATTCACCTATAATCATAAGCTTGAGAGTGCTTTATTCAAGCGAAAATTAATCAAGGGTCCTGTTTACTGTGTTAAAATTGCTTGGGAATTTCAAGAACCTGCTACCTGTGTAAGATGTTCACTGCTCGAGTACGTGTGACTCTATCCCAGTAAAGCTTTAATGGTCTTGGTGATTGTGGCATTGAAAAAAAATCAATGCTTATCCCAGGGAAATGCCTGAAGTGGAAGTGATAAGTTCTATTGTAGACAGACAATAAAAAGAACCTTCTCCTGAGTGAGTCTGGAAATAAAGCACTTATCAGGAGGAGTTTGTGCAAGATTAATAGCATATTACTTCATTATCTGACACACACTTAATTTGGAACTGGTGAACAACCTGTCACCTGGTAGTTTCCAACAAGGACTATGGTTTACATACAGATACTCAAAGTAAATCTGGAATCTGGTGCATTAGAGGGAAAAAAGTCAGTCAGGTCTGTGGAGAGTGATGGATAGCCAGCTCCCCAGACGTTTTCTTGAAGTAGTCACACATCTACACAAGGTGTCCTTTGGAGGTGATCAGCTATATTAACTGCACGGGTAATTGAGACAAAGTAAAATCAACGTAGTTGCAACTGTCTCTAAAATCCCTTGCTAATGAACAGGGATTCTGTGTGGACTTCTTTGTGTTAAAGTTCAGAGCTTCACTAGTACTGTAATAATACGAACAATCCATGATTTATGCAGGTGATGCAGAGAAGGTTTCATATTTACCTTTGTGTAGTTACTAAAAAAAGTACATGTTTGATAAGAGACTCCAGATTTTGTGATGAGGCTATGAACTTGTGAAAATTACAGCATCTAGTTGCCTAATATTTGATTGTGCTCACCACTGTGGCAGACATCTGAACAAAATATATTTGCACTTACCCAAAAGGAAACATGCAAAGGAAAGGCTCTTTAAGAATGTGTCTGAAAGTCTTTGAGGTAGAGTGAAGCAATATAAATTTAGAGCACAGGGTAGATTACGAGAACACCGTGAAGAACCTCACCCCTGACCAGCGTAATTGAAAATACTACTGATACAAGCTGTGAACTTCCTTGTTTGCACATTTCTGTTTATTGTTCACATCATTTTTTCTTCAAGTCACTGAATTCGCTTTTGGTATGCAAAAGGATGAGGGCAGAAACAGCAGGAACTTGCACTAAATGCTTTCAGTTCACCTTAATCTACTGTAAAGAGGCATCTTGATTTTCCTGCCTGTCCAGCATTTACAAACATGGGTCATGCATTTTAAAGTTACCTGCCTAATGCCCAGCAGTCAGTTTGCTTAGATGAGCAAGTGGGTTCTCCTTCAAAGCAGAAAAATAACTTTAAAACTAAACTTTAAAATTTAAAGACAATTTAAATTCATGCTTTAAAATTATTTCATGATATTATACTACAGTATTTTAGTTTTTATTATTTTTAATTATGAATTTTTTACAGTAGAGACCAGACTCCTCCATGTATTCATACAGTGATTGATACCAGCCGGTTCTGATCCTGACTGCTGCACTCAGGCTGTCCTCCAACCTGTTTATTATTTATTTATTGATAAACATTTGAGAGCAAACAACTCCCATAGTTTTCATTAGTTTCTCCATGTAAAATTCCTTGATATGTTATATTTTTTCAAAGGGCTGACCCAAAAAAAACACGTGTATAAAGTACTTCCAAAAGTATGTTGTGAACAATTTCTGAGCTACAGTTATTTGGACCAAACTTCTCCTTTGACTTCACTGAAGCTAGAGTCACTCAAAACTTAGAATTTCACAGGTAAGACTGGTCTAGCTAGTCCAATGTAAAGACTTTTTCTAGTGACCTGCAGTATGTTCAGAAAAATGGACGTGCTTTTGCGCATTTAGCTTTGTGGTACTTAATGGAATAAAAACAGACCAGCACTGTATCTAAAGAAAATACAGATTGTAAGGGTTCTGTTTTATATATTTATTCTATTTTCATGTATGCTGCTCAGTCTTCAGTACCTTTATGCACTTGTTATATTACACCTCTAAGCCTAAAGCTTTTTACATGCTTTCAGTTACCACTTTTGCAGAAGATACGCAAAAGAGTTGGCAAGTGAGATCCAAACCCATCTTGTCTCTTCCTTTGCAGGCTGTGTGCTCATGAAGTAAAGAATTTTGTCTTGCAATATTTCTTAAACAGAAATTTCTAGAACATTTATGGTGCAAGAACACAGTTAGCAAATATAAAATTAATATGGTTCTAAGGAATGCATTGTGGTGGATTTTCATGCACCTTAAGCACTTCAGGGACACTGGAGTGGTAAGTTCCCATATTTGGACTATGCACACCTTTTGTTATATTGTTTTATTTATTATGTCATCAACTAGTAATAGTTCTTAAAAGACTCTGAATATGGAAAATCCTGTCCAACTGAATTTGTGTTCTAAAAGCATAAGGAAGACCAAGCCAGCTTTCGGAAGAAAAAGAGATTTGCAGGATATAGTTATGTTGTTTAAAATACTTTTGTTGAAACTTCATTAAATGCGACTTGATTTCTGCAGCACAAGAAATCAGTGCTGGATTTGATTTTTTACACTTACTGTTGTTTTTGTACTAAATCTAAGACGATATTAATCAGAGCACTTGAACGTAGTACTATCTACTGACTCACTTTTTCTTTCTAAGCAGCACTTTCTTACTGCTGATCTTTTTCATTGCCTGATTTAAGTATGCTTGTGATTACACCTACCATTCAGTCACTTCGGAGATTGTCTTTTAAAATTTAAACAAAAAAATAGATCAGCGTTTTAATGCAGATTCATTGGTATTAGGTTGGCTTGATAGTTGTTGGCTCCTGTGTTTAAAAAATTAATGTATAATCACAAGCAGATTATGGTACATATGGGCAAATGGTGATTTTTTTTAAATCAGTGCCTGTTTTATTCAAATGTATATACTATGTCAATTCCTCAATTTGCAGTTACCCTTTGACATCAGTACTGTAAGATATAATCAGGGCTTTCTGACCTTCAGTTTGATTCAGAGCAACTAATTCTGAAAAGTGTTAACAGTCAGTGTTGAATTTTAACAGTTCTCATGGAATAACATGGCAGTACGCTATCTAAAGTGTTGGCCTCCTAAGTATGTCATACGTTGTGGGACAACCGAAAGCTTCTTACATGCAAAGAAAATGCTTGCACTAAAGTATCTTAAGTTTTCTTTCTTTTATTATGAAATATTTTTTAATGTTACAAGAAATATGAATACAAATATGAATGTGCTCTTTTGGGAAACATAGTTACTGTATTTTGATTTAAATAACTATTATGATTTTATAGTTCACAGCCATAAACCGCAAAGAGACCAGTTCATGCTGAAGTGACAAAATGAAAGTGATTCAGCTTGTAAATTGATCATTGTTTCAATAAAGAATTTGCACAGTATATTCTGAGCTTGTACACACTAAAAAGATGATAGTTTCCGAGTAAGAGTATGCTATGGCTCCATTTCAAGTGGAAGTAAATTATGTCTTTCATTGTACATCTGCTAATGTTTCAGAAATTTTGAGCAGGAGAAGCAATTATTTACCTAGAAAGAAAGTATTAATAAAGCTTTAAAAGGGAGCTGTTGTCATTTTTCGGAGTATAGCCCCAATTGTTAGTCAGTGCTGCTGTTAAGAGTCTCATATATGTGATTGCTTATATGTAAGATTGTTCATATATGTAGCATTTTCTCTTTGGAAGAGCGTCAGCACTTCTGCATATAATCCAAAGAACTTAGCTGCTTTTTCTCTGACGGCTGTCATGGAGCTTGTAAAAAGATTTGCTGCTGCTTCAAAGGTGAAGCCAGCAAAGTAAGTGTCTCCTTTTCCAGAGGTACCAAGATGAAATAGAAGTTTGCACTGCCCCCATTCCTTCATTCATCTTGAAAGGATAGGTGAAATGGCTCTCCTTTCCAACAGCAGTTAGACTATATCACTCGGTCTTCAGCAGGACTTAGTAGAAGCAGGGGTTGGAATATCTAGTCGTGGCTCTGCTGGTGCTACAGAAGTAGCAGGCCAGTAACAGCCACTGACAGAGCTGAGTGGGGGGACATGACATTTGCTCTTTCACATATGAAGGAGTTGCTCTTGCCAACTGCCTCTTCTCCTAGGCTGAAAAACATAACTGATACCAGGAAAACAATGGCCATTTAACGTGTTTTTTAATCTACAATGTTTCATGTTTTAATTCTGCTTTTTAAAATGGTGCTCCAATTTTGAAAAATATTTTCAGAACACGTTTTTCTTCACCTTTTTCAGCTGAGTTAACAGGGCTGAAAGACGTCCACAATATATCTACAAGTATCTATGAAATACAGTGAAGGGGTCTCAAACTGACCATAAATATGGAATATAAAATGTCTAGAGCCATATTCTATTAATAATACATATGGCCAGAAACGTATTCTATTTTACTGTCTCATAGTGAGACACTGTCTGCAACTGTGGCAGTTTGATACACTGTGACTTTTTTATAATATGGAACTGCCCCACTTCCACCTGTTCAAGTGACACCTCCAACAATTTTGTCAGAGTGGTTTCCAGACCACCAGTTTCCCGGGTAGAGTACCAGCAAGCAGTTGTTCTCCTTGGGCTGGTGACTCATGCTAATCTCCTGAACACTGAAGCAAACTCCCTCCAGACCCAGTGCTTCTTAAAAAGAGAAGGTATTTGTCATGTGGGGGAGACGGCCTTACACGGACACTCACAGATGCACTGCAAAACTAAAAGCCACTGATTGGTAGCATCTCAACAGCAAGAAGGGGGGTGGGGAGGGGTGTCTCTGCTCTCCTATTGAGACTGGACTCAGGCAAAGCTAGCGCATCGCTCAGGAACAGCGCCCCAGTTACCTACAGTGCTACAACTCCACTTTCCCACATGCGTGGACATTTTCTGGCTCACATCCTGCAGCAGAGCCTGGAATAGCTAGCTAAGAGACTTCAGAATCAGGTTTTTTTCAGTGTCTATTTCTTCCCTGTCTTCCTCTTCTCCTGTCTTACCTTCCTGTTTTCTCTTTGTCCCCACCAACTCCCCAGTGTTACCTCTATGAGGAGGATGAGGAGTCTAAGAACATAATGAAGGAAGTGGTAAAGACAGGCTTTTCTGTACTCCATACGGTTTCAAACTCATCTTTCATAAGTCCCAAAATGCATTTTTTTTTTCCCCTCAGCTATACCAGGCTGATACTACATACTATATTTAGTTCTCTGGCTCCCAGGCCCAAACTGAGTCATTATGCTTTTACAGTAAAGGCTGACCGGTGAATCCATGGTATCATGAATAAGTCCATAAATTGGTCAAAGACAGTGACATAAACTGAAGTTACAGATTTCTTTATCAAAATCACAGTGGATGACCTCAAACAATAAATGTGCCAGACTTAGCTTCTTTATATATAAAGTTGCATGTCCTATTTCATACCACAGCAAGACAGCAATGAGAAGAATTAACAGGCAACCTTCTACAGAATGGATAATAGTGTAAAACCTTGCTTTTGATTTAATACAGATTTAGCATCAGTATCAAATCAATTTGCCATTCTATTAGCTACCACCTGTTTTCAGAACAGATACCTACTACGTCTAGTCTGACCAGAACTTTCCTATGTGGACAAGTAAATACTAAAAGAATTATCAGAAAGAGCTTTGTCTTTTCTTCCCCTACCATTTTGAAATTCCTTTGAGGACTATTTAACTATGCATCATAGGCTAGCCACAGACTGTGACTGTCCCTGTCGTGTTAGGGACCCATGGAGTTGAGGAGCTCCCATAATTGGTGCACAAGCTGGCCTTTTCCAAATATCTCAGTCTTCTCTTGAAGGGAATAGGTTTTGATCACACCACCCAATAAACACATTTATTAAATGCCTAGGCCCAGATAGTCTCAACTGATAATTACAGAGAAACAAAATAAATTCCACCAGCACCTTTGCTCTATCTGAAGCTGATTACAGCCTCTTACTGCTCTTACCTGAAAGATTAGCCCTATTAGATGCATACATAGCTCCTGAGTTGTTTTGGCACTCACTGTTTCCTGTCTGGTGAACACTACCTTTGTCAGAAAGCAGGACTCAAAAAAGTAGCAGCCAGAAAAGGAAGGTTCCTCATACGGGGACAAATATGGAACCTGCCTGTTTAAAATGCCTCCTTCGTTATCATTATCCTTATACATGCAGAGTAAACAGCCTCAGGAAAAGAGGGTTAAAAAACAAAAATAAATTTAAGAGGATTAAAATGGACAATTTTTCTCCTCACTCAAAAATATCCACAGGTGACTGTATATTTAAAATTTATTGTTAAAAAATCAGGCAACTCTAACTCATTTAATCATTTATTCATTTGTTGTTAAACATACTCAAATGAAGGAAAAGGAGATTCCTAAAGTCAAGGATTTTTTTCACCCTCCTCAATCATTATAAAGTATGAAAAATATTGCCCAGCCCTTCTCTCATGATAGCCTACATCAGGGAAGAGATTTCTCATCCTTTTTATGATTCTGCTTAGGTGACTGGAGCATCCTTAGGGAACTGGTGGAAGTGCATTTCTTTTCTGCCATCTTCTCCTTGGTTATATATTCCCTATCCAGTGTATCTCTTTTTTGTGTTTAAAAATTGATATTCCATTGAAGGAGATTCACTTTCTTGTTTTCTCTCCCCACAACTTCATATCATGCAGCATTCCATTTTGATACCTTTTGGGGGGTTTTGTATTGCTGTTTGGAATTTGTTTTGTTTGCCCTACATTCCTCCCTTTTTAAAATAAATGAGAGGAGCCTGATGTTTTTCAGCTGGCTGTTTTACGGTAAAATCACTCATACACATCTGTACTATTCAATTCAAATTGGGCAGACGTAGAGTTTACTACTCCCAGGTTGGTCCATGCTGAACTAATCAATAGGTTGAAGCAAGCTACTTTTGCATAGCAACATCAATAGAACAGATAAAGACATAATTCCCAAGATAGAAGCGAAATGAAAGTGTCCTCAGTCACATATGGGTCTGTGAATATTTTATGTTCTTTTCTTTGTTCGCTTCAAAAAAGTAACATTGATTTACCCTTTATGATACATTCCATGCCTTAAGTAGCATGTGTTTCTTTTTGCATAGCCTTCCATCATGAATAGACTAATACATTTGTGGAGTTCCTGCACTTGTACATCAGTTTTCCATTATCTATATTGGTTTATCTTGTTCAGTGGATAGCCTGTCAAGTGCAAGGGACTCCCTAAATTAGATGTTTTTGCAGACACTGCAGACAGCTTGGTAGCACTAAGCGATATTCATGTCAAATATATCGATAAATGTTCTTTCACATATTTTAACTGAAATGCTGTATTTCTATGTAGACCAATATCTACATTTTAATAGTCTGTTTTCTGTATTCTTTTAACTAGACGCTCCATTTTTTCATAAGTATGCAGTAAAATGACAATAATCTGCTGCTGAATAAAACTGCTTTTCAGAACTACAGTTTCTATATTTTATAATTCCCATGTAATCTCTATTAAGCACAGATTATTCTTTAATATATATGCTGTGAGTGAGGTAAGAGGCTCCAAATCTCTATTATTCATGTAGTCTGCATCAGATTATTAGTTATTTTATTAAAACATTTAACATACTTACCTGAATGCTGTAACTCATATTGCAGTGCTAGAAATAGCCCCAGAACACTAGCCAAATGTTTTTACATGACATAGCACCACAAGAAGTGAACTGTGTTCCCACTACACACTGATTTCAGAAAAAAGCTCCAGAGAAAACCAGTCACTTCTCAGCATGGAAGCATGGACTGAAAGTCTCTCAAGTACTTACATGTTTCATATGTTTTTCAGAAAAAAAAAAAAAAACTAGGTAATTATTGGGGATGTTTCATGTAAAATTGATGCAGGAGCTAAAATATCACCAAAGACAATGTTCATTGCTTCATGGAAGCTCATCATTCCCAGTTGTTACTCAGTTCCTAGAAGGTAGGTAAAAACACTTCTTGCGGAAGTTTGTGATACTGTAAGGAGGCTAAGGTTATGCCATGTCATATAATTTGGCAATGTACAAGAGACTATAGATGGCTTTGCAAGATGCAATCCCCAAACTGCACAGTTCAGGTGGTGGCACTGCATCCAAAGCTCCAGCCTACTTCCTGACTAGAGAAGGGCACTGGGAGCATGACCAAAGGCTGGTCACGCTAGGTTGGGTGAAGTCAGACCACCCAGTCAGAAAGTTCACTAGAACTCACTCCCTTCCTTTTGGCTTGATATTGTGACCAAAGCACCCCTCTTCTTCATTTGATCTAGCGTACCTCATAGTTCTTTCTCGGAGATACTAAGTCACTGTCTGCTGAAGATCATGCAAATACACACAGGAATGGGCAAATCAGCAGTACTAGCGAATGTGAGCTTGCTTTTGTGCTGTACCAAATAAAGACTATCCCAAAGGCTTGCCAACATTCAAGTGGAAAAACGCTCTTAGGATGTGAGTCTAGATGAGCCTGGAGCAGACAAGAACAGACAGGGAGGAGTGAGATGGAGTCCCGTTCATTAGAAATGGAATTAAGATGACAGTTCCATACTAACTATTAAAAACCACCTCTAGCAAAACCAGCTCTCTGCCACCTCTTCTCCAAAGAGGTCAGCCATATTCAGCTCAGCAACTGCACCTCGTCTTTCTGCCTACTCAAAATCTGACCAGCTAGTTTTTGCTTCTTATTGAGGAACTATGAGATTGCCAAATCCTAATGGAGAATTAGACATTTTGTTCTGGCTCCCCTTACCCTGTCTCAGCTCATTGTTAACTTACAAGAAGGCATGGGATTCCCTTGCTAGTACACAGATGCAAAGCCAGACCTCAGAAACCTAGCAGACCAACTAATCTGTTCTAAAAGAGGACGTGTGAAAGCAAAGCACATCAAGATAAATTAATAGATCTAAAGCCTCTGCCTTGTATGCTTAATCAGCTGCTCAGTCTCTAATGACTGGATCCAGTGGATGGGGCAATGGACTAGATTTAGTAAAGCACAACCTGACCCATTCCTGGTTGTAAAAGAGAATTTAAATGATTTTAATTTGTGAAAATTGAGCAATGAAGAGCTAAGGGAACACAAATTCCAGATTTAATCACAACACTTTCTTCATACAGTGGTTTAAATTGTATTCTTGTGTCTATTTGCAATTGCAGAATGAACACAGGATACTCTAGAAAAATCAGTATTTTCTCAGTGATGGTAGTTGTCCTCCACTTGCCTCCAGGTAATAGCAAAACAGGTTTTGAGGCACTGTCAGTTAGCAGCATTGATAGGAAAATGACAAGTGCCTTTGATCAGGTAAATTACCGTGTTTGGAAAGCAACTAACACTGGCAATTCCAATTTTGTAAATTAGGTCTGTTGCCTTTATATGGCCCTATCATATAGCTGATTGTAAAAGGTCAATTTTATTGGAGCAGAATTACATAGTCTTTTAGGAGTCTGGCCTACTGCTGCACATTTTTTCATTTCTCTTAAGAGTTTGCTATATGGTATGACATATACTAGAATATTTGCAAGCTCCACCTATGTAATGAGAGTTTTTATTCAACACAGAATCATAAAACGTAAGTCTTCCTTCATATTGTTTCTTTGAAAAGGTATCATAGATAACTATATCATTTGCCCTGTTTTGCAGCTACAGAATCTGAGATAGACGCTGGTAATATTTCTGCCCACTTCAGCCTAGGCCACACTACTTCATTAGAGTGCTGAGAACTTGTTGGCATGGAGAGGCCAAAGCATGTATTCTCGAGGGACTGAAAGGAAAATGTTCCACAAATGCCAAGCTGGAACTTGGCACTGTGGTCACTCAGCAAATGAATGGTACTGTACATAATAAACAAGCAGAGAAGGAGCTTAAATTCTAAATACCCTCTTGAGAAAAAGATAGAAAACAGTTCCTAGGAACAGTGAACAAAAGCTGTCAGAAAACTAAGATCATTGATTTCTGTCATGAATGACTTATGATTATGGCTATGTGGTTGGAAAAGGAATGGAAGATTCTGCAGTACAAAGCACTGCATTCTCTAAGATCTTGTGTGACATTTCATCTGTACTCATTAGATAAAGCACAGAGTCACTTTTTTTAGACCTGTTGGGCTCAAGTACTATATTTTACACATTAATCCAATTATCTCCCTGTTTCACTAAGTCCATAGATGACATGAATGTACCATCAGTTAATAAATGCTGCTTCTCTTTCACTTTTTCACATACATGCCTGTGTAGAGGAAAATATAGGTTGAGAATAGCCATGATTTTCGACTCAAATGGATAACCAACTTCAAAATGAAACTAATGAAACTGATAAAACTGAAATTTTATTTTTACATCTCACATTTCTATTGTGCAACACACACACATTAAAAATAAGCAAATACATGGCACAAGAGCTTAGGCTGTGAACTGGCTACCTGACAAGAGAACAGATTAAACAAGGTAGCCGGATCTCTGATCCAGCAGATGAACAAGCTGTACTCTGCCTTCTGCAGATTAACATAGTTCAGATTTAAAGGGAATCTGCCATGACCCACATGTATTTTAATTTTACACTGCTCAGCACTCAGGATGTTCACCAATCCGTTACCCCATCTGACACTCTTGATATCTTTCACACTCTCTATCCAGTAGTAATTCAGGGTTTCATAATGCTCCCTGAGGCAAACTTTCAAAAGAATTCTCCACAAAGGAAAAGGAGTCAGCCTCCTCAGAAATCAAAGTTTAGCTTATTTCATTATCTCAGAAGGGCTTTAGTCCACATCCAGCCCCCCTTTAAAAAAAAAAAAAAACCAAAGATGAACAAAAAATAGAAAGTGAGCTTAAAATTAACCAAATAAGCATCTTCCAATCCTAAACACTAACACTAAACCACCACTGGACAAAGTCATGTTCTCCTCGCTTCCACTTTCCAGGTCTTTTCCAGCTCTCCTTTATGGTCCCTGACTTTCTGGTACAGGGGCCTGAAATACGCCTTCCACCAGAGGAATCTAAGTTTGTCTTGCATTTTCTTGCATGTGCTTGCCACTTGAAAGAGATCCAGCTGTGCAGTTAGCCCCAGGTCCAGAAAAACACATATGCACATGACTTAAGTATGAGAGTAGTACCACTGTGCAGGGTGCAGGTGCAGACTCTTCCCCAATATTTGCCATCAGTCTTTTCTCCTCCATTGGTTCTTTGTTCCCCATTAGTGCATGTGGCCTTTTTGTTTATTCCAAGATTTGTTTGTAAATTCAAAATAGGGTACAGGTTATTAAGATGATCATCCCCAGGTCTCACAGGAGAGGGAGCTTAGAACCAGGCATAGTATGCACATGCAACTGTGTTTAAAATGAGATATCATAAAATTCTCTGCACTACTTTTCTTCTCAACCAATTAACATGTATCAGAACAACCATTCAGCTAGCTTGAACTTTTAAGAAGATCATCTCGATGGCTCATTCAATTAGGGAAACATCACAGCATGTCTCAGCAGTAGTAGTGAATGCTCATGAGTTACAATGCAGAAGTAGTGAATGCTCATGAGTTACAATATAGTCGGGACTTTAGGCCTACGTGTTAAAAACTATTGAGAATAAACTTGCTCAGAACATGGCTAACTTTCAACTAGAATTGATAATATATAATATAGCGTACTTAAAGCTGCTCACATTAAGTAGAGATCTTTGCCACATATAATGCTGGAATATGATATTCTAAAACTGTTAAATAGTGTGGATTCTATAGTATGATGAACCTATTAGTATTCCTTCATCTATGAACAGCAGTACATAATATTTAGAGGACAGAGGTCAGCATGTTGTTGACAGTCGCATAAGCAAAATAAGCATTTAGAGATAGTTTAGAGAGTCATTAACAGGGATTCTCCTGGAGACAATTTCATATAATCAAGTCATTTCAATTAACTTACTCTAGGCTTAGGCATTCCTGTTGGAGATTCCTACATATTGAACCAGACATTTAAAAGTACTGATGTGACATTCAATCTAAAAAGCCACACATGGACATTTTATACATGTCCCAAACAGTTTTTCAGCACACCTTCGCATTTAATGTCTTTAGTCCCACGGTCAGTATTAGAGAAATACAAGGCTAGGGAAACATTACATCATTAATCTTCATAAACTCTAAAAGGAGAACAGTATGTCTCAGAGAGTTGTACAAAAGCTTGCAGAGTCAGAGTCCTAGAGATGTGCTTCTGTTTTAAGTTATATCTTAGATGTGGTAGGTTTATCAGTAAAACTTAGCTCTCCGAGACTACAAAGAAAAGAAAGTTGAAAGAGCAAATTTTAAAAATCTACATTTAATTAGTGACATGTAATGCATGCAAGAGCAGCAGTCTGGTTCTCAGGAAAAGGGATCATGGTTTTGGTGAGAAATTTTGCATCACCAAAAGGCCTTCTCCTTCAGGGTCAAGAAGGAGAATCTTGACTTTACTGAAAAGTATATTTTATGCTGTTGTCCTAGTAAAAGTAATTTCTAGTTGCTTAAAACACAACAAAGCAAGAAAGCTTTTAATTCAATATTCTTGGGGTGTTTATTAAAAAAAGACTCTGTGCTTTGGCATTAGTTGAATCTTAAATCAGTCTAGGCTATAGTGCCGACAGCTTACACATGTTTCCAAGCAACAGAAAGAAAAGAGCGAAAGGAAACAATTCAAATATTCTAATAAAGAACAAACTGATACAAAAATAAAACCTACTCCCATATGCAGCTCCTCACCTTTAAGCAACATTATCTCCTTTTATCTTTTATGCAAACAGAGAAAGTTCAGAATTTCCAGAAATTTCATAAAGTCACTGAGGCAGATTCTGAAGGTTTCCCCGGGCTGTACGCACCTGTGCCATGTGTGCTGGGGGTTAAGTGTTTCCTTATTAGCACTCTTGTATGGTTTGCATACTGGGGGCTGCAGTCTGTATTTGGTGGCTGAAGTGTATGATTTTTTTCCCTGCTTCAGCAAACTAAAGGTGCTGAAATTCTGGTTCATGCCAGCCAGGAGCAGTTGCTGACTGTGGCAAACTCCCTTTGGGCCACCCAGAGTTCAAGAGTGGTCTCTAGTATTTTGCCGATTGTCAGTGAGCTTCGCCGTAGTGACTCATCACCAGAAAGCTCCTCTTCCTCTCCAGACTCCTGTAATACAAGCTCTCCACCTGGACTGCGTAGCTGCTACCCTTTGCATACACTGGAGAACACACTTGGAAGCTAGGCACTTGTTTAAACGCCTCTACTGCACTAGTCTATAGATATGATGGATATAGAAACACTATAGTTTTGGGTGTGGAATGTTCCCTTATTATCCAGCTACTCACTCTTAACCCATAACAAGGTCAAGTAAAACGCACATAAAAGCATCCTTCTACCCACAGTGAGTTTAAATTAGAAAGATTCTCTCTCCCTGTCACAGTGCAGTTGAGTACTTGCGTATTTTCCTGACAAAAGGGCCCTGCTTGCAGCGACCCACACATCTCAGATTATGCTCGTTATGTTCAGCCTTATCCAGCTGGAGAGTGACAACTTCTATAAGCCACCTCCCATTTAAAATCCTCTCAGAGGCCTGCGAAACTTATTTTATTTCCTCTTGTTCAGTATGTCAGCTGACCCTTTCACTTCGTTAATATAAGCAGAGTTTCTCTTCCTTGGAGTTGAAAGTATCTCTTTGCTAGAAAAGGTATCAGGTCCTGTACTTGATGGGCTAATTAACACATCCTTCCATTAACAAGGGGTAAAATTATTTCCCTGTCCCCACTGGTAACTCAGTGCACAAGTTTCTCTTTAAAGCATTTCCCTCCTGAACTTGATCTTCGAAACTACATATTTGTAAATTTGTATAAATAGATAAAATATGTGGCTTCTTACTCGCTCTGTACTGCAAGTATGACATCACCATTTGGGGCTTACAGTTGGTTTGGGACGATTGCTCCTTATCTTCCTTCTTCTAAGCATCCTATAAACTGATGGCACTAACAGCAGGTACACTCCCTCAGAATCCAGGAAGACATTTTTCAGGAGCCTGGATCTAAATTTCACTTCCCAAACTGCTGTGTTCTTGCTCAACTTAATGCACTTTGAAAACTAGTTGAAGTGAGAAAGTCATGCTCATTCTGGAATAAAAATATCCACATATAGAGTTACTCAGGAATAGCTGTTCTTGAATAACATCATATAAACAAGCCTGGGGCATATTTTTAAGGATTTTTTTAAATAATCATGACAACAAGGGCCTTGGGATTTTTTTTATTGGTTTTGCTTTCAGATTCTTTTTTTTTAATTCAAATAAAAATTATGGGGCACAAAAGTTGCCTAAGAGAAGTTGTTCAAAAAGTGCAGTAGTACTAGTATCCCTGAGTTCCATCCTAAATTTCTGTTTGAAGATATCAATTATAAGGCAACTAGAAACTCAAGAATAATTTTTTCACGTTCCTAAGAGCAGAGAAAGCAATATGATTTTAACGGTAGTACTGGAAGTACTGACTCAGCACACAATGGGAACACTTTGCTGATGCCTGATGTTGGCCTGGTGACTCGGCCACCATAGCAGGATTTCCTTTCCTCTAAAAATTCTTTAACCAGAGTGGATGCTGAGGCATCTGCTCCCTTTCCTATGGACTCAAGGCCGCCTTCTATGGAAAGACACAACTGTTTTGAGAAACAGACAATGGGAAATCTTTTTGACAAAGTACAAAAGGCCAGAAAACAGTGGAGACAAATCCATTCCTGATGTCCCTGACTAATTTCAGTGGCACTGCAGCAGAGATGATTACAGCCCACATGCTAGATGCTCTGCAGCAAATTAAAAGCACTGGAGTAATTTTGCAAACCTAATTCGCAGAAACAGCTAACAGGATGTCCGCCTGTGGTTAACATGCCACTTGTTCTAGGGAAATGTTACCAACTTTTTTCTTAGGAAGTTTCTTTTTTCTTGAGCCTTGCCTCCTTTTCCCCTAGCCCTTCAGAAAATCTGGATGGGTATGTAAAGCACAGAATTATATTGCTGCAATGGGAAAGTAGGCACGATGTTCAAAGGCAGATGACAGTTTTCACTGTATCCTCTGTATCTCTCTACATGTGCAGAGAGAAAGACATAGTAGAGAGCAGAAGAGGCATTTTAGAAAGCAGTAAGGAGCACCGAAACAACTCAAACATATATTTAATGCCTGTTTCTTAATATTTTCATTAAAGGCAGACAGTCTTGCAACTTCCATACATTCATACTGAAGTGCTGAAGGAAGAAAAGCTACATATATATATATATATATTTACAGAAGAGAGGAAGAGGAATACATGTCAAATCACATTATACATCTCTTGTAAAAGCTGCCTTCCATTACTTCTAACACTCTACAGTCCCTATTTTGCTAGAAACTGATTCAACAGTCCATTTATTAGCTCAGGAATCACTCAGCTATTGTTTTGCTGAGGAGTCTAAAGTGATTTAAGGAGAGGTAAGATGCTGCCATTCTTTCAAGTTCTGAAGAATCAAGAATGCATGCACCCACACTATGAGGCTATCCAACAGAGACTGCAAAATCATCTTGAGATGATCAGAGGTGAATGTGTCTACAGTAAAGACTACACAGCAGCTTAGTGTACTAAAATATGCAAATCTATGCATTCTAGTGAAATCTTGCACTGAAATTTCACAATAAAAAAAGAGAAGAGTGTCTTATAAAACACATTTACAGATTGATTTGATCCATATTAATTTTGTTCAGCGGTTAGCAATGCTATCTGGAAACAGTATTAAAATGATTTCAGTCAGAAAATACATGGTACTCTCCAAGATTCTTTGGAAGCTGGCATAAAACAAAATATAGCAGAACTATACCTATTATTCAGAGTATTGAAGTCATAATCCTAAGGATCAACCTTTCTGACAATTCCTGAGAAAGCCTAATTTTAGCCATCTTTCCAATAAAGAGGTAAATGGAAAGCAAAATAGAAGGAGTAATAACAGAGTTATGCATATTTTTACATCAGTACTACTACAAGTATGCAGAGAGATTAGACTGCATGAGATTTCAAGCAGGAGAGGATCTTCACAATACAGTCCTCCTCAAGCCCCAGTAGCAACTAATGATGCCTCAAGCAGTATTAACTCTTGCAAATTTCTTTCTACCGCTGCTGCTTCACAACTGTAGCAACCCCACAGCTTCTGCCCAGCCCATGCTATTAGGGGAAGGAATCTGCAACAGAAACAGAGAGGCATCAATTCCATGGGGACATCTTGCTGATCTGCACATTGCTGGACTCCATTAACCACATAATCTCTTTGGGATTCCTATACTTTAACATTCCCAGAGAGTGCTCCATCTTCCCTAAAACTCGAGAGGTCAGCAAATGCCAGCCAAGCCTCCTGAAACCTCCTGCTTTGTGGGATGTTTTCTCAGGGGTCAGTGATATACGTCTTTGCATACATCTTTAATTGGGCCTAGATTCATTCTATCAGCAAAATATTAGGCTTATCAGAATACATGGGTGAGAAAACTTTGCAGAATTAATGGAAGCACTCAACCTCTTCTAATTATACCCTGCATTAAACTTTTATGAGAGAAACCATACAAAAATGCTTTGGTTTGAGTGTATTCTCAAAGCAGCTAATTTAGTGTGGTCAGTTGAACTGCTCAGGCAAAAAAAGCTTAATCAACAAGGTCAAAATATTCATGAAAGGGTGGAATCCTACACTAATCTCTGAGCAAAACAAAAACAAAGACCAAAGCTGATTACTGGCTCCAAGAGGTAATAAAGAATATACTGCTATATCATAAAAAATGTCTAATTCTAAAGCAAAAGGTTGTTCTAAGGCACTTTTGTCAAGCATGCATGTTTGTCTTTTGCTCGTTTTATTTATTTGCCTTTGATACATCAGCTGATGATGATTTTATATTACTACATTTATTTGTGCAGGCCCAACTCAGATCCTTGTCCCTGCTGTGCAGTACAAACATGTACATAATAAAATATCAACCCTGTTCCAGAAGGAAAGGACTTGGGGGCTAAATAGGCAAGACAACAAAATTGGTAGGGAAAAAGAAGAATCTGAATACTCATTTCACAGGTGGGGAGTTGAGGCACAAGACTATAAAGAGCATGACCTTGCACCGCTAAATCTGAGGGATCTGAGGGATGTTTTGGCACGAATATACCTAAGTATAGGATGGCATTCTACACGGCTCATCCAAAGAGATACGGATCATCTGTGGCAGAAAGGAGAACTGAACCCCAATCTGCTGCATGCCATTCAGTGATGCTGCCACTCTTTCTTTGGCCATCAGCCAGGGACAAAATACTTCTGTATAGCATAAATATACATATTACCTATACACCACATATAATATTATTATGCATATTATATATATTACCCATATTACATCTATATTATAGTATTTATAGTACAATGTGTACATAGTGTATAATGTACAATATGCATTACACTTAGATCAAAAAAGAACCAAAAACCTCAAAGCTAGTGGTTTTGATGTCTGCCTGGAAGTTTTTAGAAAAAAAAAAGTAACTATACTCAGCAATCTGTAAGTGTCAATACCTGCTGATTCACTTTTGAGAAAGAGACAGCTACCTCTGTGGGCAGCTACCTCTTCAGATCTGTGGTTTCACCTTTTGAGCAATAAAAAGCGTGCACCCTACAAGAGAACATGTGCTAAGCTGATCTTACCTCCATCCTAAAATCTAGTACTTAGAGAAGTGGCTTTGGAATCAAGAGGCTGACTTGCTTTACTAGCAGCCCTTATCATGCTGGACAAATCCTTTTACAAGCTTCCCCATTTGGTAGCTAGTACAGAAAGAGTTTTTGCGAGTGTTTAACGAAGACTAGATCTGGATGGAAAATAGAAGTTTGCTCCCAAAAAAATTGTAATTTTCAAATTGGGAAGAAGCCCTTCAAAAACTTCAAAATTCTACACAAAGAAAAAATTGTAAAGGGATTTAAAAAACAGAAACAAAATTCATTTCTCCTCCATCAAAGTCTTTTGGTTTAATTTTAAGTTGTGTTATTTTATAACAAATACTTAAAGACCAATTGACATAATTTCAAACTTTAAAAAAATCAAAAGCTGTTTTTCTAAATATGCCAAAACTTAGTCAAATGCTTTTTTGTTTTGTTTTGCTTCCCTTTTTTTCCAAAATAAAAGTGGGCAAAACTGGTAAGCTTTCAAAATCCTGCCAAGTCAATATCTCCCATGATGTCTTTCCAACCAGTTCTAATAAGAATACTACCTACCTTCATGTAATTCTTTGAGATACACAAACAGGAGGTGATATAACCTTGCAGTGAATAATATAACTACTATTTCAGCTAATAGATTTTATACTTTTTTGACTTAAGCTATATTCATAGCTATAAAAGGAGAATTCCAGAAAAGCTAGGCTGACTTTTCTAGTGCAAAGTGCTTAACAGAATGAACTAGTCACGTTAAACACTACATTAAGTCCTGCTAGTCTGAACTAAGAACTTTCATGGCATTTCAGGCCTAAGTTTTCTCTCTCATTACAATATATCTCAAACATATTAATTTGTTGTTAGTTTCAATGTACATATTGCAGCAGTAATTTTAAGGCATACATACTGAAGCTTGAAATAGTATTTTGGACAAACTTATTTAGGCTTATATTCCTATAAATCCCTGATCAAAAGTGGATATATTGCTAAAAAGACCTACAATGACTCAAAGGAAAATGGGGTAGTAGGAACTATTTTAAGAGGATCTTTAGCTGTAGTATGCAGAAACTCAGTCTAGATGGTCATACTGCTCTCTTCTTCATTAATATTCTACCTTTTACTCACCTATCCTGATGTAAACTGTGCTTAAAATGAAAAGAGCTTCTTCCTTATTGCAAACTTGGCTGTATTAAGCACAGCCTGAATTCAGCTTTGCTGGAGCGTACATAACTCTCCTGAAGACAAATAAACTAAACCACTTAGCAATTCTTTGCTGCAGGCTTTATCAACTAGCTTTGGTAGCCTATCTGTGTGGTTTAAAGCTGCTGGCAATGCAACATCTAAGAACCTAAGCTGTTCCCTTGTTCCATGCCCTGTAGCAAAGGGCTTTGCCTGATTTGCCTATGTGTTCAAGCTATGCAGCCCTCTAGATTACAGTGCCTCACAGTTATTGTCTACAGCAGCAACTGTGACTACAGATGTGTACTAACCTTGTTCAAGAAGGAAGCTATAGATTAGCAACTGACACAAATGAATGAATATATTTTAATAACCAAGTTAGAGTTTTCCAATGCTACTCGAACACACACAAACACTCAAATGAAATATTTCAACTCTATTATAACAAAGTATGGAGCACTGAATCAGAATTCAGAACACCTAAGCTTTGTAACTAGCTGAGCTAACAGCCTGAGAAGTGACTGACATCTCCGTATCTTGGAGTCACCATACATAAAACAAGGAAAAATATATCTATCTTTTTGGTGATCTATCAATGTAAAGCGTAATTTAAAAGTAAATATGGTATTATTATCATAGCTAATACCAACATGACTTTGAATTTCTATTAATAACTGGATTTAGGTCTAAGCAACAAAGCTGCAATCCAAATGTTCAGTCTGCAGGTCAAATTTTGCCTGTCTAATGTCAAGGCTTAAAATATCCTGAGCTCAGGCATTTGTGTGTGCAAGGTAACAAACATTATCATTCCTTTTCTTTCAAGGTCGGTTAACATTTTATTTTAAGATTAAAGTACCACTTCCTATTGTTTTACCTAAACTGGGCTAAATTTTCACCTAAAGAAAACACAATGTTCACCAGACCCCTGCCAGTTGTTACTGTTCACCAAAGCAGGTTTGGTCTGCTCCAGGTCATGAGGAATGTGGAAGAGCCTGGATCCTACCAGAGTACTCAGCAGTGGCTGACTTAGTGGGGAGTTAGGAGCACTTCCATAATCTATGCTGTTGAAGAACCTTCTACCTTCTGCTACATGCATGCACAGATGATCAGGCACATATGTGCATGTTGCACATACATATACATGAACAACTGCCTGAGTATTTAAAGGACAGTGTCAGGGGCTACAGAGAAGTCTTTTTTTTTTTTTTTTTCTATTTGTGTAGGGGTCACTACCTTTGGAGGTTGAAGTTTCTGATCAGTGTTTTCTACTAGTCTGCCACTTAAACTTTTTCTTATCTGGAACAGTATTTGCAAAAACTCTGTGATCTAATTAAGCTGTGCTTTTTTGTTTAGGCTTTTCATTTTGGGGGAGATTTGGATTTTTGAAAATCATCCTTGAATTCCAAACAACAGTAGAGAATTTCAGTCCAAAGGACAAATTTCTGAGAAGTTATGAGTTCCTAAAATAGAGGTACAGAAAACCAAGACTGCTTTTGAATTATCCTTTGCTAGTGGAACCATCACATCAAAACAGAAGAGCTACATCACTCTGTAACCTGAGATTATGTATATACTCCAGTGCCTTTTCTACTAGATTTTCTCCTTTAGCTGAGATACTTAGAATCCAGAGACAAACAGGTGTCATATTGTCACGCTGCAAGCACCTCAGGTGTTAATACTGGTTCTGCCTGCAAAAAAGTAGCAAAAGTTGATTCCAATTTCATGTCAATCTAAGCACATAATTAGAAATAGAATGGGTGAAGTTTGAAAAAAAAAATCACTCCATCAAATACAAGAGTTTTCATGAAATGCAGACAGTACAATAGCATTAACAGTAGACACTTCTGTTTCAGCCACAGAAAGAATGTAATTTTCCTTTACATTCAAGTATTACAGTTTTAATCAAGTCAAAAAATCCATTTTTAGATACATAAAAGAATTACATTAACAAATAAGTGTTATTTAAGGAATACTTGTATACTTCTAAGATTTCTGCAACTGTGATCTAGTCCTGTAGAACTTTGCAGTGCCAGGAACTGGGATTTAGAATAGAGCAAAACATATTTTATAGAGAAATTAGTGGTAAAAGTGGATTAACTTGTTCTGAAGAGAGTTTTGGTATGTGCCCTTTGAAAGTTATACGCCTCACCATTTACAGCTATAGTGCATCAGAGATGAGAAATGGGCAGAGCAGAATCCTCAGAGAGAAAAAAATGACTCACTAGAATCTGCTTAGACTGGAACTCCCTGGCCCTGCCTTCCTTGAACTAAGAACGAACAACATGGGAGATTTAGAGGTGCTCAGATGAAAAAATATTTCTCCCATTGTGGCCACCTTTTCCTACCCCTTCATCATCTACTTTAGTTGGTAATTTCTTCTTTGTGTGTGGAATTGCAACATGAGGGTTTCTGATCTCACTGAAAGGGTGAAAAGGGTTTTGTACTTAAAATGTAAGGAAAGAAAATGCAGATGAAATGCAGGGCAAAGTTCACTAATGATATTAGCAATTACTTGGATGGGCTGTATTACTATTATTAGAGAGAATAGAGTTTCATATATACGGCAATCATTTGTATTAAAAAATGTTTTTTCCTGCATGTGGTCCCCTTGACTCAGAAATGCCAGGACCCCCCCCCATCACTGTGCTGTAATCACAGATCTCCAAGGCTGGTCCTAGGTTTCTGTCCTCAACTCAGCAGAGAATACATGAAAAAGTTAATTGAGCTTGGAAGCGTGTGTGTTTTTCCACAGACTCACTGAAGGACAGGAGCCCTTTAAAGCATTTATCAAAGCACCCAAATTTAAGGAAGGACTTCATAGCGTGGCCTTAGCAGAATCACAGAGTGGGGTTGAGGATGGACTAATATGTACAGGAGCATTATCAGTAACCTCTGTAAAAGGAATACCCGAAAGTTTCACTCTCTAAGTTTGTTCCTTTCTGCTCTGCCACTGTTGGGTGGGGGCATTTGCTGGGTAGACTGATGCCCTGGTGGGTTCTTGGCTAAAAGAGCAGCATTAAGCAGAGCCAAGCTGGGTCTGGCTCTCCACAGCCAAGAGTAAGTCAACACACAGGCTGGCTACAAGAGCAGAAAGAAGAGGCTCTCTCCCTGTGCAAGTGTGAGTATCCCCATCCCAAGTGGATTTAACCAGCCACCAGGAATGTGGAGCAGTAGTTATGCCAAGAACTGTTTTTTGCACTTTATATAAGGTTTCCATCCCATTCTCTGTGCATAAAGAAGCAGCTGCTGATACACGCAGGAATTAATTTATTTTATTTGAAATAGCACATGGGGAATGAGTATCTTGCAATGGGATGTGGAGCTTTCCCCATCATCTTTTTCTTCTTTTTTTTGATATTTTAATTTTAGTGCAATCTTATTCATTCCAAATACTTTCCTTTCCTTGCACCCCCAAATATTTCTTTCCAGGGATCTTACCAGTGGAACTATGCTCCTTCTTGACAGTAACGATCTGACGGTAACTAGAAGTAGGGTTAACTCTTCCATTGTATAAAACAGAGCAACTCTGTCATTCAAGTTAAAGGTCAAATTTTAGTGAGGGGCTTCCATGGGTCCCTGAAATCTTGTTCTGCAATGAAATACAATTCAATTTCATAAATTAACCCCGTCATCCTGAGAAATACTGCACATTTCAAGCTGACACTTAGTCCTAGCTAAAATCAACCATTGACCTTGCAGCACACTTATATTTTTTTTATATGTACTAAATCTTTTTTGTTGTTTTTTGCTGAAGCAGTCAGAAATTATTTATACATTGCTTGGAGGGTTGATAGGCAGTTTATTACATTATCAGCATTAACCATGCTGCTCGAGTTTCCTGCTGTTTAACAGCATCCTAACAGATTAAAAAAGGGGAAAAGAGAACATCAAGTGCCTCTGCAGGAGACTGCCTGCCCTGAGTGAAATTAATGGCAGAGATCTGCTGAATCTCAATAACTCTCTCAAAGAGATTCATACAGACTCTGCCTGAAGAGAGCAGAGCTCTGAAATGAAAAATATTTCTCAGCTTTTAGAGCAGTTCACTCAGCATTTCTCCCTTTGCTCAGAGATCCTAGTCACTTATTTGCGATGCTTTTCAAAGTCACAATTAAAAATGGTTATCTCAGCTAACATTTGAATAGAAACTGTGAGCCAACTACAGAACTATACATCCAAGGTAAATATGCATTTTTAATTTATTCCCCAGGAATATATGTTGACCTTTACGATCTAAATGTTTCTCTCATCATTAAAAATAGGGGCAAATATTTCAAAGAGTACAAAGATGACATCTAGATTAAGCTATATATCATATTAACTCATTTTGACTCAATGCAAGCCCTTAACAGTTATTTTACATGTAACAATACCAATAAGATTTGGCAAAAAGTAGTCTGGCTGTGGTGTTATTTCTAGTAAGTTTCTAATAATTAATCAGAAATTTCTCATAAACACTGTTGTCATTAATATTTATTTCTTATTTCTATTGCTATAATACCTAGGAATCCTAAAAAAGGATCAGCACTTTTGTTACGCAAGGAGCTGTGCAAACATAGTCCTCAAAGAGTCAGCAACTTAAACAACAGTTAACAAGCTGTAATCTGAGCCAAAATCAGACCTGATAGACAAACAAATTCACATTAAAGCTGACAGTATGCTTTAGACCTAAGAAATTCAGCTGTCAGAAAACCAGACGCATTTGGAAAAAGTAGTGCAACTTGAACTGATTGGGTACCTTGCAGTTACTCAAAGAAGAACCTCTGTGAACTGCTACCCTCTTACTAATTTTCCTATTTTCTCAGCCTTCTGAAACTAATGAGTAAATCACAGCCATTTTGCATTGCTGCCATACAACAAATCAGAGCAAGTTCTATGCTTTTATTGCTCTCTCAGGTATTTTCTGAATAACTTATATCCGATGTTTCACTTACCACACATCTCTCACGAACTTTTCCCCTTCCAACTGCCCATATTAAAAAAGAATTATGAAGGGCATTAACTGAAAAGCACGTGAATCCACATTACTCTTTTGTTTCTATAGCTGGTTTGTTATTAAATATTTTGATTTGTTACGTACAAATTTTTTATTTTATACATCACAGGAAATAAAAAGGAATTGAGAATATGGGTATTGTAATAACAGTTAAAGATTCTATGTTTCAATTCCATTACTGTGGGAAAAAAGATGCCATTCTATTAGGTGTCTTATAGCAAAATGATGTCATTATTATAAAGAAAAGAATGAATTTAGAAACACTGGGTAAAGGTAATTTCAGCATATTATTTTTTTCCTAAACTATTACACAACACAAATTGTCTTTTTTATTTTTAAATGTTTCAAGACTTAACTATATTGTCATTTGCACTGATTAGCTCTGTTTAGTGCTGTGAAATTACCCTTATTTTACATGAGTGTAAGAGAAAAAAAGAATTAGTCCTTCCTTTAGTCTGAGTAGAAGTTACTTCATCTGATGTAGTAAGATATTGCGTATTCTTGACTGATTGCCGGCAATATCTTTTATCAATCAGATTATTGCAAGGAAAAATGGTAACTGAAATATTATTGAAATGTTTAAAACTTGTTGTAAGATAGTAAGATACCCACGTATCTCCTTTTATGGATTTCATTTCAGTAGTAGCATTTTTTTCTTAAGTAGTGGATGATGTGCATTAGAGATAAAGCCATTGCTAGTAATCATTTGCCACTAATATTAGAAGTCTTGGGAAAAAAAGAAGTTGTATGTTCTATATCAGCCTTTTTTTCCCCTCACCCCCAGAGAAGAACACTGTTTTCTAAAGCCAGTCTTCTCTGCAGACACTGTATCACTCCGATAATGCAACATAATAACAGAAAATTAGCACATAATTTTCTATCCTGCCCTTCCAGAAACTCTGTATTTGTCATACTATGGACTGCCAGAAACTGGAACTTGTCATCAAAGGATGAAATTTGTATTGAATGAAAAAATCTTTCTGAAGACCTTCAAATGCCAACTTTGAACTTTAAATAAAATTAGACACATAATAACTTACACCAAAAGTAAAAACACAAATTCAATTAGAGGACATATTTCCAGGAACTTGAAAATCAATTTTAAATAGATATGTATTAAATAATATTTCACTGAACGGGGACTGAGCAAACAAAAGGATTCCTTAAGACAACCCCATAGAAATGAATGATAAAAAAAAACCCAAAACCTGTGTTGTGCCTACATCTCTTGAAATCTAGGCGATTCTCGATCTGCTTTGCTCCCATCTCTCCACACCCTACAAAGGCCATAGAGGAAGCTTTTAGCTAGAGCTGTGAAACTAACTGTTTATTTGATCTGATAGCTGCAAAGAAAAATAAACACCTCAGCCTGAAGTGCCTATTCATTTCAAGTTATTCAAGCCTAACACAGAAGATGACTAGGGAGAAGAACAGAGGGGATCACGCATTTCTTCTTGTGGTGCAGTCAGTCAGTGTCTCTGTCTCCTTTCCTCTCTCCCAAGCTCAGTATTTCTTGCTGGCAGATAAAATTCAAATTGTTACTATCCACAGCCTGTCCAGAGTGGCCCATTCCCATACACACCTGCCAGAAGTTAATGCTCTGTAATGTCTGTGTAGTTTATTGACAGGTCTCTAAAGTGGTGCTATGAACATGAGGAAAAAATAAAAACTGAGGAGAAAAATAGTTTATCTTTGATGGCTATATCAATTCAGTGTCAAGAGGTGGAGTAGAGGACTCCTGGGGAGCTCATTATGTTGGAGGCGGGAGTTATTTTCTTTTAAATGAAAACACATAAAAGGATTCACCTTTGGGGAAGGAGGAGAGGGAAAACTGCTTTGTTCCCTTCACAGAACGAATTAAGTATAATATAAATGTATCCCTTTTAATTACAAAACTATTTTATTTTATTGTTTTTCAACATTCAAGTGCATTCAAGTGCATGAATGAATTGTGGGATAAACCTTAGCCGCTTTCCAGAAGGTGGGTGTTTCTAGCTATGAGCTGACCATCTTCACTAGCCTCAAAAGAGGATTAAGGGTGGATCCTAGACCTGTCATTGCAGGCTGAGTGCTGTGAGGCAGATAATGTGACACCAGTCTTCATCACTGTTAGACTTAAAATGCACATCATGAACCTCAGTGGACAACACAGCCCTTAGAACAGCCCCTGGTTTAAAGGCCAAGTTAAAGTCATCTTTTCTTTGTATGCGGCACAAGAGACAGCTCCAACCAGGGAACACATTTATGCACCATTTGAGATTTTCCTGAAATAGCACTGGGAAAAGCTCCAGGAACTCAATGAAATTACACAAGGGATTCATCTATTTGACAAGCATCATCTCTGCAGGACTTAACAAGACAAACAAAGACCCGCAACAACAGTAAAAATCTATTTCTGATCAAAACTCTAGTAAGAAAAATAGTACTAGTGCCTCAAAAAAGATCATGAAATCTCAAAAAATTATATGCTTTGGATACTTTTAATTGCCTTCTGCTATCCAGGCAATTAGGTTCACATTTTCAAGCTTTTCTTTATGGCTGCTAGGAGCTTTCTTTAATTAATGGCTAACACTCCCAGGCTGTATCTAAACTGAACAGAAAGACTTTATAGCCTGGAGACCTCAGCAATGATACCGGGGCACGTGCCTAATCCACATAGCTGCGTTCACTTGCATTGAAGACTGAAGCAGAGAGGAAAAACAGTGTACATAAGGCCTCATCCCAATATGGAGCTAGGGCAGGCTCAGGATCCATGCACAGGCCCCAGAATTAGGAAGTTCTCCTTGATCTCTCATTTAATGGTTGCTTCTGATAACAACATTAAATCAATGTTGATTTCAATCTTAAATTCTTAATTTCAGGAAAACATATCAAATGATATAATATGTATAATTTAAGATATGAATTGGCAACACTCAAAGGTAGTATTTCTGTACATGTCCATGAAGTATTGATATGTATGCTACCTATCTGCAATGTGGAGAGATTGTGCGGGAAAGTTACAGCCTTCCCCACTAAGTTTGGGCAAGCAATTCCAAATCTACCATGAAGCACTGAATTTGACTCAACACCACTAATAAGGCTGTAAAGTAACCGCGAACAAAAAGGAACTAATAGATCTTTAGTTCGTATTAGTTCAAGTCCAATATTATGCTCTATACCAAGGCAAAGCTCCAGCCAAATCCAGTGAAGAATCTGGAGATTCTTCCTGGAATTCTGATGATGTTGACCACAAAGTAAATGGTATAATATACACTGCAACCTTCTGAAGAAGTCAAGTTCCTCTGTATCAAAAATATCATTGAAATTATTTTTCCAAGTGTAAATTATTGTAGCATTGCAGTGCAAAACAAAAAAAAGGAACCCTCACTCTTTTCCCTTAGGGTACAGTTATATATGTTTATCCTTCATTTGGTAACCCACATCTGTTACTGTTAAGTTCAGTGAATCATTAAGCAAGCTGTTTATGGAAACAGTATCATACAGCTTTCTATTTTGGTAGAGAATGAGAGTTATTTGAAAGATTTGGAAATTTTATATGATTAAAATTTCAGCCTATTGATAGCTGAAGCACTGCTTGTGTATGTACAGATTCTGCAAAATCTAAAAAAAAAAAAAAAAAAAAGCTAGTTAAAGTGTTACAAGTTCTGTTTTCTTCACCTTTGAAATAAACTTCAGAATTATATTTGCAAATACAACCCAGTCTCCTGACTCCCCAACACAGTATCATCCCAATTCCTAATTCACAGGTTGACATTCTATGCTGATATTCCCATTTGCTTTCAAAGATAAATCAAAATCTAATGAAAATATGGAGACTGTTTTGACAAAAAGGAAACATGCCTATTTCTTACTGCATGTTCTGCTCTTCTTGAAATATTCTAAAATTTCAGCTTCTTGTCCGGAGCGGATGAATAAGTTATCCGGTATTACTAAAAAGTTGAACAAAGGCCTGCCACAATTCACCCTTACTGATCAGAATCAGGATGATTTGCAAATGCCCAAAAGAACTGCATCAAATACTCCTTTATCTGTATTCAACACCACTGCCATGATAAAAATAATTAAGAGAAAAAGAGAAAAGGAAATTAAAAGGAAGAAGAGAGATATTTTTCTTCATTGTGTTGTAGGCATTCTTCCTAAAATTTCTGCTGACCCTCCCACACTTCCTTTATGTGAAACTGCGTCACTGCAGCACGTGTTGAAGCTCAGCTCTAATTTGGATCAGCAGCAGCAATGCATACCACATTATTTTGCACTCATCACCACAGTATTTGCTTTTCCCATACTGAATAAAGGAAATACGACTACCTACCTCTACCTGTGAACTTTGATTTGTGCTCTCATCTTACTCTACGGAGGGAAAATGTATTGAGTGACTGTTTTATTCAGGTAGATTTTTTTTTAAATGCTACCAAGTATTAGAGAAGGTAAGTATAGGAAACGCATGTTATGTTTGGAGTGGAGGAGAAGGAGGTTTGTGTCAGTCTAATTTCTGTGGATGTTTATTTCTATGTCATACTGGCCTGAAAAGCCAGTAACTTTTTGTATTGGATGTGCCTATGTATGGCAGACTTTCTGTGCAGATAGACTGCACTGTTGCAACCCAACAGAGAAATAATAAAGGTGTGAATAATTGATGCCAGATTATGATGGAGTCTTTTAGTTACCCACTGATAATACTTACTTGCAGATGGGAACAGACACCTGGTTTGTTGAAGGATCACACAATATGGTTGTATGAACCAATTATCTTCCTTTAGAGAGTATCCTAGACTGTCTATAATTTGTTAGTCTAATACCGTTGTCTCTCCTTGTAGCCCTATATTTATCTAAGTCCACTCATTTAAAATAAGTTATTCTTAGCTCCTGTTAATGTAAAAGAGATCAGAATTAAGTTTTCCTTTATATGTAAACACATGTGGACATGAGATTGTATATAGTGCTATGTATCACAATATGTCTATTTACTAGTTGTTCAGACCAACACTGTACGTATCCTTTCCCCACTCCTCCAAAAGGCAAAGAGACAAATAAAGGGAGTAATATTTTAACCCTCTTGGTAATAAAACAGCAACAGATGCATATTGAAGTAGGAACAATATGTATCACTTTTGTGGTAGCGTGCCAAAAACACATTGGCTGTGCTGTGGAACAAATTCTACAACATCTGAACATTACAAGCTAGCCCAGAAAAAAAAAAGATATGTAGAATGACAACAACATGAATACAATGTTCCATGTACTAAGCATTAAAAGTCCAGCCCAACTCTCTGTGAAGTCAGCAGGAAAATTCCCATAACTAGATGTTCTGAAACCCTGAAACAGGACACAATTGTGGTAAGGACACTCTTAAGGAACACCTCTCGTTCTGACTTTGACTCTCACTGAAAGAGAATAAAACGCTACATGAAATGAAAATCCTACATGAAATCAGACAGCGTGAAACTGCATCCATATACATCGACAAGCTGATACTTCTTTCAACAACTTTTCTCAGCTACAGTGGTAGTTAGAACAGAGGCATAAATACTTGCATAAACCTCCTCACTTCAGCACACTGCTTCTATAAAAATGCTCCGATGGCCAAAACAAAATCTAATTCTAGGCAGGTTATCTTTACTGCATTTTTATCTAGTACTTTTCTTTTCCACAAAACTCTTTAGGCAGCTCTTTAGGCAGCTCTTTAGGACTCTGTGCTGGTGACTCTCATATTGCCATCATTAATTGAAAATCTGCCTGAAGGCTGCATTCTCACGCATGACAGCGGCACTATTTATTTACCAATGAGTTTTACTCTGCTATTAGAATTGCAGCACTAGCACAATCTAAACAATTTACAGAGCAAAATGAGAATCCTAGCTCTTCCAAATAAAACATGTGACTGAAAGCAGGTAGTAGAAATGGCTGGCTCTGACTGGGATGATTTGACTAAAGCGTACCTGTACTACTGCCGTTGCTGGACAAAATCAAAACAGTTTGCCTTAAATCTCTGGCCCAGAAACTGCTGGTCACATTCACCGTTTAATCTGATTTCCAGGGTAAGCTATTTCAGAGATTGGAGGTTCCAGGTTATCTTATTTCTGAATTCAGTAATACAAAATGCCTTATTTGTGCTTGCCCTGGAAAGAAGTCCCAAATGATTTTGAAGTCCAACAGTGAATAGTCCAATAGTGAATAGTTACTAGTGAATAGTAACTCGTGAATAGTCACGAGTACAGATATTACGCAGTATTCTCCCACAGAAAGACTTCAGTTTACTGGGATTATAGAGTATTCTTTACATCCCACTTTCTCTTTTACAATTCAGCAAATTACAGGGAGAAATAAAATTCCACCTACATAGGCAAAATTCCCCACATCCACTTTTTTTCCTTTTCCCTGTTATTAGGTCTGCTTACAACCTATGAAACTTTTCATACATTTCCCCCATCTCCCCGTTCTCATGTGTTCTTCTCCAAATCAATCTGCAATTTGAAATTTTCAGACAGCTCAGATGATTTTCTTCCCTTTCCTTTTCTATCCACCCTCCCTGCTTTTTATTTTAATCAGCTAAGTCAACAGTGTCATTTCATCGCTTCAGGGCCTCAGCTGGGCCCAAATAGCCTCCCACTCCCTAGCTAAATGAAGTTTTTGTTATCTATTAAATAAATGTGACATTTCCTTAACATTTTTATTAGTTAGCCTTCTGTAACTACTTCTCACTGTACCTTGGTTACTGCACTTTCTTTTCATCTTTCATTGCTCTTTACCAATGAGATCAAGCTACAATTTGATGGGAATCCAAGCACACTTTAGTAATCATTACACACTTCTGCCATTCAGTTTAGCAATTACACCTTTGCTTATTGTTGAAATCACAGAGAGAATGGGGCTGCATGGACAGCAAATGTAACTAATCAAAACTGGATAAACATCTCTGCATTCAAAAATCACTTTGCATTCTGTCAAAAAGATATGCAAAACATGTCTAAGAATTATTTTCCTTCTGGGTTTTATGTTGTGTTTAAGATTTAAGGTCAGCTCTTTTAAATGCTTTACACATCCTTGATTGTCTTCTGAATACATTTTCAGTATAGACACATAAAAGACAAAAAAAGGGGTCAAAATCTGCCACCTTTACAAAGCCTAAATAAATATTTCATTTTCCTCTGAAAGAACGCCTTTCAGGTGCTCACTGTCTTCCATGCAGATGTAGACGTGGCTGCCAGAAGGAAAGTTTAGGAACCCTGATCCAAATCTAGAGTGAAACTTCTCAACAATTTGGCAAGGTTGAAGATTGTAGGGTTTTAGTTCAGATTCATCCTTTCTCTGAAGAACATCTACATACCGCATTGTCTTGTGAATGGCTGCAAGCAGATACTACATACTTTAAATTGCAAAGCTTTTAAAATAACAACTCTCTCCAGACAGCCTTTAGGCTTTTTAGGTAATAAGAGATAATGGAAGGCATTTATAAAATCACCAGAATTCCAACAAACTATGGATCAAATGTTAAATATGAACTGATCTATTAAGCAACACCAGTTCTATTTTCATGATTTCCCATCATCATCATCTCTTCACCTATTCCTTAGATACTTCTGCTTCTTTTCATTGCTGGCTGGTATTTACTATTTCAAATACAAATGAATATGCGTACAGCAATGGCAACACAGTATAAATAGACAGAAAGTTTAGTTTCTGTAAGAGCCTCAGTATGGAATGAAACATACATTTTGCCTTACAGTAGTCATTAAGTTTTTTTGTCAGGAGCTTTCTAGGTTATGAGGTTAACAAAAGTGGAATTTAAATGCACAAAAATAAATCTTTCAAAACAAACAATACACATCTTTGTAAGACATACACAATACAGATATATATTCCAAGGTTTAATGGAAGAGTTTGAAAAAGAAAATGAATGATGATCTGGAGTTATTCATCCAGCAAAAAAAGCTATCAGTTGTTTGTTTGTTTTTTAAAAGTAAAGGCTCTGATTATCTTTGGAGGAAAAAAAGGAACATACAGTATCTGAAATGCAGCAAATTGCTGTGAAAAAGATAAATATTTCTGATCTTTAATCTGCATCCAGTAAACAAATATTCTACCTATAGCTGAAATAAATACATAATAACTAAATCATATCCTAGTAGAGCAGCTGAAGCAGTAAGCCATTACACTACTCTGTTGTTCGGTTACAATACTACATGTTCAAAAGTATTAGAATTGCATTTAGAGCAATCCTTTAATAATATCTATATGCCGCTTCAAGCATTGTTCTTGTTTATGAGTTTATGGGCAATTGCTTTTTCTTTTTTATGAAACTTGTATGAATTAGTTGTGTATGTTATATTCACCAGTAACCATAAGACTTAAAAGAACAGAAAATGACAGTTTATGATAATGCACTCCATGTTCTGATACTAGAAAAAGTACGTTTTACAGTTAGATTCCACTTTTTGTCCCAACTGCCACTCAAAGACCAACCCATAACCCAATACAAAATACAACAAGGATATGACTAGTTCCATGTTCTCCCATAAAATCATCACTTTGGATCATTACTTCTCTAATGTATATACACTGTCCAAGCTACATATCGTAGCTATGTTTTACCTCCAGGCCCACTAGTCTCCCAGAAAACATTAGCAGACATTTTAAAACGTCCTACTGAAGAAAGCTGTGCCTATCGTAACATTTTATTTCCACTTTCATTGTCCAACTGAATTATTCCGTAAGTCAAGCCACACTTTACCTTCAGTGCATTTTGTCCACCCTTCAAAGTAATTTTGGAGTTAGTTTGAACATACGTTTAGACTAATAAGATGGGAGTTTCGGGCAGTGAACCCTACCCTGAGTGGGTGCATTTTACGGCAATTTATTGGTAATCATTGCTGTTTTTTGAGTTGACTGGTTGTACAAATATCAGGCACATTAACGCAGAATATTCTTTGGCATTTTTAAACTACGTTACCTGCTCATTCTTTTTTTCATAGGATTCATTTCTATCTAGTTCAGCTAAGCTGACTTTAAGAGGTTTTCTCATATAAAATACAGCACTGAGAAACCTGTCTGACAACTTTTATGTGCTTCTTTTTATAAATTCAAAACTAAGGAAACACACCTTTGTAAACACAGGTGTGGACATTGCTAGATTATCTGCCAGAAGCTACCAACTTGAATTTTGTCTCTTCACACTCAAGCATGATTTTGGCATTTACCAAATTATTCAGATATATCTGAATGATAAGAAACATCTAGGTGCTAGACACTAGAAAACCATTGAACTGAGATAAAATGAACAAAGAAGAGTTAGACTCAGAAAAAGAGCTACAGAAGAAAAAAATATATTGGTAATTTGAAAGCAGTAAGTAATCAAGCCTAAATAATGTATCTGAGAGTACAGAAGCAGTTTATATATAAAATGACTAAATCACTAAAAGGAATATGCAATGTTGCAATAAAAAAGAAACAAAAATGCAAAGTGACAAAATTGTTACATAATACCAACCCACTTGTTTGCTCCCCAGCACAAGGGAGACATGGAGCTGCTGGAGCGAGTCCAGCAAAGGGCCATAAAGAAGACTGAAGGGACTGGAGCATCCCTCCTCTGAGGAAAGGCTGAGGGAGCTGGGCCTGTTCAGCCTGGAGAAGAGAAGGCTCAGGGGGGATCTGATCAATGTGTGTAAATACCTGAAGGGAGGGTGTCGAGAGGATGGGGCCAGACTCTTCTCCGTGGTGCCCAGCGATAGGATGAGAGGCAACGAGCACAAACAAACACAGGAAGTTCCTTCTGTCTGAACATGAGGAAAAACTTCTTTACTCTGAGGGAGACAGAGCATTGGAACAGGTTGCCCAGAGAGGTTGTGGAGTCTCCTTCCCTGGAGATACTCAAAACCCGTCTGGATGTGATCCTGGGCAATGTGCTCTAGAGGACCCTGCTTGAGCAGGGGGGTTGGACTAGACGATCTCCAGAGGTCCCTTCCAACCTCAACCATTCTGTGATTCTGTATGGTCCAAAGAAGACTGTAAAAAAACTACAGAAAGACCTAAACAAGAGTATTATGACAGCAAAAGTATTTGAGTATCGAGTACACGCACTGAAGAAAATACACACTTAAGAGAAATCTATAAGCCACCTGTACCATTTAGCCATATCCATGTTACGACCAATAGCCAAATAAACGATGTTTAAAATAACAGTAAAAAATTTTAAAAAATCCAAGCAATAAATTAGATAGCTTAAAGAACAAAATAAACACTGCTACAGAGAATGCCTTCATGTGAATCAATGGCATAGTCTTCCCTGGTGCGTTCTGTGCAGCAGTGAACACGTAGCCTGTAAAAATATAATTATAAGTATTCGCTGATGGACAGAGAAAGATCTAGAAAAGTATCATGTGAAGAGGTGCTGTTAGGATTTGTACACTGTTTCAGGAAGGAGCACAGTAAGTGACATCAAGTATATAAAAGATATAATGAGTGGCAGAGGGAACACCAAGCTACTATTGTCTCAGATCTGAGACAGTAAAATGAGGATATATCCAGTCAAGCAGAAAGGAAGGTAAATTTCCAACTGATGAACTATGCTTTCACACAAGGTGAAACTAACCTAAGGAACTCACTGCCAGAGGCTGTCAAGTATTTATTAATGTACAAAAGCTAGACTGAAAGTATACATCCCACTGAAGATATTGAGCGGTAGCATAACATTGATAAATATTTTGGAAAGGACATTAGAACTGCTATTCCACAGACTTGCCAATCTCTAATTAGAGGCCAGAAGACTCAGTGCAGGAGGCAATGGCCAAGCTCTCGTACTTTTCTCCAAAGGATCAGGCATCGAGCACTGTTTTGATAAAGAGTTATGTGACACTGGGTCTAAATCTGAGTTATAACTCCTGTGTTCTGGTAGCGCAAAAATGAAGTGCTTTCAGTAACTCTCTGAAATTGCTAATTCTGCCTATAGGACACGCCTAAAGATTTGCAGTTTGACCCAAGAGCAGGAGGATAAAGAAGTGGCAGAGCAAAAAACAGCTCCCAGGCAAAGTATTTCAATTGAGTTTAGAGGTATTCTGGTCTGGGGAAAACTCTGCATTAGGTGACCCACCAAACCTAACGGCTGCAGGGTGAACTTAAACAGCATTAGAGACTGCCTACTACAAAGATTCCTGTCTGGTCACAAGACTGATCATACCTTTTGTCTCAATATTCCTATTGAAACCAACAAGGTTTTAATCCTGCAAAGACTGAAGAATCAGGTCCTCAATAATTAAGTACAAATACAATTGTGAGAGCATCTGCATTAACAGAAGGGGTTGCAAAACGTAGGAGATTCTTTCACATTACAGCTAGCACATGGCTATTGGAGGAAGGTGATAAAGGAGAAGCTGGGTCTAATTGAAAAGACGTAGATCGATTCCTCATGGATTACCAGCAATATTGTTTGAAGAATTATCAGCCTCTGTTCTTCAGATGATCTGTGTTTTGGTTTGGGATCACCTCAAGAATAGAAAGAAGCCCCATGGAAAGGGTTTTAGAAATATTGAAACCTAGCATATTATTTTTATTCCCTGAGGAAACTGATTGTAGCCATCAGTTCACAGTTACCTCGATCCTGATGCGCTTGTGCATCACCTTCCAGCTGGTTGCTTGTTTAGCTTGTTTCCCCAGTGCTTTTAACAGGGCACAGTGAAGCTTTATGGGCCGTGAATTAATTTGTTTTCTTCGCAGATCTACCAGCAGCCAGAGCAATCTTTCTTTCAAAACGAAGTAGAGAGAGAAAACCAAAAACCTTTGGTCCTCAAACTAAAACCTCCCAAACGGATAAAATACCATCTTCCTGCCAGCAGGCCAGGACTGGCAGCTATAAGCTATCAGAGCTAGTAAGCACACATACGTGTGCCCATGCTCATACAACAGAAGAGCACTCTGTATCTGTGAGGAAATGTATTTCTGTTTCAAACTCTCCAAGGATTGCTACAAATTAAACCTTTATTTTAAATATTAGAAACAAACTTCTTGAGACTATCCTTTGAAACAACACTGCCTTTATCTAGTGGAGCTGTAAAAGAGCATGAAACATAGTTTCTACAGCAGCCTCAAATGGGCCAAAAAGTGAGAAAAAGCACAGAGCAGAGCAGTGAAAGAAGTGGCAGTAGAAAAGGCAGGGAGGAAGAAAAGGAATTGATCCATCTACAGATACCAAGCTGTCAGACCACCTTTAAACAAAGATAATTAGCGGAAAACACTAACTAACCAAGTCCTGCAGCTTTTTTGTGTTGGTGCTGCTGGTCTACACGAGACTCATTCCTGAATTTCAGTGATGGAAGCAAGAAAAGACCCATCATTAGAGGCCACCTATACATCTTTAAGCCCCTGCCACTCCGGCCTTGGAAAATTAACCATACTTCTCTAATTAACCAGCTGATGGTATTTCATTCTTTATTCCATGCACCGCTTTCTACACTTTCCTTTTAGCACCTTTTTAAAAGTGATATGATTCTTGAATAGCATCACAGACCCTGCTAGAGTGATTTCTCTAGATTTGTATGGGCAATTGGATGTGTATAGCCCAGTTGCATACTGCCTGGTGCAATGTTCAAAAGGTGTCCTAAATGCCAAGAGTCTCAAGTTTTGGTAAAAGAAACCTTCACTGCAAGGTACCTAACATATCTTTTCCATTTTGTTTCTGGTATTTGCTTCTGGATAAACTATAACTACCTTTTCTTATCATCAGGGCAATGGGAGATGTTACTGTTTATTTTTGACTTTCAATCTTCTGGAGAACTAAAACATCCAATGCTAAGGCTCCCTTCATTAAGATATAAAACTAAATAGAGCAGTCTTGTATATATTACTGTTATTCCATTTTTGTGCTTTAAATATCAAGTATATAAAAGTCACTTATAGCTCCAGGGTAAATATATGAAACCAATAAAGGAGAGAAGGCCTACATTCTCTACTCGGATTATAGCACCTCAAGACACAGGCATGGTGGATGACAGCTTGAAGACTACCCTCATTTTTCCACACAGAGCTGAGTTGCAGCCACTAATCAGTAAAGGAAAGGATCAGAAGAAAAGGGGGAAGCAGGAAGTAAAGTGTGTGCTGTTGGCTCTGTATCCCAAGAGGAATCCTCCTGATACAGGGTGATCTTTGCACTAGCTTTAGGACTGCTCTGTGCAACACACAACAGCACAACAGAACATCAGGCATATATTTACCAGGTGCAGTGATTTTGCCTCTTCAGGGGCAGTGTTTTTTTTCCTTCCCCTCCATTTTATATCTAAAAAAATCAAGTTTTCCTCTTGTTACACTGGGACAGAGGATATACATTTCCCTGGAGAGCAGATAACACAGTAAGATTAGGAATTTGGGGTCTTCTACAGTGTACAAACAGGATCAGAACTTTAAATGATGCAAAATGAGCAAAGCATCCATGAAACCACACAAAGACATTTTGTCTGTTAATAGAAAAGTAAATTTAGCAACTGATTCTGTTTTCTTCTTTCTTCTAAAAAGCTGAAGTGTGATTTTACCATTTTGGCATGAAGTCCATTTGTAAAAGTAGATTTCTTTTTAAATGCATTCTGATTTTGCTAGATATGTTCTCAGTACATCAGATGCTAAATGAACAAATGTTATTATCCAATATGTTATTAAGCTCATCTTTCAGGAGTGAGAGGAAAAGGGAGCCTGGCTGCAGGGCTGTAAGATGCACTCATATAAAAATTGCTTTATTCATGTCTTTCATCTTCCTACCTCAAGGAAGGAAGTCTTTGTAAAAATGGCTTCCATCATACCTCCCATCTGCATCCTGCTTTGGTACCCTAGAGACTTGACTGCCAGCTACTCACAGCCTTTTCAGGAGAGAGAATGTGTACTGAGATATGATCGCACAGTTCCTCATGATAAGTTTGATCTTTGTCATTCACCTGATGTACTAGTACCAGGCTAAGCAATCAAGTATCTGCATCAAAAAATCCTATTAAAGGTATTGTGAAGATCAAATCAAAAACTTTGGGGAAAGAATGAAGAACACATGCACTACATGAAGCTACTTTTAATTTATTTTTTTCAAAACTAGCTATAAAGACATTTAAAATCAGACTCCATTACAATGTAGAAACACACAAGAACTCCTGAAAAAACAGTGAAACAATTAAAATAAGTATGATTGCTTTCCTCATGTACACGTTCCCATGTACAGCAGATTCCCTTGTTTGAATTTGAATATTTGCTGCTTTGGATAATAAACTATTCATCTTATGTGACGCTGACGATGTTGAAAAACTGGCTAATGAAATTCAAAATGACATCTTTCCAGAGAACTGAAATAGAATGAGATTAATTACAAGTATTCAGCTATGAGATCTCAGATTCAACAGCTTTCTTTTGTACTATTCTTAACGCCCACTTCCTGTCATTGCTGGTTTTGCTACTTTTCTGTGCTTCTAGGCATGACTCATTGCTGCTTGCAAATCTGAAGCATTTAATTTTAGATAATATTTCTCTTCTGGGAATCCGTCATAAATGACTATAAAAAATTACAATCTTCTAAGCAAAAGTGTCACCTCCCTTCAGAAATGTTGGGCCAGATTCTCCATGCACTTATCCATGTATTATTCCATTTCTTTCTGAAGAGTTAGTCTCAATTTACATCAGCCTCAGTGAAGAATCAATTCCATAATCTTAAGGGTTATGGAAGAACACCACTTAGCCAGTAAGAATGGATTCAATCTACTTTTTTGTGCTATAGTATTGCTGTTTTGCTATTTTAAATGCTATTTTGAGGGAATTTGCAACTTCTACAAGAGAAATGTTCTTGATTAAGAACTAGTAAATCACAGACCAAAGAGATAATAAAGGAGTTTTACCATTTGATCTCATCAACATGTATAAGTATCTGAAGGGGGAGTGTCAAGAGGATGGGGCCAGGCTCTTCTCCGTGGTGCCCAGCAACAGGACAGGAGGCAACGGGCAGAAACTGGACCACAGGAAGTTCCACCTAAACCTGAGAAAAAACTTCTTCACTGTGAGAGTGACAGAGCATTGGAATAGGTTGCCCAGAGAGGTTGCGGAGTCTCCTTCCCTGGAGTTATTCAAAACCCGTCTGGATGTGATCCTGGGCAATGTGCTCTAGAGGACCCTGCTTGAGCAGGGGGGTTGGACTAGATGATCTCCAGAGGTCCCTTCCAACCTAAACGATTCTGTGATTTTAAAAGCAGAAGAAAGTAGAAGAAAGCTTTTAAAAATGGTTTAAATGTACTGGGTTGAATCATCCAACTATATTTGAGTATTTGTCTTGTCCATCCTAATGATCACAAGCAAAGGTGGCAGGAAGCCTGCATGGATGAACAAGGAGGGCCTGACAAAAGTCAGACATAAAAAGGAAGCATCCAGGAGGAGGAATCAGGCAGAAGTGACATGAGTGGAATATAGACACACTGTCTGAGGGTGCAGGGATGGGGTTAGGAAAGCCAAAGGCCACCTGGAGTTGAATCTGGTGAGGGACACTAAGGGCAAAAAGAAAGGTTTCTACAGGTATGTCAGTGACAAAAGGAAGACTAGAGAAAGTGTGGGCCTGAACGCCTTTTTCACCTCAGTCTTTACTGATAAGATGGGCCTTCAGCATTCCCAGCTCCCTGACAGTAGTGGGAAAGTCCAGGGCAAGCTAGACTTACCCTCAGTGGAGGAGGATCAGCTTAGGGAATATTTAAATAAATTGGACAATACAGAAGTCCATTAGCCCTTATGGGATGCACCCATGAGCGCTACAGGAGCTGGCTGATGACATTGCAAGGCTACTCTCAAATATCTTTGAGAGGTCATGGTGACTGGGAGAGGTTCCCGAGGACTGGAAGAAAGCAAATGTCACTCCTGTCTTCAGGAAGGAGGATTCAGGGACCGCAGGGTGGTCAGCGTCACCTCAGTCCCTCCCAGGGACCTGGGAGGGTGCTGGATCCATCACCTGGGAGGGTGATAGATCAAATAATCCAGGAAACCATTTCCAAACATACGAAGGACAAGAACACGATTTAGAGTAGTCGGGATGAATGTATGAAGGGGAAATCATAACTGACCAACCTGCTAGCCTTCCACAACAAGATGACTAGCTTGGTGGATGTGGGGAAAGCAGTGGAAGTTGTTTATCTTGACTTTAGTAAGGCTTTTAACATATCTCCCATAACATCCTCATTGACCTACTGATGAGGTACAGACTAGATAAATGGACAGGGAGGAGGACTGAAAACTTGCTGAACTGCTGGGCTTAAAGAGCTGCAATCAGCAGAATGAGGTTCAGTTTGCAGGCCCCTGCAGCAACAGTGTGCCCCAGGGGTCAATACTGGGTCCAGTACTATTTAACATCTTCATTGATAACCTAGGTGATGGGAAAGAGTGCACCCTCAGCAACCTTGTAGATGGTACAAAACAGGGAGAAGTAAGATGGTTGCGCTGCCATTCAGAGGGACCTTGAGAGGCTGTAGAAACGGGCAGACAGTAACTTCACGAAGTTCAGCAATAGGAAATAAAAAGTCCTACACCTGGGGAAGAATAACCCCATGCACCAGTACAGGCTGGGTGCTGACTGGCTGGAAAGCAGCTTTGCAGAAAAGGACCTGGCAGTCCTGGTGGACATCACGTTGACCATGGGCCAGCAACGTGCCCTCATGGAAAAGAAGGCCAGCAGTATCCTGGGCTGCATTAGGAAAAGTATTGCCAGCAGGTCACGGTGACTATTCCCCCCTACCTATCACCAGTGAGACCTCATCTAGAGTACTGTGTCCAGTTCTGGGCTTCCCAGCACATGAAAGCCATGGCTATAGCGGAGCCAGTCCAGTGAAGGGCCACAGAGACGATTAAGGGACTAGAGTATCTCTCATATGAGGAGAGGCTGAGACTGTTTAGCCTAGAGAAGGGAAAGGCTCGGGGGAAACCTTATCAATGTGTATAAATACCTGATGGGAGGCTGTAAAGAAGATGGAGCTAGACTCTTTTCTGTGGTATTCAGTGAATGGACAAGAAGCAATAGGCACAAATTGAACTGCAAGAAATTCCATTAAAATACAATAAAAAACTTTTTTATGGTGAGGGGGGTCAAGCACTGGAACAGGTTACCCAGAAAGGCTGTAGAGTCTCCATCTTTGGAGATATTCAAAACCTGACTGGACAGTCCTGAGGCACCTGCTCTAGTTACCCTGCTTTGAGCAGGAGGTCGGACTAGATGATCTCTAGAGGTCCCTTCCAGGTATTTAATGTGATTGTGTGAAACATTCTGACCAACTGACCGTATTCCGTTAGGATGATTGGCTGGAACAGTCGGCTCAGACAAGAAAAACTCATAAGAACAGATGAAGTACTCCTCACGTCTGATGCAAAAAAGTTGTTGTTGGGTTTTTTTTGGTTTGTTTGTTTGTTTTTAAATTACAAAATGAATTGGTTACCCTCGGCTGTACTGTGCTGCTTAGGTTAATTTTCCAAAAAGGAAGAAAGGTGGTGAGGAACATAACAGTTATCAAATATCCAGTTTTGAAAATGCATGATGCAATTTAACTTTCTGCTTCCTACATTATTAAGTATCTTTAGCATCCTCCCTGAAAGATCAGACAAGCCTGCCCTACTCTTTTGAACTCCTGCAGTATCCAGGGACCACGTAACAGCAGAAGATGTCAGCATGCAACCTCTCACTTTCTCTTTGTGATTGCTCTGCAAGAATTCATCCCTGCATTTCCTACTAGCCTCGCCTCAAGTGTTCTAACAACGCAAAAGGGAAGAAATACACGACCCGATTCTACACGTACACTGTGTCAGTATTGAAGTGAGGCTGGCACAGATGCAGCTGCTAAGTTAATACATGGGCACATATCTGATCTCCTGTGAACATGCCGAACAAGGAACCATTCTTTGCCAACCTGACGATGTGTGCCTACCAAAACGGTACAACCCCCAGCTAGGGTACATAGATGTTAACTGCCATTCATATAATACTCTCAATGGTAGTATCATTATGTCTCCGAGTAGAGGACAGGAGGTTTGATTTGAGCATGCTAAACCTTATTTCAAATTTCTTCCCTAAGCAACATCAATTCCATGCTGGGTTGGCAGCTCTGTACACAGGGGGCTTGCATGTCATTCGACTGCTTATGAACTTCAGCAAAACTGTCTGAGAACACTGAAAAGATGTGCTTGATCACCAGAATGTAAGCATGGCACTGCTTGTATAAAACACAGTCTCAAGAAGATAAACTGGAATGAGGGTGCAATAGTGCCTCAATGGAAGTTTTTCTATCAAGTCTTCCTCCTGAGCTGAATCAAAACTGTATTTAGTTAAACGTGAGAATTTCTTTTTAACTTCTTCAGTTGAATTACTGTTTTACATGGTTTACATCCCCCAGTGCCCTAGATAAATCCTAACCTGAAGGCATCAACATAGGAGTACCAATCTGAGAAGTAACTTACTACTTTATACATCTGGCTTTAGCAAAATACATAAGCAGATCCTTAGTCCCTTCTGATTCAGTTGCAATGAAAATTAAAAATCCACTATCTTGCACTGTATAGTCATTGTACCATTCAGATCAAGGCTGACATTCTCTACAAGTATTTAAATAAATAAATAAAAGTTTATTTGCATAGTCTCGTTAACCAGGACTCACCCACAGCTCCCCCTATGTTCTTTTCTCCTTTTCTTTAGAGGATGACATTATTACCCGCTCTTTCCTTCAAATCAGTTTAGTGTGCTCTGTAAAGCCAGTTAGCTGCAGCAGGTAAGATGTTCAATCAGTTCTGAAAGTGTCAATACTGTACTTGGTCATCAGCCAGGAAAAAATCTAGGGAAAATGATGGGAAAAAATATCTTCTCTTTGCTAGTTATGGAGTTACCGATGGTACAGAAGGATATTTAGCAATAAGTAGCTTGAGAGTTGTGAGAAGATCAGTGAGGACGTAAGATTTAGACTTGCATTTTGTACTACCTTGCTGCTCTAACACGAACATCTGAAGAGTGTTACCAGACAGCTAAACACAGATGTACCTCTAGTGCTAGATATCAGCAAGCCAGCGGCAGCAAAGCTGTAGTAACATAGGCTTTCATGTGGGCTAACTGCCAGAATATCTCCATAGGCCAGGGTGCGTGCTCTAACCAACAGAGAATGCTGAAACCTCCATTTTTCTCCACCAGTAAAGGCTAGATTAAACGTATAAAAGAGATGGCTACTTAGTCTACAAATAAAGTTATTTTGCTCAGTAGTCAGGCCCACTAAAGGCAAACTCAGGTCCGCTCGAAGCGTCTTTGCAGCCTAATGGGAATCTTTCCATTGATTCCAGCAAGAGCTGAATAATAAACATTGCACCAGAGATGTGCAAGGCAGGCTTATTGTGCAATATGTTCATAACATTGACATTAAACTGAGCTGCAATGGGCCATGAGTCATGAACTTCCTGATACAACAGTCTGAAGACAAAAAACATTATACACATATTGAGAAGGAGACAGAGAGAGATAAGAATGTTATGCAGAATAACCAAAAGTAAGATTTCTCCAGAAGCTGCAGAAACCAGAATGTTATCCAGCCACAATTGTATTCAAGGGTCTGAAAGCAGGGAAATCTTAAAGACTCAGTAAATCCAAAATGCAGGAGTAGCCCACTCAGCCATCTCTACCACACTTCCACAGTTATGTCATCTGACTATTCTCAGGTGATGAAATGACAGCCTCATAGAAACCTCTTCATATGCAATAGGTCAGAATAAAACCCGTAAATACAGCTTAATATAGGTTTAATATTCTAATGGACACACCCAAGTACAGCTCTAACAACTCCTGAACCACAGATTCATACATGTAACCATTAAATAGAATCACTTTTAGCGACCAGAATCCAAATAAGGCTAACTCTGACTCTGAATTTTTTTTTTTTTTTTTTATTATTTCAGGGCTTGACTGAACCCATAATCCCAGCATCCATGAATGACATCCTTTTGTCAGCTGGAACAGGAGCTGAATCTTAGCTTTTATAATTCTTTCAAAAGACAGTTGTATCAGCACGCAGTGTGGGCTGGCTACTTCCTAAGGCATGGGGAGCTGAGAGCCAAGTACAATGACCTGACCATTAGGGCAGTGGCCTCACCAGCCCCACTGCACCTGAGTGAAGCAAGCAAGGCAGGGGATGATCTCCACATTCAGCCAAGGATCCAGATCATCAAGCAAGTTCACAGTGCTGAGGCAGGTCCAAGGTCAAGCCAGGAAGTCAGTCCACAGATCATGGTCAGCATAAGGCCCCATGATTGCTAGGCAGGTCCATGGTAACAAGGCAGGGCCAAGGTCAAGCCAGGAAGTCAGTCAGCCTGTGGGTCAGGATCAGCTAGGTCTGTGGCTGGGCAGGGGCACCACCATGGCAGAGCTGGAGACTGGCACTGCTACAGCATTGCTAGGGCAGGGACTTATGGCCCGAGGCTGAGCTCAAATGAGCTCCTGGGCCCACGTGCAGGGGGTGTGGGTGGGAGTCCCAGGTGAGGCTGGGCAGGGTCATCAAGGCCTATTAGCATACTCAGGGCCCTAACAAGTTAGGTGTATGTTTTTTGATCAGCAACGACCAATTCAAAGATTCACAACACAGACTTTGCATGTAATAAGCACAGATTAATGTTTGCTAGAAATTTCTAGTCAAAGGGCCAAGAATAAGTATGGCCACACTAGGGAACAAAAAAAGTACTACTAGTATCAATTTAATCTTGATATAAAGATGAGAGATTTGGGACCACCTCTGTGGCTATCATTAGCTAGCTCAGGAAGTTAAGACCTAAGTCATGTTTTACAAAGAAAGGTTGTGTTCTCTTTTGCCTATAAAACATTCTTACCTGCTAAGTATGACAGAATTGCACGTTTTACAATAAATGCCTTTGTTATATGCATACAGGTATTTCTTAAATCTGTATATTTATCTTTCACTGCTTCAACTGCCAAACCTATAAATGCTCCATAAAATTATGGCCCTGCTGAAGTCAATAAGGGTTATTGTTATTCCCTTTGTTAAACTTAGGTTTTCCGTTTTTCACTACTCAATATTTTACTGGAAATCACCAGATAAAACAGGTAAAACTAACTACATTGACATCTGGCTCAGAGTTTCATTAAAATACTGTTAAAATATTAGATAGATGGATTAACTGAGAGAAAACATTACCCCATATAAATTAACCCTACAACTATAATGAAAGCCCTCTTTCACATATGCTACTATAAAGCCTTTGTTAATAAGAATTTCACTTCTTGGATACTCAAAATGAAATATTATTCATTGCCATATGGCTCATATTAAATACAAGGAAACAAACACCACAGTAATTCTTTGACATTTTAATGACCACAGAGCAGCTCCTACTAGAAGCTGTTCTACTGGCTAATTACACTCCCTCTTAAAAACATGAACTTTGTTTCTAGCCTAGTTTCAGCTCCTGTCTTTTTGGTGTTAATTTTGAGTTAAAATCTCAGTGTTGGGAGAAGTTATTTGCATTATTGTATTATTGGTTGCCTTTATAGACCTGATCCGAGGTGAAGGTCCCTTAGGCATTGTATAATTGGGACTATAAAAGAAAGTTCTTGAATAAGTTAGTTTAATTGATTACCCAAGACAGAAAGAGAGAAGTACTGAAAATGAATGGAGATCAGAAAACTTCCAGTTTTGCATAAGGGGTTTTCTGCTTTAGGGGCACATGTTCTTATAGAAACCAGAAAGAAAAAATTGGTCCACACAGAGAAGAAAAGCATAGTAATTCAAGCTCATGTGAAAATTGATGCATGAGATAAGAACAGTGACACCACTGGATTGCTCCTACACTGATATCAGAGTACTACTATATGATCTCCAGAGGTCCCTTCCAACCTCAACCATTCTGTGATTCTTCTTATACAAGAAAAGATGTCCTGCATTATGAGGAAAAAACACAAAACAATGTTATGATCTAATAAAAAAAAACCCTCCTGAGATCATTGCAATATTGCCACTTTCTCTCACAGACAGTCCCATATTCTGTGGAAGAAAAATAATAAACCTCGGTGCATGGACAGACTGAGCTTGTGCATCACAGAGATAAGGAAGCATTGCTATAGGTATGAGAAATGGAATACCACTAAACAGTTCTTACAATACAGCTTACTAAAAGAAACTATTTTTAACTCCCTAGGTGATCTCACATAAATCTTTGGAAGGAAGACAGATTCCAAGAGAGAAAATAACCTATATTCAGTAATTCATAGCCATGCAAGCAGAATGATTTTCCTAAATAATAGTGTGAAGAAAATAAGGGGTAGATGCTACATCAGTCTGACAGTGATGAAGGCAGCTGCACAGACACATGACTGGGACCGCTAACAGCTGGAGCCCATGTAACATACCAGCAATTCTAACAGGGACATCTATCCTCATCCTTCTCTGTACCCATACATTCACTGATAAGTATGTATACTCCCTGCAAGGAGATGATTTTTACATTTTTTTCCATAAAAATCTTGCATTATTTTTAAATAAAACCAAGGGAAACATAAAAGATTACATCTTAGCTTCAGAAAGCTACGGACAAGACAAGCATATACCTCCAAAGGAACACAATTACTTTCAGACACTGGACTTGTACTGCATGGAATATTAGTTAACTAGAGATGATAGAGTGAATGCACATTAAAAATCCAAGGTAGGTAAGAAATAGGCTAAATGAAATACAATAATTAGTACTGAAAGGGGAACTACTCGGATGGAGGAGACATTTTCAAAAAGAGTTCTTTAAGGATCCATTTTAGAGTGAGTTTTGCCGTACTGTTTTCATTGATGACTCAGATACACAATTTACATGTAGTTATTAATGTTTGCTGATGTTAAAAATTGGGAAGCAGCATCAGCCTGGACAAGGACCAGAATGTCATACACAAAGAGCCGTATGACTTTGAGGATTGAAGTAACAGAAATTGGGTTAAATGTTAATATTACAAAATACATGGTTATGCATTTGAGGGCTGCTATGAAATACAGACAGTGAGAAGCAATACAGAAAAAGTGTATGTGAGTAGAGGCCATCACAGGATACCCAAGACACCCACTTGATACTATCAACTGTGAAAAAGGCAAGTGAAATCCCATGATGCATCAGGAAGTTATTTCCAGCAAAGGCAAGGAAGTACTAATGCCATCACATCAAGCATTTTTGATGTTCCAGCAGGAATACAGTCGACGCTTCCAGACATCTATGTTCAAAAAAGATAGTCACACTGAATCAGGTGCAGAGAAGTCTCCTGGGATAATCAAGAGAACGGAAAGATTCCCTTTCTGTCGAGGGGAGGCTTAAAGAGACTGGCTTGCTAACCCTGGGAAAAAGAAAGTTATGTCTATATGACTGCACATCAGAAAGCTGAACATCAGCAGGGAGAAGATCTCCTTATGCTAAATGACAATATTGGCACAAGAGCAAATGGATCCATACTGGCCACAGATAAATTTAGGCCAGAATTAGGAAGAGATTTTTAGTCTAATCAGTAAAGCAAGTTTCTGGAAGAGCCTTTCAAAAAAGAGTAGCTGCAAGAAACTGGACTCACTAGAAATCGGGTCTTAAACTGTTTATGAAAGGGGATTCTATAATATGATTTCCTACAACAGTAGGGGGCTAGACTTAGTGACCCAGAGATCATTTCAGTCCTATTTCCTATATTCACCTTTAATAATCCAACATTTTAACCCTCATACGCTTACACTTTATAAAAGAAATTAAAAACTAAACTTAGCAATATAGTAGGGGCAGCCATGAAGAAAAGGGCTGTGCAGCTCCTGCAGCTTCACTTGATTGCGTAACTGAGGAGAAGGGGCAAAATCCTCTTTGTTCAGATTCTTACTAGTCCACATGTAGCACTCATTTTTTCCCTACCAAAGCAAAAAGTCTGAACTTGCTTTCCAGTCACCTTATTGAAAATATATACTTATATTTTTTCAGTCGATCACTGTTTTCTATAGCTAGGTCACACGGGACAAAAGTAAAGCATCAGTCCCTGTCTGCGGCAGGAGTGGAAGATACAGGCAGTGCTTGGTGTCTATACCTGTCTGGAAGAAGCAAATAGCCACTGCTGTAATCTAAATCACTTTGTATGTTCAGGCATCTTCTCTCCATCGTAACACAAACTGTGACTAACTATATCAAAGGCTTTAAATAGTTAATGTAAAGCAAAGAAAAGGCAAGAATAATAGGACATCAATCCTGCAACACTGCTTTCAGACCCTACTGCTCTCCTTCTCTTTAGGCACATAACTAATTAACCATAATAGCAACTAAGAAAACTGATGCTTCTCTGGAAAAAAAGATCAGATTTTGAAGCTTAACCAGTTTTGAAACATTTCAGTAATTTAGAATCTAGTATCTATGCATAGATACACATACGGGATGTAAATGTCCCTAAGCATAAACACAGAAAGATAAGAATGAAGAATGTACCTATAAAAAACACATATGTCCACGGTTACTGTAGACATACCCTATCAAATAGGAAAGGTGCTGTGTGAGACATTCATGTGTGTATAAAACAACAGTTAATTTTCTGCCAGAATTATTTATTGTTTAACTTGTGAGTAGAAGTGTGAGCAAAACAGAAGAAAACTAATAGAGGATCTTTTAGAACTACTTGCTGTAATAAAGGTTGTGTTTTGTATTGTTCCTCCCCAAATACTGCCATTTTTCTGTGTTAACTGGAAAGCCTTCACAATTCTGTGACAAGCAGGTATCTTCTATGGTTAAATAATGAAAAATAACCTCAGGAAGACAGTTAAACGTTTATAAATATAACAAAATAACTCAGAAAGGTTAGGAAAATTTATATGGAAAGCCAGGAAAAAAACAAACAAAATAGCCTTGATATAGCTTAAATTCATTAAATGTAAGGAGTTTGCTCATCTAGAAAGCTGTTAAATCAATCATTGCCTAAACAAAAATGTCATTTCAAAGACCCAAGGAAGTCCCATAATGCTGGAAATTAATAGTTACAGAAGGGAAACACAGACAAATAATATGCAAGAATCCATCAGAAAGCAAAAGGCTGTTCTTATAGCACATTACATAGTATATTTTCAACTAGACAAAACAAACAGCATGTATTTAAATTCAAACTCAGCAAATCATTGGAGGAGGGAAAATTGTTGTTTCAGATCAAATGGTTCAGATTCTCTGCAATACTGTTTATGATTCCTTCAGACTATTAATATTGCACACCTCAGCACTTGTTTCCTTTAAAGGGAAATTAAATCAGAAATACTATCATGACTGTTTTAACAGTTTGGCAGATGGAATTAGATGGAGTTACAATATTGTCTGTATAAATTCAACATCAGCAAAATAATTTCTTTCTTTCTTTAAAAATTATCTTCTTGCTAATAGCTAAGAAGAAGATACCGAAATATTATTAACTGAAATAAAAACACCAGTCTATGAACAACTAGGGGAAGTCATAAGTGAGGCTTTCTAAAGGGACCCTAAGAAAAAAGGGGTCTGAAGATTAGTAAAAGAGTTTTGAAGAAAAGAGACTGTTATAAAAATAAAAGAAAATCTTGGACATAAAACAGTTTACCACCATTGCAATACTGAGAGCAGAATTTTACAGCTGCTTGAGTAGATCAGTTTTTACATAATGATTTAAAATACTTTTGATAGCACTGTTATTAGCAAGGCTCTTTCCTTAAAAAAAAAAAACAGACAAAAAAAACTTCAAAATGTTACCCAAATAATTCACTTTTTCCATTAAAAAAAATGGAAAGGCAACTTCAGTTCTTTTTTTGACAGAAATTAATAATTTACCCCTTGTGCATTCTTGACAGGATGCAGTGTGTATGTAAGCCCAAAAGAATTTCATGCAGTGGAGGAACTATTCAAGGAGACTGGTTATCAAGGCCTGCAGATTCATATGGGTTGAGGTTCTTGAAGTCATGCACTGAAATTGCTCGAACATCTTTCTAAAGAACGGAGAAGTCATGTTGTGATTAAAATAAATAGATCAGGGTTGACATTTCTGTGTTCAGGTGACAACTCTGATTTCTTAACAAATTTTCCTTTTTCCTTACCACTTCCCTTGCTAGTCCCCAAATATCTACAGAATAGTTACTCTTACTTTGAAATTAATAACTAAGTTTGGTGCCAAAGAAGAATCTTTCCTCCTTATGATTTAGTTCAAATTGCAGGGCTGGAATTCATGGACTCTACACACCAAAAATAGTTATTTGTAAAAGACCATAGTATTATCTTTCTTTTTTGCCACTTGGTAGCATAAAAGTGGGAAAAGCTGGAGAAAGACAAAAAGAGCATTCATTCAGTTCACGGCATAGAAAGTTTACATCAGAAATGCTATCCTGACAACAACAGTCCAGCAAGATAACTGAATAAGAACGTTGTCATTTGCAAGGTCTCCCCAGCATCTTTTACAATATTTACCAAAGGAAATAAACCATTTTTTTCAACATCCTGAAAGAAGGAACGAAAAGGAGGATGGAATCAGTCTATTTTCTATGTATTGCCATAATATTTTTACAAATACAATTATTTCAATCTGACCTTTATTCATGAAAATAAAAAATCAGTTATTTGAGGAAAATGTTTTCTTACATATAATCTGTTAAGGTGCAGAATACATTTTTAGGAATCTAAATATGATTTCACCTTTATGGTTCTGTCTATACCATGGGACCTCAGAGCATATTTACTTCCTGGGTACAGGTGCATGTATCCAGGTTCCACATCAGGATATGTATTATTCCTTATACATGCCTTGTTTTCAAAGAGAAGGAAACTTAGTACATAGTCTGGAGGGCAGTCACAGCATGCTCCAGCTAGGTCCCCCGTCTAAGCACCATAGTGCTAATTATAATTAACCTAGCCTTCAGATAGTCTGACTTGGGGAGCATTGCCTAATCATGGAAAAGTAAGAAGAAACAGTTTTCATGCTATTGCAATGTGTTGGCTTATTAAAGTGGCACTTCTTACTCAGAAAGAGGAAAGATGCTTTCACTGGCTGGAGCAAATGCACAGTGATAGGTAATGCTAAAAGGTTTTCACTCATGTGGTATGGAAGTGAACATGGAGCACTCTCTTGTAACTGTCTTTGTATTGCAATATAAAAGGAATGCCACCATTTTTGTCATACAGTGAAAAGACTGAAAGCACAGAAGGCCGAAAATGTCCCCTCTCTGAGTAAAATAATCCTTATACAGATATACCAATAAACTGAATGCTTAGAACTGGTGGTTTTGTAGCAGCTACTATTATTATGAGAATCTAAAAAGAGCTCTTGATTGGTATAAACAGAGATGCTGAGACCTAGGATTTAGATTGAGAAACCCAAGGATATATGAAGAGCCAGGCATGCTACGATTCATTGTAGCAGAGGGGAATGGTGATAGAGTGGCAAAAATACGTTATCAACAGACCCAGAAAGGCCTAATTTCATAGGCTGCTTTTAGGTGATCAGATATAAATTGGCAAAGGTCATTTAGTCAGAGAGTCAAAGGCATTCAGACATGACGCTAATCAAATAATTTCTTTTACATACTGTTAGGCACAGATTCTGATTTACAGACAGAAACGGCCATTTACTGTCACATAGATCTCGACACAGTAAAAATAACCAGGTACGACAGGAATTGAGAAAAGAGAAAGATGAGAAGCTGTAGATTATATGAAGTTAATCCAGAAAATGCAATTTTACCTACTGTTACTATAACACAGATTCTCATCATACTTTTAACCCTGCATGACATTCATTTCTCAGTTGGCATGTGCTAGCTGTGTTGCAACTGTCCATCAGTTGCAGATTAGCTCTGCATCAAAAGAGGATTTGACTGCTAGAGTACAAGATAAGTGTTAGGCAAGACAGTTTTCAGTAGGACTTGAGTCAACATTTATTTCTACAATTTGGAAGAGTTAAAAACTAACTCAGAGTAGTATAGGCTGCAACAGAAGGATCTATTTCATTCTACCTTTGGGGAAGTATTTAGGTTAGCGATCTTCATCAATGCCCCAGACCTCATCTAAGTCTCAGAATACTCATGCCTCAAATAACAAAATATCAAAGCCTCTAACTACATTACTAGCAAATTCCACTGCCAGTATCTACTTCAGTATCTAACTTAATAAATCTTAAGTTATTACTGCAGAAAGAACAAAACTGACAATGGTATAATCTTTCATCTACGCATCCTAATTCAGAGCTGAACTAGTTGTCCGTATGTGGCTTAGGAAGAGCTAGCCCTTGTGAGATGAGTCTTGTGCTGATCTAAATTTCCAGAAAGAAAATATATTTCAAAACTCAAAGTCACAACTTTTCCTAGTTACCTTTCCTATTGATAGAAAGTTTAACAAATATGGAGTAAACTGTTTTACTCCTTGAGACATGAGCCTCCAGGATGAACTGCTGCGGAATAAATGGAGTTTCATCACTGCAGTATCTAACTCCACGAGCCAACAGGACACCTCATTCTCTCTAGAGCTCTGTTCACCAGAACCTCAAAGAAGGAGTTTTAAAATTATTGGTTAACCAGAATGAAATATGGATTTATCCAAATGCTACTTAGTTAGGATATGCCACCAGAGACCCTTGTGAAATTGTACAAATCTTACAAATCTGACCAAGTGCATCTTTTGCCAGACAGAAGTAAACAAAACGATTCGCTCTACACAATGCAAATACTGATATAAAAAACAGGCACACAAACTTTCTGACAACAATCAGCTCTGAGAACATGCAGTAGAGTATTGCGTACCCTGTCTATCATACTCTTTTGTTAAAAATACTATAAAGATAACACAAGTAAAATAAAGTCTTGATCTCTGCAAGCCAGTAGCTGACTACTTACCATAAACTGACAGACTATAGTCCACGTTTCACCAGTGTGGGAAGCATTTTATGTAGTTCCTCTTTCCTGTTACTCAAATTGTCCTGTCCTGTTTTATGCAGAAGTATCACAACTGATTATTTAAGGGGTACAGTTAAATTATACGTTTTCTTCAGTCTGTCATAACATTTTGAAAAAATAATTATGGTTTGCAAACAGATATGAAATTGTATCCAGATCATCTTTGTACGTGGTGCTTTTTTGGAAAGCAAACTGTAAGGATATCCCTGCTGTTTTTTTAAAACAATTTTTTGAAGGCAAAAAAAACCCCAATTGTGGATATATATAGAAGAACAACTTTTCATAGGGGCAGAGTCTCCTTTAGGCATGCAAAATAATGCAGAATCTGTGGTAGAAATAGGAGCACGTGATTCCATGGTAATGTTTCAGTCACAAAACTATTGTGAGTAACTACCCTGCTCATGTTAGTGAAATTACACGGCAGTTAAAAATCACTCACTAGCTATATCTGTTTTGGGGGACACTGACCTCACTGCTGGACCATTAGCACAATTTATACAACACACACAGGTACTTTTCCTCATTCAGACAACAAAGCAGTCTGTTAAACAATTTCTTAACCTAATGCAACCATCCATTCTCATACCCAACCCTTTGATATTCAGCAATTAATCTATCTGTACTGAACTGCTATTTTAAAGGCTCTGATAAGAGTAATAAGATACCACCTCATAAAATCTAGCAGCAGTTTTTTGCCCCATGGGGCATGTATTTGAAGAAGGATAGCACAAAATAGCCTCTAAACTTTTCTTGAAGTAAGGGCCAAGCAGCAGGAACCTCAATCATCTCCAGGTAAAGTCAGAGGTTAAATTTCAGTTTGACTCCATACTTAGCCAGGGATCTTACAGATACCTCAGATACCCACTTAGAGCAACCTGTGCTCTTCAGAGAGACAAAAACATCCATACACAGACCTCTACTTGCAGAAAAGAAAGGTAACTAAGCTGACTTTGTGCTAGCAGCCCTACCTTCTACCCAGCCTTCACACAGGTTGTTTCATGGATCAGTTTTCTTGCACAGTAAAATTATCCAGGGAAGTTAACACAGATCTTTTCCTCACCCTGTCCCAGCACCTGTGCTAGCCCATCCTCTGGTCTAGTTTTCTTCCGTTGGTACAGTAGTTTTTCACCAAGGTAACACCTGCTTGAAGGAGTGACATTGAAGTAGTCTCACAGAGTACCAGCCACCTGACTAGATCCACTCATGTGCCTCAAGCATGCAGGTATTTGCCCAAAATTGCATAATAAGCATTAGCTTTGCAAACCAAGAAAGGGAGTCCATCCTTTTGAAAGTCTTTTCTTCCATATACCTCTATTTTTAGTATGTTTTCTTCCAAAACACTGTGGTATGTTAATGATAGATTTACGGGGGGGAGCATATAAAAGAGCTACAGTTCCTGCTTAACCCCATTTGCTCTGCACAGATTGATGTGCTCTCCACGTCATATGACAGAGGAGATACTGTGCTGTTCAATAGCACCCTTATTCACATCCTGACTGCATCCAACCCTGATGTATAGCAGTTCTGTGTGAACAGACTGCTTTCATGACAGTTTGGAAACTCAGAAGGCATCAGTTTGAACTGCAATTTCATTTTTAACCATCTTACTAGTAACATCTATAATCTGAGTCACAACCATCTCCAACATGGTGCTAATCACATCTATGTGAAGTGCCAGCGTAAATAAGTGGGCAGTTCTGAAAGGTTACATTATAGACCTTTTACAGCTTTAAAAGTCAAGCCATGACCCTGGAGACATTCAGAGTCCAAGCATGCAGTTAGCAAACAACCTTGGCATTTATTTCTTTTCAGATCCCATCTTCTTGTTACCATATAAAACCACGATGAATTTTGCAAACTCCTCCAAAAACTACAGCAAGGACAGTTGGGCTGCTTGAATTCTGGATTCTTGGATAACCAGAAGAGTATGACTCAGAGGACTCTATAAGCTTTCCAATCATCTATTTCACAAATGTACTTCAAGTACTTTTCAAAAATTTTCAACTACAATCGCATGATTATTTTAGCCCTTTGCACTTAAACTGTGAAATGCTCAAATTAAACAAGACTAATTACCCATACTCTTTTTGTACAGGATGATATTTATCTCAAGTGGTGTAACTGCAGCTTTGGTTACACGTACACTGTGTAATGCAATGTAATACCGAGATAACCCAGGCTAACAGGAAAGAACATGATCATGATAATTACACCGAGAGGGTAGACAAAATGAAAACAAGGAGAACCTGGAGCAAATCTATCTTCCGGAACAAAACCTTCCTTAGCTTCCACACTTGGACTCCTCTAAACAGTTTTACTATAGTTTTTACCACTGAATAAACCAGACTGCCATGCAGTAATTGCTTTTGATGGACAAGAAAAAGTGTTTATATCTCATTATGGGATCCTACTAGAGTAGCTTTCCTTTAACCAACCAATTCCATACTCTTTCGCTAAATAGAAGCCGAAGTCTTCCAAAATAAATGGCTACATGATTACACAGTCCCCAGGGTGTATTACTCTGCCTGGATACTAATTATCCCATCAAAGTTTCCATGACAACTTTCTTTGCTCATGATGGACCCCAAGTAAAGCAGTTCATTTACAGTGACAGGAAATATTTCAGTCCAAAGCTAGTTGTAATGAACTTTCACTTTCCATTTTATCCGATCTACTCTGACAGGATACTCACAAGGGATTCCCAGTTTCTTTGGCCGCATGTTGTATCCTCCACTGAATTAAGATTCCCATGAAGTGTAATACACCTTTCATTTGTGGAGCCATCCAATGAAATCCAAATCTGTTGTCAGGACTGAACAGAAATAGAAAAGGGAGAGAGAAAATAAATGAATCTCATGGAAACAAGATTACCTGCGTTGACTGTAAGTACCAGAGACCATGTCATTTACCTAGTTTTTCCAAAACGCACTTGGATTCATTCACCAGCTGTGCTGCATCCCACTAGAGCCAGAATCACGCAGATGGAAAGAAAAACGATTCGGGAGAAGAATTTCTGAGAAACACAAGGAGTTAGCAATTAGCTACACACTGCTAATTTAATTAATGAAGAATAAAATGATAACACTAATTAATCTTGAGATAATAGATTGATTTAAGAATCACTGATAAGTACCTAATCCTTATTAGTTAGAAATGCTGCCAGCTCATATAATAAGAGGCTCAGTATTTCATTTGCTTTAGAAAAGATGATACTGTATGATATTAATGTTCTTTTTGATTTACAGAAATTTAACTGTTTACCTTCTATTAATATTGTGTGGTTAAATCACCATGTTTTATTTTAAAGAAAAAAATACAAGTAATGTCTTTAACCATTTCATTTCTTAATTTTTCTCCAGATAAAACTTTCCATTTTGGGAACATTTAGGGGTTTGTCTTGTACTACAAAAAACACTTGAGTGTCCACACCATACTATACGTATAGCTCCTGCTAACATTAGTGTAAGTTCTAGAGACAACTGAAGACAGCAACCATCCACTATTGTGCTTTACAAGTGTTTTCATATATATTTGCAATCCGTAATAAGAGAGATCCTGCCTAATTAAAAGTATGTTTCTGATGGCATAGTTGACACGTTCTGGAGTTTTTTGCAAAAACGGCATCAGTTCAAAAATTATTTTACATAGATTGTCAATTGAAGTCTCATGAAAATGCATAGTAGCTGGGGGGGGAGGGTGGAAAAGGAGGAAAAAATATTAGTCACATCACAAAGCAAAACTATCATGGTGAATACCAGACAGAAAACTGAATAGTTAAACAATGGCTTGAAACAAAGTATAAATAGAATTGTATGTAACTCTCTTATTTCTCAAGAGAATGCTCAGCTCTCATGTAATAAACCGAGTAAGGAGCTAGCTGCTCTATGGGCTCAATTCAAAGAAATGCCGAGGGTGAAGAAACTTCTTAGGAACTTCTTTCTTAGGTAATCAGTCCAGTCAGACTCGTTCTTCTCTTTGGAAGTAAAAAATAACCTTGACCTTTTCCTTAACAAAATACACACAGCAGATGCTTTCCTTGGGTTTTCTGAGATGTTATTCCACAATTACATATAAACCCAGTGTCTAACAGAAGTTGGTAGCCCATTTTACTAGCTTAATGCTAAGTGATCAGCTGAAAGTGACAGGAGTTTCCACACGACAGAACAACTAGTCTTGCTAGAACCTCCTAAAAGTACAAGTGCCGACAGTCTCCCTTCTTAGACAATTAAAATAGTTAGTGATCACAGCATAATATGACACTCAAAATACATAAAAAAAATACTTAACACGACACTCTAAGGCATACTAGAATTAATTGTCACTATTCAATTCATCTTTCTGAGATGTCTTATGACATTGCATGGACCTGAACATTTCCCCTGCAAGAAGTGCATGCCTTAATATTTCTGGACCTGGCAGTAACAGCTTTGAAAGCACCTCTTGTGCGTTCCTGCCTACTGAAGTCTCTTTACTTAACTCCTTCAACTGCTTAAACCCTTTCATAACTTGTGTCATATGTCCACAAGACATCTTTGCATACTTTTCGCAGCTCCCATTTTGCTATGAACTTTTGAAATCACTGGTTCGAACCTATTTAAGGTACAAATTATGCCATATAGTTTACCATCCCAGAGAACACCCCTTCCTTGTCTGATCACATTAGCATGTGGATGATGGTCAGGGAAGTAATTTGACGGAAGTCCTTCAGTGAAATACTACAGCAAGCTTACAGAAAGCAATCTTCCTTGTAAGCCATATGGTATTAGCATTTTGAACTTGATCAGAAGGCACTAGGCTTCAGAAGAATATATTTCTTGGACTAGTTATAAAACTGAGTTGCTCTATCTAGATATCACAGAGATCAAGAAGTAATGAAAAATAACTGAACTCACTTTTGAGTTTTTGAAAATAGTAAAAACTGTCCTTGTAAAATGCTGACCTCTGAGTGAGCTATATGTGATGATGAAATAAAGTTAAGAGACACAGCCAACAACCTTGCAAGGACTTTTTCTGATTCATTTTGCTATATACTGCAGTGCAGTTTTATTTTCAAAGTAGTTCATGTACTTTATATTGCTGGAACTACAAACTCTGCTGCAATCTCCAAAATACTATCAGTTTGCTCATAAAGAAATCAGATCCTGAAGGATGTCCAGTACACAGAATTCTTACTGGGTCTACAATTGAGAGCTCCTAGGACCTTCCAGAAGTGCCTTCACAGATCCAAACTTTTCTAGCAAAACAGAATTTCATTTTAGGATGTCTGACATTTCAGCTAAAATTCCAAGGTGTGTGCTGCATCAGCACCTTGAGGGCTTTGCACATGGCCAGTGATAGAAACTGAGCACCTAAAATATACCAATTTGAAGAAATTAGTAAAGTTTAAATGGTGTATTTAGGTGCTTAAACAGACAGATGAACACACAGAGGATTTAGGTTTGAGCCTTTGAACAATTTGAATTAATAAGTGAATATATTTTTAGAATGCATTTGAATTATCCAAGATTTACTCCTCTACTATTAATGCAATGCTGATCCATTTATAGCAGTAAGTGCACAACTAGTGGTGGTTCAACCACAGAGTTTCCACAGTTCCTATTTTCAAAATACATACTCTCTGCTGCTTCTCAGCACCTTTTTCCTTAATTAGTATTTGAATGATAGAATCAATATGAGAAATATTGCTATTCTTCTAAGCCAGCACTCATGCTCTGTAACAAAAAGGAAGAATAGAGTTGCAGTTGTCATGTTATGGAGTATATTTTCTATGATGCATGAAGCATCAGCAATCTAATGAGGTTCCTGCCTAGCTTTCTCCTCTTCTTTTTCAGAGGAAATTATACATCTTTTATCTCTTCTGATATGTGATGAAGGAGAGCAGGTAAGTAGAAAAGACTGGAATAAGAAAGGGAAAAATATGAAAATTAAGTGGGAAAAAAGAAGCTATGGTGAATTACATTGTGGGGTTTTGGGGGCACTACAAACTCCTTGAGCTAATCTAACAACCTAAACAATCTAAAATCTCAAAGCTACAAAGCTTTTTTTTTCCAGTTACATTTGCCAAAACCTGGAACCAGACATGAAGGGGTTAAACGGCCAGGGAGCAGGTACAGCTGCGATCCTGCAACCTACCAGCCAACGCTGATAACTATAAGAGGACACCTACATGAGAGAACAAGTTACAGCAGCTACAGCTTAGCCTGTAGTAAGAAATTGTCTAGCTTTTTCCACTAAGCCCTTTAGATTTAGCTAGTACTACTGGATTTTCTTTGTCCTGCAATGGTGAGAATTTTTCTTTTTTTTTTTTTGTAATCTGCTGGGATGTGTAATTTGATAAGAGGCTTTATTTGCTCCTGCTCTGAAAGGACAGAGAACTTGTCTGACAATAGTTGGTGTGTTTATGCTGTTTGCTTTCTGCTGAGAAAGCAACAACTTCTGCTTTGTAAAGAGAGGTACTAGCTAGGTTGTGTTGAGATGATGCACTACTCTAACTCCTCTATGAAGCAGAGGAGGAAAGAATGCTCTAAACTGTGAGTAAGCTGAGTGGCAAGAACTGTGCTCTCACCCAGTGGCTACACTGTTTCTAACCACATGGGTAGGAACTAGGTTCTTGGTGGTGAAGTTGCAGCCATTTGGCTACAGATACAGCACAAAAATATCTTGAGCACTGAAGCTATCTTGCATACAATGTTCTTAAACTTTTTTGAAAAGATTTGAATACTTGAAAAAGCTAACTATCAAACAGTGTCTCTTTGCTCCATTTGCTTCTTATTCTGTGTCTATGCCAAGAGAACAACGTCCTACAGTTCTTCACCAGTGCAACTTCAGGATCTAGATTCTTTTGCTGCTTTTTACAGGGGCAAAGTTGATGATTAATTTCAAAGACAGGACATTGCCTAATGTCTCTAAAGTGGGAGACTGGCCTCTCTGGATATGGAGACTTATATCTGTGCAATATCCAGGCTGGATTTTTGTGTGTGGTTGTGGTGTTTGGGGGGGGGGGGGGGGCAAAGAGGGCTGTTTGTTTTTAAACACAACTTGACCAGCTGGTACTATCACTAATACTGCCAATTCACCAGCCTCTAGGAATGGTCCTAAAACAGCTCTCAAAACAGAGGCAAACCTTGGCTATTTTTTGCCAACATACTATGAAAAACTGCTCAGAGCTTGTATTCCGTTGGTAATTAAGTTGGTGGCTTAAAGCTGGCGTACTGCTGTGGGTAGCCGCTGAAAAGCGGTTTTGGCGTGCTTACAAAATCCCTAATCTCCAAAAGCTATGGGTGATTTTGCTTGTGGAAAAACAGTACATCCCAAGAAAGAGAAAGCTTAATTTCACAAAAACCTCAACAACAAAGGCTGGCACTACTAAAGACAAAATTCTATTGTGAAAGGGCTATGTAATAGATTTTTGGGGCCATTAACCTACTTTTGCACATATATATTTCAGTTTTGATGTTACAGCTGTCTAAATTGCTTTTCCACATATATACACATATATATTCCACATATATGTCAGCTCAAAAAGCTGTAGGCCCTAGAGGAATGAAGTTACGCGAGGATGCATTGGTTCCTTGAAGCTGAGGAAGTATGCCAGTCTCTTCTTGTTGTGCAAAGGACTGGGCTTTAAGACACACCGTATTTGTAGCTTCCTAGCGGAGTCAGTAGGAATTAGGTCACTGCACTAAAGGCAGATCTAGTCCTGATGTGAAAGGGCTGGCAAGCCCTTCAGGAGATCTGCATCAAGGGTGGAAGCCAGGCTCCATCTCCTCCTACCATTACCCTGATGAGTTGTCTCTCATACTGTGCATAAACCTGCCTTAGACAGCGTCATTGTCTTTGAGTAGGCTACAGACACAGGGAAAGGCTTTAGATCTATCTACTACCCTGTCATAACGTTATAAGCTGCCATAAGCAAGTACCAAGACAAATGAATGGGAAGTGGGGTCACATAAAACAGAGCTGGATGTACTGTCCATGCAACTGATGTTGCGCAATGGCGCAGGGTAGCAAACCCAGGTGAGCATGACACTTAACTGGTTACAGAACTGGAAACAGTAGAGCTGTGTCAGCACAGTGCTGCACCTGAATTAAGAAAGCTAACTTATTAACAAATGGTCTGTGCTGATGCTGCACAGCTGTGGGCACTGAGGCTGTTAGCTAGGAATGGCACTGTGGGAATATGCCAGGTCCTGCGATACTGGCTAGAAGATGCCTAAGGTAGTAGTTTATTGTAACATGGCACAGGAATCCATCTTGTGTGGGAAACAGCCAAGCTGGTCTGAGGGAAGAGCCTCAGATATGAACAGAGGTGCAAAGTCAAGAATACATTTTTAGTGCTATCTTTAAGATTTATGCTAAATCCAGCCTAGAACTCCTGTTCCTTTTAATGTTTTGTGGTTGTCAGGGTACACAGAAAAATGCAAGAATGTTTCCTACAGAAGCTGTTAACTACAATTGGATTGTTCACCCTAAACCATACACTATATCTGAGAATTTAGTGAATCTCACAGCAGTAATTGCCATAGTGCTTATTGTTTGAGAGTGGTTTATCTGAAAACATAAATCGCTGCCTCCTGGGATGTTAAAACATAAAAATGGATTTACCCAGCTCCTAAAGGAGTCTTGCCAGCCAGTTAGAGCCAGTGGTTCTCCAGCTCTCCTCAGATAACAGAAATATGATCAAGTTGACCAATTTTAGACCCTGAATAAAATGGAGAAAGGGAATCACACTGAGTTGCTTGCCTCCTGACTCACTCTAGCCTAAGCTGAAAATGACTCAGAGCCACTATTCTCCACCCCCTCACCCTATTATCACTTGGGAGAGGGAGGCAGGGCATATGTACCAGATGATGTTAGCATCTTCAGTCAACACTTAGTGAATATATATTGTTTCATAATTTGTATTGATTGTCACCATAACCTACAGTGACAGCAGAATGTGAATTACTCCATATATTGGGAAGTTTTCCCACTGAAACAGGGTTGTGCAAATCAAAATTGGGAGGTCAGATGCATACTCAGCTAAGGTATGCCATACGGTACATACAGGCCAATACGAGAGATATGACAGTCTTGGAAGCTACTAATAGTAAAACAACACATGCAGGATTTGTTGGTGGTAGGCGTGTACATTAAATCATTCTTTTTTCCTGTTAGGAAGAGTTTAAGCTGAAAAGTTACAGATGAAGAGAAGCACAGCATCCACAAATAAGCAAAGAATAATTGGAAAACAAATCTTGTACCATGACTGGCTGGCTTAGAAAGTAATATCCTGCTAGAAATTAAATTGGGTTAGGCTTACTAATTCGACAGTTCTACTTTTGTTTCTCAAACAAAAGCAGCTTTTTTGGATAGGTGTTTATGTTAACAGCCCCTTGTAGGGGCAAACTTGAGCGAAAAACTCTTGGCTTTCTAGGATAGTATGTTTAGCTGAACTGAGTTTGCCAGCTGCTTTCAATGCACTTAGTATTGCTTCCTGGTAAACTAGACATCTGCATAGTCTTCTGATAGACTATTGGCCATCTGTAAGTCTTAACTGGTAGATATGGTAAATGATCTTACTTAAATTGCAGTTCTCCAAAATCACAGGACTAAGAAGTAAGTTGATTGTAGAATATGGTAGCTCTAAGCATCAGTATTCCAAATACTAATTTATGTGAATGGAATGGTTTTCCTATATTTAAAATAGAGCAGAAAGTGAGGCTTTGGCTTGCAGTAAAATACTACTGCCACCTTAAAAATGACAGTCTACTGCTAGCTGCCAGATCTAAATAAATAGTGGTTCAAAGTGCTGGATTACAGCAGTGCCAAGCTGTGAGTATACTTTCCTGTCAAGAGTAGTTATTGCAAGGATCACTGAATCAATGCCAAACTAATACTAACCACTAGACTAAAAAAAAGTAAAAAGTTGTATATGTAACTCAAACTATCGCCGCAAAGACCACTGTATGTGCTCATCCATATTCTGTTTTAAATATTCACAATATACAGCAACCTGAAAGGCTTCAGGATTTCTCAGGGAATAGATTTCCTGCAGTATCCCATTTAGTTTTTTTCCAGGGACATTTTTTTCTCCTCCCACTGTGTTTTCTTCTTCTGTTCAGGCAGATTGATACTGCCTACCTCACAGAAGCATGAGGAGAGCTGGCAAGGTGCCAGGCTGACCTGGCAGCACCCGCAGCAGCAATGCGGTGACTCAGCAGAGGTGCTGTGTGCCTCCGCAGCTCTGCTGCAACATTGTTCACTGCTCACAACCTGCCCAGAGACAAACCTTGTCCTTGACATTGAATGCTACCGCGGCTTCTGGCCATCCTGATCTTGATGGGAGGGAGGGTATGTCCTCTTTTGAACCTGAAAATGTGGAGCTGCCCCACAGAAGCTAATAATTCTAGGAACAGAGGCTATGTGTGATCTGAGGATTACTTGAGGCTTACCCTGAGAAAGCTAGCAATTTTGTAAATCAACTCATTAAGAACAAACCTTCATTTAAGAAGCTGCAGTGTTAAAGCTATTTCAGAATAGCACAACTTCACTGCATTTGTGCTTCTCCAGCACTGCATTTTACATAACTACACAATGACAGTTAACACACACACACCCTGAAGCCCCCCCCCCCGCCCCAAACAGATTTGGTATGTATACTGCCATTATTTACGATAAGATTAAATTCTGTGGAGTTAAGCAGACTTTCTCTGAAAGGAAATATACTGAATGGTCCAAAAGGACAACAATCTGACCAACTGTGAATTAAGATGCTTTTCCTTGTCATAGTTCTTCAAACTTCTTTCTTTTGTTTTCCTAATAACAAGAATTTAAATGGCTCCCTCTTGTGGCTTGAGAAAAGCAGTATCTTGTTCATTTGCAGAAAGTCCTTGAACAGAAATTAGAATTCTTCTATATACATATGTGTGCAAATGCATAACTAGAGTGCCATATGAATATATAACAATATGTGTGGTGGTGACTGAACGCACATCTATCTCTTGCTGCTCAGGTACTCTTGAAAGTACCCAAGCATGACTCTACTGTTTCCCTTTAGCTGTATATTGTTAGAGTAGGGGAAAATGGATGGTGAACCATATCATGTCCCATCTAATTTTGTAATGCAGACTGGACTATATCTGTGTCTTGCAGATAACTCTGTCTTTAAATTTGTCTCTTGAATCACAGAATCACAGAATCACTTAGGTTGGAAGGGACCTCTGGAGATCATCTAGTCCAACCTCCCTGCTCAAGCAGGGTCACCTAGAGCATATTGCCCAGGATCACATCCCGACGGGTTTTGAAAAATCTCCAGGGAAGGAGACACCACTACCCCTCTGGGCAACCTGTTCCAATGCTCTGTCACCCTCACAGTGAAGAAGTCTTTTCTCATGTGAGCACAAAATATCTGGATAGCATAACTTCCTTTTTTCTGACACCTTTTTCTGTACGTGAGCAAATCTGAACCCTGGAAGGTGTGGGAGGAGGGTAATTAGAACTCTGAAGGAAAGCTATGAGCATAAATGACTTGATGAATGGCAGGAAGTGTAATTGCATTTTGACAGCCCTTCGTGTCTTTCCTTCTTTCTGGTATCTGCTTGCTGATAAAACTTTGGCTCAGGCTTTTAACTCATGAAGGCTTTATTCACAATAACTAGTGGCTATAAAGTTCTGAAATGAAGAACTGAGCCATCACAGAATGGGGCATGCTTTAGCAACTTTGCTTATTAAGCAATAATCTTGGAAACAGATATGGGAGAGTCCTTGTGTAATCCTTGTGTAAGACATACTGAGGTACTGGTGACCTTATTAGGCTAATTAAATGTATACACAGGCAATGTCTATTAAAACTTGTGAAAAAGCAGATCGGAAAGGTTTTGTTCCAGGACTACTGATTTCAGTTCTGTGGTTCCTCAAAAAGGTTGTCAATGAATACTTATAAATGCTTTTTTAAAAAAGACTAGGCTTACTGTAGAGTAGGACTAATTATACAGATGGCTTTACAGCTTGATAAACCTACTTTGCAGATTAATATCTCCTTTGAGAATTAAGTTCTTACGGCTTATGCTGATTCAGAAGCCTGGCGGTATAGACTCAGGAGGCTTACGTTCACCAGGTTGAAGGAGGGGGCTTTAAAATGTTATATTGTATGTCTTGCTTTAGTCATTGTCCTTCTTTGTGGAAAAAATATTTCCATGTTACAGCCTTATAAGTTGTAACAGAAAGACTATGGCTATCAGTATCAAATTATATACTCTAAAACTATATGTTTTAAAATCTTTTAAGTATTTTAAAAATTATATTTTAAAATCTAGGATCTCAGAAGTGAGAACATGGTTTGGAAAGAGATGCGGAAAGAGTCACCACTCCTTCGTAGAAAAGTTACTACAGTGCACTGAATAATCATCCAGTATCTCAAGTTTATTTTTAAGGGCCTGTATGGTATAACTACACTATTGTAGCACCTTACGATCTCTCTTTCCGCTTCAGAAAAGAGCTGATAAGGATAAAGACTTACTGAAGAGTAACTGAGACAGTTTAACAAATGTAAAGTGTGTACTTAAGCCCAAAACTGCTGTTTTGAAAGTTACCACCTGCACTAAATACACCTAACCTCAAAAACGCCCCTTTTACCTATCCAGTTATGCGGAGTCAGATTTCTGAACATAACCACCATCATGATCTTGATGGAACTGAGCTGCCTGATGCCTTAAGCTTGATGGGACAGGACCAGGTAACTGGGCATTTCATTACCTATTTCTTTTGAGGCACTCATTCCAAAATTGCTTGCAAAAATCTATATAAAGGATAATGAATTACTCAAAATAAGAATGGTTGGTTTTGGTTTTTTTAAACATGGCCAAATGCTGTTACTCTTGCACAATATTCGAGTGGCTGGGAAACCTGCCTGGTAAGTGTGGGAGACTGAGTTTTTCAGCTAGAGAGGGCTTATTAATATTTCCCCTTCTGGAGTCTGTGCCCCCTTTCCTCCTGGGGTATCACTGAACTGCAGGCTATTCTAGAAGAGGGGTGCTTTTAAAGACTTTAAGCTGTGTGGAGAAAAGAATGAGAAATCAACTGATCCATAAACCTCAAAGAGCTTTATCTTCAGTAAAGTGGTAAAGGGGCTAGGCTGCTGGAAAGGCAGCATGAATACGAATACTATGCCAACGCAGGAGTATTTTTCTAGCTGACTTGCATTTTTCCAGCTTTGCTTTATGAAATACTGGCCCACCTGAAATGGATCAATTAGAGCTTCACCTCACACCTCTAAATGTTAGAAGGTAAAAATATTCAAATTGACATTTGCCTCTTACAGTATTTTCAACGTTTTTTCCCTCCATCTCTGCAAAGGTATTCCTTTCTCACTGACTCAGAATGAAAGTAGAAGATTTCATGCTCACTTCATTTACTTGTTTTGTAGCAGAAGACTATAATATGGCAGAATTAAGTTGTGAGCCGTGCTTCAGCTATCTTTATGTTGCTGTTGCATTTGCCTGATTAAAATTGTACTTGTAGAATTGAAAATGGCTATGTGAATAGTTCCTTTCAGTAAAAAACTGAAAGAACAGGAGGGATTGATAAACATCTGCAAAGCTACAGGCTTGGAGGTGAGGCTAATTAGAAATTAACATCACCTTGCAACAGGAGAAAAGCTAATACTTAAATAGTAATGGTGGCAGAACTTACTATTAATTTATTGGTTTTAATGCTGAAATGGGAAATATCAATACCTTTCATGTCACTGAGTCGGTTCTCTGCGTAACGTTTGAATTCAGATAAGTGAAGTACATAACAAATACTTATGGTATGGGGGGGGGGAGAAAGGTAGGTCCTTACTCTCTTGAGAATTAAGAACCCAAGTTATCCAAGAATCAGTCCCATCAAGCTACTGAGAAAATGTCATTCCTTCAGGTGCTATTTTGTCTAGCCTTAGCTAAGGTTAAGATCTGATACTCCAGAAATTATGGAGTGACAGTAAGACTAATATTAAAAAACATACCCCAAGGAAACCTCAGGGCTGTGCTCTTCACATCTCTTGGGAAGAAAATTAGGTTCACAGCTCCTTAGTGAGCTTTTATGCCTTGTTTCAGCTTTATCTGAGGCTAGTGCTTATGAAATATAATGTTTCTAAAATAAGGTTCAAACTTGGGATTTAATATTCTTTCCTAATGTGTGCAGGACCTTGGCAAGCAAAGATTAATATATATGTTGATTTTAAACAAGTCCTCCAACTGAAGGAGACATTAAGTCACTGATTATCCTACATCCACCTGTTATCTATTTCTATGAAGATCCTGCTACTAGCTCTTGTTACAGACAGGAAGTGACACTAACATAGTCCATAACTCTTAACTCAGTAACTCTTGTGCAATTGTAACTTCCACATTATATCAAAATCTTCAGTCAATAAGCAGCAAAAACAGTAGAGGTGAAATTAAGATTAATGCTGCAACTTTAATTTGACCTCTTTATAAAGGAGGTCAAATTTTATTATTATAGCAGCCTTTCAGATTCTGTGAAAACTTAGATCACTAAAACCAATGCATAGCTAACAAAAGATTGATAATTCTAAAGTCTTACAATCACTGGCATACGTGGGTGAAAGGGACTGAGGCATATCCCTGGACTCGAGCTTATAAACTGTATCGTAACTAATACCTATAGCTTCAATAGGTTGCAGGAGGATTAAAAAAAAATGAATTTATTCCATATATGTGCTTTTCCTGCACAAAATAAAGAATTATTGTGGTTAAACTATTACATTGTGCTTCTAGAAGAAGAATCACCGTGAGTTATTGAAACAAACTACTGAAGCCTTATACATAACTAGTTTCCTACCCCTTTCCTGTGCATTTTGTTGTTGTTTGGGGGATGGGGGGCAGGGGGGAAGGAAGCCTCTTCTGTGCAAAGTATTTTAGCAATATACTTAAATGAGTGGAAGCTGCATAATGATTAGGTAGTTTTTCTGAACTGAGGAATGTGTTCCACTTAATGTATGCGGCATACTGTTCTCTTGATTCTTTCATTGATATTTTTGCATTACCGGCAGCTGCCAAATGCTAAAGCAGAGGCTTTAGAGGGTGGTTGTGCGTGTGTGTGTGTTTTTTTTTTTTAATGTATTAAACTGTCACTCCCTCTCATATGAATTCACATCTGAGGTGTTTACCTGCATCAAATGTTATCTTTGCCTCGGGGCTTTTCCTTCCTGCTTCCTCCTCTAATCATGCCTACTCTGGCCAGCCAGCACCGGAGCAGCCTGGCTCATGAGCTGATGCGTAGAAGCAAAATCACGTTTTGCAATTCCAAAAATGCTTGTTCACTGTTCGCTTTGCTGCAAGCGTCTCCTGGTGAAGAGGAAAGATGCAGTGCTTCTCCTGGCAGGGCCTCCACCCGCCCTCAGCAGGAGGGGCTGGCCGTTGTCACCCGGACCGGGGCCCTGCGAAACGCCTCTTCTCTCCCCTGAGGCACTCGCTACCTGCCCTGTCTTGGCGCTCTCTCGCTTTCCTTACGGGGCAGCCATTCCCGGCCCCTTCGCGCTATCTCCGGCTCGCAGGGAGCGGCGCTCGCTGCTGGGCCGTCCCCATCTCCTCGTGGGGATCCTGAGGACGTCGTGAGGGGAGCCCAGCAGGCAGAAGAGGACGTCACCGCGACCGCCGGCCGTTGAACGCCCGCCCCCGAGGGGCGGGGCAAGGCACGCGCACAACGGTCGACCCGCTCGCTGCGTGCTGACGTAGCGGGGCGCGACCTCGGAAGCGCGCGCGCGCGCGGAGGGCGGGATGCGGCCCGCGGAAACATGACAGGTGGCGGGAAGCGGCGGCCGCGCGCCGGGGACGCGGGCCCGGAGCAGGTGGCCGTTGGCGGGCGGGCGCGCGCGGGGGAGCGGGGGGAGGGGTACCGCGCCTAACGGTCCGAGCGAGGCGGCCGGCGGGGTGTCCCTAGATAGGGGCCCACGTGGGGGACGGCCCTGGCCTGAGGCGCCCGTGGGCTCGGGATCAGACCGCCGGCCTGAGCTCGTACGGCTGCGCTGGCAGAGATGCCTTGTCGTGTCGCGATGCCTCTGCCTCCTCTGCCTTCGCAATGATGCGGCTAGAAATCTGGTGCTGCTCCGTTTGGAGGATGAAATGCCTGCCTCGTTGTATTGTCCTAACCAGAGGCGTGAAACGGGCTTTTTATTCTCTTAAAAGTGTGGGGAAGGCGGACAGTATTCCTACCGTTTTTTGTTTGTTTTTAAATTGTTTAGGAATGAGGTGGTTGAAGCTACGGCTTTGGTGGCATGTACGTTTGAAATCGTCTCCTACCCAGTTTCAAATCACATCATAGTGTCTTTAAAACCACTTGAAGCATAAGCCTCTTCTGAAGTGTTATACTGTAAAACTCACCAGTTCAGATGGTGCTGAGCAAAGTAGTTCAGATAGCTAGAGGTATGGAGGATTCTTGGTGCATCATTTAACCAGACATGATAAAATAGTGTCCCTACTCATTGGTCAGACTTCTAAGAGTCTGTAAAACATGCGATTCTTGGATGCAAGCTGCTCTCTGATTGGAAGAAGTCATTTTAAAGTAGTCCAGAGCTTAGATTAAACTTTGGGCATGCTTACTCCTCTGCTTGATCAGCTAGTAAGTGCGTCCATAAGTCACATTGACTTGTTACGATCAGAGTAGCACTTTGCTATTTCGTACACTTTAAGAACTTGCCTCAGATATTGCGCTTGTGAAGGAGTCTGTCCTAAGATGCTCTAATCTGTATATATGCCGCTTTAAATAACATGCGTGACGTTAAGGTCTCTATCGTTGCCCTGTTAGTAGGGAAGCTTTTTGAAGCTCTTCAGCAGAGCTGATAGACAAATGTTCAATTAATTCTCTTCTACCTGCAGTGTGAAAAAAACAGAGATGTCAAAAAGAGAAGGTCAAATGAGGCAGATATCCCTGATCATCTTCGTCAAGAAGCAGAAGCATGTTATCAGCTTAGGCTACCTGAAGACTTCTACCAATTTTGGAAGTTTTGTGAGGAGCTAGATTCTGAGAAACCAAGCGGTGGGTTTTTAGTTCTTGTGTGTGAGTTAGGGTGGGGGGGAGGCAGAGGGTAGGGAAGGAGGTTGACCTGTTTTAACTCTCACTCTCAAAAATAGCCTGAAGTTAGGCAAACAGGAAGTTAAGATTCTTTCTATTGCTACTTTAGTTTTCATTTGAGGTGCAGTCGTCTTACATGAGTGTGAACAAGAATTCTGGAGTTATTCATGGAGATGTTAATCCACTTCAAGCTTTCTGAAATACAGGGTTTTTCTGTTTGGTTTGTTTTGTTTTGATTCATGTAATGCAAAGGGACTAAATGTCCTTTAAATATGCCCTTTTTACAAGCATATTCGAAATGGTCATAATAGAATTAAAGCTCAGTCATATCAACCCAAGCTTCAACTTTTCAAAAAACTTACTTGGTCAGTGCATTACATAAGGTGTCCCTGAATGTTGAAGAAATTACTGTTTCAAAGTAGTTTCTTTTCATATGAAAAGCTTACCCACCTAACCCTTGAATGAAAATTATCTGAATAAAAAACTATCTCAGCTTTCCTTTTCTACTAAACAGAAGCTTCCATACTTCTAAGCAGCCAAACATGCTGATACTAACTTTCATGTCTGCGTCAGTCAGGTATCTCCTGCAGCAAGAATTTCATGGTTTAGATATGCACTTACCAAAAAGTGAAACGGTTCATGCTTTGCTTTTCAGATGCACTTGTGTCAAGTGTTGGACTTAGACTGGTTGGACCATATGATATTCTTGCTGGGAAACACAAAAAAGCAAAATCAACAGATCTGGATTTCAATCTTCACTGGAGATTTTTCTATGATCCCCCAGAATTCCAGACTATAATTGTTGGTGATGGCAAAACCCAGTATCACATGGGATATTTCAGGTATTTTAATTAAAACAGGCTCTTGCTGTAATGTAATTGTATGCAAATGTTCTCCTTCTTGTTTCTGATGAGATAGTGCGCAGCTCTCAAATCCTATCATCCAGTGAGAGAATCTTTCCCTTCTGTAATGCGATATTAATACATGGATTGGTATCTTCAATAAAAGACAGTCAAAGGCATTGAAGACACTGCAGCTGAAGACTAGCTTTAGATTATTAACCTCCCACCCCCAAGCATCTTAACTTAGTCATCTTTAACTCTTGCCATAATGCTTTGAATAAAAAGTCAAGCCTTACGAAATAAAGGGAACCTCTATTCTCTCTGCCTGCGTTGATAAAAGCTCCTTTCAAAACCATGCTATAAGGTTCTAGTGCTTTAGCTCTAGGGATTCTTTTGTTGGTTTTGTGAAGAGGGCAGTGTGTGAGGCAGCAAATTAGGTTCACTTTGAGAGAGGAGAAGTGGGCACAACCTGACTTTTGTATGTACTTTTCCATAAATAGGGATGTGCCGGATGAACTTCCAGTGTGGGTTGGTGCAAACGAAGCTAAGAAGAGCTGTCTGATTTCACAAGTTGGTGATAATGTATTTGCTGCAGTCAAGTAAGGTTCATATTTACTCTTATTTATAAAAAGTAGTATAGAAGAGAAGCTATTGATCAGTAGATGTGACGTGGCACAATCCAACTATCTTCCTCTGCTTCTTGAGAAAGTCTTATTTATTTCCTACTACTGCTAGCAAGCTTTAAGGTACTCTGTAAAAGCTTCTATAGGCTTCTTGAAAGCGCTTTCCCTTTAAAAGTAAAATAGACAAGTGTTAATTATCTGATTCTTTACTTCTATTGAAAAGACTAGAAGAGATAGTCTCTTGATATAAAATGCCCACCTGGTGTTTTGAGATACTTCCCATGTTCCCACAGCACAGAACACAAAAGCATTAACAGAAACAGTAAGTACCACCATGTTTGTCTTTTACAGTTGGCATAACTATAGAAAAGGCATCTCAAACAGTGGTGAAGGAAATCGAACATCTTACTAAATGAGTAACATCTAGCTCTTGTTCTTGCCTATGTATGAATACATTATTTTTATACATAATTATTAATCATGAGAAGTACCATTGCTGAACTGGAACAGGGTAACATTTATGCAGATATGTAACTCAGGATGATCCATGAATCCTTGCATGCTCCTGGGTAATCAAGATACTCAACATAAGTGTGGATTCTCTTATTTCATGATCTGTCAGTGAAAAACTGAAAGCTTTCTAAGGACAGATGTGGGTTGGTAAGAAAAAGCATACTGAAGAAACAGTCCTGCAAAGCACCCTTGTCTGGTGCAGAATAACCAGTGATGTTTGTTTTGAAAACATTGTGATGAAACAGTTAATATGTATGACGTGTGGATTAGATGACAAATAGTGAATGAGGCACTGAAGCAGCAAATTAAATTAACTCAGAAAAAATGTACAGCTAGTGAGTTCCTGAGACTCTTCAGCACCTGCAGATTGCATAAACTATTGTAATGCAAACACAGATAGGAAATGTTAGAATACTGTCTGTGCCAATTGTGGAGGTGGGGACAGAGAAAGAGACTTGAATACTTAGGTAGTCTATGTGTATAAATAAACCTATGACTGCTAATCTTCATTATAAGATTTGGAGGTTTAGTGATTAGAAGGCTGTATTTTTGTTTGTTTTATAGTAAGCTCTTTTAAGACATGTTTCTTCTGTTTACAGATTATTTTTGTCAAAAAAACTTAAGGAAGTGACCGACAAAAAGAAGAATGCTATTTTGAAAGACATAGATGAAAAACTAACGAGAAGAGCAAAAGAATTGGGTTATTCTCTTGAACAGAAAACCATGAAGATGAAACAGAGAGATAAGAAAGTATGACTCTTGATCCACTACAAAGAATTAAATTCTGTTAAACTTTTTGCATTGACTTAGCTGCTTGTTTGTTTGTTTTTCCCCCCCCTTTATTCTGCAAAGAAGCCTGCATTTAAGAATGTCCAGAGCTAATCAGCTCTCTAGCTAAAACTCCAGGAGAGAAAATACTAATATGCTTGTTCCAAATAATAGGATTAAATCAAAACTTCTAACTATTGCATGCCATAGCTTGGCAAGTAAGGCATTCAATTAAAAAAGCAGGGCAAACACTTCAGAAGTGTGACGGTAGCAAATGAGAAACATGGACAGAACTGCTTTATAATGAAGATTCATGTAAACAGTTGGGTTGGATCTATTGGAAATGCTAAGGATGATAAGAATCAGTAATAGTGTTTTTCTGCCTGTGTATCAAGAAGAGATTATGGCACTGGGTGATTAAACAAATGTAGCACAGTGCTACGCAAGTGACTGTAGTGATTTCTACAAATCAGAATTTCACTGCAGTGGAGTTTCCAGTTATTTTAAGCTTCAGTGCTTAAACATCTTTGCAAGAATAACTGCTATATACCTTAAAATGAAACTGGTGTCCTTGAACCTGGACACTGTACTTAGTTTGACCACCAGCAGTCACCTGCTAATGTTGTTTAGTCATATGTATATAGGTCATATACTGAGAGTGCTGGATTCAGTTTTCTGGTTCTTTGTTTAGGTGGTGACCAAAACGTTTCATGGAGCAGGCCTAGTTGTTCCTGTAGACAAAAATGATGTTGGATACAGAGAACTTCCTGAAACAAATGGTAAAGGCCTTGTTTACTATATTCTTCTGCTTTCTTTAAGTAAACAATCTGCAGTCACATGTCTACTCTGGCAAAAAACAAACTGCGTTTGTATTTCCTACTTGAAAAATATCAGCAGTGTAGTGAAGAGCAGAAATCTGTATCATCACACTTGACTCTAAGTATATATGTATTTTTTTTTAAATGAACTGGTTGAGAATCAGTGAAAACCACTAAATCTGAAATAATACTTCCTAAAGTAGTAGTTGAGACTGCTCTCTCTTCTGTATTGGCACAAGTATTTATGCAGCCATGTGTTAAGTAGATCCAAAGAACTGATCTATGTTCAGGGATTTGTGGGTTTGTTTATTATTTTCCCCCTCTTTTCCTGGCGTTCTAACCTGAATTGGCTCCTTGCTGAAGTTTTGCCACACAAATGCTTGTCCGTATGCAGGGAATTGAGATGGATGGGCATGGTGTAGCAACGAGTCGCAAAGGAAAGGGAGAAGCAATAATTCGGGCTGTGTCCTCTTAGTCTTCACGTAAGCGTGGCACATGCGGTATGCCACAAGCATGGCACCAAAAACGTCAGTGCAGCATTAAATTTCTTTCATGTACGCATTTAAATACTGCTTTTATTGTTGCAGCTAACCTTAAAAAAATTTGTAAAGCCATCGTTGATGCTCCTGCTGATGATCAGAGACTGAAAGCTTTTGCACCCATTCAAGAAATGCTCACTTTTGTCCAGTTTGCTAATGATGAATGTGACTACGGAATGGGATATGAGCTGGGTATGGACCTGTTTTGCTATGGATCACACGTGAGTACTATGACAATCATACTTCATAAATATGCATTATTTTATGCATGGACTAGGAGCTGTTCTGCATCTTGGAACTTTACTCCCAACTCATTAAATCTGTCGTTACTAGGGATTCTCCTCCGATGCAAGACTACAAGCGTATTCTTAATTTGTGGAAACTATTAATAACTTACTCATGACACTATTCTGTATTTAAATTCCTTATATGAAAGCATAATCCTGTAGTCCAGAAGCATTTAAATAGCATTTAGCATTTGTGATTTGGTATGCATAAGACAATGAGTCATAACTAGTTTCCTAAAGAGGCAGAGCTTTTAATCTAGATAGATAAACTGAATATCTGTAGCCTCCCATCCACAATTACTTGCACTGGCACAAGCACTCATGTTTAACCGGATCGAAAAACTGACCCATCCCTGAAACCACCCTGGAAGGGACAGTTGAACTTAGATCAGTTGCTTGTGGATACTTCCTGTATGGTGCAAAAAAAGACTTCCCACTAGCTAACTGCATTTTTAAATGCCTAAATTTCTTTAACTGTTATTCCATTTTAACGAAGAATATCATAAGTAAGCTGATTGACTTAATAGCATTTAATCACATGTAAAGATTCCATGGCCCTGTCACTGAAAAGTGTCACATATAAAGTAAATCTAAGGCTAGGAAATGCATCTAAAATAGTAGCTTCGACATAAATGTAATATGGATAGCAGTGAAAACACCCATGAAAAAAAAAAAGTTTCTCTTAGTAGAAATAGTATTGGCTAAGGGACTCTCTGAACTTTAGCTTCAAAAGCTACAAATCTTGCAACGCTAAATCTAGGCCCAGAAACCTTATACTAAATATTAAAATCATTATTCACTGAAGCAAAGAAAAATTCAGTGCTCTGCCTGTGCCCTGTTAAATTCCCCCACAGCATCTGAGAATCTGTGATGTATTTTTATCCTCTGATCTCGTCGTGCTCATTTAAGACCCTTGCTTATGTGACTATACTGTTTCAGCTGCTTATTTCCTCCATGTGTCTGGCAGGGCAGTGAAGGAACTAGTTATTTCAAATTGGCCAAGCAGGGAGAGACAAAAGCCCTTTCTTACTTCATGCTTACTGCAATGTGAGACTAGCCACTGACGAACTCTTGCAACAACAAATTACATCCTTAAAGTATTGTGACATGGCCGGATGTGTACCTTACATCTCAATTTTGAAATGGCTATGATTTTGCAGCTATAATTTTCTGAAAATAGAAACCTTCAATTTCTATTTTAACAAGCAGAAGGGGAAAACAATGGTTTTGCGCGTTAACAACACAATTTACCCAAGCAATGTGGTGATCAGCAAAAATGCAGGGACCATAAACTCACTATCTGTAGATACTGACTACCCTGGCTATCCTGTTGCTTACAGAGCCAGAATAAATGCTGTCATTCTAGCTATAACCCAAGAAATATAATGAGGATTAAGAGGTTAAGCCATTTTCTGAGAGAGGTATAGTGGGTTTACATGTACAATAAACATAACATGCTAAAAATGTTCTGATTTAAATACATTTAATATATTTTTACATACTTAGATGCTTACTTTCTCAGAATCTAGGAAGTACTATAGTAATCATCTCAAGCTGTGGAATGTGATGGGACACTGGACTTTAACTGCAGGCTCAACAACGGCATATCTTAGCCACAGCCATCTTCTGTATGGCTAAAGTTTTTTAAGAAAAAGTTTAAAAAAAAAAAAAAAGACAAGAAACAAACTATCCCTTCTTCCTCCATTCCAGAAAAATACCGTACTACTAAACGTTCTTGTATGGGGTGAGAGGAGCACAGGTCGGGGAGGGGGGGAATACAGTTTGTCAGTACTTGATAGGAGAACCTAAGCTTGTGTCTCCTTTTTACTAGGCGCATAGACAGGTTAGGCCAGACTCCTATGCAGCTGAGCATGAGACTAGTGAATTGGTTCAAACAGTTAGGCATGGATTTTACTGTAACTGCCATTTGAAGTGTATTGCTTACATGCTGTAGTACACACGCTCCTATTATCCCCTGCAAATTGAGCAGCAGTTTAGAGAAGCCAGTCTTTCCTTACTGTGCCTACACAAGTGTAGTGTAAGTGTGTACAGTTCTTTTGAGGTGTGGCAAAGAAAGCAATTTGAATCTGGTAAAGCTTAAGCGTTAGGCCACTTTCTCACTGTATAGATGAGGCCACTGCACAATTAAGGATTTTCTTTTTTTTTATTTTTTCGCCCCTTTCTCACCCTGTGCACAGTACTTTCACAAGACTGTGGGTCAGCTGCTGCCTCTTGCTTACAACCTGCTGAAGAGGAATCTCTTTGCAGAGATTATCCAGTCGCACTTAGCCAACCGGAGGGAAGACGATGTGGACCAGCTTGCACTGTGAGCCAGCAAACAAGGCTGAAGGGCAGGGAAGGCTCAACACATTAACGTGGGTGTTCCTGCATTGTTGAGATGGGGTTTTCCTTGTCTTTTGTTTTTGTGTTTTATATGGAAATGCATCCTGTGTGGTCAGTAAAGATTTTCTAAGTAATGAGGTGCCTCTCTGTGCTTGCTGTCTACAAGCTGCCATCTGTGCATGTGCCAGGGCCACAGCAGTGTGAGTCACAGGCTGTGCCTGCGGCACTGGCCTGCACACGGCAGTAGCAGGAGGTACGGGGGGCATTGCTGCCTTTTCACTGAGCTCTGCTTCACAGCTGTGGGCTGCCCACACCAGCGGGGCTGAGGCCTGGCGATACCAAGAATACAGTGCCTGCCTCTGAAATAATTAAAAATCCAGTAGGACTAACACCAGCACCGTTAGAGTTAGCAGTAACAGTAGAACGTTCACTACGCTAGTTTTTCAGTGAAGCTTTAGCATCGTTGAGGAAAAGCAGTTTTAATACAGTCTGGGAACTTCTAAGCGGCTAGTTTCAGTCTTTGTTTATAAGTCAATCTGTTTCAGATCACTTTACTTACATATTCCGTGTTTTTTATTCCTGAATTTGAAACTTTAGCACAGAAATACTCCCACATACGTTATCTAGGTTAGTTTATGTTCTGTACTGCTTCATAGTCCCCAGCCTTCAGGACAGCTTGACCAGGGTGGATGATTCTGCTCATTTCTGTAGTGACTTTCTGACCAGTGCAAAACAGGGGCGGTGCTGGGTAAGGTGCTATTATTTTGCACTTGCTGCAGCATCTCTGTTTGCCAAGGAACTGTCACTGCCATTGTCACTGACTGGTCTGTGCTGCATAGCTCAACAGCAACCAGCTTCTGTATCCCCACTAGGAATGTTACTCCCAACTCAACCTCCTGTCTCTTAGCAATTTTAACTAACAGTGTACATTACCTGAATTGTGTCCTATGGATTTAATTGCGCCATTGCTCTTCTCCCCCTTTATTGTAGTGAAAATTTTCTTTTTAGGCTGTTTGAAATAACAGTCCAAAAAGCAATGAAAAATAACTTTGTCTTATTCAACAAGCAAGCTATGGTAGAGTGATTTTACTTCTGTGGTAGTTCATATGTCATGACTAATGATATTACTACTAATGAAGATTATGGGTCCCTGGCAACATGATCTACCCTCAAAGTTGGCCCTACTTTTAACAAAGGCTTGAACCTCCAACCGTCCCTTCTAACACAAACTATCCCACAGTTCACAGTGTGAGTTAAGAGTACTGCAGAAGTGTATCTCACCTTTAAGCTAGTTCTACTTTTGTAAATCTGACAAAAGTCTTTTTTTTTTCCCCCTTTCAGTCAGCATACAAGCATTCCATTTATTCAAGCATAAATGGAAACATCCATGGACTCTTTCAGGTCCCCAGAATTCTACGTTTTACATATACAAAATAGAGGCACCTTTTTGAAAATTCAGAGGGTCTCTCTTTTCCCTTTATTTTCAATGTTTCAAGCAGAAGAGACTTTCAAATTACTTCTATGATTTATAGGGCATTAAAAAAAAAGAAGTATTCACTTTCCACATTGTTATTTAAGTATGAACTTAAATCTGCAAAAATGAAGAGCTGATTATGGGTTTTCTAGCTTTCCTGATGAACCTCCTAGCGTTAACAGTTTTTCTGCTCAATTGCTGAAAAAAATACTGATGAAAAGGATACAATGTTAGTATACATTATCAACAGCTTTCTCAGTTAATCCTACAATGATTTTTTTTTTTTTTTTTTCCAAACTGGAGAGATGCTGAAAATGCATTTCGGTAAGCTGTAATTCTGCTTTGAAGACAGCAAAAGCATAATCCACTTTTTTAATTAAATCACTAAGCCAACTACTCTACAATTACAGAGTTAAAGCAACTTTTAAGGTGGCCATTTCAGGAAAAAATACCTAGTACTAGTCTGTTAGCAAGTCATATCCTAGGCAATGCAAAGACTACATTCTTCTTCAATCATTTTTTCATCTATGCGTTCATTTCATGTGTAAAATTCTCAGATGTTAATCTTCTTTCACGGAAATAAATACAGAAAACAACAGAAATATTGTTTGAGGAAACATGGAATTAAAGTCAGAACAATAATTAATCATACAGAAATTTTTAATGTTTATGAGTAAATCATCACAGTAATGAGAATTTTTACTGTAATGATATGCAGCTCTACCACACTATATTATAAATAAAAACATTAAGATCAATATTCAATACAGCTCTAGGCAACATCACAGATTAACAAATTTATGCATTCTTCATGAACCAGTAACTGAACAGTTTAAAAAAAAAATGCTGACACTTTCCCCCTCCCATCCACCACATTTTTTTCAAATTAGTAACTTGAGTAAGGCGCTGGAAGTTTTACATTAGAAAAGAAAACTTTTGTTGAACAGCACAGGCACCTGTACTTCAATAATAGAATTTTTAATGCATGTATACCAGAAGATGTTTTAAACGTCAATAGGGAAACCTTAGCAGCCAAGAACAGTCAACAAGAGATGTACAATATATACGCAGCACTGAGGTTCTACACTGAAGTTAGAAAACACAGCAGGGGCATGAATCGTATTTCAATTCAGACAGAGCAGTCTGTAGCATTAGGTGTGAATTCATACAATACACAGAGTAGTGTTTTATCATGAGAACAGCAGAACTGGCAGAGGTATCAAACTGATTTAAAGCAATCTGTATACCTGTAATGCATTCCTCTATAGAAACAAGTTTCAGACAATGGAAATCAGCATTACAGACAACTGCTAGAGCTGCCTTCTGTAAGTGGGCCAAATCCTGCTCTTTGTAAAGTTTCTTCAAACTTACACAGTGTAACAGAACAAATTTTGAACCACTAGCCCTGGCCTCACTTGGAACAATAAAGCCAGCTTTTGCAAAACTGCAGTTTTAATGCCTGTTTTAGTTCCAAATCAGTTTTTAAAATGAGGCTGACCACAACAGGCCCAGCGGACACTACTGGGAAATACTATGCTTTCTACTGTTTTAAGTTGCTGCAAGAGATGAAAATGAGTAGATGGCAGTTTTATACTTCAAGAAGAGGTTAAAAATAGCAGAGCCCAGGCGTTATTTTGGAGCTTGCCAGTAGTCCCAGTAATTTGTGCATGTTAATCATACTTAAAGATAGAACCTTGCTGAGTACTTTGCTGATTAAAGACCTTGGAGATAACCGTGATGAATACCTTAGAGATACCTGTAATTGTATATGATAGTTGACCATTTATATTTTTGCAGTCTTGTGGGCATAACTGTTAACAAAAGGACGTTTTATCTAAACCCAAATTATGGAACGCGATTTTGTCAGCTGTATTTCTTAATTTTTTCCCCATCTTTATGTTATGGCCTATCACCTTTTTCTCTGTATGTGTGTGTGTGGTGGTGGTGTGTTTTCCTTTTCTACAGTGAATACGAAACAAATTAATCTTGTGATTGAAAGAAAAAAGTAGAGATCTTAGGGATCTGTCAGTCAACTTACTGAGGCATGTGTTGTTGATTTTAAACTCCAGCCAAGGTTTCAAGTCCTGGTTTCCATTCTGCCTTCCTGCCCAACTTCTGTGGCTACATACCATTTATACCTCTATATACTTTGGGGGGGGGGGGGGAAGTCACAACCAATCTAATAATTACAGTTACTTTTTTCCTATTATTTTTAAAACCCTGCAGTTTTTTAAAATATTATTTTTAGTATTACTGTTCCAGTTATCTGCTAATAAAGAAAAAAAAAAGTAAATCTCAAGGTAACGGCAGTGAGTTAGGTTTGAAAATGATCTTACATGCACGTTGGATCATAAAGAAACCATTTCTTTAAACCCTTCATTTAGTTGTAAACATTTGCCCAATCCTCTATTGCTTGCAGAGGATTATGAATTGTACTATAAAATCACATTAAAAAGGTAATTAGTTATGTGAGATATTAACTGATTTGTATTTAATATTTTTTTAATCCATAAAAATATAAATAAAGAATGGTAAAACTTCAAGAAAAATAATATACATTTAGTGCAAGTTACAAGTTACATTTCTTCCTACTGTGTCAGCAGTGGAACATCTTTTGTGGAGGAAAAAATAAAAATAAAAATGAATGATCTCATATTTGGGGGGGGGGGATATCTCCAGTGTTGTAGCATGCAATTTTTACCAGATACACATATACAGAATTGTTCCAGTTCTTAACTATTAGTGTAGCAGTATTTTCCCTTATACTGCACAACATGGTATATATCATAGTGTTTTCAATAATACAAAAATTGCATAAGACCAGGTCACATTATTGATATTTTCTGCAGCAAAAACAGTATTTTTCTCTGAAACTCCCGTTTCACCTGTTTTTTAATTTTTCTCATAGCACAGAACATGGGCTGAAGGATGTCTCACATAGTTCTTGCAAAGTATTACCTGTTCAATCTGTTTTTGTCGCAGTGGATCTGTACTGCCCCAAGCATTTCATGACGTACAGACTACACGTTTAATGGCACAAGGAAAACCTCCCTTCTTGTGATAAAATCTCAGTAACTCACAGTAAATCTCAATATGAGAAACTACTGCTTCAAAAGGGCACACCAATTTTAAAGAGGCTTTGTTACGGCTCAGGAGAGAGAGAAATAAAGCTCTTCTGGAATGCAGAAAGGTGACGTGTAATAATTATACATTTCATGAGTTAACACAACAGTTTTCTATGGTAAAAAGGGCAGGACCTTTCAGTCTCCATAGGATGGCTCAATTCAGAATGATCCCTTCAGAAACAGGGACTAGTAACACATCTCTTCAATGCTGAAGTACCAGGCTGGGGCTGGAGAATTGCGCCTCCTCACAGGGCTCCCCGCTGCACTATCATGGCAGACCTGACGTCTCGGAACGCATCCAGTGCAGGACAGCAGCTCTCCCTTCCCATGTTCCCATCAGCCTTCCTCCTCACCACATATTCCCCCAGACCGACTCCTGACTTCCAGCAGCACTGTTATGCAAAAACCCAGCTCTCATTTCTGATTTTGGAAGTATCCCCCAGACTAAAGTGTTGTGCTATTCAACAAATGAACCTCCTCTTCGGTTTCCTCTCTCTCCTCAGCTATAGGTTTCAGTTGAACATTATTGAGGCGGGGTCTTGGTTTGCCGTCTGGGCCATATGACGGAGGATATCTTTTTTTGTTATAATGCCAAGGAGGCGCCTGAAAAGGATAAGCAGAACACCAATATTAATTCAAACAGGAAAATAATAAAACAGAACAAATCTGTAGCCAAGTCCTTTTTGTTGACAGGAATAGAGCAAAAGTAAACAGCCTGATTTTCTTATTTAAAAAAAAAACAAAAACATTTTATTAATCAAAATATCGAGTAACCACCAGTTTGCTGAAAGACAGCAATGCTGAGACATCAGAGAGGATCGTCTCTGACAGCTGTAGTCCATTTTAATGAAATACAAGTAATGCAAGTAGAGTCCATGACCATTTTTATTTAACTTTTTGTTTCTACAAAAATGAAATTTTGATTAGCGTATGCCAACAAAAAAGTAACGAAGAGGGACAAAGAAAAAAAGAGGTATGAAAAGCAAGTGATATTGATCCCATTTCATAAGGGAAGCCTGTTCCAGCGTAGCAGCCATCAGAAGTGACAAATCGCTTGATGGCCCAAAATCTTAATATCAAATCAAATCCCCGGCCCACCTTATTTAAATTGTAAGAATCTTTCCAGTCACACACCACTGGTTCAGATTGAGTATCTTCATAAGAGCACAATGTATTGACCATGAAATGTATCCAAAATAATCTACAGTTAACTAGTTTTTGGAGTTCACAGGTTTAGAAAATAAATTACAACAAAGTTTTCATTTTACAACTTAGATACTGTGCTCTTATGACGGGGACTTAATTGCTGTTAAAATTACAATTCTGTAATATCAAAGGGGGGGAAGCTGTCCAAAAGGATAATATCACGGGAGAAGCAAAGAGCAGAATGAATGTGCTGCTGCCCTTGTTATTCTGGTTAGTACATTTTGTTTTTGTCTTATTAAAGGAGGCATGAAATACTTGTGAAATATTAGCATAAAATGAGAACATAATTAGCATGTTTTGCACATAAGCAGCTAAACTTGGTGGGTAGGTTTAATAGAGATGCAGCTATTGCAGAGCAACCAACGTCCAAATTAAGACAAAGTCTATCTTTTAACTAAGGTTAGATCACAACATCTTGGTTAAAGCAACATCTAGATTCTGAAGGCAACAGTAAAAAACACCAGCATGCCATATAGTGGCTTAGGATATCACTACACGTTTTAGAAAGAGGTACATTAATTGCTGTAATTAACAGCAGCGTTGCAGGACACTACAGTGCAGAACTAAAAATTATGACTACTTTTACAAAATTATGTAGATAATGGGGTAACAGGGAAAATCTAATATTGCAATACATTAAAAACATGTTTGGATTTGCTTGACAAAAGATGCGATACCTTGCATTGCTATTTAGCAGCTATTTAAAGCTGTCAAGATCCAAAAAAGAAGAAACTGACTTAAATGAAAAAAATCTTGATTTGTATGAGGGGGGAAAGTATTCCTAGTAGCTATGTGCTTTCCCATCTGGCATAATACCAATCAACTAGATAGACCTATGTGATCTCAAGAGCAAAACATTAGCAAGTTTTTGATCTCTCTCGTTTACTTTCTTTTCATGTTGTGACTAACAGGATGTCTGTATTAACAGCTTAAATTCTACAAACAGATTTTGCACATATTGTTTTGTATTATGGTTTCTTCAATACAAATTTTTAGTGTAAGATGATTTCATTGTTCAGCCGATGTCATAAGAGCACTGAACAGTTCACAAGTTTCATGCTTCCTGATGTCTAATGTGTCTAATTATGAGATCTGATATATCTAATCACCAAGGGTTCGACGTGCTGCTTTAGTTGCTCGAGATGCTCTAATATGTTCTTCTTTGTGATGATCCCCAAGACAATCCTGAAACACATCATGTTATGCTAATAACTGTGTGTGAAATCAAATTAAAAAAAGTTCCAATAATAATGAGAAAGGTTTAGAGTAGAGCAAAACTAAAAAACAAAACAAAACCAAAAAAAAGGGTTGCCAGAAAGCTAGTAATGAGATAGTTAAATGAAAAATGATTTGAAAATCAGTACCTCTCCCTGACATTGACTTTGTTTTTTAACATGGAACACAACTTTCAACAACCCCAGAGGAGTATGTTTCTCCTATGAAATACATGACAGGGGAAGCACACTTCACTCCTTCTCCTCAGTCATGTCTCTTCAGCTTTTAAAACCACTGAAACTGAGATGTACTTAAATTTCTCCTCTCATATATACATCGCTGTCCAAAATTTAACCTTCCTTAGTAGATGACCAGAGTGGTAACTGCAGAAAATCACAGCAATTAAGGTTTGAAGCTGCGCTACAGAGCAAGGTTATTTGGTGTCCTTAGGGACAGACATGTTCAAACAGATTTTTCATTCGTGATAGCATAAATCAAGACGAACTCCTTGGAATTTATATTCTGGTATGGATTATAAAGAGTCAGGCTTGCTCTTTATGTATCCCTACGTTTGTCATCAGCATCAATTTTTGCAAGCTTCCAATTCCTAATTGGATGTCAATACTCATGCATATATAAATCAATATAAATGTATACACATCAGTATGTTTGAATGATGAACATGTATAATCGATTTGCAGGAAATTTGCCAAAATTTAGATTAGTCCTCGATATCCACATGGTGATATGCCACTCTAAGTATTTACTATCTAACCTTGTTGTAACGGACAGCGAAAGCATGAAGAGCAAGTTGATAAGTGGAAGCAGGACAACAAATATGAATGTTAGAAAGCAGATTATTAAAGTCATCTATATTTGCTGCTACTTTATCATATAATAATAAAAAATTAAGAGTAGAGTTTGACATAATTTTGAATGGTTAAGGTTTCTTTGGAGTCAATGACGACATCATCAGTATCACTGTTTGACCACTCAACTACAACAGAAACTCAGAAAAAAAATGATCAGAATAAATATTCCTCACTGCAGCTTTATCATTTCCAGCCTCTCTGCCAAAATTGGGAATAATTGCATTCCTGCACTGACTTCTAAATGCCAGATCATGATGCTATTTCTCCAGGTTTTTAAAGACGCATTTATGCTTCTGAAAACCTCTAATTGCCATTCAATACATAGATGCACTGAAGAAAAAAACAGGAGCAAATTTAAATACATTTGATTTTAAAATACATCTGAATAAACAAACTTGCAAATCAGTGCGATATTTAAGTATTTACCACTTATAGCTGCCCACAGCAAAGCAAAACGTGTCCCACCCACATTTCAGGTTTTCAGTTTTTGTCCTGTGGACATTTATCCTAAATTATAAGAATCAGCAGAGAATAATTTATCTCTCAGGTGCCTTAAAACATATGCTACAGGAAAAGCAGGAGACTATGTTAGAATCTGCAGCGTTTACATGTCAAATATTTCACACGAGATATAGAAAAGCAGAATGCTAAGCAAAGCAACAGCTCTTCAGAGAACGTTCTTGTAAAAAAGGAGTAGTTTACCTCAGGTGACAGGCAATTGCTCAGGTGTGAGACCACTGCTCTGCTTCAACACCGAGGTCTGATTGATTTATCAGGTAATCACACGACAACTCCCTATATTCTGACTTACAGTCATTCTAAATCTTAAAACTGTATTCTTAAAATATTTTGAAGTTCAGAAAAAAATATTCTAGACTGAAATTTCAGAACAAGTGGCAGTTATTTGGCTTCCAGTACTCCAAAACCAACAGTGCCAATAGCTTGGTGGCAATTACAATCACTAAACTCCAAAGTGGCGGTACTGAACGGATCATTTTCTACCTTACTTTTTATGAACCCAGATAATTGCAGATGATATTCAACAGCTGATATGTTTCACATTGCCAGAGCACATTTAAGAACTAGGAAATAGCAGCCTCGCACTGTGCGCTCCACAAGACTAAATTTCTGCGGGACAGATTCTCTCTCTCCTACGTATGAGTTGCACACACAAAACTGGCGCTAAACAAGGGCTAGTTTTTAAAAGAACATCTTAAGATGACGGAGATCAGTGCCTGCTTTCTCAAGAGTACAAGGGAGGAGGAACAAATCAAGGGAAATACCACAGCACAGCATCCTCTTAACCTACAGTCAGGGTCCTACTGACTGTTAACCTACCTGTCCTCTTAACCTACAGCCAGGGTTGCAGTTCCAAAATCATAGGATCAAATCCCATGAAAACTCTGATCCTGGAAATGAAAAATTACTATATCTAACAAAATGAACGGCATTCCTGCTGTTTTACTCACCCGTTGTGTGTTACAAGGCACTGCCTCAGACCCAGCTTCCGGAAAATATCCACCACTATTTCCATTGGTGTGTGGTCTGTCACGGTGAAGGGGCTCATATCAAGTATGCTTCTAAGCTTCAAAGGCCGAGGGCTCTCTGCTGGAAGCGATGGGGTATGCTGGGCAAAACAGACCCTGGAACTGCCAACAATGCCTTCCTGCTTCTTTCTAGCACTTTCTGTAAGAAAAAGAGAGAAAAAAGCAATAGGGGAAGAATTTACATTCTTGGACTATGATGATTTCATACAAACTGAAAGTTCAATCAACACTATCAGACTCTGGTGCTATTCTATACATGTCGATATTCTGACAGATGCTATTCTGATGTTGTGTTTCCATAGTCATTTATTTGTCCCGAAGCTTTTGTGATCTCTGCAATGAACGTTTCTATCTACCATAGGGCTTTAGCCATTCTTCAGCTACTATCTTTTTCACTCCAATAACTAACTTTTATTTACTATAAAGAGGGGGAAAGACTTAAAAAACTAACACACAGGAAGCACACAGACAGCTGCTAAAGAAAGAAAAATACCAATCTCAAGTGACAGCTCCCTTCTAATGAGGCCAGTGAGTGCAATATAATTGCTGGTTTATGATCCAAAAAATTCTTCATTTCTCATCACTCTGAAAGTGTTCTCTTCTCATTCATTTGAATTTATTTAACTTTGAACTGGATCCTCTTTCCTTTTCATGTCATCCTCACTTTGCGACATCAGAGTCCCTCTACCCTGAACTATTTCTCAGCAAATCTCTCTTAGGCCAGTCAAAACCCAAGACTAAGCTTGCACTTTCAGTGGCTGAAATGAGTTTTAACTGTGAAAGTGTATTATTAGAAAAATGGTCTACTATTGCCCCATATATTAGTAAGCAAATGAAAACTTAAAAACAGCGTGATGTCTAACAATTTCCAACTTTTCCAACATTCATATACATCCTATAGAAGGATGCATAATAGAAGACTGCAGGCAAACGTTTTACTGAAATAACCAGCATTTTGTTGACAAAAAAATTTCTTTTAATTTTTCATGCAGGAGACATTTGTGGCCATCTCCCAAGTGTCTTTGTTAAAGGGATACTTGTCAATATATAATCTAATGAGCTATAAAAAAGTCAAGTTGTTCAAGACACAGCTTCTGTCACTCATTTCATGCACCAAATGTTACAGTTTTGTAACATTTTCTTACATAGTGTTTTTTTCTTTGTTTATGGCACAGTTTCCTCAAATCCCACAGAAAAAAAATTGCCAGTACACAAAGCATTGTCACAAGTATCATATTAATAATTTACCCTAAGAAAGAGGGCCAAAACAGGGTTCATGTACTGATTTGTGCTGGGCTGAACTCCCCCCTAAAAAGACAAGTTAGACAAAAAAAAAAAAACCCCTCAAATAATTAATAATTCACTCACTCTTCATAATGCAATCTCAGTTGTTAAAAGAACACTAAATAAAAATTGTCAGAGTGAAGCATGACAGAATTTAAATGAAAAAATGATTTGGGCAATAATTCCAACAGAATCCTGCTGGTTTAAAGTAACAATTAGTCAATTTTGAAGAAGGATGTTAATTTAATTTCACTTGAGAAAAGTATTAGCACAGCCGTGAACATTATTTGCATGGCATATAGATAAAATGCACCTTCACTGTCCTGTGTTTCAAAACTGCATTCAGTCCTAATTTCTTCTCAAGCAGCCGGTACTAGACACATAAGAAAGAAACTGGACTAGACGGTGTTCTGCCCTACTTCAGTATGACAACTCTTGTTTTTATGACAGAGAAAAGAGATTAACAGTTTCTTCATTTCAGAGCCTACAACTGACAGTCATCAATATTCTTCAGCAGAGGAACAGACAGCTTATCCTAGGTATTTGCACCTCACAAACATGAAATAGTCTAGTAATACAGAGTAAATTCTGTTTTAAGGTATGAATTTATTTAAATAATAAATATATATGAATATATAATCATACAATACTAGAAGATAATTACCTATTGCGATAGTTAAATCTCTTCTTAGAGCAAAGCCCACTAGTCTCTGTGATTCTTTTGACATAATAACTGGAAAACCATTATAGCTGGTTTCATTTATCAAGTTTTCTATATCTTCAACTGTCATATTATCCTGCGTCAGAACTGCCAAAGGTGGATCGCTTCTTCGAGGTCTCATAACATCTGCAGCCAGTGTTGTGTGAGTAAATTCTTCCTTTGCATCCAAGAAGGGATATCCATTCAGTCGGATGTGTGCCTCATAGATGCCTTCCCTACCAAAGGCATCTCCTACCCACTTACTGGTCATGACTGCAGCCATTAGGGGCACAATATACTCCAGCCCTCCTGTTAGTTCAAAGACAATAACTACCAGGGACACAGTCATCCTTGTCACACCACCTGCAAGAAAAATGGTAGCCAGTAACATTCTAATATTAGATATTAGAATATTAGATATCTAATATTGAATTTAGAATTTCCAGCTTTCCTGTTAAGAACTACAAATACAGCTTTGCCAATAAAGGTCATTTGACAAACATCACACTGTGTAATACAAATAGAAGCAGAGAGAGGGAAAAGGAACACAAAACTTTAGAAGAAAGGGAGGGCTTTCAGAAAAAATCCTGAAAGCCAGAAAATATAGTGCTTCGGGGAAAAAGCGTGGTTCTTCCAAATAAATTAAGGAGAAAAAAAAAGTATTTTTCTATGCCACTCCTTATCTAGTTTAAAAAAAACTGAGAAATGCATGGAAATCGGTAAGATGATGATCTGGAAAAAAAATCAGAACTAATGCAGGTAACGCACAGGTATTCCACAGCTGTAGTGTTCAAAAGAACAGTACAAGATCAAGAACAGATCAAGAATTAAATGCTGCTGTTTTAACTACAAAACTTAAAGATAATTCTGGGCTGAAAAAAAACATCTCTTCCTCGAGCAATGTGAGAAGATTGGGATCTCTCTCTTTCATTAGTATTCCGGATGATTTTGCTACCATCAGTTTCTGAAATTGTATCTTCATTCGATAAAAGCATATGGTCTTTCTTTCAATGCATTCCAAAGTGATCAAGTTGAACTATTAAAAAACAAAACAAGCTCTCCAAAAACTATATTTGTTCCACTAGTTTTTTTGATCACTCATATGTACTCATATGCTTCTTCCTTAAAGGAAAATGTCTACTTTTTGCAGAATCTGTGCTAATAGTTTTCTAAGCTTAACTTTTAAGACAACTATCTAATAAGTTAGAACAAGGCAATGCCTTCAAAACCTCTCTTAGTTTAGATGCCCAACCTGAGCCTCCTTCCAAGAAGCTGATTTTTAACCCTTCCTCTTTAAAAATATCTCAAATTCGACTCTCCAAATCATTAGATACTTCTGAAAGTTTTCTTCAGATTATCAAATTTCAGGAAGATTTTTTGCAATTCATATGGAAGTGGCAGCAGATCATGTCACATCCTTCTAATAATTTCAACAGTACCTGACTCTTCAAGTCCTCTGCTTTATACGTTTCAAGAAATCGATCATTTTGATTGATGCAATAAATGACACCTCTCAGTATCAAAGAGGGAAAGTGAACAGTACTGCTTAAGTTCTTCTATTTCTCAGCAGCTAATCTATTTATATTTTACATTTGATCTTATGATCTTATGTAGAGGTACAAACATTTTCTTCTGAAGGGAGAAGTCCACATAAAAAGGTGCTTCAATACTGCACATGTTTATACGTCCCTCCATTTTTAATCATTATTTTGGGTAGGTCCAAGAAATCAGATCCTTATTTACTTTGTTACGATTTAGTTACCTAAGCATGCAGCAGCACCAACCATGGCATAAAGACCAGGCGTAATACAATCAGCTCCAACTTCACACCATTCCTTGAAAATGAACCAGTCGTGATGGTAATAGGCCAGCTGCTCCACTGCAATCCCCACAATCCTTCCTGCTATTGCTCCAATTGCCATACTAGGTATGAACAACCCAGATGGAACCTACAACAGAAACACAAGAACTGCTGTCATGTGCTGACAGGAACATAATTGATGCATACTCTTAGAAGTAATTTTTGAGGGCTGAAAAAGATGCAAATACTCAAACTGTCATATTATCAACATGTAAACTGACATTACAAGGTAAGTAGTTAGTAGAATTTTATGCAATGGTACCGATACCTCTCATCAACCTGGTTCGTTAAATTCAATTTTATGAGCATGTTGTTTATATTTTACTGTATTTAAGAGCAAATCTACCAAGATCACAAACTGGATTCTCACTGTGAATACTACAATTTTTCTGATACGTATGCTCAATCTGAGCTGCGCCACTAACACTAGGAAGTCCTCCTTACTATTTCCCATTTCCCTCATTACCTCATGTTCCACACTTCATGAAGCCAACATCCACGTACTAAACAAGCTTAGCACGTAAAAGGATCACCTTTGCAAATTGCTTCCCAACACTCCTATATATAAAGTGTCCATCTAAATAGGTAACTTTTAGGAAGAAGCATCCCTTACTATATAGTAATTCCCCCTTATGTGTATTAGCACTCTGTTTACATTAAAACAGAAGCAGATAGTTCAACTACTACTATAAAAAAGTAGATAACTAAAATTACAATAGGATCATGATTTTTCACACTAACTTGTTATTTAATCTGTTCTTCTGTTATTAACTAAAACCTTAAAAGACCCCACCAATTTGGCATACTAGAGCAGTTTAGAAAAAGTATCATTGCAAGGCTTGCTTTTATCAGCAGCTTCAGAAGCAGTAAGGATTCAGCTGAGAAACTGCTGTTTTGTATCTTTTCTCCTCCTCAGGAAACTAACCTCCTTTCCAAAGAACATATTGGTGTCTAAATGTCTCATTAAACCGGAAATGGCTGCTGCTTCTCCTAACAGCAGTTGTTACTATCAGAAATATGTTCCACCGTGACTGAGGTACAACTCTTACTACAAATAAGTAGCAAGATTTTTACTATTTATCTAAACACATCTAAACACCGCTTATCAAAATAATTTTATTTAAAAATTCATGTATCAGTGTATTAAGACATATCATTTTTTCTTATTTATTTTTTAAACACTCTACAGCAATAAAATGCAAGTATTGTGCAATTCCAAACTACAGATTTTGCAATGGAATCCAAAAGCGGGTGCAGAATTCTATTTCAGAATTTATGTACTTTATTATTGCTGTTATTATTATTATATTGCCAGTATTTATGGTTGCAAAGGTAATTTCCAAAAGGTGACCGAAGGACAAATCAACATAGCAAACCTCCTGCGTTTGAGAGCCAGAAGCCTAAGTTTCAGGGGAAAGGTTTCATAAACATTCTCGCCCAAGAACTGTAAGCCCTGTGCTAGAGCTAACTATTCAGTGCTGTCATTTTAGCTTAATATCCAAACTGTGCATTTATGAGACACTACTATCATCTCCCACAATTAACTGAGCTTCTACACCCCTTTCTAACTGCTAACCCCCAACATTTTCCTTGAGTGAAAATTCTTTTTGTGAACAGTACAATAGCACCTCCCAACACAAACATTTCAGACAGAAGTAAGATTTGAATAAATCTTTGAAACTGCCCCCTATTCTAGCCTGCTACAGCATTATGCCACAAAACATTAAGCCTCCAAATGGAAATGAAGCCCAAATTGTTTCTTGGTCTTTGTTAACATAATTTTTCATGCATGTTGCTCCTTTGTTTCTTTTCACCCCATGTAAATAATGGTTACAGGTCTCACTATGGTTTACAGCTGAATGCTTATGTAAACTTCTGAATCACATGTCACAAAGTGAAGAACCGCCCTCACAGAGAATGGACAAGGAAAAAAATAGCTTCTGCCTTGTCTCAGCACCGTTCTCCTCCTCCTGGGCATGCCAGCTCGACTGATGCTGTAATTCAGAGGAACAGATTTATTCTGTGGCACGTGTATCTTCTTTGAAAGAAGCAAGGAATCAGGATTTGTGTGTGACTTTGCGCTTTTGGGTAACCCAGCTGCATACAAGTTGGGTTCTGTGGCAGAGCTGTAATTCCACTCCAAACCGTGGTTCATCAGCATTCACGCATGATAACGAGTCTACTGCAAATAAGTGTTACAGTACACACACAACCTGTTTACTCTAACACAGAGCAACACAACATGACCCTGAAAAGAACATTCTTGTATTGGCTTCCTGGTGATCCCTGTTCATGGCAGTAAGAGCAGTAGGAATCACCATGCCCTGCAAGCAGCTCTGCTGCCTTGCCTACCTCACAGAAAATATAGTTCCTGTGGAGAAGATTTGTGTGTCTGCATACGGCAGCAGTTCCAGGAATAGACCTGGACAGCCCAGAGGATCTTAATAATTTAAACGACAAAGCCTTCTTTTTCTCCCCCAGTAAATCCTCCCCCTTCACAGAACTAAAGCTTAAAACGTAAATAAATATCATATTGAAGTGACATCTCCTTCTCCAGATTCTGGCTGACAGTTTAGCTAGCCATAAACTTCAAAGCTTCAGATAAATGTATGTAGAACAATCCTATCAATGACAGCAGCATGAATCCTTATCTATTTACAAAGTCATAAATATAATCTTACAAATTTACAAAAAAAAATTTCCACCAAACTGCAAATGCTGAAATTACACGGAAATGAACCAAAAATGAATGAAGTGAAAGCTTTACTCTGCTGTCAGTCTGAATGCACAAAGTGTGACCCTGTGGTGACAACCCCATGGGAAATCATAAGATGCACACAAATACACGGTAAGAAGTCTTACCACGCTCAGAAGGGCAAAGCCCTGGGATAAAAGAAATTCTATAAAACAGATTGGAGTGATCATGTTAAAGAAGAATGTCTGAAATTCTGACCTGTGGAAAATTTAACATTTAACATATATATAACAGATTTCGCTTACCCATCAATCAACATAATAAAAATAACTTCAAGTAACAGACTGCAACTTCTTCTAAAATATCAACAGGTGGAGAACGCAACTTGATATTTTTCTATTAGCTATATGGAACGTAGCAACGTAGGCTGTGAAAAATTAAAGCCAGGGCAAACAGAAATCCTGCTTGGTGAACATCCCACAATCATGTTTCCGCTAAGGCAGGGCTGATAATGAGGGAGTTGCAAAAATGTATGAAGGGAACCCGACAAGTCAGAAGATGATGAAGGTATAAGAGTTACTATGCGCCATTTATAAAATTGCCACTGTTGGAGAGAAGTTAGAGAGATCTCCAAAATTGATTTACAAAGTGACAAAAATTATGCTGTTTTGTAATACAGAAGAAATTCCCAATACAATCAAATGAATACAGCCCATTTTCTAGTCATGACATGCAATACTGAAAATTCCAGAAAAGCAATCAACATCAGCTCCTTATTAATTTGACAGTCTGTAGTAATCTACACACAGATACATTTATCTGACAAATGAGAAGAGGGGATACACAAAAGATAAAAGTAGTTCAAGAGGTACAGGATTTTCATTTTCCATGCGACAGGACTAGGGAACATGAGCAGTTATTTTGAACTCAGTTGAACTGAGCTTTTCGAAATTTTAACACCATCACTGCTCAGTCAGGCCCATACAAGTAGACAGCCAGCCACACAGTTTCTTCCCTCCATAAAACTTAACACGCATTTCTATTCAGCTGCACAAACAGAGGGCTAGCTTAAACTTAAACTTAGCATGGTTCTCCACAAGATTTGCTTATTAACAAAGACTTTTTTTTTTTTTTTAAACTACACTTCCAAGAAAATTCTATAAACAAAGCTGATAGCCTTGAGAGCTGGAAAAGGAGAAAAGAGCAATTTATACAATCACCGCAGATGATGCAGTCATTGCATTCACACTTACCTTGATACCAAAGGTGAAAACTGTCATAATTATTTTAAATATGAGTGCTAAACACAACTGCCATATAGCTGAATAGACTCCAGTGCCTGCTGGACGGTCAGGAATATCATCTACTATTTTGCTTGCATTCATATCATTTCTGTAGTCACAGAGAGAGGAGGATTCTAACGGCCCGCAGTCTGTGAAGAGCTCTTTAATAAGCTCACTGGTGTTTAGCCTTGTATATGGATTAGGAAATGCAATGACAGCCGTTATCGCTGCAACAATAATAACCTCCAGGACAGGATACTTCCCGAATTTTGTAGATTTGCGTCGACGACACCACGCGATGTTTGCTCGGATGAAAAATGCTCCCCAGAGCCCACCGAATACTCCCAGTAGAATAAATGGAAGCAGTTCAAAAAGGTACCAAGGAGTGTGGTATTCCACATAAAAAAGCACTAGACGGCTATTACCAAAAGGATTGATGGACCTCAAAACAAATGCAGCTACTAAAGCAGCAAAAAATGATCTCCATAAAGTTTTCAGTGGGAAATAATAACTGACCTGCAAAAGGCAATAAATTAGAATTATTAGTGACTCAATTAAAAATACTGGAAGACTATTTTCTGCATGTGTTAGACTACTGCTTGTCATCTGGTACACGCAGAAAAAAATGCACTCTTATCAGCACTCTTATCTTATTATCAGCATTATTCCTACCACTTGGAGCTGCAGCACATTATTTTATATTATTTTTTAAAGTCCTAAAACAATTCATATTTATATCAGTTGAAGAATAATACTAAAGTAATATTGAAACCACTGCTGTTTTAAGGTTGTCAGGAAAAATGTGCAGCAATTTATGTTAGAAGGTTCTCCAAGTATCTCTGCATTCACAAGGATCAGACTGTGTATTGGCTGCTCTCTCAATTTCCTGCTAACAGTATTTCATCTCCTTTGGCAGTTCCAACGCTGAAAGGTTTCTGACATACACATAATTTTTTAAAAGAATGATTAAAATGTCAGAAAAACAAAACAAAGACAAACAAACAAACAACGCTCAAGATCAAGCAGGTTCATACTTATGTCCCGTGTAGCCTGATTTTCAGAAGGGTTTTTGCCTCAGCTCTTTTGGACTTTTTTGGCAACGAAAAAAGCCCTCAAAATCCCCTAAATGACATAGTAGAATTACACATGAAACGATATTTTGCTTCTTTTTCTTTAATTCAGAGATTTTCTGAAGAGCACTAAAATGTCAAATCCCTTTTAAAAATGCTAAATGATCTAAATAACATTCCCATGTATTCTGAAACTAACTAATGAGAACTGATGTAGTAAAAGTCATGTTCCTTGGAGAGGAACTCATGGGAGTTTGACTCCCATGGAGGTCAATTTTATAGTACACTTTCTTTATTAATTATTAATGAGTTCAACTACCTTTAGTGTCGACTTTTTTTTTTAATTAGCGTTTAAAAACTTGTTTTGCAAAACTGTCAAATAGGTTTCTTTAGTCTCTTACAAAATGAAATACAAGTCCCCAAATTTTTATTTTTTAGAATACATTCTTACAGTGCAAAATTGATATATCTCCACCTGCATATAAACTATAATGATTAACTGACTGTGCCCATAATTGAAAACAAAGCAAAGATGACAGTTATCTGGAATACATGAAAAAAAAATTTAAGAGTTTGCCTCTGGCAGGACTCATGATTTCGAAATGGGGGTCCAAAAATAATTTTCCTCTTCGGAAAGCTGCACAGCTAAAAGTAGTCTGAGAGTATTCATGTTAAAACAGACTTTCTTAATATCTTTCTTGCAGTGCCAGCTCTTGACATACCTCCTCCAGACTGAAAAGGACTCCACCAATTGGGGCACCAAAGGCCACAGACACTCCTGCTGCTGAGGCAGCAGACAATACCTGGAAAAGAACAACGATGTCAGTTCATTTTGCAGTCTGTGATTATGTTTTAAAAGTGAAAAATAAAATCTTGTTACAGTAATCAGTTCTTTTTATATTCCTACTGAGGACGCACAGACTCGCTAACAGAAAGTCTAGCGGAATGCTCATAAGATGTGACCAGTGTCCATGGCAGCCACTCACCAGGCACTAGCCAAAACGAAGCCAAGGATGCTGCTCAAAGCCTCCTCAGCAAAGCACCCAAAGGAGTCTATGCTTCAGTATGAAACTACTGATACCTCTTTATCAAGAGACTGTAATAAGCTGTTTCTGTGCAGGAAGATGTGTGCGGCAGAGAAGTGCACCTATTGCAAATATTACTCAAGGTGGAAAAAAAGAAATCACTGAGACTACATAGTTTTTAAATCAAATCTAGAAATTTAGGCTCCATACTCTTTGACCAAAAACTTACAGAAAGATTTGATGTGAACTGAGATGAGGGAAACTGAAGAGGAACTGAAACAGCAGCTGCTTCTGCAACTTCATGGATAAATTAAGCTTTATATATGAGGTTGGTTAAAGTGCATGCTAAGCACAACAATATGGGACAAATCCCAGTAAGGACACTGAATCCCTGTAGCCCACACGGCTTTAGGGTGGAAGAACGTACAGAGAAACTCAATATAACTATTACACTATTTTGAGATGAACAGCTAAAAGACAGAGAAGTTAAATGATTTGCTTAAGAAAACATAGCTTTGAAAGAGGAAGTGAAATTAAGTTTCCTGTGTTCTGCAATCTTCTTCTAGAAGCAAAGTTGAACCTGAGAACTCCAGCACAGCTGGGATGACACTTTTTTTCTTTTACAATACAGGGATTCTATTGGGAAGTGGAACAATCGTGTAAAAAGAACACTAGACCTTGCTATCCTCTATCACTATACTTGCTATTATTAGTGTGGCTCCAACTACTAATAAGATCAGAAATAAAGCAAAAACACTGTTGTCACCAACACTTTCATAGGAATAGTTTGTTGGTAAGTTCAAAAACAGGTCCTCTGCTCTCCTCACAACTGAGGACAACTGTCAAAACTGCACCCAAGAAAAACAGAAAAAATGTGAGTTAAATCAAATAGTCTCGGGATTAGGAGAAAGGTAAAACTGCTCTGCCATGTATAATTTACCTTGGAGAATGCTAGTGTTAAGACATTGTTTTTAACACAATGAATAACTGTAGATAATCCAAGCCTAAACACTAACCGAAAGAACAAATATTGTGTTTTAAGAAATGAGTGTTTTGGCTAAACGCATCCATAGCCAATACCTTCTATAAATGCTTTTACAGGAACTTACCTCTCTTTTTTTAGCTTCATTTGTGCTGTACTTTGGAAAGAGGTAGGAAAAAATATTCCCACAGCAACAGGCAACATGCACCAAGGGACCCTCTTTTCCTAAACTCAAACCTGATGCTACAGCCAAAACTAATGTGATGGTTTTTATCATCAAAGTCCACTTCCCCAAGTAACCTCTGATGATGAAGCCACTCAGAATAGTTTTTATCTGGAAGAAAAATAAATCTGTTATTGGATTCTACTTGCTCCAGGAAATAGATTACTTCAATCACTTTTGACGCATACCTTTAGAAAATAGCCTTTTCAAGCGGCTAACATTACTGTACTTTAAAATACTTTTTTGTTCAGACTGCTAGACTGCCTAGTCCATTCTATTACTAGAAGCTTTTCATTCTCACTTACTCTAAAAGATATGACATTAACATGCAGCAACAAAATTATCCATTATGTTTAGTAGAAGTTTTATCTGTGGTACCTTATAAGACTGCACTCATTGTTTCAATACGTAAATTGTCAAGTGAAAGTCAGAAAACTTTTGAAGTAAAAATAAACCTTGTGTAAAAACTACCCTGAAGGTCACCTATAAATTATTTTAATTGCAGCAATATCCCCTTTGCACCAACTTTACACTTCTCTGTGTTCTCCTTAAATTTTTGTATGAATATGGTAGAATGTAACAGTATGTTTCATGCGATAGCAAACAGGAAAAGATCAGCCTTTTTCACTAGAGGTACCATTTTCCTAGACTATTACTTTGCCTAATAGTGTCATGTTATTACCTTGGAAAATATGCCCATATATAGAAAACTATACTGTTATCAAAGCAAAGGACAACATATCCACAAAACCGGATGCACGCAAAACACTGGCCAGCTGTGCGCAGAAAGCAAAGGTTAGCTAAATAAATTTGGAGACTAATTTAGGATGAAACCTCCTCTGGGATAAAGGCATAGAACTACTCTGGGCTTATTTTTATTTGTCCTTCAACGTCTACAATACAAATATATGAAGAAATGTTTATAGAAAGACTGGAAAAGTGAGACTGACCAGGATTTTAACTTTGGGGTTTTTTCCCCATTATGCATATAGTAGCAGACAAGCAATTGTAAAAATAACAAGTTTTTAAGGATATCAAACATTTTACCTCACGTGTTGACTGTATGTCAGTTTGTGTTACTTGAGAAAAAACACTGCAGCAAGAGATCAGCTGTCGTATCAAAGGACCCTATATTTTGTCAATGAATCACTGCTCTCTTATAATCACAGGGCCGGGGGCGGGAGGGGGGGATGGGCAAAAAAAAAAAAAAAAAATCACTCTTCAGAAGCTCTTTAGAAATTTATACTCTAAGCTAAATATTTCTAGAAAAAGTAGTCCAGCCAAAGCATGCAGCAAAATCTACAAACTCAGGATGTACTCTGAAACTTCAAGTAATTTTTTCAGCTATACTTGGCACAATTACATTATTTCAATTGAATACTTATATTAACGTATTTCATCAAAGTCACAGGGCCTTCCCTCTTGCCTTCCCCTCTGACCCTCAAAGGCAGCAGGAATTTCCATGTTAATATGAAAAATCTATAATGTACATATTATTTAGATCTCACCTCAGGTATCCCAGAGCCACAGGCATAGGGAGCAAACACCTTCACCAGAGAAACTGCTAAGAAGGCAAAGCTCAAAGCCCAGAATATGTACATTATGTAGTTCATTATGTATGAACCTGGACCCTAAAAACAAAAACAAAATTCCCCAAATGTCAGAATATAAATTTGATGTATGAGCTTAATCACTACCTAAAAGTAATTCAGATGTACTCTTGTTGCACTGTACAGGTACACTTATACATACATTTCCTGGGAGAGTAAATTATTACTAAGTCATGAGAGTGTTAGTTTTGTTTGAAAAGCATTAAGTCATGATACTTGCACCTCAGTAAAGACCGAGCTACACAAAGTTAGAAGTTTTCTAATATTCCATATTAAAAAACAAAATAAACAATAGCACAGGTATTTTTATAGCTATTAGATGCTAAAGTTTACTGAATGTTGAGTTAAATATTCTTTATTAAAAAGCTTTGAGGTAGAAAAATAAAACCCATCTATTCTCATTTATATGAAGATAATACAAATTTCACTTTTATTTAGCTTTTTTTGTACAGCTATGATCAAAAATAGAAATTCGCAAATTCATTAACAGTTTTATACTTTCCCTGTAACTTCCTTACACCAGCAACACCCCAAACCCTCTTGCAGTGTATGTAAATGCACATTTGTTATCATTTAACTGATTCATCCGTCAAGATGCTGAAAAATGGAGCAGGTCGCCCCAATTTAGTACCCTAACCTTAAGAATGTCTTTTCTATGATCAGTAAAGTTGTTGAACAAGACCATCCATGAATGGGTATACACTTACTTCAGCTTGACCAATTATTAGTTCTGCCCATGTTTTCCATTGCGGACATTTGTCTCTCTCTTCAAACGTGGTCTCATTCGAACCCCAACAACACTGTTCGTGATTAAACCACAAAGCACTAAGGCAAATGCCTTCCTTTAAGTCAGTCATCCAATCAGCAGCAATGTCAATTAATCCTGCCAATGCCCCTGTTGTATGAACAACTGTTTATTAGTATGCTGGGAAACAGAAGTAACAAACAACTAAATGAAGAAATGAGGTGGCGTGAATTAACGTAATCTGAAATTACAGAAATCCTGAAGAAACATGCATTTAAAATATTAGTGATTTCCAAGTGTATACTCAATCTGCAATGTGGCAAGACCAGTATTTTCCTGAAGAATCTAGTACTGCGCATACTTCTGAGGTTAAATGCATCTCCCCCAGCATCATTTTTCAATGATCCAGTGAAATTAAGCACTTAAGAGTCAGATAGGACTGTCATATTTTTCTGATGAAAAAGACAATACATATTCTGATAAATGAACCGTATCATGCCTCAGAGAACTCACAAACTATTCTAATATATTTTGTACAAACAACCTATTTTGACAATTCCTACCTTGCCAAAAATAGTTTTAAAACATGACAAATAAAACACCAGGTAAACCACTGATGACATTCAAAATAATCCATATGGCTTAATTCTGTAGCATGCTGAGCGCCTAAAAGTCCTACCGAAGGTAACAAGCATTATAAATACTAAGCACTTCTTGAACTCATATGTTAAGCTGGATTCTGCGTTGTAACTACATGTTGAAAACTTGCTGAAAGAGCCACTCAAAGTGGGCATTACTGAGGGGATCACTGCAAAGGATTTAAAAATCATTATTTTACAAAAGCAAGACACTTTTTCGTGGTAGTAGTATACTGAAAAGCTATACCTGAAGTCAAAATTTTTTTGACCATGAACAACTCTTAATTAGTTCTAATTTCCTATTTTTAAGGTATTAATCACTACTAGATATTGTGGTCTACAGACAGTTATGGAGCTTATTTGTGTAAATCAGTATTACAGAATTACCTCTAATTTACCTTTACTAACCTTGGCAAGGCCTCAGTTTGCGATCCTTGCCAATTAAAGGGAACACTCAAACTCTACAGCAATATTTTATTAGAACATAATTTCAGCCAAATTATGCTGATATGAATGATTAAAATACATATACAAAATCTCACCAGGACTGAAATCAAGGTTGCACCCCACTGAAGTTTCATCATACATGAACAGTAGAAAGTCAGTGAAACTGAATAAGCTGAGGAGTCTGATGAACAGAATTTGCTAGCTTTGTGTTAGGAAGCACAGTAGAGTAATTTTAATATACATTGCAGCTTTGGAGGAAAAAAATAAATCAGTCTAGATAATAGACACTGCACTTTTCCACCCAAAATATTACAAGCAAATTCCAGCAATTATACACTCCCAATGTGTGCATGGACAGGTATATAAACACATTTTATATATGCTTTACATTTGTATTAATTTATAAGTGATTTGTGAAAGCGATTACGTATTTATCTAAGTGGTAATTATACATTCACCACGCCTCTTTAACAGGCGCATCCAATCTCTCACTAACCCACTTTTCCTGGGATTTCATCTAATTCTCTGTTTGAGTTGCTTGTTTGGACAAAGTGGGCAGAACGTTTGTGACTTTTCACTTCCGAGTATTTTTGTCACTCCAAACTATGCTTAGCAAAAGCGGCATTGCCTCACAGTGGGGCCAAAAACAATCAGGATCCTAGCTATACAACTCATCCTAAGAATACTTTAAAAACAAAAGATAAAGTTGAAGTAAAGGACAATGAACACTACTTGCTAAAGCTAATACCTTTTGTATAGCAACCTCTACAAAGAGGACATAAACATACAGCTAGATTTTGCTCATGTACTGCTTGCGTATTTGCTCATGTGTGCTTTGCGAGCAAGTCTGTTTACTGAAACTACATGTATGTCAGAGCTACTTTTTGAAATCAAGTGATAGACAGTAAAGTTTCTAGCAAGAAAAACAAACCCATAGCAGAAAAACCAAGTACAATCAATTAACACACACATTTTTGACAGAAAAAGTAAAAAAAAAAAAAAAAAGTAAAGTAAAGTAAAATTTAATGGACAAGGAAAACCAGCATAGGATTAAAGAACACTGGTAGTTTATTAGCTGGAAGTTCAGTAACTTGGAGGAACTCTCACTGCTTTCCAGTGGGAAAAGGATTTGTTTTCCTTTTGATTAGTAAACCCTCCCCCAAAACTCTGAAGTCTCTAAATCAAGGTAGTCACCCTTTTTCTTCCCTCATGAAATAACATTAGTAGCCTGAACCAGTTCTCATCCAGGCTGGCAGGTAACATTCGAATGAAAAGCAGAGTAAGTACATATGCTAATGAAGATGAGAAAGAGATCTCCTTTTTATTTACCTGATGCCAAACCAGTTAGTGTGACTACTAGCCATCCTGACCATGCATCATACAAACTTTTTGTCATCTCCCATGCTGATTCTTTCTTCTTGCTGTTAATCTGCAAAGACAAATCATAATCTATGTTTGCATGCCTTCCTGCAATACAAATAGGAGGAAAAAAGCATGGGATACAAACTGGATAATGCAAGCTGTAGGCAAATATCCCCTATCTTTAAACTATAAACATTCTTCCAGGATAACTGCTTTACACAGATAACTCAGGTTGGCTATTAAGACACGAAATAACTGACGGAGGACGGGGTAATTTGTTTAAATTAAAGAATTAAAAACCAGAAAAGACACACTTCATATACGCTGCATACTTTATATGATAAGCATCTAAAACCGTAACTGTAAAATTATTACTTTTTCTTCTAAATCGTAAATGATTTTTATTATGTTGAGCATGAAATACATGACCAGAAAGGTCGTTTTCATGCAATAAGAATTATATATTTAATAAAAGAGCCAAGCTGTAAGTAAACTATTCCACATAATTCAAATTCATAAATTTCTATTTCAAATATACATTTCTGTACATACATTTACATTTCTGCAAATATTATGTTGAGATTTTAAAATTCACAAAGATAAAAAAACTGGACAACTGCCTGCTAATACTTCTAGTCAACTGTTACCAACGATAAATCAGTACGCTAGTAAAACATGCGTTCTTATTTTAGTCTCATTTACTTTAGTTTCTGCACTTAGCTGAAATTTGTGCATCATTTGTTTTATGATTAAGCCTTCATTATAAAACTGCATCCTATTCTTACGATACTTTCATTACGTAAAAGGAGAAAGAAAGCGTTTGCAACAAACAGGAAAAAAAACAAGAAAGTAGAATACTGGACAAGGAGATCTAAAAAAAGCTACCTTCCCTAAAGCAAATATATTTATTTTATAGTTTCTGTACATTCATTAGATTTTCAAATTTTTTTTTTTTTAAATAAAACCCCACATTTTTCTACAGTAGCGTGTCTTTCAAGAACACCATGAACTAGTACTCATTCTTTTTTTTTTCTTTCTACATCTCCGATAACGTGGCTAGGTATTCTCTCATTCAGGACATACTTATACATTTCACAGTAGTTCTGTAACTATAAACTCAGTGTAAACTGTCTGGTCTGACTTTTCCAGTGTCAAACTTCAAAATGGAAGAACAGCTGTTAGTCTTGATAAGATCACTTATCTATAGGTGTGATCTTTCTTGCCAAGATTTGGTCAGGCCTACTATTCTATCCAATGACACACCCACTAAATATTAACGTATACATGTGCACTAGTGTAAGATTTTTAAACCATGGTAGACTAAATCAGTTCATACATCCTACACCTGCTTCCAGGGAGTTTCTATTTGCTGTTTCAAAAGAAGGCAGAAAAATAATAGTTACCGAGCCAACTATACAGCATTGCACACGAAGCCCTCTGCACCATCAACGCAGCACTCTAATGCTTGAGATTCAGTTAACTTTCATTTCTAACTATTCCGTTTGGCCAGTTTAAAAGATCCTAGGGGAAATACATCTTCACATCTCCAAATCTCTTTCCCTTTTTTTTTTTTTTTTTTAAGGTAGATTAATGTGAGCCTTCCAAAAATTTGGCAGTAAAACTCTCAAATAGCATATCCCCTCCTAAAGTGCTATTAAGTCTGTAACATGAACGTCAGTATCTAGTACATTACTGAATAACAGAACTAAAGTCTAGTTAATGAAAGCACCCATAGCAGAACATATCGATAAAGGCGAATAGAGCCTGAACTTTAAAGGTCTTCTGAAGAAATCAATGGATAAGAGGAAAAAAAACAAGTTCTGTGATGGTAAAGTGGAAAGGATGCTTCCCATACATATTGAGACGACTACTTTTTTTTTTTTTTTTTAAATGTATAGGCACCAGTATAAGTGCATATATGTAGCAGTAGTGTAGCTGTACTCGTATCAGTATAAAAGAAACGTACATCAGTGTTCATTTTTCTATGCAAGAAAAAGTACCATAAGCACTACTGTACTGCTCCAAATGTATTTACACTGGAAGATAGCCTTAAATATACTAGTACTGCAAAAAAGACAGCACCGTAAAAGCATTATTTTGAGGAAAGAAATTTATTCGCACTCTATTATATAACTGTTCTCTTTCCAAAGTACAATACTGCCATAAGAGTGCAGACAGCAATGAAACAGTGCTTCTTTTTTACAGCATTAGAGTTCTATCTGATGGAGCTACTAACAAATTTTAAAGTATGCACATACTTATATGGGTTACTAGATCAGATCTTAATTCCAATATCAACAAAAAAATTCAAGTATCGTTATTTATCTCTAGTACCCGTCTATGCCTTTCTCTGTCTTTGCACTTCTCTCGAACCCAGTCAATGGTATGGAAGTCATCGTACGTTCCTACTCCGGGAATTGGTTCATCCAGAAGGTCCAATAAATGTGTTGAACTATTAATACTTCCTCCATTTGTCATTGTATAATGAGTTCCTGTGGCAGAGGAAAGATAGGCAACAAATAAAACTCTGTAATAAAATAACTAAGTATTCTAGTGATCATAACTTTACAGCATATAAAATTTCTATGCAAATAATTAAGACAATTCCCATAATACGCATATGTTGAAAGGCACCGCTCAGTCAGATTCTAACAATTCCAACACTATTTGTAGTAACTATTACTGATCTCAAGTGCGCACTTCTGTATTTGGCTTTGATGTTTTGCTTATATTGTTTCAGTATTTTTCAACTTACCCACTTTTCTTCCAAACTAAGGTTATGCTCTATTACAGTTAAAAATCAAAAAAACAGAACAATCCACAATCTCACTCAGAAAATTTACAACTTTTTTTTTACTCCAGCAGTGTCCAAGGACTCTACAACCCTACAAGTTGCTGCGCTAGGCAGTATAATAACGCTACAGGCACATCAGCATTTGAGTTTAAATAAGAAGTATGCTTTTGAAGCGAATCTCCCAGTTTTCCCTACTCTTCGTGCTCTGGTCCACATTGCTGAGCGCTCTAGGGCACAGAAGCTCAAATCCCTCCAGATAAAGTTAAATCAAAACATACATTCCAACTGCAAACAGGCATTCAGTCCACAAAACCAGATTAGAGCTAGCCCAAGGCAACATCCCCTGAAATACTTATAGGATGACACTGGGTCCAGGGTACCAGTCACTTCCCTCTACAAATTTACTCTTACGGAGTCATGTTATTTGCTAATTTAGACATAGGATAATATGAAAATTTCCTGCAGCAAAAAAGAAAGCAAATTACTTTAAAGGTGTTATATGGGCTATGAATATCATCTTCAACAGTTAAGAAATTCATTTAAGGCTCTCAATGTTGCATGTTAACATTTTTTTCTATCATTCCACTTTAGGTTAAATTTGTACATCACTGTACTTTATATTTCCATTGGTTAAATATGAATTAACAAACGAGTCAAATATTGTTCCACATGCAGATTCTTGAGAAAAACTTCAACAAAACACAATGAAAGATAAGCAACTCTTGACACAAGTTGTACTTATAAATTACTTGAGTGTATGAATTACTATAGGAAAATTTGGCCATAAAAAGCTAAATCGGATGATCAGACACTATGTTCACAGCATCTCCGTAAGTTGCCGGTTATTTCTAAATATTCATACCCTTGATTAACAATCTCTCCTACATGTGTAAACAAAACCTAAAAAGTGGTATCAACAGATTATTATCAGCTCAGCTAAAAAGCAACAGAAAGCTATGCAAATATATTTATATTTTTTAAATCTCAGGTAGCTCACAGAACATCCTTCAGTCATGAAAAGTTAGAAACGCTGTATAAAGGAAACGTCTTGTATTATTTTTTCCATCACTAGCCAGCTCCTTCACAACCAGCTCACATAGCAACACCAACAACACCGCTTCTTTCAGTGATCAGATTAAGAAAGAAGAGCAAGAAGAGAATGGAAAAATTTGAGGCTTCCGAATGTCATCAATTCTGTAACATCTTCTTTTATCAGTTCCTGTGGTAAAGTAGTTTGTTTACAGCCCACAAGTATAATTTTCTTCTGGATAACTGCCAAAATATGTAATGGTGGCATAGCCAGCATTTTGCACCCCCCTCCAACTGCTTCTGCAGCAGTAATTGCCACAAAGGAAACATTTATATTGAGGTAATATACACAACAATTTAAAAGAGCGGTTACTGTTTCTTGTTTAACTTAACAACAAGCAAGAGCATATGGCATACAACACTAAGCTCTATTCCTGAAGATGTAGGCCCAATTTGCTAATGAGCCCAGTATTTCTATCTGTTCAGACAGGCATTAGAATTCACTTCACTGGACTGACTGACACCTGAATGGTCAGGCAGGTGATGGTGGTGGTGGGGGGGGTTATTTTATTTTTTATTGTAAACTCAGCTCCTTAGTGGTTGTCAGCAGCAGATTTCAACTCATCAAAAAGAAAAAAAAAAGTCAAGGGGTATAACTGTAAACTCCTTGCAAATGCTACAAAAGCCACATTCAGCAGCCCCAAGCCTCACAAACGTGTAGGGATTAAGGCTTATACAAATATAAAATGTGCTTCTGCCTTTAAACTTGGCAAGTCTGAGATTTTGTCAGAGGCTTGGTATGACCCTTGGACCCAAAGGGGTGTCTCAGCCATCTAGAGCATACAAAGTTTGATTTATGTTTGCTATATAACACATATTTTATTAGGGGTGAAAGACAACATACAAGAAAACAATAATAAAAAATCCTAGTCAGACAAAATACAATCTAAAATTTTCAAGATAAACAAAACTATTCATTTTTCTATTTAACAACCTTACTTTGCTGCCCACATATAGCAAAGCTTAAAAAGCTATAGAAATGTAAGGGTTTTTTGTTTTTTGTTTTGTTTTGTTTTTTTTTTTTCAATTTTCAAGTGGAAGAAGAGAATCACAGAATCACAGAATCGTTTAGGTTGGAAGGGACCTCTGGAGATCATCTAGTCCAACCTCCCTGCTCAAGCAGGGTCACCTAGAGCATATTGCCCAGGATCACATCCAGACGGCTTTTGAATATCTCCAGCGAAGGAGACTCCGCTACCTCTCTGGGCAACCTGTTCCAATGCTCTGTCACCCTCACAGTGAAGAAGTTTTTTCTCAGGTTTAGGTGGAACTTCCTGTGGTTCAGTTTCTGCCCGTTGCCTCTTGTATGCAAATGCAAACACAGGAGACAAATCCTCAACAATGCCTAGAGCTTTCTCTAATGCTACCATGATTGCCATTTCTTTTTTAATACTGCTTTTTTCAAAATATATGCCACATCAAATTCTCCCTCATCTATTTATTGTAACTAAGCCCCACAAACCTCTTACCAAAATTGTTCCTGGTCTCTCCTAAGGTAGCTGTAAAGAAGCATTACCTATGCTTCCATTAATAAAAGGCTAACAATAAAAAAAAAAATTAAAACACATTTGCTAATGGGCGTGAATGTGAAAACCTTGCTCAAGGATAGGGGATCCAACTCTCTTGCCATTTCCAATTCCAGTAACCGGAAAGGAAGTCTAAGTGGCTTTATGCCCTCCTATGTATCAAAGATTATCAAGCTATAAGGAGAATGCAGTCTTCTGCTACACAAGGTAAAGGACAGCTGAGCATTGGAAAAGCATCATAAACAGTAACGGATCATATTATGCATATTAACAGGTGCTGAACTGGATTTTTTGCAGGGAGATCATCACGAATAGCACCACACTGCATCAGACTCTAAACAGAACTTGGTCAAAGATGGTCATTGTCAAAGAGTTCTGGATACAAAAAAAAATCTCCCTGAAACTGTCTCAGGTTCCTACATTGCCAGTATCTGCTGGGTCACATGATGGGATACACATGGCACAGTGTACACTGGATACTGGAATATAAGTGTACGATGGGTAGGAGCCACAGAAGATGTGAAGCTGAGGTGATTTCTTTGAATGCAGAGCCCTCATGAATGCCTCATGCTGGTGACGAGATATCATCCTACACCAAACAGGCTGCAGAGATACCCTGCATTAGTGTGTGGTAGAAAGCCTGCCCTGGAGAGGGCCATAAAGCGAACAACTGTATAATATCAGATGTTCAGTATGTAAGATATGCCAGGTCTCCAGTCTGATGGCAGTGACAGAGGGCGGCTACCAGAGTAAATGAGAGATAGAATTTTTTATGATGAAGTTTGAGAACCCTTCTAAATGTGATATGGTATATGATATACATACAATATGTACATATTCACATTTAGAAGTGAATGCACATGAAATATACTGTTCTGTCTCAAACTGAGCATACAGCAGCTTTCTCCATTTTATAACAATAAGACATATCTCTCAGGACAGAATCACACAGGTTGAGCTGATCTAACAGACCACTGCCATCCAAAGGGGGGAGGTCTTGCTCTCCATTTCTCACTCTCGCCCTTGATCATGCACTCCCATCCTCTGCCTTTGATTAGCTCTGTCACTCACTCATCTGACTGCACAGTATACCAAATCAAACATGCTAATCCAGCTAAGCAGACAAAACTAAACAAAAAAAACACTGCCATTTTACAGAACTGGAATCAAGCTACTGTGCTGTCAGACCAACAGTCAAGAGCAGGAAAAGAGAGAAGAAAGAGAAGGGGGAGGGCAAACAAGATCTTCCCTTCTACAGCAATAAACCATCAGACTAGTTCTACTGGAATATACAAATGGGGTCTTGTTAAACTTTAATTACATCCTTTTTCCGGAAGTAGTTCAGACGCTTCTACAGAAATATTAATATCCAGCTGGTACACAGTACAATATTCATTTCACAGAACTCAAAATTCCCTGAGAAGAATACGTTTAAAAACATTTCAGAGCTGTATACACTACAACAGATAAACAGTGTTACTAACGGAATCCCTGGCACAACAACAGTAAGACCCAATTTCTCAAAGGTAACTTCTCTACCAGCTACATAATACTACCTCTTATAGCCAGCGTCCCCTACCGTTTGCGGCTGCTCACACATCCCCTTTTCCCAGACCACGCACAACTATACAGTATTCCACTTAGCTGTTGTCCTTCTGGATGACAGCAGTGCAAGGCGCTTCATTTGTGCTACTTCAAACAGTGTGAAAGGGGAGGAAAAAAGCACCTCTGTGACTAAAAACCAAGCTAATCTGTTTACACCAGAGGCTAGGATAAGCCCTCCCTGACACTTAGCATCCAAACCTGCTAAGTGCTAAAATCAGCAGGAGCTGGAGCTCTCCAGAGGCCAGATACTAATCCAAGGCTTTGCTTCACCCATGCGTCCTTGGGTATTAGGTGGCAAGGGGAATGGAGGCAGGGAAGCACCCTGAATGCAGCGCACACTCTCAGGATCATTTACACTTGTAACAAGGAAGATTTGTATAAAGAAGATGTGTTAGTGCCTGAACTTATTTCTGTATCCCTATTCTGATCTCTAAATATGAGACTTCTAATGAAAAAAGGCAAGATATAATTGCCAGTTTATTTCAATTTGTCTGTAACCACTCACTCCAGAAAATAGACATTAAAGTGCCATTGTCTTTTCCGGGGTAGAAGTAATTTTTAAATTTCAGAATCAGAAGTAAACCACGCCATGCCAGAGTGCATCATACATTACACTGTAGACAATCAATGATTTAAAGCCTCTGCAATCAAGTAATACTTTTCTCTTTGTGCGCAGCTAAGAATTCAGCTCGTCTCTTTAGATGGTTCTCCCAAACTATAAGCCTTACGTTCACTGGCCTTCTCAGCATTACAAACAAAATTAATATAGAATGACAGAAGTACATTTACATCAACTCAGAACAAGGTATGAAGAACAGAGAAAACAAAAAGCTTTACAAAAACCCCTCCTCACCAATTCTTCTGGCCAAAAATCTAGGTTCAGAAATAACCTTTAAAAAAGGAGGGGCTGACAGAGTAAGCGAGTAAAGAGGAGTAAAGGAAAGTCGAATAGTAGTGTTGCAGAGTGAAACAAAGCCTTTTAAACGTTTGCACCCTCTACAAACAGATAGGAATCTGAGGACAAGGCAAAGAGGAGGTCAAGTATTGCTCAATGCACACTGCATATAAAAGAAAGCATCAATAATTCTGGCTCTTTACCTTAGGCAAAAATACTTCTCTTTCTGTCTATAAGATGCAGCAGAAAAATGACTTTCTCATTACAGATGATGTTTTTCTTGTAGTCTTAAAATACACGGAAAATAGGCGATAATATCATTTATTTTAGCTATGTCTATAACCAATATGAACTTCAGATATGTAAGTGAAGAATTATGTGCGGTTCCCACACTACTAAATTTACAACTTAAACATAAGATGGATAGCACAGACTGTGAGGAAAGAGGTGAGAAAAATAAAGGGATAGAGAGATAGAAAGAATTGAAGAAATAATCTAGCTTCTAACAAGCAATGACCAGGCTTTACCAAGAGAGTCAGGACAACAGAAATTAAGATAATCAGATTTCTAAGCACTGCTGCTAAATGTACGTAAGAGGTACGTACTTATGCTTTGTTTTGGAGGGCAAAGACAGGATGCAACAGAAATAATCATAATCCTAACATTATTACCCCAATCATGCCCAACAAGGGCATAATCTTGGTTAGTGCATTAGCCTAATATTACTGATGCGAGGATATCTCAAAATGCTTTTACAAGTTCGAGAAGTACATGCCTAATATAGAACCTTATCAGTCATAAAGCCTACGCAGGCAGATAATCTATAACTACCTAGAAAGGACTGCAGCTATACTCCATAGTACTTTCTGTTCATCACCAAACCCAAATAAATTAAACTCAACAGAAAATTCTTATTCTCTTTTTATATCAGGAATCATAAAATGAAGTGCTGTAGAAATACTCTAAGCAAGCTAGGCAGATTCCCACAACACAAAGTTATATGTGGGGTGTCTCCAGGTAACGTGTTTTCTGAAAACACTCACCATTCAGGGAATGGTTTTATGGCTACAGTCATCCTGGTCGCCATTTCTGGTCTGAACCTTGAAGTGCAGCGCAGCCTTTAATTAGTTTAAAAATGAGTTTTATTACTCTTCTTCCACTACCAATAAAGTTTTTAGGGTCAAACTCTAGCTCTAAGCAGGTGTACACATCTTTCATACCATGTATTTCAAAGGTCATGATGAAAATCTCAGTCTCTGATGGCTTTCAATTCATCTGCCAACTCTTAAACACGAGGCCCATAAGCAGAAATACAGCCTAAAACACAAAAGTAAAACTTTTACCACCTAGAGGATCTAAACTGGCTTAGATGCATCTGACTCAAACCCTGCCTAGGATATTATTAAATATCTTCTGCCCTATAGCTTCTTGTAAAAGAGGAATCTGTGAGGGGGAGGGGGTTTCCCCATGTGAGTATTAATAGTGTAATGAAAGCAACATGAACTGCACCTACATGCAATGATGATTGGTCCTGCAAACATACACAACAAATAAAAGTGAGTTATTTTGCCTCACAAAAAAAAATAGGTTTACTAAAAATAATTCATCAGTAAATCTGGTATATCAGAAAACTGAATGCTCTTTCCACACACAATTTTCACATCTCCTGGCCACTAACTCAGTCACAGAAAACGAAATGCTAAACCATTAACAAATTTTGGTTGAGGTCCCGTGCATGTAATAAATACAAGTTGCTCATCACTCAGTGCTTGCTAAAGCTTTGCTGCTGGCTTAGACAGCCTAGCCACTGTGTTTGTGCTGCTATCACCCACATTTCAAATTTAAAAAGAAAAAAGGATGAGTGTCTATTTAGGACAAAATGGTTGGGGCGGATGGAAGCCAGTGAATATGTCTGTGACTGACTGGAAAGCGAGCAAGATACTGATACTTTGGAAACATCACACGGGTCCAGTTAGCAAAAACGATGTAAAAATAAATTCAAAGCAAAGAACGGTGCAATACGAATAATAAAAATGTACACAATATATTCCAGCATATGGTTTATTATATAACAAATTATTATGAAAATATGTAATATGTCAGTTACTTCTCATACATGCACAGTCCTAAATCAGAACTTAAAAGTCTCTGAAGAAGAGGAAAAATACTCTTTTGATACTCAAGACAACAGTAGAAATGAACTAGGTAAACCTACTCCTGCAGTTTTATTTCAGCTTATCAGAGAAGATAAGGAGGCCTGGAATTATGAGATTAGTCCTACATAAGGGGAAGTGTCAGGACAGAGCAAATTAAAAGAAATACAAAAAATAATATCTGTATTTTCTTCTAAGAGATGAGTAATCAACATTAAAAAAATAAACACAATACATACGTTTTTCAAATCTTTCTTTGATGTTTTACAGCATATTTAGATTGAATGAATTAAAATATCTTCCTAACGAAAACCACTGGGTCAGACTTTTAATAGTAATATGATATAATACCTCATATCTCATTTCATCAATTGTTTACAGTAAAGGTCATTAATTAAAACTCAAAGACCCCAAATGAGTTAAATGGTTGCTTCATCACTCCTGAGGTACAGCCACTTGGGTGAGCCACTGCAGTCAACTAGTGCAACATATGTTTTAATGTCACAAAGCAGTTTTACAAGATAGGGACATTACTCTGCAAGACAGAAGAGCTGTCAGTATGTGAATCAGGGACAAAAGTTACACAGACTAACTGCTAAGCTTCTTTTCTCTAAATATATTGAACCATTTTCTTCTAATTTGTTCTTACAATGCTCTGAAATCGATATAGGAAAAAAGCTCTGTAGTACCCTTTTCCAGATTCAAAAATAATGTAAAGAAACGTCAAGAATTTACTTTAAAGTTCTGGTTTTGTTTGCCAGCATTTTAGTCTTATTTTGATACCTAGATGATGATAACATGGATTACTGTGGTACTGTAAATTAGCAAATTTTGATGCAACCTGTGGCACAAATTTTATGATCTGGAGATTCAATTTTCTTATGAGTCATATGCACTTGACAAATTAAGCTTTGCAAGAGAAAATGGTGAGATCCAAAATGTTTTTTTTTTTTAATCTAAGCTCCCTGTAGTAAACTGAAGAACCACCAGTAACACTGTTTTTGAAATACTGTATCAGAACACAGCAAGTACAAGCCTTAATGGAATTCAATGAAATTGAAGGAAAAGAAGGTGGGGGGGAAAAAAAGTCAAGTCACTTGGGAATTTTCTTGCTGGCTCCAAGTGATGTCATCACAACACGAACAGTTAGTATAGGCCTGGACTGTTTTCCTTACGCTATTTGTAAACTTTATATTTAAAAGCAATACTCTGATGTGCCAGACACCATTTTGCACTGCAAGCATCTCTGCTTTTTGTGCTATATAATCAACTAAAATGTACAGCCGATCCAATTTCAATGTCTAACTATAATTTGCAAAGTTAGAAGGTACAATAATGCTGTTTAGTTTTCATCTTTACAACTTTTTATAAATTACATTTTCTCATTTCCAGTAATCAGGATGTACAGTCAACTTCTTTTCCCACACATCTGAAAATATGAATCTATCAACAACAAAATCTAAATCACATCTTGCAAAGGTTGTAAGAAAATACTATCCTCAATTTCTCAGACGTCATTTTAAAATCTAACTTTGAAAACTAGCCAGCACCTGCTTCACCATCATGATCTGGGCAGAGAACACTGTGATCAAAAAGAAATAGTATAAGGCTAAAAGTTGCTTGTCCTAAAATACTCTAAAGCCACATTATTACTTGTTGATATTCTTAGTGTATGCTGATAAACACTGTAAGAATCAAAAAGACAACATAAAATCTGTTTATGTAAAGTACTAAAACACAGATAAAAATGCTAGATGAACATAAAAATGTGACCTAATTACTTATTTATAAAAATAAAACCTTACAAGATGAAAAAAAAACTTAAAATGGCTTCATAGAGACTAGAGGGAAAAAAACTGTTCATTTTATGTAAATCATATCCTTATTTTCAAACCACCTCCTCTCTAATGTCATTGCCAGCAGCCATAGATGTTGATAGCTAATCTAAAATTAGAAAGTTAACTTAAACAAAACTAAAGTGAGAAATTAACACATTTACTGTTCTCAACAAGAAGGTTTAACCTACCAAATGAAACAAAAAAGGAGATATATCCTCAGAATCTGAAGGCATAATCTTAATTTATTTCTACTATAACTACTCCCAATATGAAACTAAATCTTTAAACTTAAGTTTATTGTAAGAAACAAGTGGCAAACTCAAAAGAGGATTTCTCCCAACATTTTATCAACAGTGGGGGTTTTTTAACCTGCTTCCTTGCAAGCAACAGTGTCAAGAACCTATCACAAAGCTCTGATTTCTTAAGAGCGCACCAATATTGCCTTAATATTACAACCGTATAGTTTTTTTTTAATGCATTAAAGATGTCAAAGAGTTAAGTCTAAAAACACATATGGAAACTTCATAGCTAGGTAAAAACATTTTGACAACTTGAATAGCAATAAGGTATGAAATAGCGTGCTTAAACCCTTGCCAGTTGGGTCATGGTCAGTCACAACCCCAATTTAGTTCTTTTGGGCAGGAGAAGGTTTTATTTAAAAAAAGAAAAGACGGCCACATATCGAAGATGGAGTCACAAGCTTATGTGATCTGAAGCAGGACTCATCTGCCCACAGAGAAAACAATCAATGACAGCACAAGAACCAGCTAGAATTTAATTCTTTTCCTACAAAAGGCACCACGCTGGCAAACAAAGCAACGCAACAACTAAAAAGCCGATACACATGCTTCACATCTGAAAAGCTATCTAACGTACAGAGCCGCAAACAAGAAACTCAGGCGAAACAGAAATTCGCGATACCTCTTTTATGCAACTCTCTCAGCGGAATGCAGTCTCCCCCGCCATCGTACGGGGAGTACGGATCCGACGAGGCGTCCATGGAGGCGACGAGGCAGGCGCACGTCCGCCCGTTCAGCGCCGCCGAGGCACCGCTTACACAACGGCGGCGGCAACGGCGGCGGCCGCTGCCATGTTGGAGCGGGAGCCGGGCTGCGCGCCGCCGCCTCGGCGCAGCGGCGGGGCTCTTCCCGCTGATGTCATCAAAGGGGAACGATCGCAGACCGGTTGCTAGGGGCTACGCGGGCGGGCGGGTGGTCGCGCGCGCGCGGCCCCGCGGGGGGAGGGCGGGAGGAGAGGTTGGCGCGCGCGGCCCCGCGGGGGCGTGCCCCGAGCGCGGCGCCGCTAAGGGCCTCCCGAGGCGGAGGCGGAGCCGGAGCGCACAGCGCCCCAACAGGGAACAGCGCTCGTTTTTGCGGCTTACTTCGACCTAGGCAGAAAAACGCAAACGCCTATTTAAGCGCTGAGGGGGAGGAAAAAAAAAAAAGTTTTCAACTTCGTTACGTGTTACGGGAGACGTGCGCTAAAACACACCAACAAGGTCTTCAGCCTACACCCTCAGCAAGGTGGCTCTCCCAGTCCTACGACTTACATGGCAAAGGGAAATTTGACATTTGTCAAAATCATAGTGACAAGTCTATGAACAACAGCAGAAATCCACTCACAGATGTTAAGCTGCCCAAACTGTCAGCCTTTTCAACAAATAAGTGGTAGGTTTAGTGGCTCTGTTAAAAAGGCAAATCTGCATTTCAGGGCATAAAATTGAAGACAAAAAAGGTATTTGAATTCATTTCATTCTGCAGCTATCCCAGCAAAGGCTTTTAAACAGTCATAATCACGTTTTATTTGGAAGGGACATAAACGATCAAAGTTCATAAATTATCACCGGGAAGGCAGGGGGATGGAGGACTGACTCCCTATCATTTTATTTTCAAATATCAAAATTATTAACTAGCCACTAAGGAAGCACAATGTAATTTGCTAAAAGCAGCAAACTGCTCTACTGCAAGCTCCAGCAGGTTATCTTGCCTCACTTTTGCCTCCACCCCTCCACATTCAAAAACTACTCTCTACAGAGGCACCAAGAGAATTATTTTAGTTTTCAAATACATCAGTTTCTTAAATAATTTTCTGAGTATGCCATTAAAGAAGTTATTTCTTTTATACATAAATGCCAATATTGCAAATTATGTGCTATAAAATGATTTTGTTGGGTACAGAGGAGGACGTGAAGAAATACTAAATTTATTTCACAGACACGTAAGTATCTTAAAAATATGGCTCCGTTATAAACATTCAGAAAACACTGATATAAACTCTCTCTCTCTAAAGATATGAAAATGGAAAACAAAGGAGAATGAGGGAAGAAAAAAAAAAGCCTTACAGCAAACTACAGTCAAAAAAAAAAAACCCCTTAAAGATCACCTTATCTCCAAAACAAAGGCAACCTTGGAGCCACAGATGTTCAATTCCAAAATATTGCTGTCTTCTGCTGAGTTAGAGAGATCTCCATTTGCTGTCATCTACACAAGGAAACGCTTTCCGATGAGAGGCCTCCTACAACCACCTTTCCAACAAGAACAATTGAATTCTGAAGTTTCTGAACATCCAAAATTGGTCTGATTTTCAGAGCCACTATGCATTCTCATCATCCAATTTTGCCTGTTAAAGGCAGGCTAAGGATTTAGTTTAACATCCCAAATAGCGAGACATTCCTAAATAAGCTCTCATTCTGAAAAAAATACTGTCACAAGCGTCCTATCCCTCTCCCACTGAGAGCACTGGGAAGAAACAGAAAACACCTCCTGGCAGCACATAAGCTGCCCAAAATTCCCACAGAATAAGAGCCCATCTGAACTTTAAATTACCCACAGTTCTATGATTTAAGGTGAAGTGTGAAAGAAATTCCTGAGTATTCTCAGTTCCATATTTCAATAGCACCTAGAAAGAATCCGTAATCTCATTACGACGCTTTAAAGAGAAAAATAATTCACAGCAGGGAGAAATATGGAAAGAATTTTTGTAATCTGAAGAATGGTTATAGAACAAACTATTACTGTACTTATTATATGCGACAATACTATAAATCCAACTCCAAATTTGAGAAAATATGAAATAAAGGTCTTGAAGAACTTACATAACACAGTCTAGAAGACTGCTGCTAATTTAAGAGTTTGATACCGTTTCCAAAGGCCTGGAATCTGTGAACATTGATTTAAATAAAAAAAAAAAAATCTGTTACAGCAAAAGAATGGCTAACTAACTCCTTAACCTCAACTTGTCCACTGGACTAAGGCACACGCAAAATTTCTACTGAAGTTTAAAACTCAGACTGTGATCAAAAAGATAAAGTCTATAACTAGTTGGAAGGCATAGCTGATGAACTTTAGGTATGCAGGGCAACAACGACTGAAAGTCTGCAATGTAAAACACATAAAAACTTCACGTTCACTATATAAAATCTCAAGAGCCTACCCAATATTAGATTTCAATAGCTCCTCCTAGGTTACTGCTTATAGCCTGGCTACCAAATAGTCCTTTCTTTGTATAGCCTTGAAAAGCAGCAGTCTTTTTCCCTTCTCAATTACCAGCAGCTCGCTTGTTCTCATTGTTCATAGCCACTGCGTGTATTCCCTTCCCTGCCCTACAATACAATGAGAGGGATTTGGTTTGTTGCCCTCTCCTCCACTTCCTTTTTTTTTTTTTTTTTTTTTAAATAAGAAAGACACTATGCATGCTAACCTGACCTGACCTATGCCAGTCATTTTACTTTCTTTTTTTTAAACCTCTAAGAGGCTATAGCTTAATGTTTCCAGACTACTCTTTTTTTCTGCTTGGTTTGAAATAGTGTCTGCCTTTAACTCTATCTGATAATTTTAGATCTTCAAAAGAGTATGCTAACTATTTCTATTCCAAAATTGGAGTTAGTGAAATGGTGTCTCCAGTTAAGCAGCAATTACGAACACTTGCCATAAGGCTTTAGCTTAGCTTTATGACATTCTTATTTTATACAACCGAGAACCTCTTAACACGGCTAATTTAGTACACAGAACATTTCATATGTAAACAGCAGGCTTGTACAGTAACTTGTTTTCAAGGAGATTTCGTCAGAATAATTATACATTAAAGGCCTGAATCCCAGGAATTCTCCATGCCCAGATAACTTCATACATCTGAATAGTTCCATTGTTCTCAAAAGGCACACACTGTTGTTCACCTCACTCAGATTCATATATCTTTGCAGAAAAGAGCCTTAACTCTATTGTTCTGGAAATGTCACAATGTATTTGGGCAACACACCTTTAAAGTATACTGCGAATGAAGAAAGATACCTTCATCCTCCTCCCACCTTTTCTTTTTTCTTTTTTTTTTTTTTTTAATAGGAGGATGGAGAAGAAACACAATTGAGACAAAATATTTGAAAATAAAAGAATGAGCCGGAGGTTAGACAAACTGGATAAAGACTGAAGGCAGGAAGACCAAGGGAAAAAATCTTTTGAAGTACTACAGGGACAGAACAAAACCAGGGAGAGCAAAGGGTGTATCACAGAGGTGCGTTAGGCTGCTTATCCCAAGCAGCGAGGGAGAGGCTTAATTCTGAAGCACCCTTCCACGATTTAATATGTAAAAGCTAGGCTTAAATAAGAGAGCCAAGCACTTTGTTTCATATAAAACAAACACATTCTCTCAGTTCCCTCAATTATTTGCCTTACTCTCATCAGAGAATATGTAGCATCATTGCACCAGATAATGAAAATTAAAATTTGGGTCTGTTATGAAACTCCAAATGTAAAACTCAGGATGCTGAATGATCTCATTAAAATAACAACAGATGCCAAAAACTTGTCAGGTAATTACAAGTGAAGTGTGACTGATGCAAAAGATTTTAGCAACTCTTAACTGTCATTCTCTTTGGTATTATTATTCAAAACTAAAGCTTCTCCTTCAGCAGAGCTAAAAGCTAATGTTCTCTTCAAAATGCTACATAACACAGTTCTCTCTCAAAAGAGCTACCATCTCCAACTGCTCTCAAAAGAATTTAACCCATATTCACTCTCAGCTGATGGTTGGATCTAAAAGCACCCACCTTTCATCCTGGTGCCCAAAGGCACCTGTGGTTTCCCATTCCCCCTCCTTTCATTCCCTTCTCCCACTTCCAGTGTCCAGACCTGATCCAGGAAGAAATAACATACAGATACAGTGACTGGGGGTGGGGAGGATAAGTAATGTGTAGACTCAAATTAGAACACAGTAAAGAAATTCTTTCAAAGTTCTAAATTAGGGGAGTCCCAAACTTAATTCATTCAGCAATGAGCATTATAGCAAAGTCTATTTATAACATATGCTATGGAGTACTTTGAGGCAGATGGGGGGGGGGTAAACAAAACAGGAGTCAAAAAAACAAAAACCACCCACTCCAGAGTAACATGCTGAACAGTAATACAGGTAGAAAGTTTTATTCTATCTGCATTTTATTATATAGAAATAATTTAGCTTCTCTTCTTAATCACAGGGAGTTTGTTTTTTCATAATCATTTGCTTCTCTGCAAACTTGTTACTTAATGCTGCTCACAACCATTCAACCCAGCAAATAACACATTATTCCAGAATCCAGCCTAATATGCTTGCTTCTTCACTGGCCAACCTCAGGCTCTTGAATTAGACTTTTATAATATTGTACTAATTCCAATGGCTTCTTTTACTCACTGGCCAGACACGGAAGATGATAATTGAAGTCAAACCCAACTAGCAAATAGAATGTAGCAGAACAGGACCTAGAGCCACAAGCATGTTGTGTCATCAGTTCTGAGAATGACTGACTGACTTCCCTCCCAGGGTAGTTGAGCCTTCACTGAATATCGTCAAAATATGAGCAAAGGCTCCCCACTGCCAGGCAAAGCTACAGAGCAGAACTGCTCTGTAGTTCATGGGAAACATGGGAAATAACAAAATCATGACACAGGTAAGAAACAGGTGACAACATGGCAAGTGAAACAAAAAATATAGAAAACAAAAACAAACAAACACACACCCCAAAGCTGCCCCCCTCCCCCCCCACACACACTAAGTCTTTGGTCTCTAAGGCCTGTTTTAACATCTTAGCCCAAAAAATACAGTTAAGACTGCTCGCTTCAGTTTTCTTTTCACTTGTCTCTGAGGTTGTCCATCATGCTGTTCTTGATCTATACCCTGGTGATACCGGAAGAAGAAAATTCTTGAGATCAGCTAGGCACATACTATCAGTTGTGAGGGTTTTTTTGTTTGTTTGTTTTAATTGGGTAGCTTTAAAAAAAAAAAAAATCTACTTTTACTGTACTAATCTTGCAAGCAGGATTTCCAAAGAAAAGCAGAGCTTTTGTCTGCATGCAAGAGAACAGGTTGTTTTCTCTCATTCACCAAGAGCCTCTCAGCTGCTTCACGTATTTTTTTTTCCTGTTCTTTTCCCTTACAGGGTAGGCTCTTACCCAGAAAGCCCTGCTGAATGTCACCTATTAGCTCGAGTATGTGTCCTTTCCTCACCCTCCCATCTGCTGAAACTGTAATCATACCTCATCAGTAAGAAAGAGAATTTGGCATCCTTAGCAGGAAATGACCCCGGCTCACTTAGCAGCTTCGGTGAAGTCCACTTCTTCCTCTTCTAGGGCTAGCCAGTACTGGGCTGCTAAGATCATTCCATTTCTCTCTTGAGCACATTTGTGAGCAAACAGGTTTTATCTGCTAGGTTGCCCTTATTCTCACTTTAGGGCTGTTTATTTTTGGCCGGAATTTCCAACTTCCTGTTCAACATGTGCGCAGGGGGTAACTTAGAGCACCAGAATCTAGATATACCATAAATATAGAGTTTATTTTCTATTTTCAAGAACATTAAATCTTCTCCATACATACAAGCTGCATGAACAGAGATGCAGCGCCAAAAGCAATTTTGTATTTTGTTAATATGCAATACTATACTATTCTAAAGCTATGTATTTGATTTCTAGGAAAGTACGGGCGCAGAGGTCAGAATAAAATGTGTTAGAAATTACAGAAGACAAGGAAAGCACGCTATTGTAGTTCCATGACACATCCATATCTCAAAAGCTGTGTGAAGACCTGATCCCTCCCCTCAAGCTCAAAAATAAATATATTTATGAAGAGGCTCAGAAAGGGGCTGTAGAAACGATCCAAAGTATGAGATGGCTGCAAGGTCCAAGTGAGCAAACCAAAACTCCTTAATCTGGAAAACAGATAACTGAGAGTAGAAGTTTGGTAAAGTTGTAAATAGCAGTGGAAATCACTCTTTCACCATCTGCTCCCATAAAAGAGCTAAGGGACATCAGATGAAGACAGCAGGTCTTTTACAAGAGTTACTATTTTATAGGATGAAGATCACTGCAAAGGAAAAAGGCAAGGACAACAAACTTTTGCTAAGGGGCATATATTGTATACAGATATAGCGAAACATAAGCTATAAATAGTTTGATACCTTACACTGGTGACTAATACACCTACTCATCAATTTGAGCAAATTAAACAAAACAGTGCCTCAATGCAGTCCCTTTGGTGGGAGACAGGATTTTAATGGACGACTCTTCCCTCTCTCCTCTTAAAAGCAGAAGGCGCGCTACCACCTTCTATCGTGATAGGACTCTGCTACTCATGTGTTAAATTCTCATTTGTTTCTACATGCACATAACCAAAGCATGATAGGCCTTATCAGAATACGCCTATTTGGCAAGACAATCAAGTCATCCTAGTTTCAGGTCACCCTGTCTGAGTTTGTATCAACAGCGGTTTCATTCCAATAAGCTAAAAGTACCCCCTAAAAATCCATGTATCAGCAGAAAGATTCTCCATGGCTACAACTATCCACAAAAAGAAGAACTTAAAACGTTTATGCTGCACAAGGGTGACTGATGAGGATGTCCGTGTGCCAACCCATGCTAATGCATAGGCCTATGTCATCCTTGGCAGGTCTTTGGCGAGGCTTTGGCTGTTACAGCTGTTCTCAGCAATATTTACAGCTGGGTATAGGTTCAAAACAAACAAAAGGAGGTGGTTCTTCACCTAAGATGCAGTTAAACTGCTGGAGCTTGCTAGAGGATGGTGTAGATCCTAGAAACTGATTCAAAAAAAAAAAAAATCCATTGAGAAGGATTAAAAACCACAGAAACCACCATTCGGTTCAGAAAGGCCCTGAACCACAGAGGAACTTTTACTTGCATTTACTTGCTTTGTTCTCACTTGTCCTTAAGCACCGACTTTTGGTCACTGTCAGAGACAGGATGCTGAGCTAGATGGATCTGTTGTTTAGCTTAGTATAGCGCCTCTTCTGTTCCAGGGATGTAGTGATATTCTTTCCCGTAACATCGCTTCTTTTTAATCCATGCAGATGAGAAGCTTTCACTTTAAAATGTATTTATTAGCCAGTAAGCATGAATATTCTCAAAGACAAAAAGCAGAGTGCAGCCTTGACACCAATTTGGTTAAAACAAATCCCCATCCTCTGGCTGATTTAAGAGAACAAAGCAAAGGTAAAATGAACCAAGAAAAAAAATATTAAAGCTGTAATGAAAATTATTTATTTAATACCTAAAGACTCACAGGTCATATTAGACTAAATGATTTTATTGTACAGTTCAGCCTTGTGTTTCCACATATCTACACATACGTCACCACGTCTCCTCTGCTCGCGTTCCTTTATCTTGCACTATTCACTCAGCATGGGTGGGAGAAGGGAATATTGATGCTGCCATTACACGAGGCTGTCAAGTGAGTAATAAAGCTCAGCAGCATCCGTTAACAAAACCAGTATGTTTTAGGCACTTCAGCAACAAGCGAGCTGCAAAATGAAATTGACAAGACACTATGCAATATCAGGAAGCTGCAAAGAGTAAAGCTACTAGTACTACGACTCATCTTCTGCCAGAGCATCGGGCTGGAAACGCATATGCTTCTGTGCTGGGGAAGATGACAAAAATCTAATTTTGTAAACATGACTCCTCCAGGAGAGGCTGGTGAAATCATTCAAGGGCTGGTGGTAGATTTAAGCTCTAAAACCAAAACAAGTCTCAGATCCCATAAGCAAGTCTTCAAGAAATGACCATGGTATTCGTGAGAAACCTAAAATAGTCAGTATTTGTTTTAGAACACTTAACAGAGTAAGAAACTAATTAGTTACTATAAACTCTACATATGCACTTCCATAATCTCTGTCACTTACAGTCTAATGCTACACCAATCCAATCACAATCTAAAGGCCCAGCCTAATACTGACGCATCACTAAAGCTGTTCCACCATTCAACTAAAACAGGATCAAGTGAATATATGGTTATTCCATTTATATTAACATAGGTCATCACCTTTCAAGCTATTTTGACAAAGCTCAGCACAGCAATCTAAACATGACTTCTAGTTCTGGAAGCTAAGCCAGATTGCTTGCCTCTCCTCTGACAAGACACATCCCTTAAGTACTTCTTCGGCACTAAAATTATGGGCAAATATTATTTTAGTCGGATGCAATGGCTTAAACTGATATCCAATTCAATGTATAGCAGTTATAGTTTAATTACATAACATTTCCATTTTGGACAATAATTATGTGCATCCAGTGATCCATTTTTTGGAACATTTCATAACCAATAACCTTATGGATCAATTGCCAGATGTGGCATCCAGGCTCTTACCTGCATGATAAGCAGGTAAGATAGAAGAAACGTATTTCAAACACCTGGGACTCACTCTCATCCAATAATGTGATTCGATAATTAAGATAAACGCTTTCTCCATTAACTCAAAATTTTTCCAGTCAAATTGTTGTTCTGCCAGGAATTTTGAAATCCTGCACGGAAGAACCTTGTTAATTAACCCAGTCAGCCAGGTAAATGTAATGTATAACAACTTGGGCTCCAAATGGATGGCCAAAACTAACTTATCTTATTACAAAAAAATAAATAAATAAGGCAAAGGAGAAAAATGGGCTGTTACGTTGTCAGATGTCCTGTGTTCAGCTATAGCAGTACTACAGAGCACAGGCAAAACGTCTGCAGGTCTAAATAGAATTCAGTAGAAAAAGAGTAAATGATAACCAGCTACTGACAATTTAATTATTCAAACAGACCAGCTGTGCCTCATGCTTCCTCTGTAATCTGGGCAAGTCATATTATCTCATTATTCCACTTTTACTTTTTAAATAAGGCGTATATTCAAACAAGCCCTTTAAGGCAAATGTTGCTAATTTGGGGAAAAGGCTGTATATAACTTAGGAAAGAGATTTTTTTGAACTCTATACCACATTTTTAAAACATCAGTGCCAAACCAAGTTATTATACATGATACAAAATTACTTTGAAGACTGTCCATATCAGCTGTGGCCATCAGGAAGAATCTGTTAGCTTAATTTCCCTGAGTAAAGAACATAACAGGAAGTTTGGACTTCTACAGGAAATACATATTCTTTTATTCTTTTCTTTGTGCCTATATTATAAAATCTGATAGCAAAATAGAAACAAGCATACCTATGAAAGGACATTCACATGCTGTTAGAAAAGATAACTAAAAGCCTCTAGATCTTTCTTGAACAATTAAACTCATTTTTATGTGATAAATATTTCTCGATTGTATAGAGCCACCTGCATTTGCTGAAAATTATGTTCCATTCCTCAAATAAACCGATATTAGTTGATTGTATCATATTTTCAGTGTTACTACTCCCCCCCTTAAGGCACTGGAAGGGGATTGTTTCGGTGCTTTCATCTTACTTTAGGCAAAGGACTCCAATTCACGGGCAAAGCAAGGACAGTTTAGGATAGCTGCAGTGTTTTGCACTACCACCTGCTCTCATACTCTTCTTTCAGTGGGGTTGCTACCACTGCAAGGAAATACCAGCTGCTATTGCAGCAGCTCTTGAATTACCAATTTACAGGTTGTCATATTAAGGTTAACCATCACCAATTTTGTGTTAACGCCATATGCCAGCCTGTAAACTGTCTCCATTGTAAAGTCACAGTATAAGCAGTCGCACTCCTCCTTCAACTATAAGTAAGAATCACTATAGGTATTGAAAAGAATACCAGGCTCATTCATGAATCAGACTCCCATAGATAGATCAACGTATATTTTTGAGATGTAAACACCAGTGATATTATTTGTAATAAAAATGATTTGCAGATAAATGAGGTTATCATCTGATTTCAGTCAGTGCCTTGAAGAATTTGCAGACTGACAACCTCACAAAAAAATCCATGTCCTGCTGAACTGCCTCTTAAAAAAAGAGAAAATTGAGGCAATTCTCTCAGTGGCCAAGAACTGAATCTCCTAGATTTTAGAGAGAGGCAATTCAAAGCCTGCTCTGAGGGAAAAAAAATGCAGTTTTCTCATTTGTATTTATCAATTAAAAATATTAATTTGGTAACATATTTCCATTCTGGAGATTTCACTTCTGTCTGGAAGTAATTCAGGTTTTTTTGTTAAGAGGAAGGAAAACAATGAACTAATCTAGCTTAACTTTTTTAATTTAAACAGTTTAGCTCTCCTCCTATAAAATTTGAAACAGGAAATATTAGCTTCTCTGATCTAACTATTAAAGAAATAGGGACTCCTCAATGGCAAGCATAACATGTTTAAACTGACCTAGCAAAAAGTAGAACAAGCATTCTAAAAAACAAACAGATTGGTAAATCATAATGAAAATGATCAACACAGAATGCCTATACAGAAGTATACACTGGTGAGATTTCTCCCTTACAAAGAGGCGAGTATTTCTATTTACTTGTTTAATGTCACCTCAACTTCTCATTAAATAGGAGCTCAACAAGAAAAAACAGTAAATCGATTACTACAAACAGATTATCTTTGAGGAGCAACAAAAGCAAGTTTTGATCAAAGCTGACAGGCAGTATCCCCTCTAGGCAAGGCTATGGTACAAGCCATCCAAGACTACACACACATAGCAATTTAATTCTTTAGCCATGTTAAAACATACTAGGCTCAAAGAATAATGCTGCTGCTCCAAGTCTGAAATTTATGCAAGGAAAATAGCTACTGGAGAACACAATAGGAATATGTAAGATATATAATAGGTATATACAGATATGTATAGTAATACTGTATAATATGGATGACTTCTGTATTCTTCTCGGACGATACACTGAAGGACAGGTAACACACTTGCTTTCTGATGGCACTAGGAGGAACAGGTTGTTGTACAGCATTTTTAAGACAATGGAGAATCCCCCACATAGAACTACAGGAAACAATCCTAAACGCATACAAGGCACAGCTCTAGCAGCTAAATACTGAAGATGCCCAAAAGTTCAGGTGATAAGACTTTCTGAGGATTGATTTCAATTAACATTCACTTGTGTAGGATGATGTAATGGAGAATTTTTTCCACATAAAGCAAGCAGGATACATCACTAGTATTCTTTCCTAATATTATCCAATTTCCATATGCTCCCAACAAAATACATCATTGAATAACAGGCTCCACTGCTTTGTAAGCCTCAGTGAAGCGCTTAAGTGTGTGTGGCGATGTCAATGGCAGTACTGTGCAGGTTTTCTAGACTCACTGTCCTGACAGCTAAGGGACTTACCAAGCCTACTAAAATGAGTACACCCGTTCCATTAACTAACTGCCCTATGAATGAGGGGGAAGATTATAATTACTTCATAAATTTGATACAGTTATCTCTTTCTCTGCATAATCTACAGGCGCAGTTTATGATTTATTTTTCATAAGCCAAAAAGAGAAAGGACTGTTTATTCCCTTCATTTCTCCTCATTGCATGGACTTGATTATTTAGTTAGTACTTGCCTCATCTGAAAAGTTATCCCATACAATATTCAGCAAATACAGCAGAAAACTCTCAGCCACTTTCAATTTTAAAGTATCCCTCTGAAGGACAGATTTGTCAAAGAGAAACTTCAGTTGCGAAAAAGACTAGTTTTGTTCGCAAAAAACACACACCCACACAACCCCAGATAAATTTGTATAAGCCAAAAAAGTCAAAATAACATTGACTTACCAATCGATGCATCACCGTCCAAGAGATTGTCATCTTCAGAGGTCTGGAAGTCCATAATGACACCTGCCCCATCTAAAAGCTCCTCATCACTGCTTGCGCTAGTTATACTGTTGTAACTGTTTCGATAGTAGCCTCTATGAAACAGCTGCTCAGACTCCATTTAGCTGCTTTATAACCTACACAAGGAAACGATGAGTTAGTCTTTTGTGCGTTCTCAAATAGAAAATGAGAAGTTCATATCAGGTAAGATAAAATGCATGCATTCCATGTTTTGGCAAACATATGAAGGTCATAGTACTAGAAGTTATAAAATGTAGTTAGTATTCTATACTACTGAGAGAACATTTCAGGAAAATCTTTTAACTGGATAACGCTTCCTCATTCCCCTTCTTGGGCTCTCCTTAGTTCAGTATTAGTATCATGAAAGTATTTCGCTTTCAGTTAACATGCCTGGAATGCACATGCACCATGTGCAGGAACATGCATTGCATCATACGGCAGGTGCAATATCCAGTCAATATTAAGATTAAAAAAAGAGAGCTTTTTTCAGTCGTGGCATCTTTGTACTACGTCCGCTTAGCTTGTGACCTGTTTCACTCCAAAGCTGTAGTCCCCTGAGCACAGAAGAGTAAGAATATGAAAGTAGAAACCAATTCAAAATTCTTCATTTCAACACAAAGCTTTCAAACCCAATACACACATCCCTTGGTACACAATCAGGTGTCAGCAATAGCAACAACAAAAGCGCAAAAACATGTGTAACACTAACACAGGTATGTAAAAGACAATTGACCATATTAGGTTTTCACAGACTCAGGCAGAGGCAAACTGCTTTCTCCTTCTTTGTCAGTAGAGTGAAAGCCATAGAAGTAACTGAATGATCAGGCATAGGAGGGAGAATAACACACAATCACACCTTGATTCCATGCTCTTCTTACTTTATCCAAAGTTTGGTGTTAGTCATTTCTCCAGCATCATCACTCCTTATTAGCATACAACAACCCAACTTCAGAAAACAGTAAGTAGCTGTACAATTGCTTCCTTCACATTCAATGTTTTCACATCTAATAAGAGAGAAGTTTCTTTGAAATGAAGACGGAGAACAACGACACCAAAAATATTTCAGCAGTCATCTTGAGAAGTCCTCAGCTTGTAACACAAGGCCTTCCCTTCTCCATTTTTCTGCTCAAAGCTGAATTTGCAACAACAATAGGGAGGTTTAATCTAGTTCAAAGTTTATTCCACATGTTCTTGAGCGGGGTGTTTTCACTCAGTTCCACCTGAGTTGAAGTTTAAGTCCGCCTGATTTAGAACTCCTAGGCTCCTGCCTTTCCCAACAACCACAGATTTTTTTTCAGTATTACTATCCCAAGAGACATAATTGGGGAAAAGGATTCCAATTAAGAACATTTTAGCAAGACTGTATAATCTTTACAAAATTGTATTTTATTTTCACATACAGTATGACACCAAAGCATAACATGTCTTATTTTGGCATGGAGAAACCTCTCGCTCCCTCCACCTGAAGAAGCCCACCGTCCCAAACACGCCTCCAGATCTTCTCCTTATCCCATATTCCTCTGGGTATTCTCAAATTCTGTAACCATTCGCTGTAGCTGGTGCAAAGCTATATGCACCATAAGCATCCAGCCAGCTTATGTCTTAAGCTTGTTCATTGTTTTCTGTAATAAAGATCAGTGCATAATCAACAAAAATAAGCTGTTTTAAAAAGTCAGATATATGATAGAAAAAATGCAGAAAAGATAAAGATTTGCACTGCAGTATAGCTTGCTTTTGTGACCTACAGTTTTGTCTTTCAGTGATACTTTTATGGGTAAGGCAAGAAGGGATTTTTTTTTCTTCTTATTGACCTAATCGGAACGTAGGAGAAATTAGATGAATATAAAAGGTACATGCACTAATCTTTATTTCAGAGAACAATTAACAAGCTTAAGACAGACCACAGCTCAGTTAAAAATGATGAAAAGTTATCGTAAATTTTATAAAAACTACAAAGTGGTAGCAAATTCAGATCCCAAGAGTACTGCTGCTTTTGTGTCAATCCCAGGCCTCCAACCTCAAAATTCAAACTGCTGCAAGAACTCTTAGATAGCATTTATGTTTATGTGCAAAAGTGAGAATACATCTCTTGTGATCTACAGACAAAACCACAACTACCAAGAGCAATTACTTGAGCTCAGCGAGAATTGATTCTGTAGCGTTAACAGATGCAAATCAAGGAGGCATAAGTAGTGAATTCTATAATCACCACTTTGTTGAGATGCATACTGGGGGTGGGGCTAAAGCCTGCTTAATCTTTAGATTATTGTACCAAATTTGGAAGTCACAATTTTTTTTTCCCCTTACAAAAATATTTTTCTTGTTATTTTGCAGAGAAATATTTATTACAGTATGATGATGGAACACTGTAAACATCTTTTTCAAAAAAAAGGTACTGCATTGTTTTCTTTACATTGAACTGTGCAACTTTGGTTCATCTTGCTACAGACCTCCTATTCTAAATAAGAAATAACTCTCCCTTTGGATGTCCTTTTAAAAACTTCAAATGAGAAATGCCATAGCAGTGGATTACAGATATTAAATCTTCCCATAATTGATTACATTCTTTCAGGCCTGTCTCCAATGGAAGAGAAAATTTCCATTTGTTGGTCAGAAACTGACCAACAACACCTACAGATTCTCCGGAGCCAGATCAGCTGTACCGTGAAGAACCTCCATATCACCGCTGTACAAACATGATCCCACGTGTTGACTCCTCTGGCACGCACGTGCTTCCAGTTACATGATACAGCATGACACTACAGGCCTTCTAGCCTTGTTTTGAAACACTACATGTCTCCTACTGCAAAAATATTACTGCTGACAAATCACTCCAACAATGAAGCAAAAGCTGTAACACCAGAGCCATTCGTGTTGAGGACCTTAACTAAGATTCTTAAAAATTAACTGCACATTAATACTCTGCATTCCCAGAGAGCCAAGTGCATTAACTGCTTCGCATCTGATACAGTAATACAGATTACTGTCTTACAGCAGCATGCAGTAATGGCAGGAATGCAGGAAACAGCCACAGAATGTTAACTATTCAATGAGCTTCACATAAGACTAAAATTTTACTTCTTGAGGGCACGCCAATCACTAATTGTCCATCATCTTTACCTACAATTAAAAGAAAAATAAAAAATCAGCTAAGGTCTACTTACAGCAAATTTTGTGTGCCTTTAAGTAAAAAGGCCTTGTTTAAACAAACTACTGAACTACCATACAAAGTTAGGGATCTTAACAACCTGTGTTAAGTGTTTGAGTCAAGAAAGTTTGAAAGTGTATGTTCACGTGACCTTAAAATACTGTTAGCTGGCAAGAAGCCTGGCTAGCCAGAGTGAAGGAAAGAGCGCTAGGAGCACGGAGAGTAGACTCTTCCCCAGAAACAGATTGCTGGGGAATGGCAATTACAAAGAAAAGCAGGAGCCAGGGAAGAGCCAGAAGAGAAGCGATATGCTGCCTGACCCAGTATGAGGCAGATTATCCTTTGTGGATTCTGGAAAACTGCATTCTTACAAGAGACCCTGCACAAAATCCTATGCAGCTGTGAGAGGAGGAAACACAGAGGAATGGGAATTAAATAATCACCCTGCTAGTTTTATAATGCGAAATTCTCTGCACTATCCAAATAGGCACTGAAAGACCAGCGAGGACAGATGGAAGTTAGTCGAGAGAAAATTCAAATGGGGAAAAAAAGATACTGTTTGAATGCTAGCCAAACTACAGTCCCGGGGGGAAGGGGGGCAACGGCTAGCTGCAGGAAATATTAAGTAATAAACTTTTTCTCAACTTGGATTACTGCACACATACAAGAGACATTACAAAGGCTAGATGAGAACACTAAAGATATTGCATGTTACATGTCTCTAGGAAGTATCATAGCTTTGACCCAGAGTCAGTTCAGGTACCTCAGAAGCAGATGGCCACTCAAAAGTGCTTCAGATCATCTTTGACAAATGGAAGATAGCAAAGCAATGCACTGTAAGAATAACAAAATGAAATCTAAACAGTAAGTGGGGACTTTTGACACATGGAAGGACTTTCACTCAAAACATATGCCCAAGTCTCCTATGAAAGGACTGCAATGGGGGTGACTGTTGTATTTCTAGGACATTCTGAACCATCAGGACTCTTCTAGAAAGCAGGGTAACAGAAAAGCCTGACACAAACAATTACAACCAAAAAAGCCCAGATAGCTAATTAACGCCAGATGTCTTATCTGCTACAACTGAGGAGAGGGGAGAAAGCAGTAAGCATGCATACAGGCCTATCAAATTGTGTAAGATAAAATACAAAGCAGTCCCTGCCTGCCCTGCATTTGCAGAGAAGAACAGCACAGAAACAGTTACATTTTTAATAGAAAAAGTCTGTAAGGCTATCACGGTTTTCTGTATGGTTTAGTACGTCTGGCATTTTCTGCTCCAAAATACAAGACATCCTGCGTCTCTTTCAAGTTCTATGAATGAAATGTCAGAGAAGCAAGTCAGCTGAGGGAGCCAGCTGAGACAACCACTTCCAGCACAGCGGAGGGCAGTCCCCCTGCAGATGAGAGCAGCACAAAAAGAGGCCTGACAACAAACATCCTGTAAATCAGATCATCTGAGCAGTTTGAGAGTCTCTGATACGTACTTTGTTGCCCTACAGAAATAGGGAAGGCCATAGAGCACAATGCTCAAAGTTTACCCTGTGAACGGAAAAGCTTTTTCCCAAACCGAGAAGAGCCCTGATGAATACAAAAATTAGTATAACATCCGCTTGTTTGTATTCAGTACTAATAACTAAGAGGCGAAAGGCAGCCATCTGTCCCCTCACTCACGCATACATTCCTGCAAAACCTGCAAGAGGACAGTGCCTAGTGTGAAATACTATGAAGATATAAAAACACAGAGCAAGTGAAATTCACAAAGAAACTTAGCATATGATTAAGAATGCAATCTTTAAACACAGGAATGCGTTCTGTACTAGACAAAGCACAATAGGAGAGCAAGAGAGGAGTCATTTGTTGAAAATTCTAGAAAAAAAATGCGAGGACTGCAGCGGCTTTAACTGGTCGGAACCTTAGAAAGGGATACTTGCCTTAAAGCAGTCAGGAACTCTATACACACTGTCTTAGTAAAAAAGCTGTATAAAAATATCATAGACTTTAAGAACAGACAAAAAATTAGATGATAAAGGCATTCCCCATGCACACACTTAAATTACAAATTTAACACACACCCCATTTGTATGTCAGAACTACTGTCCAAAAGATGGAAGCAGTAAAAAACTGCCTTGAACTCTTAATTCCAAACTCTCCGTATTACGGAAATTGTCAGTACTTTTTTTTTTAAATAAGGATGCCCTTCAAGAAGAACTCCCCCTACACTCAGATATAAGCCTTTTACAAAGGTTTTAATACAAAGACCAAGTTTTGTCCACTCTTTCATCCTCAGCCTCACCAGCCTCAAAACTACACTCTCACTTTCATTGCCGATACAAAGAAAAGCTAGCCATTCAAAACGGGTCTGCAGCTTCTTTTCCTCTAGTGAAGCTGAACAAAACATCGGTTTTTGTCCCCTAGGCTCCAAAGCGTCAATATTTCTTGTTTCATATAAAATTTTGTGCCTGGTAAAAACACTGGGGGGGGGGGGGGGAAGAAAGAGGGGAAAGAGGATAACACCAGTAAGATGACTATCAATTTAAAAAATACTGAAACATTTTGGTTTTTCTTATTGGATGCGTCAAATCTGACTATTCCAAAATCATACTACTCTGGTATGTTGAACAGTTTCAGCTTTGTAGATGACTGCTTTTCAGTCAAACACATCAGTTTCCTTATGAGCTTTACCTGATGATTCACAAGATATCTACATTAAGCAGATGTCATTCCTGGTTTACTGAAAAGCAGAAGACACCGAGTGGATCTGTACCGAGTCTCAACAACTGCTTAAAAGTGAAATACCCTGTCACTTCCACAGAGGCATTTAATTCCATTAGCAGAGGCCTCTGGAGATGGTCTCTTGCTGGCCAAGTGATATTAAGAAACTATTATTAACATTAGACTTATTCACCCTTTCATTGAGACTAGTGCTGCTCAAAAGAAAAAAGTTTATATCCAGCATATCTGGACTCCATTTATTTATTTTGCCTATCACGAAGACAGTTAAAGACAATCAGAATATCATTTATCTTCCAAATCTCAGGTCTGGAAAAAGGAAGAAAGAATTGAGAGGAATTTCTCATTGTAATTTTTAGATTACTAGCACAGCCTTTCTTCATAAAAAGGTTCAAAACCTTACGTTTCCAACTATAGTTTGAAGAACAGGAAGACACGATGGGAGAAACAGCAGCTTTCTTGAATTTTCCCAAGTCAGACTAGCCCACCAAAATTAAGGATACTCAAGAAGCTATTAGCTATATAGCTATTTCATGAGAAAAGTGTAAGGATCTCAATCCATTTTTAGATCACATCTAAAATATACAGTACTGTCACAAAGGAATACAGTCAGTTAACTGAAGTTTCTTCAGTTTAAAAATATTAAATACCATCTAACTGAGTTTATGTAGTAGGCACTCTGGGAACAGAGGAGAAAAAGCTGATTTCTAGAAATAAAGATCTACTGTAGTTCCATTAACTGGTACTGAAAGAATAAAATTAATGTTCATGGAAAGAAAGACATACTCAAGCTTTCTTCAGACAGAAAACAAGGGCAAGTACAGAAACATACAGTGAGACAAAACTATATGAAAATATAATACTTGTAAAGCATGCATATAATCTTAGTGTTAAACTGTAATTAGAAAAGAATATTCAGGCCTACTTTCTAGATTCTACTGAATCCCAGCATTCTCACAGTTATGAAAGCCTAATACTATATAGAGATCTGAAAAGTTTTTTCACTTTTATTGTACATACCAATACAGAATTCCACCACTCTACCTGGTCTTCACAAAAACAGAGCCAACAATACTCATTCTTGATACCGCTTTCTTATCTTTTCAGCTTAAAAGAGACTGAGACCTACAGGGTGAATACTGAACTCATGCTGCTAGTCATACGACTCCAAACATTAGGGTTATTGACTTTAGCTTGCATAAAATATTCCAAATTACTTCAGCTCCACTCTCTAAAACGTCTTAACCACTAAGGCAACGCATAACTGTGGCAGCTGAAGGGTTTTACATTACCAGCTGGGACAAAGATATCAGCCTGCCTGCTGGAAGGGATTACTTCTTTTATATGTACCAAGTTACTGATGTGAATACTCCTTAATTTGTTCCAACAAAAAAATAGCTGGATTAGCAGCAAAATCAGATTTAAATTTACTAAGATAACCTGGCTCTCTGATGCATTAGAAACAGCTCTGCCAGCAGAGTTAAAGAGCAGTTCTCCCACACAGGCAGAGCTGTAAGCAGCTAAATGAGTGATTAAAATCTTTTAGGTTTTATAGTTAGAGGGGAGGAAAAAAAAAAAAAAACACAACATAATCCCTTAGCATGAACCTAGATCAAGTATAAAAGCAAATATTAGCCATATTAACCAAAAGCTTAAGCTTCATAGGTAAGTGTTGATCCTTAGCTGAGACACAGTAAACAACTGCACCCATAGCTGCCACTTTGGTGCAAGCGTGAAATATATGTGAGGTATGGTATTAGTTTCCAAACTACTGGGTCAGCAGCTACAGCTGGAAGTATTCTGTCCAGGAAAGAAAAGACAGAGAGTTCCCTTAGGATGGGAAAAAAAAAAAAATTACGCTAGGAAAATTCCTTAAGACAAGTGAAAGGTAAAACCCATGTTCCTTTTCTTAAGGGTCAGAGGAACTGCTACTGTTACTGTACGTTCCACTGTAGATAACCTAACTTTTGAGTCTTTGGTCATCACATTCATTTGCTATTCAGTCAAGAGACTGCCTATTCTCCTTTGCTTGAGGCAACAGTGTGTGATGCCCTCTTTACAGTCTTCAGAGGATTTTGCCCGTTTTGAATGTGGACCAGTGTTGCAATCCTAAGAAGAGTACACAGACAATGAGGCAGAGCTTTCATACAACACCAGATTGACTAGCTGTCTTGGTATTTATACAACATTTCTTTATCATTTCAGGCAAACGCATTGGAAGTCCTTAGCTATGTGCACAGATTCTTAAGTTTAGGATTGCACCTGACCACATCAGAGTTAGGTGCCTTTCAGTAAGCCTCACTTGAGTTCAACCCATTTATATCTGAATGGCCTCAGAGTATTCAAGGAAGGAAAAAGAAATCTTAATATAAAGCAAATAAGAGACATTCACAGCAAAGAAAGAGCTAAAGAAAGACAGAGCTAAAGAAAGACAGAAAGCACATGAGACCACTGACTCCAACAGAAAGAGAGGCACCCGAAAAGTATTTATCCTTGAGAGGCAAAATGTAATTCAAGATTGTCAAATTGCTATCTGAAAAAAAACACCATCATCCCAAGTTTCACTATAAACATCTTCTTGATAATAGTGTCTAGCAAGGATTAAGTTCTTTGTACTGACTTCTGATTTCTTAATAAACACATTGTAGCATCTGAGATCAAGGAAAAAAAAAAACCTACAAAGTTATCTGAAATACAGCACAGCCATACTACCGTTGCTCATGAAATCACGTGGGGACCCCTGGAGATCCCTGTTTATTTACTCTTCCTGGATGCATGCCACCACCGATTTTCAAACTTAAAAGTGAAGAAAAAACCAGCTAATGAGGGACCCCATTCTCTGGACTCTCACTAGAAAAGAGAAGTATTCAGTCACCAAAAAAAGGGTTGTTCTTCTTGGTATGTCTAGCAGATACAATTTGCACAGCTACTCATACTTCAAGACTGAAGAGTCCCAACAATAGCCTCCCTGTCAATCCTCTTCAGCATCAGCAGTGTTAGGGTAGCAATGCAATGAAGGATTGAAGGGATCTGCAATCACAGCTGGATCCGGCTGTTGGCTGACCTTTCCTGCTGTAACTAAAAAGGCAAAAGAAGCACCTCTGTTTCTGTAAAAGCAGCATCTCCATCTGCTACTGATTACCTTTTGGTTTGCTCCGAAGGCTGGAAAAAAAAAAATCCATCAAAATAGATCTGTGAAACTCCTAAGTTAGCAAATAAAATTGCTTACTGCTTGTTTCAAATTTATAAGAAACACACATACACTAACCAACATGGTCTACCTTAAGAGGAAAAAAAGGGGGGAGGGAGGTGCCGGTAAAGCCCCAGACACCTCTAAAAGTGAAGTACGCACTGCAGAGCCAGTGGTTTAACACTTCTGAAGGCACAGCAAGTTCCCTCACTTAAATATTTTTCCCTCCATCTGTAAAACTTAGTTGGCTGGCAGGCAAATAACTTTTAAATTGTGCCTACTTTGTCAGGCTTTAGGAATGGAAGGCAAATTTGTGGCAGGAAAATCTGAAGGCAAATTAATATTGAAAACTGGTGTTACAAAGTTGAAAGCCTGACTCAAAGTGGGTATTTTAGGGAAAAAAATTAAGGTATTTCTTGTGAGATTTTTAGTTTTGAAAATTATGGAAAGGAGAGTCAATAATACTTCACTAAAAGGCTTCTTGTTAACAGAGTACAAAAGAAAGTCAGTTGTCTTAAACGTATGTTATGTAGCCACAAAGACAAGATCACTGCACTGGGTTCATAGATTAAATTTATTTTTATCTATCTATCTATATATCTATATAGACCCGTATCTCCATCCCTATCTATCTAAAGAATCAAAAGGTTTTTAAATTTGTTAGAGAGGAATAAATACTGAGAATTTTGCAACTTTTTAGTAATAATAGCTATATAATTAATAATAGTTAATAATTCAGGGTTCCGGCTGTTAAGTCTCCTCAAGTGTTCTGCAGACTTACAAGCCTTGTTGGGGAATTTAAGAGATTATTAATCTATCAGTCCAAAACACAGAAGAGAGCTGGTAGGTCTGTAAGGTCGATTTGTTCATTCCATTTGATTGCTCTGCTAAAATAATTACAAGTGTTTACTCATTCTTTTAGCATTCCATATCAGGCCTAACAGAAGTTTTCTGCAAAACAAGCAGCAAAAGTCCAAGGGGGAAAAAAAAAAAAAAAAGAATTTCCATTTTCTTTCCTAGAACCACTCCTTGAAGTTTGTAGATTCACTTTTCAGAACCAGAAAGCAAAAAAGTTTGGGAGCATACAAAGAACAGGTTTGTGGTCTTCCGTTGTTGTTGGGGTTTTTTTGACATGCGAATTAACTGGTAGAATGTCAAAACATTAAGTCACTTCAGTAGCTGTATCTGTAATTTAAATGTGTTACTGAAGTGAACTTACATTTTTACCATATCAGTCACAAGATGTATCTTCATTATATTGTATCACAGTGTAAAGGCTCAATATGCAAGTTTGAGTACTTCCTCATTCATGAACTTTTTAGAGAAATTTATCAAAATATACCAAGAAAATAAGAAAAAAATAACAGTGAGGGTTATCCTTATCAAAGGATTTGTGCTTCAGGACAGAACTTAATTCACTTATTCATCCACTATTCCTCCTTCCTCTCCCAAAGTGAACACAGAGCCTACATCTGTAACTAGAAACATAATCAAAAAGCAAACAAAAAAAAAAGCTAGTCTAGGAAGTTTGAGGGGAAAGAATATTAGACTTTCGGGATAACATTAAAATCCCCCCCCCCACACACACTTCTAGTACATATAATGATGTTATAAACTCTTTTCTTCCTATTCATTTCCAGGCTCAAATATTCAACGTGACTTGCTACATAATGCAAATAAATAAGGATGATCCATATGCAAACAGATTTACAACTACTTGAAGTGCTCTGACTAGAATCCTTTCTATTACACATGAAGCAGCAAAAACAATCTGCCAACTCTGTCTTACCTTGAGCTTCTTGGCTCTAAGTGTAGCCATTATCTCAAAGTTTTACATTGTTTTCCAAGTTTTGACCTTTCTAAGCAGAACACATGCCCCAACCAACTACATACTTTTTTTTTTTTTAAACCAGTCTGTTTACATACTCTCCTACCAGAATCAATTTAAATGAGTGTTGTTTTTGATAAACATCATTCTCACAGATCACCTTTTATAAAGGCTCCCAAAATTCAAAAAAATGTTTCAAGTTAAATAGCTACAAAAAATTTAATTGTCAACTTTCTAATAACATTCTGATCATCTTCATTAGAAGTTTCCAAACCCTGGTTTATAAATAAGCACAAAGTGTTGTGTTGCAGAGCCTGGAACTGTAGTCCTCATATTCATGAGCACAGGTAAATAGATGGCCTGACACAGCAGCAACTTCAGGAAGTCAGCCGACACGGAATCTGCACTTTCAGGTTCCAACAAGAAAGAGACTGACGTAGGGAGCACAGATTTGGGGATTTGTATTCAGAGCGGCTGCCGCGCTGCTCCGCGGCCGCTGGCGCTTTTTGCTGCAGCGAGCTATCACTCGGCCCGGCGTCGCCTCAGGCAGCGCTACCGCTTTATACAGGTATAAAGTTATGACCTTAGTTTGGGAAAAAAGAGCAGGGAGAATGTACAAGCAGGTTTATGCGCACATGACTGCTGCCACTGTTGACCTCATTCTGAAGTTATGTGGGTACTGTTGCAGATAGCGAGATACCAAGCAAGAAGTTCAAGAACACACAATCTGGAGTCTGAGAACTAGGAAATTTACTCTTCAAACAACTTGAACTGGTCCTACATTTTCCAGCACAAATCTCAACAGCAGAACTTCCATTCACTTTTTTATTATAGCAAAGTTGCAAATATCCCCATTGTCAAAAGATTATAAAATTGTCCCTGAAGACTTGATCTGCACAGCAATACTGAAATTAGGTGTCATTCTGACATTCATAAAGTCACTTAAATTTGGGGAGGGGAAAAACCGCTTAAAATACCCAGAATACCCTGGGCAATGCTTATTATCTCAGAACATTAGACTTAATGTGTTTACATTCAGAGAATGCAATTCTGTAAACGTGCGAATGGTACTATTCTTACCTTTAAAGCTACTCAAGTACCAGGGTAAGACACACATACAAAAGTCCTAAAACATAAAGGGTGAGGAAAAGAAAAAACAAAAGCATGTATTTTGTAAATGGAAGAACATATATTATAAAGCTAGACTCAGCTGTTAATTGAATAGCCCACTGATAGTGGGTTCTCTCTTTCAGGTTACTGAAACATCAGTTCACGACAAATATCATGTGTAGAAAAGAGCGCAGGAGGAAGTACAAACATGATCATGGGAGAACAGCCTGACAGCTGTAAAAGACTCTCCTCACTGAGGATTTGGATAACCTCGTCCTTAACGTAAGTCTGCATTTCAAAAAATAGTTTTGCTGGGAAGAGAGTTATTTACCTCAGGATAACTTCTAACTTAGAAGAACGCCTGATAGGGAGAATAGTGGCATTGTAAACCACACGCAAATATTTGGAAAAAGACAGCTATGGGGATCCATACAACACAGTAAATACATTTCTAGAAAAACACTGCAACATACATGATGCAAAACATTTACTATTACTAAGTAAAGAATTTTTAGGACTGACATAGCAATAGTAAAGAGAAGCAAACAAAAGACAAATTCCATTTTATTGGGTGCTCTCTCTCTCTATAGATTTTTTTTAAACAGATGATGCAGACAGATGCAAACTCATTTTACTTCAAGCTGCAAGCTTCACACTAACTCCAGTTGGACATGGCCCCATATTAGCACAGGCGCATGTTTTCCCCAAACAGTACTGCTTCCAATTTGCCTAGCTCAGAGTGCTGAGCAACTTCACATCTATTGCTAACCAAAGACTCAAGACATCAAACTTAAAGCTGTTCACTAGTCTAATCCTTGTATCTTAGACGAAGTGATAGTGCTAGTTTGCGAGTTCTCTAGGGACAAACGTTACTTCATACAGGTAAGTTTCCTATAATATATGAGCAAATTTTTAAAGTCTTACATTACAACATTCTGAAGTTTATTTAAATAAACAGTATTGACAACTATCTGCTTTCAAATCTGTCATACCAAGACTTCTTTCCATTCGAGCTGTTTTGCAAAGAAGCATCTATGTTGCCAAGGGATACAGAACATAAAACCCGCAACATTTCTGCAAAAAAAAAAAAAAAGGCAACCGAAAGCAAAAAGCAAAAAGCATCAATACATCTGACATTTCAGTAAGCATGAACTTAATTCCTTTTACAAACTCTGTATCATAAATTCCACAGGTCCCACAACCTAATTAAGGGCATGCAAATACTAAAACCCAAATGATTACCATGTTGATATATCTTTCCCAAAACGCTTTTACATGTCTAGTCTAACACAGTTTAGCACCAGAAACATTCCAAATTTGCTTTTTAGGCTCTGTTTTACCTAATTCAGTACTTTCAAGCATGACACAGCAAATTTACTATTCAACACCAAATATTTCACTACCAGCACTTGAAACTAAGCGTTTCCACTGTCATACTTGCAGTTGTTCATTAGGTGAGAACTGATATATATTTGTTGCCCAGCCAGCTCTCCTTTTTTGGGCTAACCAGGTAGCCAAGATAGTACAAGAGAGTCCAATCAATCTCAGGTTTTCACCTCTGCTGACTTACACCTTCCTCATTTAATTAAGAGGCTCTAAGAACAACCTCTCTCTTGCGTGACTGAAACTTTACCAAGCAAACCTGTGAGTCAACACAAAGTAAGCCAACTCGAGCAGAATACTTTTAACGTTGCTTACATGGGGACGAGACTCTTCATCTGTAGTCTCCAACATTTTCTAAGTTGCAGAGACCATCAGTTTTCCCGATGGCAATAAGATACTGCTACTTAATAAAACCTAAACTAGGTTACACGTGATTTTTTTTTTTTGTTTTCTTGCACGGACTCCTGAGAAGTAGTTTCCAGGCTTCCCCACTACCTCCCTACCAGGCAGGCAGTACCCTACACTGTGTAAGCAAGACTTTTAACCAGACGTACAAGATTTCCCCATCTGCGATTTGCTTAGGATGCTTTGTACCCCTACCGGCTGTGTAGAAAGGCAGGGAATTCCCCTCCCCCCCCGCCCCGGCCCATTCAGGGGACCGGAGAGGGAAGAAAGATCAAAGGATCCAAGCAGAACACCAGGGCCAGCCGCCCGCCGTGAGCACCGTTTGTGCCCCCTCCCGCCCCCCGGCCGCAGGACCAGACGCTCTCGCGGACGAGCGCGCAAGCAGCCGCCTCACAGCGGCCAGCGGTGGGGGCAGCGTGGGAGGAAGGGGAGGGAGGGAGAGGAGGGGAGGGCCCCACCCCGCGGCCCGGCCCGGCCGAGCCGCGCCGCGCCGGCAGGCTCGAGCCGCCCCCGGCCACAGCCCAGCGGACAGGACCGAGCGGCCCTCCCCAGGCCGCCCGGCGGCCCCTCCTGCCGCACCGTGCCGCGCCGTTCCCCTGACCTGTCCAGGTGGCGCCGCCTGCTGCTGCCCGGGGAGGCGCTCGCTCATCGTCCCGCGGCGGCGGGGCGGGGCGGGGTCGCGCAATCAGCGCGGACACCGGCTCGGCCCCCACCCCCCCGGCCCAACGGTCGCTCCGGCAGCCAGCCCCGCCCCCTCGGCCAGGGGTAGTGGGCGGGGCTTCCTGCCACGCAGGCGCGCCGCCACGGCTCGGCGCCTGCTGCAGCCGGCGGGACCGCCGCGACTTCCGGTTCCCGCGGTCCGTCGGCAACACCGTCCCCCCCCGCCCGCGGCGGAGCCGTTACGCGCGCGCCCCGCGGTGGGGGGAGGGAAGATCCGCGCCGCCGTGACGCTGCCGGCCCCGACGACGCTCAGGTGTCCAGCTCCATCGCGCTGTGAGGGCGGGTGGTGGCACCGGCGGCCCCGGCGCATCGCGGGCGGTGGCGCTGCCTGAGGCGACGCCGGGCCCAGTGATAGCTCGCTGCGGCAAAAAGCGCCGGCGGCCGCGGAGCAGCGCGGCAGCCGCGTGCTGCAGGAGCGCCGGTGCCGAGCGATGGAGCTAGGAGGAACGAGCCTCGCGGGTAGAGAGCGGCTACCTCAGTCTCTTCTGGGAGGCGTGCCCAGGATCGCTTGGACTGCGATACCGCCAGACGGTGAGAGCTCACCCTTAGGCGCTCAAGTCATGCTTGGGCTGTCTACGTCCCAGAAGCCCGCCGACACAACATCGTTTGGCTTCTGCCTAAACCTAGACCTGTCTAAATCACAACAAGCGGAGGAAAACTCCGAAGAGCGTCATAAATCATAGATCCGTAGTTGCAGCACATACTAGAAACGTATACTTTTAGTTAGAAAACAAAAGATGCAAATATGTCCACCTCAAGAGAGTTTCTGCGGGCAGCCTGGCCCCCCTCCCCCGGGGAAGTTTTGGCACAAAACTTGTTTTTGACCCTAAGTTTTGACCCTGCTGGACCACGGCGGTTGGTACCCCTCCACACACAAATCGCTCCAGGAAAGTCTTTGCAAAGAAACCTAGCAGCAACGCCAGGGCTGGCACTCTTGTCAGTTATAGTTTTTTGGGTTTTTTTTTTTAAGCTTCATAGCGATTTCATTTGTTCATTGCCATCGTTTACCTCAGTAGCCCGTTGCCCATTACTGCGGGGGGCACACGCTCTCCACAAGAGAGACCTGCGAGCCCGCCCGGCCGCCCGCCGGTTGCCCACCAGCACCCCCGGCGGTTGCGAGCCCGCGGGAGGTGCCCCGCGCAGCAGCCCCTCCCCTCGCCCCCTCGGCCCCGCCCGTCACGTGACGCCCCGCCGCGTTACCACGGTGAAGCGCCGCTACGCGCGAACGGCAGTCAGGCTAACCTGCTGTCTTCGGCTTGTCTTTCCCATCGCCCAATAGGGGCTGAGCTACCGGGGCGTCTCCGCCAATGGGAGCCGAGGGGGCGGGTTCGCGGCCGCCGTGAGGCTCGGTTGAGCGGCAGTGGGAGCGGCGGGGAGGTGAGCTGGGGTGGGTAGCGCTGGGCGGTGTCGCTGTCGTTGCCGTTCTGCGCGACACCGGGCGGGCGGTGGTGGGGGGCATCTCTCAGTGGCCGCTGCGGGGGTCTCTGGCCGCGCCTCTCGCCTTGCTGCCGGTCTTGTCCTTGCCCTGGCCGTGTTGGGGCGGCGGCCCGGCCTCGTCCGGCTGAGGGGCCCGGCCCGGTGTAACGGCCTGCGCCCGGCCTGAGTGCTTGCCTTGCCGCCAGGCTGGGAGCGCGGGCGCTGCGCGGGGCTGCCTGCCGCCCGTTCGTGGCCTGGCTGTGCGGATCGGGTTTGCCGTCTCGCCTTCTCCGCTCCCAGCGGTCGCGGTGCCTCGGGCATGTGCCTCGGCGCATGAGTCTCTCTCCTCCCGCATGGGTAACATGACCTTCTTGCTTAGGGCTTAGAAAGGGTTGAAGTCCTTTCTCAAGCCTTGTGTTTCCCATGCCGCAGGTAAAGATAGTCCATCTAATTAGGACAAAACTATATCCCATCTTTGACCTAACTGTAGTTTCCCACCCAGAAGCTTGTTGCTGATAGTTTGTATTTGCACAGGGTAGCATGCAGCAGTCACCTGAAGTTATATCTAATACTGCTGGTTTAGCTTTAGTACGGCATAGCTTATTTTGTAAATAATGCAGCAGCAGCAAGAGAACTTGATTAAAGGTACCTGAAAATAGAAGTGTCCCATCTGGTATGCTTTACCATTGCCTAAAAAATAATATTGATGTTAATGCAAAGTCTTCCCCCCTCCCCCATTTTAGGGGTACCTTAACACTTAAAATGTCTTGATGTATCTTCAAGACAAAAAACAACAAAACAAAAATAAATATAGGCCTGTCAGTTTCACTTTTTTCCTTCCTGGTAGTTATGCCTAGTCATCTTTTACTCTCGTCTTCTGCTTTGTAGAAAAGATTACTTCAGCTCTCCTCGGCCCTTTTTCTTTTTCTTTTTCTTTTTTTTTTTTTTCCTCTTAAAGTACTGGCCAAGCTTGTTTCTTGTAGTCTGTACCTGTGGTGTATGCATCCTTCATCTTCCTAAGCATCTTTAGCCAACTTCTTGTCTGGTGCTTGGTCATTTTTTGACTGACAAAAAAATTAATCTAAATCAGTGAGATGAGCCTTGCTTGAGATACTAAATATGAACCTAAGGTAATAAGGTCTTCTGTTGGAGGGAAGCTAGGTGCAGCAAAGGTATGAGTGCTGTTAGTGCTTTTAAGTGAGGCTTAGATGCAGAAAAGCTGAGAAACCTTTTGTCTCTCTCAGCTGACAGTCCTCAGAGTATGAAAGTTTTCTCTGCTCTAGAAAAGGTAACCTTTTTATCCACCACGAATTTCTTTGGATTTTTATTGTTTTATGGCCAGTTCTCTTTGCTGTTCTGATGCGTCTCTATATTGGTTGTGCCTTTAAGTCATTTGCAAATTTGGGGGAGAACTTTTCTTTCCCCCTTCCACATTTATCAGGAGAAGAAAGAGGATTCTTCAGGAGTTTCACTTGGAAGAGAAGCTGTGCTTGTAAACTTCATTCAGAACCACCTATTGGTACCCTGTTAGCTACTTTCTTCTACCCCTTACAGGTCTTGTCCCGGTTTCCATCTTGTTGATTATTTGTGATTTTTTTTGTTCACCAAATGCATTACTGAAGCTCAGATAGATTAGCTATATGTGTTATCAAGATAAAAATGTCTGTCAACATAGAGAGAAGAAATTAGCTTGATATAGTCTACTTTTTTTAAATGCACTTAGGCTTTTATCACGCTTACTCTTTCACTCCATGTTTGATTGCTGCTTCTTTTAAACTTGTTCAAGCGTCTCACTTTTACCAAATGATGTTTTAATATAGCACTTTAAACACAAGCTACATTCAGCTAAGCTGCTTAATCTCAAAACTTTTTCCAGTCTAACTAGTCAGATAGTACAGTACACACACTGATTTGCACCATTTTGTAATGAATCTATCTTCTGTGTGGTATGAAAAAAATAAATTATTTAAATTTTCAGTAAAAATTAAGGTCATACCTTTTTTTATTGAATAATGATTCTAAGTGTGACTGGAGATCTCTTGAATTTAGTCTGGTTTTTGGTTCATTAGAGTGACTGACTTCCAAAATACTGTATTTAGTGCTTCTTAAGAATAAACGTATAGGTAATTTTGTACACTCCTCTGGTAGTTTTCCCAAACAAAGTTGAATGAAAGATTGCTAACCAAACGCTATGTCTTTATATGATGTTAACTTGCTAGCTGAGTTAGAAGTTATGGCACTGACTAGTTTTATCTAAAGATAAAATATGCTTTTTTTTTAAACTGTCAGGATGAAAGGGTAAACTGGTTTTAGCAATGCAGCCCTTTTCTACACCAACTGAGGCAACTATACAAAAATGTATTAAGACTGAGAGTAGGTGATTTACAGAAAAGGTACTAAGCACGTAATGCAGTTGAAGAGAGAAATCGGTTGACATTTTGAGTAAAAAGTGTAACAAGAACTGACAGGTTGGAAGACTGGCCAAGTACAGCTAACTAAATCTGTTATGTGTTTTTTTTGTTAGTACTCAAGTAAGGATGCCTTAAGCAGATAACTATGGATAAATATATTAAAGTGCAGAAGATTGGAGAAGGATCCTTTGGGAAAGCAATTCTGGTGAAAGCAAAAGAAAATGGCCAACAGTATGTTATTAAAGAAATAAACATCTCAAAGGTGAGTGATATTATTAATTGCTGGTGGGGTTTTTTTTGGTCATATTCCTGTTCTCAAAAATCATTATTTTCCTCCTAAAGATGTCAAATAAGGAGAGAGAAGAATCAAGGAGAGAAGTTGCTGTATTGGCTAACATGAAGCATCCAAATATAGTCCTCTATAGGGAGTCATTTGAAGGTAAGATCAATTAATGTAATAGAACCTGAAATAATTGATTGTATATGTCCTATTAATTACATATGGTTTACAAATCACTGTATTTTTCTCTCTTTAATCGTTTTTTCCCTCCTTTTATTACTTGCCTCAGTTCCTTCTGGTTATCTTTGTGATTCCTATACACAATTAAATATATATATATATATATACATACATATATATAAAATATATTCTTATCTTTTCCTTAAACTATTTAATTTTGGTTGATGCCTAAGTGGAAGGGTTATCTTTTTCTGTTTCTCTGCAGTATATTCCCCTTAAATTCGTGCATCTATGCTAATTACTTGAATTCTTACGTATCTTAAATATGAGCATGATCTGAATTCAAATATTAATCACCCAGCAAGGGCAATCTCATCCCAAAAGCCTGTCGTCTTAGAACGTGGTCTTCTGTAATTGCAATCGCATCATTGCTTTAAAGCCTGGAAGAATAGATGAGACTAGCGGTTTGCCTCACCAAGCCATGAAGGAAGGGGTAATTCAATTTAAACCTGAAAGAACTTCATAAAAAGGATGATTCACTGATATCCTTAAGAAGGATCTGCTTAACTAGTGGCCCAGAGTTCTCTCCTGATTATCATTTCTTTCAGTAATAGTGTGAAAGTTGTGATAACGAAGACACTTACGAACAAGATTCCATGTCCCTTTTGCAGTGAATATTATGGGAAATAATCAGAAGAGATAAAAGCACCTGTACATACATAGGATTAAAAATAGTATTTAGAAACTTAAATTTTTATTTGAAATACCGAGTAAGAGCATTGTTCTTTTTTCTTTTCCTTCCTTTCTGCTGACTTTCATGCCTTTTGCTTCTGGGGTGTTATTTTCTGCTCATTAAGTTAGAATTATATGCCATAAATCAGAAGGCTGTGATTGTTGCTTTTTATAAATCCACACTTCTGCCTCCTCTGTAATAGCGGCCTGTTCTTTAAGACCGCTATATTTTACGAGGTAGATTCTGTAATCCCCAGTTCATGAGACTTCAAACTGCATCTTGCTTGCTGAAGCATAATGACTTTGAACATACTGGTTTTGATTTATAAAAGCACTTTATTTCAGAGGTAGGTCTGCAAGAAATCCAAACTCCTAGGATAAGATTTCAGCATAATTTCAGTAGTAAAACTCAGCCAAGGTACAAAGCACTGTAAGTTCAAATGAGAAGTTCTGCTGTTTCGGAAGACAAATTTCAGAAATAGTTTGTGGAAATGAAATTTAAGTGACTTAGAGGCTTTAATTATTTTTCACTCTATTTACTTTTTTTTAGTGTTACGACTAATTTTTCATAGTCATAAGGGATGTTGCTTTTGAGTGGCATATACTTATTATTTTGACTGTGTGTACTTATTCACCTTTTCTCAAAATCACGCCTAGTCTGTGAATACTGTAGTTCTTGTATTTTACTGGCGTATTTGCATTGATATTCATGAAATGTTAAAATTTTCATCATTATGCATTAATTTGCCATTTGTTTGTGCCTAATCTCCTTTTTCAACAGTAACTGAAAAGATTGTATTGGGGAGCAAAACTGTAATTTTGTGTCAATGTATTATATGTGCTCAAACTTTATGCTGGAAACTTGCATACGACTTTGGAATCGCCCCAAATTTCTTTCAAAATGAGAAAATACTGATTTCCATCTGTTGTTGTCTGCTGGAAGCTTTCTTGTTGTTCTTCAGTCTCTGAAATGAACTGTAAGCTTGGTATGAGAACTGATAACTGCCACGTTCTTGCAATAAGTATTGGCATCTTGTCCAGGTAGAACTGCAAGAAGGATTTAGACAGGCAGATGCAATTACCTGATTGAGAACTTTCGGATATCTATTTTTATGACTAGGTGTTTTTATGACTATGGATGCTTGAAATAACAAGTAGGGTGGAGAATATTTTTTTTTGTTGCGTTCATAAAGTGGCATCTTTAATTTCATAGTGGTCTTAGGGCGGTAGTTCAGTAGAAGTCACTTTCCCCGCTGCGTCAAATAATCCAGTTTTACCAGGGATGGGGAAACATACGTTGTGGAACTCGGAGTAAATACAACCTTTTTTCTTGAAGCTTGGAAAAAGGAATAATAAATGATATTTGAAGCTGCACATGGAAAGGTTTGATTTCCCAACTGCTTTTTCAGTGACCCACGTAGAGACAAACTGTTGTTGTTAAGATATTCAGAAAGATATCTTACGGAGGTTATTTTTCTTTATTGAAATATTCCGGTTTTGTTTTACAGAAAATGGTTGTCTCTATATAGTGATGGATTACTGTGAAGGAGGAGACCTATTTAAAAAAATAAATGCCCAAAAAGGAATCCTATTCTCAGAGGATCAGGTAACAGCAAACTCCTGCTATAGCTTTTTGTTGCATAATACTTTTCATATGCCTTGAAGAATTTTTGTTCATTTTGACAGATATGGTTGCTTAAGATGTGTAGGGTTGCTTAAGATGTGTAGAATGTTCCCAAATTGTGATTCTTGTCGCCACCAGCCACAGTAACGCCTCAAAAACTTAGCTGGAAATCCAGGGTATGTTAATTGGGATTTTGTCTGTATGGGTAGGATGCTTTTAAAAAAAACCTGCACTACTTGCAAAATAAACCGAGCGTGATAAATGAAAAATACTTAAGGGATGGACAGGCTGAAGTTTTTTAAACCTATAAGATGTTACAGTACAAGAATTTTGTTTTGCAATACTGACTTTTTTTTTTAAATTTATCCCAGGAATAGAATAGCTTACTTTGCAAATGTAATAATATGAAACTTACTTAATTCGAATTCTTTTTAAATAGAAAGTTTTGATGTTCTGTTGGAAGTATAGCAGCAGATTTTTCCTTCCTGATAATACTGGTTATAAAGTCATTTTTACTGTGAGGCAGTCTGGAATAATTGAGAGGATTTTATGTACGTAGTCAATTAAACAAAGCAAAAATAGATTATGTAGGATTCAATTTTTTGTTAAGAACAGAGATATGTTTCCTTATTTACAAATAGTTTCTGTGCTTTTGCAGTTGCATGCAGTAGGAATGCATCAGAATCTCACCTGTGGGTTTGAAGGCTAAGGACTGTTTTAGGTCTATTGGTGGTATTCAGAGTAGGGTAATGATCAAAACAAGTTTGTATAACTGCTCATTTTTTAATTTGGACTTATATTTACAAGAGCTTAAAATAGAAAAGTGAAAATTACCCCTTGCATTTTATTGTAATTTTGGTATGTATGTACCTCTGAGTTGTGAAAGTGAAACAGCTATTCCACATAGAAGAGTTTTTGCAGTTAGCCTTTTCATATTTTGTCTTTCACAAATTCACAATAATGTTAGTTTTGTTGGCTTGTTTATAATCTTCTAATTGTATGTTGTTGTTTGTCGCTTTTGTAATTGAAATCTACTTTGTGGATTTGTTTCATTGACTGTAAGATGAATTTGCATTGATTACGGCAAAAGTACAATCTTAAGGATACAAGTTCCATATTTTAAATACAGCCTATCAGATTCATATTTCATCCTTTTTTAAACTTTATAATATGTGATTAAAACGAATAGGATCAGGATTAATAATGTATACATAGGTTAATGTGCATCTTTCATTAAAATATGTTGTTTATGTTTGTATTATAGTGATAGTAGTGTTACATTTTTAATGATTCCAGGATATATATGAAGCCGGGTTTGTGGGAAGAGGGTAAAATTTTGAGTTTATAATTATCAAACTGATTTGATAAAAACCTGACTAATGTAACTGCAGAAGCTTTCAAATAAATTAAGATATTGATGTTGCGTATTCTCTTTTACATTTAGATTCTGGATTGGTTTGTACAAATCTGTTTAGCACTAAAACATATACATGATAGAAAAATCTTGCATCGAGACATAAAGTCACAGGTATGCTGTGTGTGTGTGTGTGTGTGTGTATATATATATATATGTATGTATGTATGTATCTATTTTTTCACTTTACTTCCAAAGTGATTATGTTATATCCTAATAGTGTCAGCTGGAAAATTATGGAAAATATTTGGAATATATCTCTTTATATAAACACTTTTTAAATTGGAAACACTTTTTGTTTGGAATTTTCGGGACAGTTTTATTTGATATTTGCACAAACAGAAGAGCCAAAGAAGCTATCTTAGCATTACTCATATGACCTTTTCTCCCACACTTAATTATATTTTAGAATTTATAGAGATGTTTTTTCCAGCTTTGATAAAGTAGGACAAGAATAGGTCTCTTATTTCCCAGTAGTCAATAACATTAGTGGTAGTGAATTCAGAGTGATTGAATGGTAAAAAACTTTACTCCTTCCAAAACATGTTGAGAACAAAAAGCGTGCAGCCGTATGAATGTTTTAATTAACAGACTTTTTAAAATTTCTGTACCAAGAATATATTTTTGACCAAAGATGGGACAGTACAGCTGGGAGACTTTGGAATCGCCAGAGTTCTTAACAGGTAACTACTATTTGGTGCTAGTTACTCAGAATTAATCTAAATAGCTTTGCTCTAGGAAAACGTAATGTCTGCACATCACGTAACTTAACTAGTTAACATTCTTCATTTTTCTTAGTACTGTAGAACTGGCTCGCACTTGCATAGGAACGCCATACTATTTGTCACCTGAAATATGTCAGAACAAACCTTACAACAATAAAAGGTACTGATAAGAATTTTATTAAGTATTTTTGGGAAAGGAAGAGGGAGTGTGTTCTTTAGAAATCTGAACCTATTTTACTCATGTGATAGTAAACAGCCTTTAGTTCATCCCTTACCCAAGAACGAAGTGAGCTTCGCTACAGAGGTGGGATCTCAGCAAGTTGATGTAGTACAGAGCAATGTGATCCAGAGATAACTTAGTGTAGTGCTTTGAGTTCTAGATCTAGCCGTGCTCTTAGTTATGGCTCTGCTTTGGTTTCCCTACACACCATTTGTGCTGCTTTAATTTATGCAGTGTGAATGTGAAAGCATGTTAAGGAAAAAAATCACAAATATGCAAATTGGATTCTTTAAACATGTATGGATAAGATAGTCATACACAGAAGAACATCCTTCATACGCAGAAGAACATCCTTCAGATACTTCGCTTATGTTTGATGCCCCTGCAAATAGGCTGTATCTAGTAAGTTTCCACGATGTAATTAACATGTTCATTATCAAGTTAATTTTAGTTGTGCTAACCTGCTGAAGTACATCCACTGTTGTGGATGCCTTATATTAATTTCCATGACTTTCTTAACAGATAAAAATGATTACAGTTCCCTGCCCCCTAATCTCTCCTACTCAGGATTTTTCATTCGATGGTATTCCAACCAAATTCTGCTGTTCTGTAACAAGTCAGGGTAAGGTGAGTCAGTGTTAAACAGGATGAATGACCTTTTTAATTGAATTTAAGAATTGTACTTGCTGAACTACTTACAAAATTATATTTGGAATTTCAAAGATACTTCAGGCAAAAAGTACACGTTTAAAGAAAAAGTCTTTGTCCCTAGTTTGTCCATTTCTCTGCTTCGGGTGGTGCAGATGAAAAGTCGTAAGTAAAATGTGGAGCCAAAGTAACCACATCCGGTTTTTGGGTTGCCTCTGTTTTTTATTGCTGGATCTTTTTCCCCCTGGTTTTGTGGGATTTGGGGGGTGGGGTGGGGGTTAAATTAGAAGACATTTGTACATATTCAAAATGCAACTTTTTCTTTCCTTTTTCAGTGCTACAGTACTTGATTAATAAGTTATTTGGCAGTGTCACACCTAGAACTAATTCTTAAGGTCTGTGTTCTTTGATTTAGTGATATCTGGGCCCTTGGTTGTGTTCTGTATGAGATGTGCACGCTTAAACATGCGGTAAGTAGAAACTTAGTGTTTCTTTAAAAAAAATAATGATTTCCAACACAGGTCTTTTTCTTCACTGTCTTCATGCAAACTTTTTTTTCAGTTGGTGAAAGGCTTTCATGGTGACTGTTTAAAGTTAAGTTCAACACTTTAGTCTTCCTATACTGCCCGACATTTATCGTCTGTGTTTTGATTCATGCCAATCTCTGCAGAAATCTTAGCGCTGCATTTTTTGTTTTCCATGAATTATGTGTTAGCTACAGAGGTGTTAGGTGCAGGAACAAAAGTTACTATGCATAACTTTCCTTTCTTTCCAAAAAGTCGGCTTTTTCATTTTCACTGAGAAAGTCTGAATGTAGGCTGCCAGCTTTGTGCAGATGGATTCGTGTATTTCTTCGTTTAGAGCAGGTGTAATTCTTTAAAAAAAAAAAAAAAACTCCCAAAGTGAAACAGTTGTCAGTTTTTTATTTTGCTGGTTTGAAAAATACCTCTTTGTCATCCACTTTCCAGTTAATGAAGGAAAGAAAAAGCTTTTTTCTATCTCTTCTTGTTTGAGATTTAAAAATAGAATTTATGAGGGAGGGAACACTTCTGTCTTTTAAAAATAAATAAATTAGGAAGCTATTTATACTAAAAGAAAGATTATTACAAAATAGACATCAGAAAAAACTTTAAAGAGTCAAAGATTTCATTATAGCTTCTGTGATTTCTTGTTGCTGGGTCTTTTTTGCAGCAACAACACTTGTTGCCTCTCAGGGAGTTGACAGCAATAGGATTTCTTTTGTGAGCTGGTTGATAAGTACTTTTTTTTATTGTGCAAAGGAATTGGAATGTCTCTCTGCTTCCTGAGCCTTAGCTGAAATCTAAGCATTCCTTTGGATGTGGCATAGAATGAATGTGACTGCTTTACATCCTTCCATCTGAAAAGTGACTCCACTAAAAAGTACAGAAGGCATATGGTGGCTAAATGTTTTAGGCAAGGGGAGAGAGCAGATCAAGTATATTTAATACAGTGTTTCATAATATTTTATCCTTAACTATATATAAGAACATATGGACATCAGTCTAGATGTAAAAGGAGTTAATTTTTGTCAGCAAAGACAGCATATTACTTTTAGAATTTCAACTCTAGATCTCTATAGCATGGTGCGATCTATAGCATGACATCATCACTAGGCAGCAGGTTGTTTTAAACTGATGGTCTTGGAAATTCGTTTTGATATGTTGAGGCAAAGAAAGTCTTTTTTTTGCCACCTTTGTATGCAACCTTATTTGTGGGCACACAGTAATATGTAACAACTGTTTTCTTTCCTTTGATACAGTTTGAAGCTGGTAACATGAAAAACTTGGTACTGAAGATAATCTCTGGATCTTTTCCTCCTGTTTCTATGCATTATTCCTACGACCTACGTAATCTGCTGTCACAGTTATTTAAAATGAATCCTAGGGATAGACCATCAGTCAACTCCATATTGGAGAAAAACTTTATAGCCAAACGGGTTGAAAAATTTCTCACACCGCAGGTATGGAGATGATTTTAATTCTGATTTTGCCTGAAAACATCATAGGTCTTTCCTTTTTTATTCTAATATCAATATGCAAGTTAAAATTGGAGTAATAGTATTTTCTAAAGTTTTTGTACAGGCATTTTCTGTTGAGGAAAAGGAACATTGTTATGATCTTGCTAAATTTACAGAACTGATAAAGTGAACAACAAAAAACAATTTCAAATTGCTTAAGTATTTGGTGGCTTTACAAACAAATTAAAATTGGCATTTTCTTTTTCTCTCAGGAGCACTGTTTTGTATTTCTTTCTATTTAGTGAGGAATTGTGAGTCAGATATTGATTTGTTTAGATATGCATTGTTGCATAAAATGGCACTGATGAGGACTTCATCAATTCTTTAATGTAATTTCTTCAATCTGTTATTTTGTTCTTAATTTGGAATGGCCTGCAAATTTATTCTGTGAAATATTGCTAAGTAAACTAATCATTCAATTTCTTGATGCTTAAATGCACCTCTTTGTATACAAGCTAGAAGGAGTAGCTCAGGATTCCATGTTGGATCTGTTGACATCTATTGATGTCTTTTTAATATAGTTGAAAAGAGGGCAAGAAGAACAAATGGAGAATAGTACTGGCCTTATGAGGTAAGTAAATACAGACAGAGAAAGGACATGGAAAAAATGAATGCAAAAGGAGGCCTTCTTAAGTATAAAGAATTCTAATGGACTATACTTTGAACTATTATTAATTGAAAGTCTTCTATATGCAGTGGAAATTCTGATTATATATGGGTCCTTCTCTTCTAAATTTCTTTATCTCTGAATTACAAGTTTCATTGAAAGGTAAGGTTAAGAAGTCTTTACAACTAAGCTTGTTGTCCTAACCTTTACAGCAGTAATTCTTTGATCTGATTTTTATTTCCAGTAGCTCAAATGGATATAATATTTTTATTTGAGGTTATTCAGACTTTACTAATATTAAAAAATATTAATTATAATAAATTACTAATTAATAATAAACCACTACCACATGATGATGCTATTTTCTCCTCAACTGAATAAAAATACTTGAACACAGTTTTTCCAACTGATTCACTGACGTATTCAGCTTAAAGGGATGCTACCTAATTTAAAGCAAAAAAAAAAAAAAAGAAAAAAGAGAGAGAGAGAAAAGTACCTTTTCCAGACTGTATTAATCACAACTACATACATATTCAGAGGAAGGTGATTTTTCTATGTTATAACTGTAATACCTGTTTTCTTTCTGTTTCATCCATGATTAATCTTGTTGTGCTCAGCTTGCTTTAGTCTGAGCTTCAGAGAGCTTCCTTAGGTATATGTCATCATCAACAGGGCGCAACTGTTGTTGAAATCCTGCTCTTAGCTGACAGCAAATCGGTCCACTAGGGTTATATGAATTCTTAATGTTCTTAGTTAGTAAGTCATAGTAAAGAGCGCATTTAAATTACAGAGCATCGCTGGGACGGAAGGAAAAAAGGCTTGAAATGTACTCAAGAGCCGTGTCTCTTTTGCACAAACAGCTCTTGTTATTGTAATACCATACTTCAGTTGTTCCACTCACAGCTCACCAAACAGACAAAAGCTTTAAGGCCATTGAAATACCAGTAGTAGAAGACTGTTCTCGTGTGTGACTTCTTGCTTTTAATGATAGACTATACAGGTTAAAAAGTTTGTCTCTGCCATGGTGTGCAGTTTTAGGTTCTGTGCTTTAGTTCTTTTAGGTTTTTTTTTTTTTAATGTGGGTTTTTTAGTTGTTTTTAGTTTTAGTTTTTTTTTTTTTAATTTTTAACTCCCCCCAACATCCATTGTAACTGGCTGGTAATCTCTAAGTAAAGCAAAATCATCTGGATAGGTCAAGGTTCTATAAAGACTATTCCTTAAAACTTTGGGATTTTGTGATTAGCCAGTCAGCGTTGCTAATAATCATTGTCAGAACACTATGCTTTCCTGGCATGCTTTAGGTCTTGAAAGATTGTTTGTAGTATAGCCTTTATCTGTTTGTGTGTAGCTGTACCATCATAAAAATTCTTTTGCTGTTGACATCCTTTGAATGTTCTGCAAGTGGTCTGTAGAATCGCTTACCTGATGCACTTGAATTTGGTAAGAAGTCTGAAAGCAGGAAGTTAGCACGTGAGAACACAGTGCTAGGTCTGCTAAAAATCACTCTTGTTCCTTATGCTGTGGGACATGAACACTGTCCATAAACAAATGCCTAGTGAAGAGTATAAGAACATGGCGAGCTTTCCTTCTTCTACTTTGTTGTAGCTGACTTCAACAAGGATATTCTACGATCTGTTATACTTAATGTGTCTAACAGAACTCCATATATGTTGTTAATAGAAATCCATATGTACAGTCATCTTCCCATTTGAAAAGAATAGGGAAACAAAAATGCCTAAACATTTCTGAAGGACTCTTTTTTTTTTTTTTTTTTTTTTTTTTTTGAGGCAAGGCTGTCTGAGAAATTGAAATGAGATTTGAAAACTATACAGAAGTCTAAAATAAACTATGCACAAAACCATGTTGGTGTTCGCATTTAATTTTCTTGCAGCTGTAGTTAGCTAGTTTATAAATGGGGTAACAAGTGCCAGGCTGCCCAGAAGTTAGACTAAATCATTGTTTAAAATCATATGAATATTCTGCCAGAAATGATTTAAAATATTGAATCCAACTTCATATTAATTCTAGTGATAATAAATTCAATGCATAGAGTTGAGTATTCGTTTAAATTTAGGTTACAGCAGATACAATTAGTTAGAAGCCTACTAAAAAAGTATAGGTATTTTTCTGAAAAGGAGTTCTCCTTTTTTAGCTTCAGACATAAATATTGTTTGCTAACAGTTCAACTTTTTGTTTAGCTTATTGCAGAAGAGTTCAGTCACAAAATCTTCCAGAAGTTGGGACCTCATGCTGCACCAGGTAATCAAGTGTGTAAAAGTACTTTTATTTTCAGTTCTGGTAAGATAGTATGTGTATAAATGTATCACTGTTCTTCTATTGTTTGGGATTTTTTTTTAGTACACGATTCTAGAAATTTCAAGAGAAAACAGGGGGAAGTAATACTCCTCTTTTCCTGGAGAGCTGGATGTATGTAACCTACAAATCATACCAATAAACTATGTGTCTGTACACTTTTAGGTGTACTTTTACTCTTACAGTATGTTACACTTACAAAATTTAAAGAGATAGTAAAGACTGCAAATATTGTTATTGTAGGGGGGTTTGCCTTATTAATGGCAAATGGTTAATGAGAAATACCATTTCTTACAAAATTTGGGATATTTTGTTACTAATTCCAAGATTAAGTCCTGACTACAGCCCAAAGCAGTGAAATTTCTGCTACTGGTAGCAAATCAGTTTGTGATTCAATTTTGCAAGATGATCTGTTTTTAATTCATTTTCTTGTACTGGTTACTTTACTTCCTTTTAACTAGAATTTCTTCTCCTCTCATTTTATTTCATTTTATTTTCTTGTAATCATTTGGAGCTGTGGTAGGTGCTTTGGTGGTTTTTTTTTTTTTTGGATCATCCTGTGGCAAGTGTTTCATTGCTATTCTGTAGTAAAACAGCCCTTCTAGCACAGAATCAAATTTGCAAGATGATATTGGCATATTTGCAGGAACTTTATAGGGGAACAATATCCCCAAAGGCTGCTGAAACAGTAGCTCTGCTAGGACTCTTCTTTTGCTGAACTGAGTTCTGCAGGGTGCAGACCAGTGTCATTGGTGGAGACATGCCACTAGAGGAATTCCATTTGGAATGCTTTTCCCCCGTCCTTGACAAATGGATAATAAAACATGGCAGCTGGAATAAGAAGTTCCGGTTCTTCAGGTTAAAGTGAAATGATCAAAGTGAAAAGGTCAGGGATTGTGTTCTGCTGTTTCTTATCAAGCATGAGGTTTCGGAAAGCTGTTTTGGACAACTGGATATATTGCACATATCAGCTCATATGAATGAAATGGTTATCAGTTCACCTATTCTTCTCGAGTTCTGCTGTCCCAAAAGCTGCAAAAAGGGAGATGTGCATTGGCAGGCCTGGATATCCTTGTAAAAGAGTCTTCTCTTGTCTAGCAAAAAGACCAGCTCATGGACAAAGCTTGGCATCCGTTGCACCAGCTCAGAAAATTACCAAGCCTGCTGCAAAATACAGAGTGCCTTTAATGATTAAGAAACCTGCTGATGCGCCTAAAAAGATTGAGAAGAAGGCATTGATTAAATACGGACAGGTAAGAACCCAAGTAACTTAAATTGAGCTGTTTTGTTTGTACGTATTAAAATGATATGAAAATATTAGGCATTCCTTTTCAAAATATCTTTTATATGGACACATGCAAAAAAATTGTTTAAATGCTTGCTTTCTATGTGTTTCCCTCTGTTGGTGTTGACCTCCCTTAGAAATATTGGAAACCTATCAGTTATACCACGATCACTGTCACTGGATAAGAATCTTTGAATCTTTCTTCTTTGTTCAAGAGAAACCTCCAAATTTCAAACCCTAGAAAACTTTTTTTAGTTATTTTCTAAAGTGTTGTCAGGAGGAGAAATTGTATAAGCAGATGAGGAGTTTTGCAGACTTTACTCCATGAGCTAATAAAAAAATGTTTTTCTGTATACCTTCATACAGTACTTCTAATCTTCCCTCTAGTCACCTATCTCTACACACCCTATTACATTAAAAACACCCTATTTTTCCCTCTTGATTCCTTTAATTGCTTCATGACCAAGAGATGTTACATGATACAACTAGGTCTGAACTACATGCACATGCCACAGACCAAACAATTGGTAGGAAGCTCCCACTTCAGCTTTTTTCCACTCTCAGCAGGAGAACTAATTGAAATTTTCTTCTGAATGAGTGTGGTTTTTTTTCTCCTTCTCCCCACGACACTTCTGAGAATGTAATATTGAGAACGTATCTCTCTACACCTGTCAAATTTTTGATAGAAGTTATCCTTGACGTTCAAAAGTTATTGGAGGATTAGGGGGGAAATTGTCAATGATCACAAAAGCCTTATTTCCCTAAAATACAGTTTAAAAAAGAGAACAAGCTGCTGTGTGTTGCTATGAGACCATGATGCTTTTTTCTGTTTTAAGGCTTGGTTGCATGATCATCTGCTAGTCTGCAGCTGCTTATAATCAGTTTCCCCAGCCAGCCGAAAACCAACCCATTACATAGAGACCCAAAGCCTTCACAGTGACAGGAGTCTATATATTTTCTTCATTCTAGTATGTTCTTTGCATGGATTTTACCTAGTGACTAGAGATAAGATGTAGCATAGAAAAATTGGCTACAGTGTCATATAAATCCTCTTCTCTTTGCTGTCCCTTCAGGGTAGTCTGATCTTGCAACTGTTAACTGGCTTTTCAAAGGAGCACGTAACAATAATTTCCTTTGTTTTACTGATATTAGCTCATTGTAGTGGAACTACACTGGCTGAGGTTTCTAAACCTTCTAAAGGTTTCCTATTTCATTTAAAGTACTAAACTGATACGATTTTTAGGTTGTCAAAAAATTTATGAAGCTGTAAATAAGTGTGCTTCTATAGTCAGAGTAAACATGCTTTACTAGTAACCATCAGTTATCTAAGAAGGAGATTAGAATAAATGCATAGCTTATTGTGCACCACTGTTTCTTTACTAGGTGTTTGAGAGTCGCTTCATTCACCTCTTCCATAGGTAGCAAGAACTTGGGTAATGTTACCCAAGCAAAGATCCTCAGGATAACCTAGTAAATCTATTTTCTGAATGAAAGTTTACCTTAATATCTAGGGACCCTAGAAATAATATGAACAGATTGTAGTATGGAATGGCATTCTCAGAGGAGAGAAATGAAGACAAAAGTGCCAAAAAATTACTACCTTCAGCTTTCTAGAGAGAGAGATCTCAGTAGAGGATGAACAAGTACAGTAGCGTTAATCCTAGATCTTAGCAGTGTTTTTAATTTAAAAACTCCCGAATAATATTGTCAGCCCTGTTTTACACATACTGTTTTGTGGGTTAAAGAATCTCTCGGATTCTCTGATTTCTCTCATACTATCTAATTTAAAGTTTCACCTTTTATCCAGGCCTTTCCAATTCCAGGGAAGAAAATAAATACAGAAGAAAGGAGGAAAATGTTTGAGGTATAATGAAATCATCTGTGAATTTTCAAACTATGCAGAAGCTAAGTCCAGAACAAGGATGAAAAAATAAAACCTGCAAACATTTCCTCCTTATTTCTTTTTTCCCCTACCTAACATTAATTTTTGTCTTCATGGGCATACCCCAGCCATTGGAGCACTAACCGATATTGACAGAGACTTAAAAGAAAAATGGCTCAGTAATAAATACCAATTATATGCTTATTTTTCAGGAAGCTGCAAAAAAGAAAAGGTTAGAATTGCCTGAAAAAGAAAAACGCCAGCGAGATCAGGTATACTTCTGCCCTTTTTTTTGTACCTGTAATAACTTTAATGAAATATTTTGCTGTGTGTTGTGTTATATGTTGCCTAGGAATATAGAATAGTTCAATTTTCCAGTTACTACATATATTTAATTTTTCTTAATAAATAAATTGCATACCAGTTTACTGAAGGCAGTCCAGATGTGAAGACTGGAAAAGGAAGGGGTAAAATATGTTTAAAATGTGTTTTACGTAAAATGTTTCCTTGAATTATATTTTCCTTTATTGTTTTCTCCTTCAGATGGAACGAATAAACAGAGCCAGGGAACAAGGATGGAGGAATGTGCTTGGTTCAGGTGGAAGTGGTGATGTTAAGGTTGGCAGCAGATGCAGAAATGTGATGTAGCCTGTTTCCCTTCCCTTTGCCTCCCCCACCATTGGTTATTTGGCCTAGGCTTCTCTTTTCGGAAAGATCAGCTCTTGGAGCTCAACTCTTAGAGCTGCCCAATGTTAATCTATGGATAATTTCTAAGAGAGATTGTATAACGCTCCTTCCCTGCCTTTTTGGAGATCGTGTGCAGTTTGCCTTTTTAATACTTATTAAATTTTAGAATCTCCTGGGTTTTGCCAGAGACGGTTTTCATACTCCCCTTTCTTTTTTCCACTTCTGCTTTTGCTACTTTTCCTGTGCTGAATCTATGCATGAACAGTTTATTTCACATTCAGGCTTATTCTTGAAATTTTTTGTTGAAATGTTTTCCAGGTTCTCATATTATGCCAATGGACCATTTGCCCAGTATTTAAAACATGCTTCTGAGCATTTTCTGTTTTTTACCAACATAAATGAGAATGTCAGTATATATTGAAAAGTTGGCTGTGATGGGGAGGAAAAAAAAATCCTGAGTAAATTTTAAATGTTTTTTTTTTTTTCCTGAAAGTTCACTTCTTGCACAGTTGAATTACACAACTTAATCTGATTCTTGTGACGGTTTCATTTTGCCTCTTTTTGTGTATCTCAGTTCCATGGAAATGTAACTGTTCTGGGAAGTAGTCAGTCTCTTGAAGATCCTTGAATGTTAACATCTGAGTCCTCCACTTTCATCAGGCAGAGCCAGTGCAGAATTAAGTATTGTCATGGTGCAAATCTATCTGACAGTATAAAATGGATTACTGCCACCAATGGCTGTATTTTAATGATTCTGACAAATACTTGTTTTAAATGTTTAGTGGAGTTTTAGTGAACAAGCTCTGAATGAAGAGTAGAGTTAAAATGAGTACAGGTTTTATTTTCTGTTCCATGTACAATAAGAATATGAAGAGAGTACAAATATGTGGTCAAGTTTCACTAGCTATTTACTAATTATCTGTGTTCTTTCAAAATAGAAATCATCTTTGGATGTGTGCCGTATCATATAGATAAAGTTTAGATATAAAAACAAACTTAAAAATGACAGACTTTCAGAAGTAGCAGGTGCTGGTTGAATGGGGAATCAAAAGAAATCTTCTGGGTCCTGTACATCCCTTCTCTCAAGTTAATGCTGCAGACACAATGCAAGCTTCCATACAATGCAAACTTTCCATCAATGCAGGCTGCATAGCCTCTTATGAAGGCACAGAAGGGTAACAGGCTGCATGATTTTCTTTTCCTGTCTTCCTTTTGAGAGACTAGATGCTGGCACCTGTTTCTGAAGGGAAGTAGGGAAAGAAGATGACCAGGAGTTGACTTGGGGTTTGTGGTTCTAGCAGGGGCTCTAACTGTTCTGCAGACTGTTGATGAGCATCTGCTCCAGAGCGTTGGCCTAGAGAGTGATCATACTAATTCATTAGATAATCGTTTTGAAAACTGAACTCTAACAATTATAGGTGAAACCTTGAATAGTGACTAAAGCAGTGCTTTGCATTTGATTTGTAGAAAAAGGTAGGCTTGTATAGTAAATTATTTTTATCTGGAGGAATAGCATGCTGGCGTATTTATTTGAATGCCTGGATAAATCTTTCTGTCAGCATTCTATCATATGGATTAAGAAGGAGCTATTAATAGGTGGTGAGCAATCGAAACTCTAAGAACATGAACTAAATTCCCTTGTCAAGTATAATCTATTCAAGAACACTTATTTTAAATGGGCAATTTTAAACCTGTCACATCTGCACTGACTATTTGAATGTACGTAGAATACTTCAGACCACTCTGGAAGGAACATCTACACTTTTATTAAAATAAATTCTATAGATTCACTATCATGGGCTATTTGACCACTCCCACAGGTATAAAGTGAACATTTTTATGCATGTGCTGACAACCTTAACTTTGTTTTGCCAGTTTCACGTTTTCTGCATCCATCCTTGGCTACTACTATTTGCAGCTGCTTGCAACATTTTTTTTTTATTTTTACATGGAGATTCTTTAGAGATTTTAATTCTTTGAGAATGAGAGAAATGTTTTCCATAAAGGAGTAACTTGTGGTAAATGTTCACCTAATCTGAGCATTAGATGGGGAGCTTCTCAATTCTGGTAATGCAACCAAATTATAGGCTGGTAAAAATGGGATTCTCAAATAAATCTGCACTTGAAATAACAACTTAATGCTGCTGAGCAACCCAAAAAGTGTGCTTAACTGTTTCCAGCTTTATTTTTAAATGGCTGTTTGGATACAAGTTACTCATTAGTACTTCAGTTAGCGCTGTATCACTTTTAGCTTTTGTGCAAAAAGCTTGATTTATGCCATGTAGAACATCAGCTATCTCTGATTACGCTTCAGTGGAACCTTTACCAGTAACTTCCAAAATATCTGACAGATGTCACATATGTAATTAAACTATTATGAGAGGGAGGTAAATACTCTTTTGTTTTGGAGTGCAAACTGGAAAGTAGATTTTTAATTTATCAGTCTTGTTTTGGTGTATTAAAACAGGAACATGCCAGAAATAAAAGCACTAGCACCAAATCAGAATTGTTGCAGAACGTAGTAATGCTTTTATTCTGCTAGGGAGATAGAAATTGGAAGGACTTCTTAAGACCAATATTTAAGATTTCCATCCTAACCCTTCTAATTTCCAGGCACCATATTATGGTGGTGGTGGAGGTGTTGGTCCTTTTCCTGCGTCTTCCAGAGGACAATATGAACACTATCATGCTATTTTTGATCAGATGCAACAGCAAAAGGAAAACATTAAAGTAGCTGAAGAGAGGGAAGCCAAATGGAGGGCAGGTGTACAAGGCCGAGAAGCTGTTGAAAGGTACGGCTACCTTCCATTAGAAGTTGCATGTGGTCTGCTTTAGATGAAAGTAATGAAAGTTACTGTACATATTTATCTACAGAGGAATTCCACCTGGAATACGTCCAGGAGTTCCTAAGGGGCCTGCAGGTCATCACCATTTACCTGATGCTGATGCAATTAGGAAAAAAATGAAAAGATTGAAGGAGGTGTCTAAACAAGCCAATGCAAACAGGTTGGACTATGATAATCCATAAATATGTCCCTACGTGTTAGACTTCTGTTCTGTGTCTTGTTTCATTTGGTAGTTTGAGATGTCTCAAAACCACTTTTATCCGTTGGTACCGTGCTGTCTGTTTGTGTGTTGGTCCCTCACAGACCACAATTCTTTTAGAACCAATGGATACCTTGGCTTCCCCGACAGCAGAAAAAATAAGTCACTAACAATTGTAACTGGACAAGATATTGACCGAAATGCGTGGTTTAGTGCAGTTACAGTCTAGATAACGCCACAAGCCTCCTTTTCTTTTTTCATAGTTCTACTTCTGTGTTACTGGCCAAGGTGCTTCCTCCACTTTTCATCTCATTCTGAGTGCCTTCTCACTGTCTAAGCGTTTGATTCTCTAGCATAGAGCACTTAGAAAGCTCTCCTGTATTTTGCTGCTGCAGACTTTTTAGCTCCCCTGTCTGTTGGTGAGCAGAAAATTTTTAGGAGCTTTCTTCAAAAGATGTGAATACCAGGTGTCATAATGCAGTGCAACTTCTGCTTCTGTGATACTTAGTCTTGGCAATTACTGTAAAGTGCGTATGCACCTCATATGCAAGCAAGCAGTATTTCATTCGTGGTTTCTCTCTTTCAGGCAGTTTTTTCAAAGCTGCTTTACTTTCTTTCAGATCTGTTAATGTTGCCCCAAGGACTGTGTTTGCACTAGAGAGCAGTAAATGGGGAAATGTTCTTTTTAGTAAGTCAGTGCTTGAGCATTACTCACTGAATAAGCTTCTCAGTTAGAGGGACAAAACTTTCTCATACATGATCTAAACTTCTGCAGATCCAAAAATGCGTTCCATGGATGGAAGAATAAGTGGAGGTAGTGTGATGAAAAGGAAGTGGCTAGAGAAAACGTTCTTCCAAATTTTATTTTATTCAGTTTTATATATATATGTATGTGTGTGTAATATATATTACTTTTTAGGTTTTCTGTTTTAAAATTTACAAAAATATTACGGTAGCACATGTTGATCTTTCAAAAGAGAAGGTATATACTCTTTTCTGTATAGCAATTTGGGCCATTGTGAGCTATTTAAAATTCTTTCTGATACACCCCAGTACTAGAAAATGTATTTTCCCATCTGACATAGATATTTTTTCATTCTCCTATGCTTATTCTCAACTCTTTGCACACAGTGCCACAACCCCCAATCACGTCTGCCTGAGGAAACATTATTAATGTTTGCCTCACGCATCTGGCAGTATTAAACGCTATTTGGCTACAACTAGGTAAAATGTTTTTAATGTATTTAAATGCAGAAGAAATATAGTATAAGTCTGCAAATTATCAGTAAAATGTGGATGAAGAAGAGGAAATGATGATTCGTTAGTTCTGAAATCCATAAACTCAAAAACACTCAGAATTCCAGGCAGAAGTTTCAAAACAAATAGAGATTTTTTTTTCCTGTTTGAGTATTGAGATACTTTTTTAGTATTTAAAATATGTTAAATATTTGTATTTTATTATCTAGAGATAATTTTATTATCCTAGCAAATACAATAATATTTCTCTCCTCTGCTTTATTGATTCAACTGAAGGTGAAACGTAAAGATATTCAGGATGTTTAGCTAAAACAAAGAACTTAAATGGAACTTTTCTTAAAGACAGATGATTTAAAGTATATATTAAAGAAACTGAGAAATTCTTAAGTTGTGATCTTTCTGGTTATATTACTGCATATAACATAAAACTAAATACATCTTCAGCAATCTTTAAAAGTTGTCTCTTGGACGGTAATGTAGCCCAGAAGAAATCTAGCTGAAAAATTTTTAAAGCCATATGATTCCCTTTGAGTAGGGAAAAACAAATCATCAAGAAGTTTAGTTGGAATAAGTATTTGCTGTGGACTTGGTATGAGACAGTTTTCTGCTTGGGAAGCACCTCTTCTACGATACTGTAAGCTAAGCTTCACCTGTATGGCAGGTGTTTTGACAGAGTTTATTATCCACTCAAGGAGTTAATGAACAGTTTCAGTCAAAATCTTGCAGTAAGTCAAATAATATTTGTATGTAAAGATTATCAAGTGTTTCTTTCTTTCCCAGTAACACCTCTGTGGACCAGATTGTATTTTCAGAGCAGCTACAGGATTCATTTTATTGTATCAAAGTACTTGATCTCTGACTTTCTCTTAGTGAATTACAGCAAATGGAAATACAGTTTCATTTCCTCATTGCTGGGGAGGGGATGGAGTGGGGAGGGAGGAGGAGGGAGAAGGCCACAAGATGGAAGGGTTTTTAATTAGCATGCTAATTCATTTGGGATTTACCAGTAATAGCGCCTGTATTGCAAAATGATTCTTCCTTAACTGTTTCAGCCTGATGAGTTATTGTTGTCAACTTATTCCAATTTCTTCCAGCCTGTTGCTGGACTCCCATTACTTTTCAGTCAGAAGAGGGTAAGGAGCCAGGGAAAGGAGATTGCTTCTTTATTCTGTTAGAATCTCTTAACGCCAGTCTGCAGTTTCTTGATGGAAAGCTTTCCTGTTAAGTCCGCTTCTAACTAGTTTGTCAGAAACTCAATGCCTTACAGAATGATCATATGTACAAGGAGGCTTGCCAGGTGCTCAGTTACAATAACTTGAACATTGCTGCCTTATCCACCTACAGTGGTGCCTGACCTGGGAGGGAACATATGAAAAAGCATCCTGTTCTGGCTAATTCTGCAGTAGGAAAAATTCTTTCCCTGTTTCTCTAAAAACAAACATAAATCCCCCCACAAAAGCAGTTCCTGAATACCCACAGAATACTAGCACTGTGCTTATCCAAGGGGTAGAAGCTCTTACTCCAAGTATAGGTTAGACTTGAAAGACTTTTGCAGTATGGTTCTAGCTGACTGGCTCATGTGATGAGTTCTTGCCCATCTCTAAAGGAAAACCTTAAAGGACTATGTCCTTTTTCACAAGTGATAGCAGTAATGGAACAAGCTGAGACAATTTCAGAAATTATGACATTATGTTGGTTTTGCCTTTGATTTTTTTTTTTTTTTGGTGACCAGGATATAGAAAGACAATACAGTGTTTTGGATTTTTTAGTTGTTCTTTTAACCTAGTTCATCTTACCTTCTTAGGTTTTGTGAAAGTCTGAATTGTGTTTTACCTGATTAAAAGGGCTTTTTAGAAGAAGTCTTACTCGTAGAAAGCTGCTTTTTCTTTGCGTTCTAGTTAACGTGTAAATGCTGTTGTTAGTTTTTCTTTTTCTTTGTTTGGTTTTTGGAGTGTTATATTCGGAGACTTTCAGCTTGATATATGTTGCAATTACTCAGGCAAAAAGGATGGGTAGCTGCAGAAAGAGAAAAGCAAGTTGAAGAATTCTGGCAACGGAAGAGAGAAGCCATGCAAAACAAAGCTCGAGCTGAGGGACACATGGTATGGAACCTGGTCTTCCTATATACATTACTGTTCCAGCATGCTTTATGAACCTTTAAAATAACATGATAGCCATAAAATGCTCGGTAAATATTTTCCGTGCATATTAAGAAAAGGGAGAGGATACATGCCTTATTTGTGCATTTTATGTTCATGGTTTTATTAAAACATAACAGAATTGTGTGTGATACATTTCACCAAGATTCTGAATTTGTCAACGAAGCAAAAATTTATTTTGTGCACATCTGATTCGATGTTGTGAGTTTTAGAATATTAGTTGCCAGTTTTGTTGGGTTGCTAACCTTAAAATTTTGGTTAAAATTAAACTTTGTTCAACAACTTGAACTTAAAATGAAGTTTCCTGAACTAATAGCTCAGCTACAATAATGCATTTTACAAACAAAAAAAAAACCCACTGCTTATTAACCAAATATCATAAACATCCATCTTTGTCAAAGTTGATGTTTCCAAAGTTGTTATACTTAGAGGTTGAAACTCTTGAATGATGTCACATGTTCTTTGTTCTTTATGCTTACAATTCTAAATTCAATGTTCTTCTAGGAAATCTATTTCACAGTACAAAAGTCTTGGAAATGACTCATGCTAGGACTTTTTGTGTGGTTGAACTACATATTCTCAAAATATGGAGAGTTTTGCTTTTTGAATGCTTTTTCACACTATACACTTAAAAGCAAGTCTCAGTATTGTTCTCTGCTGATTAAATGAAACCAATTATAGTGTCATTGCAGTTAGATGAGAGCGAGTGCAGCTTTAGAGCAGCGTATCTGTAGTTAGTTATATTTGAGTATCAAATCATGAGTTACAGCCAGCTTGTTGTTTCAGGGATAATTTCACTTACATTAAGGAATTTTGAAGTACTTTGATTCACTGCCTTGATGGTGAAATTTCCCTAAATTAGTGTATTCATTTTTAAGCATGAATTTATTATTTAAAAGCGATGTTTCTGTTTTAAAACATCCAAGACCAGTAAAACATTTTCATAAAGTGAACAATTTCTGTTTTGGTAAGACTGCATCTTCATAGACAAGTCCTTAGTGTAGTGCCTATATCCATTTTGTTCTTGACTTTGTTGGCATTAATATAGGTGTATGAAAACAGTTTAATGCAAGCTATTCCGAGAATTCTATTTCTCAGGTTTCTGCCTGCCAGGTAAGGTATTTAGCTGCACCCAAACATTTTGCGCTTACTTGCTGCTGTAGTAAAATGGAGAGGTTACTGAACAATTGTAAAGGTAATTTTCAGATTCTTAAGACATAGTAATTCTAAATCAGGGTTCCAAATTCACGTACATGGCAAATCTGCTGTTGATGGCAGAAGCCCTCAGCAGCTTCCTTCTGTTTGTGCTGGAAAAGACCATGAGTAGCTGGCAGTAATTCTTACATAAATAGTCAGGATGATCTTGCTATCGCTAATCTGAGAGGCAAAATCGGTAGGAACGGTCAACTAATATGGAGCTTTTAGCTGTGTAAAGACTTGGGAGTAAGGCAAATGACTTACTCTGGCTTGCCAAACATCAGTTAAATATAGTAGCTATCAATTCTGTTTTTCAAGTGACAGTCTCAAGATTAACTGAGTATTTGAGTGAATGGTGTTTTCAGTCATCCCTTCTTTAAGACAGCTGCCTCTGACCTAATTTGCTGTTTAACTCTAGCTGTATGGCATTGTAAAACCTTGAGTCCTGGTTATTTTGAATCTTAATATGTGTTCATCTAGGTAGATGAGTAAATTGCTAAGTGTTAACAGTGTGCAGTGATAATATCAGTTCTGAAAACTCTTGCTTGCTTCCACTTCCTTTCTTAGTTAAGAGCAGTGATATAAATCACCATCAGTTTGATGAGAAAGCGTAGAACTAATCTGAATGCGAGCATGAAGAATGATGAGTTAATTCTTAAAGTGCCAACTGGCTTTTGTAAAGCTCAGGAACATGCATAGAATAATTAAAATGAAGTAACTTCTCTGAAAAGGTGAATATGGAAAATATTCCTGTCCTATTTCTTGGCTCAACACTCATGCTGAAATCAGATTTCATTGAAGTCCTTCCTTGTTAATGTATGCTGCTACTTATCATGAGGATGATTCTTTTAATTGGTTCTCTGACCCCCTCTAGTGCCTAAACCACAGAAGTTTAGAAACATGCTGTTACTTTTAATTGCTGGGTTTTAGCTCTATCTTGAAAAAATATTTAGCCAGATTTTTTTTGATCTAGTCCTTTCTGTCAAGAATTGACATGCAAGTGGTTCCCAGTACTCAAGCTTGAGAAAGCTAAAGCCCTGATGTTTTATAAGGCGGAAGATGCATGTAACCATCACATGTATGCTTTCTGTCTGTATTGTATGTAGATTATACAGATTTAGAAGTAAGCTTTTATTCTGAGTTAACAAATCAGGATATTTTAACCTGCTCTACAGAGGCTTATGCTGTATCATTATTTACCGAAAAAATTTAGATATGATTTTTAAACCAGACAGGTAACCTTGAGTTAAGTGGTTCTTGTACTGTCTTATTCTCGACTTCTATTTTTATTCCCTTTATAGGTTGGTTGAATCCCTTTGACAAATAGGGCACAAATTACATCACGCTAACCAAGATTATACATTGTAAATGCATATGTATTAGGCAGTTAACGTAGCTTGTTCAATGTAAAAGGTAAAATGTATGAGTATTTTATGAGTGTTTGAGTTTGCTACTTGCAGAATGTAAAAAAATTAAATTTGTCATGATAATGGGTAATGCTTAATACAAGAACGTACAAAGGTTCCATTTTTATTTTAAGCTTGGCTCGACAGCAACAGAAATGCCAGCTATGTGCCACAATTTGTATATAATCCAGATGTAGAAAAACTCATGCCCCTTAAAACTTCAGCTAACACAACTGTAGAAGATCAGGAAAAAGACAACTGTATTATTAAAGCTCTAGCCTCTCCATTTGGCTACTCAGGATATTTAATTATTAATAAATGTTTCCTGCAAATAAAAGGGGTTGCCAGTTAACTTCAGAGCAAGTGCAGATCATTGATTCAATTTCTTGTAAGTAAGCAGTTGTTATTGGATAAAGCAGATAATTTTACAGCCCCAGCCATCTTAAATTTGATCCCATTAAATGGCAAACAGGGTACACTGCAAAACGTGGCAGATATCTATGGAGGCAGGCCCATTTCTGCAAGAGGAAGGAAATCCAGAAACAAGGAGGAAGAGGTATGCTTGCCGCATGTTTGCCACTTTCATCACACAAGTAGCACCATTTTGACCTTGACTCTGCCTAGTTTTCCTGCATGGTCCATCTGTGTAACAAAATAAAAGGATTTCATGGATTCCTAGGAAATGATTTATTGTATACCATCCCAGAGGTGGGTTTTTTGTGGTGGTGGTGGTGGCTTTTCTTAATAATGGTAAAATAATAGTTGTCTACAGCAGTCTGTTTCAGAGAGGTTCTTGAATGTGCATACACGCAGACGTGACTCCATATGTCTTAATCCTTTTGTAATAAATATAACTACTCCTAGCTCCCTTGATTCCATGCAGTTTAATAGTAGCTTAATGTTGGGGAACCTAGGTTCCAATTTTCTTTTTTTTATTAGATGTGTTTTTTCTGGAGGTTAATGAATGCTAATATAGTGATAGCAGTGGTGGGGTATTTTCCCCTGTTTCATTGGACTTTTTGCTGAATCTTACATATTTTAAATTAAAAACACTGCAAAGGGCTTCCGTCTAATTGAAACTTTTTTCTTTCTTTGCCTTAGGAATATTTGGCAAGATTAAGACAGATCCGGCTACAAAACTTCAATGAACGTCAACAGATTAAAGCAAAACTTCGTGGAGAAAAGGTTGGTTTGAGAAATAATCTTTAAAATTTTGAGAAGTTGTCAGTGGGTACTGCTCTTTCATTCCTGCAGACAGACCTTTTCATCAGAAGTTGTATATATAAGTGTGTGTGTGTGTGTGTGTATATACATATATATATATAAACGATTAACTTTTTTTCACAGCGAGTACCTCCATCTCTTCTTCCAGAATAAACAAAAATCTATCTGATATTTCTGTGTTGGGAGTGCAGCTTCGGTGTCTGTAAACATGATCTTTTAAAAACAAGACAACATAAGTATACATCTGAATTTGCAATAAGTTGCTCATGAAGCACTAGCACATTTATAGCACGTTGCTTTCAATTATAGGAACTTCTCCAGAGTTTTTGACAATGCTCACACTGAACGTGTGTGAATTGATTCTTTTCGTACGTTCTGTAGATGTGTTAGAAATTAGAGATTCTTAGCGTTAGAACTGAGAAATTCCTAGCGTTAACTTGGTTTTTATTAATACTCTTCTTCAGACGTTAGTTTTCCAAAACCAAGTTCATAATGGATATAGCGCCAGCACTTTTTCAGGTGTTGAATATATAATCCATGACAAGCTTGGATGCAATTAATCTACTTGTTAAAACGTTTCATCTGAGGGGCAATCTTCATGGTAAGTAGTGTCTGGAGATTGTTTCCCTCCTTTCATTAACCTACTATGTGATCTTATACTCTTAAAAGTGTCTTAGAGTATTTGAATTTCCTCAAGTGATTACGTGCTTACATTTTCACGTTGTACTTATGATCTGTAATTTGAAACCTGAAAAGTATCCCTGTCCCCCCTCATTCAGTGTCTATACTAGGTGCTTTCATGCATTCCTTACACGAGTGGACATATAAGGTAGGGCATATAAGGCAGAGCATGCCTAGTACTGCTCCGTTTCTTTTCATCACCATCTCAGTTAAATGAAGTGCTGCACTGCTGCAACTTTCCTCTATGTTTTTCTGTTTTTCTGTATTGGTGACTTCTTCTGAAGTGTTTTCTTTATTTTCATTAACCTTAATGCAACAAGAGAGCCAATTTCAATCCCTTGACTGAGATACAGAACTTCTTTAGTACCTTGGAGAGGAACCCATGCCTGATACATGCTTCATCTATGTTTCCTGTAAAATCTGAGTGACCCAGAGCTAGTTATGTACATTTCTACCTGAGGAGACTATGCAAATTCTGTAAGATGAGCTAGTGGCTTAAGTTGAACTGCTCAGCAGAGGCCTGTACCATAGGACCAACGTGGACTGTTCTCTTAAGTTTGTCTCAAGTAGCATGAGGAAAGTCCTCTTGAGTGTATAGAGTTATTGTAGAGGCCGGTCAGTGAAGATTATCTCTGGCACTGACTCACCAGCGCAGGCTAAGCTAATGCAGTATAAGCACACACTGTCCTACTTGCATTTGATCCTAGTTTCACTCATAACTCCAGTGTCTCCTTTGCTGTTTGGATGTGCTTCAAAAGTGCTGCCACGTGACTAGTCATCTCCATGCTCTGCCCTCCTAAACCATAGAGTGGCTCATGAGCACCCTTGGGGTATTGAGGACGGTGCTAAAATGTTACCAGCATAGAGTCTTTGCTCTACTGCAATGTTTCTTTGTCATGTGTAACGCTGACTCCTCAAAACTAGGAGCATGAACACTTTACCTGCAGAAGGTAAAGGTGTTCTCCAGAAATTTCTTAGGAGGACAAAGATGCTCATCCTGGTAAAGTGAAACAAAGTGCTGCTATTGTGACGTTCATTCTCCTAATGGGTTATGCTCTGAAGGCGTATCAAGAGCCTAGGTACCTTTCCCAGTAGCTATAGCTTAGCAAGGGTGTTGAATGTCCCAGAAGCTATGCCACCTACAAGTGAACAGAGAATGAACAGACATCTTTCCAGGAAGTCAACCCAAACTAATTTTTTCTTCAAGACACTACCAGGGGCCACTGCATGCTCTGTCCTAACTTGCTTTTGCACCACAGGAAACATTAAGCCTAAGTATCATGAAGATCAACAGTCTTTCAGGAGCTACCTCTGTGGGTGTTTTATCATTCTTAATGGAAAAATGAAACTATTGCTTTTCTGAGTGAATACTGCATCCGTAAATTAACATTTTGAGAGAAAAAGTAAATGGCACCCCTTCATCTGCCTATTGAATCAGAGTGCGAGTAGATCTCCTTGGTGGATATTTACAAAAAGGGGAGAAAAAAGTTTATGATTTCAAACAACATATGTTTGTTCATACGGAGTGTACATGCGAACCTTCTGTCTCAAAATACTTCAAGTTACTGGTAAATAACCTTTCTTCCTCTTCCGTATAATTCCTTCAGTTTAACATGCCTCACTTGCAGTGTGTTCTGTACCCTATGGGAAGCAGTGCTCTAGGCAGTTCTATAAAGCGACCACATGGATCTTTGCTCTTGTTTTCGTCCTTTTTTTTTTCCCCTCTGGAGGAACACTATCTCAGACCAAAATCTTTTACCTTGTTTTAGATATAAAATTGTTAATCAGTATAAACAAAGTGCGCCAGCAATAGATGTCTTCAATGTATCCTATTTTATGTATGATAAATGAATGTATTTGTGGGCTGCTTTCATTTAAGATGGCTTTCTGTCCTTTGTCTATGAAAAGTGCCAGTTTTTTTTTTTTAAGTTTTTCTATCTTCAGTGTTTTTTCATCTTTTTCCTTTTAGTTGACTGAAGCCAAGGTGGGCGTGATATTCTTTTTTTATTTTTACTAAAAGTACTTAAAATTTTTGCCTGTATTTTGCCAACTTATTTGTAATGCTACTCTACCACTTATGCTGTAAGAAGCCTGTTAAAAGACTTCAGATTAAATGAAAAGCCTGCACAAGTTGGTCATCAGCAAAAGTATGTTCCTGTCAGAATTTTTTTTATGCTGAATTTTGTCAGTCCGTTTCATAAGTAGGAATGTGCAGAGGTTATGAAAACAAGTAGTTTGAAAATGGGGATTTCAGATGTTGACCCTATATATTTTTGCTTGCTTTCATTTCCCTCCCCACCCATTCCACCTTTCTTGCAGTAATAACTAGAGCGCGTACATGGAAGAAACTGGAATTCCATCAAACCTTTCTCATATTCTTTGCGTACCACATGCAGCTGTCATGAGGGGTGGTGGGGAGAGCCCATCAGTGCAGTGGACATTGTTAGTTCAAGTTCCACTGCCTGAGCAGTGATAGAGCCATCATTTTTCTTTTGGTTTGTAAAAGCTTCATATCTTAAAAAAAGTATCTAATCTCAAAAATGCAGTTTAGTCCAAACATTTGAGTGAGGAGTTGCCTAGTAAAATTATGACCTATGTTGGTCAAGCAATCAGTCTAGATGATCCCACTAGTCGCTTCTAGCACTCAGCTTTTAAATACATGAAATAATGATAATCCTTTGAGAACTCTTACTTTGCAGAACGAAGCTGGCAGTTCTGATGGACAAGAATCAAGTGAGGAAGCAGAACTGAAACGCAAGAAGATAGAAGCACAGAAGGTAATTGTGAGGAAGGGGGGAGCAGGAATTCATTATTTAAAATTTCCTTTGCATCTCCTGGGTTTTTTAACTTTTAATTTTCTTATCCATAGTTTATTCATTCGTCTGCTACAAGAGGCTTTTGTCTTTTTAAGGATGATGAAACCATAAGTATTTTAACTGTACTGAAGCGACAACTCTTTGTTCAACTGATTTGCCTCAGTAATTTGAAAATACATTGTGACAGAGGTCAACAAGCAAGAAGATTTTTCTCATCTTTGAGATTTTTCTTTAGATTAGCTTTAGTCCTAGAAGCAGTTTGGCATAACTAGGATAGTACTTTGATATGGGAAGGGAAAATATAGCATAAATAACCATTTTATTTATTTTAGGTTGGAAAAACCCTTTCTGTATGCTGACAGGGACTACATGTAGATTGGAAGGTGAAATATCATGAAATGATGTATCATGAAATATATCTAATTCTGTGTTTTAAAGCAAATGTTGTGATTCATAGAAGTTCAATGTTTATTTGGAGTTTTACTCCATGTGTTCTTATCAAATATTCGTTTACTTTTTCCCTCATCTTCAAAGAGCATTGTAAAAACAAGCTGACCTTAAGCCTGACCTTAATTAAAGTAAAAGTAGAGATGAAACAACAACTGGAACTTTTTATGTAGAGTTTCAACTGAATATTTGCAATTGCATGATTAATGCATTTAGCTTCAAAATTAATTTTAAAAGAGATTCCAATTTTAAAGGACTTCCGTTTAAGATTACTTAGCACACTAGAAGTATTACCATGCTAATGAAGAATGTTAAGTAAAGTCTGAGGAGCTGTTACTATTTTTGAGACAGGAGATCAGTTACAGTTACATGGTGATGTTGATTATTGGTGGAGTCCTCTCTTCATAGTCTATAAAGTAAGTGAGAGAAAGGGAGATGAAATGATCCAGTAATGTTTTTTTTTTTTTTGTTATTATAGGCCCAAGCGAATGCTCGAGCTGCAGTTCTGAAGGAGCAATTAGAGCAAAAGAGAAAGGAAGCATATGAAAGAGAGAAAAGAGCTTGGGAAGAACATGTAAGCAAATATGCAGTCGCAGTACATAGTGCTATGTCTTTGTGTGACTAAAATCTTATATTGAGATTTTCAAGCTAAGATAATTAATTTGTCCTCTGAAACTGAGGAGAACATTTTGTCAATCAGAATTCTCTCATTAGAAGCCTAATATCAGGTATACTTGAATGAAAAATATGGCTCAATAATTTTAGAACACCAAACAACGATTAGGATTGCACTAAATATTTGATTAATAATCCATAACTTACCAAAGTGGACATAATTTTATTTTGCTTGTGTGTGCTATAGATTGGAAATAGTGCATACGTACAGTTGACAGGTTTTTTTAGTAGTATGAGAATTTGATATTATTGTCCTTTTCTAAGGTTACGTGAACCTATTTGATAGTACTGCATTTAACATGCAAAATCATTAAGAAATGAACAGTTGATGATTAGAAAGGTGTCATCCAACTACTTTCTATTGATGCAGGAAGCTTTAAAAGCTGTCATAAATTAGGATATAGATTAAGTTACATACAGCAGTTTATATATAAAAGCTATCACAGTGATGCTCCGTTTGATCTTTAAAACAGAACTTGAAGTGTTATGCGGAAAGCAGGCATGTATAAAACTAGTTACTCAAAAACACCACCTTTATCATACTTTAGCATAGACTTGGTAGACTGTACCATCAACTTACTCCCCTTGAAAGCTTGTTGTAGGGCAAATAATTTGTTTTATTCCTAGAAGTAACAGGAGAAGATTTCAAAGTGGTGCTATGAAAGGGTTGAGTCTTTTTCTTATTGAAAGAAGTAATTTTTAGGAAAATGTGATCAGGTAAAATAGCAGCCAGGGAGAAGAAGGGTAAGATATTTGAGACCTCATCAAGCTGAATTGTCTACTTTGTTGTCCCTTGAATGCTATCTGTTATTCGCCAATCGTGATTTAAAGCCAACAGTATATTTGTCTATTTGTTCTTGCTGTGATAATTTATATGGCCTGAAAACATACATAAGTTTACTTCTGTTTTTGATTTTAAAGTTACAATCACTGATCTTGCAAAAGGTTTCTTCCTGCCATTATAGTATACCTTTCTTCTGAATTTTGTTCAGTGTTCTACGTTTTGTCTTTAGTGTGAAGTTTCTAATTTTCACTGTTAAAGCCAGCCATTCTGTAATGAAGACGCTTGCTATCTAAATAGGTTCCTTGAAAACTGTGTTCGTAAATTCTGCTTCAAGTAGAATTTAGTTTATTTAGTCTGAGTTATTTTATAGATTTAACCTTTTTTTCTTTTTAACTACATATAGCTGATAGAAAAAGGAGTAAAGAATCCTAATGTGCCTTTTCACGTGGGAGCTACAGGACACAGTCCTTTGCATGGCTTGCAAGAGCATGGACCATCTCCTAAGCCACAACTTCCACTGAAGCCTGATACACCAGTCATCTCCATGACTTCTGCTTTGAAGGAAGTGGGTGTGGTAGGTACTTTGCTAGAAGGTAAAAGAAATGAAAAAATGGGCAAATATACTGATTTGAAAAAGCGCTTTTAGAAGAATGTGTAGATTAGGTAAAAGAATACCTGAAAGTGCATAAGGACGCTAGATGCTTTTAATAAAACATAATAAAAAAACAAAACTTAAAAACTGCTGAAATAGTACATTGAAACTCCTAATTCAATCCATTTTGGACAAAACAGCCTATTTCTCATGAGGCCTGAGTTGCGCCTTCAGTTCTGATCAATGCGGTCACGACCAGTGGACGAAGTCATCAACTAACCAGAGTTTTCATCTACCTCTTGAAGTCAGGAGATATCTGGTGGAAGTGACGAAATAAATTTTGAATGATAGGACTATTTCATTTTAATTCTTGTTTTCAGTGAATTTAAAAGTGTGCACTGTATATAACAAAAGTTTGAAACTAGCATCTGATAGTCTTTTCTTCTTGTTATCTGAGTCAGTATTAGACTTCCTTATTTTTCTTTTCTATGTTCTTGGATCCTGATACTGTAAATGCTTACATATTTACCTGAGCTACCATATATAGTCCCATTCGATGTTAAGTTACAGTTGTGAAACTAAACATATGCATAAATGTGTGTAGAATTTGAGTTTTGAATACAATCTGCATTAATTTGAACATTAACTTTGCTTTTTACCTAGTTTTGTTTCAGTGTAATGCAGAATTATATACTGTCTATAGCCGCAAAGGCTATGACTATAGGAATACAGTGAAATTTTATATAAAATGTTTTATATATAATATGCTACACTGAAAGCTGTCAGCTGATAGCTAGAAAAATAAACAAAATCATGTTCCAACACACAAATATTTAAATCACTGTGACTTTTTAAAATGTGAGTAAATCTATCTTACAGTAACACAAGATGATGACTGTATCTAACTTAAAATGAAGCTTTCTGTGTAACACTGAGCAATTTGAAAAGACTGATCTTGTACACAAAGAATTTTTTTTTAATTCTACATTTCCACTTTCAATTTTCAGTTTTATTACCTATTTACTATTTTGTAGTTTTGAAGAGTAAATATGCATCCTGAACTGAGCTCATGTTGACTGGGTTTTGGAGGCCTTGTGCTCTAGTTCAAATTCCAGTGCTCCTATCATTGAGGCAAATCAGGAACGCAGAGCGTTTCTCTGAAATACTTCACATAATGGAATATTTGGCTTAGTTTAGTGTACTCATGCACCTGCCTATTCTCAGTCAGCTCACTCTGGGCAGGTTTTCTGATGTGTTTTCAGATATCAAGGAACTGCTGTTTTCTTATTCTTTACTAACTATTCATTAGGTATGCTGTAATCACTCAATGAAGTTGTCTCTTCTCCTTTCTGCCTTACTTTACAGATGTTCCTCGACTCTGTCCTTGCCCCTTTCCTGTTTTCTTCTAGAATAACTCATCTAGAATTACTCTCATTTCTGAAGTTGGAATTTGGTGGCGTTTTGCTGCAGATATCTTATCTGTCTTCATCTCCACCAGTTTTGTGCTCTGAATTTTCATGTCTACTTAAACTGAGTCTGATTCTTTTGCTCACCGCTTTCAGATAGTGAACAGTTCAAAGACGAGCTGTCTTTGAAATTCAGTCTTTGGGAAGCACCATAAAAACAGAAGTATCATACATTCTGTCTTAATCTATCTGCAGTTGTCAATGGAATGGACTTTTCTCTATATGTTTTAATATTCTGAAGATTATTTTTCTGACATACTGTCCTACATTGTTTTGCATGCTTCTTGGATTTAAAGGATGAAAATGTAACTCTCATCCATGAAGCTGAAGAGGAAATAAAAAAAGCAGATTTTGCGATGCAAGTATGTTTAGTTAAATTAAGTTTTCTTTCTTTTGCTATTTAAAAATGTACTATTTTAAGTGATATATGTTGGCCTTTATTTCAGAATAAGCGAGATATATTAAGAAGACTGAATCAAAATCTTAAAGCCCAAGAAGATGAGAAAGGAAAAAAGGAGAGCAAAAACATATCTGAATCAGTTTTGTCTGAAGGCGCTAAGGAACAGCGAGAAGATGACTATCCACTTCCAGGAGATCGCAAAAAATGGGAATCTGGAGCATCGGAGTTGGTAGTTCCTCTAGCTCAGTTATCAATGGAAGACTCTCTCTCTGGAACAGACCGTAAGTGCTTTTCTGTCACTATGATATTAATATATCAGTTTACCATGCATAGTACCATAGCAATTTTGTGTCTTCTGCTTCTAAACCAGCTGGTTATACTTTCCCTCATAGGATGAATAAAGCACGGGTTGAGGAGTCAAATAAGTGGCCTGCAGAGGTTAATTAGTATTTGTTTTCAACAAATAGTTACTTAATTAAATATATGGTTACTTTCTTCAAGCTGCAGCTGTAAGTATCTTTTAAATAGGCACTAACTGAACAAAAAGAATAGAAAGCACTTAGGCTATATACAAATTTCTTAAGTTTTAATTATTTCTCCTTCCATTCCTTCCGATAGTGTTAAAGGCAACTTATGGCAAAAGACTCAATTACAGGATGCTATTTTTCAGCAGAAATCGATCAATTTTCTTAAGATGCAATGCAAAAAAAAAAAAAACAGAGAGAAAGCAAAAAATAAAGTGAAGATGAGATGTGATCCCTATCTGTCTTGCAAGCAAAACAGTGGAAAAAATTGTAAATCCAAGTACACAATGGTGATGCTTATTCCCTCTCTTTAGTAAAACAACAACAAAAAACCATACAGGATAGGCAATCTCATCCTGTCAAAACTGATTGAGATCTGTGTCCAGTGTTCTTATGAATAGGCATGGGCTGCACGATAGGCTGACCTGCACAGGGCAGGTCGATTGCTGCTAAAAACTTAGGCAGTTTCTAACCTATAAATATTAACTAAAAAATGAAATTTGTAATTCTGATTAACAGATTAGAGTGTTTTCAAAAGACAGGCTGCTATGACCCCCTGTGGGCAACCTGGAATTTGCACAGAATAAAGGTCTCGACACCTGTAAAAATGACCATAGAATTAAATTAAAATTCTCCTTGTATTCAATGTATTTATTTAATTATACTTAGAAATCCTTTTATGTTGTCAGGAGAGCAATAAGATCTGAGTTTTCTTCCATTTACATCTGCTACTTTTATTTCATCATATTGTACCCTTTATCAGTTTCAGCTTGGTGGGGTTTTTTGGGGGGAAGGTGGGTTTGTGTTGATCAAGACTCTTCAGATTTTTATCAGCTTTCTCTGGTCTTCTGGGTGGAAGACCTTTTGCTTTTTTTTCAGTATGTCTTATTGGGGCTGTTTCACATTGCAGGAATAATTAAATAATCATTGATGGAATGGTGGACTTACTTCATAGCATAATAGTTTTATGGCTATGATGTCGTAAGATCAAGAAACTTCTGTCTTTTGCTGTCCTTTCCTTTGTTGCCACTCTTTGTTATTGTCAGAGGAATCAATAACAGAAACAAACGTCACAAAGTAGAAGGAGGACAAGACGTTTTCTAGTTTCCCTCCCATATGAGCAAGTTGGTAGGAGCAGAGATGAAATTTCTAATCAGACGAGGTTCAAGTCAGCTCCTGCCAGTATTAAAGCACCTGACTTACTGAAAAGACTTGCTGCTATTAAGTTGCAAGTAAATTAACTGTCATTCTAATAAGCTTGGCACTGAAAGGAATCATCAGAAGAAAAACTCTGGGCTTTTGAGCGCAGTCTTTAGGCTATTGCGCTTGGGGTGAGGTGGTATGAGTCTGACTTTGTAGTTTCTAGTTTTGGGGGAAGTTATTTGTTTTGTTTCTTTTATTAAATACAAAGTGACCAGAAACATCTAATGTATTTGTGCTTGTATCCTCACAGGACAAACTCTGGGGGAAGTAATTAAATTAGATATTGGTGAACCTCACAGGAAGGTCTGGGGCAAAAGCCCTACTGATTCAGTCCTGAAGATCCTAGGAGAAGCAGAGTTGCAGCTTCAGACTGAATTACTAGAGGAACTAGATGTAACAAATGGTAAGCGCTGCTGGTAATTATCTGTGCTGCGGAGGTAGGAAATGATCTTGTAAAGGGCTTTTTCTTTTTTTCTTTTTCTTTTTTGGTAAGATGAAAAGATTCTGCTGCTCTGCCACTTTTTTTTTTTTTTTTTTGCCTTTAACTTTCAATATATAGCAACTGTTTTCAACAGCTGTTCTCCAGTATGGATTGTGAATTTTTTCTGTTGAGGACAATTTTGAAGTAATGGAAGCATAATCTGTCCTTACTGGTTCTTTGCAATTCTGTGTGTTGCCTCAGTTCTAAATATGTAACATAAACTGATACAGAAAGACACCAAAATATTTGAAACTCTGCCAAGCAGTAAGACGTTAAGAAAGATGTGCTGAAAGGGAATGATCTTCATTTTTGTTGAAGTGTCTCAGACTTTACTTATTAATATAATCGAGTCTGTTTTTTAAAAGGGATATCATCAACTCACTATATTATAGAGGTCTTATAACCTTCATGTTAGCATGTGACTTACATATTAGTTAAATTTTTTTTCAGGTCAACTCCTACTTCTCATCCTTAAACTAGATATCAAATTTAAGCAGTATGTTTCTTTTTAGGGATGTAAATTCTGTTGCTTCCTCGTCCTTCCTGTCTTTCTGATGAGCGACCTTTTCACTTTTGTCTTTTCCTTCCTCTTTTCTTGTGCTTTATAAATGCTAGATTCAGTAAGCTGGCAGAGTTCCAGTATGTTTGTCTTTGTGAAAACAAAATATTAGTTTATTTTAATAGAAATAAAAATGGTAATTTGCTAAAGAAATGTAAGGCTGTTGTTTTTAAATTATACAAACCTTAAAAGCCATATGCTATTATGCCTTTTTTTGTCCCATGACTTAAAGTATGTAATGGTTATCATATTTTACCAATTTATCAAGATTGGTTAAAATTTAAGTTAAACTTTGAAATGCAAGAAAACAGTACAATTTATTTCAAGTGTAGACACGTACTAATTATATAGCAAGAACACCTGCTGTTACAGAAAACAAAAATGGTATTTTTAGTGCTTCTATTTCCCTTCATAGAAAGGAAGTAGATAATTTTTCATATGGTAAAAAACATGCGAATTTTTCTACTCTGAATATAGGTATTTTCCTTTTTAAAAAAACTTTCTTGACTCACGTTGTAGTTTATTATTGAACTATGTCAAAGCACAGCGCACTGTTTAAACTATAGAATGATTTTGTGTTAGATGCTGCAGAAGTTACTGAAGGAGACTATCAGTCCTTAATCATAAAAAAGAATAATGAGGAGAAAACTTTTCCTACTGTGGAAGCAAAGTCTGTGGTACCAGTTGGTATCACTGAATCTGAAACAACTGTACCAGAAGATTCTCAAAGAGCTGAACCTATCCAGGCACAGTACAAACCTATTATGCTGGATGGTAAGTCGTTTCATTAGTAATTCTAATTACGCTCTATTCCAATTCAGTGGCAAAAGAAACAATCCTGTACCCCTTTATATTTTCCTTTAAGTGATGTGCAATTATGTATTCTTAATCCTTTTAGATAGGTCAAAGTATTTTCTATGCTTGTATTGTAATTTGACTTACCAATTTATTATGTTAAATGCCAGAAACTCTTTGTGTGCTTATAGAGAATTCTCTAGATGGCAAATGGAATTCTGAAGTGCTTCCATGTTTTTTGTTTCTCCCCATCAATTGTGCTGGGATCTTTTCCCATGTATGTTATAGCAGCACCTTGCTAACCTCTGGGGGAAGGCTGCTGAGTTTTTTTTGAAGCACAGCTCCTTGGAGCCCTTAGAGTACTTTTTTCTGTACCAGAGCCAAACTTTTAGTTCTGGGGTTACAAACTGTTTCCGTTGTTCTTGTGAAATACAGAAAATGATTAAAGCTCAAGGACTTAAATGCAACCTTAAGATTAAAAAAAAACCTTTGTAGTCTATCATGTCTTTTTGTTTGCTTGGGATTTATTTTTGATGAGGTGTCTGATTTCAATAATTTTAGAGCCTGATGATTTGGAAGCAGAGATATTGGAAGAAACAGAAGAAAATAAAAAGCACAAAACCAAGGAATTTCCCGTCACTGTTAATGATGTGTGGGTGAAAGAGAAAGAGGATAAGTACGTACTCTTCCTTTGATCTTTTCTCTCCGGTTTAAAGAACCAAATTTAACTGAGTAGGATTTAGATAGATCAGGTAAAAGGTTAAGTTTAGTTAAAGCTTCATTGCTTGTCTGCCATGTTCATTTTACTGCATTTGGTGGCCAAGGTTTTGGTTTTTTTTCAGTAGACTAATGACTATTTTCATGATATTTCCTGTGGATATGATGTTTATAATAGGGCACACTGTGACAAAAAAAATGAGGCCACTTCTGTGAAGGTAGTCCTTGACAAGGTGCAACCACAAGAAGCAGCTCCAGAAGGTCAGTTGAAGACTTTTCCGTCCATTATTACTGGCAGTAAGAAGTACTTGTGAATACCTTTCTCACTTAGGCACTAACCCTGAAAGAACAGGTTTTCTAGTTTTTTCTTTTTTTCTTTTTCAGTTCGTACTTCTAAAGACATATTTCTAATAGATTAGGGAGACAAATTCTAGGGGCAGGGAATCTTAAGTGGGGAAAACAACATATTATAAAGCCATATTATATATACAAACTCAGGAAAAACCCATGTTTTAATACTTACAAGTGAATAAGTGCTATAGCCTTTTAAAATGACTATTTAAAATGTTACAAAATCTGCTAATTTTACTTGCTAGAAGTGTTGCTTTGTTTATACACCTCTCTAATAAAAGCCACTATTTTAAATAGCTACTAATTATAATATTAATGCTTAGAAGACTTACTTGCTCTTAGTAGTCTTTGAAGTAATTTCAGAATCTCTCTGCAATACTTTCAAGTATCATTGATGATTTATATTTTGTTTTTCTTGTGGTATCAATTGCATTCATCAGGTAGTTCACTAGGTAATGAGAAACAAGAAAACGTGAGAGCAGAATAGACTATACCTGAGGGCAATGTATTCTCAAATAGTTAAAAATAATGGGAGAACTTCACATTAGAATGCATTACTAAAATAATCTGACAGTTTAATACTCCTCTAGCGCTATCTATTTTCCACTGTAATTGTACAGCTGAAATAGTTTCAGTTTAGTTACCTTTTGTTTAAGAGCCTGGGATTTTTAATCTTTGTAACAGACTGTCTCTTACCGCACCAGGAACTTGTTCCAATGACTCTCTGCAACCCGAACCCTTATTCCAGAGGGTAATACAGCCCCCAGTTGTACCAACCGCTTCACCAGTTCTGTCAGCTCAGTCTTCACAGGAAGAACCTTTGGTACCTCGTTCACGTTCCATATCACCAGCCAAAATTAAAGGCAAAAGTTCTTTGTTGACAGGACTTTCTACAGGGCTGTTTGATGCAAACAACCCAAAGGCAAGTTAAAAAAAACAAAAAAAACCTTTTATTTCTATAGTAATATTCTTCTAAATTTCTTACTGAGGCTTACTTACACTGAAAAACTTCATTGCCAAAACAGATGGCATAGTGGTTTCAGCAGATGTTTGTATTTGTTTAATGCTTGTGATGCAGTATGCCTCCACTGTGTTCATTGTATCAGCAGGAGCCACATAGCATTGTGAGTCTTAAAATTCTGGATGGTGAAATCAAAGTTCAAAATGTTTGTGGAGGAATGCCACTACTTCTCTTGGATATAGCTGAAGGAGTTCATGAGGAAATTCCTAATTCCACTGATCTCCTTTCTCTTTTGTGCCATTTTTCGGACTTACCACCACCTTACCATCAGAAACATAAACACTGAACAGATCAGCAAAGGTGTTTAGTTATTTCTGGCAAAAAGGTGGTGGATGTTGTTTCTTTGAAATTTAACCAGCTACCACAGGTGAGCTGCAAGACTGAAGAAGAGTGAATGGATCTAAATGCATTTCCTGACAAGCTACGTAGCTAGGTAGCTCGCAGTGTGTGAAATGATCATATAGGATGGTGAAATGTGGTTATAATACAAACTTAAGATGTTTTTTTAAAAAGTTATGGAACTTGTTAGATGAAATTGACTTCTTTCTTAAAATTACATGAAGCGTTTGCCCTCGTTCTAACATGCAAAGAATATAAAGGAAGAGCTGCTTTTTGGAGAAATATACATGGCAAGGATTCTCTAGAAACTTGCGCACCTGCTTTGCATTCAGTCAATATGAAATATGAAATAAAGGTAGTGGAATGTCAGATGATTTAAAAAAAAGTGTCTGTCTTTGACTCTCAGTCTTGTTTCTAACTGCCTGAACAGAAATTGCACTGTTTAATGGTTAATCAAATATTGAGTTATCTCAACTGGTTGATGCATTGCTGGGAAGCATAACACTGGTGCAGTCCTCTTTGCATCTTTGGGAAAATAAGGCTTCTTGGCAAACTGCAAACAGACTATTTTCACAGACCCATGTGTTCACGTAAATGGATTTATGACTCTTATGGTGATTCATGCAGAGTTAGTCTGCCATTAACTTCCCTAGTTTATGAAACAGTTTGTCTGACAGCTGGATAATATGAGCCACCTCAGTGTGTCACTTGTTATTGTGTATTTGGCATGGGTTTTGGGCATAAGTGTTTCTCACAGCTGCGGATTTGCTGTTACTGCTGCAGTCGACTTCCTAAAAGAAAAAGGAGAGCAGCCTGTGGTTGTAGTAGTCAAAAAAGCATATGTTGGTACAAATAGCAGCAAAGAAGAGTCTGCTGGGGAGGTGTTTGTTTTTTTTCCACTGATTAAAATTTAGGAGATAACACTAAACACGGATGTATTCAGAGCTATGCTGAAGGAAAGTGAGTCTTACTGGTGAAGCTTCTTAGTCCAGATAAGGTCTTGTTTCTTGTTTTAGCAATACAGTGTTGAATATTTAGTATACTGTTCTAGCAGTACGGTGTGGAATATTTAGTATATTGTTTGGACAACTTAAAAAAGAGATCCTGTTGATCACTGAGCAAACGGTTACTTTGTCTCCATGTTGCTTTATTTCCCTTGCAATGAATTAGTGTTTTAAACAAAAGCTTCTTCCTTCTTGATCTAATAATTTGGAACAGCTTTGACATATCTCATAAGCAGAACTTAATGTTTTCACTGACCCACCTAGAGATGAAATAATAAATGTCAGTTTTTAAATATATTCCTTTGTCAACTATTCACAGCTGTGTTTTAAGTGTTTGCTTACAACACATGCTTATAAAGTGCATTTATGTTACTTATCCACCGCAGTGTTCCTTTTCTTAAGATAGCCATCAAGCTAATGAACAAATCTGCACAACAGCAGAATATGTATGTCAGTTTATCTGTCTCTTTTAAGCTTTTCAGTCACTGTAACCCGTAAAGGTGGAAGGAACGCTTTCCACTTATTCTAAATGTCAAATTTTCAATAATTAGGCTAGCTGGGCTGGTCCCCCCGCCCCTTTTTTTTTTTTAAGCTGATCCTCAAATGATGAAGCCAAAAAGTTGCTTTTAATATAATGTGTAACATCAGACTTTTTTGATTCGTTACCAAACATGAAGCTTTCTTATTGCCTTTGCAGATGTTGAGAACATGTTCACTCCCAGATCTTTACAAATTGTACCCAACTCTAGTTGATGTTCCCAGTGTAGCAGATGTACAGCATCAAGATGATCTTGAAATAGATGATACGGAAGATGAACAAGCCAAAGAAGTACCCTCTGATTCTGAGGATGTGTGAGTGTAATATGTTTATCTACCATTTCAAAAGGTATCTTACAGCAAGTATATTTTTGGTTAGACACTAATAGTTATACACAGTATGCCAGGATGAGGGTTTTTAACCAAATAGTGAGAACTCTGTGTTGCTTTCAGGAGGCAAGTTTGTTCGTTCGAATCACCGTTCACTCTGAGTCTTACTTGAAGAACTGAGAAATTAATTGGATGTGCTGTTTATGATAACTGTCTGAATTTCCTCTCCAAATTCCATCCAAGATGCTTTTCTGTGTCTTCTCCTTGCGTTCCACTGAAACAGTTCAAAGTTGACAGCTACCAACTCTTTCAGAAATAAAGATTTCTTGAATATTTCTTTTCTTTTTATGTTCTGGGCACTCTACTCTTCTGTCTCCCTTGCTGTTTTATCAGGATACCTTTTAATCCCCCCAAATTTCTTCAGGGCTTCAAAATCCAGACCCCAAGTGTTTTTGACTATTCCCTGCAGCTTGAGTAGTCTGTGGAGATAAAATCATGTGTTGTATATGTTCTAATAAGATTTGCATCTATTTTTTGCTCCAAAATTATTTTTATTTGGATTAAAGTTTTAATTTCTTTCCAGCGTTTCCTTGTAGTATATAAATGCTGGATCAAATCCAGGGCTGTTAATTATCTTTCTTTTTTCCCCTTCTTCCTCCTCCTCCTCCTAAAATTTTTTCACTTGCCTCCTTTCTAAGTGAAATCGAGCAGTACCATTATCTTCCATATTGCTATAACTTGGACTTTTTATCCTTGTATCCAGACTCTGCCTAGGTTTTTCTGTAGGGCTGTGTGTGTTAATCGTAACACCTACTACACTGGCTTTTTCTGTCCATGCAGTTAAATAAGTCAACCAGTTTCATGCCATCTTAAGACAGGTCACAGGACTATCTTTTCTTCTAGCCTTGATAAAAAATAAGCTTTACTTACTCTTATATATCTGGAATGTTACTGGAAAAATGACTTCTCTCCTGTTTTGACCATATAATTCTCATCTGTGTTGCTATGCTAGCTCCTCTCCTTTTTTTAACCATATAAACAATGAAATGGAAAAAATTGTTTAACCTTAGCCCTTCATCTTTCTGCTTCATTTTAAAGATACTTGTACTGTTGGTCCCTACTGCCAGCTTGTACTGCCCATTTACTAAATTTACCTAACTGCCATCCTTATGGAGTTTTCTGGAATGGGTTGTCCCACATGTCTATAGAGAGCCCTAAAAATTGTATTTTTACAAAAAGCCACAGATCCTGTTTTGTCATTTGTCACCCTTCCTCTTAGCCCACTCAATGCTTTTGCCTTATCCATTGTCTGTTTAGATAGATCTGCATTCCTTGTGTCTTGCTTGATATAGTGGTAGCACAGCTGTAATCATATCGGTCTAAGAACATAAAGATCTGTAGAAAGTGCTGATTCTTTTATTTAGACCAATGATGTGATAGGAAAAAAACGTATGATAGGAAGGGGGGGAAAAAAAAAAGCTCTTCCTACAGAGTTTGTCTTGTAAGGTATTAATTACATAATATATCGTTTTATTTTAGTATGTTTGGGGAGACAGACACAGATTTGCAGGAACTCCGGGCCTCAATGGAACAATTGCTTAGGGAGCAGCCTAGTGAGGAATTCAGTGAAGAGGAAGAATCTACTTTAAAGGCCAATGCCATAGAATGCATAACAAATGGTACAGAGCTGGATGAAGAAGATGAAAATAACCCCAGCAGTGAAAGTGCACTTAATGAAGAATGGCAGTCAGGTATAATCTCTATGATGTCTGTTTGTATGTCTTTTTTTTTTTTTTTTTTAATCTGTAAGACTTATTTACTGATGTTAACAATATAAACACAGGAGAAGGTTTTTGCATTATACGCTTATAATAAAATGAAGGTCTAATTAATAGCTTTTATACAAAAATTAGAAAAAAACAGATATTTACTTTTTCTGTAAGTCAAGGTCAACATCTAAGCAACAATCAATGCTGTAAATTAAACGTTGACTATTTGTTAGGCACTGATTATCAATCATTTTTTCTCTAGTCACCTACAACTTGTCTTCAAGGAAGATCAGACACATCGTATTTCTTTGAATAATTCATGACTGCAGTATAAAAAATAGCAGTTGAAATGACTGGAGTGTCTGCGATCCCACTTGTGTTAGAATTAAGTAATTCAACGGGCACTCAAAAGGAACATGAAGTTATTAACCTTGTCCTTCTCCCAAAATAGCTACTAATGGAGTCAAACTAAAAATAACACAGAAAATTATCACTCCTTTGTATTAGCGATACACAGCAATATACTGCAGTCAGTGTTCTGTGTCTAAAATTGTGGCTGAGATGTCAGTATTCTACTAGTTTTAAAATAGTGTGTTTATAAATATAGAAATAAAAAGATGTGTAAAATTAGTAAGTAATCCATAGCTATTGTGTCATTTTGCATTATTGAAGACAACTTTAAACAAATTGAAGATCTGTAAATATTCCTGTAAAATGACACTCTTGTCTAGATGATGCATTCCAGTGAGTGTGTTAAAGTAAAATAAACTTAACACTTTTTTTTTTTTCCCCCTTGTAGGTCAGGTAAACAAGTAGAATCTTCCATAACTCCAGTATTTATTGAGGAAGTATTTTTCTTAGACAAAAGTTTGGATTGTGTAACATGTTGGAAAATAGGATTTTACAAAAAGATTCTATCTTGTATTGTTAATTACAGCCACTGAACCCTCCTTGGAGAAGATAGCGAGGTGCTTCCCATTTGGGATTCAGAATGTATTGACTCTGTCAAGATATGGACTGTCCCTGTTTCATTGCAGGTTGTTCAGAACATCTGTCCACATCATTTAACACTCCTGAGCTTAGCTGCTTTCATTAGATTTAGAGGTCTGTGTAGATGTTAAATTTAGGTACATGGAAACAACATACTCGGAATGTGGGAAAACGTCTCAATTTATTATTTACTATTGCTTGCTCTTTCTTTGTAGATAATAGTGATGGAGAGATTGCCAGTGAATGTGAAGAATGTGATAGTGTCTTCAGCCATTTGGAAGAGTTGAGATATAACCTGGAGCAGGAAATAGGCTTTGATAAATTCATTGAAGTTTATGATAAAATAAAGGTTCGTGAAATAACCTCAAGTGGGAAATATTTTAAGAAACAAGATGAACGTACTTAGGGCCGTTTACTGCACTAGTAACTAATTGCACTGTCTGACTAGAATTAACACACGTTTCTTAGCTTTTTATTTTGTTTCAACATACAGAAATACTAACACACCAGTGGATTAAAGAGGAGAGCTTTGGGTTGAACTGTGAATTGCGTTGAATAAATCTGAACTATTTAATTTTATATACATTCTAAATTTGGCCACATGGATTGTCCTTTCTCCTAGGCTATACATGAAGATGAAGATGAAAATATTGATACTTGTTCAACCATAGTTCAAACTATTTTGGGAAATGAACACAAACACCTGTATGCCAAAATACTTCACCTAGTAATGGCAGACGGAGCCTATCAGGAAGGTAATCTCGCATATTCTGGCAATTATGGGTCGTCTTTGTCATATGTTCTTTCTTGGCTATATTCAATAGGTTCTAATATACTTTTAAAATACCTCTGTGTTTTATTGTTATAATGATTGGTTAAATTGGTAAAACTCACTTTTTTCACAAAGGGTATTCTTATTGCTGCAGCAAAGCATGGCAAACTTTGATAAAGCACATTGACCACTGATTTAACAGGATGTACAGTCACCTATAATAATAACAGATGTCATCTTAAAGGTGAAGTATTATTTAATTTCTGGAATACAGTCATGTAGATAGGGAAGATCAAAGACCAGCATAAAACTTTCAGAATTAAAAATAATTTTAAGAGTTAGTGATTTTTTTTTTTTTTAAAGTATAATAATACTGTTCTTTCCAGAACTGTCCTTTTAATGGGTTGCAGTGTTATTTGAACCAATCATTACTTTTCTGAGAGAAAAACTTCATTTGGTTCTTTATTGTATAGTTGTCATTGCCTAGAAGAACTTGGTGTGGTGATATGATCTATCTTAGTTTTCAGGCAGCTCAGTGACACGTGAAGATAATTTGTCTTGGTGGGAACCTACCTAGATTAGCAGTTTACTAAGCAAATGGACAGTTACCCAGAGTCTGCAAAGGGTCACTCCATGAGATACCACACAGCCCGTTATCACTGAGAAAAACTGGTGTTTTTACCCCATGTGCCAAGAAATAAATTGCAGTTACATAATTTTAGCTTTATAATGATGAAAACCTTTGCTGAAAAAAGATTCAGAAATCTGAAATATCTCAAATTATTTTTATAGACATTGGAAATATAATATATTGTTTTTGGAAGTGTGTGCAATGATTATTGTGTTTAATGCATTAAATATTTAAAATTTGGAAATATATGTTACTCAACATCTATTTTCTGCATATTTAAAATTCTTTTACTAATCTGTTGCAATAGCAAGTGAATAAAGGGTCAAGTAAGATTATTCTAATTATGGGTGGAGGATTTCTAACACAAATCACTGTTTCCATTTTTCCAATTTTTGTTTGACAATGTTGCAGAGCAGTTCAGTCAGTCAGAACACCAGTACTATGCTGGTTTCATTCGGTATTATAAAAGTGTGACCAAAAACAACATCTGAAAAAATTTGTTTCAACCACAACTGATTGACTGAACAGAATTGGAAAGATATATTGTGGTAGTTATTCTTTCAAGCATCCAAGGGACTGACAATATACAATGGGAGAAAAAAGTGTTACCAGTTTATTTTCATTAACACTTTGCCCTAAGGATATTTTAAAACTAGTACTAAAGGCTTAAAATGACAATTTGCTGAAAATGTTTGGCATACTTTTAAATTGTGAGCTGTTGTCTGTCTAAGCTATTAAAATGAGCTGACTTTGATCTTGCCAAATGCTGATTAACAAGTTGCTATTTTTTAATAGCTTCAGTTCTACTTCTTTATTTTATAAATCTGTGGTAGCATATGAAAATGTAAAGGAAAAAAATAATTCTATATTTTGGAGATTTAAAAAGAAAAAAACTATGCTAATAAAAGTGAACAGAGGACAAATGAGACACAAGCTCCTGAACATGCTTCTGATTGTCAAGTTTTTTATTCCTTAAGAAGAGTTAGGAAAAAAATCTATATTCTTCTTTACTAAGAGCATTGTCCTGTGTTGACAACTCCTGACTAAGTGAAGCAGGCAATTTGAGATGCAACTACCTTAAGAAATTCACTAATCCAATAAAGATGTTCAGTGTTGTTCACTTTTTGTACCCCTAGTGCTTTCAAGGCAGTTTTGATACCAGTTACGTCTTCATTTCTGACTAAATGAATTCTTCTATTTTGCTTGTTAAATTGTTTCTCCAAGTTTTTGTTTTCTTACTCCAGGCTGATTTTTATCTTCTGCCTCCTTCCCCACCCCCCTGTGTTTTTTACAGATAATGATGAATAAACCTGACTCAGGAAATTCCTTAACGCTGTACTATATATCAGTGTTTGAATTCTGCACAGTGGAATAACAATTGTAGCAGGAAATTGTAACATTGGGCAGGAAAAAGATGTAAGAAAAGCATGTTGATTGTATGAAAAAGGGGGGGGGAAACATGCCTTTTAAATTGAGATATTTATACATTTCTTTTTTGTGTTCTTGCATATGTGTTCATTAACTATTACTTGCCCAAAATTAAAAAATGTATATGTAATTCATCTTTCAAATTCAAACTGAAGTACAGAGAATGCCTGAAGATGTTTTGATACAAAACTGAGACCTATCATGTAATACAGAAACTTTGTCATCTCAGCAGTTGGCTAGGAGGATGAGAAACAAATTGGAAAGATTACCATGTTGTGAAAGTATCCACTTCTAGCTGTTTACTTACATGCTCTTTATGCCTATATACAGAAGTTGCTTTGTTTTTATTGATACTTGTGGCTATATGTAGTAACATCTTAATCTAGTGGTCCAGTTTGAGCATTTCACTTTTTTTCTTACTAAAAATATATTGTATTTTGAAGCTTAAGGCTTCTGTCACTTCTTAACCAGTGTCATCTGAAATAGCTTGATGTTTCCAAAATGATGCCTCCAAATTGAGGCAAAGTGATACTTCAGTCATCATTGAAATGTCTGAATTAAGTTCTTGAGATTGTGCAGTTCATCTGGAGCTAGATGACTTTTTTTTTTTTCTTCCCTTCTCCCCTTTTCCCTCCCCCAGCCCTTCCCCAAAATCCCAAGAACTTAGTTCTTTGAATGCTGTGATTTGGTCAATGCTAATATTGTAAGTGTCTGAAAGGGGGTTCTAGGTGGGTTGTTTTCTTTTCTTTGTTTCTAAATTTTTGCTGTTATACTCGGAGCTCCAGTAGGCACAGGGATGAAAATAAAATACTGCAGGCACAAATGCTATACAATGCTTGTCGTCTTCTGGCTCCTATTTTGTAGCTTGATTTCCTCCCCCTCCACCCTGGAAAAGGGGGGTGGGGGGAGGGAAGATTTCTTCTGCTCACCTTTCCTTGCAGTGTTCCCTCTATTAGAGCAGTACTATGCAGGGCCAAAGTTAGGCTTGTTGTTTTCCAGTTACTGTGTCTGGAAAAGCTTTCTTTTACCCACAGAATAAGTCTCTTGTTACAGATGAACTATCAAACTTCCAACTGCCCTATTGGAGGAAGTAGATTTTTTTTCTCAGCCACTGTGAAATAACAGCCAGTCAGAATTACCTAAAATTGTTTAAAGTTACTTTTCCACAGAGTGAAATCTAGTATGTATATTATTTATAACTGTCAAAATATGTACATGATTTTTGTATAATTGTTTTATCGTGTTGTTATTAAAATTTTGCCCACTGAAAAGTGGTTTGGGGCTTTTTTGTTTTGTTTTTTAACGTAGACCAAATTCTAGACTATTTCAGCTGTACCCTGGGAACCTGCAATGAGAACTCTGAAAGAATAATTACTAGTAAATGCTTTTAATATGTTGACTATATTTTGGATATCAGACTGCATTTTGGATATTATTTACTTGATCAGCACCTATTGCTTCATCTAATTATAAAGTATGTTCATTGTTAGAAACAGTGCTGGTTCTGCCCTATGCTGCTTCCCTTCCTTTTCCCCTTCCTTCTGTTTATTTGCCTTTTTCTTTTTTTTTTAAGTTCCTACAGCTTTTGCTGCTTTTCACTAGACTTTCTTCCATTCCACTTCTCTTGCAATAGATTTTTCAGCAGTGAAATGATCTTCATGAGCGAAATCATCCATGACATTTAGCAAATACACTCTGAAGAGTTTAATGAAGAATGATTCTGCATTATTTTCTTTTTTTGTTTTGTTTTTCAAATCATATCTCTTCCATATTTGTGAAGAGGGGACCCAAACCTTTAGATTTAAAGGAGTATGGATTAATTATATAGGGGAAAAAAACATCTGGTAAATTTTTTATGCTTCTGCTCTACAATTGTTAATTTTCCTGAGGTGATACAGTCTTCTTGATGTCAAGAAAGGTTGGGGGGATTAATTCATTTAAAATTGAAATCACATTGTTATTGACATTCTTCATTTCTTATGCAGTGTGCTGGCTTGTTTCTTGTAGGGAAAAAACATGTCCGGACATAATCTGCAGACTTCAAGCTTTAAGATGTAAAGCTTTTTACCAATTAATGATTTGAAAAATATGCAGATTCTGCACAGCTCTTTGAGGAGAATAATCTTCAGACCTGCCAGCCAATACTGAGTATCCTTCAAATCCCTCAAGAACTAATTTAAAATTCACAGAGTAAATAAGTTTGTCTGCTAAAGTAATATTCTTATCTCAAATTTTAAAGCCCTATTAACGTACACTGTAACGGCATCAGGAAAGTGTGACTTTTAGGACAATTTATTGGTCTGTAGAGAATAATAAATTATTGAAATTAGTTGTTAAGTATTTGGCTTGCATTCATAATATTACACTCACTATGAAGAATTTTGTGTTGTAAATCTAATGGCAAATTGAGATATTGATAGAACGGTATTTTTGGCTCAAAAGATACTCTGTAATCTACCTTATACTAGGTACCTGTCCTCATAGTCTTTCATCTTGACCCCTGAAGCCAACTGTAGTTAGGATGAGGAATCTTTTTAAAACAAAACAAAAAATCGCTGCATGTGTGGCCTTGCAGACATAATACATTGGAATCTTCTGGCTAGCTGTGCTGTTTACAGCCATATGTATGCCTTGAGCTTCCTGACCCTTCTAGAGAAAGCCATGAAGACCAAACAGCTATGCAGAATTAAAAAAAAGTCTTATTTTAATAGCCTGTGGCAGAAAGATGGAGCCTTGACTGTCCCAACCTCCTTTGTTTCGAGCTGAACGGGTAGTGATCCTTCCGTGACTGATGATTGGTGCCTAAAATCTGTTTCAAGGAGCAGAGCCTAAAGAGGTTTTTGCTCTTCAGTTGGCTTAACTTTTGAGAATATATTCGAAATTATTACTAGAAGGTAACTTCAGAGAAGTATATTACCTGGCTCGGCAACTTGAATCAGACTCAAAACAGATAACTACCATTTCTGTGGTGTTTCTGATAAGTGAATGGCTGATCAAAACAAAGCTCAAGTATACAATACCCTTGGCAAGATTTTATGTGCCTTCATAGACATCTACAACATTTATCAGTAATTCATATTTCAGCTTTTAGTGCCTCTGTGTCTCCTTTTTGCTATGATTTGTGCAGGAATGCTGTACGTTCATTCCAATATGTATTGTCTACTACCCGTGTTCAAAAGCTTTACAACCTTGCATATGTCTGTTGAAAACATACTAAAGTTCTACAAGACTTTTTTCTAAATTTGTTTGCAAGGGAAAGCGCCATTTCAAAGACTTAACTCAGAGCTGAGCTGCTAAGTTCTTCACACAATATTTAGAATATATATTTAAACTCTGCATTGGTTTTAATAGAAGCCTTTGTACATAGCTGTTGTTTTTTAAATTAAGCAGGCCGTATACCGCGCTTCAAACAAAAGATTGTTTTTAATAGAGTTGCCTTCTGTTGTAATGTATGTAGTCAAGCATATTACTGCAATATATTTAGACCAAGGAAAAGTTAGAATCTAAGTAATTTTTTAAGTACTGATGACTGAACTTAGGTTCTCAGTGTGCTTCCCCAGCTGTGTACTGCTTGGGTTACTCATACCCTTTGTTATAGTCTATCTTTATGGTGATAAACAGTACCATACCTGTGATGCAGCCTTACCTGTCTGGGCATTATACAGAACTGCACTGAGATGGTGAGGAAGACCAGTGTGAGGCAACAGCCAGGAGGATACAGAGCACAGCTCTGTTTCTACATTCTGTAGATTTATGAAACGCTGGATGAAAAAACATACTGATACATTTGAATTAGGGTTAAAAAAAAATGGGAGAGAAGTTCCTCTAAATTGCGTAGTTATTATGGAATAAGTCTTGAATGTTGCATTTGATGAAGAATACTTCACTAACCTGGTGCCAGACCTTCCTACAATGAAAAGACCATCAAATAAATTGTATAATTTTAGTTGAAAGCTTTATATTTGCTTATGTCAAACAAGCTTTTAGGACTTTCTTACTATTTGCTGTCTTCTCATGCCTGAATGAGAGATTTAATTGCCTTTTATAAAGGGCTGTTATTCAGACATTGAAATTAGTTTTTTTTTTTTTTTTAAAAAACATGAAGTAAACCTATCACGAGCCGAGGATTAATGTTAGAGGTCAAGATTAAAAAAGAGGAGTGTTCTGCACTTAAAGGAGTTATGTTCTCAAAGCACAATGTATAACACGCCTAATGATTTGTGAGGACATCAAATATCCAATTTACATATCCCTTAAGCACTTCTACATGCATTCATCTGCAATACTAAATAATGTGCCTTTAAGGAATTAAAGATCAATTCAGTTGTTCCTCTGCTGTAATTTGTTTCTAATCTAGGTATGCCCCTATGGTGGGGCTACCGTACAAGTAACTCATTTCCGCTGCATTCCTATGTATGGCATAGTTAATTGAAATGAACAAATTTAACAAAATCTAAAATTTGCTGATCTTTAATAAATGGATGAATTATAGAAGAGTAAGTTCTGTCTGTAAGCTGTTATGCAACATAATATTCCACATATAGAAATTTTCCTGTTGTTCAACACAGTAGTAGATGCAAATTCTACTGTAAAGTATCTGAAATATTTGTAGGTACTAACTCTTGTGTAATTGTACTGAGGACAAAAAAAAAGAGCTGGGTTGTCCTATCTCACGCTGAAAATACTAAAGTACCAGTCCATACCACTACTGCTGTCATGCGTTAACTTTAGACTATATTGGGGAGTAAGTCAAGCATTGAGCAGTTAAGTGTTTTTTCTCAGATGTTGTGCTTTAGAGGCAGGAGGCGTGAATTTGAACTCCTGAGTCTGAGGCCTGGACATAAGGCGTGAATCAGCTATGTAACAGCAGAGAAAAGGCTGAAGGTACCTTCACTTCCATAAGGTGAAGTCCAGAGTGTGCTAAAGGTTGAACTCCAAATGAATAGGGAAATTTTACTGATGAGTACTTAAGCTCCTTTCCCCTTTAGGCAGCCAGATGTGAAGAGTCAAGATTCATAATTTTGTATTTAGATGTAAAAATGATGATGTAAATTTCTTTAGATCTCACCTTAAGTTTGCCTTAGCAAAGTATAACTAGACTCATTTTATTATTTCACAAGGAATATACATTTCATAGGCATTAAAAACTGGAAGGACAGTTGGGTTTTTGTCATACGATATGCAAGATGTAGAACTTTGCATTCATTTCCTTTTCTGAGGCAAGAGAAATCTGTATTCTGCTCTGCAGATTGCATAGATGCAGTTTGTACGTGCCTCTACGGATCTCTCTCAAAAAATCACTGCCTTTGTCCCAGGGCATCTGCAGGTCTGCCGCTTCCCATTTCTTGGTCAGTATTTACATGTTTTCCCTCATAGGAGACCAGCTCTATCTCTGCCCTGCAGTTCCCCAGTGGTAACTGGTCTCCAGGGCCTGTGTGCTGGATGGGACCACCTACCTGCAGCTGCCGGATTTGGTGTGAGCTACAGTGGGGCCAGGTGGTAGCATAACCATGGCAGTGGGGATAGCTGCGTGCAGTGCCCCTCTGGGGGCACGCAGAAATTACTGCATTGTCCAAGTGTCATGAACATGGAGTGGATGTAAACCTGCGTGTTTCCAGTGCTTTGTATCAGGTTTTGGCTATTGAAGGGCAGCAAGGAAATCAACATCACAGAAAAGAAGTTGTCCCCAAGGAACATACAATGGAGTTTGAAGCAGGAGGGAGGGAAGATAGTGCTTTTCTTGGAAAGATGTGGGGCTACCTGGTGCCCTAGGCAGGCAGGGTGCTGAAGGTGGTAGATGGTGAGTCTGATTCAATGTGGAAGTTCTTAAGTTCCTGTAAATTATTTTACAAGTATTTCCCTGTGCAAGGCCATGTTCTGAAAACCGTAAGCATAAACACAAATCTTCTATTAAAAAAAAAAATTGGTTTTATTGACAAATCAAAAATATAGCAGTACTGTTTAGTGATAGAGGAAGAAATTATGCAGGTGGGCAACAAATGCCTCTAGATAGAGTGCTATTTCTCAGCTCGTATTAGTTCTAACGTCCTTGCAGTCCTTTTTTGGGGGGAGAGAATGGGGAAAATGGTACTGCATGTGCAGTTTCCCCAAATGACTAGGTGCTCATTTGAATAGAACAAAATGGTTGCGACGGTTGTGTACAGTTGGATTTGATAACAATCTTCTCTTCAACCAGATGGAGCAGAAGTGTGCTCCCACTAAATTACTTATTGACCTTTTTTCTCCACTAAAAACACCTGATCCAAGCTCTAGTAAAGCCAGGCTATACTTGATTTGCTACCAGTGATAAACCAAACACAAATATAGAAATTTGATTTTTCAATCCTTTTAAACTTTTTTTCTTCCCAAATAATTCTGTGCTTTCTCAGATCTCACCTTATCTCTTGGTGTTTTCCACTTTCATTCATGAGGAAAAAATGGAAAGCCACGTAGACTAAAACTTAGTATAAAATGCAATTCAATTGTTATCGTTTCTAGAACACCTGGTTTGCTATTTTTATTATAGCAGTCTAGCTGGAACAATTGGTAAAGCATAAATATTGTTTTTAAAATCCATAAAGAGCTTCTTCCTTTAAATTACATTTGTATTTTAATACAATACACATTTCAAATGCATTTCCAAGTTAATCTGCTTTCTAGTTTCAACTAGCATCACTTTGGCTGGCTTGTGCAACAGTCTTTAAAATACTTCTTCAGCAACTACAGCCTTAATTGAATTACTTCCGTATAGATAATATTAATTTGAACTTGCTTGTGGTATGTATAAATAAGAGTTCACCTCCTGCTAAACTGCTTGCCTTGAGCACCTCTGATCTGGCTCACTCTTCCAGTTTTTGTTTCCAAGATATTTTCAAACCAAGATGTGACTTAGTTAAATCACTAATTCCATTAACTTTCATTTTAACTTTACAGTTAAAAACTCACAGGGCCAAAGATGTGATTGTTGGGGATTTTTTTTCACATTAGCTGCACAACAAAGAGGCAGCTGGTCCAGTGGGAAAACTCTAGCGGAAGAAGCATTTGCTTAGTTTCAGAATGGCTATGACAGTTCTGTTCTATATTATCCCTGAGGTTGACTGTATCAAGTGTGAGGCTGGAGCGCTGTATGAGTCACTTAGCCTTGGCTGATGAACGTTCCCTTAGGGACGGGAGTCAGCCAGGAGAAATTAAAATTCGGCTTTAAATAGTGCTGTGGCTCAAGCGGATGCAGATGTGCTCTGGGTATAATGGAACCGTAATCAAGCCCTTGACATACCCTAATTCTTGCTGTATCCTACAGACAGTCCTGATGGTAATCTTTTCTCTATGGGAAAGGATGAAGCATGCATTTTTGCTGTATCCTGAATATGGGATATCAGCTATCAATTTTCCTTGATTCAGATTTTAGGCAAAAACTCTGTGGTTCTATCTCCATCTTAATAAAATGTTAAATCGCAAGCTGGCTTTCTTTAGGGATGTTTTTCCTTCCTTCTACCAATTTCCACATCAGCAGTCAAGAGATCTCATTGCTGTTTGTTTTATGGCTGCTAGACCTATTTTAAATGTTATCAGCGTAGTTTTGAAGATGTAATGTACATAGTCTAGCCTTCTTCTGAAGAACTGACTGATTTGGTGGGGTACAGAGGAGACAGAAAACTTGAGACGCTATTAATGATTACCTAGAGTGCTCTCTATTGTGGAGCCAAACTAATACGACCGCTGCTAAAGGGTCAGATAGCCTCCTTTTTATAAACTCGTGTAGCTGGTGTATTTTCTATAAACTCTATTTCTTCCTTTGTATTAAGTCATAAAAATTCTTGATAAAGATGCCTAAAAGACAATAAGAAATCACACATAGTTTGCCTTTATTGTAGCACACTTAATTAATCCTTTCCCATTGGCATTAATTTTGATAACTTAAATGGCAGTTTGGAGTATTTTACAGCCTTTTTTTTTCAGACTGCATCAGAGAAAGTCAAAAGGGGAAAATTATCGTGACAGTTGAGCTTCTCAGTAGCATAGATTTGGACTTGCACTTAACATACTTTTTGCCTGTTTAATTATAAGAAATGTTAGGAGGTTTTTTTTTTTTAGTATTTCATGCTTAATCGTTTTGAAGGCTTGGTAAAATACTGACCTTCTAAATTGTTAGTAAACATATGTGAAGAATTCTTTCCACAGCAATAAAACATCTCTGATGTGACTTTTAGCTATGCATTATACCGTATTTTTTCAGCTGTTAAAAAGCCTACTGATTGATTGCACCGAATAGTACCCTGTTCCTCCATGAACTTTAGTATGTCCATTAATGATCTCAGTGCCATAAATAACTTGATTCACTCACTGTATTTTAGTACCTCCTTTTCTCTGATGGCTACTGTAGCTTTCTCTACATTGGCCAATCTTGTTTGTCCAAAAGGAGACTCCAGCAAATTCTGACTCTTAACAGAGGATGGGGTTAAGTATTGCCAGTTGGGAAAGGGAGCATATTTCAATCCTGGCTCATGGCCTTTGTTAACCATGCAGGGATACTACCAGTAACTAGTTTGCTTAGATTGGTCATAAAAGGATTTTCCACCATTAATACCAATATTTAGCCATGCATACAATAGTGGAGCATGGGTGAGCACACTGATAAGCCCTCCCTAACCCCCAAGCCCAATAAAACGGGCTTCAATGCAGAGATTGGAAAGGTTAATTTCTGAAAAATCTCACTGTGATCTTCCAAGATGCTACTGTTCTCAGCTGTCTATTCTTTTCATTTGCTGAAGGTTACCAGGTCTAGCAGACTGAAATGTGTACCCAACCTCATGCTTCAGTACAAAGCATAGCATCCTTGATTAAACTGCTCAGGTCAACTGGAGCCAAGTCACCAGACTTTGAGCTGCAGTTGGTGAGGATACGAGCACATCTTTCATTCTGCTTGTTCTGCCAAATGACAGTAATCCCCATCAAAAGGATGGGGTCATGTACTTTTTTAACACTATTTTTGTTTTCACTTGCTGGCAAAACTCCCCAGCAATGTTTTATTCTGCCTTGCAGTAGTTAAAATTGCGAGAAATGTTGTATATATCTTTGGATTAATGTTACTGAAATAGTTTTAAAATCTAGAAATTGAGAAATTGCTGTTCTGTTGTGTGCTAAAGTGCGGGGTCTTGTTGGGGGGACTGCACTAATCTGTAGTATGAAACAGGTCGGATCCCTTCCTACAGTCACTAGCTTTAACAAAGCTGTCTTTGGTACCTCAGCTCAGGTATTTTTCAGCTTAAATCTGGAAGCCTTGGGTACAAGGCCTATAAGAGGCTTAGTGTCTTTCTTTTTTCTTTTGAATTTCTGTAATCTGTCTTAATGGTGTCTGAAAAATATACTACTCACCTACACTTCCACTGATACTAATGGAAATCATTAGGTGCCGCATTTCTGGAAATCAAACCATGATGCTTTTTGAGCCTAAGGGAACTGTATTTCCTTGCCATTGGATAACAGAGACGTCAGAAGGCTTTGTGATCCTTGGATAGAAGACGCTGTAGAATAATAGAATGAACTGGAAAAAATGTGTTGAAAGCATTTGGAATTTTAAGGGGTATAGAACATATCATCTAATATACACACATTCTGTGACTAAAAGTTTACTGTTACCCAGGCCTAGAATTAGTCAAATAAAACAGCAGGGAAGCCCCTTCTGTGTCTCTTGCCCCCATTTCTTACTAAAATTTTTACATTCTCTCACTCTCTCTTCTAATGGCAGCTAGGGGAGAAGTGCCTATGACAGCACTAATCAGATGAAGAAAAACACTAAAGAAAGCAGCAGGGAGGCCAAGGTTTCAGCCGCTCTTCCTTCCTTGCCCAGGAAAATGTCAGTGACCTCTTGACACCTCCCATGGGAATTTTTAAATTGACATGAGTATTTGCCAAGTAAATACAAAAAATGGCATTAAAACAGCACTGTTTCTTACTTATCTCCCCTAAAGTCGATAAAAGTGAGTTAAGGTTCCCACAGTAGCCATAACGCGCTAACCTCAGTTATGGTGGCAGCATATGTGGATATGTATCACGATTGATTAACAAACACTTCCAAGCACTCAGAAATGCTATTCACTTGGGAGAGTGAAAATAAAAATGACAAAAATTAAGTTACAGCTTGGTCTTGGATTATCGTCTGGGCAACCTGGTATTTTGGTTAAAATTATCATGTTTCATATTATGTAACACTACCTAGGGTCAAAACATTGTTAATATGTCCTACAAAAACAGGGAAGGCATTTCAAGTTATCCTGATTGTTTACTCTGCTATGTTTTTGCTGGGATCAAGTATTCATGAAGGACTGTTGGGACTCTTCGAGAATATTCTGTTTTTATTACCTGTTAGTTGCCAATTTCTCTTTTGAAATCTGATGACCAGGAATGGAGGGATAATAGAGTACACTGCATTTCAAGTTTCTCCATTCCATTTTTCCCTACAACTAGGGAATATCTCTGCTACCCAGCAACAGGTGCTGGTCATTACTAAATCTGCTCATGCTCCTTTAGGAAATTCTAGAAGATAGGTCACAAGACTGGAGGTCTGTGGTTCAGTCCTGGGAATTGTCCCTTTGTTTCCTGTCCAGCAAATTCATTTAGTTTTATCTTGCAGAGAGAACTGAATTTATGCTAGTCATTATCTCCCTCCTTTGTCTTACCTATTCTTTGCTTCCCAGGCTTTTTCATTGTAAGCTACAGTCTTCAATGTATGAGGTGAGTCAGCTTTCATGCTCCACATCACTGCCATATAAAAAGGAACAGCACAATAAATACTTTAAATAAAAATGCTTCTAATTGTATCTGCAAAGCAAAAAAATGCTCACTGACTAATCTGAACTAGTACACAGGAAAACACCCAGCACAGAGTATTTGCTGACTTTTTTTTTGACCACAGCTGCCTTATCTATATTTAAGGACTGTGACATGGATTAAAAATACACCCCTTTTTTTAGCAGAGGTGAGACCTTAGGGAAGAATGGTGGTAGAAATGCATGAGCAGTTTGGAGCAGTGCTTGCTAATGGAGTTTTGTCATATTTATCCATTGTCAGTGCCCTAGTCCCATCCACATGTAGAGTGGGTGTCTGCCTTTCTAGGACATGTGGGAAAATAATAACTGAAAAGGATTTCAACTGTAGCTCATATAAAAGTGTATATTCAAGAGCTATTTAAGGGCTGGTGCCTAGCTAAAGGGGATGGAATCCAGCTGCCTGTTTTCTTTGGCCCTCAGAATCAGTTTGATATGATTTATGTTTTCAGAGTTGGCTTCACAAACAAAGAGCTAGAGGATCAGTTTTGAGGGATATTTTTTGGTTTTTGTGAGTAAATATTTTATAGATCAAATTCCTAGTTCCATGAAATCAGTGACTCCAGGCTCTGGGACAAAATAAGTAAGTACAAAGGCTGGAATTTATTGCTAGTAATGATCTATGAGATAAGTTTTTAAACTAAGCCAGTGCAGAGAGGGCTCTTGCCAGATGTGTGGGAGTGAAAGTGACACAAATCTACAAAAAAAAAAAAAAAAACTTTGGCAATCCAAAGCGATTATATAGCCTTGTAGTGCCAGAAGCCTCAGAAGATTCATCTTGTGTCTCAGTGTCTTGTATCAACTTTGAAAGCCAAGTCCCAAATTTTATAAAAGAAAGCCAAAGTAGTGCCATGATACTCCATAAATTCATCTCACGTTCTTAATCTTATTTTGAATAAGTAAAAGGGTTTTTGTCTATACTCCCCCATTTGTAGAGAAGAACTATGGTAGCAGAAATAATACAATGACGGGAGTAACATAGCAAGTCAGACTCTCAGTAAATTAGGCAACCACAAACAACTTCTGATATGAATTCTGATAAGGAAAAAGGAGAAGGAAGGATGACTCCTCTGATCATTTCTTTCTTCCTAGCATGGGTGGAGGTTAATGGCAATCTATGGAGACTTCTCTTATTACGTTAAGCAATGACAATTGCTAAATATCTAAAGACAGTCCATTTGTCTACACAGTCCCTGTTCTTTTATTCCCCTTCCTTCATCCCAATATAATTCAAATTTTACCAGTGTTTTATGTAGGAAGTTTTCCTTCAGGGTCAAGCTTTGTTGGAAATTTTTTGCTTCTAAGACATCATACAAGAAAATGATGGTACACTGATCACATCTGAACCTCTACCTATATGCTTTCTTAAGTGTACCTGAAATTGAAGATATTTGAAGTTAGGAAGGGGGCTTCTGTAGCTTTTAAACCATACAAAAGGTATAATCTGTGCTAACAGGAATGCAACTGTCCTTGTATCTGAGAGTAGGTTCCAAAAAGGGATGCTTCAATCACAGGAAGTGCTTTACTCTGGGGTAAGGACACAGTTTTGACTACTTTTGGATAGAAATGTTAATGCACTTCAAATTTTGTAGCGTATTTTGATTTTTATATCTTAGTACACTAACTCTTACAAAACCCATTTCATCATTCATATTGTTGATCCCACGGCAGAACTGTGCAAGCGTGGTGGAGATGTTTGAAAACTAAACATGCTGATAATTCTACTGGCCTATCAGATAGCTCTGCCCAGCAGGCAGTTTTAGTAGGAAAATACTATTTTAAGGAAGTAAATCTTTTGAAAGAAACTAGCTGAGCATACTTTTACAAACTAACATTACAACTCTATCAGATTGTTTTATTTTTTTGGCAAGCTATCAAACTATTACAGCACTCAAAACTCTAAAATGGCTTATTTTAGAATTTAAACAAGCTAGTAAATTCTTCTTGTAGAATTTGCTCTAAAAACATATGGAAAGATGTCACATATGCATCCTGGAGCATTTTGCTGTTCCCCTGCTCTGAAGCCTGGGATTGTCGCACAGCTACATTCTGACTCTGTGCTGGGACAAAATCCAAACTGCAGGTTTCATTGCAGCAGAGATCTAGGTGAAGGTACTGTGGTGCATTTCAAGAGATTCCTGGATTTGGACAACAGCAGGAACTTCAGGACTCACCACAGAGCGCACGCGAACCACATTACAGACATATCCTTGCTGTTACTATACACGTCTCATTCTTTAACGACCGCAAAAGCACAACTGGTTTGTAAAGAGTTGCTCTTCTGTAAATAAGCTGGAGCCCAACAGTAACTCCTCTTAGAATGAGACATCAGCTCTCTGTTAAGATCTGTAGAATTTCCTGAGTTTTCATTTAATTATGGTACAGTTGCACCAAAAGAGAATTAGTGGACGTGAACGTTTCTGAGCTGGATGAAAAGCCAAAAACTAAGCGAGGTGCATAATGGTATGTTCTAAAGATATATTTTGTGTGAAAATGGGAAGAGTACCAGAGATTGCAGCCTGCTACTTTTGGGCGGACAGACCCTGATGTACAGGCCTTGGCCAAGGATGTTTGCCTCTAGAACAGCTCATTTGAGTGCAGGACCCCACAAAATAAAATACCACAGTGCTGCGGCTTCCTTCCTGGTTGTGAAATTTGTTGACCAGCGTTGTCTGACTCATAAAATTTCAGAGTGAGAGAGAAGCTGTAATGCTCTTCTGGAAGTATAAAATACAAATACAAACGAAAGACAGAAACCAGGAAGCACAGACCTGACATGACTGATGTAGTTTTCTCACAATACCCACAACAAACCTTCCCTCTGCACAGTCTGCGTACAGAGGTAGGTGCCTTTGACTCTTCTTAGGTCTTCCAGCTCCTCCTATCCACTACCATATTTTTTGTTTAAATAGTACACATGCTAAGCATCTAGTCTCCAGACATTCAGCTTCTTCCAGATACTATGGTAATGATGTAATGAGGTAATGGAGACTAAAGTTTTATGAACATTTAATGTTGAATATCCTTTACTGTATCATGTTTTTGTATATTTAAAAGGGGGAAAAAAAATTTGGGCCCTGCCACACGCCTCAGGTATTTGTGTTTTGAAAGCTCTGAACATTTGCCACAGTGTTTCTGAAAAATAAAATTGGAATTCAGTCACTTTAACCCTTTATCACCTCAAAGTCGCTGATTACAGTTCTGTCTGATCTCAATCGAGAGCAATACAATTATTCTACTTAGCATTTAAATGGTTGTCAGTTTACTGTTGATATGAAACATAGGGGCCAGTTTATAAAGGAGTTTTACACTGTGACTTGTTCATAGCCTTTGCAGGTGGGGAAAATTATTTAATAGCTTAAAAATTTGCTAACAATCTAGCACACTATAAAAATGGCATGTAAGTGTTCCAAGAAGTCTAAGGCAGTCAATAATTCCAAAGGTACATCCTAAATCAGTTACAAATCTTTGAGGGAGCAGATCTGAATCAGACTGCAACGTTCCTAGAATAGGATTGAACAGGATTGTCCACACAGGAATGTCTCCTGTGGACAGAGCACTAATTCTAGAGAAGCAAAGGACCAAAACGCAGATTAGGTCTGCTGCCTGTCAGCTAGATGTAAGAACAAAAAGGGTTCACTTGATTTTAGCATAAACACATTGGACAGGGGGTTCTTGCATTTCTCTTTGCTGTGTCTTTTCCAAAACCTTCCTGCGTGTGCTGTCTAGTTTGATTTTTTTTAAATAAGCATTCTCCTCTGCTTTTTCTTTAACCTTGTTTGTAGTGAGGGCGATTTCAAGCTCGCTGGTTAATAACATGAGGGGTCCCAACAGTGTAGTGATCATTTTAATCAAGTTTTTACCACTTTCAAACACCCAGCACCTTACCACATTTCTACAGGACAGAGCAGTGTATATTACAGCTAGGCTACAGGGATCATAAGAACCCATCAGTTCAGTAAGTGTCCTTCAGTGACCAGCCTGGGGGGAATGCAGGGAGGTAATGAGCACAGCAAAACACTGAGATCTTGTAACCTGGGAATTCTTTAATGCCACAACCACTTTTTAATTCTTTCCCTGATCATGACTCGTATTAAAAGTTATAACAAAAGCAGCAAAGTATGTGCGAAGTCTGTCCCACCTTCACTTTGTCACAGAGAGCGAGGTTACAAACTTCATACATAAATGAAAGCCTCCTCCAGAAAGCAAGAAACTGAAAAGTAATCAAAAATCAACGATCACTTCAGCCTTGTTAGTCTGAGACAAAGCAAAGCAACTTTTGTTATACCTTAGGCTAGATATCTAGTTGAATACAGAATAAAGATCTAAAATTAGAAGCCAAAACATACTGAAAACACATCACCCCTTCTTTCCTCCCTCCTCACAAACATAGGAATTATAATAGCAGAGATCCTTGTGGCACAGCACAAACAGAAGCCTTAGAAGTACATTTTTATTATAGTCATTGATCCTGGTGCAACTAGTTCACAACACAGAAAGTGCAGTAGGGACAGCACAAAACTCAGTTTGCCGTCAAACTGACTGACCAATATCAACCATGCTGAGCTCCATGTTGCTAGAATTACACTAACAGTAACTGAGCTAGACAGTTTAAAGGTAGCACTAACTGCAGCATAGACATCTTGTTGAAAAAACATCTCTTCAATGAAAAAAGAACAAAGTCATGGAAGAAAATCCTTGCCCGTATCCACCAGGGACTGAAGAAAGTCGGCCATGCTTCACTGTGTGCTATAGTTGCTCATAAATCCAGTAATATCAGCATGGGCATCAGTGGTAAACTCTTACTAAATTGATGTCAGTGGGAGTTTTGCTTGGCCTTCAGCCTTTGAAAAGAAATTGCCCCTGCATCTTCAGGGGTCACTTTACAAGGAAATACGATTAACCTTTTTGGTCTGAGATCGATGGGAAAAATGGGCTTATGTGGAAGTTACAAATGGTGAAACACCATCCTTTCTGAAAAAATCAGCTATAAAAAATACTTTATTTTAGTATGAAGAAGTGTATATTAAAGCAGAAGCATGTCTATTCTTTTAACGTTAAAATTATTTCTGCTGAAAATTCATTCCTGAACCCTTAAATAAAAAAAATTCAAATGACTGTTCCCTCAAGACCCTATCTTCTGTTATACGTTCCTTCTGATCGGACACGAATTCTCTTGGTTCCGTGATTCTTATTACTATAATGACTCAGAATCAAGGTAATCTCAGATTTTGAGAATGCAATTCACAAATACGTTTTATTCATATGTTTATTCCCACAGGGGAGGGTTTCTCTTACTCGGCATTCAGTTGCTCAGTTTTGTTTCATGAATCTAAATATACTGATTGCTAGCATTACTTTTTCAGGCATACTGGTTATCCTGCCATCAGGACCGTGATCTTCACTGACATTTTCCAGTGTTACAGTAAGGATCAGACCTGGTTTTGCTTTTCAGCGCGTTACTGTATTTTAGTACATTTAATGCTTTTGCTCTTCAGTGAGTTCAGTTACAAATGTCTGTACATTTCAAAAGATTTGCATGCTGACAAGTGGAATACTATTCTGAAATGTCTTATACTATTTTTTAGTCAAATTTCCTAAGGAAGCAGATTTAAATGATTATAGTGTGTATCTGTCAGGCCCTCTTCCCAATTATTTTTCATCATTGGCAAAACCCGTCAGAAGATTTCTAAAGGTATTAAAGTTCTAAAGATTTTATGGAAAATGGTTGTCATATCCAGAAAAGATCAAATGATCGCTAGTAAAGAAGAGGGTGCAACATAGGTCAAGATATCTCTTCTTGTTAACTTGCCAACTGGTCAATTAGCCAGTGCTGCTCAGAGCCAGGCCCACCATACACTGCCTAGTATTTCAAAGACATAGGAAAAACTAAGGCTACTTGGAGATGTGTTAGAAACAGGAATTATTGCAGTATGGTTTGGGGGGATGGGGGAGTATAAACCATGAGTGCATTGGTGGAGAGGGCTGAAGACATCAAGTCTGCAGGCTGCTCGGCCCATAGGAGAAACAGAAGGCACAGAGGAAGAAGGAGTACAGGGGACATGGTAGGTTTATTGCGCTAAGGATGCTGGACACAGAACACAGGTTCATGAGAAACCAGGCTTACCGGTTTTGCTCCTGGCAGAATTTTTACCTTTTGCTGTTCTCTTCCACCTACAGCCCTTCACTTCTTACTTTATCATACAGTGGCTTTCAGAAGGAGAGAAATGGCATACACTGGAGAGAAAACAAAGTTTGTATCTGAAAACTTCTGAAGTACAATTTATTACATGAAAAAACATGTAAATATATTTTCACAGATATGAAAATATTTTAAATGGAAATTACAATTGTTAAAATCCAGGGATTTGACTAACTGGAAGACAAAAGATGCCTCTCACCTCACATTTGTGTTCGTAATTGTTCTCTGCCCTATGCAACATGCAATCTCTCCGCTGCATCAACTAGTTCCTTGCATGACTCCTGCTAATTAATGAACCATACATAAGAATGGAAAGGTTTCAAGAAGGGAGGTTTCCTCGTGTAAAAACATGCACAGTGTATGGTTCCCTGCTTGAATGGGAAGTGAGAATGAATACTTACTTAAATCTAATAGTCCAGATTCTGCTTTTTTGAGTACCGGTGTCAGCCTATTCCAGTCTCTCTGAGAGAAAACACTTCATCCATAAGAGGGCAGTGATGTACATCGGCATGCACACCCGCAGCTTTTTTACATGAAGTGGATTTGGCTGAAAATTAACTACTGCTGCTCAGGAAGTAACATATTTATCTGATTCTCGTCAGAATGTTTACTGCTTTGGCGAGTATACTAAGGTGCATTAATATTTCACAGACTTTACATAAAAGATTATCAAAGACCAACCTGATAAAGGGCTGATCTTTCTATCCCGCTTCCCTGAACTTTCATCTTGCTCTCCTGTGCACCACCTGTAAGGCAACGTCGTTACTGTTTTAACAGATATAGTACTTTCCTTAGGCAACAAATGCAGTTTAGACAACAATAATGACATTACTTACAAAACTATACTATGCTGGAAAGGCTAGTAAATTATTTCTATTCAACCTTGATGAGCTCTTTTGGAAAGGCTACGGCCAAAAGTGAAATCTAACTGTGAGATGAACTTTTGTTTAGCTGCAACAAGCAAGTCAATGTTTTAAATGTACCGAGGATCCTTCTTTCTGCAGGGGCAGCGCTCACGTAGCAAGGTTCATTCAGGGGGGATACATATGTTTGGAAATCCTAATAATCACAGCATAGCGATTCTCTAGGAAACAACCAAACTAACAAATCCAGAAAGCAAGACAAAAAAAAAAGCCTTTCCGGCAATCAACCTATGCAAACCTGCATAATGAAGGTTTTCCGATGCCTATAAAATCCAGTAAGAATGACAACACGCTCAGTTAACTGGAATAGGGCAAAACTACACACAGCAGGGATCATTTCCTTCTGAGCTGCAGTAAAGAGACGTGTAACTGGAACGTACCAGTACACCAGAACTTTTACATTCCTTTAGACTTCCCCACTTCCGCAGAAGAGGCGCCTCATCCAGTTTAAAAAGTGTGGGTTTTTTTTTTTAAGTTATTTTTTGCTGTTTGCCTTTATGGTTAATTTAGCTGTACCTGAGGGTCTACCTCGTCCTTTTGTTCTTACAGTCTTGTCTAGAAGCATTTCACAAAATCTCCCTGCAGAGCAAGCAGTACCCTGGACACAGGTAGGTAGGTGTGTGTGTGGGGGGGGGGGGGATGTGAACGGAGACACCCGTTACGGGGGGGTTTCTGACCCTACCTGCGTCCTGGAGTACCGCTAACCGCCGTGGCCGTTGCCCCGAGCAGCACGCGCACACCCGCGCCCACCAGATTCACGCTGCGTTTGGCCTCTGGCCGCCGGGAGCGGTAGGCAACGGCCACGGCAGCCGGCCCAAACGCGACCCCCCGGCGCGCTGAGGCACCGCTGCGCTTCTCCCCCCGCCCTGCGCCCCTCACCGCCGCGCCCCTGCCTCTGAGCCGATTTCGAGCGCCGCACGAAACCCGCGCCCAGCCCAGAGAGTCCCCACCCTCCCCACCACCACCACCACCACCACCACCACCACCACGGGGGCTCTCGGCGGCGGCTCCCAGGTGCCTGCGCAGCGCCGCCTTCACAGCAGGGCGGCGCGGCGGCAGCCGCAGCGGCGGGCAGAGACTGCCGGCAGCGAGGGGGGCCCCCCCCGCGCGGCACCTGGCGGGCAGGGGGCGGTTACGCCGCGGAGGGTGAAGAAGGGCCGGAGGCGGGGGGGGCACCAACGCTGCCGCCGCCGTTGGCTGCCCGCCTCCCCGCAGCGCGGCCCCCTCGGCAGGGCGGGGCGGGGCGGGGCCGGGCCGCCCCCCGCGTCAGCCCTGCGCGGTGGGGCGAGAGGGGAGGGCCGGGCCGGGGAGCCTCGGCGCTGCCGCGGCGGGAGAGGCACCGGCGGGGCTGAGCGGCGGCGGTTTCTCCTCACGGGAACAAAGCGGGGGCGGCGCGGCCCCTACCGGCGCGGCGCGGCCGCACGGTGAGTGAGGGCGGGGAGGGGGGCCAGGGGTCGGGGCGGTGCTCGGCCTCTCCCCTGACCCTCCCGCGCCCCCTGAGGGGCGGCGCGGCGGCGGTGGCGGGGGGGGGGGGGCGCAGGCCCGGGTCTCCGGCGGGCGGTGTGACAGCGGTGTGCCCGCCTGCCGCGGGGGGCGCCTGCCCGCGCCCTTGCGCCGCCGGCCGGCTGGGGCGGGGGCGCCCGCACGTGAACCGCCAAAAAAAAAAAAATCAATATGGAAGTGCAGTTAAGAAACAGGTATGCGCGGAGACGCGTGCCTGGCGCGTAGGGAGCGAGCGGGTAGTTGCCGCGGGGCCGAAATGGGGGGCTGGAGCGAGTTCCTCTTAACCGGGGTGGGAAGCGGGCAGGGTGCGCGGGGCTGTGCACAACGCCCCCCGGCCTGGCGGGGAGCAGCGTCGCGCTGGAGAGGCGATTTTCCTGCCTGTTGAGCAGCCTGGTACGACTTCCTGGCGAATGGCTGGGGTTTCTGGGTTTGGGGGTTTTGTTGTTTTTTGGGGGTTTTTTTTCCCTCCCCCAACAGCTTTCCTGCGTAAATGACACGGGTTGAATGCCTGCCCTGGCTGCCGTCGTCGCCCGCACAGCGCTCGTGTCCTGCCAGCGATATTCCTGCGCCAGAGCGTGTTGCAATAGTTGTGAAGTGCTTCCCTAAAGGCAGGCTGGTAGCGAGGCGTCTCGTCAGGAGCTGGGCTAAACTTACAAGCCTGGGAGCTAGTGGTCGTTTTCAAGACTGAGCCCTGCAGTAGTACGTTGCTGCTGCTTTTCGCAGCAACGCTAGAAATGCCATCCGTTCTGCTGTTGCCGGCTTAATTGATAATTCCCCTTGCTGTTCTCTGCTGGTGTACGCTCTGTTGTTGTGGAACAAGGTGTAGTTTAAGGACCTCGCCTTTGCCACCTTTAGTTGTGGGAAAAGCTAATTTCAAATAAATGTACAGAGATGCAGGTGGATTGCGCGTATTTTTTGTAGATCCTGCTTTATTAATGTGTTGTATTGGGAGGTGTCTCTTTATTCTGGAATAATTTGAGAAAACTGAGGATTGCTAGAAATTAAGATCAGAAGAACTGGAATTTAAAAAACTTAACTATTAGTATTTATTGTAATATTTAAACTAAATATATTAATCTAAATTGCTGTTGTTATTTATTAAGTATTCATTGCTATTTTGAGGTTCTTTTCATGTATTGAAAAGATCTCATAAATGATTTGTATTGAATTAGATTAGAGATCTTTTATTTATTTTGCTCCCTGTATGAATATCTTCAGATAAGGTAGTTCTGCTGACTCTTTTTCCCCAGGCTATTAATGTCTTTTTCCTCTCAAAAAAATTTCAGAGCACAGCTGGAAGAGGAATGGATGTAACATGATATCCTTGGAGTGTGCAAAACACACAAATTTTGCGAAGATTCGTGTTTTTGGTTAAGCAACGTAACGAAAATGGATGAATCAGCTTTGCTGGATCTGTTGGAGTGTCCCGTTTGCTTAGAACGCCTTGATGCTTCTGCGAAAGTCTTGCCTTGCCAGCACACGTTTTGCAAACGCTGTCTGCTGGGCATTGTGAGCTCTCGAAATGAGCTTCGATGCCCAGAGTGCAGGACTTTGGTGGACTGCGGTGTTGATGAACTTCCCAGTAATATTTTGCTTGTTAGACTACTGGATGGCATCAAACAGAGGCCTCGAAAACCTGGCACTGGTGGTGGGACTGTTAGCACAAACGCATTAAGGGTCCCGGTCAACACTGCTGCTAACTGTGGATCAAAGGACCTGCAGAGCTCTCAAGTTGGACAGCAGCAAAGGGTTCAAGCGCGGAGCCCTCCTGTTAGGGTAAGTACTATGACTTGTATTGTGAAGATAGGATATTTTGTTGCAATCGCATCTTTTTCTGCACTGTTTCAAAACAGTTGATGGCCTTTTCTTCCGAGGAGGGGCAATCAGTTAGTACATATGTCGAAACAAAATACTTGGGAGTACTGTTGCAGATTTCTAGCAATAATGCGTCAGCGTTCTTATCAGCATTGGTTTACTGTTATGTAAATACCAATAAGATAGGGACAGTACTTGCTTAAAACTTTAGTTGATGAGGTAGGGGGAAGAAAAGCACCTCAATACCTTAAATGTCTTATTGAAAGGAAGTTAAATAGTCAGAACAAGGTAATTTATGTGGAAAGCTTCAGTAAGGAAGGCTTAAAGATAAACATCTTGAGAAGAACACTTGAGCTTGTTCCTGGTTTGTCAGCTGTAAGACTGGAGACTTTATTTTGGCTGTTGCACTTCCTGTAATGATTCAGGTCTGCAGTAAGGTTCCCTTAGGTTAGATACACCGAGTATTAAACGCCAGCAAGGAAGTTTATTCTTGTTGAAGTTGATGAAATTTTTTGCCATTGGCTTCTATGGAGCTAGTTTTTTCACTTCTTTTCTTAAAAACAAAACAAACTTTGAAGTGCTGTGATTGGTACCTTATTTGTACTCTTTCTCCTCCCACCCCTTCTTTAAGTATTTTTCGCTTGAAGTATTTTTTCCAAGTGCTTTTTTATTTTTATTCCCCCCCCCCCCCCGGCCCCCCAAGTAGTTAGAAAATCTGTGCATTGTGATAGGGGAAAAAATTGCCTTATGTCTGTATTCCTCTTCCTTCGTCAGGTCCATGCAACCTGTAGACTGTCATACCTTATACTGAAGGCTGCAGTAGCCTCATTTACACTTATGTATTCTAGAGCCTGTGTCTAGAAAGATCATTTGATGAGATGACTGACCTTGCTCTGTTTTTTTTTCTAATGACAAGGCAGACTAGCGTCTTTGAAAGGCTTTGCTACGCGTTTTATGAAGCGTGCATATTCAGCGCTTCAGTGTTGGAAGTGAAATTTCCAAATGGTTCAGGTGTTTTCCCCATTGTGAAGTTTATTTTTGAGAAACATCTTACAAGGTTTGAAGGAGATGGCTTAAATGTGTTTTTGGCAGGACTAATTTTTATTTTCAAGTATAGCTGAATAAGTTAGTTTTCTTTACAGTCGAAGGAAGCCTTGCACTGATTTGTCTTAAATACTACTTGCATGACTGGAACCTCTCTAAACAATCTTAAATACCTCTCTTAAGTTTGTGTGAGAAATTAAAATGCAGGTATTCTTCCTTTAGATTACATTGTTTTCTCTGCTCATTTTGTTCCTTTCTTTAGAATATAAAAATAATAATTATTATGCCAGATCCTATTAATGGGCATCATTCCATACATAGACTAATTGGTAAGGGAAGAGAGAAAATAATGTTTTTTTTTCTTTAAAAAGCTAAATATTGAACAGCACTCCAAAGACACTTCAGTAATGTCAAAGACAACTTAGTCATCTCCAGAACATTGAGTTTTCCAGGATCTCATTCATTTGCAGAAGCACTTCAGCTTCTAAAGCCAGGTATCTGTGTAACTTCTTTATGTACTAGCATGTAGACCTTAGTAAATAGCTATAGGCTTTCAAAGACTGCTGCTTCTCTGAAAGATTTCTGGTGCAGCAATGTACTACATATGTGAATGAGTGCACTTCAGAGTTTCTCAAAGACTTCTTTGAAAAATAGCAAAACTGAATATAGAATATTCTCCTCTCTTTTAATGCTCCACAATATCCTGTTGTTCAGCATTTGCATTTCCAGATGTTCTATAGAGTGGAAAGTGATAACAGATGGAATGTTGCTTCAAGTTGCTTCAATTTATTAGTGATGTTATACCATGTGCCATAAGATTGTGACCGTGTGGATTCCTCATGCAATTAACTGATACGCAAAGAATATTAGTGGTAGACATGAGCGCTTTACATTAAGTCTGAATACATCTTTGTTTCCAGGGTTTCAAAACTGCTTAAGGTAACACAGGCATTCTTGTATCTTCTTTCCTTTGGGAGAAAGGGAAAAATGATCTTCTCATCTTTTGTCCAGTTAGTTCAGAGTCCTTTTTTATTAGAAAGGCAGTACTTTCAAGAACATGAGCTTGTTTTGATGGGTAGGGAGGGGGAGATAAGAGGAACTTTCTCCCTTGCTGTATGAAAGGTGAGTTTAAAAAAAAAAATTCAGAAAACAAAGTGCCAATTTAATGGACAGTGTTGATGTAAATGCTCTTATTTGTTTCACTAACTGTAGCGTAGAGATGTTTACAAATCCAATTCCTTTCGGGGAGTCAGAGGAAAAAAAAGTCTATTTCTAGATGAGTGGCAGGGTCAAATTTCTTGAGCTAATTTTGCTGAAGGGGAGCTCATAAATGAAAGTTGCTGTTATATTAAATGAAGTGAATGTAGATGAGGGCTGTCACGTCATAAACCTTCTGCTTATACCCTGAAGAAATACTGAACTCGTAAATGCCCTTTCAGAGGATGCCATAATTTTCAGAAACTGTTAATACAGCATGTATTACAGCATGATTTCCTGAACTGTATCAATGACTGCGGAGCTGCCAGCCCTGTTATTAACAGAGTCCTCTGTATGTTGCATTCCTTGTAAGTATGTGGTGACACACAGCAATAAACAAACCACTGGTGAGGAGCCTTGAGCCCCAGACTAACCAAGCTGGGGGGGGGGGGCAGGAGGGGATTCACTGGTGTGCCCCATGCCTTGCATTTCCCCCACTGTAATAACCGTATTTCTCTCTGTAATCTTTATGATCTTCCACCACTGTAATAACTGCAACTTTTCGCCACAACTCTTTAACTCCTTTCTATTTCCCTTCTGGTTTGTCCCATAAAGCCCTCTGCTCCTTTCCCTGGATGCTGGTTGGACAAAGGCAGTGTAGTGCTGTACCTGACGTAAACCTCTGTTTGCTGACTGCCCAGCTCCTCTCCAAGCAGCTAGCTTGCCTGAGAGGACAAATAATGATTAAGCTCACGCCGCAGCTTTCTCTTTGGTGTGGATGCTAATTTAGTGCTTTCTTTGGTGAAAACCTTTCTAGTTTGACAGCTTGTAAGCGTATTAAAACCTGCAGCCTGCTGTTGAATTTGATTGGAAATGGTCATCAGGAGCAAGTTTTTGGGGGCTAGTGAAGGACTGCATGATCACATGAGCCTTATTTATTTAAAAAGACAATGTGAAAATATTTAGGGTACTTGCTTTCACATTTATGTTAATATTATGAATTTTGTCACTTTTTGAAAAAGTATGTCAAATGTATGTATGTAGGTATTATCTTAAGCTCCTTTAGGTAGTTTTACTGAATATGCTTATTGAAGGAGCCTTAAATTTCATTGTGTCAGTTGGTAGATGTTGGAGATCTGCTCTAAGGCCTATACAAGAAGAAAGGTTTATTTTATGATGACTTTAAAATGATATATAGGGGTTTTTTTCCCCCCTTGAATTGATGTATGCCTGAGACATGCTAATTCTCCTGCTACTTTCTTTAGAGTCCAAGTAGTTGCTGACGTAAGGGCTGTCTTCTCAGTGGAATACTTAGCCGAGTTGTCTGTGTAGTCTGAAAATCTTATTATGTATTTTTTTTTATATATTTTGATTAAAGTCTCAGGCCGTTCTCTGAACAGAATGTAGGTAGGCAGAAATAAGTGAATAATTTACCTTTCCAAACAAAAGTGTGAATATCTCAAAGGGTGGCCCTGCCAAATAGTGCTGATGCTTATGCTGAATGTATATTGGCAGTGTACTTCCAGTGTGTTATACTGTATGTCACTGAGAAATTTTGTAATGCAGACAATGGAAGAGTCCTTCCTTCCCCCCTGCCCCCACTCCGCTTGTCTTGTGGAAAACTAGAGAAACCTCTAGTAATATCACCTGTGGTGAAATCCTGAAGGGAGACCTTAAAGGAACATTACAGGTTCTTAGAGGATGTTGGTTCAGGTGTTGAAGGGGGCTTTCTACCTGTCTCAATAGATTCTTGCTCAGTGCCTTCCTAACACTTTGTTTTTCTCTTGAGTCACCAACATCTCAGATGTTTGCAATAAGCTCTCCTAAGCAGAGGAGAAAAGAAAAGTCCTACAAATAGAAGTTTGTTCCATGAATTTCTACTAAGCTTAGGAGTGTTGCACTGTATTGTAAACCCATGTTTCCGTTCTCGTGCTTGTCTCTACCCAGGAAAATAACAGTAAAATTCTAAAGCCCCACCCCTGTACTACTGCAACAGCAGTCACCGGGGGTCCAGCAGGCATGCCTGGGAACTGCTGAAGCAGCCATAATGCCAAAAGAGAAGAAAACTGAGGCATTTTTTTCTGCCAACCGGGTGTTTGAGCTCAGCACACAACTTAGAGCACTAGGGGCATTGACCCACCTTCTGGTGAGTGAGGACTTGAGCTTCTCTGCCTAGCTGCTGGACTCAATACATGACATTAACAATCATTTTTCTTTTATCCTAAACACCCTGGAAAAAATAGCTCAGGTTAGCAACTAATGCAGTTTGACTGCTTAGCAGGATTCATAGATCTGGTAGGAACTGGAATGAATGCTGCTGTTGTAGTCACCACAGTCCTTGTCCAACTGATATCCTAGCAGGATTTGTTATCACAAGAAAGCCTCTTAATGTGACTGAAAATGTGCCATTCATAGGTCAATAACTCTAACAAAGGACTGAAAAAAAAATATGGGGGTAACGAAGTATCGTAGCAAGTGTAAATTGGAATAGATGTTTAGATCAGCTGTGAACAAGAGTTAGCAGAATAAAATAGTATGTAGCAATGTCATATGGTTGAACATCCACTGTTCAGCATACTCCTAGAAGAGGCCTGGATTATGGTGATAGATCAGATTGCAAAGTGTCCCATTTTGGGAAAAAAAACATAGCTAGATGTTTTTTCCCCCCCATAGTAGAAAAATGTGAAAATTAACAGTTATTACAGTCAGTTTCATGATTGGTTTCTGTGCTGGTAGGTTAGAAAATCATTACCTGATGATAGTTGATCTTGAGGATTGTATTTGTATGAATTTGTCCAAAATTTACTTTCCTCGCTTATTAAAAACAGAAACAAAAGTGTATCCTAATATTTATTGTAGTCTGTTCAGTATTAAATATGTTCCTGAATGTATTCCCTCTTCTGGAAGTAAGGAGGGGCAAGGCACAACCTTTATGTATGAAATCTTTTAAATTGAGAAAGTGGAGATAAATGTCTATTAATATTCTGCAGTATTTGATAGAAGACACTTTGAGGAGTTTCTCTAAATCATATACGCACGTTTGTGTTTCCTCTCATGCTCTCTGACATACCAAATTCTGGTGTTATGTGTACAGTTGCTTGTACAATTTTAACTATTTTTCTGTAACACTTTTGTATCCTATGCTAAGCTATATCAAATTTAGTAGACATTATAAATGGAAAAAGAAAATAGACTGTCATGGTGTTACTATGTTTCCTCTGCTAGACAACCAATTAAGTAAAGGGGGGAGAGAAAGAGAGAGAGAGGAGACAAGAAAAAGGAGGAATTGTCTCGGTATCTAAAGGCATTGGGCTAAGATTCAGAGCTTCCGGGCTCAATTCCTGGCTCTGCCACAGACTTCTTTTATAACCTTGCACAAAGTCATTCAAAGCTCTCTGTGCCTCTGTTTCCCATCTGCAGATATGACTGATAGTACTTCTTTTGTATGACTTGCTGTTTAAGCAATATAGCCTTTAGTGCAGGGATTGACTTTTTTATTTTGGATATATGTTTTGTGTCTTTTACAATGGATCTACAGTCTCAGTTGAGGTCATTAGATGCTACTGTTCACTCTTTAAAGAGTTGGCTTCCAGATTACTACAGAGCTGTTGATAGTCCATTTCCTGTGCCAAAGATGGTCCAGTGGCTAGTGTTAAATTGCTGAAGGGATTTCATATTGCATTTAGATGTTTAACTGTAAATTGCATCAATACCTCAGTGAGGAAAAGCTGGACACACAAAATCAAAATCTCTAGAAGCTGGTGTTCCATTATTCTTTTATCTAGAGAAATTTGTATCTGACTGGAATACTGGTGTGTAAATTTGAGTGTATTAAGAAAAGAATAAGAAGAGAATGTATAATATGAATAATGCTGGCACTATGGGAATACTTAATTCTATACTTTGAACCTTGATAGCAGTCTTTCACTACAAGTTAATGTTAATCTGCTTGATAAAATAGCTAAATAAATGGATTACACTAATCTTTTATAAAATAATTAGTTTTTGAAAATATAGTGCGTAGGTGTGATACTTTAAAAACACTCTTTTTGTTTCTGGTGTTGTTTTTCTGTGCATTGGTGAAAGACACTGTTGTATGATTGCTTTTTCCAGGAGGGAGGGGGGGTTGCTATCACTTCCCCCCCCCCCCTTCTTCTTCTTCTTCTTCCTCCAATTGAATGTTAATATTCCTCCATCTTTGTACACTTTTTTGAAACAGCTTATCTGGAATAAAATGGTGTCTTTTCCCCCTCTACCTGGTAATTTGGCTAGTGGGTAACAAGTTATTGCTCTACCCAAAAAGCTTTGATCATTCAGAAAAATGTAAACTTCCATACAAAAAGGAAGTCTAAAGCTGTGACTTTTAATGGACTCATGAAAGGGAACTTTTGTTTTTTAACCAAAGAAAAATCTTTTTGTTTATATCTTATTACCATAGAAATTAAATACGAATTAAAGATATGTTAAGTAGGCAGTCCAGGGACTGGCTAAAAAAGTAAGCCGGTAGTTTTATTGTCGTGTTTCTTTATGCACAGCATCTGGCTTTTTGTGATTGGTACCCCTTCTTCTGTGGCTTCAAAGATACATGGTAGGCCCCCATTGCAGGGGCTGATTAAAAAGGGGCTCAGCTAGAAATTCTTCTTCTCTCCTGTCCTTTACCTGAGTAAGTAGGTTTTCAGGTGGTACTTCCTCTTCTTCTCCCAATATCTTGGGTATGTATGGGACCTGCAGAAAAGAGCAAGCAGCTGCAGTGGTAAAACTGGAAATTTCTCATGTTCAATTGTTTGTCAGTCTTTCAGTGGACTCTCCTAGCTGTGCAATTGGTTCTATGCTGTACCCATCTCCCTCGTTTGGATATGCTTAACACCTTCGTTTTCTTTGGCTCCGTTACTGCCCTTTATTCAGAAATTCCCTCTACTTTGACCTTATTTATTTCCAAAAAAAGAAAACATAATATTACATCTTTCTTCCCTGTTGTGTCCTGTTTGTCTTTCACTCTTGCTATGACAAACATAGGAAAAATAATAAGAAAAAAATTCCCTGTTAAAAATCCCCTGTTAAAGAATCTGAGCTGCAGAAACTCACAGGATGTTTATGACTAATGAGTGGTTGAAGAGCAGAAAGCATTGGTTAGTATTATTGTTTTGATTGTCCTCGTTCTTTAGTTGTAAAAGATACTCTTCTCCCTCCCCCTTTAAATCATTATCTGTATGCACATTGCAGTGTAAGTGTGTATCTCAGTAATTCAAGCTGAAACATCATCTGGTCAGCACAGTCCACACATGCACCTTGCTATTCCATGCATTTCAGCAGAAGGCATAAAGGAAAGCGTGCTTCTGTTATGTCTCAGTTCCTGTTAGCTGCCTCTTTGAGATGAAGCTTTTCTGTGTATTAACAAAATGCAGTGAATTCTTGGATCAGTTGTATTAGATTAGTTTATTTGTTTTTCTTTTCACATTACCAAATCAGCATCTCTTTAAGAGCGCTTCATTTGATCACGAGTTACTACTTTGAGGTGAGCTGAATTCATCTTAGGAAGCGAGCAGCACTGAAGAGGGAGAGTCCCATGTTCTAGGAAAGTGCTTTGTTCTGCATTTCTTATCTTTGTTCACCTCTCGAACTCGTAGATATCATTTCAGCCTTTCTGATCTGTCTTGACAAATTAATGGATACCTTGACTGTGGCATGTGTCCAGAATACTGAAGAATGGTGATACAGACTGTGTTATTTTATAGATTTCCACCTTCCTATAGATGTGAGAGGGAGAAGAAAAAAGAAAAACTGCCTGACGGAAGAGCTTCAGGGAACTTAGAGCTGTTTAGAGAAGATATATGCCCCTTTACCAGTGCTCTGTTGCAATTTTGTGTAATTGATGGACTTCAGTTATACTGTGTCTGTGCTCCAAAACTGAAGTGTTAGGCTAAGGAAGCAATTATTGCAGTATCTTAGAAGCCCTTTGTTCTCTTAGGGTTTATAAATCCATCAAATTCTGGCCCGGCAGTGCTGCCAGTTGAAGATACCATCTTGGCAGGAATCTCCTAGACATAGTGCTCTCTGTGCCACCAGTGTTCTGGGTGGAGAGGGAGACAGCAGCACTGTTGCCTGTTTGATTGCCAGAATAAACAGTGCTGCTAGTCCTACTTGGAGCCTGGCTGAACTGAGAGCGCCTAAATAACTGCTTTCATTTATCTCAGTCTTGTAGATATGCTGGGGCCTCATGCAGCTTGGGCACCCAGCCCCTAGCTGTTCTTGGTCAATGCAAAGGCCAACAGTTGCATCATTCTCTGTCTCTTCTGAATCCTCCTAAATGTCAAGAAATAGTCAGGACTCAGAAAGATGCTCTCCTAGCAGAGAGAGCATCATCATCTTCAATTTTCTCAGTGATATTCCCTGATCAGCTAATTTATATTCTGCTGTTTGTCCTCTAGGTATTAACTGGGAAGCATTAGGTGTTACTGGGGGAGCAGGGGGGAGGGTGAGAGCCAAGGAAGTTGTAATCCTGTCCATCGTCATAGGTCAGTATAGCATCTCTCTCTTGACTTCATGGTTATTGTAATGAACGTGAGATGTGCACTTTCTACCTATGAAGGACAAGCTAGTCAGGATGGTGTTTTGGCTCACTGCAGCCCCTGTGGAGAGCATAAAGGGAACAGGATGGTCAGTGAGGCATTTAAAATCTTCCTCTACAAGAGGTGAAGTGTTCGTTGTTACGAACAGAGCATCACCAAAAATAGCTGTCGATTCTATCCATTTGTAAAGCAGCTACATAGAGCTGTATTCCAACATCTACAGACTGTCATGTAATTTCTGCAACCTGACTGCACACGATATGTGGTAAAATGCTATTGTAGTTCAGCTGAGAATTTTGTTGAGACTACAAATGAAAGGGTCGTCGTTTTGGAGATGAGGACAACAGGATATGTATATGATTGTGCCCCTGTCTCTTCAAAAGGGGCACAAGGTTCTCTTGTATGCACGCATGCTTGCCCTTGCGTGCGCGCGCGCTCTCTCTCTCTCTCAGTAATTTTGTTTGAAATAGCACTGATGTGTTCAGCTTTTCACACAGAACCTTAAAAACATGGTTTGAATTTGTGGATGAGGGTTTTCGGACATGCGAGCTCTAACTGTCCTTTCTGTCTTCCAAGCAGGCAGGATTCTTCAGAGAGTTTAGTGTAGGTTGTCTATTATTACTTTCTGTAAATGTGCAGATTTTTACAATATCTAGCCAGGAAGTATATTATTAATCATAAATTCATTTTGATCAAAAGTAAGAATTTGAATGTTGCTTAAAAATTAATACAGATATCATCCTTTTCTTCTTTGAAGTGAAGAAGTGCCATCAGCGTTGCATAGATTTTTAATTTTCAGTTAATAATGAAGATAAGTCAGACTTTGGATGTCCTGTTGGAGCTCATGCACCTGAAGCGCTCAAAAGCAACAAAATGCTTTCCTGATCTGTAGCATTCCTTTGTTAAAGAAATTACTTCTGTTTCATGGCATTGACATTACAGTAAGGTGAGGTAATTTTGCTTTCCTTTTCATAAGGATGTGTATATTACACCTCTTGCCTTCTTTTTCTCAATCCCTAGATGTTCAAAATACACCTATACAGCTTTTTAAAGAACTGAAGCCCCGTTTTATGTCGTGTCGTGAACCACAATTTGACAAGACAAGCTTTCTGAAAAGCTCTGGTTAAGGACAAAAGAAGTGCTCACTCCTACAAGACTTTAAAGCTGCTGAAATAAGAAATGGAAGGTAGTTGTACTCGCACAGAGGTGTGAGAGGATTGGTACTGAATAATTTGAAGCAACTGTGGTCATTAATTTTTCATTAGCATGCTATCTTAGTTTTTTAGGTTATAGTATGCATTCCTCCTTGTATCAGGAGCTCTGAAAATTGAGGCAGTTCTGACTTCTTGGTTTAAAAAGTGTTAAGATGAAAAGTATTCAAAGATGATCAGATGACTATCTGACTTGGCATATATAGGGCATAGCTATTCTAAAAACTTATTTTAAACAAACACAGTAAAGATAAATTCAGTGTGCTGTGGTAATGTGCCTCTGAGTAGAGATGAAGCTCTTACTCTAAAGCTCAGTTTGCTAAAAGAAAATCAGTATCTCAGGGACAACCTTCACCCTTACATATGTCAGTACCCTGCTATCTCAGATGGTCTTCTTTTTCATGGACTAGATAAAGATCTGAGAGAAGACTCTTAAATCTTATCCACACTAGAACAGTTAAGCCATTTTCAAAACCTGTTTAATTTAACACAGTTTTAAATCCATAGCCTTATTAAGTTAACAAGCCTTCAGCCTTGCCACCATGTTCTATAATCCTCTTAGATCTTCATTCTAAGCAGGGCAGGGATAGTCAATAAGTAGATGAATAGATAATCTTTCAGTAGACATATTGGTCTTCCAGGAATAAGTGTTGGTATCTATACTGACTTTTGAAAGGTTGAGAAACACTGATCCAAACTACTTTTGAATGTAGTAGGCCTAAATACCTACAGCTAGAGGAAGAAGTTGAAAGGCCTATCTTTATTTTGTTGGGAGAGGGAGTCAAGGATTATTTTACGCATTCGTTCCATGTTTACAGTGCAGTAAAATTAGGTTAATTTTTAAATGTTAAGTGGAGTAAGTAAAATAACTTAGTTTCCTTCCTTACCTTTGTGCATATGCAAATTTAAAAAACTTCTTTGTTGTTGTTTCACAAAGCTAGGTTTTAAATTTATTTTCAGGCAATCAGTAGCCCGTGGACCAGAGTTTTGGAAATGGTGATGTAGGTGATGTGGTATTAGCCACCACTGTGCTCTGCACACTACCTCTGTTCAGTATTGGCTCTTTTTTTTTAAGCCCTGTTGAACTTCTGTTTGGGAGATGTTCACAGCCTAATTCCTGAGGTAGTGAAATCAGAGGAATGGAAAGCCAGTATACAGTGGAAGAAGTCAACCTGACTGCAAGATCCTTGCCAGATGTGCTCATACAGCACAGGTGAAGGAGCAGAGGACGTGGATGTGGGGTGCAGTCCAGGCCTGAGAGATGCCAAGGGTGGCCTTGCAATTGGAAAGAGCACCAGAAGGGTACATGGGGAGTATGAAGCATGAAGGGAATCACTTATCCTGTTGAAGGAATGGGAGGAGGCTTCTGGGAGGAGGTGACTGAAAAGTAGAGAAATCTTCAATGCTGATGGGTGATAAGGACCTGACAGGACAAATAGGAGAGAACTGGTGAATGATGTTGGGGGGGAAAAAAACCAAAAAACTATGGTAATAGACTTGGGACGTAGCAAGATCAGATGGAAAAGGAAGGTTGAAGAAACCAGATCAAGCAAAATGCTATTTGCTCCCTGGAAGCGTAGAATTGGGACTAGAGACCTAGTGAGGAGGAATTGCTAGTGAAGCAAGCTGAAGAGGTAACCTAATGTTTGAGGAAGGTTTTGAAGAGCATCAAAAGAAGAAAAGCTGATATGGAGGAACTGGCTAGATGTGATGCGAGATTAACATGAATTAATCTTGTTGACTCACATGCTATCTCTCTTTTCCTAGTAGATTGTGCATTTTATTTTTCATTGTTTATTTTAAAATAATATCACGTCACGTCCTATGTAGCATTTAAGATATTTCAGTTCCAGAATGGCTGCAGACCTGTTAAGGATCCTGAAGATTATTTTATGTATGTCTCTAAAGCACTTTGAGATCCTTCACAGAAGGATTCTAAAAATGCCAGTAGTTATTACTAATAAACAATTCTTACAGTTCTTATAGAACCGACAGAGCTACAAGTTTGGATCTTTGGTTGAATTAACTCAAGGAGACTTTAGGAAAACATGGGCTTGTACCCTAGGAATTGATTAGATTAACATAAGTTTGGAGGGGGAAAGGGTTGGTTTCTTTTTGAGAAGAGAGTCTCAAATAAGCGGGAAAGAAAAAAAAAAAAACCTCATGCATTTTTGTGGTTGTTGTGATTTGGTAGCATTTTTCTTCACTCTGCATCCTTGTTTTCCCCATAGTCTTTTGTATAGGTCCTTCAGTTACTAATAGGCAAAAATAACGTTGTAAACATCCTACTAGGATTACAGGAAGTGGTTACAACCTCACATACTGTTCTTTTGGACTTACTCATGACATATAGGAAGACTGAGTTTTGTGGGGCAGGTTCTCTAAGCAAACATAATGGAATATTTTTGGTGTGTTTTCAGTTCTTTAGAGCAGCTCACTTTTCCTTTAAGTATACTCAAACAGAGAATTATCTTTCTAGGATTACATTTTCAACATGCATGATTTTTGTTCAGTAAGGTGGGTTTGTGGGTGGTATTCACTAATAAATGTAATTGCTTTTAGGTAGAGAATTTGAATGTTTCCGGAGAGAAATACTCTACTCAAATTCTCTAAAATTATTTTACAATTTAAAAAAAGGTTTATCCTCTCATACTGAAACCTCTGAGTCCAGAAAGAAACTAATGGGTCAATGGAAGTTTATTTCTAAATTTAACTCCTATTGTGGCTGCATGCGATTTATTAAGGGAATCATACTTTTTCATATGTTCAAAACTTTGTTGCTTACAATGGGGAGCTGATGTGGTCAGATTGAAGCCCAGTCGCACATAGCCAAATTGAAGTTCAAGCTGGTTTATCTGAATGAAAATCCGTGAATCAAACAAAAGTGCTAACTTGACAACTGTAATTATTAGACATGTCTTAAAGTTTTTAAAACTTGTATCTTGTCTACTATATGTTTCAAGCAAATGTTAAATGGTTGGCTCCAGAAATGCATTGATCTTTGTTTGGGGAATATACCTCATTTTGTTGGATAAATCATTTTCATACTAAACAGATAACCTTACCCTCAGGTCTGGATATTGGCCGCAGTCTTTTGTAGGATATCATTGCTTTGTGTCTTTTAACCACTAACTATTTATTGTGCAAGGCTAGGATCCCAAATTTTCTTAAAAACAGCATCTGTTTTGGGGGGAGTCAAATACCTCTGCTTCTCAAAGCTAAAGCATTAGTAAGACTTTGTAAGCTTTTTGATGAGATGAAAGCAAGTCGTCCACTAATTTTCTAGATTTGGGAGTGGAACGTGTTTTAAAAACTCAGCTTCATATTCCTTCTCTGAATTCCATTTCGGGGAAGGAGGGAGAGTCAGAGAAACTTTGGACAGCATGTGGCTTTTTGACTTAGCAAAAACCCACTGCTTTGTACAAAAGGCAAACCAAATTCTGCACTCAATGACGCTTCTGTTTGAATTCTGTTATCAGTATTGCAATGCTGTGGCTTTATGTGCAGACTTCATTTTCTGAAGTCTAAGCTGGATGTCTTATTTGCTTCCAAACTGTATTTTTGGAGAATGTAGTTGATTTTTATTAAGCTGAATGAATATGGATGTCTTAGTAGCAGTACTCGGTGAATGACCTGGCATTTGATTTGTGCTATGTTTCCAAAAAAAAAAAAAAAAGTGTTTTGGCTGATTTCTTTTTCCTTTCAATGATTTAAGTTAATTACAAGAAGTCTGTCCAAAGTGGTCTTATGTAAATATCCACTGTATTTATATTTTTACAGATCTTGTAGCTATAGAAAAAAAATGTAATTTTGAAGTTTGCTATTAAAATATTCTTTGGAAAATATACTGAAGGAATGCAGAGAAGTGTTAATGGTTGCCATGAAAATAGATATAGTAAAATTTAACGAGTGTGGTAGATATCCTTTACTAAAGGGACACTAGTCTTAGTGTTTCTAGGGTAGCTGAAACGATAGAAACTGCTGCTTAAAGGTGTTGAAAAATCTAGCATAATAAATCTGGAACCAAGGCAAGTACCCTGTGAGGACTGGCAAAACTGACCATAAATACTCGACCTGGGTCTTGATTAGTGCCTCGGGAAGAACGGTTATATCTGGCAGGGGGAGAAGCAGAAGTGAGCATGAACCAGAAAGATAAGAGAAAAAGCCCCAAAGAGCTCTGGTACGCACTGGTATGTGCGCTGTTGCTTGGTTGTATTATTTTCAGAAAATCATGACTTTATGAATGTTTGTGGTAAATAAACAGTGTTCGGGATTCTCATTTTGTCTTTCTAATGGAGACAGCCCAGCAAAGACCTCCAAATATTGGCTAGCTGTTCAGATCAAAGGCTGATAAAACTTTGTATTTTATTTCCATGCTTTTTATTTTTCTTTGTTCACAGTGATTTCAAAAGACACTGGAAAAAATAGCAGTAGATATGAGTCTGTGGGTTTTTTTCTTGTTTTGTTTTTTTTCCCTGTTCTTGTCAATATAACTTAAATCCACTTTAAATGAATTGTGTTGATTAAGGCAATTCAATCTTCAGTTCAGTTTTTAGCTTGTGCCTAAGTTTTCTACTGGTGATCACAGTGGCATAAGTAGTCTCTTTTTAAAGCTGAAATTGTTCCACTTTATGACAATAAAACATCCACTGGAACAAGGATTAAGACTCAGTTATCTATATCCCAAGAGAGTGCTTGGGTCATTAGGCCAGAGAACAGTTTTGCTATCCCTTTTGATGATTTATTAGCGACTAGAAATTAAGGGAGATCCTTTGCAAGATAGCCGTGGTTTGGTGGTTGGATCTCATGTCCCAGAGAGTAAGTAGTTTGTATAACCAAATTGTCTCAGGGAGAAAGGGGAGTTGACCTGAGGTCTTCATAGCCAGGATGAGCACTTGAACCTTAAGTTTCTAGGAAAAAGAAGTATTGTAGATGCTAGTGACAGTTTTTATGGAAATAACTTCTTTTTTTTTGCCTCCTTGCTTGTGTCCCCAGTGAAATTTTTTTGGTCAAGTAAAATGATTCTGGTTTTTATTTTGTCTAGGAAGGACATAATTAAGTACATCTTGGAGTGTATTTTTTTCCTCATTTTTTGACTATCAGATGTGGAAAATAACATTCATTATTTGTGTTGGCTTAGCTGTGAGATTTCTTTTCTCATTTTCCTCTATAACGTAAGAGTGGGTTTCGTTTTAGAGAAAATACTTGGATCGGAACTTCTGATTTTAGTAAGAAAATAATATCTCTTGGGATAAACTTTCATATATTGGAGCTTTATTCTTTTGAAAGAAACTAATTTCATTTACCAAAGCATGAATTAAATTTTTTTCATTAGTTAAATCACTTTGAAGACGATTTTAAAAGCATCTGTAACTATTTAAAAAATAAATTTCAAGTTAACTATATATCTAAATTTCAGATTAACTATACATCTTTATTCTTGGGGGGGGGGGGTTGTATGTCCTTTGTTGAATTTGGAGGAAAAATAAAATAAAAATAGTGATTTCAATATAATGTTACTCCCTTAGAGCTAATAATTACCTGCAAATTCTGTTCAGACATATGCACATCTATTTTTTATGTAACCTTGCACTGTTATCTAGCCTTTCATTTCTTCCAGTTCAGATTTTCTCTCACTCTCATAAAAAGTGTCAAGTACATCCATTCTAGATGGCAGAAAAAAATAATTAAATTTTGTGTACTTTAGATTATAGTGCAAACTATCTGTATGTCTGAATACTGAATCCCTATTCAAAAGGAATCACTGAGCCATGTAATACCATTGCATTCCTTTCTTTTCTTAAAAAACAAAACAAAACACAAAAACAAACAACCCTCCAAGTCCCAGAAGCCTTCCACAATCTTTAGCTCCAAGGAAATAGAGCAACCCAGCCTGCACAAATGTGCTAGTCTTGAGACATACAAGTGTAAACTCAAATGGTGTTTTTACATGAAGAGTATCTGTTCTACCTTATGCATACAGATTAAGGCATTAAAGTAACTGTAATATGCAAATAGAATATGTTGTCTGCACTGGAAAGCTGATTTGCTATTATATAGAAATCATCCCTTTGTTCTCTTTTCATATTTTTCCTTTACACTCTCTGCATTTTTTTTTTTTTCAAATAAAAAGCAACTTTGGGATTTTTATGGGTGTATTTCATTGTTTGCCTGTTATATATGTGACTTATGTATTGCTTTATTATTACTATTTTCTTTAAATCCTTTAAGGCGCTTCAGTGATGAGCGTGTTATAGCTATGGGGGTCCGTAAACTCACGGCTTTGTTGCGGTTTGTGTTGGGGTCAACCATTTTGTTGCAGTTTGAAGTCAGAAATGCGCTCACCAAGTAGAGCGTGTACCGAAGAGGCTGGCAGGCTGGCTCAGCTCTCTGTGGTCTAATCTACTCAAGCATAATTAGCACAAGCATTACAGAGATTCAGCCAGGCTGCGTTAATAGTGACTTTCTAAGAAACCTCTCGCATCTAGTTTTGTTTTGCTAATTTTAGCAGTGATAGAAGCAGAGTACTGTGCTGCCAAGGTTATTACCAATTAGTGCTTGACTGTTCTTCCAAAAACGCTGGAGACGGGCTTATATCAGTGCTCCACTTTAGATGTTGCTTCAACTAAGGGTGGCAAAATTAGGAGAGATACTTGCGGTAGATGAAGTTATGCTGGACACTTCTCTAAGGGGAGTTATCCTTGAATGGACAAGACCATCAAACACTGGGCCAGTCCACCAGCCTTTTCCTGTACATGCTTTTAGTGCTTGGCCTTTTCAATTCGTAATGATAGCACTGCAATGAAATGTGCTGCTAAGGCATATCAAAACTATCAAAAAACAAATGAAGCCTCTAGCATTTTATCAGTTAAAGCAAGCAGTTCATCTATCTCTGAATCTAATATGCTGCTGACATAAGGAAAAAAAACTATTAATCAGTAGAGCTTTTGTGAACATAGCTTTAGTAGTAATAGATTTAATGATGAAGTTAAATTAATGGAAGCCTTGCCTCACACTTGCTTTTGTTTAAATTCAGTGTCATTTTCACAAAGATATTGGTGAGAGGTCTTAATTTAAATGCTGTTTTCAGAAACCAATTTTAGGCATGTCTTTTGCAGTAGGCAGATGTTTAACGCTTGCCGTTCTTCAGAAATCTGTTGTTGCAGTCTCTTCCTCAGAGCTCGAGCCCTGCAGAGCTAGGGCTACATTGAATTTGGCCCTCTGAGTTAGTTGTGCCTATATTCTTATGTTCTTTTGCTAGACTGACAAAAACTTGGCTCTTAGGTTTAAAATGCTCCATAGTGTACCAGTGATCACATAGCTAAGCTTTGCTTTAGGTTTCACAGTAATCTGTATCCCAAAAGGGACCTGCTGCAGCTAGCCCATAGGAGATGATGAAGAGTAGAGTTTGTCTGAAATTGTGCCACACTCTGGTCGAGTGATCTAATTCTGGGTTGTGGAGGACTGTCTATGCTATTAGTATTCAGTGCTTGAAGTCCTCTCCTGGAGTCAAATGGTTATGCTAAAGGTTCCTTCAAAAGTTAACATTTTGCTGCTGTTGTGGTTTTTGATTGCTTTTAAAAAACAAACAAACAAAAACCCCCATAGTATTTCAGTGACGTGAGCAGTCCCCAGAGTACAGTCTGGTGGTGATCTTTCATTCCCAAATTGAGGAAGAGCAGATTCTTCTTCTCCTGATTCTGGAGGTGGGCAGTAACCACCTAACCATAGGCTGAAGAGACTTAAAGAGACTCTAGAAAATGGTGCTAGAAAATCAGAAGCTAGATGCTGGAAAAATTTGTTCCATTACATTCCAAAAGATGAATAGAAAATGAAAAACATATAAGGCAACTACTGGAAAAAGGAAGGCTGCCTTGTACTTCTGCTCCAAGATCTAGTGCATTTAGTATTGCTGGATAAAATGCCTCTGCATCATCACGAGGGACAATATTCTCTTCTTAGTTTCTCAAAGGTAATATTGAGCTTTGCTTTAATGCCAAATGTGGTGGGGGAAGTAACCGATCCTGGTGGCAGCATGCTAAAATTCTGGTATGATACAGTCAAAATGGGCATAAGGTACTAGAAGGAGAAATTGTAAACTGGGTGTGACAGCACAAACCAGCCATAGCTAGAGATCCTCTTTAGATTGAGTGCTGTATTATAGGTCAAATGTTATCAAGTCACTTGTGTATTAAGAAGATCTTCAGTCACCATGAGAAGGTTTGTTGTTGGATATAAACAAAAACTTAAAATTGCTTTTGCGTCTTAAAAACATCTGCATGGTTTTAGTGGTCATTTTCAGAAAAAATAAGTTTTAAAGAAATACCTGGTGATACCTATATTAATCTGAATTTCACAAATGAGAATCTTTATTTGATTAACTCCTGGGGGAAGGAAAAGAGATGCTAGCATTTTGACTAAGTGAACAAGAATTGCCTCTAATCAACTAACCATGTTAATTTTTTAAGATAACTTTTATTTTAGTTTCTGTGTTTGTATTCAGCATTAAGTACCTCTTAATTTCAACCTTCAGAATTGACTTAATACGTTGTACTCTACTGTAAAATTTTAAAAATTAATATTGGATAATTTAAAATAATATGAGATTAAATTTTCATTGGCAAAGATTACCTTCCATACTACCACTGGTACTCAGTTCCTTCATTAATTATGTGAGGGAGAAACCTCTCCTAAAAGCAAATCTGATGCATAGTTTAGGATTTCAAGCTGAAGGGAAAATATAGGTCTTCAGACAATTTAAAAAAAAGTCTTCTCATTTTTCCGTTCATAGGAGGTCGTGGTTTTAAAATAAGGCCTGTGAAGGGGCAAGTGCAGCATGATGTTACTGTCATGGCCAGAATTGTCTTTATGCAAAAACTTGCCTGTATCTTTTTTGAAAGAAGCAGTTAGGATAAACATTTGTGTGAAACAGTCACTGTTGTTCTTGTCCTCTTGACACAAAATGTTCTTTAGCTCTGAACAAAGAGTGATGCTGCAAAGTGAAGTGTTCAACAAGCTGGGCAGAAGAGCATTCATTAAAGCTCTCTTTAAAAAGCTATGAGTATTTTTTGAGATTCTTTGTAAAATAATTAATTTATCTAGCATAGGAAGTGCTTCTTTTGGTCATGTTTTGGGAGTTATTTGGGAAATGAGCTATGAATCACAGAACAGTTGAGGTTGGAAGGGACCTCTGGAGATCATCTAGTCCAACCCCCCTGCTCACGCAGGGTCCTCTAGAGCATATTGCCCAGGAACACATCCAGACGGGTTTTGAATATCTCCAGGGAAGGAGACTCCACTACCTCTCCGGGCAACCTGGGTCCAGTGCTCTGTCTCCCTCAGAGTAAAGAAGTTTTTCCTCATGTTCAGACAGAAGGAACTTCCTGTGTTGCAGTTTGTGCCTGTTGCCTCCCATCCTATCGCTGGGCACCACGGAGAAGAGTCTGGCCCCATCCTCTTGACGCTCCCCCTTCAGGTACTTACACACATTGATCAGATCCCCCCGAGCCTTCTCTTCTCCAGGCTGAACAGGCCCAGCTCCCTCAGCCTTTCCTCAGAGGAGGGATGCTCCAGTCCCTTCAGTCTTCTTTAGGGCCCTCTGCTGGACTCGCTCCAGCAGCTCCATGTCTCTCTTGTGCTGGGGAGCCCAGAAATGAACCCAGTGCTCCAGGTGAGGCCTCGCCAGGGCTGAGCAGAGCGGGAGGATCACCTCCCTCGACCTGCTGGCAACACTCTGCCTCATGCACCCCGGGACACCGTTGGCCTTCTTGGCCACAAGGGCACACTGCTGGCTCATGCTCAACTTGTTGTCCACCAGCACTCCCAGGTCCCTCTGCACAGAGCTGCTTTCCAGCAGGTCAGCCCCCAGCCTGTACTGATGCATGGCGTTATTCCTGCCTAGGTGCAGGACCCTGCACTTGCCTTTGTTGAACTTCCCGAGGTTCCCCTCTGCCCATTTCTCCCACCTGTCCCCAGGTCCCTCTGAATGGCAGCACAGCCTTCTGCTGTGTCAGCCACTCCCCCCAGTTTTGGATCATCAGCAAACTTGCTGAGGGTGCACTCTGTGCCTTCCTCCAGGTCGTCGATGAATACGTTGAACAAGACTGGTCCCAGGACTGACCCCTGGGGGACACGGCTAGCTACAGGCCTCCAACTAGACTTCATGCCACAGATCACAACCCCCTGCAACTACGCTGTAATTCGTGTCCCTAAATTATTCCAGGGTGTGGTAGTGATCAACTATGTTTATTGTCTTCTTGATCATGAATAGAATGGTCTCATATAAATTAATATGGTGGTGAGGAAACCTAGAATAAAGGGTTAAATTGCAGTCATATGTAGTATAAAGGGGAAGAACCCACAAGATCCATCAAGATTTCGGGTCTGTATTGCATCTTAAAACATATCTCTAAAAATGTATGATTTGAGTAGTAAGATTAGGAGAAGTATTAAGGATTAATTTCTGCAGTGACAAAATATTTCTGTAAGTGAAGATACTGATAGGATTAAATCTATTTTTAATATGCAGTTACTGTATACAACTGTAAATAGGCATACTAAGGTGTTTTTGTTTGCTGATTTCCCATGTGATGGGTTGGGATTAATATGAATCAACAAGTTGAAGGCTAATTGTCAGGGGAGGAATAACATTTCTTCCTTTAATCATACAAGCCGCTGTTTGCCATACAACCCCAAAAACTTAAGGCCAATCATGTCATGCCTTATATTATATTTATCACCTGAATGTTAGGAGAGAAATTGGTTATTTGTTAGAATTAGATGGCTTCAGGCACACAGCAGCTGTGTTTCTGTTGTTTGTCACTGTTAAAGAGTAAATAACATTTCTGGTTTCTTCCTCCATTGTCTTCAGGACCTCTCTGTATCATTACTCTATCTGTACCCCAGTTTACATGGAATATTTAATCCTCTTTGTATTGTTTCAGGGTAGCATGTATGTTAGATTGCTTTATAGTCAAGCCCACTGGAAACCTAAAAGTCTCAAAACAGAATTGTATCCTTTTGCAGACTTTAGGTAAAGGTCCATATAACTCAGACAAGCCAGCCTTTGCCTTCTGTGTGTGTTTGTGTGTGTGTGTGAAATAGTTTAAGTACGTCTTCTGGTCTGAGGAAGTCTTAACTCTCTTCTTGAGACCATAACAAACCACTTAGGCAGTCTGAAGAGGCATTTGATTTTTGATTTATAGTCACAGTCTGTAGATGTGGACTGAATACTTTTCTTTTTCATTTTAAAGAAGGTCAGAAATATTTTTGAGGAACTCGGGTATTTCACCAGTAACTGGTAAGAGAGGTTCATAAATAAGAAAGAATTTTTAACATGGAAGTTTACTGTTCTTATGTACCATGAATTTTGAGGCTTTCCTGGCCCAAGGGAAATATTTGACAAGCGATTTTTAGATATGGGAAAAGTTTGATCTTCCCACATAATGGAAACTTTTCAGCATTGTGAAAAATCGCCATTTAGATCCCATTTCCAGCAGATGAGGAGATCAGGTGCATAATTCTGAACAAGCCAATTTGATTGGAATAAAGTGAGTTAGATTGAATCTGATTCACAAAACTATTTATTTACCCCATAATCAAGATGCATTTTACATACCACTTATGTGTTTTTTAACTTTCCTTTTCTGCTAAAAACTTTGAGAGTAGTTTATCTTACTGTCAATTGCAGTAACCATAGCAAGCTGTGAAAATAACATGTTGCTTTCAGAGTTGTGATTGAAGCCCATTATTTCCCTTCGGATAAATAACAGGTTTTAATAGAAAGTTATTTTCACTTTAGTGTGTGAATGTGCTGGCACAGCAACACTGCAAGTATACTCATATATTCAGTAGTCAGTATATTTATACATTCATAAGTATTGATATATTTATATATTCAGCTAATGCCACATGGAAGGTACTTCTTAATACATTAATCTGTCCTATACACTTTTATGTCCTACCGTACTGGCAGTTTTCTTCCCTGCTTTGGTTTTATGTACCTCTAGGAACCTTTCCAGTACTACATTGTGGTCAGGGTCTTTAAATGTGGATGTGTTTTTTGTTTTGTTTGTTTGTTTTTTCCTAGCGTTCTTTCACTGTTAGAGAAAGCTATGTGGATGAATAGCTCTATCATCTCCAATATACTTTTTGCTGTGGGAAGCTCAAGTGTGTTTATTGAATAAATGGGGCTCATTTCTGTAGGAAATCGCAAAATATCATTCATGAAATTAGATAGTTTGGTCTGTTTATCCAAAAAAAATCACTTTTGTTTTCATGGGCAGGTGAAAAGAAATACCAAGCAAAACTAATCTCTGTCCATTGGGAAGTCCACCAAACTCTTTCGTGGGATTTGAATAACTTAGAAACAAAAAAGGAAACAACAGCTAAAAGAAATGCACTATTTCTCTCTCTCTCTCTCTCTCTTTTTTTTTTCCCTCTCTCTACCCTTTGCTGATGGACTCATACTTCTGAAAAGGAAGCCAAAGTAAACACATTTCTTGGAAAAATGTCAAATCCTACTGAATTTGCTGAACCGGGTGACCTTATATCGCTTCTTCAGAATGAATCTAGCAATGTTCTTTCAATTCAGTGTCATATTGTCAAAGTTTCTCCCTAGCCCAGCCATTGTAAGGTATGGTAGGGTGTGAATTTGATAAAATTTTGTATCCTGCAAGAGATAGTATGCTAGATAAACTGTAGAGCTTTTGTAGTGTTGTTTTTTTTTTTTTTTTTTAAGTTTTTGATGGAGTCGTACATTATGGAAAAGAAAATCAGGAAGCAATTAAAATTTGAAAATTACAAAATAAATTCCGAAACCTTGTTTTTTTTTTTCCCTCTATAATGAAATGCATTAATAAATGATACCTTGCGATTAAGACTGTCAGATGATTTCTGTTTCCAGCTCTTGAGTTGAGTATACGACCTTGGGCAAATCACTTAGAGTTTCTCTGTGAGCTGAATCATGACCTTTGACAGGTTTATCTTTAGCAATTTAAACTGTTATCACTTCTGCCTTCTGCTGAAGGTTACTGACAAAGTTATTTTAAGCTAATCTGCAGGTTATGAGCTATGCCTGCTGATGAGCTAGCATGAGGTTGTTTCTGTCGCCCTTGCTAAATGGATAACAATCTCCAGCAGGTGAGAGGGGCAGGAAAGAGAGGCAATAACATCATAGATGCTGTAGTAAAGTCTTCCAGAGATGATGGATCAGTGTCTTTAGTTCTTGATCTGTGAAATGAATATATTTCTTTTTTACTACTTTATTCACTGCTTATCTACTTTATAAATAAGACTTTTTAGGAGGCAGAATAATTTTCTATGCTGTATTTGAATATATATCATATGGCATGATCCAGGTTCTCTAAAATATAAATGATTAATTATTTTTATCTTATACAAGTAAAACTCGCAATTCTTATGGTAATCTGCAAAAAGTTTTCTGAAGTCAATTATTTCATTTATTTAATACATGAAAAATGCTTTCTCTTAAGCTAAATATTTAACCAAGAAATTATCACGGTACCTTAAACAAGTCTTAAAAGTAATACAGTTTTACATAAACAGGTAATAGGTTTTGAAATTGTAAATGACTGATCGCAATAGTGGACTTGCAACGAATGAGATAACTTGTAATAGAAATAAAGTAGAGCTGTTGTTTTGACACATGATGTTTCTATTTGTATTTTGATGCCTAATTTGATATTTTTTTAATCTTTAAAGGTAGTAAGCTGACTACCTCTATTTTCTACTGAATATTTGTCATTCAAAAATCCCTATGTATCTTTTTTAATGAAGTAAACATATATATATTTTGTATATATTTTGAAATAGTTTTCTTAGCACATTTAGATCTTCTTTGTGGGTGTAAAATGTAAGATAGATCAAGCATGGAATTAATATGTACTAATGGTGTTTATGCTAGAATATTGTGTGGTATTTTCCAGATGATATATTTTACTCTTGAACTCTGTAACACAAGTAATTAAGGTTGCTTATTCATAAGTGAGTTTTTAAAGATTGTATCTATGCGCTTGTTTAAATGGAAATCATTGTACTGATGAAACAGACTCAAAAGTTTCCTGGCTGCAAGCAGAGTAGAAAAAGAACTTTTGCGAATTTTGGCCAAATTGTCACAAAACTTTTTTAAATTACAGCAATAGAAAGCAGATTTTTTTGGCATATATTAGATGAACTATACAGTGAGCTGTGTTTGTGAATGATTTTATTAAAGTTTAAGTACTTCTATTATACATTCAGTGAATGGGAAAATGATCTTTTTCTTATTCTAGCTGCATGTGGACCTTTTTTGCTAATATATGGTTGAGCATTCATTTCAGAAAGTTATAGTCAAGCTAGCATACAAGCTTGTCTTCACCTTTTTTCATGTGCAGTCCTTAATTACTTACATTGTTTTCTTACAGTACGGGTTTTAAAACCTTAGGTACATGTATACTTTGATTTACTCTGTTTAGATTAATAGAATAGAGTAGTCTTATGGCAGGTACATAGCAAATCATCACGGAGCAAGCTGTGGATTAAGTATAGTACCTTAGAGGAGTAGTAGTAATTTGAAACCATAGATTACCCAAGGTTTCACATTAATTTAAAAAAAGTTTCTTATATGCTATAGAACGTAATAGAAAATAATCACACTTGTCTACCTGGTCGATTTCCTAGTTTTGGGTGTTTGTTTTTTTTTTCTTTTGAGAATTTATCTATGCAAGTTTAACTTTAATATGAGCGTTACCTAAGCTACATGGTAAATTACACGTTTGTTTTAGCATAATGGTGGGGGGGATAGAAAAATCTAAACATGGAGGAGCTGCTTTAATATCAGTTAAACAAAACATGCTTTTTTTGAAGGCAGGATGTTCCTAAATTAATTAGTAGTAAGTATGATTTACCCACAGAGCTTAATGCTTTTTTTATGATAAGTAATACAGTCTGGAGGTTAAATACAGAAATATTTATGCCATAGAATGGGAATAGTTGTGGTAACCTATTACCTACATTACCATGTTACCTGTAAAAATTCCATTAAATATTTTCCTAAAAGTCAATATGTATGCATGATTTCAGAGCATGGTGCTAGAGATGCTATCGAGTGTGCCCACACAAACAACCAGAGAAACCGCAAGAAACACTGTACTCCATCTCTACTGATAATCATGTAAGACTGATAAAATTCGTAGGTTTCGTTAGTTTTAGTTGAAGTCTAGCTATTATCATCTCATGCTATCCTTATAAGGAATTACAAATAACTAAAATAGGAACATGTTTTGAGTTGGTCTAGGCAGATTTTGATACAGAAAGTGTAATCCGTGAGCTCTGGCATCCAGTCTTTTTGTCTGTATTGAGAGTTTTTTAAGCTTGCTTGCTCCTTGAGGTAAAGCCCCTAAATCCCCAAACCAAGAATTCTCTTTTTCCAGGATAAACTTTTTCAGTTATTCCCAGCTTAGACTTTTTTAGGTAAATTTCACTCTAGAATGAAGAAATTAAAACTTCTTTTAATTTTTTTTCTTTAAACTATTCTTCACTCTTCATTAAAACATGGAGAAAGAAGCATACGTACATACGTTTTGTCACTGCTGCACCTCATAGTATTGTCTCATCTTTCAAAAGCAGACCTGTTTGCAAAGCACTGAGAGCTTCCAGAAGGGAAGTCTGAAGTAGGTTGGCTTTTTAGGCTCTTCTTTTAGGCTTCAGTTTCTTAACTGCTTGTTTGTTGTATTGACGCAATATACATCTATTGAATGTTTTGCTTCAGAAAAGTAACCTATTTTAATAAAGGGATAAAGCAAACTGAAATTAGTTGCTTAGTTTTCTAACTCTTCTTAATTAGCTGTTCTTGCGTTTTCACTGTACAGTGTTATTTTTTATCCAGTAGTATCCAAAAGTCTTTCATTATTAGAAATAGCCAGAGCAGACATAATACCCTAAGAACTTGACTGAACAAAAAACTATATTAATTGTTCGCAGTTCTTGCAATCTAAAAATTGAGTGCAGTAAGAACAAATCACACTAAATACCATTGGAATTACTATTTGTCTGATGGGCTGTGCATGTGTTCCCTTATCCCTTTGGGATTATGCGAGTCCTGAGAAGGAAAGAAATTCATAGCTGTTTTTTCTTTTCTTTTTTTAACTTGGTTTTGACTGAGGGGAATCACAGCATGCAATCCATAATGACTTGTAAAAGCAATGGTGTTTTAAAAGAGTTGATCTCTGTGCTTAAAGGACTAAAACCTGACTTCTTATTAGCTAGGCAGAATTATCTTTAGTTACAGGAGTGAGAATAATCATCACCTGAACCTTCCTCCCACACATAATTTTTACTGTATTGGAAGTTCTCATGCCTGCATGCATCTCATGTCAAATATTCACACATGAACATAAAATCTAAAACAATGGTTTTTAAATGCAGTCTTTTTTAGTTCATATTAATCTCTGAAATGAAACTGTGCCCTCAAAAAGAGCATATCGCACTTTGTGTTACAATACTAAAAGGCCGAATGGTTTTCCAGGAAGGGGAGAGGGGAGGAAGAAAAAAAAACCCTTGTAGGAGAGCAGATTTTTCTCCTGCTTAGAGCGCAGTTGCAGAGAAGATGCATGCTGTTAGGCTGTTCACTGTTTCTCCTCTGAAGCTGCTATGGTGTTTCATTGTAACATCTAAAAGATTAAAGCTAATGTTATGTCAAGTTTTAGTGAGTATGTAGGAGGCTGTTTGAATTTTTCCCCTGAAGATAGCAGTTCAAATACTTCTGTAGGAATGGGAATTGTTTCCCTTTTAATTTGCACTATTATTTGTTGCCCTCTGATTGAAGAGTGAGAAGCTGAATATTGCTTATCTGAGCACTCAACTGGAGGGCAGAAAAAGAAGAACAGCCGCTCTACAGCGTGAATGCGAGTTGCAGAGTGAGAAAGGATAAGCCAGTTGGCAAAGCGGTGAATGATTTGGGCTGTTCTTTGCACTTATTTATTTGCAAAAGTTGAAATATTGTAAACTGAGGAATGGATTGCGGGGGGAGGGGGTCCACTTTGAGTTCTGGTTTTAGCTTTGACATCAGGAACCAGGTAACAACGGTTGTGTGAAACTTGGCTCATAGTGAATAGTCCGAGTGTTTGGTGACTGCCAACTGGATTATTAAATGGAATTGAAGAAAGCAGAAAAGAAAGGATACAGAATGAAATACCACGTTCAACGTATCAGCTATCCTTTTATAAGGAAGGACTCTGATTTTCCAGAACGAGGAGTTTGAAGTGATATGCAAGTACCTCCTTCTGTGTATGGTTTTTGACATGATGTTTTAGTGCTTCTAATGGCAGTCTTCACTGCCTGATATTGGGAGCTTTTGGAGCCATAGAAGGAAAAGGGAAAACAAAGGCTCCGTTTTCTGGCTAACATATAACACTGAGGCACAAGGAGAAATATGTGGTAAACTAAAAGAAAAGAAGAAATATTTTTTTCCTCAAGGGATGCTTGTGTACGGTAAGATGGTTGCAGTCTTGACTCTTCTCAGTGTCTCCTTGTTTACATCCTCTAGAAACCATTTTTTTCGTGCAGAGATCTTCAGTTGTGCTTTTTTCACTGAGTTGAGTAAGCTGTTAAAGTGAGCAGTGTTGTCTTGATAATAATACCGTTTTGCATCATTTTTGTAACAGTTTTTTTCCACATCTGTTTGCATGTAATGTTTATTTTTAAAACAAGGATTCTGCAAAACATTTATCTTAATGCACTTATCCCTGATAGATATGTACTTCTGAGAGTTAGGTTTGGTTACGATGGTATATATTAATATGTAGAAGTCCTTTGGTCGTTTAAGATCTTGAGCTTTTGCAAGGTGGCATGCTCCAATAATCTTTGGATATTTTCATATTTTATTATTAATAACTTTACTACTCTTAGGCTAACAACTGTGGTCAAGGAAAATTGTATTATTACATATTGCAGACTGTGAATGTCGTTATTGTGTAGTGGTTGAGGAAATTACAGGATAGTTGTATTTTAGGCTCCTAAGTCAAAAAAGATTCTTTTCAGGTAGTTTTTCAAAGAAATTTTCAAAGAAACATCATGTATATCTGTATACAGATGTCATATTAAAAGAAAAAAAAAAAACAGAAAACAAAACTAAGAAACCCACCAGGTCAGTCATTGCTAATAGTGGCTCAGCTGCATGAGTATATTAAGGAAGTGGGAGGTCTGGCTTTGTTCTTCGTTGCAGTGTATCAGAGGTAGCAATAGCAACAGTGCGAATGTTTTGTGAAAACTCCATTAGTGTAGAAAAGGCTTTTGTCTCCACTAAATAAATTTAAACTTCCTAAGAAAAGGTGTGTTTGGATGAAGATCATGTACAGATTGGTCTGGGGGGGTGGGGCAGGGAACACAAAGGGGCAACCTCTTTTCCCTTACAGACTAACATATGATGAAATTTTGATGAAGATATGGAAGCAAAGAGAAGAAAGAAACAATGAAAGAAAATATTCTTAAACCTTATATTTTAATGTGATATTTCATTATGTCTACTGTTGGTGTAGTTAGTGGCTTAATAAACTCAATTTTGGTAAATTTATAGTCAAAAACTCTTTGCGGTTACATTACAGTATTACATGAATATTTGTCTCTGAGCAGTCTCTCAAGCCGTAACTATTTCCTTTTCACTTGTTGTCTTAGAGAGAAAGAGAGAGTACATTTTCTCTTTTAAAGACCCGAACAAAAGTGGTAGGAAAAAAAAAAAGGCAATAATGAGTTGCACTGTGCTACAAAAGGATGAATGACATTCCTAAGGGAAACAAAGTAGGAGGGCAGGGCAGAGGTCATTTAAACGCTGGACAGTAGCAGCTATTGTCTGCGGGGAAAAATGAGGGCCAACAAAAGAACATATTTCTTCTAAAGAGTCTGTATTTCCTCTAACAAGTATATCCCAAAGAAAACAAAACAAAGTATAACCCTTCAGCATTCTCCAAGTGCCTCTTTCTAAGAGCTGTGGCTCTTGAGGTTTCCATTTTGCAGACACATCTTCCTAAGGAAAAAGTTAGTTGCGTTGTAACCATGTAAATTAACTTCTCTAATGTATTAGACTACGCAAGACTGGAGGGATCAGAATAGAGTTGTGCAATTTGGAACTTGCATATTAAAACATTCACTTTTCCTGCTGTGTCCAAAACATGCTTCATATTCCAACAGCATAATAGGACTTCATTACAGAAAATTTTTCTTCTGCTTTTATTATCAAGCTGCTAAAGAAATAATTTGCCAAAATGTGAGTAAGTGAGTAGTAACATTTGTTCCTCTGGAATTGAATATTCTGTCTGGTTTCTGATAACACTTGGATAACTTCTAAACTGTAATCTTATACTGCCTGTATATTTTGAGATACAGAAAAGTAAACATTAGAGCTAGATAACACATTTTGTATGAGTAGCAGCATGATAAAATGCACAAAATCTGCTGTAGTGGGAATACTGACTACCAGTGTAATGACAAGCAATTTCTAAGATTAGTCTGTATGCATTGTTGTAAGTGCAAATGTGAGTGAGCATTTTTAAATCATCATTTGTGATTTTAAAAAGCATTTTGTAAGCTATAATAATACGACTCCTCTTATTCCAAAAAATGAATGTACTGTACATCTGGAGATAGCTGATTTCTCATTCATAGTTCCTTTGAAATGCTAATATACAAACAGTGTGTATATATAAAATAGCTAGGCTGACAGGCATCAACTCTCCCATTTCGGTGGTCTGCATCAAATACTGTAATCCTAACTATGAGTCAGACTTCAAAACACTCTGCCAGAATGAGAAAGTATTTGATATAATGAATTTCAACGGTCTATCTCATAGGACACTTTTTTAATGTTAAATGCAGTAGAGTTTTCATAATTATCTGTTGATTATTGAACAGTGGAAAATATATTTGCATAGTTATTCAGTGATATTTGCCTTCAGATAAAATGTAGAAAATGAGGGGAGAAATATGTACATTCGCAATTTTATTTTATGTTTTAGAACTAGAAGGTGTATCCCAGTTTTTAATTTTTGTGCTTAGATTTCAAAGTTTTGGTTGCAGCTCCGTTTGTACTGATGAAGCGCAGACGATGACTGCATAGAAGCCCAATCACAATATTTCAAAGGCGGTAACCGTTAGACTTCACAGAAGCTTTACCTTCAGTCAAGTCTTAGTTGCCTGCATATGGGAGTGGAGCTCTGTCCTATTTGAGGAAAACCTTAGATTGACCATGAGAGCAAATGAATAATCATGGTAGGGGAAGGATGGTGTAAAGATTAAGAATGGGGCGGGAAGGGGAGTTAAATGAGTAGAAGTTGCATGTTGCAGCCAGTTTCTCCAGGACCAAATGCATTTGTATGTGGTTAGCCATAGCTAACTGCAAATAAAAGTTAGGTCAGGAGAGAACAGATGTTGTAGATCTTAAAGCAAAGTGGTACAAATTCTGTAATCTGATATGTACCTCTGGGATATAAATGATGCTTTATTGTAAAATTGTATTTGAGTTAACTTTATTCATGTCATTACTTGTAAACCCTCTTCCCTCTTTCTCCAAGATTTTCTAAGTTAGCTTGTCCGCTCAGGCAGGTAGTGCCAGCAAAAGGCTGCAAACCAGCAATGTGTGGAAGGGAACTGCACTGGTTCCCACAAAGGTATCCGTACTTTTGCGTCTCTACGTTGCCAGGGAAGATTGAGTCTAGTACCTGGTTCACCACATGCCGTGACAAACTATAAAGGTTGATGCAGCGATACTAGGTAGCGTGGGACCCATCAAAATACTAGCTGAAGTGTTTTAGATTTAAAAAAACAACAAAAAATTGCTTTCATCACTTCTGCTCATTCATCACTTTTGCTCATTAATGCTTAGAAAGGAAGAACGTTCCTGTTTACCGAGAGAGAGAGAGAGAGAGAGAGAGTCAGCTGGGTAATTTAGGTATTCCACTTCACGTAGCAATCACCTTGTCAAGTGGCTTCCGTTCTCCCAGACTTCGCGATCGGACAGAAATTTCAACCTTAACTAGTAACACCCTAGCAGTTCGTAAGTATGTAAGAGTTTAGCTTATGGAAAAGGGTTTGTTGTTTTTAGCATGTTAAAGTTTAAACCGCCCTCACTGGCACCTGTTGGGTGACTCTCTAAAGGACCTGTGCAGCGCTCCGTATTATGGAAAGGAGAGAGAGAAAAAGAAGAAACAAAACAAACCAGCTAAAAGGATTGGGGACTTTTGGCTATTGTTTTACCTCCATTTGTAAAATGAAAGTTGAATTACTCCCTCGTCTTATGGAAGCACTGTTGAATAATTATAAATAACTTTGTGATGAGCATAATTAAAACCCTTGTCAGGGAAACAAAATTTAGTATTCAAGATTGGTTAAATAAGTAAGACATGGAGACTTGTGATCACAGATGAATGACAAGAAAATGATATAACAGTCCGTTATCTAGAAAGGAAAAATATGTGATAATGTAATTAGAGACCATATTATAGTGCACATGTTCAGGGTGGTAATGTGTAGTTCTGCAGGCAGTCTCAGTTTGGCTTTTGCAAACTTTTGAGGACTTGATCGTGTAATGTTACTGGATTTTAACATGTTGTATTTGAAAGAGAGAGACAGTGGAAGAATTACTTTGTATTTAAAAATAAATTAGTCTCAGTAATGAATTTTGAGACTACTGTTTTTGTGTCTGTGTTCGAGTGGTTGCTGTGTTCCTCAACTAAAATACCTTTAATCTCCAGATGCCCTTATCACGCCAGTAGGTAAAGTACAATCGCTGTTTTGTATTATTTGTTTGTTTGTTTGTTTTTTTCCTCCCTTTCTCCAGAGAGAGCACTTTTGGATTATTACTTTTCAATTGTTACCTGGACAGATGAAGTTAAGCATGATTTTTTTAGGGTGTGTGGTTGTGCTGTGGTTTTGTGTTTTTTAATATACTTTTGGTTGAAGGTCTGAGGGAAAGCTACTGGGATCCCCCATTGGATGACACTTGTTGAACCAGTTATTTGGCTGATAGAAATCTGGGATCTTATCAGTCCTGTTAAGCCTGAGCTTAAGCTGAAGATGAAGAAAAGTTGTCTTTAGATTCCAATCCAATTTTTTCTGCAATGTATCTTATCAATAGCCTTCCTCTTAGGTGTATTAGCTTTCTGGAGAGATCCTCCAGTTTACACAGAGCACATCCTGTCTGCATCCTCTCATTTTCCCTACTTCCTCTCACATCCTTTTCTCCTTTACTCAAGTACTGGATTAAGTTCCTTACTTGATAAATATTTTTCTGTGCTGCATTTTAACCAAAACAGGTTAAAATGCTTATAGACAATAAAGCTTTTCTGTTCCCAGTGCAGGTTTCTGTGGCTCTAGTGCACCACTGCTGTTTCATCTTTTGGACAAAATAGAAAACCAGGATGTAATGAAGTTTTGCTGATTTTGGAAGGGATTGGTTGAGCAGGCTGATGCCTGACACTTATTTTATCAGCAATTGCTGAAGTCCCTAAAGAGTTGTTGTGCAGTTAATATGAGAGGTATAGGTTTGGGTATGGAATACTTGTATATTGAAGCCTTTTCAGAGACTACTTGCCCAAAATCTTTCCCTTCCCCACTTAAAATTTGATCTGCCTACGTACATGGAAACAAGGGAGGTTTCAAGGGATTTAATTGTGAGTAGCAGCAAATGCAATGCAATAGGGATCACTTAATGTTTGAAGAGTTAACAGTGCATAATTGTCTTGTTTCTTTTGCTGGAATTAAATAATTACTGACTTTAATGAATAACATTAAGATTTTGTTTGGCAAATGCTGCAGAAAAAAATTTAAGTTTAAATTAGGTTCATTCAAAACCTTCAAATATTGAGGGCTAAACTAATAGTTCTAGAAGTTCAAAAGTTTCTTTTTTTTTATTGTTATTGCATAACTTGGAAGCTTCATCAGGTTGGAGTGTAAAGAAAAATCATTCTAAGTAGAATATGTTGGAAAAAAAGCTATTAATTTTAGGAAGATTATAAAATGAAATTGAGGTTAGGAGATGCTGAGAGCCCTTAACTTAACCTGTAAAGTAATCAACTATGTCAGGGATAACCATTTGTAGCAAAGACATGGGGGAAGAGTTTGACTTGCACTTATGATCGCAAATATCATGTAGGTACCTAGATGTAGTTACGTATAAATATAATTTTTAGTCTACTTAATAGCCATAGGAAGAGGAGAGAACTTTGTTGCCTGAAATAATTTGTAGAGTTATAAAACTCTTAAATAAAATAGCATAGATATACAGATTACTTCAGTTCCTTATTTTAGAAGACAAAACTTCATTTTTTCAGTTGCTATATTCAGGCTTACAAGCAAATCTTCTTGTATCACAACCGGTATGTGTGTGTAAATATAAAATAGAAAAAAAATGTGTTGATTAACTTTAGCTGGAGAGGGGTAGAACTGTGGTATTCTATTTTATGCAGTCCAAGTACATTCGAAGTTGTTCTGACTCATTTTTCTTTTGACTTAATGTTTTATCTGTGTACTCTCAGAGTACTAAAGATGAAAAATATTAGCATTATATATATTAGCATAATTTTATTTGTGCATACAATGAAGCAAGGCTCAACAATTCAACTTTGAGTTCTTGTTTTTATTTAGTGGCCTAACGTGAGTGTATTCTTGGATAAGGGAAAAAACTTAGCTTTCAATAACCTTTTAGCAGAGTCTTTGTGAATGTAACATGAAACCTAAAGAAACATTGTAAAAATAATCTTTTCAGGGAGACATAGGCATGGATAATTTACCCGTTATGTAAAACGAGTAGCTCGGTACAGTCTATGTTCTAATAAGTCAGCTGCGTTTTTAGAAAATAACTTAGAAAAAATTTAGAAAATATGTGTACTGGTGAATGACCTCTTCATTAGAAACCCTATTGGGACCCTTTTCCTTCCTCCTTTTGATGTAAATCTTTCTTTAAAAGGGTATTTTCGAGTGGGAGCAAATAGTTAACTTTTAGAAGGTTGTAGGTATGTGAGTTTTCTGTGCTTGTTGTTGATGTTCGTTGGCATGATAAGACAATCATGCACGACACTTTAGAAAAGGCCATTATGGCCTGTCTGGTATTTTTAGCAAGTAAATCCACTTCGCTGACTGTGTAGCCACATTGACATAATGGAAAGTAACAATTCAGAAGTGATAATGGTTTCAGGTGGATGACTGACAAATTTGAAGCCTTTAGATCCAGCTTTAGAAAACAGAGAGAGCTTAAGTCGGTATGCTGTGTTTGCACCAGAAGATGTATGGTGAAATTCTACAGGGCAGCATATCTGTATTGCTGATTCCAAGAGCCAGCCAAGTAGCGAGTTACTCCCAGCTCTTTCTGGCTTGCAGGAGCAGTGAAGATCCTTGGCATGGTGCCGGACAGGGTTCGAATATCTCCCTTCCAGTCCCAGGAGCCAGAACCGTTCTTCTTTGCAATGATGACCACATGCAACGTTTCACAAATTGAGATTTGTTTTATTTGTGTGAGGAAAACATTTCTTGTGCTTTAAAATAGGAGACGCGTGTTTGTCTCATTTGCATGGAAGTTAAGTGCTTACTGCTCTGGTGGCAGCAGATCTGCTGAGGTCTGGGTTTTTGGCGGTTGCATCTTGCATGTCTGTGTGTGCCTGTTCCCCTCCCAGCTGGGGGTCCTGATACAGCTTTTCTGGGAGTAGTGATTTTTTTTTTTTTTTTTTTTTTTTTTAAGGGAGACTGGATTTATGACTCTGTGTCAAGGCAGATACAGCAGTCAAGTGGCGAGTGTGTGGGGCTGATTTGGGTCCGGGGCCTTCTCTCTTTTTTAAAGGACCAAGTGAATCCCGGTTGCTCAGGCTGTGCTTTGTCAGAACTCTTATTATGTGCTGTAGGATAGGCTTTAACTGTTAGTTTGGTACCTTGCTGGAATGTTTGTTTTTCAGCAATTTTCCCTTTATTTGCTGACTGGTTTTTGCTAAATATATTGAATAAATAGCTAATGATAAGCTGCAACAATCAAACCACTGAACCGAAACAAAAGAAAGAACTGTTGTTGTTCCTCTCTGTGTTTGTGTCTGGTAGAGAATGCAACATCTGCAGTATTTCTCTCATTTATGCCCATGTAACTTTCTTGAAAGCCATTTAACCTTTCAAGACCCTCTGGTTGAGGTGGTTGCTTATGTTCATTAGGCTAAGGTTTAAGCCAGCACCCACACTGAAGTGACCCTTGATACCTCTTCATGTCCTCTGTGTTCACTGTTCCTGCAGTTTGCAGTTTCCTGGCGCCCCTTATTACTCTTGTATCTCCTACCAACAAGCTGGAAAAGAGATGCTTGTAACTGCTGTCAAGGAAAGCGTGTCCCCACCAAAGAGCTGACAGGCCCCACAGAACCGCCAGCTCTTGCGCCCAAGCGGAGGACGCACCTCACAGGCGAGCAGGGAAGGAGGAAAGGCACTAATGGGCTTCCCTCCCTTTTATGTGCCCGCTCGTGTTAATGTGGCTGGATAGAGAGGGAAGGGAACTGGCCAAGACTGCACGGACCCCTTTTCGAATGTAACCAAGCTAAAAATTGCTTTTGGCTCAACAGCAAACATGAACTGCTTCATACAGATCGAATTTTTTTCATGAAATCGTGATCAGAGCGTGGAATTTCCATCTATGTTAGTAAGGCTTAAATTCTAGCATGTGCTTATAGCAGAGACTAACAGTGACAATTCTTATTTAGAACAAGTTTCCAAAGTAGGTGTAGTTTTTATTATTGTCATTTTAATATTTGAAAATTAATAATCTGATTTTGAACTACAAAAGTGCCCATTTGTAAAATACGTTTGCTTCAGATATGTTTTTGTTAGGCTCCGCTGTACAGTGTTCAAAGATTCATGTTGGATCTAAACAGAAGATTTTTGCATACAGTTTATTTCTGGGGGCAAAGTTAGACGTGGATTGAATTGCTAAGGAATTTTTTCAATTGTTTCTTGTATTTGAATAGCATTTCACACAGAAGCTTGCATGAGCTGCAAACAGAATTAAGGAAACCAGGCTTACTACATTTTACACATCTGGAAGAGTCTTTATTTTAACTAGTTACTGGTCTGTTTGGAGAAGCTATTTAAGGCAATAGTTGTGTTTATTCTTGCAAAACAGCTTATGAACTGCTAGGAATCTCCTCTCTCCCCCCCCCCACCCCCCACCCCCAGCAAGCCAATACTGCGTCTGACCTGCTAAGCTGTCATAACATCAACATGATTTAATTGGAAAAGCCAGATTTCAAGCATTACAAACTAAACTACTAGTAAGAGCATATATTTAACATTCCTGATGGAAAGCATGAGAAGCATAAAAAGTAGTGATGCAGGGAGCACTGGAGATGCCATCTTGCCAAGTCTGGCCATGTTGACGTAAAGCTACTTATTTACTGTTTCCTAGAAGTTTAAACTAAATGTAAGGTGCTAAAGTAGATTTAAAGACTTGAATTCTGGGGTAATAGTTCTGACTTCCTTTAGGCAATACTTGCAGTGTATTTTGTCTGATGTATGGATGATAAATTGTGCCTCCAAGACACAATAACAGAATACTGGAGAAGACAGCATGATGCCATATTCATTTTTTCTAAAGGTTAGAATTTCATTTATATTGCGGGGTGATCAGACTAACGCCTAACCAAAATGGAGACATGTCACAAAGGAAGTGCCTTGATATATACCAGAAGAGACTTTCCTCGGTGTTCCCAAAAAACAGTAAACGTAACATGAAGAGATATTTAGAAATAATTTAGTTTCATTCTCTGCAGACCTTACATAATCTTAAATTCTTGAAAACATTAAAAGCATATGGTAATCAACATACTATTCCAAAAAGACATTCTTCTGTTTCTTCATATTTTGTTTGATGCTTTCTGGGGGAAAAAAAGCTGTAGTGGCCTTTCTTTTGCAATTTAAGTTGCCCTTAAGTAGAAAATGCATGGTGGCTTTTTTGCTTTTAGCTTTCCTCCTCAGTCTGTAAAGTCTGAGAACTGAATTCAGGGAACTGGAAAAAAAACAGCTTCATGTGGAAAGTGTTCCAATTTTTGAAAATAAGGATTCCAGCATTATGATCTCTATAATAAGGTTATTCTTTTGCTGTTTCCTTCCTTAAATATATGAAGACTGAGGGATCTAGAGAAAATTTCAGTTGAGTTTATTAACAAGGAAGGTTTGAGCTTCCTATAGAAAAGACAAAGCGTGCTTTAAAATGTACTTGCTGGTCTGTGGTTTGCTGTGGTTTGCTTGTTTCTGTCTTGTGTTCCAAATCTCTTAAGTAATGTTAAAGACTGCTTAGAGGCTTTGTTACCAGCAACTCCTTAAGTGTTCAGGGTGGGGGGAGACCACCAAGCTCATGAGGTTTTTTTTTTTTTTTTTAAAAAAAGGGAAGAAAATTAAAATTTTGAAGTAACTTTCATATACCTTTCAGATTTTGAAACTACAGCATTACCTTCTTGGCATTTTCTTAAACCTGTAGGAGTTTTAAATTATGAATACATCATAGTGTATATTTAAATAAATGTAAAGCTTAGAGTTTGGAAATAAATACTAAACCAGAAGACTCAAGTCACAGAAGCTGGAAACAACATGACTGAATTAGGGAAATAAGGAAAACTGGCAAAAGTGTAGTTATATTCATATGTCAGTTCTCTTGTGTAAATACTGCAAAGTTGCAGAGCTGGTACTGGTGTGACTTGATCCTTCTATTTTATTGAGGAGACCTTACTTTAGCGTAGTACAGCAACACTAGGGGTAATATTAATGTAGTCACTCTGATTTGGCAAATCCTAAATTTCAAAATACCTTCTCAATATAAAGAATATAGGAAATGTATTTCTTCAACTGAAATTGTCTGTAGATAGCTGTAAACACCCTGTTGGATTGGAAGGATTTTTTTTTTAATGTATTTTGGAATAGACCTTCATTGGATCGCTTTGTTTTTGCAGTATGGCTTCTCTCTGCTTCAGGAACAAAATAAAAAAAAACATTGAAAAGAATGATTTACTTTTTATACGGTAATATAAAGGAAGAAGGAGACTGTGTTGAAAAATTTCAGTTTGAGACTTATTCTGAAGATCTCATGCAGCTTGTATTAATAAATGTCATTTTCTAAAAAATTGTAATTATTTTGTACTTTAAGGTACGTTTGTGTATTGAAATATATAAGTTATAATTAAAGTATAACCTTCTAATCTAGGAATCCATTTTTAGCTTTAATAGTGAGGTTCAAGACAAAGTGAAAAATAGTAAATTATGTTTAGTATACGCAACCCCAGATGTATATGTTTGATTCAAAAGGACTGATTTTCAAAAACTGGAAAGAAATTAACAAAATATTAGCAAAAAAGGTCTCTTATAACAAGTAAGGGAAAGAAAGACTAGTGATCAATACAAATTATGGATCCCTCTATTGTTATGGAAGAGTCATGATAAACAATGGGCTTAAGTTACCAAGAAGTTCATATGTACGTGAAAAAACATCTAAATCTGTGCAATGGGGTAAGCCATGGAAATCTCCTAATGAAAGGGTAAAATTGTTCATTTGTCAATATTTTCAGTTTAAGACTTGGTTCCTTTTTGGAAGAAGTCATTTTTCTGCAAGGGAAGCTTAACGGGCTCTCCAGAAACAGTGTTACAAGCAGGCTTTCAGGTTAGGTAATGCAGAGGCAGATTTACAAGCCAGCACGGAAGGCAGCAAATTTTGGACAGAATGTGTATTGGCATATATCAGTATTGCTATGCTGTACTTCCCAAAGCTGTGTCTGGGGCTACATCTGGTCCTAAACCTCAGAGATCCTAGAAAGGGAGAACAGAGGTGAGTGAATGAGGCGAGAAACTTGAATGTCAACAAAAGTTGATAGGGAGGCTAGTTAAACAGAAGTGCAGGAATTTCTTGCTTACGTGACAGCTTGTTTCACCTTGAGCTAAAGTTAGTGGGTTGAAGAGTTTACCTTGCAGGCAAGGTGTATGACAACTGCATGTGCATTGGCCGGGTACCAGCGTTATCATACTATATGCACATTTTGTACCTACAAGAACATATATTTGAGGCTTTTTGTTCAGGACAGTATTTTTATGTCAATGCTAACTTACAGAAATAAGCGAAGCGGAAAAATTTCTAAACTGAGGGCCATGTTAATGATTAGGAGGGCTTCTGCTAGTCACTCATTTTTTAAGAGCGCTTGGACTCATATGGTACGTATGATTCCACACTATATATGATAGGATCTCCTACGAGAGATGAGAAACACCAACTCTGTTAGCTGTGGGCCTTAAGCTGTGAGCTGTCCTGCCGAAGTGTCAAAAAGAGGACAAGAAATTACAAACAAGTTGTAGAGTTTCACTCAATTTAAGTATCCTGCTCAAGGAGTCGTCGTCTTTGACACCTAGTCAAAGTCTGAATCAGGGAAATCTGAAGTGGCACTACTGTTGTGTTTTTCAAATGTATCTCAACCAGTTTAGTAGCATGAATAGTTAAGAAAGAAAATTAAAGAGACATCAGCCTTTCATTATCCTATCTGATTCTTAACTCTTGGCACCAAAGCTGTGCTTTCTTATAATAATGCATTATGATTGAACTACATAATTCAAATACTTTTTATCTAAATGAGAAAGTTGTACTTCTAAGTTGCTCTTGAGAATTTATTTGTGGAATATAATTACTGTGTGTGTTCCCTATTAATATAATGAGGGAGTTATTATTCTGCTTACTATGGAGTCTCAAAGGCAGGGGTTGCTTATTTGGTAGGAGCTTACAGGCTCCTTAAAGTTTCAGAAGTTGAAATTGCACAAGGGATGAGGTCCCAGCACACTGAGAAAGCTTGCAAATTCCTGCAAAAGCATTTCTGATATTTAGTTCCTTCTTGTTATAAGTAATTTTATTCAAGCAGTTTTCCTATCGTTAGAAATCAAGTCTTGGAAAAAAATCTGTCTTAATATCATGGAATAAACTTTCATAGAATAAACTTTTAGTGGGATTAACTTGACTAGAGTGAGAACTCTTTTAATTACTTCAAATAAAACTTTGAGATAGTGACATGTATCACATTTGATAGTCAGAGGACTAAAAAAATCTTTAGATTGAGAAAGCTTTGGTTATGTCTGTACTAGTGAGTAGTTCAGTGCAGTGGGAATAGATGCGTACTTGGTAGCCACAGCCTGTATTTTTTTTCAGAGATATTTCTTTGAGCTGATTGCGCTGTGGTTCCAGGGAATAAATAGCCATTAGGTGCACTCTTGGGGCGCATCTTCCATTTAGTTTCATCTAAAAGGAGTGCAGTTTATACACTTTAAGACTGCTCCAAAATCAAAAAGCTATATATAAAACTATAATAGTAATTAAAAATTTGTCATGTAGCTACTTGATTTTTTTATATATATATATTTTATATATATATATATATATATATTTAAGTATTTGAGAGGAAAAAAGTTTTAGAAAATGTTCAGAATTTCTTTTGCAAAAAGACTGTAAAGCGCTCATAACGTTTGGAGAAACAAAGGGTTTTTAGAAGAACTTGTAGAACAACAGGGTAGGACCAGTATGAAATTGTCATTTGAAGCAGAAAGGATGCATATTATGAAATAGAGGACTACTTTGAAGAAGAGGCTTTTCTGCATATGGCGTATAACACTCAAAACTTACCATTTCAAGGCAGTGTCTACCAAATACAAAAAGGAGGGGCAAGGATTCCCAGCTGAGAACACTTCTAAGCAGATAGATTTAATCTATGCTAGTACAGCAGACTAAAAATTGTTCTGTTACTTTTAAAATTCCTTTTCTTTCCTGAGTGAATGCAAATATAGTTGGTGAATGACCATTCATTTAAGCAGCTAAAATGCTTCTAACTGGTGAGGCAGCGTGAAATCTGTTCTGTTTGTTTGCTGCAACCAGCTCCTACTACAACGTCAGCGGTCCAAAGGGACTGGAGGAGCAGAACGTCTGTAAGCAAATGCAGACTGCATAGACCTCCTTGGATCAACGTTTCAGTAGTCTTTCTGCGGTGAAGTACTGAGAGGTGAACAGTTCATCTTTTCAATGGAAACCTCTTATTTGTTAGCGTGTCTTACCTTTGTTAACCTGTAATGCTTAAAAAATAATAATAACTTTTAAAAGCTTGTACAAACAACTTCGTTTGAAGATAAAATGGAAAATCTTTTCACGTCTATCCTGAAAGATCCAGTTCTACTTTATGTACCCGTTATGTAACTCTTCCTGCCTCTGACCATGGAGCATATGTGAATAATGAGAGACTTTGAGAATAATGAGAGGTTTTGATGTATTTGAACAGACAATTACTGTAAAATTTAAGCACATCTTTGCAATTAAGGACATTCTAGAGCTGGGCAACTTGGGAGCGAGTTTGGCCAAGTTCTGCCGAAGTAAATGGGTTGAATATCTTAAGAATTAGCTTCCTCTGAAAATCAATGGAAGCTGTTAGTGGAATAAGAGGCTAATAAAGATGAAAAAGCAAAATCTGCTTTTCTGCAGTACTTTACAGTGGTAGTCACATACAGAAATTGTTTTCTGGGAATGTGTTTGCTGGCTACGGTAGCAGAGTCGCGTCAGGGCCCAGGAGAGCCGCTGGGTCTTCGAGGAGCCTCAAAGCAGGGAGGCAGCGCAGGCTGCTGCGCGCGGGAGTCGAGCAGGCTGGGGGAGGCCGGCTTCGCCAAGCAGGGAGCTCCTCCCTCGCTCAGCTCCGTTTCCAAAAGCAAGCGTAGGGACAGGGGACATGGGGACGGACTATGCCAGAGCAATTTAGAAACTGGAAGCATATAGGAGTGGGATTAAGAAAGCCATAATTCAGGGAGAATTGAAACTGGTGGGGGTTGTGAAGGCCAGCAAGATGGGCTTCTTGAGGTGCAAGGACAGCAAAAGGAAGTGTGGTGATGGAAGATGTGTTTATGCACCAATTCAGACCTGATAAAATCATGACACGCAGCTCAGTTTTGTGTTCTACACTAATACTGTCATGCTGAAATACATTCTTTTGAGCAAATATGCAAAGTTTATCAGATTTAGTGAAACAGTGCTCTCTGTTTCAATATACATTATGGATTTAAGTCTGTTTTAGCAGTACTACGTACAGAAAAAGGCTCATTTTAGCCAGGCTGTTTGTCTGCTTTTACAGTCTGGCTGAAATATACGCGAGGGACAAACTGCAGCTTGAAAGGGCGCGAGAGATAAATGTTAATGTAACGTTCTTCTGTGCTCAATCAGCCTTTTGTTAAAATGACGAACATGCAGGAACATTTATTTTACAAAAAATGCATAATTCAGTTAGGATTGGTTACCTTTTTAAAAAGGCCAACCAGCTGCTTCAAGTAGACTATCATAAAATGTTTTGAAATAAAAATTGTATTCCAGGAAGTTTTGAGGCAAGACGCAAAAAAAAAAGTAAAAATAAACAGCAGATGAAGTTTGTCATTTACTCTATAATGTAGATTACGTGTATTTTTGTGTATTAGAGACAGCTAAAATTAGTCGTTTTTCTTTTCCACGGTAGGCAAAGGGCTATTTCAAGTCCATATGTTAAAGCCATTTTACTTGGCTCCAAAAGGATTTCAAGGAGTGAAAGGGTTTCAGGAAGAGGAGACATGCTGTTGATTCCCGAGCAAACTTAGAAAAAGTTCCTCCAGATCCTGGTAAAAAGAGTTTGCATGTGATACTTTAGAAGACCAAAAGCACCTGAACATTTATGCAATAGTGAAATTGTCAGGAAATAAACCTACAAGAGATTTTCTCATGAAGTAGTAGAATGTCTGATGTTATCTTAATTTTTTTTAAATCAAATTCAGATAAGAGAGCTGTGTATTATTACTTTTTTATATCATTGACAGTGTCTTTAATTTCAGATCTTATGCTGTTTTGGCAGGGAATGCATTAACACTTGAACATAATGGAAAGCAAAACCTGCTCAAATAAAAAGTTATGCCTATCAAGCTTGATAGGTATTCTTCAAAAAGTACGTCAATCTCTTCATCGGCAGCACTGTTTTTTCCCGTTGCCCCATTTTTGGCAGCAGAGTATTAGAGAGATTAAAGGAACATTTCTTCATGCTGATCTCACCAAGAATAATCTTGCGAAGTCACTCCCTTGTTCAGAGTCATTTGCTGGCTTTGCTCCTTCTATATCATGTTCAAACTCCTCAGCTTCAAAGCTCAGTAAAAGTTGCTCTTGGCAATCTCATCTCTCTTTTTTTCTTTCCCTTTTTGTAATGTGTCTTTACACCTGGTGTTACCTCTCCTTTTCTTGGTGCAACAAGTAAACATTTTCACATTGCAGTGAGCAAAGCTTGTTTATGTTCATATTCCAGAGCTTTAAAAAAAATCAGAGTAATGCTTTGTATTTTACTACATTTTTTACATTGTTGATTATCCCTCTGGAGCTTTTTATACTTGTGCTAAAATAATAGCTCCTTGAAGTAGAGATAGGGCCTTCTGTATTTCAAAGCGTGTTGGTAAATCAAGTATTTAAATCCTCTGTATTAGGTAAATTAACTTCTTCTTAAAGTAAGCAAACTGCATGTGTTTTGTAAAGCGGTATTCTAAAGCTCAGATTTCTAAGAGAGAATTTCAAATCTGATCAGTAAAATAGATATCTGCTTTTCAAGTAGCTTATGTTTAATGTAAAAAGGGAAGAGATGTCTTCTGATTAGCCATACTAGGACAGGTAGAGGACATATGTTTCTACTCATTTCTTACTGCTGCTCCAGCAGCACCTAGTAGTAGTAGTACATTAATAATGGGATCTCTTCTAGATCTTGACGGTATCCTCTGGAGTTTTGTAGGCTCCTTTTTATTTCTTTCTGATGTGCTAAGCTTTTATGATTTAAAAAAAAGGAGAGAGAAAGAGAGAGACTTTAATAAACAAAGGAGAAGGAGGATGTTTCTCATCATTGTAAAATGGTTCCTTTCTCTGAAGTTGATGTTGACTATGCCCCTTTGGATGGCTATCTTCATCAGCTGCCATATACGCTGCAGAAATTCTCAACAGCTCTCCTGTCAAAATGTCTGCCATATTGGTTACATGGATTACAGGAATATGGTGTTTGGTGAATGTTTTATTTGGATTAATAGTTTTTCTTTCTGATTAAAAGTTGTTGTAAGATGCATTCCTTAGTTGTGCACTTCGTAGGGCAGATATCAAATGATAAACCTGTGTTCTGTTCATGAATAATACTTTCTTTCAGTGATACTGGATGTATACTGATGCTTTGCTCTGGGCAAGGTACACAGAGGACTGTGGTGTCTGGCTTAATGGCAAGAAGCTAATGGGAAAGAAGGGTATTCGTAGTCTGTGTGAAAGCTTCTACTTAATTTGGACTTGGAGCTGGAAATGGCACACATCCCTTTTGGACATTAGGTGTTTGACTGTTTGTGCAATTGCATGTATGGCTTTTGATGGGGAGAATAAATTCTAGGTATTTGTGTTAGCAGGGTAAGTACACATTTGGGCAGCAGCAAAAGAATGTCAGAGGTGGGTATGCGTGACTTCCAATTTGTGTAGAAACTGAAACAGAGAGTGAGAAGAGAAAGTGATAGCCAGATAAGAATGGATTTATGGAAAGAATGTAACACTCAACTATGATCTGCCCCAGTATTTTGGTAGTTTTCAGAGGGTTTTTTGCCCCTTATATAGTTAATGCTTTGTGATTTTATGGAAGCAATTAAAAAGAGAGAAAAGAAAAAAAAAGAAAAGGCAAAAAAAAAAAAAGAAAAAAAAGAAAAAGCAAGAGAGATCTGCATTGGCATGGGAAAGTTGTCATGCTTCCCCTAATAGATTTGGGATGGAGGAGTAAATAGTTATTGAAGGTGCTTTCTGGGTTACTAGGTAAAACAAAGCTTCTTAATAAACACAGAAGTACTACCTAGCAATTTGGTGTTTTGAATAATCAATAGTTCTGGATTTTTAGATTGAATAAAATGTTAAAAAAAATACTTGAGATGTGTTATTTTCAAGTGTTTTTCCAATTGTTTGAGATGCTCCTGGCTTCATATACTTTATTCTATGTGATAATTTTTAGATCTGTTTGCTTTTTTCTCTCTACATTTTCCTTTGATTCACTTTTTCTTTTTAATCCAAAAATTGTCTTTTGCCTTCTGGTTATAAAGACAAATGATTTCTCAAGCTAGCTAGAAAAATAGAAGTGCATCAGTGGGTCTATAATCTACTGCATCTACATGCAGTAGATGATGTTGGTTGTTTTTAAACAAGGGCCATTGTCCAGGTATTCTTTATGAAGATAAACTTGATACCTGTGAGGTAAGCTTCTTGCATTTTTAGAAATGGAGAAATTAGAGACAGCAAAACTTTCTGAAGTACTTGATGTTGACCTAACTCTGTATTTTTGGAAGTCTGTACAGATTTTTATTTTGACAAATTGGATATGATTGGGCAGCACTGAATAAATTTTAAAAACCCTCCCCATGTTGTGCCTTGTTCAGAGATATATAACTAGTTAGTGGCAGTTTGGAGGAGGACTAGAAAGTCCTACTACCCAGGCTCACAAGTGTGCTGTTCCTCTGCATGTAAGCTTGCCATGACGTGTGGGTGCCTTTCTTGCTGGGGTATGCAGTTTTCTGGTTTCAGAAGTCATAGTTGACGCCACTTGGAAACAGAATGCACTGAAAAAGCTAGTGGTAAAAGAGTTTAAGTGAAATGGAATGAAATATTCTGCCAAAGAACAATTATGTTGCATAACAGCTTGATGTGCTTAAAGAGATTAGCAGATCCTCACTGGCGCTGCTGTACTCTTTTAAGTGGCGTTGGAACAAGAAAAATTAACAGTTTTATAAAGATGTCAAATGCCAACCAGTCATAACATACCAAGAGAAAACCCGTGAGATTAATAATGTTTTCAGGCTGTCCGGTGAGATTGGTGTAATGGCTTGTAAGAGCAGATCTTTAAAGCGAAACCTTCTTTGCTTTTGGAGAGAATTATTTTATGTAAGTATCTCATCTCTGCTTAATGTACTCCTTAAGGTTTTGTTTGTTCTTGCAAAGATTTTTTTTCTCTAAACAAAATGGTTTTGTAGTAAACAATGACTCAAAATGTTTTTAAGGACTTAGAAAATTGTCTAGTACTCTTTAGCTTTCCTATTGAAAATCAATAGGAATAGAGACCCAAATTCTCTTTTGCATCTTAGAAGTTATCTTCCCAGTCTTTCTGAAGTTTGACCTTTATACAGAGTGGTCTTCGCATTTTTATTTATTTATTTATCCCCCACCTTCCAAGAGTGAGACGATCTTTGACTTGTCAAGTACATATTATTAAAATAATTGGGGACATACAATGTGCAGAGCATAGTTATTTGCTGTTTTTCACTTTTTCCTGCTTTTTGCTTACTCCTCTGATTATTTTCAGGGCTTAGTTTAGTGGAAACAGCTCAAAATTTTCTTTATCTCACAAAATCGGGAGAAGTAAGTAGCTGAGAGTTTTGGATTTCCAATAGGCAAGGCAAAAAAACTGGCATTCAGAAGCAGCTCATATCTTAGAAGAACATTGAAAATGCAGGTACTGCGTGGAAAGTGACCAGACCGGCTGCCTTGAAAGGGCAGTGCCTTGCAGATGCCCCTTTCTAGCCTCCTTATTAGCGGTCAGATTGTTTAGGCCTTCAGGCAGCATTTTAAAATTCCTTTCATTCTACCATATTCCAGCTTTTCATTTCAAAATAGCTTTGTGAGAGAGACTTTCTCATACTTACAGTAAACAACTTTATATTTATTTCTTGACATCAGACAAGAAAAAATGCCAAACTCTTTTCTTCTGTGTACGGTAAAAGCAATTGAGACACAGGAAGCAAAAAGGACTTTCATAAACTGACTTAATTACTTTTAGTAGGCCATTGATGGCTTACCTCAAAAGTTTGTTTAAAAAAAAAGTGATGTTTAAATCAGGGGAGGAGCTACCCTTCCATTACAAAATACAGGGATTCTCTGAGCCTACCCTTGAAGTTAGCAAGAGCAAAATTAACTGATCCAGAGCTCAAAAGAGTCGGGTAGTCAAAGGGATCTAGGAATGCTTGTAACTCTAATCTGCGCTAGCTGACTGAAACCACGAAATTAAAATCAGATATGTCATCTATTACGTTTAGAGCTAGTAGTGGTCTCTAGGTTATCAAGTGTAAGCACTAGTACAGAGAAAAGTTACAATTTTCTATAATAAAGTTAGATAGTAGTGGAGAAGCTTTGCAGGTCTACTGAATAAACTTTAACTTGATGGTTGGGTTAAATGGTTATAAAAACGTTGCCCAGTTCCTTCATGTACCAAGAACCTGCATCTACAATCAATAAAAATGTTAGTTGTTCAGCTTCTTCAAAACTATAACAAATGTGTTGATTTTATTTCAGTTTCTTTACTACATCCTATTTTTTTCCTAAAGTAAATTTTCTTCAAAATTATTGTTACACGGGTTACTGTTAAGTTGCACATAGATAGGTTTCAATTCTAGTCTGTCTAATAAGCTACAATTTGACTGGCTAGTGTTCTCTTGATACAGTTTCTCCTTTTTTGATTAAAAAAAAAAAACTTGTATTAAAATCAAATCATACTAAGTTGAGGCTAAACATTTAAAATTTAAATATGGCATTTTAAAACAATTACAAATCTTCTTACTGTTTTAAGTCAAAAGTGTGGTTATTTATTTTATAATTCTACTGAGAACAATGAAAATAAGTACAAATAAATCATTAGGAACTAATAAAGATAAATTAATAAATAAATAAACATCAGTGTTGCTCACTTCCTTAATCTTGTAAACTCTCTTAAAAGTCAGCTGTCACGTACTGTTTCACTGTATTCAGTAGAGCACCAGCAAGGCGTATCAGATAGTACCAAAGGGTGTTTTGTGTGCTTACTACAGTGTACTGACAACCTGATGCCACCTTCTGACGTAGAAGCATCTCTTATTTTTAGTGTTTATATAGAAGATAGCTCAGAAGCTCTGTAACTGAAAACCATTTGATTCGCACTGATGACCTCTGCGGTCTTCCAGGACAGTTCAGATGATAAAGTAAGCAGGTGCCACTGATTCCACTAATGATTCAGTGTTAGATGTCGATTAATCACACTTCAGTTCTAGCCTTTCTTTGAACAAATCTGACTTTCTTTGTTTCATTCTGTAGATGAGCAAAGTAAATGCCAGGAGCCAGTGTTTAATGTTGTTCTTGGATTACTGAGACCCTCTGCAATCTGGAACTCCAAAAAACACAAGGAGAGATTTACGGTTTCAAATGTGAAAGCCTGTAGGTGGGTGTGTTCAGTAAAACAGAATCTTTAATCTGTTCAGATGACAGCAGTGTATGTATAGCTTAACATAGTGAGCATATTTCTTTTCTTTGGAAGGAAATTTGATTTGTGTATATTAATGTGCACAGGTTAAGAAAGTCTTTGTAAAGTAGTCTGATAAGCTCTGTCTCGAAACACACGAAAGCTTAAATACACACGAAAGAACAAAGGAGACTGAAACAAAAGCAATGGCAGTGCAAACCAGAAGAGATCAGATGGTTTTAAGTTAAGACTTAAAAACAGGTGTTGGAGCTGGAAAGATGAAAGAGATGCAAAAGCTGTAGATAGAAAATGGGATGTTTTTGCCGTAGAACTGGGCAGCTCGGTAAAGGCGGTAGAAGGTAAGAAAGGAAAAATACAGTCAAGGATTGCTCTGAGAGTCTTAAAAAAAACCCCAACAAACTAATGCAATGGGAAGATCTGAGTCAAGAAGTAACAAGATGAAGGAGAAGGGAATAGGTGATTACAAGAAGCAATATTATATTTCAAAAAGTTTTGTAAATAGCTGTCTGAAATGAAATCTCAAATACGCTCTCTAGTATGTGCAGGTATATCTAAGGGGGGAGGAGGAAAAAAAATCACTCAGTCCAAATCTACCCTGCAAACAACTTGACTGGTATACTTACTACAGCATGTTAACAAACATCTTTTTATGTAAAGGCATCTTTTATTGGCAACCAAGTTATGTTTTAAAGTACTGATTCTCTGGAAAAAAATATGCTGCACTGATAAGAGTACCTCTACAGTACTAGAATTGTTCTCTTTGTGATTGCTGTGTAATTGGAGGTGTTCTGTGATAATTCCTTTCTCATCCTGCTTATTAATGTAACTGGTTTGGTTTAGGAGAGGAATGATGTGGAGAAGGAAAGAAGAAAAAGATAGATGAAGGAAAGTCATTTCTCTGTCTTTATCGTAATAAAATTGCAAAGAACTGGTGATTATTGAAGACCCTCTAGATCAAATGGATGAAAAAAATGTGACTCTTAATTTAGAGAGAGACTTGCTCTCAGGAAAGTCAAGAGTTATTTGAAAAAGCTAGACATACAAACTACTGTTGAGGTGTCTGAGCAGGCCAGGTTTTTTGGAGACTGATAGAGCTTTGCTTTTGCATATAGACAGTTGCAGAAATCTTTTCCTCTGTCCTTCCATGAAAATGGACAGTACTTCTGCAAGAAAGCTGCCTGGCTTCTTGAAAAAGTTGAGGGTCTGGGAATCTGAAATAGGTGAAAATTGGATAGATATTCTGGGTACATTCAGCCGGTTCACAGGGAACCAGGGAAGCCCAGATGTATAACAGTATAACAGCAGGAGAGCTGTGCAGTTCTCTGCTTGGCAGAGTGAAAAGCAGCAGCGCAGCGGTGAGGGAGACGTGAAAGGAAACAAAGGTGCAGCTGACCCCGTGTCTGCTGAATTCATTTCCTTTGGGGAGCGGGGGCTGTTTTTGCTACTTTAGCTTATTCTGGTTCTACAAGCGAAATAATCTATACAATGAACCCTGTTTTATGGCAGTTTAAGCATATTTACATTTGGGCTTCTGCTCATTTTAAAAGGAAATCAGATCTCGTATTTCTGTGCTGGCATAAGTTTGTCTTGGCTTAAGCTTATGAAAAATACATACAGATGCATATTGTCCATTAAAAAAAGAAAGAAAGAAAAAAGAATAAAGTTAGAAATAAGATGACAAAATATAAATCCAAAGAGGAAAGTTATAAGCAAATGCTATAGGTTTCTAAGATGAAACGCCTGGGCTGGGAGAACACTGCCTGAGCCTAGCCTCTAGTCTCATTTATATATGCACTTCTTTTTTCATATTCTTGTTACATTGTTGACTTTGATGTCACCAGATATTACTAATTTTATGTTCTTTAAGGAATCTCACATGTGAAATCTATGTATATCCATGTCTTAGCTAAAAAGTGAATTTATGAATTTAAGTGGCTTTTATATAAGCAGTGGCATTAACAGTTCAAGTATTTATGTGTAAGGATAACTGAGGAAATAATACTAAGAAATCTATTTTGTGTAGTGTCTTTCGGGGTTTTATATTTTAATTTCCTTAAATGGTTCCTGGAATTTTTTTTGTTTTGGTTTCTTTCTTTCTTTTTTTGATTTTGTTTGTTTTGTTTTGTTTTCTCAAAGAGCTGCCAGGGTAAATGGCAGCTATAAACCTAAGGGTAGACTGCAAACTTTTTCTTCCAAATCCTTCCTTTCATGTTTAGCCAAATGAGAGACTGAAAATGAAATGTAAACTCTGGCTCAGCATATCTTCATGGCCTTCTCTCCTGGGGAACAGCCAGAGAGGCAGAATGAAGGCTGGAGCTGTGAAACGCAGTGGCCAGAAAGACCACGGCCCTGAGCTGCCTCTTGCACTGCTCAGTTGAGGAGTGCAACGATAACGATGTGCTGTCACGGGCCTCGAGATGTTAGAGCCAAAGGGGAGCCCTCCCCAATCACCCCCAGTTGTTTTGACTTTATCCTTTGCATGTTTGTTACAGAAGGAAGAGGCATCTGCTCTATTTCTCTTCCGGGTCGTTTAACCATTTATCCTTAATCATTGACAGTCTGACTGAGAACAAGGGCGTAATTCATTGAACTTTGTCCTCCTTGAAATTCTGGAGTCGAATCATTTTTATTTAATGTGGGGAAAACACCTTTTGAGAAACGCAATATATAAGCTAGTAACTTACTCTTTTAGCTTTTTTTGAGAAAGCAGCCTCCTACAAAATATAAACAGATGCTTAAATGTTTGATAGAAAGTTTGTTCATGTGAGGCTTTGTGATAAACTATATAAACTCAGTATCCAATTCTAGCAGTTAAATGCTGATAAACTAATGTATTTTTTGGAGATCATGTTGACGTAATTTGCTGCACTGATGGTCCTAGCTTGTCTTGGTTTTGTTTGTTTGCTTTTTGTTAAGAGATTTTTCAATTGTATTTTATACACGCAGCTAATCTTAAATCTCCCTCTGTGCAAGGGCGTAGCAAGCTGTCCCCCAGCACAACTGGGCGAGTCCCCTGGGAGAACTCCAGGTACTCTCGTCAGTGCAAATGAGATACTGTCCTCTAGCAGCCCGAACTACTTGGATGTCCTTCCCTTTCTACCAAATAATTGTTTAGATCATAGTTACTGTAAGGTTGTAATGTGTGTGGGGGTGGGGGGGAACTGGCATCAGCGAGCAGCATTTCCTCTTCTATGTGGAGGGGATTTTGTCTTGTTTTTCCTTCTTTCTGTACCCGCAGTGGATGTTTCCTTCATTCTATTTCAGACTAGCGTTTCTCTGGTCACGTGAATCAGAACTGCAAACACCTTTTCCACAAGAGGAGCGGGCCCAGCTAGCTCGCCCTCATCAAGGACTGATGCGCAGGGCCTCTTGGTTTTCTTGAGATCTTTTTACTCTGCTGAACATGTAGAAGTAAAAGATAGCACATACGGTTTGGTTTATTTGTTCTGTAGTGGCCCCCGAATGTCTTGCTCAATCAGTTAGGATCAGCAAGTTCCTTAGTTGATATATTAAGTCTTTTTCCCTACCAAGGTTTCTGCAGAGTATGTCAGTATTGTTTACAATGTGTGTGACTGCAGTTAAGTGTGATCTAAATAAAAATATTGCTTGCATCAATCTGAAGATCAACAGCTGTTGGGAACAATTATATGAATGCTGCTAATACAGTAGATTAAGTATCCACCCAGAATGCCACAGGTGGAACTCTAATTTGTCTGTATTCATATGTAAATCATATGCACCTCTACCTATATATGTGGTTATCCTTTGACAGAAGACTACTAACTGTGGTAATCTTGAAGATATTATTTATCCATTCATGAAATAATCTGTAAAAACATGCACAAAAATTAATGGTATCTAAATAAATTGGATTATAGTGAAAGACAAAATCTAAAGTATTAAGCGTGAAATAAAGCCCTCTATATCTATCATCAAGCCCTCTATATCTTCTGACTAACGAGACAGACTCTTTAAGTGGCACTTCCCTCTGAGAATTTTCTTACACTATGTACCTCTTGCGATATTGTGTGTAGAATTCCAATTTATGATTTCCAGGCATGTGCAGGACAAGAAGGTGATCAGTAGTAGTCAGCATGGATTCACCAAAGGGAAATCATGCTTAACCAATCTGATAGCCGTCTGTGATGGGATGACTGGCTGGGGAGATGAGGGAGAGCAGTGGATGTTGTCTCCCTGGACTTCAGCAAGGCTTTTGACACTGTCTCCCATCACATCCTCCTAGGGAAGCTCATGAAGTGCAGGCTGGATGAGCGGACAGTGAGGTGGATTGAGAACCGACTGGATGGCAGAATTCAGAGGTTGTGATCTGTGGCATGAAGTCTAGTTGGAGGCCTGTAGCTAGCCATGTCCCCCAGGGGTCAGTCCTGGGACCAGTCTTGTTCAACGTATTCATCGACGACCTGGAGGAAGGCACAGAGTGCACCCTCAGCAAGTTTGCTGATGATCCAAAACTGGGGGGAGTGGCTGACACAGCAGAAGGCTGTGCTGCCATTCAGAGGGACCTGGGGACAGGTGGGAGAAATGGGCAGAGGGGAACCTCGGGAAGTTCAACAAAGGCAAGTGCAGGGTCCTGCACCTAGGCAGGAATAACGCCATGCATCAGTACAGGCTGGGGGCTGACCTGCTGGAAAGCAGCTCTGTGCAGAGGGACCTGGGAGTGCTGGTGGACAACAAGTTGAGCATGAGCCAGCAGTGTGCCCTTGTGGCCAAGAAGGCCAACGGTGTCCCGGGGTGCATTAGGCAGAGCGTTGCCAGCAGGTCGAGGGAGGTGATCCTCCCGCTCTGCTCAGCCCTGGCGAGGCCTCACCTGGAGCACTGGGTTCATTTCTGGGCTCCCCAGCACAAGAGAGACATGGAGCTGCTGGAGCGAGTCCAGCAGAGGGCCCTAAAGAAGACTGAAGGGACTGGAGCATCCCTCCTCTGAGGAAAGGCTGAGGGAGCTGGGCCTGTTCAGCCTGGAGAAGAGAAGGCTCAGGGGGGATCTGATCAATGTGTGTAAGTACCTGAAGGGGGAGCGTCAAGAGGATGGGGCCAGACTCTTCTCCGTGGTGCCCAGCGATAGGATGGGAGGCAACAGGCACAAACTGCAACACAGGAAGTTCCTTCTGTCTGAACATGAGGAAAAACTTCTTTACTCTGAGGGAGACAGAGCACTGGACCCAGGTTGCCCGGAGAGGTAGTGGAGTCTCCTTCCCTGGAGATATTCAAAACCCGTCGGGATGTGTTCCTGGGCAATATGCTCTAGAGGACCCTGCGTGAGCAGGGGGGTTGGACTAGATGATCTCCAGAGGTCCCTTCCAACCTCAACTGTTCTGTGATTCTGTGATGATCTGAGCTGGTAGATTTGGGGTGGGGGAGACCGTGGTGTACAGCATGATGAATAATATTGTCAACGTGGACTTTCGTTAAAATTTGTCTTTTTCATGTAGGATTCCATTAAAGACATTAAAAACTATACTCTGGTGGTCTATAAATGCTGTCTTTGCTATAAACTATCTTGGTGATGCACGTTATTGGCGTTTTTATCGTTACAGGTCTGAGCTCCCTTCTAGATAGAGCTGAAGAGAAAGAATTTTGAAGGCAGAAGCCCTAATGCTAGAGTTATATAGGTTTGGCTCACTCTAACGAGATGTGGAGGTACAGGCTGAGCCAGAAAAAAGTGTGCCTGCAGTTATATGAGGAAGGATGGCATAGTATTGTTTTGTGGTTCTTGTGACACATGCATTCAAGGGCAGCATTGATGACATAGTTTTCAGACGTTGTGGAGGAACCGGCTGAAGAAAGCCCAAGGACATACATCTTCAATTAATTTTTTTTTCCTTTCTTTTTTCCCCCTAGTAACTCTTTTTAGCTGTATTAAAAAAAAAAAAAGCATTAATAAAGGGATTGTTCCAAGGTAAAATAATTTGTCTTTAATAAAATGAGATTTGTTTCTCAAGCCAGTAAACACCTTCATTATTTCCTTATTCTTAGCGTTCTGTGTCTGTGAAATAGATATGGTGAAACAATTAATAAGCATGTCAGACAAGCAGAAAACATACCTTAAATGTCTTATAGCAAATTTGTTATCCTAATACTGTATTTTTCTTTGCAGCATTGTTCTGTTAGATCTCTCACATGCTCTAGTTGCTCAGTTACTTTCCAGTAATTATCTTTCAGTCATTTAACTGATGAACTTAATGAACTTGGACGTGAGGGTTAAAACATTACTGTTTTTATTTTGCCTCCTTTTTGTCTAGCATTAATGCAGGGTTACTGAAAATCATCATGAAATTTAAAGAAAAGGATGTTAAGACTATACAGTTCTCAAGCTATGTGTTTGGGTAAAGTCAGTAGAATAAAAATAATTTTATTGTGTATATTTTTACTTTGTAATTTTATGACTTTATTTTCATTCATAGTCTCTCAAAGAGTGTTTTATAAATCCTCTTTAGTAATACGTATCTAATTCTAATGTTTTTTTTTCTTCTTCTTTAGGGTGTACCTCAGTTACCATGTGCCAAAGCATTGTATAACTACGAGGGAAAAGAACCTGGAGATCTTAAATTCAGTAAAGGAGACATCATCATTTTACGTCGACAGGTGGATGAAAATTGGTATCATGGAGAAGTCAATGGCATCCATGGCTTTTTTCCTACCAACTTTGTTCAGATTATTAAACCTTTACCTCAACCTCCGCCTCAGTGTAAAGCACTTTATGACTTTGAAGTGAAAGACAAGGAAGCAGATAAAGACTGCTTACCATTTTCAAAGGTAAAAACAAAGTAAAGATAGTATTTTGGTTTAATAATTATTCATTGACTTGGCTAAGAATTAGTAGGACTCATGTTCTGTAGTCTTGTCTGCATGTTTTTTTAATGGATCTGCACAAATGTGAAAAACAAGGGAAAGTAATTCTACAGGTATTTCTCCTATATATGCTAGTCTTACCTTTGTTCTCCTAAATTACATATAATTTCTTTCTGAAGTTTTATTTTTGAGAATGCATTTTTTCATAATTATATTATTAAATGTTCTCAATTTATGAGAAATAAACTATTAAGAATTAAAAGTATTCCATCTTCTAGAGAAACACTGATTTTTAATTGTTGAAGCTGATACCATTTTTAATTTGCTTTTAATAAGTGACTTTTTAGGATTTGGTTGGTAGATACAAAGTACTAGTAAACTTTGTAATATTACTAATTGCCTTTTGGAAAATATTACGTTACTTCTTGCTTTGTTTCTGTTGTAACTTTCTCTCTTGCAAAGCACAAAATGAAATCAGGTTTTAATAGAAATCAGAGCTGGGTTTTTTTTTTTTCCAGTTTCTGATAGCTTATCAGATTTCACAAAAATGTTACAAGAGGAAATGTAAACTAATCATGTTTCTGTTCTACCTTCAGCTATTAAAATGGAAAGGGTGGCTATAAAAGGATAAAGAGGCAAAAGGCTTTAAATCTGTTCATGAAATCAGTGCAAATGCATATGGACAGACAGTAATTTTTACTACACAGGACAGTAGCACTGTCAAGGATGATTGGTATTAGCTTGTGAATTTTGATTATATTGTTGGCAAACTGTATTTTTTTTTAATCTGCAGTCTTACTTGAATGGATATATGCTTACAAATTCTTTAACTTAAATATGAAATAATTGTCTATTTCAGTGTAGAGAGAGCAGTGTGTAGTGTGCTAGTAAAACCTTTTTATGTAACGTTCTCAAAACTATATTTGAAAAAGCTCAGAGTATATCTGAAAGTCATATCAGTTACTAGTGCTCTCACATGAGCAGGAAAACAACATCTAGGCAGGTTAGGGAATGAGTCACTTGAGAAGTAAAAAGATTGAGTTGTGTTGCTTAATGACTTAAAAGGGGGCTGACAGAAGACAATAAATTGGTTGTTGTGGGAAGTCTGTTACTAAGGTCAAACTCAAATGATGGAGATTAGTTGTGGATAGTTAGCCGAAATCCAACGAAACAGGGAAAGGAACTGTTGAAACCCACTTCCGTTTCAAAGGCTGCATGTTCGTGTTATGAAATGCCTTCTGTACCTGTTCTTTTCCATGTGCTGCCTTCCCTGATTACCCACGTGTTATGGAGGGAAATTGAATGAGAAGTTTAGTTGGAGGTGGGAGACATAATCACTGCATGTTCACACAGGACGATGTTCTGACTGTAATCCGCCGAGTGGATGAAAACTGGGCAGAAGGAATGTTGGCTGACAAGATAGGAATATTTCCAATCTCATATGTTGAGGTGAGTAAAGCTGGGCCCTGAGTAAGGTTGTGTGCACCATGTATTTCATTTTGTAGAAGCGAATTGCTGCAATTTATTTATAGCATTTCTAAAACAATGAGTACCGATTATCCTTATAAAACAACCAGAGATAAGTAATCTAAGACCTTAAATAATCTATGTGCTTAATTTGGGAATGTTCATGACCTCAACAGTTCAACTTTTGATTTTTACTTACCCATTTGATACCTGTTTCCATTGTATGGAATCAGAATGGAAGTACTTGGAGGCAGTCACTGTGTTTTCTTGTTAATACTTTGAGTCATCCGATCAGTCGCAAGCCACACTTACACACAAAATGGAAGCAGCCAGTAAGTCAGAGAAATAGTAAGCTTTGCACTGTCCCTGATACCTCGCCTCTCAAAAACCAAAAAGCGCAGCTACAAAGTAAGAGAGTATTGGCTATTGCTAAGCAAGTAAAGCAATGAATTTTACGTCCAATAGATGCTTAGGTAAAATCCTCTCTTTCTGCATTTCTGATACACGGTAACGACAGTTTACAGAGAGAAGCAGTCCTTGAGAAATAGTTTTCCCAAGGATTTAGTGTTTCATAGATGAAAACAGCTACTTTGTTTTCTATATAGAAATAAATAGGTGATTAAGAACAGTTTCTGCAACTGCAATAATATTGTCATTTGCATTACAGAAGGGTATAGAGGCTTGGAATAGGGTTTGCCTTTCCCCGAAAGGTACGCTATTGATACATGGTAAGATACAATTCTTGCACTGAAGAGATTTTGTTTAAATAAATGAGGCAGAGGGATGAAAGAAATAATTCCATGTTACAAGAAGGATGAGAAATATGTACCTGAGGTCACAGAAGAAAGGTGTAACCATACTAAGAGTTGAGCTAGGTCCTATGAATTCAATTTCTAAATATTCTGATGAGATAGGAATTTAACTAAAAAAAAAATACAAACCAACACAGAAAGCTCATTTGAAAAAGGAAAAAGTCTGTATTCATTTTTTTAGGTTGTTTTAAAGATCAGCAGATGTATATATTTGGAGAGATGAAATTGCACATGGTTGGCCGGGGTGGGGGAAATGTTTCAACCTGCTAAGGGATATTCTGGCTTCAGTTTAAGAACTCTTTAAAAGCCAATTTGAGAAGTTCTCACCCCTGGCTATTCATTCCCAACTCCTTGCAATTAACTGCCCCTTCAGTTCAACCAATACAACGATTTGTGGTGCTTTTTAAAACTAGTTCACCCAACTTATCCAGGTTAGAAAAAGCTTCTTCCTTGTGCTGCCACTTGGGCAAGCTATTTAACTAACAACTCAGTTTCTTCTTCTATAGAAGTTTGGAAAATGGAGATTTCCTTTTGTAAACAATTCAAGTAAAAATGATACTCAGTCACAAAATATATTTCACTATTGAAGTTTTCAAATTCCATCAACTAAGAAAATGTACCTTTTAAGATTGTGCATAGCTTCCTGAATGGCTTCTCACATTAAAATGATTCGGGAAACTGAGAATGATAAATATGCCCAGGGAGATACTTTAGATCACATAGGTGATATTGTTATAGCATATACTGAACTGAAACATTGTGAGAAGTCAAACATGCAGAAAACTATCAGTTTTAACTTTGAAATTTTTATTTTCTGAGATTATGTAACAATTTTTATCTCCTTGAAAAGATGCAGCTGATACAAACAAAAGCATATTAAACCATTCTTAACTTGTATGTTGCTATTCTTGAAGATGCTGAAGACTAAAATGAATGCATGTTTTTGAGGTAATTTTGATATGGTATTACTAATCGTATTTCCAGGTCCTGTAATCATTGCCTTCTTTTGTCATAACGATGGAAGTATCCTTGCCTTATATGTATGTCAGTCTATATTCTTTTTTATTTTAATGTTCATTAGTAGCTGTATTTACTGGAAATGTTCTAAAGTCATTAACTTCAAAATGAGTGTAGTCTGTTATGCTTATTCTGTAGTATATATGTGTCTGATACTTCTGGTGTTTCTTGTACTATCAGGTGGCAGAATAAAATTGTAAATATGTTGAAGTCCATGAAGAACTTTATTTGATTATATTTGAGGAAAACGTTTTACCTGGAAAAACACTTTATGATTCAATATTTGCCAGTCTGCTATACTCCTTTATATCACTTGCATTTATTAAATATGTGGTAATAAAAAACTGGGACTGAAAACATATTGAGAGGTTTTTTAATAGTGATTATGTTAATGAAAATATGATTTGCTAACTGACTTATAAAACAATACACTTCTATCTGTAGTGACATGGCACTGTGAAATTATTGCGTCTCTCTGAAAATGAGAAATAATACAAAAAATTGCAAAAAAAAATAGTTCTATTCCCTAAGAAGGGAAAACACTGAAACCAGAAAAATGGTATTTTTAGAGTGTAAGCTTTTTGATATATCTAAATAATTATTACAGACTCCGACTCAACGTGCTTGTATTAAAAGCAGGCAAGCCAGGCTCTTGCACGAGTACGCATGGTGAGTCTAGAAGCAATATATTTAAGTTCATAACACTTATGTTTTCCTCTATTACAAAACATGAAGCTTAATCAGAACTAAACAGATGGAATCAGAGTTTTTGTAAATAGAATACAGTTGTGTGCAATATGCATTTCCTAGAAAGACCTCAAATTTGACTTTTTTTAATTGCTTCTTTATAAACACACATCTGCTCTCCAAATCCAAAAAGTATTTAAGTTACTACAAGTCATCTAATACTCTTACAGAACAACCAGAAAAATAGAAAAAACAAAACAAAAAAAAATTGGGGAAAGGAAATCACTTTTCAGTCAAGAGGAAGATAGAAAACAATGACAACTCTTGTTTTTCCCAGTTCACATGAACAACAGGCAAATATCTTTGTATTAGTCTATTTCCTCTAGTTTTATTTATAAACAATATTTTAGAAAGGCAGAAAACAAATACTCTACTAGCAATCTATTTACAGTGTTCATTAGAGTAGAATTTTAAGTTCATTGTTGTTAATACTATCATGTCCATCAGTTAATCTGACATTTTAGTGCATGAGAACTCAAGATCTTATACATCGGATGTGTCAAGTCCTTTTGTTTGGTACAGAAGACTAAGAGAGTGTTTCAAAATGTGTTTATCTTTAATTGTGTCTGTATATTTTAGCAAGGTTGGATTCCCAGCACAGTTTGTTTGTTATTGTTGCTTTTTTAACATTGTACTTACTACACTAAGCTTTCTGTCTGTTACTGTTAATGTGACCTAATTCAGTGCTTAGAAAAGTTGGTCTTTTGTAGTAATAATACTAAACTCAGTAGAATAGCATCAAGACTTTTATGGAAACTTTTTGGAAATTAATATTAACAGCAGCTTTGCTCATGATTGTGATCTGTTCAAGTGGTGTTTTGTTGGAATAAAATACTGCTTTGAAACTTTCCATGAGCTTAGTAGGTGTCTTAGGACATTTCCAGGGAAAAGAGGTAAAATAAATTGAAGAAGTAATATGCTGAAGATAGAAATAGTTCTTCTACAATAAGTAATTTCCTTCTTTCATTCTGATCTTTCTTCTGCAGAAAAGATTTTTCCCTTCTCTCTGGCTATAATTATCAGTATTATTAACAGTATTCATATTTAGTGGTATATATTGATACTAACACTAGTTAATTTGTTCAGAAGACTGATGCTGGTATTACTTCAGCTCATGAAAGAATGAAACTTTTCACTTATTTACAGTAGCGCTAAAATATGAATAAAATTTTCTGGAAATAATGATTTTGTGAAGAATGCAAATCATTTTTCTTTTTCTCTTATCTAAAGCTAAACAACTGTAAAAAGAAAATGTAGGATTCCATGTTTCTTTACTGTAGAGGAAAAAATTTACTTGCACTTAATGCAACATTGTTATAACAAACTAACAAATAGCAAAAGTTCATTATGAACAAATATTCATTAGATAGGCTTAAAGAAGAAAGATCCATTTTAGGGTCTTATACTTAAAGGTGTACAACCGCCGCATAAGAAAATTCAGCAACTACAGGTTGTTAGAAGATGAGAATTTATTTCCACAGAATTGTTAATATATGTTTCTTCTCTCATATTACTTTCCCGTACTTGTATAGCTGCTTGCTGTCGTGCAGTAAACATGTTGATTTAGATGGATCTTTAGTCTGTGCTACTATATTCTTAAGTCTGTATTTTGGAGACCTCTTTTTCACTACTGCTAGTGTTAGATAGGTGCAAAAATAGGTAAGGATACTAGGAGGAATGTTTTCAAGACCCCACATGCAAAGGTTGGGGTTTATGTTATGTTGCATTTAAAAACAAAGCCAAAAAGGCTTAAAATAAAATGAACATTCAAGGAGTTTTGTAATGCAGGCTTTTATATTGTAAGATCAGATGGGACTGCTGTGATTTACTCTGGCTTCTGGATGACCCAGGCTGAAGATACTGCTGAATTAATCCATGTTTGAACTAGAGCATAATGCCCTTTCTTGATTTAAATTTTTACCTCCGATGAGTAGTCCACCTACACCACCACTAAGTACGCTGAGGTTGTAGTGAAAGACCTGTCACTCTGATGGCTAATTTGTAGAGTGGATCAACATGTCACGATTTTTCATTGCAAGATTTTTAATTTAATCTTTATTATGAATAAAAGGAAAAGGAAAGCAGTGTTCTGTTATATTCAGGTGATTTTTGTGAGTAATACAAAAATACTAATTTTAATTTGTTGTTGTTGTTTTTTTTTTCCAGTTCAACACAGCAGCCAAGCAGCTGATAGAGTTGGATAAGCCCTCAGGCTCTGCTGTAGACTCTGGAGAAGGAACCTCTGGGGCAGCCCACAACAGTTCAGCCCAAAAGCACACTGATACTAAGAAAAACACCAAAAAGCGGCACTCTTTTACCTCCCTCACTATGTCCAACAAGTCTTCGCAGTCTTCTCAGAATCGCCATTCGATGGAAATTAGTCCTCCTGTCCTCATTAGCTCCAGTAACCCAACTGCAGCAGCCCGCATAAGTGAGCTGACAGGACTTTCCTGTAGTGCCCCTTCTCAGGTAATTTACCTGAAATTAAGTATAAATTATATAATTTTAAATAACTATGGAGGTTTCTCATTTCATCAGATATTTGCTCCAAATTATTAATTTTATCTAATTAATATTAACTTATGCTTTCAGATAGGCTAGGTTCCAAGGTAAGAGAATTTTAAGTAAAATTTTTTACAAAGCTCCTTATGAAATGATTGCAGATATTTTTGGCCTTGTAAATTTATTTTTTTTATAGTTATTAATTTCTTAAATGCCACAAAGATTGTTGCTAAACCATGGAAACCAGAAACTAGAGTAATTTAATTTCTTGATTGTCTTCTAAATTGAATATAATATTGAATATAAACAAACTACATGCAAATAAAAGGTAAATTGAACATGAAAATTATATGAATTTCCGATATGTTTTATTTACACATCTTTAGGATCTGACCCCCATTTATGGGGGGGATGGAACTTGACATTGGTAAAAGTGTGTTTCATGTTTCTGGTTTAATATTTGTCTTCAAAGTTTCTAAAATATCAGAAAAGCGAGCATATGAATCAGTACTTGTTGGCATGAATATCTAACAGAAGACAACTCCTATTCTAAAGTTATGATTAGCAGAGTGCTGGTGATTTTGACCAGGAACTGTACAGCTGTGTCATGAATAGCTTTTCTTACAAAGCTGCTCAAATTGATACCTTTTTTTTTCTTTTTCTTTCTTTTTTTTTTTTTTTTGGACAGGTTCATATTGGTACCACAGGGCTAATTGTGACTCCACCTCCTAGCAGCCCAGTTACAACAGGGCCTTCATTTACCTTCCCATCTGAAGTTACCTACCAAGCAGCTCTTGGTGTAAGTAGCATTCAAGAAAACTCAGCCTCCACATTTATTTTATTTCTCCACAGTCACTTTCCTTTCTGGAGTTCTGATACACTTATTTGAAATGCTGGGTTTATTATGATTATATATGTGATACAACAGCATGCCTTGAACTATATCAAAAGCGTTATTGCCACACATAATAGCTTCTGTCCTGTGATGTGTATCCATCTCCCCAGCTATCCTATGTGGTTTCTGTGTAGCAAACATAAGAAGCATGCTTTCTTCAAGAACAGTGGTTCTTTACAGCGTGAGTCAGAGATTAAGCTGGGAAGGGGTGGGGGAAACAAGGACGCTCTTGCAAAAAATACCTTGAAACTTCAGCTGCCAGATATTTTTTGTCTTACTAAACTCAATATTAGCAGGGTGCTCTGAAGTAAGCTTCAAAACTCTGTATTTTACTTCTGATTAAACACACAGATTTTGGTTGTGTACACCCTCGTGGCAGATACAAAAAATAGGTGGCATGTCTAGGTTAAGATCTTGGAGATGGAAATGAAAACACTGCTGCAAATGGCCGTCTTTTGAAGGAAGGAGCATATTGCAGTGTTACCTTCCTTGGACAAAGAAACTGACCTTGTCTTCAAGAAATACCAGATTTCATTCCAAAAGCAACTAAAATTCTTTATTTTGCTATGATTGTGGTGGACCAGCTCTGGAATGTCCTGTATCCTACTGCAATTATCAGAGACTGGTTTTAGCTGCAGTAAAGAGTGTAGACACCAGTATTCATAGACCTCAAGGGAACTTTATGAACCTTTAGTTTGGTCATAACATTTCTCTGAATTTAATTCTTATTTCAAGTCCAAAAACTGTATTTCTGATCAGAGCCTATCTTTGTCTTTTGGGGGAGGCAGCTTTGAATTTGAAGGAAAAAAAAAAAGTCTTACTCTTTTTGAGATGTCTAATTATCCTTACCATTTTTTAACACAGCTAAAACATGGTGAATAGCCTTGCTGCTGAACTTGTCTGGTTTTGTTTTCAGCTTTCAGCCCTTGGATCATTTTATGTCATCGTCTACAACACTGAAGAGCCTTCTATTATCAACTTTTTGTTCTTTAAGCAAAAATTTAGTTGTGACTTGGTCACAACTGACACCTTTCATTTTTGTTTTGAGCCTATTTTTTTGGACTCTTAAGATACTGTTTTCAATCCTTTGCATTACTCTGTTGTTTTCTGAATCATCTTCATTATTATTTTCTCTCTTGACAAGCATTCCAGAACTGATTACAGTACTTCACAGTCATTTTCAGTAAAAATATTGCTAGTATGACCCTTCAACCTTTATCCTCTTAGGCTGATGTTTGTATCTTGAGAATTTGCTCGCATTTATTCGTTTGGCCTGAGTGAAGCATTGCAAGTTTATGTTCAGCTAAATATCCACCACGATCCCACGATATGTCATGATGATCACGTTGTCGTTAGTGACTCATCCAAATAGATGTGTTGCATGTTTTTTGTTCCTCAGATAAATGACCTTGTTATTGACAATTATACACACAGTATGCTTGTGCCCTGCTTTACTGAGTAGCCCAGGTTGCTCTGTGGCAATGCTTTTTGTCCTTTTATTGTTTATCACTCCTTCAACCTGTGGACCATCTGTGCAATCCTGCTGTTAAAGAATGCTAATCTGGAACCAGCTAGTAATCTCCTTATACATATAGATTGCTATTTGCTTGCATATGAGGTGTATGCCTAATACTAGAATCAGCTAGCTGCTTACATACAAACCTGCATAATCTTTTAGATTTCTTTCATCCTGTTCTTCAAGAAAAATTCCTGCACACACTGAAAAGTAAATCTTTGTGTCAATATGGTTTTTGCTGTCAAGGAAAATATGAGTCTAGTTAATGTATATGCTGCAAATATCCAGCAAGAAATTTGATTTGTGGCTGAGCATATTCAGTCTTGGAGAGGATGGGGTAGGCATGTTTCAAAGTATGATTTCAAAAGTTCTATCAGAGGTTGCTTCCCTCTTCCCCTCAGCCACCCCATGACTAAAATTTTTCTTTGTTATTAAAAATCAGCCATTCTTTCTTTGATTCCCAACATGGGAAAATACTTTATTTTGGCATTGGTGCAAAGTTACTAAGCAACCTTGGGTGCTTTAGCTGCATAAGTTTGTTCAAAAAAGATCTCACCATCAGTACCCATAGGAATTAAATTACAGTGCTAAATGCAACATGGAGTGAAACTCCTGGCTCATGATTGTCCTGTATCCTGTAGTGATACTTTCCCTCTGTGATAACCAGGTTCCTGGTTAAGTTTCCAGTTAGGCATATAATTCCCACTGAGAATCTGAATTATTCTCTGCCGCCCTCTTTGAGCTGCTGTATTTTAAAAGTCAATAACGTTCTGTACATAATGTTCAGTTTCTTCTTGACTTGTAGTCAGCATGGCTAAAATACAAGCTGGCAGCACAGCCTATAGTCAGGTAGTTCCTGTGTTCTTTTACTATAGATGATATTAGATGATGCAATTTGTTGTTACAGACTGTGAAGTGTGCTTTTATTTCCACTTTTCCCCTTGGTTCGTAAATTCCTGTTTTAATTTTGGGAGTCTGCGGAACAGTTCTGATAGGTCAAGATAGCAAAGGGTATTCATGTTTTTCTGGATTTGCCGCTCTGGAAAGATCCTCCCTGACATTCTGAACAATAATTTTAAGCTACAGAACATTTGTGACTGTACAATGTAATAGCTCAGTTGGCTTGAGTCCTTTTGTTTCTGTATTTTTTTGCATTTGTAAGTATAAACTATTGCATTTCTCTAAGCTTCTCCCTTTAGCATTTCTCTTCATTTCTGAATACTGTGCAAATGGCAAGGGAGCTAGAATGGAACAGGGAGAGTTTCTTCTAACCATGAAGATGTTTTAATTGGATCTTCTTCCTATTGCTTATTTTAGGTGTTTATAACCCTATTTGACTGATTTTTATGAGGGCAAACCATTTGATACAACTTCTTTTACTTCGCACCAAACCTCAACTAAGAGAAAAAGCAAGAATTAGAGCATGAGCATGATTCCTAACTGATGAAGAACAGAAGGATATTTTCCTCTACAGTAATCCTGAATTTATGCATCTTTGCTATTTTCCCAGATCTATAAATGAAGAAAAGGTGCTGTGTTGTGTTACCCTCTGTAAGAAATAAGGCTTTTTTCATTTTTAAGAGGAGATACTTTGACCTTTCTTGTTTGGAAAGTAAGTCCCTCTAAGACAGTGGAGATGAATTCCTAGCTCTAAGGAGCCTGTGAGTCTGTTATCTGTGTACACGTATGGGACCATATTTCAGTTGAGTTACTTTTGTTATTTTTAGGAAACAGTACAGTTGTTCAAGAGATGACAATTTTATTCAATTTATTTTGTCCATAATAGTATTTTGTAGATGCTGTTTCATACCAAAAGTTGTATGAGGTAAGGAATTTGCAACTTCAGGACTGAGTTGAGACAATTAGAAATGAGAACGCTTTGTCAGATGATCATCATGTACCTTACCTATTGCTTGTCTTAGAGGCAAAATTTAGCTTGCATTCAGGAATCTTACGATAATTTATTTAAAAGTTTTGTTTTATAACAGCAAACTAGATCTTTAGCAGCAGCATTAATGAGTCTGACTTCTTTTGGGTTTTGAGGTTTGCTTCTTTGAGATGGAAGTAGCTATATACTGAGACAAAGTTGGCTGTGATAATGTCACTTGTGAGGTTCTCTGGAACTTCACACTTCACTTTTGTCCTTGGGGGCATTAATTGGTCTTCTTTTCTTGGCCACTGGCATTTCTGAACTTGCAGGTGCTTAGTACATTTGAAGTTCTTAAAATGTAAGTAGCAGATAGCAAGTAGAACAGTTATTGGGGGAAAGTATGCACACACAATTATGTCAGCCTCATTTACTTGAGAGGAAATTCTTGGGTGTAGTTTATAAGGCAGTTATCTAATGGAGGAGGTCTAGTTGCCATAGATTCTGCTGAAAAGAATCTTAAAGGAAATATATATTTTGAACTGTGCTAAGAAAAAGAAAGAGAGAAGAAATATACCACAACACAGTTAGATTTCCGTTCAGAAGTTGTAGAGGAAGAAAAATAGGTAAGTTATCTGTTGTTACATTCTTACTTAAATTCTGCCTTTATGTTCTCTTATGAAGTTAAAAATATTTTGGACAATGATTGACTGAGAGTGTCCATGTTGCTACATTTTAAGATTGAATTTGTTGACTTTGAAATGGTATCATAATATGCGTGCCTTTTCGCGGAAATAGGTGCTCTGTATTTGGACAGTTTCCATTCACTGACATGTTGAAGGCTTCCAAAACTAAAAATACCTGTTTGTTCTGGTCTTGTTTTCCCTCTGACATAGAAGAAAAAATATCGTCCTTGTATGTTTAAGTATATAAGGAAGTCTGAAGTATTAGTAATGAGGCATAAATGATGACATTTAGGTCTCTTTCATGTGGTTCCAGCTGATTCAATAGCGTGAGTGAGTCAGGAGGAAGATTAAATGAGAACTAACTGAATTGTAACCAACAAAAATTTAAGGTAATTTTGGTGGGTAAGAGGAAGCAGTTGAAAGAAGTGACGAGTTTTTGTATCAGAGGCCTCCTCTTCGTAACATACGTTTATAGTTTAAGAATTTTGTTGAACACGAGTCTTAATTTGTTAGCCCTTGGGGGATGGTGCAAGCCATATGTTTTCCCTAGGTGTTGTGGGAGGAAAGACAGTTAATTAATGTTGTGGGTTACCCCCCCAGCACACTGCTGTGCCTTTTGTTATTCTTGGGGTAAGCTGATTATTGATCTTCAGTTGACTAATATGGGAACGCAGCCTGCATTTAACTTGAAAAATATATATGAGTTTAGAGAGTATGGGTACAGCTGCTAGTTGAAGGTTTTTACATATATAGATGAAACGTTACACAGTTTGACTACTTAACTTATTTTTTTAATTGAAAAACTATCACTTATTTCAGAAACTTGCTTAATATATGCTGTTTTATATGCTTGAGAGTACATTTTCTGGCTAAAGCATAGTTGCGAGAAATTTGCATTTTGCCCCCTCAATTGCATTAAATAAAAATACTCTTAAAATTATTTTAATAAACATATTTTATTGAGTATGTGGGGCTTGCATTTTTTCAAATACATATAAGTTGAAATTCAGGATAAATCAAAACTGGCTTGTGCGGTAGAGGTAGATTTGTTTCTTAGTATCTACGAAAATGGCTACATGCCAGGGTTCCTGAAAACTTGGCTAAAGCTTTTTGGAACTATTTTATTAAGTTGTAGCAGTGCAAGCTGAGGAGCACTTGTCCCCTAAAGCCTATCAGGTAGTTTGTTCAGATTTCTGAGCACTTGCCAAATCTTTAGAAGTTTAATTGGGCTGCTGCACACTGCAGGTTTCATTACCATAGTAATAGACACTGGGAGGGGAGCAGAACCTGAATAGAGCAGGTGCCTTATGGCAGCTAAGACTTCTAGTTATACTACGTGTTCGCATGAATAAAATACAACGTCCACTCTTCGGCAGTGCTGAAAGTGTGAAATGGTGACACCTTGATAACCGTGCATGAATAGGTTTAATTTTGAAGATTTCCACCTAATTGTCTCCCAATGAGAATTTACAAGTTCCACCATGTATGAAGTATCTAGATACCTACAAAAAGGGTTTGAATTTATATTCTAAAGACCAGTTGCCAAAAAGTTAGATGTTTGCATTCAGCTTGTATTCATCTAAGCTAATTGGGAGAGGAGAGTAATTTCTTCTATAAAGCTATTGAAACAGAAATCTTACTATTTCACTATAGAATATCAAGATATTTTTTAAATGTTGTTTGATGTATGGGGGTTTAGAATCTAAAACAAATGTAATGCAGTTCTTATAAGCAACCAAGTTATTAGTATCAAAAGGACACAGTTACACTTCTTCAGCAGGTCATGTCTGCTTGTGTTTGATACGGTTGGCCTCTTTGGTGAGGAAGTCTTACATATGAGCAGAATATTTTTTAATAAAATATTCATATTTCACAATTTACCTTGCTACTGATGTCATAAGCGTAAGAATTTGGACTGTCTCTAATAGTAATATAGTTTCAGTCAGCTTTCTCTAGATTTCAAGGCTTTAATCATGCAGCTCTTTAATCTGTCTTGACAGTATAAGATTAGTTCAGAGCTGTGTCTTTGTTAGCACTGTCACCAAAGGCAGTGATGTAGTAATCCTACAGTGTAGGACTAGAATGTATTTTGTTTATAAATTTTTGTTTAGAAAAGCAAGGAAAGAAGTGCATAACTGTGCTGTTTTGGGTGAGGGGAATATAATTGAAAATCATTGTAATTCCAAAGTCATAATGTGGTGCTGGTGCTCTACATTTGTATGCAGCTGTATTGGAAGAGCCGGGCAGTACTTAAGTACATTTTGTCAATTTGTATTTTTGTTATGGAGTTTTTAAATCTTAAGTGAACAGTGGCATTGTTCAGATTTTTTTCTTTCAGAATTAAAGGATTGCTTTACATCAAAGGCCATATATGAAACAAATTAATTCTGCTTTACATTCTGAAATGTTTTGAGTTATTTTTTGTAAGTACTCACTTTTTGTGTGTTATAACTCAAAGAATTATTTTTGGAAAGGGGGAAGAGAAAGCTCTCCTTTTATGAGAAACTTTTCCCAGGAGTGTCAGTACACAAGGTCCTAAAGAATTGTCTGTGCCTTTATAAAGCAGAAGGTAACAATTGCTCCATTGATTTTCAAAAAGCATAGTAGAATCCTGTAGGCAGAACCCCCATTAGGATCTGCCTGTAAAGGAACTGTGCCTTTTTACTAGAGTGTTTGTTAAAGATTACCCGTCTTGATAATACTGAATTTCAAAAGCTAATGCTTTAAACTAGAAGAATAGGCAAAAGTGGTAACAATAGCACAGTGACTGTGGTCTCATATTGTGCTTATTGTTGTAACCTATACATCAAAGGGAATTTTCCTCCAGAAAGGGTGGTTTTGGGTGCGCTGCTGCTGAATTGTACATTATGTTTCAGCTTCAGCTTACAAAAACAATCGTGTTTTGAAGTACACTCAGTAGTAGGATGTAAAATCTACCTCCTGGAAGGCTTATGAATTTTTGTCAAGTCCTCTCCTAAAAATGTTATAATTAGAAACAATGCATTCCATTTCTCCTGTGCTGAGAAATTGCTCGTCATTTGCTTAATTAGCTCCCAAGACTTCAAGATTTTAAACTGGAAAAAAGAGAAATACAGAAAAGCCTAACTCTCTAGTTATATCTTACGAATAGGTAATGGAACTCTGAATTCAGCTATGCTTCTCATTTTCTTAGCGTATTGCCTTTTTTTTTTTTTTTTTTGCAGTTGATTCGATTCATCAAACAATATTGATCATCTATTGCTATTTTTTTTTCCTTATTATATCAGAATACGAATCCCCCTCTTCCACCGCCACCACCTCTCTTGTCTGCCGCAATCATTGCATCAGCGTCTTCGGGACCTCCATCTGCAGGTGTAATACAAAGGCCTACATCAGGATCAGCTGACCAAATGGCACATTTACGACCCCAGAGTCGACCAAGTGTGTAAGTAAAATTGAAACTTGTTGCCAGTTAAAGAAGTGGAATGAGTTCAATAACTGTGTGTGTACTTATTTCTTGCCAGCTGGCTTATGTTCTGCTAGAATTCCAGAAAGCCATGCACATAATGAGGAACAAAAGCAACAAAACACACATAAAGGTGATATCCCCAAACAGCCTTCTTGCTGAGGGCTATTTATGGCGTAGGTAAATATAATCAGATGTTGCTGTATATTGAAAGGACTTATTTCAAACATGCAAAGTATTTATCATGCAGAAGATGAATGAATCCTTGAGTTAGGAATGAAGACAATGTACTTGCAAGCAGCAAGCCCTGGAGTGAATTTATCCAATGTTTTCTGTTATGAATGGAATGAAAAGGCTATTCTCATGTGGAATAGCTTATGCCAAAACACAGCAAATGCTGTATATCATTTAGACTGTTATATTAGCATGTCATTGTCAGGCTGCTTATGCAAGTTGCGAGTGAAATTTGATTGAGGATTCTACAGTTTCGTTAATTAGTGGGTGGCAATTTGGAAATGAAGGCAGAAAACTGCTAGTTAGTGTTATGTCTTCACACTTGTAATACAAGCAAATGTGCTTCATCCTTCTGGGTGAAAATATTTTGTATATTAACATGTGCTGCTGACAGCGTCTTTCTTCTTGGAAACTTCTTTGTGTAAAATTTGCAGAAGAAGAAAGATAAAAGAAAAAATAAAATTCAGGAATAGTTGAACCATCTAATAAGACATCTGAATAATGCAAGGACCACTTTTGTTCTGTGTCTTTATTTTATCTTCCCACCAGGTTTCCTCCCACTCCAAAAGAATGCTTTTCTTATGTAGCAGGTGCATCTGGGTTTGGGATATTTCTTTGGCATCAAGCATTTTAACAGTTTCTTATAGACTGCTGTGCTTAATACAGTTAATCAGGTTCCCATCTCATGTATTCCTGTTCTCTGTCTTCAAAGTGTTGCTCTATATGAGGATACTAAGGAAATTTAGACTGATTTAACTAAAAGGGAAGTTAATGAACACCAATTAAAGTACATTAGCTGCTTTCACAGACAGCTTTACTGTGCCGTTTTATAGATCGTCCCTAAATCTTGTGCCAGTGAAGCCTCTTCTCCAGTGTGTCATATGTTTCCTACTGAATTACCTTGAAATCACCCAAAGTTCTTAGGTGGACAGCAAAGAACAAAGATCATTAGATCTTCAAAAAAGAGAAGCGTACAGTTAATACTGCCTTTACTGTGCAAAACAGACAATTTGGCTTGGAAAACACTTTGTAAAGCCTTCTTTTTATTCTTGGGGTAACAAGGGGAATGGAAAGACAAGCAGTGCAAGTAATTGTGGATTGTTTTTCAAAAAAGGGGGCTAGTTTACTCAGCAGCCACCCTAATTGGCTGCCTCTGGTGAAAAGTATATTATCTTTGAGAAAATGTGATTTATTAAGAGTATGTAACTGCCAATAGGTCTGAATCAGTACAAGTATAAACTTAAAGGTTTAAATAGTTTTATGTTTAACTTGTGGCAGAAAACAGAACACTGTAGTGGTAAAACAGCGTCTCTTTTTAATGCGATAATAGGAAATTTTGCAGTTACAAAACTTCCAGCATGCAATGGCAGGAGCATCACTTCTGTAAATATATATATTTTTAAGACATTAAAAAATGTTAAAATATCTTTTTTTTAAAAAGTGAAAGTTTATCAACCCTTCCTATTGTTTCTGACACACCATATCGTGCTTTTCCGTATTGTTGCTTAGGAGAGAAAAAGGAAATAGGCTTTAAAACTTGAACAACTGCTAGCTACGTCACCCATTAACTTCAAGTTCCAGTAACATATCTTTTTCTAGCACTACAGAGAAATTGCAGTTGCAGGGAATCTGCAGGAATCAGGGAGATGCAAGGAATCAGGGACCACAGGGAGATTCCAATGTTTGCAGTGTGAAAACTATTACTAATCGTGATCTTTCAGTCACAACTATCAGTACTCCCTGAAAAAGAAGTTGACGTGTCCCGAGGTGGAAGAGATACTACAAAGAAGCATACTGAGAGAAAAGTGGGAAATGATGGGATAACTAGTCAATAAACACTTATTCAATTCATTAACTTAGTTAAGAAAATGAATGATCTTATTAGAAGTATTGAATGTTAAAGCACAGTTGGGAATATATTCTTAACAATTGTTGTTTCCCTTGACATTACCATAACTTCTGTTTTAATATTATAACGGTATGATTGATCAGCAAACATGCAACCCTTTCTGCCGTGCCTTGTCATCTCTTACTCTAGGCTCTCTCTCTCAACTAGAAAACACCAGTGATGGTTTTTAATTGTTTTGGGTTTAACAATTACATATATTGAAAATCATCTACTTTCTTCTCTTTTAGATACATTGCTATATATCCATACACTCCTCGAAAAGATGATGAACTGGAACTGCGGAAGGGAGAAATGTTCTTAGTGTTTGAACGCTGCCAAGATGGCTGGTTCAAAGGAACTTCCATGCATACAAGCAAGATTGGTGTTTTTCCTGGCAATTATGTGGCTCCAGTTACAAGGTATATTTTTATACAGGCGTCTAAATAGTCTACCTAATTTCAAGTCCAAAGCTATTCTGGTTTATACTTAATCCTAAAACGAGATAATAGAAGAGCTATAGGTTTTAGTAACTAGCTCATTTTTCAATTGTGTTTCAGTTTTTTATTTTTAATTTTGGCAGGACAGTGACAAGTGCATCCCAAACGAAAGTTCCCATGTCTACTGCTGGCCAAACAGGACGAGTGGTAACTATGGTCAGCCCTTCCACTGCTAGTGGAACATCTCAGAAGCTCCAGGGGAATGGTGTGGCAGCGAACTCCAGCACAGTACCCACAGCTGTGGTTTCTGCAGCACATATCCAAACCAGTCCACAAACCAAGGTCCTTGTGCACATGACAGGACAAATGACAGTCAACCAAGCTCGCAATGCTGTTAGAACAGGTAATAATTAAATTAAAAATTAAAAAAAAAAAAAAGTTATATGTGGGATAGCCAAACTCTAAAGTCTGTCTGAGCAGACGGCTGGAGTCAGACTATGTGTAAAAAAATATATATATATATTTTTTTTCCTTAAGAAAAAGATTTTTAAGTGTTGTTGTATAGAGCTGAATGCTTTCTGAAAAGCTAGTTTCTCTCTCTGAATTTTGCATCTCTTAATCTCCTTCAAGCACTTGAGCATATGTATATACTGCTGCTGTTGGGAATGTATATGCAAGTACTTTAGTTGGAATTTTTTTGGAATTTTTTTATTCTAGCACTGTCTAGGATGGGGGCATATTGTCTGAGCTACCCGACTCATATGCACTTTGTGTAGTAAAACAAATAAGAACATCTTCATCATAGCTTATTTTTTAACAAGCATTAACTGCATAACAGCTACATATTGCTCTAGTTTGACGTTCAAGTTTAAATTTCCTCCTAACATCTTTGAAGACCTCTTGTGTTTGTTAATTCTTCTTTTTCAGCGCTTTAGCTCAGTTGGTCTTTAGGCATTCCAGTTTGTTCTCTAAACTATTGACTGTAGCTTCTGGCTTTGACTGTAAAACACTGTGACTATACTGCGTTCAAGATGCATACCATCTAAAATTGTGTGTTTCTGATAGGTCTATCTCTGTCTTCACAGTCCGTGAAAGGCCGTATCATAGTGAAACACGACCTCCTGTTATTTAAACTCAGACCCAGAAAGATTGATAGTTGTGTTTTCATGAGTTTTTGTTTACCAAATCCATGTGCTCCTCTGTGGATTTGCCAAGCTAGGATAATACCACACAATTAGAGCCGTATGTGTTCCAGTTGCTCCTTGGGGCTCAAAAGAAAACACCTTAATCTGATGAAAACTATCCCAGTATTCCATCTTTCAGCCTTTTACTTGGGATCTCTTGGCTGAAAGAACTGTGACCAGAAGGGTTTTTTTAATCATTAGGTGCTTATTGGCAGAGCAGAAAAGAAGTCAAAAGATCCAAATGGTATGATTCATTATCCCCTTAAGGATCATTACTGATCTTCATGGTCTCAGTATCCATGAATTAGCCCACACCTCCTTCAAAGTTGTGCATCTCCTTAGAAAACCTCATGTGCATGTTTAGATGTCAGCCTCAGGTTTATTTTTGAAGGCAGAATATCTGCAGATATCTTTAGATCCTTTATTTCCCTGTTTGGCCCCATCTTCCCCCAGTCTGATCTTGGAAAGGGTTATGGCATCTGATCCAGCCCAATAACTTCATTCTTTACTGTGAAATGAAAGCAAAGAAGCCCAGGTGCTATTGGCAGCTGGAAAGAGAAAATAAAGCAAAACACCTGTATTTTCCTGCCTCTCAAGCACAAGTGTTTTCTACTCTAAATCCTTCTCTTGCGCTGCCTAGGAACTTCCAAATGAGAGCACAAAAGAGAAAGCTCCTGTGGGCCCCAGAGGCCTTTCTATCTCTGCACTTCTGTATTTCTACTGCTGTCAAGATGAGTAAGTTCTTACAGTTCTGGTCAGCTGGAAAACATGACAACATACTTCCAGCCAACTTTTCAGGTTCTCTTCACAGAGAACTTTACATTGGATTGCAGTGTAAAGTTGTACTGTTGGGAGATGAATAGAGATCTGCCTCCTCTAAGTGCCCGTTTAACTAGAAGTGAAGCAATAATGGCTACTTTATGTTCCAATGTTACAGAAAACTTTGTAGTCAGCATCAGAAATGTAATCATCTTGAGCTTTCCCAAACACCTTCACTGAGCATTATCCTCTTGATGAAGCTTCAGAGATTAACGCTGCATTTTGCAGGGCTGTTCTTCAGTTTCAGTTAGTTCAGGAGGTTGAGGACCCTTGTTCAAATGATCTTAATGAGTTGTTGCTTGACATCACCTACACTGAGGAGTACGTGTTCTTTATTTGAGAGGAACCAGCAAGAAAATGGGTGCCTTATGTGTTTTGTTACTATCTGAACTGCATGAAGTAGGGTAACTTGATGCATTCTTCCTATGGATAAGGGATAAGAAAACAAAACCAGAAAGCTATTAGGTACCTATACTCTTATTGTTTGCATGTAATTATAGATGTATCCTGAAGAATGGCAAAGCTGCTTGTAAGAAAACTGACCTTGCCTCATGAACAAAAGGCAGCAGCACTAATCCATTTTAACCAAAAATCTTGTTACCATTGGATTTAGGCAAGCCTCCACCCTCCTAACCTTCCTGTCTGAAATGCTCATAGTACTTAAGAGTTAAGAAGGGTCTGTGGCAAGCGGAAAGTGTATGTATCACAAAAATATACATACCATTTAGTTGTGGTGGTTTCTTAGAAAGGAATTCTGTTTCTTATCTTAGATGTTGTGCTTGGATATAATACTAATTGTAGAATTGTTATATCAGATTTGTGAACCATGTCAGTCTTGGCTAATATACTGTTGGCTCAATCTAACCAAATTAGCAGGGGAGTTAGTAAAGAGAGTAAAATAAAGAGAGCAAGTGCCTAGAGGCTTGATTCCAGGATATTGCTTACAACTAGCCTGAGACTCCAATTAGCATCTGAAATATCAAAATGAATTGATATTCGAGAAATATATGCACCAACCTAAAGGGATGACCCTTCCGAGATGTTAAGTTCTAGTGTATTTGGAGGAAAGAGGCTATGCAGTCCTGGGATGCTGCATTCTGCCTCATATTGTTCAGGTAAGATGTCTACACCACACCCAGTGGTGTACAGATAGCCAAACTGTTTAAATGACTTAATGCATGTGTTGTTGACTGTTCAACCATCTGCTTCTTGGAGCAGATAAATTAGTTCATGCAGAGCTACTTTGTAGCTAGGCTGTAGCCCAGGTTAGTTTATTCAGCCCTATGCTATTCTCCAACTTCCAGTGTAGATGTTTCTTTTATTTCACAGGGGTATGAGTAAATCGACTTCCATATTTAAACATCCCAAGAGACAACAGCTTACGTTTTCAAAGAAACCACTCATAGCAGTAATTGCCACTGTACTTATTGTTTGAAAGACCCACTAAATCTGTTGTGGATTTACTGAATAGTTTAGGGAAAACAATCCAATTATATTTTTAGCAGCTTCTATAAGGAGTGTTCCTTCCTACGTTGTTGTTTTATGTGCCCTGACAACTATGCAGCACGTTAAAAAGAATAAGCAAGTTCCAGGCAGGATTTAGCTAGCTCTTATGAACAGTACTAAAACGTAATCTTCACTTTGTATCTCTATTCATGTCTGACGCATTTCACTCAGCAGCTTAGATACCTTCACGATAGTTACAGGGCTGTAGTTATCCTATTGCTTACTGGTGCAAGTGGGGTACCAAGCATATGTTAGCTCTTTATTCTGGTAAGATAAATTTGATGCTTGTAACATGTCGTTATAGTATTATATAGGAGGTGATGATGGTAGGAAGGAAGCTTCTTAGGATTTTTATTGATTAGTTACAATACAGTGACTGTACCTCACTTTTTGTGTGTCTTGTGAGAAGATTAATTCTGTCACATTTTTTCTCTTTCTCTCTAGTTGCTGCGCACAGTCAAGAAAGACCTACAGCAGCAGTGACACCTATACAGGCACAGAGTCCAACGTGCCTTATTCCTGCTGCTGTGATCATCCCCCACCACTCTGTTGCTTCCCAGCAGCTCCAGCCGCAGCTTTCAAACACTGCTGCTTACGTCACGGCTGTGAACGTGAACCGGTCAACCATCCCACTGGCATGTGCAGCAGCTTCTTTGAATTCTCCCAGCGTTACTCCTCCCTCTTTGGAGGGAGATGTTAGTGGGAGAACTGTGAACGCTCACGCTGGAGCTCCTGCATCTCCGGAGAATGCTTTAGTAGCTGCTGGAAACGCTGCTGTCAGTAAACCAGACAAGGATAGCAAGGTGGGCAGAGAATAAAATCACTCCCTTGAATTTTGGATTCTCCTCTTTCCATCATGCAAACCTTTAAGAGGTCTGTTTTTGTTTTCCACCTTCATTTTCTGAGTAACACCACTATAAGGCTTTTAAGGATGAGCCTGAAACTCAGGCATCCACTTTGTGATTGTAGCTATGGGCAAGGCCGTTCTTGGCCATACAAGAATAATTTAGAATGGATTAAAATATAGAGCAGAGCATCCTTGGAGAAGAGTTAAAATAGGGCAGCAGATGCAGGCCATTAGCATTAAAAGCAGAAGGTGAATTGACACAGTTCAGAAGAATCATTAGATTGACAGTTGGAGTTTTAAATATGTTATTTGTCTGGGCTTGCAGTCAGGTTCCTGAATGTTTTAGAAAGCAGCATGGTTATCAGATGTTATCAGTGACTGTCTCTAAACTGATAGAAGAAATTGCAAAAGACCATGAACTTGCCGGAACTTTAAAAGAACAGTCAAATAAAATAAAAGAAGTGTTTAGTGAAAATGGCTATTTGTTTAGCCTGTATAAATAAGTGGAAAAACTTAAGCATGAGAGTAAAACTCTCATTTTACTTTACTACATCATTAGAAAGGTTACTATCCTCATTAAGTTATTGTTTAGAGACAGACAGATATACAGAGAGAAAAACATGTTACGAACCATGTTTTTTGGAAAAGGAAAAAAAGTCAGCTCAAGTATCATGCACACAGTTGCCTTTTCCAAATGTGGATTAGTAGAGCCTCTCGTGAGTCCACTTTGCTTCCTTCTATTTGAACTATTTTCTCCTGAGTCTAAACCCATTCGCGCTGTCCAATAAACCATGTGATTGTGTTATATTATAGGCAAAAAAAATCTTCTGTCTTTCCAACTGTTTTTGTTTTGAGATTGTGGTATTTCTAGCATAATCTTTAATTTTTTACTTTCTTCTTAACAGCTTCCTTTAGACCTCAGATGTTTTAGGCAATTACAATGCTACTCTACCCACATGCACTCTTTGACAAAGTTTATGAAGGTTATAATCATATTCTGTACACTAATCTCGCCCACTTTTTGATTTTTTTTGTTGATTGTTGTCAAAGGAAGTACCCTGAATTTTTGTTTCCAAAATGACTTTAGCTGTAGCCAATTGAAGTCAGAGTAAGATGCCTTTAGGCAGGGCTTTTAGATAATATATTTGGAGCTTAAAGTTAAAGATGCTAACATATTTAGACTATATTAATTTCTGGAGGTTCTTTTTTTCTTTTTCTTGACCATTTCATAGACAGCAGTTCTTTGCTGAAATAGCTTTAAATTAATCGAGACTTGGAAGAGGGATAGAGAACTTTTCATTCACAGTTCACCAATTCCATGGCATCCCAAGCTATAATAAAAATCTCGCATTGCTCATGCTTTTCTGCTTCTGTGGTTAAATAGTTTATTTTTGTCTTCAGGGCTTACAATTTGGCACCTCTCATAAGCACTAAACTCACTCAGTCAAAGAAGATCACTGCCACACCCCTTAAAAAAAGACAAGAAACACAAAAGCTACTTAAATAATTCTCTTCAGGGTAAGTAATAGTCTTCAGGGATTCCTGTCTGGACAAGCAAAAAGAATGTTTACAATCTCCCCTCTAGCAGAGCAGCAAAACACAATACATTCCCCTTGTGGCAAATTTCTGCTAAATTGTGAAGCTTTTCCCTTGCTGAGGGAGGATAAATAGAAGACACTTATCTAGACAGCAGCCTCCAGGGCAGACTTTTCTCCTAGTTTGGTTTGATAGGAGTCTTTATTCTTTCCTAGGAACTTCCATGTTAACTAAATATTTTACCTCCTAGATTCCCTTTGTGGGAATCTAACTCCTTGCTCCTTTTTCTAGACTACCTTTTGGGCCAGTGTCATGAACTAAGGCACTGGTGCCTTTAACTAAGTGAAAGGGCTTAGCTAATTTATGGTCCAAAGAAGTTACTATTTTTCTCTTCATAAATTTAATAGTTATCCTTTGTAGTTATTTGTAGAGTCTCAAGTATCTCCTCCTAATTTACTGAGTTCTCTCTGATCCAAATGCCATCTTTAAGAAAGAAATGCTTAACTCTTCACTAAATATCTTTCTTCTGAAATGAAGAACTGTGTTTGGTTTACAGAAAGAAAAAAAAGGTTTGCTGAAACTGCTTTCTGGAGCATCCACTAAACGCAAGCCCCGATTGTCACCTCCAGCCTCACCAACACTGGAGGTTGAGCAAGCAGCAGCAGAGCTGGCCCTGCAAGGTGCAGTCGGGCCAGAGCTTCCTTCAGCAGGCGGTCACAGCAAAGCTGGATCCTGTCCTGCTGACAACGAGGTCTCTGCGCTGGCACAGGAGACGCTGCATCGGAAAACTAGTTCTCTGGATTCCAATATTCCCATTGCGCCGCCTCCTCGGCAGCCTTGCTCATCCCTGGGTCCAGTCCTGAATGAATCCAGGCCTGTTGTCTGTGAAAGGTAAATTACCCTAGGCAGCTGAATTCGGGCAAACCAAGTGCATGTGATTTCTTCAGCTGTTGCAAGGATACTTTCACTACCTGAAACTAAGTGCATCTCTGATGTGCACAGTATGTATTAGGACTGCTAGAAGTCTTTCAAAACACTGAGACCTTACAGAAAAAATGGAACCTTTATTTTTGACAATGCTTTACATGCATATCAGTCAACTAACATTTGTGTTTGTTTACTTTTCATGTTACTTTGAAGTTTTGGAATTAATAGCATGATCATAGGCCTGATACGAGAACTGAGATACATAAAATAAGCCTCCTGTTTTGCAGATCATTAACTCATTATAATTTTGCATATATGAATAATCATATTAGTTCTTTAAGACTATTAGCACTGCATAACTGCAAAGGTAAGTATATAATGAATAAGATCTTTATCTATGAGTAGGCTTCACATGTGATTTCTTCAGCTGTTGCAAGGATACTTTCACTACCTGAGTGCTGTGCCTGTTACTGTGCTCTGCTTCCTGGGAAGTGAGCCCAAAAAGCACTTTGTTATCTGGATTCTGAAGCTGCCAGACGATTGCTTTAAAGTTCTGTCATTTTTCTCTTGTGCCCCTGCTATTCTCAAATTTTGAGATCCTCAGTAGGTTGCATGGGCTGTGAAGGAAGTGGCAATTTTCTGAATACTGTCTATTATCCCTTGTAGTAGGCAAGCAGTATGAAGAATCTCATAGGATTTCTTTTCCAGTAGCTACAGGAGTGTGTGGCATACAGAAAAAAATAGTACAGCTGCAGTGTAACAGTTCTAGGAATGAACTGATTCATGCTGACTATTTTAGGCTTTGAATTAATATTATTAATTCATGGTATGTGGGCGTACCATTATATTAGAGTCCCACTGACCTTCGGCTACATCCGTGTAGTAAGACCCAGCCAGTGCATAAGTTTCTGCTCTGTCTTTAATTTGATTTGTCATACCTTAATTTTTTTAAAGGTTATTATTGTTTCTGCACAATTTCCTGGCAGGAAATTTTTATTTCTTACTGAATTTCTGAAGTAGTTTTACACTTACGGATAGAAAACAAAAGCTTGAAAGAGTTTTCTTTAAAAATTGTATCATTTACTTTCAAATTATCATAAGTCTGCTTGGCACAATAATATATTTTTAAGATTTTAATGTGAAAATAATATCAAATTCATTCTAGTGTGACCAATGGGTGTGTAAAATCATTTGCTTCCTCGTGGAATGTAGGTTTTTCAAGTATCTTGCATCCATGATGGAGATTCTTTTCTCAGACCTGCTTACTGAAAACAATGCTGAATATTTCTATTGAGCTATTAGTAACACACACTCAAATACCCCTTTTAATCTCTATATCCTTACTATTTAGTTTTATGATAATTGCTGCCAGAGAAGTGCTACCACAAATTCATTGTCCTTGCTAGTCTATTATATTTTTGCCGGTGAATTTAAATAGAATTTCATCTTTACACTGGGTTCTCCTTGTCCTTTTCGGTGCAGGGTTAAGGTTTTTCTTGCTGACTTCTCATGTCACGTTTCCATTTCTTTAGGCCACAGTGCTTAAAATGTGTTGCTTAATAATGCCTATCGCTTACATTGTAGTTGATATCTTAAAATAATTTACAAGCATTAATTTTCGTTAAGTTTGTAAGAAGGAGTGAATAAGAACCGTATTGATGATACCTCAGTGAAAAGTGGGGGATGCAGAGGAGAATATTCTTGTAGATAAGCTCAACAAAAAGGTGAAGAACAGAAATGTCCAGCTGAGATTATTCTGCTCTTTCATATCACAGTTTCAATCACAGGCTACAATCTGTTTGAAAAAGAAAAAGTGCTCTTTCTACGCTGACTCTGGCTTTGGAGCCTAATTATTACTGTGGTCAAGTTTTATTTTCAAAGGTTACTAGAAGATTTAGGAGTCATGTTCTGCTAATGTTCTGTAAGAATTGGGAGCAAAGTGCCTGACTCGACTCTGAGAAGCACTTGAAAATGTCCCCATTTTTGTGATACTGAGTTTTCCACAAAGTGCTGGCTTTCTTTAAAGTGAAACAACAAATTCTTATTCTAATTCCACTGTTTTTCCATTCACTAGCATTGCTAGTTTTCTGTAGAGCACGTATTTTCTATCTGTACTACAGAAAATAGGAGGTAAAATTCGAACCATTTAAGGTAGCACACTACCTCTTTGTGCTATGAGTTTGCAGGTGAATACTTTGATACCCATAGCTATTCCTCTAAAGGAAGGAAGATGGCAATCCCTTCCGCTGGATTGCAGGTGTTCAGTGCAGCAAGCCATTAAGTTAGTTCCCATTCCAATAGTTAGTCTTTTCCAGTGAACTAGTGGTGTTGCTCGCAGTGCTCCACAGTCCCTCATATTTTTATTGTACAGGAGGAACAGAGAAGTTAAACAGAGCTGGGAGCAGAGCTCAGGAATTCCTGTCCCCTCATGAAATGTGTTAGCTTGCTTGAGACTTCATGAAAAACGTTCAGTCATTTCTTCTGATTCCCCAGCTGAGGCACAAGTTGTCTTACGGCGTTGCATTCTCTCTTATTGACACCGTGCTGGCGTGCTGACAAGGCTAAAGGATTGCTGTCTTTTAATGAAAAGACAGCCAACCACAATTCCCTGCAACTCCCAGAGGAGCCATGTTATGCTATGAATACAAAGTAATTTGATCATCTGAGAGATTTATTTTTTTTATGCGACAAGAGTTAGAAGACCGTTTCAAGTAGTCTTTGCCAAATCTTCTAAGTTTTTTTTGCCTTTTTTTTTTTTTTTTTTAAAGAGAAGCACTGGCTAAATAGCTTTAAGTTTTACAGTAAATATACACTGCAACAATAAACTTCCCAGCACCCCACAGTGGTGATAAAGACCTGATGCCGAACCTACATACCCATCACTGCATATCCTAAATTATAATACAAGCAGTCTTTCATCCAGTTACAGTGAAGGACAGCAGTAATCTTGTTCTGTGATTAAAGTGGTTCCACGTCATTTTATCCACCACAAAATGACTGGTGTGACATCAGTGAGCAGGCCGGTGGTTTTAGAGGATAACAGTTTTTTGCCAGGTCTGGCAGCACTGAATGCTATTGAGAATGAGTCTACCCTAGAAGGGGGTTGATTATCTGTAGGAGTCAAGACACCTACTCAGCAGATTGGAGAGCTGCAGAGCAGCAGGATGCAGGTGAGCTGACAAGGAAAGGTAAAAATTCAGAGTTTAAAAGGAAAACCCTAAAATAAAATGTTGAATAATGAGTATGAATTTAACTTATATAATAACTGTAATTCCAGCTATTTATGCCTGTTGTTCTCAGCTAAAATATTCTGCGTGTGCAAATGTGATACTTTCCTCCATTTGGCGATCAAACAAGTGGTCCATAGAACAAGACAGGAGAAGCCCAAATAAAATCATCTAAAAATCAGCTACATATAGCTGGGAAGAAAATCAGTATTTTGTGTCTAGTGAAATAGAAACAATGAAGAAAGGGAGAAAAAAGAAGGATGTATTCTTTTTCATGCTATTGAAAACTACCATAAATGCCAGTATTAAAAATGAAAAGCAGAATGGAGAAATGTGAAGATAGACCAAAAGAAACCATTTTACAAATGCAGAATATGAGAGCTGTGGGGGACAGCACACCCATTAGGAATATGGGGAAAGAACTGAAGGAAGGTACAAGGGATGCTTCTGGGAAGCTTAAGTATTTATATAATATTAATATTTTATCACTAACTGATTACAAAGAGTTAGGATACTTTTAAAATTAATAAAAGATACCTTAAGATAGTCGAAGCAAATGTAAAAAAGAAAATGCATTCTGCATATGTTAAATGCATGTAAGAGATATTTATAGATTAGGTGACCAAGACAGACCTGCAAATCTGACCTTCAGACACTGAAAACATTTACATATACTGAATAGGGAGAGAAACAGGTATGTCTTTTGAAAGATTGGAATATGTAGGAATAAACGTGTTTTTTCAAAATGTAAGTCATGCTTAGCAAATGTGATTAATTTTTTCAAGGACCTGGCAATGAAGTTCTGCACTAAAGCATAAGGTATTTACCCTGCAAGAAATCTGTAATGTGGGCAGTACGTTATAGGTAATAGAAAAATAGTTTTGTTCAGTGCTGATAGAGGGAGATTTGAGTGGACAGCTATGTGAATTTGAGTCTGCATCTGATCACCCATATTTAGCCAAATAGAATTTATAAAAATGAAATATAAAATTAGATGCTTGTCATAACAAAAGAGGAAAGATGTGATTTAAAGGTGCAAAGTACAACAGCACACAAGTGGAGCAGCAGATCTGAATAAGATGGCATGCATTCAATCCTGAAAAGCTCCTTACGTAAACAAAAATAATGTTAAAAAACAACAATGCAAATTAACAGGTTTCGTTATCTACTTTTCCATTCTGTGTCTTTCCTCAAGAGCCCTCCCTGGGAAAATATCGTATTAAACATTCAGTGATAAAGTTATGCCCAGGTACTGTTGTGAATGTTTTGACTATTGCGAAGTCATGCTGCCTGGAAGAGTCTGCAACTTATGTCTAAAAATGTGTTTAAAATTTTCTCTTATTTTTAACCTCTTAATATACGTATTTTTCTAAGATCTCTGTGAAAACTATGATATGAGATACATGCATTTGACTTAAATTCTTTATGTTGCTATTGTTATTTTCTGTTCAAGATGTATTTACTTAACTTGAGTTATTATAAACTTGGCAAACAGTTCTAGGCAATTTTGTTTCCTGATAAGTTTTCGCATGCAGAGGATTGTTGGTTTAAAAAAAAAAAAGCTAAATTAAGAGGTTTTTCTTCTGTTTGTTTATTATGCAGGTGCAGGGTTGTGGTATCCTATCCTCCTCAGAGTGAAGCAGAACTTGAACTTAAGGAAGGTGACATTGTTTTTGTACACAAAAAACGTGAGGATGGCTGGTTCAAAGGCACACTGCAACGAAATGGAAAAACTGGCCTTTTCCCTGGCAGCTTTGTAGAAAGCATTTGAGAAGATTCATTCCAAGAGCTTCAAATCATACTGTACTGTAAAATAGCACAAGTATTTTACCAGAAAAAGCACAGTCATGAAATACTTTTAAAGGACTGTAAGAACATTATATGTATTTCTACGTTGTCTATAGCACAATTATACCAGCGAACAAAGAAGGTGAAAGCATCTGCTGGTTTTATCACTTTGGATTCTTAAGTGTGATGTGTGCCTTGTACTGTCTGATTTACTATATAGAGGAACTTTTTTTTCCAAGTGTGTTACATAAATGAGCAATTGTTTACAAGGCTGTAACTAATTTATTCTTGTTTTTTTAAAAACTTGAATTTTATGTAATAGCTACAATTCTTGTGATTATGATTTTAACAAATTATTAATTTATGAAAGAATAACTAAGGGGAAGCTGGATTCTCTCCTTATGAGCAAGCGATTATATCTGATAAAGAGCCTCCCACTTACCCTCTAGACGTTCTTCCCCTGCTGTGTCTGACCAGTGGAGTAAGTCTCTGTTTTATGAGTTAATGTTGAGTGGTAGTGATGTGGCGTCAAATAGAATTTGCCAAGCGGGGAAAAAATGTATGTTTTGTTCTTAGGACAGAGGAAAAAAAAGTCAGTGGTGTTCTTGAGTCTAGTTCTACTTCATAAATCACCCGAGTAGAGTAATGTTTCCAGGAGGTGAAGATGTAAGTGAGCAACTGAAAAAAATTCAACCGTCTTACAGTTAGGACCATCTCAAGGTTAGGAAGGCAGAAATTAAAAGTGCCAATAAGAAATTCCCTATATCTTCTGTTTATATAGGAATTTGGCTGTTTGAACAAAGCTTAGCTTTGTATATATGGCCGATTCTCTGGGCATTTACCTCTCAGGAGCCAACAAAATTGGAAGGAATGTTAAAGCCCAACACTTAGAATGGTGATAGCTTCAAAACACCTTGGATAAGACTGAATATAAAAATAAAATTCTAAGTTGTACTTAATGTCTAAAAGCGCCTAAGTGTAATTTGCTATGTTTTCTTCTCAAACTGATCTGCATGGCCAAGAGATGTTTAAAATGTCTGAGCAATAGTGGTGGTGAGTGATGCACTTGTGTTAAAAGTAAAAAGCTGTATGAAACACTGTGAAAACTTTACTAACTTCTTAACCATTGCTACTTTGGTATGTTCTGACTTTTTCTTTGTCTTGCATGTCTTACTCAATTCTTGCAGTAATATAACTGTGCATGATTTACATTTTTCATTCAAATTTCCATTTACTGGGTTATTTCACTCTGAAAGTTTCCCGAAAGCCACTTGACCAAAACTAGTGAGCATCTCACCTTCAACCAGAGAAGGTGTCCAGTGTTTGAATCGTTAATAAAATATCATAATGTCCTTGCAGCTGACAGATATAAAGAATGAGACCTGCAAGAAAAGTGATGTTAGTCTTTCAGGGTTTTGTTAGAGATTTGACACTGGCAAACACACTACTCAGCCAAGTTTGTTTTTTATATTATTGTTTGATTATAGCAGTCTAATTGTGATTCTTGCAAGACACTGAGCACCATCATCTCCAGTTAAATCTCACGAGATTTGGCTGTTGCTCAGCACTTTACCAAGGGAAGGCAGTAGTGTGATTCCATATCACGTGATACACAGAAGCGGTGATGAACAAGTATGCAGTGATGTATTAAATCCTTATCATTTTATTTTGTTTGAAGTTATATGTTGAAAAATATCAAATATTAATGACAAGGATTTCTTGCAATATCAGGTAGTATCATAATGGTCTTAAAAATAAGAAAAAAATATATCTATAAATATATATAGTTGAAAATGACAGCATTCCCAAATTAGCTGTGTCTCTGAAACACTGTATAATTCAGCCTTTGTGTTTTTAAATATTTTTAAATAGTTTACTTGAATATTCATGTAATATATAAAGGTTTTGTGAAATGAATTTTAGTTAGAAAGAAGCTGATATCAGCTTTTGTCAGCATAAATTGACACTAGTGTGTCATAATAATCTTATTTTGGAAGATTTAGTGCATTTTATATTAAAGACTACTAAAGGTTAATTTTTTTCTATCTCTATTCTCCATATTTTAAACTAAGTGACTAAGGTACCTCTGTTAATAGAATTTCCTGGTGTAAAGTCAGTTAAAATCAGCTGTTAATTCAATAGTTCTGTTAGATGGAATACATTAAATGATTTTTTTTTAACATTAAATAAATGTTTGTAAAAAGGGCTTATTGCAGAGCAGTGCAACAATGACAAAAATGCAGTTTATCATGCCTTTCTTGTGATCTTTTGAAGTTTTTTTTTGTTTTGGCTTGGGATTAATTCAGTGTAGAAACAGACAAACCCTGTGCATTTGCTTTGTGTAATTCCATTAAAAAACTTTTGTAAGATATTTTATATCTGTTTGAAGTCCAGTGAATGTTAAGTGTTTGATTTACTATGTAAAACTTTCAATCCTAATAAATATTTTCTTAGCAAACAACTAACGAAAAATGTGTTTGCAAATATTAAACACAAATTAGTTGTTTGACAATAAAATTACCAGAACTTAATTTCAGCATTTATCGGAGGACATCTTGTGCTAATGGAGGGAAAGTCTTCGGATTCCGTAATGTTGGAAGTTCAGGATAATGGAATATAATGCAAGAATTAAAATTGTAGAGATAACTGATGGATCTGGCTGATCTTTTCCATGTCTATATTTCTGCAAGTAACTTCAAAACAAGAAGGTAACTTCCATCTCAATTTCTGTTCATCACTGACTAGTTTGTTCTAGGTCTTGTCATCAGCATATAATCAGGCACATATGAGTTAAAGTGCTTTCCTAGAGAGAGAAGCATCTAGTGTAGTGGATCTGCTGTGTGTATATTGAGAGAGAGTCTGCAATGCTGGGAGTAAAGCATCTACTCCAACTTTCACTGAGGGCAAAAGTGTTGGGTGATAAGACACTCCTTTGCCGTGGTGAAGTTTGTTATGCACAGCACTCATAACAGCCTAACTAGGAGATCTGATTTGGATGTGGTTAGCTATCCACTATGTACATGAGCTGATTGGAAAATGGTGGAAAGTGGATTCTGAAAGGGGTGTCTTAACTCTCCTCCTTTTTTTTTTTTTTAAAAAAAAAAAAAAGGAATTTTAGGAACAGAAAAGATGGAAACTCTACTTTGTTTATCTTTTTCAGAATTGTGACCTGACATCATTGTGCCCACAGTGCATCTGTAGGAGAAAAGTGTACACAAACATCATCGTTGTGCAGTAGAAGTAAGACTCTTTATTTCTTTGGGTTGCGGGTTTTTTGGTGTTGTAATTATTGAGTGATGCTAATATGTGTTTGGCTTGCCAAAGGTGCTTGAGATCTTGTTCACCCTTGCTTCATTACTCTCTGCCTTACAGAAGTAATACCAATTATGATAGTTTTGTGTAGGCTTAAAAACAGGGCTTCCAAGCTTTCTGACTTTTTTTTATAGAGCTGGCCAAATGTTATAACTGGATTGTTCTTTCCAGTGTTTAAAGGTGTATATTGACTTTAGTGAAACACAAGAACTCACTTGTCTACTTAACAAGTTTTTGTGTCTGACATTACTAAAACTCCTGTGATAGTCTTTCATATATCTGCTCAATAAAGAGCTATGTCACTGGTTTCTATAGGATATGTCAATTCATCTGTCTTTGGATTTTTGCCATGTATCTGCAATATTTATACTTCCCAAATCACTCTTAAGTGCTCTTTCCCTGCACTTTCTGTTACCTTAGTGGTAAACGTTATAGCAGATTTCAAGCTTGACTTGAACAAAAACAATGTCATAATTCTTTTGACTCTTAATCATTCATAAGCTGGCGTACTCAAAATATTTGTGTATAGAAAAAAAAGAGCTGAAAATAGCGATGGTGGAAAGCGAGAGCATGGACCTTGTGTGTGGGGAAGGAACAGGAAAGAGAGGAGTTGCAAGACCTAGATCTCATCTAGCATACTTTGTTTTTGATGTATTACCAGCATCCAGCTCTATGAAAGGACTTAAGAGGAACTTGAATGACTAAGACTGAGATTACATCTTTACCTGGACTCTTGACCTTGTATCTGTTTGGTGCATGTGCCCAGAACTACTGCTGTCATGGCAGACCTGAGTTGCATGGTTGTTCTCATGTCAAAACATATTTGAAATGCAAAGCTAGGCACCTGTATTCCTGAATTACATTAAAGGCTTGATATGATAGGTGCGCTTTAAGAATACATATCTCATTCAGAATACGGAGTTCAGTACAAAACACAACAGCAGTTACAGATTTCCATTTAACAAGGGAGATGTCTACTCTGTGTAATCTGTGTAGCGTACTAATATTAGAGTACTTTCTTGGGAAATTGTATGCCTGGAATACACTGTTCCTGCAGAAAGTTGTCCAAATCCCTCTCTTTCCAGGAGAGAGACTTGCTGAGACCCTTGAAGTCAGTAGCTGCTCTTGAAAACTTGAGATCCCACCTTTTTTGACCCTCAGTTTCCTCATTTGTCAAACTGACAATTCCTGTTCTTGTGAGGTATGTGATGTGTGTTTGGAAAGTAAATGCTCACTAATTTTAGTGAACTTGGTAATAGGTTCTGATGGATTAGACTTGCCTCCAAATAGAACAGACAAAAGGAACATCTAAGTCCTTTTCCTAACCTCCCTTAGAGCAGCACAGAAGAAACTGATTTCTGTGGGTAAGAGACTTAGCCAGTCCATTTGAACAGTTGAAAAGCATTTTCATCAGAATTAACCTGATCAGAACTGAGGAACAAAACAAATTTCCTAGATCCAATCTGCAACGTGCAAAAGCCATTCAGAATGTAACATAATGAGCACTTCGTGCATGCCTGTCAAATCATGGCAGTTTTACTGAATATAATGTTAGTAGATGTCAAAAATGACTTAATTTTCCTTCCTTCTACTGTTCTCTTTCCTGTCAGCTTTGTTTTGCTCAAAATAGAAGTGGTAAATCAGTTCTTAACTTCTCCGCTGATTCTACTCTATGGACTAAAGACAATTTAAGCACAGTAATGCTAGCCCCAGCTTTCAATTATTCAGTTGTAACTAGCTTGCAAAAATTCCTTTTAGCACATACGTCTAAATGCATACTACTTAGCTACGCTCTGCCAACCCTAGTGCCAGTATTATGGTTCTGTTCGTACAGCATGCAGACCCACAGGTCTTGTGATATTTGCATCTGATAGTCATTTAGATCAAAACCACTTCACAAGATGTGTCCATACACTAGCTACATTTCAACTGCAGTGTGGTGGGAGCAGCCTGCACATCAGGAAAAGAGTGGACATTTGGAGCACAGCAAGAAAAAATACCCGTCAGTAAAAAAGAGAGAAAGAAAAATATCAGGACCTTTTAACATCTGTACAGGTGCTTTCTGTTCCTGATATTTTAGATAGAATCCCTTTTCATAAAACAAATGGACTTCGACTCCCCCACCTTCTCCGAAAGTCAGGCAATAACAGCCTTTAAATTATCCAGATTCTTTGGCACCAGAACACATGGTTGGACTCTCAATTACTGCAAGTCAGTGCTACTTCACTGATTTCATTAAACTTTGCTGGCGTACACTGAATATGCCCCCTACTGTTAAACAGTGAAAGAAAATATCTCATCTACCCTACAGGAATTAATGTATCTGAAAGAAGATTTTCATGCTTGGAAAATACAGAGCTATTAGGGCTGTGTTATCCTTCTCTCAAAAAATTGTAGTCGTACTAGTATGGATAAGGCACTAGATCAAAGATGATGCCATTTAGCAGCACTGTAATGCATGGGAGACTTGATCACTTTTCAGTCAAACCTATAAATTTTCAGATCCGCAATTGCAGAGCAGGGTTTGGTTTGCTAACAGCTGCTAACCCCAAAATCTCTTGTGGTTAGTTGCTGCAGTATTTTCTCATGGTATATCTGTGCATGTTTGGGAGAGAAGATGAGTCAGCAGCTGAACGACTTTAAAGTGGTGATTGACTTTGTTCTCCACAACAAGGGACGTGCCCTAGGTCAAATTTCTTATTTCAGCTGGTTGAACATCTCAGTAAACTGAAGAAATCTAGCTCTAAAAAGTTTATATTCAAACAAAAGTTGGAAGAATTTTTCTCTATTCTCTGTTTGGTGGGCAGTCTCTGTGTGTCTTTTGAATACACAAGGAGCAAGAAAGTCTGCTAATTTTTTGCTCTTTGTCAAGGGTTTAGCCCTTGCCTTGTGTCCAACTTCTAAATTTCTAGTATATAACTATTTTTTCCTGTGTGTCACTGACATTCTTTGCATTCAGTAATTTACGATATGTGATATACAGTATAGATTTCTTCCAAGGATGAAATTTAGTATTTTATTTCCAATAAAATAATACTTTAGTATTTTATTTCCAATAAAATAATACCAATAAAATAATGCTTTTTGAAGACCAACCCTCTTTGTGGAAGAACACATGCAAGGAGATAAATATTTTAAAGCTATTACAAAAAAGGGCAATTACCCTGCCTAGATATCCAGTACCCTTGACAGTTTTCACCTGAGGCATGCTCCTTCACACTGAATTGGTGATTTCAGCCAAAGACATCTGGATCATAATTCTCAGCTAGAGAGCTGAAGTGCTTCTGTTGAGAATGACTCCAGTAAATAGGAACAGGAGAGCAAGAGTGATAAGACCTTTGAGTTGTTAGATCACTGATTGGATCTGGAGCAACTATTATTGGTCCAGTTGTGCATGCCATGACCGTATTCCTATTAGGAGGCCAGCTGGGCTCTTGAAAATGTTGCAGGATACTTACAGTTTGCTCCTGTCCAGACCTGGAACAGACCTTGATGAGGATATCCAGGTTAACCTGGTATCAAAAGCTGATAAGATTTGGCCGATGCTGCTAAACAGAGTAATTAATACATATAATATTAGTCAGCATTCAGCTGATCCAAAAATAGTTAAATACTGAAATATAAAATTCTGTGCCTGTCATTTCTCAACTATCCTCCACAGCACGGGATCAGCCAGGCCGGAAGATCAATTTCTAAGTCTGGGAAACTTGCAGCAGTTCTGTTAGTAAGGATTGACATGTCAGCAGTGAATGTGCTAGTGGGGAATGGGTGGGAGGAAAAAGAGAGCTGTAATTAGAAAGAGATCAATGAAACATGGTCTGGTCCAACCACAGTTGTGTCTTGTTTTGATCCTAAGCTATCCCTTTGTAAGTGAGGATGCTAATACTCTTCTCCCACGGTAAGGCAGTGTGGTTTGCTGCTGGATGTGATGAAGTGCTTGGATGTCTGAGAGATGAAGACCACAACAGAACTTAGGTCGTTCCTTGCCTATGAAGCTGCCTCTTGTCAGCCAGGCCCCTGCGGTAACAGCTGCATTGCCAGAGCCCCCAAACGTAGACAGTCTATGCAGATGGCAGGAACTGCTGCTGGAGCTACACAGCATCCTCAGACAGCTAAGCTAAGCTGTGAAAGCTGTCTGCAGTCACAGCAGTTGCATCTCTTCAGATGTTTTGCTCATGGCGGAGGGGAAAAAAAGATTAGTAAGGCGTGCTTCTCTGCACTGTGATATGGTTACGTTGGCAAACCTTTCTTGTGTGGACTTAGCGTGTGTTACTGATGAACGGGATGACAGGGGAATTTTTCCATCTGCTCTCTTACTACTTTTGCTGATCTTTGTAACAGATATATTTTTGACTGTGAAGTGTCGTGCTCTTGCTGCTGACAATAATAGCACTGGCACAGCGATGATATAATTGCACTGCAGCCCTGCCTAAATCTACCAGTACAAAAGTTATCTTCTGTCAAGTACCAGGTGTGTGTGTGGGGGGGGGGGTGCGAATGGGGGGGTGTTAGAGCAAATGTGTATTTTTGTACAGCACTGTTTGTGCCTTATCATCAGATAGTGCTGGCAGAGGTTGAATCACTTTGTAGTTGTTTGTGTGTGTTTGAGAATCTGCAAGTAGTTCAGTTTTTTTCTCTTAAAATCTTGCCAAAATCAACATTTTAAAGGAAATAATTGAGAGTTAAAGTAATTTTTCACGAGGAAGTACTATATCTGGTCAACTAAAGCTACCAATGTGTCTGGCATTGTAAAAGACACAGATATAAAGCCCACTTTCTTGCACCTAAAAGCACTATTGACAAATTTACGATAGTTTATAGCTAGCTTGTCTTATCTTTCAGTTATATTGAGTAATACAATCAGATGTTTTTGGAAGAGATGTTTAATGCTGATAATAGTAGTTCCAAATATAAGAGGTCCCTAAGGCATGAACATAATGTCTTGATTATAACTTTAAATTACTTTTTTATAGCTAGAACTAGTATGTCTGGTGGCTAATTAGAATGAAGCCTGATGTTATGCCCTACCACCTCTTTCTCTCTTTCTCACACACATCACTTAACCTCATAGGCCTTGATTTCATAAGGAATTAAGTGCCTTTGGGCTCTTACTAAGAAAAAAAAAAGTTAAGCACTTTACAGAACAGGAAGGGATTTATACATTATCTTAAAGTTAAGCATGTGATGAGGTGTTTTGCTGAATCAGCTTTTTTTCCCCTCTGGACCGTCCTGTAAACAACGTGGCATGAAGCAGCTGGTTCTAGCAAAAAACGTAACAACAGTATGTTCAAGTAGAATGTATTTATCCTTTTCTAACTTAGCAAAAAGACATAAATTTATATTTCAGATCTGAAACTGATTCTTCAGGTGCTTTAACATGTAGATATGAGGGGAAAGTAGAACCCTTCAGAGAGTTCAAGGAATGTTCTGTTTTCCAGCTTCAGATTTAATGGTTGTGGTTCACTGAATTGGCCTAAAATCCTGCCTCTCTCTCTCTCCTTCACTGTGTATTAGTCACTGTGGCTGTGATTTGATAGTCCTTTGGTGTATGCGCTAAAGCTCTGCTAACTTCAGCAGGAGTTTCAGGTGCTTGTGAGTTTTGCTGAATCTAGGACTTAAATTATGCCTTGGACCATGCTTAAGCAAATAATCCCAGAGACTTCACCAATAGGATATTTTAAACAGTCTGCTGACACAGACGCTGGGAGTAGTGCCTGTTTCCCCTGAAAGCAAGTTCAGAGCAAGGCTTTCAGATACAGTAGTGTAATCAGGCAGCTCAGCACATGGATCAAGACTAGTCCAGGAAATCCTGGCAATGCTGACAAATTTGATCAGCTTATGCACGCCCAAGGTTAATCACATAGAGTCTCGTGTCATCAGCGCTGGAAAATTGCTGAAGTCTGTAACAAGAAATTTACAGAGGCAGAAGTTAGAAATTAAGAAAGCAAATGTTTTTGCTTTGAGGAAAGGAAATAAAATGCTAGCTATAAGCTGCACATTGGAAATGGAGATCTGCTAAGGTGTGAGGGTGGACTCCCAGAGTGAAAAGGAAGGACAATCTTACGCATTTAACAGAGAAGTAGACAGCAACTAGTTGCTGATAAGGCATTTGTAGGGTAGGTGCCTAGGTTTGTTTTTGGTGGCAGGAGGAGAACATCTGTGGTACCTGCGAGAACTACTCAACCGAGCTGTGAAGGTAAAGTTTGTTGAACATGACTGTGCCGATAATTTGAACAATGAACATGCAGAAGTGGGGGAGGCCTTTTTCCAAAACAGATGTGGGAAGCTCTTTATTTTAGGGTAATTAAAATATGGTTTATTCCATAAAAGCTTAACCCAGGTGATAACATCTGGGTCTTGGACACAATTTAGGACGTAAACAAGTCTGAAGGGTTGGAGGGTGTGAAGTTAGTGCCTATACTTTTCTTTTTCCCTTTATCTCCTTAAAAGAGGAGACACTAATTCAGCTGCAAGGAGGACTTGAAATAATCTGACAAAGTTTCTGTCTCTAGAAATTGAATGACCACATCCTCTATTGACTGAAAGGTTTATGGTGATGGGATGGGCTAAAGATGTGAAAATGAAGGCAAGTGTCTAACTTGTGTTTGCTAAGGTCTGTGAAAAAGACTTGCCTTTCAAAAGATGCTATGAAAAGAAGTTAGAACCTGATTTCAAAGATTTCAAAGTCTTATCTTCCAAAGGAAGATACATGGATGAAACCTATGCTGTTAGTATGTGTGTGACTGTAGTTGCCTTCGTTCAACATTCACATGTTAATGTATGTTTTCTTTTGAAAGAACTGAACGTGCTGTGGCAGAATACATGGACTTTAAAGAAAACAGAACTATAGAATGGCTCTGTGATGTGGGTTGATGGTATCTTTGTTTTACCCAGAAACTGTTCTATCAAGTTGTGCATGCTTTGTTTAATGCATCTGTATGTTATAAATAAGACCAGAGAATTCCTTCTTATGAAACAACTATGCTTTAAGACGTGAGGGGTACAAACAGTGATATTGCAATAAGAGAGTTTCAGTCAGGTGGTGGAACTGGGCTTTGAGTTTTGCATTTTTCAGTTACACGAGTGGGTCTCCAGAGTGTGGAGGTACTTGCAATGCTGATGCCGTTAGGGGGAATGCTGTACTGTACATTTTTTACTTTTGACAGAAGAAATGAACTAGTAATTTACTTGCCAGGCTGATAAAATGCACAGTATTAGCAACAGCTGTGATTTCTCAGCTTGTCTAGAGGTCTTCAGATTTATGCTGCTCTTTGCATTATCACCAGTGGAATAGGTACTACATCCTGTTCTTTATAACATATCCTTTTTATCATCAGATGAATCTCCGCATGGCTGCCCTGCACATAGCAAGTGATGTTCATTAGGAACTGCTACCCAGCAAGGACCTGTCTCCAGTTCACATAAATGTGCCAGCACAGACAGTGCACACTAATTTGATATACATGAGTTTTCTCATCCCTCAGGGAGCAGTCTGTCTTATCAGAAACAGAATGACCCTCTTGTCAGCATAACAGATTTATTAACTCATAAGAATCTTGTTTTGGAACTTCCTGCTGTGTTGTAAAGTTCCAGATGTCAAAATACAAGAGCATGGCAGCAATTATATTTGTTTACAATCTCCCTTCCCCCTCCTCTTTATTGACTGACTTGTCTTTGTAATCATGTGATTGCTGAGTGTTGCAGGTACAGAAAAAAGGCTGCCTTTCACAGCCAAATTGAGTTCAGTGCCTTATTTATTTCCCAGTGCATCTTTTTTCCTCACCTCCTTAACAAAGTAGAGAATGTAGATTAGTTAAAGCTGAGAAGGATATTGTGACTGGATGTAGCATCACAGCTAAAATAGGCTATAAAACGTTATGCAGAGTTTCTGCTGCTAAAGATAGCTAGGCATTGAGTTGAGGAAAATGCAAAGAGGCTGCATAAGGTCAGTCGGCAAAGCAACCTGGTTCTTACAAAGGAGAAAATGTACCCGTTGATGGCCCATGCGGTATGAGGAGTTGGAGCCCTGCTGTGTACTGGATGAGGCCTTCCTGTTCTTTCCTTTTCAGTCTGTTTGCTTATTTGTTGTTCTCCTCTCCTTTTTTCTCTGAACTATTTCCTGCAGGATTGCAGCTTGCTCTTTTCTCTTGCGTCATTGTATCAGGCAATGTACCAATATGTTGCAAGTAGAATTGCTTAACATGTATTTATCAGATCATTTATTTTTATGTATTTAACAGCTTTGGAATCTAAATATACACTATCACAAAACACCTTTGTTTTTCTTAAGCGTTTGCTTTCTCTAGAAAATGGAAGCCTAACAGTGTTTTAGTAAATATGAGAAGTCTTAGTTGAAAAAATTGAAAGAAATAGTTATTATCAAACCTGGGGAAGAGGGGTGGTTTGTTTGAAGTGCTCTTCTTTTGGAAACTTCTCCAACCTTCCAATATATTTTTTTTCTAAGTTTCCCATGAAGAAGTAGTTGACCAACTCTCCTGATAAACCCCTTTGGAAAGGTATTGTGTTTTAAGGCCTGTATATGGTAATTCAGTTTTTCCAGGTGCGGTGCTGTTTGTACAGTACGGCTTAAAAGTGCTTCCACGGGAAAAATATAAGAGCTGTAGAATAAAAGATCTTTCCCAAAGGCTGTGACTGCAAGGGGGATTGACAACCATTAACCACAGTTAAAGATGGAGAACTGACATTCAGAGGGAAAAACAGACCGAGTGACTTGGCAAGTCTTAAAGGAAATTTGTAGCATGTCTTCTGAATCTCAGTTCGTAAGAACATCCTTTCTCTTAGAAACCTAAATACTCTATTGCTTTAGCATCCCGTTCCCCGGCTACTTGTTTTCCCTTCTTCATGTCACTTGGAAAATAAACTCGGACCATAAACTCCTGGGAATAGGAGCTGTCATCTGTCTTTGTTCTCTGAAAAGCCTGGCATGTTCTCAGTTGTAGGAAACTAAATTATAAACAAAATTTAACCACTTCCTTTTTTTCTTCTTGTTTGTATAACTTATAAATAGGCTTTATTTTAAAAAAGGGGGGAGGAGCATCATGAGATGTTATCTTCCTTAAGCACCCATATTTCAATGAATTTAATGAGCATTTGGGAGCCAGATGGCATAACATATTTTTCAAAACTTTTTAAGGCACATGACAGACAATTCACTCATGTTGACGGGAGTGTTTTACTGAGGTGTCTGCAAAGCAAATGTGTTGCTTGTTACTATTAGAGCAGAATAATTGTTTATGAAAGGCATCCTCAAATTGAACAATGATTTGATGAAGTAAACAGGAATGAGTTCTGCTGTGTAAACACTGAACATTCTGCAGAAAGAGCAGAAATGTTACCCACTTGTATAGGTTACCTAAAATAATTATGATCTGAGTGGAAATGCATGATGCAGTGTTGTATTACTCAATGATAGTCACTTAAATTCAGATTCATGTAACTTTGTTTTAAAATCTGCATTCCATGGGTAATATTATGGAAAAAGCTATGGTTGCAGATGATTAAGACGCCTGGGAGTATCTTTACTTCACAAGAGCAATGCAGACCTCTACTGGGAAAACCCACAGAAATGACTGTACCATTGAATGGTACAATGCCCATGTGAAATGATTGGTACCTTTAGTATATTTCCTAGCTGGCAGGCATTGTCCAAGTTGTTGATATACGTACTCATATGCACAGACACTCGCATTGGTGCTGATTAACAATATCAACAAACTTGCTTAAACCAATAGAGGAGGGAGAAACAAACAGGGAACATAGACCATTCATCTGTCTTATTCCTTAGATTAGCCAGGATTGGCACAAAAGTAAAGGCATATGGGAAAGTTTGTGGTCACTTCTTGTCCAGGTCTGTTTTGTGATTAAAATGTCAGACTCTACAACTGCCCAGTTAGCACAAATGCTAAAATTTGCAGAGGAAGACAGAAAACCAAAACCAGTGAAAAATAAACTTAGTGCGACTCTTTGGTTAAATTAATCTAGAGGATCCTTCTATCAATTTTGGTTATTAAGCATGCTAAAGGTAATTTGAAACTGGGTGATGGCTAAAAGATTAAGTAATTACCCCCAAATTACTTAGTTCAATACAAGCAACAAGCTTATTGCCTCATATCAAATACTTTCATGAACGCACGCTTTTCAGGGGGTCTGCCAGAACAATCAAACACTTATGTGGTGTAGGATGCCAGCCTTTTGCTACCCGCTGTTATAACATTGATTTATAGAAACTGATTTATATTTTTTCCCTTATCAGTCAGCAGCATACAGTATTCACGTGTAAAGATACTCAAATTAAGTTCTGCAGAAAAATACTACATAAGGAAGAAGGCGATTGTACTAATTAGCTCTGTTGCAAAAAGGGCAGCATAAAATATATATTAAAATAGATTCCACAGTGACTTGTGGTGCAAAACAGTCTAAAAAACCAATCTATAAAACAACTGTAAAGAATTTGGAAGAACTTAAGAAATTTGGTAGGGTTTTCCTTCAGGATGCTTGCTGCGGAAGGCAACAAACATGGTGGGGCCAAGAGCTTTTCTGGCCGAGACTGATAAGAGCACGTTTTCTTTAGTTGTGTGACTTTTTCAAGCAATCGTGTATTAGAAGTCTGGGCATGTTAAGGACCTGTGATATCGTCAATCTGTTTTGCTTACCAGTTTTTTGCTTAGAGGAAAATCTGATCTTCACGGGGATCTTCTTATTCAGTTACTTACAGTGGGGTCCAGTCAATGCTGCTGCTTCTTCCAGTAAGATGGAAAGAGTGAAGCATTATTTCTACTTGTGTTTAGCAGGAAGAGAGAAAAACATGGAGAGAGTAACTACACGGCCGGGGGGCAGGGGGAAGAGAGAAAAAAGACATTGGACTTGCCCATTCTGGTTGAGGTTGGTAGGAGCTGCAGGTTCACCTTGAGAAGTCATGCATAGTGAACTTCTTACAGCAGGGAGTTGGCTGGAAGGAGACAACAGCTATCTGGTATTGGAAAACAGCAAGGTCTCTGTGATAAATGCTTAGTCTGCACTTACGTTTATCTCTGTTTTAGTAGCTTAACTGAAAAAAATACAGAAGTACTAGCTTGAATTTTGGAATATTTAATGTTTTAATTAACTCTTAAAGAAAACTTGAAAGTTATTTTTTTAGAAAATGTTCAGACATGGACAAATGTATTTCATTCTTAATTTTTATTAATGATTTTTCTCTGTAATTTTCAGTGCCCTTCAAAACTGATACATATATATATATACAGATGTGCCCCTCAGAACTATATCTATATATAGATAGATAGATATCTGTTTCCAAGTCAAGCAATGGTAAATGCGATTTGTGTCTGCTGAAAGAAGTTGGAGAGGGAGAGAGTGATTCATGTTACCAAAAATAAAGAACAGGATGTGAAGAAACTGGATGAAGAGAAGTTGAACTCTGACAGAAAGGGGAGCTTGTCTGCAGAAGCCAGGGGATAATCTACCACTGTAATATGTAGAATACAGTATAGTCTGTGCAATATACAAATGATGTAAAGCCTTTTAGAGAAGATTTAGGTAGGTGAGGATAAAAGCAAAACTATGTATTCACAGTGTACTGTGAATTGTTACATATGCCTGCGCTGGAAAAAAAATCAAATTGGGCTTCTGTAGCGCCCTATGTCTGTATCAGCCTGTATCACATGACTTTGAATCAGTAGAGCTGTTCATTGCTTTGGCATTTTCATAGCCAATATAATTATAGTGTGGTAAAATATGCACCTTACATGTTGATCTTCTAAATTGATTCATTTTTCCTTCCTTTGTCATGAATATTTAATTGTCTGTTTTATCAAATGAATAAATGCAAATATATATGATTCATAACAAAATATCCTGGAATGTAGGGACAATAGCTTATGCCTTCCTAGGTTTCTGTAAGCCACACACAACTGAATGTGGTGGAGTTGAAGTGGCTAGCGGACCTCTTTTGGTCTAGAAAAACGTATTTGACTTCTAGTAGAATCCTGTAATAAATTGTGCTCTTGAAAATCAGAATAGGTGTCTATGAAGAATGACTAAATATTAAAATTGTTGAAATAAAGTATGTATCTTATATAATCAGCCATTACTTGATCTGGCAGTCTGGAGCAAGCGGTAGTTAACTCATCAAGAATGCTAATTGTTTCTAATAATTTCTGAAGGAAATTATTAAATATGGTAGATAAATGGAAAAGTGGTGCAAGCAATCATCTAAATGTCACTTCTCATCTTTAATAACCTACTTCCTACCTCATTAAGCCAGTTGGTTGGGTATTGTTGTGATTTACTACTTCAGTCATTGAAGGGAAATAGAACAATAAGGGCTTCTGTCTCCCATAAGGAGATGAAGTCTGCTGCTGCTCAGTTAAATATGTGAGTGGGATGAAATGACAAACAAGTATTTCTATTAGAAGATGACAAATGAGACTAGATTTATTAAGGACAGTCTGATAGAGAAAACTGAATGTTGGGAATTGAGTTTCTTGAAAACTCTCCAAGTATTACTGTATGTGTTTCAGGCTGCAAAATGGGTAACAGCTGTAAAAAAATTTTGTCTTTGGCATTTCCTATAATACTGATGAAGATAAAGGAGGTGAGCCATCTATAAGACTTATCACAGTTGCAGTTTATTATGGACTATGTTTAGCACTTACTACTGGCAAATCATCAACTGAAGTTTTGCCAGTGTAAGTCCTTATGTTTAGGTTCATAGCTATTTACAGTTACAGGGGAACGACTGCATAGTCACAGGCTTCCTGCTTTCTGTCAGTAAGTAGATGTGCCACATTAATTTGTTTTTCCCATCCTCAGCAAATCTATGCCTCTTTAAGGCTGATCTTGCAAACATTTTCATAGTCCTGTAATGAGCAATCCTGCTAAAATAGGTGAAGCCATAAAAATGGCTTAAAGCTTGTTGATATGCCTTCAGTTTCCTGCTTCAAACAGCTTTTGGTCTCTTCCTACACATAAACATTATGAATTTCAAAGTAGGTATTAGGAGGAGTCATGGAAGTATTTCTCTTCCATGTGTCTTAGGTTTGCTGTATTTCCTGTGGGCTAATTACCGTGTTCGTAAATCACAGATTCTGCTTTTATAGGTTTTATGAGGGGGAGGTGAAGGATTCACTCATGTTGCTCATTAACTCTATGTTTTTCTACTCAACGAGACATCTACACCGCTGTTTGAGTTTGACATAAAATTTTATCCTGTTGAGTTCAGAGCAAATCATTAGGTAAGATCTTTCCATGTTTTTTTCTCCTCTCCTTTCCTACTTCATTTTGCCCCTCACCTCCCCCAGCATGCTTCTTTTCTTTCTTCTGCAACAAAAGACACTTTAAGCTATGGTAAATGTAGTTTACTAAATATAGATGTTAGTAGATATAGAAAATTTCTAGAAGGCTGCCTCACAGGCCCAGAGCAGGCAATAATTCAGTTGTCCCTAGCATATGTGAATATTCAGTACCCAAGGCTGTGATTTGTATTAGGACCAGGCATACCTTGACATTTGCTCCTTTCCGTGAAGGAAAGTTTTTGGCTGTTCACAACTTCATTTTGTTGTTAATTTTAATGCTGAGAGCAGTTTTCTGTATGTTTTTGAACTAAAGCCTAGCTACATTTTTTGATATATACTTACCATAAATACTGTTTTTTATAGTTAGCAATTGTAATAGTATCCAAACTGATAGTTATAGGATAATTAATCCTTGAAATGATTGGCCATAGATATTATTTTGCGGCTTATATAAGTATGTAGGCAATGAAACTAGGGATGAGAGTATGCAAGGCAGAATGAGGAGAGTTAAGACTGTTGGACACACAAATAAAAACTAGATAGATGATACAAGGCCTTGACCGGGCTTTTATAAATAGTATTTAGCTGGGTTTTTTTTTTTTAAATGTTGTTCCTGAGGCTGCTGATTTTCTCTATTGAGTACATTAGAGATTTATAAAAGAAAAAAGTTGTTTCCAAAAGGACAGGAGGAGAGCTATTCAGTTATGACCACTTAAGCAGTATATTTCTAAGTCTTGTTGTTCCTGCAGGTATAACCATTATTTATCTTCAGTAAACAACAAGATTTTATAAACTGATCTTCAACCTCTACTGCTGCCTTCAAATGCTTAGGGGGGAGGGGAAGGAAGGAGGAACTATGTTAAAGACATTTTAATAAACTGTTTTGCCAGAAAGCAGTAGGCTAGCCAGCTGACCTGATTCCTTTTAAAAAATTAAAAATAAATAAAGAAAGAAAAGCGCTTCTGCAAATCCTAGATGTTATTGTACCATACTTTTACTGGTTATTCTTAGCACTTACAAAATATGCAACATCCCTAAAATATCCTTTCCACACAAAATAGTCAGCGGTGATTGCTGGGCTTGAGACAGGTCCTCGTGTGTGGTGGTGTTCATTTAACTTGTTTTCCAGATTCCCTTGCTGAGAGATGCTGACAGCTGTGTGATGCTCTTTGCTTTTTTGAAAAGCTGAGAAGTGCTGTACAGCATGCAGTGAGTTTCCTGCCTGGATGGCCAAGCTATTTATTTCCTTGTTGTTCCCAGTCCCTGCTGGTTCAGGCCTGGACTCGTAAGCTGCACCGATAGCGCTCTGCGGCAACGCACCCCTTCAGACAAGAGTCGGGCACATCAAAGGACACAAGAGATTTCAAGAGGGCGCTGAAATCTTAGTTTCCATCTGTTTGGCCTGCAGTCCATTGCTATAAGGTAGGAGTGGTCAGTGCCTGCAGTCACCAACTCCAGCTGGTCTGTGTGACCAAGATATAATCTATTTCTTGATAATACTTTGGGAGGGTTGTTTTCTTTTCACGTGTAAAATGCTGCATGACAGCACGGGAGGTGAAGCGTTCAACTTAGCAGCAGATTAAGCAGCAACAGTACAAGCTTCTCTTTGTTGCCTCCGTGGTTACCTTTTACTTCTCACGAGAAAAATGATGAATTCAATCTGAATTGACTTAAACACGGGCCTCACACTGAAGTGTGAAATAGTACTAGTTGTAGTGGGGAAACCTGTTTAGCCAGGAGCAGGCAAAAACATTAGGTAATTTGCCAAAGCCTATAATATTTTTTTTTTCAAAGTACAGGGGTACTGTGAATAGGTTTCTTAAGAAAAAGTTTGCTTACATATCTGTTGAAAAAGTACATTTAATTTTACAAGAAAACTTCATGTTGGCATGATAAAGTTCATTCTTACAACACCATCAAAATGCAGAGGTTTTTGGATGGTCTAGAAAAACAAAACAGACTGCAGTTTAATTAAAAATAAAATCACTAGAGAGCAGAAGTATGGTAATTTCGCCACTTAAATACCTGAACTGCTGTGGTTGGGAAAAGTGTGCCAGGCTGCAAAATGCTGGAAGGAGAGGGGAGTGTTTTTCTTTCATACAACTTCCCCGCGCACCCCCCCCCCCCCCCCCCCCCCGTCCCCGTCCCCGAGCAAATGCAGATTCATCTCAGGCTTTATATCACTTGCCAAGTGATATAAAGTGGGCTAATACCATATCAGAGAGACTTAGGAACTGCAACATATAACTTGTTAGTTACATAATTCATAGATGAGTGTGTGTGTGTGAATAAAAATTAGTACCTCGACCTGATTTTTCCCCAATACAAATCACAGATACTCTCCATCTGATGAAAGAGGTGGTTTAGGCCCTATAGCTGGGAACAGGGTAGGCCAGCAACGGCAGCGGTGAGCTGTCCAAACAAACCAGAAAGTCATGAGGAGCCCTCATGGTGGTGTTTGTCTACAGTCTAGAGGAGAGCTCTCCGAGAATTGAACACCTCGGCCAGTTATGCCCTTTCTTATAGGAAGAAATGCATATAGGTAGATTGACTGTGCCAGTTATCATTTGGCCTGGAAAGCAGGAGAGCTCTTTTTTTAAATCCTTCACTGGCTTGATTTGATTCTGAGTCCATGACTCTTGTATCCCAGAAACACAGCCTAATCAGCAGACTTGGTTATCCTAGAGAAGTCATTTTTAATATGCCAGTTGAAAAGCAAAACAGTTTCATGAATTAACTGTTCATATCAACAGATGCTTAATCCCCAGATTCTTATATCTCTGGCCAGTAATCATCTGGCTGTAGCGTCAAATGTCATTGTGGCTTTAATTTTAATATTTTTATTTTTAAAACATTTTTAAAATTGTATTTAATTTAATTTGTTGTTGCTGAAACTGTTTCTGTTTACTAGTTACAACACTCCTATTCCATAGTGAGAAATTGTAGTTTGTGACCATGTTTCCAGTAAGATAGACTGGAGATTTGAAAACAGGTTTCTTTTTAGCTAAGTGCTCCAACCAGCCAGCTTTTTGGCTAAAATGGGACTAACCCATATGTTCAGCCAGTTTTCCAGTTTCCTTACATAAAAAAACAGATAATGGTAGGTGTACTTTTATAAGCAGTGTAGAGAACAGTTTTGAAAATGCTGCGGGACCTTTGAGCAACTTGACTCTTTCATGTGTGACTGTGGGGAGATCTTTAAGAGCCCATAGATTTGGGCACCTACATGGTTAATAATCGGCATTCAAGTTTCTTTGTAAATCTAGCCTTAAATTCAGTACCAAGAGGAATCTGAAATAGCTAATACAGGGGATCTCAGTTACAGATATGGCTAGTGGCCACTGTTTTGTGATGTTATGCTTTGATTTGCGTTTGATGCTCATAGATGCATTAAATGTCCTTTCATTTGAGGAAAATGTGGTTTGTTTGTTTTTTTTTCCTTCTCCCTGTTATTATAAAAATGCTTGCTTGAAAGCAGCATATCAGTTATATGGAAGAATGATAGAAGCGTTTTAAGAAAAGAACAAAAAACTCTCCAAGGGAAGAGTATTTTTAGTGCCTGAATGCGTTAGGGTTCGTGGAAGACAGTTGCGTGGTTTTTGTATATTGTGAACAGGTTCCAAATCTGTATATAGATGGTCGCGTAGAGAACCATGCAAGAATCATTAGATTGTAATCCCACATTGATAGTAAACCAGACACAGTAATGGCCAATATTGAACTAGCTGTTACAAACCCAGACATAAAGCTTGGACCAGCTCTATTAGATAAAGTTCATATACCAGAGTATGCTGTGTGTGACGTGGTCCCCCAGAAAGGGGGGACTGAATGTGAGACTGGTTCCTCACTTGGACTCTAGCAACTCATCTTGTTTTAGTGGGAATCAGTGCAAGTAAACTGGCTCAGATTAACTATGTTTACACTATCGGGTCTCATGATTTAATCAGGCGTCCAGAGGGAAAAGGCTAATGTCACTTTGACAAACACTTGGCTACTTCTGCCCAATGAATGAACACACGTCTTATTTTAACTGCTGAGTTAACAAACAAGAATTGAACAGAATCTTGTCTGAACTTTGTAAAAAAGACATTTGTCAACTGCCTATAACACAGTTTAAGAAAAAGGCGGGGGAGTGAAACTCCTGCTTACTCTGTGTCAGCAAACTCCTAACAGTACAGCAAAGATCAGCTTTCCCTTAACTTTCTTAAAAGGATGGGCCAGTTCTCTTAATGAGGACACAGATCACAGATAGGTTAAGTCATAACTACTGAAATACAATTTTTACAAAAATTGTGGTCTGCTGCTGTCCTCACACTACACTGTGCTCATAGGTGTTCTCTCTGTAGTCTGCACACCTTCAGAAAACTTGGCATATCACTAAGGACTGTTTTTTTCCCCTCCATGTTATTTTGCTTATCTGTGTCACTGGAACAAAAAGCTGTAATATTCCCCCTGTAAATACTGACTCTTTGTTATGCTAGAGACCAAAAATCTTAGTCGGGGACTGTTCTGAGACCTAGTCTCAGCTTTCTGTGCATTTGTGTTATTCATCGCTGGGGCCTCTGGCTTCTCAGAATATGGCAGAGACAAAATGTCATTGGATCACAGAATCTCATTGACTCTCTGCAAAATAAATGTAGAATTTAGCTTGCAGAATAAATGTACTTGCTCAAAGAAACTAATTTTGCATAACAGATTTTCTTTAAAAAAATTTTCGTATAGATGTTTAAGAATATCTGTTTAGCAATATCCAAATGTATTTTTCTTTGTCTACATAAAGAATGATCCATTGAAAAATAATCCAGCGTGAGAAGAGGTGATGATATTAAACTGTACAGCTGCCCTGGAAACACTTATCATCTCAAGTCCTGAGTAACAGCTTTCAGGTCAAAAGCAAGACTCTTACCGAGTTATACTCCCACCGAGCTCCCAGAAACGCCGGTGCAATTTTGACCCTTGCTACTTAATAGAACCTTTTAATAATTTTAATCAAAAATGATAGAAAACGTACTCTTGTGCACAAGTTGTGATGAGGTTTATTCTTATTTCTTGGGTGAATACATTTACTCAGTGTGTATGACTTAAGAGTCCACGGAGACCCCTCTAGTGTAGCACCTGACCAACATCCGTAACACTACGGATAAAACCTAGGTTTCATGCTAGTTTAGTTGCATACCACAAAGTTCATTTTGTTTCCTAAATAGGAAGTCTCACAGCTGTCCTGCATTTTGGGTTTATCTACCCTTAAACCATCTCTTGATTTTAAGTATACTGTGTGTTTCTTGGAGCTATTCTCTGAATGCAAATGATCACATGGGACCTTCATAGGTCAGGTCAAGAGTTTATTTCCCATGGTCCTGTGGGCAGAAAAAAAACTCTCCTAAAAACCCCGAACCATTTAAAAATTAAATTTAAAAAGTATTTCTAATAGGCTTTTTCCGCATCTCTCCCTTGTAAGGCGCCACCTTCCAGCGGTGGGGACTATGAACCCTTGCGGGCGCGATATGAACTATGGCTATGAACCCTGCTGTTCCCTTAACGGCGTGGCCGGGGCTGGGGCGGGAGGCGGGATGATACCGCGGCTGCCCACAGGGGGCGGCCTCCGCCATGGCGCCGCGTAACGGCGCCGCCGTTGCGCTGCCACCGTGGCGGCGGCGGCGCCGCCGCCTCGCGGGGACTACGCGTCCCAGCGTGCCCCGCGGCGGCCGAGCTCCCAGCATACCCCGCCGCGCCGGTCATGCGCCGACCTCCATTTTGAGCCCGACCGCCTGGCCCCGCTGCATGCCGGGAACGAAAGTCGGGGTGAGGAGCCCCGCGGCGCCGTGTCGCCCCGCCCCCGCGGGAGGAGGAGGAGGAGGAGGGGAAGCAGCAGGGCTGAGCGTGCAGCCGGTCTGGGCGGGCGGCGGCCAGGAGCCGCCCGGCGCCTCCATCGTCACCGTATGAGCCCCTGCTCCCTGCCTGCCCGGCGGGCGGGCGCGCGCGCCGGTGGCGCCCGGCGCGAGGGCGGGCTGCGCGCTGCCGCCCCCTGGCGGAGCGCGAGGCCGCGGCGGCCGTGTTGCGCGCGGGGCGGAGGTTGAGGACACCCGTGGGGGGAGGAGGGGGAGCTGCCGTGGGTCGGAGGAGCTTGGTGGGAGCCGGCAACGCGCCAATGCTTCCCTCCTTCCCCTCCCCCCCCCCCGAAAAAAACCCAGAAATTGCTGAGGGGAGAAGCGGTGGCCCCGACGGTGGAGTGGGTGGGTGGGGCGGTGGGTGTCCTGGCTGAGGGATCGTGGGCCCGAGGTCAGAGTGGGCGGGCACGGGCGGAGGCGCCTCGGGGTGGGTTGTGCGTGCTGAAAGGGGAGCGCAGGGGTGGGGGGGGAGGGCTCTCTGAGGAACGCCCAGCTGCGCGCACGAAGGCGGTAGCCAGCAGTAGTAGTGGTGGTGGTGTAGCGGTGAGGTAGCTTGTTTGGGGCGGGGGGGGAGAAGGGCCGTCGAAGGCAAAGGAGGTGCGGAGTTGTGCAGGAGTTAACTTACGGGTTTTTTCCCCTTCTCATAGAAAGCAGGTGTGGAATGCTGCATTTTAGAGAAGTTCTCCCCCCCCCCCCCCACAAGATTTCATGGGAATGTTGTACAAACATTGCCTTGCTGAGATGCGTAGCTAAGCATGTTTAGAATTATTTGGAAAAGAATGTACATTGGTCTGACAGCATTTGTAAACAGCAAAAGTTGGTTCGCTGTCATTAACCCCAAAACTGAAAAGTTGCAGAGGTAACTCATGTTGACTAAGGGAATATTTAAAACTCATCATGAGTTTTTTCATAATTATGAGGAGCCTTGAGATATTCAGAACTCAACCGGACAAGGCCCTGAGCAACCTGATCTAAGCTGACAGCGCTTTGGGTGGAGGAGTTAGAACAGATGGTTTCCAGAGATCCCTTTTAGCCTGTGATTCAAATTAAGAGAATGGATAAGTTCAGTGCTTGTAAGAGTAAAATAACGTGTACAGAAGGGGAAAAAGCCCACTACAATGTTGTTGCAACAACTAGTCAAGAACTTGAAAGAATCCTTTTGGATAATTCTCTAAAAGAATAGATCAGTCGTGGTCGAGAAGGCAAACTGAATACTGTGTGTTTCTAATAAAAGAGCTGACAACAAAGCAGAGATCAGATATGCCTCTAGCCAGCTAAGACAGTAAGTGCTGTGGTTATTTGGGTGCAAGACCGGTTGCTCCAGCTCTTCCAAACTACCTACCTAACAAAGACTACCCACAAGATTAGTCTTTGTGGTGAGGCAGTAGTGCCAATTTTTCTCATGAGTTGTCTTCATGGTGGAAGTCTTTTTATACATGCCCCTCTTTGAAGGGCACCCACCTGAGATGCAAGCATTTAGTTCTCTTGCCACTCTTAAGCTGAAAGCCAATTTACACTTGCCAGCTGGGAAGCAGACACATGGGTTGACTTCAAGCACCTGTGCTTACTTGTTATTACAGAAAAGGATCAGCTGCTCTTTCAGGCCCTGTGACAAGACCGAAATCATTATGCAGTTATATAAATTCATGATGTGCCTCTATGCTTAATATTATGTGCAGTTCTAGTTACCACAAACCAAAAAGGATATAATAGAACTAAGTAAGGCATGGGATAGGGTGACAGGATTCATGAGCTTGGACAGGTTTTAAGTAGGTGTGGAATGGCTTCCATACATGTAAGAGCAGCTAAATAGACCTCAAAGAGGATATAGAGGGGAAGGTAAAATACAGAAGCATAGTCTAGGAAGACATGAACAGTAAGAAGATATGAGGAAAAATGTATAGCATTCTCTAATCAGAAAGTAAATTAAGAACAAAAGGAAGTACTTTCCTACAAATAATGAAACTTATTGCCCCAGGATGTTATGGCGACTGAAGGCATAATTGGGTTCAAAAGGAATTTATTCAAATTTATGGAAAAGAGGTTCATTGGTATTAAATGTTATTGTTTGGACTCTGCCTCTGGCTCAGGAAATCACTAAACCACTGATTGGTTTTTAGAGGCTGCAGAATGGAAGATCATTCTGTACAAGGATTTGCTTCTTAACGCTCCTTCATAAGCAACTGTCACGTTTTATCTAAGCTAGCTATTTCAGAATGATTTCAGATTTCAATTTCAAAAAGCTTTTTATTTCTTTAAAAGCAGAAACAAAAAACTAAAACTGGTAATGTAAACCTAATGTTATTGAGTCATGCTCAAGTGATGTGTGCTGTTTGGATGTCTTATGCAGGATGGAGTGAGACCTTGAGACCAAATGTCTTTAGTACTGAAATAGTGCAAGAGCAGTATAGCTACGACTGCTATGTTGGCTTTGAATATTTATCATAATGTTTTAGTGATAAATATTAGTCGAATAGTACATTATGGCCTTTCAATACATAAATCATATTTCATCAACTGAGCTGGAGCTACCATAACGCTAGTATTGAAGTGCTAAATTACAAGCAATAATTTTTATGGCTAGTTCAGAAATACCAATAGAATGTTATTGCTGAAGCTATTAATTTGCATTTATTTGTAGTAGCGGTGTCATGTTTGATTCAGCTTTTTGGTGAAAAAGAAAAGTAAGAAATCACTAATTTTATAATCCATATTATAAAATGCTGCAGATTAGTAGGAGCTGTGATATTGGCAAGAATGATGGCCACTCTGCTATATTGGACCTGAAATTCCTGTCAATCACTTTCCATTGCTTTATTTGCCATTTTTGGATTGTTTTTGAAGATGGGCAAGGTTTGTGCCATTTTTGGAGGATCACGAGGAATAGGAAAAGCTGTTGCAGAATTACTGGCACAGAAAGGCTGCCGCCTGGCGATTATTGCTAGAAATCTGGAGGTAGCCCAAGCCACTGCACATCATCTTGGAGGTATGTATGCTGTTTTGCAATGCTTTCTTCGCTGTCCAAAGCTTAGGCAACTTGTAAAAATAGTAGGTTATTAGTAAGTCAATAGTAGGTCAACTAAAACCTGATTTTTAGCTAGAGACAGATTAAAATAAAGCTGAGAAATTAAAAAAAAAAAAAAAAGGGTTATATCAATATGATTTGATTTTCACAATATACTTAGGGAAAGTGAAGTGCATTGCCAGTCATATCTTACAGATAGAGTAGGTGATATTAAGGGAATTATTCAAGGTCACACAAGTGAGTTTGTATGAGCTGACTCATTCCTGGTTCCTAGCCAGGCCAGAACTGAGACCAACCTGCCTATGCTGAACTTCAAATTTTAAAAGGCCAAAAATATAAAACAAGAAATTACCTGATAATTAATTAGTACAATACTTGCAAATTGTCCATATTCAATTGGGTCTCTCAAGTTAAAACTAATTCTACATCTGTTTTTACAACTGAATTTATAGATTTGAAAGAAGGTTTATGAATGATGCAGAATCTTTTACTATTATCTTAATGTGACTTTATTTCAATACAGCAGGGCATCTGGCGCTTAGCTGTGATGTATCCAGAGAACAAGATGTCCAGAATACTTTTGAAGAGATGCAGAGGAATTTAGGTCCTATTAATTACTTGGTTAATGCAGCTGGGATCAACAGGTTAGTTATTAGTTACAATGCTATATGTAATCCTAGACCACACCATCTTCTTGTAAGGTGCTAAATATAGAAGAGGGCCTTTACGTTTATTAAGAGTGTTATTAATGAGGGCGTCTGAAAAAAGGAATTAAGCATTTGCTAATATTTTATTTCTAGTGGAAGTAACTCTGGTAGATGATAATAGCTTTCACTGTAGCTTCTGAATCTGTCCCCTCGCTATTCCTCTTTCCTCCACTTCACCCCCCTAAAATTGTTCGAAAACAATGTTTGATACTTCTTTGCAATAATGGTCTTTGTTATCAGAAGACCAGCTTATCTTTTCCTTTTTTCTGCTATGTGTAATCCTTGCAGTTTCATAATTTTGAATACTAGGTTGTGTAGAACCGCATAAATGCCTATTGCAGTACCATTCATTTGTCAAGTTTTATCATGCGTAAATGTCATTATTGGGTAGTCCCATGAGTTCTTTTGGGTTGTTGGTTTTTTTTTTTTTTTTGGTCCATTTGTAGGGATGGCTTGTTACTGAGAACCAAGACGGAAGATATGATATCTCAGCTTCACACTAACCTTCTGGGAACAATGTTGACCTGTAAAGCTGCTGTGAAAAGTATGATTCAACAACAGGGAGGTGCTATTGTTAACGTAGGTAAGTTGCTATTCTAATTCGGTGGCATTATATGTAAACCGGGTTTATCAAATGTTGTAGTAGGTGTAACATGTTGAAATATTTTTTTATAATTGACTGTTTTCTTTCTGTTTAGTCATTGTGTTTCTAGCATTTCTTTATGATTCTTCTCTCTTATGCAACTTCAGCAAATTATAAAAACAGCTTGTGTCCATAATATAACACCTCGGTTTATATTTTTTCAGAAAGAAAATTTTATCATGCTTTATCAACTCTTTCAGCAGCTAAATTTACCAGCTATCAGTAATTAATTAGAATCAAATAGGTACAGGTGTTGGGGGGAGTTCTGTGCAAGAATACTTTTTTAAAACAGCTTTCTGCTTTAATTTCCTGGCACCTGATAGTCAACATATGTATGTGCATTCCACAAAAATCACACATAATTGAGGGATTTGCTTATCCTAGCAGTAGGCTATAGAACATATTTACTAACATACTTTTTATTCCTTTTTTTGTAATCTCATTTTAATTCTGATTTTAAAACAAATATGATAAAACTAGTATAAGCATCCAAATTAGTCATTTGATCTTTTCTTCTCTTTGATGTTTCTTTGTTTTAGGAAGTATTGTAGGACTTAAAGGCAACTCTGGTCAAAGCGTGTACAGTGCTAGCAAAGCAGGATTAGTTGGATTTTCACGCTCTCTTGCTAAAGAAGTAGGAAGAAAGAAAATTCGAGTGAATGTGGTTGCTCCAGGTTAGTTTATGTGAAGTTACTCAATCTTTGACTGTTGCGGTAACTGATCTGCAAGACTGCTGGATGTTTGCTCTACTCTGAGAGAGTAGAAACGTAAGATATTTTCTTTAACTTGTATAAGTAAGTAGTCTTCCTGTCTTTTCAGTTTAAAGTATAATGCATTCTTTCAGTAACAGTTCCCTCTTTTGAAGGGAACGCTGGGAAATTTGGAGGAGTGGATCTTACTGTTCCTCTACCCTTTGTTACATAACGGCTTTTTGCTTTGTTCCTCCTTCAACACCTGCTATCCTTACAGGTGGAGGGTTAGAAATAATTATATGCAGGTAGCTATCCTCCTGTTCTGCTAGAGAATGCTTCTTTGTTATTAGAGAAGTGTTAAAGACCATGAGAAGCAGGCATGAAGGCATCCCTGTCTTCCCATTTTAGTAAAAGGACAGAATCTAGAACGAAAGTTCTGTGAAGATGAGGCTCATCTCTTCCGGTCTAATAAATCACCACCTCTTGAGAGAAAATCTCTTCTGGCTTTCCTGAGTTTCTCTACTCGTGGCTGCGTGCTCTGGTGCTCAGCTTGTGGAGTTCTGATGCCATTAAGACTTCTACCTGAACCAGGCAGGAAAAATATTTTTCTTGTTTAGTGAATCAAACAACTCATAGAAGGCTCCAGAGCCATCACAAAGAGGCAGAGCTGTATACCAGAAAGCAGAACTGAGACTTTCCCTTTCCCCTCTTAGTGGCAGCTAGACATTAGGTCAGATCAGCTCTTTATGAAGCTGCAGCTTATGTGAAGAGAAATGCAACAATGTGGGAAAACTGAATCTCAGTTAATTGAAAATTGCAAAGAAATATTTTCCAAAGTTGTGAAGAAATGTTCTTAAAATAAGTGCAATGATAGAAATTATGCAAGTGCTGTAATATATTTAATATATTAAAATTTCCATTATAAAATGTAATGGAAACAGTTGCAAGCTATAGATGTTTCTTGCCATAGATTTCATATCAGTTTTTATGGAAAGTGTTTTGGTGAAATGAATGTATTTTATCTTCCAGAGAAGTGATCCCAAATATGGGATTTGGGCCCAAGTTTATAGAGTTAGGATTTTTCTCATAGACTTTTAGAGATTCTGCATTTGGATTATTACATCAGTGCTTACAAAACTGGAAGACATTGTATTGGTTACCAAAAAAAAGTTGTCCCCAGCTATAAAATGGTGTGAACTGACTACTACAGCTTTGAAGAATGATAGCCGGTGTGCTGAATTTTGGTCATAGCTTTCACTTGGGAGGTTTCCAGGAAAAATGAGCTTGAGAAATTTCGTTGGAGATTATGTAACTCTTCAAATTTTCTCCTCTCCTAGGCTTTGTTCACACAGAGATGACCGCTCATTTGGAAGAAGATCAGTTGAAGAAAACAATTCCTCTTGGAAGATTTGGACAGCCTCATGAAGTTGCACAAGCGGTTGTCTTTCTGCTAGAATCTCCTTATGTTACAGGGAGTATTCTAATTGTAGATGGAGGCTTGCAGCTTCTGACTTAAATGCTACATTGAATACCAAACTTAAATGTCACAATGGTACTTATACACTAATCAAAGGGAGGGGACAAAAAGCTTAGTTGAACATTGACGTTCATAATGGAATTGATACACTCTAGTCAGAGTAGTACTTCGTAAGTAATAAAGTGCAGCATATATGTTTAATTACCTGAAAAAATCCATATGATATTATGAAGTCTGTGTATGTAACATAAAATTTTAAAAAAGATCTGGTTTGGAATGATGATAATTTTGAATAGTATATTGATATATCTTAAGAGCACTATATTTTTATAAAGTCATGTTTTCCAGTTTGGGATAGCGTGGAAATTATATTCTCAATCATTATGTTACACAATTATAAATAAAATGTGGAGGCATGTTTATTGGTTGGCAGTTACGATTGCATCAGGTTTTTCAGGTAGGGAGAAGATTGTGAACTGTTTAATTTTTTATTCTTATCAATCCCTAGAAAATGCTTTTCTTTGTTTTTTGTTTGTTTGTAGCTGAAATTACAAAGCTAGAAGCTTCTAGATCCTCCAGCATACCTGAATTGTCTTTAGGAGATTTAATGATATGTGATGCACTTTTATAAAGAGGAAAAACTGCTCAGTTCTATTCTTAAATATGCATACAGCACTCATTTATTTCAGCAGCACTTGAGCATATATTGAGGGACTCCTGATTGGTCATTGGAGATGCTAATTTTGTAAAATTCTGAGTTTGAACTGAAAATACACTGTGAACAGTACAGTTGCAGGCCTTCTACATAAAAGGTGTAAAAGTAGCTGTGCCTTTTCACTGACTTGAAACATAGGTAGAAACAAATAACACTTCCAAAGTGTGAAGTCCAGTGTATTGCTGTATACTTGAAAACTCAGTTCAACTATGTTATGCTGATGTTCTTTAGTATGTATGTACAATCGATAAAATAGCCATGTATCTTATTCGAAGCAGCTTTTGAAGCAGAATAATTATTCAGCTGTAGACATTCTTGGGTGTTCTTCTTTTGCTGAAATACTACCAAAAGTTTGACCTCAGGCTTTTCAATTGAGATCAAGTAATTTTTGGTAGCTGATGTGTTTATCTTTTCCGAAGAAAACTATGAATGTGGTTTAGGACCTTCATGTCTTAGCTCCAGTGTGCATTGCATCATGATCCAGATGTTGGTTCAGGTTTTGAAATTACTTGCCCTCCTGACACAAACTAAAGTGCAGAAGGAAGAGATCTCACTGATGGTAAGTTGGAGTCTTGAAAGTCTGAGATTTTCTTCATTTGTGCAGCTGAGAAATTTTGACTTTGTGCCAGAAAACAGCGCATGTTCAAGCTCCTTGATGGTAGGTATTGAGAAACAATGTAAGGAATGGTTGTATTTTCAGGGGTTTTAAACTAAATTGTGTTATTCACTGTGGAATCTAAAATATTGCTAGAGGTAGCCCGATCAGGAGTCCTTATCTTACTAATATCTCTTTGTTGAGAAGTGTTATTTGCTGTGAAAAATTGTGTGTCATCTGTGTCTTTGTACCAAAAATATAATTGCTAATTCTGTTCCTCTATGTTAGGAGGAACTGGCCAAAGTATAGATGAATTTTTTCAGAGGGCACTGAAGGTAAGGGAAGACAGCTAATACTCCCTTTTTTACTAGTCAAGCTGTAGTATGTCAGTAAGTTGGCTGCTACCCGTACCTGTCCTTAGTATCTTACAAGCCAAGGTTGTGTGACACGTTTTTACCATGAGCCAAACCTAAAAGACTAAAAAGAGTTTCCGGTTAGTGAGCTCTGGACCTAATTATTGTTATTCATTGTTTCATTGGATAGGTTATTAGCAATAGCACTTTTATTTTATATTTGTGATTAACACCTGGGATAACATCTTTATAGGAATCTCAGTTTGCTGCTACATAACATTCCCAAAATGTTGCAACAATTACTATGTTTTTTATTACTGTAGTTGTTGTATATGCTGTAGGACGTGAATGAGAAGTGAGTAGCCTTAAAATCATATTTTTAAGAAGTTTTTTTCATGCTTTTCTTCAAACTGGTAAATTAGAACTGAAACCTAGTAAAAACAGTAATCCGTTTCAGGATTTACTGTGTACATCTACTCTAAGAACGTACCATCTGTATTTGTCAGACTAAGGTTGTGCCTGGCCTGGTGTTATGTCTCAGACAGTGGTGGTAGTGAATGCATAGAGTGGATAACAGGTCAAGTAGGTGGTGATGTCTCCTTAAAATATTCTTGAATCCTCCAGCAATTTGTGATTGATATGTTGTGAGCCTGCCATTTGATAGCTCTAATTGAGGCCTACTGGTACTTATATTTGATGAGACGTTATAAAAACCCTCTGTGCTGTCTCCATGCCACTCTTGAATGTGTAGACCTTTATCATATTCTGCCCTGAGAGTTTCTTTTCAAACTGGAGAGTGTTTTTTTTTTTTTTTTAGTGTTGTGTCAAAAAACAGTGCCTAATTGTTTTGCCTTTTGCTGACCATTAAGCTTACATTTTCAGAATCTAAGAAATATATATATGAACTATAACTCAGTCCTGAATAGTTAATTGTCAGTTTGGAGCCACTTTCCTCATATATGTATTCAGGACTGATTTTTTTTTTACCCCCTGGTGTGAATCGTTTTCATTTATCTACAGTGCATTTAATCTTCTGATTTTTTTTTTTTAAGACTTACTTGCTCAACTGATGAAATGGCTCTGCAACTTTTGTTTCATTCCTTCACCCCTTTATTGAGTAAAGGGATTTGAGTAACTTATTTGAGTAAATTAGCATTACAGAAAATAGGGTGCTTCAGAAATGGCTATCTCAAAACACTTAGGAGTATGTTGTCCTGCACTAGCCCAAAAGGTGCCTGTGGGATTCTGTTGGTGATCCATGCCTTTAGAAAAGAATGACCACAAATTCATATCCTTTCTCTTCTATTTTTTAACAGTTTACTGATGTGATGACTTATCTCCTTGGCAGCCCAGAATCTTTAATGCTTCTTGGTCAGGAAACATGTCGGATGCCTTTTAGAATTTCAAGTATGCTGTATTAATTAATCTCCCTTACTCACATACTCTTTTCACCTTTGAAAGTACTCTAAAATTTTTGTGAAACGTGACTTCCCTGTACAAAAGCCACACTGACTTTCCTCAGTATGTTTGTACAATTGTTTATATACCTTTAGAACTATTTCTGGCAGTTTGCTGTGTACAGAGAACAGGTAACTAATCTGTAATTCTTAAAAAAACAAATAACCCTTTCCCCTGCAAAAACTCCCAAAAGCCTGATGTCACTTTAGCCAACTTCCAGTTGTCTGACAATGAGGCAGTTTTATCTGAGCAGTTTCACACTGCGGTTATTTGATTTCTTTTAGATCTGGAGTGATACCACCTGGCCTTGGCAGTTTGTCACTGTTTATTCTGTAAGCTCTTTTTCTACCATTTTGCTTTGAGGCAAAGAACTAATTTAGTGTTCAGGGTTGGTTTTTTTTTTTTTTTCTTCCTTTTTTCCCCTATGGCCTTACCTCCTTTGAGCACTTTGCTTTTTATTTTGATCATCTGCTCATCTTATTCAGGAACAAGAACCTTTTGTGGTGTTCAGTTTGTATGTCTTTTTGGAAGTTGTTCCTCTAAACTCTGATCTGTCTGTAGCTTTTGCATTCAGTGACAGACTCCCTCCAGCTGCTGAAATGAGACTACTGCTTTTTTTGAAGATTGTCTTTTAGATTCTGGTAGCTGTTAATCCATGCCAGCTCTCTCCATCCGTCCCTCCCCATCTCTTCCTGCCACAAACAAAGTATAAGTTGGCACTGTATATTTAAAGTTGTCATAGTGGAAGTTCAATATATGCAGTCACAGTGTTTTCTTCAAGCATTGTATTGCCCAATTTTTTGGCTTGTCCTTTTAGTTTTGTTTTAATGTATTTCCGTATTTTTATGTTGCTCCCTTTTTGGGAAGGTAAATGCTTCAGTAGTAGAATGTTGTCTTTATTAGTAAACTTGCTCAATATTCTTGCAGAAATAAAGTTACCATTACAAAGTCAGTCTTTGAAAGTAACATTTTGAACCAGGTCTTGTATGCTCCTTTGGGACCACAACCAGAGTTGGAGTCCCTGACTGACTGCATGAAAGAATCATTTATTAAAAAAATGTAATCTAGGCATCTTTGGTGTGATGTTTACCAAACTTAGCTGATAGTTGAAGACTTTCATTACAGTTGTGTTGTCTCCCTTATTGTCCGTAATCTCCCTCAGGATGTCATAGCTACTGCCATAATCTTAATTGTGTGGGTAATAACATAGTCTAACAACAGATTTTAGCATATTAGACCTGGAATTTCAATCCGTATTTGATTTGATGATTTAATATCTTTGATGTCTAGTTTGAGGGCTTTCTGTGTATTTTGTATATATGCATATATATGTATATAAGACTGATTTGTCTTATTTCCCTCATGGTTCTGGTATGCCTATTGTGTCACTATCCTTGATTAAAATCAGGCATTTGGGTTTCCCATCCTGTACTTCTAGTGTTTATGCCAAGCTATATATATATACATGTTTTGTTTGTGTGTGTGTGTGTGTGTGTATGTGTGTTCCTTCTTCAATAGGACTATGTGCTTGAGTTATTTTTTATATTTTCTCAATTGAATTTTGAAAATTTCTGTCCACTCTCTTACTAGAGATACAAAGTTTTTATGACTCCATTCATAGAGGAATTGAGAGCATGTGCTTCATCTGATGGTTTTTTATCTGCTGTATTGCTTAAAACTTTCCTATCATCTTTTATTAAGTACCAGCATTCTGCTGCTTTTTGATCTAGAATGAGCTCTTTTACAGATTCTTGCTATTCCAACAGTTTCTTTAGTTCCTAAGGAATCTATACTCTTCTCTCCTGCACCTGTTTTTACAGGCATGCATTGAAATTTGCTTCTTCACCTTGCTCTGGGAACATTTTGAAGACGGTTGCTGTTCAGGTGTGGTCTTTAGCTTAACCTACGTTTTATTCCAGATCTCTTCTCCTGCTGCACCCTATGTGTTGGTACCTACATGGCCTGGCACCACCTCCCTAGATTTTCTAGAGTCCATCAAGGCACATTTTTAAGGTGGCTGCTTTTGCAGCTGGCATTTAATTCACCATCCAGTCCTCTTGTACAGCAAACCCCTCTTACTCAGTCACCCATAATTATTGCTTTATTTCTTCATTTCATCTCGGTTTCTGCTTCAGAAAAGATAACCTGATCAAAGAAGACTATGTGTTGCAGTATTTATTTATTTGTGTGCCCCACCTTGTCTCTGCCTTGTTTGAAAACCTAAAACCACTCTTGACTTTGCACTTGATTCAGCTGAAATTTTTTTGATTGTGATTGCCTTACTTCTCCCTCTTAAATACATCCTGAGAGATGTATTTATAACTCAGAGTTCACTGTAGTGAACTCTTTACGTTAGGCTTTTCTTACTTTTTAGAGATATATTGCAATTGGTTATCATCCATAGGAGCTTCTAGCAGGATGCCTATACTTTTGGTGGAGAGTTATGTTTTTAAATATTGCAACTGTAAGGAGGAGATGTAGTGAGGAACAGCTTTTACAGACTTTTATTGTAACAAAAGTATGCATATCTTGTATATAGTATTAGGGTGTGATATCCCATGAGGAGATTTTGTTGCGGCCTCCTGAGGGCAGTCTATCCTAAGACATTACTATATTGGCAATTACTTGATTAAGATATCTGCATAGTTCTAGGAGAGTGGGGTTACCTGTTCAGTTGACAAGTTGATAGCTTGCACTGCTGCTGATGAAAGGTTGGTAACTTGCATTGCTACTAGTTTTCTGAAATCCGAATCCATATGTCCTGCGCTATTTTGGGATGTAAGGCAGCATTTTTAAAAACTGAAGGGATTGCAATACTGAGTTCCAGTGAGATTTGGATAGAAAGTGGATATCTAAATCCCAGGCTTAAAAATACCACATTATTATCTACAGGTAAAACACACATTATAATGATTAGCCACTGCTGCTATCCTCGTTTTCCTCCTTTGATCTGTTGCACAGGGCAAGAGGCTGTTATTGCATGAAACTGAAATGTGTATTGCCTGTTGCGTTTGTGTGACTTTTTTTGATGTATAGCATAGTATAATTAATTTAAGAAAAACTAATCAAAACTGAACTTTCCAAGACAAGCTGCACCACTTCACATAATCAGTCAGTGTTTGAAAAGAAAAAGGGGCAAATGTAGTGAGAGAGAGAAGTCTTTAAGGAACATTCCCTGTGCTTATTGCCTGTGCCAGTAAAAAGAACTCTTGAAGCCCAGATTGACATAACACGTATTTTTTTTTACCCACACGTTATGTTCAGTTTCAGACACATAGAAGGGCTCATGTGCTGGAGGCTCTTTTTTGCTGTTGATATGTCTACTGAGTTAATAATTAATATTGCCTCTACCTTGCCTGACATCTTTAGATCAGCATGGCTACAACAACTGTTCTAGTATTTTATACTTTTATTTTTCATATTAGCAGCTTATGTTTATTAAGATCCAGGATACTGTTGGTCCACTTCATAGAAAAGATGCAGCACTGAAACTGACAAACTGACGTTTTTCATCTCCTTTTCTAAATACATCAGATCCAATGCTGATAAAATATTTCTCCCTTTTTTCCCTCAGTGTCCTTTACCATTATAGTCTCAAATGCTGAAGTAGAAATTAATATTGCTGTGCTGTTTTTTAAAACTAAGATTGTTTTGGCTACTTGGAGATATAATAACAGATTGCCATTTGGGGTATGATGGTGTCAAACATGTTGAAACAACATACAAGGAAAAAGCACCAACTTTTACTTGGTATCGTCATGGATAGGATCCTAGATTAGGATCTTCTAGGTACAGCATGCCATTAACTGCCCTTTACTTATTACCTGTAATTAAGGTACTTATCTCATTTTGGCAGCATGGAATCACTCCTTAAGGAAGCATCTGGGGTCATTTGTGACGTGTTTTTTGTGACTGCTGCTGTTCTCCGTACTTGTTATTACTTTTCATCTACTGAACTTACTAGATAATGCGGTTGAATTTATTGTGTTCTAAATCATCTCAGAAACTAGTATTCAGTGATAACCAATGGCCTTGTTCATTGCTATCTTATGGATATTGCAGAAATTAAAATGTTGACTACTTTGGTGACAAAAGATGTCTAATTGATAACTCATAAATTATGCAGTGAGTTTGTAAATTTGTGAGGTCACATTTCGGAAGAGAAAGGATAGCCTAATTAAAAGGAGAATATGGATAATTGGAAATATTTAAATAGAACTGTGGGCATGTACAGTGAGAGTAATGGCAATAGGAATGTGCAGGGCAGATGTCACTGAGCTAACACCAGTCTGAGCAAGTGGAGCTCCAGGGCAAATACTGTTGCCCCAGATTGCTAGTTGACATAGTTTAGGTGGTCTTGCATGCTCAGCAGGGTGGTGGATTTGAAATTGTTGCATCATCTTGAACAATTTATTTAGGGATAAGTGCAAGTTGATTATATGGCATTGCTGAAGCGTGTTAGTGTGGCAGCATGACATTCGTTTCATAAATTCTTATTCAGAGATCTCCCAACTCTGTATTTCGAAGGCTAAGTGTGCTGAAAGTACATGTTGCACCTATATAATGGAGGCTGTATTGTAAACACATGTGCACCCGTATGTTGAAGGCCTGTTAAAAGCCCTAAAAGCCCTTTCATTGCTGCTCTCAGTCTGATTCTTTATGCTATTTATCAGGCTAGTTTATGTATTTCTGCTGAAAACTTTCTGTGGCCCTAGAAAAAAAATACGTAGACACTGAGTATAGTGAGTGAGTCTGTTTTGAATAGATGCCATCTAGTGTGTATAGATGCCTCTTGATCATGAGATGACGGCCAGCTGAGTGGAGCTGCATCCATTTTCTGCATGTTCTTGTAGCTTTTTTATTGGAAGGCTACAACACAATGGAGACCACCTGTAGTGTTATAGTTCACCATATGGTTCACCCATAGTTTCAAGGTACCAGAGTGGAAGTCATCCTATCTTTCTGCCGTGCAATAAAGCTGTATTCTGTTGATCTGTAAATAGGAGATTAGTGACGTTTAATTGAGGGTCATATTTTTGCAAAGCTGGCAGCTTTTAATGTTTTTTTTCTATAAAATCTTGGTTTCATGTTAGCCTCCAGAAAGGTCCTTGATTTGAGCTCCCCTTCCTATAATATCTTCAGTAAATAGGAACTATATTTCTGCTACATTGCAGTGTATTAATGGTCTGCTATGTTCTTTTGTCAGGGTTCTCTGACTTCCAAATTCAGTTCAACAACACTTACTGGGAGTTTCGTCCTGAATACCTGTTTGACTTCAGCCAAAATAAACAAGGACAAGATCTGAACTCTTAAGCACGGGCGGTGGAAACACATTGATGATCCTCTTCTGTAGAAAGACAAGAAACAACTTTTTATTCCCCTCCCTACCCCCTGCCCACCCAGAGGTATTGCTGTGTTCTTCTTGCTTTGCCCTGGGTTTGGATGTCACTTGCCCTGTGCAAAGACAGATCACTGAAGTCTTAGTCCTTGGAATCAGTAATTCTACACTGTAACTGTTATCGTCCCTCTTGGGAAGTATAGGCTGACCCTGAAGCTCATTATTTTAGAAGGACAATTCCTAGTGGTAGTTTTGCTTGTCCTTATACATTTTTATATTGTGCAAGAAAATGTTATTAATTACAAATGAAAACCTGCTGTTATAAAGTTGATCATTTAATGGACTTGCTGCCCTTAGAAAACTTGGAAGGCTACAAGTATTTAAAAATAATAATTTTAAGATAACTTCAATTGCCTGTTAGGCTTTTTAACTGTTTTATGTTTTTTGAATGCAAGACATTTGAGGGAAACAACTGATAGGAATCTGTTTAATAGTATAATGCCATTTTTAGATTTGGAAATCTACACTATGTAAATTACTTCCCCCTCCTTCCCCCCTCCCCCCCCCCCAGTGGAAACTGGGGATCTTTGGATTTATTAACAGTTGTACTGATACATGAAATAAAATTTATTTTAGGAGTTCTTTTATTATACATTAATAGTTACACATGGACTAATAAATGATCAGTGACTGTGCAGCTAAAGTTAATATAGAATTTAAGAAAGGGACAATTTTTATTGTTGTTTAAAAGCGTATTGCAAAAATGTTCAGTGAATCAGACTGAAGTATTGCAGCAGGAAGTAAATTAATGGTATGTTAGGTGGAAAGAGAAAGAAGCATTATACTCTTGAACAGTGTGGTAAATTATGTTTTGGTTTGAACAGGCTGTTTCCCACAAAAGACTCCAGCAGTGGCGCAGACAAGCACTGCAGGTAAGAACCATCTCAGAAATCCACTAGTTCTTAATCTGCAATAGAATAGAGCTGTGTTGCATGTTGTATAGGAACTCTTATATTATTAGTTATTTTTAACACCTTTTGCAGTAGCTTGGAAAGGTGTTCTTGGCAATAAATTTTGTGCCCTAAGTTCCCCTTTGTAGAAACACTCTTCTCGAGATTTCTGGGCTGAAAGGGTGGCAATATGCTTAGTTGTGTATTAAAAAAATTGTTTCTGGCCAAAAAAAAAAAAAAAACCCTAATCCAGTCAGTATGATGAGATTTGTAGTGCTTCTGCTGTAAATGATGTAATCATCATTCGGAGTAGTGGCCATGTGCTGTTATTTTTTCTCTTTTCTTAAGCTGTTTCTGGCTCAGTTCTGCTGCTACAGGACTAGAAAGTGAAGGCAATTACAAGACTTGGCCATTCCTCAGTGTTTACCTATTGCAGTGCAGTTATTTTATAAAACAAAACATTCCTAGAGCTGTTGGATTGAAGTTCATTCCTCTGCCTCTTTATAGTTTCTGAAATCATTGCTGTGCAGGTACTCTTCCTAATAGTCCGGCTTTTTGATCTAAGAGAGAGTTGAGCATTATGTTCCAAAACATTGACCTTTTTTTTTAGTTAGTCAGTGTAGTATGGGATTATTTTATATATTAATCATTTTTCTAAAAGGATGCAAATGGTAGTTTAATTCTTTATTATAGACCCATGCTTTAAGACAGGTTAAATTGTGTGTGTGTGTGTGTGCACGCGCGTGCGTGTGCTATGTGGAATAGGTTGTAAATTCCTTGGGGCAGGAGCTGCGTTTTCATCTGCTTAATGTGTCTTATGCACTCATGGTTCATTATTTCAAACAGAAAACTATACAAGGGGAGTATTGGGTTTTTTTAATCAGTTCAGGAGAACTAGTTAAATGCAAGAAAGTTCCACCCCTTGCACATAGAGCAGAATCATGCGGTGGTGAATCAAAATGTTGTCGATGTGCATATCCTGCACAGGCATTTCTTTTAATCCATGCAGTAATCCGTCTATACTGCAAAGTGTAGGTTTGGCAAATGGGTTGCAGAGCTAGATCATGCAGCTGATCCTCAGCATCATGACATGATGGGTAATATGATCTCATGAAGTACTTGCCACCTACTGAATCTGTTCAGGCTGCTTGCAGTGATAAGGATGTGGGGCTCCATATGTGGGGTATCAAGGCATTTATTAACATACCAAGTGAAGGAAAATGGTCTTTGAAAGTGAACGCATAGGAACAAGCTAGAATTTACAAGCTAGGGTTTCAAACTGGACTGTGCTTAGGATCCCAAACCTCCAATTGGCTGAGACCAAAAATTGTGCATATGTTAACTAATTATTGCTGTTGTCATGAAGTCAAGGGATAGAGGCTTATATTGTGTTAAGGTGGTCAACCAACTAAAAACAAAACACACAATGCATGTTTGGCACATAACTCTTGACAGAGGGGTTCTGTTTACATTTAGTTATTATCTTGAATGCAGTTGCATTGCATTTTGCATTGCTTTGAATACACTTGGACTGATAAGCATCCAAAGTAATTTAAAAAGTCATCCTATAGCTAAACCTAAAGTCTTGCAAAAAGACTTTTTTTTTTTTTTTTGGTCCTATAAAATGCTAAAAGTGCACTTGCAGTTCATGTTCTGTCTCTTCAGCGTTTGCAGAAGGAGATGAAACTTCTGAAAGTTACTTTGATGCTTCCAAGAACTTCAGTTTTTGGCTTAAAAATTATGTCCTTTTCTCGTGCCACACTTCTGTCTTTGAATTTGTAAACCTAAACAGCACCAGTAACTAGGTAACAGCACAACTGAATGTTTTCATAAAAACAACTTTGCTGCTTAGAGATGTGATTTACTGCTCAAGTGCATGCGTGTACACACACACACATATATATATATATATATACACACACACACACACAGGCAAAAATGATGATGACCTCATCTTAACGAGCTCACAAGAGATTGTTACTGTTTAAGCCAAAGATGGATTTACTGTAAGTAGATGAAACTCAATTGAATTCAGTAGTGGTATCACCATTAATGTCAGGTCTGACTTAGTTGTTGTGATAATACTATTTGTACCGATCAATGCCTGAAATATAAAGCTGAAAGAAAAAAATTTCTATCCTGCAGCTTTCCTGGTATTTTTGCACAGAAGGGAAAGGAAGAGAAACTAGTTAAAATATAAGGTTTTACAAGTAAGGCTTAACATTTTATTTATTTGCTTAATTTTGATATTACCTACTTAGAAGTCTCCTCTTAAACCAATTTAACAGCCCTTGCACATTGCCCTTACTTAGAAAAAGTTGTAAGTAATGTCATATTGCAAATACTAGATACATAAAACAGACTTGCACATTTTCTAACCTAAGTAAGTTAATTAAAAAAAAAAAAAAAGCATCTTCAAGTACTTTTATTCTGTAAGAGTTTCTCCAGATTTGTGGGTCATGTCCCTCTTTTCTTTAAACAAGATTCAGTGTCACAAGGAGAATATTTTGATAAATTCTATGCATTTTTTAGAAACTCCATATAGCCCTCATTTCACTTGTGTTCATAATAGTTAAATTTCTAAATCTTACACTTGCACACTTGTACTAAAACATTTAATAGCCTTTACCAGAAGGAAAACTTTCTATTTGTGTAGTATTTATTGATGTTAAACCCACATTATATCAGCACAACAATCCAAAGTAATGATAGTACATTTTTATAAATACAATTAAAAGGTGGCAAAATAATGCTAGTGAAGCTAAACAAAAAAAACAGTAAATTAGCATGTCACAGTCAAGAAAAATTTGGCAAATGATATGACATCCTTTTTCTAGAATATAATCAGATTATTCAAATATGACAGACTATGACATTAATTTAGAGTAACGATCCCCTTAACTGGTCGTATCCTGCACCAGTTTGCATAGAATAGTACTACCTTATGTGCTAAAGTTTATTAGTCACTAAAAAAAAAAAAAACACAAAACAAACTTTGTGTACTTACAGAGCAATACATGTATAGCAGTAATGCAATATATGGTGTACACAAATACAAAATTAAAAAAAACTCCTAAATACAGGACTTCTGAATAACTGAACTGAGATAAAAGATTTCAAAACTTTTATTATAAATAATGAAAGATACCATATATGTGCTTCATATAAGGAATACAGTGTTTTCCTTTCATAGCGAAGTATGCTCGTACCATCAAATGCTCATTTTTCTTGTCAGGCCTACTAATTCTTCCATCCCTCCCTCCCCTTCGTCTGAAATTCATTTGGTTCTAATTTAAAACTACCTAGTCAGGTTAGACTAGGTAGGGCTCCAGTTTGATGTGGATTTGCATTCTGAAAATAGTCTTAAGGTATTTCACCTACTGCTCACAGACCCTATCCATTAAAAAGGTGTTATTAGCCTACAATAGGGAGGAGAACAACAACAACAACAACAAAAACTAGCAGAGACATGTGATAAGAAAAAAAAAAAGGCACAAATTTTGTTGTAGTCCAGCTTCATTCTCTACTTCCTCAGGTCTGTGAACCTATCACTTAATGGTGTATACTTGTCATTTTAAATTCCTATTGCAGTCTCAACCCATTTTTTCACTTACTATACATTCCTAAAAATCCTCATACATACTACAGAAGCTCTAAACAGTCAGATGTCCCATACCTATACTCCCTATTTCTCAGTGTCCTTGGAATTTCAAATGTTTGCATGGTAGTATTACAAGGTTACAGACTGTTTGCAAGAAACCCATAGAGAGTTTCAATGTCTTCCCCTGTCCCGCCCTCCAACCCCTTGCAGTAACTTAATGCAGTGGTTCATATTGTTGGCATTTTTTTTCCCCCTCTAGATTTCTAGTCCATAGTAGACTATTATTACACTCAGCTCTTATTCTCCATAATCTTGAAGAGGTTACATTATTTATGCTTAAATTAGCTTTACTGTATGTTTAAAAGTAAGCCTCCTATTAGGTGGCAAAAAGGAAAAATACAAAAGAATTAAAAATTATGGTGTCAATGTTCCATTATAGGATTGCCCATACAAACAGCATTTAAGGCAAGGTTGGGTTTTTTTTTTTTTTTTTTTGTAGAATAGAAAGCAGTTTGCAGAGATGCAGCATTTGCTTACATTTCTCTTCCTTGTCCCTTCTTGTTTTATTCTTACAATATTGCACTTGTTCATTGTAGCTATCAGAATGCATTGCCATTTTAGAACTATAGATAACCATACATTCTAATTTTGTGATCTAATGGCCTCAGATAAAATATTTTGCACCATCAAGATTGTGTAGCATCTAACTTGTTGCTTACGAAGGCATGTAGTGATAAATAGTGTTTCCTTCTGAAAAGTCTGTCTCACTGTAGTATTTTGGCCTTTACGAAAAGGGTTATTCATAAGAGCTGAAGCAACTTAGGTATAAGGAACTGGTGAATGTGATTTGTTGTGCAATGTGTACATTTCTATTAATAATCTAGCTATTCTTCTAATTTGGTATAATGAATAAGGAATATACGGTTGCTGTGTTTGTTGTTTACCTTTTGTACTTGAAGGTGTCTGCCTTTGCATAAAGTGACATAGGAATATCATTGGTCAAGGCAATGGCTTTCAGTGTTTCCGCTTTGAAAGAAAGATGGAGGTGGCAGGTTGGATCTACAGATCATCGCTTTCTACCAGGCCAGACGGCATTGTAAGATGAACTGGATTTGCTTCAGGCTGGAAAGCTGCTTTGATGTCTAGTCCCTGGTCAGAAAGTGCTGCGTATCGACTCGCTGAGGGCCGCACCTTCTTTGGCTTGGTTGTCTGAGGCGGTTGTTGCCACTGGGCTGTAGATTTAAAAAATAATAATAATAAAATTCAACCATCTTGATGTCTGCAATAAAGCTTACCCAATACACAATCAACCATTTGTAAAGGAGATACTAATTCCTGAGCAGCAAAAAAGCATAATATCAAAAATAAGCTTATTTGATTTCTTAGTGTTTTTTTTTTTCTCAGCAGCTAGTTTCACCTCCAAATGCGGTAAGTAGAAACAACAGTTTTTCTGTTTGTTACTTTGCCTTTATAGCATTGCTTTCTCCCCTTTTCCTTTTATTTTTTTCAAAGTTGTGCATCCTAATACCTTTCCTTCTGTTAGTCAGAAGACTGACAGCGAGGTACTGGTTTCCGTGCACTACTATTACAGTTAGGGTTATTTATTGTATATGAAAGGAAATCATCTGGTTGCCATTGCCAACCCATGTATCCTGAAGAATGTTGAGCCTAATGTACAATTCACATGTCCCACTATCCCTGCCACCCCAGAAACCATCCTTTATTGTTCAGGTTTTTTTCCCTCCTCATTTATTACTCCTATGAAAGGACTGGTGAGAGATTTTGGTTGAAGAAAACATTCATTATATAAGAACCTGCAATGGAATGAACTGACTAATTAAGCAGTGAGCCATAAGAGCAACTGCACTTCTGGTAGCTGTCACAGGTGTATCACAGACTAATGTACAAAAGAATACAAAAGGTTAGGGAAGTGCTAGCAGAGTGATAGTAATAATGATCCACAAAACTAGGGTAATCATGCCATTATCTACTGTTAATTCACTATGTTTAATATAGTAAGCAAAAAAAAAAAAAAAAAAGAGAAAGCATGCATGCTCATTTTGCTTTAGGTATCTGAAAGGTGGTGAAATGTACTTTGACAGAGCATTTGTTGTCTTGATGTGGATCGTTATTATTGAGGAGAAACTATAAACAAAAGAAAAAGAGACCAATGTAAACCATTCTGTGAATAAACTGAAATTTTCAGAACTGTTGCTTTCTGGGGGATTAAATTGATCATGAAAATTGATAGCACTTACTATAAACATCCAACCTGGCAGTGCAAGACACAATCCCAGCCTCATTCTTAGCTGAAACAGTATACCACCCAGCATCCTCTTTCATAGCTCCCTGAATAAGCAGGCAAATGTAGCCGTGGTTATCCTGGTGCATACTAAACAAAAGAGAATCAAAATTACTATTTAAATACAAACCACTGTAGAATACTTTTAAAGGTAATTATAAGCAGACCCAGTCCTAGTTACAGATTAATTATAGCCCACTTTTAATTAATATGAAACTTCCTCTGAAATTAGCAAGTGGAAAATAAAACCTGGAGTAGAGTTAACTATTTGGCAGTTTAATATCCTTTATTAAAAGCCAAGAAGCAAAAATATTTCAAGTAACCTTTGCTTTCATAATTACAGATTAAGACATGTAGAAATCTGTAGTAGGGAAGTAGTAGGGAAACCAGAACTTACCCAGACTTTTGGGGGAAGGATAAAAGACTTGACTTGAGGAATGAGGTATTGAAATATTAGTTATTTAGAAGGATAGCAACAATTTATTACAGTATCATATCAGTAATAAGTTTCTTTTCTTGAAATCATGAGTTTGCTCTTAAACATTCCTACAAAATGTTATCAAATATTGATGATAAGTTTGTAGCTCTTAGGATTTAAAAAAGTGTAGAACATCATTACTCCTTCTTCACTCCTTCCATCGTAATGCCATATAAAGTTATTTTTCTGTGATTAAAAACTAGCACTAACTCGTAGTTACATTCATAGAAAATAGTAGCAACAGGCGTATTGGGCTCAACTTTTAGGTGGCTACACTCCTGAAAGAGGCACGGAAAAATGGAGTGCTGAAGAATGAAGGTGACAAAAGCGAGAAGGCTGAGCAAGGAAGGAATCTGCTTGAACTATAATTTAGGAAATGCTGGAGAAAAATGTGTGGTTTTAAGCACTGCCTAAAGCATTTATCTGTAATAAGAATTTAAGCCCAGAGTTCTCGTGCAGTTAGTTCCACTTGTGTGGGAATAACTACACTGTTAGCCAAATAGAGTGCATTCTGCATACAAGAAATCAGGATAGTTAGCTGGGAGAAGGAACACCGGAGGTCTAGTTCCTCCTTTGTTTCTTTGCAAGTATTCTGCCAGAGAGTGAATACCCTAGATATTCCACTACTGTCACTTAAGAAAGCTCCTTTATTGTTGAATCATAGTGGCTTAACTGCACAGCAGAGTTTTGAATCAAGAATTTTCTGCTGTGAAGCAGATAGATAGCTTTACTTAGTCTAGGTTTTCACCAGTAAATTTCTGTAAGCCTTGGGTCTAAAAGGGAGAAAACTGTTTCTCAACTTGCTTAAAGTGCAAAGATAGTTGTTTAAATGCAAGGCTGGAAAACACAACTAATAATATGTTAATTCTGGCTCTGCCACCAGCCTGAATCCAAGTTTGAGTAAATGTCATAAAGCACTATAACAACTAGTTAATATTTACGCGTTGCTGTTCACACAAAGCATACTTTTATGACCTTCTATTCTTTCGTTTGTATTATAGGATAGATAGATAGTCATTGAAGTTATGTATGGGGAGATTATTCTAAATCATGCTAACCTCACTCGGTCAGTGTTGTATGTGAGTGACTCATTCTCTTTCTTCCAAAATATCTGAGGAGATGGCTCCCCCGAGATTCGACACTCCAGTCGCACTGGATATCCCTCAGCCACGCCTGTGTTTTGTAGTTTCTCTATAAACACAGGTGCTTTGTGTACTTCCTTAGCTGTGAAAATAAAGATTGCAGTAATGTTGACACTAGTCTATTAAAATGCAGCCTTTCTTTCAGCAATATGCTAAAAAACAATCATGAAAAATCTAAGTGGCAGGATACTTAGTGTTGCCCTCATTAATCAATCACTCCAGTCCGGGTTCATCTGAAGCACTGTCATATCAGTATTTTAAGAGGAGAACCGTGAGCTCCAGGAGAGCTGATTTCCCACCCTCTAGAAAGAATTCAGATGTGGAGCATCAAGACTAGATGAACTGGGGGCACTGTGCCTGTTAAACAGCGCACCTTTGTAGTCCTTAAAAGTATGGAGGTCTTTAATTATAGCAGGATCCGTTTTACCAAAAGGTTGAAATGGCATTAATTTAATATCCTGTGAAATACACAAATCATATCATACTAACAACTCATAGGTAGAAATGGGTGTGTACAAATTGCCATTAAAAAAACACTGAACTCATTTGTCTGGTTTGTGGGCTCAACGGTGCCTCAGGACAACAGCCCTCTTTTCCTAACTGTGCACACAGAGATCATGTGCCAGTGAACTCATGCCAAAACATAACATAAATGTATCACTTACGAATATGGTATAGTTCTATTACTACTCGTTTTCCTTTTTTTTTTTTTTTTTTTTAAATTCCCTACCCCCCCAATCTTGTCATTTCACTGCTTATGTTTTCCTTTTTCATATAACCCTTACAGTGCTCAGTATGGACGGAAGCTTAGTTTGAAGATGTTACCTGCAACAATGAGCTCCAGGCTGAATGTATTTTCACCAGCTCGATTGCTGGCGATACATGTGTAGATTCCAGCATCTCGAGTTGTGACTGGTTCTATGATCAAGGAGTGTACACCATTCTCACGCACCAACATTTTGTGAGAACTATCAGGACGAATTGGTCTTCCGTTAAGTTGCCAGCTTAAATCTGGAGTTGGTAATCCACTAACCTTAAGCATGAGCAGAATAATGGGAAATGGTCTTAGACGTACAAAACACTGGAGAAGTCGTGACTTGTTACTTCAGAGAAGTTTGGTTTTGTTTGCTACTGCAGGTGTACCACAAGATTTAAAGGTCTAATTCTATCCTGAATTACACGCTGACTCAGTTGCATTAATTTACTTACCTTCTGGCCAACTCCCTGAATTACAGGATGTTTCATGGGTGTGACTGAAAAAAGATCAGTGTTTAGCTATGCTAGAATCTAAATAATAATGCATTGCAAAACAAAAAGCAGGGTGACACCTTTTGTCTTTTTTGATTGGAGATGTTCCTTTCTAGATTAATTTCTTGTGGAAAACTTGCAGACAAAGGGGCGTTAGCTGACTAACTGTTGAACTCTAAATTCCGTTCCACTTAGGTGGAACTTATTAGTGACAGCGCTGTCTGTACTAATTTATACTTGGTCTGTTTGAACCAAACTTGTACTGTTGAAAGCGATGCCATTTGCTGGAGGTACTGCTTGAAAGCAAATAGCTGCTCCCAAATATATCACCATAAAGTAAACAGAAGAAGTTTGAGTCTTAATTAATTCTCTTAAGCAAAATCATAAATCAAGATTAGACTGTCTGAAACTTTAAGGGGAGATTGAAACTGAAGTGCTGAAAGGATTGAAAACTGAGACGCACACTGTGTTTATAATGTTTGCTGCTACCCCCCAACATAGCTGAATTCTAAAAATCATTTTTTTGTTAGCTGTAAGATTTACCTGAAGCACTCTCATTGGAGACTCAGCAAGCTTTTAATTGCCAACTTGCTCATAAGCAGTGAGACTAATTAACCAATTGACAGTCACTGCAACTGCCAATAGGTTAAATAGCTGAAAAAAAAAGAAAACTTATCTAACTTGTTTTTTGACTCAGCCAACATTATAGAAAGGCAGCGGTTATCCTTTGCTTGATACTTGCCTTGCAGTCCATTCTGCAGAGTTTTCCTTCTTGCACAGTCAGGTCTCCAGGAGCCTGCAGGAAATGAGGCCGGAAGAATCGTTCCTGAATTGGTTCATTTTCATCACCACTGTCCCTTGATCGAGATCGTGGTCTTAAGATAACATGAAATAAAGGTAAATTTTTTTTTTCCTCTGCTAAATCACAAGAACTAAAATCACTTATCAAATTGTTCTAAATTTTAAGTCACTTAGACCTATAGTAAAATCACTCCATATCTACACACACATACAGGTAGCATTTAGTGCAAACTAAGATAAATATGACACTTTGTACTTACTACTTCCAATAAATGTACATCTTGTGGCAAAATATAATCTAGAAAACAATTTTGCTACAGAATAATTACACTTATAATAATACTTATACGTGATAATATTTTTGTTTTAGAATTAGAATAAATTGCCAAAATACAAATTAAAGTTGGTAGGCCATTAGCATATATCTTCAACTCCTCACCTCTTGTGTTCTGTGTATTTAAGTAAGTAAGTCCTTCACTGTTGCTGATTACACCAGAAAGTAAATGTATGATTATGTCTACTTTTCAGAAAAAAATAGCAGCTAAAAGCTAGCTCATCTCACTTGAGACGAGACTTTCCACATCGCATAAGACTTATTTTTCATTTTCTCTTGTTCTGCACTACTGAAGACCATACAGAAAATTCTGTGAATTAGAGTATAACTGCTCTGGATACCTATTTCTCATGTAAGTTTTTTGTTTGCGATATTGCTGACCATTTTCAAAGCCATGAATTGTGTCAAACAATGAGAATTTCATTTGCGAGCAATAGAAAGAAAAGCTTTCATCTGTAAACTAGTCTTAATAAAAGTACCATGAAAAGTTTTAAAAAAAAAATCCTGGAAATAGTACTGATGAGCAGTTCCCACCATAAGCTTCCAAAATACAACTTAATACTTTTCTAGCATCAGCTGTTCTTGCCCGTTCATTTAATCTATTGAATCTTTATTTAAGCAGTTCCTATTTAAATTGTTTTTCATTTCCAACTGAAATCAGAGTTATTCCATTTGTGTGATTTAGAAATTAATGCAAGCATGCCATTAAAACAGTTTTATATCAGTTTTTGTCCTTGCCTGATCAGCTCCAATAGATGCCATTCTAGACCCAGCTGTTACCTACAGTAACATCCTGTTGCAGTGAAGAAGTCAGTCAAATATCTTAAGGCAGTATTTATCAGTGACATCTTACAGTGAGATTCCCCTTTCTGAATGGAAAGCTTCCACATCATATTAGGCCTTGCCCATGTTTCTGTTTTAGCCAACATCTGCAGTATATATGGCTATACTGCATTTTCTCTAACTCAGGGAAATTTCTTTAATTTAAAATAAATCATGACAAAACAGCTTAAACCCCTTAACAATTACATTTGGAATACAAGATGCTGCTGTACTACTGTATGGAAGATAAACACTCTAGATCCACAGATTCTATTCCATTGAGGGAAGTTAAATTAGACTTGTTTGAATTTGGTTTGTTGTTGCCTTTCTCTTTATTGTTGCTCTGTTTGAATTTTGACAGATCATCACTTGTACTACCATAAGTATTATCTGTCATAAATAGATAAATGTTGACTTTTTAACAATCTTCTCATGCTTCCCACAGCTAAATCATAAGCAAGCGTAGGGGAAAAATCTAGCACATACTGCTTCTTAGTTTAGGAATGGCTACTGAAATCAAAAGTGCATGACTTCTTAGATCTCCACATGCACTAAATGCTTATGCAACTTTTAAGCTGAGTAAATCCAGGTCTTAAGTACCTCATTTTTTGCCACTGGGCATGCCCAAAGCTATGCTAGTGATGATGCTGCATGACAGGCTCATAAGGAATGCTGAGCTGTCGTTCCTATCCATTTTGCCTGCATACCTAATCTGCCTGCAGCAGGGATGGAAGACAGATGGCTAACAAAGGCTGCAATCTTACCTCTTGGTAATTAGTTCTGAGACCAACCAGAAATGATGATATCTAGTCAAGTGCTACACACTGCAGGCAGCCCATGCAGAATCTGCCTTCATAATATTTGTATCCATCCTGTTCAGATACTGTTTATAAGATAACAACCTAATGAGGTACAAGTAACTAGTATTTCTTAATATGTGTGTTGCTTGTAAGGCTAAGCCAAATAGGTTAAGTCAATTGGCACCACAGGCATGTGAAAATATATCTGTAAGCCACCATCTCACTGCTTCAGCTACATAAAAATGCTGCATCGGTCAAAACCAGGGGTGAGGGGTTAGAAATCTACACCAGTTGAAGTGGAAGAAAAAAAAAAAAAAGGCTACAAGTTCATGATCAAAGCAATTTTTTTCTGGTGGTATTTTCCCAAATCCTTCCTTAACTAAGTTCTCAAATTACACGTTCAAAAGGAAACCTAAATCAGAATGCTGTTCAGTCTAGGGTCAGAAATGAATAGTGCATTTTGTTTCACCTCTTTATAAATTTACCTCAAAAATTGCACACTACTTTTAAGTCTTTACCTTGAGGGGTAAAACTAGAGTTATTTTTATTTTAAAACATGTTGTGGTTTTAAAGAGGTAACGAAATGAGCGGAGCCAAGTACTTCCGATGTTTAGAAACAATGAATGGCAAGAAGCTGGAATACCCTTGGATTATTTGGAGGTTCATCAGAGTTGTGATATGGACATCAAGTTGCAAAGACAGTTTGAGCAATGCTGACATCAGGTACTAAATGTGTACAGATGGGGGTGTGCACACTCTCAGTGGAGAGACTGTGGGTTGGTACAGATAAATGCACTAGGAATTTCAGAGAGCAAGAACTTGGGGAAGACTTTACAACTGACTACTACAACGATCACTAATTTGGGATAAGGCAGATTATGTTCAAATTAATCCTCTAAGTTAGAGCAGGGCAGTAAGAATATTTCCTTTTTGAAATCTTTCTTAAACGTCATGAATTTTAAAGCTAATTCATTTGGGGCTCTGGTTGCATTTCACTGCAAGACAGTTTAGGTGCCTAAGGGTTGAGTGTCATGATGTCTAAGGGATTTAGCCCCAGCTTTGTACACTTCAGACAGTTCAGAAGTCTTTCCTCTAAAGTAATACTAAGAAGGTAGTATTAGCGGACTAAGCAAAACTCAAAAAAATACAACATTAAAAATTTAATAAACACAACTATAAAGAAATTATTTTAAAATAGCTGTAAAGTAGTGAAGATAACAAAAATAGTGAGATCTTCTGCCAAAAGACATTCTGTGAAACATTTAAAATACTTCAGGAAGAAACCTGTCAACAGTGTAACAAACATAAAGTTCATAAAGCTAATAATTATACTTGTAAACAAGTTTTTGTTGCTTTCAGGCAAAAAAAGTTTATAGAAAAAAAATACCTTAATGCTACAGAAGTAACACTTGCCAAAACTATATGAAAAATACATATGACAAATATTCCAGTGTATTGGGGAACACATTATTGTGGTATGTTACAGCAGAAAACCTGATGGTGGGAGTCTGCCTTAGGAATATATTAAATACTCAAATTTCATCAGTCTCATGGAAAACTGGATGACAGAAAAGTAAGAAATGTTGCTAAACAAAAACAATACTGTGCTGAATGCTTAGTAGAAACAGACCTTAAGTAAGCAAACATAATTAGGATGAGACCTTCAAATCTGGTAATCATATTGGAAATGAGAATTCCCTTTGCTCTTATTTTAATTAAAACTGCTACATGGAAATCTCTTATTTATAACTCCGCTGGATGCCCATCCAAAACTGCAGCAGCTGCCTGAGGGTTTGCAGCAATTAGAAAATAAAATACTAGACATAAGCAGCCTCAGGTTTCAATCACATTAGGGGAGGTTTAAAAAACAAGCGCCCCCTATTATTATTTGAGGGTTCTGCCCGTTGCAGAAAGGAACAGATGCACGTTTTATCCTTCAGAAAGGTGCAGAAGGATCAGCTGCTTAGTGCTCTTTTGCTTGCATTTTCCTTTCTTCCTTCCCAATTTTTAAAGATGTTTTCCACTTTCTCACTTCACATGTGTACATAGACTAATTCAGTTGAAACCTGACTCTTCCTGGCAACTCTTCCCTTTCTGGACTTAACAGACTTTTCATTGCAAACCTGCCATTGTCATTTACCCATTATTTGCAGGTGTAAATTGCTTTATTTACTGGACAGGCTTCACCAAATGGATATAGTTTTTGGGGCTGTTCTGACAATCCGGTGATAGCAGACTATTCCCCTGCATAAATGTTTTGAGCTTTGGGCTTCCTAGGCCTAAATGTGAAAGGTTATGGGGCAGCCGGTAGGACACCTCTATGAGGGATGGCAGGAAGCACCGAAGTACTGTGGGGACCCCAGTTTGTTCAGTGTAGAAATAAGACTGATGAGATCTTTTAAAGAAGACTTCACCCTGGAACAACTTTCTAGTTACCAGAGTGGGGAAAAGAGCCTGGTTTTCATGCAGCAGTTCTATAATACATACCACTGCTAACTGTTACCAGTTAAGTAAGTATGTGAATTTCCCTATTGCATCTTCATGATAGGTAATTATATCTACTCTATATATTATAATTAGCCAATATTGAGGTTCTATGGCCAGTAGCCGTTAATCAAAACATGTGCCACACCACCACAGAAACCTGAACTGGAGCCCTTGTACTTCCTTGAAAGCAGTTCTGTTTGGTTAACTAAAATGATTTTTTTTGTATAGTCTAAAGATGTCTCAGCTGTGTTAAATAGCCTCATAAAAGCTTTCTGTAAGGAAAAACAATTTTTGAAGGGAAGATTCCCTTATATAGTTCAAAAACATAAACCAAATCTTCAGATGTGAATTAATCACAAACTTCACAAAAGATAAGTTTAATACTTTATTTCTGACTCCTAATTCCTTACCAGAACCTGAACTGAAATCACTGAAATACTAAAATATTTCAAATGTAAATCTAAACTTTGTGGTGTGGAGTTATTTCTACTGTTTCTTTAAATGAATACTTAATAAAAGCTGCAGAAAGTATGGACTCCCAATAGAATCCCAATTCCCAATTAGGTGAGATGTTTTAAAAAACAGTAAGTGGCAAGGTCTTTCCCAACAGCTTGTAGCGTAAATTGAGTAAGGAGTAATCAGTGAATGTCTCAAGGCAGGGAGGACAGAGAAGGCACGCAAAATTAAAAATACTTAAAGGGCACATAAATACACTGGTTGCTTATGTTTCTGGGTATGCCAAGTTTGCAGCATTTTTTAGACAGCAGAGGTGAGATTTCTTCCTGTACACCATACTGCTAACTTACGTTCTTACTTCAGATTTGTTATCTATCATCATAGTAATTTTGCAAACCACATATTAAAACAAACAAACAAACAGACAAACAGACAAACAAACAAAAACAAAAAAAACGTAAAGTACCTTCTAACATGAGGCTGACCAGGAGGTGTCCGAGGACTACGGCCTCTTTGATTTACAGCTTGAACCATAAGCCTTCCAGTGCAGCTTACTCTGCCCTGTTATGATGACGGAGAGAAGGAAAATTAAAATACTTAAAAGCATGTACTATTAATAAATTTTCAGTCTGAGTCTTCTTTTTGCCCACCTGTTACAGACCTGCAATACAATCTCTTCTTTCAAAGTCATTTAAAAGCATTTGTCAAGACAGCTTCTGATCTTAAACTATTTTACCAGCTTGTAATCTAACAACAGTTGCGACTGTAACAAAGTCATGGTTAAAATAGTCCAAGGTTTACTTCACATCCCAGAATAGTCTTCTTTAAAAAAAATAATGAGGAACACCGGCAATGAAGTCATTAATAGCCAATATGCTGCAAGTTATTGATGTGGAAGTAGTTGGGAGATTTCTGCGTTTGGCAAATGAAAAAAAAAAAAAAAAAAGGCAAGATGACAAGATAAGCCACCCTTGTAAATGACACTTTGTCATGACAGAGCTCCTGCATCCAAAGTGGGTTGGTCCTCTTGATCTGGCAGGCTCACAGGTCAAAAGACCATGAATGCAAAAAACTACAGAACTGTTCAAGTACTTAGAGGTTCCCCCCTGAGAGAGACCCTTGTTTGGGGAGAGGAATCCCACTTGACTGCATCGCTGGGTATCGGATAGTCCAGTCTGTTTAGGTTATTCTCTGTGAATGATAAAGCTTTAAATAAAACGTGTGGACTCTTTGTGTTCAGTTCTATGTTCAGTTTTGCTTTGTATCTATCTCATGTCAAACTTTTATTTTTTTTAAAAGATGGATTGGACACTGCACTCACAAATGGTAACTCATTAGGGTAACAACTCAGCTTGCATGAACTCAAAATTGCTGGGCTGGCACAGCTGATATCCAGGGCACTGCAGAATTGACCATATAAAAGGTAAAGGCACCTAGTGGGTCAGCGGCACAGTGGTGCTACAACTAACGGAAGTATTTGCAGGCAAATATGCTAAAAATATTGGAAGTCAACGGACAGAGGTGGAGTTAGTTAAGTGATGGGATGGAGACAAAACAAGAGCCAGCATCACCTTTGCATCAGCCATTTGAGGTGGACTTGAGTGCCAGAATAGCACTTTTCAGGGCAGCAGAAAAAAGTGCAGAGCTTGATGTAAGAAACAGCAAGAGACTTCTAGCTGTGTGACAGTCTGAAAAAGCCTGTGAGGTGCTAGCCAGAAAATAGACTTCTACACCTTCTGGAGTTAGCACAAAGGGAAGTAAAATGAAGATGCTGCCTAGTCTAATATTGGATTAGCAACTCTGTATGCTACAATCACAGCACAAAACACATTTAAACAAACATCTACACTAGATACAACTATAAAAGCTACATCTTTAATGTATTAAAAATTTATATGCTTATGTATATAACAATGTAATAATTTTAATCACTTACTTAAAAATATATTTTTAAGACCTTGTAGATAAAATATATAAGATGCACCCCATCTGCATTAGCTTTGCAATGTATGTGAGCTCCACACTCGCATCTGCCAGCATGAATAACAAAAGTGACAAATGCGATGCAGTAATTTTTTTTTTTTTTGGGGGGGGGGGGGGGGGGGGGGGGAGAATGTGCAAATAGCTGCTAACAACTGTCCAAAGCTCAGAAAACAATTTCACACAGGGCACTACGCAGATGCCAAATGGTAATGATGCTCTTGTTACTGCTGGACTGTTGGAAATTAAGGCTTTGCATCCCGTTTTTATTCCCATGACCCAGTTAGTCCACGAGAAAAATACTTGTGTTAAAATATGCCATTGCTCATGACCTGGAGCAATTTCTTAAGCAAAAACTTTTTTTTTTTTTGGTGGTACAAGGCCATTAAAAACATCTGGAACAAATACATTTCTATTTTAGGCACCACTGCATATTAACCTTTTGCTGGCAGGTGATGAGTTCAGTCATTTTGGGTTAATTTCTGTGTACCTCAATACATGAAGACATCATAAATGGGAACATGAAGGACTGTAAGGAATTTGGAGAAGGAAGTACAAGTAGGTGGCCAAAGATTTGGAAAAGGGAAGGAAGTGGTGAGGGGCAAGAGATTCATGAGACCATGGCCTAGAACATCAGGAAATACAGACCTAGGACTGGGGGTGCATCTTGCAAAGGAAAACGAAAATGAGATGAAGGGTGGCAAAAATATAGACGTGAGCCCATAGTTACATAGCTACTGGAACAAGATCAGTTAAGGGATGTAACCCTTCACTAAAGGGCTGAAACGCACATGATGATTGATTTTGTGATGTTCTTGGTCCGGGGTCAGTTTGCTCTGGATTAAGTTATACGGCAAATTTTACTGCTGTCAGAGCCTAGATTCCAGACTTGCTAGTGCTAATTTCCAAGGTGTGTTAGCAAGTCATTTTGCATATGGGAATTCTGTAGCATTAGTCCAGCACATCAGAGGCATAAACAGGCAGAGCTTTAATGAACTGGCTTCTTTGCTTTAGTAAACTAAATCTATTTTAGCAACTAAGAGTATGCCTTTTTGTGTTTTACTTTGGTGGTCCTAATGGCCCTGACCAAAACCAACAACAGTCTAGCAAAGTTCTGCCAGTCGTGATGGGAGCTCCCTTACATTCATGTATTTTGCTTTCCCTAAGGAAAGATTGCCAAATTTGCCTAACTTCATGATAGCTTTGAGATGTAGACAACTTTCCATTAGAATTTAGGAAACTAAGCCAAAATTATTTCCATTCAGGATGACTTAAAAGAATTGGAATCCAAATTTTTTAGTGTGAAAGGCTAGCACATTAACTCCTAGCTGTTCTTTGCCTCCACTATACCGTTGAATGCATAGTAAAAGCAAGCTAATGCTAGGAGAAATAATTATGTTTACTTGGGAATTACACTGTGAAGACAGACTCTACTGGGCTTGGTGAAACAGATGTTTTGTTTAGGGGGAGCCAGAGGACACTGCTTCTGGTTCTTCTCCAAAGAAGAAAAAAAAAGCACAGGCACAGAATTTTATCATTTCACAAAACTGCTTTTTCAATCCCCAAAGCAGGATCAATATAGAAACTTTACACTTTAGTACATTTAAAAATCCACTAAGAAATGAATGTCAGCAATGGGCAGAGCTGATAATCTAGTTAACTGGTGTGTCATCAAAGAAGCTTTATTCAGAATAACAAATGTTAAGAAAGAGACCCTAAATATGCTTATAAAAATTATTCAGGGACAGATTTCAATGCCCAAACTCAAAGGCAGTTTATCCATCAAGTAATCTAAGATTTCGGCTCAAACGCTAACAGTACATAGTGGAACTGTACATGCAGTAATACAACACTACCAGGAAGATCAACACTACCAGGAAGATGAACGGGATCTGCTTCCTACCTTGAGCAGGTATATAAGTATTTCTCAATTTAAAACTTGCTGTGACTTTGTACAATTTAAATGGTTGCAAGTGTTATAACACAACGCTATTCTATGTATAAAAGTTCCCAGTTTGAAAAATTACTCAGGGCTTGTGCTATTTCTATGAAGTATTATTTGTATACGTGGAAATAACATTTAAGCTATCTAGATATAAGCACTGCAATATGTGTGTGTGTGGGGTGGGGGGAATGGCACAGGATGGGGGCTCGATTAAAACTGCTATTGTGTGTTGTGCGTACGTGTGTATACAGTCGCATACGTTCACAAAGCCGCTGCAACATGAGCAGAGTTGACAGTTAAGAGAGCAATGCAAAAATGGAAGCGTCATGTTAAGTAACCTAGCAACATGCACAACAGAGCACAACACTCCTGTTTAGATTAAATTCTGTCTCTGTGATAGAGTTTGTTATTTTACAGTGTAATCCTGCTTGCATTTCTGGTCTTGGCAAGACCTTTGGTGCTACAGAAGAGAACAATCCATTATATCCCTAAGTTATGTTACTGCCTTGCTCTCTCATGTGCAAATCATTTCCCTCAACTTGCTGTGCTGTAGGAAAAGTAGATTGAAAAAGTTACTTCAGTAGGATGCTTGAACTGTGACTTTCGTTATGTTCAGTGCACTAGTGGGTTTCTTTTGTATTCCACAGCTCTCGTATTCGGTCTGTGAAGAACAAATGGTATTACAAAACCAGTAACACCGTGTGCTTCAGAAAAAGATTGCTTAAGGCTTTGGGACCAGCACAGCAGGCCTTCCTCTCTACATATTAAGTGCTAGAAGTTTTTTGCCTTGTAGAACTGCAATCACTGCTAATGTAAATACGCTGAGGTGTACACTCCCATTCATTTCAAAAAGTTGGCCTCAGTCACCGAGTAGTGTCAACAGAAGAATAATGCAAGAGGTTGGCTGGACGGGGTTACTTTTGCTGGTAACCTTGATTTTTTCCCCTTGTATAACACATACGCTATCTACGCTCAGTTAAGATACTGAGATAGCTGCTGAAACGAATAGTGAAATAGTGATTAAAAAAAAAATACGCCTCCCCTCTGAAACCCCAAACGTTAGGGAAAAAATTGCTGTTGAGTTGCTAATCTGTTGGAGATAGAGTTGTCCCACCCTACTAATGCAAGATGAAAACAGAAATCTAACTTACATAGTTTATGGTGACTTCATCATTTAATTAAATCATGCAAACATAAGATGAGATCGTTTTCTGAAGATTTATGTCCAGAAGCATGTTTGCACTGGAGCCAAACCTTCATTTACCTGTGGGTTGGCTGCCATAATAGTGTAATTCCCATCATCATCCAGGGTGGAGGCTGTAGTATGCAGCGAGCAAGTTCCGTCAGGTTCTCTTTGAATTTGGTAGTGATCGCTTCTTTTTGAAATTTGCTTCCCATCTTTAAACCAATAAATCTGTAGCAAAAAACAAAGCATGGCTGATAAGAGGTGTGTGATCATTGCCACCATTTCTCAATTAACGATGCTAACAAATCTCAACTGCTGAAAACCTCTCTGGTAAGCATTATAAGGAAAACAGTTGGATCCGCTAGTTAAAAAAGTGTAGAACTACGCTCCGTGAACCAGTTTCAATAAAGACATGTTATAGAATAGCCATCTTTCAAAGAGAACGCCTGCAGGACAAACATTTACAAAAGACATTGACATGGGTATAAGAAGGGCTGTACCGATCCCAAAGGCAGAACAGCCCCTGAACGCTTCAAGAACTCTAAAGAAATGTCATTACAAAAAAGAGTTCCAGATCAGATAAAAATCACTAATTTTAAAATGGTAGTTCACTTACATCTGGAAAAGTTGGGCACAGCACTGAAGAATGCTATTGCTGTCTTTTCAGAAAATAAAAGCATAAAATAGATGATTATAGGAATGATTAGTCCTATGATTAATGAAATAGAAGTCACGATCTCATTGTTGAAACGTCAGTTTTGTTGCATATCCGTTACACTGGCTGGACTAGCCCAAAAAAGCCAGAAAGCGATTCAGCCGCTCTCACTGGAGATGAACAAGTTCAGTACGCAAATAGGCCAACTCAGTGTAAGTACATGGTTTAAACCAACAGGGTCACTCAGATGTGACTGACATCTCTAGAAATAGACATCTATTAGAGTACTGTTACAGGACAGGAAATACTTCGATGAGAATATAGATACCCTTTAATAACTGTAGGCCAACAATACTGAAGTTTCAAGTGGTACAGAACAGTTAAATTATCTATCAAACAGAGGTCTTTTCCATTACTTTTGATACATAATTTTATTCTCTGGCTGACCCAATATCTAGCTTTGATGAGCCAAAAAAATGATGTATATAGAACAATATCTTACAGTAATTTATAAATTACACAAAAAACATGTATGTGTTTTTAATGCCTCCTACTTGAAGGGAAAAAAGGTTCAACTATTTTGAACAAGGTTTGGGTGTTTTGCTGTATTTTAAAAATGAAGATAAAACTCCAAACTGAATCCTGCTGAAAACAAAGGAAAAACATACAGCATATGCAGGAAAACACACACAGAAATGTACATGGATGGAAAGCAGGTGCAGATACCGATACCAAACTGGGCTTGGGATGGACTAACCCAGAGCTTCGAGAGGTGGATTTGTGTTCAACTTGAACCACTGGGGAACTCTTCCGACCCTGCCACACAGGCCCTTTTTCCAATCAAGTAATTTCTCTTAACGTGACAGGAATAGGAAAATCCAAATACAAAGCATTTCTGACTCACTGCTACTGCCAAAGAGATGAGGAGAAGAACAGGTCCCCCTATGACAGAAGGAAGGAAATACTAACACAACGGATGATGACAGATCTCTCTTACTATATGGCAAAGGAAATTGTATTTATTCTCGTCACAGGATTACTGGGACCCTTAGCATGAGGAAAGCAAACACATTTTCCTTAGTGTAAATCCGAAGTGAGAACTTACATCTTCTAGTGAGAAAAAGGCGCTTGTTTTCCAGTAAAAAGGCAGTGACAAAGCAAAGAAGAATTCCTGATGGAATCTAGTATTCCAGGTTCTTCATACTAGCCAACATTTCAAAGCTCTAATTTCATTCACTTTGGGGAAAAACTAAGGATATACTTTTAAATTTCACTAAAACACAACGGATTGGAGGATGAAATGTATTGGAGGGAATGAGTGGAAATTTCCCTTAAAAATTAATTACCATGTATGGTTTTTATATTAACAAGCATTATGTGCAACTAGAAATGATTTCATTTCCTAAATAGCTGGTTATACTTGTTTCCCATTTCATCTGTCAGCAGTCTTGCAGAGACTCTGTGGTGCTAACAAAAGATTTGGTAATGTCTTCTCATCTGCTGACAGAGCGCTTACTAGAGATGCACAAGATATTTGATCACTTATATACACATGCTAATGGATGTTGGTAACAACATAGCTGCAAAAATGAGTTTTAACTTGCATGCCTTACATGTTTCATAATGTTGCTTAGAATCGACTGCATTAAGTAGTAATTATTTAATAATAAGGCACTTATCAGAAACATCAGGAGACATGCCAGAAATTATTAAATGGAAATATATGCAAATATTAACTGAACCAGATATCCAAATGTCATGCATAGGTTGTTCACCACTCATTTCCACTAAATTTAAAAGCATTGGCATCAATGGTTTTTACTTACGTGTCGTAAATACTTAATGTTATCTTTATCTGAAATGGAGTTAATAAGTAAAACACTACCACTGCTGCATACAATGGCCCTTGTAGTCAAGTATTTTCTTTCTAGGACACCTTTTAACAAATGTGCCATTGAACTATGTAAGCACTGAACACTGCATCTGGATTGCCTTTATTTTTACCAGATTTTCAGAAACCAATGTGTAATGACCAGAAATACAATGGAATACACAGTACAAAAGGGTTTTTGATCTTGGGCAGCACAGTCATTTTTAATCACTATGAATTATATTCAGCCATGTCAAGAGAGAGCAGTGCAAGCGCTGTGCAACATTCAAGTCTCATTTAACCTTTTTTATGGCATTATCCTAATTCTAAAGAGATGTATCCCTTAAAAAGAAATAATCTACAATCCCTTTTGTATCACCACAAGTTCTCATTTTAATGAGAAAATAGTTTTATGTATGCTGAAGGCTATAACAAAAGTAGATTCAGATTTAAAAAGTCATATTTATGTAGACAGAATTTGCACATCAGTATTCAATTTACATGGCATGTTCAGGGGAAAAAATAATCAAGCCAATAACTCTGCTTAGAAAAATCCCTTGTAATGAATGCCAGATTTTAGAAACACTACAGTCCTTCCCAAAGCCATTCCTTGGCAGAGCTGACAGAGCACTTAGAAGGGAGGAGCTTTAAGTTAGTAAATTATTTCCAGCTTTTCATTTGCCAAAGTAAAGAATTTATTCACGGGCAACACTTCCAGCTTCAACAAATGGCAGCAGAAAGGCTGCCTTCAAACCATCGAGCGTTTCAAAATTGCCATCTTGGCATTCTCAGAGGAAGACGCAGCCTTTGACGTTTGCACAGTCCGGCTAACAAGTAGCTATCCAAGGGGACTGAAATTGGTTCCACTCCCAAGCGATTTAAGAAATCTCACAAAGCATCTGCAAGCGAACGGAATAAAGGGTCACAGTCCCAGGTGCAAGAGAAAATCACTTAGTGTGCATACTTTGACACAGAATTGGAGTGTATTCACATCAGGCATGCCTTTACAATGCAGCGTTGTAGGGGAAGTACTAACAATATAGTTTCCTGGCTGTGCAATCACCGATGCCAAAACAAGAAGAGTGAGGGAAGGAAGAAGTGACATCCTCTTTCATCTGTCTTAAATCAGATTAAGTTGACTGTGAAACTACACCTTAATTGAAAACTGTGAAAATCAGGGAATGGCTACAGTTGACTAAGGCTGACTCATAACAGGTCATTCAGCACCTTACTCATAAGCCTCAGGAAAAAAGAATACCTCTGCATCACACTGCACCTCCAACACCAATGAACTGATTTGCCTTCCACCCTTATTCAGTGTAACAGACTGTTTTATAATATAAATAGTCAACTCAAAAGCAACGCTGGACATCAAAGGCTTGGTCTCAGTCCAACTGGGCCAGTCTTCTCAGCGTGCATCTACACTAGCTTCAGTTCGAAGCAGGAGCGTGTTTTTGCAATGAGCGTACTGATCATCCCGACTTACTTTGCAGTGGTTCACACTGTGGAGTGGTCTTAGAGCACAGGAACTGGATTCCTTTCAGATGAAACTAAGCCAGAATGTGTGCTCCAAGAATACATCCAATGTGCGGCATCTGCTTCAGTCTATGGGACCTGATTAGAGCTAGCTTGAAGTAAAACCTCCTGAAATGCATGCAGGGATGGACACTTCACTCTACAGATCTGCTCCTCTCGGTTTGCATTACTTGGTAACTACAGTTAGCAAGTACACTGCTGTAGTTGCCTGCTATTCTTCCTCTGCTACCTGACAAAATCCATTTTTCCTTTTTACAGTTTGTGTAACATCATGTAGCTATAGAACTGGACATGTCAAGTCATTTGCTTTTATCTCTGTTCAAAATCCTAAATACCTGTAGAACTTGCACGACATAAGAGATCTGGATGCTGTTGTGGCCCTTGCTGCTGCGCAGATGGGCTGCGTATCTGAGAGGGAAAGAGCCCCGAGCCACAAGAGGTCACTGTAAGAGCCGCAAGGACCTCACAGGTTGATGCTGGCTTTGGCAAGGAAGTTTAAGAAGCTGCTGCTGTCCATCAGCTACAAAATGAGTCAGTTGATTGCTGGGCAATTTTTGAAATGGTTAAGCATGACCTACCAAAGAAAGGTATTATTCCAGACTACAGGTATCACATCAGCTGGTACTTTTATATTTGCTGAAATGAAGCCTAGTCCTCCTTCACAAGTTCAGCATCATAAACATCACCATCAAGTCTCACTCATGTTAACCTGACGAGGCTGCTTTTGGGACCACCGTGCCACCTCACATGGGGATTTATAGCATTGCACTGCATTCTGTGCTACAGATCTACCCTGAAGATAACTCTGCAAATGATAAAAATATCACTTGTAGAGGAAATAACTGAGATAAAGTCTCAGGAAGGAATATGCTAGATGGGGCCTCATGGTGAGATTTTTGGCTGGTATAGATTACATAATTCCTGCGATGTCAAAAGAGATTTGACAATTTACACCAACCGGGGATCTTTCTGGTCAAGAGAGAACATCTGCTATTCCTGTAATACACAGCCCACTGTCCAGGTGGTACTGTCCAGGTGTCCAGCGAGGTGGCTCGCTGTAAGGTACTAATATGGCACTCTTAAGAGTGCTTCTAGAAATGTCTGCCCTCTTTCCTTACCTTTGGCTTTGGGTTTCCTGCCACTTTGCATGTAAATGTGACTGGCATTCCCTCGAAGATTTTGTAATGCTTCAGCTTTATCTCAAAATATGGTGACGCACTGTTATCAATAGGATCATCTCCATGTTGCACCTCGTCATCTGATTCCTCCACAGGAGACCTTTCCAGCCTGTATTCAATTTCACTGATCAGTCTTTGCTCAAAGCTGGAGACTTTATACTCCTGTGAAACAAGAAAGGTATATACTAGCGTCCAACTTCAGCACACTGCGTAGCAAGATGTGTTTCTAACAATTTTTTTTTATTCTACTGATCTTTGGCAATCCATTAAGATTTTACATATAAAAGGAAACTGTATCTTGTTGAAGAAAAACACTATAATCCATGCCTTCAAATAACTTCCCTGTGAAACAATGAAGACATCTGGTACGAGGCAAAAATTGTATTTCATGTTGTCTTAAGGTCTAATTTATAAGGGGAAGGAAAGGCACTGGTTGCTTTCTTTCCATTTTTAAAAAAAGCCTATAAGAATAAAAGTATTCTGAAGCAGTTCATAAAGAAGAAAGACGCACACTAATATTTCCTTGAGGGTACACACAGATTTAGGGCAGGTTTTGCTTCCAGATGGCCAAAAGACCATATGGTTCACATTTGCAAATTGCACAGAACCGTCCTGGAGGCTGCACCAGAAGGCTACAATGATTTTATTTACAGTTGCCAATAACAATGACAAAATGGCACCACTGGCAAACTATTACAGTTGCCTCCCTTCACTCCTGTTACCATAATCCCCTTTGCTTGGCCAAAAGTATCACAACTTCTTCCTCAGAAAAACAATTTGTCTTGAGTACATTCAAGATTTAGAAAGACGAGTAGAATGTTTCAGGCAGTGTAAAACACTACTACTCGTTTAAATTTGCTATTTAGACACTGGGAAATGTTTCTGTGACATGCACAGTATTTCTTTTCTTGAACTGTTCACTCCATCTACTTTACAGTACGAAGGTCCTGCGTTGAATCTCAGTCATAGCAAGATAATCCCAGAATGTAAGAAAGCTCAGAAGCAAGGGGGTGGCGGGGGAAAGAAAACCCACACACCCCAACTCTTAGCCAATGCTCTCAGTCAGCAGAAATTTAGGCACTCTTTCAAATGACCTTCGACGGTTGTCTCTGACCCTGTTTTATTTAAGATCAACGCACATCTCGCATGAAGCCCCTTTCATATACCCCATCCTCTATCACTGACTCTGGTCTAGGAATGACATGTAGCCTTTCTACGGGCTGGTTACAGAACTGATCATAACCCTCAATAAAGGAAAAAATAGGAGAAGAGAGAAATACCTTTGTAAACTGCAGATATTTTTTATTTCTTTGTTCCCTGAAAGTTTATCATAAAAGTAAATCAAGAAGTACACATGGTATATATACAAGAGCAGCTGATTCGGATGCAAAACAGTTAGTATCAGGATATGTTAACATTACTGCAGAAAGATACTGGAACAGCCCAGGCACTGCAGTTAAGCCGTCTGCACTCAAATAATTAGGCTTATTGACAGAATTTAACACCATGGAGGGAGTACATCCTCCCAGTTATTAAAAGCTAGGGGACCTCTTATTATTAACCAAGAGTAGTAGCAGGGAAAGGGCAAAGACAACAGTTAAAAAAAAAAAAATCAATGGACAAGAAAAACAAGAAAGAAAAAGGTGAAAACATTAACCTTTTGAATATCCACAGGACTCACTACAGAAGCATCAATAGAGCGAGCTTCCTGTAAGGGTAGAAAAAAAGATCAAGAGGCAGAAAGAAGACCAAGAAGAATCCATGACAATTTCTCAAGAGTTTTTACCAGAACGCACTGCATGTGGTAACATAAGCAAACGGATGCTACACAGCTCTGAATAGCAGCTCTGGCATCTGAACAGACAATAGGGAATGTGTACCTGGCCCTTCAAGCAGACTAGCTGCTGTGTTTTTTGGTCTGCATCCAAAAAGTACGGATTACACACATAAAGACAAGATGGTTTCAAGATAGTAGATGTATTTTTGCCTTGAGAGACTTAAAGGTCAGGACAGAATAGGATAAACGGAAGAGTTTAAAGTGGAAAGCAGGCATTTGAGAACTCTCAACCTTATTCAGTATGGAAAAACTGAGCAATAGCATGTGATTCTCCAGTTTACTTCAATGATATATAACATATGACTTCTGTAATCAAAACCATCCTATCTTCTGTAATTTACTGTCTTATGTAGGTCTTTAAGGGAATCACTGCCTGGGAGGAAAAAAAAAATGAAAGAAAATTTTTATTTTCCTATGAATGTGCAGAGTTATGTAGCACCTGTATAGCCGGCTCCTCTTCCGGTTCTTGTATATTGAAGACAGTAGCAGCACTGTCTGCTCCCAGCAACCGACGAGCCATTTTCTCCTCATATGTCAACCTCTGAACAAAGAATTAAAAAATGGGGAAAAGGAAAAAGAAGAAAGAAAAGTTATTGTTTCTCATTAAGAACTATAAAGGCAGTTAAAGAGTAAGTAACGCTTCCATAGGGAAATCTGAAAATTATTTGGCTTAACAACAGAATTTGCTTCTGTACTTCATTTTCGGTATTGTTCATTCTGTGTTTTAACTGTAAAAAGCACTTAAACAGAAAATAGGATTTTTGTACCATAACAAACCATCTGCTTTCTCCTCACTACAGGAATTCATTCATCTGTTTGTGACATCAAATTGATTTTGACAGGAAGCAAATACAGGATCACAACTTCTAAAGAGTAATAAGCAGGAAAGGGTGATACAATTACTCATCAATAAGGAAGTAATTTCATGCAAATATTCTTCCTAGGCAAGAACAATATAAAAACAGGACTGAAAGTATAAGGCATGCGTGGCACACAATTTTTGTGCAATTTTTAAAACGTCACGCAGACCTTGGCAGTTTTAATTTTATTCCTTAAAATAAAACATTTAGCTCTTATCTCAGGAGGTTCAAAGCATACACACCTTCAAAAATCATTACAAAGGGAGGAAATCATAAGTTAACTCCTTCTGGATATTCCAAAAAATAGTTTCTTTTCTTTGCTATACGATGACAATCATATTCTACCCAATCAAATTGTCACGTATCGTCTCTTCACAGAGAGAATCTGGAGGACTTGACAATCGATACTTACAAGCTCACTATGGCGTTTTGAGCAGCCACAAAATCTTTTTATAAAAAGTAGGAACAAATCTTAAAATAAGTTTTTCTTTGAACAATTTAGCAGAAATTTAATTTAAAGTAATGTTCATAAAAGAAGAGTGGCAATATGTTTCTAACTGCAAATCTCTACTGCAGCTTGTAATGCATTTTTTTTGCATTACCAGTGGCTCTTCTGGCTTAAGCAACCCTTGCCCTGACTCTGCCATTTGTTTCCATCCTCCTGCCAGGAACTTGGGCAGGAATGAACAATAGAAACCGCTTAAATCAGCATGGCCATCAAAAAAGTGCATGTCAAATCAACCCAAACCTTACTCCTAGTTGTTCTGCTTGATTCCTACATTAGAACCACAGGGCAGCAAACTGCCAAAAATGCCTCGGAGAGTCACCCCACTTGATTATTTTGACAAAAATATAATGATAGTTTTATAGAAAAATATTTTCTTTTAGATTTTTAATTCCTATTTCTTTTTATTCTTTTGCAAATCAAGGACACAGCTTAAAGAAGACACAGTGGCAGTTTACACTCAGAAGGTAAAGAAAGTTAAAAAAAAAAAAAATTTGTAAGGGCACAATACAATTATTCCATTATTATTTTTCCTTCTACATTCAATAACACACTTCATGCACCTAAATGCACTTACAAACTTTCTTACATACCAATATTGCAAAAATATTGTCAGTGAATGGAAGGCAAACTCACTGCTCACTGCTAAAGTAGCAAGCTAAGACCTAACAAAAACTGGGTACTAGTCTTGGCTTGGTTACAAACATCTAAACAAATCATAAACTTTTCTTCACTTTAATTTCTTCTGTGATCACTCCAAGCACCCACAGCCATGATTACACAAACAGAATCACCCAGGACAGGAATTTGTGAGGCAAAAGCCTCAAGGCGAGCACAAAAGCACAGAGTTAACTTGGTTCAAGCTACCACATCATCTGATCCCAGCTTTCTTTCCTCAGGCCATGTGGGCTTTCTCAGGACATTCCATTCGTAGGTCCAGGCCAAACATCTCGCTCGCTTTCCAAAATAGGCATTGACAGCCATGTTCGGCACAGCTCCTATGAAAAACGTGAACTTATACACTGCCAGGGTGATTCTGCTCAACTACGAAAGGAAACTGCCAGACTCTGCGCAGTCAGTGGAGAAGGTAAGTACAGCAGCACTAGTCACTCTCTCAACACTTTCCCTACTTCACTCCATTCACCTTGCTGCAAACCAGAATCCGGCAGCTCTGGAGTAGTCAGTCTGAGTCAATAGGCTTGAACTTAAACACCACAGTCCACATCTCAGAAACACTAACAAACTTCTGAATATGGTGCTGAGAAACCTAAAGCACACTAACTTTCAGTGACACAAAGGTATCCCAAGTCACTGAGATGCTTTTGAAAACACTTCATAGACAAAATACGGATGACAGCCTACGTTTTAAAAATTATATTCCTCTTAAAAGAGATTCCTCCTTCAAAGGCATTTAAATTAATCCTTTAATAACTGTAATCAAGTCCTAGGAGAGTTGCTTCGTATCAACTCTCAGCAGGAAGAATTTGCTATTTTATCTTTTCTGCATATCTAAAATGAACAAAACTGAATGGAGAACTTTGCAACCGTGCATTACAACTGTTTGTTATACTTGCCCATTTTATCTCATTTCTTGTCTCTTCAAGTAGATTGTTAACTCTTGATACAGTGTTTAAACTAGTAGCTTAATTTGTTTTTTATCCTCATGGTCAAAAAAGTCGCACAGTCACAGAATCTAACGATACCTGGTTCCTAATGGATTTGTTTCTCCAACTACCTTGTCCCCTATGATGTCCACTTACCACCTATCCTTTCCAACCTGATGGCCACTTTGTTTGGTCTGACAGCTGGGCAGAACGTTCAATGAGCCCACACTGATCAAGGGCTACATGCATGCTGATTGACTGGCCACCTGGCAGTGATGAACAGCCAAAAGCAAACGGCCTCAGAGGCTGAACAAGCCCATGAGGTACATACGGTGCAGAGTTGCTGCAGGAACTCCTCTCTGAGACTGCCACTGCTTTGCTAATTCGAAGTTAAGTTGTCTAACATGAGGGGGACTGATAAGCCAAAATGTATCGTATGATTACTTAAGGAAATGCAGCTTTGGAAAATGTCGTTAAAAACAGTAAATATATAAAATACAAAAAATACTATACACACAATTATTTTATATGTAGGATATCTGAAAAAACTACCCTTGATGCCCACTCCCCTTCCCCAGGATATTTTATATTTGTATACCGGTTGCCCATTGTTCAAAAGGTCTTCCTTGAAACGAAGTTTTCTTTCCAGGTCCTGAATTACAGCATCTTTTGACCCTTGAATCTCTTCATCTGATGCTATCCTAGCAGTTCTGCCTGTTTTCTTGGGAAATCCCCTGCAAAACATTACAAGAAAGCTCATGAGTTTTCCTGAAATCATTGGTATTTAGGAGTCACTGGATGAAGTTCTGCCATTAGTGAAGAAAATTACATTTTGCCTTCAGAGCGCGGGCATCTCACTTACTATGTTGCCCCTTCTAATTCACATTATGCTTTATTCAAGAATTAGTTAAAATAGGACCCAGGACAGCATAGCACTGGCTGCAAATAACATGCACTCAAAGAGGAGACTGATGAGCAAGGACAATAAAGCAAAACGACGGGAAGCATGAAAGAGAAAGTATGACTAGATAAGCAGGAGCGGAAAGTGAACCAGATTTCTATGTAGTACCAGAAGAATAAAGATCATAAAGGAATATAACAAGACAGTTAATTATTAATTCCCTGTATTATTTAATAACTAATCCTTGTAACAGCTTTTGAACACATAATGTTTACTCTTCCTATCTTTTTGAATACATACCCAGAAGGCAATATGTAAATGTTATTTCTGAAAGAATAGCCATTCACAGAGTCTAGGTTACACTCACAAAAGATACAATCATTCCTGCAAAGCAGTTTTCAGCAGCAGGGTTTCATAGCAGAATGACAACCATTCAGCAGTTAGCGTTCACAAGGCTAAGCTGTTCCTTGCACCAGTCTGGAAGATGTGATTGCAGTTTCAGGATGTGTCGCTCCCACCTTTTGGAAGGGCTTAGGATTTTTTTTTTTCTCCAGTCTGCGCTAATATTAAACGCTTTTCAGTAACGTTATCATGACTCTTTTGCTGGAAATGCCCAATGATGGTGTTTTATAATGAAGATGAGATGTACAATTCAAGTTGTGAAGAAATAAACATTGCTATCAATTTTTTTAAACTTGGAGCATGCCATATTTCTCCAGTGAAGTCGCATAATATCATTTAAAACACATACTGGCTCTACAATTTTTTCCCCCTCCAAATTTCAGTGTTTAATTACGGCTCAACCCATTACCTGGGAATGACTTTTGCAAAATATGGAACCAGGTAAACTGCCAAACCCCTCTCACATATCAGAATGTTTATAATTAGAATCCAAACCCATCTGTTACTTTAAATTAAAATCTTTCCTTTGTTTTGAAATGCTAGGAACCATGTGATCTCCCCTTCTGGAAGGAACACTTCAAATCCTTTCAAATTTAGGATTTCACTGACGACAGAGATGGAAAAAAAAATGAGACTAGCAATTATGGGTAATCTTCTTTCCAACACACAACTTAACAATTTAATTACTAGCACAAAAATTTTAAACTAGAATTACATGGAGTTAACAAATATTCTTGGATATTGTTTGGTATTATGTATTTATAACATGGGTAGACTAAACTTGGTCTTCAGAAAGTGTCTTTGATGGTAATTTTTAGTAGTAGTTAAAATGAAACAATACACATACATTGTCAAAAGCCAAAAAGGAATCAGTTGAACAGATGGAGAAGACAATAATTGGAAACATATCTATCGAAATGCCTAAAACGTTTCATATTCTGTTACTGAAAGTAAAATGGGAAAAGGGTGATATATTTGTAAAAAGAATTGTATTTTCACATCAAACTGCAGCAGAACAGACAAACGTCACTGCCTAATGGCTGCCTGTCTGTCTAATATTAGTCACAGAGAATCAGAGAACAACATCCTTCACCCTAGAAATATTCAGCAGCTAGCTTGAGCTCTTGTCAGTCACCAAGCAGAATAATTTCCTCAGCATGTGGCTGGGGATGTTCTCAGTCACAAGTAAAACAAACTCTCCCTGACACTGTTTTGGGGAAGGAGTCAGGAAAACTATCCCATCTACACGGAGGCAGAGAGATACCAAGAACAAGGGGTAAAGTCTCTTTAAGGAAGAGAGGCTCCAATAACTCAAGACATTTTGGGATTGCAAAGGTAGAGGACGATACGAAAGGAAAACAGACCAAAAGAAGGTGGGAAGAGGCAAGGTTCCTCAACAAGGTCTGACTGACTGCAGGAAGGCTAATGGAAAGGTGACATCTCCTCTAGCTCTCCTTGTCTTTCTCCACAGAGTCTCTTCTCTTACCTCCCAGCTTCTAACCCCACTCAGTCCAGCACCACCACCGATCTCAATGTTGTCACTCTTCAGATAACAACAAAACAAAAGAAAAAAATCTGGCCAACTTGGAGGCCAGATTTTGGCTTCACTTTGAAGAAGTCCTGTGCCAACTCTTCATGGAGACTTGCGCCCTACCTTGAAAATTCCAAGCCATACGCTCAGAAACAGAGCGTTCATTTCACGTTCTACAAATCTCACACAGTAAGAAAACAGTAAAGAGTGTCAGCTGAAAAAGGCCAGCTTAGGCCTGGCACTTAATAGGCTATAAAGGTAAAATTCACAATATACCCAATAAACTCACAACGCTGCATGAAAAGAAGGCGGTAGGCTAAGTACTCTGGAGTAGATTTCAAGGAACAAGTAAAAGCATTCTCTGAAGCATTTGCAATTATCTCTGAAATACAGAAAGCCCCTAAGCAAACACCTATTTTTTAAAAAGGGAAGGAGTACCAAGGGAATTATATGTCAGTCAGTCCAATGTCCATCCTAGAGCACAAGAAAATAATATTATAGTCCATTTCAAAACAATGTAGGATAATAAGGCAACGAAAATTGAATCACATCTAGCCTCACTAATTTCTCTCTCTGTCAGGCTGACTGGCATGGAGACAGACGCAAAAAGAAGTTGCATTTCAGTTTACAGCTTCTGAGTAAGCCCTTTGTGGCTCCTGTAGTTCCCCAGTAAATTAGGGAAACACAGTCTGGCTGCAATTTCTATTATATGGCTGCACAACAGTCTGGAAAAACTATTCCAAGGTAATTATGAATTTTTCTCTCTCAGACTTGAAGAATATAGACCAGCGAGGTCTTCCACATGTCTGTACTAAGTTCAGCACTTAGCATTTCAACATTAACAATTGGAATAGTGAAATAAAAAGCACATTTCACAAATTGGCTTATGACAATGAAATTGCAGAGGCTGCAACTCATTTTCAGGTAACAACTGTCATTTATAATCTTCATAATTAGTCTAGAGGTGGTCTAACGCTGACGAAGAAACTCAGGGAAGAAATTCAAAGCATGATAGCATTGAGCATTGAATGTAAAAGTAGCACGAACACACTAAGCATCTCAGAAGAAAAGAATCTGTGAGATTGAAACTTTGGACAACACTGCAGTAGTTTTGAAAGCAAGAGAAATGTAATTCCAGAACACATTAGCCTAAGACATGAAAATTAATTATTTTGCTCTATTTCTTGCTGGTAGAGAATGAGTCCAGTTTCACCACTGCACGTTATGAAAAATACAGCAAACGAGTTTGGAAGGTAAGAAAACTCCAAGATCGTTTTAAAACGTAACTTCTGTAATAAGGTTGGGAGAATCTTGATTATTTAGTCTGGTAAAGAGGAGACTGAGGATAAGGAGGTCAATCAAACCTATAAGACATCAGAAAATAGCTGACATTCAGTGATTCTCCTTGCCCATTGAGGACAACAAGCAGATAATTTAATCTGAAGATAGACAGACCTCAATTAGACAAAAACGTTGTAGAATTCTCCTCCTTTCTCCTTCCCTCCACCCACCAACAGTGACTTGATAGTTAAACACTGGAACTAGTTAAGTAAGGAAGCTAAGGCATTTTTATTTAAGAGCAGGCTAGGCGAATTTTTCAGAAATAGCCTGGGGATCTTTGGTAGTTTTTAAACATGAGAGGCAGACTCCCCAACAGCCTTTCCACATCTCTGCTTATATGCCAGAACGAGCTCAGCTTTGCACAGCAGGTAGGGGAGTGCCATCCAAAACACAGTCAAGGCAACTTGCCTGAAAAATGAAAGATTCTCACTTTACTTACATTTACATATAAGTATTTAAGCAAGGAAGCAGTCAGTTTAGAAATATAACTGCACAAATGAACGTCAGCCAGAATTCCTTCAAATGCCTTTAGAAAAACTCTCTGTCTCAGGACTATTTTATATTGGGGGAAAAAGTAAATGAGGAAATGTAACTCCTCCTGCAGATGCTCTGTTTCCATCCCTCTTTAGAATCCCTTTCCTTCTTTCTCTACTTATATGCATTTATGTAACTATACAAATGTACATATACACAGACAAGTTAGCTGCTAAGATATATTCTTGAGATGAACTTCCAAATGGCTACAAAGCAATGGTGACAAATAGGTCACCAGTGAATCTATCCTCCAAGGCACAGTGCCATTAATGTGAGAGACTTTTTACAGGTCAAGGTAGACTGGTAGCAAACTTTCTTCAGTTGCTTTTGCAAATATTTTTCACTATCCTTACATGCCTTATCTGGATGCATCAACTTCCTGAGATTTCTTTCTTCCTTGGTTGCTCCTATGCTTTCTTTTCATCTTTTCTCAGAGATAATACCAAACAAAACATTCTGTCAATCCGTTTGTCTATTTGTATGTTCATTCTTTGCCTGATGCCATTTCCTGGGTGTACTGGGATTGTTCAAGGCACTAGGATATAGTTGGAGGAGGCACACTTAACGATATGGGTACCATTAGCCTTAAGCACACAACAGCCACCACCAATATGCAAAGAAATTCTCAGCCTTTGAGAATCGGGTTGAAATTCATACTGTCTTTTAAATCACCTCTGAAATGTGCACTGAAATCACTGCGTGGCTGAATACAGACACAGATATAAGCATGCGAGTCTGAATTCTTTTGGCCAGAAAGGGCGCAAGGAAGTTGCCAAAACTCAGGCATCTTAATTTACACACACACATTTCTGACAGCAGCAAAGTTTGCAACCTTGGCTTGTCTCTCCTTCATTTTGAATATTTGCTCTAACATTTGTTCAGAAAGCAAGCCAAACCAGCAGTATTTTTCATGTTTTAATTACATGGAGTGCACACTGGATGGGCTCCCTTTCTTTTCCTATGTGCCTTTTACAGTGTAAACAAGGGCAGCAGGCTGGCTGCTGTTATCCTTCCAAGAACAAATTCCTGTTTGCAGCCAATATGGCTCAATTTCACAGAAATCCAAATCAATTCTCTGGTACTGAGGTAATGAACAGTAACTTGATTCTTCTTTTAGAACTAAAGCCTTCCAAAAATACAATTAATTCCTGTCTGTTTAACACATTTTCACGTACTGTAAGAACAAAATTACTATAAGTACTCTAACAGGTCACAAGCTTTGAAGCTGCAGCGGCATATTAAAATTAAGTTTTAGTCTGATCTTGCCATATACACTATGGAGACTAAGATTCAGCTCTGTTCAGTAACATGACATTAAATGCACTTAAGGGAATGCCTGAGGCAGAATCCTGACTAAGGATGATTTCAACAAAATGAAACCAAGGTAACAGAGTTCAACTATTTCTACCACCCAAGAAAGAGGTATGAAACTGTGGTTGGAAAAAAAAAAAAAAATCCTCAGCATCGGATAGGATCAAGACTGCCATGAATAATACGTATTTCTGAGCATATTTGATCCTTCTTAATGATTAGACAATAAAGACAAAAACTCACCTACAAACTGCGTTCCTACCACCAAAAATTTATTTTTCTAAGATTTATCTTTAGAAATGTATTTTTACTTCCTAAAATAAGAGCTATTGTCTTTACATTCTCCTTTTCAGCTCCTGCCCTGAGCAAATTATCCCTCAGCTTCATGCTGCACAGGTTACCATAAGTACAATTTGCTATTCAAAAGATGTGCACATATTTTGATATTAATTGAAAAAGTACTACCTGTTTTGCAACTGGTAATCTTATCTGCCTTTCTGACTGTTTCCAACATTTTGCTGAAACTGAAGAAATGAAGAAAACTGTCTGCTACTGAATGTAGAAAAGGCTGGCACAGTCCTCACAGTCCTGAGCTCTTGAGAAGAGACAGACAACTGCCAGAAGCATGTTAAGAAAAACCTACGTGGGACCGAGAAAAGGTAGTATATCCAAAAATATTAACGTTTGTTCAAGTTCCTGAAATGCTACTAAGGTCTCCACTACCATCTGTACCTGGCATTTACATTCACAGAGAGTTCTGCGGCATCCTGCTCTGCATGAAATAAGACAGTTGTAATACTAAGCCCTCAAAAGGAAAAATCTGCAGGACCCCAGCTATGCTGATAGGCCAAAAAAAAGCTATAAAAAAATGGTGCAAGTCTTACTGAATTAAATGAATTGCTACAAACAGCCTCTCTCTCTTTTCAACAGAAAGGTATACGCACTAGTTCTCTTAGTTAAGTTCACTTGTCATCTTACAAGATTCTTATGCATCTGTAACAATCATTCAGAAAAAGAAATGGATCACAAACATCTGGAAAATAAAACCTTTCCAGTTGCAACGACTGTCAAGATACAGTAGGTTATTTGGCTACTGTCCGCTTGCCTCCGCTTCTGCTGAATTCTTGAATTCTTAAGTAACTTTACTTAATAAATTAGATCCAAGGCACAATACGGATTTCAAAGTTGAAGTGGAACAAACAAGCATTCATCAGTTCCATATCAGCTTTTTTGAAATAAGTATTTCATGATAACCACTGGCACATACATATTAAAAATGGATCATATTGTGCAAAAACAAAAAAACCAAACCCCTAGCATGAGTGGTTTCTTAGCACAGTCAACAAGAAGTGATCTAACACCTAGATAAACCACACAGCTGTTGGCCTAATAGGCACAATCAGAATCCAAGTCATGGGGAGAGGAGGAGGGACAACATATTAAAGCAAGAAACTTTAAACAAAAATGGTCTAATGGACAGGGGCAATAGATTAAGAGTCTGTGGAACATAAAAGTGAAATCTGAGAGATCCACTGCTATGAAATTGGAGGTTGGGAGTGAAAGTAAACACTAACATTTGTTGGATTTTTTCCAACGACAGAAATATTTGTCTTCAGATATGTTTTCATGAGCCCCAGGGCAACTTCAGATATGAATAAGTACCATATAAAGATGACGTGAGCGCCCTCAGAGGCAGGAAAATCATCCTGACGTTTCTCTTCCATTTGGTGGCGGAATTTTCAAACAGGGACTCCCTGCAACATGTCACTATTTTAAATCAATCAAACCATAGGTAATCTCAATTTTTTACAGCTGTGACAGATGTAACTTACAGAAATGGGAAAAATAAAACTCAGGTCTGCATAGGACAGCAATACATTTTACTCTAAAATGAAAGCTGGCATTTGTAATGAGAGACTGTTAAAAGCTGTAAGATTAAAAACACGGAGAAGCGTACCTTTTCGTTATAGCTGTCACCAGCACTGCTAACCTACTCAAGGGACATAAAGATTACTAAAATATTTGCCTTTCAGTAGTATTTGAGATAGATTTCAACGCACAAGTCACAGTACAAGGCTGAAAGAACAGACCAGCAGCTTGGATTCAAACAAGGCAAAAAAAAACATGCCGATCTCTCTCTGATGTTCCTATTCTCATGATTCCCACAGAATCCCCTTTAAGATTTGATTTAAAGTTTTAGAAACAGTAATTAAATTTATCATGTACAGTGATAAAAGCTTATTTAATTTTACAAGAGACTGTAGACTACCTTGTCTTCAGAGCAATGTTTTCTTTTCCATTTGAAAGATTTATACATAAACCAGAACGTACTAAATCTAGAATCATGTACTTCAATCAGTTCTCTACTGTCAGATTTTTTCTTGTTTGTGACTAAGGCAATGCTATTGAAGATATCTATTTAAAGAAAAAGTATTACATACCTCAGGTCCTTTCAAAAGGATATATGTGTAGCTGACGATATATGTTTTTTATACTTCGAAAGAGATTACAGTTCTCCAGGTTCAATGACTAACTCCACTCCTTCCTGAAGCAGGATTTATGTTCTTTTTAGGTCACTATTCACTAAGTATTCACTTAATCCTTCTCCTGGGATTAAATTTTGCTTTCACTTATTCTCATATAAACGTATCAGTATATATGCTTACCCAGAATTTGTCTTTTCCTATAATTTAAAATGTATACTCATCTATTTTCATAGAGATATAAATAATTCATTTTTCTATGATGAATGGCAAAGACTGGATCCTAGCTTCTACAGATTTAAGGGTGGAGAAGGGGGGGGGAGGGGAAGACTCAGTTCTAGTTTATGTCACACAGACTCTGTTCCTTTTAAGTCTTGTAGCTGAAAGCTAACCTGAGCCCAGTTCATGTACCCACCCATAGAGCTTTCTTTAAGTAAAGAAAGAAAGAATAGAGACTCTTAAGAACAGTATTCAACAGCAATATTCCAGCCAGATTTCACCTCAAAAATAAGTGACGAGTGTTCATGATTTCTTAAGGTATTTAATTAGCTGTGGAGTTCTACCAGGACTTCTCTTCCGATTTAATAAGACTACATTCTGGCAAAACATCAAATTTTCAAATCTGCCCAATCAGAAAAGATAGTTATTGCTAAAACTTGTTCAGTTACCATTGCTGTAGCCAAAGCCTGAAAATGCTGGTAACTACAAAGTGACTAGAGCTTACTGGAAAATGAGATACATTTTATTCAACTGAAACATTTTCCATACAATTGTTGCAAATAAGTATTTAATGGTGAATTACTAGGTACTAACTACACAAAGCTGCTCTTCATGTTTCAGATGTTCAAATAAGATCTAGTAAATTCATCTCTAGGGGCTCCCACGCTTCAGGCCAGGCTGTAAGACTGATTGTTGGCACATACCAAAAAAAAAAAAAAAAAAAAAAAAGCACCTTCTCCAAATCTATTGACTAGAAAAAATATTCATTCATTTGACCAAACTGGTTTAGATAATACTGTCACAGAGTCTCAGGGTGCACAACCAAGGAAAATTTCAGTCCTTAGCTGAAACATCAGTATGGTATTTACTGCTCATTTTCCCAGAGCTCTCAGACAGATTACAGGGATGGAAAAGAGAGTTATACTTATTTTGTCTGAGCTTGTATATAACAACAGGCACAACATTTCCTTGCAGCTATTCCTCTTTGCAGCAGAGCAAAGATGATACATATACTGGAAAGGAAATGCATTAAGAAAGCTGATGGAGGGAGCTGATTCCATGAGAAGCAAGGAGGACTCTATTGGCTTGTACACCACCAGACAGGATCCATTTTATCTTCTCTTTTGCAGAAATCTTCCGTGATGTTGCCTTTAACAGTATCCAAACATATATTAGCTCCAGATAGAGTGTTTATTGTTTTATCTATATTTTGCTTCTAGCAGAAAAGCAAACAAGAGAAAACAAGAATCTTGCCTACCGCTACTGATTCTGAGGAAACTGTAACTGAGGGGCAGACGTGTAATTTTGTAAAGATTTAGTTATGAAAAACAAATGAGATGTATGAAAAATATCGAACAATTATTTAATAAATTCCACACTATATCAAGAAGCATAATTTATAAAAATAGTCTGTGGGACTTTTTACTCAGTCAAATAATGTTTTTTGGGTAATTACAGACTCTGATAAGGCTAAATAACAATTTTTTCCTTTAGATATTTGGCTATCAATAGCATGGTGCCCATACCTGGGAGAGAAGAAAGTAAACAACCATATAATCAAGAAGACCCTATAATCAAAACTTGAGCAGTGAATTACCAACCCTGAAATACAACAAAAAAATGACAAGACAAGGAAGAGAAAGGAGTCATGAAAGCACCGAAAGCAGACAGGAAAACTATTTTGAGAGCATTCTACCCATAAAGGCACTGGGTATGAAAGCATATAAGTATTTAAAACCAATCACAGGTCCAAGTCTACCTCCACTTAAGTAAAAATATGTATTTTATATATATCATGAGATTATATTCTAAAGAGGAATCCCACTACTTCAGACACTGTATTTGGAGTCTCTAGTCAAAGTTGTATTTTGTGCCCATGAAGGACAATTCAAACTCTGACTAGCTCACTATCGTCAGCAACACACAATCATAGTCCCAATATTACCATTATATGACAGATCAAGAAGCAGAAACAAAAGTTAAATGGCTTACTAAAGTTTTAGGTGACAAGCTGAAGCAAAACTTTGATTCCCTGCACCCAGTCTGCTACAGAATACTGTCAGGAAAAGTTATCATTCTTTTCAATCAATGGACCTTGGAGATGCATGGAGTACATGGTGAGACTAGACTCCAAATCATATAAGTCTCCTTTTTCAAGGCCTTCAGAACCAGCTAGGTTTCATTCTTCTACTAAGGCCTAAGACCTTACAAGAAATTGCAATGTACCCAAGTATGTAGAGAGGGAGAGGCGACAGAAATATTTAGGGGAAGGGATGGCATACATGTGTGGTGTTAGTCTGATCCCGGGAGACTCTTTCCTCTCTCAAAGATTTGCTTTGTGGCATTGAACAACTACTTCACCAAAGAGGCTAAGTTTACTTCTAACAAGGAGATATTCTTATAGGCTGAGGATACTGCCTATGACAAGTGGTTCAGAAACTGCAACATCTCAGAAGATAAATACGTTCAGGAAAAGAGGATTTGTGAGAATGGAACAGAAGATGAGGAAATAGATGAAGCAAAAAAAAATGAAAGGGGAAGAAAAGCTAGAAGAACCAAGACTGTAGCACAAAGTAGAAGAGATCAAAAGCAGAGAGAAACTCTGGGGAGAGAAACTCTCAGGAGAGCAGCAGGAGAACGATGGGAAAGGGAAAAAATAGCTTATTAACTCAGTAAGTCAAAAGACATCAGACAATCATAACTTAATACAGTAAAATGAAAGAAAAGCAGCCAGGGAAAAAACATGCATCAAAGATACTAACGATAGGTTTTTTTTCCATCATGCAGTACTTCTAAATATTTGACTAGTATAACTAAGATGATTAATGTACATTTTGTGTGTATATACATATACGCACTTGTGTGTATGCATATACATACATAAGTTATACACACAAATACTCAGCATAGTTAACATGATCCAGCTCCCATCTGGACTACATTTCCTGAGGGGATGCAGGTCAAACAACCAAGCACCTTGTCCTGCCCAGCTCAGAACCTGAGGCTGCTGCCATGTCCTGGGTAAGGGAGGGACACTGCCATATGCACACCCAGTCTGGCTGCACGGGCAGAAGAAGTGAGCGGCATGGGGAAACGGGAAGCGTCCTTGCACAGTTCAGGCTGTGTTCATGTCTGAAGACTGACAGGAATGAGGTGGAGGAATAGAGCTGTCTGCCTCAAGAGAGAGCAGGCATGTGTGAATGCAGTGTCACAGGGAAAGACGCTGCTTTGAACATCTGTGGGGTATAGGAGAGGCCTGAGCTGCTGTGGCCACTATCGTGGCACGTAGAAGGAAAAGTCAAAAGGGAATCCAGTCCTCAACAGTTGCCTAGAACAGATTACCCTATGCAGCACAACTGAACATGCACACAGAACTATATAGCTGTTTTAGAGCCTCTTTGGACAAACAAGGGATACTTTCAGGCTTTTGTGGGCTGTATTTACCTGCCAAGCTGCCAGTAAATTTATCATACAACTTTCAGCAGTCAGAATCAATAAAGAAACTCAGCCAGCGCAAAGAACACAGTAAGACAGAAAATCACGGTTAGAATGAGTACAAGAGTGAATGGTACTGTTCATTTTTCTCTTAATTCTGTTTTATGGCCAGTTTTCATAATAGCCACATGACAGAAGTCCAGATATATAAACGCTTTTTAAAGACTATACATGATTTACGACTTTGATATCTATCTGCTTTCTTCCTTCTCTTCCCTTGCGAATCTTGGAATGAATTAACAGAAGTTCCCACTGCAACAGTATGTAGCTGAGCAAGTCACCTAGATACTGTAGATATGTTTAGAAAAACTTCTAGACAAAGTTATAAATAAGCTTTGGATACAGCTATTCTCATTTTTGTTTTTAAGCATTTCTCTTTGTTCTCTTTGGGATGGAATGAGAATCTAGTGCCAGTGGAAAGACAAGCTGATCTATGATGGGAGCTGACATGCTCCAAAATAATACTTTGGCCTTGAGGGAAGACAAAAGGGAAGAACAAATATGTGGAGTTGTTAGGGGGAGGAGTTCTGTTTGTTTTTATGCATTGTTCTTCTGAATCCTCTGCTTAAACACTGTCCTTCCAAACTTCCTCAGAAAAAAAGCTCTAGGCAAAAGTCAATACACCATTATGATCACTTTGTTGTCAGAGGTATACTTTAGTACGTTATACTTTAAGGTGTATATACAAAGCCATAGAGACTTCTGAACAATCTTCTCTTTCCTTGATCTTTCTCTATGTGCAGAAATAATGGGAACAGAGTCACACCTTATGCGCGACTTTAAGGTGACTGGCCCATGAGAAGGGTTTTCTTGCCGCTCCTTCCACTGCCCTGGGCATGAGAACCTCTTGCTGTCACTTTCATAAATTCATCACCTGCAATTACAAATGTGAGATTCTTGCCTCTCCCATTCCCACTGTAGGAGTCTTCTAGAATCTCACTTCTGTGAGGATTAAAACAAACTATATATTCAGTTTCTAGCACAGACACATTGCAACTAATCTGTGCATCTCTGGCTGTCAGGTAACAGATAACAGTAAAGGACCCTAGAAAAGTATGAAATGAAGCAAGTGCAATAATCTTCAACACATCTTCACAACAGTCAAACTCAAGGAGCTCATTAACTGATACTTACGGAGGTGTCACTCCTTTCGGGAGCCCTAGTGCATTGACAGAAACGGGTTGTGGCTGGGATGGCAGCATGGAGCTGAGAAAAGCTGCTGGAGATTGGCCGGAATTAGAAAATCTAGGAGTTGGAGACAGGCTGTGGGAAGGGGAAGAAACTGAAGGAAGGGGAGGGGGTGGAGGAGGTGGAAGTGGAAAGGAATCACACACAGGGTATGTTGTGGTTGGACTGAAGACAGGTGGAGGTGGTGGGGGAGGGGATGGAGAGGAAGGAGACCATGGGTACTCCCCTTCTGGAGCAAACTGCTGGGAGAAAGGAGGGACAGGAGCTCTCCCAAACTGTTTCTGAGAAGCAGTTGGAGACATAGGAGAGGGAAGGCTGGATGTAGATGATCCTGAAGAAGGAGTCACATAACCTGAAGCAGGGCTGATGTTCTGAGCAGCAATGAACTGCTTAGGCCGAGCATAGTTGAAGGAGCTGGAAGACTGCATGGTGGGAGAAGTATGAGAGTTGAGAATACTCATTGGCACAGAAGTGACAGACTGGCTGGATTCAAGCTCCTGGAAGGAGGGGGGAGGAGGAAAGGAAGGAGAAGAGGGAGGGTGCAGGTGGTGATCAGCTTGCTGTTGGTGATGATACCGCTGGCCACTTTCTTGCTCCAGACGAATTTGGTTCTGCAGTTGCTGTATTTTTAGAGGGTCCCTGTACAAAGGAAAGAAACAAAAAGACGATCAGACATGTGGTGCTGGTTGCGAAGGAGGTAAAAATTCCAAACGCTGAGCTACGGTTTAGGAAAGTCAGAAGCCAGGGAAAGTTCAAAGTATTTGCACATCTTGAATAGCCTTATTTCTTCAGACCTAAAACTTCGCTACAAAAGCCTTCTTTGACCTCAGGAAGGGGGGAAAAGTATATGCAAAACAGAAGTCAAAAGAACTTTATATTTTTTAAAAAAGATACATTATAAAGAAGTTTGAAGACATTTCAGAACAGAACAGGAACAGAACAATAAAGACTAGGAGGGGTTGGACTTGATAATCTCCAGAGGTCCCTTCCAACCTTGGCCATTCTGTGACTTTGTGACTAAAAAACTAATACACAGAAGCACTCAAAAGAGCTAATTAAGTCAATAAAAAAGCTAAATGTTCAGCAGTGAGGCAAACCAGAGCACGCACTGACTTTTTTGTTCACTGTACAGTTGTTTGAATGGCATTGTGGTCTTCCTACTAATTGCTCCTTCAAGTAAAAATACGCTATAAAGTGACAGGAACATTAATGAGAATTTAGCAGTCTATTTTAACTGCTGTTCTGCTGTAGTAGTAGTAGCGCAATGTAACTAAGGTCCCTATGAAAATGGAGAAACTTAACTCTCCTCTTAGAATTCATCAGACTGAATTGCTTAAAAATTGTGGTGTTCCAGCTGTAAAATCATAACTTTATCTCAATACTCCAGATGTCTATGAAGTTTCAGCATATGCACATAAACCTTTTTGGTATATTTCATATATAAATTCTTTAACAAATACAAGTGTGTCATTGTTTATTAAATAATTTAGGTCATTTAAGCAGAACTTTTAGAAGCTGTCTACTTAATGCATGGCATATGAATGTATGATTCTGGTACAACAATACATTTTTGTTGGTAACAACAAAATTAGAAATTGTAATTATCAACATATTTCCCATTCTAAGATTAATTTTGATACTCGAACCATTCACATTTCCCAGAAAATGTTTTCAGACAATAATCCTGCTTATGATCTCAGGCCAAAGAGATTGTTTAGATTAAAAAGGGGAGCATGATAGTTTAGGTCCAGTAAACCGAAAAATCAAGTATTTACTTATTAACAGTTGCTTTTTGTCTTTTTTGTCACAAAGATGATTCATTCTAGCATAACAGTCATCTCACCAACGGTATACATTTCAGTAAAGAGTGATTACATTTTTCTCTCTTTTAAGTAAATAAGCAACAAGAAAACCAAAAAGGTTGCAGTCTACTCACACATTTTAGAATTTATTTTTTGATGTTGTCAGTAGAATCTAAATGCCTGTCAATTCAGCTTTCTGCTCTGTAAAACAGGGGCTGCAGCTTATTCTTCAATTTTTATTAACCTATGTAAAACTATGTTAAACTATGTAAACTATGTAAAAGTTTCCTTTAATGGCCTAACGCAACTTGTGCGGCATACAGTTTCTTTTCTTTCAGTTCCCATAATCATTTGAATATCTTGGCTGATGACAGAAATACTTCAATTCACTCACTGTGAGCACTCCTGTGCTACCACCTCCAGCTCACTTGATATCTTTAGTCAGACTATTTGCAGACCTATTTGTCAATATCTCTAAAATCATTTAGAAATAACACTTCCACTCCCATTCAATCTCCCCCTTTTCCTCCCTTATTTTTCTGTTTATTACAGAGAAGCTAAGGCTAAAAAAAAAAAAAACAGCGAAACGTAGCACTGCGAATGTTACGTTAACTATAGAAGACATTTAGTTGACTCCAACATTCTTATGTTTTCTCAACATGTACTGAAAGTCAGACTGTCTTGTCTTGGGACTTTTCTGTTTTCATTGCCAAGTCACGTGGCCATGTGCCAGCCAACAGCATAACACAAATGACCATCTATGGCCTTATCGGTGGTATGTATATTACTACATGCACGGCAGCGTCTGCCACTAAAGAGTGCCTCTGTACCAACACAAGCAGCAGTAAAAACTAGGCTCAAAAGCTCTACAGGCAAACGGGTTGCTCTGCTCACATACTAAGCTTAACTTGATCTCACAAGAATATATATACACACCTGTAAGGCAGAGCGTACTAGCTCAGGACAGCACTAATTCCATTTGCAAAGCTTTTTATCAAGCTGGGGCCCAGACAAAGTGAGTGTATGTCTGCTTGAAAAGTAACATGCAGATATAATCATTATCACATCAGTCCACATAGCAAAGAAAGCAAAGACCTTAGAGCAAATTTTCATTGCAGTGGTAGAAACACATGATCCTTGTCTGTAACGGAATGTTCTCCTTCTCAGGAACTATTCTTTTGACAGCTGATGCTGCCCTCTATTTATTAAAATTTCTTGAGCAGATGTATCCTAGGCATGTGTCAATTTGAGAGAGAAAAAAAAAGTAAAAAAAAAAAAAAGATCACAAATGTTACTTTGCAATGACACTGACAGTGGTGCCAGTTCTACATGGGTCCGTCACTGAAACGTAACACTTCCGTGCCGCAGAGAACAGCCCAGCAGTCAAAAGTACACAATGGAATCACTCTGTTATATTGTCTTTACCAGTACTGAAGCAAAGAAGGTAATAATAAAAAAAAAGTTTGGTGTTTGAATGGGATTACAGGAAAAATTAGTTTAACTGTAATTACATCCTCTTTCCAATTAGCTCAAATGTGTTTTGTAGTTCCAGTGTTTTAAAGAGCATAAATGCTTTGAGGGACGTATCAAACTTGTTTAAACATTAGAGAATGACATTTCTCATTTGGGGTTTTCATATAATTTTACAACAATTAATTACAATAAAATAGGAAGGAAAAGTTAGAAGTAAATTTTAGTTGAATTCTATCAGTAAATGACTAAAGAAAGTAATAATAAAAAAAAAGACAGATTGGGGTAAAGTAAAAACTAAGAAAATTGATTAATTGCAACAGAGGAAAAAAATTAGCATTTATGTGGTTATTATTTACGGTCTGAACATGTACAGATTTACGGTCCACAATGAAAAAAAAAATCTTTTCTTAATGGCTGCTAGAATGAAAAGGCCTAGCCCTTTCATTTTCAGTTATAAGTTTATCTCAGGCTGTTTTCCACTTACTGCATATTTCTAACTATGGAAAGAGATGGGAGATGCAAAGATGAAGGAGAAAGAAACTCAGTTTGTTCACTAAGGATCTGGAGTTTCTCTTGCCATTGCAGAGCGACTCTCCTCTCACTGTATCAACAGCCACAACATTCACATCAACCTCCAAGTACTGCAAGAGGATTTGCGTCACAATGTCAGGTATTTGTGTTTCCTCAGAGCCAATACAACTGCATGAGAACAATGGCAAACAGAAAATAACAAAGAGCTTTGTAAATCATAAATAAGCTCTCACAAATATTAATTTTTTATTCTAGGAAGCTAGCGTCCAATTTAAAAACTGCACTATATGAGAAATTAGTACCAGGGAGGAAATATTTCAGACAGAGAAGTAGGAGCATAAGGGATCTGAACTGATTTTATGGTCTTACCACTATGATCTTGAACAAGTTGCTTTCCTATCTGGGCCTTAGCTCCCATACTTCTTAAGTGACATATATGAGCTTCAGGATGCATTATCAGACGCTCAGAAATCTACTGGAGCGTTCATTACCAACATTGTACCTACCCCATAGATACCATGTGGCAAAGCGCTTTAGCTTTTGCTTTTTCTAGCGCTAATACAGCTAGAAATTCTGACTTCTGGAGCATTTAGCTCACCAGAAAAAAATATCACCTTACAGTAATTAAAATTCTTTTATACTACTGCTAACAGTGGCGCAGATACTTGTGGAAGTGAAAATTTTTCAATAGCACTGTCTGTAAGGGCTACACTTTTTAGCAATTTCATTTCATGGAATAAATGATTGAAATGCCTCCACTTTTCACTTGCATCTTTGAGTCTCCTGGTTTGCCTAGGAAGAAGAAAAAGCAAGGTAGCTCACACCTCGTGCTGATTACACTATCTTGAAGAATCAGTCATTCAGCACTGCTCTCTCAAACTCGGCATCTTCTCCAGTGTTAGGCATAGAGAAAATGTCTAAATGCTGCTGCTGGGAGCAGTAAATGACGACGGTCTTACCACTTGCATCTAAGCCTTGGCAAATCAGGCCTGCTCTTCATGCCAGCGAAAAGTTTGCAGTGTGCAGGAAGATAGCGTCAGTTGAGGGGGCCACTCACTGAGAGAAGCAAAAGCAGCAAGCTACAACACCTTTCCTGGTTTCCAACCTAGTTTCTGCTCCTCTTTTTTCTCTGGTCGAAGCAGCAGGCCCTGTCTCACCCCTCTTCTTTCACATTGGAACAGCCAAGTTCAGCTTTGCTTAAATTGTCAAAAAACTGTGAGGAAGTGCTGAGCGATGAACAGAGAGTTAATTAGATTAGCCACCCTGTAGCATTTCATAAATGGACATTTGTGATATTGACAGGAAATATGACAAGCGGTCAGGTGGAAATCATCCCCAAGATCAGTGGAAGTAGTTGGCGGGTCGACTGGCAACCCGCTGTGCTAACCACTTCCCTGTTCTTTGCAGCAGAGCAGCCCAGCTTGGCCTACAGAACAGCCAGTAAGGGGCTGGCTGAAAAGCTTGGTTCTGCTATTATAACAAAGCAGTACTATGAACATGAATATTTTACCCTGCTGCTGCAAAAAGGTATTTCAGAAAGAAATCAAAATTGTTTATTGATTGATCAAAAGACTTAGATGAAAACGCAAGACTATGCTGGGAGTGAATTTCAGGTGAGGTTTCTGGCCTGCTTTACCTGTAAGAGCCATTGCATATGCAGGATCAGTTCCGACTACTGGGAACCTGCTCAGTAAGATGATGACTTTCAGAGCTAAGTGATAATAAGAAGCACTCAGAGACCTGTGTTCAAAGGGAAGACTAAAAGCATTAGGTTTTTCTGGTGGGCATCTGTATAGAATATTATCTTCTTAATAGCAAAAAGCTCCCCCTGACTGGATGAGAAAAGATTGAACAGACAGATAATCAGGCTCTTCTCTAAACATAGCAGTCAACATCGAATATTCCAAGGGTATTAGTTACTCAAAGACTCATGTTCTGAGGTATACGCTTGGTTCAGATTATATTAGGCTGATTTTTTTTTTTCTTTCCTGATATCTTCTTTGAATCATCCTATTTTGAAAATGAATAGAGCAGTCCTCAACTTCGAGAGCCAAACAGGTAGCGACCACCATCAGGAACTGCAACTCCAAGTCCAGAGCAAGTGTCTGGACACAGTGCTATGGAAACTGGGCAGTGCAGGTAGATAGTTATATGACTACTGGAAAAAGTCTATGCTTTATTTCTTAGCGTATTGTACTTACTAAGGGCACTCAAGTTTATCCGACACAGTGTATCAAGTAGACTGAAAACACTCACCGCAGATAAGGATCTGAGATTAAATACATTTTTCTATGCTGTAACTTTATTTAAAGTTCTGGATTTTGGCCCTCCTTGATCCTCCTTCACAATCTTAACAACAGAAAAGGAGCAAATGGAAAGCAGACAGAAAGGAAAATAGTTTTTGTTTGGAAGAAAGAGTCCTATATCTCTCATGTATTGAGGAATAATGGGCTCTCTTCTGCCTCAAGTCTTTCTTGAGAGAACACAGACTGGTCCCTTCACAATCCTTCCCATGATCTGCCCTTTGAGAAACAGACAGTGCAGTTCTACAGAAAAGACTAAATACAGCTCAGAAATGGAAGTAAAGGAATATTCTGCATGAAAGAAATCAGAATTAACCACAAACTAGAAATTCTGAGCTGGTTTTATCAATCAAGTTTTGAAATCAATGACAAAAACTTTGTATTTGTATTTTGTATTTGTATTTTGGGTAACAACTGTTCATCTCAAGTGAGCAGCTAGATAGTGAAATCTACTTTCCAGTGAAGATCTTTCTAACTCAAGACTAGTGCTTCATAATTATGCTAGAGCTCTATAAAAAGGGAAGCAGTCAGTATGTTTGCTTGTGTGTTTGATGCACCAACACACTGTATTAAAAGGCAGGGGTTGTTTTAAGTTAAGACTGGCTTTCGTATCAAGAAATATCTATATTTACAGATATAGATACATCTAAGTAGAAATATATCTATTCAGATATTTATATCATAAAATCTAGCATGACATATTTTCCACTATAATTTATTAACACTGAAAGGTAATAAAATATAATTTTACCCTTCTGGCTCCTTGGCAGACCAGTCAGGTATCTGGTAGGCAGAGAAGGAATGGAGAATTGGAAGTGCTGGGAGTTGCCTCAGCTGGGCTGCTAGATGAGAGTCACAGTGCTTCCACATTTGTGGCTTCTTGGCAGCTGGCACAGCAGACTTGCCAGGTAGCTGCTAAGCTAGCCCTAGGAAGCCAGAACTGGTGTAGAGCAGGCTATCTTAGGGCCTGCAGCTTTAGGGCAGCCTATCAAATGGCTTCTATGTTTTCTTTTATGAAGGCTTTTGAAACTTTGAGGTTTTATTTGAATAAGGTGGCAGCAAAAATTCAAGGTACTGAAATTTTCTGTGCAACGCTATTTCCTTTCTCTGCCCTTCTTCACTACCTGCTGCAGGCATACTGATTTTAGAATATTCCCTAGACACACAGAGCTCTTTTGTCAAAAGCCTGAAGCCCACACAGAGGACTGGCAAATAAAGCTGCCTAATAAGTCTTCTGTTGTGTCTGATGAGTCTGTTTCGTATCTACAAGCATAATAGAAGATGGTTTTGTCTCCTGAGGAAAAAAAAAGGAACTAGGGTCTCCTGCTGCACTAGGGAAGGCTCTTCCAAAGGCCCTGCACCACTTCAGCATGTGAACAGCCAGGCCTGGAAAAAGAGTTTGAAGTGAGAGGTATTTTGTCATTTTTAATTAATTTTATCATTTTATGCTGAGGAGTAGAGCATTTTTTATACATATGTCCATGTTTTCTGTTAAAAGTTTAATTTGTTTTCTACTACCTCAACATTTTCTGCTTCACTGGTACAAATGGTGCTACTGAAAGAGAAAAAGAACAGTTTTCTAGAAGCCAGTCTGACAGTTACTATTTCAGAAACTGTAATGCGCATAGGAACGCATGCAAAATTTGACAGAAATTACAGATATCTGGAAATCTGTTCTTTCAAAATTCCTAATACATTTCAGGTTTTCCACCAGATTTATCAATGGTCAAGAATTATTAAAAAAAGAAAAAGATAACTTCAGCTGGTAGTGAATGAATTAACAGCTGTACTGAAAATAAATAATTTTACTCGGAATAGTAAAGTTATTTCCAATTATGCTCTGTCCCTTGAAGGAATATTTATGCATTTTGAAAAATGTTAAATGTTTACATGCATGACAAGGCACAAAGATGAAGCACAGGGAGAAGAAATGCAACTTTTCAAAAACTGCGAGTCAGTCAACACCGACAGCCTTCAGGCTATATTAATACAAATACTTTTACATGAGCATGTGGCCTCCTGATGCTGCACAATCTCTCATACTGTGAGAAACAAACGTGGGCTTTTTTTTTTTTTTTTAAACTCCCGTGAGGGTTCATACTTATGTAAGACTGCAATTATCAATTAAGAAAGAAAAATAAAAAATAAAAGGCTATACCCTGGAAACACTGAGAGCTACTTTTTGTTTATACTAACAGATCTCAGGAAGGATGCAGGGTTGTCATTACAATTTAATCCTCATGTTGAATAATACGAGAGTTATAACCAGGAACCATCTCTGCCAGCTGCAGCCTTTTCCCATTACATGCCCTTACACGCCATTACATGCCCTTCAAAACCTAACAACTTGAAAATGCAGACTGTCTGCAAACAGTATTTCCCATATTTCACATTAATATACAGGAGTGTTTATCTCGTTTCACAGAAAGATAATATACTCTAAAGAATACCAGTATGGTGCAACAGTTAACATAGGCACTGTGTTATGAGGGAGCTACGAAAGTAAGCTTGCCTCTTCACTGGAGAAACTTTATACACCCAGAAGATAAATGTAAAACATCTGCATTGTATCTGCATTGTTTGTGAACTCTGCTATAAGGAAATCCTGCTGTAATTTGGCTGTGAAAAGCTTTCCTGTCTATCCTAAAAAGTGGCAGTTGTACCTGTGCCCATTTTCCATTATTGTTTGATTATCTGTCAAAGGCATCAAGGTAATTTCTGTACTAAGGAAACCAACAGTAGTGATAGTGCCAGTACTTAGTGAACACAAGGCGGCTCCAAGCAATTCTTTTGGAGACAGGAACCATTTTTCATATCTCTATAACACTGCAGGGACATTTTTCAAAACATGCACTAGTGAGATAACACATTTAGCCCGGGTACAGAAAGAGAGGAAACTGTGCTCTTATGCACACTCATTGTTCTAAAAAGTCATAAATACAGCTTTAGTTAAAAAGGCTAAACGTCATAGCTCTGCTAAGGTTAGATCGTAAGAGTCAGTCTTGTAGTTCAAAATGCTGTCTGGCTGTTACATTCAACATTGTGACATAACTAGCGCTTGAAACATCCAGTGATGGATATAACAGGTAAGAACTATGCAGGTAACAAGTTTTACTGAAAAAAGAAACAGAAAGTCTATATTATTAAGAGGTAAATTAGTAACAAGGCATTAATATCAATACAAGTTTGAATTTATAGCTAAATTGGCCCAAACTGTAGGAAATCATGACTTGGAATGCAGGAGTGAATTAACCTGCAAAAGGATAAATAGGCCCTCTGCCTCTGTTGTGCTATCCCACGTGGAAGGTTACACTCTGCGCTTATTGGTATACACCCAGAGCAAGTATAAAGAAAATGAAAAAACATTTCAAAGCTTAAAAAAAACCTGTACTAGCCTAAACTAAAGTGGATGTACAAAAAGAAACAGAAGAAACTATGGACTACTACTCTCCTTCTAGATGTAGTATGGTAAATTTTCACAATGGTGCCACCGGAACAGCAAATGCAGGATTTTTTTTTAAGTTAGTATGTTTGAGTATCTTGACTTACAGAGTATCTTGATTAATCACATTTCATCTAAAATCGGTCACCAAGTTAAGAGATTTATCTTTCTTTATGCCCACCCAGCAATAGCGTCTGGACCCCATGCCTTCACAGTATCAATATTCCAGTATCTGCCAAGGGTCTGGTCATGCTTTTGGAGGAAAGAACGAGCATTCTAAAAACGATAAAAAAGTAGCTACTAGATGCCCTGTTAGTATAAGTGCATACACTTATCGTCAATGTGCTCTCAAAAAAATGAAACTCTAACTACATTTTAAAAGTACTTGAACTAATTAAGGTAGTTTTAGAGCCTAAATTCTAAGCCCGTCTATAAGCAATTTGTATCCACAAAGCAAAACAGTCCTGACACTCGAGCAAGTCACTGCCTCACGTAAATCTCAGGTATTACCATCTGAAATACTTAGCAGCAGAGGTATCCTATTTTTAAAATACCACATGGAAACAAACCTCTGGAAAGAAAAATCAATGCATAAAAACTGGTATGATTTTTATATGAAGTAAACACATGCTTCTGAGATTCTCCCACCATGACAATAAGACTCATTCACTTTCTGTATTAACATCATCTTAGCACCCTACAGTTTTAATGTTGTACCACTCCTGAGAAAATTCTTCTATACATGCAAAAATAACCCCATCAACAACACACAGTAACTTTTAAAGAGAGAGGTGAGCACCAAGAAGTAACAGCAACTGCGAAAGAGAGTAATAATCTTCCAGCCTGGTTCTACAGAGCACTGGAAGGTGAAAATAACACTACAACATTACTCACAACTTTTGTGACACTTATTCAGTCAATCAAATACCAGCATGATTATATCTTGCTGGGACAGACCTAGTGAAGGACTCTATATACCTGTCTTGGCATGCATGTAGGTTGATAATCTCCAGGACAGCTGTGATGGTGAAAAGAAAGATAATCGGACAAGAGAGAAAAAAGTTAAACAACTCATTGTGTAGTCACTTTGCACTCTGCAAACCTCTCAGGGTATCTGAAGATGCTGCCATATTAGGGATTGGTATGATCCAGAGGTATTTGAAGACCTATTCAGAGAACTTTTCCTGCCAGCTGTCCCCTGAGACAGTCTTTTAAAAGCACAGGTATCTGGGGCGAAGCCCATCTTATGCATGAACTGGAGAAATACAGCAAACTTTCACTGCTCTCCTGCCACTGTTCTCTGGCACCTGAAACAGGGAGTGCGTAACTATCCCCTACGTGTCACGTGGCTCCTAACCAGCTGGAGTCAGAGTTTGTTCAGTATCTGCACAAACTGCCTCAACTGTCTTCCGCGAACAGGCTAGTTCAAAGACAAAGCTGTCATTAAGCATCTAAAATACATAGTTTATTGGAAAGAATCTCCTATAAAACATACCAGAAGTGTCCTCAGCCTTTGCATATGATGCAACACTGCACATGAACATTTCTGTAAAGAGCTGGAAATTGCTCAATCTACTGACACTCAACAGAGGCTTGACGGGCTACCCTAGTCACAAAACGGAGTGAAATCTCCAACACACACTGACCGAACAGCAGCAACAGAATATCCTAGTAAAATGAAAACACTTGGCAGTGTGGTCAGATGTACCTTATGTCAGCAATTGCATTTAGGAGAAAGAAAAGGACTCAGTGTAGACTTGGCTATAGTAGTATATATAACTTTAGCTGCTCATGCAGACTAATAACACCTCTTTGGTGTATCAGTTTTTTTTTTCCTAACAGCAACTTGTATCAACTTCAGTGATATCTGCCTGATGAATGCTTCTGTAACCTATTTTGAAGTGGGAACAGTCCCCTAAGGTACATTATCATAGGTCTCCATTCATGCTGATGAACTGATTTTGAAAATAAAATGCAGTTTTACAGAGCACTGCCACTTCTTACCTAACGAAACGTATTTCAGGAGTATGGGTTTTTTGTTTTGTTTTTTTAAGAAGTGTGTTCCCCACAGTATAATACAGACAAGAACAATGATGAGTCTCAAAAGGTTACTGAAGTGCTCTTAAATATGCAGAGCTACTGCTTGCTAAAATTGCAAGACAAATATTATTATAATAAAGATGCTATAGAAAAATCCTGACTAAGCAGATGTTTTGCAGCCTTACTCTGTGTTTGAATCCTATACCTCACTAAAATTTTCCTATTTTTTGTTACAAAAAAAAAAAAAAACGAATACCTATCAAAATTACTGAACAAAGGCAAAAGCTGCAAACAGTTTACAGATGGCAACACTGCAGTCAAGGTATATTTTTAAATCCTTTGAATTTACTCTGCTCCTGAACAGGCTGAACAGTTCTGACCAGAAGCATTCACATTATCTATTACCACAAAGAAATACTGTATACTGAAATAACATATATTTGGACACAGACACTCAACTTGAATTAACTTATAATGCTGGCCACACATAATTGTAAACTTATTTTCATGGTAAATAGATGAAGTGATTTTACAGTGAGAATTTTTTTTTTAATTGCTAACTGTACAGTGCACTGTGCTTAAAAGTGCAAATGGTGCAAAAGTACATACAAATGACAGGGCATATTACCACTTTTGTACTCACAATTATGACTGAAAATACATTCCATAAAGATGACTCATTTTAACTACTATTTATTTTTTAATTTATCAAATAACCTTGAGTATGGGAGATTTATACAATAAAGACTACTTCCCTGAAGTAAGGTGGGCCTTAAATGATGTGTAATTAAAAAAAAAAAGTGTAAGTAAGTGTGCAATGATAAACACTTGTTACGCCCAAATACTATGTTAGTGATACTGAATGGCCTTTCCCTTCTCTAAAACTGTTTCGAAACTTGCTTAGCTTTCAGTGAAAGAAATCAGTCTTCTTACCTGGGACAATGAGAGAAAGGAACAAGTTTTATTTTCCCAAAATGAAATAGTAACCAATATGGCGACAGGCCTAAAACAAGCAACCATGCAGACTGGCACTTCTGCTAAGAGGACAGAATGGATGCATCTCCATTTGTGCTTTAGTTTGGATCAGAAATGTGCTTTTGAAGCAAATCTTCCAAATGTCCCCACTTAATGTGCTCCAGTGTGCATCCTGGAGAGATCTCTCAAGAACATGAGCCCGATGCCTCTCAGATGTAACTAATGCAACATACTCCAGCCACTAATGGGCATTCGTCTATGGGAACAGACTAGAGCTAGTCCAAAGTTAAAAAAAAGAAAAAAAAGAAAAAAGAAAACTGAAACTAAATGGCTCTGAAACGTGTACTGTAGATACCATGCCCTCAGCATGAACTATTTCACTGTACAGAGCCACTCCTGTTTCTCTGTATTACTTACTAATGTGGACATACACATACACAGTAGTTTTATAAACTAGTAGGAGGTCTCTGACAAAGCCATACAACCCAGAAGGCATTTTAAAATAAGCGTGCTTAACACAAGTGGTCTGTCTTAACATTTGGTGAGAAAGTCTTGCAATTTCTGGGAGGCTATATGTGTCTTATTAAACAAATATGCTGAAAATAAATCTCTACACTTAATTTGTGGGGGTTTGTAAAAAATTTTTTTTTAAAGTATAGAGAATATTGATGAGTAATATACTAAAAATAGGGAATGATGCACAATACTTATATTTACACATTCAGAGACAATGCATGGGCCAGTCCTGTGCAGTGAGGGACAGATTTTACTACTTAGTTTGCCTGTAGCTCACCTCCAGAATTCTATCAATTCCACTCCTTCATTCTGCCCTGCAGTAAAAACCTCAAAGGCAAAACAAATATGCCTTGTTGGTCTTTACTTTGATCACAGGGCAGTTTGTAAAAAGCTAGTTAAAAGAAAAAATGTGTTTTTCAGGATTTAAACCCATTTTGTCTGGCAGAATTACGAAGGAAGATTCTCCCTTCACTGACTCATCATTCTGCGTACCTAGGCACCTTCTGAGACCGCTCTCTCTCAGAGAGATGCTAGATGCACCGCTTCTCTGACTGAGGGTCCAAAGTTCCATTTTCCCATACTTATCTTTAGAAGAAACTTTAGTCCTATGTTAAAAAGAACATTCAGGAATAGATGATGATGGTTTATCTACTCTGACAGTGGAAGTCAATTTATTTTATCCTGAGGAACACTGTTCCATGTTTTGTCCTTACTGAAAGTTTTGACATTGAATAATTACTAGTGTAACATTTTAAGTGTAGATAACATTTGCAAATTCTTTCTTTTACAGAACTAGAGTACTTGGGTTGCGTTTGGAAACCACTGGTAAAACATGGCTAGTTAAATTGAAATTTAAAAAAAATGCTTTGCTTCCCTTATTTTCATTAAAAGCTCTAATAAGATGTAAAAAGAGGGGTATACATCTTTTACACTGAAATCAACACTACTCATGTATACAATCTTTCCCTTTAAATATTATGACAAACTTGGACTCCAAGCTATCCTTTATCTTGCAGATAGCTGAGACAGAGGAAAAAAAAAAATCTTATCTGGCTGTGGTTTAATAAACAACCTACAGCTCCATCTTGAAAATATAATTTTGGACCTATAGGTTACTTCAAAGACAGAGCAATTTTGCTGATATCAGAATCAGTAGTACTAAATTCAGCATCAGTGCGGATTACAGTATTCTTCCTCTATGAACTACAAAAGTCCACATGACCTTCTGGTCTCAGCAACACTCAGATCACGGCATGTGTAGAGAGACACTTATGGTGCTAATGTTCGTTTCTCCTTTTCCCCCAGTGGACTGGCAGTTAGAGATTTCCTGGTCTTTCTAACTTCTCCTCACTGACCTTCCTCTCTCTAATCACTGCCTTCTCATCTGCCTCCCTGCTTCTTCCCTTGGGCCACCACCACTTCTTTGCCGCTCCTCTGTGAGCTCTGAAAGTGCTACCTAGGATTTAAGATAGTAAGTCTTCTGACTTCATATCCTACCTTACCTTAAAATGCTAGTATGCTTCTCCTATAAGGCATGCTCCACTCTTTGGAAAAGACTAGCCTAAAATATAAACTACAGTTTTCCACTGTGAACTAAAGGATATGCTCTCCAGCTGTTAAAATGCATATGACCCTTGTCTCTGTGGGACAGTTACTAAAGATACTCTGTAGTCACAAATAAAACTCATGCACTACATTGATCCTTAATTAAACATTTAATCATTAATTACGGATTAATCATTAATCATGAGTAATTATTTGAAGGATCCATTTATTTACATGTTACACTAAAACAGTTTGCAATTAGGATGATTTGAGGTCACCTAAATTATTAGATAATTCATACACAGTATGATAATAATTTTATATAGAACAAGGAATGATTAAGTGAAAGGCAAAAAGAACATTTTAAAATGTTGTGTGGTTTTTTTCCCCGCAGAGGACAAAATAAGGTAGAGACATTTAAGTTCTCTAACTAGTGTGGTATACCAGGGAAAGTGCTGGGGCACTCAGATTTGTAGGAAGACTGAGTTGCTTGGTGTATTTGTTTAGAGGGAAACAAGTTCATTTCCCTACACTCGTCCCCTTTGGCATGCCAACATTCTAATGAGCACATATACTTAGACTTAATTACATTCTCACGCCCTAAAGGCAATGTTGTCTGAGGCTGTCCATTTTTATGTCATTTCATAAACCTTCAGAGACTGTAGTTTTCCAAATTGATTTCAATACTTCAAAATTAAAGTTACTTAAATAATAACTAATTTGCCAAGCCTTAGTTTTGAAAATGGGGAAATAAACTTTGCTAAACAAGACCTGATAGCACATAATTCTTGCTGTACGCTGTCCAGGCAATACTTCATAGATCAGTTATGTCTGATCTTCTACACTGGGGAGAACTTTTGTCCTCAAGAGCCTAATACTAGAAATGGCATTTCATGATCCAAGGTTTTGTTTGCTTTTTTGTTTTTTTAAAATGTCTTATGTGTAAAATCTGATATTTGAAATTAAAAGGAATCTGTAAGGCAAAAGGCTCAGCTTGATTAACACGCTTCATAATTGCAGGAAATGTTTTTTGATCCCCAGTTGACTCAAACCTTTTTCTCATGATTATTTAGCAGCATGATCTACTTCCCTAATGAATCATTCAGAACGACTCAGAAAAGATCTGCATCATACTTGGAAATAGCAACAGTATCTTGCTATCATTTTGAAAACCTCTATATATTAAATAGCTTTATATTTTTAAAATAGCCTCCAGATGTGAAGAAGAATGATGCTTGATTTGTGATAGGCCTACAAGATCACTTGCCTTTTTTCTGGCCTCGCAGCACTTAAGTTTACTGCCATGTTGCTCTAATTCTTCCAGTTGAAAGGAGACACATAAAGAAATATTCTCATCATGTCATCTCAGGCATCTCACTTACATGAGCAGTACAGCTTCCCAGATAGTCAGTGAAGCCTCTAGAGAACAGTTCAGAGTGTGTAAATAAGATGCTCAATGTCAGAATGTAAGAATACCCTCTTAAAGAAGCATCTTCAGAAGTCATTCTAATAAAGCACTTACTTCAAAATGAAGAGAGGAGATTCAGATCCTAGTAGAAAACAAACGTAATATCCAAAACATCCTCACTGGTGGGTGGGGGGTAACCTCCCCCCAAATCTTTTCCTTGCCCACAACTTAAATCCTGAGTCAACTGCAGATCTCATGACAGTAAATCACATTGTTCCACAATCACACTGGACTAGCTCTCAAAGTTTTACACATATGTATTAATTTAAAAATACCAAGTACTTTCTTTCATTCACACTATGTAAATAACTAGTATGAGAGCTATTATTTATAACGTATGAATTACTTTGTTCCCCGGTGTAGCTAACAAACGTACTCAGCTACTTTTGATGGGGAATATTCCTTTAGAAAGACTAGAGGAATCTGGGGAGGATCTGTAGTTCCAATGTTACCACATCCAGCTAGGGTCATCATAGAGGAGTAAACATTAGTAGAAAAGGTCATATCGTTCAACAGCATCATGAAGTAATATGGTTAGAGTCAGGAAGAAATGTTGTGATTATTTAATCAACACCATCAACTGTAGAATAAAGAATTAAACAGAAACCAAGTGAAAAAATTTTTCTAAATAATTAAGGGACTTCAGTAGTCCTGGTAAAGCTCATAGAAGGCAATCAACACAAGATATGTTAGACTGATTTTAAACATCACCAAAAAGGCACAGTATCGCATTATATTGCACACAAAGATGAATAAAGATTTTTCAGACTAGAAGATCAGCTGGAACGTGTATTTCAGGATTGGTTTTAGTCACATAGTTTAAATGTTAGCATATCTGCATTGTAAGTCTAAAAAGAGTCAATCAATGTAAATAACTTCTTTGTACTTTGTATCCTTTAAACAATCAGCAAAACAGTTAAATTAAAATGTTAAACAATGCTTTTCAGCATAGGAATACATATATTGTGTATAAATGCTAAAAGAAGTACATAGAGTCTTTCTATGTACTAGGAGCAAATTTGGCATTTATTTCCTGAGTTCAACCTGTTTTATTTCAATAAGATGCCCCCAAATCTTTTTATAATTATTTCCATTGCATATAAACATAATCTCCTTGTATTAGTAAATTAGCTTGGCTAAATATAGCAAGGAGCACTCATGTTTTATGGGGCATTTTCTCTGGTATGCAGCTAATATAAATAAAATGAGTGGAGAGAAGCTGGCAGTGTTCCACTGACATTACATCACTTTTCCTTAATAGGAAACCTCTCTGCAACTTAACATCTTGTTTTAAACACTCAGAGGTGTCCATAAAGTCTTCAGTGAGGATCATCATATAAGGCCAGCAGTTAACTGGAAAAGGACTAGAACATGTGGCTGGAGCTCATGTTAAAAATACTAAGGAGAAGCTCTAATGAAAACCACCTTTAAGCTGTCACCAATTGCACAGCAATAGAGTTGCATTAATCTCTAACAAAAGGTATGTGTATGTAATTCCAGTAAAAAGACAAAGTTCTAATTCCTATAACTTCCCTTTAGTAGAATCAGGATTTCCTCTAGAAACAGCAAGCAAGAGAGGCCTAACCCACTGGTCAAACACAGGAAAAGACTAGCATCTATTGCATTTTTGCTTGCTGCTAACTCTTTGTGGCCCTGCGAAAGAGAAACCCTCTCTATTATACAGTACCATCAGTACCACCCTTCATCTCTAGTATGACATTATTTTGCAGATAAATTAATTATTGTAAAATACTACATGATATTAATTTACTAAGAGCAAGATGTTGCCGCTCATACACATGTTGAGCTTTTCACCACAAATAGGACTCCTTGATTGTACATAATAAAAGTGATAAATGAAATGAGGATTAAAACCCAGCGGCCCTGCAAGGGCTTTCTGAGAAAAAGATGGTCCTTGCACTCAAAATTATTGCCTCAGATTGTTCTCCACCTCTCAGTATATGACACAAACAATAAAGTCTAGCAGTGAGGAATAAAAGTGCCCAGAGAAATTTATGTTCATGCTCACGCTATAATTAATGTAAACATAAACTCCAGTTACTGCATTTCTAATGTGCAACTACTGAGCAGTAATCCAAATCCTCCTTCCAGTCCGCATGCAGTATTTGCTGGCATGGAATTTTACTGAGAGCATAATTCATCTAGGCACTGTCACACACAAAAATGTATTTACCACAGTACAAAAAGTCAGAGTAGGTCATTTAGTCCTCTGCATTTTCCAAAAAAGCCGAAGAGGAGTTCACTGAGTGGCTCCCACTGCTTTTAGTGACAACTGTGTAGCATACAATCTTTGAAAAGTAACAGTAAACATTGCCATGTTTACATCAATGATAGGAAAGAAAATGTAAATCCACTTTAGGTATGCAGTCAATAAATGTAAGATATGGTACACTGAATACCACTTTGAATGCTCTCATGCAGTAATTGTGTGGTCTTACAACAGTATGGATTCTATGTCCCATTTACTCAGCAAGACATCTCTAAACATTTTCAGGTGACCTTTCCTGTCCTTTCACATCCAGTTGTGATGACACAACAGTTTGGGGATCCTCACAGCAGGCTTAAGTGAATTAAAAGTTGAAAGTAACCATGGGACATTTTTTTTTTTTTTTAAAACGTGGATCAGTTCACTGCTTCAGATTAAAGAACAGCCACACAAAGGGGTCTGCTGGTACAACAGAGGGGCGGTGCTTGTCCAGGAACAACCTGAGAGCCGGACCTTCCACAGCTGGCATGGGAAAGGAATTCCTCATCAGCAAGGCAGGGTTTGTGAAACTAGACCTTTAGTTGGAAGATAAGCAAAAACTTCTATATTCACTTCATTTCTGAATGACAGCATCCAAAGTTATGTTTTAATTCATGCACACGTGATTTCCCATTTTTAATCAAATTGCCCTAAAATTTTTGAAGTCCTTGATGTAAATAAAGCCATAGTTTAAGTTACAACAGAGAGAAGCGATTTTAAACTAGTTATAGTACACAATGATTAAGTCAAGTAAATTTCACCTCCATCACTGGTCTTATCTCAAAATTTCAAATGGAAGATATTTATGCAGCATTACCCTACTCTCTCCAAGTAGTGGCCTTCATTTCACTAAAAATGAAGAGCTTTAACTTAAGGCTTGATGGTCTGAATGACAAAGGTATAAAGAGCAATATTCACCTGACCAGTTTCATCTTTGGTATACTTTCATTCATCAGTAAGTGAACTGCCTCCTTACTAAATAATTCAGTTTTCTTCATTCTAATACTATGCACAGAATCATTAGCATCAGCCAAAGCCCATTTTTCAAAATATCATTTTTTCAGTGATTCCAATTAATGCCCAGATCTCCTTTTCAGAAAAGGTCAGGGAAAACAGAGGAATTAAATGCCTTAAAACACAAATTTGCATAACACAGCAGCTGTATTGATCTAACATAAATCAAATTCAAAATATGATAAAACTTAACCAAACCTCGCTGGTCACTGGATAACACAATCCCTGCTAAGTAAGTTGTTACAATTCTCACTTAACTCTCAACTATTGTCCTATGTTGCATTGTCATTTTGGAACCAGAGAAAACAGTGATCTTTAATGGAAAAACTTCAGCTGAGAGTTGCTCTTGCTCATCTATCCTAGCACTATTATTATGCAAGTTAGCCTACTATATATAGCAGCCAGAAGAGGAACTGATATGCTAGCTGGCCACATACACATCATATCTATCATCTTTTTGTTTTACCATAGAAAAAACAAACTGCAATAGTTTTCCAAACTAGTGCAAATGAAAGTAGGCATTCATACCGGTAGCCTCTTGGTTCAGGCACATGGACATTCCATTGAAACTAATGGGAGTAATGGTAATTAGCAGTCCTGAAAATCAGGCAATCCATGCACGAATCTAATTTCATTCAAACAAAGTCAAAAATTTACATTTAAAAGTTCACTGATGTATTGTAAGAACTTGTTTCAAATTTTAGTTTCTACTTTTGGAATAAGTTTTTCAGGTGAATTGAGTATCTCAGTAATTTGCCTGCATTAAAACGGCATGGAGATACTCGGAGATGCAAAACTTTCATATCCAGATTCCCAGGTAAATCCAATCAGTAGTGACAAAAAATGAAAAAGGGCTGTTTAGCATTTGGGAGAATGAGTGAAGTGAGTCAATCTCAATTCTACTCCCAGAAAAGTTGTCACAAAATCTAAAAATATCACCATCATCTTAACCCTTATTAGCAGATTTAAGTAGTAAAGAGACGCTAACTTGCACTCCTGGAAGATGTCCCTGATTTGTAAGACAGTGTGGGAAATTTTCTGTCGATGCTATCTCAGTTTCCAAGATGTCATACTGGAGCTTTTTACAAGTCTGAATTAAATACTCAGATCCCAGGGAATGTTCATCTTGGCAACCAAACCCAGGTAACTTAAATAACAGTGAGGAATGACATTTGCTGCTTCAAAAAAAAGGAATAGACAAATTTTCCTATTGAACAGTGTGGCACAAGTCATGCTGTCTTCAACTGAACTTTTAGGCTATGAACAAAATACAGTATTAATTCTCTTTATTCTTTACAAAGTGCCTTTGCATTGAAAGCAGAAAAAGCCTACCAGCATTACAGAACATAGATAAATAGTGTTTTTCAGAACATAGATAAATAGTGATTTTCCAGTTTGCCACCTGTACTTGCACTGTTGGTTCTAGATGAAGGGAAGAGAAGGAAAGATTCCAAGAACAAAACAACCGGAAAAATCACTTTAGCTATTGAAGATACAGCTTCATTATCTGTGGAACAAGAAGAGTTAACATTGCTATAACATTTGTTTTTCATTAGCTGCATGTATGCTGTAAAGCAAGGATACTTCATGGCATATTTTGCCGACTGGCCCCTCCAGTTGCAGAGCCTGGAGAATCTTTTGGAACGTGCCATAGATCCTGCAGCCCATGTGTCTGGGATTTCTCTCAAAAGAAACCAGGGTAAGCAAGGCACTCCAGTCTTGTTTCAAAGTGCACTGGCACTTGAGACTCAGCACTGCGGGTTACTGTGGGTACTCAGCACTCTGCAGTACGTTTACTGTACATAACATAGGCAATGACAATGACATCAGATATTAATGTACTACAGGTTCTCCTACCATCAGTAGAATTTGTTCATAGTCCTGCTATCCACTGAAAAAATGTTAGAATATAGCTCAGTTTGCTCATTTTTAAAAAAATGCTTTTTTTTTTTTTTAATTCACTTATATCTTTGGTCTGGAGGGCTCCCCTCCAGTCGTCAAGTTTTGTTAGTCTTTGATATGGAATTTCGTATCATTAGCTAATTGATCATGGAGCACAAAAAAAGCACAGTTCTCTCAGTGGATGAGTTATTTTGCTAAATGACTAAGGAAAAGATCATAATACGTAACATGCAGAGATTCATTAATGTGTATAATGACACATGTAGAATTCATTCTGGTATCATTAATATATTTTTAGCATCTTTCATAGTTCACACTGTCTGAAGTTCTTGCTTTATTACTGCTATTCAGTGATTTAACTGCCTTAGCTTAAGAAACGGTATGAAGATAGTAACTTGGCCCAGTATGCAGAACTGTAGAAAAATTAATAATTTTATATTACAGCATGAATTGTGCCTTGCAAAACTGGCATAAGAACACTGAAAGTCAAGAAAAATTAAATCTTGAGAAAGATCAGACGATGAAGCCTAAGAAGAAATTCTGCCACTATTTCTAGACACTTTAAATTATTATTCACCTGATAGTCTTTAAATCAGAACATATCTCCTTCAAAGGTATACTACTAAGTATAATTTCGTTAACTGTGGCTTAACACATAATCACTCACACTATTTTCAGTAGTATTTTTAGCCTACTGTACTGCAGGCTAGAAACGCTGGTCGGTTTCTCCTCTATTTTGGACTAGGAAACTAGCGATAAAAGAATCAGTCGGGCTTATCCGAAAATGAAATTATACCAGAATAGACACTTTTACCAGAAGAGATGCTCCCAACTAACTACTTATGTGCACACACTTGTAGAACAGAAGCATCCAAGTTTAGAACTAATGAGGCATAGCTAGCTAAACACTTTCCAGAGACAAACTATCACAATTTCGCATTATTCCCAGCCATAGCCTGACCTGACAAAGACATGCGTGTGAATACAACGTAGAGCATCATGATTTCTCACTGTCTATTTGTGACAACCAGAAGGTCAGTGTGTTAATTCATTGGCAACAGTAAATGGTACCCTAATTTTACTGAGAAAAAAGATCCAGAAGAGTCATTTACTCATGTCATAGATAAATCTCAATAATTAGTATCTCCAAAAAAATGATAATTTGATTAGAAAGCCAGTTATTACAGATTCTTTGGCCATGTATATGGTTATTACAGCAAAACTACCAATATTTTCTGAACAGGCATTGAAATGGTTTCATTAAACCAAAAGTAAGACGTGTTTAAACACATGCCCTTGTACCCACAACATGCCAACATGCACAACAATGTGCAACATCTGAATGACAGGAATCTGTACAATGCAAGTTAAGAGACAGGAAAAATATTACGTACCATCAGTAAGTTACATGACAACTGATTAGTTTAGCTCTGAGCATCCAAGGACAACTCTGCAACACTGAACTGCTTTTCACAGCAATTAGGGCAATATGTTTTTCAAGTGTCAGACCGCTTCAAAAAAGCCCTTAATCTGAAGCTACTTTTCATCATCACCTCTTGCATATCCTTTATGCAGGATGCTGCAGTTACCTTCAGCAACTATGAAACACACACAAAAGCTTAAATTTTTTCACAAGCTTTGCCAATGTGCAATGGTTTTAGCAAACCCTAGACTTTCTAATACTAAGGGCAATTAATTGAGAAACTAATCAAATTAGTAGCTTGCTTCCTTTTTAAGTGACTCACATCAAAGACAATTCCATTTAAAAGAGTGGACAACCTATAACAAAAATCCTGAGGAATTTGAGGTAATTAAGTAGAGGAAGCATTTGAGAATAATCTCAACAACTAACAACAAAGATTAACATCAGTATCTCAGGAAGCTCGACAGCAGATTTGTGTGATTCTTATTTGCAAAACATGTGAGTAGCACCTTTCTAATTAATGGATTTAAAAAACAAAAGTCTGTGCCTCGGATAGAGAGTGCTACAAGACAGAAATAACTTGTCTGAGAGAAGAAATTCTTTACAAACCCCTAATTAAATAATACTTAATGTGCTTATAGGTTAAGGAGATTGTCTCTCTGGCACCATTGATGGTCTTTTTGATAGATAAGGACCTCCCAAACATCACAGTTTAAACTCTAATTAGTCAATCCTGTATTACTCTGCATAACCAACTTTGCACTGCCAGCAGTGGAATATTTTGCAGACGCACCAAACTTTTTTGGAAAAAGGGGGGATACTTAGTAAACTATTTCAGTTCAGCTTTGTATGTTCATACACGTTCTTTCAGATAGAAAGAACAAAAATACACACACAAAATTCATTGACTTCAGATCAGCTTCCCACAGAGATACACTCTAATTCTATTCTGCTCTGCTCTTTATCAATTGAGCTTGTTACTTTAAATATTAACACTGCAAACAGTTCCTCTAATTCAGTAAACATTCAAGAATTCACTCAGTAAACAGGGCATGACTTTTGCATTTGTTGGCATTAAAGCTTAAAACACAAGCATCTATCTTCTTAATCCAAAAAAGGGCATAATGTGACTACTGTGACTTATTTGCAAACCGATAATTAGCCTTACTGGCATATGGAGCTCTTTCGTAATTCGTTATAATAACTGTGCCTAGGTCATTCCTCTTCTCTAGTTACAATTTGCCAAAAAAGCCCGAAATTTGTAACCAACAGGAATGCTAACTTTACAAAGTTACAGAAATATTATAAAACAATCTTCACAAATGGTCAAAGTGAAGATGAAAGTCGTGCTTGGCAGTTTGTAGGAGGAGCAGACTGCAGTCAGAGGAGGATGAAGAGAAGTATTTTGTTGCCTTTTAGTAAAAACAACATGCTAAATCTAATATTAAAAATATTTTTTCTGAAATGTTTCTGAATGTTTCACCACTCCTAAAAACAAAGAGCCATACTCATAGATAATAATCAAATCCTTGTAAGAAGTGTAGAAACGGCTTGCTTCATCTCAGGGCTTGCATGGCAAAAGAACCTGAAACTAATTTATAATGGGTTGATAAACAGCCTGATTTATTACTGCAGTCTGTAACAGAACATCCACTACTTATGTGTGTGTTTCTGGGGTCTAAGTTTCTCAATACTTCTTCTGCAAATCTGCAGAATCCCTGAAATTGTTTGCTTGTTATCTGAAAAATTCCACTGAAGCATCATAGACCAGCTGGATGCACTGAAGCTAAGACAGGCAATAGCAAAACCCAGGCTATTTAAAACGAAGGCTCATGTTCCAGGAAGCACTGTTTCTTTCCTTAAAAGATTTCCTAGAGTTGAAACCAGGTTGGTGATCCTGGGCTAACCGTGATGCGTGTGGCAAGGGCTGAGCTTCACCATCCTGGAAAACAGTTCTCCAATATGCTGATCCACTGAGCACACAATGCCTTGCGACATCAAGGCAAGATGACTGCAGTACATCGCAGCTAGGGCTCCACAGCAGGCTGATGCGTTGCTTGCAGCTGGTTGTCAAAGGCAGCCACACGGGTGGTAGGAGAGCAAGGAAAACGTGGCACAGAGATCCTGATTTTTGAGTGTTGCCATTTTTTTGGATATTTCGTATGATTTAGATAAATGCCATTATTCACTTTTCAGAGTTATTAATTGGCTTGCACTCTCACTTTCTTTTTAGTCAGCTGTTAAGATGACCACTAAATTCTGGATGGATGGGGACACAAGAACCTAGGCTTTTAGAATCAGCAGTATCATTTTTGCTTCTAACGTCTCAGAAACACTTCAGGATACTCCAGTTTCTTGGGCTATGGACAATAACAGAACTAATCTAACAGTCAGTAGCTGAAAAGTTCACTGTTTAGTTTCCGAAAATGTTGACATAACATTTTGAGTTTTTGTTACTATGCGCTATTTTTTCTTTCCTTCTATGTAGGCAAATACATATGCAACATACAACCGATTCAGTTGTATTTATGTGAAAGGAAGTTCCAAACTTGTCTTTTTTTTTTTTCCCTGAAAGCTCTATGTCCTATGAGCACAAATATTCCTAAAATACAACTGATGTTAAAATGCCTTTTCTTTTTAAAAGAAAGAAGAGGTTTTAGAGGGTGTTTTTAATAGAAAGCAGAAAATGGAAGCAATCATTTTCTAGAAATTCCTGGTGAACAACTTAAGAAATCTTAAGCAGTTAATAACATTAAAATCTCTGGCAAAAATGCCAAAAGCCACTATAAGATAAAAGAATGGAAACCACATGTAACATCTTGGAGACTCTTGAGACAGTATAATGTACTTTCAATATAACTTCCATAGTCTCACTTTATAAATTGGATTCCATATGTCTGCAGAAACTGAGAGAGTAAAAAGAGAGACACCTTTTCTATACACAGATCTGTAGATTTTTATAAAGATATGAAAATATGAACATCTATAGGAAATGAAGATTCCCTAGAACATAACCAAGTAGTATGGCAAACTACTGCCTGAAAAAATAGGTAACAAATGTTATATATGAAAGAATAAACATGAGATTCGGTTCAAGACATTGAACCTGAACATATGAAAATTATAACGGACATGTGAAAACTATAAGATAGCTTTAGAAACTAAAAAAAGATAAAACTTGGTCATGTCAGATGAGCAAACACTTACTGATGAAAAATAAAACACAAAAGTCTGACTCTTCATGGAAAATAATGTCCATTTTGTAGAGCAAAACATACAGCCTGTTGGCTTGATGGCTGAGTAGTTACTTGATGAATGGTTGAGAAGCCCAGAGGTTCTTTTCATGGAAATGAGTGAAAGAAATTTGTAACTATGCATCAACACCCTGTGGCGGTATGGATACCAATACTCCTTTTAAACCTTCTTTACATAATTTTGTTTTAGGCATCTCAGATTTTCAAAGAAGTGAACGGCATCACCTTGCAACAAACAGACTCACTCTCTGTAACTCAAGTAACTGATGCTTTCATTTAACCCCCTAAAAACTCTGACAGGAAGCATATACACAAATAGAGAGTGCATAAAAAAAATCCCGTCCATAAAGTATTATGACCACCTCTGAGTTTTTCAAAGCCCCACTTGTACTAAAAAATTCACTAGATCTTTGGTCACTGTGTAATACAGTAATAAATCAGGGTGCCCTCCTGAAACCTTGAGACATTGAAAACAAAGGCTTTGTATTTCAGAGCCAAAATAAGTTCAGTGAGGTGGGCTGGAAGAAATACAGCACCACTGGGTTTGTGTAAGGAAACACTCCTCTGATTTGTGCAAAACTTTCTACGTTGCCCTGGTGAATCTGCTCTGTTAGCCAAAGCTCGACTTATTAAAATTATTTTGCACTTTAATAGCTGCTTTAAACAAATCACCCCCATGAGTCAGATACAGATTTTTACTGATGCTCTGTATGGACACACACACATATATTCACGCACGCTAATAGACATGCACACTGAAGCAGACTTGCATTATCTCCTCTTATATATACAAGAGACATCTTCTCTCACAAAAAAAGATTTGCACTATGCACTTTCTTGAAGTAAGACACATGCATTTTACATACCATCCGTACGTACATACACAAATGGTCTGAATCAGGACTGAAAGAAACAATTCGGTTTCTAGTGACTACTTTCAGACTATGATTCAGCCTATTCAGAATAATGAATTCCACCATGCAGTAAAAATTTAAAAAGACAACAAAAACCAACAACAAGAAGAACGTAACGATCATTTTTTAAGGAACAGCTCTTCCAAGACGTGAGTTAGGTGCAAAAATGGGCAGGAGTAAGCCCAACTTAAAGCTTCGCCTAAAAACAGCAGGTTAGCTATCCCGAGAGAAGTTGCTGTAACACATGCGGGTCTTGATTTAAACCAGATTTCTGTATTCAGTGTGGCTGGAGAACTGGGGTCATACTTTTTAAATAATTCTGTAGCAGAAGAATCACAAAAAAGCAAAATATTCTACAACCTTTTTCTATTCATTACAGCCTGGACAGGAACTCATAATGAAGTTTCTCCACACCACTAGATATTGCCTGCATGCATTTCTTGCTCTCTGAAGTAGATTCTTCTTCATCGTAAGAGAGGACTTCTTCAATTTCAATTTAAAAATTAAATCCTGCTGAAAGAATCTTCATCTCAATTCTGTTTTTGATATAAAGTTCAGTCATTTTCTTGTAAATGCAAAGACTAAAACAATCCTATCTGAGACCATAAAAGTAAGGAGTTAAATACTGATGTTGTATACTTAATTCCCCATGTTGTCCCATTATTTACATGTGTGCCTTTGAAACTGTGCTGTGCTCATCAGTACAGTAGCATACAAGCTGAGAATATCATCTTTCATTCTGAATTTGATGGGTTTTGTTGGTTGATAAAATGTTAACATTACTAAAACAGATTTTTGTGTGTAAATCTATTTTTACATTTCAGCCTGGAAAAAAAATGTAATGACGTTGCCAACAAAAACCAAAAAATCTTTTCCTGTACATTTCTGCTGGCTGACACATCATGTCTGCAAATAAGTGTCTTTCTCTAGAAAGTCTTTTCATTACACAAAACCACCAGGACGAATGAAACATGTGCCACGTTATGAACGTTTACCAAAATCTGGATACTTTGGCAATGCAGTATTGCAGCTCCTTATACACAAACCCAACTGTTCAACTAATTAACTCTTTTATATTTTTAAGGCTGAAGTATGAACTCAAGTTGACATTGTCACTTCCTGTTTGAAATACTCTATACTGAATCATAAGAAAATAAGATTCGATTCTTCACTCTCATATTTTAGAGTAGAGCATGTAATATTGACCATGCTCTGAAACGGTTAACAAGCACAATCCTGAGCCCATGCCAGGGTGGCAGGGGAGAGAAACATCTTTTGGAGACACGAAGGACCTGGAATAAAACTTCTCAGCCTCAGAAGAATGCACTGAAAAAAAACTGGAAGGACTTCTGGATAATTGCTACCAAAGGATGGTTTAGGCTAATAGCACAGCCTAAAAGTTTATCTAAGTTAATCGAAGATTTCTCATTCAGATCATCCCTGGAGATATACTTAAACTGTGATAAGCAAAGTTAGTTCTTCTGTAGCTCATTTCATGCTGGTGAACCAAACAGAGAAAGGCCTAGTAATAAATTGAGCCTTCTGTATTTTTTTTTTTTTAATAAACACAGTTTAAAAAAAACTTCTTCCCTTTGTGGAAGGAGAAAGTGATGGAGAGTGCCATACAAAATACACTAACTACAATCACTCTCTGCTTCAATAAAGGAAGCACAAACTTCCCATCTTGGCAAGGGCTAAAACATCTCAAGCGGATGGGAGAATGACCATGATAAACGTCTAGACAACAATGTGGAAGAAAAATACTCTCTAATTTTTTATCTATATGTTAATCCAGAAAGCATGCTTCAGATATGTGAAAAGAACAGCCTTAACTACTGGCTGTTCTTTTATGATAATGATGGTGGTATAGAAAGTAATATTTTTTTTAAAGTTATATGAAATTCAAAAAGTTAAATGATATGTAAAGCTAAAGCTCAAACGATTTGCATTCAGAAAAGACCCTCCTTTTCATTTTCTATAGATTAAGAGGTTAAAATGAGCCTTCTGAGCATATTATAACTTGGCTAATAATTAGTCTATATTCTTCCTAATTCTTCCAGATTGATGTATTATCACTATGAAATCATTGCTTGGTATTGCAGTTGTAGACCTTCACTCCAAAAGGAACTTTATTACATAAACTAGCACTAAAATTCTATCTGTTAAAAATATGGGAATATTTCCAAGAGGGAAGATGATTCATGAATACAAAATTCCATAGGCACATTTTGATTAAGGAATATTCCCAAGATGAAAGATTTCCAGCCAACGATTATGTTATCAAGAACATATGGGACTATCAGATAATCAATATGCTGCACATTACCCTGAAATTTTTGAATAGGAAAATAAGCATCTTTGGGCCATCAATTCTTCTCAGGTCAGTAAAGGTCCAGCAGACCCCAAAATATTAGAACATTCCTTTTTTGAAGAGTAAGCAGCAAATGAACATAAAATATTTCATAGAAATTACATAAGTAATTGTACATATACTTATCTTCATCTTTCAGACAGACAGCTTCTTCTCACTGCGCACCATGCACTTTTATCTACACACTCTCATCTTGGAAACTCACATTTTAGAAGCAAAAGTCTTTCTCTTTGCGTCTTTCAGGTTAAGTGCCCACCACTATTCATAATCCACAGGAAACAGTGCTTTAGACTCTGAAAAAAATCTATATACATGACATCACACTGATTGATGCTCTACTTTGCTCTCAGGACCATGGACCCACATTAATGTTAATCAATGAATAAAATCACAAAACAGCTACTTTGAATAGAGTTTGTTGAGGAATTCACTTGCATTTGCAGAATATAATAATTTCCCTTCAAATAAATGATTTTTACAGATCAGTCTACTTTGCCCAGCTAAGAGTCACTTAACTTTAAATAAGGAGACTCTCTCACCCATCGTTTCAGAGCATAGTATAAGTAGAAATAAAGTCTATAGAGGAGAGAAAGAGGGAATTCTTTATTTCAGTAGGCTGATCGGCATCCCACAGGTCAGTTCCAGCTAGACCGCTCCCTTTGTCTTCTGATACCCAAAGCCCAACAGCTGAGCATTACTCATCAAATTTACTGCTGTGTCCTCACAGACACGGAGGCGTGCAGTTCTAACATAGTTGTTAGAAACTGCTGCTGCCATCATACAGACTGCAAAGTGCATCACAAGACCAGAACCCCACTCCTGCTTCTGGAGAGGTTGGGCTATCCTGCCCTACACAACCCTCCTCTAAGCTCAAAAAATTCTCCAGGGCAGAGCATAGTGAGTTGTTTTCTTTTGCCTGGAACTGTAGCTCTTCTGTGCTGTCTAAACTAAGCAATAATTGCTATAGGATACAATTTTGCAAAGTCTTGTATGTTCCAGTGATCCCAGGGTCTCTGCAAAGAGAAACCAGTAGGCTCTGCCTAATCCCAAACAATAGATCCAGTACACAAGCATCCAGCAAGACGAGCTTGGCCAGAACAATATATATAGCTGTTCTGCTCTTACAGAGAGAGAGAAACAGAAAAACAATTTGAATATAACAGAGAATTTTGTAGGACTTCATTAAGTACAAGAGTATAAAATACATATTGTTACACTAGTGCTTTTAAATAGCATGCTGATACCTCCCGCTGCTCATTGTTACCTAAAGCAAACTTTAAATTTGCAGAAGAGTTTTTCACTGAAAAAAAAATTGCTTGGCCCTCATAAAACTACAAGAAAAGTTATGCTACACATATCTGCCAACTGCTAGCAAACCATTACCACACATCTACCATTTTGATTTTAGGAAAACTTTTATAATGTCAGATTCCAGGGTATGGTAACTTTTAGCAAATCCTGACTTTGTGATAAACGGTTTCTGCTATCATTCTCAAAAATGAGAGAAATGTTGTTTTTATCCAAATGAAACATTATAATTCCAACAAAACCTACCTGCGTATTTCTAAGAGTTCCAGAAGTTGTAAGAGTTTCAGAAGCTGTAATCTGTACACATCCTACCCAATCTTCCCAGTTTTTTTTATTCAGACTCTCATCCCTCTACCCCACCTTTTCCCACAGGGTTTCTCCTTCCATCTAGGAAAACTGGTACCAGAATATTATTTCATAGACAGCTCTTCCAGGATTCCTTGTCCACCAAAAGCAGGACACAAAAGATTTTCTCTTCGAATCCTGTTCTCATGGGAATTTGACTCGTTTTTCACAGTCAAATGGTTTAGATGCAATCAATGGACACAGGCAGAGAGGCATTGAACTTTTTATATGTTTTTTCCATTCTCCTGTTATCAGTGATATATCTTAATCCCTCTATGTCTGGTATGTACTGTGAATCACAGACCAGCTCTGGATGCCAGTGCTGGATGCCTGGAAACTGTTGGGCTTCCATAAGAACATCATCATAGTTTTTTCCCAGCCCAGAACTCCAGTGACTTTTGGTGCGCTCAGGCTTGTGAGTGGACATACTGCTTTCCACATAATATATAATACGTCCTATGGAGTTCATATCAGAAACACAGGTTTGCTCCCAGGAATTGTGCTGCCAGCTCAATACAGCCACACAATACTGTGGAAAAACAGTTTCTTGACCTAATGAAACACAGAATGTGTCCACTCCTATTTTTAGATGTGTGCTCTGCATTGCCATATTCCTTAATCTAAGGCTGATCCAAATGTTCCAAGAGCAGACGCTGGTTTCTCTTTGATGGCCAATGCATATCTCTGCTTTCCAAGTTTCTGTAAACACATCATTATAAAGAAGGCCAGTCTTACTTTTCCCAGCCTCCTTTCTAATTCTGTGCCTGCTGCCAGGAAACTTTCACGTATTTTTTTGCCTTCACTACGAAAATTTAAACAAATGTCTGCTACAGACCTAAAAAGAAAGAAAGAAAAAACCTCCAAAGCAGTTTCTGTTATAAGTTGCAAAGTTACTAGGTAACAGTAAATTCCTTTCAACACTCAATTATAAACATTTGACAGAAAAAGTCAGCAACAAGAGTACATCAGTGCTAACTCACCACATATGTCTTCCTTACAGATTAATGAACTCCACAGTATGAACAAAAATTTTTGTTTGATTTTGTTTTAATTTTGGTAACAAGCCATAGTGAGCTTTCTCAAACACCAAGTCTCTTGTTCACGGCCAACTATCTTTTCATGCACGAGTATCACTGAGTTCCTACAAAGGACGCTGCTAAAGCACTCATGTTTTACTGCTGTGTCACATTCACTAACAACTGGTTTAGCAAGTCTTAAGCTACACAGATTCACACAGCTGCTGCCACCACAACAGCATCCCATCTGTATTTGGAAACGCTAAGCAGATGCCAAAGTCGGCCAAAAAAGTGCATCAGCCAAACTCAAATGCAATTACAGACGACGTGGCTAACTATTGTTAAGAAAGAGCCACGCAAGAAAAAAGTACCCGAAAGAGATGCAGTCAGCACGATCCGATTACAGCCAGATTTCATTTGCCCTGACCTCTCACTTTCCATCACCGTTTTTGCCATGCATTCGCCTAATCTGAAAAAAAGCCGTCAGGGGCAAACACCTAAAAGCGTCCTGCCATCTTACCTTGCCAGTGTTGACGTGGGCAGTTATCACATAGCCGAGCGCAAGTTCCCAGGGCAGTGGGAGCGCGCAGGCGGCGGCGGCGCGGGGCGGCGCGGGGCCGCAGGTACTCCGCGCTATATAGGGAGGGCTCGGCGCAGCGGCACCCGCTCCGTGACTCAGGGAGCCGCCGCCGGAGCTTCCCACTCCTGCAGCTTCACATTAAGAGTCCCGGCAGTCACCCTGCGATCCCCAGCGCGTGCGAGAGGCGTTACTAGGCTGCTGCAAACAGCCGGGGAATGTGCGTTTCCGACGCCGAGTCACCACCGGGATCATCTTTCTCTATCGCTGCAACCCGCTCCGCTTCAATGACTCTCCCCGCGGAGCGGACTCAGACTTTTTGATACACTGTCTGCCACACTGCTAAGCTTACTCTCTCCCCTCCAGGAGAGTTCTATCCATATCCAGTAGAAATAATAGAGAAACTCCCACTAAATCAGACCAAGAGCTGCCCAGCAGAGCAAAGGAAACATCCTAGATTCTTTGATAACTGCCATACAGCAGCGCAAAAGTCTGTCACTACAGTTTTGGTTAACTTTCCTGTGTGGAAAAAGTTTCCAAGATTTCCTTATCATTTGTGTCTACATGGCAGAATGGGCACTTACAGACTGTAAATGTAGAACTGTGGAAGTTAGGCCTCAGTTTACTCTTCTAAACTTTTTAATATGGTCTGTTCTTTTAAAGTAATACTTACACCGCTACTCATCACTGCCAAGTCCCTCACTTTTCAAATTAAACTGATGTTAAACTTTTCTCAGAAGGCCTGTATCACTTTATTGCGCACTTTAGACACTTGTTTCAAAAATGATCTCTTGTGTCTTGACCTGTCAGAGGATAGAGAACATTTCACGTATGTTACAAACAGCATGCAACATGTTTTGCAGCCTAATTATGCAAATCTATCCAGAGTGCCAAACACATATTCTGAATATATTACTATTGCATAATCCACTAAGAGCATCACTTGGATGTAGATGCTTTTTTTCCCCACAAGGAGAAGACCACTGAAGAATAGACTTCTGTTGTTACTTCATACTCTTCCTATTATAATCAATTCGGACAGGATCCAGTGCTCTCTTACAGATTACATGGCAACTTCAGTTTTATTAAAAAAAAAAAAAAAGCATAGAACAAGCCTTATCATCAGCAACATAACTATTTAAAACAAGATAGACAACCTCTGAAGACACATCTAGAAAACCTCTATTCTCAAAATCATGTTTAATCCACAGTGGTGATGCATCACTTGAATCTTTCAGTGTGAACAATAAAAGTGTATAAAAATGCTGCTAGATATCTCAATACTATTAAACATCTTGGAAACTTGGTTAAGGGGTTTTAGGGCAATTGAAAGGAAGAGTGTTCCTCACCCTTTTTTCAGATGCACTCTCCAATCAGTGTGTTGTGAATCATAGCCCAGCTCTGGATGCCTGAAATATGTTGAGTTTCCACAGGAATATCATCACACCATTTTTCTCCAACTGGTGTGAGCCCGCAGGATGGACGAGACCTGTACCTGCGAAACTTCACCCTAAGGTGGACAATGCAGAAGAAGGTGGCACTGAAAGCTCCCCTGCTTAGTCCAACACTTTTGCCCCTTCACCCAGCCCTCTTTAGGGTTCAGCACTCCTTGCCCCAGCACAGAGTGAGGGGAACTAAGGACTGCTGCCCACTAGGAAAAAGCAAGGGTGAAAATGAAGCACTTCCAGCTGCTGAAACAACGAGCCACGTGCCACAGCTGGGAAGTGAGAACTGGTGCTGCACTAGTCCCGTTCTTTCCAACTCTGGTACATGACTAGGGGAAGAAGCATGGTAGCTCACGCACATAGTATTAAGATAGTGCAAAGATAAGAAGTATCACTCATCACTAATCAAGTCTCTATAAGATTTTGGGTAAGTATACAGGCTGAAGATAGCATTTTATGTAACAAGCAGAACACAGTTGAGTCAATAATGGCTGTAGATAGTCTAACATACTAACAAAACTGACTGATCTGCTGTTGGAAAAGACTATTACAGAAAAACACTAACTGGACTTTGTCTCCTAACAGCACCTTTTCATTTGCATTTGCTTAGAGCAGAGTGAGTTAATACTTGAGTATAAGTGAGTTCTCTGATATTGTGTCTTCTACTGTCACAGCTCTTACAGTGTACAAACTTTGCATGTATGTTGCAAGAAATTTGGAAAATGAGCATACATGCATAGACATAAACTTATGTTCGCTTCATTGCGATAGAAGGTGAAAGCAAAAGGACAGCCTGGGCACATCAGTTTAGCTCAGGACACTTGCTTCACTGTGACTCCATAAGCATAACTGGGCATGGAAAGCAAAAATGAAGCTTGACTTACTGGGAACCAAAGATGAGGCACAATGTGAGATAAAGATCCAAAGAAAAAGGAACCAAAACATATGCTTGACTTAAAACTTAGCATGATCTGTAATTCTTTCCTGTAAACAACTTAGCCCAGCATTCCAGATGAATAAATGTTTCTATCGTTTAAGTGATTTCCAACTATACATAAAGAATGCCTTGGACTCTAAACTGCGGGAAATTAATTTACATACAATCATACAATTGCATATAGCTACCATGAAGTCCTAATAGTTAAGTGAAATATTTAACTATAATGACAATTACAGCAAACATTGTTGGAAAAAATGCAGCAAAAGGCAAAAGAAACAACAATTAATTCCTATCAACTGATGGAGGTGATGGAGATGCTGTTAGTAGAAAAGGTAAACAACCGATAGAACAAGTCTTGGGGCTTTTTTGGTCAGCACTGGTTCATTTCAAAAAAATTGTATTTGAAAGCACTGACAGAAAGATTGTATACAAACTAATTACTTCTAAAGCAATCTGAGAGAAGAGAGATGATTATAAAACAGTTCAATGGATGTCTTGAGAGTCTGTTACATCTTTAAACTACTAATGCATAGTATTTAAACACATTCTTTTTGTTTGCAGTTTATCTTCAGTGAAGGGAGTATATTTTAATATGGTGTATACAGTGTTCTTCACAACTACTAGTTTCCATGTACTACTATGCTACACAAAGTTCTACTTCCTTTCTTCTACTTGCCTATTTGGCTTTTTTTTTTATTACGATATTTAAGATTTTAGAGTACCAGCTGGTGAGTAACAAAGACATTATAAGCTATGTGGAATGTGCAATTTCTGATTGAGGCTAGTTAAGAGTAGATTTCTTAAATTCTTTAAACCCAAACAGGATGATTTTCAAAAGAAAACAAAAAAGTATAACTTAAAAGTTCTGAGGTCTAGGATGAAGTCACGAGTGAGATTCAAATGGCTTTTTCTACATGGGGTAGACGTACATGACATAAGAGTCTTCTGGTCTTAAAAAACGGGACATTAATTCAAGAGCATACATAAGCCTGTAAATCAACCCATGTAGTTTTCAACTAGCTATAATGGAGCTTTGCATCATATTACAGTGCAAACATAGTTGAGCTTGGATGCAAACACCAGTGACATAGACACCAGAGAAAAGGAGAGGCAATTGAGAGTTTGCAAGCATTCAAACCGATTCATATGCAGCTGACTGAAGCACTGAGCCCAATTCAGCAATCTCCCTGTTTTTCTCACATAAAGGAAATGCATCCCATCTACATCAGATATGCAAAATAAACCCTGACATGCCAGTGATTATTGATTTTCAACCCATAAAAAAAAAAAAAAAGGTAGGGATAAAAAGAGTGATCTCTATAAAATTAAGCCCCCTCCCATACTACACTTACCAACTATACTTTAAAAGCTTTGAATGGGGACTACCAAGCAAGGAACCGGACACAAATTCTACTGGCACGCGTGAGAGTTAAGAGATTTCTTCAGAATACTAGAATGCAAAGTTATGTTTTCCTAAAACCAAAAAGGACTATACCTCTAAAACGGGCAACTGCCAAACACCTGCCAGTCCTAAGTATTTAGCGCTATCTCAGAAGAGTCTCTTGAATCCCATATTACAGGCATCCTGTACTAGCTAACCTTTCTGGTGTTGACAGACACTGAGATTATAACTGTACAGCACTTTGCTTGGTATCATTTCCTGTTGATGAAAATTGCAGTGCCAGGATTACTGAGTTGTACTGAGTTGTTTGTGGCTTTTGCTTTTCTTACGCTTCTGGAAAATAAAGCGCCACATGATCGTTAAAAGAAAGATCACTTGAACAAACATTTTCTATCACTTTCAGTTCTGCCAATACACTCCACCAATGTTACATTTCTTACAGAGAGGAAATCATAGCTAGAGACAATATTTGAAAGTAAATTATACGAAGAAGCCTCTGATCTATTAAAATGTGACCCAACAAACATCAATAAAACACAAAATGACAACAGAATCTTCTTCCAAACTCCTAAACATAGAGGAAAACAAAAATTAAAAGTTGCTTTTGCTGAGACAACTTTCATAAGCAGGCAATTACCACTCTAACAGACATATATGCACATAAATGCACATATATCACACATAAATGGTGATGACATGACTCATGCTTAAGCCTTCTTTGTTGTAATACCAATTGCTATTTTCATCCAAAAGGTAAAATAAAAGTCTTCAGGCACAAAAATTTTTAAATGATATTGATTAGGCTTACTATGTAACCCCTGCGATGGTAGGGGGAAAGCCTTGGGTCTGTCCAGGCACTTTCTAATAAGGAATCAGAATAGTTGAGAAGCAGGTGTGTAGGTAACTCAGGTATTCCTTAAGCCCAACAGCTTCCTCAAAGTACCTAAATATTTCAGGTACCCAAATTCTCAGTCTGTTTTGACTTTGGGCAAGCCTAAAGAGTTTCCTGGCCTGTAGGACTACAGGCATAGCACGCTGAGGAACTCTGGAAATAGCTACATTAAATATAACAAAATAATTACCTGGAAAACAATTCACTCCACAGAGAGGCAAAAGATCTGTGGTAAGTTGCCAATTTCACAAACCCCACAAAGGGGAACCATTTTTTAATTCCTATCTGGTTTCTTTTCTTTCCCCAGTTGGGCATCCAATTCTGCTCAATATTTGTCTCCCAACTCTTGCAACTTTTTCTTGCATGCTCATCCTCCCTCCCTCCCTCTACCGTTCTTCTCAGGTTATCTATTTTTATTTACATGAAGGAAATTACAAAGGTAATCCTAATAAACTCTTCTGTTTCAATCAGCATGTCAGGCTCAAGAACAAAATAACCTTACCTGAGGCTTACCCTCAGTGGTTTTGTAAGCATCATTTTTATGCTTTCTTCTTTAGGCCATTAGTAAAATTTGCGTAATACTCTTCAGCTGTGATACCAAAAATCATATGTGCAAGCATCAGTACGTGCCTGCGACAGGCCTACCTACACTTCAGATGGTTAAATTGTTAGGAGGCTTACATAAGGTCATAGGTGGTTAAAGAGATTGGAATGTGACCCTTTAGTCCTAATTCCCAGTTCACAACTCAGATCTCAACGCTACGTTCTCTTTCATACTCCTGGTATGGTAACACTGCATGGATTATATCTTTCAATTAGTTACACTTTAGTAACTTACAGCTGCTGTAATCGGGAGGCCTGTCAGGAAAGATAAAGAAGCTGTTTCTTCTGCATCAGGCTTCACCCATAATATTTAAAATCTTTTTCAGTAGCAGTTTATGAGCTGATCTACTCACAATTTCAATATCAAGGCATAACTGACTTCCTTTCATCACGATAGCAAACTTTAGCGTCTTTAATTGTTTGCTATAAAAAAAAGACTGTGAATTTCAGAGACAGTCTTTGCAAACATTTTGAAACCAGAGCAAACCAGGCCAGCACGTTAAAACGTTACTGCTGAGGTTTGTGCCCACAGCTATTTAGTTTTCTCTGTTCCAGCTTTCACAGTTAGCAAAGATCCCAGCTGCTCCTTCGTCTCCTGAAGGTTTCTGTTGTGTTGATTCTTCCTGCTTCGAGCAAGTCTGAATTGGAACTTGTGGTCTGTCTCTTGTCCCCCTGGGAATGAGACCTTTTACATTCAGCCCCAAATAAATACAAACAATAAATGTCCCAGGACACTTGGTTAGAATGGCAGGGTGTGAATTCCATACCTACGTTCAAAATGGTTCAAAAGTGTTCAAAAGCTCACCTGCTTTTCTGACATCTTGGAATATCTTCCCACCAACTCCGTTTGTTATGAAATGCTTTTCTATCAGAATTGCCAAAATTTTGGTTATTAGTTTTTGTTGCTCATTTTCCCTCTTTCCCTACTGCAGTTCTCAACTACAGAGACACCTCAGTCTCGCAAGGGGTACTTACCCTTTCTAGATTAATTACTTCATAAGTTTTCATTATAACATTGTACTAGCCAAAAATTCACCACAAATTTTCATAATGCCTGAAATTTAACTACGATGGGTATTTTTTCCTCCAGCAGAGGAGGACTCGTTAATCTCCAGGCTGCTAAACAACAGGGCTGCCAAAGATCCCTCCTCTATAAACAAAAATCTACAAAGAGCTTTCAGAAACATGAGAAAATATGTCAAATACAGCTTGAGTTCCTCAGCTCTGCCGGCTGCAGATTACATAAAGACAAGCTTGTGAGCCTCGACTCCCCGTGTTTACCATTTCCCCTTTCAAAAAAGAAAGCCGCATCCTGCAGAAAGGCTTCCTCCCCGGGCTCCCTGCGATCCCCCCGCTGCTGCTATTCTGAAATCCTCCGGCTCCAATTGCCTTATTTGGTCGCTGGGACTGTTCTTTGTCTCGCTGAACCCCCCGGGCCGCGCCGCCCCCAGCTCGGCCGCGGCCCGGCTCCAGCGGGCCACCCCGCCCGGGCCCCGGGCGAGCGGCAGCCGGCCGCGGCCATGCCCATGTAAGGAGCACCTTCCCCGGCGCGGCAGCCTCCCGCCCGCCCAGAGCGGCCCAGGCTCCACGCAGCCGCAGGCTGCTCGCAGGGAGCCCTCCGGGACGCTGCCGTTTAACTACTTTTTCTTCCCTCAATTCATTTCCGCTCAACAGCGTTACCTTTAAACGGGCAAAAACCTGCTGGGTTGGCTGATTAAGGCAACTTGTAGGTATTTTTAATCTGCCGTAGCACAGTGTGTGCAAAGCACCGGCATATAAGACAAAGGAAAAATAATGTATAAATCTCCAGCGCAAAAAACTCTGAAAGCAGATTCTTTTCATCTTTTTCACTGTTGTTTGGAACAGAAGGAAGGACAGGTTACAACAGGCCATTTGGGGGGCTTAACTGCTTCTCTCTGCAAAGAAAAGAAACCCTTAACAATGCTACCTATTAAAATTTTAATAAGTAGCTACTCTGTTACACTACATCAAGAAAGCAACCAGGACTAGATTGACTCTCAAAACGTCTCTTAAAGAACTTTTTTTAGCAGTAGTACAATGAACAGCTAATCTGCTGGAAGAAGGTGTAAATTCACTAGGAGAACATTTCCTGCTATTATTATTGTTGCTTCCTACCTACACAGTGCTCGCAGCCCACTGGCTAATTAAGAACTTTGTGAGAAAGAATTTACAGTCTAACGATACACGTTTACGTACGAGCAAGAGCAAGCAAGGAAGAACACTGACAAAGAATTAGTCTTGTTGCTCACAGTGTTTTTTTGTTCCCATCTTATAGATTTAGCCTCTTGAAAGTGGAAGATCATGGGCACTTACGAGACAGTCGTTTCTAAAATAAATACCAAGAAATCCTTCATGAAGCAATTTCATTCTTTAATTGAAATGTGAGAATGACAATATATACTAAGTATGTCTACAGTGATAACTAAAACAAACAAAATTAACGTGCAGAGATACCTCTATCTCACTAAGGAAATCATCGAGCTGTGAGTCCTTAAAAGGAATACCCTTCACTACGTAACAATTCAAAATTAGTTAAACTCTTGGGAGACAGCCTTCTGTAAGACAGCATGACAAGAAACAGTGTCTTGCAACCAGTTAAGAAGTTGCAGCTAAACTTCTAACTTTCTAACTGTATTTGAGAGCTTGGAAACGTGCCCTAATTTCTCATTAATGTTGCTTAGTATTAAGTTGTGAAAAGAATTCTTTACGCAATGTTAAAAGTTCTTCTGTTATTGCAGCCTCCTGTGTATGGAGATGTTTGGATGAAGCAGAAAACAAGCAGCAGACTGGAACAGAGCGCTGCGTTAAGTCACTGATGTACAGGGAAATAAGTGACTGCTCCTGGCCTAAAAAACAATAAGTAGGGGGAGAACAAAGGTTCATTTAAAAATCACTTTTCTATAACACTCCTGCTGCTGCACCCAACACGTTGTACCAGTTACATTTCCAGCGTGATAGAAAAATTGGCCCTGGTATTTTTATATTGCATTCTTGCCCTCAGCAGAGGCCTGAACAAGTTTGTTTGCTTGCGAGAAACTCTCAAACCAGAAAAACCTAAGAAAACAGCTGCATAAGAAATGCATTGACCACATCATACATCACATACAGAAACTACCACATTTAATTCAGCTTTAGAAAAAAATTATGGCAAAGTGAAAAACATACAGCCTACCTATATAAAAGGAACAAGTGAGCAGCAGAATTTACATCCAGGAAAATCTGCTAGTTTCAGGTTATCCGTTTCTAGATGAATTTAGTAAAAACATTCATAACGTACAAAATGCCAAAACTAAAATCTAAAGTACAAAACTTCTTTAGGAATAAATGAAAAAAAAAGGATATATGATTGTCAATTACTAATTTAAAACAAAATGAAGCAACTGGACAGATCATTCTCTCCATTACTGAAGGCTGCAGCAGCATCAGTTTATTTCTGAACACCTCCATCATCTCCAGCAGGTGTTCAGACTGCTGACGCTGCCAACAGTAGCGTGTCCATTCCCCATCATCTGGCATCAGTTCTTCAGAAAGGAATGAATGACACCATCATGGATATGCTCAGGGTAGAAAGATGCATCCTTCGACCGCTGAAGTGCTGTACTATGTTTGCTCTTTTGCTATGGTGACACATTTCACATCTGAAAGTAACTGAGTATGTCTCTGCTGAATGAGGAACTTGGAATGCTCTCACGGATCCTATATAAAAACTTAGATAAGTGCTTAGGGCTCTACACCTGAATTGAAAAGAAAAGGATGATCTCTCAGAGGTCTAGAAGTCACCGCTCAACTGGCTTTCCATAACGATTCCACACCTCTCTCTGGTCAGATGGGTTTCAAGGTTCAAGTTTCCTCTAAATAGGCCGTATAGTTAATTTGCTACCTTTTACCCCAGTGGCAATACTCCAGCAAGCACAGAGTAGGTGCTCCCCATGCCAGCTTCTCATTCTGGGAGCTGCCAATTCGTGCATGCTCAATTTAATCCTTCCTTCTCCTCCCCCAGCGAACCTGCTCTCTTTCTAACTACCGCGCTGCAGGCAGAAACTCAACTGGTGCAACTAGACCAAGAGACGCAGCAGTGCCTTTCTCGAGGGCTTGAAACGCTGCCCTCAGAAAGCTGAACCGTATGCTGTCCCATAGGCCTAAAGACATCTCTGTGGGAGTGTACTCTTGGTGTCCAGCCTCACACAGATTTTACGGCATAGCTTTATGCCATTAATAAAGAGTAAGTTCTGCAGGAACAGCGGGATAAACATGTGCCAGGAAATACTGTATCATTAACCAGAAGGCCCTGAAAAGCTTTGTCATCTGAATACGAAGATATTAGATACTACACAACCACTTATCAAATTCAGCCTGCTACTAGGGAATATTGAATGCATAAACTACAAAAATCCTCCACTGTTATTAAAAGAATTATAAAAATAATCAGAAGGAAACAGCATTTTATCAGTACAATAAAACTGAATTTCTGTGTTAGTGTTCAGTTTTGTAATTTATAACAAAAAAAGAATAACGGCATTGTAACAAAAGTGCTAAAACCTTTAGTAATATTAGGATGCATGATGCAACTATATACAATCACATTTCTCACATGGAACATTTTGCCATGTATAGATGCATGTACTGGTAATAAAATATTTTAATATAGAACTTCAACAATTCTCTCACCTAAGTATGAGACTATATAATGATTTAACTGTTAAAAATCATCCCTTTTCAGATCTGTTGGAATAAAAAATCCCCGAATACTTTTTTTTTTTAATTTGGGGGAAGTTCTTTTTGTTTTGTTCTCTAAATATAAATGATCTGGAAAAGAGGCGCATACGGTGAACAGCACCAGACCCAGCACGGGCCTGTGTGGAACTTAGCTGGTCATCTCCTGCTGTTTTGCAAATTGACAGTTTACTCTGATTTCTTTCTTTTAAACCTTTATTTTTATTTGGGCAAGAACACTTATTTGGTCAAGCCGTTATCGTGGCTGCTGAGTTTCTTCAGAAGCCTTTCACAATGGATCCCACTGAAAACCCTTTGGAAATCCAGTGGACTGTGTAAACCAAATTTCACTTAGCCACACGCTTCTTGTTGACTCTTTCAATGAATTTGAATAGGTTTGTGAGGTATTACCTTTGATAACAAAAATCAATGTTGATTTCCTCAAAATGTCTTACTGTATAGCTAGTATCCATGATCATATTCTTTATGATATTTTCTTTATTATATTTTATAGTATTATTTCTATATTATCTACTAATTTTGTAAGATACCGGGCTTATCAGTTCACTGAAACTCCCTGAAAACACTTTTAAAAATTGGTGCAAGCTTTGCTGGCCTAGTTATGATCTGTAGGCTTAACATACTCTTCTTTTTCTAGAGATTTTCGATGCCTGTGGAAGAAACAAGTGTCCACATCGCAACCAAGAAAATGCAATCAAGAACAGCTTGCTAATTGCTAGTTACTGCAGATTTGTTCCAAAAGCTTTATAAGCAGCCACATAGACACAAAGAATGATATTTCCCAGTTTAAAATTAATCTATGTAGTTTAACTGTCACAGAATCACAGAACGGTTGAGGTTGGAAGGGACCTCTGGAGATCATCTAGTCCAACCCCCCTGCTCAAGCAGGGTCCCCTAGAGCATATTGCCCAGGAAAACTGTCTGTTAAACTGTATTTGCATGGTATCACAAGAAAGATAGAGACAGATTTTCTACCTCAGCATTTGCACAATGATAAGCAAAACAGATTCTCAATAGGAAAAACAGCTTTATGTCACCAAACTACATGCCTGAACTTAGAGCACAGCATTAAACATTTAAACAGGAATGTGCACAAAAGCTTTTTATGATCGAGCAACTATCAAAAAAAGATTATTTTTTTCAAGTATCAATGCACAGCTATTTGTCAACTACATATATAACTAGGACTCTGAAAGAGATGTTCTCTTTTACTGAAACTGAAAGTGTGCTTCCTTAATATCAAAACTTACTGTGGTCAATAGCACTTCTGTATTACAGATCAATTTATTGCTTGAAATGAATTCTCATTTAGTCTTAAAGCATGCTGTTCTGATTACAAACTCATATGAGCAACATTATCATTATGTATCTGAACAAAAACCATGTGCTTTCATAACAAAATAGTATTGCCAGAGCTTTCAGTGCAGAAGTACTAAAAATATACCCACGGGGAAACCTGGATAAAAGCTATTCTGAAGTATAATGCAGTTATGAGGGATAAAAAGTCATGCATCTGACTTAGGTTGTTAGCAGCAGCCAAGGAAAACGTTCCCGTTATAGAGACTTGGGCACAAATTCATGGGAATAGAAAGTACTTTTTTCTACAAGTACGGTAGACATGCTTCATTGTATTGCATTTAGATCTGGAAACCACTTGCCAACACGTTATTATCAAAATGGAGGAAATGCACAGAATGGTAGCAGAAATAACTGTCAATAGCAAGTAGGTGACTGCTTTCCAAGCTCATTTAAGAGAGAAATATATCCTGTATGACTTCATTAAGTGACACCTGCAAGGGGTAAAAAGTAAATAAGGACAGGTTACAGCAAGGAGTGGCAGGATGAAATTAAGAAATGACAAATTGAAGATGGCCATATAGGAAAATTTGCCAGCTATTCCATAGATCTCAGTCAGCTGGACAAAGTAGAAGTTGATCCATGGGTCGGACCATACAGTGCTAAATAGCGGATAAAGCAGCACCGTAATAAAATTAACTCAGTGATACAAAATCATTTTATATTCGTTCTCTTCGTCCACTGTACTAGTTTGACTTCCTTTTCCATGTTTATTGGATGCTTAGGATAAGACTATAACTTTTGAGCAACCAAATCCGACTATAACGCATACCAAAAAAAACATGCATTGCAAACTCCAGGATTGTCAAAACACAACATGTTACAGACCTAAATTTGTCCTTTAGAAACCAGGTTTCTTCCCCCTAGACATTACAGCATTAAAAAAAATACTTAAACAGTAACTTGCAATAACTAATCTTACGGCTAATGTACTCCTAGTGGGAGTTCAGAATCACTTAGTGTGAGGACTGGTGGGCAGGAGTTTCATGTTCTATTTACATTTTCTGAGAGCTTAAGAAAAAACAGTCTGAAGCAAGCTGCAGCTAACACGCTACACAGGAAATGAGAGAAGAGAACCAGACTTAAGGAAGACTTACATTTATATAATGGTGATGGCTATGTTTTGGTTTAGAAAAAGGAATGCAATTGTTCTAAAATAGAATAGAAAAACTGTTGATTGGCCCTTTTCCTTACTTTGCAGATCACGAACCATTCCAACCCCATATACTGCATCAACATGTTTTTTTTTCAGATAACTCTTTCACCATTGCATGGTTCTTTGTTTACAGACCAAAACATCTTGAATTAGCAAAACCTCTCTCCCTAAGGCAAACAAAGAGACATTAAACCAGTGCAACCCCTACCTATTCCAAAAGTGTTGGTGTGAAACCCACTAAGGCATTTTCCATGGTTACAGGAGAAAATTTTCAGACAGCTTGTGTATGAGCAGTAATATGCTGCTTCAAAGTACCACACAACCTTTTACTAAAGGTGCCCACAGCACATTGATGGAAGGACCTACAATCAGCTCTTTACAGCTTTGCAAAATTTTCCTTTTGTGCCGAAATACTCCATGCCAAACCTCTGTCCAGCATTTTTTTTTAAGTTTTAAACAAAAAGTTTTAGCTACTTTTGACAAAAAAGTTTTGAAACTGAAATTAATACAAGGAGAGCGTGCTTCTTTTATCTTAAGGATGCTCCAGTGTGTGAACACTTCTATAGAGAAGGAATTTATTTGGCAGAGGATCTTGCTAGTGCCAGAAATAAGTTTTTTTTCCCCCTATACTAAACTATGCTTATATTTGGCCAATTTACGAGCTTTTTATTTCAAAGCAAACAAAGAACCCCTTTCTATCAAAAAAAAAAAAAAAAATCACTTTACACATGCTCAGTACGACCTCAGAATTTGTCAGCCAGATTTTTTCAGTAGGTCAGAAATCCATGGTCCTTGCATGCACAGTAGTCTACAATGGACCACTGGAGTACTACTGGTTTAGCAGGACTTCCCAAGAAATTCCTGTTCTGAATCACACATACAAGACATGGGAACTGAAAGCAAAGAGTGTCTCGCCTGCGTTCCCACTGTTTGTTCAGATGGTGATAGGGCAACTGGATGAGATTCTATGTAAAAGTCAGACAGTAGAGATTAAAGAGAATCAGATTATAAGCAACTTCTTGTACCTGACTTTGAAACTTTCTTTCAGTGGTTCTTTTTTATTTTTGTGATACATATGGATAGAAGTTGGTGAACAAACTTGTCCAAACTAGTTTTAACTTTAATTTTCATCCATCCTTAGATGCTAAACTTGACCAACTGTTACCCTTAACACTATCTGATGCACAGTAATGCTCTGAGGTTGCATCATGCTTCTCTTCCTGGGATACCTACCAGAATTGTTGCGAAGCATGAAGTTTTGCATATACCAGCAGTATAAACAAATGTGTTTTAATAGCACTTTCTTTCTGGAAATGCAGTTTTGTGATACTATATTCCTTTGTAGAGTTATTTTCATCTCAGTTGAATAGCTGATATATGCAGCAGAACTGCAGGCCAGTGCCTAGGCAGCAGTCTACGGGCTGCCAAAAATTTCGTGTACTTCTACAAGCTTGCATTGTAAGAGCAAGTGCAACAGCAGCAGACACCAGTTCTGAGGCAGGAAGTTTAAATCATGGCATCACTCATTGTGCAGGTGACAGATCATTTGGCATATTCAGTAATTCTACTGATATTAACAGGGTGGAAGAAACATTTTGGTGGATGTTGCATATTCTAAATGGGAGGGATGACAGTAGAATCTTTTAAGTTTCTTGAAGTGAGTTTATCCTCTAGCCCAAAAAAAGGTATTTCTCCAGAGGAGCTATTTTAAAACCAGCTCAGCTTCATTTATTATGCATAGCTTGGTGAAAAGGGGAGGGGGGGGGGGGAAGCCCTCAAACCCCTAGCAGATGAGCTTTTTTCCATATCACAACAACAATCTGTTCCTGGCTGGAAAGGGACTGCATTACAGACACAGAGTTCCTAGCAGCAAACGTCTGCTTACTCACTGTCCAAAACCAAACTTCTAAGAACAAGTTAGGCCCCTCTTTTTTCCCCAGTGATGGGATGGGTGCCAGTAAGGAATGATTGACAACTGTACACTTCCCTCAAAGTTCTACTACTTTGATTAAACTGAAAACATAACATACTAGCACCAAGGCTTTGCTACAATGCAGTAACACGTATGACTTGTATTTGGAGAAACATGACACCTTTTGTTAAAACATAGCCTTTATGACTAACATATACTAACATATGCTAACTTACATTTCATTAAGGTTACCTTAAACTTACAGAACATGGCTACGACTACAATGGAATATTTTTTGGGGAAAAAAAAAAAGAATAAAACCCACTAGGAATTCAAAAAGGGGTGGTGGTGGGGAGACAGTTCCCCAGTACACTCAGTGCCAAACATATTCTTGAATTACTGCTTTGCCAAATCCAAAGGAAATCTATTTCTGGGTTTGGCATAATGAGAACTCCCTATAGGTATCTTTTACAATGCAACAGCGTTTACTTCTCTGCAAGGTCTGTTCAGCTTATGGAGAGTCTGTTCTGAAAGGGCTACTGTGCTCTTTTTACAACTTCATACTCTGCCGTGCGGTAAAACCTATGCTTCTTTCTGCTTATTAGTAGGAAATGAGGGGGTATCTAATTCTCTCTAAGATACTCTACCGTGTTAGTCGCAATTGTTTAGTACTTAGGATTTTGCTGTAGGACGCTTTTCAGATTCTAGGGGAAAAAAGGTTGTCTAACATACTGAAATTAGCATTTATATTTAAAGAAAATATATTACTGTAGTAGGTGTACTGTCAAGATTACTATCTGAGAGCGTCTGGGCCCAGGACAAGACCACTGTCTCTAAACTGAATCAGTCTACCTTGTATAGAAGTTTCTAAACCAAACACATTATGATTAACTGTTTTTTATATATTTTTTTATATATAATTTATATATTTAAAAGACATTCCAAATAACAGTTGTCTACTGCTGTAATGAGACTCTTTTGTATAGGTTCTCGATTTCTCACTAGACTTATTGCAAGTCCTATAAATTATAAATCCTATAAATATTATAAGTCCTATAAATATTTTATTTTAGAAATATTTTACAAATGTTTTGTACTTTACTTTGAAAATAAAGTAACCAAAATCCCTTGCTCAGTCATCTAATAGCTGTCAAATAACCCTCTACAGAGTCCATTTACATAAGTAACAATGTGGGGGAAAAGGAGAGTGGTCCTGGAAAAAGGCTTAGCCTTATTCATTATATAAGTAGCTGGACAAATACTTTGAAAGAGAGTTCAATCTCTTCATGCCAGGCCCCCAGGACTACTCTCGCCTCACAGACGGCCAAAGGACAGACCATTTCCCACCTGGATATTCTTCCAACACAGAGAAGAGTTCCCAGCTGATCTACATAGATAGCTGCTATGCCAATTTCCTGATAGCCCTAAAAAAGACAGGCAAGCCAGAAGATTCAAAGAACAAAAATACGGTGGCAGGAGGTTTTACTTCAGCTGTCCTTGCCCAGCCAGGAACCATATGGAATTGCTGCTGTGAAGAAGAGTATGAAAAAGAGCTTGTATTTCAATCCTAAAGAACTGTTCAGGTTGCTCAGGGAAGAAAGACCCAATATTCAGGCTTGTCAGAAGATCCTGCTATGATTTCAAGCAGCAACAAAGCCACATTAAGAATCTAACTTATGCTTGAGGAGATGGTGAAAGCACAGTAACTAGAAAATCAGAAGGAAAAGGCTACATGAGAAAGTACTGAAGATAAAAATGGCATTAGTCATGCAAAGAACACGAGAAATATATTCTGACTGGAAAAATGTGGTAGAATTAAACTACAGTTTACAAGGTGATAAAACATAATTCAAGGACCGAATTGTAGATCTTCTCTGCATAAATGTAATCTTTATTAATGGGGAATACGTTGCTGTAACAACTGCACAGCAATCAGACATGAGGCTGAACTCCCGCAGTTAATGTCTGTGGAACCGGGGGCACTCAGGATATCTTAGGAGGCAGTTCAGTATCTTTTAAAATTGGGACCACTGGAATCAGTTTAGGCTAAACCATGTACAAACATGAACAAATTTCTATCAAGATGTCTCTCTACCGTGGCCACTTGACTATCTGTACCCATGCCTTTTCTCAGGATCCCCTCAAGCATATCCCAGTGGGAATAAGACCTCGGGCCTTTAACTCTTACAGCAGTACTAGAAGCAGAGAGGGAAATTCCACTGTTGGCTTATTCTTACACCACTGCTCAGATTACAACAGGTTTCATCTATGACTGATTCAGTTTGTTGCAACATACATTTGCTTCTTCGAAAAAAGCATGATTTATGTCATAATACTTACGGTACTGCACTTAAAAATAAGAAATATGTTTAAACAACTCAAAAAAACAGAAAAGAAGCCCCACCAAATGAGCCTTACCCTTTCCATGCATAAAGGAGGAAAGTCTAGCCTGGTTACGCACCTCTGCACTGCATGCAGCACACAACCTCAGCTTATCAATGTCTGCCCTTTTTCACTGATACACCTGAAAGCCAGAGTCTCTTTTCTATCACAGGTTTCATTTTTCCCCTTGAACCTTCTGTCTTATGTTTTAGGTATCCTTCACTCCCCCTCCGTTCACCCTAGCGAAAAATACGCTATTCTTTTCTGGACACAGCCAGCTAGGTAATTACACTAGCTCATGTTGTCTTAACACCTCTACAAAGCTGTGCCTGCACAACTGATTTATTTGCTTCAGTATTTCCAGCCTCCTTCTTCAAACAAACACTGCATGGCTTCCTTTAACTTAAGTGTACATTCCAAAGGACATGATATACAGTGAAGGGAGGAAACAGTCTAAAACGTATATACTAGCTAATATGGTTATTTTTTCAACCTCTTGGTAAGCTATGAGAAAAGCATGGCTTATAAATAACGCAGACAGCAGAACAGTATGATTGGCTGTATGGTCTGATACGATTGTCTGGGATGTGGTTCTCAAAGAATAAAACAAGTCTGATAAGTCTGATCACTTCATGTACTTTCTTATCCTACTTTTATCAAATATTGCCTGGACTGAATCCCATACATTCTACAATAAAACAAAATACAAATAAAGGTTTGGACTTCTGAAACAAGGAATTGCAATTCTACTTGCTGATCTGGGAAACTGAAAAATACCACAAACCCACCCCAGAAACAACAAGCACTAAATCAAAGCTGAATCATTTCTAACAGAAAAAGAAAAAAGAAAGAAGAAAAAAGAAAGAAGAAAGAAGAAAGAAGAAAGAAGAAAGAAGAAAGAAGAAAGAAGAAAGAAGAGAAAAGAGAAAAGAGAAAAGAGAAAAGAGAAAAGAGAAAAGAGAAAAGAGAAAAGAGAAAAGAGAAAAGAGAAAAGAGAAAAGAGAAAAGAGAAAAGAGAAAAGAGAAAAGAGAAAAGAGAAAAGAGAAAAGAGAAAAGAGAAAAGAGAAAAGAGAAAAGAGAAAAAAAACATGCTTGAACAAAGCCTGAAGGAATTAGATGGCTTCAGGCCAAAAAATGCTAATGGAACACATATTAGCTGAGAAGAAGTGAAATAAGTTTCCAAGAGTCATGGAAATTCTTTAAGATAAATATTCATTGTTCAGAAAAAAAGCAACTCCACTGAACCATTTTCCAAATGCCTGATCTTGTATTCCTTGCACACCCAAACTCCCTTTAAAGAAATTATGAGTTTAGGCTGCATGCCAAGATCATATAACTAAATGTATGTTTTAATTAAACACAAATGCACAGTAGCATTAAGCAAAAAAATATAAACCTAAGATCAGGAAAAGAAATCCATAGCTGGACAAGCAAAGCCACAAATCTGAATAATAGCTGAAGGTGAGGTACATTTCTAATCCCTTTCTCTAGAACTGGAAAACATTGAGGAGGAGGAAATTAAGACTAAAAGGGGTGAAATTTGAAAAGTTAAACAGGCTTGTCAAATAACAGAAATATTTGAGGAACACTTCCTAAACTACTTTAAAAGGGAGTAAACTAACCAAATGCCATCTGAAATTGGCTGTATGCCCATAACTTTGGTTGACTTTGGGGTCAATAAGGCAAAGGACAGACATCAGCTAGAAGAGCTGAAAAATCAATACAGAGATGGATACAACACAGATGGAATTTATTATAGAGCAGTTGGAAATGCAAATAAAGAATTCTGCAGATCTGTACTGATGCTGTAACTTTGAAAAATATTCCCCATGTATGAAAGAACTTCACAAAACAAACAATTTTAAGAAGTGAAGTTAGACAGAGTCATACTAGAGAAAACAAGACTGTGCTACTCTGAAAGGCTGGGGTAATGTAAGGTTTAATAATGCTACCTTAGAAGTAAGTCCAGACTTGCTAATGAAGATCAATAAATGCTTCACTCATGCAGCAACTTAACTAAACTGTTTGCACCTCTCGCATGCATGACAGCATCCATAAACTGGGCAGAAAACAATTGCACAAAATAAACCAGGAAATTCTAAGCTGTTTCTTTTCCCATCGCTTTCCTTCTGACATGTATTTTGGTTAAATTGTCAGGTACAATTTCTTGTAGTGTGTGAAGTTTTAAAGGATTCCTGAAAAGCTTTCAGGAAATTCATCAATGCTAAGATTTTTATTCTGTAGGGAGCCATGTCAGAATTAACACACATAAAGTATTGCTAATAAGCAATCCTTACAAGCAAGTTTCCTTCTGCAACATAGCACAGGACAATCAGTCAAATCTCATATGTGTTTTTATTTCAGCAATGCCTTTTCTAAAATACTCTGCACCACGAATAATTTTTAAAGGACTTTATTAAAGGTGTATCAAAGGCATCTTTGACACTACAGATGCAGCTTTATTGTTAGTTTAAGCTGATCTAAATTTGGGCCAACACTGAAAGGGTAGTGTTCTGGCTGAAAAAGAACGCTACTTTTTTTTTTTTTTTTTTTTTTTTACTTTTCAATCACATCAGTTACCTAATTCAACTGGACTTATGGCTGCATGATTGCTAGTGCTTTCACCAGGGAAGAGGTGGTAAGATATTTGGGGTGTTGGGAAAGACAGGATTATGCTTTTCATGATAAAAATAGCCCTACAGCAACATAAGCCAATCACCAAACATACCCTCAAAACAATACGGAGATACTGGATTCTCCTAAGCGTATCTGCTTAGGACATACATCATACCTGAGAGCAGAGCTGAAGGGAGTCATGAATCATAGTTTTATAATTAAAAGATTGGACAAATAACGCATAGTGAGGACATCGTAAATGTTCTTGAGAAGAAACTGAATGGATAGCAAATTAATGGATTACTGGAGTAGCAGCTTACAGGTATTTAACTCAGAGTATAAAACTCTACCTAATTAAGAAAGCCACCTCATTTCTGAATCAGAGTATGCATTTCTTGTTCTTTTTTCTAGCTGCATTGCTATATTCCCCATGTTTCTACTTTGCAAAGCTAGAAAAGTGCCCTCTGACAGCAAGGGCGCATATGCTCCATTAGACCTTGGAGTCCCACTCTAAGTGGTGTAGAATGGCTGAGGTTCCTAATCATAGACTGAATTCACAAATGAAAACCAGAGAGGTATATAGTTTTTCCAGATATTTACACGAATGTTGATGCTTGGGAGAATTTAAAAAAAACTTGTGAAGACAAACAGCATGACAAGATTAAAACAGCACATATAATAAAACTTTGAAGACAAATAGGAACAGAATTTGAAGACAGGCAAGAATTTAAGCAATATTGCTTTCTATATACTAATTCTCACATGAATTAATATGGGTGACTGCCACTCTTCAACAACATTAAGCTGTACCTTTCAAATTTTTCTCTGTATAGAAACAAAAAAAGGGCTATGGTATTATCAAGTATTAACTTTTTGGTTTCTTTTTAAAGAAGACATCAGTGGAATTTTAGATATGTGGGCAGCACAAAGGTCCTGTTCCCTCTTTAATCCTCCAACTAACAGTCCAAAGAGCAGAACCAGTTTCCTACTTGACAAAACAGTCTGGTTTCCACTTTTCTCTTGCTGCAAGGAAGGGTAATTTGCACTACCCCATCCACTTGAACAAACTTTCCTCACTGGCAATGACTTTGACTTTGGGAGTGTGTTGCCAGCTCTACTGGCAGAGAGAAACATCGCCAACACACATGCCTGCTGTTCTACCCATCCACTAACGCCAGCTCTGTCACGCTACAGCCAAGGTGTGCGAACATCAGGCGCTCAGAGGCATCAGGAGGCTCCATCGGGGAAGAGTCACAATTGAGTCTGCTGCATCTGTATTTCAGCCTTATGGAATATACTAACGAATCAATACATATGACTGTGTTTGAAAGTTCTCAACTCAAAAAATATCACTCGGCCATACAACTAAACACATTTGCATGCAAATGCCTGAAATCTAAACCACGTATCTCAACTTCAAGTCACTGGACCAAGAGATCTGGGAGGCAGCCTGTCTGGCTCAATTTCTAAGACACAGGTTGTGTTTCACTGCAAGAGAGAGGGGAAGTAACTAACTAACTTAAAAGGCTTTCAAGAGCTTTCCCAAGCCTTTCCAACTACTTGGCAAAGAACCCTTCAGGATATACTGAGACTAAACTATGATGCTGGGCCAGTTCATCAGAGTAATACTGACCACAAATACATTTCACGGATATTGCTTCATAGTCAGTTCAGAACACAGACCTATGTGATGTCAGTCTTGATATTCTACAGGATGCTGTCAAACATTTGTCTTCTTTAGGCTCTTCCTTGGGGAGTTTCAGCTTTTAACTTTCAGTTGCTGTCTGTATGATGTAAGCTGAAGCTCTTCTCTCCTCCCACCTCATGGTTGAGCTACACTGTTTCAAAATGTTTGGAATTTTTACAGTGGAAAAAGAACTGAAGGAGATTATTATTATTATTATTATGTATGGCTGAAGATGGGTTTGAAACAAAACCCGTCTCTGAATTCCCTCGGAGCTCAGATTAATATTTTTCGGTCTGAACAATTTCTTGATCTCTAGTATGGAGAACAAGCCTGGGGAAAAATGTGAAAGGGAAGTACACAAAAATATGCTACACAGATTATGGTGTTGAAACTCTGTTGTGGCCCTGAAAATGAACAGCCAAAGAATAGAAAGGAAAAACGTTATGGTTACAATTGTTATTTGTAATTAAAAAATTACAGTATGTGTAGTTTAAACCTGCAGATTACACTTTACAAAGTGTTAACAAACCCAAATACGGAGGTTTTAAAAAAGTGTGCTATTCCCTCATTACCTGCTTCCACAGGCTATTTGTTTTTCACTGTTTCCTATGAAAAAGTTTTGCCAGTTTTTATAATCTACTAGACAGTGGGTGAAAGTGCATGACTGTTTTCACTGAAAAGTAGTTGGTATAGTTCAGTCAGATTCTTCCCATGTCTTTCAAACCCCTGCCAATGTATTTTAATATCTACAGAACGCAAGCAGCCTTTCTATAGATCTTTATGCTTTGAACACATATGCATACACTCACAAAGCAAGACAGCCATCAGCCTTATTTTGAAAGTCGGCTAAGTCAGATTCACTAGAAAGTAAGCCCTGAATATACAAAAGCAATTCCGGCTCCTTTCATTTTTCACAAATGAAAAGGGAGATCTTATACGAACAGATTTTATCCACAAACCCTAAAACTACTCTTGAAAAAACATACAACACGCACGACATTTTCCCCATTATGGAAACTGTTCATAACAAATTCATTATTTTCAGAAATATTTATGGCTTTTGATACGATTGCCATTTGAAGGAGGGATACAAGTTATGTTCTAAAGATATTTATTTTGGAATTTTGTTCTTCAATGCAAAGTCTTCAGAGTAGGAGCTATAAGAAACTTAACTAAGAAACAGGTAAGCAGGTAAATCAATAGGATGAAATCAATCTTTGATTTTCAAAGATGTCAAAAGGAAGAGAGAAAAAAAAGAGGAAACTCAGGCTTCCTTCATCTGGAAACAAGACTTGAGAAGAGTGGAGGGTGCATCCTGGGTCTGCTCTTCAGATAAAATCGTAATGTGATTTGATGGAGCACCTGGACTTTGAAGTACTTTTGGGGTTCCACAGTCCCATAATCCGAAACAATCTCCATAGGCGTTCCTCTGCCTTTACTAATCACACAGGAGACCATGCATGGCCCGCCTCCTAATGGAAGTGCATTTCTGTGCATTAAGCAGTGTGAACAACCCAGATTTCTCTGCAACGAACCATTTTCACAGTCACTGGTAAGCATAAAAAATGGGCTTAATGTCAACTGCTGGAATAGTTACTGCTAGACAAAGGGCTCATTACAATGGAAAACTATTCCAATAGTTTGTCAGTAGCTATACTTGCTACTGTAATTGTAAAAGTTGTAATTGCTCTTAGTGGTACTTCCTGTAGCCTGCTACATACCACTCTTAGTATCAAACCTAACTTGATTTTGAGGCCACCAGGTCATAACTTTAGCAGGCCAGTAAGTTCTTCATCAGCCCTTGGCTACTAAGTGTAGTACTAAATGCAGTGACACATTACTTTGAGAATAGTTTAATCCTGGAAGCATTTGTTGCTGTTAAAGCTAGCACTTTAACAATCAGACTAAGTTTAATGTGCTTCATGGGTGGTCATGAGTAAAAATACAGGAGCGAAATACCCTGACGATCAAGAAATTACAAGAAAGTATGGGCTTCCTGAATTACCTCCCTCAGGGAGATTAAACTAGGAGACAGAGAATAACAGCATTCTTCACTGTTAAATAGGAGTTTGGAATTCTCTAAAGGAAAACTATTCATAGTGTCTGAAAATCAGTGGGAAAAAAACCCTTTAAAGTCTTGTTCCAATTTACAGTAAATGGCTGCAAGCTTCCCTAGAATACTTTATTTTTTTTTAATAAGATAAAAAACTCCATTCAGATTCTTCTCTAAAAGGCAATGTATGAATGTTTCTCATCCTGTTTCCAAGCAGACTGATAAATATATGCAAACAGATACATGCCCACAGGGAGAAGAGTCTGGTTCAGCAAGTTAGCATGATTCATGCTGAAATGCTTGACTGTTCTGTCTGGAGCACCCAGTGTTTTACATCTTCTTAGGAAAAATCCTTTTTTACATTGCCACTTCAGTAAAAGGAAATCATTGTGAAAGGGTATTTAGAGTCATATTTTTTTGCTTTACTTTGTGTAAACAAACAATTTTAGGGTCAAATCTTTAGAAATGAGAAAAAACAGCTGCAGTGTACTGTTACTGTCATTGCACATGAATCCACGTTGCAGCCACCTACAAATATCCAGACACGGACACCCTACAACCATTTTTGTGGATCTTTAGCCTAACTGCTGATATAAACATTGCATATAATTGTACATACACAATTAAAAAAAAAATTGGTCCTTCATTACCAGAAACAGAGCAATGATCAGAAAGAACAGATAATGAAAAATTTGCAACACTGGCCTTAGAAGTTTAGGATATTGCATAATATTTTCTGATATCAGAACCAAAAAATTCTACAACAGATGGAAGTTTGACAGCTAAAAAAAAAAATCCAGGTATTTGTGCACATTGCAATAAGCTTTTGATTAAGGGCTGGAATGACTGCCCTCTGATCTGATCTAGTTTAGTTTTTTCTAATTTTGAGAAAAATGCAGACAGTTGCAAATTTAGAAAGTGGCAGAAAAAGAACTATAACATTAGGAATAAGTTATATATATAAAAAATACAAGTTATCAAATGTAATTGGGGGAAACATCATGTATCATATTTTTTTACTATAGCTTTTATATTAGTCTGCATTGTTAGATGATATTTCTGTCTTACAATCTGATGCTTTATATAGGATTGCCTTGCTTTAATTGAAATCAGTGACAAATTTTGTGAAGTGTCTGTATGGCTCTGAAATCATCATAATTCTATATGAATTATTGTCATTTATCATGTTCACAGATAACTGGTTTATCTTTTTATGATAGTTTAAGAGGTTTCTGTGTCTCAGAGAAACATGCAAGCAATTGATTTGGTTTTTGGCACAACCTGAAGGAGAAAAATAAGTAAGGGGATAGAGAATAGGCACTTTAGTAAGAAAGTGAAGAAGAATATTTTCCATCAGTAATTTTAGGAGCTTTGTCTTTTCCCCTCCTCTTCAGTCACTTCTTTTTCCCTCTAGCACCACTGCTACAGTTTCTGCCCTCTCTGCTGTGCCAATACGACGTTTGTGTGATCAGACTCTCAGGGGACAGAAATAATAATTTCTTTCTGTCAAATAAAAGTTACTTATTTCTGTCACCTCAGAGTCACATAATTCATTTTTTATTCTCCTATCCCAAATCAGTGCAGTTAGTAGTTGACCTGTGGAGTGAAAGTAACAGCTGTGTAAGAGAAATTTTGAAATGAACAACTGGTAGTAAAATGGCATAATAAGACTCCCAATAGCACTACCACTATATAAAGGCAGGAAAGACAAAATTGCTCTGAAGGAAAACTGTATTTGTTAATTTTTATAGTTAGAGGTTTTGCCTGGCTGTGTGTAAAGAGTGTGGAATGACAGAACTAATTTGGGCGACTATGATGCCAAGAACAGAGTGGGGGTTACGGACAGGAAAGGGAACAACACAAGGCAACAAGGAATTGTCTCAGAATAAGTGAAAAGGAACAATGCTGTGGCACTGTTCAGTGCCTGTGGAGCTTTCTACAACTCTCCTTCTCTCCAAGCGAGTGAATATTTCCCGATATTTTTCTGAAAGATGGGGTGAAACTCACAAACAGTGTATAAACCAATTGCAAGTGTTTCTTTGGAGTCTGATTTTATAAGATGTTTGTTCTAGCAGCTTTGTCTCTTCAGTTACCAAACCTCAAGGGACTGCAACTTCAAAATGAGAAATAAACAGCAACAACAAAGGAGCAAAAGAACTCATGGATAAAGATCCTGGGCCAAAATCCCTTTCTGTTAAAAATATAACCCATTTATACTGCACTATCATGAAAAAAAGCCTTATAGCAACAGAAATACTTCTCCCAGAATAGCCCTTGAGCAGGAGGAGGCATCCTTCATTGGTACAGCAGGAGTTCAGAAGCCACAGATTCACACATTAAGTTTGCATTAGTGCCGTAAGAAGCATCTCACCAACCTACAGCCACTGCCTGCTGCCCACACCCTGCTGCCAGCACAAGCATTAATGCAGGCATCTGATGACTTCGCTACTTTTAACCTGGTTTGTCATCCTGATCTGATTCTCTGTGCTGCTCCCAGGGAAGAAGTGCCACAGAGGTGGACTGGCTAAGAGGAGGCCAGAACAGGGCGTCGGCAGCACTGACTTATGCTTGCTTAAAGTGCATGCAGGAGACCACAGCCTAAACTAATCCCCTCACATCTTTCATACTAGCGTGCTGAAAGTAATCGAAAGCAAGAAGGCCTCCTAGAGTGCACATCACTAGTATTATCTACTACTGAGAATCCAAAAAAATGCCTATGAAAAAAGCAATGTAAGTTACAGAAGCCTGGAAACCTTTCAGGCTCCCCACCATCTAAGAAAACTGGGTTTGCTACAGCTCGTGTAAAACCACCTCCTTCCTTTGCCACGACTGGAATCCTTTGCTCTCAAGTTATTCTTAGCACTGAAAATTCTAGGCAAGAACAAAGCTATATACAGTTGACAGTAAAAACTGTCTTGCAACAGAATGCTCTTCTAAGCTTACCATGGGGTATTATTCATGGGTCATGGGGTTATTAAAACCACCCACTAAAAATACTAACTGAAAGTGTGTAAGTAACTGGTCAGAAAACAACTACTGTCTTCTCTTTTTCTCAGAGCATGTTTATAGTGATTCTGCCTTGCTTTGGCAGGTTGTCTGAGACTGATTAAGCTGAACAAACCAGTTGTAACAGGACAGCTTTACTTTACCTAACACATCTTTCGGCAAGTAAAACAAGAGTGTATCAAACTTAGATTGCATCTAGAGCTAAAGAATTTTGTTTTGTTTAAGCATATTCCCATATAGAAGTGATACTGCAACTGTCTGCCAAACAAAAAAAAAAACAACCAGTACAATGTAGGCTAACTGGGGAAACTGCAAATGCAGTCTCATAGGTTTAGGTCTTCTGCACTGCTTTGGTAGCCTTGTTTTGCTGCAAAAAAGTTAAATAAAAAAAGTTGAATCCAGTTCAGCAAGCTGCAAACTGACTTCGAACAGACTGTGAAAGAGTGTTTACATGACCAGCCTCATCAGTCAGACCCCCAAGACAGACTGAAGACCATTTGATCACTTAAACCTTTTGGTCTTTTAACTGAGGTGTGAAAATCGGATGTGAAGCGTCAAGAGAAGTGTCAGACTGCTGAGTGATGCTTTAGCTTCCTCCTACACGCAGCACACAAGTAAACTGTGCAGTTAATCTAGTAACTAACAATCTCTCAAGCTGGAACCAGTGTTCTTGCATAATGGAAAAGAAGGAGAAATACTACACAGAGTGACTTTGGATAGTTTCATGGGACATGTCTGCCTGGACTTGAGCTCAGTACGTCTTCTGATCTGTATAGCTAAATTGCCACTGTGTCTACCCCACAGGAGAGGTAGGGGGGTCTTCAGATTTAGCATGAGACAGTGATGTTAAGGAAGTTTAAATTAACTTTTTGCTTTTGCTTTCAGCCAGTAGAGATGAAACATGGACACAGCATACCCTGATCTGAAATGAGAGGAAGCAAACTGCAGCACTGTCTTACAGCCGAGTATGGTAACTACCACTTTCTCAATCGGACCAAAGAACATGTGGTTTTCTCTTTTCTAAGAAGCCTGCTGGGCCAGGGCTCAGATCCTGGCCAAACATACAACCTGAACGTACTGAAAGTAATACAGACCTAAGAAGACTACAAAATACGACTGGCTCAAAGCATCAGTTCTATTCAGTGGACGTCTTGTTACTTTAAGATGTAGGCTAGTAAATAAATTACTTTTGCTGGACAATTCCTGAATTCTGAAATAGTTCAAAACCTAATATACGTGCAGATGCTTTCTCCTTTGAAATTTCTATAGACAAATTAGTCTCATCCTGAGAGAGTCAACAGATGTAGGAAGCTGAGGATGGCTTAAGGAGCCTGCACTACTTGATCACTGTGCTACTTCAGTCTTCATTAGGGTCAGTAGTGATCCAAACCAACACACTGAAATAGCTTTACAGAGAATTCTGAGGACCCCTTTACAAGAAAAAAAGTCAATACCGTTATTCTCTTGTTTATTACTTGGACATGTGTCAACTAACACCAACAGCATCAGTAGCTGGAAACACAGTTCTTGGCAATCAAAGCCAAGAGAGAAAGGTCAAGTGCTAATAATTTTGAATCTGTGAGGAAATCTTTCTAGGGCAGTTACAGGCACACAATGTGCTACCACCCTTTAAGTAGCAGTATGCTGTATCTATTCCATCCATGAACCTGGAACCAGTTTCAGGGTTGTGTATTAAGTACAACTTGTTAAATAAGAGAAAAAAGAACAAAAAAAAAAACCCAAACATAAATGACAGTCCTTTCCAGGTAAACAGCACAAAACTCAAGCTCAACTCACATTCATTATACCATATACCTAGTACAATCACTATCATACAACATTTCTAAACTGGTAGGACTGAGGTTTTCTCATGAGTACTAGAAAATACTTTTAAATGAAAGAATCTTTTAAAAGGGTTACTATTGCATACATACACATACCTACATACTTGTTCATTAGCATAACCATAGACCTAACCATCTTAGATTTTAGAAAATTTTTGAGTGCTCATAAAAGGAAGGATGTAATAATTGTATTATTTCCACATGCTAGAAGGTCTGTATAATATCATAGCTCTGAGGACTGACAAGGAATGTTTCTGGGTGCTACTCCAAGCAGCACAAGACTAAAGTTCCAGCAAGATATTTGCAGAAAGATAATTACTATGGTCTGCAAATATTCATGACAGATGAAATAATTAGTATCTGAAAAGCCTCTTCTCTTCAGTTTCATGCTAACATTTATAGCTCATTTCAAAGGTACTTGTAAAAGTCTATCCCTTTCTAATGAGAAGAAGAAAAGGATTTAGTGGTATCAAACAAGAACGAAATCCATTGGAATTTCTGGCTAAAAGAAACTAGAATATTGCAGGTTTTTTAAATCTGTTTCCAAGAAGCTATGTACACATAGAGAATTAAGTGGATATTACAGTAAAGCTAAAGAAAATTGGAGCTCAGGATACTGCAAACAAATAGGGGGATCTGAAAGGTCCAGCTTTGGATACTTTTAAAATTCAAAATTGATTACTAAAACAACAGAAAGTTTTACTTATAAAAATATCTTTGTCTTCTCAGAACTGTTTTTGCATTTACAACAGAGCTAGAATACTCAATATTTTATGTTTATAATACTTCTCTCTCCTTTTAGGCTTCGTTGCACAGTACTCTGAAGTGTTTCTCCCTTCATAAAATAATCTTCCTCCTAATCACAAATTAAAGAAGTAAAATATTTCGGCTGTCAACAAACATTTTTTTCATAATAGCTTATGCCAAGTCCTTTGAGCATATCTAAAAACAGACTGTGATTTATGGAGGACACTAGGTGATATAAAAGCAATAAACAGAATCATTAACAATGTTTAAAAGCACATGCATTCCCGTACAAGCACGAGCAAATAGGTATAGAGAACTCAAAGATTTTGGTATATATTTTCGTCAAGGTCAACAACCAAAATCAACAGCCAATGTAAAAAGCAGATAAATTTACTGTCCGAAATCTAAACTCTTAAAAAGTTACTCTGCCCTTAAATAACGCTGCACAGCATTTGTCATTGGCAAAAAGTTGATCTAGTTTCTCATTGTCTGTGAAACATTCCACGGAGTGTCAACATGAAAGGTACAAGTGGTACACAACAAGTTCAACAGAAGCAGCCATTTCCTATCCCTAACATTTGCTTTGGTAAGTTAGGTTTACGCTATTGCCCCAGTCCCTAGTCACTGTTTTCACAAGACACTCAAATCATACCAGTACTTATCTATTACTACATTTTAACCTGTCTTGTAAAGCTTTGCAGAACAACAGAGCATTGATTCTAAATGCTTGATTACAAGCACTGCCTGATCATGCTTGGCAGTTTAGCACTTACTCTTTCACTATTTGGGTATAAACTGGCATTTTAGATCTGGCTTCAGCAAGGGTGTTGAATAGGTTTTTAACGTACACATGCATTTTTAGAAGGATCAGATTTTATCTTTTAAAGGTGATCTTCATTTTGTTCTGAATTTTGTTAGTTTGCTATAAAGAAAGGATATAAGATACTATATCAGTGGTTATTTACAATAAGGTGGTAAATATTTTCTAAGTCTTACGTTTTATTGTTTATGCTATTACTTATACCAGAATTAACTGTATTGTATTAGTAAAAGGATCTGAAGAAACATATTTATCTACCTCATGTTCTAACACTAAATTAATTGTTTCAGGTTAAAATTCCATTAATTGCTGACTTAATTTATGAATATTTTTCTGGAAGGCTAAGTGATGATTTGTGAAATTAATATCTGCTCTGGTGACCAGAAAAGTTGTTCCAAATTGGCCTTACCTCATTTTGGAAACAATGGCATCAGCTATTTAATGCCTAAATCAATGTCTATTGGCTACAACATTTTCCTTCCTTCTATTTTTTTTTTTAATTTTATTTTAAGTTACATAAAGCTATTTTCTTAAATAAGGGTTAACTCTGGCTTACTTTAGTAAGGCTGGTTCTCTGGCAGAAATCAGAGAGGCTTGTTTGGAAAAGGATTTGACATGCATGCTCTCTCCTGCTCAGAACTGGCAGAACAAACCTAATATAAAAAGCCTGCTACATCAAAGCCTGGGAAGCCTTACTTGCTCATATATTTGGTTCTTTTTAAAAAATAAACAAAAAAAAACCTCCAGAATTTTCCTCGTCCTTTAGCTATTTTGACAAACTATACCTTATCCTGCATTACACTATTTGCAGACTGTACAGGCAGTAACCAAGCAAAACAGCTATGTGTCACTATTTTTATGTCCCCATGTTTGTTTTCAAAAGCATGCCTTGGATTCAAAATTTCAAACCTACTGAATGCCAGTTTGACAAATTTAAGAAAAGCAACAAGATACCCAAACAAAGATGACTGAATTCTGTCTTTCACATTTTTGTGTCAGTGACTTGCTATTGTAACTCATTTTTCATTCTGGCAGTAGAACAATATGCGGCGAGGCTATTTACAGTGTCTCCTGTTTAATATTAACAGAGAGTTGACAAGCTTAATTTTTACAAGTTAGCATAGAACATTATCCTATGTCAAGTAACTTCTGTGACTGACTTAGGTTAAATGCAAAAGCTTTTCTGAAATTCCCAGCTGAATTTATATTTGTCATGATATTAAGCCTTAACTTGCTGTAGAAATGTTTGTATGCTAATAACTAACATTAGACTGTATCTAGGACAAGCATGACTCTTTTATAATGCTCCTACAGCTTCATAACAACCGTCTTCTCTACACAGCCTACAACAGAGAGCCTGAAATGAGGTGCCAATAGCTCCCCTGTAAGATGATTCCAACAAGATGTTAGTTTAAGCTCAAACTTTGCTATGAACATATAGAGTGCACTATTTTAAAGGATACTATGAGATTACTGTCTTCCTGTCCACCAATTATTCTATTTAAACACCAATCAGATACCACAGAATTACTTACATATATGAGCTCTCAACAGAAATATTTAGTATTACATGAATACCTCTCAAATTCATTTTGCCAGGGTGTTCTTCCCTCAAATGAGAATTAACTCACATCTCTCCAAATACTCCATTCCTTGTAAAAACTGCATACTATTTTTTGTTCATTATGTTTACTGAGACTTTATATGACACAGTTCATCGAACAAACACAGAACTCGCACCTTACTTAAGGTGTTATAATCTTGTCAGCAGTCACGAACAAACATCTGGTTAGATTCTTCCCGGGAAGTACTGTTAATGAAAATAATAACAGCAGAAAGCTTCTCTTGCTTCATTTCATGCTGGTACCTATATGAGTGTTCTCTGGAGTGAAACCTGCTGCCAGACACCACAAGGGAGACTGCCTACAGCAAATGTGATAGTGAACAAATGGAAACTTTGAATAACTAAAATTCTTGTTTATAAAAGCAGTGCTTTATAGGTCTGCAATATCCTGAGTGAAAGTAAAAGCTGAAATATCTGTTGCTATACAATTTTTCCCCTAATGAAACACAGAATCATTTAGAATTGAAATATTTACCTTAACTGTAAGTGAAAACTCTGGAAAATCTTGATTAATTGATGATAATTCAGCAATATCCCCAATAAGGTGCTTTATCTGCTGCTACACTTACCAACAACAGAAGTGACTGATTTAGGCCTTCCTGAAGTACAGAACAGATTCAACATGCCCATCAATAGCACTATAAGACACAGCACAGACCCAAAGTCAACTGTAATTCATCTATCCAATATGACAAGGGAATAGACACTCATCTACTATAGCAACCTGCCCAATTCTATGCATTTGTCTAGACAAAATGTGTTATGAGAAACATCTGCAAATCTGAATGCCTGATATCTCTGCCAAGCTATTTTGGATATATCAGGAGGTATTTCTGAAAATTAATTTCCTAATGTTTATAAACGTGAAGAAAACCACACTGCTTATTTTTCCCTCCAATCTTCCTCAGCCGAGAAATAGTCTGAGAAGGGTATTCAGTATTTCATGATGAAACAAAAATATAAGTTATGTTTTAACAATAATATCAAATTTAAAATGCCTTCTCTGCAACTTTCCTGTAATACCACTACTGCAACTATAGTCAGTTACAAAATCCTGTGAATTAGTGATAGAAAAAGTCAAGGTCTCCTTTATGTCTTTTTTTTTTCTAATGTCAGGAACAAGAATTCATAGAGGAAAAATAATTTGGTCAGAGTAAAAAGTACATATACAAGCGTTTGAATTCAGGAGTCCTACCTCAGTGACTAATCAAAGATAGCATAGGCATTTAAGTCAGCAATTCTCAGTCTCTCGTTTACATACACACACACATTAGAAAAAAGAAAAGATATATTTACTTACAGCACAGCAACATAGTCAATCTGGACATCTGTAATTCTCAATTCAAAAACATTTTTTTTTTGATTCCATGTTATGAATGTTTTGAGACTGGTGTTTTGAGATGCACACCATACGGTCCTCTGCTGTGTCACAGTGTCAAAACCTGTGACTTCAAAACAGTCAGGATTCGGACTCTCACTTTACGCCAGCGGCTATGGACAGTGATAGCATGCTTATGCTCATTGAGTATTTTATGCTGTACAATTTCTGTGGTGTTTACTGCTAACTAGCAACGTGTTTATATGTCTTAACAGAAGCTTAAGGCACACATTTCTGACCTCAAAGGCTAACTGGGCAGTTTTACTCAGACAGGCATTTACTAGACAACAAAAACTGCAAATGTCACTAAAGTCCATTTTAGACTGCACTGAAAGTTAAGTACAGATGATTATTAAGGGGCAAAAAGGGTAGTTGTGTGTCGCTGTTTACGACAGAAAATATTGTTTATCCTGTATCAGTTTAGAGAGGAAGAATTTAATTCCCAGCGAGCATTACCAAAGTAAACAAAAGTTGAAGTGGGTCCAACTCAAAATTCTAAGCAATTCCAGCAAACCAACAACATCCAAACCAATACGACAACTATTTTCCTAAGTATCTGAAATACTAAAGTAATTAATCAAGAAGTATATGATAAAATGAAGCACTTTAGGGGATTAAATAGTATAACTAAAATCTGAATCTTCCACACTTCTGTACTAGACCATTCCAGCTGGCCATTGCTGAGTCTGAACTCCAGCGTTTTTGATCTTAGAAGATGAAAATCTAAACCATAATCTAAATGACAAGATATAAAAAGCTACAAAAGCCACATTGCTACCTTTTTCTACCTTTAAAACTGCTCAAAAAAGATCACTAATGGAGAGAGTAACAACAACCAGCCTTTGACAAATATATATATAGATATATATAGATATAGATATATATTTAAGTCCTACGTATACATAGTACAAATGCAAAAGCTAGAACTATACAAGGGCAGAACATAGGGAAAGCTCTATGGGTCACATGGAAAAGATTTTAAATGGAATAGCACTTTTAAAAATAATATATACAAAAATATCTCTTTGTCTTAAACGCTCTACTTAATTAATTTCATCTATTACACCAATTACCTGAGTCTACCTGTCATAATAAAGCTTAAGGATTGTAAAACAATTAAAGACAGCTCTATTTCTATTCCATATATGATCTACCACAGAGATAAGAAAACGAAGGTGGAGGGACTGTGAGCAATACCTTGATGGACAGAACCTCGTGTTTGAGTGAAACCGGAAAAAATGCAGCACAGGCCATGACTGTTTCTTAAATAGTCTACAGAAACAAAAAGAAACTACAAGCAGCAACGGTACAGCGGTCAACATGGTTAGCAAGACACGAAAGAAAGAAAAAAGAAAAGCATAAAATTTGCAACTGTTTCTTTTAAACACATGTAGAAGGACAAGAAATATGTTTCAAGTAGCCTTCAGTACACTAAAGATGAGCTCCAGAATCAAGACAACAGAGATAAGAAAAACAAATTACATAAAACAGGCAAGAAACTAGTAATTCATCCATGTAAAGGCATGTGGAGTACAGATAAACACACAGATTTCTAGTTGTACTGAGTTGATGTTTCATAGTCTTGAAAGCAGAAGGTACAGTGCCTATTACCAAACATTACACAGATCTGCTTTAATGTATCTGGAAGAAGTAATAACAAAGAAAGAGTCAGAAGAAGTAAAAATGCAATGCCTTGAAGAAGTCATATGAGTACTTCCTTTCTCATCCTGGAAATAAAATTTTGAGACATTTACTCAGTGTCTGATCCCATTAGCTTCACATATGCTAATTATTTTTCTGACTAAATGCACTGCAGATTTTGGAAAGATGATACATAAGTCCTGACAGAAGCTAACAGGAAAGAATTTTAGAAGGCCAAAGATCTCAGCCTGTGAATAATCAGAAGTTCTAAGTTTTACATTTTATCAAGTCTACCATTATACCTTTAATAAACAACTGTTTTATTTGATACAAAGGTCAAATCAACATTCCCATTAAGGCAAAATTGTTGGTATTAGTCTCTGAGCTGTTCTGTGCAAATATTGTCAGTGTCCTGTCCTGAGCACGGGGGTCCTTTCTCCCTTCACCGCTTTTAGCTTTCCGCCCAATACCAGCTTCCCCTCTGTAGCCAAACGCTAGACTTGCACATCCAACTCGGTATTCTTGTTAGGGTGTGAATAATTCTGAGGACTCTGAGTACTCATGCTGAGTGTGGTTCCCCCTGCTCTCATCTTAAGCTTTTTTCAGCATTCTAGAAAGTGTCGAGCCCTCTCCTAGACAGACATCTACCCAAGTAACACAGCTCCCTCCACTGGTTAAGACTTTTCTGTTTTTACATCCATAACAGTCTCTGTGACAGCAATAAGGCTTCTTACCGCAAGTAATATTAGATGGCTTTAACAAGGCTGGCAGAATAGGACCTGCAGCACTTGTTCAATTTTTAGCTCCTCTCCAATACATTTAGTCTGGTATTTTGCTCAAGTACATAAACTAGAAATTTCGCTTTAATTGACTGACATGTTAGTGTCTTTAATCCCTGGCACCTCTGCTCATTCTGTACATGACAAAAACTAGGGAGAGGGAAATTCTTCATCCAAAGTTTTATAGCAAACATATTCAGTGAGACAGAAACCAGTGCCACTGAGTTCTAACTTCAGTGTTTTTGTCATAAGAAAACAATATGGGACAGAAAATGAAAAACATAGTTAATGTACATGAATGCTAAAGGTAATGGAAGATTATCAAGGAATCAAACTTGAAACTACATAAATGGAAAAGCTTTGTAGTATAATGGCAGCTGGAAAAAGCTTGGAAAACCTCAGCCAATTATATCACTTCAATAAAAAGAAACTGGCATATCTCAGGAGGGAACAACAGGATAATAAAAACAAGTAGCTGTATAACTATGCAAGTTTACGATTACACTTCATAAGCTATAGCATCCTGTCCAGCAATTCTCTTTGCCCATGTGTGAGATTCTACTTTTGCAGATCATTTTTTAAAGCATGGGCAAGACCAACTGCAAATAGATTGGTAGGATCAAATGCAGATGGTTAGATGTTTCTGCAATACAGTAAGTTCCAGCAACAAGTTTATTAAACAAAGGTGACCCCATGAGAGTAGGTACTGGGACTCTGAACGTAGCCAGCATTCAAACATGGAACCAGTGGGTCTCAGTTTTCCTACTTTTTTGCACATCTAGTATATAAAAAGGTGTCTAGTAAATTAACTATTCAAAAACTATTCTTGTTAAATGAATCCTTAAATTACTTTTTTTTTTATTACTGCCAGAAAGAATGATAAAGAAATTGATAATCAGTCCTCATTTCATTGCAGATTTCAAGTCAAAGCCATGTAGTTTTTGCCTTGCAATCCAATAAACTTTTTGTTTGTGTCTATTTTCACAATTTGAATGATGTGAATCACCTGCTATTTTCCCCAGCTACCACTCACGTAATTATGTTTATCCCTGTCATGGACTACTGAAGTGCTCGCTCCTAACACTTCAGAGTCTTTATTATCAAAAGGAATTTTATATCTGTACAATTATCTATCCAGACTCTACCGAACACATTTTCTAAATAAAATGAGTATTGGCAGAACACACCAATGTTCTCATCTTGTTTTCAGCTCATGAAAACTAGCTGTAGCTCTTTCAAAGAGCTGAACTTAACTTTATGCCAGGCGGGTCTCAATCACAGTTCAAATATTTCTCTTAAAAGCTTCTGGTTGCACAGTTTCCTGACTATATGTTTCCTATGGTGCAACATTTTCTTGTTTAGGGACTTGATGAAACTCAAGCAGTATCACTTTTCCCCAACTACCAATGGACAAGATTTACAAATGTTGTCCTGAAAATTTACATAACACAGTTCAAAAAGGGGTAAAGTATGTTCTCAGAACCAATCAAATCCATTGAAAAGTTGATGCACTATGACACCCTGTTAATCAAAATCTGTTTTTTTTTAATTAATGCATTGAAAAATCTATTGAAGTTGAGCCTATCACAGTATTTTGTCTACAGCAACAAAGATGAAGCTCCCTTCATAGGGCATATAAAGCAACTGTCTGTTTACTAAACTTTCCTCTTACCTTCAAGTCTTCTAAAAGTTTTTGTTTTTTCCTCAACAAACCCGTATGAGAGACAAGTCATCTCAGCATTAAGATAGTAACTCTACAACTGACTACCAGCATGCACAGTCTTTCCTCCTATCTACGCAAACAATTTTAATCTATTACGGTTTTCACCAGTACTTTTTCCTTCATTTCTGAGAAGACTGAAAATCCTACCTTTGAAATCAAACTTCTACTTAATATCAAAGTTCTGTATGTTAAGTAGAATTAAATCTCATAATATAATAAAGTTGGATGCTTTTCTATGTGTTAATCTTGATCAAAAGCAAATTATATGCCTGATGCAAGAACTGCCAGGTTTTACGGCTGTATAGTACTGGAAGTTAAAGAAAGCGTGGCTAATTTTCTGCTGCAGCAGCATCCCAGAATCTACTTTAAAATTTACAAAATACACTAAAATGTCTTTTTCACTCTTCTCTTCCTTCAAAATTCACACAGGAGGATGGTATAGTTGCTTCCTTTGCTCTTAAATCTGCAAGCATCTGCTTTTTTTTTTAAAAGCATTTGTCTCACTTTGTAGATATTCTTTGTATATTAAAATAATAAATCCCTAACTTTCTGCTCACACTCTTTCTATTTCCATGTCCCTTCCACAGAATCACAGCATTTAACTATACAGAGGACATACATGGTAAAATTAGAATATGTTAATTTTGGAGGATACTTTCCCATTGGTCAGACATGTCCTGAGCAGTGACACTAGTATTTGATTTAGTGTGACAGTTAATCTCCTGATCTGCTCTGATGAAAGCTTTGGCCACTACCTCTCTCAGCTTCTTAAATTTATTTTGCTTGATCTTTTATTTCAGTACATATTTTATTGATTTTATACTGAACAAAGAAGCTGATAAACAGTACTGTCAAAGCATGTACAAAAGGAATATGTAGACTTTTTTCCCAAAGGCAAATTGTTCTGATGCATTTTCTGAAATTAATCAACTCCTATGTCATGTCTTGGTGGGTAAGGAGTTCCAGTTTCACGTTTTGGGTTAGAATATGAAGTGCTTTATGTGGAAATCTTTTCATTTCTCCTTGACTTGTGCACCACAGGAAGCAGCAGTGCAATCTTCTGTCCTGTTAGTTAAAAGGTCTTAGCCCCAACCAGAAGGGACCTTTCTTTAGGAAGTCACTCAAAAGGCAAAGAAAAGAGATACACTATCATTGATATTTTTTAATCTTGTGATCCTCCTTCCTGGCAAACCAAACACAAGGAGGTGCACACTATTGGTCTCAGTTTTGAAGTTTCATCAGCTACCTCCTACAGTTAAAATAAGCAGTCCTGGGAAATCAATTTTTCTACTTTGAGGGCAAAGGTATTGCCAAACAGAAAGTAAATCCCTTCTCATCTCCCCTTCTCTTTCTCTCCAGCAAAATATATTTTTGCATTTTGTAAATTACGTGCAAATTGGATGATTATGAGGTCAGGGATAAAACAAAATGAAGGCTAAGGTAGTTGCATGACATTTTTAAAGCCATGTAAATATGGAGTAAGTACAGAGGATGATTAGTCTGCACAGATTAGTATGCACGGAAGGATTTCGAAAGAAATAGAATTAAGAAAATTTTATCTTCAGCTTGTTTGAGGACTCAGTCCTGCAATATCAAGAGAATCCCTGAGGCATCGCTGTAGGTGCTCCCTATTCAAGACCACACTGAGAACCTTTTGGAAAAGGCTGCATATGAAAGCTGAACGCTGAGCATTCTTTAAACTTTTAGGAGTAACTGCTTTGAAAATGTAGTGATAATGACTGATAATGAGTAGGAACAGGTCATTAACAAAAACTGGTCTGATTTACCAGTCTTCTAAACACTGCTGTCACAGCAAACTAATTCCCTAGCAGATGGATGGATTGATGGAGCAATATATCTGTCTATACACACATTCAGTTGCAACACACTAGATTCTGGAAAGAATTCCACATTCTTTTCTATTGCCAAAAATTGGATCTGTTTCGCTTGATCATCTCACAAGTATTAAATCTATCCAGTTATTTCAGTTAGAAGGAAAGAAAAAGTTTCAACAGTCAACGTGTTTCATTTCAATGTTTTTTAGTTAAAGGCTTCCCTTTTTCTTTAGGAAACAATATTTTGTTACTAAATTCATAAGTTGACTACCATAAGCTGTTTTTGCAGACTGACAGTATAATACTTCCTCCTGTATTTTCTGATTCAAGGGTGCATCATAAACTGCTGGCATGCTGTTCTATACTCCACCTTGTTACAGAGAAGAAAAAAAAATCACACACACTCACACACACCTTGACCTGTGATACAGGTTTATTCTGTAACCCTGCCTGCTTAGTTTTGCTTCTGCATGATTCCATACACTTCCAGCATTAGCTCAAAATGAAGAAGGTTATTAGAACTTTAGGTGAGCTCCTAATTTATACTTACTCCTCAGCAAAAAGCCTACTCTTGGTATCCTGAGATGAACTGAGGGTAGCATTACTCTCCAGTGCACTAAGTTGGGCTGTCATTCAACAAACATATTAAATGAAAACTGATTCTGCAAACGAAGCCAAAATAAATATAAAAAATTAATTTTCAGCTAGCTCAGATTCACAGTTCCATTCATGAGCAGCCACATGTACCAACGGGAGGAGAGGCAACAAAGGTATGAAGTAACAGCCAGGCAGACGAGAGGGAGACTGGTCTTCTGGAGGTATTGAAGATTTTTGCAAGTTTACATCATATCCTGAATGAAAAACTAGAAATGCACATGCTCAAACTAGTGACTGAATCTGTGCCCATTTCCCTGCCCATCCTATTATCTTGATTACTTTCAGTCTTAAAGGAAATAACCTGAAAAACACAGAAGTTATTCTGTGTGCAAATTTAGCTAACAGCACACACACTGCTGCAGTTTTGGAAAAGTATACACAAAATATATAAATTATTTTATAACTAATTCAAGGATGTTTGACTTTTCCTGTTAAAATACTGATTAACGTTTATGTAAGCAGGATGTACAGTTAGTTCTCTCCACCTACTCAAGGTCAATAAACAGACACCATCACTGACAAAAGAAGAAAGAAAAAACCTAAAATATATATTTCTCACCTACATTTAACCTTTCTTGTTGCAGATATCCGTTGTTACAGAGCAACAGACTTCTACTGCTGTGAATTTTAACAGGCTGAAAGTTCATTATAGCCTTTACACTATTTTAACAAAGGCATTGGTAAAAAGGAAAATTCTCAGCAAAACTGCTACTGTTCTTGGATCATACTATTCCTTGGTCTGGAATAGACAATAAAAGTCACTGAAAGCAGAATAGTCACAAAAACCTGTTCAATATTTTTTATTTACAATTTCAATTTGTAAATCGAAATTGTACCTATTGAATTGTACCTGTTCTTAGGTTTTCATTAAAGTCACTGTTTAGAAATGGAGGATAACATGACATTTAGCTGTCTGAGTAGGTGGCCTGTAACAGCAGGCAGATTAGCATATAATCATGATTAGCATGCAACCATTTGAATTTTGAAGTTATTTGTGCTTCTTTTGAGGAATGCGAAACAAATTTTCGACACATCTTCATGCGGCTCTAAGTGTCTAAATGCTGAATCATCTCTGTGATGAGAACTGTCTTATAAAACTGAATTTAGGATAATATGGATAAATAGGTTCTTAATGTACAGCATCAGACCTGCCTGCCTACTAATTACAGGATAGAAATATATCTATTCTGAGGTGGAGCTGGAAAAATTTTACATCTCCTCTTCAAGTTGATACAGTTCAATTATAGCTGACAAAGTATAAATACATACATTTATAATACTTCAGTGAAAATGCTGCAATTGAGAGCTGTATCAAACTTTTTCATCATATTAAGTATACATTCTTCTCAGCAAATTGGGTCATCTTTCTCATAAGAAAAATTATGTCTAAATTTTGGTGACAATTCTCTAGAAAAGAGTCATCCTTTCACAGGTATTCTTTTAGCTGTAAAAATATAAAGATACAACAGGTCTAAGCTTGGAAGAAGGACTTAGGATTTAGCATATGTCAGTAAGCCAGCTGAAATCACTGGGAAAAAAGTGAATGATATTTTTGATCCTTAGTCTCTCACTGGGTTTCCTTGAAGATTTTTTGAACAAGTAGTTGATTCTACAGCTTTAACAAACTATTACTTGACTCATTTTTCATCTCTTTTGTCTGAAAACATCAATACAGTAAACCAGAAAATGCTCAGAAACATTGTTCCACTGATCTATCTTTTTTTGGTAACACTAAGCAACACTCCCCTCATCCCTCAAAATCTTCACAGTGAAATATAGACCACAATAAGTAAATGCAACTTTCAAGTCATATTTCATAACAATTCTCATTTCCTCTCTCCATCTCCCAGCGGCCCCATAGTTTTTCCATAATCTAACATCACTGATGAAGTCAACAAATAGCTTGGTTTAAAATAATCTAATCTATCACATGCTGTCCAAAAGCATGTCATGAGGCATCTCAAGATTTGCAAGTTTTGCTTAATAAAATAGCCAGAGAAAATAGAGGCAAAAATAACTTAATAGATCTCTCATAAAATCTCTTCTATGTTCCTGTATGAACTGTTCCTTCTAAATTATAAAGCCTAGCTCTTGTACAACAAGTGCTTGTTTATTAGTAGCCAATGAAAAGGAAATTCTGCATGAAGGTTGTCGCTGATTTATCTCTAATACTGTGAAAAATACTGGCATAAAGTAAGAGAGAGAAACAAAAGTGCTAGTAAAGAAATATTCACATATCAGCTGTGAAAACAAATGTTTAAAAGTACAGAACATGTACTATAATCAAATGATTATTAATGCGCAGTTATTCTGCTTTACATTTTCGCATGTTTTGTTCATCAATATTATTATTAGTTAAAGTAGGAAATAGGCTTAGATCAAAGTTTGCAATAGCCTCTACCAATAAAATAGTCAGTGACATCCGTAACCCAAAGGATCTACAATTTTTAAAGATAAGTCATAGCAGATGAAACTAAAGAAGTGATCCAGGACAGACCTTTGTACATGAATGCAAAGTTACATGTTTATTGTGATTATTACTTCTTAGAAAAACAAGTGTGTCACAATTTTCCTATACAGATTAACACTGCCTGTATCCTTCTGCGTTTCCAAGAAAACTCCACAAATGTTTACAGCTTTGAATGTTGTTCAGCCTTATGGAATATGGAAAGCTCAGTTCCACATTACTTTATTCCTTTTCACTGTCAGAAAATATTATGGTACATGCTAACCAATGTTTTATTCTCTATAAAAAACACATATTTTTGATGTGATATTTCAAATTCCAAGGGTTTTTAAATTATTGGTTACTGATTTAAAATATTGTTACAATTTGCCAATTTTTGGCCTTTCTTCCTCCCCATTTCCATAAAGACAAAGCTTTCATCCCCCACATTTTTTGTTGTTCCAAATAAAAATTGAATATATAACTGTAAAAATTTATGATTAACAATTCTACCTCAAAGTGAATAATATTTGCTCTTAGGTGTTTTTTTTGGGGGGGAGAAATAAGAAAACTCAACAGGATATAGTTCAGCGTTAAATCACACATAAGAGGTGGGAAATGATATCTTTCCCACAGGCAGGAAAAGCTCCATTACTTTTCATATAATACTAATAACGGGCACAGTGCTCTGCTCCAGGTGCCATACAAACAATGCAAGAAGTATTTTCCATTCCAGTTTTCATCAGAAGATGCATTAATTTCATACAAGAACTTACATAAATCAGTGCTTAATATTCAAGTTGAGCATTTCTGTGATCAGACTTCCCAAATTTAGGCTGCTAAGGCAAATGAAATTCATTTATACATGTAGAACTAGGTGGAAACCAGTTTTCCTATACCACATACCTTTTCATCATTTCAAAAATGTTGTTCTACATAGGAACAAACTTGAAGCTGCCAAAGGAATTTCACAGAGAGAGAGAGATATTCCTCCCACTACAAATGTCTGTTCTCGGGGCTTCAGCACCCTGGGCTGAGCTGGCATGCTAAGGACTTATACCTGGCTTTTAGTATATTCTAATACATTAATCACCAAACTGCTGGCAATTTGGACATCAATTTTTTTTTTTGTCTAAGTCTTCCTAATAAAGTCTAAACAGTGACTCATTACTTGCATAAATAGAATACAATTATTAAGGAAGTAATAATTTATTACAGTATCTGTAAAGTCCAATGCGTGGCAGGGCATCCGTTACAAATGCCACAGCATGTACATAATTAGAAGTACAACTGAGTTCAAAAATAAGCAGATTGCTAAAGAAAGGTAATTTCAGTGAGGAGTGAAAAATTAGTGAAATAAACATTTTAACATAGGGCATAAGAGATATTCTAGAAATGACTGAGCTACCATCTTCTTGCAAAAACGTCTGAGCCATTATTACAAAGCAGCAGAAGGCAAGTAAAACAAAACTCAGCTGCGAAGGACTGGAAACTATCTGCGAAACAAACAATTCAGTTCAAGAAATCATATCATTTGTACAACTAACGCGAACATAAATGCCTTACGTCTTTAGTCCTGTACAACTCCCTTGAACTGTATCAACTCACGTGGCACTGACTTTGATACATATGGACCAGATTAACTCTTTATCTTGAAGAAATATTTTTGATTATAGTTTCAGCTTTTCCTATCTGTTAGATAAAAATTGCTTGAGAACCTTTTAATTAAGAAAGTTATATTTATGATTAATTTCTTTTGTATGTTATTAAAAAACTAAAGATTTAAAATACATCATTAAAGAGTAAAAATCTTAGAAAAAAGCAAACAACAGCCATAGCTTTTGAAGGAAATATTAATTATCAACAACCTGCATAAACTTGTAAAAAATTTTATTTTATTGCTTTGCACTTAAACAGGGGTTGTGTTACACAACTAATAACCGCCTTCCATTTTCACTGCAAAAAAAAAGGTTGCTGAAGAGTCATGAGTCAGACAGAATTCAGGAATTCTGGCCATTCAGCTTCTGCGTGGCATGCATAATGTATGCCATGCAGAATACTACTTCTCACACTAATGCAAAGAAAAAATGCATAAGAAAAGGACTGCAGTCAGCAAATTCAAATGTTGTTACATAATGTCAGCTAATTTCTTTTAAGTAGAAAATGGTACTTTATTTCCTTTATTCAGTACTTATTCTTCAAAATAATTTAAACATTTGAATTATCATTTAATCACTTATTTTGGATTTAGTTCAAAACTTAGAGTGAGTATGAAATGCTGATCATTCCACGTGGACAAGTATCAATGTGCTAATTTTAGTGGTGTCAAGCATGTCAGTTCGTTCTGGCTTCTTCCGAAGCACTCTGCATCTGGCAGGGAAAAGCACGGAAGAGAACCACCCCTGCTAAGTTGATACTCTTTCTGATCATTGTATATGATAGACTGGAATAACTTTCCAACAAAAGCAGGATGAAAAAAGTAACAATTTGAAAAGAAGCTCTGGTCAGAAAATTCTGGCCTTACGTGAGATTGTAATCGTGCTGGGTCTATGCATCTTGAACTGATGGCTTGTTATGAAGCCAACTAACATCACATATGTAGGTACATCCAGTATTCATATCAATGCCATCTTTTTAACTTGAGACTGCTTTAACAGATACATAGAAAAATAATGGTATTACTAGGCCACTGGAAAGATAGCTCTTCTTTTGAAACCATGGACATAACGCATACAATTTTGCAGAAGAGTGTCCTGTCTTTTCTGCAGGCGTTCGGAGCAATGCTTAATAGCCAGCACTTTCCTATGAGGGTTCTTAGGACTACATACTGAAATTCATATTAACATTTATTTGCTTAATTTTACAGATACAAAGTATTTAAAGACACCAGGCACTTGTGGGGACTCTTCTGAAAGTTCATCTGCATATTACATTGATGCTACCTTGAAAAGTCCAAAGCACACTCAACCACTCAAACAGGTCAGAGCAACAGAGATCAGAACTGCCCAGATCTCTTTTTTTCCAGTCTCAGTTTCTCTCTCTCTTCTCTGCATTAAACTCATGTTGCAAATAAGACATGATAAAATATTGTGCCTTTCAGCAATATCTAGCACTACTGTCTGCTAAATTCCATGTAAGCAAAATATTCTGTATTGACTCTTTCCCCTGTGGGAAATAGTAGATTCTATATACGACCACTCTGAGCTCCATTTTAAATATTTTCAGCACCAGACAGAGGTTACAACAATTCCACTCACAGTATTACTTAACTTTAGTGTCTATAATCACCAGGTGAGTATTTTGTAGGGCTTTTAAAACGCTTTTCAAGACTGAAAATGACTACAGTAGCTTTCTACTGCAGGCCAACTCTTGCTTTGCACTGAATTGTAGCAAGTCATTACTATTTATAGGCACTGGTTACAGCTTCATTGACAAAGTACAACTGCATTGCACTTTAAATCTTCAAATAACTTTTGAAAAAAATCAAATTATAATAAATATGGTTCTTGTCATGTCATTGCTAATATTTCCCTGTTCAAAAGGGAATCACTTAGCTGGCTGAGATAACTACCTCTCTACTGAGCTAATTTTCATGTAATTATTTTGTTAGCTTTGACTCAGGATGCAGTTTCACAACCACTGAAAGCTGATTTAAGTCTCTTCAGCCAGATATTCCTTTTCTCCCCTCCTGTTTGCACTCTTTCCCTTATGCTGGCAATATGCTTGGACCAAAATATTTGGCTGAGGTGAAGGCAAGAGTTCCATTTCTGACAATAGATAAACTTACATGTTTTGAAAGGCCAAAGCCAGTGTATCTTGACTGCAATCAAGATCAGTCTCTTGCGCATTGAGTGTTGTTAATGGTAAAATACAGGGCTCACATGCAACTGCAATAGGGATTCCAGGGTCACCAATCTGGACATCAGCAATTGAAAAGATTCTCATAAAAGTATCCCTCTGGCACCACTGCATACAGAGGAAGTGGCATAGCAGCTCTTACAATGGGGAATGCTTTTCATCTTTGGTTCTGAGCTTCTTCTGCTCCTCTTTTCTACACTATAAATCTTATTACTCTAGTCCTTGCTCTGAAATTAAATGCAAAATTCACTACATCTTTTTAACTTCCTTTAAACTTCTTTGGTAACACAGAATCATCATAGGCCTGTTTCAACTGGCTAAGTGTGTTGCAACTTCTTCATGCTTGCAATTAAACTTCAGAAACTGAAAAAACGAAGTCCTGACTTCAGATACACAGTACATGTCACAAGAACTATAACGTAGCACCATGGTCTACTTTTTGTTATAATAATTTTGCACAAAATCACAGTAGTATGTTATTGATGCTGAGCATATCAGTAACAGTTTAAATAAAATTATGGTCACCCCAGAGCTAAGTTTTAGAAACTTAGCCATCACAGTTAAGGATGTAGTTAAGAAAATTCCAACATGCTACAGTAAGATAAGATAAAGAAAGAGGCATTTAAATCACCATAAGCTGTCCTGTACTGATGTTGCAAAGGGAAAATCTAATCAGTCTTAACATGTTAGTTAACCTTCTCTGGAATCAGAAATACTAAATGTCTACTAAATCATAAGTGAAATATACTGTCTGAATTAAGTTGTTAAAGTACTGGACAAGCATTCTACAGTACGCATGGATTTCTATTAAGAGTAACCTTAGTTCTGAGTTTCCCGGGTTTGTAACTTTTGCATATAAGGATGTTTTAACTATGCTTTTGATGTATATTCTCCAACTCATCTCTTTCACAATGAGACACAACCTACAGGGTTTTGAGAGAATGCTACATTTTCACATATGAAGATCAGAAATCAAGTGGTGCTGATTAAAATAAATCATTGCGGCTAATCATTTTACATGATGAGTTTTATTGGTGCAGTCCTATGCATATGAAATAGATCCTGAGTGAACTGTAAGAAATTGAGAAAGAAAAACTGATAGAAGCAAAGATATCTGCTAAGAGGAAATAGTTTTTCATCTTCATTCTCCACTAGTGTGCTCTATTTTCTCTTACTTTGGTTGTGTTTAATTCCTCACTAACAGACCCAGCAGTGATTAAAAAAATTACGTAATCTGCCCAAAGCAGTCATATAGATGAACTTAACTCAAGATCTCAGTAAAGAAACCACACTTTTCCACGTTGCTCAGTTAGTCACCGTGACAAGTTAGGGTTTTAATGACAATTCTCATCTACTTTAAAATGTTAATTTGGTATTAATTGTCTGACAACTAAGAAAAAGAGAGGGGCCTGATCAGATGCTGCCTCTCCTATGGCAAACTGAAGCGTGCTTTTGTAAGGAGCTGCCAATAAGCAGTCCTCAGACTGATTGTTATGCAGAGTAATATCAAATGAAAGTAGGTCTCATCTTGTTCATTTTCCTTCTGCTTTTACAAAAACCTCTCTTTTTCATTGCAGGTTACAGAATGCTGATATCAGCTGCTTTCTTGCCTTGATTGCTTGGGATGATTTATTGCAAGTCATATTACTGCAAGGTCATAGGTGCAATTTGCATCCTCAGGATGTTGTGGTTCTATACAATGCAAACGCTGCTAGACAGCAGCAATTAACTTTGTGAATAATCCTCACACAAATCGCGAATAAGGCACGGCTACATATAAAAGTGGAGCTGTGGACTACAGGTAGTCAGGGAGAAGTTGAGATAAGAAATTCCACAAGACTTATTCAGAATAAAGATGGCTAACCAGTGCTGAAAAAGGGATAAGATGCAAAAATCTCAGGCCACTACGATATTTAGGTACAGTGGCTAAGAAAAAAAAAAGTAGAATAACAGTCATTAACACTTATTTCTTTTTGATTTTACCTTAAAACTTCTCTAGAATTTGGCATACTTAACACACTCTCATTTGATGCAACATTAAAATAAAGAACACTTCTTCTTCATATTCAGTTCTTTGGGAAGTAAACCACTGCAATAAGGAGCAGCAATAGGAATATTATTCAAGGAACAGGCATGATCATTATGTTATTTCTCTAGCACTCAATTGCTCTAGGTGAAAATTTGCTTTCAACAGCCAACAAGTTTAGGAAAATAATAATAAAAAAAAAAATACTCACAGCTTTGGTTTGGCAAGCACGGGAGGTGGCTCCTTTGTGGGTGAAAGCAAGACAGCTGGAGAGGGCATGGATTTATCACTGTTTGGACTGCTGTTAATCATTCCGTTTACTCCATGAATGGGATGAATACGATTTGTTTTTTTCTCTGATGAATTGTGCTGTAATTGAAGGGCTGTCAGATCAGATCTCAATTCAGTGCTGTTTACCTGGTGGGTCTCAGTATGTTTTTTAGGAGGAAGCTCAAGAGAGCTAATTTCAACTGGAGGAAGTGATGGAAAATGGTTGAAATCATCACTGTTGGATTCTCTTGTCAACAAATCATGGTTAGAGCTTTCTGAGTTGGCTAAAACAAATCAAAAAGAGTCTCTTCAACACATCATACACAGAGTACAGGGCATAGGCATACTGTACTTTCAGTTCATTAAATGTAAGATCACTTTTGTTTCTATGCAGTAGCTATATCAAGCAGATATTTTTCTAGAACTCCTGTTGGTAATTGACGCCATATTAGATGCATGACTGGTTATTCATTTCCTAACTTTCCTTGCGCCTCAAGAGGGATGGAAAAGAAACCTATGGCTCCCTCTAAATCTGATCCAGAAATCCAGCTGCTAATTGAAAGGGTCAGATACTATTGGGCAACAACAGCTGAATCAGCATTTCTTCTTCCTGGAGTCTCAATATCTTTTAAGAACAAGTCATTTATAAATGTTGAAAGACGTGTTATATATGGCATGCTTGCAATGGCATCTGGGTTAGTGCATTCAGCAATAACATGTATGCATACGCATTACAAAACTAAACACTCCATGTTTTACACTTTACGAAAACAATATACCCTCGGTAGCATATTTCATTTATTTTCGTCTTGTCTCTGCTGCCATCTAGCCCCAGAATCCTTATGCCTAAAAATATGCCAAGGCTTGTGACAGCCACTTTTAAAAATGTATTTTGCATAAATAAAACTATTAAACTAGGAAATGAGCCACTAAATGCATTCAGTTTGCTTTCAGTGATGTGAACCATCTGAGGTTGACAATATGATTTATATATATTGATATAAGTATTGACAGGTAGCTGTCTCCCATTTTACAAATGATGCAAGTGAGACAGAGGTGTGAGACTATCCTTGGATGACAGTATGTATCAACAATAGTATTGGAAAGCCAGGTTTTTAGCTGTGCAATTGCTTAACTGGAATGGAATTCAATTAAGGCTTACTGAGGTGCTCATTTCTTGAGTAATAAGTCTGGGACAGATATATTTTAAGTAACACAAGTAAATAAGATCAGTTTCCTGGATTTCTTAAAGGTTTCCATTTATTTGCCAGAATTATTGTGTGACCCTTTCTTTCTTTCCCTCTTTATTCATGCATGTAGTGTTTTATCATCAATCTTATTAGCAACACACTAGCTGCTTGAGGAATACCTTTTATTTGCTATTTTATCTTTTGCACGTGTTCTTTTTGGAAGAGCCCTACCCTCTCTCTCTGTAATGCTCAAGAAAGAAACAATGCCAGTTCAGCTGTTACCACCTGAGAAGGTTCTTGACTCTCTCAGTTAGTAGCTGGATTTTTGAAACAGATTTAGAGGGACCCATATAGTTCCTTTTCATGCTATTTGAGAACAAATAAAACTACATTCTCCCACCCAACAACAATTTTTACATTCAGATTATATCAGTCAGTGCTGGGGGAAACTTGGGAAGAGTTCAAAACTGAAAAGGAGCTCTACCAAAAGAGTCCCTGTCTTAGAGCAGCTCTTCCACAAAGGAATCAGATTGATAATGTCCCAGGTATTGGGTAAATTAATTATTTAAGATCTCTGATACAAAATCCTCCTTTCCTTTGTCACATACCTGAGCAGATAATCAGTTGCGCACTGCTTGTTATTGACCCATGTTCATTTGTTGCTGTGCACGTGAAAACTCCTGAATCTTCAGGAAATGTTTCTGCAATTACAAGGGTACATATCTCTTCTGCAAATAAACAGAAAAATGAACAGCATCATAAAGTGTTTGAAGTACCATGTGATATCTTTGCACTGCATGTCAGTAGGACACCATAAAATGCTCCAAAGACAAAGAAATGCCAAGAAAACTGTAAAAAAGCTTCCAAAGGATATAGCTTTAATGAAAATCACTCCGTATGTGCAACAAGTAGATTTACTGAACTAAGTTTTCAAAAGGGGCCTGTGTTGAACAACAATTTTACACTCCCAGGCCTGCATAATCATTTTACACACCCAGTAGCTCATTTTTATGTAGGACTAGTACATATGCATACAAATCAACTTATCAGTTTCCATTTACAACCGGTAACTCCCAGCTCTTCTTGAATCTCTGTGCATAACATGAACAGTACGAATGTCTATTTAAAAGAAACCACACAAAAAGTATTCGGCATACTGAAATAAAGTATGAAATAGTATCATTTTTTATAAAATTCTAGCTATAGGAAAAAATTCTAACACGTATTGATTTTCCTTTCAGGTCTAAGAGTACACAGTGTTGAGATCATAGCTCAGTTTGTGACTTTGACATCATTCTTTTCTTTCATAATTTTCTGCCTTCAATACAACTTTTCAGATCTAAGTCCCATCCCGAGTAAAACCACAAAATATTTTGTCATTGGGACCATTTCACTCTTCTATATAAACTGACCAGAATTAAAAATCTTGGATGCACAAGGTATGCCCCTAACACAGCATGGGAAGATGACCTGTCTCTGTCTCTACAGCAGTGAGAATGGATAAATGGAAAATCCAGCACAAAATAACATCCCCAGAAATTCTTTAGAATGCCGGGATACAGATGTATTCTGGGCCTGTTCCAAATCTGGTCATGCTACTTTGATATGCCATAATATATGCTGCCTGCCTTAATTACAGCAGGGCCCCAGTCAAAAAGCTTGTATGAAAGCTGGGCTGCTCATATTTCAGGTTGAGTCTCATAGGATTTTTTTTCTAAATCAATTTTATCCATTATAATGGGGATGTATTTGATTATCTAGGCATAATTTTTCCAGACTCTTCAAAGAAGTCAAAAGAAGTCATTTTATTTTACCTCCCATTGTATTTATTTTCTTTTTAACTGATAATATAGCTAATCTAAATAATCCTAGCATATACACAGTATACCTAGATAATTTTAGTCCTGGACTAAAGGCTAACTCCAGGCCAAGGCAGCCATAGGCTTCTTTGGTTAATTAGGAGTTTCTTCTGATTACACTCATTTTGTAGCCCCAAGATCAAACCATGGAAAATCATTTGAATACAAAATATATTTCACAGTTTTACAGAATTCAGTTTCATAAAAAATGCATTTTGGATATTTACATACATCCTATATACTATAACCAAGTCAGTGGAATATAGCTAACAAAAGCAAAATTGAAAAATGAGGCAAAATATTTCAGATTCGAGTCAGTTTTGCATGAAAACTATTCTGCAGAAGAGCTACAGTTAGGCTAGCTTCATTTCTTTCTGTTTAAACAACAAAAACATTTCCTAGTAGTTTTCTTTTTCCTTCCTAATTTTCATTGAGGAATGGCGAACCAGTATTTCATTTAGTTAACAAAACTTTAAGGAATTTTTCACTTTTAAATGACAACGTATCCAAGAACTTTCTGTGCTGGAGACGGGCTAAAAATGAATGACTAACTAAAAATTTGGCACAGAGTTGTTTTTCAGATAGCAGAACACGCTTTTTTTGGCAACACAGACTAGTCATTCTGTGTAGCTGCATGAGGCATGTCTGGTAGTACTGTAGCACTTGGATCTTATCTGACCCAGATGAAGATTAATGACTCATGAAAGGTCTTATCAGGAAAGTAATGGGTAACACACGCTAGTTTTTGGACTACTGAGATCAGCTTTTTTAGAGTCTTAGTGTGTCGTAAGCAGCTTTAGGCTATATCGTTAAACACGTGTGCATCCTCCTGGTTTGAACTGTCTCTGGGGATGCAATTTGATACACAGAGCACAATAGTTTCCCATTAAATGAACAGAAGAATTCTGAAAGCTGGGTATTTCAGGACTGCAAATGGAAATCATTCCCATCATGCTGAGAACTATTGTCTGAGCGAGGGCAAAGGTACTACTACTGATATAGCAGTCAGCAGAATTCCTATTTTCCAAACAGCATAGCTAATTAATACATATCGTTCTTCCAAATTTTTTAAGTATGTAATATGATCACACGAGAAAAGCTGATCTTCACTTTTCAGTGATAAAATAAGTCTAATGGATTCTACCATGATATGGTTTGCTTAGTTAAGTAGCACATCTGAAAATTATACATGGTAAAATTCCAGTAATACCTCTAAGAGAAATTTACAGTAAATTAGTAATGAAAATAAAAACTCACTCTCTTTGGCTGGAAGACCAAACTAAAACGAATAGATGATCAATTATGAGAAAACTGGCTAAACTGAAAACATTTTAAAATAAGAAATAATCAAAAGGCAGCTCGGGCAAAACACAAGCGCAATCAACATAGTACCGTTGTCTTTAGTTGTTTTGCTTCCCCCAGATCAAGAATCTCTGACCTTCAGATCCTTGCTAAAAGGCTAACTATTTTACATCAATGTAAGGCATCGATATAAAATACTATTTTGACAAAAGACAGTTCTTCAAAGAATTCTGTAACATAAGCTAAAAGCATAATTCTCTGAGTATTTTCCAAGTTTATAGCCTCACGTATATAATTATTTTTCTTTCTGTTGCTATGCTAAGTAGAATCTGATGATCTGAAGTAAATAATGTCTGTTCTACTTCCCAGCAATCATCAGCTGACATATAATTTCATCACAAAAATGTGTTCCAGAAAGCAGCTCTGAAATGCTGTTCTCAGGGCCTTAAAACATATTTAACACTTGACTAAATGAATACAAAAGCATTCTGTTCACTGGAACATGTAAAATGCTTAGGCATGCGAGTACTTGACTATTTTTTCAGTTATTTAGCAAGAAAGATTACATTTTACAGGGTAATCCTTCCCCTTTATGGCTCATGAATCCATTAGGAAGAACTAATCTTTTCTAAGACTAAACTCCAGAAAACTATTGAAATTTTAAAAATTTCATGACTGATAATGTGTTTAACTCCAGAATGCTTCTGCGTATCACTCACTAAAGGTAAAGTATTTCTTAGACCTGCAGCTTTAACCTCCAAATGTGATCATTAGCCTCCTCCACTGTAATGTATACATACAGTCCAGAGAAACAGACAATGCTTAACTCTTTTTATTATGATGCAATGGACAGAGTCATTTCTATGTATGTAGGTTCAAAGCCATAAGAAAGTTTCCTGCCATAAAAACAAATACAGTGGGAAGTCACAATGGTGGTTTTCTGTTAAACCTCCCCTCAAAACCCTAAACTCAACCCTGCTGTCTTGTAGAAAACCTGTTTCTCATTCTCCCTCTTGCTCCCTTAGCACAACAATATGCCCATCAGGTAACTGCTACTCATTTGGGAATTTGTGAGCCTTGGACAGATAGAGAATGGAGAAGTGTAAAAATAGAGAAGTACTGAATACGTAGAGTTCTAGCAAAGACAAAGAGAAGCCTCAAATAAAAATATTCGATGGTAGCATCCCTGTGTTGTAAACACTTTCAACTTTCAGTAAGAAAAATTACAAAAAATTATTTTCGTTTACCTGATTCTGATGTTCTGTATCTATCTTTACCCAGTCAGGCAGCAATTCTGGATTATCTAATAGGCTATATGCCACTCGCGAAATGGAAGGACAAGTTCTTGAAAGATATATTGAACTGACTAAGTCTGAAGATATCTCAAACAGCACTTAGAAAATACTTAGGAAAAAAAGGACAACAGCAAATGAGATGGCTCACAAAGCCATGCATTTTTAGGGTACTGAATTAACATCAGGGCTGCACTGCTACATAACACAAAAATATGAAACAAGACTTCTACTGAGGCATGAATATACCACGTCAGAATGGACACCTTTTATAAGTCAAGATGTTTTCCTCATCCTCTGGCCCCAGATCATCTTACATCTTCATGTAAATTCAGGTATAAGCAGTTAACACAGAAAATCAGTACTTTCTGAAGACAGTTTAGAAAACCCATAATCCTCTGGTAGAATACTAGCCATCAGTACCTTTTTCATCAGTGTGCATCAGGAACATCTACTAGGCCTGTAAGATTTTCATCTACTCTTGGCAAATTGCAACTGTCTCATTCTATCCGGACAGTAGCCCCAGTTTGTCAAGTGGCTCTTGGAATCAGTTTTGCAACCATTTGAGAAGACCAAGCACAGCTGATTTGTCATAGAGCAGATTTTGTAGTTTGGACCCTAGATGCTCAAGGTGTCTGAAATCTAGCCAGTTCAGGTACCGATAAATAGGAATACTGCAATGAGATCAAGGACTTTAGCTCCTAAGTCAGTGTCCAGGGTTGAGAAAAGACTAAGCCAGTGTCAGGGACAAGGAGAACTTCATGCTAAAGCTACGTGCTCTATATAAAGTATATGCTAAAGCTTATATTAAAGCAATTATGATGCTATAGGTGCTTAAGCCAGCTAAATTGAAGTATATGTCTAGATCAGCCTATCCAGCAACATAACTGTGATGATTAATTCACCCCAATAAGCTTTAAATATTTACAATTACAGAGGCATACTAGCAGTCAGTTTAAAGTCACATAGTACAAAACAGATCAGAGGTTTGCTTTGAATTTGGAAGCATCAACAAGCAAGGACAGTCTGAGCAGCTAGATTTAAGGTGGGGTCATTGACAGGACCAGCATTCTGTAGGTATGCTGGGAGAGCAGAGTACAAGTGAAAATTTAAGTGACGAGCAATAGCACTGAGGTTGATCAGACCACCTTTAATGAAGGATATTTTTTGTTCTTTTAAGGCTTTTCTCTTCATTTGGAATCCTGAGTCACCCAGAATTTGGAGAGTGCTGTCCTCAAGCCCATCTTCTGTCCTCAGTAGTGAAAGCAGTAGCCAGACTCTTAGTCATAATTCTTTTGTTTTCATGAGTGCTGAACTATGTGAGGGATCCAACATGTATGCTGATCCACTGAAGCTTCTGTGTTTTGAACATCATCAGCCACCAGAAAGTTGACATTCTTGGTGAGGAGGAGGGAGGGAGGATTTCTATGACCTTTGTCATGTATTTTCAGTTTAAAACGTTACACAGAAATATGTGGGCATTTCCAAGGAGTTACTTACTAGAGATGGAACTTTGTGCCATAGCAGCCAGACAGAGAACCAAGAAAGCACAATCCAAGAGAAACGATGACTACCTTTTGAAATGTTTTTAGTCAACATATACAGTATTGTGCTTAGAAAAAAAAAAAGTATATATATTTAGCAATTCCCTGGCAATATAAGAAAAATTACTTCATATAGTTTTCTTCTTACATGCCGTCAGACAATTGTTTTAATGTAATTCAATACAGTTTGTGGCTGCCTTCAGACAGCTGAGTAATGGTCAAAGTATCAACAGCTGGCAAATGACTCTGTGGGATTTTTCATTCTCAGGCAGCCTGTTCTTTGAAGGATTCAATCAGTATAAAGTCAAAATGTCAAAGAAAGGAGTACAGAGCAGGTAATTTGACAAACTGTGATGTTGGCTTTAAGTAATCTGACTAGCTATTAATTCACAAAGCAGTCTGGAGAGATTTGTGATGCAAGCTGATTTCTGTCTAGACAGAAAGAGGAGTGTAAAACACATTAGGGTAGATAGAATGTACCAAAAAAAAAAAAAAAGTAACCAGAAAAACCTCTTGCTTCATAATTTCTTACCTGTGTGAGTTCATGGAACATTTCTTTTTTTAAAATCATTAATACTGACCTAACAAAGGATAACCAATGTTTCTGAGCACTGTTAAGTGTTTACTGGCAGCTAGACTTTAGCTGACAAACAGCAATTAAAGCCCCACTACAGCTTCTTACAGCTTATGAAAAATTCCATGGAAGATGTACACTTGGGAATAATTTTAGAAATTATGTCCATCTCTCAAAATTCTGAATACTTCTCTACTACGGGCATGTTGGTTTCCTTACTGGATTCCTGCACACATTCTCATCATCTGCACTGAGTAGCAGTTCTTGTTTGCTTATGAGCAATTTCCTCTGCAGGTATTGTTTTGTCTGGCTTCTTAGAGTCTGCATTACATCATAAACCAGTGCTGTACCTATTGCCTTTCTGGAACCTACCCATCTCTTACTGTAAAAATTCTAAGATCCTTAATGACATCCTAAGCAATAGTGTTACTTATTTCAGGTATTACCAGTATTACTATTAATAAACAAAACATGGCCTGTAATTTATGACAAATGGAAATATTTACATTTTGCCCGAACTTTACTAATTTACATACCCTTCGTATGCACAGGATCAGTTCCTGCACAAATAAGCCAATGGGGGTTCTGTCACTGATTTCAGTGAAGAGTAAGACACATTGCACATTATTTAATGGGAGTTAGTAGAAACTATCACAACAGAAAAAAAGGTATACCAGTGATACACATACAAATCTTACAGCGATAGTACTTAGCTCAGTGAAGTCAGGGAGGAAAAAAAGACCAAACTGGAACTTTTTCACTGGCTTTAGATAGCAGGAGGGGACTTATTAAAAATAATACAACAAGATTACAATCATGAAAAAAGGCAGCAAAAGGAAAGAAGAAAAGGGGGTTGGAAAAAGAACACTTTTTGATTGCTGAAATCTTGGAATTCTACTATGTGAATATAAAAACTTAGAGTGCCCTTTTTTTTTGAATCAGCTTTTGCTCACATCTGTCAAGCTAAACTGGAAAAACTAGCATCTAGTGGTTGGGTGTTATGAAACTATTATGAGTACAATTCGCGTGATGGAATTTCGTGGGATTTTTTTTCTCATTAGCTTGCAAAATGCTCGTAGTCTGCGAATTGAGTCTGCTTGAAAGTTTAGGCTGCAGGGCTCTCTTTGCTGGTTTGAATGGAATTTACTGTTTAACTAATAAAGGAATTGATGTAAAGCACAGTGTAGAGTATGGAGACTGTGATAAAGAAACATTGTCTTTAAGGGAGTTTCATATTACCAGTGCTCAGCAGAAACATTGTTCTATTTATGGCTTCAATGCAAACACAAAGAGCTAGTGAATCAAGAGATTATTTTTTCATATGATTCTTACCAGGTTCAGTTGCAGATCGTGGCTCTGCATATCACATCATGAGGAGGGGAAACAAACAAGAAAAAAAAGGTGTTAGAGATTACACTAGTAAGCAACTGTATATTAAGTGAACATGAAATACTGTAGACAAGCACAGAATCTGTGCAGAAGCATTAAAAATAGGGATGACTGAAATTGTCTCTTGGTAGCAGTAGTTCTGTCATTACTCTTAACCATTGTAATCACTGAAATGTGAGGAAGAGAGGAGTAAACTCAATCCTGACAGACTAACTTTATGATTTCCCTCCATATCCCTGTATCAAAAGTAGCTGCTTTTGATTATTGTCTTACTTTTTTGGAGAATTCGGAAGTCCGGAGAATCTTGAATTTCAGTGCCTTGTCGAAACCACTTGACATGAATGGGAGGGGCTCCTCTGACCCTACATTCCAATACCACAACTTGTCCCTCAGATGCTGTGGAGTTTTGTAGCTCCTGAAACATAACCATCACAATTAAAATGAACCAGAGGCATCTTACACTCTTAAAAATGTCTTTTCTTCCCTTTGTATATCAACTTCATTTTACTGTGTCATTATATTTTTGCAATAGTCATTTTCTATGAGCAGTGTTTTCACTCTGATTACATTAAAAATATATCAGCTGTATAGCCAAGACCAAAGAAATATACTATTTTCAAAAACATTTTTAATATGACTACAGATCGAAAAGGTGTATGACTTAATACCTCAGAACATCACAACTAGATAATTATGGTCAGATCTTTTAGCTTTCATTCATCTTCTTTAAGATGAAATTAAAATACTGAGTGTGCAGCTGACTATGTATTGATTGAGACGGTCATGAGAGAGTAGCTTTGCTGCTTTCAGCTCATCCTCTAGAATGTAGAGCTGCTTTTCCTCTCAGCCAGGCAAAATTAAATGATGGAAATACGATTAGGATATATTAGCTTGTGTATGGATAGCTTCTGAGACATAATTACGGCTGTAATAGATTCTTATGTACATTTGAAGGAAAATTTAATCTTTGATGAAGAACTACAATGATAGAGCAGGAAGCAGAGTACTTAATTAAGAGAGTACATAGGAGACAGCTACTATTTTTGCCTTTGATATCTATCTGAAGATTACAAAGTAAAGAGTATTTTTTACTCTACTAGCTGTCTTATTCCCTGTCCAGTTTTTTACTAAAATTTTAGGCCTTGATCCAGCAAAGCACTTAAAGTTAGGTCTAAGCTCAGGGTTATCCCTTATTATTTACAGACCTGGGTTTAATCAAATATATAAGAATTTTTTTACATAGAAGCCTAAAAATCTTTCAGTTGTTCCCTGAAGTTTGCAAAAAAGAAATCCGTCTGAGGAAGCTGGATAAGTACATTCTTTGTTCTTGTTCATATCTGGTTCATTTCTTCTATAATTAAAGTTGTTTTGGTTTGGTATGTCCCAACTGGCTTAATTCAGTTAATACTGGATTTCAGAAACAAGGGATAGGAGGCCTGGGAGGCAAGAGTGGGGTTTTGAATGCTTTAGCAGTTTTTGAATGAGGGCTGGATTCTTTTTATTCCCCACTCTTACTACAAAGTTACTTACTTTCCTACCTTGCAGCAACTACTCTCTCTAATCCCCTGCCCCTCTGCTATTCACATTGCTGTGATGCCTGCACTGCTGTTGCATCAGTGCAAGATTATAAGGGATGATGATTATTTCTCACCTGCCATGAGAAACGGATGGGATGGACCCAACCTAGAAAGCTCTGGAGAACAGAGCTTCCTTTACTTACTGTCTCCTTTAGGTAAAACTGTTTGTTGCTCCACATCAGCCTTTAGTCAAATTGTTTTTCTGAAATAATAACTGGAAGTACCTTATTTTCTTCTTTTTGAGTACAATAAATAGTGATTAAGTAACAGTTCCTGCTATGAAAATGTTTGTAGGCACAATGAAAATCATTTCTGCTGTTATGTTGGTCAACCTAATTCCCAAATGTTAAGGTTCATTTGGGGTGAATGTGAGGATAAAGATTGACTTAAATAATTAGTTAAGAATTACTGAATGGCAGTTTGCCTTCTAGGAATTCCATGCCTTACATTTTACAAGATATCCCAATAAACAATATCTGGATTGCATTTTTAACTAACATACCTGGACACATTTCTTCTAAAACCAATTTAAAAATCCTATCTCCATTATTTGTTCTGTTAGTAGATGAATTCATGGAAATAAGGCTTTATTATGATTATGAGGCATGATTGGTGCCTACCTTGTTTTATTTTACAAAGATTTCTCAACGGATGACAGTAATGGGCATAACATATACTGAATATTCATGTAAGTTCTCAAACAATTGGAATAGGGTAGAAGGCATGAGGGATTTCACTGTCGCAGTGGAAACATTTTCTTAGTAAGCCATTTACGCTCAGATGGAAAAGGACCCTCACAATAAAATGGTAAAAGGTTTAATATGATCAAAGAATTCCTGCATTAGGATATATCATTTTGATATTTCCTTCTGGACCGCAGAAGTATGACATAAAAATCATGATGGATGAAACAGACCTTTGTAAAAACAGGTGCAGAAAAGATAGGCTTGGATCCATCTAGACGGTGGAGATGTGAAGTAGGGCTTTGAACCTGAAAAGCAATGCAATCATGTTATGAAATAAAAAGTATATTGGTTAGAATAATAATATGACCTGCATGTATCTATGCAATGATATAAACTCTCAAATGTACAGCCTTATTATGGTGTTCTCATTATAGCCCGCTTGTTGAGTGACATCACTATTTCACATCTGTTACATTTCTGAAACTGAAATGCAAGCTTTAAAGGCTTCTATACTTCCCATCAGAACTTTGTGCCCAGCTGCCATTGCCTTGAAGTATTTTGTGTGTTTGACTTCTGTGAATATCATTCAAGTAAGTTCTTTGCACTGAAGCACTTTGGCATCTTCTGTTATTACATCCCTTAGACTGATATAATAATAAATAACTCAGGTTACCTAAAAGTTTATATCCAGGTTAACCAAAGGACAGGAAAATAAGTTACCATTTGAAGTCTAAGAGAGATTTTTATTTTACTTACAGTATATGAATTATACACAAACTCTGTGCAAGTCATCCATAGAGGCTATAAAACTTGCTATAACCTTAAGAACATTGATTTTCTACATTTAACTTCAAGTCAGTAAAATGTAGCTTTCTCTAAAAGGCCCACAGAGATGACAGCAATATGATTCAAATAACAAGGCATAATAAGATTAAAAACTTTGTTGCTAAAAATATATCATTAATATTGTAGGCGTTCTTATTATACTCTTTTGGAATTGTAATGAGTCACTATCAAGTGATATCCTATGTTACTCTCAGCATCACCAGCACTGTCAGCTGCTCACATGCTGCGACGATAAACACCGTGTAAGAATCCATTTACATACTTACTTTTATGCTCCACCCAACAATTCAATTTTTTTACTATCATTCGTAAGATAATAAATAAGTTTAAAGTTCACACTTCCACAAAATAACAGGCTAAAACTCCCCCTAATTTTGAAATCAAATTTAAAATACTCTTACTAATTTAAAAAATGGTATCTGAATACCTGCTGACTGGGCACAGAGATAGGCTGAATAACAGCAGTGGTGACTCCTGACTTTGGTGTTGAAGATCCTATTGTTAAGGAAACAGAAGTGGTTTTCTTTTGGGCCCTGGAAAAAAAGAAACAAACACTTTACAAGATCTGAAATGAGAATGTGTTAATTTGTAACCAATACAAACCACCTTTTCAATAATTTCATTTAAACTGGTACTGATCATGATCTCATATTTGCATAACCACCTTATAGTTTCATTTTGGACATAAGGCAAATATTATCAGCTGAAAATATCAACATTGGAGGAAGCCTGAATAGAACACAGTCTTTCGCTAATTTACATTTTAATATTGTAATAAAAAGTACTGTTTTGAAGACACAAACTGAAATTTATTTTGTTTCTTTAATTGTAGGCTTCTGCCTAATTTTCTGCAGGTATAGGTCTGGGTGGTTAAAAATGAAGATTTAATTAAAAAGTTACACCTAAATATGAGAAGTTTATATCAACAAAAATGTTTTCAGAGTAGGGCCTCTCTTCCTAAACAGAATAAGCACGTTAATAAAATTCACAGTCATAATACAACACATTTATATCATATCAGAGAAGAGGACAAGCTAAGGACAACACACACACACATACATATCCTGCCCGGATGCTTATTCAGACCTAAAACTACCAAAGATTTTCTGGCGTCCCTTCCTAAGAACACTTGCATAGTACATAGTACATTTATAAGCAATGGTTCCACTTTGCATACTTACTGTGGCATAGCTCCAGATTTTGATTTGAAAATTAAACTTTCACTCTCTGAATCTGTGGAACTGGCACCTGGAAAAGAAAGTATGTTCAGTACTCTCATATCCTTTTATTGATTTCTACTATGTTTAAATTCAAAAGAAAAAACTTGGCTGCTTTTGCACTTGAGCTGACTTGCAACAGGCACTATTAGTAAAAGCACTGTAATACAGAGTTGAGAACTCACTGTAACAAACTACTGGAGCTTTTCTTACCTGATAAAACTTTATAACTATGAACTTTGGACAGTTACAGGAATCACAACCATGCCGATTTAATTGCAAACTCTTTTCCCTAAGTTCTTAGTTGCTCTCCCTCATGTTGAAGCAAACACTACTACCACTGTACTGGAAATCTGTAATTTTATTGACTTAAATGTTAAACTTTTTAAAATCTATTTTAGTATAGGAGAAGTCACTGAACTAACTGGAGGGACTGGGTGTTCTAACAAAAAGAAAGGTAAGAAAACGGTAAGGGGTAAGATATGGACATACATAAGAGAGTTTTACCAGAGGCTGTTTAAAGTGGGAATCATGAAGTATTTATACACATAATATACTTTGCTTTCTCAACTATCAGATAGTGATATTAATTTAAGATGCCCTGTATATCAGTGAAGCTTATTAACGCCTTATACCTGAGCATAAATGAAATGCCTAAAGCACTGTTGTGTCTGATTTTGAAGCTGGTCTTTTTTCCTTTTCAACAGGACTGTGAACTAAATAAATAACATTATCATAAACTACCCCAAAAGACAAATAGCTTTACCCTCCTTTCAGCTTAAGCAAACACATGGCATATTCACAGATAACTAATCTTCGTCCTTAATTAAGAGCAACTCAATATAACAAGACATCTGAAGACTAAACTTCTTACCTACTATCTCCACAGTTCAGACTATTTATATCGAGCTATACATAATATTTGCATACTGATGTTTCCTGACAGTGGAAGTTTTGATATAATGTATGTTTGGAAACATTCTGAACTTGCTTAAAGAAAAAAAAAAAGTATTTATTCCTATTACCTTAATTTTTCCAAACAGCAAAATTAAATAAATAATAAATACAAAATTAATTCTAGACATCTATGCAGTACATATCAATCCTCTATGGATTTGTGCAGAAATACATATAACTGTATTTGTGTATTTGTAGTCAAATCACAAGCAATATGCATAGTATAGTATAGACTGACTTCTGATGAAATAAAGCTTGGACTTGGCACCCATGTCCTCATTTATTTACAAAGTTTAGACTCCAAAAACCCAAGCAACAAGTAGCACTGAAAAGGTAAGAAGAGAGAAGCAATGTCAAGTGAACAGAGCGGGTCTACATGAAAGCATTTCTCATGAGCAAAGGATAACAAAGTATTGTATGGCTGGGACTCACGCACAGAAGGAAGTGCGAGGCATCAAGACTATTACTGTACAAAATAGTGTTTGTATGGCAACCTGGTCTCTTTAAAGACCAGAGGGGAGGAGCCTAATAACAATTTCTACAACTCTCTCATCAAGTTACATGCCATAAAACCTCAAGATAGCATTTCCACATAGTAAGACTCAGCCAAATCTCAGAAAATGAATCGAGACACACTGTCTCTCTCTTTCCAGCTATTTCTTTGATGGTGTTGTTTCTGTCATCATAATTGCACACAGTATTATATATTTGTACTCTATTGGAGTATTTTGGAAATCATCCTTCCCCTGTCAAGAAAAATCTTACTAGAAATCAGAATGATCTTGGGGATCTTGCTAATATATCCCAATGCAGGATAACACAGTTCTGGGAATAAAAAACACAATGAAAGAATCCCTATAAATAATGCATATCTGTCACAATTTCTCTAATGTACAGTGAAAAGTTTATTGCTCTGTTAATCGTAAGCTATTTAATCATTCTGGTATAGTATTATTCAAACTATTTTTTTTCAACTATTTGTTATATTTATTTATGTTTTCAATTATTAAATGAATGTTTGTTAATGAGTTATGAATACAAAACCACTAATAGAATAAGTGTTGCCAAAAATGACTGAAAGATACACGCATTAAAATAAAAATCAGAATTCAGTTAATATACTCATGCCTAAAATACATTCATCTACCAAAAAAAATCCCTTAATTATTTTATTCATGGTCAAATCATTAACTTTCCTCAGAGAAAATAATACTTGAAACATGACTAATATTGAATTAAAGAAAGATTTAGGTAATTATTAACATTTGTTTCTGGGTAAAGTCAATATGATTGACTCTTACCCTGACTTAAAATCAGTGTAACAAACTCTGTGAAGAATTATAGTACGTTTACTGCCAACTAAAGAGGACTCACTTGGGGAATGCACATTTAGATTGCAGTAGGAGGAAGTTCAGAACAAAGATAGGGCTTTACTGCTATACTGAAAACTGTTATTGGCACCACCAGTCAGCTCTTTGATTTACAGAGACTAGTTAACCATATTCCAGAAGCTCTACTTGTTCCTCATTTTCCATTTTTGACCTTACTTCTACCCCAAATAAGTAGCATTCTGACCACTAATTTTTGGAACATTCTTTGAAATACCTGAATTAATATGATGCACTGTTCGAAATGTACTGTATTAAAGGATACAGAGAAATACCACCAAATGCCACTAAATCAAATGCAATTCCAACATTTCAGCTTGGTTATCTTTTTCTGTGTGTGTTGAGCGTCTTCTTTATTTCACCCTTTTTCTTACCTTCAATGAATATTTCAGCAGATGTACTATCTGAACCAACAGAATTTGAAGCCAGACAAGTATAGCGTCCAGTATCGTCTTCAAAGGCTTCTGCTATAATTAGTGAATGAAGTCCTCCACTTCCAGAACGGATCTGAATGTCAGGGGAATTCTGGAGTTCTTTTCCTTCACAGAACCATCTGTAGCCCACACACATTTAAATAGACAAAACAAAAAAAAAACAAAAAAAAAACAGGTTGACTCAGGCTCAGCACACTGAAGACGACTATTGCTATTGAATCAGCACATAGTGCTTTTATGTGCGTTATGGAATTTGCAAAGAAATAACTTCCTTGAATAAACTTTATTAATAAGGTAGCAAGAAATTTCTGAATATTTAGTAAATTGTATACACTGACACTTTAATTATTCGCTGTCCTTTTTGGTGCAATTAATGCTTTCTGTATATTTTATGTCCTAGCTTGTTTTGGCTACAATCTAACTCATCGCAATTTAACTTGCTGCTTCCTTCTTCCTAGTACTCACAGATTCTCTGCTCCGAATGTTTGATTTTTGAGGTAGCAGCTCCTGCTTTTTTTCTATTTGATTCTCTCCTATCAGCTAGTCCTGTTCTCATAGGCTACTCCATGATTTATCCTTATCTTTAGCAGCCCAGCAAGTATGAGAAGTAGATATTTCTTTTTTTCCCCCATGCCCACTATGCATTTCTGTGAAGGTGACAGGTCAGTGAGCCACAAAAGGAAAACGGTTAGGGAAGCACCTTCCCTCCAGCCTCAAACTTTCACTGTCTCCTGAAAACAAATTCTGCCAGGTCTTTCAGAGTTTGTTATTTCCATTCCAGTCTCCCAAACTCACTCTGATCTCTACTACTCTTCCTTGCCATCCTCTCACGCCAAGATCCTGAGCTGTGCTCTTTTACTAAACTCAGATCTCTCTCTGCATTCCTTTCTTTCTCCTTCCAAACCTACTCTGTCAGCACCACAAAATATGAACCTTGCTGTAGTGAGCATAAGGACAAAATGATTAATTTTCAACAGCAGGCCTCATAAATGGTCCCTCATTCTCCTTCATTTACACATACTTTTAGTTCCCCAATGTAGTAAGGAATTTTATAAAAATAAATAAATATCATCACAGATACTCATCGAGAATTTATCTCAAATTAGAAGACACTAAAAATATTTTTTTAAAAACTTAAAATCTGCCACCAAAAATATTTGATGACATTATTTATCATTATTTAGTCTGTACATGCTTCTGAGAGAATTTTTGCTGTGATGGTTGTTCTGTTCTTCTCCCTGCCCCCAGACAACAAAATAATCCCAAGGAGTTACAAAATTCTCCCACATCTCTTTAGGAAGAGCATGGAACACTACAGGATGACATATATCATGCAATAACAATCAGTGAGGAGTCTCTACAGATGAACTGCCTCACTTCTCTTGCCTTTGTTTAAAATAAAGTACATATAATTATCAGAAAGAAAAAATGTTACAGAACTTTATTCTGAAAATTAATTAGATTGTAGAAATTGATATTTCATGTTTATTTCAGAATGCAGGGTAAGAAACCTAACAGATTTACACGAGACAATTTTCCTTAATAACACCTAACTGTGGGCAAGTCCTCTGTGCTTCTGAAGAATAGAGCTTCTATTCCTGAAGGCTCCAAAATGTTGATAATGGCATCAAAATCACATACAATTCTCTTCTGTAATTAAAAGACTAACGAGTTCCTTTTCTGTCTTCTATTGTGCCCAGAAAGTGCATACCGAAAGCATCATTTTTGCAAGGAACTAATAAACTTCCCTTTGTTTACTCAGTAGACCCCTTAGGCCTACTTTTACAACTATCAGGCTCAGAGACTAATTTATTCTGCTAGCTCTGCTGTCAACATTATCATTTCTGTTCCTTCTCTTCCCCTTCCTTCTTCTCCTTGTCACAACTCCTCCTATCTCTTAGTGTGAGGACCTCTGCTACTATTTCTACTGATCAGAACATCAGCCCTAAACTCTGTGCAGCTGTTCCTAAGTTATATTTTAAACAATATCTATGACAGGTTAATTCAACTTCTAGACAATTATATACAAAAGCCCATAATGCAAGGAACGGAATCCTACTTAACCATTAGTCCTATTCTTTCCTTCACAGAAACCTTCTACAAGGGAAAACTTCTTCTCCAAGCCTAATTATTTTCTGAGCTAGATCCCATTTTAGTTTCATGCATATTGTACAGGTTTCTACTGTCTCCCAGAGTCCACGGTCACAAAGTATTTAAGAAATGATGATAAGCACATAATTATAAAGTAGAAAGTTCCTTAATATATTTTTATCAGATGATGTTTAATAATCAAGATGCTTTCGTAGGACGCAAGTTCTATATTGCTGCTTCATGCATGCATATACACAGCTGGTGACATCAGTGGGAGCTACTCCTCAACTCTTGTTGGGGTTGACAATCATTACATGTTTGGTAAATCAGTGATTCACCACTGAAAACAAGTCCTGACCTGCTATATCAGACACTGCTTGCTACGCAGAAAAACACATTAGTAAGCAGTTCAATAGAAACTTATCTCAACCATCATTAATATGATCTTTGATGAATGGGAAACAGGCTTGATGTTTGACTGCACTGCTTATTGTGGAAAGGAGAATTCACCACCCACACTAGGCAGCAGCAGGATTTTTTGAAATGAAGAACAGTGGAGTAGACATAGCTATATTCTCTTTTGCTTTCTAATCGCTTTTTTTTCTTGTTCAGCTACTTGTTGATACAAAGTCAGAAGCAATTTATGTGAATTTCATTTGGAGATCAAATCAAAATTAAGTGAATGAGAAAATACTCAAGAGAAATACTTTTCTTGCAATTAACTTGCTAGTTTTCCAGTTCAGTTCACCAGAGTTTATGAAGACAAGAAGTGTCTATCAGCTAATAAAACTAAATGAAGTATCTACTCCCCGAAGAAAGACCAAATTTCAGTTTTCCACCTTTTATACAGTTTGGGCTAAGGAACAAAATGTTAATCAATAGACCCTAAGATCTACAGGCCTCATCAGCCCTACTGCCATTACACATGGAATACTCATGGTAAGAGGAATTTCTGCTCCTAAGGACTGAAAAAGATTCAAAGATAAATCTTTGAAGAATTCTTCCTTTCTGGAGAGGGACCACCAAAGCAAACAATAAATCACTCTCAAAGGGAGATGGGCCCATATAAACCTGAAGGAGTCATGGCTAGACACAGAAAAACTGTCACAAAGAAAATCTGACAGGAAAATTCCAAGTTTATGCGAACTAGGAAAGCATTAAATCATGTGCAGTCTATTCCAGACTACTGATCCTCTTGGGATAAGGGTATTACTATCCAGGTGTGAGAAGGCAATAATAATGTTGCTTCTGGAGAGCCAAAAAACCCCAAACCAAAACAAAACCAAGAGACTCTTGAGAGTAACACAGAGGAACAAACCCACTGCAGATGTTTTAAGAAAAAGAGAATTCCCGTATAGAGATCGCTGATATAGTTAAAAAAAAAAAAAAAAAAAAAGCGTCTATTTCACAGGTTCTGGATACTGAATGGAAAAAAGTGATCTACTCTTTTCACTAACCCTTTGCTGTAGGTTCTTGATATTATATAAAGTGTATAGGTAGAAACAAAACAGAGCGAGACCAATAAAAGGCTTTCCATATGTGTGCACATATCAGTTCACAGAATGAGAAACCAAGAATTTTAGCTTGCCTCCATGGCCTACAGGCCATGAGAGTGTTCATGCAAACCTGTAGAGAACTGTCCCCTGGAATGAGCACGGAAAATGTAATGATGGCAGAAGGTGGGCAAAAAGATCAAATAGAAGGAAAACAGATTTTATGTAATTTGAATTTGTTTTATTAGTTATTAAGTATCTTACCAACTTTCATATCACATTGAATTTCTCTGCTCTTTGCTTCTTTCTCCTCCATTCTCTGCCCAGCATTTTTATTCCTGCCCGCATTTCCACGATACTAACCCTGGCTTTTCCGTTTCTGCAACAATGCTTAGTTTTTACCTACACTGTACCTTTCATGTACTGCACGTTAAAACAATAGCAATTAAGTATTTAATGTGGACACTGAAACAGAATCACTGGCCTAGAAAGTCAGTATTCCAAGGAAGCAAATTAGAGGCATTTTGGCACCAGGCGAGAGGAACAATGGTTAAGACACTTGCTTTACATGCTCCAAAGCCTAATTTGTTTTTCCTTTTGCTACATTATCGTATGACAGCAAAACCTGATTAGCAAACAAAAAAGGACAGTCAGAGATGCAGTTTACATATACTAACATTAAGTAGCAATTCGTACAATTTGCCTTTTTTCCTCACTTTTCTTTATATTCTGACAATCCTCTATGTAAGGAAATACATACAAGTGTGTGTCTGGGATTTTAATGACTGTGAACAAAATATAAACAGAGTTGAACAGTACACTGACTGAGCGAACACCAGGGCCTTAAGAAAAACAGTTCAAGGTTCTCTCTAATGCATAATCCTGCTGGACCTGTGTTTTCTGAAAGTCACTGAGGAATAGAGAGGTTTTCCTTTCTGCACACTCTTAAAAATTAATTTAAAATGGCAGCTGAAGTGAAACTTTAAGATATAGCCTAAGGGAAGTATTATAATAGAGAACTCAGACCACTACAAATAGTGGAGAGAGATAAGTTGTAAATTAAAAAGTAATTTTATGCTTAGTGGTGTTAAGTATGTCCAGCAAGAAAAGTCAAAAATGAATACTCTAATATTCTTGTACTGGGAAAGTCAGTATTTCCACCAAAATACTGTATAACTTCCATTTTGTACTTTTCCCCATACAAGTTAAGCAGGCCAGCACTTCTTGACTGTAAAACATTATTATTTAAGGAATGTTTTTAGTTTGAGTTTAAAAAGAAATCACCTTCACCACAAAAGAATTAGACTACACTGCAGTAAATAAATCAGTTTATTTCAGATACTTGTTACCTGTGCATAGCTCAATTTCTGAACAACTCGTAATGCAATATTTTTGTTTCATATATAATTTTCTTATTGGTATAGGCAATTCATAAAAGAGTTAACAATAGCAATGCACATACTTTAAATGTTTGTATTTTGAAAACTTAAAAGAAAATCAAGATCTGAATATAGATGCTTAAAATCTGGTGCTCCCCCTGAATCTCCAGCTGAGCAGGTTCAAAAATGCCTTTAACATGCTGCAAACCATAGAAAGCATTTAATAAAAAGTGCATAGTACTACAAATAGGTCTGTTACTTATACAGGCTGCAACTGATTCTTCAGGTGCTGCAAAATGATCTCCAAGCTCTCATCGATTTCAGTAAGGGCTTGACATACAGCTGAGTAAATTACAGGATTACATATTAAGGGATCAAGGCTGTCTTCTCAGAAGAGTATAAAAGGGCCAGAGGAATAGCAAAATGGCTGCATTTCCATGACATAATTCAAGATCTTAGCCTGTCATTCTGCTCCCTCTAAAGTCAGCCTGTGCATCACCCTTTTTGCAGGGTTTCAGGGAGGAAAGGGGAAAGAAGCTACAGAAGTGACCAGCTCCAAAGTTCCCAAGAGCAATGGCATCTATCGCTGTTTGCAGGCTGCAGTAGCTCCACAGATCATCTTTTATTCCTGTCATGAGGAAAATTCCTTCCCTCCATTCTTGTGTAGGTTTTCCAAGTCTTTATGTTAGCTTTTCTTGTGGGACAAGGCTCTGCTTAACTTACTCACTTTGGCTGCAGCTGTCTAGTCCATTGATGTTGATACCACATGAGATACTTAGTGAAGAGATCCTATGCCTGGGGAAATCAACTGTGAAGTTAGCTGCAGTTTCTGGCAGCTCCAGACAAGATAGTCAGAGTTATGGCAGAGATCCTGCCTCTAGTTCATATTGTTCTCTCTGGGTACTGCAATGTTTCCACAGCCTTATATACCCGTGTACGGCTAAGTACAAAAGAAAAACAGTATTGCCGAATCAGATTAAAAACTAATTGGCTTGTCTTAAAATCACAGGTTTGGCTTAAAAGTTCTTAAAATATTTTAGATTGTATCTTGTCTCTGTCTTTGTAATTCTAGGCCTCACTTTGCAGTTCTGAAGTATAGAAGCTTTTAAAAATATACTTATGCTGAAGGTTTTTTTTAATTACCTGACTGATAGAGACATTCATACAAGACAATGCAAAGTTGATACTACAATTGAACACTACACTGAGAACACAAATTTTTTATAAAAAAGTCTTTAACTTGACAATACATTGCCTTTTAGAGAATGTTTTTTATTTTGCATTTTAGCTTAAGAGAATTTAAAATTTGTATTTGCTTGCCACTTCCCTTTGCTTGTTTTGCACTCTCTCTCAGTTTCAATGGCATAATGCTACTGATTTCAACCCTGTTATTAATTATTTTTATGCACGGCCAGAATTTATGCCACAAGTGCTTCCCTCTGGAGTTGCTGAAGTTACTAAAATTTATTCTTACTACAAATTCACTACTGATGCAACTATTTCATATTACCTTAGCCCTTTCTGCTTTACCTCAGCTTTCTGTTACAAGTTATTTCTAACAGAGTCCCTTAGTCGAAACAGCTGTGCATATCATAATACAAACCAAATGAGTGAAGATATTTGGAACTATGACTACATCTCTTGGTAATTCTCTATTGAATTAAGGTTGAGGACAAGTTTGTCTTGAAATAGAAATCTTTTATATTCCCCTCCTCCCCCTTTTTAGAAGAATGCTTACTAGGGAAGAAACTGGGGGAAGTGACCCTGACCATCTGATCTTCTTATGGGTTGGGGCAAATCGTATTTCATACTTCAGGCGTGTAACTGCATCCAGTGGTATCCAAAGGTGATGCCACATTTCAGGTGATCCAGTTCCCTCATGCAGCACAGAAGGCATTTGTGCAGATTTATTCATTTAGTAACACAAGGAAGGAGATAATTTTTCTTTAACTGACCAAGAAAGCTGAAAATATTTAAGAAAGTGCCTGGACAGCCATTCTTCCAACTGTAAGTTTGCTTCTCTAACTAGAATGAATGAGCTTAGGCCTATACAGCACCTTCTTCATATAGGAAATAAGGAATGTGGAATAGTATGTTGTGTAGACCATCTTCCCTTTCTGAAGACCAAAGTTTAAATCCTACCTCATATCATAGTCTGATTTATCTTTGATATTGTCCTTGTCTGTGTCCATCACAAACCACAAAGTACTTTATTACTCTTGATTTTAAGATAGATGAGTTTTGAAGAAAAACACATTGAACAATTGTAGGTATAAAGCATAGATTTGACAGATCAGTTTGAGAAACCTTACACAGCATTTGCTCTTCTATGTTTGGACACAAACCAGTGGTATGAATATGTCATTTTCAGAAACAGCAATTTAACTGACAAACAGACTTGGATAAGTAATTATTTAGGTAATCATCAGATCACAGAAAAGAAAAAGTATTGCTTAATTTAGTGTTCAAGTATTCAGGGCAAACTGCAAACAACCCCCCACAACAAGCATGCTGACTATTTGCCACATATACAACTAGTCACCTAAAAGTAACAATGCTTTCTCATTTCAGTGAGTAACTTCTGTAACTAGTGAACTTGTGCATACATAAGTTTATAAATTATGCATGTACATGTTCAGATTTATAAATAAAAACAGATGAATGAACAGGAAGCTAACCCCAGAGGCATATTAAAAATATGAACAATTTTTATGCCATTTAATGTGCTAAAGTTTTCACACTATTTGCAAGACAAACATTTTTGAGAACAGTTGAACTCATAGTTATCAGATAATGAGGTAATGTACTGCATGTTAATTTAAAGAGATTCTTTACAGTAGCCATTGTCTTCAGTTTTACCTTATTGCAGATCAGGTGATTAACAATATTTAAAGTATTAATTTCCCCACTTAATTTCTTGTTAGATAGTTTCTTAATACTTCTGGAGTATCACTTTATATCCAGTACCTTCAAGTCTATAGGAGGATATATTATATATTGATATTATATATATGCACACTGCATAATCATCTAGGTGACTAGGCCAGAGTGTCTGACACATATATGGGTACTCTTGTACTTTATAACTCTCTCACACATCTCAGATACAAGCTCTACTGAAAATGGGACACCGTGTTGCAGGTGGACCTTTTTTCAAAGCATACAACATGCATTATAACATGTAACACACCAAAATCCTTCTGAAATACCTGACGGGCTTTCGAGATGAGGTGCAGCCTGTGAAAAGATGACTAGAGTTTCTTTGCAGGTGCCTAAGAAATACCTTTCCAGCCCCATCAGGAGGATAGCCAGGCTGAGGAAGGATAAATCAGAATGATCAAAAGGATAACTAGTACTTTCCTCAAAAGTCAAAGTAGGACACCTTCTTGCACAACTTAGTCAAAAGAATTCTTTGTTCTACTACAATTAAAGCTCTGTATTTCAGCAATGAAAGCAACCACTCAGCAACTCTGATGGCTGCGCTTGACAATAATTTTTTCACGTTCTCTTTACATGGTGAAACTAGAATAAATTTCATTCAGAACCAAGTCAGTATAGTCTGACAACAAAATACCTTCAACAACTTCAGATTCATAGCTCTTAAAGGCCAAGATTGAATTGATAATTATTTTCCTCAAACAGAAGCCTCCCAAATTTTAATTATCAAAGCATGTAAACTTCAGGAAAAAAAAAAAAGAGAGAGATTGGACTGGAAATACCAACAAGCCACAATGACCCCACAGTTATTAAAAAAAAAAAAAAGTTTTCTCAAATTACAGCACTTATTTATGTTTGGAAAGAGGTGGTTTGTTTCATGAATAACTCATAAAACTATCTGGAGCCCACCAGGGTTTCAGAGTTTAAAAAACAAAACCAAAAAAATGTAAAGAGCAGGACAGTAGATACAGAAAAAGAATGTTCATGCAATTGTTTTTAAGTACATTTACCTGGATTTCAGAATAGTTTATGCTGAAAGCTGTAGGTGCTATGAGCCATAAATGAGAGGAAGAAAGAAGCAAAGTACAAGCTCAAATTAGAAAAGCCAGCAGCTTACAGCTAACAAGATGTGCAACTTCATTTCATTCTATAGCATCCTATGACTCTTTCTCATTTTGTCTTTTCAGATTTCATAGTTCTCTGGAAGCTTTGTTCCTCTGTGAAATATCTCATATATTTTGAATCCTATTGCAATATAGGGAGTAGCATGCCTCTAATGCTAATAAACATGCAAGCTGCTTCCACATATCAAAGAACAAAGACAAAATGGTTTATAGATGCGGAGAATGAGAAACTGTAGTCCCAAAAGGGGCAGAACTGTGCAGTCAGCTACTCCCAAGCTAAAATTATTTAGGTGGTTATATTCATATCTATTTCTCTATATTATTTTTAATGTATTTCAGGTTTAAATGATTACCACATATAAGCCTACATTTTGCACACTTCTGGAGTTTTATACTCTTAGATGATTATCACAGAATTGTGAAATGCTCTATGCAGAACTCAGCACTGAACACAAGAAAAAGCCCAGCACCTGAAACACACTGTTTTTGCAGTTAACTAGTTACTGCATAGGAACCCCTATAGTTTTATGGCATGAACTTCCAGACATGGAGCAGTAATTTCTTTCTGACAGGCAATTAAATTGAATGTTTTTGTACAACTTCCTTCTTGGGCCTGGAACATCTTACCCTGAAGTCAAAGTGTGGTAGACATTATCTGCCTCTCAGATTGTTCCACTAATTCATTTGTCAGTACGTCAAGCAGCCCCCTTCTGCTTGCGTCTGTTGTTGTGCCAGCAGGAATTGATTTATTTGCTTTTTTGTTACATGAGATTATCCTCTCTTTCCAAATAATCAGAATATTAGATTTCTAAAGTAGAACTGCTGCTCCGTGTTTTTCACCCCTTAGCTAAAAAATTCTCTTCCTCGCTCTCCAAAATGGATTCTGAAGATGAACCAGGAAGCTCTGCCTGTTTTATTTTCCGTAGACCTTCCTTAAATATTTGTTTAAAGGAAGTTATGGTAAGATATTCCATACATTTTAAAAAGCAGTCTTCAAACACAATCAGCCCTGTATTGAGAGCCAGAAGTGGAGGAAGCATCTTAAAAGAGAATTACAGTTTAGCACTTCAGAAGAAGCGCATAAGCATACCGTCTTAGAAATAACATTCTCACTTTCACATGGTCTGTTCTCTGTCTCAGAGAATGCTGGAAGAGTATGCCTCATTTTGTTCCCTCCTTCTCTCCCCTCATCCTTTTTTCCTTTCTATTAGGTTAGGTGTACCCTCACATGTAAGAATATTCATCAGAACTGTCTGGAACATCTAGCACAACGAATATGAACGTTAGACTACCTGGTAACAACAGCCTAGACAGGATCTCATGGTTCAGAACAACACTTCTCTCTCATCTACTATCCACGTGACCAGATGCACAGAGTATGTTCTAGGCTGTGTCTGAGACAGCCTAATAAAACACTCAAGAAACCCATTTGGCATAGGCATTTCAACTAATTTCACAAATAGCAAGCTCAATCAATAGGACTTTGAGCGCTGAAACAGTAATTGAGCACGAGATAATTAGATATGTGTTATTCACTGAGAAACAGAGATGAAGCACTTTGTTACCTAAGACACGTAACAGCCAGGTAGGAACTCAGGTCCCCCTGCCTTAACCCTAAGACCACCTTCCATGCACTGACTAGGCTCTATAGAATAAGATTAGACTCTAGTCTTGCATTACCAGATACACTATTAGTCATAAAATTATAATTCAGCCTTCAAAAAGCCAGCACATCTGAATGAATAGACTGATATGAGTTCTTATACAGTACTGCATGGCAATAAAGTATTGGAGTTTCATTCAGTTTCGTTCTTCATTCCCTTATTGCTGTGGAAGGGCTTTATGTGGCCGATTTCTGTTAACTCAGAGCGCTGTTATGCAGGCAGGTCTCTTATGCATTGACTAAATGATTGTAACTATATTTACTTAACTTGCAGATACCATCACTTGACTTATGTAAACTTAGGCTTATATCAAGTTGCTACTACTAGCACTTGATAAGAAATTAATGTGATCACAGAAGGAAAGAAAAAATAAAAGCTGTAAAGACTGCTACAACAGGTTAAAAACATAAATATTAAATAATCTCATGTGAAGTGTTGGACATTTTTCAGACATAAAGAACTGTTAAGGCTTGTAGAATTAACACAACTGCATGTCTAGCTGAAATGGAACGCATATCGACTATAACCCACATGTAGCCCTTAATAGACCTATCCATTATAACGGCACAGTCCTTTGATCAGAAAAGGATTTTGAACTAGCATACTGTAATTATTTTGCTCATATGCAGAGGGGAACTTCTTATAGAACTGCCAGGTGCAACCTTCCAGTGGAATAATATTTTGCACTGTGAGGGCAGAAGTGCAAAGAGTTATGAGGATAAAATTGCATGTACAAAGTTTCAGTTCTGGACATAAGGTACATTTGCATTTAATATGGTTTAGTTAGATGCAAGTTCATGGCTGACACATGGATTACAGATGAGGAAAGAGGCAGTAATACTTCTTTGCAAAACCACAATAGCTAGAATAGGAAAAAGCTGAGAAATATTTTAGACCAATCATTTTGATTCAAAAAAAAAACCCCAAAACATTGAATTATGAACCCTAAAGAATTCATAAATCAACTAGTAGTAAAAAGTAACCCACATCCAGGATACGTAATCCGATTCATACTCAATATACAGGACTGGCAACTGAGGCATGTGCTGCCTTGCAGGTTTACCCTCAAAACTGCTTCTCAATACTGGATGCAGTCCTTGAATTTCTGGGATGCCAAAGAAGAAAATTCCTATCACTGAAGCGTTCAAGATTATGATGGCCCGTATACAGAAAGGGATCTTGAAGATAATCTATGCAGAATACTATACATTAATGAATAAAGGTAGAAAAGATAACAACAGTGACCTATTCACCCGTATCTTGACTGCAAATCAAAAATCTTGATTGCAGCCAAAGCATGACTACATCTGCCTCGTGTATTTGCAGACAACAAAAGCAGCAATCACATAGAAAGGATGGTTTGGCTGAAGCTGGTGGCAAGTAGCTTAAAGATCTGTATAATGATTTCTGTTAATGACCATCATATTTCCCCTCTGTTAGACATAAAACTGTCTTCACCGAAGTGTGCTTAGGAACATGAGGAAAACAAAATGTGTAAAATCTATTACAAAAGTCATCCAATCAAACACATGCCCTGTAGGTCAGTATCATTCTGCAGCATTCTGCTAAGCGTTCAGATTATTTGTGCATATGAGATTCTTCGCAGAGGTAAGCAATGCTACAAAAAGCCTTTTAAACAACAGATAGCAGAATGAAAATTAATTTACAGGTTAGTGAAAAAAAGAACTGTAATATCTAACAGAATATGTATTAGCAAAGGATTTTATTATAGTTACAATGAAATTTGCTTTCCTTAAATTAAGAAATTAAAATCACTAACCACAGACAAGCCTACCCCATTCAGTGTTTCAGTAAATTACTTCTACGGATAGAAAGAACTCTAGCTTGAGAAGGCTTACTCGTTCAAATGCTAATTAGAATTATTCTTGTGTAGCTTAATGACGCTGAATGAGCTTTGACTAGTAGACTTTCCTAAATGGAGATAAATCATACCTCTACGACAGTTTTTGCTGTATTTGATGAATATTCAGGAAGCCGGCTTTGAAGAAGTTTACTGTAATTTTTGTCAGCTGAGCTTTCTTCCTAAATCTAAGATTTCTTATTTCTTTCACCTTTGGTCTCCACACTCAAAGTTCAGGAGTGCTTTAATCAAAATAAGAGCCTCTCTAGCTTTACTAGTGGCATAATTGTTTCTCTTTTCACTCAATATATGAATTTAGTGTAAAAAGTTTTTTAAAATTTAGTGTGCAATGTTCTTAAAAATATACTATCAGCACCACAGCTCATCCAGACTTATCCCTCTAACTACAAAAATAGGATTTGGTTGCTGCCCAGGATAACAAGCACGTGATGTGGATTGGAAACTTGCATAAATTAAGCAGGCATACTACATTTCAGAAAGATAACTATTAACATATAAAGCCAATATTACTACACCCCCAGTATCCCATGTCTGCATGCCTTAAGATGGACTACCATTCATGCTTATCTATCAGATTGCTTTGGATAAACACATGTCCACTCACGATCTGAATAAGGGAAAACTTATTTTCAGTAGTGATCTAAAAAAAAAAAATTAGGCAGCCCTGGGAATGAAAAATAAATAAGGGCTGTGAGATACAGCCAAAAATCTTGAGGCTTCAGTACCTAACAATGTATACAGACAAAATCTACCAAAAAATTCAAGTGCCTTTGTGATTTCAAAAAATTTCTCAGGTTATTTCTTACATTCTGGTCCTTCTTTTTTTTTTTTTTTTAATCACCAATTTCCTAATATTTTCTTGTTTGTAAATGAAATTGGAGCAGGGACTATTCTGCTGTTTCTGGTTTGGACAGTTTTCCTGTTTGAATACTCTTTTGTTAACAGTGCCTGAAACACTAAGCAGCAGCAGAAATTTGGACCATTCCAGTTCAATTTTAATTTAAAATATTTGTTCTTTCATACATTGCAGTGTATAAATGTTATTTTTTTGGAACTTTTTCTTTATTTTCCATGTTTGCTTGATGTCACAGAAGCAAATAATTAAATAGTCAAAGCCCAACAATAATACAGCTAATTTTAACTATTTTTAAATGGTTAACGTTTTTGTCATATTTTTTTCTTTACCTATGGCTGCAGTCTTTTTTCAATATGCTGAAGTCTCCTTCATCCATACAGTCATAGAGTCAATGCTGGCATTCACTCTTAAATTTGTAATTCAGATTCAGTGGCATTGACTGTTTTCTTTAGATACAGACAACTGGGAAATGTTCACTATTTAAAACAACTGGGAAATGTTCACTATTTAAAAAGACATTAAGAAAAGAAAATTGTTAAAGCTAGAGCTGATGTGTCTTTTAAAATTGTTGAATTACAGGAAATCATCTAAAATTTGCCTTCTTTCAATAACAGATGAATATCTAGAGCAGACAGAGAACTTCAGACACTCTGCAAATCCACATTTGCAACAGGTTGCAATATTGCAACAATTGCAAACAATTTCTGGGCCTACTGGTCTGGACTGAAACTGGAAGCTTTCTGAAATAATTTGCAACATTAATGAGCAAAATGGTGCCTCAGCAATACTAATATACCTGTTCCTATTCATAACATAGCATTACCAAAGACATTTTTCACAGTTGCTGGTTAAAAAAGGTTTGATCTTTATGTAACAGCTGCCATCCTTATTCGCACCTATATTTTTCTTGGTTATGCTCTTTTCCTATACCCTACTTTGGGGGTAGGTACAATGAGAGGCATAGTAAAAAGCCACCTGTTAAAAGAGCTGAAAGTCAAAGCTTTGACTCTCTGATAATGTCTGTGATGTCCTAGATTAGATTTAGGATGGGTTATACGAAAGGGTCTAGCTGTAGCAGCAGCCCAGAGGAAAGGTAGGGTGGGAAAAGAAAATTGCCCGTCTTTGGAACTTGCTTCGCTTCTCCCCACTATCCATCCTGGACACCTCCCAAGGCAGTATACCTATGCCACCATTTCCTCAGCATGCTTATGTACTGCATCCCTCTACAGAAATTTCACAGCATGGGCAAAACGTGACTTATGCAAATAGATACCTGTCATGTGGGTTAACTCCTGCACTCCTCCACACTTCAAAACCCACAAGACGCTCTTTAAGGGAGGACTACATTCACCACCTGAGCCAGACCTGAGGACTATTCCTCACCTTCACCTAATTAGTAGTGATTAACTGAGACCTACTTGTTCAGCATCTACTGAGCACAGTTATAGCACCTCTACCTTCTCTCGGTGACTGTAAGACACAGCATGGCTCTCGCTTGAGACTTTGGTTCCAGCCTGGCCAGACAAGCTTAATCCATGGTTGCCAGATGGCAATATGGTATGATTCAAAAGCATAAATGCACCATCGCTCTATGTGCTTTAGTCACTACCTGCGTAGCTATGGTAGCCTGTTTGCCTCCAAACAATCTTCACTTTCAAGATTCCTGCCACCTACTAACATATACTGGCCTAGCCAACCATGTCTCGAAGCATGCCATGTGTATTTTTCACAAGCATTATGAAAACAGCAATATGAAACAACATGAAAAGTAATTTTTTCTGGGAAATAAAATATTACCTATGAATCCAACAGGCTCGGGGTCAGTGCTCAAGCCTCCTTAAAAGTCCACTCCTTCCTTCAACAACTGAAATTTATACATACTTGCTGTGGCCCATGTAAATCCTAGAACTACTTGATCCTTATTTCCAGCCCTTTCCATCATGCTTCTTTCTACTGTTTGGAAAACTGACTACATGTAGAGAAGGGATCTACTTTACATATGAGCACTGCAACACAGATGGCATCAACATTATAGTCAGAAAAGCCATATAAGGAGTCATAAAGTTTGGCAAGAATGACAAATGTCAATTTAATTACAGATTAACTCCTCAATAAATACCTACATAACCTTAGTAGCCCTATCAAAAATTGCCCTAGAGATGTCCCAAAGAAGAGAATGTTTTGGTGTTTAGATGGAGATATAAGGATCAGAACAACTACCTACTATTCCCAACAATACTAGACAGCAAAATCTTAACAGCTCTGCTTCTTTCTACTCGTAAAGCACTGAGATGCTCTGGAAGTTTATGCTTGTGAAATATTTCAGGCAGAAGATGCTCTTTACTGGGCACCATAACGGTCATGCCTCCTCACACCTAGAAAAATTGCACTGTTTTACCCATGCTACAATTAATAATGTTTAATTATAATGCCAAACGAACAGCTACAAACAAGTAGCTGTTTGTAGTTACTTGTCAAACAAGTCAATTCAGGTTGGCTTTTAAATATATCATATACATTAACACAGTAAAATTGAACACTGACACAGTAACATTTCAGAGAGAGGAGTTTCAAGGACCTCTGATCAATACTCACAGCAGTTATTCAGAAATACTAATGGCTTTCCCGTATGCATTGTGTACTTCAAAGTTATTACACACTGCAAATAAGTTTTAAATGTTTAGATTGTAGTTTATATGTGGCAGATATTAACTAAACAGTGATTTATGGGCCCTGATTAAAGGGTTTTTTTTTTTTTTTTAAAGTTAAAAACAAAGTTCACATGTCCTGGCAATTACAGAGAGAGTGGTAAGACTGAGCAAGGGACTAGTTCAAAAGGATGTACGTAGCTATATGACTGATTTTTCTCTTTTTCAGTATCAGCAAGCCGAATTTACTACCCTGGCACTTACAGACCGCAAAAGGGATGCAAGTATAATTGTTGTTCACTGGATTTGCTGTTGTAGAATAATACTCTTGTATTACTCCTAGATTAATTATTTTCTATACTGAACTGCTGTAAGAACTGTTCTTCATATTCACTTCATCTTCCAACCACAGCAAGAATAAACAGTATTTTTCAATGTTGTAACTTTTAATCTATTTTCTAAACTTGAAAATACATGGATTTGTTTCCCAATTTAGCAAGTATCTAGTCAAAAAACATTTATTGTCTAAAATTCACATCCTAAGGAGAGTGCTATGTAACGGTCACACTTACAGGGAGACTCAGTAAAGCAATGGTTTCACTGGTAGAGGACAAGAGTCAGAGGCTGAGTGTACCTTCAAAGAAAGGAGTTGAACACAGCCATGCCTCAGAGGTCAAGATCATTCAACGTGGAGGCTTTGTAAGCAGCAGCCTTCTGTTGACAGGACTCAATGGGCGATGAGAGTCTTACAACAAGTGCTATGCATCAGTTTAGGGGAAAAATGGTATAACGGAGAAGAAAGTACTGTGAGAATATGGAGGGATAAAGAAGATTTGATGAAGTTTAACTATTTCAGAATCAACAGCATGCATAAAAATAGTATAATTCTATAAAGCGCCTAAAATACCAGTTACTACAATTTCATTCTCAGACTAGAGATAAAGTTTATTTTAGTTAACTACAACAGACACCAATGAGTGAGAGTAAGGATGTCAAAATTTTCCTTAAATTAGCCATATCCTCAAAATGAGAACTTTGCAGTTAAGACATAGAAAAGGTAGAGAACCATACAAAATGAGAGGGTATTCAAGATCAGTATGAAAGAGAACCTTGAGGAAAAGAGTGCATTTTAGCAGCAGTATTATAGCTACCTCATTTAAGTAAGATTCTGCAGTAAATTCAAGTTACCTAGGGCCACAATTAACTACTTTATCTTGCACGTCAGACCAAAGTTAATTTACTGCTGGTATTTAATATACATCATATTTACAAATAAAGGGAAAACTATATTAATTATGTGGACTTAAATATAGACTTAAATATTTAATTATACAGACTTTTCACTCCACTCGAGGGCAGCCCAAAAGGCTCACTTTGAGAGCACACAATGAAACTGTGTACAGTCAGAGAGGACACTGTCATTCCATTTTATTTTTCATATTTTCCATTATTCATTTGGAACAGAATATATTTAGCGTGATTTATGACATGGAGATCATCCCTCTCCCTCTCCCTCAAAACAGGTCACCAATTCCCCTGCAACGTCTAAAAGAATTCCTAGGATGCGTTTACTCACATGTAAGAGAGAGGCATGTTTGTATTCTGTGCAAAGTATTCAAAGAAGCCATCTCTCCTTTTATTTAAAGGAACATTAAAAATTATTTCTTTTAAGTCTGACCTTACTATTAAATGCCATTATCCCAACTCTTAGCCTCTAGGCAATTAAAAAGAAACAAAAAAAAAAATCATTTGAGTATGTCCAGCCAACAATTTCCATGTTAAAAAAAAGTGTAAGTTGGAGCCATGTGGTCTCAATCAGGCAGTAAAAAACCCTCTGTATTTTCTTAAATGCACAACTGCAGTATGCCCATAACCTCTCTTTTAAATCATCTTAACCAGATCTGAATCACTCTCACCACAAATGATTCGGTGGCCCTGGAATGTGCTGGGGTAGACAGAGTTGCTCTGCAATGGACATTGGGACATTTCCCACTTCCCCAGTGCTAAGAGACTAGGCTGCAGCAAAGAAAAAAAGTTCTTTAAAAGGTTAAAGCCAAGACAAAAAGTGACATCACAGTTCAATCATTTAGGGAAAAAAAGAAAAAGAAAAAAAAGGCAACTACTGCCTAATAAATCAGTGCTATGTGCCACAAACCACAGTGAGCCAACACAGCCAAGAACAGCTTTTCTTGCTGAAGTGAACACGGATACCTCAAGCAGCTGGCAGACGCATGTTTAATTGTATTCACAGAGAACCATTGTATCCATTAAGCTAGCCAGACTCTGAGAAGTCGAGCAATTAAAAAAGCAGAATAACCATGATTTCAGTAACAATCTGAGCTTCCCTTTACATTGCTCTACCACATTTCTCACTATGGGCTACTACAACTTTTAGCTTAGGTAAGAATGTATACAGCACTGTCTTTAAAAGTTCATAGGCAGATCATTTAGTATCAAAGCCTGTGACATACTTGCACTACCTGGATGAATGCTGCTTCTCCACTGTTTCATTGAAGTCAGTAGGGACTGTAGGCACTTAGCACCTTGCTGGCTTTCTCAGCATATCTCAGAAGGAATCCCTAAATATTATTTACTTCTAAAGTTAACAAAAGAGGAAGGGGAATGTAATGCACTGGGGGCTCCTAAAAGGCAAGTTTAAGCAGCAAGTAAGTAAGCCTTGCTTACCTAGCTACAAGTTTTTTAAATGTCACTTCCTCTTTAAAAGCTTGAAAGATTTCTTTCAGTCTTAATAGAATTACCTCAAAAAGCAAGCTAAACATGTGGCCAAAGTGATGTGCATCTTAAACAGAAATAGGCCAGAGCCAAGACATTTGGATCCAGATATTAACGTTCTCATAGTTCAAGGATGTTGGAATCCACGGTTTTTGGTTCAGGCCCATCTCTGGTGTATAAGTGCTGAACTCAACACTCATCGCCAAACCTCACAGTCAGTACAAAATACGCTTTAATATATAAAAGTAGGAAAAACAATGTAAAGATGTCAGATTTTTTTCCACCACACCAATGAGAAAAGATGACGCTACAGCACCCACCTAAATTGTGAAACTGAAAGCAACTGCTGAGGAAACCTGACATAGTGCCATCGGCAGGGGGGAGCCCAGCTCTGGAAAACACTATTCCAATTTTAGCTCTGAAAAAGAATCTTTGCTAGTTCTAGTGTGCAATTCTATTCCAGTGAATAACTTGCCATAAATAGAGCCAGTAAAAGCTACAGAGAGAAGAAGTGCCTTAGTGCAACGCAAACAAAATTTGTACTAAACATCACTACTCTCCTAAGATATTGTATGCTACTCTGCTAAGCATTACTTTGCAGTCATTCCATAGGTACAGAATTTAGAAGACCGTTTTTACCAAATACCATACCAAGAAGATTATTTTTCTGAATGAAAGGAGAAAATCAGAATGGAAGAGCTTTGGTTACAAGTTTCTGAATTGAAAAAAAAAACGAAAGTCACAGACCTCAGAGCAGTTAATTGACTGTGCTTGCTACCCTTTGCACAATCACCCGTTTGCTCATGCAGCATATTTTTCATGTGACTAGATTCACCTTCACAAATCTCTGATAAGCCAGCGCTAAATAAGGTGGTAGGGGGGAGGGACTGCTTGCCTCTCAACATAAAATGTTGGAATAACTACTTGAAGTAGTTAAAGGAGCCAGAGTTAAGGAGAGGGAAAGGAAAACTTTCCTCTTTTTAGGCTCACTATCCTAGTTTTTTTGTTTTTGAAGTAAGTAAGCACATTCAGTCTCCTGGCTTTTTCCTCTTCCTCGAATTTATTACTTATTTGAACCTTTGAATTTCAAGGCTTTCTTATTTATCACTCTGTGGGAAGATGACCCACCTAGCAAGACATAATAGCATGCTGATAGCAGTGCTTATCAGTAGCTTAATACAAATGGGTCCCTACAGTGACTTTCTTTTGACAGCTAGATGGCATTTCTGAAAGCGAGGCAGCTGGATTAACTTGCGTTGTGCTGACCATTATAAAAGTTTTCCTAAAGACAACACAGGGAGAGGAAAAAAAGTCCTTGTAACAAAGCTGTATGTTCCATTAGGCTAGCAGACTTAGGCAGCCGTGTTAATGCTTTTATAAAGCAAGAACAGCCACTATTGGAAGAAAACCAAGTTTCTTTTTGCAGTTCCTGTCCTCTCCGTGATATACATTTACCTAAGTATGCACTGTTTTCCGCTGTACGTTAGCTTTCACTTCTATGCCCCCAAACTGTAGACTTGCAAAGGCTTTTTATTTTTAAAAACTTTCACTTGGCTCGTAGGATAAAGGTGGGGGGGTTGCTTTGAATGAATGCCAGCCATTTAAAAAGAATCTATTTTTGCTTTCTATAAGCTAAACAGTCTTAGGAAAGATCTCATCCCCTTTCACTCCCCCATCCTCCCCGAACTTTAGTTCTGTTCGTATGCTGTGATGAAAGATCTTTACTTCCCCCGTTCAGCTCTTAAAAGAAATGGGTTAAAGTTACTCTAGTCCACGCACGATTCAAAAGTAAACAGATCTGCAGAAAACCCAGTAGTGAAGCCATTTGGAAAGCTTTCCAGAATTGTACAGCTACTTAGGAATTTGACTAAAATCTATACGTGCTTGTACTGCTTTTCGGGCAGGTAGAGATCAGGAAGATTTTCCTGCCAGGCGCTGTTCTGAGACCACTATAGCTGAGCGCACACAGGATCAGTCACTCGCATACTTCTCCCCCCTCCCCCTCTCGTAGTAAAATGGCTAAGGCACCTTATTGTTTCTTGCATCTTTATACACATTTAATGCTGGCACTTACCGTTGTGGAACAGACGGACCCCCACCCCCTACAAAGAAGCTGATGATCTCGGATCCTTTATTCCTTGACTATCGCAGCTCTTAGCTTTGCTGCTCTGATTTCAGCCTAGTTTGCAAGAGCACAGAGGAAATTAATAGACGGACGAGCTGCCAAAATCCCAACCACTCGCGACCAACAATGAAGACGAGCTCCCCAGCGCTGCCCGACTGCACGGAACAAAGCCTGCTGGCAATGAGGAAGCAGAGCTTCAGTCCTCTGGCTTCAGTCCAGCTGTTGCTCTTGCTTTTGCTTCAGAGTATGTGAGAGTGTTTGTATGAGCGTGTAATGCTGTAAGAGATGGGGGCTGGGGAAAAAAGAGGGTGTGTGTAAGGGGAGGAATGCTAGTCATATCCAAAAATAACATGAAGGAAGTACCGTGGTGATCCGTCGCCCCTCATTCTCTCCCCTTATCAGATGTGCTGGGAGTATCTCGACCCTGAGATTCTGATCGCAAGACTAGGCAGAGAAAAAATTCCAATGGGACTTGCAGCTCATTTAGTTGTACTATTAAACTATAACTGAGGAGCTCTACGTTCACAAGGACACATCAGGAGAAGCATGATTTAGTAGCAACCTACTTGATAATACTGAAGCCAGAACGTATTTCACATTGTGTGCCTTTCTTTGCAGACTGGAAAGAAAAAGCAGAAACTGCTATTAAGTTTACTATGAGTCAAAAAAAAGTAGTATCTCATATGCCTTTTGAGAAGCTCCTCTATTCCAGTCCTTGATATTTTTATATACTGCTTAAAGCTAACTTAAAAAATCGCAATTGCTGCAAGTTTACAGTATAATGCAGAAATAGAGATATAAAAATATCTATATACTGTTTTACAATAATTTGCCTGCTACTTTTTCATAACTAAATTGTTAGCAGTAATTCCACAATCAGAACAGTAGTATCTCTGTCTTAAAACAAAACAAAAACACACACACCCCCCTCCATGCCCCCCCCCCAGTATAAAAACCTGAAGATTTCCTCCCTGGATAATCAGAAAACTAGAATGTAATTATTGTTGTCACCAGTAAAGAGCTTCAGAAATTGGTTCCAACAATAATTCTGGGCTCTTTAAATCTTAAAAAACACTCAGTAATAATTAACAAACTTAAGGAAGAATGCTGTAAAGAAACTGGTATTTGGACTTTGATTATAAAATAATAAACCAGTAGTGATAGCCTCAGTATTTTTTGATTACTTCATTTAATCTGGACTCTGTCAAATAAATTTGTAGAGCAGTAAATCTACAGTAGTATGCATACTCCTTCCTTTATGCCCAGAAGCAGTCTCTGTCATTAGTTACAATTTCTGGAGAATCCTTATTGTATCCAGTATAGCTCCAATCTCAAGCAGGAATCCTCAAAATGAGACAAGCTAACACAATATATATTCTACTTTCCCTATGCTATTCCCATTCCCTCTGAGAAGCATTACTATTTAAAAGGTGGAATTAAAACATGGCAACATAAAGGAAAGTCAAAGCAATTTTGGACTTCATTTTCATCTCATGTAGAATAATTTAGATTTTGAGGTGACTGATCTGCTACTGGATATTTTAGAACAGCAAAACTGGTTACTTTCAGCAATGACTGGGTCAGAAATAATGATTCTCACAACACAAATAAAAGTGTGAAAGAAGGCAGAAAAGAGAAATTAGATGTAATTTGCCAGTGTTAACAATGATAGGGTGAAACAGCCACCTGTTTACACAAGACTTTGTTCCTCAGTGTAGGAGACAGTATGGATCGGACACTAGACACAGTGATTTTCATATCCCGGGTAAATTGCTCTTTTTTTTTGGACCTAACTTTTCTTTTCTTTAGAAAGACTATTTGAGCTTAGGATAAGGACCTTAGCTTTTATAGAACCCATATACTACAATTCCCTACATTCCCATTACATTAAAGAAATTGCAATGCTTTTCCAAAGCTAGCAGCAAAGAGAACTATTATGATAAATTTTAAAATTACAAATATACTCTGTGTTGAAGGTAAGTCTCAGAAGTCCATAGAAACCATCTGGAATGAAAGGAAGTTATGATGATTTCAATTTGCTTTCCTGCATATTCACTAGAGACTGAATTTCAATATATATTGTAAGGCCATAAAAAGTTACAGTAAATCCAAGTTCTGTATCAGGATGTTCACTGAGCTCTACTATGATGTACTTTTCTGCTGGTCCTTTATTCCTTGGTAGCATCAGAAGTCTTGGCATCCTTTGCTGCCTCAAGGTTTGCCAGCCCAAATTTAACCCGACAAATTTCACATGCAAAAAAATATCAAGAACAGATAAGAATACCTAAGGGCTTTTAGTCCACACCACATCTCGTCTTGAACGTCAACTGCTGAACTGGCTAATTGTTCTAACTTGAAAAACATATGCTCTGAGTAGACGACAGAAGCCCATGTTTAGTTCCATTTGCAATTGGGTCTCCAGAAGAAAGAGGTTAGTCCAAAACCCAGTCTTGGCCCAGACATTTGAATTTGTTTTCCTGACTATTATGGAAAAGCATGGGCCTGGAAGAATACTAATTCAGAGAGAGGATAAAATTGAAACACAAATACACATTAAAAAATCAAACAAAGTAGTAATGGAAAGCTGTCACCTGCTCTTCTCTGTCTCAGCACTGCTGTCATAACCAGAGACCCAAACTCATGAAGTAGCTTTCTTTAGAATTTGAAACCCAGAGGACCAAAACCTCACATAAGATGAAATAAAATAAAGTCAAGCGGTTCAGTAGCTGATATTCTGCAACATTTATGCATCAAACTAATCGTGACTAGTATACGTGTTACATGTCTGTTATTCTCTGATGTCAACACAGATGACAAAGACACGTGGCACAAAGAAATATCTGGATTTACTTGTTATTGTATATAATTAATGAACTAAAAGATTTAACTTTTCAGGGGTCTCTGTTGTATTAACCATCACTACACTAATATTATTGTTATTCAACTCAAATATAATGCAACCCTACCACATTTAAGGAGACATGACAACTGTACATTTGCTAATTTGCAGCTGGTCTGCTCCAGGTAACATGTCTTATTTTCTGCCTACAAACCTTGAAGCTGCAAATTTCAAACTCTGATGGGCTTTTATCAGATTTCAATTTGTTTTCCAACTGCTCACATTTCCAGTTAAGTAAGGAAGGAGAAAAAAATGGAATATATTACAGCAGGTTTTTTTACTGAAAGTTCATTTTCATTACATGCAGAAATGAGACAGGTGGGAGTAACGCTTTGATGGGTAAGATACAGCCATCATAAATTGGTTGCTATTCAGACCAGATGGCTACAGTAATATCTGAAGGGTTTGATAAATGGATCAGAAATTATATCCAGCAAAAATAATACAGATTTAATAGATTCCTTAAGGGTGAACAAAGTGTTCTGACTAATGTTGGAGTTGGCCACTGGTAACAGCTTCTGAACAGCAAGCTTTTCACCTATTACTACATGGCAAAACCTATTCAGAAAGGTTATAGCAGCTCCTTGGAAGGTCTCGGGACTGTTTGAGAAGAAGACATCACATTTCATTTTTTGCTCTCCCAAGCGAAATAACATGATATGATAATGTCCATATACTAAGTGGGAAAAACATTTACTTACTACCTTTGACCAATTACTAGCTACAAACTGTGGTAAATTGGGCCATTTAACAGCTTCAGTATTTTGTACTTTGTACACACAAACGTGTTCCTAACATAGCATGTGTAAATTTGAAATTCAGCAGTAAAGGTCACAGGTCTCTGAATGGAGGGAGTGTTCGCGAAACAAGGGTTGTAATCCAATAAAAGAAATAAGATTGAGGAAAAAAAGTATAAATGTAGAAAACCGAGGGCAAACAGTTTGAATTAGGAAATTACAGACATTTTCAGTTTAGAATATGTTTCTGTAGCACATATTTAGACAGGAGTCTTTTCTCTGTAAAAATAACGTGTGATGCATTTGCATCCTCTGAAATTATTTAGATGTCAAAATTCAACTCTCAAAAGGGCCCAAAGAGCATTTATACGGTTTTGGAAGTTAGACTTCGTGTACAGTTCCAAAATCTTCTCTGTCTTAGAGGAATAACCCAAGTTAGCGTATAAGAGAAATATAAACTTCCCTCCAGCAAATGTATTTAAATAAATGTTTACAGAACATATGATCTAAAACAGAGGAAATTAAAATTTTCATAAAATGTCCCTTGCATCAAAACTTTCTTAATACAAAGAGAAAAGAATATACATAATTATCTTTTGTCCTCTGATGCTTCTATTTATAAACATTGTTAATTCACTTTAGCAGTAGAGAATAGGATATTAGAAGTAGACATGCAGGCTGTGTATATAAAGGGATGTGATCAAATATCTCAAAAGAAGTTAATTAATGAGATCTCTCCCATAAATCTCCACACAACCCAAGGTCAGAATTAATTTCATACCTAAACTGAAGTTTCAAAGAAAGCACAAGCTTCTCAATTCCAGTATCTCTTAAAATGAACAGTGCCTACAAGCTACACCTTCAAGCAGAATGCCCCCAAGATCAGTATATGAATCATCATGACAGTACAGATTCAGACAGTTTTGTTTTTTCAAGTGTTTTTGAGGCACTGTAACTTAAACTGATAGAAATATATATTTGTTACAATCGTACCAATAAAAATCCTCATCATTTGGATTTGAGCCTGAAAATCAATCACACCACATGAATAACATGCCAGAGCACTACGAGAAAGCAAGAATCTTGTTCAGTACACATCCCCATTTTGTTCAGATGTCAACAGGAATTCCCCAAAGACCTTAATGCCTACAAACAATTTTAAGAATTGTTACTAGTAAATCTGATTTCAGTGCAAATTTGTTTACTTTTTGGGGATACATCTAGGCACCTCTGGGCATAAACAATTCAAATGGCTGAAGTACTTGTTTACAGAGTTGAGGAATCATCTACTTGCTTGTTTTTTAAATCCATGGTAGTCTCACCATAATCAGTCCTAAGAAGGGTACCGTTTAAGTAGCTAAGCAATTAAGTGTAAAAGCACCTCAAAAGGATGCATCATGAACTAGGAAGATGGTAAGGTAGAGATGAGGAGAGTCAAACATTTCTAAAGCCCAACTCATTCACATGTTGAACTCGTGCATTCCTACACTGACCCTGGTGATATTCTACTTGAGGCTGTGGCTCATAGGAATTATTCTTCTTAATAAACAGTGAGTTTGAGAATCTCATGCCTTCACGATGCTTCTGTTTATGTGCTGTGTTAGTTCACATTCATTCTCATGCTGAGAGAGCGTACAAACCTTGTGCAGAAACACAGAATGATTCTCCTTTTCCCCTCTTTCTCCAAGTACAAACCCAACAGTGCACATGTTCTTAATCAGAATTGAAGATTTCTACAAAGAAATTACACCTTTGATAACTACTAAAGAAAATCATGTTCTTTCTTTCCTAAGAATTATAAATCCAGGACAGTGCTAGAAGCAGGTGTCACCTAAAAAAAAATGTTACAACTCGTGTAAAATAATTTTTAGAGTGAATGCCACGTAGTTCTGCCCCTATTCTCTATCCCTCTCTCTCTCTTTCTCTTTTTTTTTTTTTCTTTTCTTAATTCTACTTGGTGCCCTTATTTGCTAGCATCTTCCATAGAAAAGACAAGAGAAATACCGGGGACAGATGTAGCTCGAACAGAACGTAAAACTTCCCTGGTTACACTACTAAAGCAACAGGAACTACAGGCATTTAGCAGCCTCTATTTCCAAGGAAACAAGATTGACGAGACTCCAGGAGTACCAACAGAACCTCAGTGCTTTGAAAGAGCAGAGCAACTGCTATTAGTTCTTAGAACTGAGCTTCCATCACTACCAGTACTTCTTTCTCTACACAAATTGACGTCCAGGAAGTCAGCAGGAGACACTGCTACCACCTGACCGCCAAATCTATTTTAGCTGAGAAGCAGTTCAAAGAGCAGCTCATCACCCAGGCATCTACTTTCAGTTTAATCTAGCAAAGGTGGTTTCCAGAAACTTCCAGAAAGTAATCACTAAGTCCTGTAAATGTACACTTTCTTATTTTATTTGCAGTTCTAAGAATTTGTGAAGACCACACTCTATAAAGGGGAACAACCATTTACATTAGTTTTTAGCTCAGTTTACACATTTTATTAATATGAACAAGGCCAAGCCTTTCTGCTATGATATAATAGCTAACAAGAGTTTAATAATAAAAAGTAGCAACATAAGAGGTTTGTGAGACCTCTGTCAGGTAGGTATAACACAAGCTTTTCACCCACCATCTCTCTCATATGGATTATCTGAAGTTTTGGGTTTTTTTTTAATGTACTGCTGTTTTTTAAAACTAAAGGCACTGCCTTATTCCATTCTAGTTTAGCTTTTAAAGAATAATTTTCCAGGTGAAGGAATAAGTTTCTGCAGCCTGTATTAGTGAAAGGAATATTAAATGAAGTAATTGAGCTATTGCTATACTTCTGTTTAAACAAAAGCATACGTTAAGATTGAAAAAATCTGTATTTTGCAAAAAAAAAGAAAAAAAGTAGCTGAATTGTGAAGGAAAGACCTTCTCTCCTGTCATGTCCTATATGTTCAATTCTCAAACGCTGACCAGCTTTTCAACTGACAGTGAGGCAACTGCCATTCACTGAAAACTGCATTGTTTGCAGTTAAATTGTGCAAATCTGTAACCATCCTGCCCTTCTCCCCGTACAATAAAACTTTCTATTCTCAGCTAACAGCAGATTTAAAGCAAAATAAAACAGCAACCACAGAGTTTTAAAATGGTAAGAACAACCTCATTTTAATGAAACACTGTGATTAGTTTAAGCCAAGTGACAAATATAGCATTTTGTCAAGATATGTTTACTAAGCATTAGAAGCATTCAGCAGAGTTGATGATTTGCCAGCGTTTATAACTTCTCATAAAGAAAGTAGCTATATTGAAGAAACAAACCCGTTGCTTAAATTCATTATTATTTGAGAAGTTCTTATATTCATGATGTTGAGATTTTACTTTGTTTTTAATTTTCAAAGAAAATTATGATTCTTTGATTTACTACTAAAACAACAGGTAAATTGTTGGTACACTGGTGCTTTACATTAGACAAGGCTAACATTTAAATAAGCCAAAAATTCCTGTTGATCTGAGATGCCTCTCTTTCTGTCATTATCAGTGTTTACCACTGTAAATAAGATAGAAAGGTGGCCACTATTTTTCATTCTCAATTTGTATAATACTATATTTTGAGAGATAAAAGAGAATGTGTTACATTTAAAAATATGTTATTTCTCTAGAGAGTTAAAAATATTTTTTATTACTAACTAAACAGGAAAGAAAGAGATATTTTGATACAGAGGATAAGGGCCAGAAATAACTTTGGAATTAACATTTTTCACACACAAAGTACTGTATCGGTAGAAAACGAAAGCTACAATGAAGTGTATATTTAATTAGCCTGTGAAAAGCATATCTGACTCTTGAAATGTTTTTGATGAAATCCCATTCATTTACCTGCTCTTTACAACATTTCACTTCAGATTCAAGACAGGAAAAAAAAAATTAAATAAACTGTTCAATGTCTCTAAAATGATTTCCAGAAAAGATATTTTTGGCATGAATATTGTGGACTAGGTCAGGTGGGGGAAAACGTCCCAATAGATCACCTAGCACAGACTGCTGACTGCACCATAAGGGGGTCCCAGTTCGTGCACAGCCTGCAATGGGCCTCCCCTGAACATCAATCAGTTTTTTTCTATATAGAATCAAGCTTGCTTTGGCTGTTTGGATAGCTGTGGAGTGAAGGCTGAGTTTTAACAGGCTGCCTGCTTCACCTACTTCTGGGACAAATCTCCTTTCATCATTTGAAAAAATCTTAAAAATGCTATTCAGGCGGATTAACTGAGCAGCAGTAATTCTTCAAAAGTAACTTGAGGTAAACCACATATTTCTATTCCTGAATATGGGAGAAAATCAGTTCAGGAAATTAGCTCATAGGTAGATTAAAAAATATTAAAAAAACAAAACAAAAAAGTCATTCTTAACACAAAATGTTAGTCCCTTCTAACACATTGCTTAAACCTTGAAGAAGTAGGGGTTTATGTGCCTGCTGATACATGCATTCGGTACTGTTTGCCGTCAGTAGTAACTGAAGCTGTAGCCAGATTTTTTCCTCTTAAATGAGAATATAAAATTATGTTTTTTTCTAGTTCCTCAGATGTTTTACATTACTGAATACACAGCAGGTTCTGTTAATCAAAACAGTGTTTTCGAAAAAAATCTTCAGCCATTTTGGAAAATCAAGCTATTTATTAAAGCACTTAATCCGTTTTTAAGAAGCAATATTCAGTATTTTTGTTTTGTTTTAATATTCCAGTGTACAAGCTATTTGTTTTTACCTTATACTATGCCCTAACATTTTTCCTTCTAATTACTTGCCATCCAGCTTTGCCTAGGGATCCTAACTGCTTGTGTATATTTTCCAAAACAGCTACGTTTGTTGTAGCAGATCTTTTCTGCCATTTAGTAGTTACACCTGGATTCCAAGCCGGTATCTTAAAGCAGCACTGATTTGCAGTTTAAGAAACACGTCTCTCTTAATGTGAATTCTGCCTTTCCGAAGAAATGTCAGCCCACAGTTAACAGTAATTGTAATCAAGTCCATGCTTACAAAGTATTAATAACAGATTACCCCAACCCCTAAGAAACTGGTGGTTGGGAATTTCTTTCTTTCTTTTCAGCCTTTCCACACATGAAGCTTCCGCCCCATTGCAAAACTACATAATCACAAAGTCTGGATACAGTTTCCCCTCAGACTCACTCTGCTTGCTGTAGCAGGGAGGACTGTTTTATAAATGTTCCCTAAACATTACCAGTTAGCTTGGGTTATTTTGAAGAGTGATTTCTTACCTCTGTACAACCACGCTTGATATAACTTTTTAATTTTACAAGCAATAAAACTTAGGCTATTCTGCAGAACTGAGTTCTTATAGATTTGCAGGACCTTCGTCTTCTCCACCTTAATATACTACAAAGCTTTCTGTATCAGCCAAATCACTCTCTCCTCTTGCCATCATCATAAGTATCAGCTCTCAAATCTGTATCTTGTAATCCCTTCTATGCCCCCTAGCTACCAAGCGATATATGCTGTCTTGATACCTATCTATCAGTCTGCTCTTCAGTATGTAAAAGCTGACTCATGATGCAACAGGGCAAACAAAATTATAATTTGATATAATGATTTACACTATCAAAGCTAGTATACTAGCTTTGGTGTCTCGTTTTCACATAACTTTTAGGCAGTTAACTTTGAAAGCTCTGCTCTATGATAAATTTGGTTTGAAACTGGCCTGCAGTTCAAAAATTATTATGCCAGCAAGAACTACTATGTCAGCAAGAGGCAGAAGTATTCAGCTGAAAGATAAGCAGGATTAGAGTGCGGCCACGCCAAGCAGATCACTTTCAAGTGCTGTGGAGCTGCATCCAGAAGGTGAGCTTTCATGAACAGTCTGGGATAATTTAAGATCATAGCTTCTGCAGAAAAAGGCAGTCTCTCCCTCTGTTGCCCACATGCTGCTGCTGGCTTTCTCATGGCAGGCTAACATACATTCTTTTTTGTTTTTTGTCTTCTTTGTTTTTAAATCATCCCTTTGCAACTGCATACTGTTTTAACTGAAGCTTCTTCACTTGAGTTTTGCCTTAATTTTTGTTGGTGTCAGGGTGAAACAAAACCAAACAAAATCAGGGAAAGAGTGACAGTGCCGTACAGGTCATTTCCAAGACATAAGCTTCCCTAACTGCATTCTGTATGAAATATCTCTGTGACAAAGATGAATTTGCACATTTTTAGGAGAAATTTTCAGGACACCTGGAAAAGACTAGGTGAACTTGTAACATACATATGGCTGCGTAACTAATACAGCAGAGGAGCTTATTGAATTGAAGCTTTTCAATAAGGACAGTCCTCTCCACAGAGGGCAAATTCTTAGGTGAAATTTTACAGATCAGACAGAGACATAACAAGGGCAAGGCAAGAGGTCATCAGATGGGAGAGGTGGGAATGCCTTACCTCCAGTGTGTACTGAAGCACACACACTCTTCTCCCCCTCCCCTTTTCAGAAGAGAGTATGGCCCTTTAAAATAAGGGAGCACAGGGCCCTTTGCCTACTCACATTTACTCCCCAGTGAGGTGCTGCCTCACTTGGGTGGGTTTAAGCAAGCAGTTGGCAATGCTGTCTGCCCAGAGATTTCCCCTCAGGTCTGGTAGATAGCTAGAGAGCGAGCACCACTGGCAGCTGGGGCAGGAAGCCTAAGAACTAAGTAGGAAGAATGAAGGCACCTTCTTTGGGGCTTCAATCTGCTCTTTAAGTCTCTGCATCCTACATACTTCATACCCCCTTGAGCTTGCATTTGGAGGTGAAGTGCTGTTGACCTGCTGTGGTCCTTCAGTCTGTTACGGTTTCACAGGGAAGTCACACCCAGCCCAAGTGCAAAACAATCTTGGTATGGTGCAGGCACCAGTAGCCAGTATATGAAAACAAGAGCAGAGAGATTGCACACCTGTTTGAAGACAGGATTTGATCACATTTCACATCATTCTGCAAAGTAAGAGTAAGCTCTGAGCTAGTTGCATAGCTCATGCAAACAGGGTTTATGGTGAAAAATGGATACTCCATACATACAATGTATACATCCCAAATGTCCTCAGCAGATATCATGCTGCTCTCCAGTGCAATGTTTCCTATGATCTTCGCATAGCTTCAGCTGCAGCCTCACAGACTGGACTGCAAACTGCCCCAGCAGATCCTAAAACACATTCTGAAAGTTTTACTCTTGCAGCATGGCCAGCTGGTTTGTAACAGTTGATGAACAAATGCAGAAATTATCCACAAAGCCTTCAAACACTTCTTGCTCCCTCACTGCTTCACTGTGCACAAAAGGGTTAAGCTGGGTTAAGAAGACTAATGAGTAATGCAGCTGGCAATAAGTTCTCTTTTCATCTCACTCACTGAAAAGCTGGCTTTTGTTTCTGTATTCAGTGAATGAACTCATGCAGCAATACCTGTTGGCAAATCCGGGCTTGTTGCATTGCTGAGATATACATACAATACTGTCAAGTCCTTAAGGTCTTCACAGATCTTTGTTACGTAGATTGGTACGCCAGGGACTCAACAGATCATCCACCCCACATAGTGCCAGAAGTAACACCCATTGCCACCCGCCAGTCAGAGCTCTCACGACACAGAGCATCTGTTTTTGCCAAAGTCTTCACAGTCTTCCTTTTGGATATGGTTGAAAATGCCAACTCTTTGTTTAAAACAGAAGTCATTCCAAGTCTGCAGTAAATAATGCAGAACTGATTTTTCCTGTCCCTTTCCCTTGGCTCCTGCCTACTCCTACAACAGATACGGTTAATGTTGATTTATTACTACTTTTTGCAGAGATTCATGCATGCAGGGAAATACAAAGATTTAACTGCACATTTACTTCTATTTATTCATTATATATTTATAAAATTCCAATTTAGGGCCTGTGACTTGGTGGAAGCCACAAGACATGGTTATGCCTTAGCTTTAAAAAGAAGTTAAAGCTTATTATGTAATTAGCTCTCCATTTTCTGTGGGCAGTTTATCTACTTTGTAAAGGAGCCAGAAACAAAGCCAAAAGCATACAGGCAAGTTAAGTCTATCTGTGCTACTGTGGTTCTATTATTAGCTTCTCATTTCCAAGGGCAGCATTTTGCAAATATTAGCTGTCTTGCTTCATGAGTTACCTAAGGGGACTTACGTAGTAACTACCTTGCAATAGAAGTATCTGTAGAAGGAAACTGGACCATTTAAAAAGATAACTACAGTCTGTTTTAGCTTGCTGAAGTACATTCACCTTCCTAGTCAGGGATAAGGGGATGAACCTGGCCAAATTCGGATGGTTCACAGACAACCATCTTGTATTTCCTCTCATTTTACTGTTCTTCAGAGGAGCAGGAAGCTGTTGAGTGACAAGGAGAGTCAACTGAAAGGTCCTACAAATACAAGTTACTGGGGATATGAAACAGTATTCTAATATAAATAGCAAGTAAGTCAATAGGCACAAGTGTAAACATTAATATTTTTATAAAAATTGCTAGTATGTACAAAAAAAGCTTATCTTTATTAAATTGTATGCATTTCAACATTGTTTATCGGGAACAGAGCACAAAGACTTCTTCCACCGACAGAGAACTTCAGTTTTTTTCCTTTGCAAACTTTGTTTTATCTTAAAAACACAGAGAAGGGTGTTTCCTAAGGTGACCAACAGGGAAGAAACAGCTTTGCTTTGGATTTAGTGTCATCTTTAACAGCTATTGACATTCTGGACAGAGTTTGATAAAGCACATAGGAGACTGATTGATTGATACACACAGATACCTACATAATTTGGTCTCTATTTTACATGAAAATGATTTTTTCTTCTAGTTCTGCTAGTTCAAAGTTACTTTCTTAAGTAAACTATTTTTTACATAGATTAGTAAGACTGTCCATGGGCTCTTTGTATTAGATTGAGGAAACACTAGTTCAAACTAAGCTGCCAGACAGAGCAGAGTACATACAATTTAGGTGAAAAAGGATAACGTTTTCCTCTTTTAGAAAGCAAAGATTCTCAACACAATCAACAGTTAATCAGGGAAAACAGGGTGATATTTACGAAGTGAACTTCCTGATTCACTGGCGGCTCTTCTTGATATTTAATATTCAACTCCAGAGAAGGAGCAGAAAGGTGGAAGGTGTACGAAGGTACAAGCAAATCGCTACGCAAAACCCATTCAGATCTGGAGCCTTAAGCCATACAGAATATTGCTCCATCCTTTTTCAAAGATTTCACTTCATTCCAAAATGTCCATTAGTGCATTATACTGTTAGGGGCAGTTCCCAGAATCTTCTCGAAAACAAAATGACAACAAAACAAAACCAAGCCCCTGGAGGCTACAGAAACTCCCAAGTCATGCATGTGCTGTTTGTTTTGCAGAGTAAAAAAGAGGGTGCCCTCCTTTTTACAAACAAAAAAAAAGGTTCTTATCCTCCCCTCAAACAGGTCAGGATGGCTTTGAACAAATTTAAATGACTCACCCTCAAACCAAGGAATGTAAAAACTAGCAGTTGATCATTATTCTATATACCCAAATAGTGTTTTTCAACAGAAGCAAATACTAAACTAAACACTAAAATCAAAGTTTGAATAACAGTAGAATATTAATTACATTTGTTATCCCCCCCAATAAATTAATAGAAATCTGAGCTTACTGGCAAAAGCTTGATTGTTATATGATCATGTTTATCACTATCAAGCCATATTTGATACTTGTCCTTTAAGAAGAGACCAGGCTACATGGAGTTTGCTTTATCTTGCTAAATAACATCGCTATTCACCCCTACTTATAGTATTATTTCCATAATATGTTCATCAACTACGTGCATAAAAATGTATGCTGGTGCATTATATGACTGCTTTACAAATAGAATACGAAAAAACATTTGCCTCAGGTTTTTCTGCATTTTACAAGCTACAAATCTCTACCCCCCAAAAAATCAATATGAGAAGGGAGTTATAGGAATCAGAAGTTTTCCGCAAGAATGCACAGAATTTACCATTCTAACCCCAATTACCATTAGATTGGAACTGTCTAATCTAGTGTCCTGTTGATGTCATCAAACTGGCTCTCTAAGGCAAAACCTTCACAGCTGACAGTTACAGGACAATCCATCCTCACATAGATTTCCTTCCTAAACCCAGGCATTCACAAGTTAAATTTGTTGCTTTGCAACCTATGGATACACATACCTTCAGCATTTCTTGCACAGGTTGTTAAGTCTGCTTTATTCTATTCAATTTATTCAAAAGATTCTGTTTATTTTATTTTTTATCTTAAGCTCTAAGCAAATTGTATGTACTATAATTCTCCTTAACATATTCCTCACTTCTCTTTCACCCTTGTTCTTTTTTGCCTCCATCAGCAGCAGAACTGCTGGAATGGGACACTGTTATCGTCATTATTTGAACAGAGCCAGTATGGTCAAGCTGCATGCTCCTTTTCATAAGTTTAATTGCTTCATCATGCTGCCTTTATTTTGAAGAGGGACAAAACAATTCTAGACTTCTCACTCTATCCATAAAATACTCCTTCACATCATTTGTAGTCTCTTAAGTCTCTCAGCCTTCTTTCAGAGATAAGCAATTAGAAAAGGTGATCATAGAACTAATTTATACAGTGATAGTATGATGAATCCAAGTATTGATTTGCCATCCACTTCTGTATGCAGTTACATAAAAAGTTGGTCTGAGCTTACTTAGTAAGAGTGGGTCATCACAGTGATAACAAAAGGATTTCATCTGAAACGTAGCTGAGCATTTCCTGAAATAGTTCTGCTGGGTAGCTTTGCAAAATGCATTTCTAGGCTTACAATACTACTCTTTGTTGTACTTACACAAATCTGTTATTACACAGAACACTGTACTGTAGATACTCCTCAGCAAGTTTCTTTTAATATACACTCTTCACGCGCTTCAAGTTGTTCAGTCATTTGTTTTTAACATCTGTACATAGCGCCATGTTTCTTTTCTTTGCTCTGAGGTTTTCTGGTTAAATTGGCCATCACTGTTCACCCTGTAATACGGAACTGCAGGGAAAGATAATTGAAAATCCCTTTGTAAGAACCAATGCCAGCTGAGGATTTTTTTTTCCCCTGGAAGGTGGCAAGGTATGGTGTTGTGTATAACTGATCTACTTTGTACTCTATACTTCTGTCCAAAGGTCTTAAACATGCCAGGGGCACACACTTGTACCAGGACCAATTAACGTTAATAGTTCAGGTAGTCAAGGTGCAAGAGCTTATCATTTAATTTGAGAGTTCAGGCAGTTACCTACAAGTTTACCTTGTCCTACAGGAAAGAAACAAAGACAGACAACTATTCAAAATCCTTAACCTGTTTTTTTTTAGCTACTGATAAGTTGCAGGAAGAATGAAATACCACAAGTCTAATTAGTTTCTTCTGCAGTATACACACCTGATTGATCTGAATTACTACATGAATCAACTACACTAGAGTAAGACCAGCTGTCTAGTTTCAATCAGAAATTGAACTTCATTGTGGCAGATCAATGATTTTGTCACATCTAGTTCTGACAGAACTTTACTGATTGAGTCTAGTGATATGTACTTTGCAAACCCTCAATGAAACACTAAGTAATACAAAAAGTAGACCTTCACATCTAAAGCAACATAAAATGCAGACCTCTTTTCTGAGCAGCTAATTCTAAACAGCTGCTCTAAGTTCCTGAAAGCATCAGCATACAGTTGAAAACAAGCAGTTTGAAGTTCCAGTTGTTAACACAAAGTCAGTGAAACCTCCTTTCATTGTACAGCAGCTCTCAAAGGAGCAAGCAAAACACAGAATATATTTTGCTTTTGTATTTGTCATTTTATAACAAAAATTTAAAAAAGTGGCCAAAAGTCATCAGAATTTCTGATGCATCTTCTATAAAGTGGGGAGGGGGAATATCCAGACCATACAGAGGTCTGTAGAGTGCAGTACAGAGGTATTTGAGCTAGTATCAGTCCTGCTGATGAACCTATACATTATGGTAAAGAGGCTTTACACCTCAAGTCCTCCAACCTGGCCAAATGGTACCAATAAATCTCTGACACAGCTGCTCTGTTTCCAGTTCTAGAGTGGGTAAGTGGGTAGTGGTGGATTTTACTGGTGTCAGATAGGTAAAATTAAAAAAAAATGGGTTATATATAACATCAGTATTTCTACAGATACCTGCAGTTATATTACACAGAACATAAAATAAAGGTTATAACAGGTGTAAGCAAAGCATAGAGGGCTGAGAACCCTTCCGTTGAAGAAATTCTTCTGTAAGTATGCAAGATGAGACTTCTTACACTTGGCCAAAAGGATCAAGTATTGGACAGTAATGTACCTGTAAAGGAATCTAATCTGACGTCTTCCTTTATTATTTCACATTTTCCCACGTGCTTAGTCATGAAAAGAAACTAACACAGTGGGATGAAACTAAAAATTGAACTAAACTCAGTACACATGCTTGCAGCTTTCTTTTTTGAGAGGTGTCATCTCGCATGTGTATTGCTCATAACAGATAAGAGAGGCTAATGACAACAGTAATTCTAGAGACTGGACTACCATTTACCAGTCATCACTAGAGAGGGAACAGGCTGATACCACATCAGCTACAAGGATAATCACATGAAATATTACAATATATAATGACTTTTTGTGTAATACAGTCATATTGTAACCTACATATATTAGGCAGTACAGTGACAATTCAGTATAGGTTTCATTTTAATGTGTTCAATAAAACAGTTTCTTTCAGCATCCTTGAAATGGGTGCTTCTGTGCAAGAATGAATAGCAATTTGGGTCCTGCTAATGCTAATGTACAATCAACCAAAGGTATCACTGTTGAGATAGAGACCACAAATTATCTAGCAATGAGTCAAAATGTTATTACCTAAGTTATCTGCTGTTCAAACACTGTAAAATGCTAAATCCACAGCAAGTTGATTTGTCCCTGAAACAAAGCGTCTTCATAAAATGAGACTTATTAAGATATCACCTTCAAGTACAAAGGAGAGCTGAAAGGAAAGAAAAAAGTCTCAACCCTTGGGAAACAAGCACAGGATGAAGGACTAATGGCGCTTTCTCCAGCTGCAAACTATTTCCACCAGGGAAATGGGAACTGCCTCTTCAGCTCTCATAGTTAGAGGAACCATTCACACAGGCTCACACTGGCTGAACGAAGAGTGCACATGACAGGTCTAACTAGACAGGAGTAAGTAGTAGTTACAGAAATGTAACCTGGACAAGGTTACACTTAAGGTTACAGGTTACAGTCAAGTTAAGCTTGACTCAATGATATTCACATTAAGTGACTCTGCTGCCAGTAAGCAGTTATTACAGTATAATTTAATTGCATTTCATTTCATTTCTGCTGGTTTCACTTTGGACAGATGCTCTTGTTTATCCTGAGAAGAACAAAATAAATTGTACTAGAAAACGGAACAAACAGTTATATTTAACCTTTATTATTTAACAGCAGATGTTAAGACATCAAAGGGTTTATTTTCTGTCAGCAAACTAATTAGAGAATTTGACACCAAAAATTATTCACAAATGTATCTGCTTAAGCTTTCACCTGTATTATTTCAACATTTCATTGCAAATATTCACGACATACACTTTCCTGGCTCACTGAAGGAAGGAAGGAAGGAAAAATAATCCTCTTAAATTTACCAGAGTAAAATGCCATCTTAAGCAATAAAGATTCAATTTTCTTTTACAAGAGGATATTTTATCTTAAAACAAAAATTTATGAGGGGTTCAACAATATCTTCAGCCTTTGAGTACTCATGAGAAAAAAAGGGCCAGCAGTGATAATTAAGAAAGTGGTCAAATAAAATGCAAACCACTATTGCAGATGTATTTTGCATGACCCAAATCTGTCAGCCACATCAGTGTAGCTTTTGCTATAGGTAGCCCAATAGAACCTTACTTCACATTCTTTTCAATTAATATATATATATATATATATATATATATTTGCCATTCTTCATCAGTATTGGTATTCATTGATGTAAGACATGCTCTCTACTAATTCACAGAACATCAGTCTTTATGCAAGTCAGTTTATTCCTGCAGTGCCTTGCTGTAGCCTGAGATTCTTCATTGAAAAATCAGATACAACCCCATAACGGAAAAGGTGGGTGAGAGACAAGGTTATGTTCCTGTTTTAATGATGGCAAGATTTGTTTAGCTAACACTTGCTATAGTAATTGTATCTATTAATGCATTTGACCTCAAAGGCTCGGAAACACATCAATTCTAAAAGCTGAATAGTATGTGCCATCTCTGGCTGCAGATATTTAGGTGTGCAACATGGAACTGGGTGGTAGTGTAGGTTTTTTTTTCCTTTAGTAGAGCATGCCTACAGAAGGAAGTGCATAAAATGAACCTGTATTTTTCAACTTTCCATTTATTCATAAGATGAAAAATTTCAGAAGGCTTTTCTCAGCTACGCATGCTTAAAATTACATGCTCCATTCTTATTGTTTTAGGTAGTTGTGTAGGAAATTAGGGTAACAAAACTCAGTGCAAAACCTTATGAAAGTGAAATTGTACTTATTTACAGCATCTTCAGGTAAATTGATTTACCTACTCACTCCTCTTGTAGATTTAATCCACTCAGATTGTGGATTAAATTAGCGTAGATTTTACCTCACATTCGCATATTCACAAGTACCAAGATATACATTTAGTACTAGGACTAACAGAAAAAAGAAATAGTATGTTCTATAGCCTTGCTCCAGCCCTTCTTTTGTCAGAAGGCATGGTCTTCCACTGACAAGATGCTGTGGTCTTCTAAAACGTTTGCGCTTTGATTTTGACAGAAACACCACATTCTTTAATTTGATCAGAGAATCGCAGATTAGCTGGGGTTGGCAGGGACCTCTAGAGATCATCTAGTCCAAAACCCCTGACCAAGCAGGGTCAGTCAGAGCAGGCTGTTTCCAGTCAGGTTCTCAACATCTCCAAGGATGGAGGTGCTCCAGGCAACCTGTTCCAGAGTTCAACCACCCTCACAGTGAAGAAATGTTTTCCTATTTCAGAATAAATTTTGTGTCGCAATTTGTGCCCAGGGCACAAACTGGGAATGATATTTTTCATTATCATTTCAGGCCATCCTTTGAACTCTCACTCCACCGTTTCTTCTGGTGCTTACGCAAGGACACGTTTTCATTCATGCTTCATTCATAGCAATCTCAATATTTCTGTTGCAAGTCTCTACAGGAGTATTCCCATAGCTGAGAATTCCACTCCCCTATCATCCCTCATATTCACCTAACGAATTCCTATAATGCATATACCTTTGTTTAGTAGGATTGGTAAAACAAAATAAAACCAAAATCTGCTTTCAAAATCCTGTCAGTAGGGATACTGCTGACTGATACTTTCCCAACCAGCCCGTGAGCTGTTTTTGAAACACTGTCAGTCTACATTACCAGGGCAAGACCATAAATAAAATAGCCATTCAGTCTGACCATTTACTGTACTATAAAACTACTCACCAGGCAACACTACACATATTTCCATACAAAGGAGCAACCAGTTTACTACTGATACACTGTGCCAAAATAAATTGCTTCTGACCAATACTTGCTTACCATGACAACACTACCCCCTATTCCCTGTGCTCCCACATAACCTGACATGACTTCCCCTTTGACAGCTCTCTGAAGGCAAACTTTCCCTGGCTGCTCCAAGTCCTATATTCATTAGTCAAGCTTTAAATAGTCCCTTAAGCCCAACTGTGCAGCCATGGGACTTCCAAATCCCTCTGGGAAAAAACTAGAGGTATTTTTTTAGTCTCAAAAAGGCACTTTATTAGTCTGGAAAGTTAAACAGGAAGTAGAAAATTCTCATGTATTTAGTAGAGATGATAGATGTTGGTCTTGAGAAATATCAGACGCACACAGAAGGCACAATGGGTGAAGCTTTAATTGCAAGTTCCTAGTTAAAAGAATCAATAATCTTCTGAACAAAGATTTCCACAAAGATTCTGTACATACAGGACATTAAAAACTGAAGCAAATATCCTCCACAGCAGCCAAGCACACTATCCTGCTAGCTGAGGCCTTAGGTTTCTCTTGGGGCCTATCCAAGATAGGACTCCGTCCTATCAAGCGGACTCATCCTGATGCTGGAATCTCTGTTGCTTTCCCTTCAGCAGTAAATTTTTTTTAAAAATATGGGGTTTAAATTACAATTCAGAATAAGTTTAAAACAAAACAGGTTTTAAACTAGTGAAATTGTTCACAATGTGCAATGCCTATTCCACATACTATCTAGTATTCAGCTGGATTTCAGCTTATGTTACAAGTTTGCTTCTATAGCTCCCCACAGGAAGGCTTCTGTTTGTTTTTAAATTTGAGACAAGAAGTATCTAAATCACAATTTTAAACATTGGTATTTGGCTCTTCCAGCCAATACAAGCACAGAAACTGTACTTCAACCCTTCTTGATGAATGTAGGCCATTTCAGAGATAAGATCATTAGAGCTCACTAGCACCTGTTACTATGGGGAGGAAATATCCAGAAATAACAGCTATCTGCCAATTCTCTTTCAGGCTTAAACACTGCTTCATTTTTTCAAATATGACACAAATATATATGGTCAAAATATCAAATTTTGGAGCCGAGGGCTCCAAAATACGGGTTACAGTATGCACAATTTATTCATTGCAATTAGTTTGGTTGAATTAGTTTATACGACTGTAAACATTTAATCTGAGATGCTACTGCATCCAAGACAAATGGTTTTAATCAGAAAAGTACAAAATGACCCTAAAAACAAGAGACCAAACAACTAACTATGGAATTTTCCTTATATATGTCACTTCCAAGACTTAAGTGGTCAGTAGTGTCTACTATACCTGGGAGAGATATTAATTTATAATAGGTAGCTACCCTTTTATTAGCTGAATCAACTCTCAGTTTTAATGATGCAGTCCTTCAAGCCATACTTATACCTTTGGAGCTTAATAAAAGTAAAACAGAATGTCTCCCTTAAAAAAAGAAAAAGCTTTAGTAGAAATGCTCAGGTATGCAATTACATTCTCTTTTTTTCGTTTCAGTGGCACTGGAGTTTTCCGTAGCTACGAAACTATGGCTGGTTCATAACAAGTCCAAATCTAAATTCTCAGTACATTTAAATAAAAAAGTAAATAACGAATAACTTAAAAAAATAACATGGAAGTTTGTTCTTAAGACCCTGAATTTAGGAACATTCCATGTTTAAATTCCTTTCGTCTTCTGTAACATCAAGGTAAAATAAAAACAGAGTTTTGTCTACCTTTTTAATCTCATTTTATCACTTTACCGTTATGCTAATCTGTCAGCAAGATGTGGAAATCAGAGACTACAAATGTTAATTAAAACGACACAATTCAATTTGGACCCAAAGGAAGCCACAAAGTTCAGTACTTGAATTTCAGTAAGTGTTCTAAAGGTCAAGATAAAGCAAGTATAGATGCAATATACAGTGATATCATTTTTGTGCAGCTATAGTGAACTGGTGGAGACTTGTGCCTGTAAGAAGATACATTTTATATGAAAGGAAGCACTTGACATCTTGCTATTTTATAGACTAAAGCCACTCTCATTTAATTTGAACTATTTCAAAGTTCCATCTTATAGAGACCATATTAATGCAATTCTGGTGCAAATAGCAGCAGCACAGTGATCCTCACAGGGGGTAGTCCAGGAAATAAAATGAAAGAACAAAGTGCTTTGCAACCAGGGCTTTCATGCTACTTGCAAAGAAGCTTAACACTGACTCATTTTATGCGTATTCTTAATTTTTATTTCACTCAATTGTCTCCACCTAGCCAAGATTATTATGGGGAAACTTATGGGAGTGAATTAATATCTAATGAGTGAATTGTTATAAATAGCAAGCATACTTGGTATAACTTAAAAATGCCCTAAATTTTCAACCACTTTTTTGTTCTCTAAAAGCATCCAGAAATGCCTCAGTCTACATAACTACTATAATAATAAGGCTGGTAAGTCCTGAAAGAAAAGGAATTTCATAAAGGGTAAACAGGAGTTTGCTTTACATTCAGGAATAGAACTAACAGGCAAAAAAATCAAAGCAAACAAAAATAAAACTTAAGGGAATTACTGATTTTAGGTGAATCTCTTCTTATCTCAAATGAATGTGTATGTTCCCATGCTTCCAAATATTTAAATTTCCACTGAAAAAAAATCTGCTTAATATTCCTTGTCAGCAGGACAGCATAGGCATTGGAGTTTAGACTTTTGAATCTGATCCAATTTTAAATTTAACTTTGCAGCTCACCTTTAAGGACCATGTGCAGAAACCATTATATCACTGACCTTTCTGAAGCTGTTCTTCAAATGAAGTTGGCAGATTATTTTAAGTGACCTATTCACTATGAAATCTGCATCAGCAGGACTCAGAACAAGAACACATTCTATATACAGTGCAACAGGTTATGGCATAATAAATGTTTTTGTATGAACAAATTAGGCATTCTCCTTATTAATTTTAATTCATTTAAAAAACTTTCCCAATGAAATAATCAGTAGACGTGATCTCTCTTTTATCTTATTTTTAAGAGAAATGTTAAATCCAGTACTGAGGCTCAGCACACTGAAACCAGCATGAAACAGTCAGTTCTAAAAACAGAGACCAAAGCTGTACTGTGGGCATTTAAACAACTGTTCCTCTTTCTGATTTCAAGATATTAACTCTGTTACAATGTCTTTAATACAGTTTCAAAGCAGCCTACAGTTGACAACTTTTGAAAAGATTGTCTTACTGGTTTTAATCTATATATGAAAACTCAGATCTTCCATTCCATGAATTTAACGGTTAAACAGCTACTCTGAATGCTATACTGCTAATATCCCCTAAAAAAATTCAAACTTCAATCCAACTTTTAGTAGCTTTTTAGAATAGTCCTACTAAATATTTGGATTTACATGGAGGAAGAAACACTACTATTGGGCATTCGAGATTTTTGGACACTCACTACTGCCATTTGCACATATACTGTCAACTCAGACAACAGTTCCAAACTCTCTCTGCAAGTGAATGAAATACCATCTTTAATACATAAGATGATCCTATTTCAAAAATAAAAAGTAAATGGAAAGAACAGGTAGCTTTTTCCCTTTCAGCCTAAAAGCCCTCCTCTCTTTTCATTCATAGCTGCAGAAGCATTTTCATATACTCTTTATGCTTAGTTCCTAAATATATCTGCAAAAAAAGGGTTAAAGACTATTCCTTATCATATTTAACACAGGAATACACACTTACTCAAAATATGTTTTACCGGGTTTAAACAGAAACAAAGAGAGTGATCTTCATAGTAAGCACGGTATGTTCATAGGAAACACCATAAAAAATAAAGACAAGCACAGAAAACATGTTTAATGATCCAAATACTTCTAATTTAGATTTTTATGTCCCGTCCCTTTGGATCCTCCAAGTAAATTGCATATTAAGAAAATGTAAAAGGAAAAGCAGGAAATACAGTACTTCAGAGTTTAATTTTCTACCCAGAGTGAGGTAAAGACACTCTAGTAACAAACAGAAGAATTAAAAGAGGCATTATTGCATAGCATACTTTAAAAGCTTGTAAACTAGGGTAAAGACGACTTTTTTTTTCCTCCCTACAGTCACTGCTTGTTATGAACAATACCAAGCAGCTGAAATCAGTTCCACAGAGAGGCTCTAACGACAGTGAGGACTTTAAATAAAACACTAACGCTATATATCAAAAACTTCTTCGGCGTACTGCACAATCAAATTCTTACTGAATTTGATCTTCTCTGTAAAAATAAGTCATTAATTACAGAAAATTAAAAATGCTTCCAACCTAAATTTTTCATGAAGCAAGTCTCAGCACTTTGTAATACTTTCCTGTCATAAAAGTGCCAAGTATTTACAGTTTGCAGATGAGATCATGCTCTAAAACCATTAACGTCAGTGAAACGGGGCGGGGGTTGTCAGGAGAAGGAATTGCAGCACAGTGCTATTGGCAAGAGTAAAGCTGCCCTAGCCTGCCCTGCCTCTCATTGGCCACTCTGGCCCACTGGAACAATATTTGCTGGTTGCTATGTAGATAGAAGTTGCTGCCAATTCACACCATTAACAAGACTGAACCTGGTTCTGGTTGATAAGAATAGTTATTGTTTGAATAAAATGGGCTGATAAAATGCTCCCCACAGGTAAAAACGATAGTTCTGATGTGCTCAAACAATGTCAAAGACCAAACTTAGGCCTTGCAACCACTCATTAAGAGAAGTTTTTATTTGCATATCATCTTTGCTAGTCTTGCTTTCTAGCAGGTTTGAAAGAATGATTCCTCATGTATTTTAAAAGGTACAAAAGAATCTGTTGAGTATTTTAATAATCTCAACCCGCAGGTTAAATAATCATTCTCAAGTAGTTAAAAAAAATCATATCTGTAAAAGTCAGCTAAAGTATGCTGCATGCCTGGCATCTCAGGAATAATGATTGAAGGCTCTGAGCTTTAGATACTATACTTGCAAAGAAAAGACATTACATTTAAGCCCACTACATTAAACAGCATTGCTATGAGGTTAAGCACTCAGATGTCAGGGAATGCCAAACCGCGAACACCTAATCCTAATTGAATTCACTGAGCAGTTGATGGCACTTGGGAGGAACCTTACAAAGGAGGGGACCATTTGAAACTAGGTTTCGCCAACATTTGCAGATGACAGGAATAGCAGGAGCAAAGACCTGAGAGTCGGAAAGGGAACATTCTTCCTCCATTTGTTCTAAACTTGATATATACATCCCCATTCCTGTTCCATCTCTTCCATAACCTTGGCTTCATCAAACAACATTCAGACTTTGTTACTACACAATGCCGACCTACTTAAAAAAAAATATATATATTTTATGGCCTTTTCTATTCCTTGTCTCTTTTGTGCGAGTATTTCATAAGCACCTCATTTTCAGCATTAACACTGTGAGATAAAAGGTGCTATCATTACTTTACAAACAAGACTGCAATACACAATTTGAAATATTTAGGAGCTGATTTTTCAGAGAATACATAACGTTTTATGTACTTAAAGCAGCATTTCTATTCCATTCAATTGCAGTTGAAAATGCTAAATACTTCTGCAAAACAGACTTCAGTACTTCACACAACATGTTCAATTTTCAATATTTTCATATCACATTTTCCAGTTTCAGCAAAAATAAGCTAAGAATTGTATAAATTTTCTTTGACTACAGCCCTCATCCCATGAATAAGATGAGATAAGGATCCATGGGTGGTGGTAGTAGGGGAATAGGATTATGTAATTACATATTGTAATCATACTGTTTGAGCACAACTTTGTTTTCTACCTTTTGAGTCCTTGACTTTATGACTTCAATATTCTTTTTAACAGAAGTATTTTTAGGCTTCTTGGAACAAGCTGGAGAGATAAGTTTTATTATGCAGCACTACAAAAAGGCACAGAACAGTGTCAGAACCTTTCAGGTCTATACAGTAAGGATTTCTCACATACTAAATGGCCAACATGATAGTTGTACATTGTTCTCCTCCAAGTTTGTTCTGACCCACCCCGCTCCTATCCCTTCTACATCTACAGCTTCTTGTCTACGCAGCCCTAATCTATGTTCCTCAAACTTCTTACCACAGGCACAATCCTCTGAATTAGTTTTCTTTGTATTCCACCTCCTTTCGTCTATACCTATTATATCACAGTTCCACCCCCTTTACCCAGGCACTCTAAGTCCTTCCTTCCCTCCCTCTGTCCCCGCCCTCAGCATTTCTCTGGGGCTTTCGTCTGAGCAACTCCCAGTTTGTTTGCAATTCCCAGTAGTAGTCTCTTTGACCCAAACAGTGCTGATCCTAAGCTCACCCTACATTCTTGACCTAAGTGTCTCTTCACACTGTTGCAGCCTTTTTAGCCGGTTGGAAAGCACAGAAGTTCTGATGCCTGACCCCAGCCCCCAAAGGCTTCAGACTGCATGGACCATGTTTCAGAGAGGAATATGGCCAGCACAAATACAACCTTTGCTTTAGGGCAAAATTCCTCAATCATGGTACCTACCACATATAAACGCAGGGAGAACTGCAGGTTGTAACTTGGCCAGCTCAGGGTGGATTTTCATAGGTGTGGCAAAAGGCACATCTCTAGCACCAAGGTTGCCCTATATCAAATTTCAAAATACACTCAAAGAAGGAAAAAATATATATATGTATACATATATTATCTGGTAACATTTTATTTGAATTTAGGCAAACCAAAGGCTCATTCCTTCCCCCCACCAAAACAAAAAAACTACTTTCGCTGTCACTACATTTTAATTGGGACTTCTGCAGTTAAGGAATAACGTAGCTGCAGTCAGCCGGTCTTCAAATGACAGAAATAATTAAGGGAGGTGTGGATGCCCCCAAAGAAATAATACATACGATATGATGTCATTACAGTATCTGGCATCATGAATTGGAATGTATGCAGTACTAACATGACTCGATGCTGATTCTCCGAAACTATCCATGGTATAATTCCTGGATGGGATCAGCAGAAGGAGGGGAACCCAAAATTCTCCCAGTAATACCTTTTGTTGCAGCATACATCTGACTCCAGCAAGAGATGAGATCAGCTTGGCTTGATGGCAGAGAATAGTTGTGGGCCTGAGTCTTCACCCCTCTCGCCCCACTAGGTCTTTTCAAGGTTTCTCAATATTGCAATAATTGAATCTTTCACTTACACAAGCCAGTAATACGGTAAATGTAATACAGGTAATGACATTTCAAAAGCATTATGAACTGAAGCACACTTTCTGAAATAGAAGTTATTTAGTGTATAATTCCATATTGTGATAGCTTCCCCCCCAAAGATGGAATGATGCCCAATGACTTGAGCAAGAACATATTTCACTTCAAATTTCAGCAGCATACCTTTTTTGCAAGACAAATAAATATTCTTTTAAAGCACTTTAAGTAATCAAAATCCTTTCAAGTTGCCCATTTATGTTCTGGTACCATCTTGAGCCTGCACCTGCCCCTCAGTTAGGTGTTATATAGGCACATTTAATAGTCTCTTCACAAAGATTTCACAAATGTGAACAAATGCGCTTCCTACAACAACAGAGGTAGGAGGACCTGTTGCTATACTTTGCAGGGCTTACTGCTGACACTGATTGTGCTGCGAATCAGTTTTAAATAACACTTGCGGGATTTCACTTTAGTGTTAACCTTTATGATGACTAATTTGTACTATGGAGTCACAAATAGAGGATACTATCCTCTAATATATATTCCAGCATACCATTGTACACTAGTAAATAAAGATCTTTTCTAAAACAATAGCATTCTGTAGCTTTTCCTCTCTCTCCTCCAATTAAAGCACATTAAAACAAGTCAGAAGGAGTGAGATTGTAGAACGCTTTTCAGATAGACTCTGTTCTCTGAGGTGACTAATTCTAGAAATCAGTGTGAAATGAAGCTAGTGTCTCTAAAAATATATTACTTTTCAAGTTACTTGATGCCTTCAGTCTCCTAGAGACTTCCTAGAGAAAGCTTCCTGCTCTGGCTGATGACAAAAGAGATTAAATAGTAAGAGGCTGTATCCTTTTGCTTTTCATTATCTAGACTGTATTTCATACAATTACAATGTAATCAAAATACTTCCTTTCTAGACAATATTTGCCCTAAAACAGGTCAACATTTTTTCCATTGGTATCATTAAGTAACTATTCGGGGTGGGGCGAACCCACTGAATCTCAGAGTTTCTTCATTTTCCCTTCAATGCTGTGCATGCTGTGACAAAAATCAGAGGTTTTCTGCTAGATTTATGATGACTACCCTCAAAGGGTGCTCAGGCTATAATGTTTCATGAAGCATAACATTAGACAAGTAAAAGGGATTCAAATATTAGGTAAAGGATCATTTTATTTTTCTCAGCCATTTATAGAAAGAACATAATAACATACAAATAATAAAGCCGTTAAGATGTATTTAAAAACTTGAAACAATTATTTTCCTCTTTGTTTTTCCTCACTTCCAGTTCCTCTCCTGATTTCCATGGAAAAGCAACAAGAACTAAGCAAAGCTGTTTTCAAACCAAGATAAGAGAATCTCTGCTGGCCTTACTGAAGTTACAGAATGAGATCATTTGTCAGCTATTTGTCATCCTGGGAGAAATGTTTCTTTTGATCATCATGTAGCCATTAAGAAGGGTTTGTAATAGAGATACAGTGTGTTGTCAAACCACAGTAGACTATCTTTTCAGGATCTGTATCTGTTCATATGTACGAAAAGGATTTCGGCAGGCATTCATATCTGCTCAAAAGTAATTGAATAAAGGAGTTAGGAGTTCTGGACTCTAATGGCAGCTCTTCAATGGAGCACGATGCTCTGGTTACAAACATCATAGTTAAGTACAGACTTGTCACAGTCATTCTTTGTGACTGAAGGACTTCAGGTAAATCTATACCACTGATAAGAGGTATCTACAGTCAGGGTGAAGGGGAGCTGCAAAAGCACATTGAAGATCAAGTTCAATGAAAAGTGTGAAACTCCTATGAGATAAGGGAAAATAATCATTATTTGCAGCTTGCAGCAAGCACCATCCATTCCACTATACCTTGGACTTTTGCACAGAGATACCCCCAGGTGCAGGTAAGGCAAGTGTCAATCAGGGATGTATTAGGAGAGTAAGTTACCAAAGGAATTCACGAGGTCCATTCCACTAAAGATTTTTATAGTTCTGTAACCTGGTTACATCAGATAAAAGACTAAGCTCTTCTCTGTCAGCTTGTTCTACCTCTAAGTTATCTCACAGCGATGCCCACATTTCACCACAAGGGTTTAAAATTTGTAATATAAGGATTGTGAAGGGCACATTATCCTGTCAGATTCTTGAAATCAGTCTCCTAGCTCCCAGTTTACTGCACCTCTGTCATGATAAAGGGTATTTTGAGATGTTGTGTAACGTTGACTCTCCTGAATAAACATGAACAATTTGTTAGAAAACTGAGATAACAGTCAATATTGTTCCTGTCCTTGGACTGGTCTCATTAACACCGATCTAATTTCAAAACCAATGGATCATGCAACCCCCTTTTGCTTCAGTCAAGTAACAGGTGAGAAATGGATGACATGTGCAAGCAATCTTAAAATACAATAAGGGGGTTATCACCAGCTTTAAACAAGTTGCTTACAAATTGAGTCCTTTTTCACCTATTCTACCTTTATATTTATACAGAATCTTGAGTTTTAGTGAACTCTTTAGTACAAAGGCTTGCATCACTAGGTGTACTATAGTATTTTTTTTTCCCTGAAAAACTAGGAACATTAAGAATAATTTAAACTCTCCCAGAACTATCATGTAGAAAGACTATACTGCTCAGAAATGCATCTCTCTACAGCTGAAATAGTCAATCTGAAAGATTTTGGCATTCCATCCTTCAGTGGGCCAGGGAAAGGTTTAGCTTTATTCTTACAGGATTCGCTGAAAAAAACTTAACACAGCAATTGAACTAATTGATCTCATAGCCAAGGTTATCCTGCCTCAACTTATCCAAGAAAAGTTTAATTTTAGAAGAATACCAGATGCCTGAAATATTTCAGGAGTCTCAGCTTTCCTGCTGTTAACATCAGTTCTCCTCCTTTTCCCTTTGGCCCACAATACAGGGTTTTTTTCAGGAGTTATGATGAAATGTGCCAGACTGAACATTTGATGTTGTGCGTTTAGATGGTTTCGTTCATTTTGACATTTTTTAAAATACAGTAGCTCTTTAAACTGCCTCATATGGTTATCCCAGATGACAGTTTAATTCCCACTTATTCATATGTTTTGTTTTGCAGTGTTGTTCTCTAATAATATTGCTGGTACACTAAGTGCCACTAAGTGTAGATTTTGAAATCTACATTCACTACAGTGAGCATGGAGAATGACTAATTCAAGACTTTACTTTGCAAAAACATCTAATCTCACTGAGAAAATGGGCATATTTCTGCCAAATTTTGAGAAGCTCATAAGTATGACAAGTACTACTCCTATATTTTAAATCTAGCCATGTAGGTTTTAGTAATCTTCAGAATAGGAAAGCAATTCCATTTTAAGAAGGTCTTAAGCTCTGTCATCTCTGGAAGTGTGTTTTGTGGGTATTGTTTGTTTGTTTATAAGATGAAAGAATATTGCCCAGGGTTAACTGCCAGTAATCTCTACACGTAGACAGGACACCTAGAATATTTATCACCAGAAACCAAAGAAACATCCATACCATGCTACCATTTAGGTCACCTTCAATGATATGTTTTGTGGAAAAACGATAATATACTGCCTTTCACTACAGTTCTGTAGCACGGTAACACGCCAGTGATCTCTCAGTCAAAACAGAAAACAAACAACTCCCCCCCACAAGTCAACCCTTCTCTTTGGCAGTGCAAGTCCAAACCACAGACACCTAGGTCAATTTTAGTATCATCGTATGCCATGCATATACTGTACAGCACATTTAATATGGCTTCTTGAGGTAATTCATGCTACCAGAATAGAACCTTCAAAGACAAAACCCTCCTTCATGATCTAAAGACCCATGTAACTTACCCTTCTGATTTCACTTATTTTTGTGTGTGATAAAAATGTGAAGCAAGTTTTAACTAAGTTTATTGTGCAATGGTATACGAAAATGTTGCACACAGTATCTGATGTACAGTTTCTGACATATCTATACGGTATTTGGTCATACTTTGTATGTGCATGATTACTGATAAGGAAATGCTTCAAGGCTGAAAAATAATATTAGGTATTTCATCAAGATATATGTCCTTTTCATTGAAGTGCAGTAGAAACAGAGGTAATATAGGAGTCAAAATATATCAGAAGATTTTCCATTGTGGAAATCAAATATCAGTGGGAATAATGATATGGATATAACCTCATGGAATCTGTAGAGAAATTGATAACAGTGAAAGGAACATAAAGACAGAGACAAATGGAAAAAGATGAAAGTGAAAAAACTTTCCCAGCTGCCCTTAGTTAAAGCAGATAACAGAAAATCAAATGAATACAAGGGGGATTCAACATAGCTGTTCCCCCCCCCCCCCCAGTATGAAGGCAACTCAAAATCCTCATGGGGTAATTCTGCAGCTACTCCTATGAGAAGGTTATATAGTCTGAGTATAGGTGCATTAAAAATATACATACATACACACACATACACATTCATACATATACACATACACATATATATAAAGACAGAGAGTGCACGGGAGAGGAGGACTTTCTTGGGCTTACATTTCAAAGTAGTTGCACTTTCTGAAGAACGTGACATATTCAATATACATTTCAGAAGAAATAAAACTAAAATGCCTGGCTCATTCATCATGAGTTTTCATTGTTGATAGTCTTATTCTACTGCCAATAGCTTTAACTGCAAACATATTTCTTTAAAACTCATGTGGCTGTGGATAATTGAATCAAAATGAATAGGTGGAAATTTGCCTCACACATAGCAGAGCACTATGACCTTTTCTTACTTTGGTATTAATTTGGGTAGTGAAACAGTATTAGTGTTAAATGCACCTTCTAGCTTAGAAAGGGAATGCCTTGAAGTAGAGGAAAAGCAAAGAACAGTTCTTCCTAGTACTACTAGTGAAATTCCCTTACATTGACGGTCACATGCGTTCCTCCTGAGGAGATGATACTAACTCTTGATTCACTGCAGAAGCAACAAAGAAAATCCATGTTTAAAAAGTCTACCTTCACTCCTAAACAAAGGTGTAAATAATTTTTTTTCCAAGTATCACATCTGTATTAATTGGCTACCGAAATTCCTTTTAGTTCAAATAAGAGCTATTAAGAATCATCATTATACCTTTTAAGACCTGAAAAGTTAGGCACATCTCTAAAATGGAAAGATGCACTCAATACACATGGAATGGATAATGGAATAGCACTAAAAAATTCAGCCCTCCACACACCACTATCTTTGAGATTTGAGTTCAAATATCTGAAGTTTTGATGTTTCCATTCTCAGTTCCCACTTGAATATTTTCATCTTTGCTTATTTTTCATTCTGTCATGGATTTAGTCTTTTTTTTTTTTTTTTTTTTTGAAGAACTATGAGGAAAATAGCCTTTCTATTCAAAGGATCTTGATCTTAAATACTGCTTATATAACCAGCAACTCAGATTATATAACTAACTTGATAATTTCAACTTTGAGGTCAGGCAAAAAACAACCCTGCTGAGAAACAACAGTGTTTTGTCCATTTCAAAAAGTATAAATGTAAGAAAAGAGATGCAATGTAACGTAGACTGAGAAAATAAAATGGAAAGTATGAAGTTATTCTCTGGGAACAATTTATCACCTTATTCAAGAAAGAGCGTAAATATTGAAAATAATTAGCAATAAAAAGAAACAGATACTGTAAAGAAACAACGAAACAGCAATTTGATGAAATACATAACATTTCATGCAATAAGAACTTCAATTTGAGGACAGACACATTCTATGCGCAGAAAGACAACATAATCTCCACCACTTTATGAAAGATTAAAAAAAAAATTCCAAGTCATATCAAACCAAATACAATTTCACACAGCCTGTGCAAAATTCCACTCTTTTGCTTGTTTCTCCTGTACTGACAACTAACAGCAAACAAATACAGCACATAATAGCTGACCGTGCAATAGAGCCTAATGTAGATGCAACTAAACAAACCAGCTCAGCTGAAGTAATTTAATGGTTAAAAAGGAAGAAACAAAAAAAAAAAAAGAGAGAAAGAAAGCAGCAAGAAGATAAAAAAGGTACAAGCTGACAAAACTCCTATTTGTATTTTAGTGGAAGAAGCATAAGTATCTTGGTGAAATACCTGGGAACATATCGAGGAACTTCCCTGGTCTAACTGAAACTCCTGCAGCTGAGTTCACACAGCCTGCTTTGATCTGCAAGTTGTATTTGAAAACCAAATTGAACCTGGGGAAAAAAACTAGAATTAGATTCTGGAGGTTATGCATAGGTGGGATGACAGACCACCATCTTATACTATGAAAGAGAAAACCTTCTGAATTGCAAGGAAAAAGTAGGAAGGGAAGAGATGAAGATTTTTAAATAGACAGATGTGAAGGGTTTCAGAGTCACTTGATTTTCCAAAGAAGTAATTGCTTTTTTATGGAAAAGAATTGATATTCTTTGAAATACGGGTTTTATGAAAGGTAGACAAGCACAGATAGTAGAGAGTTAAATGTTCTTCCCCTAGAAAGATAACAGATGATTTTTAGGTAAATTATTAAAGTTACATTCTAAAGCAGAATTCCCTATTAATAAAATAAATAACAAGCATAACATAAAATGCTTGGAACAACTCTTCTGCTATACATGATCGTCATCGCATCTTCCCTACAGTGTTCTACCTATTGCTTAATTAGTAGAAATAAATAAGGGATAGTTTTGTTGAAAGAAAACATGTAAGCCTATGGTTGGCACAAAAGGCAGTCAGATTGTAATATTGCTTCTAAACCTGCTCCTGGGAAGCTCTGCACCTCAGTTTCTTCACGTAAGAACAGGAGATAAATGTAAAACTTTGCTACAACACTGGGAGTCCTTAAAACAATGTTAAAAGCAGATCTACACTGATTTTGGTTACAAACATTTGAAGCTTTGAACTGCCCCTGCCCCCAGTCCGATATGAGCAGTGCCTAAGGCCTCGCCAACATTTCTAGAGTAGCGGTTGCTCCTTCAGTCTTTCATTTCACCCATAAATAGTATGTTTGCATGGACTGTAGTTTTCCTGCAGTGCCAATTCACAGAATGTCTTAGGCGTATATGTGAAATCTATGCACAGGGTCAGCAGTTCCTCCTGTCTCCCACTGTCTGACGTTTGCATTCCAAGAACCTTTATTAGGTGCATCAAAGAGCCTTTCTAAAGCATCGAAAGTTGCTTATTTCACCACAGACACTGCTTATCTAAGGAATCTACTGCAGTACACTTCATAGGAAAGCCCAGATAAGCTGTCAATGGTACAGCTACAGTGTTCCCAGCTGTCACTACACAAATTTCAGTGAATATTAAAAGGGAACATTTCACTTTTAACTGTGCTAAGTTAGATACAGCATTTTCATCTATGTACCTCAGAAACATTCCTGCAATTCTTAAGGCAGCAAAAAGCAACCAGGCTATTCCCATAAGAATGTTTTTCACCACCAGCTTGGCTCTCAAAAGCTGTTGCTGGCTGCCAAAATATTCTTAAGAGAACAACATAAAAACTAGGTTTAAACTGAATTTAAACTTAAGTGAGGACTTCTCCTGAGTCTAAATCAGTATGCTTTGTTTTGTTTTTCTTATTTTTTAAACTCATGCTTGTTTTTTTATGTATAAACTACTACAACACTGAATCAGGTTTCAGGTTGTAATAATTTCTCCTCCGAATTTTCAAACTATAGCTTTTTAAAGAAAACGGAAAAAAATTTAAGTCAACTAGGATTAACTGAGAGCTTCATTGCTGGCGCAGAATGAGGGGAATTGGCAAGGCCCAGCACAAACTAGAGTCAAGAAGAGATTTGCCAGGCAACGTGTTTCAGTTTGAGAACAGACTTCACTGAAGTCTGTGGGGGACTCACTATGGACTACAAGAATTACTGAGAATCACCTTTCTGAAAAATGGAACTGAACTTTGTTTTCACAAAAATTGGCATAAATTATCTTCCTCTCACAGTGATTCTCACTGGAGAATCAACAACTTAACTGAATACCTTGCTCTAGGAACAAAATTAACGTTTTACATAAAAGGAATGAAGTTCCTCTATTAAGATGTTCAAGACAAAGAAGGGAATAAAAGAATACAAAGAAGCCTTTCAGCAACTGTGCTTTTTTAAATTGTTTTCCATTTCTCAGTGTTAGATCACCTGTGATTTTGGATACTCATTCTACTACATTAAATATGAATCCATTGTTAGACAGTGCTCATTTTATTTCAACAACATAAAACACATGACAAGAGATAACGTCCCCTGCACCTTCAATCTACAACGCTGCCAACTTTCACACCCCCTTTTCCACAAGAAGGGAGAGGAACGGATCCTCCTCCAAAAAGTGCCTGAAATACCAAATTAGGACTTCTTATGGAATTAAGTAAAAGGCAGAGAAAGGAAAAAAAGCAAAGGAAAAGCAAAGCAATATCATGTGCATTGAGCTGTCTTAACCACATATTTGCATAACAAAAACAGATAGAGACCTGAACTTAAGTAGCAAAGTTCCAACCTACTGCAGGACTCCATTTGTTCAAGTCAACTTTTTTAATTGTACCTTAAGACTCCTAAAACTGTCCTAGATTCTGAATTAAACACAAAAAATTCCAAGCAAATTCTTTTTGCACAAGAGATTATTATATTATCCACCAGCTCATCTTCCAAAGTGTCTTAAGGTTAATCTTGCATATAATACATTACAATGCTCCATCTGGAAGCAGAAAAGTCATGGATAGAGTTACATAAATTCAATCTAGAGATGCTTGTTGGAACAGCAATGTCCTCTGTTCATGTCAATGTTCAGAAACTGATCAGTATTTAGAAAGTAACATTTGACTTACGGATGAGCAAGTTAATCTTTGACAAAGCCAGAACACAAGAAAGGTGAATGCAGTTGTCAGACTACGGAGAAACGACTGCAGCAGATGAGAGTCATGCTTGGGATCAACACAGCCATACAGGCACAAAAGTAGAAGGGTCAGTAGAAAACTAGTACAATGAGCATGCATGGGATATGAACAATTTTAAGCCACATTGATCCAGTTGTGAGTGAGTTGCATATGCCACGTTTTTGTTGCAGTTCAAAGTCCATAAGATACGCAATGTAGTAGCCTTAAAATATATAACATCAAGCAAAATACCCACATCTAGACAGTGGGTGCATGCTGAAAACAGCCATGTCTTTTAGTCAGTCACACTGCGCTATGTTAAAATCTGCAAAATAGACTGTATGGTTAATTGAAGCAATAATCAGTGAATTCAAATGTGTTTAAAATGCCAAGTACTGAAGTGCAGCGCAACCTTGTGCTGAAGGCTGATGCACTGGGGCCATCTCTCAAACGGACAGAAGGCAGAGCAAGAAAGTCTCCCCTGAATCATGAGGACCTGCTAAAGGTTACCTATCCATAATCAGCCCCCCAGAGAAACTTTAATATCACATCTTTCTTCTAAATTCAAAGCATATAATTGCTATTGTCATGTCATACCCCTGAAGAATAGTCCTTCTGAGGACAAAAGCTGTGGAGGAACATAACACAGGGGTCTACTATAGCTATAAAACTAAGGAAAGGCCTTCATGAAAGCCAATTGCTGCATCGGTTTACATAGGAATTTGCCAGGGGTCCTAGTCTAGTCCTGGGTTCTGGAGTGACTGCCTGTAATGCCACATGACGTAAATTCACATGCATTCAATTTTTAAGTTGCTACTTAACTGCATTACAGCAGTGATATTTCCTCTCTCCAGCAAGACAGACTACCTTAATTTCATTTAGGTTCAGTTTGGGGGTTTTTGTTTGTTCATTTGGAAAAAACAGGCTTTAGTCAGTGGCTTAGAAATCCTCTAGAAACTCTCTCCATTCTCAGGTTCAAACTGAATTACCAGCCTCTAAGTTGCTGTCAGCAGCATGTTCTAGAATTGCAAGGCCTGACATCCATAACAGTTTCCTAGTTAACTGCAAATCACCACCCCCACCTACTTCCTTTACAGGTAAAGTACCCCAAAATACCTCTTAAGGGATCTACAGGAGACAAGCTTTTATAGATTCCTTCTGGCTATAGGGCAAGTACGAGGAAGCTCAAATAGAATCAGCTCTCCCTCTGTCCCAACCCACCCACCCACCCCTCCCTAATTAAACTTAAACACCAACACCTGCAGCAATATTGCTTTGGAAAAGGCAAAAAGCATACGATAGCATTTACCTCTGTAAGGCTGCAAATATTTTCTTTTATTCTTCACTACACAAGAGATGCTAGGTACCAACATTTCAAACAAATGGTAAATCGAGAGCAAGTTGTCCAACTCTATTGTCCTAAGTGATGAAGGATTGAAGTCTTTAGGCCCAGGCAACATTGCTATTAATTGATAATAAAGACTGTAACATGCTCTCAAGCATTCTTGGGGAAACTATCCAATATAGAGATAAGAAGAAGTATTATCCCTCTGTGTTTTTTTTCCTTTCCATATTTTATTCTCTGATGATCAGTTAATTACAGCTTAAGAGACATAATTAAATATGGATTTAAGAAAATTGTTAAAGCGCAGAAAAAGAAATTTGAGAGGGTCATCTAATAGCCTTTCCTCATTTTTTAAATCGGTTTGGAATAGGACACCAATCTTCAACTGTGTTATACTATACATAATACTGAAATTAGATGTCTCAGGTTAGTGTCCAAGAGAACTCAAAGAATTTGGGAATATAAATCCCATTCATTGATTACCACGGAATTCATGTTCTGAGTATACTCCATTGGACAATGTCAGTTTGAATTGAAATTTTCATGGCTTAGTTATCCAGGCAGGTCCCTAAAAAAAAAAGAAAAGAAAAGAAAAGAAAAGGGAAAAAAAAAACAAAAAAATACACCACTTTCCCCACTTTGTACTAATATCTTTGATTCTGCATAACAACTTCCTAGACTTTTTCTTTTTTTTTTTCCCCCTCAAAAATACTGATATATTCAGTAACTTTTGTTGATCCAGTGGAGACACACATCAATCCGTCACTGCAGAGTTTACAGGCAGTGCAAACAAAATCCTTTTAAACAGACACCTTGATAAATAGCTAGGTCAATTATCTTAATGTAAGTCTTTATGGTTGAAAAAGGAAACTCTGAGTGAAGTGGTCTAACTGGAACTAACAATGTATTTTGCCTATGAAGGTATTTAACAGAAGAAATTGGTTTTATCTATTTAGTGTAAGTAAAGAAAAAGTAAAAAGCCACTTTTACACCTTACATTGAATTTGTTAATTTCATTGTCTACAGGGTTCAGAAAATAACAGGAACAAAATTAAGCTGTTAAGCAAGTATTTACATTCAACATTAGAAGAGGAACATGTTTCCAAGAAGAGGTAAGCAAATCAGAAAAAGTTTTGATAAGCTTCACATATTTTATCTTAGAAGTGATATCAAATACTAGAATAAGAGTTTGAATCCAGTACACATTTTAATCAGCCTATTCTGGACAACAGCAGGAGATATTCACTCTTCCAACAATTTAAAATTTATAAAAATTAACTTAAATAGTTCAAAACTTGTATATCGCATTAACTGTTTTTTCCAGAACGATGCTTAAGTTGAAAATAAGCATGTCAATTTGCTTAGGTATTATCTAAATTTCCACTTCATTCCCTAGATAACTGCCCCCCCCCAGCTATTTAATCAAATTCTAATATTTGATTTCTGAGCTAAACGCTACTGAAAATGGGTTACTGTGTGCTTAACAAGCAGTATTAGACACTAACTGGAAAACCTTCATAGATACTGCTTTTAAAAAAGAAAGATCCCCCTCCCCCATTAATGTTTTAATTATCAATCATTGTCATTAAGATCCATGTTTTCACTTGATCTCTGAGCCCGAGTGTGCTATTGCAATGAACATCTCAGGGGAGATTTATCATAGCCTTAACTGTCCAACATAAGGCATCTAGAATAAGTAATCACAGAAACTAGTTATTGAGAACTATTCTACCTTAAAAAAATGAAATGAAATAAAATAAAACCACTTCCTTCTATATATCACATGTGATTGCTCGTCTTAAACACTGAGGGCATTTATCTAACTGATGTTAGTACATACTTTTGCAATGTTCTCTAACCTGACGATCACTAGGAATATGTGCCTATGTACAAAAGAGAACAAGTACTCTATCAATTTTGCAGATGTTTCAGAGAATGCCATTCACTGCATTGTGCCTGTGCTATCTGAAAAGCATATACCAAGGATAACAGGTTGTGACAGCATCCAATACCCTACCTAGCTCCTAATTATCAGTACATTGTTAGCACAAAGTATTATGTCATTGGAAAAAAAGGTAGCAAAACAGCAAAATGCAAGGATGCTAGATCATGGCCAAACGTTAAGCAGTATTACAATGCTCGTTCTCAACTTATGCTTGTCAAGACTAGTTTGTAGGAGTAGCAAGCCCTCAGTTCAGTTTAATTCAGCTAAATAAATGCCTCGTCTACTCACAGGGCAAATATTTAAGTGGTCTTCCCATAAGCAATCATTTGGGCCATGTGTCATTTTCTGTGACATTAAAAAAAACCCTCATAACTAGCTATGTGTACCTGTCAGTTGCACGCTAAACAAGAATGAGATGGATTGTATTTCTCTAATCCTCTTCTCTTGGCCATCTAACAAACACACCCTTATGAAATAAGAGGCGATAAACTAAAGCTGCTCACATATTATGCCAAGCTGTTTATAAAGCACTGAAATGCTCTGATGAAAGGCACTGCCTAAGTGCAAAGTATTAATTATTTTTATGACATTAATGCATACATGCACTGCAAATATACATCATTAATATGATGGAACAATAAAATCACTTATTTGAGCCAGCATGTTAATGTTAGACTAATAGAAACATGTCTTCATAATGGACTTGTTGCACAAAGATTTTAGTCCTATACTTGCTTTGACCTGCAGGTAGCTGGAAAAAAACAAAACAAAACAATGTTTTATGGGTGATTCTACCTGTTAATTACCTCCAACCCGCAAGCGCTTTAAGATATTACCCTTTCCCACAGGAAGTCTGACCTATTCTAATTGAAATTACTCCTGATCTTGAGTTTTGCACCCGTTTACTGAGTAGTATCACACTAACTGTAGCATGTTATTTAAGGAAAATAAGGTTCTCGGTATCTGGTCCATAGCAAGCACTTTAATATGTAGTACTTCAGTACATCAGATAAGATACTTCTATACAGGCATGTACCCTTTCTGCAACTTAATTTCAACTATATATACAAAGATACTTTTATCGAGTTGAATTATTCCTCCTGATTATTTCATAAAATAGCATCTATGTTGTACACAGATTACCTAGGTGTATGTCTAAGAAGCCTGCTCATTTCCCGATTTACAGAAACTTCTCATCAGGATAGCTGTTCAAGTTTCCAGGTCATAGCAAATTCCTTAGTATTTCAGTTGTTTCCAGTTATTCACTATTCTTACTGACTGATTCCTATTTCGTGAACTGCCTCAGTTGAGGCAACTGACAGTTTCTTACCAGTTTCTGTATGCAAGTTTCCCAACCTCTTATGAAAACGTATTTGCATACAATTCTCAAAAAAGATAAGAATTCACGCTTGATTTATTGCATATTTACACATACACCCACAAAAACCTTTATGAATGCTCTAAAAATATCCATGCTCGTTCCTTTCTTTAAGTAGATGTAGAAGCCATACTTGACCAATGTGAATGCTTCCTGACCATTTGACTGCTTAATAGTTAAGAAACTATTATGTTAGCATACATCAAAAGTAACATCCATTTTGTCTTATGTGAAAATATTTTTATAGGGTAGTCATGCAAAGCTGAAAGTTTATTGTTGTTTTTCAAGGGTACAAGTCCTTTTCTCCAGTTCAAACAGGAGTTATTTGCTAAGAAGTTTCAGCACAGTGAAATAAAATTTTCAGTGGGCAGAGTACTCCTTTTATTTCACAAGTTGCATCATTCTAAATTATCACTGGTTTTAAAAAAAAAAAAAAAAAGCAACCAGAGAAGTGCAAGGTTACATTTTCTCTTCATTTTGCTTCATTTGGAATGTCTGACTACCTGAGGCACCATCTTATTTAGTTACAAGGCACTTTGCATTGTCACCAATTTTCACCTTCCACATGCTTCAGGAAAGAATTTGAAGATGAAAAGTTTTTTGGGTTTTTTTTTTTTTTGCACTTTAGATATTAAATTAAATATCCACAGTTATGTAGTTATGGATAGTATTTCTTTTAAGACATCAAAATCAACAGTTTGAAAGTTTAGCTTTGTACACAATAAACCTTTACTGAGGAGTTACACCCACAGAATCAAGAATGGCCAAGGTTGGAAGGGACCTCTAGAGATCATTTAGTCCAACCCCCGTTGGGGGGGCCGGGGAGCTTTTAGGAGTTTTTAGCCTTTGTCTTCCAGAAATCTCTCACAAAGGTTAATGAAAGAAATGGATCGAATTGCTACTTTGTGCCCTTGTCTGACTACACATATATCAAACTAAAATAGCTGCTCTGCACATAGTGCACCTTTAGAAGGTTAGTAAGGTTCTGCATAAAGCAGAAACAATGGACTGATTCATAGCTATATCCCTTGAACATCTTTCCTGCACAGCCTAACAAGCTACCCAGGATTTTTGTTTATTTCTTTCTTTTTACCAACCTCACTGCTGAGCAGAACAATGAAAAGGCAAATGTGAAAAGCTACACTGAAAGAAAGATCTTCAGAGGGTTCACAGAAGTAACACATCTATTTGCTGTTCTTGCATCAGCCACCTCAGAAAGTTAGAGGATCTTATATTTGCCAAAACGTGAGCATAGTTGTATCAGGTATAAAAACAGTTCCTCAACTTTCCTGATGACTTTATGAATATGTGCTCAGGGAAGGAAATATACATGCCATGGGATGTACTGACTCTCTTATTCTTATATGTGACAGGAAGTAGGCGGGCAAGGGAATCTCTTTTACTCCTTTATTGATTTTTGCATGGACTTAGAGGACAAACCTCCATCCTAGTAAACTACCCACATTTACAGTCTACTTACCAGAGCCCTATCAAACTGTAACACTTGTTAGAAAAATATACCTTCCACATCGGTTCTAGAACTAATAAAAGAAGGTCAATTTCTACTGCTGTTTCACAATGTTTCTTCTGTGTCTGGTCTATTATAAGCCATTAGTCCACAGTCTTTTCTATCTCCCCCAAGGTCCTGTCAGCCCTAATTAAATGAACTAAGTCTTAATATTTTCAGTCATCAGCTATGCATGTTTGCAGAAAAGGCCCATTTGCTCATTTTCGTGGTCCAGCTCTCTAAAGTTAAAGTCTTAGCTGTCAAGAATGCCTTTACAGAGCACATTTCAGACATGACAAACAGTTTTGCATTAAGAAAGAATTTTTAAAGCATCAAGTTTCAAAGCGATAACTGTATTTACTTCATTTATATTTATAAAGCAATGTATTGTATCTTACAAAAGTATGTGCTGTTTAAATAAGGTTATTAAATTGCTGTAATTACCCTTAAGAAACTTAAACAATCCAAGATGTGGTATTGCCTTTAGGCAAATGAGCAAACATGTCAAGGAATATTAAGCATAATGATTCAAAGAGGACTTGAAATTGCACTGCATACCTATTGAACACTGATAAGCAATGATGCCAAAAATACTGATGCCAAAAGCCTCTCTTTATGAAAAGTCTCACTATCCGATTTCTTTTCACATTTTCATTACCAATAAAACTGTCCTTTCCTAAAGCATGTGGGTTCATTCCCACCTCTGTTCCAGCTAGCCTCAGGATTTAGTTTTAATTTTCACAGGTCAGTGCTTTCAATCAGTCTGTGACAACCAGAGTGCTAATATCTCCTCGCTGTCAAACTTCTTGGCTGTTGACGTCTTGCCCAATGCTGGAATGGCCTAGAGACAGTTTGTGACGTTTATATAAATAAATACTGAAACATGAAGTAGCAGTAGCCTCTTGGAATACTGCCTCTGGCCCTATTTCAGTGCAACTTTTGTTGAAAATCTGCATTTTAAAACTACTTCAATTAAGCTTGCTTTTTAACTAAAAACATTTAAAATGGGCAAAACTAGCACAGTAAAAGAGCTTTCTGAAGACACGTGATGCCTTGTTATTTCACAGTTCATCCAAGCCTCATTCAACTCCTATGTAAATAAAAGGCAAAAGTGCTTATATATATTATGCAGATAACAGCACCATTTTTGTAATTTTAGAAGAGTAATTTTTAGTAATTTACTTTTAAGTTTTTCACATTTACCTTTAAGCATAATAAGCATGTACTTTGATAACATTCTCTTCTAATCTTTGAATCTTTTTATAAATACCAGTTAATATGTTATTTATTTGTGGAGTACTAGCAAGGAATGTTAGATCTGCATTCTTCTGCTGAAAGGTAGACAAAGTAGAACAGCAGAATAAAGAAGTGAACTGAGATTCCTTTAAAGTTTCAGTAACGTAATTAGAAATACACCAAAGGCATAGACATTGGTATTCACAAATAGACGGTGAACAATAAACTAACTGAGCTGGAATTCTCTTCCTAAATCCAATTTGAGATAACAGTCCTAGTTTCAACAACCGTCCCATTGTTTTTACAATTGCTTCTCATAACATCCATCTTCATACACCTAACTGGCTTTATTCTCCCTATGATATTTCAGGATGGATAAACAAAAAGAAAGTATGCAATTTTGCAGCTTTTTTGTTTAAAGATCATTTAGTGCTCATGAAAGATGAAGCTACAGCTCTGAGGAAAAAGCCTGTTGATGCACAGAGCCTACATAAAAGAGATCAGTAAATGCTTACATCATGTAGTCAAACCTATTCTACAGAGATAAGAAATAAGCAAAACATTAGAATAACCTCAATGTCCTAGACCTATAACTCCTCCCTGAAGCTTTTATAACAACTCATACATTCTTGGTTTTAGATCTTTGAATATTCACATCACGATATTGATGGACCTTTCAGCCTAAATTATGCTTGAAACAGCAATCTGTTTATGTTATATAACTTCCATAAATTATCGTGTTATCAGCATCCAGACCTTGCAAGGATTTTTTCACCTAGAAAAAAGCCTGACTCTCCAAATGCTCATTTTAAATACCATATCTTTATCAGTCTTAGTCATTTCTGTGGTTTTAGACAACAAAACAAGACCAAAAAAGTCAGACCACATAGGACGTTTGGTTATCAGCTACTACAAGAGCCACCTAAACGCTGTTCTTAAGTAGAATGATGATCGATAATCATGATTCCTATTTCCAACATATTAATGGTTTTAAGAAGAAAAAGCATATTACTTATGAATTAAGAAAACAGAGGCACTGCTAGTATTTCCCAGATATGCCCACACACTTCTTTAAGCAGAGAGGCACATGACTCCACAGTATGTTTTCCCCTAGCCACAGAAAAATCTGACAGCGTGGACTCATAAGTTTCAGCAACACAAAATGAATGAAGAAGGGGGAAAAAAACATTTGACAGATACATGTTGCCTACCTAAAACCTACAGGTCACAAATTACTACAGAGAGCCACTGCAATAGCTTAAACATTTGCGCTAGGGAAAAATCCCTCACTCCGTCAATAAAATCAATTTATCCAGAGCACAGTTCTAAGACAAATACAATGAAGAAGTAGTTTCACAAGTCACTGAGGTGACTCTCAAAATTACATTCTGGCTGTGCTCAGGAGACTGACGCTCCAGGGATACCTGGAGATAGACAGGCCTTATCGCAAATGAAAGAAAGCAAACAAAGTACAAGACATAAGAATGGAACAACAAGGTCCAATGAAACATGGATAGAAGAAAGGAGTACAGGTAAAGATAAAAGACTTACAAGGTCAAGACTGAAAATGGCTATTAGTTTGACTTGTAAACTAAGAAAAAAAAAGAAAAAGAACAGGTTATTGACATAAAGACGAGTAAGAAAAAGAATATTCTTGTGATAGAAAACTGTTGAGGTTATTGACATATTACTTGCACATCTATAGAAACTACATCTTAATTTGAAAGCAAATAAAATACTAAATGACATCACATTAACACTGAGCAGACTTCTGAAATGAAGGTACTACCAGATTAGAACGGCTGACAATGGTTTTCTATTTACACTCAGCAACAGTATCAGAGGTGTTGTTTACACTTTCAAGCCATCTTTGGTGCTGCATACTTAGAGAAACATCCAAACCTACAAAAAATATTATTTTTTGACCCCCAAAACTCCTGAAGCCCAAGAATCTTGCTCCCTTCTTAATAAATGTTCTCGCCTCACCTTTGCAGGAGACTAGTAAGAAGACAGGTCAGCAGGATCCTAGTCAATAATGGTTACTAGAAGACCATTATAAACTAGTGTACAAAAGCATGTTTGCTTTTGGGCAGAAGAAGTTTCATAAAGAAAACCAGTCTGATTATAGGGAGAATACAAAAAGTAAGGTTTACCGTTATGAGTAGTTTAACACCTAACTCCATGAACTCAATAAGACATAAATGCAAAATATTGTGAAGAGCCTTCTTGTTTATAAAAGGCGCATAATTAAAAAGAACACTACTACTTGCCACAGTATTCTAATCATTCAAAAACAATTATAACAACATTGTGAACTAATGTAACAGAAACTAACATATAACTTAATTAAATGTTTTAACACCCATTCTTACTATAAAATATTGCATTTGTTAATATACTACAGTAAAAAAAACCTCAAATACATACAATAAACAGAAAATTCAGTATGCCAATTGATCAAAGGAAAAAGCCAAACAACATAATTGCTATGCTTAAAGGTTGTTACAACACTTTGTATGAGCATTTATTGGACTTGAAATGAAAAATGTCACTTCATCCTAAAACTATCAATACCTGATTAAGATATTCACTAAAGCAAACAGGCCTCTGATGCAGCCGTAAGATTTCTACGGCTACTAGAGAAACATATGAAGACATGTATGCATTTAAATGAAAAAAGGACACTTTGCAATGATTACACTATTGGTAATAAATTTTGACAGGCTTAAAAGATAATCATTCCCCTTCACAACAGTAACTGCAAGAATTCAGAAATAAGCATTTGCACAATCAGTACTACCTCAGGAATAAAGTAGTACTGTTTCAGCTACAGAACTGTTACCTATTTCTATCCCTTCTCAAAAACTAGACAGACAGCTTCATTGACTTAGAAAGGTGCAAACACCTAGGATATAATCTGTGAGAATCACATTAAGCCTCAGTAAAATATTTGATTCTTACAGTGTGAAAATAATACTTGTGGCTGTTAATGACTTTCTAGTCACAAGAGCTCTCTCCTACCACACAAAGCACATACTGACCCTTTCAATCTTTTACAAAGTATTTCTGCAGTCACTGTAGTTAAAACAGTACTTATGATCTAGTTAATTTTGTTGTAAGATACATTAGACATCTCACTCCTTGGTGAGTTTTGTTCTCGGACCTTTCATCAATTTGGGGTTAGCAAATAAGAAGAGAATTAACAAATATTTTAAACAAGTTCCTTATGAAAAGGCTTTACTAAAGCTTCCATCCTGAATAAGTTAAATATACATTTAAGTTAACGAATAGATATTGGAAAATGTTTGAAAAGCAAGACCTGAACCACAATTAGTTAGATTTTACAAAGGGAAAAGAAACAATTCTGAAGATGATCATTAGACAGTAGAACTTGCAAAACACACAGAACTGAAAAACAAGTGGAACAGACTCAGGAAGCAGGCTTTTTTTAAACTAATGGTACCTAGCATTGTCAAATATGAGACCTTAAGAAACAAAACTAAATGCCGCCTTTCAGCCACAGTTTCCCTACCTGAAGTACAGACTGTTAGGAGAAACAGAGAAAACCCCTATGAACCATTTACATCCCCAAGACTTAAAAACCTACCACCGCCTAGATAGTTGAGCCACTATTATCCCATACTCTTGGATTTGCACCCAGCTGTGGAGAGTTGTGTTAAACATTACTTAATCTGAGGTCCAATCCTCTGTTCAGCTGTGCATGGTTACAGAGTACTGAGTGATTAAGCCTTTTATAAAAACAAGACTGCTAGAGACAGAGCTTACCATGTGTTTTAGACTTTAAAGCTTTTTAAGGGCTCTAAAATCAGGTAAGCTTTGTGAAGGTGTAGGAATCAAGGTTTTATTATAAATTTAAGTGATGTATTTGTTTTTGTATTCTCTAATTATAGTTCTTGGTTACAGGCAGGTAATGTTTCTAGGTAAGAATTTTACATAGTTGTTAGAATAAGCACTTAGAGATACAGCACTTAAGAGAAGATGATAACAAGTGGATTCCTCAAAAGAGAGAAGTCCTGTTCTTGCTATGGAGTATGCAGAAAGTGTTTCTTTGTTTGTTTTTTTTTTTTTGTCCTTTACTGTCCTTTACTGTTGAAGAAGGAAGAGAATATATTTTGTATAAAAAAAAAATTTCAATAGCTGTTGTGCTATATAATCTTGGTGGATATTTGTAAGTACTATAATCATGTTTGCAGCTCAGAACAGATCTCAGAAATAATTAAATATTCAAGTAGTGAGGGAAATATTGAGGAGCTTTAAGTCTACTCCCAGCTAACAACTACTTTAGCTAGCTCAAAGCTAACTTGGGTACTTTAATCACGTCAATACTGGCGCACTTCTGAATGAGAGCTACTGACATGAAATAGTTATGAGAGTAACATAGGAAACTTACGTTTCAGTTTATATTTTATATTCTTTAGAACGTCTTCAAAAGAAAGATATCCTAGATCTTGTCAGGCTATCCAACGCTTTACTAGGTCTTGGGATCTGAGCTAGGAATCTAGGTTGCTTATCAATATTAAAATGGTTCTGATCAGTGCCAAAAATCTTGGCAATGCGATACCTAATTTTCTGCTAGTAAAACTAGTAACTTAAGCATTACATTTTGAGGAAATGTAGTGGTTCTTGAAACATAGTTGGTTGTTTTCCTGTGGCATTCAACCCTAAGAATTTAGGTTTATGTCTTACCTGAGTGCTAACTTCAAATGAAACTTAAGTTACAACTTAAGTTAATTTGTTCAACTCTTCTAGAATGTTACTTTGAATCAAGTTATGTCACTCAAACCAGACTACTTAAGGACAACAGACGATCCTTGCTTCCCATGCCATATACATTTATGAACACCCAAGGAACTCAAAAATTAAGAGGCCTTCCTAGTTACATAATCTTCAAATGTAAACCATGTCCTTACATGGCACTCAAAGATTTTGTTGCTTATAATAACATTCTGCAATCTTGCTATGCTTAGTCTTATAAGAGTAGAAGGTTAAGGCAGGATTCTAGCTCAGATCTGAATAGGTCAAAGAATTTGCAGAGATTAGCTCCAAAAACACTATGAAAAGGAAAGAAAGCCAATTATAAAGATTACTGGGATCCAGAATAAAATATGCATCAAATAACAATACTAAGCTGGACAACTCCTTGGGTGCTAGGAAAAATAATAACTCGGTGTAACTCAGTGATTTTCTTGCTACAGTTAAACTATCACAGTCACCATTAAACTATTGCATTGCTCTAGGAATACAGTTTCTGGTTATTGTCTTCCCAGCTAAGACAGAAAATGAAAATTCTGATTGTTCTCTGACTTTATCATGCTTACCACAGGAAAGAGTCCTAAAAATATTCTTTGTAGCAGCTATGTCATTGAAACAAGTTTGTTTTTTTTAGGAAGAATCAGAACTACTTTCCAATTCATATGATTATGCTAAAATGATTTTTTCAAAAGTATTCCAAATCAGAAATTCAAACAGCTGTTTAAATATACCTTTTTGAGAAAACTAGATTCTATCTTTTCCCTAAATGCAGAAGATGGACAACTAGTGTTGTATCACTGGTCTGGCTTTTTGTTTAGTCATAAACCCCAAATGTACAGAACTCTTCCTGAAAGTGGCACAAACGGCAAGTATTTTTCATACTTTCAGGAACACAACACTAGAGTTAAATAAACTTGTCTTTTTCACTGCAGTATATTAGCTGTTGACAGGATATTCGGGATATACCATAAAACTGTTCTGTTCTGGAGTGGAAGTGACTTGCATGTATGATAGTATGCAATTGTTCAGAAGTTCCTAGTCAATGTTAACACTGCAATATAATTATATAATCCATTTTTAAAAAAATAGCTGTCTTTGTGTGTTCTTTTCCTCGAGATTTAGGGATAGGGTTTGGAGTTTGCCCCAAACTTGATTCAAATATTTGCTCTGGCCTTATGTAGTTACATGGTCTCTTGTCTCAGCTTTTGTTCTACAGCTTGTTCAAAAGCCTTCAGTACCTAAAGGGCTTTATACTGCCGCCTTGTGGTGCTCGGGCCTGGAAAGAGACCTGGACCATGAGAACTCTGCTCATGCTGTGTGCGAGTGACCTCTTCAGCCAAGCAAGCATGATTACAGTAAGGTCCTGGGGTAGAATTTTGACTTAAAATCAATTGCTATTGAGGCACAGCTGCCATATTTCTCCTCTCTTTAGAATCCATGAAGAAATAGAAACTTCAGGGAAAATGTAATTTTAGTAAGAACTTAAGAAAAGTGTGATTTAGATCTTTGTTAGTTACCATTTTATCTTTATTTAGTCTCTTCACAAATTTTTGTGCTGTTGCCAGATAAGGAATTATTAATAATTACTAAATAAAAGCAATTTGATGGTGAACTGGAAAAGTGTATGAAACAAACTGTGAGGGAGACAGAAGTTGGCATTAAGCATGTTTGCTACAACTCGGCTATTAATATAGCACAATTATGGGTTCCAAACATGGAAATAAACCAAGAGTTAAACACTGATGAATTACTTAAAAATATGCTTGATTTTAAAATCAAGCATATCTCAGTAATGTTTACTGTGGAGTCATTCTGCTCAATGATTAGGATTTACCTGTCCATTCCATAACTTTGCAAGACTTAAGGTTCATAAAAGTAGGGTTTCCATTATCATTTGAAGAATACAAAGCTTTTTTTTTCCCCCCCTAGATTTTCTCTACACATCTTGATATTAGCAGCCTCTGAAATCAACGTAAAAATGATGAAAAAGATCTATCAAAAACAGAAGCTCCACAGCTTGTACATAACTTTCTACTGCAGTTAATGTTTACATACAGTTACCACAGAAATAGACTGATGCCTCTTTGCTCTGCCAGATAAAATAGCAGCAACAACATGCTGAAAGTTTACAACAGTGCATCTTTGCTGTTATAGCACTGCAACCTTGTTGGTGCTATCAAACTCATCTATGCAGTCTGTATTTCATAACAGAAATTAATGACTTGATCAGTTATGAACAAAATAGTACTTGTACCAGTAGCAAAAAAATATAGACAGGTTATTTGAGTTTGATAGTACCAATGAGATTCTTTACCATTTTTTAATGTTGAGATGCTTCATGCCTACATGCTGCTTATTTTAAAATCATTATAACCCCATGAAATACATTTTATAACTCAGTGGAACTGAAGTATGTATTAAGGCATAATAGACTCATGATTGCAAAATCATTCAAGCCAATGGAAACTTTTTGTAACATTGTGTTTCATTCTAGTAAAATAGTATTGTCTACAGTTTGACTCTCAGTACTTCAATAGTCATATTAACTACTTGATAAGCAGTACTCTTAGAAAGCTTACAGTTCACTTTACAGAAGTATGGCTGTTCTGAAAATCAAATCTAGGAAAACTCATGTCCTTTGAGGCAATATGTAGCATGGTGAACTCCTACCTGTAACTAAAGACAATTCAGTAGTTTTTCTTCTAGTTGCATTACCTAAGGACATGAGTTAATAAAGCAGCTCTTTCCCTGTACTGTCTGTTGGCAAACAGATGGGTGAATGGGTGGGATTCACCTCACCTATTATAACCATCTAATAATGAAGTGTTTAATTGAAAGCAGTTGCCTTAATTTCCTTCTGTTGTCAATGTAACAACCATGTGAAATGGCTGTTGGTAGACACGCTTCTCTCCCTTGACTGCAGATAGTCTAGGATGACTTGGTCAGGCTGAAGGTGAAAAGATCTTTTTATAATAATTTTTTTCCTTAAAGGCAGTCCTTCTGCTTGTTGCTACTACCCTATTTTACAGCTCAAAAATATCAGTAGCAATATATTAGCTATGATGTTATCTAACCCAACAACAAAAAAATGAGTGATAATTTAAAGCTTGTGTTGCCCTGGAGTACTTATCAGTACCATCAATTTTGAAAATGTACTGGCAGGCTGGAAAGTCTTGGTGAGGGGGGGAAGGCAGAATCTAGGAGAGAAAGCACAGGAGGGAGGATCCCCTGGCTTTTGTGACTGGATTTTTTTTTTTCTACAATTGTTTCTCTTGCCTGCTTCAAGAAGGTTTGAAGGAGAATAAACAACTGAAGGTCTTTTGCATGTAAAACTATGTCAGGATGGTAAGAAGAAAATTAAATTTCAATGCAGTATATACTTTTTCATTTTTGTTCCTCTTCTTGAAACAGATCTTTCTATTATGTGGAGAATGTTTCCATTTTTCAGTTTTCCTTGCCAGTATTCACAGTAGCTCCTCCTCCTTGTAAAACCCACATTAGTCATAGTTGCCCTACCAGGGGCCCTTGCGCTGGAAAATGCTTTAATACATTAATGAAACTGCTGCTTTTAAGACTAAGTTCTAAAGTTTGGGGGGGGTGGGGGGTAGAATGACCTGTTTGCAACTCTCATGATGAAATTCCATTATTTAGAGTATTTAGATCCACGACTTGTCTTGGCTTAGGAGATCAGATGACCTCAGCGTGGAGGGAGGTCTAAGCTTTTAGCCTGAGCACATAACCAAGGTGTTGAGGTACCACTCTTCCCACTTTGTAGATAAGAACAACAGAACACATTTAAGTCTCTATAAATGATCTTTTGACTCTGAAAAAATTTCAGTTGCTCAATATTTAGCTTGTCTGGGATGCATTTTCATTGGAGATTCAGATAAGGGTAAAGGCAATACTGTCTTCAGCAGTCACCAACAAGAGTTTTTTGAGATGTTTTCTACAAAGTAACTTTTCACCTTTATTGCCTTGGAACGAAAGCACATAAAAGCATAACATGATTTTTCAAAGAAGCTGTACTCTCTTAATCTTGTTGATAAAGACCCAATCTTTTCAAACTCACAGCTCTGTTTATTCCCTCTGTGCCCTTTTTAAAGGCTGATCTCAAAGAGTAAGTTCAGTTATGGTATGTATGAAGACACTGTTCAGTGATGGACATAAATTCCTATGCTTGCATAGCCACAAGGCCTATACAAGTAACCGTATAAGCAAGCAATTAGGAGCAATTTAATATGCAACAGTAGTAACTTTAGAATGTTGAAAGACTTTACAACAAAAGATATGAGGAAATTCAAAGTGAGACAAGTGCTATGGGAAAGTGACTGCTACATTCCTTTCAGTAAACACTGAAAAATTTTGAACAATTATTTAGTCTTCAGAACTAAAGAATCTTTACAAAAAGTTCTGAACAGGGAACTACAAATTCTTTGTGGAGGAAACTTTATCACCAGATATCAAATATACTAGTTGACCTCAAATAGGAATAGGTTGAAAGGAACTATTAAAACTAGAGGTATGGTTTACCTCTGTGCACGTTAAGCAATCATATTAGCATTAAGGCTCAGACCTGTAATGTGCAAATTCTGCCCATGTAGTGCTGGTTACCTGAATTTCTACTAGTTTTAGAAGAAAAGGAAGGCAGTGGAAACTATCATGAGTTATTCAACCCTCTCTGGTACTGCAAATGTATTTTTTATAACTGTTGTAAACACTTGTTAACAAAGAACCTAAAAAAAAACACTTAGTGTTTTGTAATCAAACAGAATCAGATGCACATAAATTTCACTGCAGAGTATCAAAAGAAGTTTTGAAACAGGGACCTCTTCACATCTTCTGGAAATGCCCCACACGAGAGGATATCTGCTATATTTAGAAAATTTTAGGTTATCTCATATTACAGACACCAAATTCCATTGGTATGTGCTTGGGGAGACATTCTAATTAATTGACAGCGAAAACAAATACCTCTAAGCTTGATGCATGCTTTTCAGGGGCAAACTGAATTTTTTCCTTTAGATTAATGAGATATCAGTCACACAGAACACTGTTAGAGCCAGTTCTGTTTCTGCAGGGTGGCTCTTTCCCAAGCAGAAACCAATGGAACGCTGTAGAGAATGGAAGAGGTCAGAATCTGTCATTTCATGCACTTTTTAACCACTGCTTGATCTGCAGTTCTCACACAACCAACTACCAGAACGCTTCTGTACCGTACCTCTAAGCAGGTCCACTGTGATATCTTTCCCTAGGTATCTTCCACAATCACAAGATGATGTCCAGTGTCTGTGACCTTTTGTTAAAAGGCATGCACTTACCTGACATCAGGGTCTGGGTTGCCAGCAACTCTGCATTCCAGCAGTACTTTGGTTCCTTCAGCAACTTCCTGGCTACGGAGCTTCTGAGTGAATCGAGGTGCTGAAGATTGATTCTCATCTATGCTGATGAAGGGTTGGCAAAGGACTGTTTCACTCTGAGTGATGCTGCTCTTCTCAGAAAAGTGTTTTCCATTGAGATGAACTCCAGGTAATTTTGCCTCAGGCTCAGTCCCCTGATGCGGCATGTCAAAATCCTGGTTCACTGAGGTACTTATCATAGCTGATTGTTTCTTCTTAGGAGATAGGTATCCGCTGTCCGGAGAAGAAGAGTCTCCATCAGGACTTCGGCCTCTCGTCTTTGCTGCTTCTCTAAATATAGTTGACAGCTCCTCAATGAATGTGGCAGCTTTGTCACACAGCTTGTCTCTGAAAGAAACTTCTCCCTGGGATGCTAATTTAGATTTTGGGATTGTCTTGGGCACACTTGGATCACGTTTCTCTGAATGCTTCAGGCTTCGAATAAAGCTTGGACTAGCAGTTAGTAAAGGTGAGGCGCTCGCTTGCTTCCTGGAGATTGTAACGAAACCAGTTGCTGTTTGCGGTGACATGGGCAGCTCCTTCTGATTCTCTCGGAGAACGTGAGCTGCAGCAGATGAAGTCAGGCTGCTTGCTTGAGGCCTCCATAAAGCATCTTGCTTGTGTGTTTTGGTCTCTCTGAAAGAAGCCTTTTCTGAAGGGCTAGAAAGAGAGGTGTTGAAATAAGGAGTGAATTCTGGTGCTGCCTTCTGATCCTCCTTTACAGAATTGGCAATGGCTTTCTGAGCTATGTCAAGGCTCTTACATATCTCTTCCTGGGTGAGGAAGGCAGAGAGTTCATTTGAAAATTCCCCATCCTGTATGTCTGATAGAGAATCAGAGAAAAAGTCATGGGAGGAAAAAGCTTCTGATATATTTTCACGGTATCCTTCATTGGTGCCTCTCTTTGCACAGTAAGCCTCCTTCAGCATTAAGGAAAGAGGTAATGCCTGACCACAGCTTCTGTCTTGCATGCTGGAAGACACAAATACAATTCCTTAATCTTCTCAATTAAAAAAAAAAAAAAAAAAGGCTTGTTACATCCTAGTTCCTATAAAACAGGACACAGAACAGGGAGACAAGCAGAGGTCTAGTGGTATATGGAATACTTCCTGTGAACCTTGGTTTCTATTTAGAATGGGCCAGAGCTGCAAGTTATCTAGGTGGAAGTGAGAACTCTTTAACAGTGAATTTTCTCACGCACCATTCAGACCTATAAACAGATCCTTTGTCTATATGCTGGCTAGCACAAGCTCAGTTCTGCTTGACTGATCCAAGTGATTTATTACTTCACATCACTGCTATCACACTTTGCTTTTCTGTGTTTAGGCTTATAATGATTTTGAGAATATATTTACATTTCTCTTTCGCGTGACATCGCTTTCCAGATTATTAGCTACTAAGCCATCAAATTCCAAGAGGAAAATACTGTGCTAGTTGAAACCATTACAAGAATCAACATGTTTATAAGCGCCAAGGATGTTTGAACTAAAATTCTCAGGTTATCCTGATTAATGGTGACAACGCATTTCACAATATTTTACTTTCTGTGTTAATCTTAACTTTTTTGTGACCTTTAGATACGATTTAGTAGCATTCTTCTAAACACTGAGGAGTAGAATACCAAACTACCATGTGCTAAGTGTACAGCACTGAAGAAATAGACTTCATGATGTATGTATCATCCTGTACCATATGAGTGTACAAGGTGTATTTTGTACTATCTTCATAAGGTACAGAAGCATATGTGTGCCCACCAGTTTCTCCTCACATAATTTTAAAATGAGGGTGAGAGTTGTCTGCCTCCACAAAGCTAGCAAGAAACTAGACATCAGAGACAAGACATCTCTTGTCCCAAGGGAAGGATCTGCCTGAAACTCCATTTATTGAAATTTATTCATTTACTGGCCATTAGATTGTGGATAATCTGGTCTTAAAAGTAATTGCTGCTTTTGCAAAGCATTTTAATTAAGTTGAATATCAGTGTTTTCAATTATCCTTGATGATTCTGTTCTTATTGTAATAACTTCTATGAGATTAATTCTGCAGAAGCAGATTTTAAAAAATATTATCTTTTTCACTTAATACTCCAAAGTATTTCCTCAGTGATAGATAGATGGCTTGACAGTCATGAGATGCACTCGGATGTATTTTACATCAGTTCGCAAGCTCCAATTACCTTTAGTCACTTCACTGGGGCTTACCCAGTATGTAGTTATTAACTGACTGATAGATTATTTGAATTCTTGGCCTAGCACATGCATTTCTTGATACCTTTGTATGTCTTGCCAACAGATTACAACTCATCACATAAAAGAGAAGTATTAGGAAACCAAAATGCTCTAGGATATGAAGTGATTTTACAGATAGGCTGAGGCTTTGCTGTGATTACATCTTTCTTTTCTTTTTAAAGTGTTTACAGGGCAGCAAATCTAGCAACCATGCCAATCTATTGTCAACAAAATCTAAAAAAGTATACACAGTAGAACTGACTACCACAAGCAGCTTTACAGAATGAATCTGAGAAGCCAAGCAAACAGTTGGTCTAGAGGCTCAGCTGTTAGGGCATAAACTGGATGAATGCCAGGAAACAAAGAGTTAAACCTGGAGAGTTTCTGTCTCCATAATCTTATTTATTTTTATAAAACTTTGCATTCAAATAAACAAAGATGCTAGTTTATTATTTAGATAACATTGCTGTAAATATCTGTGCTTCAGCTGATACCTTTATTTAAATCTGATTCATATTGGTTCCTAGCTTGCTCAAATTTCAGTGATATATTCCATGTTCAGATAAACTTCCCTGATTTCCACTTGGTGCTGTTTCAGTAGCTTGTGGGTTGAAGGACAATTTGACCTGTTACCATTCACCATGACTGGATGATTAAAATGAAAATATTATGAATGAGCACTTTGCTTTCTAGTACTGAGTCTTATGCTGTTTTGTTGCTTGCTAGAAAAAAGATGATAGCTAAGTTATGTTATAATTTTCAAAGCCCAGTGTCTTAATTTAGGCAAAATAATCTATAGCTGGGTACTTAGATAAAGTCAAAGGATTTAAACATGTGCTAATTATTGGTAATCTCTAGTGCTGATCAGCTCTTTCAGTGAGATAGGTCTGGTGCCTAAAAATTAATTGTGTGTCCAGCTTTAGACATACAATCATAGACATTACTGAATGGAAGCTTTCAGTACAAAGACTTTTTTTTCCAGTCGCATTGTAATATAGAAAATCACCATTCCTTTAGAGCAACTTGTAATTACAGCTAAGTAGAGGAAAAAATATCGCTAACCCTATCAAGTAGCATATAGGAACATAATGAGAAATATCTAATGCTATTTCTGGCTTCTCTGCGTTAGACTACAGCATATTTATAACAGGTCTCATCATCATTACTCACTAGGTAATGTGCAAAGCCATATACCATATCATTTAAAGACACAAACATAACATACAATATTGCATGCAGACAAGAGTATTTAGCTTTACTTCAGTATTATTATGTATAAACTATTCATGTGGTCCAATTTTCTATATATTAAAAAGTTATAAGTAAACACAATCAAATTATTTTAATATTCACAAAAATAATATAGATGCTCAAATAATTACTACGGTAAATAATCAATTCAAAATGTACTGGATTAGGGTTACAACCGTCTTAAAAAGCATTTGAATAATTCATCAAATTAAGGCATCAATAGAAAATCAAAGGTTTAATTTCAAGAAAAGTATAAGCATCCTGAATTTGGGGAAGCTGTGTAAAGAAAAATTATTGCCTAAAAGGTAACAACCTAAAGCCAACCTGTTCAAAGTAGTAATACGAAGGAAGACATTTTTCTAGTAAGATTTTTAAAACAAAAAGGTACTCATTTTCCCCTCGATTTTGAAGTCCTACGCAATCACTCCCCCAAGTACAATAAATTAACTTTAACAGAAAACATAAAACAGACCTTATAATGAAGAGGCCAGCATGAAGAGTCTCAAATATTACTAATGGCAGGTTAAGCTGCTTGCTTCCTTCTTTGTCCAAGAAAGCCTAAAGCTGCTCCAGCTATTCACTAAAGATTGCCTGGTCCTCAGTAAGCATCGAGAAGACTGTAGCCTGTGAGTTGCATCTGTCCTCTGTGACTATGTAATTCTTACCCCACTCATCTATATTTGGTAACTGAACTCATGTTTCAGCCGACTGCTACTATCTGGAATTCCAGGAGAAGAAACGTTAGGCCTGGAAGTGACACAAAGTTCTGAGCACTTGGGACTCAGAAATTCAAAGAACTTAATCATTTAAACGATCCCTTTTTGTTGCATTTAGCACAGTATTTCAGATTGTTTTAAAATATCATTCTGGAATATTAAAATGTGAACTGTACTTATTATCAAACCACCTATCTCCACAAGGAATAGAAAATATAGTGTGTGACTTAATCATGCAAAAAAAGAAATCCTTTATATGCCATTTTGCCTTAACTTATTTTTTGACAAAATTATTTTTATGACAATAAACAAGAGAACTGGCTTTCTCCAGTGAAAGTAGTTTAAAACTGATAGCTTCCATGTGTACCTTAAAATCTTCTAAGAAAAGAAAAAGCTTTAGATTTATTAGCATAAATGATATGATTTTGTGCATAATTTAATGGAAGATAATCATATACCTGTAATCATATTACATTGTATAAATAAATTTAATCATTCATTTTTAACACCTTGAATGAGGTAATTCTATCATCAGAAAATAAGCATGACACCAAAAAAATCCCTGAAAACATGTATGCCTCATAAAGAACCTACCACCAACACAATCAAAATGCATTTCTGGTTTCCATGACCCTGAACACTGCAATGAGTAATTGCAGTCAACTTTCCCTTACTCTCCTTGCTGAGGAAGTACTTTTGCCTCACCAAGGCCTCCTGTGAGAGTTTTGCCTGAGGAAAGAGCAATTTTCTGTCAGAAAGCACACCTATGTCTTTTTAGGCACACCATTGCCTTCGATACGCAGTGGAAGGAAGAAGTAAACATGAAGACTGCTGCTTTAATCTACAGAATTTACCGAATAATTTCCAGAAATACAAGCAATGTGTGGGTAGGATTGTTTCTGCCAGGTAGCAGCCTATTCAGAGAAGTCAAAATCTCTAGAGCAAATAGGAGCAGCTGTAGCTCCAAGGGGATACTAGAGATTTCTGTCCCTTCTGCCAGAGTCCATTATGTCTGCTTTCTTATTTAAATTCTCTCTATCGGCTCGCACTTCTTAGCTCAAGGCATTCTAGATATTGCCCTGCACTTATTACTGCGGTTTGTTCCATGACAACAACAGAAGTGCAGTGGACCCACTGTTGTGATAAAAGTGCACAAGGAACCCATGGTTCCCTACTGGGCCCAGTCCACCTTCATGTGATACCAAGTGCTGGTATCACATTTTTATTTCAGTGGTTAATATAGTATCTTTCTTTGCATCCTTATATAGGCAATTACAGTCCCTTAATCAGAGTTTCAACAGATTCACTGATGGATTAGGGAAAATGTTATCTTACCTCTCAATGTACACTGACCCAATTCTTCGGGTCCTGGGATTCTTACTTTGTTATAATGAAATTAGTAAAAAGGATTTTATTACAGGTCATTTTACAGTAAGTTCAGCATGGCAAATAAGAACAGAACCCTCATTTTAAATATTCCAGGAGTTGGTCATCTACCAGTTAACTACCGTATGCCTAATTTTTAAGCAGTCACCCCTCCGAATGGTACCGAGGCCCTGCATCGGTCACCCAGGGTCTCCACTAAATGCATGAGAGCTAGGCATCTTGGAACGGGAGCCAAAAATAGGCAGCATATAAACAGCAACAAACTGCCTTGGGCTATCTTCACCATTTTCTACGGGGGAGGGGGGGTGAATGAATTCCTACTTCTTGGAATTATATGTTTAAATTGTCATTTCTGGGAAGAAGACATAGCTGCCCTGGAGACACGTGGAGACCATTTTTAAAGCAACAGAGCTTTTATGAATACAGTTGCACTGTTGATTGTGTACATCAGGAAAGTCTATTACTTTTTGTACAGCATAATGACAGAAACGGTTGCCCAGAAAGTGGGAAATCTGGATTCATTTTATTCCTAGTGGCTTTAGGTGTTAATGAAATATTGGTCACATCCTGCACACTTATTAGGGTAAGGTTTTATGTAGCTGTATTAAGCCATTAACCAGCCTTCTGCAACATCTTTGTATGAAGATTTATGGAATGCTTATATTCTTTGGTCTATGCCAAATCTTTCGGAGACTTAATTTCTGATCAAGACCTTTCAGTTTTATTGCAAATGTAACGGGCATGCTGCTTTATTAAAGTCATAGAGAGTAGTAAAACACTATCAGCAAACGCCAGTGGACTAATATTTTGGAATAAAGACACATTTTGAAAGATAAACACATGCAATAATATGCAATGTTGTAATAATTTTATATTTACATACAAAATGTAAAAATTAATAATATGTAATGCAAATAAGATAAAGGATATTACACGATATGCTTGCTCTGGTTCTATTGCAGTCTTGCAGCAAATTCAAGTGATGAACAGAATTCCAGAGACACAAACTTTTCACTATTGCTAGATTTGGTGGGGCTGAAACTATATTAACAGTTTCTAATACTAGTCAGCCTGAATTTATTCAAAACCTTATGTCACAAACTATGAAGCTATCTGGGTGTACAAGCTTTCCTTTCCATCTGATGAAGATGTTACACTATGCAAGAGATTTTCAGTGCTAACTAGACTAGAAAGAAAATATAATAATAATAAGCACAACTCTATAGCCTAGTATTTATTTATGCACTTAAACCAGGAGTGCAGGAAACTTCTCTTATGGTCCCAAGATTATTTTGTATCTTACTGTAAATTGCTACAAGATCAAATACAGGTAGATAGGCAATCCCCTTTCCAAGAACTAAACTCAGTCTGTAGACTTCAAATAATAATTTTGCTCTAAGGGCTGCTCCTACTTTAAGGAGGAGAGGCAGATAAAAACCTCTTCACTAGTTGCCACAGAATCCTCCAGTGATTTTGAGTTATAGATACTATTTTTCCTTCTATTTGAATCACACCATCTCTGATAGCTCAAAAAAATTCTGGTCACCTGTTCTTAAGTGCAACGGGTCATGCCTTGCTGTAGTTTGATGCCATTTCCCTCAGTACGCACAGTAATACAAACGTGCTCTATTTTGCCTGTAAGTATATTTGTAAGTTTGTTACATGGCTAGAACTAATCTGTATTTTCTATAGCTTGGTTAGAAGAGGGTGTTGCAAATACCTACCAAGACACTGTTGTATGTATATGAAGGTGTTAAAAAATAGTGAAACAGCCAAATAGTGTCATTGGTACTCAACATTTTTCCAAGTTTCTGGAGACCTGCAGGAGTGCAACTGGCATGCTCATACAACTTCAGTTCTGCTGGCAACGGTATATGAGTTAGTCCAGAAGAAATACAAGTTGTTAAAATAACATGAGACCTGTTTTAAAAAATAGTGTATAGGTACTGACAGCCTTCTTTTACAGGATATCTTACCAACAAAGTGACTGGGAGGCTGCAGGTAATAACAGTTCAATAAACTTAAAAATATCAAAGCAGAATCAGCACAGCTGTGAGTAGGAAAATCAACCACAAAACGGAAAGCTAGTAACTCACAAAGAACTAACCCTGTTTCTTAAACTGGGCAGGGATGAAGCTTCTCCATCTAAGATCTACTGTCTTTGAATGTATTGCTGAGGCAATGTACACCATTGAGAAACCTGTAATTCAGCTTCCCTTATCTCTAGGCTACTAGAGCACTCGTAACATTATTCTCTCTCAAGACGCCTTATTTTTTAATCTGACACTAGGCAGTTAAAAACTGAACTGATGGGATATGTTGTCACATCCTGGAGAGTGTCTTCAACACCCCCTAAAAGGTTAAGGGAATTTTGCAACGAATTGGAGCCCCTGTCTGGAGTGATTAATACACTTTTGCATTTGGGGCTGTCACGCACAGTGCGGCGTCACGGTGCAGAAACACGGCGCAAAGCTCTTTCTTGCCAATAAGGCCCAGGGAGCTCCCTGTGTTTGGGTTGAAGGCCTCTCTGCCGTAGTTACCTGGGAGTTGGCCGGCCCCTGCGCTGCGAGGCGCTCTGTCAGCCAGCCCTCTGGCTGGGCGGTCCCGGCTGCCCCTTCACCCTCAGACGGCGCCAGGCTCCCCCACGTTGCACAAACTGCCTCGAGGTTCACGACATTGCTGTAAGCAATCTCATTCCTGAGTCTGCCTTTGGCTTGTTTATGCCCTTCCAGTCGCAGGCTCGGGGGCCCAACGCGAGGCGCTGACGGAGGACGGGGACTGGAGCGGCGGTGGCGGCCGGCCCTCCGCCTTTGAGGGCAGAGGAGGAGGGCGCCTGCTGCTGGCTCAGCGGCGGCGCACCTGGAGGTAGGCAAACCTCAGGGCGCACCGGCTGCCTCAGACGAGGAGGGAAGACGCGCACCGGCCCTTCGGGCAACCCCTCCGGGTGAGGGGGGAGGCCGCCCCGTCTGGCCGTGGCGGTTGGGAGGGCGTCGTGGCGCGGCGGAGCTGCCGCCGCAGCCGCCCAAGAGGCCTCCGGGCGGCCGTTGGGCCCCGCGCGCAAGGGCCTAACCGCCACTTGGCTGTCGGGCGCGTTGGGGCCAACGGCCCCGCCCGTGGGCTGCCGTGCCCTTCCCGCCTCGGCCCTCCTCGCCTCAAAACTTTTTTTTTTTTTTTCCTTCTTCCCCCTAGCACGGCTGCAAAATGGCCAAGGAGCAACCAAAACACCAAGTAGGCTTCGTGTGTAGGGGATTTCCCTTCCGGTTATTTTTCAGTAAAAGCATGTGTGAGATAAGAAGTTCTGCTCATAGGACTGCGTTTGCCTCAGCGGACCCTACTCCCCTCTGTAGAACTTTCTTTATCCCACCTCGATATTACAATTTTAATTAGACTTACTCAAAACATTTAGAATTAAATAACGAAATTACCCTGTCTTTGACTGTCTGTCAACTCGTAAGGGTATGTAAGAGGGGGTGCGAGTTGATAGAAATAAAACATGCCTGTCTAGGAATAATAGCTGAATGCAGTGTTACATAATGAAAATGCAATGCCTACAAAGTTAAAATAACCATTTTAATTGCAGTTATCCTTTTTTCCTGATGGCCAGGATTTTGCGGGTTCCTGGGAATCCAAGCTGTCTCCCTTCTTCTTCCTTCCTTCCCCACTTGAGAAGATTGCCTCTGCGGTGTCAAACAACCTCTGATGCAGTGTCATAGGCACATGGGAAGCTTTGCTGTGGAGCGTGGTATCAAAGTTCTTGTGCAGAGTCCAGCACGTACATCATTAGGTCCTGCAATATTGACACCTTTCCAATAGAGAATTTCTCTCAGAACAGAGAATATGCCGAGACAATCTGGTTTAAAGGTACCAATATTTTTGCAATAGAAGTCCTTAAAAATCCATACAGACTAAGCTCACTTCGGTGCAGGCGGCCTAGAGAAGGCCTCTATACAATGCCTAATTCCGTTCAAATATTCAAGGCATATTATAGAATAGTATTAAAGTACAAGAAATGAGGTGCCAACAAACTCTGTGGAATTTAGTAAATCTGACTCAGAAGAAGGTGACAGGCTTCTTTACAGGTTATGACAGTCTTCTGTGGTTTACAAAGAAAGGCCATTCCATGTTTTAGCATTTGGGAGTGTATAGAAATAAGAATTTAGGCAGGCCTATATACAGCTGTGAAAAATGTAGTCACCTATAGTTGCTATGGGAGATTGGCAGATGTTGTTTAAGCACAAAAACCAAGAAATCCATTTCATGTTGGATTAAGAAATATATGGGAAGTAAGTAAAAGGCAGGGATGATGCAGTATCACGTGAATGAATTTCTAGCACACTGCAGTATAATTGAGATGTTTGTAGAAAGAAAATAGAAGTCCTTTGCACAATGCTACAAAGATCAATTTGAAAATTACTGCAGTTGCTAAAATAGTGTATAGAGTTTTTATATTATCTGATAAATATAAGTTTAGGCTGGTTTTTAAATATGTTGGCTCAGTGTAGTCCTCCATAATTTTCTAAGGAAGAAGTGAAATAAATTATGACTAATTCAAAATATGATAGTGGAAAAACGGTATTGTAAAAGTAACATCCTAACTTAACAGACTCACGCTTCCTACGCTGTAAAGAAGCAAAACAAACCATAAGTGTTAGGCAGATATTTAAATGCTCAGACTATGCAAAACAGAATTAGCGCTAGTCTAGTTCCTCTTCTTAAAATTAAGAATTTTCTTCTGAAGGATACAACATTCAAGACCGTAGCTATAATTTTGTCTTGTTTCATTTCACTTAACCGCTTCAACTGTTACTCTTCTCTAAGTTGATTTTGTTCTGTATTCTGTAAACATTGGTCATATTTACATATTCATTGCAAACTAATTATAGTTGTTCTCACTCCCTGTACTATATCTGTACAGTGTTATCCATCCCGTTTATCCCCTGTGTAGGATTAAACTTTTCCTTAAATTTTGAGTATGTGCTTCAGTCCCATGTCTGTTAGCTGTTTTGTATATACCTCTGTGAAAAATATATTTCAAACGAGTGATAAGTTTTATAAAAACTTTTTGCACTTACGCATGTCATAAAACTCATAGCAAGGTTATGAGAAAAACAAGTGGTTTATTAGATCATGAGATATCTTTTTTCTATGGTATACACTAAGTATTTGTCAATGTAGTGCAGTTAGAGTTTCCATCTGGAAAATGATCTCCATTAGATTAATTTTAGCTGCAAGCCTATAGTTCATATTTTGCATGTTTGTATTCGCAGCCAGTCATGTACTCAGATTCCTTTCTAACATGCGAAATGTGTTTGATCTGAGCAGACACAGACAGCGCTAAAGTTCAATAGCAGATTAAAGCCTCTGTTTTTACAGAGATTAAGTTTGAGAAGCGAATGTGCCTTTTTCAAACTGTGAAACGCTGATCTCTAGGAAAATAAATATTTAATTATCCTTTTCCTTTTATGATAATATAGCTTTATATTATTTTACCTTTTTAACAGCTATTGCATGTTATGTCTTTTGATTATGCCAAATGAATTCCTGTGGTCTCTAGGATGGCTCTGCTTGCCACCTAAAAACACAGCTGATGCAAGATAAGGGTAGACAGCTGTGTATTGATGCCAGAAGTCATAGTACTAAACAAAGACAAATATGCAGGAATGTGACATGCATACGTCTGAAGAGAGGAATGAACGCTTAAGGGGGAACGTTAGCAGCGGAAGTAATCAGCTGTCCAACCCCAGCAGGACTAAATTAAAACAAAAAATGTAGATCACAGCTGGCTAGTTAGAATGAACTGCTGAGAGATTTGTCAGTCACTAGCTTTTGTTGGGAGACACTTAGCTCGGGAGTATTTTTGGAAAGAGTTTCCATGGAGTTGGAGGGACTTCAGGCCTTTTGCTTTTTCTGATTGGCCAACAGACAGGTGCTGAAAAAGGTGGTAGCAGAAATATCCCAGACCTGGTGCATATCACATAGACAGGCAATGGCAACTTACTTTTTGTTTTATGGTAGGCTGTATCATGTCAAAATTTAACAGAATTTTTCTTTTCTCTCTTTCCGATAAGAAATGAAAAGTGTTTGAACTAAGCACCAGATAATGTCAGCTGAAAATTTGATAGCTTTTGTTTACAGTTTGGGAGTGATGCATTGCTCTGTATCACTCATTTCCTGGCTTAAAACTAATACGGTATGTTTTACCTTCCAGGGTGAACTATTCTATATACTTCTGATTTGCAAATACGTCAGCTTTATGTTCAAAGTACCCATCTCCTTCAAACAGAAACTTACTGTTACAGACAAATGAATCGAATCATTTGTTTTTAGAGGGAAGTCATATAGCAAGCAAATTATTTAAAAGAAAAAAGTGCTTTTAGGAGTGACATGAAGGAGGCTTGCAGAATAGGGGAAGACAGGACCCTTTCAGAGGCAATGAAGGCTTGTGTCTGATGGCATTAAGAATCCTTGCATTTGTTCTTTTTGGAGTTAGTTTAGGGAGTTTGTTGCCCCCGAATTGGATCCACTGGATCTGTCAAAAGCAAGAGTTAGAATTTTGACAGGGCGTTGATTTCATATGTATAATAAGTACATCCCTCTTCAGGCATTACAGCTTTAAAGTCAACAAGTAAACATTGTGGAGGTACAGTCTGGATATTGTGGCATTGATGGACTGGAAGAAAGGCGGTCCAAGGTATTTAAATAGCACAAGTTGTTAAATGTGTTCTTCGTTTAGGCAGGTTCCAAAAATCTAGCTTTATTTTTTCCTAAGCAATGAAAATTCCTGAAGAAAATCCTAATAAATTTCTGAGACAAATTCTGTGTGCATTTAGCAAGCAGTGATGAAAAGCTGGGTAAAAGTATATTTCAGACATAACATGGTATGTTCTACTCACCACCAAACGTGCAGAATGCCTGATAAAATACACACACCTCCTTTCCTGACCCATTTGATAAGCGGGTTAGAATCAAGATAAAGAGGTAAAGGATGCAGTTGCCTGCAGGTGTTTTTTTATATGCTTTAAGTTCTACAGCAGTAAATGTGCACCCTCATATTGGATATTCCCTATCAAAGAAGGGGCATTTAATTCTAAGTTCTGTTATTTCATAGTTGTTGAGTGAGATGTCATTTGAGTTTCAGTGATATTTCACACAGTAATTTTCCGTTCCTTTCTGAAGCTGGTGGCATTAGCCTAGAAAGGGAGCAGATTGATTGAATAATGAGCTAATGAACTTTCTTTAAAAGGGGAAACGTAACAGATGATCATGTAAAATATTTGATCGGTCAGAGGAAGACTGCGGACCTGGAAGGAAGCAGGCCTGAAGAGCTAAGACAACCACCCTTTAACAAAGAATGTGATGCAAGTATGTGTATGGGAGGTAAAAGCTGTCAGTGAGACAGAGCTCTGAGACAGCTACAGAAATAATGATTCATTCACCCAGGTATAATACCAGAAACAACACTTTGAAACTGTTCTGAAGACAGTTTCTGTCTTTATTGTCAAAACTTGACAGGCTCTAGAGAACTTGTACATGAAAGACTGGCATTTTTTAAGACCTCCTTCACAAAAGGGTCTGAAATTCCAAAATACAATATAAGCAATCAGATATGTTATTTACTTTGAAGTCTGGGCAACAAGGCTAAAACCTTGCTGTAATCAGCAGAAATTAGGTAATAAATCTGTTACTGAACAATTGTTTGTAGTAGTGTTAATTGTGGTGTTGCACAAGTGACACAGTTCGATGTAGAGGCAGGTCTGCTGTGTGAAAAACAGGATCCAACAGAGCCCATCAGTCTAGGTTATACTGATATAACAGGAGAGAGGGAGGGTGGTTCTGTAAATAAACCAAAACCAAGCTCCTTTATTCCTTTTGCTGCGCCCCCTCTCCCCCTTCCTTCATCCTAAAGTAATCCAAACAGTCTGGAGAATTAGAAAATTTGTGTTAATATGAACAGTTTCAGAGGAGGAAATAGATATCTTTTATATAGAATAAGGGTAATAGTTACATATAGTATATCATTGGAAAAATTCTATACACACATACTACTACAATTTATAGATATACAATATTGAGGAATTAATTAAAATCCACAAAACTTTCATGTCAAGATAACTGTATTCACTGTATGATACTATCTTGCACATTTTTGTAATTGGTAGATATACAATTTCTATGTAAACAAACCATTATAGTACGTTCTTACCTCCATTATAATGGATGGTATAATCTTATATAATAAGATTATTTTGGACTATACCTTAAGTAATAAATCAAAAGTAATCTTATGAGTCTCTCTTAGGAATCAGAAACTTACAACTTCCACATCCAAGAGTATTTAATCACAGGCTCAGCTGCCCTGGAAGCCCATAAAAGTTATCAGCTGTTTCTTGCAGGCATGATTAGATAAGTTCCTGGTCAACCAGGAACTCTCCTCTTACCTTTCTTCTGCTGGTTGAACAGTTGATGTTATGATGTTTTAGCGAGTAGTGAAGCAGGTGGTTTCCCATGTAGCCAGTTTTGATGCTCTTCACTTTCCTGGGCACTTGTACCAGCGTGAGAGTGAGTTTCCAATTGTGGGGGCTTCACAGAAGAAGGAAGGACAGAGACTGTGCTTAGGGTGGTGGTTGTGACTACTTGGTTAAAAGCAGGTTTTGTGAGGGACTTAGGACTCTGTAAGGGCTGATAATGTGAAAATGAGGAAGGAAAGAGCTCGTTATAAAATGTCAGAAGGTTCAAAGCAATGGCTACTGAAAAGTTTGGTCCTCAAATTAGCTGTTCAGTATTGGCACAGGGGCTCAAAGCGTACAGACGTTGATAAGAATGAATTTGAAGGACATATTTTTGTCACTCTGTTGACTATTTAAGTCACTGTAGCTGGCAGGAAGAATGAGTTTCTAGAGTTGAGTAACAACTGTAGAATTACGAAAAATGGGGGGGATACGGTAAAAAACAATATAGAGACTAAAAGCTTGAAAAATATCATGCAACTGAAAAAGGAAGAAAGGCACTTGCCAAATCAGAATAGCTTTTAAATGTAATTGCAGGAAAAGGTCTCTGCCATCTGTTTTAGGAGCAATATTGGAGAAGGGAGTGAATTTGAGCTTTGCTCCAGACTCATGCTGAAGGTTGCACCTACTTATTAATGGTCACTTCCCCCGTTTGGTTTGGAGAGCCAAATTTGAGTGGACTATTCAGATCTACGTGTGCTGCTGGTTGCAGAAATTGGTATCTATTGACTTGGACCAGACCCCGATGAAGTAAACTGGTAAATATGATTTACCAGAACCTATAATATTAATGTGCTTTGTCTTTCAAAGTTCCACTGACTTTATTTATATGTTAAATCTGTGTGTTACTGAAAATACATGTTCTGTTTTCAATAAACAGATAAGAAGTACTTCTAAGGCATTAAATGATGAAAATTATCTACTTTAGATAGATTATCTATCTATAGATTATCTATGTATTATCTAGATTACCTATCTGTTATTTACTTAAAATGCAGCAAAGCTCATCGGCGACTCTAATCAGGAGAAAACTTCTGTTATCGGTTCAGAAGGGTAGAGGGAAGGAGACTGTAATGTTAAGAAATAAAATAGCGTGGTCTCTACTGCATAGGAAAAAAATATATGTAACTGCATAGCTACACCTTCATCCATGGCTCACATCGTATTTAGTTTATCATTGCAGAGTGATGTTACCCCTAAAAAAGGAACAGAAGAGTGGAAGAAAACACTCCTTCCTAATCTTTCACTTTATTTTCCTTTTTCCAGAACACCGCAAAAATCATTACTGTACAAACAGCTATTTATTAGCAGATCATCCATTTAGACTTTGCAAAAATTGATTATCTAAGGTATTTTTCTGTCAAAGGTTTTGTCACTGCTGAAGCATTCATTTATGTCCTTCAAACAACTAAAAGTTTTGGAGTTGTTAAAGCTACTTTTTTATTTTCTGAGCAGTTTCTTGTCAAAGAGGCAAAGTCTTCACTGTATTTCTTCTTTATAACTAAATGGATTATTTCTACTTTTTTTTCTCTTTTGGCCTCAACATCCTATTTGGGCGCAAATATCTACCCGTGCAGAGTTCCTTGAAGGATTAGTGCCTTTTCAAATATGGTAGCCATTTAGCTTTATCATTTAGTATCTAGCTATCCTGATTACTAGTGCCGTTATTGTTCATAAACTTTTCAGCTGTCCTGTTCAGGCCCAAAATTTTCAGTGTACTTCACTATGCACGCATCAAAAATAATGGTAAAATTTGATTTTAAAAAGCAAAAGATATTAAATATTTACTGATTAACATTCTCTTCTTTTTTCTTGCATACTTTATTTGAGATCTTTGTCAAATAAGTTAAAGACTAATGCCTTATTTCCTTTGGAGGTTTGGTATTCTGGATAGTTGGCTAGTCAGTAGGGTCTAAACACCACCATTCCTCAATAATTACACCTCAGTGCACCCTGAGAAATCAGTATAATTTTTCTCTTCATAGAAACTTTTAAGTATATTCTTGCTGAAAAATACTTAATTGTAATTGATACATAACATGTCATACTGCAAGCTAACAGCCATCTTGTGATGATGCTTCATATGAATGGAGATAGTTCCCTATTTAGTGATTTGAAAGAATTTATATGTAATGTTGAGCCATACCATATTCCATTAAAATGATCAAAAATGGAAGTCACTTTTAAGTTATATATTGACAGAAATGCTGTCACTTGCTCACCAAAGTATTTAATTTTTCAGGGATATCTGGATAAGGAAAGCAACACCATGGGATATGCTGGGCTTGTGACCCATTTGTATTATGAACCTTCTAATATTGTTCTAGTCAGTTTTTTTAAGAAGGATTTGTTCCCCAGGTTGTACAAAACAACTCTGAAGGGTAAGTTCACGTTAATTACCTCTTTCTTTAGCTTAGAAACTGATATATATGTAAAAAAAAAAAAGGTTACATTAACTGAAAATTTTAAGTTTGAAGAAGATATATGAGAGAAGGCAGAGAGACTAAATCAGACAGACTAAAAAACGAAACAGACTTTTTACCAGTTGAAGATAAGATACTTTGCCTGATGATCACTGGACTATTAATTGGGCTGGTTGGTGTTCCTGCCCTGCTCTGCTCACCTGCCTCTGGTATGGTGACTGCACCCTGTCAGTGAGGGCATTGCCTGGCCTTTGCTGTGGCTGCCCTCTGCTCCTGACTAGCCTACCCTGAGGGAGCAGCCCTGCTTTTCCTGCCCCTTGACAGTTGCAGTGATCAGTTGTTGTAGCTGTATCATAATCAACTTTAATTATAGCACTTAATTCTTCTTCATGTTTTCTTCTAGCTGCTCAGAAAACTAAAAATAAATGTAGATTACATTTTCCTTTAGGTAATTCTTAATGGTCTCCTAGAAGATTTTGCTACTGCATTAAATGAATGCAACAACAAAATAATTTTAACTCATTTCCACTGATTGTTTCCAAATGGCTAATGTCAAGCAAGAATACAAACTTCTTTCAGAAATGGGTAAGTAAGTATTCTGTTTTTATAAATAAACATTCAGCATAGTTTACTTCAGTGAATTACCATATAACCCCACAATCTGGCAGACATAAATTCAGTTTCTTCTTATGATACTCTCCAGACTGGATAGCTACTTAGATCATTCTTATCTGCTACTCATGATTTTCCTGTGCAATTTTCTATCACTGGTACACCAAAGACAGTTTTAGCATTCCCTTCTCTGAGTGACAGTGATCATGAGCGTCATGACCTTGAGCATGCTTCTCTCTTCCTAGGCGTTCAGCTGATTGCATTCGAAGCTAGCTGAAAGTAGCTGCTGGGAAGAAAAAAATGGAAGACGCTAGAGCAGAAACCCACCCCTTGTTTCCAAGGGAGTGCTTTTAAGCTGAGGCTCTTGCCACTGGCCTCGCATGAGCTGCATTGCAGCAGCATCACGCGTGTGCCTTGCTGTAGGCCTGCTGGCCAGGGCCCAGATCCCAACCTGTGCACTCACATCCCAGCTTGACCTCAGGCCTGCCCACCACCACAGCCCTGCCTGGCAGTGGGGACCCTGAGCTGTCACTCCTGGGCCTGCCCTGCTCCCTTGCTGGGGGTAGTGGGACTGGGCTCTGGAGGGCGAGGCATCTGCCTTGCTGGCTTTGGTATCATCACTCCCAGCTCCCTGGCCTTCAGAGAGTAATTGGACCTCGCTGGGCTCTGCCTCCAACCCTTTATGCTGATCTCTCCTTTGCATATAGCATTCCAGGGTGTTGCAAAGGACTATCTACATTTGCAGAGTGTTGCAAATGCCCCACCTTTAAGCCAAATCTACATTTGCAAAGTGTTGCAAATGCCCCACCTTTAAGCACTGGAGAAGAACACAGGAGAAAAACATGAGCTTCTGTAATGGGAAGATTTGGAGGACCATCTGTGTTTGTGTGCGGGCAAATGATCTCATAAAATACCAGGCCTGAGGTGCCTCCATTCTGTTGTCACGGTCATTTTTTATGTAACTGAAGACTGCTTACTGTGTCTATGCCCAGCGCATCAACGGGTATTTTGCTGCTGTTCTGGTGTTTGCATCACTTTAACAGTTTTCTTCTGTGATCTTGTGGGATTGTGAGAAAGAGTAAGGCATGCTAAGTGCACTTAGTTTGAAGGAACTCTGTGCACTTGTCACATACATATTATAGAAGGAGTGTTCAGAGATTTCAGGAGGCTGTCACAGATAAGTTGTACTAAGCTGGTACAATTATATTTTACCTATGGATAGAACTTAGCCCAACTTTTAGTAGGCTTTCAATAAGACTTAAAAGGCACGTGTTCATCACTGGACTAATTTCAAACTTCATATATCATGGATACAGCTGTTTACAATAGAGAAATAAATGTTTCCTTAACAAACAGAGAAATAATACAATAATGGCTAAAAATAGACATATTTTCCCCCCCAAAATGATTCTCAGAAATTTCTAAAAGGTTTGTTGAATCTATAAGAAGAAACAGCTGTTCATCCTGAGGCAAAGAGCAAGCTTCTGAAATCTCAGACCAGTTTCATTTTACCAAAATTACAACTGGATGAGAACAGAGGCTCATGATACAAAGTAAGAAAAGGTTTACCAGGGTGTAAAAGAATCTCAATCATTTAAAAACTCTCTGAAGAACAGGGTTGAATTTTTCTTAAATGAAAAGTAAGGTAGTGCTTAAATAACACAAGTATAAGGATGCTTTTTTACTGTATGGGTTGGAGAAGAATTGTGTATGTACATATGACTACACTTACATCAATTTTTTGGAAAAGAGTAAGTTTACCTTTGTGCTCTATACTCACACTCATAAAAACCTGCTTTAGAGACTTGCTTTAGAGGCAACAGGCTTGTCATCCTGCCGTCCATGATAGTCATCACTGCCTGCTGCTGGAAGAAGTCTTTTCCCTTAATATTTAGTCTCCCTAATGTTGACAGTTAGTGTGCTAATAACTTTTCTGGGCTGAGGATTTCAGACTAGATTTTTAGATTTGTCATTGATATCAGTGGGCCAGATCTTTCTGCATGAATACAGGTAACAAAACTGTACATATATTATCTCTTCATTTCAAACTTTAGAAATAATTTAACTTTTTTTTTTTTAAAGTATACAACATGCAACAGCTTATCTTCTGATGAAAAATTTTTTACTTGCCATCCAGACTATCGGGTATACCCGTAATACCTACTGAATTTAAAAACAAGTAAAATGGTTGAAAAGGATAATCTTTTTGCATTTAAAAAACAAATTAAGTGACTTATGAGCTTGGAAATCACCAGAAATATCATATCTTTATCAAAACAGTAGATTACACAGCAAAGGAAGAGATTATTATATTCACTGAAATACAGGAGGACAGAATTTCATGTGTGTGATTAAATATAATAAAAATAACTGAATTTTTGCCTTTCAAAATTAGTGCGTGGAAGGGCGGCTTTCAGTTATGGACTTGGCCCTTACCTCTTACCCTTACCGAGTCCAGTAGTTCAATAGGGGTGAGGTTGCTGTAGCTCCCTGTCGCCAAGTGTAATCAGTAGTGAGGCTGAGCACGTGTTCCCAATAGGAACACACAAAAACATGTGTACAACACACATATGCACACAGCCAGCCACACAGATCAACACAGACAGAAACACTCAGCGCTCGCAAACAGCACCAACAGTCTCATCTTGTTCCCTTTTTTGGCTGATAAGGATAAAGGTCTGTTAGGGGGAAATATATACAATGTGGATCCTTCCAGCAGCTGGGCTTAGACACTCAACCTGTCCAGTAGCTGGCCTTGGATTCTGATTCTCCCCAGTTGCCCTCCCCCCCCCCCACATGCAAGCAGGTCTCTCAGGCAACCCCCAGATATTATGGTCTCTCTGGCAGTTGGCCTGGCCCTCCTTGTCCCTCTAGTAGCCAATTCCTCCAGCTGTCTCACTCCCAGAAAAACGCACACGTACCTGGTTCCCAGGGGAAACAGAAGTGGAGTTTAATAAGAAATGGGACAGACTGTGGTGATTAGGTACAGGGCATGGCCAGACGTGCCTACTGACCAGCAACCTGTTTACTCACGACCAGTTCTTTTATCCTCTGCTGCCTGTATATTCCTATACATGTTCCTCCTTAAACCACCTGGATCCTCTCCTTGCCTAGAACAAAAATACTGCTAGGCTCCTCTTGTAGTGCCTTGCTTACTGCTGTGCTAAAAAGCAGAGTACTTCATCCAAGCAGAATGGGTCACAGATCCGTTTCAGAAATCTCACATAAATGGGTTTGTCCTTATGAGCAGATGCAAATCCCTAGAGTCCGGGAGAGATCCTTGCCTTATTCTTATAAGTTCAATACCCTGAAACATATCAAAATCCAGTAGATTTTAAGCAGACATGGAGTTGACTGTTGGATATTGAACATTCCTCTACGGTGATTACTTTCAGAAAAGCAGGCAAGATGGGCATGATCAGAGTTTCACGTTTTAGAAAGTCCAACAAAAAAAACCACATAGGAAATACTGATAAAAATGACTGGCTACCTCTGGATAGTTCCTAATTTGAAACTTCGTAAGTTGTTCATAACAACTCTGTATAAAACACTACATTAGGAATTTTTTTTCTATATATAAAATCAGTTGTGCATTTAATCATCTCCTTTAATTTTCCAGTGTTTAACTGAACTCTGTGAGGATGAAGAGGACTCTGTTGTGCAAACATTTAATCAACTGTGTCAAAAGTTTGATGCTAAATATAAAAAGCATCCAAAACGATGAACTGCCTCATACCAGAACTACTGTTTCTCATTGCATTTATATGTATATATTTATAGTGTGCGAGGAAATATATTCTTTTCACAGAAGTTTAAGGTGGTTTAAGTATCATAGGAAGTTGTAGAAGATGTCTAAAAACTTAAAGATTAGAAATACAATTTAATTCTTTCCAGCTGAATTATTTTCTGTGTGAATTGACGTATAGTGACTTTACAGATTGTGTGACCATTATATGATAGCTGGGCATAGCAAAATATTTCCACTTTGGATCAAAATGTAGTAAATAACTTTAAACATCTAATTAACTTTAGCTACTTGGATATTGAAGATAATTTGAATGGAATAATTCAAGCTTATTCATATGTGAAGTACTTTCCTGGACTAGGAGTGTGGTGTCTTTATTTTGTAACTAAGTTCATCTTTGCCTCAACCCTGTTCCGGTAGGCTAGGAATAGCATTGTAGCCAGATTATTTAAGGGTATAAGCAAGGCAGTATCTTTTATCAGGTTAGCTCATGAGAATAGATCTTCCAAGGAGGGACTGGATGTTTTCTCCTGAAAAGCCATTGATGTTCTACAACTGGCATTAAGAGATCAAATAAGCAGAAAGTTCCTTATGGTCTTTAAATTTGTTACTGTGTGAAAAATAATCAGAACTTTTCTCAACTTCTTATCACTGCTTTCTGTACTTTATATTGGTACAGTAAAGTTAATGAGGTGAAAATATATATAATCTTTGGATAAAAAATTCATCCCGTTCAAACATGTAGTAGTCTATCCACCATCTGTATAGAATTTAGGACTAGATTCCAAAAACAATTGAGGCACATCTTACACAAAACTGGAATTTATGTAGACAAGAAGCTTACACAAAATTTAGGCCTCAAACTATGATTTTGAATAGTCTTGTTCAGTTGCCGTCTCTTCCTAATGGTGACAAAACCTCACATACATATTTTTTTCTATTTCAGTGCATCAGCTCCCCTGTGCATTGACAACTCTGTTCTGACAGAGACTGTCTGAAGTTCAAGAACTCCCCAGATAAAAGATTAGCTAACGTTATGGTAATCCAACTGGGAGAGAAGAACATGGTTACTCCCTCAAGTAGGTCAGAGACTAGTGATTAAAAGGGCTTCACTTTCTCCATGAAAAGGTGAATCTAGGCTTCTGACTTGCACTGAGTAGCTATAGCTCATTTTAAAGAGTGGGGTACTACTCTCATATTCTCCAGTTGCATTAAAAAAATTGGATATGTCTGTAAATGCCTGCATAAAAACATTTATTTTTAAGATGAGAGTTTGGCTGAGATGTAAGTGGCTACTGACAGGTCCAAGGTAGGTGTCTTGGATTAAAAATAATTTCTGCAGCAGTTTTCCTGTACGAGATGGTTACTGCAAACCACTTGATGATTTTAGGCACCTTGATTCACACTTGAAAGAATGACTATTTCAGCTCCTCATCTCAAACCTCTCTCTCTCTCCCTTCCCTCTTTGTTTTGTAGGGAAATCTAAAAGACAGACAGCAATACAGGCATGAAAACACTATTTGATACATGAACCTTTTATTAGATTTAGCCTTAAAAATTAAATGATTCTCTAACACTTCTTTGTTTCTTTCTTTGGAAGATCTGAATCAACTTTTGTGAGGATTTCTCCTACTCGTTATTTGAAAATCCCTCAGGAAAGTCAAGTCTGGTCTATCTTTTACTAAGGTGAGTAGTAGGAGATCTAAAAGATACCTTTATGAACCAAAATACATCCTCCGAAGAGATGGAGAGATGAGTCTAAGGGCCTTCCTTCAGGACCTAATGAAGAGGTATATAAAAACCTGTTGAAGGATCTGACTAAACATCATTTCCCCTTTAATGTGGGGAATGCAGGAAATGAGGAGTTCTAATTATTTCCTAGAACCTTATCTACAAAAGGTGGACAGGGAGGGAGGAGAAAACGTGCTGCCTGGGAGCAGGGGCTTCTCTTGCTGAGCTGAACGGCACAGAATATAACACAATGCTGGCTTTGTGGGTGTGTTACTGCGCTGTAAAAGATAGCTCTCTCCTGAATTGCAGAAATCTTTGGGCAGGTCTCAAAGGAAATGCAAGCTGTGAAAGAACTTCTGATCTGCTTACGTGGTAAATGTTAGGTCAGCTGTCTTCCAGAAAGGCTGTTAAAAACTTGTTTGGTTTCATGGGATTATTTATGCATATGTAAGCCCTGCAATGTCTTTGTGCTGTATTGTGCACTAGTATGTGATCTAAGGAGGACTGTGGCTTCTTGCTTCTCACAAAGACCTAATGATACCTAAATCTACTAATTTCATAAATGTTGACTTCAACAGTACTTAAGTACCCAAGTTCCCATGTGAATTGAGGCTTCACCATTTTAGTTGAAGTGATAGGGATCTGGTGCTGTTTCTGCTAAAGGAGTTTCTGGGAATGTTAAAAAATTGAGTGAAATAGGTTTGTTGGTTTCTTTTCATATGGAATTTCCTACTTTAATAAAACAGGCTTGTAAAAATTGTAGCTTGTGGTGGATAAAGGGACAGAACTAGGAGATAATATACTTGGCACTGTATACGCAACCTAAATCTTTAAAAAAGCCTGCACTTTAAAAAAATGCAGTACTTAAGACTTTTAGTTGAAGTTGCAATATACTAACTGAAAAGCATAATAAACACGCAGATACACATGACACTTTGCAGTGCTGTAGTCAGGGACCTAGTTTTCTAGTAACATCGTATTGACTCCATCTCTCAAAGTTTTCCCTGTTTACTCTTTACCTAAATGATGGTTGGGGACTGTCTTTTCCCTTTCATCAGTTTCCACTAGTTTCCAGAGGCCGCATGAGCAGCTCTCGGGCTCAGCTCTCCCCTCTGCTGCCTGGCCGCTAGGGCACCCGGGGTGGCAGGCAGGAGCCGCAGGGCCCCGGCGATTCCCCCGGGCCGAGCCGGGCGGGGCCGCAGGGGCGCCGATTCGGAAACAGAACTGACCCGGGCGGCGGGGCGCGCCGGGAACAGAAACCGAAAGCGGGCGGGATGGGGACGGCTCCCGTGGCCTCGGGAGCGGCCCCGCAGCCGGGCCATAAAGGAGCTGTGGCCGTGGGCCAGGCGGCACAGCGAGCAGCGGAGGCAGGTACTGCCCGGGCTTGGGTTGGATTAGGGTTGGGGATAGAGTTGGGGTTGGGGCAGGGGTTGGGTTAGGGTTAGGTATATGGTTGGATTTTTTGGTTGAGTTTAGAATTGGGGGTTTTGGTTGGAAGTGGCAGCTGGGTTGGGGCTTAGATTGATTCTGGCACTTGGGTTAGAATTGAGGCTGAGGGTTGAGTTTAGGGTTGGGCTTGGGATGGGGTTAGAGTTAGGGGGCTGGGGTTAGAGTTAGGGGGCTGGGGTTATGGTTAGGTTTGGTGCTGAGGGAGGGATTGGGGCTCAGGTTTGCATTGGGTTTACTTTGGGAGTGGGGTTGGGGTTAGGTTTGGAGTTTGGAGCTGGCTTTGGGGTTAGGGTTAAGAGTTTGGGTTGCAATTAGGGCTGGTATTAGCATTGGAGTTGCAGCTGGAGTTGGGGTTGGGGTGAACAAGGTGGCTGGGCAGGATGCAAGGGAGCATCATGGGTCTGTGGGCACCTTAGGCAAGCCTGGGACAAGGTGGTCTCTGTAAGGGCAGCGGGTGGGCAGGGGCAGCAGCGGTGTGCTCGTTGCTGGTGGGGTGTCCAAGCTATCCAGCTGCCCCGACCCGTCCCACGGCCCTGGACGTTTCAGATGTTGAAACGTGCAACGCAGAAAAGGGTCAATGTAGCAAGGCTTTTAAGACTTTTTGGACAGGAAATATAATGGCCCATACATGAGTATGTGCAGGTATAGTTCTGCTTTCTTTCAAAACAGCAGGCTTTTGGTTCCAGGTGTGTAAAGTAACCGTCGATTAGCAGCTTGCTGAAGTAGGGACAGCAGTTTCCTAGGTGAATGACAATTTTAGCATGCAAATATATGCATTCGTGCCTCAATGAATCTCAAGGCTTTGATATACCTTTTTCAATTTAAATAAGAAAATGGAGAAAAGTTTCAGGCTTATTCCTTCCTTGACATAAAATACATAGGCAAATGCATAAAAAGTGAGCTTTATGTGGCTGTAGGTATATAGGTTGCTTACATTTAATGAAGATAGACATTAAAGTTCAACTATAAAGCACACCACTGTAATATAGCACTCTATGTGTACAGTATTTTACAGCTAGTTAATACAAGTGTATTTTGTTTCCTTTTTCTGCAACTTCATTTCCTAGCTGTTTAAACTAAGGCAAGGTGAAAATCAAAATGAGAATTTCAGCTTAGTTTTGGATTGAGTCAATGAAATCTGAAAAACGGAGGCTGTACTTTGTTTTCTTTCTTTCCTTAAGAAAATGTGCAAGACTAAAAGTGAATTCTAAGGACCCTGAAAAAGCATGCAAAGAATTTTTTTTCACTTTGTAAAGAGTTTTGTATCAGTTGCTGTACAATCTCATCTAAAGAGGAAACAGTCCTTTCATGGTCTCAAGAAAGTGAAGGATAACAATATTTAAGGCATATGAATATTGCAGTGGCAAATGTTTCATTGATAAATACTGCATGAGCCTATTATCTGAACGGAAGCTGGAGAAAACCGGGCTCTTATGCTAAAAGAACTGAGGTGACGGAGTAGGGAAAAAGCAGGCTTATCCCAAGTTGTTTGTTGTTCTGCTCAAAAGAACCCAAGACCATGACTTTATAAAGCAGGGAGGTAGCTTAATCTTTATAGTTGACTGTTTACTCAAGATTTGAGAACCCCACCTTAAAAAAATGAAGAAAAAAGCTAAATTTGAATTAAGAAGTAGAATTTATACCAAACCACCACCACTGCAAGCACTATGCAGTGAGGATATGGGCATTCTACTTGAGAGGGGACTAAAATGAGCAGTGTTGATACAAGTCTCTTGGACCAGGAAACAGGGATGCCTTGAAGTATGTCATATAAATATAGCTAAAATAACAAATGATGTCTAAGCCCCCTGAAATAAGGGTCCTTTCATGCAAAGCACCCAAGAAATATGTAATGGTCTTGCTAAACTAATGGTCTTTGATAAACTTCAGCAAAGACAAAAGATGATATGTTCCTTATACTGCACAAAAATAATTAGTGATTTGAAAATGAAAATACGGCTCACATGTTCACAAAATGGTTTCTGATTTTTCTTCAAGTTTTATTCCAGTGTAGCTGTGAGGTAGATAATTTAATGGTTCAAGTCTAAGAGGATACCATATTTCCCCCCAAATTACCTCTTGATTACCTATAATTTTCTTTTTTAGATACTAGAAACAAGATCTGTGATGGACTCTGCAGAAGCTAATTTCAGGAAGGTTGATGATGATGATGCCAGTAAGAGTGCTAGTAACGATGATGAAGACAATGAGTTTGTGGACAGTAGTGAAATAGGCTTAATGCAACAGTTTAAAAAGGAAGATGAAGAGAGCGGGAGTGCAAGTGGCAGTGATGATGAGAATGAGATCAATGATAGAGAAGAAATAACCTTTATGCAGATGCTTAAAGAAATGGAAGACAGACAAAAAGAAGCTGAAGACATAGATTACAGTAACTTTTGTAGTACCTCAAACAGTGAAGAGGTAACACAGCAGGCATCACAAACTGAAGGCAAGGATTTCAGAGTTCTCCAGGATGGATGTGACTCCCAAAGTCCTGGTGAGGAGATACTGTTAGCTTATGCTCGTGTCTCTGGCTTTTGTTGTAGTGTTGAGCCAAGACCCTTGGCTCTTTCATAATTAACTGATGAGTTACGGTTGTATGGTTCTACAAATAACCCTAACTCATATTTAGAAATTATTCTAAACTATTCTAATTATTTTAGAAAGAATAAACCAACCTGAATTTCTGGAGAAATTGAATCTACACATTTGGACATATCTATCACGAGCTGAGTAAGTGCACTGGGGTTCACTGAAAGAAATATAAATATAATTTAAAAGTGTTTTCTTTGAACTAAGTAGACATTGCAGTGTAGTACCCCTCAGAGCAGCTATGTGTTTGTCACCTAGGTTTGTTGAAAACCAGGAGACGTAGCCGCATGAAGGAAGCCTCGTAATATAATAGGACGTCTACCCAAAGATTAAGGATTATTTGCAGGTTTTAGGAGCTAATCTGCAATTGTAACTTTTGCTATTATTTTTCAGAATCTCTAGCATGCTTTGTAGCATTTTGAGCATATTTCCCCACCTCTTTTAAGGCTACTACTGTTATGGCATTTACTTCTTTTTTCACAGTTTTCCTTTTCGTATGTACCTTCTGTGTTTTTTGCACAACTATTCTCATGCATGATCTGCGTCTGCAGGTTCTGATTCCTTTCCCTGCTTGGTATGGAAAGGATTAGCAGTAGCACAGTTCACACTGACAGTGAAGTGCTTTCTCTGCGTTCGGGAGCTGACATGCCAAAGAGATTAGTATTAATAAATGGCGGTTAATTTAAGTGTATAAGAGAGTTTTGCATAGTTTTGGTTAATGGAAAGCTACTTATTGCATTGAATATCAGACTAAGCCAGCATAACAAAAAACAGAGGATACTGATCCCAGTCAGAAAGAAAAGCTGGGTCTTTCCAGGTGAGTATATAGGGTGGGGTGTATCAGGCACTTTTGACAGCCTTGAAGAAAATAAGCACCTTTTTACCGTTGCAACATGGATGTTCTTATGATATGTGATAGTATTATTTTTCCAGTGGGAGAATTGACATTTCTTTCAGGTGCTGATTCTGCAGATGAAACTGAAGCAGTCTTCTGGCAAAAAAAATCCCGCACAGTTTTGCAGTTTGCTGTTGGTGTGTCTTGACAGTTAGGAATGGGATACCATAGACAAACTAAGAAATGGAGAAGCTTTACCGAAAGGACTTGTCTCTTCTTTATCTGGACCTGCAAAAGTTCTTCTGTCTGCTTGCTCTGTCCTGAGTCAAACATCGTGCCCCTGGACATTCATAGATATTTAGGCATCTGAAGAACACAGTTACTTACTAGGAAGTACTCAAAACTACTTAGGTGCTGCCTATTTATATCTGTCACCTCCTCATTGAAGAGGATTTGTTCCTAAGACTAGGAGGATCTGGCCTAAGACCGGCTTAATGGCAAAGTTTATTAACATTCATAAATAGTTTTCTTAAATGGGAAGACGATGAAGGAGTCTTTTAGTTCTTTCCTCCCTTGAAGAAATGTATTATGATTAGAATGCTCATGCTGTAAAGGTACTTTTCATGCCATAGACATTCCTCGGAGGAGGGAGGTAATTGTCACTGTTGTGACAGTTGTTGATATCCTACTTGCTATATTTGTATGGAAACAGTCAGAAATGCTCTCAAAATCCATTTTGCGGTTGTCTCCTGTGGGATATTTCTTTTGTAGAACAGGAAGCACGTGCATAAGCAGACGTGAGCAAGAGCTGCCACAGAGGTTGCAGAGGCCTCAGATGCTACAGAAGCGTCCAGAATTTTAGAGGAGACAATAGTAATACATTCAATAATTGAAAGGATTGCAAACTATTTATGACTAACTTTAGATCCAAGAAAGATGGTTTGCTATAGATTTTACTTATGCATTTAATGTGTAATTGATTTAATTAACCAAAACATTTCCTTTAAAATCTCTTAGTAAGCAACTTTCTTCTGTCCTATATCCTAACTGTTTTGGAGAAACATTATGTACATGCTGTTTTCCTTTTCTTTCAGTTACGTCAGTCTATTAAAAGACTTCGTTGAGTCTGAATTTTTTGTGATAGATGGAGATTCCTTACTTCTCATGTGGTTATGCAAGGAAACAGAATGTCTAACTTTCTTTTACCGAGTTGAATGCTTTCTGCATGATTTCACTGAAAAAGGAGCAAAATATGTCATTGTTTTCTTCAAGGTACTGAACAAGTAACGTTATTTGTTTGCTGTATAAACCACTGCACTTCTTCAAAAGGTATTGTCTGATTCTAACCAAGTTTAGGAAATGATCTGTTCAATGTGACCACAAATACAGAGAGATGTGTGACATTCAGCAGGAATAACGTTTCAGATTTTTTCTGCCTCTTCCTTGTATGAGATTTATTTTCATTTTTTCAGTAGACTTTAAGAAATTCAGTAATGTATTATAATTAACATGATTTTTTGCTGCACAACTAGCCATTAATGTCCAAAGAATGACAGATCCATATTGGCCTGTATGAGGTTTTAACAATGCTTTCATTGAATCATGCATAGTGTGAATTCTATAAACGTATTTAAGATTACTTAAAAATTAATAGCTTTGTCCTGTCATAGAAAAATTATTAGGAAGAATGATAGTTCTATGGAAACCAAAAAGTAGATTTGAAGTGACGTATGGGGGAGGAAATGGAAATGGGTAGTAATCATACGTTGCAAATGCAGTGCAACTGAATGGATCTGGAATCACTGCTAGGGACGGCCTAGTGTTAGAACTATTCTGTAGTGCTTCCTCTTCTATACAGCCGCGTTTAAAGTCCTTATTTGCTGGTCCTTCATCCCTTTTGTATACCTTAAAGAGGAAAACAAACCAGAAGGCACAATGGTCTGTGTTTTTCAGAGATAAAAGGTGCAGAAGGTGTTTTCCTTGGTTTAGTCCATCTCATGGTTCAGCTACAGAACTCGGGAGGGGGGATGCATCAGCACATAACTGATCTGTGATTATTCCTTTTTTATTCAGGCTGTCTCCAGCACCAAGAGATACAAATCAAAACTAGTACAGCTGACACCACTCATATCCGACTCATCTCTTTATGTGTTTGTGTTGTCTAATAGAAACACAGTCATAAAATAAAAATAGCGTAGTAGGCGTTTGCCAAATAGTCTAATAAGATTTTCACAGGAAATCTTAATCTCTCATTTCTCAACTTTTGAGATCTGATTTTACAGCTTCGGTGTTCTTTTGACATAGCTTTTTTTAAGTATATGTGTATATATATATATAAAAATGCACCTGTCTGTAGACATATCTACTTATTTTTCACAGATTTTTTTACCTTAAACATTATTTTTTGGTTGAATTTACTTGACGTGACTGGTGCAAAATTACTAGTAGTGTACAAGGGAACCTTAATGACATGTGAAATAAAACAGCATTATGACACTCAAACTTTAAATAGAATTTGAGTATATGCTTGCACAGTACTTATGAAAACTGAGTTTGAATGTTGCTCACTGGAATGTAACTGAGTAATTACATTGTTTTAATTTTCAACAGGATGCAGAGCAGATGTACTTTGCGTATCCTCGTTTTCTTTTCCTGCGTACTGCATTAATAGAACACCTGAAGCATAACACAGGCATCCGTGTTCATACAGAGTTTTCCAATTGTTTATCATCAGAATGGGAGATTTTCCTGAAGAATAGCTATCCTTATTTCATCATAATATCTGACATAGGACTGACCTCTCTCCAAACAAACTATTTATGTATCTTTATTGCTCATTCCTTGTCGAAGAAAATCAACGTTGTGCTCACTTCAGGACAGGAATATGATACTCTTAGAGTTTATGGATATCATCTTCAGAGTTTGTGGAAACACAGATTATTTTTTCAAAAGGTAAATTACACAACTTCTTTGTGGGTTTGCAGTCATAGTATTACAGTTATACAAACCTGATATAGTTAAAAGATCTCAATATGAATATTGTATTTTACATATTAAAATTATAAAGCAGTGATAAGTGGCTCAGTTTATGTATCTTTCATTTAACGCTCTTGAAATCTTTAACAGGCAACTATTGTAATTCCTGCCCCAATCTCCTCAGTGTCATTCCAGCCTGTACCGCTCAGCACTGTCTGGACCTTAGGGAGAGCTCTCCTGGCAGAGGGCGGCAAGTGGTGTGACAGGCCCAAAGCATTACTCAGTCTATTTAGTTCTAATGTAACTGATCAGGCTGGACTGCGAATTACATTCAATAATGAGTGGTTCAGTCCCCCCTGAATTTCGCTATGTAATGCCATATCCTATATACAGTCCAACTGAAAGCAGTGGGATCACTCTGTGTTAAGTAATGCTAGCAGAAGTAAACCGTAGTGTCCTCAAATTTCACATGTTGTTTTAAGGTAGCTGACATATTTATCTAAGTTTATATTGTAAGTTAGTTGTAAGGTTAGAAGTAGGTCACTGACTTGGACCCTCAATGTTTTTATCTTTTCTATTTTCCATAAAAAAGCAGCTTTTGATCCCTACTGAAAATAATGTTAAATATGTATTGTAAAATCCTGTAGTATTTCATGTTTTATCCACTGGAACACAAGTTCTTGTGTCTCCTTTTTCTTTTGATGTTCCCATTTGACATCCCTATTGATAATCACTTTCGATATGATAAAAAGCCCGCTAGTCTCAACTACAACCTTTCCCATAACTTCAGTAGCCCTTGTCTTAGTTCGCTTGTAATATGACAGGCAAGACTAGAGTTTAGTCCAGGGTTGTGATGTTTAATGAAATTTTACTTAGAAGAAATGTTTCTTGTAGGCTGAGATTTGATATATACCTAAATTTGTTTTCCATCTGTGTATGGCTAATAGATAAAATGCATCAGGGACTATTGACTTTCGCGTATAACTTTGTGACTTCTGCACTTCTTAGCATGAACAGAATCTGCGACATGCCTGTGAAACGATAGTCAGGTACACAGCAACATCCCTATGTCTCTATGGCCATCTCAAGCTGAGCCTGAAAAGCATGCAAAAAGAGGTAGCTCCTCTTTTTTCTTTTCTTTTTTTTTTCCCTCAGGGTGACTATCTTTCTCCATTCCTATACCTAAAATTCTCTCCTAGTCAGAACTGGGGGCTCTTTCTCTTATGCTAAAGTGACACCTTGAGGACACGAATGTCCTCTCTTTATCTAGTGTTCCTCACAGCTGCTTGAGGCGATGTTTTTTTCTTCAGGTTCACTAAAGTAGGAAAGTTTGACTGGGGGCTGGTTGGTGGGATCCGTCTTGTGGGATGCTTCCAACTTGCTGATTTCTTTTGTCTTGTAGAAGATGGGAACCAGCCTGTTCAACAGAAAGCTCTGTCTGTAGGTGCAGTGCTGCACAAGGGAGTCACTGCTGCTGCCGTGTGACCATTGCCTCAGCCTCCATGGCAGCAACTGGCTCTCTGCTTAGGATGAGGGAGGATATGTTCAGCAGCTGCAGATGAAAGTTGCTGCTGCCAGCAGCAACCTGACCTGTGGGGACATCTCAAAATCTAAATCTAGTTGTTGCAGCTGCCAAGGCTTGCACACTGCCTTTAACTAAAGTATTTACAATTGGGGATATTTTTTGAAGAGCTGGATTATAGTTGCAAGGCCGGTTTTAATCACTGTTGATTAAAACAATGGATCCTTTAATCTGCTTTTACAGTATTTTAACCTAAAAATATGGTGTTTTCATGGTACTGTAGTTATCTTTAGTGATTAATCTACCCATTCCATTTTCTTAAACGTCAAAGTTACACCGCAATGTTGTTAATCTAGTTCTGCTCCTATTCAGAACAATAGCAAGATTTCCTTTGACTTTAGTGGGAATGATACTGGTCCAGCAAGCTGAATTTTTAGTCTAGAAACAATTAGGGTTACTCACAAAGCATTTTAAAGTCGGTAGAAACATGGCTGCCTGTCTGCTAATAATATTTCATTTTATTATAATTGTCTTTCCTGAGGCAAGTTCAATAATTAGGTAAACCGTGAACAGAAAAGTATCAGGGCATCGCAGGGCTTGGCATTGCCAGGTGCCAGCAGCGGCAGGGGCTTCTGGTGGCTACAGGGTAAGGCCTCACAGCCCAGACCCATCCCACTGCCCCACAAGGGAGCAGGGCAGCTGTGGGAAACTGGGGGCAGCCCTGGGCATCAGACGGTAGATGGGGATGGGCCAGGAGGGCCAGGGCGTCAGCCTGCAGGCCAGGATCTGGATCAAGTCTGATGAGGGTTAGTGGGGTCAGACACAGGCCTACGATGGCTGCGCAGGGGCCATAAGGACAGGGATGTAGTATCCTTTTCTTTTTTTGTCTGATGGAATTATATAGAGGATAAGATTGATGCATCTTTTTAGAATTTTTATTATAATTTGTAATTTTTATTATAACAGTAATTTGTGCTGTTAATAATATTTTGACTGCAGGTATGCCAGACTATTGTTCTCTTGAAACAGCTATGGCCTGAAGGTTCTGACATTAGGCGTATAGTCTGTGTTCTTGCTTGTGCAGTGGTATTAAAAATGTACAGCAGCGTGTTGAAAAACGCAGATACTTTCATGGGAGCAGAGAAAGAACCATCAGAAAGAGTAAGTATTTTTTTAACTGTCCTCTCAGCACATTCGTCATAACCATTTTGCTAATAGAAGAGATAGCTATCCTTCTAGATCCTGAGTTGAAGAGAGGCCCAGCTGCTTCTTTTGTGATTGCACTCCATAAATGGTTTGATGCAGAGAATTACTGTGGCCATGGCTTTTCCAAAGGAGCATGGCCTATCTGTGCCTCCAGAGAGCTGTTTTACCCTAGGAGTGACTACCTCCGTGGAAAGTTTTACCTGAGGAGGTAGTGGTGCTCATTGTTTTTCCTTTCCTTACATACAGTAGCATAGAAGCTTTTACAGAAGAATACACTTTTCCTCAAGTTAGCAAGACATTGCACAAAAAAGATTACCCAGGTTTCCTTCTAGATGCGCACTGTCATAGCATTATTTTTGTGACCATGCTGCAAGCCTTGTATTTTCATTAAGTTAACATACGTAAGATAACTGTATGAGGAGCATATTCAGTGGACTACAGGACATAGATACTTCTTCAGCATGCCTGACCTACTTGTGGTTAGCACAGCTGGTTTTCTGTACAGATTTTTTGCTGCGCAGCTGACGAAAGAGCATAGATGTATATCTAAATATTAACTTTTACTCTTAGAATAATACCATTTCTAGCCAGACAAACTGACAGTTGTTTTTAAATTTGTCTTGATTTTAATAGTTATATTCTTTTTGGAGATGAGATTTTTTTTTTTTACATTATAACTGATGCTCAGCTGTCAGCACTACAAAAATGAACATTTTGAACTAGGTACATCCAGAAGGAATTATAATGCACAAATTATGTAAATAGGTAAAAATTATTAGCTGCTTTAACAAAGTGATAATCACTGAATTAAGTTAAGCAGAGGTGGACACAATTATTTTAATGAAGAATGTAATTAGCTTTTTATCTTACATCTCTCAACAGGGAGAAAGTAAACCACTATCTGCAGAAGAAGCAGCTGACCTCTGTAGAATGCAGTGTCTTACAGTGATTTTTCTTCTTCATATGCCTCTTTCACAGAGAGCTCAGATTAGGATCATTAAATCCCGCTGGACTAAGCGAGTTCTACCATTAATCAAGATGGTACGTGTAGCACTGTCTTACTTCCCCTGTCATCAGGTGCACTTGCCATTTCAGGTTTTCACGCTTTTATTGGTATGATGCTTTAATCCTCTGATAAGACCAAAGAATGTAATGTACTTGCTGGGAAGAGTCTCTTTCTGGTTCAGGAAGCCACGTATCACTGGGACTAGGAGAATGTTTGGGACAATATCCCCGTATATTTGACCTCTTCTTAGGTAGCTACTGTTGGCCAGTGTTAGTGATAGGATACTGGGCTAGATGGACCTTTTGGTCTCACCCCACAAGGAAATGCTGATAGCAGTTCTTCATATTAAAGTTAGCTATTGCAGAAAAGGAGAGCAGTGAAGGCTGTTAGCTGAAAGTATGCTACCAAGCTGTTCCCTAATCATCAGGAAGTCACAAAACGGCGTGTTGTTTTCCTTGTCTATAAAATCTGGGGTAGTTTACTTTACTTTGCAGATGCTTTGATCCCTCCCCATCAAAAAGTGCTCCATAAGAATTAATTTTCTGGTTTAACAGCATGAGTTTTGTGCGCATTTTGTTCTGACACACCTAAGTGATACAAATGATTGGAAATTGGATTTAACTTACCTGCCTGACTTAAATGATGATTCACTACTCAGAAACCTGGCACATTATTATGAGATCGAACACTGTAAAGGTATTTATCTTTGTTGAACAACTTAACTTTCTTACATTACTAACTTTATTAAGCTGCAAAATGAAAACAGAAATTTTTGTACAAGCATATATCAGCATAATTTCCTCATTACCAGGTATAAAAAATTGATCAGTTTTATGGAATAATAGGGAAACTTTTTGTTCAGACGTGAATGTAGAAAATCACAAATTCAAGTAACTCTCACCAGTATTTACTCAGGATACTTTCCCATGTCAGTTCTCTGATATGTGACTTATAATTCTGCAAAGGAAGAGTGATACAGCATAGGTAGTAAGAGCTCTGTGTCGCTGTTACTGGGTAGTCTCAGCTTGTTTGTTTTTTTTAAGCCAGCTTCCTATCCATTTCATTTTGTCTTAGTGCAGCACAGTCAGAATAGAGACTACATTCTTTTCCTAATGTCACTATGACATCAGATAATTTTTTGGTTTCAGATAAGACTCATTCAAAATCTGATACTATCTTTTAAATGGATGAATTTGGGAGATTTAAAAACACCATCAGATGTCTTAGGACTCACAAAAAAGTTAAAAAGCTGACAGAGCAACAGGATATGGGTAAATATTCTTTCAGGGTAATTCTGTTTACCTGCCATCCTCTGCTCTGAGCACACGCAGTCTATCTGAAAAGTCAAATAGAACTTTCTCTTTATGAATCAAGTGACAAGATCTCCTGTACGTACCTCAGTAAAGCAAATGTAGAGGAATTTTTAAGGGAAATATAAATGAGAAATATTGAAAACTGTATAATAGTATCTATTAGTCATTGGACGCTAAAAAGAAATTTCTGATCCTACCTTGCAGAACAGGAAGGTGAGAGAAATGCTTTTTTTTTCGTGGGGAGCTTGTGTACTTCCATAGACAGCCTAAGTTTGGTGCTCTTCACAAATTACGTTTTTTCAGCACATCTAGTTGTATATACTCTGGCCTATTAAAAACAGTGAATGTGTAACATCCTGTCCTAGTTTATTCTAATGCCCATAGGCCTTGGATAGGTTTGAGCTCCTCATGCCTGAGGCTATACAGGTGAATAGGTAGGTTTTATCTGAGGAAACTGTAGTTGTAGAGCTCTTAATTTTCATTTTTTCTTTTCCTCTGTGCAGGATTAAGGTTCCAAAAGGAATTGGGGAAAGAAATGGAGAATGAGTACTTATGTTTATGGGACACTGTAACCAAGTTGGCTGTGAAATACGATTTCGGAGATGCTTTCCCAGTACGAAATACCTCCCAGCTATTTCTTGAGCAGGAACAGCCGTTTTTTAGAGGTACTAACAACTCCACAAAATGGAGAGTTAGCAGCCTGATCTTCATTATTATTGCTAAAACTGCAGCAATAGTGGTGTGACTGTATCCTGATTCACAAATCTAATCCATGAAGCAGGCTTCATGGCTCCTCTCCTACTTCCTTTGAACTCGCTAGCAAAACTGGTAACTGCCAACTGATGTTAAAATAAGTCTGACCAGGCCTTATCAGAGAAATTCTGACTCCACTGTAGCAGCACAAACGCTGCCATTGCCTTAAGCAGGAACTGGGTTTAATTCGATGATTTCTACGCCAGATCTATCGTGTATATTGTAAAAAAAAAAAAAAAAATCATGATTACTATAAAACATATAATAATAGTCATAAACATAATTAATCCTAATGAAAGTGGCACTTAATTGTTCTGCAGTAAAACTGTCTCCAGGGAACTTCTCTGAAGGCTTTAGTGTAAAATTATGCAGATATTGGGCATGGGAGCAACAAATCAAGTTGAAAAGTGCTTGAGTTTCACTATGGAGTTGTAGCTCTCAGATGGTGGAGATTGCAGGCTTTGCTGTAGCTCACATTGCAGTCCTTGAAGTTTGTAGCAATGTGATGTGCCCCCAAATGTCTTAAAGTATACCATCACACTGTTCAGTAGCCCAGAACTGGGGAGGTGCATGGTTGGCTTAGAGATGATTTGTTTCCTTTCTTCACTTGCAAGACCAGTTCTGAGCATCTGAAAGGAATAGGCAGAGATTTTTACCCGATACTTGACATTTCCTGAGAACTAGTTTTGGTTAGACCCTTCAAATGTCTTTTTAAAACACATCAGACTATATACATCTTAAGAAGAGACAGTTTGCAAGAAATTCATTAGACTAGAATAAAATTCTGCTGGAGTTTATGAATGTTTTTCAGCTGGTTGCAATGGATTTTAAGTGACGCTTGAGTAGGCAAAAAGATTTTTCGTTACCTGTGGGCTATAAAGCCATCTTCTGGCGGAGCCTATGTGCTGCCTGTTCCTGTAAGTCTTTTGAGAAGACCCTGAAGCCTGAACCTGTGCTAGACTCCAAATGTGGGAAGGATGCATAATGTGACCTATCATCTCCTTTAGTCATCTAACATTAAATGCAATTGAAAGTGCATATTTAAGGGACTGCAGTGTTTGTGGGGTCAGTGCAGGAAAGCAGATGCCTCTGAGGTGAGGTGCATTGTAGCATTCAGAAAAATTAACATAGGTACCTAAAATAGATTATGAGACCATCTCCTCAGAAGTAATAATATCTATCTGCTTTGTTGCTCGTCTTCCCAAGCGTGTTTGTGAACCCATGTTGGGGGACTGGTGAACCACCGCTTACTGTTAGCGTGTTTTACTGGATTGAATTTCACTTAAAATTTCACTTGACAGAAGTTTGAAATATGATATGCAATTATATATATTTTTAATTAAGTGGAATTAATGACCTTTTTTAATGGTATAAAGACTGTGAAGAAGAAATTCCTGACATAGGACTAATCCCAGTGAAGTCTGATCTTGTTGAAGGATATGCCGGAGATGTTTTGAAAGATCTACCTGTTGTAGAAAGGTACACATATGACTTCTGTAATAAAGAAATAAGGTTATATTGGCTTTATTTTCCGCTCCCCTGCTCTTTGCAGCCATGTTATGCTCAATTCATAGACATGCAAAAGCCCTGTTGCTATGGCTGGGTAAGATTTCACATTTACTTACAGTATTGTAAATGCTAAAAGAAAGTTCAGAACAAGAATGGGTAAGAGTCGGTGTCTCCATATTTTCTCATACAGTTACTTGGTTGCATTACAGTCTGACCGCTCTTATTCTATACACTGGAACTGTTCTTCTTAGGTACAATTTGTATTTGAAAGGCCTGGTTTAGTACCATAAGTTGCAATTGACTTCAGTAAAAGAAAAATATCAAATAAAAGTACTGCATAAAAATTACAAACAGATTATCCTTTACATTTGTCCTGCCCTGTTACTTGTGAAGGAGGGCTCCGTGCTGCACAATGAGTAATTTTTAGCCGTTGGGGGAAAAGAGATGTGCATCTTTTAAAGGGTATTTCTGTGAGTTATGTAGTTACATTGCATTCTACGATTAAGTTGAATGAAAGTAAATAAAAAAGTGAAATTTTACTTTGTTTGTTAGCAGTTCTTTCTGAAAAACTGAAAATATCTTGACATGCTATATTTAGAATAAAATTAGGTCCCATGTTGGTTTTTGGCTTCAGTAAAATTGTGTTTTGATAAGTACCCAGTTTGTAAAATGTTTTGGTTGTTTCATTAAAGATGCCAGAAAACCCTTTGAATTTCTGATCGGTGTAATGTTTGCATTTTTCAGCAATGATCCTGCAGATACCTCAGTAATTAAAAAAGAATTTGATGAGCTTCGTCACTGGCATTCTGACAAACCTCTGACTGAGGAATATCAGAGAGCACAGTGTAGTGCTGATGGTAAGAACTATCAAAGCACATATATGTTATGTTGGCTAGAACAGTATTTTCAAGGTAATTACAGTTTTGGAGCTTGACTTGTCATTTCAGAAAATACTCACATCTGCATAAATACTTGCCAAACTAGAGCATTTGCAGTGGCTCATTTATACTTAAACTGATGAATCTATACATTATGTGTATGCATTGTATATTACATTGAATAGCTCTAGCAGCTGTGACACAATGATTCTAGTCAGATGTTCGTGATCTACACCCTTGTGCTTACAAAAGGCTTCACAGACCTTTTATATTTGTGCATAAGCAAACTGTAAGCCTATGTGCAATTTAATGTTTACATATATGATTTGGATAATTGTTTTTTAAACTAATCCATACATGTGTGTAATCTACTCAGATGTTTGCATGGTGCACGCATAGCCAATCCTATCTTTTGAGAATAGCGTTACAAGGAAGTAGAAGAAGCAGAAGTTGGTTGTATCATAATTCTTGATGTTATACATTATAGTTTCCTGAATGTTTTTACCAGTCTGAGTCACTAAGGAAAACAAACAATGGACTTAGTTTTGATCTTAGATTTGCACATTTACATTAAATGAAGTGTGCAATTCTTTGTGTACCAGCATGTACACAAAAGTCTTTTTCTCAAAGATATTACCATTGTCTATTGCATCATACAGTCAGTTAAGCTGAGAAAAACCTACTTGGTGACAGGAAGTCATGGATTACTTATTGCTACGTTAGTGCTGCTTATGGTTTCATTCAGTGACTAGAAATGTTCTTTCCTGAGTGGGCATTTGCATCACTTGACCTATGAAGCCAGGGTTCCTTCTGAACATTTTTCTGAATGCACAGTTTTTTGCCTTTCCCCCTTCACTGTGATGTCAACAGGAAATTTGGAGAGCAGTCACTTTCAACTTAACCTGCAGATAACAGCTAGAGCATTTTTCCATAATGTTGGAGCTGAAGGTTTATATCCACTCCAGCTGAAGAGGGGGGCCTATGTCTACCACACTTGAGTACTCTGAACATCAGTCTGTACCATCTCCTCAGTCTTTTCTGTTTAAAACAGAAAGAGTGAGTAATACCTAGGCCTGAGTACCTAAGTGTCTGTGTGCTCAATATCTTCCCTTAGGAAGCATTTGTTTTTTTTCTGCAGTGTTATTTTTTTACGTTCGGGTGACAGTCTTATTTTTTAGAGGCAAAGGTCTCTTTCTGATCATCTGAATTGTTTTTTGAGAACACCTGTCTAGTTCCATGCGCTGTGGAAAGCCTAGCTGTTTTGCTCAAATGCTTACAAACTCTTTCCAGGAGTCCTGCTTATTAAGTTTTGCAATGCTTTTGGTGTGTGCTTAGGGTAGTCTGAATTTGAGCCTATGTCCTAGATAACAAGTACTGTTGAATTTCAGTGAATCTTAGTAGCCAGTCTTTTTAGAAATGTGGATTTTGCCTTTGGGGAAATTTATCTGTTACACAAGTATCTTTTCTTGGAAATAGAATAGGCTGGAATTCTACCAGTGTGCTTTTCAATTAAATGTATTTGTTTGCAGCAAAATCCAAAGATCCACATGAGAGAAGACAAATACAAAAGCTACAGACTTTCTATCGTTTTTATGGAAGCACTTTGGAAGACAGTGCCTCAAAGACTATTGTAAACCAAGGGGCTGTGCCAGTGAGTGCTATTACTGCTGTCAAAAAGACAAAAAAAACACATGTGAGTCTATTCAAGTTGCTCTTTTGAAATCTGCTTTCTGTCATCCAGGAAAGGATTTCTACTGTATAATTCCCACAGTTGAAATTTTATACTTCTAATGCATTAGTAGTTCTCAGTTGAGGAAATTAAATTATCTTTATACTTCAAATTTAATTGCTTAATTTGTAAAAAATATTCTATTGCTAGTTTTATTATTGAGTGATTATATTTTAATAAGCACAAGTTAGTCACAAATGCAAAAAAAAAAGAAGTCTGTAAAGGCCGATAGGTTTGGGCTCATAGCCAGTAATAGAATCTGGAGTGAACAAGACTGGATTTCTGCAATTTTATTTTATCTTTATGAAGTACTGAAAAATACTGCAAAATCCACTATTTGTTTTTTTATTTCCCTACACTATATAGAAATATCAGCTGCATTTGTGAAGGAAAGCTCCTTCAAATATTACAGTTAGTTCTAGCTAGAATAGTATGTGAACATTTTGTGACTTCACAGGGTGTGTAACATGTACTTGCATACTAATGAATAATATGGAACAAAAATTTTGCATAATATTTCATAATAGATAGTACTGTTTTTATATGAGTATGGATTATAGATTGTGACCTCTTTAACCACCAGAAGTCCATTCAGAGCAGTTTTTTAACTTCAGTTAAGATTGAACTCTTAATTTTCTTTAATTTATTGAGGAACATCTCAATAAGGTTAGAATTTCTATTACCAAGGAATCAAATAAAAACTTGAAATAACTTTCAGACATCTGCTATTTCATTTTTCCACCTTTGTGCATTTTTATATTATTTGAGGATAAGAGGCTTTTTACTGACATTTAAAATGAGTCTTGGATAAGCTTGTTGAGCAGCATATATTGTGATTCAGCAGTTATGTTTCCTTCAGAATCCAGAGATATCTTCAACAATTTCCAAAACAAAACACAACACACAGATGAACTGAAAACTGGAATGTACTTGCAGTGTTTGGGTTTATGGACTGGGTTTTTTTTTTTAAATATGGTGCTTGCAGATGTTGATGGTTATCTCTGAATATTTTAATTTTTTGGATAGAAAAGCAAAGCAGAAATAATTGCAGAGGAAAACAAGAAGCGACTAAAGACTAAAGAAGAACAGAAAGAGCAAGAGCAATGGAAAGCCTTGAGTATGTCAACTGAAAAGGAAATAAAGCAGAATCTGACTGTTGGAATAAGTAAATTAGAAAAGTTTATCAAGACCCTTCAGAGCAAATCTGTGAAGTTTGCTGCAGAAATGGCAGGATTGTCCACCTGTTTAGAAGTGTGGAAGGAGCACTGCAGAAAGCAAGGTGTGACAGCCAAATTCATATCGGTATTTGCCTTGCGCTCTTGAGCAGCTTTTCCCTTTAACCAAGAAAGGGAGTGCTTTTTGACGTTCTCAGCTAAAATAAAGACACATAAATACACACTTGTTTCAGGAGTGCTGAAGGTGCTTTTAAGTGCTAACAGACTTTAATCCCCTGTTTGAAATTTCAGGATCCTGTGAGTCAGACATGAACTGACATGATATGCAAATCATTTATTGTACATACCTTTAATGAATGGGTATCATGCACACTAAAATATATCCGTGTTGCAGTAGAGTGTTTAATTTGCTGAAGTGGTTAGCTAAGCCTGAAGAATGCTGACTTGCATTGCAGTCCATGCCGCCATGGTTAGTGATGTCCAGTTCCACCAGAATTAACTTGTTTATTCCTTACCCTAAGTCAGGAGGATCCAAACTGGAGCTGCATGAAGCCTGCAGCCTGGCAGGACAGATTATTGAATAGTCATCAGCAGTGTGACTTCTGTTCTCTGGCTTTGCTCGCAGAGGCAGAATATTTGAGTGTTTGGTCCTTACAGGCACCCTTGTATAGGTCACATCAGCGTGAGTTGTTTTCCTCTGATTGTCTTTAAATGAAATGCTTTTTAAAATTGTCATAAATGTGATTCGATGGATTAGATCTCATGTAAAAACACCTGATATCAGAAGACTCCCCAGTGATACAATCAGCTCTCAAATAACAATTTTTTTTTAAAGGTAACAATCCTAAAGATTTAAGCATAGCTGTCCAAGTGATGAGGAGAATTCATATCCTCCTGGAAAAATACCAAGATCTGTTGGAGAAATCACACTTACATAAGCTGACCAGATGTCTAAGACTTCTTGGATTTGAGAATTTGGCATGTTCTCTGTCTGGGCAGGTAACTTTATAGAATATAGTGATTCTGCTGTAATGGGATCTGTAATGGCATATCAGCTGTGTGTTCTTAAGCACTGAAAGGTGTGTGTACGATCTGTATTGAGCTTATTTTGGTTTATGTTGTGCCATAAGATTTGGAGCTGTCTCTTCTTGTTTTGAAAACCAAAATGTAATCTTCTTTGGTTCCGTAGATGTATTTCTCTGCCTGATATGGTGGCTAGCTGGCACAGAAAGCCATTTCCACTGGAGTAAGTTGAACTTTATCTGGCAGAAAAGATAACCTTTGAAACAAGAATCAAGTGTAATTTGGTCTTAGTTACATTTGCCTGAGTCCTTAGACATCCCTGAGAGGTGCTTGCTGTTCCACTCGTCGCAGTCAGCTGAACTCTGCATGTTAAAAATAACTGTTAAAAGTTAAGTGACGAGGAGCTACTTGTTAACAGCCTCAAATGTGCTACTTCAAAAAAGGAAATCATTTGAGACTGCTGAGGTGGATGGAAGCTATTCTGTTTGTTGTTATGGTTATTAACTAATCAATCACCTCTGAAGGAAATGGCTTCACATACTCAATTGCTTGTCCTTGCTAGCACAACTGAGACCATCAGTTAGATATACTGAATTTGGCTCTGAAGTCAGAAACTGAGATGCACAGCTATTGTCAACACCTTTTTAAAGACTGACCTTATACTTTTCTGCATATTAGCAACCCTCTCACTGGCTGATTTGATATTAAGAGCTGTTTGGTACCTTGGTGTATTGATGGGATGTTAGTGAGGAGACAGTGCTGAAGAGGCTCTCAAGAGGAAGAGGAAATAACTCACAGACTGCAGAACATGAAGTGATTAACAGAAGGAAGGAGGATTACAATGAACTGTAAACCCAGTATCACTGGAGTGTCGTTTTTCATACCCAGTAGAGTTAGCAATTTTTGAAAGCTCATTTTTGGAAAGTGTTTATTGTCCTTCCTTGAGCATCAGGAGTAAGAAATGAGAGAAGTGATTATTTTGTACGAAATTTTCTTCTGCTGGAGAGTGTAAATTATTTTTCTCCTTTTTTGTGTGAATTCAACTGGTGTATGATGGTTGTTTGCTCTTGACTATATAGTTTTTAAAAGAGTGTTTTGTGCCCTGAATAAAATGTATTACATTTCAGGAAGTAGAGTTGTAGGTTCCACAGATCGCAAAAGGTCTGTTGTAAAGAAGATTGTGGTGATAGAGGGTATATGTTAGCAAGTTTAAAGCGTCTTGCTCAGAAACATTCTAGATCCACAGTGTGTTTTTGACCTAAGTTTGCTTTGGCAGCTGCTTGTTTCTGACAGTTATTTTTGTAAAGTTGGGGGATTTTTAGGAGGGATAACTGAAAATATTTCTTTCAAAGTAGAATCAGAGAGGTTGTGGAATCTCCATCCTTGGAGATATTCAAAACTCTGTTGGACATGGCCCTGAGTGACCTGATCTAATTGCACCTGGTGCTAGCAGGGAGTTGGACTAGTTGACCTCCAGAGGGCCCTGCCAACCTAAGTTATTCTGTGATTCTGTCATCTTTTGGTGTAAGTTTTAAGGTGTAATACTTTTCTATATAGCTTTCAGGATATTGGGTGGTGTAACTAGACGTGATCATGAACTTTAAATTCGGCATGTCTTACAGTATATAGGCACAGCTTGAGAATATCATGCTTTACAAAAACTTGGGCTCACACTCTGTACTCAGTCTTTATATTGAGTTTTGTTTTGCAACTGTGATTCATTGCACAAGGCTATATGGTGTGGATTTCTGCAAGAAATTACCTAAAAATCACCTGCCCTTTTATATTTTTTTTGAAGCTCACACAGCCATGTGCAAAAGCCACGTGCAGTTTTCTTCCTAGTTTTCAAACCAGCTTGAATTTAAATTTGACCTTGTAGGCAAGAGAAAGTGATGATCAGAATATAAGCAGCTATGCTACTGAAGTGGGACCAGCTCGTTTTCAGCTGCAATATATGGACTATTACTTGCTCAGAGAAGAGAGAAATGATCCAGATCCCAGAGTGCAACATTTCATACCAGACACATGGCAGGTAATTAAACACAAACCATTTGTGTATAAAGTTATTGGAGATGATCTCTGAATTTTTTCCCATTTAAAAATACACATTATGACACTACTTGTCAAAAAATACTGGTGTTCCAATTTTAACAAATTCAGTAGATGATTTTGAACTGCCTTCCACGTTTTTTCTATACAGAAGGTTTTTCCACTGAGACCTTGGCTGAAGGTATTCAACATAAGAAATGCCAAGTCCATGGGATTTCACTGTTCATCACCATATTTGATGGTGGTAGTGCCCCGTTTGGGTAATCGCCGACTGTTTTTTCATCCTCTGCTCATTTAGCTCTAAGGAATAACCAGTAACATGAGTTGGGAAGTAACTTTATAGTAAGCCTAGCTCTGGTCTTTGTTGGGCTGGGATGACCAGCTGAATTTGCTGCTTTGGATGTCCACATCATGTTGACTTGCTTGAGTAGCAACTTGGAACTTGGCCTGTGTGCTGGTAGAGGAAGATAATGTTAGTACTATTTCTGCTTCCTCTTCTGCACCCTTAGCCCCATCCTTTCACAAATCTATTTAAGGTGAGAGAGCTTGGAGCAAGACAGTAACAGAGAAGAAGACAAAATAATAAACAAGGCGTACTAGGAGCAGAAGAGAGATTTGGACAGTATTGATGTAACTCTTGTAATGCAAGAAAAAATTACTGCATTGTATAAAACAGTGATTTTTTGTTCTAATACACTGCTGGGTTAACTGGTTTTATTTTTTATTTTTAAAATGTCCACTTTTGGACTGAGAGAGTTCTGGTATTAATATCTCAGACCAAATCATTGATACAGGTAATTTATAATTTGTAGTGTCGTTTCTTCCACTCACACTTCAACAAGAGAGAAGAATACTGTTGTGTATCTACTAAGTTATTATGATCTTCTGTAGTCTCAAATCTGTATATAAAGTCTGTGTGCAAACATAAGAGATGTTTTCGTAGAAAGAGCTTGTGTACTCAGTGAGAACTTCTTAACAGGTCACTTTGATGTGTGTAACTGCTTTTCTCTCTTAGCGAGAACTTCTTGATGCTGTAGATAATAATGAGTCTGCAGTGATTGTTGCTCCCACCTCATCAGGAAAAACATATGCATCGTACTATTGCATGGAAAAAGTTCTGAAAATGAGCAATGAAGGAGTAGTTGTATATGTTGCTCCTACAAAGGTAAGGCTGCATCTTACTACATATTCTGTATATATGACTATGGTACTTCTCAGTGTGATTCTGAAACCATTTAGGGTAACGTATTACACAAATTTAGATAATGTATGTTGTTTTATTAGTTACATCTAGTTAAGCATGTTTAGAAATGTCTTCTAAATATTCAAGCCCATGCAGAGGCTTTTGTGTGTTAATATCTGGATAGCTATTTTAAGCTCATACACAGAAATATGTACAAAAGTGGTAGAAATAACATGTTAGGCAGGTGGTAATAATATCAGAAAGTAATATTGGAACAGAACAATAATCAAGCGGGGCAAGCTGTCTGTTTCCAGTTGAGCCAGGCATTAGATGCTTCAAGAGAAAGTTTAAGAAACTCTAGGCAGTTGTCAGATATTATTTTTAATGAGGGTTTTGTCCTCATAGTTAAAAATTGACTTAAGAGCTGAAGCATGATGTTTTGATTTCTTCCAAAACTTACTTTGACATCAAGCAATACAAATTTCAGATAACAGTCCAAACCTGAGAATGAGTATACAATTACTGTTATTGCTGTTATTCAGTAATAATCTCTGTGAATTGTTTTCTGTAAGTAAAACCAAAATTTATATGGATATACTCAGGTTGGGCATCAAATTGTTGTTTTATTTTGCGTATCAGAGCAGAACTGATGTATTTAACGCCTGCAGCCCTAGGACTTTGAGATCATAAAAGTGCTAATAGATGCAAAAGAATATTGTCTGTTTTTTTAGCTGTTTTGAAAAGTTAAAATGCAGAATTAATTCCATATAATCCACCACTTCACGCAACACTAAATTTCTTTGAAAACATTCGAGTGTAATTGAAAATTATGTACCCTATCTTTCCAATGTTAACATTCTCGACAGTCTAGACTGTCGTAAATTAATATCGGTGCCAAAACTGAATGCTTCTTTATGCCTCAGAATGTCATATCCCTTGAGATACACACTTCCGTTTTTGTTAATGACCTGCTTTACTTAAGGCCCTTGTAAACCAAGTGGTGGGAGTTATATACAGTCGATTCACCAAGAAACTTCCTGATGGATTGGTGTTGTGTGGAGTCTTCACACGGGATTATCGCCATGATGTCATGAATTCTCAGGTATGTGTTTATGGAGCTTTTAATGCATGATGAAAATGGCCTTTTGTATTTCATCTAGCTTCTGAAAATGTTACTCATTCTGACAGCATTTCATTGATTACTTGCTCTAGTTAAAAGAAAATTCATTACAATCCTTTGGGCACCAGCATACAGCAGAGGCACATCCAGACAAATGAAGGAGATGCTCTTTTCCTTCCTTTCTTATCTTGATTGTATCTCCTGTTCTTTATCGACCTTGCTGACATCAGCCTCTTGTTAAATGGCCCTGCCTGATGCCTTTTTTATTTGATCCCTAGCAATCTGTTTTCACTAGCCACGGTGGATCAAAATCAGTTGTAAGTTCTAGTGAAATGATAGAGTTCAAACTCTGACATGTAGGTAAATCTTGGAAACAAATTAGGTAGGCTTTGACTCATAGCTGAAAAAGATTGAAAAGTACTGATGATTTGACCTGAAAACCAAGGTAAGGTATTAATTTTAACCAAGATGATAATTTGCTATTGCTGTTGCTGTGGAAAGCTTTCAGACACTCAGGTGACAGTAGTGTAAAACCCTGAGATAAATGGGAGTAAACTTAATATGTTTTATAGGTATAATATGACATTTTCTGTATCCATTAATCTTTTAAAACCTTGGTAGTGAAAGATACAATGTAAATGAACATTTGTTATTCTCTCAGCACTGAAGTTCATGGTCTTTTCCTTTCACAAGTTGCTTCTCAAGCCAGGATTCTTTCATTCTTAAATGGAAGTATTTAAAAAGAAAACTGATAACGTAAATATAACTGATAAACATAAATAAACTGATAACTGATGGTAAGAATATTCTAGACACGATCCTGCTGCCTCTATTAATGCCTAAAGTGAAAAAACATGAACTATGGAGTGAAAAACATGAACATGAACTATTTTGGCTCCTGGCAGCTGCTCTTCCTCATTGTTGCGATTATAACCTTAGTTGGAAGGTGATTCTAGCCAGTTTAATCATTCATTCATTCCTGCTTATCTTGAAATCAAATACATATATTTTAATAAAGAAGCAATCTTCCTGTGTTTTATATACCAGTTTACTTGAAAACAATGTTTTACAAACCTTTCTTCTTAGATACTAGTCACTGTGCCTCAGTGTTTAGAGATCTTGATGCTGTCCCCTCACTGCCAGAAATGGACCAAGCGTATACAATATGTTATATTTGATGAGGTAGGTGTCTTTCAATGCTAATCAATTTAACAAATATAAGAAAAATTTTGAGGAAAAATGCCAAAGACTCATTTTTTCATTACATATATTATTACTGGTAAAAGCCAATTTCCAGAAATATTATTTGAAAATTCTTACTTCTCGGACATATATATGTTTTGCTTTTTCATGGTAGCTAGTAGTGTTTATGTGTTCTAGTAAAAGAACGTAAAAATCTGATGATGGTCATCAGGAGGACATACAGTTCAGTCAAAGCTACCGGGAACTTCCCTTATTTCTCTCAAGCCAGTCAACTGAAAAATTAAAGGCATCCACCATAATCCCAGTGGCACAAATGGAATATTCCAGACCTTGATCATACACATTAGACATCATAAGGTTAATCTTTCTAGGGCAAAAAGTCAGTGATGAATTCTGCTAAATTTAAAATGCGCTCTGTTTCTATGTATTAAATTACTTGCTGATGATGCAATGACTATCTAGGGTACAAAAAATAAATGTAGCGTTGAAATTTAGACTAATTGACTGTCCACTGAAGTCTAGAGATGGATTTGGGTCTCACAGTCATTTGCTACAACATAAGAATTACTCGGTAGTGATCTTTTTTATTGCAAAACACAAAACAACTCCTGTTATGGCTACACTTTGACAAAGAACATTTCTCCTTTTCTTTTCACCATTTGTCTTTCTCCCAAATACAGGTCCATTGTCTTGGTGGTGAAATTGGAGCAGAGGTGTGGGAGCATCTTCTGGTAACAATTCGTTGTCCGTTCTTGGCCCTCTCTGCTACTATCAGTAACCCAGAATACCTAACTGAGTATGCTTGGAGTTTTTTTTTTCTCAAAAGGGCACATTTAAGTTGGATATGAACTTTTTGGACAGAGAGGTCAATTACTATATGGAGACAACAGATACAGAGTTGGATTGTTATACGTTTTCGGCTACACTCGGCTCTCCACTTGACCCCAAATAATACTGTAACTCTTAACTTTCTGTAATGAGAACAAGAGAGTTCCTTCAGGCCCTTTAAGTTAGCAGGAAAGAAGAATTTAGGAGGCCCATATGTCTATTTGAACTGCCGTAGCCTGATAAGCATACTTGTCTGTCGCTGATCAAGGAAAACACCTGCGCTATGTGTATGTATGATGAACATTTTCAAACTTAGGGCTTGCACCTTAAGATGCATTGGAGGAAATTATGCTAAATACGGTGAGCAGGGACCAAACATAGAAATTCTATCGGTGAAATCAAGCAGAAAGATAGAAATTCTATTGGTGAAATCAAGCAGATAGAAGTAATCTATCTACTTTAGTTGTAGCAATTTTATGACAATATATTTTCTAACTGTTAGCTTTATTTTAATCTTGTATTATAGGTGGTTGCAATCTGTGAAAAGGTATTGGCAGCATGCTGAGAATACAATAGAAGGAAGCGCTAAAAACTCTACAGAGAATTTCACAGGAAAACGTAAAGTGAAATCAAAAGTGCAAGAACAAAAAAAATCGTATCGTGTTAGACTAGGTGTGTATCAGAATATTTTAGAACTAAAAAATAAATACATTTTAGTGTGATTTCTGCAGAAACTTTTATCACAGTGCATGAACTTAAACATATATGCTTTTTAAGGAAAAACAAATCTTTTCAGGGTTAGGTACTTGCTTTTTAAAGCAAACGAATGTATCATGACAGCATTTTTGTCTGTTCACAGTCCTGTATGAAGAAAGATACAATGATTTGGAAAAGCACGTGTGTTCTGTAAAGGGCACTGATTTTGTTATTGAACATTGTCACCCATGTGCTGCATTAACAGTCAATCACGTAAGCATAATACTGGTGTCAAAGTTGTTTGTCAGCTGTTGTATTAAGCAACATGAGTCCCCTTAAAATGATTCCTTTATTTTTCTTTTGTTTAACCTCCTTACAGATTGAGAGCTATGGCATTCCTTCAGACCTTTCTCTGTCTCCACGAGAGAGCATCCAGCTGTATGACACCATGGTAAAAGTCTGGCAAGAGTGGCCAAGGGCACAGGTGGGTATACACAGTTGAGCATGGGAGTGTATCAACATGAAGAGAAAGCAAAGTACTCAGTTATTTTTTGTTGTTGGTATTTTCAAGGAGCTAGATCCTGAGGAGTTTGTCCTTTTCAAGAATAAAGTGGTAATAAAAAAGGTGGATGTGAGGAAGTATGAACAGGAGTTGAAGAAAGAACTAACCGAATGGATTGCAGTTAACCAAAGACAGAAGGTAACAGTTGTTACTGGAGAGCTTTTTCAAAGATTATATATGTCTTTAATATAATTATTATATAATAATTATGTATAGTAATATGATTAAATAATTATGGGAGTTTCTCCTCCCCTAATTATTATTTCTTTTATTAGTTGTAAATATTGCTTTGCTGAAAAATAAATGCTAGTATTTGTGGCATTTCCATAAGCGTTTTCAAGGTGATGTTTTCCCAATCTTCTCTGGGAATTAGACTTGTGATAGTACTTCAAGATTACAATTCCTGATTCCTTTGGGTACAGTTAAAACTCCCACAGTTAGTGAGAACTTCTGTGTATTCTGCTTCTTTAGTCTGCCTCCTTTTTACTGCTTATTTGAATCCTTCTCTGTAACCACAGACAGTAGGTATGTTTCTATGTAAATGATAGAAATTAAAGCAATGAGCAGAAAATCAAGTCCTTAGTTAGAGGCAAACTGTTCATATATCATAAAAAGGGGTATGAAGAAGCAGTGGATCAACAACAAGAAAACATTTAAGAATACATAGGAAATAACCTGAACTTTTTAGAATGTGATACTTAAATGTAAAAAGCACCGTAATCTCTATATTAGTGATGCTTTATTTATTTGTACAGTGATGACAGCCGTGAATGTTACAACAATTTGCATTTTGAGTTCTTACTGAAGTTAGTTTATGTTCTGCAGATCCTCTAGTCTGTAAACTGTCCGTGGTTATTGCAGTTCTAGATAACTTTAAAAATCTGAGCTGATAGACGCTGACACAGAAGACTGGAGGCCTGATCTTTATTAGCCTCCAAGCAGACGTTTCTGTCATTAAAATCTGCTCAATAATAACGCTTTGGTCAGGTGCATGAGCTACTGGAGCACCTTAAGCCCCGACCTGTGGATTGCTCAAAAGAGGAAAAGTGGACCAAGTTTGCATGCTTTGTTGACAAATTACATGAGATGGATAAATTGCCTGCCATATTTTTTATGTGAGTATTTACATTCCATGTATTGTATCTGTATTGCCTAGACTCAGAACTAAGTGGGTATTAGAGATGAGCACTGACATAGCTTGGCAGCATTTCTATGGTAAATGTTAGCTTTATTTTAAAAATGTATGAAGTGATGAAAAGTGCTATCAATCCAATTACCTTTATGGGATGATAAAAAGTTCAGCTGAAATAAGACCAGGAGCATTACTGTGTGGGGAATGATTTGAAGAAAATTTTAAAAAACTGAGTCACATTAAAATGAGAGTTAGATCCTCAGTTGCTTTGCCCCTGATGTAGCGAGTAAAACTTGTGCAAAGCATATACTGTGTATTTAGAGGTGCAAATGGTATATGTAGGGGCTGATTTGCTAGCGGAAGTGATGGACTGAAGAGCTATTAATGTATGTTTTTGTCACAAGGTGGTGGTTCCACTACATAGACTCTAACAAAATCATATTACATCAGTGACATGCATCCATGAATCTGTTCTGCATATAGGTGAGATGTAATTTGGCAAAGCCTCAAATGAATGCAAAGCTTAGAGAATACTGATACCACCATTATTGCCAGTGATATTGTTAATATTAGTAAAGTAGGCACATATCTCAGTGCTGTGCTTAATAATGGAAAGAGGTTGCGTGTCAGTAAACAGAGGTGCCTGCTTCCATATTCTCATTGTAATAAGGCATAGGAGCCACCACTTAAAATGGAAGACTTTCTCATCTGAGTATCAAGTCCTTGTACTGGACACCTTGATAGTTAGGGGAGGATGCCTACTGCCATTTCAGTTCTCACATGCTTGATGCTGATGAAATGGCATTTCTAAAAGGTCTCTGGAAAGGAAGAAGCAAAAAGTGAGTATACATGTAAATGACACATCTCAAAGGACTCTAGTTGCTGGTAAATTACATCTTTTTTTTTTATCTTTGAATGACGGCTCAGTTGTAAATTAATCCTGTGGCTGATTTCAGGCTGCATCTGACAGTTTTCAAAACCACACTTTGATATTTGTAATTCCTTCACATAAGGGAGCTACTCTGTGAAGTGCAACATCATTTTGGGGCAATTAATGGAAGTTCCAAGGTGCTTCTCCTTAAGAAAGATAAAGTGCCTTCCCCTCATCTGTCCTAGAATGGTGGGCACTTAGAATTTCTGGTGGCTAACGGCTCTTAGGGATTGTGTGTAGGGTGTGAATCCTTCTAGTAGACACAATTGATAAATGATCGTGGTGGGACAAGAGCATGTGCTGGGCCAGTGAAGACGGAGGTGCAAACTAGTGGTATCAGCTGGGGGATGAGGTACAGAAATCTGTTATCTGAGGTTCTTTTAAGATGCAGTTCCAGTATAACAGCCCTTGGTAGACCTCCCCAGTCTCTTTCTAATAGTAAGGCAAAGGGCAAGAGTCAGACAGAACTTAAAAAAAAAACTTTCTAGCTAAATGTCCAAATTCTGAGAAATTCTGATACAGATGAATGGATTGAGTCGCCATCAAAAGAAGTAGATATTGACTTGGAGCAGTAGATTGGTGTTTCTGCTTTGTTGGTGCTGGTAAGCTTTTTCTCCCTAAGCCATTATTGAGGAATGAGGTTGCATAGCAGTCACCCTCTGTGGTGTTATATCAGCATGGAATTAATAGAGACTCCTGAGAGATCAAATATCAGAGGTGTAAAGGCCAGGTTGTTTACTGCTGCCGTTGGTGGTAGGAAAAAGAGCCGCCAGAGAGATGAGCAGACTGGCACCAGGTTTGTAATTCTTATGTCTGAGTGGTAGAAAGAGCTTATATCACTCACTCTTGAGTTTCAAAGTGATAAAAGCATAAATGGAAATGATTTTTATTGAGCCCTTTCATGGGCTTAATTTAAGGAGAAATTATCTCCTAATATTAGGATCTGTATTTAGCCTTTCTGAGGATAAAATCCTTCAATTTTTGCTTCAGGTGACTGACTGCCAGAGTTGAAGGACTTGTGAATATTCTGATAGACCAGGATGCAACTTCACTGCAGTTGGTGCATATACCTTGTACGATGTTAGTTAACAGGATCTGCCTGCAGCAACAAGAATAAAAAAAGTATTTTCTGAGAGTGAAGCTGGAGCTTCTTCATAGTTAAACTCCAAGCAGTCCAATATTGGGGGAGGGGGGGAGAGCAAGAACAGCTATGTAGATGACCAAGAAAGCAAGTATTCATTCTCAACTGGCCAGCTGAGAAGAGTTAAAATGGCTTAAGGTACAGTCTACTTTATACATCCAACTGTCTAGCTTAGGGGAAGGGTAGGGCTGAGCATGCTTTCTATGGGTAATTTACTGTCAGAACCATTTTACATTTTATCACTCCGTTTTGGAATAACTGCAGTATGAAGGTGAACATGGATTGTGACTTGGAGATGGAATAGGGGTACACTTCTACTGAATAAAAACAACTTTTGTCAGGTATCGGGGCTCACTAAGTGTTATCATAACAGCATACATGTATTTATAAGTAAAAGTTCTCTTAGAATTCACTTAACTGATGTATATTATGTATTATTTATTTTAAGTTTTAGTCTAAATTTAGTGGAACGGGCAGCCTGTAATGTATACTCCAATTTGCTGAACAAACAAAAAAATGAACAAGACCCTAATACTGAGAGGGAAAAAGAAAATTTAAGAGACAAACTAAGAAAAGTGAATAAGATGCTAAAGAAACTTCAGTCCTTGTAAGTATTATAATGATATACTATTAAAAAACTCGCATACTATGACAGAGCATAATTTTGTGATTAGATATTCCCAGCGAATGTACCTTATAGCAGCACATTCATCCTGCTACAGTGCAGTAGTCCCACCTCCTTTTTGTGCTCCAGCAGCCCTCACAGTAGGAATAGCTCTATGGCAGGTGTCAATCAGCAGTACCTTGCGCATAGTCCAGCAGTAGAGAGACACCAGCGTCACTGACTTTGTGGAAGGTGCTGGCACTACAGCATGAGTGTCAAAAAGAGAAATGAGTATATGAGATAGTCAATCTGGAATAATCTAGAACTGAGATAATATCAATGTGCCACAGCTGCTCTTTCTCCAGACTGTAATTTTTGTCATGCAGTGACTTAAAAAGACATGTAGCTTCTGATCCTGGATGCGGGGGGCAGCCACTGTGGGAGAACATTTTCTTAGCTTAGCTTCACCGTTGCTGGTTACAGTGATGGATCTCTGAAGTGTAGGTTCACCTGACTGATGAGGTGTTCTTTGAAAATGTTAGCCTTTTGCTTTGATTTGTACCCTTTGCTTAGATTGGTTTCCCCTTTAACCTTGAACTTTCTTGGGTTTGTGATCGTAGGGTCTAGATTTCTAAAGGCATTTGCCAATGAAATACAGTTATAGTTACCAGGATTGTCAGGAACACTAAGTACCACACTTTTGCACTCCTAATCGTGACAATTTACAGTGCATTCATTGGTCATAATATCACAAGAGAATGAACTTAGCTGACTTTAATAGTAGTAGGTGAGAACTTTGAAAAATCCAGTAGCAACATATTTAGACATTGAAATACCTTCATAAATCTGGCCCTAAATAGTTTTCTCCCTCCTCTCTTCTTCAAGTCCTGCCCTAACTAGTTATATTCCATGTCATTATTGGGGGTAAATCCATCAGATTTCTCATTTCTCTTTCATGTTGAGTTCTTCCACTATGGAATTATTTTTCCCTTACTAATTTGCAAAATTAAGGTAACTTCTACATGTTGTCTTCATCTTCCTTCATTTTTGTATATCATCATAAATCTTCCTCTCTACTTCACCCAGAGTTACTTACTGCAAGTGGTTAGCGTTATAAATAAATTTACATTTAACATATGTTTGAGCCTAGAGTTTAAAAGGGGTATGAATCTGCATCTTTTGGAACTGAAATAATGTTTTAAAATTGAGAAATATATGTTAATTACAGAAATAATAATTTTAATTATATATTTTATACAGTGATACCAAAAAACTGAGTCCCAGTAAAACGGAAAACATAATGCTTGTTCTGGATAAAAAGAAACACTTAGAGAAAAGACTTAAAAAGCTTACTGTGATCCCTTCTGTGTGTACTTATGCTAATTCTAAGGCTGTGGATGAAGGTGTAAGTAATTCACTGATAATTTTAAAAAGTGTTTGGTTTTATATGTCTAAAATGTATAAATACATAAATACATGCATAAATACATAAAATGTACGTAATGTGTGATTCAATTGTACTTCATAACAGTATATATGGACTTCATGAAAGATTCTGACTATTTCTATGTAAATTTAACTCCGGGTATCAATCAATCTTAGATGACTTTATTTTTAAGATGTACCCAGAACTTTCATTCTAGCAAAAAAAGTTGCTGACCTGTCCCTGTGGTAGGAGTCGTGTGATACATGAGGCAATGAGCCCACTTCCATGAACTATCAGTGGTGCAGTTCTGTTACCTGTGAATTTAGATGTCAGACTGATGTTTTTCTGAGTGAGTCATCGGATTTAGCTACATGGCATCTTTGTGTACTTACCTAAAACTTTTCAAGGCCTTAATACCCTGTAAAAATAACAAATAATAAATTACTTTAGACCCTAAAACTCCTAGTCATCAGAGAGCAACATTTTCCTTGCTCTTCAATATGTTTATGCCCCACCCCGAGGAAAGAAAAGCTGAGAAAATAGCTAGACTCTGAAAGTTTAGAGATGTCCACCAGCAAGGTTAAAGTATGTGCTTGTATATAAATTGTTAAGGAATAATTTGAAAGATATTTATATGACATGATTGCCAGCAATTGTAGGTGACTGGGCCTTGATCCAGCAGATCCCCTCTAGTCCAGAGTTCCTGAGAAAGGACTGTGGTTCATATAGCTCTCTCTTACCTAACATTTGTTTTTTTTAATTAAAAAATAATTATGATATATACCTCTTAATTCAGAGAAAAAAATGCTTGAAATTTTGGTGAAGTGTCTTATTAATGCTTTCTCGCTGTTCATTGTGATACATCTTCTGAAAGACAGGAAAATTCTGTGTATTTGGTCCAAGCCTGAAAATTCTCATGATTCCTGTTCTGGGAACTTGGGATCCCAATGGCATTTTTAGACTGCTGTCAGCTAGCTTCAAGGAAACATTGCTTTTCACAGCTGTGAATAGATAAAGTTTGGATTTGGAATGGATGGCACTTAGCTGAAGGGTGAAATTCAGAAAATCCTGAAGTAGCTTGATTTAGTGCTATTTCTGAGGTTGAGAGAGAGAAACTTACTCACTGTACGGGGAGATGAGGTGGTGATACAGAGCAGGGGTGACACATGAGAGCAAAAGAATATCAGTTTCACATAGGCTACTTAGGAAATTGTTCTGAGATAGTGGCATGCAATATGTATCATGAGGCCATGACTGACGTAGGAAAGTCATGAACATGCACACTTGCCGTTTCTAACTGCAACCAGTTGAATGGTGGATTTGTCAATTGCGACTGACGCAGCGGCACGTGTAGCAGGGAACATGGGAAAATACCTGATAGAAGTGTACCGAAGAGCTAGGATTTGTGATCATACTGAAGCCACTGTTGGGACCCATCCAGTTATTTACTCTGTGCTTCAAGTTCATTGAAATTCATAAACCACTGTATTTCTCTGTCATATTTGGAACTTTATCAGATAAGACACTTTCTGTTTTCACTGGCAAAACTTGTTTGTGGTTAATATTTAACCTTTCTTTTTATTTGTAGACTTTGAAGAAGATCTTTGATCGAGTTAGGTTGCAGAGAAGAGGTTATGAGCAGAGAATGCTGGCACTGAGGGGCATTGGGTATCATCATGGTTCTATGGCCTTCAGGGAAAGACAAGTAGTAGAGATGCTCTTCAGGCTGGGTTATATCAAGGTTGGTGAATGGGGAGCAGTTTAAGGGCATTTTTTGTTTATTCGTTTGTTTGTTTTTAAAAAACATTTTAATTTTTCAACATATTTAATTAAAAATTGTAGTGTATCTTTCAAAACAGATTTATCATGCTCATTTTTGAAATGTTGACATGAAGGTTTCCAAATTAATGAAGTGTCAAGTAAATGAAATAGTACCTGTAGAACTGAATTTCTGAGTAGAAATTACTATCCTTCAGGTTAGCATATCACAACTAAATGTGTTCCAGTGGAATGAGCTGTACAGGACTATGGTGTTTCATTCTCTCTTCACTCAATATTAATTCCATTTGTGTTTCATAAAAGATACGGTATAAACTTTCATGATATGCAAGTTGGTAGATGTTTATATGCATATAATAATTATATTTAAACCGTGAAATTTAGGCCTATTAAATCCATCAGATTAAAGTTTACCTATATAAAAAATAATAGCAAAATTCCTGTTGATTTGAGTGGGTTGTAACAGATCATTTTTAACTGGATATTGTCACATCTAATAGATGTGCTAATGTTTGATTCTTTTATATATAGGTAGTCACAGCTACTGGAACACTCGCTTTAGGAATCAACATGCCTTGTAAATCTGTTGTCTTTGCTGAAGATTCAATCTTTTTAGATGCCCTACATTACAGACAGGTATGGAAATAGGATATTTACTGTTTGCTTTACAAATGTAGTACATACATACTTGTTATTACATGCAAATTCAGATAATGTCTTTTGTTTTACATATACTTCTGGGTATATTCTGAGTTTTAGCTGTTCACTTCAGTGACAAAAATCATTTTAGCTAAGGTATTTTTACTAATATTTCAGAACTGGCAGCACCCCAATAACGGGCAGAGTTAACAGACCTATGTCAGCACTGAAAGCATTGCACTTTAATTCAAGGCATAGATTCAGCTTTCAGTTATGGGGGTCAGTAGAGAGAGAAGTTCTTGCTTTAGCCAAGTTGTTACAAATGTATGAAAAATATGCTATAAGAACATACAGTGAGATGTGGTTATGAAAGGAAAGAATACTGACTGGATTAATAGGGAGGCTTGAGCTAGTTCCCTCTTGGAAGTGGCACTCCATGCAGTACAACACAGCACTGTCTGGACAAGGTTGCAAACGCAACTGAGTCTCTGGATATGGCATAACCAGGTGCACTGAGAGACGTTAGCCTCTTCATTAGTGCCTCTTTCCTGTTCTTCTGTGTTTCAAACAACCTGTATTTTCCACAAATACTGCTAGTTTGCCTCTGGTTCCAGACCGCGTGGACCAGATCCAGCTCATGCCACCACCTGGCAGGTGGCTCTCACAGCCAGAGAGTCAGTGGACCTGTGCAGTAGCCAGTACCTACCTGTCTTTCTTGTTCTACACATATATGATATGATTCCAGCTTTGTCCCATCATGGGGTACAAGGGGTGAGTCCCCAAAAGGGACCCAGCCAAGAAAGGGTGATCCAAGCAAGGGAATGCACCTTTAGGAAGCTTCCGCCTATTCGTTATTCGTATTCTCTGCTTTTTATTCGTATTGAGACTCGCTTTGCCGCAAGTCTACCCAGAAACAATTCAGATATAAATGTAATTTGAAAACAAAGCCGGTATATAGGTGAAATAGTTAGTTATAATAGAAGTTACAATTTACCTTGCAGAAATATAAATGTTAAAAAGAGGTGTGAGAGAACATAAGTATCCAGGCCAACTTTTAGATCCCTTTTAGATCCCTTATCAAATTTAGACGATCGTATATAAAAAAGTACATGAAACAATCGCAGCTGTAAAACAGCAACATTTGAGGTACAGCACAATTTGCACACATTATTTTAAAACTGTGCAGAAATGCTTTATTAAGATTGTATAGATGGTAGCAGTATGTACAATGTAGATATATTCTATTTATAATTTTAATAATTTAAACATTATTGTTACAAATATCTTCTTCTTAGATGTCAGGACGTGCTGGAAGACGTGGACAAGATATGATCGGAAATGTGTTCTTTTATGATATCCCCCTGCCCAAGGTTGAAAGACTTATGAAGTCTAATATACCTCAATTGAAAGGCCAGTTCCCTCTGACTATTTCCTTAATACTGAGACTCATGCTGTTGGCTGCAAAGGCTGATGACAAAACAGATGCCAGAGCAAAGGTATAGGAAATTTTTTAATAGCAATTTAATTGAATTATAGTATCTCCTTAACTCAAGCAGAAAGTTATGCATTTCAAAAGTAAATAGTTGTTCTTCAAGTGAAATTGCGTATCCTGCTATACTCCTCGTACATGGCATTGCACTGTGAATTTTTATGCACCTATTTTTTTGCAACAAATATTATTATGAGAAAGGATACTATATAGGAAGGCATTTTAATTCTAACTCTTGTTGTATATAATATTTGCATTAACTACACTTGGAGAATCAGAAAATTGTGCAATATTTAAAATTTTAGCTTTAATTGACAAGCAGGTGTAAACAGATTTTAGCATCAGAAAGAGGGAGCTGTGAAACGCTACCTCAACTGAAGCAATGAGAAAATTCTGTGTATTTCTTGAAGTTGCTTAAGTCAACGTAAGCTCAACATAAGCAATCAAGAGATTCTTATTCTTGACATTGAATGCAGTAATTTACGTAAACAATCCATGGCCATTATTACAAATTGTTCAAGGAGCCCCTCCTGTAATCATTCAGGTACTTTATCTCCAGCTGATCTATGTTTCTTAGATCCATTTCAGCATATGGACATTTATTTTCAAGAATGTAAAAGATGAACACAGGACACGCTTAACCAATTTAGACACAAATGGGATCAGCTGCTTGTGATAAAATAAATTGGTAAACTTAGGTATTAAAATACTGAAAATGATATTAAGATGTACAGTACAATTTTAGAACTTCTTAGTTTTAGTCTAATGATGCAAATATATATTAAGTTCTTGTTCCTATAGATTTGTATATGAACTTCATGTAGCTAACTCTACATAGCTCAGCATAAGTTTAAAACATGCAGATGTCTGGCATGTGCCAGGCAAAGGATGGTCTTTTCACAGCGCTTGTGAAAAGGAGGTGGATGTTCAATTTAAAAAAGAATCAAACCAACCGCACCTAGCATTTCTATCCTGAAAACTAACTGATGAAGCAAAACATAAAAAAATGAATCTTAAATGTCTTTGTTTATTACAATACAGACTTCCCCTTGAATTTCTAATTTCTTGGGTTTTTATTTTTGTTCGGCCAGGCATTGTCAGTGTTGAAGCACTCACTGATGTCCTTCAAACAAGAAAGACATACCAAACTATTAAAAACGTATTTTATCTTTTCCTTGCAGTTTCTTATCAAAGAGGTATGTTTTAACTCATTCTGGATAGCAGTAGTCTGTAAATACAGTCTTTCTTTCTTAAACCTACACACTCAAAAAAGTTAAGAACTTCTGCTTGTCTTCTCTTTCTCTTAAAAATATTTTATGTCCCATAGCAACAGGCAAGCTTCTGTAGAGAGAAATTTAAGGAAACAGCTAAAAATAGAGGACTTTAAGCCTGAGGTTAATTTTAAGTTGTGTTTTGTGAAATAAATTTAATAGGGAAAGTCACGTGGTGTGGTCTTTGTAACTATGATCACAGACTGCTCTGGAAACTAAGAACTGTGTTCTGTTATGTATGAAGAAGCAGGTATGTGAAGTGATTACAGTTTAAAACACTCTAATAATCATATAACTTCCAAAATGCTGGGAGAAAATTATACCTCTAAGAAAAATTTAGGAAATAGCTACTGGAGAAGGCTGAAAACTAGCAGTATATCTCTGCATAGCAAGAGTTTCAATTTGATGGATACTGTTCTGGCAACTTTTTGTGCCTAACTCTGGTTTTAGTTTACAGCCCAGCACTGCAGGCAGTAAGAGGCTGTGATGTGATGTGATGTGACGTGATGTGATGTGACCACCAACTCATCTGTGACCAGGTTTCCTGGCCCTGCTCCCAACAGGATCCCTATTCGGGTCTCCCCTCTGATGGGTGTCCCTTGTGTGTGAGATCAGGATTCTGATACTCCCATTGAACAGAAAAATCTGACATCAATGCGTGGGAGAGATTTGTAACGTTTCTAGAAAGTAACAGTTAGCGTGAGAGCAGGCCAAAACCAAGCCCCTGTACCTGCTGTCCTGTGTCTAACATGCTTTCAAGAGAAAAGTATAAAAAAAGGGGTGCTCATATAACGATGATTCTCTAGATACTCCCTGCTTTCTAGTAAAGTGTGATGCAGAATGTTTTCTGCTAGGAGCGGTATCTTGGCATTTTATAGCATTCAATAGAGTTTTATTCCATGAGCTTGTCCCATTGATTTTTGAAACTGTATAGGCTTTTAGCATCCAAACGTACTTCAGCAACATATTTGACAGCTCGTTATTTGCTGTGCTTTTTATCCCATCAAACACCTAGATTATTTTCTTTTTAATGAAAGTTGCATCAAATCTTACTTGGTGGCTTTGTGCACTTTTCCTTTGGAAGATGGTCTAAATTGGCACTAAAACTATGAAGATTTATGCGTTTTGCACAGGGAGATGAGATGACAATCTCTATGGAAATACTCGAATAGTTGGTGACTTTTTCCTCAGAAAATTTTTGCCTTTCAGTGGAAATTGAAGTTCTCAGTTGCAGAGGTACCTATACGTTAGGTTGAAAGACTGTTCTTCTGAATACCGTTTTATGTTTTTTGTCAAATACAGGCTCTTAAAAGACTTTGAATCTTTCACAGCTAAGCTATTTTTTTTGTTTGTTTTTAAATAACACAGGGCTACTTGGATCAGGAAGGTAACCCCATAGGCTTTGCTGGACTTGTGACACACTTACACTATCATGAACCTTCGAATTTTGTCCTAGTGAGTTTTCTTGTGAAAGGCTTATTCCACAAGTTGTGCCAGCCAATTGAAGAAGGTAAGATAATATTCTATGCACTTCAGTTGCAGTCCATGGCAGACCACTGTAGTCCAAAATGTTCTGAAATTTCTGGGTGTCTTGTTGCTGTTGCTGCCTTTTTCTTGCCTAGTCTTCATCCCTGTATCCTTGGTCTCTGCCTCTCCCCATTCTGCACGTGCTTATATTTCCGTCTTGAGAAAGCCAATGTACACATATAGCAATGCTAATATCATGAACCTAAATTTATTGTTTGTGAAATATTTTGATGAACTGAAAAAAAAAAAGCCATCAAAAATCCATTTGCTCTGGAAAAATTAATAATTCTGACTCCAGAGCAATATTTGAGTAGTGTGTAGTAAATAAGATGGACGACCAGTCTCTGAATATAAAAAAATTAACAGAAAAGTACTAACCGCTTATTACATGACTAAGGTTCATTTTATGCGCTGAGACAAGAAGAGTTACAATATGTGATCGTGTAAGAAGACAGCATCAATTTGTATGTATTGTTAGTTGTTTGGACTAACACTCCCAGAGTGTTTTGCTTAATTATCTAACTGGAGGATTTTTCTATGTAATGAGTTGATCTTTATCCAGCATTGTTTTGTGTAACCTCTCCTGACAATAGCGGCTGGCAGGGAAAGTCCTGAATGTCGTTTTAAGCAAACAAAATAAATTTTTTTTTACATTTTCTTATTTAATCTAAGTACTTTTTGTTTTGATATAGGCTCAACTGATTTTTCAGAAGATGTCATGGAAAAGCTGGTGCTCATTCTAGCAAACCTGTTTGGGAGAAAGTATCTTCCAGCTGGCACAGAGAAATTTAAAAACAAATTTTACCAGTCAAAGGTAGAGAGAGCATTTGGTGTTTACTGTAACTTAATAATATTGTGTACCACCTCAGTGAATTTCTGGTTTCATTTTGTCAGTTTGACTAGTGTCACGATGGATGTACAGCAGTTAGAATAATGAAAAAGGTACCTACTAGATTAAGATAAAGTGGCCATGATTTAACTACAACAGCAGTTGAGTCTCAGGTTAAATGAAAAGTGTCAGATTAGTCAAGTATATTTTAGAGATGACAAATTATTATATACTTACTGTCACAATATTTCAAAATTTTAAAGTATAGACTACACAGGTTTTCTTCATGCAATAAAAAAAACTTAAATATCTCTTCCCCAATTAGAAGCTCGATTTCTTTTCCTCACTGTACTAGAATGTCGTCTCAGTGTGAAGAGCTGTAGCATTTTGTGACACATACCAATGACCTGTAAAGACTCGAGCATGCACTGTAGCACATGAAACTATGGGCTTAGGGCTAACTTTTTCAAAAGATGGGACAGTATGTACATTAGTTATGCACTAAGGAAGTAACTCACCGCGGGTGGAGGCAGAAAATGAAACATTTATAATGGGCTACCTTTGTCTCTTTTATACAAACCCTTAAAATTTTGGAGGGGACAGCTACGGCTGGAGGAACAAAGGAAACTCTTTCCACCTAAAGATACTTATTCCACTAGTTTCCAGCAAGCAGTCCAGGAGGAAAAAAGTTACGCATTTCTGAAAAGTAGTTAGTCAAATAAGAGGGATTACTGGACTGCTGTGGCTAATGACAGCAAAGCACCAGAGCCAGACATGTTGCTAGGGAACCTGTTGCGCACTGAGATATGCAAAAACAGATTTGAGACACCCAGCCCTCCAAAAGTCTCCTTTTTGCCAGCTGAAACACTTTTATTTAAAAAAGGTGTTTGCAGAATACTTTATGAGTAAAAATCTAGGAATATTTTATACTCATCCTTTGTTCTCCATGCCTTTTCTACATGGAATTGATGTTCATCTTTAAGTTCCATTAATTCTAGGTGATGGTCAGGAAGTCTGGCAAGGTGGGCAGAGTTTGGAGCTGTTCTCTTTCCTTCTTTCTACTAACAGTATATATGAGCTAACGTTTTATGTATGCAGCAATGTAGGACTGACACTCTTGGAGAAATAATTTACGTGAATTAGGTAATAAACCATTACGCATGTTCTTTCAGGTCTTTCTAGAAGATCTACCAGAAGACTTTGCAGATGCTGTATATGAGTACAACAGCAAAATAGAGAAAAATTTTGCTCATTTTCTTCTAACAACTGCCAAATTGGCTGATATGGAACAAGAATACAGACTTCCACTGTCAAAGACAGGTAGGCAGTGAAAAATTCATGCCTATTCATCGTTTGTGAAGTTGATTATATCGAGAAAGCTATTTTGTAAGGAAAAAATGGTGAATTCAGACATGGTAATAAGGAGATAAAATTTATAGTTCCCTTTTATTTTACGGTGCGCATGATAGATTATATTGTGTATGGTAGGAGTTTACAGGGCAAGGATCATTTTAGTTGCTCTTCTTTTATCATTTTGGAGAGGGAATAAAAACGAAATTAAAGGGATTTTTTTTTTTTTTAAATGGAAAATATTTATAGTAAGTGTAATTTTAAAAAATATAGCCTTTTTTTTCTAATAATGAATGCATTTACAGCTTCTGAAACGGCTGTGATAGTTGAGTTGCTGACGTTCTAGAAAAAAAATTCACTTTAATGAAGACAAATTAAAGTACAAATTTTTAGAAATAACCAGATAGATAGTTCTTCTACAGACAATGACTGAGGTTATAGGCAGACGACAGACCAATTGAAATGCCGTTCTAACGTAAAAACAGGAAAGTCATACGCGGTTGCATAAAGCAGAGTGGTTGTATGTGGCAGACTTCACGTACTTAAGCCCTAACAAGGCTTCATTTAGAATACTGGTGTGTGCATGTGCAGCTCCACACTTCAAGAAAAACGTTGACCGAAACTCCAGAAGATAGTAGTAAAAGTGCTATTAAAACCTATGAATACAGGCTAAAAAAACTATTTCTTTAACCTAGGATGGAATAAAAGATGAAGGTAAAAGAAGTCTTCAGACAGTAAAATTTGCTTTGTTTTTGGAGTAACTTTTTATATTGTTAGCTCTTCTGGCTATGGATGAGGGAAAGAGAAGGAGGTTTAAATTACCGGGGAAGAGATTTAGACGTCATTATCCTCACCACTAGAAAGTTCTTTCTTACATACTGCAGTCAATTGCTTAGATATTCTTAAGAACACGCTTAGAAAGAATGATTTAAGTTTGGAAGTTTAGCTCCATTTTCTATCATTATCTAACCAAACTGAAAACGGCTCACTTTTAAAATTCATTGGTGAAGAGGTGCTTGTGTCTGTATAGCTTATGCTGTACTTAAAACTTCCTCTCTAGATTTTACATTTAAAGCCTGGTGTGGCTCTGAACTAGCATCTTATTTGATGGACAGCACCAAAAACATATCTGCCATCTCACCTTTTGCATGTTTATCTGGAATGATTGATCAGGATTTATTTCATACAACGAACATTAATCAAGTAAGTAAGCAAGCTATTTGGTGGGGAGGTGAGGAAGGGATTAATTTTATTGCCTTTTAATAAAAATTATTTCTGTTACAGTCGTCTTGTCTCTAGCTGACATGAATGCGGTATGTGCAACTGTCACTCTTCAGGAGAAAACTGCACTTGAAAAATCTCTAAAAAAAAATTCAGCACTGAGTAGCACTAAATTATCACCATGAAAGAAACACAGAATAGGTGGATGTAGGAAAGAACAGACTATAAATAGTTAGCTTTCTTGAAAAAGGGCCTCTGTTCTTGGCTTTTGGGTCCTGTTCACTCTGAGATAGGTAAATGAGTTAAGAGGTTACTACAAAATTTCAGCTTCAAACCATATCCCCAGTTGGTTTTTCTCCACTTCAGGAACTGGTTTTCATTCGTCAGGCAGTAGTCCTAATAATGATCCTAGTAGACTGAGCACGCTATCCCATTATTACTTCAGTAATTTTGTTCCCTACCAGGAAGGGTGGGATTATGTGATTTTGGTGATTATGTTAGATAGCATATGTATTAAATTAACAAAACAACAGTATTTTTGCTGATGCATTTTACTGTGATCTTCTACCTAGGCTTTGTACCATTAGGGAGTTATCACAAAACTCAATTCTGTAGTAGGAAAAGGGAATTCCTGAAACTTGGGTTTTGAAATTTACCTCATCCTTTAATTGTTCCATGCTTGTGGCTAATACTTACATTTAAAACATTCAAGAGTTGGTTTGAATACATAGTCTCTGCGCGTGGAAAAAAATCTTCATCGGTCTTAAACTTCTTAAGAAAGCTAGTGGCCTAATTAACCTTTAAATTATTCAGGAAATATCTTAGAGCTAGACTACATTCTATGTCTGCTATTTTCTATGTCAAGAATCCTACATGGACTTTCGTAAATTTTTGGAGCAGCAGAGGATCAAAGATAGGGAACTTGTCAGCCATGGGTCTGAAGTAGTAGATTTGACACAACAGAAGTATCAGCAAAAACAGAGTAGTTAGTTACTTTGTATTTTTTTCAGGCTGTCTTACGTTCTCTTGGTATTAATGTCACAAATTGCCCTCTGCTTTACCTGGAGAAGTATGATGATCAAGGAAGGAAGAAGCTACTCAATGCTTATGCACTTGACTTTTACAAGCATGGCTCCTTGATTGCATTGACAACTGATAACTGGTATGTACAACCTTCTTTAATACAGTTAAACAGGAACATTATGTTCAATACAGTGCATAGCTCATCTATCTAGGAGTTTTATTTTTAAACTGCTCTCCCTCCAAAATTCTCAAGGATGGTGTCTCCGTTAAATATGGTTAGATTAGTTGAACGTTTAAAAAAGAACAAAACATACTATATTCGTTTTTAAGTCCAGTGACTATAGCTGAAAAGCATTGGCTGCTTATTCAAACAAGACTGTAAATGTGACATTGTGATTTTGATGACACTAGTTATTTTGACCAACTTGTTGCATGATCTCAAATGACTTCTTATTGTTTCCTGCATCAAAAGCACAAACTGTCTTCTTGTACAGGAAGACTGTGATCTTAGAAATCTGACTTTCTTTGTAGCAAAGCAAAGCTTTGAAAAAAGAAAAAACAAACCAAGAACCCCACACTAAAAACTCTTGGTGCCCCAGGCTGGTCAATCACCACCACATCTCATCATACTTTTATTTTAGGCCTATATTACATGTGAGTTTCCTCTCCTGTTTCCTCCTGCATCACTTTTACTGACTTTTCCCAACTTGTAGTTTTCAATCTTTTTTTTTTTCCATCCACTCTCTCCTGCCTGTTGCTTTTAACACTGATTATTATTTCTTTCACAATATATTTTTAAATCTGTTTTTGTCTTCATTATTTTACCAAGCTTTCAACATCTGTTACATGCTACAGTCTTCTCTATTACTACATTGAACGTCCTCATTTCAGAGACTTTCCTGATCTTTTTCATTGTGAAAAACCTTAATTAAATAAAAAAATTCAAAGAGCCTGTCAAACTCTTGCACTTGATGCCGCTCCAAACAAATTTTTTTGTTGACGCTCTTTACCTTTGTAATTGGGCCATTTATAAACTTCATCATTCTTCCAGTTTTTTTCTTCTGAAAAACTAGATTTGAGAGTTTTTTTTTTTTTTTGGGGGGGGGGGGGGGGACACACCTAACATTTACAACCCTATTATCCTCCTCGATCTTTTAAAGACTGCCGAAAGTGTTTTTATGTTTATCGTCATCACTTTCCCCTTGGACTGCCCTCACTAGGTTTCCCTAATCTTTACATTAAATCTATTTCATTTTCTGTACAAATCTTCCAGCTTGCCCTTTTTAATCAAGCCAGTCAGGTACCTGTTTTATCCCCAACCTCACCTCAGTGAAGTCTCAGTGAAGTCCAACCACAAGGTCCCTCCCTCAACTACACTGTCAAGTATCTTTGTTTTGCCTTCACGCTCATAGCCAATCCAGTCAACCTTCATGTTTGGATAAGAAAAACACCAATTCACACTACTGTCTGAAGGAGGGGGCAGCATCACACCTGCTTTTTTTTGCAAATCTTCAAAGGAAGATCTGATAAGAACCACTGGAATACACTTTCCAGGGAACATTTTTAGTTAACACAGTCTGACACACATTATCAAGGAACAAAGTATACTGATGGTAATTATTTTCAGTACAATATTGGCTGTGAACTTATTAAAAATTTGTAATATTCTTAATTACTGAAACACAACTTCATGAGTTTCAGTTTCTAGTAATAAGGGGAATCCTCTTTGCAGGATATAGAAGCTTAGTCATCTATAGGTAGGTAACATGGTTGACACTATTTCCTACTGAATTTAGCCAGCAGAGTAATCTAAATTATAGTCTTCCGGTCTAGACTGGGATGCTTCAGTTATTCAAGCAGTTGACGCTTTGCTCCCAAAACAATGTTAATAAGTTAAATTGCTTTGACGTTTTCCAAATATGATTTGAGTCTTTCGGAAATATGCATCTCTGGAGCACTATTAACTAGACTTTAAGCTTGCAGTTATTCTATAGTAATCCTAATGAACTAGTATAACAATGTGTGATGCCACTGTATACCCTCTTTATGCTCACCTGACTTAAGTGGCAGGGGTTATTAAAGGTGAAACAGTATGGTATACTGCACATTCATTTGGATTTGCTTTTTTTAGGTTAAATGAAGGAGATGCTTACTACCACCTCAAGGATTTTTTACTCCTCATTAAGTCTATAAGGTATGAAAAACGTGTACTTTTTAATACTGAAAGTATATTATGCATCTTTAAAACCACTTAAAATGCTTTTTTTTTTTTTAAATAAACAGAACATCACTGAGTGAACTGTGTGACAATCCAAATGACAATGTTCTATTGGCATTTCAAAAACTGGCTGAAAACTACGAAAAGAAACTGGATGCAGTCTGAACCTTATGGCTAGTCTGGATATCAGGAGAGTGATTACCTGTAGAAACAGAAGTATACAATACTCCTTCCAGGCAGATCAGCTGCCTTTCAAATGAAGAAGTGACTAGGTCTGAGTTCTCAAATGTATTTCATAATAAACCATAATACCCGACACTAGTAAATACAAGGTTTGTCTTAGAAAATTTTAACCTTTATATGTTGAAATTTTAATGTTTTATTGTCAAATAATCATTTTTAGTATAATGCAGAACGAGGTAATTGCATGTATTTTTCAATCTCAAATGCTTTTTTCAAGCAGTGATATATATGTTAAGGTAGCTTTCAGAAATATACCAAACAAACCTCACAGTTCTGAGGAGCTGCTCCTATCAGTTGTCATCAGGATAACACTGAAACCGCTCAGCTCATTGTGTTCAGCAGTTACTTTGGCAGTTGTAATCAAATTAATTTTCTAGTGGTTCTCCAAGGTTTGTATGGTGTTATAAAGCAGATTTTGTACTATCATAAGCCTTTATGAAAGCTCTTAGACCACAAAAATTTTAAGTATAAAAAATGATTATCAGTATAATAAAAGTTTGATGAGTGTTTCAGCCATGTGTCGAATTGTCTTTTTACCTACTGTACCTTTAAGGGTTAGAAGGGAAGCATACAGGGGGATCTTGCAGTACTGGTCAACAGGTTCACTGTAATACAAAAACTATTCAGTTGAGTAAAGTGTTTCCTGTATCCTTAACTTCACAAAAACAAGTTTCCACACCACTGTTTTCATACATCTGTGAAAATTCTTTGGTTTAACCATACATTTTAATCTACCTGTAGCCTAGCATACACACAGACACCCCGACAGATAACCTTGGAAAACTTAAGCTTTGATAGCAGCCCTTACTGCAACACACGATTTTATAGTGATGACCAAGAAAATGACAGAAATCATTTTCTACTGCTAATAGGCAAAATGTGCATTAGGGACAATTCACAACCTTGTTTCTTCACATATTCTGTGGCGTTCACAACTGACCACCGATTTGGACTTGAGGTTTCTTTAGACAGCGTTTAGTCAGGTGGTGTTCCTGAGCTACCGTTAAGTGACTAAACTCTTTTTTCCTTCCACAGTTTAAGCTGTGAGAAACATAATTACAGCAGAAATAGGGCATAATGACAAGACGATAATGCTTTAACTCGTCTTGGAAAAGAAAATTTACTTGAGTTATTCTTTACTGCCTGGCAGTCATAGCACATGTAGCCAGATCTTGCACAACAGTCCCTCAACTGGAGGTGAAGTGACCTAATTTAGACCCTTCCATGCTCAGTGTAAATGGAATAATCTCTTTTTAGCTACATCACACACGCACACACATTCATTCACCTAGGAATAAGGTCAGAAATTTAACTCAGTTATTTCACCGGTTAATTAAAGCGTTTTTTTCAGTTTTCCAAATATAAAATTTTTTTTAAGAGTTTGGCCCTGTCCTTTTCCAGTAATAAAATATACTCAAAAAACCATTTTTAGATTTAATGTTCCATTTTCTTTTTCACTGCCAAGTCATCCCGTAATTACGCTGATCTGTCATCTCATTACTTAAAATACCTTAGACTTGTTTTATGCTTATATGCATTAAGATTTATCCTCCAAACCATGAACTTCACCTCCCAAATCAAGATTGGATCTGTGCTCAGAATACAATAGGTACTTCAAGTTTTGCTACCAAGTTACTAATTCTTTGTCATAGGAAAAGATCTTGGGTGAAGAACAAACTAGTTAGGTGTACCACAATACTGATTTTGTTTATGCTGAAAAATGTAATGTTTCTTCAACACTGGTAAGATCAATATTTAACTTTTAATAATGTATACAGAAAAGCACTCCATCACTTCTACTAAGAAGTCATAGTTTTAACAAATGAAATAACATTAATAGAATTTTCAATTTCTTGGTATCTCAGCAGACTGTAATTTTACTGTGATGTATTGCAATTTAAGTGCCCTGCTTACCGTTTATCTTTCCACTGTAAAAGCTTCACCTTGAGCTATGATCTCTGTCACCTAAGTATACACAGATTACAATTTGCCACACTTGAAAAGCAGTCCCAGGTCTATATTGAACACACGCACAAACAATTTCTGCTGTAAAAAATAACATATTATCTTGTTTATTTGTCTTATGATTTTATAGCACGGTCTTTTCACTAAAGGGCAAAATATCTACTTTAAAGTTTATCAAACTCTCAGAAAACATCAGAAGTGGACCCAGCAAAGACAGGAGATGTGAAATGTAAGTAGTTTTGAGAAACTCATTAGGGTTTCCAAATAAACTATTCTGCATGGATGTTTTTTCCTGCTGTGGAAGCAAACACAATACCCAATATTCTGATCTTTTTGTCATTGCAGCAGAAAACATCTTCTGTACTACAAAGTTCTGCAGCAATTTTTTGGGGGCCTCATCTTGTCTTTCTAAAACTGTTCTGTTTCTCCCATTTTCATTACAGTGAGATCAACCTCCTTCCATGGAGGTCTCTGCCTTTAGCACTGCACTCAGCCTCTGTCTTCTGGTAACTTGGTACCTTTTTAAGACTTCTCTCCTACACAACCAAAAAGACGCGATGTTAATATTTGGAGTAAAACAATTCTTAGGACAAAACTGAAATACAGTAAGACTAAAGAAAGAATGTTTGCTGTCTTCCTTACTATAACAACAAGACACAAAAGGAAGATTAGTGAGTTTTGTAAGTTCCAGAAACTGGTTTTTCTAGCACATTTAATGAAGGAATGCACTGCCACAGAGAAACTGAGTGCAAGAATTTAGCACAAACCCAATTAGATCAATGTTCCCTAAACTAGGGATAGTATTTCTAAAGTATTCCATCAGAGTAAGTATAGGTGTAAGCCTTGCAGAGATTTAAATTTAAGTGGTATTTCTCTTATTGAGTTAAAAAAAGGATTCCAAATGACTTTTAAAAGTGTGAGAAGTACCTAGCTACCAGTGAAAAATTCTGAAGGGGTATTAGATTTCATGCTTCAGGATTCATGGTCTAATACTTACCAGGTTGACATATTTGCCTAATGTAGGATTTGTTTATTTAAAATCTGGAACTAGCTCTTACTGGAGACTGAGCGCCACATAAGATGGAGCTTTAGTCTGAAATAGGACTACCATGCACATATTCTAATAGCTAAGGAACAATTCTCTTTCAGAATGCAACAAAACAGTTCACAAATCAGAAAGAATGACATTTTTATCCTCACATATTTCACAAACTAAAAAAATTTGATGAGTTTTGCATCCTTAACACTCAAGGTCAGAAGTACTGTTTTGCTCTTTTCCTATCATTACACATAACTTTTTATGGAGATCTGGCTATGTTAACGTCCATATTCTCCTAATGCTTTCATCAAATAAGTTAATATCTGTCCACTAATACCCCAATTGCTGCCAAAAGGACACTGAAAATTCACCGTTTAACAGTTACTTTTCATAAAGGTAGCATTTTGTAAGCTGAGCCAATATCTGTCCCTCATATATAACAGGAACTATATAATAGTGCTTCAGTTTCAAATGCTTAAAAGACATTATTGAAATAGGTAATATCAGAAATTGGACCTTCAGTATACATGAAGTACAGCACAGAAACAGAACATAGCCAAAGGGAGATGAAACAAAACAATTTTCAGTAGATAGTGTCCTTCAGTGTCCTTCTTCAAGCTATTTTGTCCTGGGTCTTCTCATCCCCTGCTTCCCAGGTAGATGTTACTGTCAACGCTCTCTCACTGACTTGACCCCTAGCACAGTGCTGTTGTGCTAGAACAGCAGGATACTGCTTTCTGGTGCAAAGGCTTCACTAATCCCACCTTCTGGGATACCTCAGTCCCCACAACACCCTTTCACATACCCTGATGGCACTTCTTGGAAGGTCTGCGTTCTTAAGTATGTGGTATGTCCTTACTAACACATGGTATTTTCAGTTGTTTCTTCAGTTTGGGTTTGTACCCTAACAATATTTTACTCTACTGAATTGTAGTTGTTGACAGTTATGTTTCTAGCACAAATATACCTCAACTGGCAAAAATCATGGAGAATAACAGCTGTAAAACGACACAGTATCCCCACTTTTTAATGTTATTTAGTGTTTATTTAATTCCAGATCATTTAATCATAGTTATCTTCCATTTCACTCTATTCATGTCTCTGGTTTTCCTCTAGCAGATATTTTGTCTTCTGCAACAGAAAAATATTCTGATGCACTGCTGTTATTACTAGAGACTGACGTTTGACTTAGTTCTTCAGCATCAGAATCAGTGTCACTTGGTATTCCTCTTGCCTCTTTTACAGTAAGCGTAGAGCCTCCTGAAAGTGTATCACTGCAGGTGTCAGGAACAGAACAGGCTTCATTCTGAAGCAGTACAGACTCAGGTTCATCTTCCTTCCTAGCACAGGAACAGTTGTTTTCAACAACAAGTCTACTTTCTTCATCTTTTACCTTTATTTCTTGTTTTGTTGATGTAGTAAGCTGAGTGAAAGAAGCAGTCTCTTCTTTAACAGGAACAGCAGCTGAACACAAAGACTGACTAAAAGAAGAATTACTATCAGCAACTGCTTTTTCATTTTCAACCTTCTTAGAAGAGTTCATGGGAAAGAAAGAATCTGCATGTTTTGGACGATTATGTTTAGAAACAAGCTCTGTACGTTCTGGAGACACCGATTTTTCTAGATTTAGGAGTGTTTTGTCATGAGATTCTGTTTTCTTTTTTTCAGGTTTTTTAGTACCGCTTCTAGAGAAAAGCACTGAGGAGGAAGTCAGTGAATCAGAGGTACTTTTGACAATACTTCCAAATGAAAACACTGGTGAAGGCAGCTGAAAACAGTTATGTGCAAAGGGAAAAACATAATTGCTGTGGTGGAGGGGGTTCTCAGAAACATCATTCACCCCAGCTGCAGTGCTGGTTTCTGAAGTACTATAAGCTAGAGTAGTGATTGATTCTGAGGTATTAGCAGGTTGTTCCAATGTGACAGATTGATTTAGCATACAATGTTCCACAGCTTTGTTGGGAGAAACTGCATTTTCTCCCATGTGACATGTTACATTCTGGTCAGATGGCTTCTCTGATTGGTTAAAACATGAGGATAATGGTAAAGCCTTAAATGAATTGCTGGCTCCAGATACTGCGAAGCAATCTCTTTCTGAATTGCCAAAGGCAAATGAAAAAACGTGTTTCTCACTTTCTGGGCTGGCTGAAGCATCAGAAACAGTAGTTTTAGTTACAGAATTCAGTTTTGTAAATTTGGTTTCATCCTGGTCATCTATTTTATCCTCAGGATCACGTTTCCCTAGGTAAAACGTAGGGAAAGTAGATTTACTGTCTTTCTTTGTAAAGGAAACTGTAGCTGCATCTTTAATAAGTCTTGGTAATGAGTTGCTACATGTACTGAAAACAAAAGGTGAAGCAGGAAGTCTCTCTGCAGAAACATCTGAAAATGCTGAACCTGAAGCAGGAACAGGTACTGATGCTGATGGTTTTAAGCCAGATGAAGTGCTGGAATTTGCATCCATTTCATTAGAAATTGTAACTGCTGACGACTGCGGTATTTCCTCTTTAATGACTAAGCTGTTAAAGTTCTCTGATAAGGCCAGTGTGCTTGTTTCCTGGGACCTTTTTTCATGAAAAAATTTAAAGTTACCATTTGTTTCAGAAGAATTCAAGTCGGGGGTCGGAAAGATGTGATTGCTAGTACTGAAAAAGCTTATCTCAAAGCCATCTGCTCTTTGCAAGCTTCCCTTTTTTCCTCTGTCTGCATTATTTGCTTTGGTAGGTGAAGATACAAAAGGAACTCCTGAAGACTTATCCTTCAAAGTCTCAGTGGTTACACATTTATACTTTTTACTTGCAGGTAGAGTTTGTGTCTTGAACTCATCAGATAGCTTCCGATGTTCCATGTAATATTTGTAACGAAGCTCCTACAATTACAGGAGAGAATCCTGTTAAGTGAAATGGAGCATTTGTGGATTCAGAAACTGTAAAATAGTTATGTACGATGCCAAGATCAAAAAAGTTGTTTGCATGTTCTATAGCATTTATGACAACTTTTGTTCTGTTGCTGCTAGAAATCAACAAAAAACCCACATTTAAGAAAAAAGATCTTTAGAAACAATTCAACAAGATACGCATGGGACCCTAATGACAAAATAGATATTGAAATAGCAAACCAGAGGAAAAAAAAAAAGTACATAAAATGACTGCCAGTGCCAGGAATGTTTAGAAATACTAACTTAGAGTCATATCAAGTGACAAATTCTCAAGCTCTGTCATGAATAATAACCATCTGAAAACACAGTATTTGATTAGATGCAATCAAGTATTAAATCATATTCTCAGTGGGACTAAGAGTCAAGTGTCTTCTACAAAATAATGAATAATAATTGCATATTTAGAGTGCCTAAGGAACTTCATAGTGGGTTCACCTGCCGTTGCTATTCCCAGTACCCACATTAAGCAATTCACTGCCAGCCACACTCCACTAACTGCAACAAGATTCATCCTTGCACAGAACAATACTCCATACTGAGCCACCCACATGGGACTGTTAAGTGTGGTTGGGGGGGGGGGGGGGGGGGGAGGAAGTTTCCTAACTAGATCACTGGAGATACAACTAAAGAGAGACTGGTTTCAGCTTCATGTCAAAGTTTCAGGAATTTAGGCAGACTTAGAAGAGTGAATTCTATTATATTAAAAAAAAAAAAAAAACCCACACACAACCACCACCACCAAAAAAAAAAAATCAAAAAAAACAAACCACAAACCAGAACACATGCAAATTACTTTCTCTTCAAATAAGGAAGACAGAATCCTATTTGGATTAGAAAACTACAGATGTGTCTGAAAAAGCCACATTAAGATATATCTATTTTAAGTCACTAGGTACCATCAAATTCTAACTTTCTGAAGAAAAAAATTAATCCTGGCAGCTAATGATATTTGCATTTTAGAACTGGACGGGTACCTGTCTCCACACAAAAGTGGAGAAACAAAAGTATTAAAACATTTAAAAAGTTGTATTGTAACAATAACTTAGCCATACTTACAACAGATGTTCAGTCATACCTCATGACTCATATTTTGAAACGCTGACATTTCTGATATTGACATTAAGCGAGTACATATCTGACCACCATCCGTCAGTACTTCCTCTTGTCCTGCTACTGGCTGAGAAGTGTGTTGCATCAGACATTAGAGCCCATTTTGATATAAAAGACAAAACAAAATACTATACAGTGCTGTAACTTCATAGTGAATAACTTACATGAAATGTGCCGTGTGTATTTTTCTGGTCCTTCCATTGTTTTACGTTATTTTTAAGTAACATATTGTTAATTGAGTTCTCACTTCCTCGAGAAGGTACATCTGTTAGAAGGAAAAGGAATACTGACTGGAGAGCATCCAAGTACGAAAAATAACACAAACGTTTTTAGACAAAAAAATTGCAACAAAAATATTCTGTTTTTATAAATCAACCAAGCACTATTTTAATATGAAGTTTACACTGACTAAAAAAAACTCAGCAGGTATCTTCAAAATATACTGGATACCAGATAATGAAATATAAAGTGCAGGTCCAGAAAGGCATTATAGGCATTATGAGCCCCATATTCTATACTTAATACTGGACATACATTAAAAAGCTATACCCTCCCCCCCCCACCGCAAAAGACAGAAAACCTTTGCTGCAGTGTTTGAAGAGCCACATGTGACTAAAATAATTTTATTCCTGTATTTGCATCCTTAATGGTTCCTGTGCATCTAAATATAGGTTCCAATTTAGAACAAACTTGCATTGCCCTAAGCAACTAAGACCGTGGCACTTACCTAAACTCCTGCGATGCAAAGCAAGATGCTTGCTTAAGAGCTTTTCTAACCCCCAAGAGGCCTGCCTGCAGCACCCACCTTTTTCTCCCACAGGTTAAAGCATTTATTTAATTAGAGCATATACAACTTTGGTATGACACTACAACTAACATCCATCTGGCTCAGTGTTACATTTCTGACAATGGTCATACAGGTTTTATAGGAAAATTATATTGAAACTTCCCCCAGCTTCCAAAAACACAGCACAGGGACTTTCTGGAGAGAACACGCTCACAAAATTTGTTTAAAAGCTTTGATGAACTTATCTTCTCTTAATTTGTTCAGATGCTTTCTGAACTCATGCATACTTCTGCCATTCAGAATGTTTATTAGCAACAAATTCTACAAACTGCGGGTTCTTAAAGTGCTTTCCTGAATCTGTCACATATTAAATCCTCCTTGCCTACCTTTAACTACGCCTACATTAACTGGTATTAACTTCAAGGCCAAGATTTCATTAACCACAGGTTTGATATCCATTTTCTTTTGGGTATACTCTGGTGGTTTCTCATAGCTGGATGCTATATTCATCAGGTCAAGCTGAGTTTTCATTCTGGAAAAGGAAAAAACACCACCACCACAGACACTTAAAACACCCCTTTCTATTAAGGCTCAGATACCACCAACAAAATTACATTGCTTAACACAAAAAGTATTGAAAAAAGTCAGTAAAAGGGGAAAAAAAATCTGAAGTAGTAAACCTTCAATAAAAACATTGAGGGTTTCCTAAATTTCTTTTTTAAAACTTTATTACTTGAAGATTCATTTGAATTAGGTTTCATGGAAAATGAAAACTGCAAAAAGAAGCATCTGTAATTCAGGCAAAAGATTAAAATACTGTCATTAATGGGCTGTATCAGAATCAAAATTATACTCTTTCAGAGGACACTGCTGATGTTAGTCTGAACCACAAAATATTTCAAAGAACTCCATTTTCAATATTCTTAAAAATCGTGCTTCACTGGCCTTTAAAAAATTAGTCATGTAAGTGATAAGAAATCTAAAGATTTCTTAATCTTTAGATTAAGAATCTTTAGAAGGAAATATATCTGACATTCAAGGTAGGTGCTCTGCAAACAGTTATGACTGAGGATACTGCAGAATCTTCATATATGCTCTCACATTTAAAGAGCCATGCTGCAAAAGCTTCTGCTGTTAACTCTCCATATTTTCACTGAACAAAAAGTACATGCTCCAGTGCTCCTCGTTCCAGTTCACATAAGGTATCTAAAAGTGTCTGATAATCCTATATTTATGAATTCTCAGACTCAGTTTTTGTCAGGGAGCTGATTCAAAGTTTGATATACAATAGGCTGATTATCTGATCCCAGATAAAACATCACAAGTTATTGACACACACTTCCTAAAATTTGGAGTATGCAGCATCCAAAAATCCAAAAGCATTAACAATGACTTAGTTACTAAACATTATTTTCTTTCAGTGGATATCTGTAACCACATGTAAAATAACTATTCTTTTAATCTTAAAAACATACCAAAAAAAGCAATAAAGTACAGAAAAAAAATATATATATATACCTTGTATTCAAGCCACAGGCCACCTATAAATAAAACAAGAATTCATAAGATATGAATGGGTTTTCCATCAACTTGCAAAAGGAAACTACTGCTTTATTAAACTACTTCCAAGGTTAAACTCCCTGCCTTGATTTCACAAAACTATAGGAGATAAATACATGTATACCCACATATATATGTTAAAATGTTTATGTACACACACATATGTAGATACATGCACATGCATATATGTGTATGTATATATGCACACACACAATGTTAAAATAATAATAAAACAGCCACATAGAAGAAAAGGCAAGTCTGGGAGAGAATGACCTATCCCATACTATTTTGTGTTAAAGACAGAAATAGATTTCTTGAGAGCCAGAGGAAAGCATTCAGAGTACGAGTCATGAACTATACAGTTGTCTTACGCGTTTTAAATATTTAGATATTTGTAGATACTCAAACGCAGGACTATTTTGTATTCGTTGGTGAGGGAAACGTCTGCTAATGCTCTCAAGATATTATTATACTGAGATTTAAAAAAGTCATCTTTTAGTTTTAAATCAGCCAAATTACAGCAGTATGAAATGCATTTTGCTATAGTCCTTCAAGTGCCAGCTTACTAGAGAACAGGCACCAAGAACATAAAACAAAACAAAAACAAACCTAAGTAGATGACAGACCAGCTCCTTCCTTATAAGATCCTGATGATCTCACTACAATGACTCTTAAATAATACACCTCACTGAAATCAGTTGCGTACTGATAATGTGGAAAAAGTTGGTAAGCTTGAGGCATACCAAATCACTGGAGTCAGAACATTTCTTCTATAAGCGGGAGTCGCTTTCACCTGAAAGTGATGTTTTCCCTAAGACAAGCTGAGTTACCAGAAACTTGGTCAAGTTCTAAGTACTTTTAACTTTTCATTTAATCTGAGGACAGTAAAACACAACAGCAGAAAATAGTGATGTGCTACAATTTCTTAGCAGAGGTATGTATACATGAGCACTAAAGTTAAAGGAAGCACAGAATTCTATTATTTAAATTCTTAGCCCCCTGTCTGAAGTCTACACCAAGTTCCATATAACAGCAGCTACAGTGCTGGACACAAATCTAGCTGGTTTAGAGTCAGATGAAAGGTCTGTCCTAGCTGCAGTAACAGTGATGACTGAGCTCCTGTCTTTAATTCCTCTAGTATTTATCTCAAAATTAGTTAAATGATGTTTATATCTCCAGTTCCCTTGAAGGCTATGAGAGGAGCTTTCAGGGTATTATACAGAGGCATATACACTACATGATATAGTGGTTGTCAGAGGTACTTAAGCTAGGTTTGAATAAGCTAATATATCTCCACTGCACACCTCAATGCAAAGATTACAGTGTGTTTTTGAATCAGTGTAATTCAACTTAACTCAGTTATCCTGGTATGGTACTCCACTATGCAGTACAGAAAGTTATCTATTCTGGCTCCAGTCTTCCCTCTCAAAAGTTTTAGTATCTCACAAATTTAATGATGCAATTAAAGTGCTCAAAACACAGAATATTTGAAAATAAACATGAACAAGCATACAAATGCAAGACAATGTACTAGGAATGTACTAGGCAGCATTAGGAAATAACCCCTTTACCCAGCACCAAGCCAGCTTACTTTCAGAGCTGGTAGCGTAATATAGCAAACGTTACGGCAATAGCTATACAATCAATTTCATCACTTTAAGTGTAAAGAAAGTAAAAAGCATTTACTAAATTCCATTTAACATCACTGATTAAGTGCAAGGAATGCTTTTTAAACTTTGCTAGAATAAAAAGCATGTTATAAAAATGTATGAAGTGTCAAATAATTTAACGACCTAAAAATTTGCACTAAAATATAAGTTTGTCCTGATCTAGTCATTACTGTAATCATAGTCTATAATGTGCCAGGCTCTGCGTGACATTTTGAGGATTATACAAATGATGTCAGGTAGCAATAGAACAGCTATCACCTCCAGGAAACACTGAGGATCACATTCCTGAACAAGCTTTTCACAATCCTTCAGAAAATTCTCAATGGTTTTCTTGTGAGTTTCCTTCATTTTCTTCCAAATCTGAAATTCTTTCTCTTTTTTACTTCTTTGGTTTTCAACATCTTCTAGCAATTGTTTTTTCTTCATTTCCAGAGTTTTGAATATTTCTCCAAATTCCAGTGCAATTACCTCTGCCTCATTGGTCAGCATTATCTAGAAGCAAAGGCACATAAATGCAGATAAAGTTGTGGTAGCAAAGTCTACTTCAGAATCATATCCCTAACTAAACTCAGAACATGTCTAAACCACAGGGTACCCGCATGCTCCATGTTGTGATTAACCTACAATGAGTAAAGAACCAAGTTGTTGCTCTCAAGCTACGTATTTAAAACAAACAAACAAACAACCAGCATCTGTAACTCACGTCAGTATCATTTGGATGACTTGAGATTTCATTCATCAGCTTCTCATTTATTATTCTCAATTTTTTCAGACTACTGAAGAAGGTTAACTGTAAAGACAGCAATTGAAAAGCTTGTTACAGCTTTATCCACTCCATAAAAATAAATACATTTCTGTGGTTATCTAGGAATTATCTTGGGATGCTCTGTACAACATATAAACAAAAGCAGTGAAAAAAAAGCATGACTTCATGCTTTCTTGGAACAGTAAGCAAACTTGCATTTGCTATTTCTCTCTTTTAATTAATGTTTTTAGGCTCACCTACAAAACAACATCGTGCTACAATTACAGTACAGGTACAACAAAAGTCTGTTTTCCCTCCTTTTTTTTTTTTATTCTCTTCCCTCAGACACATCTATCAAAACATAACACTGCTATATTATTCCAGCTGGACCGGCAAGCCTGTGATAGTCTCTTTTTTCAAAGTATTATGGCTCACACTGATAAAACAGAAAGCTGTCCACTGCCAAGTTATTTTCTTTGTTTTTTAAATGTAGCCTACTACAAAAAACGTTATCTATCCCCTGGTTGTTTCAGTGACAGGCAACTGGTGAGGGAGGAGTAGGGACAGAGAGAAATCAGGGCAAGAATAACTTTTGGCTTTAAAAATAGCCAATGTCGTACTTCAACTTTTAGTGTCCAAATCATCCATTGTGAAAGACGATGACTCCATGAAAACATCTGCCTTATAAAACTGTTAGAAATGTTACAAACACACGAGGTCAGCCACCACCTACAGCTAATGGAAAGTCTACCCACTACCACCCTTTCACCTTTAGTTAGTAGTATGTGATAAATCCTACGTTGCCTTCAGCATTTTGCTTGTGCATATGTAGGTAATTAGTTCATTACCAATATATGAAACAAAGCCTGAAAAAACAAGCATTAACCTTTTTCCTCTACTAAGAGCATAAACTACGTTCTTCTTCCCCAGTTCTGGCCCTGATTAGTAAAGAATTACATTTAGGGCAGAATATTAAAGCAGTGTCTCCAAATTAATTCTTAACATCACTGGCTTACTTTCTTAGCTGCAATTAGCCACTATACCTATCCTGTCTAGCATTGTTTCAATACTGTTTATTAGAACCGTTTTGTGACATGCTATCCAGAACCTTGTTTAAGCAGAGCGTAAAAAAGCTTACTTTACCAGAACGTTAGCTGTTTTGACAAAAATCTCTTCTACCACCACTACAAGAAAACCCAAACCTAAAAACCCTATAAGGCCTGCCAGCTGCTGAAAGATATTTTTGTTATACATTTATTAAACTGTTAATTATCTAAATGATCTATGTAGAAATAGGTAATTATCATTCGAATTACCTAAATCGACTCAGAGAAGCTATAAACAAAATATCTGTGTGTTTTGGGATAATAAAATATCTTCCTGGACTTGGAAAAACCAGACCAGACCACGGAGTTAAATGCATCTGTGTGCTACTACAGCAAAAGTACAAGTCTTTATATACAAAAAAAAAGTTAACTCTCAAGGTGCTTTGCTAAGTTCTGTTCAGATCGGATGGTACTGTAACGTTGCCTGGCCTCCTGTATGCGAACCCTAACGGCAGTACGGGAAGGTACACTCCGGTGGTCAACACAGGAGTGCCGGCAGGTGCAAAGCAGTGCACTCCCTCGCTGCCCTTCGCCTACCCACGACATTGCGTTCTCCTCTGCATTTCTCAACAAAATCAACCTAGGACGGGTGGGACCCCCCGGGACAGCTCGCCCTTCCAGCCGAAACCCCGGCACTGAGAGGAAGCGCCGCGCTTACTTTTTCCTCCTGGTATACAGTGTCTATGAGGTTGACGGAGTGGAAGATGCCTTGGTGCTCCTCAGACACGCACTGCCCGCAGCCCGCCTGGCGGCACATCCGGCAGTAGAGCTGCACTAGCCGACTCGGATGCTTCTGGCAGGTTCCTCCGAGGGCCAGCGGGGAGAGCAGGCCAGGACCCGGTCCCTGCTCTGCCTCCGCCGCCTTGGCGGCCCCCGCCGTGCCGGATCGGTAGAGCTTCACCACCTCCGCCAAGGTGGTGTTGACGGGCAGCGCGGCGGCGCCGCCACGGGGCAGCGGGCAGAGCTTCCTGCACAGCGGGCACGACACGCGAGTGCCGGCCGCGGCGCCGCCAGCGCCCTGCCCCGGGCCTCCCCGGGAAAGGCGGGCCTGGCCCTGGCCCCGCTGCTGCTGCAGGCGGGCGGCTTCGGCCGAGGCCAGGCACTCCAGCACGCAGTCCCGGCAGAAGTTGTGCGAGCACAACGGCAGCGTGACCGGCTCCTCGAAGAGGGACAGGCACACGGCGCACGTCAGGCTCGCCTCCATCTGCGACAGGCAGCTGGGCGGCCGAGGCCGCGGCTCCTCCTCCCCTCGGCCCGGCACGCAGGCGGCCCGGGCGGGCGCCCCCGGCTCGCCACGCGGCCCCGCTCCCTCCAGCTCAGTGCCAGGCGGCTGCGGGCCCCGCTGAGGGGCCGACAGCCCCGCCACTAACGGGCCAGGGCGAAGGGGAGAACTCCGTCACCAACGGCTCCGCCTGCTTCGAACTTCAACTGCCGCTTCCAACCGCGAACTTCGCAGGAAGTGGAACCCGGCAGCAGGAGGAGGAGCGAGCAGGAGGAGTCTTAGCGGTGATTTGGGGAAGGCGCGAGACTGACACTGCTCTCTTCCAGTCAGGGCACAGGGGGCGGGCGGTAGCGTCACGGAGCGGGCGGGGGGCCGTGACTAGTGGCGGCAGCGCTGCGGGGGCGGCGGGAGCGGCACGCGCTAGGACCCGGCTCCTCCCAAGGGGCGCGTGAGCTGCGGCGCCTTGACACCCGGCCGGCGGCGGCGGTTGTGGGCGTTAAACGCGCGGCCCGCAGGGGCAGGGTGGGGGCCGAGGTAGCTGGTTTTGGGGAGCCCCGTCCGCGGGAGACGCCCTGTGAGTCAGGAGTTTCTGGGCTGGCTTCTGTCGAGAGAACGTTTTTTTATTGCTCTACGCAAATACGCAGCGTTAAGATGAAGCAACTCCACGGTGGTGTGATGCGGCTGTGGTTTAGCTACACGTAACTGCGGTTACAAATCGTGATACAACTACAGTAAGCTTCGGGTTTTGTTAACGATAACAAAGCTGGGGAGTGCTTGTCTCCTTCGTACTTCAGTTCTGTGCTTTAACCCCTAGATCGTTCCTTCCAAAGTTCTGGCTCAATACTTGTGTTTTCTAGCTGAAATATTTTCAAATTTGTCAAACTCAACAGAGACCCTCAACCAAAATTCCAAATTTATTGTAAATCAATAGTTTTGAAACATAGTCAAAATCAGTGTTTGTAAAAGCTGGTGCACTGAAAACAGGTAACTGCCACAGACCCATGGGAAGGAAGGATGCACGCTGCAAAAACGCAACCATGTTATTTGTAGGTTTTAGTAATAGTACTCTACTTGGTCACGCTGAGCTCTAGTTACAGGAAGTCACCGTGCTTGTTTTAAAAAGTCAAATAGCTATGTCAATTTGGAAACTTTGCAGCTACAAGAGAAAAAAAGGGTAGTTATTTTAATGTAAAATTACTACATTTTCCCTTACTTGTGAATTTAACTGCACAAGAAACTGACAGGAGATACAAACACGCCAGAAAACTTCACCGATAGGCTGCACTTAACAGACTTACAGTTACAGCATGATATTTTCTTTCGGGAGCAGGACTGGATCGGGTTCTGCCACCTCTACTCATGCTGACTGGTAGAAAGCTACACTTAATTAAAGTATGAATTGTCACATTTGCTGTCAAAATAAATTTGCTAGTATTCTGTGAAGTATTATGTTTTGAACCTTATATAGGGGTAAAGTATTATCTATCATTAGTTAGAGCTCAACTCATGAATTGTAATAACGGGCACCCTAGCAATACCTGGGCGCTCTGTACGTCAGTATTCAATTAATGCTTTAATTGTCGAAGATGCAAATAGTATTTTAATCTTTTAGAATGCTGAATTAATTTCTCAAAGCCACATAATGTTTTATCTTCCAGTGATTTTCAGTGCATGACACTAAATGAAGAATGATTTGTGATACCTGATTCTGATTTTTCCTTTAGTTTCAAACACAAAAAAGTAAATGCATTAGGTATGTGTGCTAAATGGAAGAGAATACAAAATCACTCGTAGGTGAGTGACTGTTAATAGACAGGGGCAGATGCTTATGATAGCAACTAAAATAACGCTGTTCAAGAGCATAAAAGGTGAAGTATGAGAAGGGTGAAAGAAAGCAGAAATGTCATTTAAGGAAGAAATCATGCTGCTAACAGTAAATGAAGTAAAATTTATTTTCTCTCTGATGGAGAAGTGTGTAGGTTCTTTAAGAGGCTATCTGTATTATCTAATATATGGGATGTTAAAAGACAGAATAATTTATATTTGGAAACAGTTATTTCACTAATTGTTTTACTTATTTACATTTATCATAGGAACAGATACGATTTGATCAGAAGTAGGGATCAGTGTTCCTGACAGGAAAAGTTCATGTGCATTTTTTCCTGCTTCAAGAAAGATTTAAAATTAGGAAATGTACAGGACTAGCTTTTCTTGTAGTATAGGGACACCTTACAGTTATAGATTATTGTGCATAGCCTCAATTTCTACTTAGAACGGATTTTTTGAGACTTCAGAATTCCTCATCGTCTTGCTTAATATTCTTCAGCATCACCAGCACAGATGGCAAGTAAGGCACTCTCATAATGCCCGGAAGCAAAATGCTGCAAGAAAAGAATATTTTTGAGACTATAATTTTTCCTCGCTTTCCCCAGTTTGTGTACGACAAGGACTATGGTACTGTTGTAAGGTTTTGTAGAATATCTATAGTATTCTCACAAGGATTTTAGGCCAGGACTATTTAATTTCACATATCTCAGTTATTGGTTGTGCAGGCACCTAAAAACAATCTAGCTTTTAAAGGTTGGATCAAATCTGTTTAATGCTTCTCAAGTTCAAGCCTAAAAAATGATTAGGTATTTCTGGAAGTCTTACAGCTGGAATATAGCAACATAAACAAATTGCAAGTGTCCTATCAAGAGTAGTTTTTACAAAATTCAGCAGTGCCAGGGTTTTGACTGAAGACGCACAGCAACAATACAAGAGAAATAGTTTTTCTGAAGGCTGCTGTTTAAGCACAAGGATCGACCACATTTTGATCTCAGTTTCACAGTTGTGATACCAGACTAACCTTGCATGCTTGTGTCAAAGATGATGATATCAATTAGTGTAGAAACTACTCATGCAAAATATTCCCTAACATGCACTATCCTGCCCTGTTTATGTCCTCAGGCTACTGAGGAAGGAAAAAATCATGTGGGATGAGAGTGAGTTGAGAATTCACTTATTGAAGTCAGCCTGAGGCACTGAGTAAGATACGAGTTATGGATTCTATACATTACTGTTTTTCCATTTTTTTTTTAACCAAGTGATTGGATAGAGATTAAGCCTCAGTATTTTTCTGATAGGGTACCATACACACTCTGTATGGTGCCTGTGCTAAATATCTGCAAATGTGTGGGAAAAAACTTACTTTAATATCATGAAAAAGCGATTTCCCGTATCTCTCTTTGTATCGTTGTCTTATAGTCATCAGGTCAATTTCACTTCTAGCAATAAGAATCCTTATAACTGTTTTGTTATGAAACCCAAAATCCTAAAAAGAAAAAAAGATGTGAAGAAACTTGACAGTTTGACAATATGTGCTTGTCTATCTAAACATGCTCATATTTTACTAAATGGCCAATTATTGAGGCTGCCCATAAAGATATTCTGGATCTGAAAAGGCTCCAAGGAGTCGAAGCTTTTATTCTACAGAGTTTTCATATGCCTGGATAATAGAATTCACACTACCACATAACAGAAATCCACCAGGTGTCAGTGAACCCATGCTTTGAAACTTTAAAAAGAAAAAGCGGATGTTCTCTTGTTAATAGTCACAGGTGTTCAGTTTTCTAGTTGGCTGTTGCAGCTTTGTCTGTGGGAAATGTATCTACTGAAGCTATACTGAAGCCAGCAATCTGTTTCACAACAGCTGCTGCCCAGAGTGGCTTCAGAGAGGTGTTTAACCATTGTCTTAGAACTTACATAGCTTGTATTCAACTATTATTTATTTTAAAGCTTCTAAATGAATCCATTTTCATATTGTTATTGTATGGAGAATGGGGACATCTAGTGGGTAATAAAATTGATCAAAACAGATTTGGGGGGGGACTGATTACCAATTCAGATTGTTTGAAGCCAAATGGGTGATTTTATCAACTAGCCATTTCTATTGAAATGCAGTCCTCCAAAAAGCAAGGAGTAAAGAGATGTTGAAAAATCTCTATATGGAGAATTTGATACATGTTTGATGGAAAGACTAAAATCTTTCTTATAAGCCATTAGGGACTCTTATAAACCATTATGGACTATGATTTCAAGCATTAGAATCCTGGGTAGGCTTTATTATACTGTATTGTAAATGGAAGTATAAAAAACCTACTTGTAGAATCTGTACCTAACTTGATTGCAAAAACAGAAATAACTTAAAATTCCTGCCTTTCACTCAAAGTTTATCCACCTTTATTAAAATATTTTGTGAAAATAGTAAATATTAAAAAAAAGGGCCAATGCTTATTCTGAAGCCTTCGCGAGTTTTTTTCCTGCACAACACGCATCATCTGAATGTAATATAGAAGAAAACCATCTATATGATTTTTTTTTAAATTAAAATGAGGTTTTAACATGAAAACCAGTCTTGATGCAGGGCCTTTTGAGAAACATCTCTTTCCCTGATAGCTGGTATGTCCTGGGGTAGTTTCAGCAAACTTTTTTCTTGTCATCATATGCCAGAATCCAGTTTTGACCAGAAAAAAACCCCACTGCCTTTTCTTCTCTGCCAGCAGGGTCTTCCTTGGTCCTTTGTTGCCACTGTTGCTGGTTTAGCTGAAACAGGTAACAGTGGTAGTGGCAGCATCTGGAAGAGGATACTGGGACCCCGTTGAAGTGTTGCTGAACAGGTTTATGGGATAGTTCTGACTTGAACCCTACCTTTCCCATTCTGGCCCTAAAATGGTACTTCTCATTTTACCTGTGGCTGATTTTATGACTGTCTTTTATCTTGAGGCTTAAAATATTACATTTTTTATATAACATAATGTCTCATTATTTTCACTAATGAATGAAAAACAAAAGGAAATGTCCATATTGACCTCCAGTAGGAAATGTTTGTAGCATTCTTTGCATTTACTCACACTTCTTCTTGTCACTCAGTTGGTTTAGTATGTTAGCATTTATACACCGAGATAAGAGAATTTGCATATATGCACTGAGCCCCTAGGAAAATCTGACAATTTGTTTTCATGTAACACTAATTTATCATTTAATTAATAATGATACTTATTAAATCTCTAGTGACAAAGCTGCATAATAGGAACAGACTGTTGTAAAGTGCACATTGAGTTCTGCACAGCAGGGGGAGATACAATCCATAGAACATAAAGGTTTTCAAATTTAAGAAAAAAAGGATAAAGTTACCAGACAGATATTTTTAAAGAAGTCTAAATATTTAAACTTTTTACTTTTACACAGTTAAATCCCAACTGTTGCATATGTACTACTACTTTTAAATTGGTTTAGGTACCAAAAGCATTAAAACAAGCAATCAACACCTTAAAAAACTGAAAGCACTGGTTAATATGTGTTTGTTTAAAAATAAACAAGCAAACAAAAAATAGAAAAGTTACTTGTTATGATATATGAAGAAGAAAGACTACTTACATGTATTGCACTGTAAAGTCTATAGGCAAAATAGGAAGGCTTGTCCCGAACACAGAGAACTAGGAGAAAGAAAGAAAAGTTACAAGAGGAAAACAAAATGTTATTGTAAAAACATTTCTATTGGCTTTGGGCTCTTTGAAATATAAAGATGGGTAGCGCCACCCTTGATTCAGCTTAAAGTTAAGCTACCAGTTTTTACAAACATGACTATACTTGTCAGGTACAAACAGGGTGACTACAAATGGTTGACTAGATTCGTCAGCTACTTTTTGAGTACTCACAGCTGTTGCACAGAAGGGCTTACTAAATGTTAATGAAAACGCTTGCATGACATCTCTGAGGAAATATTATTATCCTTTTTTTCATACATGTACATGGGAAACCAAGACACATAAAGCTTAGAACTCCCTCATATACCACGGAAGTCCCCAGATTTTTGCCAATGATTTAAATGTATATGGGATCAGTTACTAACGCACTTGTTATCGATCACACAGGAAGTTTGTTATCAGATAACCAGTATTAGCCCTTTTCACTCACAATTTAGTGCTGCATATATACATTTTTAGATTTACACAAGCATGGAACAGTATTTCTATACAAATATCCTTTTCTATATCCAATAATTATCTCCCAAACTTTTAATCACATAATATAGGAAAGTGGAGAAAAATATCAGAAAAAAATACATTTTTAATGCGTCAGAGATACCATGCCAGATATTACAAGATTACTGCGAGTATAAAATAATATTTTTGTTACCTATCGCAACCAGTAATTCTTGAAAGTATCCATCATAGCATTCATTAATGGCATCTACTATGTCTTGCCCAGAGATATTTTGGAACTCCTGAAAAACTTGAAAGAAAAAAAAATCTTTCTTCATTCCAGCTCAGTAAGAGAGTGATCATCAACCTCCCTGTTTCCTGTCTCTCCCAGTACTATAGCTATTGAGTTTTTTTTTTAGTGTTTCATTACATGAATATCCTCCACGTAAGGTAATTTAAATGAGTACCTTGAAATCTGGCTTCCAGGAGTTTCTCCTCTGTGGATTCTCCAGTATACCACAAAGAATCAACTCATGCCAAAGCCTCTTTTTCACTGAAAGCTCTAATACATTCTTCATCTAGCTACCTCTGTTTACAATGCTTTTAAGAACTCCATGTCTTTAAGACAACTTCTATGCTCCAGCTTGCCTCAAATCGGCCAAAGGTTCAAAAATTATGGGAAGCCACACTAACGTCACTTCCAAGTACCCAGACTTACACACACAAATATACAGGGCATACTACATAGGCTTTAAGAAATGAGGAAGATTGTCCGCTCATTGCTCCCTGTAAAGCTTTTGGAGGACTGTGTTTTACAGGCACAGGTATCAAATCTCTAGTTCAAAGAGGGAGCATAACTAGGTCTGTTATGCTACATCAATCCCATCACTACTAATCTCACAGAAGTCACGATAGAACAATTATTTGTTGATTTGTGACAGTAATTTTCAAGGACTGCTATAAATTGGCATAAGAAACACAGCTGGCTGCAGAATAGCAAACTTGTCCCCAAACAGATTCTCTTCCCACTGCAGAGCAAAAGACATCTCAAACTTGTCACCAAACAGGTATGAGATATTTTCTGTTCCACAGTGCAAGGCAAGTCATATATACATTTTTTTTTTTTGCAATCTGTAATTGTGTCTGACTATCTAGCTTTAAATCAAAATGGTCCAGTTATGTTTCTGTCTTTGTGTGTGTTAATTAAGAGAGAGTAGATGTGGATCTTAGAAGTCCGCCTATCAAAAAACTTATTGGAAAGGTCCATGGAGAAGCATCTACACAGCAATGTGTTTGACGTACTGACAGTTGTCGAAAATACTCCAACTGCCTCTGCTAACCAGCTTTCACCCATAGTAAAGAGCAATTCAGGAGAAATGAAGAAAACTGTTCAGAAATATCTGCCTCATCCTGCTGCTTGTGTTGCATATAAAGTCAGTGCAGCCATAGCCCATGTCTTCGGACATGGTCTTCTCTCTTTCAGTAGACACTGTGGTATCTGTCTGTTCTATCTACATCTGTCTGTAGTCATCAGGCAGAGTTCAATTTTGCATTACTTCCAAACTCCCATTAACATCATTGGAAGTTGAGAGCTCAAAGAATTCACATTTAGGTTCTTGGATGCGTAAAGTTTCGGACTAATACTCTGCACATTAAGCTTCCTGGTATGTAAACCATGGTTTTTTTAACAAGTCAGATTCTTCCTCTCTACTATACGTTCGAACAGCTGAACTGTTGGATTACCCATCCACAACTGCTGGTAACTCCTGTTGCAGAGAATCAGTTGCAGCATGTTTTTGTGTTCTCCTGTTTTCTGCTGACATGCTTCCCACAGGATCTAATACACCAGAAGAAGAAAAAAAATGCCAAGGATTGTTAAGTCCTAAATCACTTTTCAACATTTGTATTTGTTCTTGTTTTTCATATTTGAGAAGCTGACGTCTGACTACATTTACCATCGCATCCTGAGCAGCTGTAGAAGGATCTGCATATCCTTCCATTCTTGTTCCCTGGAAAAAAAGATACATTTTTTTTCAACAGTTTAGCAGATGAAGCTTTCTCTGTATGATGATACTTATCATTTCTTGAGAGATCACATACATATTTTTACATTGGATCACTGTATTAAAGAGTTAAAGGTGCCACTGCAAAAAATATCCTAAAGCTGTCATGTTACGTCCTCATTTTCTCAGAAATCCTGAGAAACAGAGAAATCCTGGAACGACAAGGGGTCTTATGAGAGGAAGAAAAGGTGGAAGTGGATACATTGGCCACATAAGCCAATCCCCTTTTTAATCCCATTTTAAATAAACTCACTCAGCAGTCATTCACTGCTTATTTCTTATCAATATACTTATTACCAGGAGAAGAATCTTTTCTCAAATTTTTTCTCCCTGCCCAAATTGTAGGAGCAAATATATCAAATAATGGTTATTCTGCCTGCATATTAACTTCACCTAAAATTAAGATTCAAGACTGGGAAATGGTTTGGCCTGTTCAATACATAAACCACGGAAGAATAATTCTAGTTTTCCCATACATTTAATAGCTTTTCAGTTACACAAATTAAGCTGATAGGAATTATTAATCATACTATGATCTGAATTATATGGTTGTTAGAAAAAGAAAAAAAAAGCACCCAACTTTTACACTTGCTTTTTTAACCATAATCATCTGGTAAGGACACAAATCAGCTGGGGGTGCAGAACTCTTATCATTCTCAAGCAGGAAGTACTAACTCTTCCAAAACCTTTCAATTCCAGAGGATTTTGTTGCTATGTTTTTATTGATGGGTGATTGCCTCATTGGGGACATCAAAATCATAATTACCATACTATAGCAATTGAATAATTTGCTCTCCATATGCAAAGACTTCTGGCAGCAGTTATATGTGTGTGCTATCGGTCACAAGATTTAAACTAAGTGAAAACAATAGGATTCTGTAAAAGGCATTAAAGGATGCACTGAAAATACTGATACAGAATAACAGCCTTTCTCTTAAGTTGAATGATAGTAGAACTAGAAATGGCATATTTTAACGAAATACCACAGACTTTTAATGTAAGACCATATCATAGTCGTTATCTTGAGGAAAACAGCAGTTAGATCTCTTTAGTTAAATAGCTGCCGATTTCAGTCGGTGAATATTCAGTGAATATTTGCTGTTGAAGAAAATATGGACTAATACAGGCAGAATAATTTAATTTAAATTTGTTCTGTTGACAAGTAAAAATTTACCACCGCTTTAATAACAGTGAGAAGTGAGGTCACTTAACCTACTACAGCTGTTCATTTTTTAAGCATAAAACAGTTTTCATTACTATAGGAGAAAAGAGTTTTCATTACTATAGAAGAAAAAATGTTTCTTGCTTATAGCTTCTACATTTGAAACATCTGCACTTTATCTCTTTACCTCAATGAAGCCCACCCTGACTTCAAATCTTAGTAAGAAACATTTTCCCTTCTTTTATAAATATGTATATTTATGTGTATGTACATACACACACATATATATGTATAGAAATCTAGACACCTCTTACGTATGCTATTATCTCCTGACTGTGCTTTTGTCATTATTTCTTACTTCAGTTTACAAAACATTTTGAAGATAACGAGCACAGTGACCATACCGAGAAAAGTCACGTAAAAGTAGGAGAAGGAATTCAAATTCTTTTCCTCTTCTGCTCTTTTCCCTCTTTTCTTGTTGAAAAGTGCAACCCTGTAGAACTATCTTGAACCACAGTCACCTCTAAAATTCAAGACTCCTTGAACAATATCAAAAGTTGTTCTGAATTTTGTAGGAAAGTAAGTCATACTATTTTACAATACCTGAGCAAGGTTCATAAGCGTATCTCTGAAGTGACCTGAAGTCTCAGAATCAATATCTTGTTGAAGATCATTATTATAGTCTAGGTTAAAACAAAAATGTATCACCTATAACACAAACGCTCTGAATGAAGATTAACAAAGAGAGAATAAATAAATAGGATGCAAATACTTGCAGCATGTTGATATTTGTCCATTTTCGAATGTCATTATTCTGCAGTAACGTGTGTACGTTCTGCATGAACCTAATCTTATTTATGGATCGCAGCCCGGCTGCCGTGGCTGGCCCTGCTCTGGGTGCCATGTTTGGGCCCCATGGGGCTGTAGCCGCGCTGGGGTCCTGCCCGGCGGCCCTGCCTTCCCTGTGACCTCCAGCACTCCCTGCTTTTGCAGAGCAGCCCTGCTGCTCGCTGGTAGGTAGTGCTCAGAAATGCCTCATCAAGCTAGGTGAGTCGAGTGTCCAACTTGCATTAAGCACTTGTTTGAAAAATGGCCTTTGTGCTTTTCTTGAAAGGAAAAAAGATGCACAAAAACTTCTGAAAATCCCAACATGCGGCTTCTAGGTATTTCAAACATCACAGGCTGCACTACTTCTCTAAATTATTACTACATATTTTAAACTTCAAACATTTTGCTTCAGCCTTCTATATATAGCTATTGGGGGAGACGGAGAAGAAGGGGTTAGTTTTGAGAAGTCCTCTTTTGTAGTCCCCTCTTTCACTCAGGCTAATACATCCAGAGCACAAATAACGTAACTACTACTGTACACTTGTAAAAATAAAATTACGCATCAAGTAGGCTTCTTTCATCTGGAAGATCTCCATATTTGATCTTGAGGCCAATATATCAATTAGACATTTTTCTTCCGTGTCTACTCCCTGTATGAAAAAAGTAAATAAGCAAAGATGTTACTAGTAGAAATTATGGCTTTCAGAAGAATACCGTGCATCTATCAAAAATAAGAACAAAATACCAGTCTCCGCTGGAGACTGTACGTATGGTATACTTTTGCATAGTTTACTCGTTTAAATAGAAACTGATTTTAAATTAGTATTAGAACCCTATATTGCAAATATACTCTTGCTTAATCTGAATTTGAGTGTGCACATTATTAAGTGGGGAATGAAGCAAGCCTAATGTTGACAGAAACATACTGGGAAGAATTTCAGAGCTTTAATAAGAACTTAGGATTTATTGCAAGAAATCAAATGCAAAGATCAAGCACACATCCATAGCAGGTGTTCAGGCAATCTGAAATGGATGTAAGCACCAGCAATACGTTGTTCTTCTAGCTTCTTTTGGGAGGGGGGTTTATTTCAAAATCTTTTTAGTCTGTAATGTTTAACATAGGACTTGGTATTTAAAGGAAGCATGGCCATGTATGTTGTGCTGCAAATTGTTGTATTTTCCCACATGATTTGAATTCATTCCCACATGAGCTTGAATTGAGATCAGATATGCTGCTTTCGATAAGCACATGTATATGGTTGATGAGTATTCTACATTTGGGATAATGGGAGAATGTGACATTGATCCCTGTAAACCCTAGGGTTTAGCCTGTAAACCCTAACACATGCTCTTTACTTTAGCCATATGAATACAAATCAAGATAGAATACCCTAAGGAAGTTTGAATTTGAGCAACATGCAGAAAAAATATGATTTTGCCAATCCAATCAGTAATGTCAATGAAAGCCATACTTCTGATGCTACCGATGATATTTCACAGTCTTTTTATTGCCAACTATAATTAAAAAATATATTAGTAATTCTAGAAAAAGTTGCAACAGTTTCAGTATCTAAGAGACATGAAAAAGTAAGAATTCAGCAATTCAGCAATTCAGGAATTTCCTGAGAAAGAATTTGCAAAGGATTATTATTTTTGATAGCCAACAGTGGACTTGTTTTCTAAGAACTTGTTAAAGTGTTTTATGAACTGATTTGTGCCTTTGGCATCCATACTGTCCTGTGGGAATGAATTTCACCATTTAATCACATGATGTTTGAAAAAGTATTTACTTTTGTTTGTTAAAAACTTTAGCTGCTTAAACAGCGCAGGCTCAGATCCAGAGAAGAAAAAAATTTTTTCTTGAAATTGTGAAATCAGTTCAGTTTCAGTGGAATGATCATTGCTTTGTCACAGAGTAATTTTTAAACGCTTATGCAAGGACATGTTCTTCTGAAGAAGCATCAGTCTCTGAATTCAGAGGTGAAGCAATAGAGCATGGCACTGGGGCCAGGGAGTAAGAAAAACATGCAGGTTGCTGCTCCCTCATCATCCCCCAAATGCCCACTCTCATGACAGACAGGAACCTCTAGGTGAAAGATTGAGTAACTGTGTGGAAGAGAAGTTGTAGTCTCCAAAACTAGGCCAGAGTTTTGCAATTCTGGGAGAGGAGGCAGGAGCAGTGTAAAGAAACACTGTTCAGTTTGTTTTTTTCTAACAGGGATTTCACTGAACTGGATCACAACACAACACTGTTTATGCTCACCTGTGACTTCCTTGCCAAGACTTAATGCAGCTGCTCAAATGAACCTTGTTCATAACATGCATAAAGACTTACAGGATCAGGGCCTTGCACTTCCCTGTATAAATGTTTCTTCAGCTACCCAGTTTACTACAGGTGCTAAATCACCTGTACTTTTACATGACTGAGATATTTTAACATACCAATGAATATACCTCATATAGTTCTGTAGTTGTCATATCCTAGTATACAGGAAGTACCTTTCCAGCAGTCTATCATCCATTTCAACGTCAAAAAAAATCAATTTAACATATGTTAGGTAACATAGTCAGTGACTGTGACTCTAAGTAATTCAGAATTAGACAAGTACCTTCAAGGCATGCCAGAGCTCATGAGCATCATAGGAAGCAGGTGGATACATCAGGCCAACCATGACTTCTTTGAAGTGATGAGAGAGATTGTCTTTTAGGTCTGTTATCAAATCCTTATAACGGTAGGGGGCGGGGGGGCAAAAAAAACAGTCAGGAATATTTCAATAGTCACACTTCTGGTTAAAATTAAGCAACAAAAATCTCTTCTTTAAGTAGAACCTACTCCTTCTAATAATATGGGTGAGATGACTACAGACACACAAGCAAGTAAAGCATGTAGGTTTGTTGGGTTTTGCTTCATTAGAATACAAAAGAAAATTCAGGGGTTTGTTAAGAGCAAATACTACCTAATAAAGGCTTTGAAACCTGAGTACCAGGGCAGAGCATCTGTAACTTCCCTTGACATATTCCCTATGTGAATCCATGGGAACTAAGTATATTTGGAAATCAAATCCCATAAAGCACAGGAGATTTCTTGTGCTTTTTCTCACTGTTATACACTATATGAATTTTTTTTTACAGATACATATTGCTTTCAGTACCTAAAAATATCTGCTTTGGATTACTGGAAGGTTATATGCTTCAATTTATGCATTATATTGACCAATTTTGACAGATGCTGGATTAATAAAAAGCACCTCCCCTCCCCTATGTAGGTGCCTCAGTATTCACTTGCCGGGTAGTTGACTAAAGGAGGAAAGTTTCCGTGCCCACTCTCCCCTTACCCATTAGAATCCTTCAAAACATTAACAATGACAAAAGCTTGTTAGTTATACTATTGCTACTTTTGAGTAAGAGGATGCTTGTACGCTGATTTTCTTTTTTTTTTTTTTTTTTGGTACACCACTGAACAGCTACCAGATATGCTCTGACCTAAGTCTGAATTTAAAGGAACACTGGAAACAGTTCCCATCATATAAACTGAGATGCATCTTTACAGGCCTATACTTCAGCTTTGAACACATATCTGACTATAATTACATTAGTAGCTAGAGTAGCAAGGAGGGAGGAGACATTAAAAAGTTAGATTTATGATGAAGAAACAATATGCAGCTTTCACTGAATGCACACTAGATGTATTCGACAACAACTAAATCACACATGGAATACAAATTAATTCATTAAGACATTTCACTTCTGACAACATGCCTGTGGGAAAATGGATTAATAACACAAATGGATACTAATTAAAAATTACCTGCAATCAGAACTAGGAAAAGTGAAGTATTGAAAAATAAGAAAAGACAACTCTAGGTTGTCATTATTAACATTTCATAATTGTCTCTGCTATGAGAAATCCTTGAAGGCTAATTGTTAGAAGGAATCTTAAAGCCTGTATGTATATCTGAATCATCCAGTCAATTCATGATCTTCTTTTCAACCTACTTCTCCTTCTACTGTGTTCCACTTTACATTTGGTAAAATGAACATGCACAGTGGCTACAATACTGAATTGAAATTAAGAGGGTGGTGTATAGGACTGATGAGCTTACCGTATATTAAAGTGGGAGGCTAAAATCATTATTGCCTAGCTGTCTGTCATCTTTCTCCTGCAGAGTTTACCAGTCATAAGCAGGGACTGCTGAATGGTCCATGCTATTAATACACCATTGGACAAATAATTGGACAGTCCATTAATACAGATTACAAGTGATGCAGTGTTATCACTGATACGTTACGAAGTATCTTCTGAGTAAACTGCAGCAGTTCAGAAGACACATCAGCATACCAAAAGAAGTTCAGAGGCGGCACATCAGAACACAGGTTCAGCAGTTCCTGCTGCAAGACTTTGAGGGATACAACTTTTGAGGAATAAGTCAAGCAAACTGCAGGGAGCACTAACCGCCTTGGCCATTTCAGCATATCCACTATCAGAGGTGAGTCCAAAAATTCAGCATTCCTGTTTCACTCCTGAACTAGATGAAAACTAATTTGTACTGAACCCCATTTCCATGTGATTAAAGGTGGGATTAGTTTAATGATTTTCTGAGGGGAAGTATCAAGAGTAGCTGCCAAGAGTACCCAGTACTTAATTGATCCATTTAAATCAAAATTGTGGGTGTGAATACAAGACTGGGTCCATGAGTTTGAGAATCTTCAGATTTTCTCCAGCCCATTGCTGGAATATAAGAATAGTTTGCTTGCCTTTCCCTTCTATTACTAGTCATTATTTTAGGGATAAAATATTTAAAAATGAAATCTGAGTTTATCTTTCGCTTTTCATTTCTTCTAGATTGAAATACTCCAGAGAAAGGTTAGAGGAAATTTTTGTGAGAAAGTAAGTTAAACAACTGGTGAAAAAAATATTACAAGTCAACTAGGAGAAGTCCCTTTGCTCTGGTCTGGGTGTGCTCAAGAAAAGGAATCTAGGATCAACTAGCTCTTTTTTTTTTTACCTAAAGATGGTAGCGCCTCCATTTTTATGCATTTATTCTTTTTTTTTTCCCCTGTAAATTTTGACTGATTTTTAAACATAACTGGTAGAGAAGAAATCATTAAAAATATAAATTTGTAAACTATTTTTTGACTACAGTGTTTGAGAGTCTTGCAAGGTATCTTGTGCAGTTGAAGAAAAAGTATCTGTTTGATATTGCCTGGTTAAAAAAATGCCAACTGCTATGGATATCATAGGAAGATGCATGGTTCAACGGTTAAGGAGATAAATTAAGACCTGAAAAGGCTGGGCTACAGTGTTCTACAATCATAGGCAGCTTTGGGTAACTTCACGTGCTTTAGTCTTCTCCAACTAAAACTTCATAAGGAATGTTGTGAGGATGCACACTGAAATTGTGTGGTTCACATGTGTAATGGGAACCTAGTAAGTACTTCATGATAGAAAAATACTTTTAATCATGCAGATCCACTGATTTCAATCATTGTTATAGTCTTTGAAAAGTAAGAACACCTGTGATTGTTACAGGTTTTTTTTAAGTTTTATATAAAATATACACATCTTTTCAAGGCTGCATCTTAAAACATCACAAATATTATATCTTTTAATTTTTGTAACAGTCCAAATATAGCCAAAGACTCCTTATCTCCTAGAGGTCAGTAACAACACAAAAATCAGCCCACTATACTGATTACATCCATCTCGTCTTTTCCCCCCAATTCTAAGAGAGCAAGTTAAGTGTGCCAGCGTATGTAAAGGTCCACAGTTTTAAGGTATTTTGTTTTCAAGATGACCCAAAGGCTGCCTCTGAAAAACTATTCAGCTACCCAAAGAAGAAAATACCTACTTCATGTTGCTAGTGTAAAAGACTACCACAATCAGCAGTTAATGTAGAGTTTTTAAATTAACAGTTCCTAATTAACTCTAATTAAGGCGGATGGCTGCGTGGCAGGATTTCTGCAAACTCACTGTCCTCATTCACACTGATGGATTCAATAGCAAGCATGCACTGACCTTCAAGGCATTTTTCCAGTGAGCAGTTAGTTTTTCAGGTTTCTGATGAATCAATTGCTGAAGAGGAATAGGGTGATCCAGAGTCCAAGGAAACTGGATTTTATTTAAGATGCTTAGCTAATTTCTATTATGGTTATGGGCATGTCCGGTCCGTTTAATCATAGCATTTTCCTTTATCTTTCCAATAGTATCTAGTTTCATATAGCACTTTTCATCGCTAGACTTCAAAGAGACTTTACAAAGGACGTTACTATTATTTTCACGCTCATATGGCTGGGGTAACTGAAGCAAATTCAGGGATAGCAACTTTTCCAAAATCATTTAGTTAGCAATAGTAGATCTGGAAATAGAAACAGGACATCTGTCTCTGTTCATATGTTTAAGAACTCAGACTGTTCTTCTGATACGCTTTTCATGTGTTTGAGTGACACAGACTTAATTGTCCAGTAGTTCAAACAAAAAAAAAAACCTTTCCTTCTGTTATATGTAAAAAATATAGATAATATACATTTAGAAAAAATATAAAAGCTTATATATTTTGAAACACCATTCAAGGAATTATAAATTTAATATTAAGTAGTTCAGACAAGTATTATGCTTCGTGTATGGACAGAATTACATGCTTAGAGGTCTGAGAATGTCAGTGCTTGATATGAGAACATAAATCAGTGAGGGAATAAAATTCCAACTACATATACTTGATGGGATGGTGTTTATGTTTGGTATTTCAACTAAAATAGAATATTCTTTCATTATATATTCCAGAGACTTAAAAAAAGTAATATAAAACATCCAAAAAACACATGCAAGAAGAAATATGTCTTTCCAAAGATTCTTGCTAGGTCAACAGATGAGCTGAGTGAACGCTACAGAAGCAGCAGCTTTTCATGTGCCTTTTTCTTCCCTTTTCTTTTTGTGTAGCAGAGGTGCTTAAATTCTACTGCTATATAAATGACAATTTGAGACTTTCAGAGGTATTGACAGTTATATGAGCAAAGTTGTGTGCCTATCTGCTGGTTGCCAAACAACTGTCTGCCAGGGTTTTGCTTCCAGTGACTGACCTGACAGGAAGTCCAACCACAATAAAGACAGGAGAGAGAGAAGTAAGAAAGTACAAAACGGTTCTGTCATACCCTGCCATACATGTCTCTGTATGCTTCTGCAATCATAAGTCGTTGTGAATTGCAACGCTGCGTTAGGATATCAATCAACACGTCTTTTTCACAACCTAAAAAGGAAACAAGTCTAAATCAATGAAGTGGTGTTGTTTATTTATATTTGTGGTTATTTATATTTTGTTCAAGAACATTAACCACACTTCTTGCAAACTAACAAACAAAAAAACCCCCCCAGCAGATTAATATCCCACTGGTATTTACCAACATCAATTATATTTACCATGCTTATGTACCTTTCACTTGCTGGTGTAATACCAGCAAATAGACAAGTAATCTGTATTACTATTATCAGATGTATTACCACATCTCTCAAGGGCAATGGTTTGAAAGCATCAATAAAATAGATAGTGGCTTCATCAAATTAGAATTAGACATACTAGTAGCATTTGTGGCTGAGCCTGGGAAGTCATACTTGTATGCCCTGTTGAGGTTGATTATATTATCATTTCAGAATTAGGGATCTCATTTAAGGCAATGACAATTTCCAGTCAGAGCATTTGCTGAAAAAGTGAACAATGTATTTTCAGAGGAACTGTACAAGACAAATTATTAATTAAAATTATTTCAAGAACAATTTCTGAGCCTATTTTTTGAAAGTTACCCATGATCTTTTGCTTAATGGCTAGAGCTTCCTGCTGAGCTTCTATAATCATTGTGACTGCTTATCAGAAAAAAAGAAATGAATAATATATTCTGAATTGTTTAAAATCAGTTTTGTATTTTACTGCCTTCCCAAAAGATGGCTCTTGGTAATTTCAGATAGCTAAGCTTTTCAATGACATTTCTGCAAAAACGTATCCCCAGCGTAAATCAATTGATTTTGATAGATTTGCAACAGAGAAGAACTGGACTAGAAAGTATGGGGTTCAGGTAGCATCTCAAGGCAGTAGGACAAAATATCTCATGTTTCCACCAATTATTGTTTTATACATATAAAAGAACACAATAACTGTGTATATCTCTCTCTCTCGTATATACAACTATATATATGTGTGTGTGTATATTTGTTATAGATATCTTTTATACCTCTTAAAGATTATGCAGATTTTATTATGTGTCTTTAACTTACAGGTTCCATTTTGACACAAATTTAATTGTAGAAAAAGAGAATTATGATCTCTATTATTTAATTAGCAGAGGCTGATGAAGGTAACTAAACGTCTGCTACAAAATTATCAATAATTCCAAAGAGAATTTCATCAATCAGTTATGCAGTAAATTATCTTTTTTCCATGTTGACAGACAAAGTCTTTTATTTGCTGATTACGCAGCAGGAGCAGGTTTAGCTCTCTTTCTTCTGGATGATGTAGTTACCGTTATACCAGCTTTTCAGCTCTGCTCTGGTTTCATATCAATTTGATTCATTTCCATCAAACTCACAAAACTGGTATATTACTGAAACTCTGTGTATAAGGATTTCTTTTTACTTTTCAGAAAATAATTATTGCTAGGAATCTGTAGAGCTTATATCGTCTATACGGTAAAAACTAAGGAGGATTCAGGACATTATTTAAACATCTAAATAACTTCTTTAATTTCTCTAATACCATTGGAATCAGTGGGATAACTCATGTGACTGAATCTCATCACAAGGATAAGTGTTGTGTGCAAAATTTGTCAGGGGAGGAGGTGTGCCAGTGTTTGTAAATACTATGGAGACTTACACTCCTCTGAAACTGAACTTTGTATTTTGCAGATTGTCCTGAAACTAAAACTTTGTTCTATGTACTTTCATTAGTAATGAAAAGTAAGTTTAACGCACTTGTATTTGCAGCATTAAATGAAGAGAATTAGCTCTGTGCTGTCATCTTAGAAACATCACATTAAAGGTACTGTTTGAAGTCTAGCAAAATGTTTAAGTAGAACTTTTTTTATTTTTAGCCAACTTAATCAAAAAAAGGTATTTCAGACTGTTCTTGATTAATAATACCCTTCATGGAGTTTCATTTGACATTAAGTCTGAATCCTCACAGGTTTCCATTAAAGAAACTGAATAAACAGAACGCAAGATTCGGTGTTGTGAGGCCCTATGAGAAGCCCAAGAGGTATACAAATTCCAGTACAGACAGCAATCCTAACATGATGAAAATGTTTCAGATAATCAGAAATAATGAATATTCTGAACCTCAGCAATACCAAAAACGTTCAACAGGAAAACACGAAAATCTGAACAGAGAAAAACGCTTTGGTGAACAAATACATTTTTTGGTCTATAGACGGAAAGCAAGAGTTGCTCCTGAGGGAAAGATAATCTATGCTTTAAAATTTCTACAGTATTTATTTTTATTTCCTGATGACTGATATTTTAAAAGACATACTCTCTGGTAATAGCTAACTGTTGAGGTCACAATTTAAAACCTTTCCTTTTTTGGTCTTCACAGTACTGACATAACATAAAATTCTAATCACTTATTTTTTTAAAGGAAAAAATTCACCGCTATAAGCATTGGCATAAGTTTTAGATGAATCTTAATCATCCCTGAGTTCCTGTAAATGGAAATGCATCATTTTTTTGGAATCACCACTGAGTCTTTTTGTGATACCTTGAAGAATCAACAGACATGTGGTGATATTTTTAAAATTATGAGCTTTTACTTTGCTTAATGCTTTTACTTTGCTTAATGCTTGCTATTGTAGGACTGTTTCCTGTAACAAAAGACATGTTGGAAGTATCAGTCAAGATACTCACTAATTCCTTGTAGGGCTCCTCCTAGCAATTGGGCATCCGAAATAGGGTTAAAATTTGGAGCAGGAAAAATTGTTCCTTGTATCTGGTAAAGGAAAAAGAAGCCTTTAATTGAGGTGTTTTACATCTTTAATGCTGCATATATAACTGCTGAAAACCAACAATCACAAGATTAAACAGTGTCCACTTCATAGAGAAAAGGATACAAATTTTATATTTATGGAAGAGAAATCAAACTTTCAGTAAGCCTTAGGAAGGCAGAGCATATTTGAGGAAGTTGCCTCTAGTATGAGTTGGACCTGGAAAAAAATAAATTTTTAATACTAATAATATATTTTTCTGATAAAAATGTAACCACAACTTCATGTTTCCCAACCTTTTTCTGAAAATACTCTTCTATCTTGTAAGGTTAATCCCAAGATATCCCTGACAGTCCTCAACAGCTGTTTCTTTTGGAAGTTCAAAGTTCTAAGTTCAAAGGACATAATTTCTTAATATGTTTCATGATTACTTTAGACCTACCAAGCAAACGTAGGGGCAAATAAATTGTTACTGGTTAAGAACTGGGGTACAGACTATCTGGTCAGAAATTTGAGATTTTTAAAAGTTATTTTAAGAAGTACTAATATGGCAGTGTGCCTTTAAATACAAATGGGAAAACACTCACCAAATATACTTCTGCAGCTTGTTGACCATTTTAAAAATAAGGTCCTACTTTTGCAACTTAGCTTAAAATACAATGTGCCCTGTTGCTCATGAAAAATAATCAGGAAAAGAGTGAGAAAAAATTCTCTTGGGAATACAGAGAGAAATACCGGCCACTGAGAAAACAATGGGACAATGCCAAACTTCACAGAGTGATTTATGATGTTGCATCTAAAATGGAGACTTATCTTTTAAGATACCCACTATCCCATCTTCATCTGTTAGTGTGGGAACTCTCTTTGTATCTTGGGCCTCACTTGTCATTTGCGCATATGGTGGGTAGTATCTGAAAATCTTAACCTCAGAAACTAAGTCAGAGTTCATATCCTCATAACATCCTAATTCCTAACAGTACATGTTCTCCAAAAGTCATTAACCAGAAATTTCCTAAGCATGCATCATTTACAGCAGCGTGTAGCTCAAACTCTATTTGGCCAGATGGTACCTGAGGTTCTGTTCACGTTGATTTTTTTTCCCTCCGTGCTAGCATGTTAAATAACGTTGACCTCAGTTCAGTCACCATTCTCCACAGCTCAGAGACAGAAATGCATGAGCTTTGTGGCTGATCAGTAAGGTAGCTGGACAAACCATCCTAAATCTTACTAAGCTTACTAATAAACAAAATCACTATGCAGAGATGTGCTAGGAGACACTATTAGAATGCAGAATCAAAAATGTATATTGAAGTACATTATCAGTATTAGTAGCAGGTTTTTTGGTTTACAAGAAAAAAGGGCAAATGGAATGTAGCTCAGTTGTCTTTAAAATAGTTGATCAGTCTTGAGAGGAAAAACAAAACGAACCCAAAACTAAAACTGCATCAAATATTGCGTTAGGGCAACTAGAAAATATTTTGATGGGAATGATAATAAAGAATGGTAAGATGCAAACAGAATTTAAGTAACATATAACATTGAAGACTTTGATTCTGCAATTTATACCAGAGGTAAAAAGTATAAATGCATCTGGCATTCAGTTTAAGCACTCTCTGGACCTGTCACAGCCCTTGCTGCTCAGAAGGATGGGAGGGGAAAAATCAGAAAATATTTGTAGATTTGTGTGTTTATTCAAATCTAGTTTAAAACACCAGTGCTCTCGGCCCTTGTGATAGCAGAAAACAAGTTCAAACCCCAGAAAGATTAGTTAACTTAAAGCATATCCTTTCACAGACTTGATTTTGTAATGTCACAAAAGGGATCACTAAGTCACTGACCTTTCGGCATTTATGGTACTTGCTCTGGAATCACAACTAACTGACTTAATGAATACTTTAGCAGCAAAATCCTGTATAGTCCTTACATCCATAACTATAAATGTATTTTTCCAAACAGGTATCACCTCTTAATCAGAATGGAGGCAGGCATTAATGATTTGGGGATAGAAATCTTTATTCATGGAACAGTCAAAATAAAAAAGGCCTTGCAAGAATAAATATTTGTTAGAATATGGTGGGAGGATTGATCATAGCAAAAACTAGTTTGAAACACACATATTTAGGCAAATTATACATAATTTGACCAAAAAACTCAGCACAGTCCTTTTAATTTATTTTTCAGGCAAAATAATGGATATTTGTCTGTGCTCAAATCCCTCTTGATTCAGAAGAATTGCTTTTAGAAAGCATTCACCATCTCACTGGTTCAGGCTCACAGTCAGCAGATTAAATCCAAATTGGTAAATACCGATCTGCTAGCCAGGATCTAATTAAAGATGCCGTTAAGCTGAATCGAATTAAATATGAAGCTTCAGGTAAACCTTGTAGAAGATACAGTAAAATACAAGATTTTTATACAAATCTTTTGGGGGGAACCCCTCATCTTTTTGTTTAATAGTGTCTTACAGTATGTACGTTTTACTTGACATAGTCTTTTTTTCCTATGCAGACATTTGTGTCAGAGTACGGATTTTTTTTTTTTTTGTTTCCGGTACGGATTTTCAGTGTAGCTTACATTGGGGTTTTCTGACTGGTCTCTTGGCAGATTCAACACTCGAGCAGTATAAAGCAGTTCTCTCATCGGCGCGCTCGGTTTTACAGCGTGTGCTAGCAGCATCCTCAGGAGTTCCTGCGTTACTAATGATGCCTCGCTGCTGGCACAGTGCAGTGCTAATGTTACTATGGCCTGTACCTTTAAGAAAGTACTCTGCTGCTTTACGGTGACTCCCCATCTTACAATTAGAAAGTTCTGCTCCGCCACAACCTGTGTCAGGTTTATCCTATGACCATTTCTGTAATTTCAGTCTGTGACAAGCCCGCAGAAGCATTCTGGCTCACTTGATGCATTTAATTTCAAAATCTCCAAGGGCTTATTACTGATTAACCTTTATTAACCATTTGTTTTCAATGAATTTTTGAAATATGTACACAAACAGGTCGGAGTCAAACCTTTAGAGCTGAACTTTGGTAATTCTGGGTCTGAGTTCAGTATGATTATTTATGCACACTGACAGCTTACTGCTTGCTGTATGTTCTAGCCGTATGTTTCCTATCCAGTATCAAAGAACTCCAGAGAGCCAAGTGATACGTACTGTTGAAGGCAAAGCGAAGGAAATTTTTTGGTAGACGGTAAGTAGAGACAGGGATCGATTCTCAGATGCTGCAGTGTCGCCTCTCCGAGGTAAATCCTGCATGAACAAGCTATGCACTTATCACAGAGCATCAAGCCTTAACGCCATGGTGGCAGGCAGCAGTACTGTCCCGTGCTGACAAGATACTGCACAGCAGATGAGGAGGCAAAAACTGGCTTAAAAAGCAATGTACAAATCCAGGAGGTGGCTTTTCTAAGCAAGAAACTGTTCTAATGCTCTCTTCCATAATTTTATGGGGAGAGGGAAAGCATGAAAGAGATGGTATAGTTTTAAGTTGCTGATCAAGATTGTACACTTGCAGAAATGTCCTGTACTGAGAGAGAAGACAGGAGGTTGTGGTAGGCATTTTATTTTGCAAGGGTCTGTTGCAATCTTCAGCATTGTAGGAGTGCCTGCGGATACAACTGTTCATTTGCTCAGCTGATGCGTTCAAGAAAATGAGAAAATAGGTCAAAGCAATAGTTAGCCCGCAATAGCTGGGGCTCTGCTTCCAGAATCTAGATCCCAGGGTACAAAATGCTACTTCCAAAAAACACTGCTATACAGAGTTTGCTTGTCTAAGTGTGCCTAGGAGATGCATAGCTAGCAACAGTGTCAGTCTGCACAGAGGGGCCAGAACCGTAGGCATTTAGTTGCACATACTGCTATTTCACTTTGTTCATTTTCAATGAAGATAGCCCAGTCAATGTTGAGTCCATGGTCAATTCTGTTTTGTTGGCACGACATCTTTTTTTCCTCTAAGTTCTGAAAAGCAGAGGGAAATGAATAATATGATCTCCTGACTTTTCTTCTATATACCTTAAGATGGTCACTATACAGGGACATTAAGTCATTCCCCCATTGAAATTTTCTTTCTGAATGTTTATTTTAAAAAATACATTTGATTTTTCCAAATATCCACCAGAGTATCCATGATCATGATCACTCAAGTGAAATTTATCTGAAAGAAAAAAATCTCCCTATGTAGAGGAGAAATAAACCTTTAAACAGCCTCCAGTGAATGAAATATCCAACAGGGTTCTGAATAATTCAAGGAACAACTCCCCATCGATCACGATGAATTATTAGAATAGGCATAACTCTGGTACCATCATCAAGTTCCAACAGCTTTGAGACAGAAATCACATTACAGTAACTCCTGAAGATTAGTCTAAAATATTTTTCAGGACCAAAGAGCACATCATAAATCACAATGAATAAAAACCTGCAGAATCACTACAGCTTCCTCTGCAAAACAGAAAACATGAGGTGGTAACTGCTGAGACAGAGCATCAAGAATTACTGTGGATCATCAGCTAAAAAAAGCAAGAGGGAAAAACAGCCTGTCCTTTTATTACGAGCCGCCCTAGATAGGAACAAGGTAAAGAATTACTGATGTGCCCAACCAGGGTGGTGGTAACCCTCAACAAAAATCAGCACAGTGCAAGTTACCTTGAGCATTAGCCTGCTATAGAATAGATACAAAAAAATTCACAAGGAGAACAGGATCAACCAAATAATGGATTAAGACCAAAAAAAAAAAAAAAGCTAGAACTCCACTGATAATCTTTCCCTTTCTTAAGAACCGAACTCTTGAAATTGTTACTATTTAATCATAATTCAGCACTTGCAGGTTATAATTTATAATACTAAAAATTAAATTCCAGCCTTTGATCTACAGACTGAATACATTTCTTTTGCTCTGTAGGAAAAGACACTACTAAGCTGAACTTTTCTGGTAATTACTTTTAACATGAATTCAGCTGAAATTGGCTTTATGAGAAAAATTTTAGAAAGAGAATATCTGCTACAATACCTCAATAATTGTGTATGTCCTTAGTCCATGAAGCTATTTTAAGACCCTCATCACATTACATTAAAGAATGAAAGACTTCTTCCTGCTCTCAAAGGACGGCAGGCCTGGACCATAGTGCTTCCTCCGACCCTGGCTTTAACAAATGTGAAAGTTTTCCTCTGTAGGAAAGTTCCATTCTAAGTCGCTATTTATCAGCAGCCACTGTATACTTATTCGTATAGTTTAAGGTAGTATTACCTCTCCAGACTAAAAACTGAGTATGCTCTGTGTCTGCTTTTTTCAAATAAAAGTGATTCGGAGGTTCACTGGAGCACAAAATAACTAACTTACATAGGTAGTGAAAGAGAAAATTGTTAAAATCAGAAAGATAGCTAAACATGGGAACAAAAAAGATTTAAGACTCATGCCCACACCAACATTATGTTGCTACTTGCCATGTGCAAAAATTGCATTTCATGGCAAAGCTAAAACTGCAACAGTGAAAGCTGTGTTGTGGTTGTCTTGGTGATGTCAGAGGAAAATTCGGAGGTACTTGCACTAAATTTGTTTTCTCTAAATTAAATGGTTCTCTAACCTACCCCCAGAAGTAAAACACAACTATGATTCTGAAAGTTAAGAAGAACAGGGACATTTCTGGATCACTTAACATTTTTAGCACTAGGACTTTATCCAAATCTCATGGCTATTGTTAGTGGAGCTCCTTCTGTTGACTTCAGGGAGCTTTGGATCCTGGCCTTAGTGCGCAAAACTGCCAGGCACAGACTGTTTGACACCTTGCTGAGGAAAGTGAGGATAGCTTATGGATAAACTGAAGCAAATTCAGCGAAGTCACCAAGATACTCAGAGGCTGGGGCAGTTGTCCTGTGAGGTGAAGGTAAGGGACTCAGCCCAGCTTCAAGGGGGGGACCCAACAGCAGTCACCCAGTTCCTATGGGGAAGACATCGAGAACATGGATCCAGGCTCTCTACTGAGGTGCACGGCAGGAGAAATAGAGGCAGTCTGCATAAACTAAAACAGGGGAGAAACTTCTTTCTTTTTCTTTTTTTTTTTTTAAATATGAGGGTAAATGACCAGTGGAACGAGTTGCCTGAAGAGGCGTGGGATCTCTGTCCTTGGTTTTCAGGGCCAGACTGCACAAACCTCTGACTGACTTGGTCTGAAATCAGTGTTGACCCTGATCTGATTAGGAGGCTGGGCTAGATGACCCCCTAGTATCCCTTCCAATCAGAACGATTCCATGACAAGTTTTCTCCAAAGCCAAAAATTAACAGAAACTATTCCAAGAGTATTTTAAAAATAAGTAAGCAAATTAAGCACCCACTGGCTCAGTGACGTGGGACAGAGTAATAAAGAAACCTGTATAACACTCTGGGGGTCAGTCCTGTGAGGTGCACACCAATTCCAGTTATATACTTTGACAACAGCGCTACACCTTTTGCAGGATCAGGCACAGACCTGACACTTCTATCACAGATCATCTGTTTTCTGCTGTACATATTGTGATTATTTGGGTTGTTACGGTGGTAAAGAATTGCGCGCGTTATCAAAATATGACGACTGAATTTCAGGAGTAATTCATTTATGCATTTTCATTTTCTGAAAGGCAGATCAGCAAAGGTATAAGGAGCGTGGAGTCTGAGAGATTAGACTCTTAGCAGTGACAGACTGTGATACTTGCCCAGAAGTGAAAGTTATTGCCTGTGGACATTAAGTGTGCCTAATTACAATTTACGGATGGGAGCTACAGCAAGGTGGTTTATCTTCACCAATCATAAATCAATCACACAAAAAATATTCCTCCTCTAAATAGCTTGTATTTATAATAATCGAGGGAAGATCCTATAACTAAGGTGTTTATTATTTCTCCAATATCTGAATGCAACTACACCTTCCCAAAGGGACATTAACATATATTGAAACTGAATGCAGGACTGAACTTGCAAGCACCTGGAACCAGATCAATGTCAGTGTAGACAGCTCATTATTCAGCTCTTTCATGGTTAAATATAGTCCTTCTGAAAAAAAAAAAAAAAAAACCAGCCACCAAAAAACAACCAAACCTTGCTTTAAGGAAGTAGTGATCTATAAAGCATATGGAAGAAATATGGGCAAGATCCTCAGTCGGTGTAACAGTGCATAATTCTGCCAAAGTTGGTAAAACTTTGTTTTGCACAAGTTGATGATATAACTTTGGTCAGGTCCTAACTCTTCTTTCACCCAGATATGCTTCAGGTATCCTCATTACTAATACACTGCATGTTCCCACCGTTGTCATAATGAACCATGTCACAGCTCAGCCATTTTTCTGTGGATATGGCCCATATTTTTCTGTGCACATATTCAGACACGTGCGTTACACACAGCAGTAAGGACACTTTAATTTACTGAGCTGTACCTTCAAGTTGTCTGCGTTCAAAAATATTCACTGTCACAGGTGCACACAAAGGTCTCATTTATTGGTTTAGGCTGAACAAAGTCACATTTGGTTATTCAGTCTGGATGCAAGAACACAAATGTTGTGGATATTAGTTTGGTGCCTGTTTTGCAATATGTTTTTGTAACTTAACAAGCTGTTCTGAAAGCACTGAAACTAGTAACAACTGTTTTCTTACAGATTCTTTTGACTCTATATGCCTACTAAATTCCTCCTACCAAAACATCAGTTAATTTTCTCTCCTTGATTCTCCACCTACATTCACAATCTGTCAGGTGCTTACCAAGTCTACCACTGGATAGGTAAAAGATGGCTTGCCCTGTGGTTTAGTCCATACTATGCAGGTACTGCTTGGCTAATGCTATGCCAATAAAGTAAATCAGTTTAAACTCAAAGTTTAAACTTAACTGCTGTATTTTTCTAAGTGGAAGAACAATTTGGATCTCTCACCTCCATTGAGCAGCTGGTTTTCACAAAACTTGGAACAGACTGCCATTCCTCTGTTAGTTCGACAGAAATTAATTAACAAGTTCAAAGTTACTGGTAGGGACAGAAGGATGGGCAAATGTAAAGAAATAAAGCCTCAATTTCTGAATAAACCAGAGGGAAAACGCCTGGTATGCTCCACTGAAAGAGTACAAAGAACCCTGTAATATAAAATACCGGTTTAATTTTGATATCCAGGTTCTAATAGTCCATGTAGACCATTTTCCTAGAGCACTCTTTAGAAAGATAGCATTCAGCACGGCTTGGCTTTCTGCCTTAGAAAGAAAATGCCTTCAGGGAGCAGATGAGCAAAGTTCTGGTTATTTCTGAAAGCAATTTGGTCATTTTTTGGGTTAGCTGAGACCAGATGCTAAACAAGAACACGGAGAAATGCTTTTCATACCATCTTTCTTCTGCGGTATCTTAAAGAAAAGCATATCTATTATCCAGAAGGAAGAAAATCAGGGATATCTTGCTTTTTCACATAAAGTATCCAAGTACCTAAAGCAAGTAAGTCCCCAGAGGGGGATTCAATGATTTTAACACCCAGTCTTCTTTCTGATGTCAAGATACCTTCATCTACAAGAACACAGATGTAATTCCACAGAGATGGTCCAGCTGGACACTTTATACCTACATAACTGTGTTTGCTTGCACACAGGCATTTAACTCTTTTAAAAGAAACTGATTCCAAAGTAGATGTGAAAACTGAACACGTTTGCACGGTGTTAGCTGAATGAATCAAAAGAAAGACAGAGATTGGAAAAGGACTGTAAAATTTGTAGTAAATCTGAAAAATAATACTTGCACAGTACTTCTGCACAAGAGCAAGGAAGTTGTAGCTTTTCCTACCACTGACCAAAGCTGCAAGCAGTTCAACAAAAGTATCAGTAAAAGCTTAGGCTGCTTTTATCAAATTATAATGTGTAAAGTTCAGACGATTCAGTCTTGTGACGGAAAAAGCAATCTAAAGTGTGAACAACCTTCCAGTAATATTTGCTCAGTAAGTCATTCTGCTGATAACAAACAATCAAAGTCAGATTCCTTAGTCTGAATGTTTCCAAGAGGGAATATCTACTAAAATAAAATGCCTGCTCTAAAGGCTAATTATGCTATGAGTTAGTTGTGCTTTTTACAGAGATATCTTTTCCGTGCAACTTTATCATTTAATAAAAAATGCCACAATTCATTTTGACTTACTGTGAAAGTTACAGATGGTACACTTCCTTCGAAAAATATACGATACAGTAATGAAAGGGATACTTTTAAACACAACACATTCATTCTTTTCCTCCAAAAGCTGCCATCTTTCTCTGAATATGTATTTTAGAAAGGACATGGAGGTCTGATCGAATTTCTGGTAGCTTCACCTCTGCATGTACTGTGCTGAGCCATTTTCTGTACGATTCAGCCACACTATGCTGCTGAATCTGGCAGAACTGCTGCAGTGATTTTTTTCTACACCTCATTCCTAATCTTTGTGGATTCCAGTCAAGGTAACCTCCCATCCAGTCATTCATATGTGGCATATGCAAAAACTAGTATGTATGTATAATATCAAATATAAAGAAGATCATCTTAAAGAATCAATTAATAATTTTGAAAGCAACACTTTATTTCCTTTTTTATGTTTCTTTATGCTTCTAAACCAACGTTATATTAATATACTGTGATTTCCTGAAAATTTATTTGGAGCTACACTGTGCTTTTAAACTCAGTTCTCAATCTGAGGCTGTGCGTAAGGAGAGCAGACAAGATGTCAGCGTGACTCAGCCTCATCACTCTGTCTCTGTGTAAGCCCTGCTTTTTCTTTGCTTGCGATTTGCTAATGCTCTAGATCAGTGATTTCCAGCTGTTTTGTTGCTGAGACTCATCTGAGAAAATATCCATTGTTCCATGACCTACTCAATCTTGAGGAACCTGCGGACATCGGGAGGGGCATGTCTGCTTGGGCTTTGCACGACATCTCCCCGTTCTGTGTTGATACCTCTGTGGGCAAGTCTGCTTCACTCGTTAGGAACCGCTGAACTATTTCATGCCTTCTCTCCCTTCTCATCCCACAAGTCATGGAGAAAAAGGAAATAAAGAATAACAATTTACTTAACCTGAGAACCTCACCGTACTTTTTCAGCTAAAGCCTGTAGTCAGATGTCGATGTCTTTCTTGAGATTAAGCTGCACCCCATTGTCTACACTTGTCTGGCTACTCTTTTACTTCTGCGATTGATAATTAAAGGGTTAACCAGTAGGTCCTTGCATATTTAGAAGTGCAAGGAATGGAAAGATGATATTCACACCATTTACTCTGGTGTAGTTCAGAGGATCAAAGTTAGGAACGTCAGTTCCTTCTCCGGTAAAGAGGTCCTTAGGGCTGACTAACACACAGTGACTACATTAAAGCAAGGCTAAAATACTAATGTAAATATCTTCCACAGTTAAGCATAAACATGTAATCTATTAGATTTTTTTCATAATACTATCAAACCATCGTAATATTATTGTCTTACAAATAGATCTACCAATTTTAATGACATAAAAGTGATATTATTTCTTCTACAAACTATGTTATAATGTACTAACATTAATACCAGGTAATATATCATATACAGATGCAGTATCAATTATTTAAATAAAATTAGTCTTGATAAATCAGTTGAAGAAATGAAACTGAACTCCCTAATTTCTCAAAATGAAATGAATCTACTAGCTTTTATCTGCTGGATTTCCTGCCTCGCTTTAGTAATTGAACTACTTTAATTTAGTAATTAAATACATTAATAACAATGTAATTAATAACTTAGTATATATAAGAAATATGCTAATAATATAGTAATTAAAATCTACCAGCTTTATCAGGCAAGCTAATTCTTCCTGCCTTGCTTTAGTTATCAGAAATATATCGATAACATAGTAATTAAATGATTAAAAAACAGCAAAAGAAGAAAAAAAAATCCCTTTTCATTTCTTAACTGGGCTCAGGTCTAGTAAGCAATGCAAGATGCCAAATCTTACATCAAAACTAAACACATTATTAAAACCGATTCAATACCTATTTCTCTGAAAAATAAATATATGCAACATAGTTTTCTAGGAACAAATACTTCACTGGTGAGATTAGAATGATTACTGCAATTATGCCTTCAAATAAAGTAAGTAAACAAAAAAATGCTCATCCTTTAGAAAATTCTGCATTGAGCCGTAAATTAATTGGGAATGCACATGCAGAAAGCATACAAGAAGAATAAATCATTACTCCTATTAATAATAATTAAAAGAACAAGAATGACCCTAAGAACATAATTATTTGTTTGCCAGGCGCAGAAAGCAATTTCCTCTTTTATTGTCAGAAAAAATAACTATAGTAACTTTTAGAATAAGGAGTTAAAATTGCAGTATGAACATTTATTTTCTTGACGAGGAAGGAATCATTCACTCAACTGCTATAAAATATTAGCTAGGAACAATAATTGATAGCTTCCCCTGAGTTATGGCCCTTATAGAGGAAGCATTTTTTTTTTTAACTTTAAAATATCTGTCACTTTTAGAATGTAATGCATTGCCAGCAAAAAGAAATGCTTATGAATGATGAAATTATATAGTTACTTCATGTAATTACACAAAATGTGCACTGTAAAAATTTATAACCACCAAAACAGCAGCATGCATCAGTATCATCTGAACAACTCATATTTTTATTTTTAATACCATTTGGTGATGGTATACAATTTTGTGTCTGTGTTACAGCTACATGGAAGTGCAGGAAACTCAAAAACAGGTAAAAGATCTTTTTTTTGTCTTGAAAGGCCTAAAATTATGAGACTAGAACTGTTAATTCTGTACATTTTATTCTTCATTTCAGATACTTTGTATATACTGCAATAATCCCAGAATTAGACATAAACAACAAGTAAATTAACTTCATCAGAGGTAAACTAATTTCTACCGGTAGAAGAAAATGGCTCCCAACATGTGTGGCAACCCAAGAGCAGAAAAGAATTTTGAAAGATTGCAGAGAACAGATTATTATACTCACATAGTCTCCACAATACATTTTGATACAAGTCTCCAAGTTCCGGTGAGATCAAAATAGCAACTTTCCTAGAATAAAGCTAACAGTTCAGTAAACTAAGATTGTTATAGTCAACTTGAATTCTATTTTAAAGAACTGAGAGAAACCATCCAATCAAGCTGATATCAAGTATGCTAGGCTCCAAGGTAACAATGAAGCAGGAACAGCGCCTGGTACTGCACGTCCTCAGGTTCTACGGATGCACTGTATACTTAGTCATTAATCATATGTGAATAAGTAGGATTATTACGTAAGTAAACAGAGTCAATAGCACAACACCCTCTGTTCTGCTGTGTTGATTTTAAGAATCAGAATTCAGCCAGTCACAGAATGAAATGTTAACCTACAGAAACTACTTGTGTTAATGATTTACTTTCAGCATTAGCTGTGGTCTAGTTCCTTTTTTCCTTCTGCTGAATCACTCAGGTCATCACTTACTCTATAAAATATTTCCACCTGGCATGAATAGAAATACGCTGTATAGCCCTCATATGCTACCTGGAGTAACGAGGACAGATCTTTGGAGTCTCAGTGGAACTGTACAGATGAGGCCCTCCCTTGATGTTTTCAGACAAATTAAACCTTATAAGACTCTGTGAAGAGATGAGCAAAAATACTGTAACATTGTTCTATTAGAATTATGCAGAATGGTTGTAGAGACTGAGAGCAAAATTCACATTTTTATAGCTGCTACCTTGTTTTTTTTTTTTTCTATTAATGATATCTACTACCATATTAAAGAAAAGAGAAAACACAGTTTCCTCAAAAAGAGGAATTTAAAATAGACATACAGAAACAGTCTGTATCTAGTACAACATGAACGGAAGACATGGGCTACCGCTATCCTGATGGGGTGTCAGTATAGAGAGTTTATTTTACTGAAATAGTTGGACAGGAGTTTTAGACTTCTAATTTTATTGCTTTTATTACTATATCCATCACATGCTTTGTAGCGCTTATTAAAAGTCGGAGGTTTCTTATTACAATTTAGGAAGACTTTGGAAAGAAGAAAAAAAAAGATTTCTTTCATAGCCTCAATATCTTAGCAACTTGTCTAATCATTAAGAACCATCTCTGGGTTTGTAGGAGCTCTGCAGTACTGATTTTAATATAAACTTCTGCATGTCAGTGTTTATTATCTATAGAGATTACATGTCTGTCCTTATAGACAGTTGGAAGAGTTTCATAGACTGTATGCTTGTGAAACATGAAAATCTTAATGGGCTTCAGACTGCCATATCTTTGTTTTTTCCTTTTTCCTGAGGGCTATGGCAGATCATCTTTTTCTATATAATCATACTGAGTACTTGCTTTACACCTCTGTATTTCAAGTGCTCTGTGAGGATGGCTGGGGAACATAGCCCATTTTACAGCTAAGCAAAATGATCTGTAAAGAATCGGACCTGGCCAGCTGGAAGACGGCACATACAAGGTGGTGAAGATGGCAACAGAAGCTAGGGTGGGATGTAGACTCCTGATAATTAATAGTTTTAAACAGTGATAAGAATATGAGAACATTTTAAGCCTCTCTTTCGCAGACTCTCGTTTCACATACATTTCTTGCTGGGATAAGTAATTAAAATGCAATACAGTTAATCTTCAGTACAACCCAAAATGGATTAAATTTACAGGCTTACAATGTTTTAGTCTGCTCGTGTCAAAACCTTTAGTGGTTAGGGACCACAGGGCCTAAGTTAGTAGAGGAAAATTCACGATTCTGTGCTAATTCCTGGCCATTGAACATGAGGAAAGCATTTAGCCGATTACTGAACTAAATTCTGGTTTTAATGAATCTTTCTGGGAAAAGCCATGACAGACAGAGTCTTGAGACAAAACGTTCAACAGAAGAGGACATTTCAACTCCTTCCTCCTTGTGAAGGTCCCTTGGCTGTCCTTGCCTTCCACCCCACTCTAAGGCAAGAGGCAAGGTTTTCAACAGGGAAATGCAACATACATTTCTCCATGTAATGCTTAGCAAAACTAATCCGTTGTTTGTGTTCCAGAGTGAACATGCTGAACCTAATCTCACTTTTATATTTTTTTCAAGACGCAGCAGCTCAGAGGTGTGAATCATTTCTAGGGTAGGAGCTTATCCTGTTTTTTGTGGGGGGGAACACCGGAGAATTGCATTACAAGTCATTTTGGCCATCTCACCTTAAGACAACATGGACTAGCTGGAGAGAGCATAGAAGAGAGCAGAAATAATAACTCAGAAAGACAGAAAGAACTGGTTTGTTTAGACTAAAGACAGAAAAGTAAAAGATGTGTGAACAGTTCAAGTAAGTAAAAGCTTTTGCAAGAGGAATTAAAAAAAAAATAATTTGTCCTGATTTCATGGTGGACTGGATAAAAAGTGAGAGGCTCAGCATTCTCTTTTTCTGTTTCTCCCTCTGTTTAATTTTTTAATCAATTCTCACCTAATAACAGGGTGAGAATTTTATTACTGATTTGGACACCTGGTTACTTGCTCTCTTTTTGTTTAGAATTTCCCATTTTTGTTCCTGTTTAATTTTCTCCTCTCTCAGTTTGTTACCTGTTTTTCTTCTTTGGAGAGGCTTGCTTCTTTTCTGTAAGAGTAAGAAGGGGTCAGTCCCTCTTCTTGAAGTCCTTCCTGCTGGTGGCATTTCTCACCAGTGCTAAAGGTTCTTTTTCAAACTTCTCCCTGTTCTACTCTATGAACTGTTTAGGCTTAGGCATTGCAACTGATAATTTCAATATTGTACTAATGGAAACCTTGAATAAAAATAACTAGCCATAATTAATTTCTAATTAGAAATCCATATACTTTGAAGAAAGAATGATTTAATTCAAGTGAGAAATAAAAAATGATTTAGTATCAAATTAGTCTATTCATTTTCCTAAAAACAAGAATCTAGCATATCAGTCACACATTAATTACAAACAAAATTCACATTATTGGTAAAATAAGCTCCAGCTATTGTTCTGCAGTGTCTTCAGAAAACCGAAGAGAACTTACACTCTCTGGAGGAGCTTATAAGCAAGCGTAAAAACTTATTCATCATGATAAAAGGAAGGATACGGTAGTAAGAACCTTAACACAATGACTCACTGGAGGATGTATGAGTCAAAAATAACTTTGACAACTCTCAAGTCTGTATTTATATTACAGAAGAAACTCTGGGCACTTATTTGCCTGTGAATTGCTCTTACGGTTGCCTGGGTCAAGTTCTGCCCTGTTTCTGAGAAGGGCTCTGAGCACAGTATGTGTACACAGGAGGCCATAGCACGTACTCGGATGACTTTAGAACTGGCAAACTGTGCCTTGGAAGGGCTACAGCCAGCTGCTTTTTGCCTTTCTGGATGAACATGCGGGAGCATGTGGCGTGATGGCTTACCATCTTGCAGCCATTATCACAAAAAACCCACCTTGCATAAATTTGAATATCTTTCATAGCAGTAACCCCTGTTTTGATTTCAAGTTGCTAATTAAAATAAAAAATAAGAAGGAAAGGAAAACAAAAAACCGTGGTAGCAGACTGGAAAGAACAAGAATACCACAATGCAAGATCATATTGCATAATCTACTTCTATATGCTTCCTATTTAGAGTTGTTTGAAATTTTTTTAAGTAACTCCATGATCAGACTGCGAAAAGGAAAGCTTTTAAATGGTGGAATGTATGCAGTGCTAGAAGGCTAATCACATGAAAGAGAAGGCATTTAAAGAACAGAATAGGGTTTGAATGGGACATTGGATAGTGAAAGGTATTATGGGCATAGTTTCTAGGAACAGCAGGCACATTATTATTTAGTGAATGTAAAATTCTGCAATGAAGACCTTCTTCACTATCCCATCAATATACTTCATACTTGTACTTTCTGGTGGTTTGTCTGCAGCAGAAAATGAAAAGTCTTGGGCCTAGAGAGCAGTAGTTCTCAGTCCTCTATGTCACCAGTGAACTATGCTAGGCTTGCAGCGCTCTTTTTACATTCCTAGAACTGTCCTAGCTCTTTCAGAGTCCTCTTAGGTAGTATAACACAATTACTATTGCAAAACAGCAATTACCTAGGATTCTACTTCAGCCAAAAATAGTAAGCTATGACAGTCTGCACACTAGCTGCCCAAAACAGAACACCTACACGCTTATGACACTTAAAAAAAAAAAAACAAAACTCTAACCCTCAAAATTACCAGCGTCACCGTTAGTACAGACACCTTCCCTTCCAAATATGACGTTGTACATTACAGAAAGCAAGAAGAGAGACCAAACTGCTCCCTTTAACACCTCTGAGTACGTACGTACGTACCTACCTACCTCCCACTTCCACTTCCCAGACCGCGAGGCCGCGCGCCGCCAGGGCGTCTCCCGCTCTCCCGAGGCGGCAGCCGGGGGCGGGGCCAGGGCCTCACGTGGGGCGGGGAGCGCCTGCGCGGGGTTGACGCGCAGGTGGTGGCGGCCTCGGAGTTAGGCGAGGAGCGAGCGAGCGAGCGAACAGGCGGAAGCCTCACTCGGCAGCGACAGGGGCCAGCGTGCGGCCTCTGCTCGCTGCGACCGTGGCGCGGCGCGGCAGCGACGACAGCGCTGCTTATGAGGTTAGTGATGCGGCGGGCGGGCTCGAAGTTGCCGGGGGTGGAGGGTGGGAGCCGCGGGCGGTGTGGAGGGCGCCTGCGAGTCACGGGAACGGCGCTGGGGCCGGCTCAGAGCCTCGCGGGAAGAGGCGGAGTGAGGGCAGCGTGCGCCCGCCTGCAGCGGCTGGCCTGGAGGGGCACCTCCGTTGGCCGCTGCGGTGCCGCGAAGGGAGGGCCGTTGGCGGGCGGCCGTTGGCGGGCGGCCGTCGCTCGGGCCGCTGCTCGTTGTCGGCGCTCATGGTTTGTGCGGTGCTTCTGCTGCTAGTTCTGGGGATGGCAGGTTTTAGTTACGTCTCTCTAGCGGCAACAAAAAGTGGGCGCTTTGGTTCTTGTGCAAAAGTGGAGCTGACGTAATGCTGTAGTGAACTCATGTTTCTTGTTATGAACGCACAGATTTCGGGCTCAGCTGTATAATCGTTACTCTTACTGCAAGTATTGCAGTGAGATAATCAGATACGCTGTTGTAGTGACTCTAGTGGGTATTGCTTATGTTAGCAAGTTCTCTTTAATGCCTGAAACTTGTCACTGAATTTCATCAGTGAAATTCATACTATGTCTGCCCACAGCATCTCAGCAGTTTGTGGGCTGTTGAAAATACAGGTCCAATTGATCTATCCTCTTCTAAGCTGCCATGTTAATACGTATACAAGGCCAACAAGCTTGTATCACTGTTAAACTTACAATTCTGTTCATCTGCTCTTTGAATTTCAAGTGACATGCTAAAGTCTAGCTTTATTTGGAAGGAGCTTGGGATTGCACTAGTAGATTCTTAGGCAATATTTATTATATGGGGCAGATATCCTCTGTAGCGTTGTTGATGGTCCAGGTCCCCTGATTGTCAGTATTTGGAATGTATTTAAAAGACATTGCTCTTCCTCTCCCTTTTCACTCACATGCTTGAATTTCCTGCTTATTTAAGCTAGGTGGAACTAGAAGGACCAAAACTTTCTTTATTCCTGTTCCATTAGGGCATTGGGAATAAGGATGCTGGCCTCTTTATGGGAGCTGGATCTGACAATGAGTCTTGTGTTTTAGACATGATTGAGATCCATGGAGTGTGCAGATGTATACAGATCTATACTGCAGGACTACATATAGTAAGGTCTAATTTTAAACCTGATGTCCCTTGACCAGAGTACTGCAACTTCTTACATGTTTCAGGAAAAATCAGACCCTCAAAGAATGGTATCAAAAAAAAAAATCAGTGTTGCCTATGGGGAGTGGCCTAATTTGGCTACTGTGGCTTTTACCATCACCCGCAGTTTGTTTGCTGGGAAGCACAACTGATGAGAATGCTCAGGAAATGCTAGCACGACTAAGATAGGTAGGAGAATGCCTCCTCTGATTTAGGCACCCAGCATATTCGTACGTTTGGCACAAGACTAGTTGTGCATGTGAATGTTTGCAAAAAAAGTAAGAATTTAAGAGATTTTTGGACCAAGCTATGTTCAGGGAGCATATGACAAGAATTTTAAAAAATCAGTGTCACATAGGCTCATCTGCCTAAAAGCATAACCAGGTGACTAAACTCTTTTGTTGAATGGAGCTCTAAAATTTATGGCCTAATTTGAAAGTTCAGTTTCAGAAAGCTTGATGATTTTTGTTTTAAATAGACACTTTCATCAGCAGCAGATTTTTTTGTAGTTATCTAAGGCATGTCTTGCAGGAATAACCATTGAAAACTGAGGGAAAATTAAAGAACTGGTAACAGACTTTAAGTTTTTATGAGCTGTAAAACAAGAGAGGATCTGGGTGATTTCCAGCATACTTTGTCTAAAAAAGAAAGAACAATTTTATAGCAGATCAAAAGCAGATGTTTCTGATTTAAGAAAAAATGCTAAAATTAATGGAGAAGAATGATTTAAAGAAATTTCACACACTTCAGAAATAGTTCATATCTAGGAAAAGCAATTAAAGAGCTTTCGGAGGTGATGTTGAATACAGCTCAAAGTCACTAAGCTTGAACTGGCTTATGTTTGTAACAATGTTAGGAAACGATGCTTATAGCCAATGATTCTTATATTTTTTGGGTCAGCTTTTCAAGTGTGATGAAAAGATTATTGACAGTCCATGTATTTTGGATTGTGATTCTGGTAATATGAGAGACCCCGCTAAGCCTCATAAAAAAAGAAGAATATTTGAGGGAACAATTGTTTCTTCTGTCTACTTCTTTCAGATCTGCAAACCTCACTTATTCTACTGTTAGGCAAGAGGGAGTGAGCATGGAGATATATTTTATACATGTATATTTATATATAATGATTGCCATTGTTTTTGCAATTTTAAAGTTTTTGAATAGTGATTTTGTTTTTAGTCAGATGAATATGGGGATTCCTTTGTGATTTTTATCTTATAAAGTAGAATCTTTTTGCCACTGTAAATGCATCAGTTTACAGCTTTTTTTAATACCTCTTTAATTTTTAACCTGTTTAGGTTTTGGCTGAGCCCTAGGATAGAGATATGTGTCCTTGGGCTTCCTGAGGTTCTGATCACTTGATTTGGGGAGCTGACTGGAGTATATTCTTCTCATAAACATGCTTTAGCTTCTTACCATGGAAGAATATATCATTCTAAGATGTTATTTAGATGTATCGTTGCTGCGTTTTTCTAATTTGATAGTGTTCTCCTTCCCTATTATAGAGCTGTTCTTGTTTCATGGCACAGTTCCAATGTTTGTGGATGAGGAACTTGGATGCTTTAAGGCCATTAAAACTAATTCTACCAGTTTGTATGTGGGAATGCAAGGAGTTCATGTGAATCCATTTTTAAGAAAGATTTCTTGCTCTTTGGACCTCACTTCTGCTGACAAGTCTGTCTGTGAAATTCCTGTAACCGTTTTCTGAATCTTGAGGAAGCATTAGGATAAAAATTTATTTCACACACATTATATTATTAACAAATGTGTTATGAAAGGCGCTACGTTTACATACTCAAAGCTTTGCAGTTAAATGGAAAATAACCCTACACTTCTAGGCAAGAACTTTTCATTACAAACTTATTAAAGCTGTATAAGAGTGTTTCAGCAGAACCTGTAACAAAATTGGGATGGTAGTGTTTGAATTGTCCTGGGTGCTTTTTAATGTTTCACACCTTAAATATAGATTTGGGTTGAATGCAATAAAAATATTTTAAAAATGTCAGTGGCTAAACTAATACCTCAAGGAAAATCACATTATTTCAAAAACTGTCCATCTGACTAGCATGGAACAAATTTTTTCTTACAAAAAAATTTTCCAACTATTTACTTTAAGAGAAGGAAAAGGAGGCAGTCAAACATAATTAAGTGTTAACATGTAACTTTAATGGCAATGTGTAAATGCCAGTGCGATAAATATCTGACCAGAGTATTGTCTTCCTACAGATATTTAACTCTTTCTGCTGTGCCTCTATCTGAGAAGCATATTGGCTATGCCAAAGGAGCAAAATGCATACTTCCTGAATCTCAGTTATTGCTGTGGCAACCGATAATTGATATTAGAGATTAATTGATTTATAAACTGAGGTGATTTTTATTCTTGTTCACAGAAGATTTTTTTACAGAAGTTAATTTAAAATGTCTAATCATGGATAGCACAGTAAACTGCAGTACAGATGGAAGGAAATGTCATTGTAATTGGTTTTATGACTTGAAATACAATACGCATTTGTCAAACAAATGCATAGCACTTAGATTTCTTCAAAGATTGAGTGTACATTAAAACAATTCTGCTTTGTTTAATTTATTATTCCTTTTTTGGAAATTTTTTTTGCATTCGATAGTTTGTCTAATCCTGGTTCCCTTGTTTATCTTTAAACTATTTTATTTCCCAAAATTACACTAAAACTGAGCAAAAGATTAAGGAGTGGAATGAATAGACATTCAAATGAGGGAAATTAAAGGCAAAGTCCTTTCATAACCGTAGTTATTTACAGATTGTCTCATGCTGAGCTGTACCCTGCATATTTTACTGCTGCTTAGTGAGTTAGGCTGATGAGGCCTGAAATTTGGCAAAGTTTTCGTCAGCTTCAGGCTCTGTGGACCGTCAAGCTTAAAGGATCTTTTGCTTGAGTAAAAACTGTGTGATCGACTCCATAATTTCCCTTTCTTGTCAATGTTGTACGTCAGAGAAATAATATCTACTAATAGTTTTTATCTCTGTCAGCTTGTACTCAGTGATTATTTTAAATATGTTGATTTATTGTACGCTGTCTCCAGAATGACTACTATTTTTGTTTATTTTCCAAGTGAAAGAGATAGTGATTAGGTGATTTGTACAATGTTGCCCAGGAAGGCAGTAGCAGAGCTGGTGGTAGTTTTTGTGCTTCTAGGCCTTCTTTTGGTAAGAAAGCTCTATGTTTAGCTTACATTCCTGTTTACAATAAGACTCTCAAAAAGGGGGTGTAAGTGGTCCTTAGATGGTGCGTGAAGCTTTGCCTTTCCTTTCTTTCTAGATATATACCTGCAAGTGAAATGTAATGTAGTTTTGTGTTGGGTTTTTTTATAGCAATAGATGGGTTGCTCTAAATCCAGTTAAACCCGTAGAACCCAGTGCAAAGCTTTTAACATAGCAACTTGCAAGTCCTTTAAGAGAGGAGAAAACCTCCCAAACGTGGTTATTTTCTCCTCGAATTCTCAAATACTGGTAGCTGATGCTATCAGATTTTTAACGTTTGATCCTTCAGTCCTTAGCAGGTAGAGAATGACCAATGGTAGATGTATTTTTCAAGGTTTCAAACCTCATTTTTTTTGGCTCACATCTACAAAAGATTCCTCAGAGGAGTTTTTTAAGCATGGAAGAGTGGGATTCTGAACATCTGCTTAAAGCTCAGGATTTTACTGATGATATTTCCTAGGCACAGGGACATTATTGTCAGGTGCTTGTTTGAAAATACACATTGTGTTTGCTAGTCCTAGTCTTGTGAACGGGCTAGAAATTCTTAGAAATCTTACAAAAAATTATACCGATCGTTGATGTTTCTCTAGGGCCCTGGAGCTAATTCATATCTGTTAATGCTAACACCAAGCAGATACAGTTCATAATGAAAGTAAAATAAATAGGCGTTTATGGATGGACAGATTCCAGAGCAGAGACTATTTGTGACTGTCTTCTTAAGACGTGTTCTAACCGTGAAATTAGTCATAACGTAAACAGTAACCTTCACAGTCACTAGCTTAAATGAAATAATGTTAGATTTTTTTCTGTCTCCACTTGACCATTTGATACTGTATATTCTGCTTGCAGAACAGAGTATATTGATCTTTGTCAGAATTGTTGTTTCTTCTAGACCCTGACATTCATTTCTTCAAGTGCTAACCATTCATTTTTACAGCTGTGGTTGCTAGTTTAACATGTGATCCATTCTTTTTTATTTGTATCTTTTTTTCCTATTTGATTTGATGGTTAATTTCTTTACGCTGTGTGTAATGGGCGATCACATTTTGTGTACAGAAGACTAAGAAGATAACTTACTGTGCTCCTGAAGAGTTAAATGGTCATGTGTCTTGAGCTTATAAATTGATGCAGGCCAGCAGATAACTGCTTACAAGTATTGCAACTAAAATTGCATGTAATATTTCTTACTGACAAAATAGCTGTCTTTTTGTTGTAAATTGTTTAGTCAGAGATCATAATAAAAAGTTCTTGCCCATGCGGTTAGCTTACTTATATATTCAACTGGTCAGTTAAATCCTTGTCACTTAAAATCAGAGCGTATAATCTGCACTGGATTGCTGTCACTGGATTTCAGTTCTCTCCTGTGACAGGCAGGAGATTCTTCCGTTGACATCCTATTTTATTTTCTCAAAGATACACATGGATATCTTCTCAGAAGTTATTGTATGTGACTTTGGGGTGAATGGTGGTGTCTGGGCTGAATATCAGATAGAACTGTGGAATGGCTGGGGGACTACCTTCCCAGACAGCACGTTTATTGATTAGGAACAGTTACAAGAAGAAATCGGTGTCTCAAAACCAGAAATACCTTCTACAGATGCATTCTTCAAAAAACAGCTCTTTATGTTGTGATACTTAGGCTACTTCAAAAATTCCTAGCTTCCATATTAATTTGATTTCAAATACTTAGGTATTTGAATTAATGCTAATATATAGTCACTAACCTATGATAGCGAGTTGCCCACACAGGGAGTATGCCTTTAAAGAAAAGCTTACTCTTGTGCCATATTTTAAAGGCATAAAATTTAGTCTATACTCATTTTAGTATGTAACTCACAAAGTGATGTTGCAGATATTTGTCCATTCTTCACCGATTCCTGGAGTCATAGTGCTTTATATGACTGCGGAGAACTTTCAAGGACATTAAAGTTGATGGCTACTGTCCTGCTCCCTTAGAGGCTTCTGCCTCTAACATCTTCTCATCTTGTTCTATTGCTTGGTTCCAATAATAAAGTGGAAAAACAAAGAAGAGGAAGCTCTGTATGTAGGATAGAATGTCTTAATCACAGAGAATCACAGAATGGTTGAGGTTGGAAGGGACCTCTGCAGGGTCCTCTAGAGCATATTGCCCAGGATCACGTCCAGGTGGGTTTTGAGTAAGGAAGGAGACTCCACTAGCACTCTGGGCAACCTGTGCCAGTGCTCTGTCACCCTCACAGGAAAGAAGTTTTTCCTCACGTTCAGATGGAACTTCCTGTGTTGCAGTTTATGCCCGTTGCCTCTCGTCCCATCACTAGGCACCACGGAGAAGAGGCTGGCCTCATCCTCTCGACACTCCCCCTTCAGATACTTGTACACGTTGATGAGATCGCCTCTCAATCTTCTCTTCTCCAGGCTAAACAGGCCCAGCTCTCGCAGCCTTTCTTCAGAGGAGAGGTGCTCCAGTCCCCTCATCATCTTAGTAGCCCTTCACTGGACTCTCTCCAGGAGTGCCATGTCTCTCTTGTCCTGGGGAGTCCAGAACTGGACACAGTACTGCAGGTGAGGCCTCCCCAGGGCTGAGGAGAGGGGCAGGATCACCTCCCTCGACCTGCTGGCAACGCTCTGCCCAATGCACCCCAGGAGACCATTGGCCTTCTTGGCCACAAGGGCACACTGCTGGCTCATGGTCAACTTGTTGTCCACCAGGACTGCCAGGTCCTTCTCGGCAGAGCTACTTTCCAGCAGGTCAGCCCCCAGCCTGTACTGGTGCAGGGGATTATTCCTGCCTAGGTGCAGGACCCTGCACTTGCCTTTGTTGACCTTCAGGAGGTGCGTCTCTGCCCAGCTCTCCAGCCTGTCCAGGTCCCTCTGAATGGCAGCACAGCCTCCTGGTGTGTCAGCCACTCCCCCCAGTTTAGTATTATCAGCAAACTTGCTGAGGGTGCGCTCTGTCCCTTCCTCCAGGTCATTGATAAATATATTGAATAAGACTGGTCCCAGGACTGACCCCTGGGGGACACGGCTAGCTACAGGCCTCCAACTAGACTCTGCGCCATTCACCGCAACCCTCTGAGCTCGGCCATCCAGCCAGTTCTCAGTCCACCTCACTGTCCACTCGTCTAGCCCACACTTCCTGAGCGTCCCTAGGAGGATGTGATGGGAGACAGTGTCAAAAGCCTTGCTGAAGTCCAGGCAGACAACATCCACTGCTCTCCCCTCATCTACCCAGCCAGTCATCCCATCAGAGAAGGCTATCAGATTGGTTAAGCATGATTTTCCTTTGGTGAATCCATGCTGACTACTCCTGATCATCTTCTTGTCCTCCAGGTGCTTAGTGATGACCTCCAGGAGGAGCTGTTCCATCACCTTTCCAGGGATGGAGGTGAGGCTGACAGGCCTGCAGTTTCCTGGCTCCTCCTTCTTGCCCTTTTTGAAGACTGGTGTGACATTGGCTTTCTTCCAGTCCTCAGGCACCTCTCCTGATCTCCAGGACCTTTCCAAGATGATGGAGAGTGGCCTAGCGATAACATCCGCCAGCTCCCTCAGCGCTCGTGGGTGCATCCCATCGGGGCCCATGGATTTGTGGATGTCAAATTTGGACAAATGATCTCTAACTCTCCTCCACCAAGGGAGAGTCTTCCTTTCTCCAGCCTTCCTCTCTTGTCTCCAAGGTCTGGAATTCCTGTGGGCTGGCCTTAGCAGTAAAGACTGAAACAAAGAAGGCTTTCAGCAACTCTGCCTTCTCTGTATCCTTTGTTACCAGAGCACCCACCCCATTCAGCAGCGGGCCCACGTTTTCCCTAGTCTTCCGTTTGCTATTGATTTATGAACACATGATTAATTTCAAATAACTTATAGCTATCATTTATTCTATATTCTATATTAATATATGTATTTCATTATCAGTATACATGTATGTTATAACATGTTGTTATACCTGTCTTGCAGTACTCTCTATTCAGTATAAACCATAGTTACTCTGATATGTAACGTTCTCTAATGCATTACCATGAAAGCCTTATTTTTTTGGAGAGGGCTCCTGAACTTTTGTGGCTTCTCAGCTGAGGCCAGGATGTTTAAGCTTGGTTGCCACTGTCTCAAATCTGCTGTGACTGTGTCTGTGACAGGCGTTATTCAGGCAAAATGGTGGGGAGAGTGTGCTTCCTCTGGTGGTGCTGTTGCTGCAGGTGATCGTTGTTTTCCATCAAAGTAACGCTTAACGTTATCATAGGGAGGTAATATTTCCTAGTACTCCAGCACATGTTTTGCCTCTTTGGATTTCATCTACTTATAAATGACCAGTATCTTTGATGTCTGTTTCTGAAAGAGCAAACACTTTTGTTTTCAGTTTTTCAGGGAAAAACTGCTGACAGATAATGTTGCACAGTAATGGGAGACTGCTGCCGCAGAGCAGTTGGTGTGGGCCAGTTGATTGAGAACTTTTTTTTTTTTTTTTGGTTCATTCACTTGTTGATCTCATCTCTGGAGAGATAACAAAAGGATTCCTATAATGAAGGTGAAAAACCATTCTGGCTTAACATAACACTTTCATGTGCAAATAGACCGGTATTAAAGGATATGTTAAATTCATTCTGTATACTATGAATAAGCAAAGCTGTAGTTAAGTGAGATTGGTCAGATCTTAACATGTTTTCAGGAGAGTCCAGGTTCTAATGTTTCTTACTCTTGATGCTATTCGGTGATAATGTTGTCAGGACCTTTTTTCCTGTTTTCTTCTCCACCCCTGTATCCCATCAGTCGTTCTTTAAAAGCTCTTAGATGCTCTGCAGAGCTAACTTACGCTGTATAGACAAAGCCTTTTGTTGTACTTGACACAGGTAGACAGTCTTCACTTTTCATTCCCTCCTACTTGTGGATTCAGACCGTCTCAAGCTAGTTTGTTATGTGACTCTAACTTGGCAATAACACGTTCCTTGTAACAAGGTCAGCTTTTGCTCAGTTCCTCCCGTGGCCGTGTCCAGCCAAGCTGTTTTGGAGACTTGTAGAACTCTGTAATTGTGGTTATGTAAAGAGCGTTTGTAACTTACAGTTGGCCGCAAAAATCTTCTGGGAATCTCTGTCTGCAGTGTCAGCACGTACTTCTTCATTGGTGCTATTCTGTGACTTGCAAATCCTAAACACGTACCAGAATCTGATTTCCTTAATGATGATGTAGGTGTTTTTTTTTAACAGCCACTTTCTGCCAGACCAGTAGATTTGAAATAATTGGTGGTTAGCACAGTAATATCTATCCTCTTGATAGTGAACTGACCAGTGAACTTTCTCATTTTCTGACATTGTGTGGTATGCTATGTCTAGTGTAAATAATCTTGTATGGTGATGGGTTGGCTAAAGTATACCCTGTTTAGTTTCACTCCCCTGAGGTAGTCTTAAGATCAAGCCTAAGTACCACATATTCTAGCCAGTGTAAACTAGACTAGTCTTAATTTTCTTCTGAGTGGGAGGACTTACTGACTCAGGCTGAGCACAGTGCTAACAGCTCTGTATTGCTTTTGGGATGTACATACTGCTCATGCTGCATGGTAAGTGCTGTACTGAGGATAGCTGTGCTATGCTGTGTTGTGTGATGTAAAAATTTCCCCAGGTTTCTTGCTTTTTTCTTTTCTACGCGTGGTCTAAATGATTATCTTCTTCCCAGCTGAATATGTATGAACATGTCTACATTTCAGTCCTATATTGGCATCTCTCTGAATTATACTTGATGTGTACTAATGTAAATAGAAGGATATATGCAAAGTCATCAAAAATACTATTGTTATGTAGATTGAAATGAACTATGTCATGAGAAAGTAGATGAAAACTTATGTAGGAATTCAAAGAGGAGTTTAGTGAGTAAAGCTGTGCTTGGAGAACTAAGAAGCGCTTTGTAAGGGTATGTGTATAGAAAAAGGTCTCATGCTTGCTTCTTTCTCCCTTAAAATGTATGAAAATGCTAATTTTTTAAACTTTGTCCTAGGAGCTTTTCTTGTAGCAGTTTTCCTCTATTCATTTCCCTTTGATAACTCAGAAGGCTAAAGTAATTAGCATTTATAAGAAAGATCTAAGCTCGCTCCGGAAAGGAAATATCAACGAACAGATCTCTGCTGATCTGGAAAACCTGGCTGTAGTCTAATGCTGTGTGAACTGTATTTTGACATTTGTTTCGTGAATGCTAGGCTGTTCACAGGATGGTTTGTGGAGGTCAAATAAAGAGAATTAGGAGGCTTTGTGGGGAGAAGAATTAGGAGGAAAATGTAAACTTACAGAATACACTGGATCTATGATGCGGGAAGTTGCAGAGTAGTAAGGCAGTGGAAATACTGGTGAGTGAGTGAGTGGAAATGAGTCCTTCTAGGCATTATTCCCCTCTCTGCTTAAGCAGAATGTTTCTGAGTACTACTTAAAACGTTCTCCAGGATGTTCTGCATAGTGTTGAAAAACTCCTTGATTAACTTCACAAAAATCCACTTTTGCTAGACAGCCCTAAGAAAGAAGGGTATTCCTTTGAGAAAATAAGAAGATGTCATAAACCACTTTATTATCCCAGCAGCAAGCTTCCTGCCACTGCTACCTGAAATGTTACTTAAAACTGAATTAAAAGGAAGCAGTCACCAAATATCTTTACTGATGATCCTTGTGGAGATGGCAGTTGTGTTTCATAGCATTCTTGCTCATACAGTGTTCCAGTTTAAAAACAATAAGCCAGTCATTTGTGATTCTCTGGAAATGTAATTATATAAGGATGAACTCTCAGTTCTGATTAACATATAATTTTATTATTAGCTTTCAGTCTTATGGCAGACAAATTATTTTGACATTTAATTTATATGATAACAATTTCAAAAATCAGATAGCTATGCAGAGAATTTACTGCAAACACTTAAATAGCTTAATTTTATGCAGACCGTTTAAAGAATATAATTTTATTACTTATATAATGAAATGGTCACTATGGTCCCATAGACAGCACTTTACTTTTTTGTGAAATGAAATATATATATATATATATATATATATATATATAAATAAAATTTAATAGAATCTATACAACCCAACTCTGTTAGGAAGATGTAGGTGTAACTTTCTACATTGAGGTCTGGTTGAAATATCATAAAGCTTGTCATGCGTTCTGAGTTATACTGAAACCAGAACGTGCCATGAATTGGTGGTAATGGATCAGTGATTTACACAGACGCCTGTAGAAAATATAATGGACGTATGATTTCTTGTAATGCTAAACTGTCAAAGTACAATGTCGTTTCTATTTTGTAAACACTTGATCTTGGAGGGGATGGAACGTTTTTCCGCTGCATGCCTATATTGATAATGGATGTTGCTCACCTCAGACACAGGCTCTCAGAAAGAAATAGAGTGGCTGTGGGTGTGTATGTGAGGCAATGACAATTTATCTGGAGAGTGTAGCTTATTTGTGAGCTTTGAACAATCATTTCTCGTGAAGAACTTTTCTGTTCTAATGACTTGCTTAAATCCATTAGCATGTCTCTCACCATAAAGACTGAAAAATACAATTAGCAAGTTGTTTACAGCAGAGATATAACTGCTGTGACTAAAATGTCATTGATAGAATGAATCAACTTCTATAACAATTGTTTATAACAAATAAAACTATAACAAAAGTTTAATAAAGATTTGAGATGATGCTATAACTTAGGGTTGATCAGGTACAATGTAAGGCTCAATATTACTGTTTCACTGTCAAATTACTGCTCATGTAACAGGCATTATATTTGTCCTGCATTATTCTAGATAGTTTAGGCTTAATCTGCTATACTACTACTAATACCCTGTAGTTCCTCTGGCTGTAGAGCCTAGCAGCCACTTGATGTTAAGGGCTATTGGAATTACTTGGATGCCTGAATCTCAAGGAAGAAATGATAATAATTTCCACACTTAAGGTAGAACAGCTTTCTGCTGGAGTGATCTCGAAAGGATGTAAGTGAAATGTGATGAAAAATGGTGGCTGCAGCAGGAAGAAGAGTAAAATTATTGCTGCCTTTTTCAAAAACAGGCTAGAGCTAGGTTATTAAAATTTTTACCAGTGCTGGTAGTCACAACTTATGCACAGAGTGAATTTGTTTTTAGCTGGCTTGTGTGGTTTGTGTGAGCGCATGTGTGATCTTTGTTGCCCTGGTAACTGGAATCAGGTTAGTACTAGCATATATACTTCTATCTGAAAAAAATAATAATGTTATTTGTCTACTATGCCTAAGGAGAAAAGCTTATAACTATAACCGGTAACGTAGGTCTAACTTTCTAAGTTAGAGAAAGTCAGTTTAGCAAAATTAGTATCTCAAAATCCCCTAGTGTTGAGAATGTGGCTCGTTGTTGTTGTTATTTGGGGTTAGGATTTTTATATTTTGGTCATCATTTTCAACGTTGGGAGAAAGAGTGGATAAAGCACTGAAATGAACTTTGGGGCACCCGGAATCTATTAGATCAGCAATTAATGGACTGAGGCCCCATGAGAAAGTTAGCTTATCTCTCTATGCCTCCATCTTCCCTGTGTGAGTAGGGATAATATCTTTTTATGAAGTTACTTAGACACTTCTCATTGGAAGCATTATATAAGAACTGATATGGACACAAGTCTGTATTTTTGTATGCAATATGCTATCATGCGAATATAAATGACTTTTAAAGCAGGAGGAAGGAAAGACTACATTAGACTGAGGGTGAATGGCATAAGCACTGTTTTCAGTATCTCCATGGCGAAGATGAGTGTTCCTTTTCTTTTATCATTAAATGGCAAATGAAAACTCCATTTATGAAAAATCTGATCTCCATATTGAAAGATAACCATTAATTTCAACTCACATTAAAAAGCAATGTAGCCTCCAGTTTGCAAAAGTTGTGTGCATCCAAACATGCTTATTTACAGTCTTTTGTAAATGGAATCTAATTTTTGAGCCTATGGATGTGTACAGTCATACAGATTTTTAATTGGGTAGAGATTTGCACAACTATTCTTAGACTTCCTGTTCGTTCGTTCGTTCTTTCCTGTTCGTTCGTTCGTTCTTTCCTGTTCGTTACATTTATCAGAATGGGTTATTTGTTCCTATAGTATTTAGGAATTCAAATGATCTTCTCTCTACTAGAGTAGCTATTATTGTGTGATGCTGGGAAGTCCATTTGTCATATCTGTTCGATTTCATCTGTATTTTGTAATTATTCCTTTATACTTACTCTCTTCTATGCCTTCTGAAGTTCGTTCTTTTTTTTTTTTAATGCATCTATTTGTCTTTATTTCAAAGAGAATATCCTTATGAACCTTAACTACCCAAAACTGATTACAGATGTTTCTGTGTTTCTCTCGTTCCGATATGTAAGAGTCACATATTTGCATTCCTTGACAGAGAAAAAAGCCATGCAGGACACAAAGGAAGGGGCCATATTCTTATGAATACTTCTGCTTTTCACCATACAGTGGGATTAGTCTTCTCAATTGATGCTGAAGCAAAGCTGTGAGAAGACTGTGGGCCTCTGTTCCATTGTACAAGCGATTGAATATATGGTTGGCAGCAGCTGTAGGAGTGTGCAGAAGGGAGTGTTACTGGCCGAATAAATCTGCTGCAGTATTACCAAACAGAAGCATGCAGAAACAGGCAGGAAATGTAAAAAAAAAATCAAATATAAAACAAAAAATGTCCAAACTGATACTGGTCTAGTTTTTGGATGTTCCTCTGGCATACATAGCTCACAACCTCATTCTTAGTCCTCGTGAGGGCTATGAATGAGTAACATTGTGTTGTGGTGCTTGCCTAGCCAATGACAGTTACTGAAACACAACATAACAGATACAAGGGCAATGAAAGTCATTTGGGAAGAAGACGGTGCTGACAGGAAAATATGGTATGAGCAATTAAATTTAAATTTTTACTTACATGGTAGCTGAAAAAGACCTACACGGTTGCACCCCTCCCTCCCCCCCAAATGCAATACACTTAAAAACATGCACAAATTTTTGTCTTGCTTAGAACCAGTGTTTCAGTCATCATTTTATGTAATGACTTCTCTGAATATTTTTAGTTGAATCCTGCAAACTAAATCTAGCAAAGAATGACTTGAAAACACCGTAAACGTTAATAATCCATGAGTAAACCATTAGAAAAAATGATGGTCTTTAATATTAAGGATTTACATTTGGTCTTTAGCTGCCAGCATAATGGATTTGATTTTCCTAAGGCATATATCAGATACCCTGGCTCGTAATCACTCCACACTTAATATGTTGCTGGCTATAATAAGAAAAAATAACTGAAAATGCTAGGAATTCTATAAAACAAGCTATTGATTCCAAAGCGGTTCTGTTAAAGTCCGTCTGTTATAGAGGATCCATTAACTTTCCTCTAAATCAGATTTAAAATTTGATGATTCTTCTGCTGATTTCTTGATTCAGTCTAATATCTGTTCTCTTGATCCTGGCTTCTGAATAGATATTTCCTGTCAGCCAGTTCCAGTTTCTCATTTGCTAAGCAGAGAATTATTGCTTCTGTTTTGTTTTAAGGGAGGTTACAGACAGGAATTAGAGATGCTGGTTTTGTTTCATGGTACAGCTGAAGCCAGGTCATCAGGAGAAAAAGAAAGTAATATGTGAGTGAATCTTTCTTCTTTCAATAATAATTCACAGGATTTTCAAGAAATGATGCTGGTAGACATCTTTATTGTATCAGAACTTCAAAAGAAAGTAAATACACTTCAGTAGTACAAAGAAGAGTTTAAACTAACACCTAGCCTATAGCTGAAGGTGTAATTTGTGTTAGGCTTTCTTTTGAAATGAGCTGTGCCTGTGTAGTGCAATTCTTAAGTTACCTTAATTGGAGAACCACCCTTTTCCTGGAAGGCTCCCGCTTGTAAGCGAAACCTTAAAGTAACATCAGCTAATGCTCATATGTTCATGTGAGTCCACCTGTCTTTTTTTGGCTGTAGCTTGGCAGTCTTCCAGTTCTCATCCACAGTGGCTTTACAGGATTCTATTCACCTGTGTTTTCTCTACTACCTTCAGATTTAATTTATTTATTATTTGAATGCTGGCTGCACCCAAGTCACACATGCTTCCTGAAAAAAACCCAAGGGTCTCTCTACTGATGTGTGTCTAACCCACTAGATCCAGTAAGCACTTGTTAGGAGAGAATTTGTTCAAAAATCGGAACCTGCCTTCAGCCTTTGCACTCTTATGACTCCCCTTTTGGATTGGTGTGCTTAGGCATCTCTAACTGATGCAAAGAAATTCTGTGAGCAGGATATACACAGCTTAGAAGTATAGAGCAGTCTGAGTCAAGGTTATGCAGCTATGTTTTTTCAGAGCTGGGCCCTGAATGTGGTACACAGGCAGCTAAACACCTGGTTGAGAGGTTGGCAGTGATCTTATGCCAGGGGTTACAGAGGGAAGGTTACAGCACAGACTCTTGGTAACCCCTCAGCCTAATCTGGATGTAGGTTACTCTAACAATAATACAATGTATTTGATACTATTTGAGGAATAGTGCACATTATGTTGATCATATCGCTGACAGTAAATTATGTTATTAGACAAGACTTAAACATGAAAGAATAATTACATCCTGTTCGTGCAAGGACAAGAACAAATTTATTTCTCTGGTAGAAATGAGTACAGAGGAAGGTCATAGAAGATGACAATCACACGTTAGAATATCTTTTTCAAAAAAATATTCTTTAGTTACCTCAACGTTCCTTCCTCAACTTCAACATACTGTTGTGTCTCGAGACTGATGTTACCTGTGAAATTCTTCTCATCCTGCCTACTTCTGCTGCCAAAACGCTTTCTCCTCCCTTCACATGGCAGGATGTGAGAAGTGTGGAGCAAATGGAGCATTGTGAATCCTGCTATTTTGTGGTCGGTCTAGAAAATGAGAGTTTCCTTTTCATCATCTGTAAAGGCTTTTCTTTTCCTGTAGTGATTATGCAGCGGGAAATAGATATTTGGGCAGGGTAACAGAAATTACTATTCAATCATTCATTCCTCTTTTTGTCTTGAAATTTTCTTAATTGCATCTTCTGTTGTGTCCCAGCACTCATCTTCCAAATTATCTGACTTCTTGTGTTATAACTCTGAAGATACAATAGTAAAATATTATAATCGCCTTATTAGATTTGGTTATTCTTCTATAAGCTTCTTATAGACAAATATATAATGGATGATTAAACTGAGAAAGATGATGTTTATACCCATGTACAATGAACTTTACTGGGGCCCTCTCTGAGGGTCCCACTATGGTAACAAATATATATTACTGGAAGTCTTGCAATGGTCTATGTGTCTTGCTGATAACACGCAGCTAGAGGAGCGAGGAAGATTCAAGAAATATTTAAGAAGCATGAGAATATTTTAAAGGAATGGCCAAGCAAGATTAGACTACGTCCAGTTAGAGTAAGTTGTTCAGTGTCTTGTCTAGTGGAGGACAGCCACCATCCAGATCAAACTAGTTAGCTACTGAATGCTAGGAGCTGGAAGAGTTAATAGCTTGTGCTTTCTGACGCTTCTGGGTCTCTTAGCTGCTGCAGTGTGAGCTTCAGGCAGATCTCACTTAACCTAAAATTTTTCAGCTGCTACCAATGGTCCCAGGAGTGCTGTAGAAACCCAGCCCCCAATTAGCATTGTTTCATAAATGTAGAAATGGCACTGCACGCAGTGAAATTAAAGTTCTTCCACAGAGGACTATCCTTTTCATCTTCCTAATAACTGATGCTGCGGTTCATGTCAGGCTCTGTACTACTGACAGAGCTGCTTTGAATGCTCCTTATGAGGCCTAATATATGGTGATGGTCTTGGAAATTGTACCCAGCCTGCAGTGGTTGTCAAATCATATCTATAAATTTGTGATAAATAGGATGACAACTGAACGTTATTTAAGTTATTTTGATTAGTAACATCTTAAAACTGCTGAGCAGGCTATAGAATAGCAGAATAATGATTGTGGGAATTGTGAATTTTCTGTTAAATTTCATAAGTAATTATTGATATTTGGCTGCTCCTGTGGTGTATCAAAGGAAGAATTCTTATAGTTTATGGGACTAGCATCAGGAAAAAGCCTTGGGAGAAACAGTGTTTTGATCTTCAGTAGCAGACTTCCGGTTGTGAGGGTGCTAACACCGTGACCATTTGAAAACAGAAGTTAATGTGTCACAATTCAGGGAAACTTGGTATGTTGTAAAGTCAGACCTTAGGAAAACATATCACTTTTAATATGCCTAAAAGGTTTTTGTGAAAGTGAGCTTTTTTGGTAGAAGAAATTCCTTTTAAGTTTCACTAAGTAAAATAGTGGTCAGGAAAGCTACATGACTAAAACAGCCATCCTGTAGTTTTGCCTCAATTTTTTGAACTATTTTAAATAATTATTTTCAACTGTTGCCAATTCTTGTTCCAATGAATATGGGGTTACCTGAAATTTGTTTAGCTGCTGGAAGGATACAACTTTACTGGCTTTTTGGAGCAGAACTATTTAAAAAAATAAACACCTAAATAGCACATACTTGCAGAGTAGCTGCTTTCAAACTAGCATAGCTATGCAGCTGGGTTGAAACAACACGTGCCTTTACTGATTTCAGTTGAATAGACTGCTAAAAATACAGGGATTGGACTTGCTGTTAATGCTGCTAGTCTCCGTTAATCTGCTGTGAAAAATCTGCCTAAAGTTTTACTGTTATGTACGGCATATGAAGGTAAACTGCATCTGTAAGCAGTTGTATTTTATGATGATCCAGACAGTGTTTTAGAAAAAAAATGATCTATCGGCCTGTTCATTAGCTAATTATGCACGTTCTTCTAGTTGATGTGGAGTAGCTCTTTGGGTTTTTTCTGGCAATGCTTGTGCATTCAAAAAGGGTAAATGGAAGCAACTGAATTCTTGAAGGACCAAGTACAATGTGTGACAGGTATTGTCTCAGTCCTCCCACAGCTATGTAATTATGAACACCGTGTGTTGGAGAGTAGTATAAAGCTACTTGACTATTCAGTTAATATCCCACTTCTTTTTAGCATCAGAAGAGAGAAAGTGTAGGCAACTGAACTGAATGATTAACTATTTATCTTTAGGGGAAAAGAGACTAGAGGCTTGCAGTTAATTTTCATGATGGAGTCCTTGGTTACAGAAGTGGACTCTGAATTTCCAGTACTGAAAGGAAGGGAGAAGACTGCTCTTAGGGGCTGGCAGATAATCTGTCCCCTGCTGCCACCTTTTTATTTTTTTCTCCTCTCCAAATTAGTGGTATCTCCAGCCATTATTTCTGTAGTTGTATAGCTATAATTGGAAGGAAGGGAAGGAAGTGAAACATGCAGCAGAGCAAGTGATTTTCCTTGGTGTAAGGTAGAGCAGCCGTAGGATTTCTCCAGAGAGGTACCAAAATCAAATTATCACCCAGCCTGCAAGCAGAACGAAACCTACAGTGCGGATCATCATTCCCTCTTTCTTTGCTATATTTTTCTTACGTTCCTGCACTTCCTTGTCAGGACTAAAATCCAATGGGCTAAAATAGTGTCCTAATTGCATATATACTTCCAATAGTGTATGTGTGTGTATATATGTGTGTGACAAAATAGCAATAGATTTCACCATATGCTGTATCTGTGTTTATCTTATATACAATCCTATATAATTTACCATATAGAGATTTGCAGTTAAATCCATACATAGTTCAAACAGCTCTCACCTCAAAGTTTTGGGTCATGAATATCTAGACTTCTGTCTTAGCTTATTATGTAAATTTTCAATTGCAAATTTAGAATTCTGAGCTCTATTTTCATTGTTCTTATTTATGGTTCCTAGGCAAATAATCCTGGAAATCTCTTAAGACCCATGCTCTTAAGAGAGCGGAGCCTTGATGTCAAGTTAATTTGATGCACTGTGAATTTAATTTCCAAGATTTCAGAACTGAAATGAATGAAATGTAGTTCACCAGTTTCCATTTTACACCTAATTATGCGTCCTGATTTTCAAAGTTGCTTTGCTTCTAGCATCTACCTTCAAAATCTTGGTAGATTTTGGCAGAATCTCCATTTGGCCGAATCTCCATTTGTACATCACCTTTTTGAGACTTACTTTTCTTTTAGAGACTTAGCTCTCGGCCCCTAATTACTTATTTAAGAAAAAACTTAAAGCTGAAAATAATTCTGCAATTTAGAGGCTGTAGCTATCAGTGTTTGAAACTTAAAATGCGTAAGCAGAAGAAGAAAATAGCAAATAGCCACTTCTAATGCATAAGCTTTTGTTTTCTACCACAAGTATAAAATTTGAGCTGAATTTCGTACGATAGTAATATTTACAAGTACAATGAGATGCCATTGAACTGAGAGTGTGGTAATGAAAAACATTAAGTAGCTAAAATGTTAAGTGGAGTTACTGTAAAGATGGGTAGAATCCTGATTAGTGTCTTTTCTGAGCAACACTGAAGAGGTGTCACAATCTTCTGATGACTCCAGCTAATAAGGAGTTTGAAGAAAGTTGATTAATACAGAACTAGGAGTATATAGAGGGGTACTGTAGCTATGCATAAGCTACCTGTAAAAGTGAGTGATGAGATATAAATCCCTACAGGTAAGTAGATAAGTGGCTGCCCTTGCACTGTTTCAGTTTGAAAGTTGAGTGAGGGATTTTCTGCGTTTGGGGTGGAAGAACCCCACATAATAATGGGAACTTTTGAAACTGGCGGAAAGTTTTCCGAGAGAACATAATCAAGAGAATTAAGATTTTCTCTCATGGGTTTGTTAAATCAACAGTTACTGTTTTTTGGGTCCAGACAGAATAAGACAAAGCTCAAAGCCATCTCTTTCAGGTAACTACTGTCAGAAGTGTGTTATCTCTTCTTCAGGGATTATTTTAAGGTACTCATTTTCATTGAATTCCTTCAATCTTGATTTTCATATATAGTGTATACATTTACAAATCCTAAACAAATAGCTTATTAACTACTCACACTTACGCACATAAGTGTTGTACCCCATATCTTAGGCTTGACCCTTCTTTCTTTGGTGTTGGGGCATTCAAGGATTATAGGCTTCTGCTGAAAATGACTAAACATTTAAAATCTCCGGTATGTAGTTGTAGCCCTAGATAAAATGGATGGATACATAACCCTTTATGGATTTTTGCCCCTTGGGTTGCTCCTCTTAAATGCTGGTTAGCATCACGTTCCTGTGTTCACTATAAAAATACTATCAACCCGAAGGACAGACCAGCTGTGTAGCTGTACCTATTCTGTGCCCTTATTGTCTAGTGTTAGTATTAATCTGGAGAAGAGAACCCACCTCTAAAGAGGTGAAGCTAAAAGGTCTTTAATGCCTCTTGGCAAACAGGACGCAAGTTAAAGGACGTTGTTTTTGTCCTTGAAGCTTCCACAGAACAAGCGCGAGAGTGTGTTCTTTTTTTCCTTCCCCAAAATTATAAATGTTTTTTTTTTTTTAAGTGCAGAGATTTAGACTAGATGTCAAAGTAACCATGTATAACTTCATAAAACCCAGGTCTATGCAAACATTGAAGAAAGGGGTGCCACTTAGAAAGAAGTGGGTGAAAACTACTCTTATTAGAAACTTCAGTCTGTTTTACTCAAGTATGTTACTCAGGGAAGCGTTGTTTTAAAACAAGTTTTGTACCAGAAACTCATCATTGGAATTGTAAATCCATTTTTCTTTCATTTGTTTCATCACTTACCAATTCTTATTTGATTAAATACTGAGATTACTCATTTCTCACTGCAATTCTGGAATATGGAGCAGATAAGTTTGGGCCCATTTATTTACCACAGCAACACTTCTGAAATATTCAGAATCGTTAATCTCTGCTTATTTGCTAGTGCAATGCCAGCTTGTATTAACATTACTGTAAAAAACTTGGAGGGAGGGAAGAAGTATTCTTAGCCCAGATAAATTTAGTTTCAGTGGAACAATGCTGGCTTATGCTGACTGGTGATCTAACTCTCATTGTCTGTCCGTGGGTGAAACATGACTATCTAGCTCAAAATAGAATTTGATGTTTCCTTTCGAACAAGGCCTCTTTTTTTCTTCTCTTATATTCTCTTACAGGGAAATCACACTTACAGTTTGCAAGATCACCTTCATTTCCATGACAACTGTATTGGAAGGCAGATGTACGGGATTATTAATTCCTACAGTGTCAAGCAAATGAAGAGTGAGACAGTTTTGCTAATGAAAGATGAGTGACTCTTTTTCATAAACAACTCCTTGTTTTAGACCTTTGGTCTGACATGTTCTTACAGACATGGTCTATCTAACACAGTTTTCAGTTTCCTAATTCTGACAGTGGCCAATAGTAGGTGCTTAGAAAAAAGTGTAAGAATAGGGCAAGAATGTAGCTGTTTTTTTTTCTGCTGGCAAATTCTAATAATTTGCAGTACATGGAATTCCTAAATAAAAGATTGTGTTTTTGACAACTCTCAAAGGATTTTTATTTATTTATTTATTGCTCTGTAATATTCTTTTGCTGTTTTTGAATTCAACCATTAGGTCGCATTTAAAAAAGCATATTTACTTGTTTATTTGCAGGTTGTGCATCTAGTTCTCTGTGAAAACATGCAGCATTTCAGTGGATGTTTTAGGAGATTTTGGAAAGTGTTGTGTGGCAGGAATCAGTGCTGGTTCCAGGAATGCTACCTGTGGGGTTGGGTAGGTTGAAGCTGGGAGAGCAGCTCTTCTTATGGGAGGATGTTTGCCAAAACAGTACCTACTACTATATACAGCTCTGAAACTCTCCCAGTATAGAAGCAGGGGACTGCAGAAGGAAGGGGGCCCTCCTGGCAATACAAGTGTGTACGGTACTCTTAGCAGCTGACCCCTGTGGTATAGATGAACAGCTAGTCAATCATGTTTGGTGTTATGTTCCCCTGGACTTTTTTGCCTGCTACCTTAAGATAGTCCTGAAAGCACAAATTTTCTCTACGAACTTAAATCTTTATTACTTCATCTAATCTATATTAGTAAGAACTAATAATAGAGTATATATAATGACTTTTATGTGTTATTTGCTGCAGGTTAAAAACAAAATTATGAAATGATACAGATTTGGTTATCAATATGCTAGCCAGAATAAGGCAGTAGTACAGACAGATAAAAATATATTGCAACTGTTTATGCAGTTTAATGTTTTTCCTTTAGTTCTTTGTATAACTCCCTGTTGCTATGCATTAACAGTGCAAAATATTAGCTTAAGAGAATCAGTAGACACTGATAAAAATATTTTTACTTAGATATTTAAATCTTGGGTATATCATAGTTAAAAATGTATCTGACTGAGTTTACTGTTAAGGTCCTTATCCATATGCTGCATTATTCAGCTGAGGCAAAAATGTAAGTGAGGATAAAAACACCCTATCCCCCATGTTCCATGGCAGAGACAATCTGTGGTGGTCATAAAAGGTAGTGAGAGCTGTTTTATGCAGTATGGATCGTGTGTGATACCTGGGGCACTTCTTTTAGAGTTCCTGAACTGTTATACTGCATTGGAAAGCCACGGAAGCCAGGTATCTCTAACAAAAGTCACATATTCATTAGGATAAAATGATGACATTTTGGATTTAATATTTACTTATGTAGTAGTAGTAGCCAGTAGATCTACTTGTGTAAATACAGTGATTTATTGGTCCTGCACCTAAACTGGTTCTGGTCCACTAAGCCACATTAATCCATAGGCTGTTCCTGCGTACGCTCATGTATAAATTCCCCAGAAACTGAGGGAAAATGGTGCTAATGATAGAACCTCAGTTGGCTTTGTGGAAGTAGAAGATTCACCTTTGCTGAAGTAGTCCTCTACAGGCTGGTTATAGCCAGCAGGCTGTATCACGCAAGAAGACAAACTAAGCTAAATGAAGCTGATGAGTAAAGCTCTCATCTCCTGATTAGGAGAACTATTTCTAAGTGCTTACTAGTAATAGTAATGACCCCATATTCTATGGGATGGGGGGGATGAAGTGAAGAAGTAGAAAGAAACACCAAATTTTGAAAGGAAAGGTGGATATAATTTATAATATTAAAGCATATTATTCTTTCTTGGGAGAGGAGGGAGAGCCCAAACAAAATCCATCATAAAGGTGGCTGCCAAATACTAGTTCTCCTTGGAAGATCTAGAAAGTAGTATTTCCAGTATCTGTAGAAGCCCATGACAGATCGTAATTGAAATGCATTGTCTCCCCCAGGATAACTAAAAATATCTTGTAACTATAATTTATTTCCAGTGTTCTGGTGTACACGCACCTTTTATGACCTGACCCTGTGCCAGAAGTGAGAGTTCAGAGCGTTAAGCATCTGACCTAGAGCTCACTGAAGTCAGAGGTAACCCCCCTACACTTGCCTTATCCCTAATAACCTCAGAAGACCTTTGATCAATTCCTTGTATCCCTTGAACAAGATATATACTGATTCTGACCTATTATATACTTAGAATTTTATTTAATTTTTACCCAATTCTGTTTCCTAATACTGACCTTCATTTGTACTGTTTGTTCAAAACCTAATTTAGTGTATTTAAGTAATGATTTGAGGCCTTAGGCAATTTCTGGGAATTAATGTCTGATTGAGAGAGTTGATGGCCTGAGGCAAGACTTCTTTGACTTCATCCTGAGAAATTTTCTCAGGAAATATTTTAGGCTGACATTGTTGTTGCTTGGCTCTCAGCAGCTGTGCCTGAATTGAGGGAGGGTCCCTCTGTAGGGAAACGAATTACCTATCAAGTATGAATTGATTTATTAAAAGCTGTTACTGCAATTTATTTTATAGCAGCTCTAAAAGGCCTAAACTAAGATGAAGGTAAGGTAGGAGAATGGCAAGGTTTGTTCTACCTTGCCTTTTCGTATATTATTTTAAGAGCCTGAAACTTCTAATGGTAGACATAAGCAGCAGACAAGATGAAGCTGCTCCACGTACCAGCTGAGTACTTTTGGGAGCTAAGATCATTGCAGTGAATTGAAAATGCGAATACAAAATCTCTGCAAAGTGAGTCAGAGCTGCATTACTGGGCACAAGGATTTGCTTGAAACTTGAACTGAACATACATACTTTTGATTTGATTTTCAGTTTTACCCTTCGCTCTGCTTCCATTTTTGACTTAATTTGAAAGTGGACATGCTGAAACATTTTAAGAATAGATCTATCATAAGAAAGTTCTGTTAATACTCACCAGCTGGTGGATAGTAATGCCTATATTTTCAACCGGAGTGTAATATCTACAAGACTGAATGTAGGTATCTAACCTGTTTGGTACTTATCTAATCAAAGCTGCATCTGGCAATTTTTGCCAGGTGTTGGAGAGTCATCAGAGCTCAAGTTATTGTGTCTTTTTTTTCGCCCCTTGTTGAGTTAATGTGTGCTTAGGGGAATAGAGAAGTGTATTACATCAATATTTTGAGTTTTCTGCTCTTTGAAATTTTCAGCATTCCTGAAACCTCATCATTTAGGACTTTGAAATGCAGCATCAGCACTTTTTGCAACAGTTTACTTCACTGAATAAGAAAAGACCATTTATTGAACATCAAGCTTATGGAAGGCTCTTTCTCCTGACAGCACAGAATTCATTCGAAGAATTATAGGTACTTTTTTCTATATTATTTTAAGAGTCCTAAGACTTCATAATGATAGATGTAAGCAGCAGACAAGATGAAGCTGTTCCATGTATCAGCTGAATATTTTCTGGAGCTAAGATCACTGCAGTGAATTGAAAATGTGGATACGAAATCTCTGAGAAGTGAATCAGAGCTGCAGGATTCATCTTTATTTTTGACCCAAAGAATGTTTTGAGGTGCCTGCTTAAGTAGGAAGCTCTTACTAAGTTCCCAGTGTAATATTTGTGCAATATTTACTAGATCACATTATTTCTGAATGTCTTTGCAATGGCAGATGAAGACATTGTGATCTTTGTGTTCCTTTGTTGGTTTCAGCTGTAGTAATGTCGGTCCCATCAATAGGCAAAATACTTTTTCATGCTTCTCCCTTAAAGGATCAGCTTCTGGGCCACTAGATTGTAGAATTGATGAGTTTAAAAAAAATACAGTCAAAGTTGAACCTGTACCCAAACTTACCTGATATCCAAATGGCAAGTCCTCGCTTAAGATGTAGGCCTTGCTTAGAACCGTCAAGTCCTTCCTCTTTCTGGGTTGGCGCTGCCCCTTTCCCTAGGCCTAGGATATAAGCAACAATTCTGCTTGCTATGAGAACAACCTATGCCTTTGCCTGACAGTCTAAATCCCTTTGTTGTAGTGCCTTGGTAGCACTTTCAGCCAAAATCCTATGTGGTCTATAAGCAAATAAATGCATTAGGTGTATTCTGGAAGCTGCATGTGTAGCATGGAACTCGGATGACAGATGGTGTACAAAGATTCATACTGCCCAAAGCAATGAAGATACAGGTGGTTCATCCTGAAACTAGGAAAGACTCTGTTTTAGTATTTCTCCTGTATTTTTATTAGTCTTACTCAAAGAAGAAATGATCATGTTACGTATTTTTATTTTTCATTACTGGTACAAGTCTGGGTAGGTATATCTGCACCTGGAGGCCATTCCCAGGGCTTTGGAGAGGGAAGGATGGGTTGTTCACAGAATATATCATGGATGGAGGAAAAAGAACCTAGTCTGGGAAAAGGGAGCTTATTGAATATTTGATAGGACTGTCAGAAAACTGAAAAAAGCAAGACAGCACATCGGTGCAGAGAAAGCAAGAAACAGCGACCACTCTGTGTACACAATGCAGTTGGCCACTGGAAGATGTATGTTATTCTGCTCTCTGGTGGAGCATCAGACTGTCATGATGAAAATGTGTTTCTTTGTTTCATCTGGAGTCCCAGTCCGTGGTCTTTGGGGTGTGTATTTGAAATATGCCATGACCAAACGGTAATTCGTCAAGATCAGCATGCAGAAAACATAGCCTGTATCATGATTTGGGAGTGGGATCTTGACAGGCACATTTTCTTACCTAACTTTTTCCTGCCTTGGTACTTAATCAACAGTACTACCTGCACCCGAAATTTATCAGTTTCTCCTTCCATCGCCAATTTTCTCTAGTCCTCATATGTATGCACCACGTACTCTAGGAAGGTCCTTCTTTAAATGTGAAATTTTCGTAGTTAATATTCGCGCTACTTTAAGACTGACCTGTGGGATGTCAACATGATATTGTTTAAGTTACAAACAAATTCTCAAGGATTGTACCTGTCTACAGGGAAAATGATGATGATGCGCTTATCCCCTTCTGTTCACTTCCATAGTTGTTTTTATTGTGTAGCAACAGCAAGAAACTCTTGCATGCAAAGATCAATCTTAGTATAAATTATCTTATGGAATCTACTGAAAAGTGAACAAGCAACATATATATGTGGATTAGAGCATTGCTTTATGTGTATTTTTCTCCAGACATCATGTGGTTTGGTGTCAACCAGGAACTCGAAGTTGATAATATTTAGCAGAACTTTTCCATAACCAACAAGCTGAGATTTGAAAGCCCACTACTTTTTTTCTCATACAACTGATTATTCTGTTTTATATACTTACATATTCTCCTAAAACTTCTGGAGTCTTATTTTGTTTTCCTACCGTTTTGCTAACCACCGGTTTAATTCTGCAGGTCCTTCTGTCAGCACCCCAGATGTGGAAGCCCTGGTCCTTCTGGGCTGTAGAATGGACTTTGGTTTCTGTGTTTTGCTGAGATCCTGCTTGGATTCATTATGCAGATGTTGTATGAAAATATATGCTTATCTCTTGAGAGAGAACACTTGATAATCTCACTGCTTCTCCCACTACTATCGTGAGGAACTAAATGCTGTTATTGTACATGTGTAGCAGTACACAATTTTAGTTGTAACTGTAGTGCTTGAAGAGGGAAGTTCTTTTTGCTAGTTTCATTTATTCCAGTTGATGGCAGTAGAGGCCATTTCTCATATGATACAAAATACAGAAAGCTTTCAGACTCCTACCCCACCTGGAGAGGAAAGGACTCCCTTCTTCCATTCCTGTTTCTACCTTGCAGCTCATTGTGACATCCACCATGACATGGAAGACCAGCATGACTTAGGTTGGGTTTTTCCATTCTCCATAAATAATAAATACACTGTATATTTTTACTTGCCTCTTCCTGCATGGGCCTCTCGCACTGTATTTTCTGATATAACCTTTCATTATATTTGATACTGTGCAAGTCATAGTATTTGTTTTTGGTCTTTAAACTGCCCCTGGAAGTCTAGTGTAGGTTGTGTGTTAAGGGACAGAGGGTGTCCCAGTAAAGCTATTTATTTGGGATTGGTCACTCAGGCAAACAGTAACATAGCAATGTTATGTCAAAGACAGTTGCAAAATGAAAAGCCTTGCAGTGAGCCTGGAGTGTACCTGCTGGAACTGGAACAGATCTGCCATTCACAAGTAACGTTTTATTGATGGCCTAAAGGAAAGGGAGCGGGGAGACCCAGACCAGAAAACACCTACGAATGAATTCAGCACAGCCTTGAAACTACCGTTCTGGAGACTATATTTAATGAGTATAGGGCAAGATGGAAAAGTGTCTAGCTTCCCCTTCTCAAATAAGACCGAGAGATTCCTGTTAACAGAGGATGTGCTTCATCTGTGGATTTGATTAGACTGAATAGTGCTCTCATACCATCGTTGAGGGGGAATGAGCCAAATGCTTTTGGCATGGTGAAAAGAGGGGTGAGAACATCTGCTCAAATCGTTGCTGCTGTATGTTAAGCTCAAGGGCGATACCTAGATTTGGGGAAAGCTTTAAGTTTTGCCCATCTCAAACTATATGTAGTTTAAGGACTGGCAATGCGGTAATAACAACAGTCTCATGTTATGCCATACCGAAATGTCAGTGGGTATGAAAGTGTTACTGTTCAGATCAAGAATGAGCTTTTAACATGAATCTCCTGATTGTTCCTTCTTACTGTGCTTTGATTTGCATCATGGAACAGTTTCCCAAAACGGGAGCTGGATTTGTTTCAGACAAAGCTAAGCTGGAAAATGCGTTCCAGGATCACATCTGATGGACTCCAGTGGCAAGAGTCAGACTAGAGTTAGTCCAAGGGGAAAAACTTCTGAAATATTTTTGGTGTGGGTGTCAGGTCCTCGGCACCACCTCTTTTGCCTGGTAGATTTCCTCCTGTTGGTGTGGACTGCTTCCTAATGGAGACCTAGCTAGTCTGGCCCCCTGGCAATGTGAATGTTCTTGCAACATGTGCTGTCACTGGTTGTCCTTTTTGTGTGCATCTCCAATATAGCTCAGAGGGAAAGTTAACTCAGCTTTATCAATATTAACCCCTGAACTTTGACTAGGAACCAAGAAGTGCACTAACCTGTACAGGTATACCTCTGTGAAGATGCACAGTTCTAACTGTGCCATATCTATATGCTTGTTTGGATCCTGGGGAAAAAGCATAGAACGGCTCCCTCTTTCCATGGATTAGGCTCAGTCTTGCTCCTGGTTGCCTTCCCTGTAGGATGAGATGAAGAGTGGGGTCAGGAACTTTGGCCTTGACGCATTAGTACGTAAAGTGGGCTACCAGAGGGGACCTTCTGAGTCATTGAATCTGTTTCCCCACTAATATAGACGATCACATCATATAAGCCTTTCATAAACTGAATAAATAAATTCCATCTTGAACAGGTTTTCCTCCCTTGATTTTAATGCAGAGAATGTCCAGAGTCTTACTCTTTGGGAACCTTTCTCTTTGCACAGCCTGTTTGTTACACTAAATTTGTCCTTTGTTTAAAAAACAAACAAAAACCCGCCCACTTCTCTGCCTTTTTGGTGTTTGTTCATACCTTCTGTGTTTGTGAAAAGCAAAATAGTAGTCGCCCTCAGCCATCTTTTTACTGGGCTAAATAAGCCACGCTATTTTAATATCCCTTAGAGAAACAGGCTTTGCGTTCCTGCGATCCCTTCCCCTATGCATGTCCCATTACTTTCAATACGTTTGCAATATTTTTTGGAAGTTGTATGATATTAAACATCTATTGTTCTTTGAGAGAGAAGTTACTGATGCACATTTAGTTGCTAGTCAGGCTTCCTGTTAATTAAAAATGTGAAAAGAAACGTTACAAACTGCAAGCTGATCTTTCTGTGGCAGTTTATTGAATTACGTGGCTACAGATAAGAAAAGCGTTTGGAGTTATGTTTTCCAGCTAGGACTTTCTATGACAAATAAAATGCAGTCATAGTGCAGTTCTTCCTAGTGCAGTTTTGTCAATCCCTAAATGCTTTAGGGATGAGGAGAGGGAGGGATAAGGAAATAGTCTGCTTTTTTTGTTCTGTATATCCTTGGCTATGTTAAAGGAATCTGCTTACTTTTTTTTTTTTTTTTTAATCTTACACTGTAACATTTCCTCAGTAGCTATATGCATAGGCTGTACTTATATTAGAAAACTAAACATGCCCAGGGATGTTTCCAACCACTGAACCCAAATATTTTACGTAGAGTAGCCTGCACTGCTACTTTTAAATTCTCTTAGCTTTCAAAACAGGGAGCTACTGTCTACTAGAAACCTGCAGATTTCATAGTGGTCCCTGCCTGTGCTAACGCCTGAACCGTGCCCAGGAATCTTTTGGAAGATTGCTAGTTAATGCTTGGGACTGCTGTAGTCATCTAATAATTTAGAAGAGCACTGGTAATGGTTTTGGCTACTTTTACTTTTAGCTGTATAGACACAGATGTTCAGTACCTCTCAACTTTCCCAGGTCATGGACAGGATAGGGAAATATTAACTGAGAAAGCAAATCAGTTAGTCATGCAAGACACTTGAGTGCTTGGAAAATCATTACAGTGTTTGGGAAAATACTCTCTTTCTTCACCTGAAATTTTGAAATTATACATTCATGATGCAAGTTTAGAGTAATAAAAAGTGAGATGAGAAGAATGCCAGCCTGCTGAAATGGCAGCTAGATCAACAGACAGACCCTTCTCCAGGGTAGAGGTTATTAATGGAAATATCTATTAAATAGCTGTTTAGCTTATATGTTTTCTTCTCTTAAGCGTTGATTAAAGCCCTCTGAGGTTGAAGAGCTGTACATAGAATTGAATAGATTTGAGATTTGTTCGAGGATTGTATAGACCTTTGCTTAAGTTGTCAACGTACAAGCTGTGATCACTTTCTGTTCAGGTAACAATATAAGAAACAAGTCAAATCTTGGTCTTTGAAATTATTTGTTTTGAGGCCAGTGGGATGCATGATCCTCGGTTAAAGGAAGTTAATTCTTTTGAACTAAAGGAAGAAGCAGGAAAACAGGGTAACGTGAAAAGTCCAACTTTGAGGTTTTTGTTGTTTGGTCTGTGTAGGTTTCAGTGAAGCCTTTGAAATGGTGCCCCATAGGAAAGTAGTTGGCAGATTAAGATGGAGACTGATATAAAATATATGTTATATATGAAACAGTAAGGAGAAAGTGTGTTGTACCAATAGGAATTATCAAGGTAAAAGGAGGTTTCAGTTGGTGTTCCTCTGAGCTCAGGGTTGGGACTGATTATGTTTAATAACTTCAGAAGTGATTGAGGCATGCAAAGCATACTTTCCAAAAGGTACATCAAACAGTAAATTCTAAATGTGCTGATGACAGACTCATCATGAAAACATGGAGAGCAAAAACAGAAGGGGCTGGACAGTGTTGAGAATAGAAGTAACTGAAGTGTGATGCAATTTACTTGCTTTGGACACTCTTCCTTTGTTACCTTTAAAACCAGTTTTGTCCAGTCCAGGTCGGCATTTCTTTAACTGAGCATTGGTGAGTTGCTCATAGCTGTGAGGTCTCTGGTGCTGGGCCTGGGCCCCATCTCTTACTGTCCCATGCCTGTACTCCTCTCTCTGGCATACTGTGCCTCCAGGCCTCTGTTTCTCTCTACTATAGTATTATTTTAGTCATAAATATCTTACTCTACATAGAATAACTCCTTGCTATTTCTATCTCTATAAAACTGTGGTTGTACCATAGAAAAGAGAAACGTAAGTAAAACACATTAGCCCTAGACATCTGATCAATTAGAAAAAATTGCTGTTAAAGCTAAACCGATTAAAACAGAAAGTGGAAGGCAGGTCAAGAAAAGGTCAGACAGAGCAAGCAAGACAAGCTTCAGTCCTGAGGCCTTGCAAACTCTGTATGACATTTGTGGCCTGTTACTAGCAATGGCAATATGGTATTATAGAGCTGCACAGTTGCACTATCTTTATTCTGCATGTATGAATGGAGGTTTAGCCTTGTTACAACACGGGCTTTGTCCAAGCTATGATTAGTTTAGAAGCGTTTTAAAAAAAAAAAAAAAAAAAAAAGACATGATGGCCAAAATCAAATTAATGGAACTCCTTTGCTAGAAGGAAACTACCTTAATGTACCATCATTCCTGCCACTTGAGTAATATAGTCCTCAAACACTGTGGACACCTTTATGGGACCTGATTTGTTTCAGTCTGCCCTTGCTATTCCACTGAGACCGTTTCAACCTGTCAAATTCAGTAGCACACTTATACAACGCTCTTTTGCCTCACATATTTTGAATTTGACTCTTGTTCTCTGAGGAACTGAGTGCAACTGCCAAAAGTCATTTTACTTGTCATCTTTAACAGCCATCAAAAAAATGGAACTATGTCTCTATGTCTATACTCGTTGAGCTAGAAGGCGCTCAGCAACCTATAAGCTATTTGTTACTAAATCCACCTAGACCTCCATTGTACTCTTCCTCTAAATGACAGCGACATCCCATACAGTAAGTGGGAATATATTAACTGAGTTTAAGTACATGCCATTATTTTTATGTGTTAATTTGGCTTTAGACAAGAAGTAAGGTGAAACCTCATAGTTGAAATACAGTAGAGCTTCTTTGGAAACCTTTCAGTGCTTCACATTCCATTCTCATTTCTTAGTACTTGCTAGTGCTTCTGAATGTACTTTGATAAGCATTGGCCAAAAACGTGCAACTGGGGTACAGTGACCTGAACAGCGGTACAGACGCACACTGATAAACTGGAACAGTTCTCACTGGTGAGTTCATTTCCACAGTATGGCAACCTCCCTTAGTAATTTAGGAAAGCCCTCACCGGAATGCTTGTGGCAGGACTAATATGACCTAAACAACTATAGATCACACTAGTATCCTCCTCTTCCTGCTCACCAAGATTTTTGAATCAGCTGTTCAAACAATTAAGTTAAAAATACGGCATTTTCTGCATTCAGTGAACAATTTACAGAAGCCTTTTATAAATACTTGGATATCCATTTTCTTTCCTCTGTGCCAAACCCCAAAAAGGGAAGCGCTAACCATGTGGCAGGGAACTCCTTTAGTCTGTACTGTTTTCTTTAAAACAGTCACTGTTTCTCTGTGGGGAATCACTACTATATTTTGATCCAAGTTTAAAATGTCATTACTCTGCTGCTCTTGTCCTAGTTATTAAAAAAGGGGAGGAGGTTTGAACCACTTGTTGCGAATGCAAATACTCTCCTGGAATTAGAAATGGCTCATAATCACTCTTATAATAAAAAAATTTTTTATTAAAACTCGCAGGATCTTACTTAGCAGCTAATTGCTGTATTCCCAGTCACTTGGGTGGCAGCATATAAATCTTAGCTTTCCATAGCTTCATAGTGATGTTATTGCATGGTAATAATAATAGGTGCATTGAGATTTCATTTTCAGACTGGAATGAAATGCAGGTTTACTGAGTAGTAGCCAAGATTCCTGAAACACTTTAAGTGAACATGGAATGAAAAGTATATCTTAATATTTCATGAGTAATAATTAGTATTGAGCTGCTTATTGACCTGCTTCTACATGTTATTTTCCTAAAATTGATTTCACCTACTTTAATGATAAATTACTTATGGTGTGTGCAGTATTACCAGTTCAGGGTATTAATTGCCTTTATTGTACTGAATGCAAAAATATCCTGAAAATGGTTAGGATTTATCATTCTAGTTACTGCTATTTATTATGGGGACAACTAAGAACCAGTCAGTATTTACCCAGGAACAGCTCTCCTGAATTGCATGTGTATTCTTTTACCTATTTTATTGTTTTGTTACTTGATCCATTTCTTAGAATTTTTTTTGTCACCATAACCCTTTGGAAAGAAGAAATTCACCTCTTCTTAAACTCTCCAAAGCAATAGTAGAGGGAGACATGCTTAGTGAACCCTGGCATCTCTGAAAGTGCTGCGTGCTGTTTTCTGTTAGCAAGGTACAGAACGACAGTCCCTCCAACTCTGTATTTCCATCAGCATAGTGGAAGAATTGACAGTATGTGGTGTTTCAGAGGAATTCGTATAAACATATGACGTCACATGTTTTCTTCCGAGCCAAACGCTTTCTTCTGCGGAAGGGCTGGCATCAGTCATCTCTTGCACAAATTATTGATGAGAAAATGTGGTTCAAGCCAGTGCTTCCAGGTTAGCTTAACTGCTGCACAGGACAAATTGTCTAATCAGTATTTCTAAGTTGATGTCACGAAGAGAGGTGAGACCTGAGAGTAAAGGAGGGCGTTCTGGGAATTCGGAACCGGAATAGAAATGCAGCTTGCCCTGTGACAAAATGTGTCTAGCAAAATGGCAGTTGTCAAGAAGGATTTGTAGTGCAGTGGAAGTCAGTCTTTGGACAGTGTAGCCTCTGACAGGGAGAGATAGGGGAACTTGATCTGCAGTCACAATGGAGAGTGAGAGTACGCTCTGAGTTTTTTGAGAGCAGGTCTAAATTTAACTGCAAACAGAATGCACTGCTTGGGTGGTTGAAATACTTAGGCCTGCTGTAGAGAAGAAGTCAATGTTGCGTTATTTTTAGACCCTATGAAAAATGTGTTTATGTATCGAATGATTGCTCACACAGGTAATTTCATGGAACTACGCTTAGAGCAATGGTAATTTTGTAGCTTATGACTATTTCAGTTTCCTCAGCAGAATCTTTTCTTCAAATCTATATTTTAGCTGGGTTAGGGACCACTGGCGCTTACCCATGCATGTACCTATTTACATTACATTCTTAATTAGGTATCTTGTCTTAGGACAAATATTGAAGTGTTGATTTTTTTTGATAAGTTCTGTAAGTGTGTCAGTGTCTGCCTTTTATCAAATATTTGCTCAAAAATTCTGTTTCAGCTGCTTCTTGTTAGGTTTGTTTGCAGCGTGCACTGCAGAAATGACAAAGTTTCTTCTATTCTAATAATGTCAAGCTAATCTGCAAAAACACTAAATGTGCACAACTGGTAGCGCTGCTTGAAGAGCAAGGCAGTGGTTGGGAGTGGGCCGGAAGAAAAACTGAGGCATAAACAGATGCGGCTGTGAGGAGTGTGGTCTTGGGAGAGCAGGTGCTGGACACTGCACTCCCCAAAGGATGCACAGTTAAAGAAGTGGTAAAGAGCTGTCAGCGCGTGGCAGTGGCTCTCCTGGGAAGAGTGAATAGTGCTGACAGCTCTTGCTGGTTTGAATGAGAGCTGTGGGTGCCAAGTACCAGCCAGGCCAAAATACAGCATACATATATGTATATTAAATGATGCGATTAAATGCGGCTTCTAGATAGAATATTTTAGAAAATGATACAGTAAACGTGTGTTGCCTCTACAGTCTGATTTTCTGCAAACTGGCTGAAGATAAAAGGGAAGATCTTGAGTTAGCTACAGGTGGAACGTAAACTGAGGGACATGTCACTTTTGTTTCATCTGTTACAGGAAGGATTTAAACTTGGCAGGAAAAAACCAAAAAGTCTGCACCCTAACTTGATTCATACTAAAGTGCTTAGTGCAAACTAAAGCTGCTGTTTACTTCTTGACTGTTATTTGTTTCCCCCGTGATGAGTCCTGCTGACACATCATCAAAAGATGGCAGGCAGATTTAAATAAGCAAGTAAAGCAAAAATCAGCAGGAAGAAAACTTGAAGCTGCAAAACAAAACAATTTAAAAGACTGTTTCATACCAAGAAAAAAGGTAATTGAATTTGTGAATAGTAAGCAAACCTCCTCTGGTTTTTAAAAAAAAAAAAAAAAAAAATTGCTGACACTGGATGTTTCTTCTTATGGGAATATGGAATAAATCATCTGTGTTAAACTTCTAGCAATGGAAATATTTAAGATATCTTTGAGAGGAGGTGGTTGCTATACAGAAAAGGTAACTTTGCTCAAGCAAGTATCAGTGAAATTGCTCCACAGATAAGGAATAGTGTATAAAAGTTGTTGTCACTGTTCACTTCGTTTGTGCTTCCAAAGGATCTTGACATTAAACAGATAGAAGAAAAAAAAAATCAAGAAAGAGTATATGTTGTTCTTTTTTCTTTCCATATGAACTCTTTTCTTTCTAGATGACTCTCTGAGTCTTCAAAGGGAAGACTTGACCAGAGAGACTACCTATCCCAAAGTTGTTAAAATTAGAAAATGACCTCATATTATTACGCTGCTATTTTATCACATATAACTGTATATAAAACAAATGTATATGTAATTTATCATAGAAGGCATTGTAAGGAGTATGAGGAATTTAGTAATGGCACCATATACAATATTATAATAAGCTTGGACTATGAATTACTGACCTAAATATGTAGTAGTAATACAGTAGCAGAGTTTTATATTTTATGTGTAACATATATACCAGAAAATAATTACCATTATTTTGAATGGGGATAGTACCTTTTTCATTGGGATTTTTTTCCCTGTTTTAAGTGCTGAAAACACCATATGAGCTTTTATTTGCAGTAAAATACTCTTACCGATAAAAGATAGCTCACAAACTAACATATAGTGATTTGAATACATATTTCTCTGCCAAAATAGGCACACAAATTATTTTCCTTTGATAATCACCTATGTGTGAATAGACTTGCATGCAGTTATTTTTAAAAGAAATCAGTTTTTGAAAAGAGCTGCCACAAGGTAGGAACTTTGATATCAAATATTTGCATTTATATTTTGATCAGAAATTAACTGCTACCTGAATAAGTGCCAGTTTTCCCTTGTTTACTGTCTCCTAAGTGGCAGAAAGATGAAATTAGCTGAACAGTTTCTGCCAAAAACAAAACACCCTTAAGATCTTTTCTGGAAGTCTGGTCTTGCTTTCAGGAGCCCTGAAACCAGCAAGGCAGTGTAAGGAAAACTGAGGGGAAGGGATTTGCGGGGGATAAAGCTGAAGGGATAAAAAATGCGCACGTTTTGCATGACCATGTTAGTTGCAATTACGTTGGAATAGCTGGTAAACAGTATTTTTGCTTATGCTTCTTACTTTATGTTACTACGACTTTTCTTTATGTTACTAGGACTTGGAGTTATTAGCAAAGTCATTTCTATAAACGTTTCTAGATTTTAACTGTCTGTGGTGAGTCTGCGTACTTCAAACTGAACCAGCTCAGATGAGCTATGCGATTCTTATGTATTGTAGTTTCTGTGAGAAAGATGAATATGATCCTTCCGTCTTTCAGTATTTTGGCAGTATGGATATCTGTTGTGTGTGAGTATACAGTGGTTTTTCAAAATTGAAATGCAAATCTTCAACACATTGTCTGTTCAGGACACTTCAAACGTGTGCGTGTGGGAGGAAGGGGATGACAGTGAAATGCTGAGGCAGTCTTGCCAATAAGTTAACTGTGTTATTTATTAATCACTTGTGGGGAATATAAAACATGTGGCGTGACTAATACAATAAATAAATTGTATAAATAGATTATATGTTCATATACTGTTGTATTTATGGTACTTTTCCCAGTCTTTTTGTGGCTATCGAGCTTGTGTGTGACATTAGACAGTCGATGGTCACAGCGGAGAGATGTAATAGTCTACCTATTGATAAGTAGCTGAAAATAGGGCCCTGATGTAGTTCTCGTGAACGTCTTCCCCAGATTTGACTATAAAACGAACGCTACTTTTAATATATTTTGCTTATTCATAGTTGTTCTACAAGTAGTTTGTAGAACTAACCAGACCTCTGAGTGGATGCACGAGTTCAGATTATTAGGTCTCAATCACACAGTTGCCCTTGTCTGATTGAGTGGGCTAAGAGGGGAAAGTCTGAAGGAACTACAATTTAATTGCCCCTGAAAGGGCTAATGCTCACTCTTACTGTGAGAGACGAGCAAAACTCCATCTGCTTTTACTGCTCGTGTTACTGTTTGTGTAATTTTGTTGTAGTTCTCTTCCCTGCTTGGTGGTACTTTTTTTGCTGTATGTGAATTTTGGAGTTTTGTGAGAATGAGTATTATCAGTGATGGCAGTTAAGTGCTCTGCCAATAGCTATGCTATTCTGCCTTGATAAGTAGCTGTGTATGCGCATGCGTGCACACGCATGTATTTGTCATAAACAAAAGTTCTGTGGGAAACTTGCCACAGTTGTGTTGTTTTTCTGGATCACAATTTGGTCACATTACGCACATGTTACTTTACTTTCTGAACATAAAAAGAAATCGACCTCAAGGCTTTGAGGTTTCTGCATCCTGAGCATCCTACCTCCTCTCTCTTATCCTTCTCTTACAGTCACTCGTTAATACATGAGAAAACGGTGATACTCTAATTACCTCAATGTTTTCTGCTTCCTACCATGTTGATTTCTAAACTCAAAGCTGAATCACTTCTGAGTTGACTCCAGTTAGGGTTCGGGTCTAAACTCCTTTGAGCAGTTACCTTTCCCTCGGGGCTAACTGACAGAGTAGTTCAAATGCTCTTTTTGTTTAGTGACTGACAAATCAGTAAAGGCCTTTGGTCAATAACAGAAAACCACGGAGTTCAGATAAACAGAGGCTATGGAATGTAATTAAATAGTTTTCTAGGTGATGGATAAAAGGAATAGAGGTTGAGTTCAGTGTGTAGTGGGTAGAGCTGTGCATGTGAAAACCTGCTTGCTGTAAAGAAGCAGGAGCTGAAAGCAGAATTTTGACCAGAAACACAGCCTGAAAATATGATCCTAAATAAAGCTAAGAGAAGCTTTTGATTAAGTGTGGCCCAAAAAACATGTGTTTGAGAAGCCACTTCGCTCAAGAAGTGACAATATTTCATTTGAAAAGACACCAGTATTTAAAGGAGTAAAATCTTTAATTTTTCTTCATTTACTCCTGCCTTTTTAGAGAGAAGGAGATTACTAAGGTGAGGCAAAGGCAATGACTCAGTCTGCATAATGAGTTTCTTTTTGTTAGCTTTCAACTACTTTAGTTGCTTGGAAAAACATATTGATCTTAACCCCTGTGCTCTGATAGCTGTAACAGCGTTTATCTATTGGCTAGTTAAACTTAGAGGAAAATGAGCGTTTTTTCCTCAGCTCTGCTTCATATTGACTCTTGCCTGATCTTGAGCTACAAGGTATCTGAAAACTAAATAAACTACAGAAGGTAAATGAATCTGAGATGGTAATCAAGCATACAAGTTGTTCCTGGAGTAACACACTTGAGAGGTTCAACATACAGCTGTAAAATATTTTCTTAAGGCATTGTGGATAGCTTTATTTTAGAAAATACAGCTTTTTCCTTTAAAAAGAAAAGGGAGGGAGGAGGGGGAACGCAAGAAAGGGGGGAGGAAAAAAAAGGCCTGGCAGCCACAGATTCCTAGTGACTCTTTGACTAAAAATATCTAGATGGGTGTGTAAGTTGTTATATGATGAAAAGATGAATTCGGTTTTCTACACATAATTTTTCTTCTCAGGAAGTGGGCTTCTGTTGCTCTGTGATATTTTTATGACCAGAGTCCTTGGGGGAAGCAATCTGGAGGGAAAGCATGGAATGGGAATACCAGCTGTGAAAGGGAATAAATACTGGAACTAACTTCCCTCCATAAACCCACACATTTTTCAAATAAAAAGAAGAAAAATTGCAGTGCCTTTAGCAGCCTGATTGGTTATTTCCTGTGCTTCTATTATCACGCTCTTTAGAAGTATGTAGAAGCTCTGCATGCTGTCAATGTTCATTGGCGCACAGTTTCCAAAACTTAATTTTCTAAAATTCATTTTTGATGCTGTTACCCTAAAGCTGCCAAAGGCAAAAGTTCTTTGCTGTAATCAGGGCCACAAAAGGAATGATGATAAAGAATCTTGTTGGTAAGTATTGGGTTAAAATAACTGTGGAAACCTCGATCTGAGGTCTGAAAACAGCATTTGGGATAGTTTGAAACAATCCTATGGATTACCCCTCACAGACATGCTATCTTGCTAAACAGAAATGTCTTAATGCTGAAAAGCGAAATGTTATGAATGACAGTGTGTAAAAAGAAGCACACCAAAGCAAACAAAAACTTGGAGGAGTGCTGGGGGGGAGGGGGGGGAGAGTGTCTGACCTCTTAGAAGTAGGGGAGGTGAAAACAATGGTTGTCCTTCAAACAAGACTCCTTGAAACTGTTCATTATATTATCAAGTTAAAAAAAAAATTCTTGGTTACAGGTAACTAATGTACAGCTTTCTTTTTACCTTGTTCTATTTGGTCTGTGAATATGCTGCCTGCCTTCTTTCTGTATTTCTTACAGCTCTGAGAACCCATCAAAAAATATGCTGCTATTTAAAATCATATTGGCAGATGACAAAGGCTTTAAACTTTTTTTATTAAAAAATACAGTTTTTCAGGAAGTTAAGAGATTTCTTAGAATCTGCCAGATGAAATTTATTTGTTCAATGGATATAGTTTTGTTACTTTGTATGAATCAAAATGTGAGCTGCAAGCACTTTGATCAATGAATTGAAAAGTCATCCAGCTTCATTACACGGTAATTCATTCAAATGCATCTATACCCCTGAAATATTTTAGAGCATTACAAGTTAACCACAACAAATCTGCTGTTTTTTATTTCACCTCTTTACAGGGCAGGATGATGAAGTTAGAGACAAAAAAATCCTTCTAGGCTAGGCGCATACAGGCCTATTTTAACCTAGCTAATATCACTAACGTGTAATCACAGAAGTAAAGAATTCAATATAGGCTGCAGAACTCGCTAAGACACTGAAGAAATATTTGAGTTATTAGACTGTGATGAGCTCTAAGCTAATGCCGATACTTTGCAAGCTCTACCTGAACTAGTTTAATGCTGGCTCTGAATATGTCTACATATACTATTTTAAATCTGCTTTTTAAGTTACAGTATATTGTTGCATGGTAATACTCTAAATTTAGTTTATTTTTGTTTAACTAAGGCAAAGTAGTTATACCTGCTAGAAATGTTGGAAATTATATTTTCTGTCCTGCTTTTAAAAGCTATTTAAGGGTGTTGCTAATGACTGCTATTTGAAATAGATTCTATTCTGTTCTGGATCAATTTTCTCCTGGTTCATTGCAATGAAACAGCATGATACTGGGGAACGATTAAAATTGCTAAAACAAAGCTTCAAAGTGAAAATCTTTTAAAGCTGATATATGAATGAAAAAAGGTGTGTGTGTGTGTGAGAGAGAGAGAGAGAGAGAGAGAATTCCCCTGTCGGGGATAATCGTGAAAATACCTTTCACTCTCAGAAATAGAAACAAAAATGAATCTGAGAACATCAAGATTTACTTGCTGCCAGTGTCAGTAATTGTTAGTTTCAGTCAGCTCAGCTTCAGGGCTAAGCAAAGCCATGTGGAAGAGCTGTGGCTTTTCAGCACTCTGCGGTAGACACGGCTGTGCAATGCTATCTCCTGAAAAAATACCCTTCTTTTAAGTGTGCCCTTTCCCTCTGTGAACCACCTGTGCTCCTGTATACAGCCTGGTTTGAACATCTGGCCCTTAATCTCATTTGGTAGAAACCTCTCTTGTTTTTCTTTCAGAGCTTTAATAATGCTTTTAGTTTCCTTTGCTGCTTCTGATCAAAGATTTTTGCTAGAGGCTGACAAGGAAGGAAAACAGTGTTTGATCTGCAGGCCATACAGTATGTTGATCCATCAGGAGTGTTGCTAAATTTAGTTAGTGTGTGTGTTCCTGCTTAACACTGGTGCAATACTTCCCAGGCAATTCAGCCCTCAGCTCAGTTTAGGTTTTATAACTTCCATGCTTGCAGTTTCTAGAGATGCTGCCTGACAAGGTGGTCTGATTCTTTTCCGACTTTGTGTCGTACCTGCCTTTCATGGCCTTTCTTTTCTCTGTATTCTGCCTTGCCTGGCCAACAAAAGGGAAACTGTTTCTCGAAACTGCTTTAACTTTTCCCTAGTGAAACTATTAACTTTGACAAGTTTTAGGGTTTTCACAACAAGATTACACAGAAGAAAGGGTAGATGCTCCACAGACCAAATGCTTTTCTGCAGAACTGTGATGTGAAATTTGTGTTACTGTTATTTCATCCCTGATCTTCCCAGGTTAGGGTTTGTCTATACTGTGAACTACTGTAGAGAATAAAGTTTGCTTTTAAGTGAGGTTAACTTCTGGAAACATGCTGACTACATCAGTATGGAGCTATAAAAATTTTGTGTTTATTCATATATTAGCATAGAGACCATTTCTTGCTGGTTACTTCCCTAAAGGTGTGCACAAATTTAGGTCTGTGTGAACCAGAAAAATACTCAGTGCTATTAAACCATTTGGTTGTAAGTAGTTAAAGTTTCAAGTGAGAAAAGAAATCTGACAGTCATCTAGGAAAGGAGGAGAACTAGAGCTTGATTCACATTGATGCTCTTGTATTTATACAGATGTCTGCTCTTCACTGGTGAAGATTTGTTTTCCAAGTAGCATTTAAATGACACTCTCCCCTTGCATCTAGCAGAAACATTGCTAATGATTAGACATTGCTAATGATTAGAGGGCAGTCGAAAAGCTTCTCTTGCCTCTGTAGTTTAGTAGTCAGAAGACATAAGCACTGGTTTTAAAGATGAAGCAATGATGTGTGTGCTGGATTCAGGACAAAGATCCCTTCTAAACTCCCTGGGACAGACGCAACTATTTATATGATGCCAAAAGATACCTGTAATTCTTACAGAGGTGTAGTGAGCACATGTCATTTCTGAGGCATAATCCCCCAAACAGCATGGAAATTGGCTACAGCTTTCATCTTCCTAAAAACTGCCCTTTCCCTCAGTGTGAATTGGCCAAGTGAAAGGGGTTGTCTGTGAATGATCTAAGTAAGCCTGATTGTAGAGAAGTATTTTGCCCCTAGCAAAACTGTTGCTGTATAAAGAGAAACTATCTCTGAGAGAAGCTACTTTTCTGCCTCTGCTCTGCCTCTTGAGCAACTGGGAGACTATACCTACTGATGGGACTTTTGATCTCAAAATGCTCTAGTGGCTGACACCTTCTTCTCTCTGCGCTGGCATGAGGAGGGCCACTGGGGCACAGTGTTGACTTTAGAGCTAGCAGAGAGATCCCATTCCCGTGTATGATATTCTATAGGCTCATTTTTACTATGAAATTGCATCAAGGTAGGATATGGCCTTAAGGAGCTGTTTCAGTTAAGACAGTGCTGGCAAACGTAAGAGTCAGCGTTGTGTCAGTCGGTCACAGGTGAAAGCTTGCAAAGAGATGAATGAACTCTTGCACTGTATAAACACATCTAACTCTATAAACAGCAGCATAAAGTAGTGAATATTGAGAAGAATAATGATCAGTAAAGACCATCCCCCCCTCAGGATGGGTGATCTGGTAGCTAATAATTTATATGGAGAGGAATTCAAAAGATTAAAGAGCCTATGGCTCCCAGTCAGCTTTGGTATCTTTGCCTGTCAGTTCCTGACAGGGAATCTTTTCTATGAAGATGTACAAAATATATCACATTAGCATATGCTTTTATTTTGCTAACCCACACGAATGAACATTGCATGATAGACGTTGTTTGATGTTTGTTTAATTTGTGATTTGTTCTTCTGTATAAATGAACTCCATTTTTAAGAAAGAGCAACCAGCACAGATGATATGTTTTAATTAGTTTTAGAAGAGAGAATTAAAGAAATTACTAGGCAAATATAAGGGGCAAAACTCAACATTTGTTGCAAACTTCAGACAGACTGTCATTTGTAACGTATAAATACTGGCAATTTTGTTTCACTTGACTATAAATTCTGTTGACTGCTCTTTCAAGTTTTATTTCTATTGCAGTTCCTATAGAACAGTTGGTATAGAATCTTCTCTGAGGACCATGTGATATGAACTGTATTGTTTTTGGTGATTTTTAACAAAAGTAGTATATTTTAGTTAGCAAGCATGTATCTTTCTATTTCGAGTCTTTAGTCTTCCATAGATAGTTCTCTTTGCTACCAACCAATCACACTGATGTTCTCCACTACGTTTCTTTTTAAAAATGGGCAACGGTTGTTTTTGAAAGAAATTATGGAGGTTTTGTGGAAAGAAAGGGGTTAATCTCCAAAAGAGGTTCAAGACGTACTAGGTGTTCCTGAGAACTTCAAAGAGAGCAGATGAAACTATTGTAATGCTTAAGGAAGTGATAGTAGGAATTATTAACCCAGTTGACTAACAGGTAATTCATTTTGTTTTCTGAAATACATAAAAAGGGTCGGGGGGAAGAACTGGGTGTGCTCCTCTAGAGGGGTTTGTGTGCTCTTCTAGAGGGTTTTCTTTTGGAGTTAGGTTTACCTCAGTGAAGTAGAGAAGGAACCTGGCAAATTTCCATGTCTTTCAGCAACTGTGTGTATTTTAGGAGTATTTTAGAGGTAGAGATTGCTTTTTCCTCGTCACTACTTTCATGGCTGTGCTAACTGGCATTCCATATATTCGGTATAGTCAATTTATGACGGTGCCCGTGATTCAAAGGACCCAAGTGGGTAAGGACTCTGATTTTATTTCACTTACTATATTTTGTGGCAGATTTCCCTCATTATGCATTCTTCTCTTGCTATAACCTTCACTTTGACCTTTGTAACACCATTCTATGTCTGTAAACTAATAACTCAGATTAAGTTGCTGAGAGGTATTCCTGTGAATCTTACAAGTCTTTGTAAGATGTTCCAGTTCAGCAACTAAGTATGAATTTAGGGAACTTCTTCTTGTGTGTGCGCTCTTCAATTTTAGTTGCCTGTCTCTTCAGTTGTAAGTAATGTGGGTCAAAAAAAATGCACTGGAAAACAAATTACAGTCAGTGGGTTTTGTTGCGCCCTTCTAAGAAAAAGGGTCCTGTATAAGATGAAATACAGAACTTTGTTTTTCCTTATAGAGTGTAGGGATTCATGTAGGGAAAAGTAACCTCTAAACTGAGGAGCCGGGCTGTTAGTCAGAACTTGAACCTACCTCAGCAGTCTGGCATGGGTAAGTTGCGCTCTATTGGCGCCATGCGGCAGGAGCAGGTTGGAGAATCTGGCTGCAGTCTCCTTTTGTTTACCATCTCACTGGGTGGCTAGGCTAAAACAGCAATTGCTTATATGGCTGAGGAGTATTAGGAAAGTACTGAATGAGTTTTAGCCATCTTCCTCTGCAATTTAGCTGCTGGAAATTACTGCAAGCTAGTATCATAAGATCAGTCAGTATGAAGAACCATCCTCTGAGAACATCTGTTTTTAAGTGATCAAGCAGAGTTATCATAAAGCTTGCTTAATCCTTATAAAATGATCCATATTTTTATATGTGACTAACCATAAGTAGTAACAGCATAGCAGATGTCATTTATTTTTGACAAATTTAAAGCAGTGGCCTAGACATGGGGCTTTTCAGTGTAGGAGGTGATATAATCCTAAAAAACAGGGAGTGCTATGATGCTGGCATATCTGAAAGGCTAGAAAAGTCAGTATACCACTTTAATGTCTGGAAGAGTTCCAGATTTTATGGGCAGGTAAGCTCTTTTCTACTGTGGGAACTGCATAATCAATAGTGACAAGCCTAGAATCCATGTTGGCTGATGCAGCTGTCCTTAAGATCTGTGTGTTTTAATAGTTGCCCATCCCTGTGCTCCTCATTGTTTGAGGGTAACCTGCTGGTCTCAGACTCGGAAGCCTACCTGCCTGACAATGGAAGAAAGTGAAAGCCTTGGAAAATTTTTTTCACTGCTTCTGGAAGTGATAAATAATAGTGTTATCTTAAAAAGTTATGCTTTAGTGTGCTGTAAACAGCTACTGATCTTTGTTATATACTCTTCTGTACATATGTATTTGGGGAGGAGTGGACATAAAATCAGAATGTTATCACTGAATAATTTTACAATAAACCTATTTTACTGAGCATAACTTTTAAGACTAGTGAAAGGAACCACTTGGGTTGTGTAACTCTCTGATGCAACAATGTTGTTTGTTGCAGGAGTCCTAATAGTGTCTATAGGTAGGACTGTTTTAAGTGTACGAAATAGAAAAAGCCGAGTTACCTACCAAATGAGTTGTGATACTCTTAACGTGCTTGCATTTTCACAGAAGGGTGGCCTTTATAGTTACGTAGTAAAGGCTTGCTCTCCTCAGATGCATAGGGGAGTCAAAGGAGAATTTGTTATTCCACCAGGATGAAGATACAGAGAAAAATAGCAACTATACCAAAATACAGAGAAAAATGACAACTTCTATTGTAGTCAGATAAGGTATGGAGAATAACCCTGTGGATATCTAGATCTGAGACACAGAACTGCATACCTTTTGGGCTTATTTTAAAAAAAAGTTCTTGAAATGTCCTCTTTAACAAGAGCTCTGAGACACCTGGGATATTATTTATAAAAGGAAGGTGGTCTTAATGTCTGGCATCAGGATTCTTCCCTCAGTCAAGCCTGCCATAACGTGCTATGCATCTATTTATTTCCAGAGCAAAAAGTGATTCCTCCAGAAAGCCTCTTTTAAGCCTGACATCAGTTGGCCCAGACTGCAAATTCTAGAAAGAATTTGGAGCAAACTGTATGAGTTATGCTAACAGTTGCAGAAATAACACATGCTCTTTCTTTGTTTGGCTAGCTCTGGCTCAGCAGATGAAAAAGAAACTGTGGCTTTTGCAAGTCATGCTCAACACAGTGAGACAGCGTTTCGTATTTCTTCAGGGTTTCTGGATAATGTCTGGTTTTTAATCAGCTCCTAACAGATAGCTCTCATTCTGAAACAACAGCATGGTGATGTGAGACATCTAAGAAGTTCTCAAACATGAAGCCTACAGAGTTAAATTTATTTTGAATAGCCCCATGTTTCTCCTCTTCAAGCATGTTAGGGCTTGCTAATCAAAAATGCTTATCAAATTGAGCTAAATTAGTATGCTACAAATTTGGGATGCTCAATTTAGCATTACTGTGAAAAATCCATTTGGGATAATAGACTTTGCCCTGGGGATTTAGAAGAGCCACAACAAAAAGAGTTCAGTCCTAGATTGCTAATTAAAAATTAGTGGCATTGGGAAATGTTTAATACTTCATTTAAATTTTTGACGAATACAACAGAGAGTCCAGATAGTGTGAAAGCTAATGTGGAGAGATGCTCAGGAAATATAGGGAGGTCTGAAAATGGTCTCCTGCCAGGCTATCCTCATATGTTGGTTTGGAGTCTGACCTGCTATTATGTATGACCTGCGCCCCAGAATGGGTACTGTGAGGGCATTTGCTGCTGGTGCAAAGCTATCAGTCTTCAATACTTTTACAGAAGATTTGAATTTAGAGAAAGGACTGTATTAGTAGAGCTGGATGAAATTTAATGGTACAGAGTGCAAGGTTGTGCTCTTAAGAATAGTACCGAAACTTTCTGTTATGAGACGTGACTGGTTGCCGTGTTGCATTGGTAGATGATAGGAAAAACATGTACTACTAATGTTGTAGTCCTTGTGGAAAAGGCAGCTACGATCCAGAGATGTCAGATGAGAAATTTGGCAGGAGATGCTGAAATGTTAATGCCAGCACAAAAGGTAGGTCTTCACAATAGCACGTATACAGTTGAAATGGCAAATTTGAAGCTGTTTTCTGTCATCCGTCTCTGAAGCTGTCATAGTAGAGGACCCAGAAAGAGATTTTGGATTTTGTTTCATCCAGCAAAATTGGGCACGTGAGGGCATGTGATTGCTTTATGTTAATACACAGCAGAAGGAGAAAAAAGGGGACAGAGCAGACAATGAGAACAAATTTGTGTAAGCAGGCAAGAGACTCGCATAGGCTGTGAGTTAGGAGATAGATTCTAGCGGTAAGAGGAAAGGGTTTGTTAGACCGCTCTTAACAGGATTGGAAGGGAAAAATCTCACCTGCCTTCCAGATAGCCTTGATAAATCTGTAGAGCATACTAAAGACTTCTGCAGCAGACAAATTGTGTTCATGATCCAGGAGGTCTCTTCTATTCCTCTGTTTGTTAGTAGGAGCTGCCTTGGAATTATGTGATTTGGTTTTAGCTTTGCACAAAAAGAACAACATTGTTCAATGGAATAATTGCAAATTCTTGTGTAACAAATGGTACATACATCAGTTTTCTTAAGTAAACGCTGTCCCATTCACCGTGGGAAAATGAAATTAATCTTGGTGTCTCCTGTACCAGAAAAGATATTCTGAATGAAAAATATATTTATTAACTTTCTTACTGGTAGCTATAGCATCACTTTTCTGTGACTTTAATTAGTGTTTTACAGCCAATTGTCATGGAGAAGAAAGTCGCATGTAATACTGGGTGAAGAAATAACATGATGGCAATTACTGGAAAGTGGGATTTCTTGTGTTTTTTGTTTGTTTGGGTGGTTTTTTTTTTTTTGGTGAGGTTGTATACCTATTACCAGCTACCTATTTGCAGGAAACAATATACTGTGTAATGCAGATTTTGTAAATCCCATTAGTTTCTCACTGAAGTTGCATCCCTCCTGCAGGGAGTACTTCATCTGAGTATAGAGGAGGCTGACATTACAATTTAATTACCCAGAAAATCTTATTGTTACAACTTTGAATGCTACTTGAGCTGCTGCTTCCGTTTTCCCTGCTGCTGGAGACTTTGCGCCCTACTGAGCAAACAGGGATGGTCTAGAGCTTATATATGTTTAAATATAGAAAATTGAAGGTCACTGTCAGGAAAAACAAACAAGTATTATGACTCTAGCCTTTGTTTTCTGGTCTAGATCCTTGAGGCTGGATTCTATATCTGAGATACTGTAAAATAGTTTATCACAGAATTCAAATGCTTTTGTGAAGAACTTTTTTTTTTTTTTTCCCCTGGAGTAAGCTGAAGTATAAGAGAGATTTATGCACTTGCTAATTAGCCAAAATAGTTTGAAGATATATGCATAAATTTTCAGTAAAACGTAAAGACAAACATGCTAAAAACACACATCATCTTCTAAATAAAGAATACTTTCTAATGCTATCTAAAACACTTAAAAAATACTGGTTTAATCAAAGCAATATTGCTTTTCCTAAATATGCTCGAGTTCATTAAATCTGTGTTCTGAACTAATCTCTGACCTATACTCATATTCCCCCAAGCTTGATCTGTGCACTTTTCCCCAGCTCGTAGTACTTCAACCCAGTGTAAACATCCTGATGACTGAGTATTGATTTTTATGGGAGTGCTGCATTTGCTACATTTCAATTTAGATTATGGGAAAACTGGACTCCTGTTTAGATGCAGGTGCCCTCAAAAGAAAACATATTTTATGAAGAAGGGTAGATGGTATAGAGTGAGCTATAAAATCAGTGATGGGCTGTCATTTTGGATTAAGCTTCAGGTATCGATGCATTTCAGGGTTTTCAGTGTAACAAGAGTTCCAAAAATTGGCTGTCACTATCTTGCACTGCATAGTGACAGAAGTGGGTCTTCAAGTAATGCTGTCCCGCTGTCCATCCTGTCACTCGGGTTCAGAATATACCAGCATTGACTGAAAGTAAAACTGGTTAGGAATTTCACAGACAAAATTGCAAGTAGTAGGCTGGCTCTTTCTGGGGGATGTTGCTCTTCATTGACTTTCATGACCTGGGTTGCTTTAAATCAACTCAAGACTTTGCATGTTGTTTCTATTTTTTTAATGTGTTAGCTTTTTATACATTGACCATCTAATGAGGAACGTGCCGTAACAAAGCAAAATGATCTAGTAGAGGCACAAAGCATGAGACTTGGAAGGAACACAATTCATATTGGAAGCAAACATGCTATCAAATCAAATGTGTTTTCAGGGAACAATCTCCCTTTCTAGTGGAAAAAGAGCTGTCTTTGTAGTATATGCTTACGTGTTTTAATGGACGTATTGTTTTTAAACCAAGATTTCACTATCCAACTTGCCTCTTGAAGAGTAACTTATGCAAAAACTAAATTCTGTAATAATTTAAATATATGAGAATAAGCTTTATTCAAAACAGCACAATTCTACTGTGTTTTCCTCATGCCTTATAAGAACTGCTTTAGAGAGCTGCATGCCTTTGGATGTTTTTTCATATTAGACAGATTCTCTGCATCAGTTCTGGTCTTGCAGATGAAATCTGAATTGCCGGATTCAGGTAATTCCAGGGTAGGGAAGCTCCACAGTTGTACTTTGTGCTGTTGTTCATTTCTGCTGTTAAGTCTTGTGGAGGCGAAGAACGGAGTAGTACATTAAAAAAGTTGATCATGTAAATCGTAACGGGCTTAAGTTGACTTCAGTGCTTAAAATTATTAAACTCTGGGTGCTTCATTGGCTCGCACCATGAGGGAATAGGAGGTTGGAAGTAAGTCTGCATAAGTACTGTTCTGAGAATGAAATTAGGCTTCCAGAGGTTGGGTTTTTGTATTTTGTGAAGAGTAGTCTCTGGAAACAGTACAGTGTTGTAAACACTAGCATGGTTAATGATCACAAGTGTATTGAGATAAATGGTGTTCTTACAGACAATGTTAAAGCTTTTTTTTTTTTTCCTTTTTTTTTTCCCTTACCTTTCTGGGGCAGTGAGAGGTTTTTTTGAAGATTAACTAAGGTTACTGAGGAACTATGAATGCCGGTGCCTAGCCAGTACAGGGTGCTATTACTGAGGGGAACAACGATGGCTGCATTGAGAAAATGTTCTGTATGGAATGTATAAGCAGATGGAATAGGAGTAGCTGTCCTTAAGCACAGGCAAACAAGAATACTATGGAAATGATACTTCAGTGGTATTTGTGCCTCCCTTGGGTAGGTAGTAAGTAAGTAACTAAGTAGCAAGAAAAGGGCCTCTGGACTCTAGCATCAGTGGTATATTAGTGGGAAATACTAATGAGCTGTGCAAGTTTGTGTTTGATATCATGTCAGCTTTTTATAGCAGCTACTCTTCTAACTCCAAAAACCCCTAGGATGATATAGCTCCTCACAATGATAACATTAAGAGGAACAGATCTGTGGAGCTAGTGTATTTTGTAGAGCTGTTTTTATTGATAACGTTAGTATTCCAAATCCTCATGTGAAGTGATCATTAAAGCTCATTTAAAAACTCTCAGAGGATTGCTTATGGCTCAAATACAGTGCAAAGAATTTAATTTTTAATTATATACAGAGGGATATGTGAAACGGAATTTACTGTCACAATGCACTTCTTGATTGTGAATCCATAATATATTATTGTCTCTTCAGAGAGCTGAAATGGTGCCATTACCTTAAGAGATGAAAACGTTCATTAAATCAGTGGTGCAGCACTGAGCTTTTAATTTGATAGATTCTTGGAACTGTGTAGCTGCTGCAGTGTAGCCTTTTCTAACCTCCTCTGCTGATCATAGTGGTGATGCTTTGTGATAGTGAGTTACGTATTTGACAAAGTGCAAAACTTAATCCTTTAAGCCATGTTCTTCAGTGTAAGTAAAATGTGAAATGGATAAGTAGCACTTCAGAATTAATCCATGGCCAAGGGGCAGATTGTTAATGGTAGAAGGCTTTGAGAGTATAAAATACCTTTTTTATCTTCTCAGTGGTCAAGATAGATATTAAAAAACTGCCATTGAATCTTCAAAGGTTGCTAATATTTGTATTTATTTGCAATATATGTTTGTATTTCTAAAACTGCTCACTTGATTCCTTCTTATTAAGGGTATATGTGGCTAGCATATGTGAACAACATATTTTTTTACTATTACACTCGTTTTGATCGTTTTGAAATTTTTAGTAGATGTTTTAAAGAAGGTACACTTGAATAATCTGAAGCAGTCTGCAAGGTTTTGTGTGTTTAGCTGCACCGCTTTCTTTCAAGTCCTGAAGATCTGAAACATTTTAAATAGTTTGTCATTGTTTTTAAAAAACATACAAAACATTTGTAATTCAGAATGTTTGTTTCAATGTTATTTAAACTCTAAACCTGAGAGAATACCTCATTTTAGCAGAGCGATAGATTTCCACTGTAAATGAAGGGTATTGTACTAAATAAAAAAAGATTTGTTCTGCGTCTTACTCTGTTCTGCACATGTTATTCCTGGTGATTTGCCTTGATGATTTACTGAAGTTTGAGGTTACTTATAACTGTATGGTTAACAGGTGTATAGATCATTGCTATATACAAGTCAGAGAATGTAAGAGCATCAGGATGGAGACCAGAAATTAAAGTTCTGCTCATGCCACCGATTTCACTCTGGAATCATTTTAAACATTTGCATACTGGCTAAAGCGGTAAGTGCTTATGTAAATGATTTAGTGCTTTGGAGAGGTTCTTTCTAGGGGCAAAACTGATACCTGGATTTGTGCAGTACACATTCAAGCGTGTCAGTGGGGCACTCCAGTTGAAACCAAGTCCAAAATCAGGCGCTGGGATAGTTGGCTCTCCAGTAGCTGCTGTCTCTGTGTGTGCTGGCTTCTGTGGCCTGCAGCTGGCAAATGATGCAGGCTTGACTGCTGGTTAGCAGTGATATGATAGCGCCTAGAACCATAGCACGACACAAAATAAACCTTGCTCATTCTCTCTGTGCACCATACCCGTCGCTAATGTAGATGTGCCGAATAAGACTAACTGTGCCTGCGTCTCTGGTACTGGTGTCATGTTTTAAAGCAAACAAAATAATTGATTTCTATGGGCCTCAGAAATACTTCAGTACTAGGCTATATCATTTGGAGCAGTAATCACCATCCTCTAACCTGGCATACCTTTTGAGTTTATTTACCTGGGTTTCTAGGAAATCAGTAGGAGTACTAGGCTATATGACAAGATCTGTTTAGTCTAGCCCAGAAGACGTCATGTGATTTTTTTTTTTTGCAGTTATTTTAACAGAGAGATGAGCTGGAATTGAAAGACTTGCTAAAGAAAGGCAGCGAACGTGAACCTCTAATTATCTGGAGAACTTCAGGCCGAACATTCAGAACTATAATTACCTCAAAATGACTAGCTGGGGTTGGACAAAATGTTTTTCTTCTGCACTTCATTTTACGCCTCGAGCTTGAAAGAGAAGTTAAACCTGCAAATGCTGGAGAAAGTGTCAAAACAAGACAACCGAAACAAGAAGCAAGCTGCTTTTTAATTTCTATGGCTTTTTCTTTGTGACTTCTTCAGCTTATTGGAACATAGCATATCATTTACTGTTGATCTTAATTACCCTCCAAAGTGTCACGCCAGGAGATGAAATCAAGAGACAAAGTTGAACATGAGCAAGAAAACTAGAAGCTGGAAGCAGAGAGTGTTTAGATACAAACATAGTGGCCAATATTTCAGTCTGTGGTGTACTTTCAGGGCCAGAGTGAAGCGGAGAGCTCTGCTGCCAGCTGTGTGAGAACGCTGCAGGGAGGAAACCTGCAGAATCTGTCTGGGACGCGTAGCTTTTCTTCAGTAGTCTCTAGGCACAGAAACAGGGGACTGACTACTAGCGCAGCCATGGACTATTTGTATCAACTAAGAATGAACCCAAGGAAATGTCCTCTTATCAGTGATGCTGAACAGAATCTATAAGCGCTACTTGGCCTGGTACCAGAGAATAGTTGGTAATTGGCTCTGAGTGGATCCCATTAGTGGCTTAAGTGTTTTGAAGTGACTGGATGTCAGAGGAGTTCAGCTATTGCTTCTAGTTTTGTTTTATGGGGGGGCATTAGTGGACTCCTGTCAGTTTGTTAGGTATTTGATATGATGATTGGTGAGTGGATAATACCCATTTCAGGATTGAAAAGCAAAAAGCTATCTGGGCTATTAAGTTCTTCCAGTCACTTACAGATGCTATGGTAGATTTCTCCACAGAGAAAGGCATCCTGAGCCACTGGTAACCTCTTGATGGTCGTCATGCCAGGATCTCTTGACATGTGAAATTAATACTCGGCTCCCCACTGAAGACCAGCCTTAAGTACCATAGATCTTTAAGATGCTCCTCAAATAACTTGTTTGTATTCTCTCCATTGGGCTTGCTTTACTTGAAAGGCTCTGTTTCTTGAGTTTGTGTCAGTGAGTGGCAGTCAGTTGAAACTGTGAGTGTTAACGGCTTCCCTGTAATAAACCTTGAAAGAGATTTCAAAAACTTTATTTTTTTTTCCTCCCTAAAAGGGTGATCATTTGGAGTGTGATACAGAGTATCACTCTTAGACAAATATGAATCTGCGCTCAGTACACAAAAGGGTGTTTAAAATGAAAACATATCCCATATGAAAGGCATTTACCTGCAGGAGTAGAACATTTTCCTCTGCTATGAGACTATGGTATCTGGATTTGCCTGAACTGCATCTAGGAGGAGCACAGAAAAAAGGAACCCAAAACATCTAAATGGGGATAGGAAATGAAAGCAGAGGGTAGGAGTTCTCTAGAGTGTGACTACCTAATGAGATTTTGTGTGTTTGTTTTTATACATGCTGTTTTCCTTCCGATTACCTGCTTTAGAGTTTTTAAGTAGTAGAAGTAGAAACAGATCATAGCGCACTCAGTACTACTTAATCACTTTCTACTTGTATGTTCTGGCGGTTTGAAACTTTTTTCCCCACCCTTTAGCTTGGAGAGACTGTTTAAAATTGGCATTTGACAACTGAGTGGCAGATTGCTTTGGCTGAAATACAGAAATAGCATGAATTTGAAGCGTAATGGTTAGCGACTTTCTTCATGACGCTTAACACTTCTGTAGTGCTTACGTTTCTTAACATCTTGAATAACAATTTGTACTCCCTTTAGTATAGGGGGAAAGGGAAAGTAGATGCTGCTTTTGGTAGTTTTATAGCAAAATTACTATTTCTTAAAACTGTTCACTAGAAATGATACTGTGATGTAACTCAGTAGGTGATACAACTCTGTATCAGTGAATTGAACAGAATGATGTCTGCAGCAATGTGTCTTTGTAAATAACATTTTCTTTCGCTCAGGGGGCCAAGATTTATTTGAATTGAACAAAGTGCAGTTTTTTATCAGTTATTTTAGAAGTAAGGGGAGAGGTGAGGAGAAAAGAATAAAAATGGACAAGACAAGGACTTGGATGTTTATAGAAACCTAAAGAACTCTGATGAAGAAACTTTGGCAAGGCTTTTCAGGTAGCTTTCTGTTTTATTGTTTATTTTTTCCATTGATCTTGACAACAGAAATGGGATTCTTTTGTTGATTTTTCTTTTTTTAAAATCTCCGTATTGCTTGCTTTAGCTGTTGTGTGGTCCCTAAAGACACACATAATGTGGAGATTACTCATTCTTGCTGAACTCCAAAAGTATTCAAGAGCAAATGAGTAGGTTATGACTTTGAAGCCTAAGCAGCCTGTGTCTGAGAGATCCGGATGTAATGTTTTCTCAGACCAAAGAGGGAGAGCAAATGAAATCTAAACACTAGAGAAAATCAGAGTTTCTGCCTAAGTAAGCCAGCCCCTTGGGGTTGTAGAAGAAGCAAATTATGCTTCTATAGCTTATGATTTAAACATACTTTATGTATTTCCAAATATAGAAAGCCTGTGAAGCTCTGATTTCTTGTATCACTTGGTTCAGATAATGAAAAACAGAAATTCTAGTCCCTACATGCGTGTTCTGTTGAAATTTATGAAAGTGTTAAAGTATACAGTAATTGCACATTTCAGAATTACTCTATTACTTATAAACACTCTACTGTCAGTGTTTTCCCAAACACTCCTGATACAGATTCTTCTCCAGTAAGTGGACTCCCAGTAAGTATGGGAATTCTACTTTGAGATGTATCTTTACAAGATAATTTTTGGGTGGAGATTTATAGCTGACAGTTTCCATGACCATAACAATGGAATAATGGTGTTTTTCATTCTAAATGTCAACACCTTTTCCACACTTAAACAGGTCCCAAGGGTAGGAAATAAATCTGTATTAGAGCTGGATAGGTGGACTTAGAAGAAGAATGTGTAAATGTTTTGCGATTGGGAGAGAGAGATGTACGTGTGTGTATATGTGTGTGTATATATATATTTGTATATAAAATCTGTCCTAATGATTGTTTGAAGGTTTTTTTTTTGATATTGTGATATCACTTTCCAGAAATGCAAAATTTCAAAGATGTATACAGGGCTGTACGTTCATCTGCAAACTGGAAAAAGTATAAAAAGAAAGAGCTTTCTACATCAAGTTAAAATCATCTTGCTTACAAAAGTTTCTTTAATAATTTTTTTTTCCAGAACACTTTGAAAAGATAAAGAAATTTTGGCTTATGAATTTGGACAGGAAAGGTCAGAAGGGATGAATGTGAAGAAGGGTGAATGTAACTTTAGATTGTTTAGGTAGATGGGAGAAGAGAACCTTCTTATAGTGGGTCAAACCAGTGATTCGCAAGGCCTGGCATCCTATCTCCAGTACATTGGATATTGTCAGACTGCTTCTGTAATTCACTGAGTATGTACGTTTATTTGTGTGCATCTGAAGGGAGATTTTGAAGAGTTCTGTAGGGACACTGAGAGGAAACGATTTTGAGAAAAGAGCATTTCCTACCTTTTAAAACATTTTTCTTGTAATTATTGATGTGATTTTTAAGAAAGGTAGTATCTAAAACTTGAAGATAGTATTGATCATTGTCAGTAATGTCCAGGATGTCTTTTTCTAGTTCAGGGGTTTTATTTTGTGTGGCATATTTGACAAGCATTAGATGATGCTAAAATGGATGTCTTTCATATTTTATAGATATAATTGTGAACAGTGTCATCTTCTTTTTTTGTATATAAAATATAAGACTTCAGTTTACCATAAATGGTAGTGTTGGATGCTTCCTGACTGATACTTCCAACTGTGGTGGTTCAAAGAACAAGCAAAGCTCTTAAAATGAGGATGATCTTTTTCTTCAGCATATGATAAATGTTAAGTGTAGAATGTCAGCTTGGATTCTACCAAGATTTCAAAGTTCGTGGAGTGAGATGGTCCCTTTTTATAAGGGAGATCATGAACTTTCTTTCATTTTTGAATATAACTTTTTGAAGGTGGGTGACAGAAAGCAACTTACTTGAGGCAATCTTTAAATATCACACAGGCTTATTTGTGTTTTGATCATTGTCAAAGACAGCATGGTTCTCTGCCTTTGCTCAGTCTCTGCCTTAGAAAGGTGGGGGGAAAAGAAGGAAAAACAAGAAACTGAGGAAGCGAGGGTATATATATGGCTTCTGAGCCGCTTTCCTTATGAGATAAGAAGAAAAACAAAGATCCTGCTACACTGATGCTGTTTCTGACAGAGGCCAATATTGGATGCAAAACCTGAGCAATCACATCTTGATTTTTTTCCTGCTTTATTCTCCCTGCTTTCAGTGTAGAATTATGTGATTTGAAGAGGGAGATGACACATTTAGCTACAGCTATTTCTAGTTATCACTGTACCTGCAACTGAGCAGTAGGGAATCCTGTATGCGAACAAGAAGATTCTCATACAGCTGTTTCCTGTTCCTGTCTCCTTGTAGTTGTGAGCTAGGGCAAAATCCTTATAGCTTGCTTTCCATATTATCCATTCAGACCAATCTGCTGATTGGATGCTCTCTCTCTTTCTCTCAAGTGAACTGCTAATATCATCCTTTTTTGTCGTCGTCTTTGCCCTTCTTCAGCTCGCTGTTCTTCCGCTAATTCCCACCCATCTAAAAAAAGGCTCTGATGCTTAATATGATGTATCATTTGTGGGACATGATCTCATTCATTTCAGCAGAGCCCATATTTTTCTTTGGGCTCTTGTTTATCCAAAAAATAAGTTTTCAGGTGAGGATTGTCCCCTGTTTTTGCCTGTAAGGTGTTGACACAATAAAGCCACGCTTTCCATGCACCTTTAGATGCTACTATAGCTATAGGAAAAGTTCTATAGGGGAAAAAAAACCCTCAGGATGTAATCCAATTTCAACTGCCTCAAAATAAAAAGACTAGGATAGTGCAATCAGTGTGGAACTAGTTCGGGGCGACTTTGATAAATGAAATCTGAATTAGAAAACTGTCAAAATTTGAAAAAGGACAAATCGGAACCAGTGCGTGCAGGGCATTTCTCAGGTAACGAATACAGTTAGTGAGCCAAAACTCTGAACTGCTCAAGACTTTCTTAAAGTACTCAGACTTACTCTGCTTAAGCCAAAAGAGGGGGAACTGAAGGAAGAGAAATCATTGCTCAGCCTTTTGGGGGAATGAGACAAGCAAATAACAAATCTGGAAAATATATTTTTATATATGTGTGTGTGTGTACACACACACACACACACACACACACACGTGGAGACATGAATTGTTTAGGTAAGAGATGGACAAGCTGATGACAATCTGTAACATGCAGTTGCAGTAGTACTGAGAAAAAAGATTGAAGCTGATAAACTACACAAATCGAACAAAATCAGGAAACTAGCAGAAATCAAATCTAATCTTAATAGCCTTGAAACAAAATGGAGAAAGGCACTGGAGGGTAGAAGGCAATGAATTAATGAATTGAAAAGTGAGAATTAAAAAGATCGCAAGTGTCTGTTCAGCAGTAACAGAAGAGAGGAAACAGAATGGAATTACAGGAACTGCATTGAGGTAGCTCCTGTGTGGCGTTTGAGCAAAGGGCATAAGAAGAAAAGGAAAGGGAGGATGGAAAATAAAACATAACAATCAAAGGTATCTGAGAAGAATATACAGAATTTCATAACATTCAGGCCTTTTTGCACATTAAAACAATCCTTTACAAAATTCACAAATGAGGTTTTGCCCTCGCCCTCCTCCCTGTTAAACAGAGAGGGATCTCTCACAGCAGGCAAACCAAGAGGTTACAGAGATAACATTCGTTTTCAATTGCTGGAGAAATTCCCTCAGTGCTAAGGGGGGGGGGAAAAAAAACTCACTGAAGTTGGGTTCCCTGCCTCCCTCCCCTGCCCCCCAATTTGTTAACCCTTGTTAGGCAACACAGCAATGCCATGGTAAATTAAAAGACGTAACCAGCTCTGTGTTCATGTGCTGAGAGGGATCCATTCCCAGCTTTTCAAACTGGACACTAGCAACTTGAAGTGCAGTGAAGAACACTGACTCTTCCTTTTTTCCCCCCCCTTGTTAAAGTAAGCAGCAGGGGCTTCAGCATCCGTGTAGTCACCTCTATTCAGGGCGTGGAGGTTGGTGTTCTGTCTTGTTCCTACTTGTTTTTTCTCTTTAATCAGCTTTCACACTAAAAGCAATGGTGAGACTTCCTGTTCAGAATAACAGCCTTTAGACCTTGTGCTCCACTGTCTTAACTCCCTTTGCTCATTGTCATAGTGCTTGATGTACCAAAAGCTCTTCATATCCTTCAAGGAGTATATGAGGGCCTCTAGGAGTGTATTTGTGCCTACAAATGAACTCTGTGTGTTTGGCATGTGCGTAGCTGGTGTTTGGTTCAATACAGCTTCTTCAGGTATAGAGACATGTATTTCTGTCAGAATGATTTAAGCAAATCCTTGCTGAATGAACATCTTCCTTATTCTTCCCCCCCCCCGCCCCCCCGGCCCTTGAAATTGCATGGCTTATGCACATGTGCATCCACACTTAGCCTGCAACACTACTATTCTAAAGATGCTGTTAAAATGAGAATAATAAGAGGGGGGAGGCAGTCAGGATGATGGTGATTTCTAAAAATCATCATGTGTATGTTAAAAAGAATAACCAATGGGAAGCTAAAGAGCAAACTGTGTTGAGATATCAAAAGAATACAAAATAAAGCCGGTAGTGATAACCTGAGAAGTAAGCAATGGAAAGTGGTAAAATGTATGGAAATGGAAACTGGGAAAATTGGTTGTGTTGGCCTAATAGGTACTGACACACCAGACCCTCAAATGATTTTCTTTCTGTTGTATGTCACTGAAGTGCTTTCTACCAAGCATGATAAAACTAAGCAGAGTGGGAAATTTTGAAAGGGAAATATCCATCATTGAGGGTACGTTTTTCATCACATGAAGTGCAGCTTCTTTTGACTACTTTAGAGGGAGAAATAGTATCCTATCCAGGAGAAATAGGAGCTAAAGGAGAAAAAGATTTTGTTAAGTTCCAAAGCTGACTACTTCTGTCTCCTGTGGTACAGAGCCTCTATGTACTTTCTGCTTCAAAGGAATCCAGCTGTCATTGGAAAATTGTAGTTGCCTTGCAAGAGGTAGGAAGGATCAGTCCTACAGATCTCAAATCCACACTCTGTTCAGCTGATTGTGCAAGTGGAAAGCGACTCTCAGAAGGCTGGACGGTGAGGCAGACATGATGTTGCAATTTAAAAAATAAAAATAAAAAAAAATCCCCCCCCCCACCCAGACTGAGTGGTCTTATTTTTAGGTTGGGTTAGTTGTATTACTAGGTGCCTCAAACTGTGCAGGAGTGTCCCTTACAGTGCAGCTGACCATCACTGAATGAGCTGACACTAATCAGGTTTGCACGTCTTGCCCCCCTCCCCCCCCCCCCCCTTTTTTTTTTTCTCCTTCCTCTCCTCCCTGCTGGTTTCAACAGCTTTTACTGTTGTGGCTTGTCAGAAGAAGCTTAAAGCAGCAAAATTATTTGACAGTCATGGCTATTTAAATTGTTATAGCACCTATGGGCTGCAGGATGAGTATATATCAGTTCTTTGTTGCTACTAGCACAAACTTGGACTTTTTTTGTTCTTTGTCCAAATGCTCTTGATTCAGTTGCTGATGAAGATGAAAAGATGGAAAGCTTGTTGCCAAACTGCCATCTTACACAAGTGGCGCTTTAGCACTTTTCACCAATGTGATTTCAAATGTTGAAAAATACTGCAGATAAGACTTCATGTTCATGGAACTTTGCAAACAGCATTTCTGGAGGAGGCAGAATCATAAAGTCTCTCAGACTGGGTATAACGGTATAGCTGACTTCTGCCTGCTCTGTTTTGTTGGGCTGGATTATCAGAATACTTCCCACTATCTAAAGTATGCATGTTATGATCTCCTTATGAATGGAAAATGCTAGAACTACACTTTTACAGATGAAGAACTAGGAGAGAATTTACCCCTGGGGAACAACAGTATATGGTGAAGGGGAAGGGAATCTGCATCCATTTGTTGGCCTGTGCTTTTGCCAACAAATAGTTCTTCTTCCCTGCTGTAGTGGGATTCTTAATATTAGAATGGGCAAGGAGAAAACGAGAAATTTAGAGCTTATATGGAAGAGAGGCAACCTGAGGCTTGAGTAGGCAGTTTCTTCAGCATAGCGGGTAGATCATACCTGGTACAGAAAAAAGTCATCGCTGAGAAGTGTGTGGTTAGCCTTGACAGTATAAAAAGAGTTAAAGTCCTGTCAGATGCATGGGACTGGAGTTTTTAAAATGACCATAAAAGAAAACTGGCGTTCCAGTAGGAACTAAAACAATTGCTGCTGTACTTTGCTGTCATCCTTCAGAGCTGCAAAGTGGTGAGGAATTACAGCGTTAACGTTCCTGCTAAGGCTGAATGAAAACTGCCTGTATTTCTAAGGAGGAATATCTGGCACAGTGAGAGCGCTCTGAAGTGAGCAGTTGGAATTACATTTGTAGAGTTTATAACTTGAACACAAACAACTTGTCTCCTTACAGTGTTTCGTTTCTGTATTCATATTTTAATATCTCTAATGCTGATATTGTTCTAATTTTATGGGCTTGAGGGAATGCCTGCACTAGCTGGAAACAGGCTTTTATTTTTAGATCAAATGGATCTAATCCAGATTAAAATCTTAGACATGAACTTTGCAATTACCTAGTTTCAAGTAATGAGTACTAGGTATGGGGACAGAAATGAATTGATGTTTTAATTTCATCTGTTACACTGACACATCCCTGCATATCAAGTATATAGTGCATTTGGATTATACTGAGGTATTAGTTTATTAGGAAAATAGTAGTATGTAGAAAGCAATAAAATAGGATGCAGTTAGTGTTCTAGGCATAGCAGGAGCATAATTAATAGCATACAGTTATTAGTAGCTTACAACAATAGGTTGTAAGTGGAGAAAAAGAAAAGGAAGTCTTGTGCCCTTTAGGGGAAGGACCACGTGCTTTTATTCTCATTCAGTGCACCATCTAGCACTAACCATGATTAGGCCCTGTAGGCACAACCGTTGAAGAATCTCATCGCATTATGCTAGCGATTTTGCTTTTCAGCAGACCACAGCTGGTGGTAGCAAGCTGGTCGAAAGGTCTCTCTACATTCCCATTGTATCTCATATTTAAATTATTTAGAAACTAAGGTTATATTAATAGGACTCCTGGGGGAAAAAAAAGGATGTGGTAAAAGATGCTTACCAGGCAAAAGCTATGATATCCTTCATATAAACTGTTCTCCCACATTTGGGTGTCAGTGTAGGGGGGAGCAGTCACAAGTTAAAATGAGCAAATTGCACAGATATTTTAGGGAAATGTTGCCAGCTTTTAAGTTCTCCTGTGTTTAGCTCTTATAGCAGAGGGCGTTCTAGCCTTTGATATTACTCATGTATTTTCAGTTTCTGTTTTTTTTTTTTTTTTTTTTTTTTTAGGCAAAAGGAATGCAAATACAATAGATCTTTTTTTCCTTCCCCTTTGAAATGTTCTCTAGAAGAAACAGTGACTAATTCTAATGACTTGTTATCGTATTAGTTTTCTTGGCTTAAAAGGGAATAGCCAATTTGAATTTTCAGGAATTAATGAACCATTTATTGCTCTTACAGTTTTTCATTATTTTATCAGTACAGGATGAGATAATCAACATCCTAACGTCTTACTAAATAAGAGTGCTTAAAAAATAAGCTGTGGATGCCATATCCCCACTAATGTCAGCACTCCAAAAAGCTAACCTTTCTGGTAAGAAAAAATGTGTATTATCTAGGTTTATTTTACTTTGTATATCCTGTGAAGTCCCTTTGCCTGCTAGGCCTTGTGTGTATAGCCAAGTATGCCTCTTTTTGTTAAGTAATATGCTTAAATAATGCTGTTTTCTGCGAAATACTCTAGAAGAAATGGACTTGTTGTTGTTGTTGTTATTTTTTTACAATAAGAAACTGAGCAATGAGATATCTGTTCCCAAATCCCTACAGAACTTACTAAAAACTCACACGAAGACAGGTCATGCTTATTGCATCCAGGCCTTTAAGAAGTGCAAAGGAAAAGGCAGTTAGTCTCTAAAGTGAGATTCTCAACTCTTCTTGAAGAGGAAACTGTGTAATTTAGAAGTTCATCGAACCAGATAAAGAAAGGTCTTATCTGCTGACATTGTTTGGACAGCTTTCTCACTGTTAATGTTGTAATTAAACTGCATTTTGTACTGATATTGACCGTATCTTCTGAAACGTGAAGTTAACGTTTGTAATGGCATATTATGTTATGCTGAAAGTCTGGATCATCTCCAGTGCAGTTACTCACATTGGAAGTAGCATATTTATAGCTTCATTTTTAGCCATTGCAAATCAGGAGTAATTCTTCCAGCTTTTGAAAAGGGGTCTTGAAGTGATTTTGCAGCAGAGCTTCAGTCACATAATGTTAATCTGTAAGAAGTACACTGATGCGTTCACAGGAGAAAATATTAATATTGCAGTTCATCCCAGAGGTGACTGCATTTCAGTTTTGATGAATAGTTTATTACTATTATCATCTCTGTCAAGTTTTGAAAATATTTTGGGGTCTTTGGAAAGAGTGCATCTCTGCAGAAAACGCTCATTGCCATTTACAGCAACAAGCCAAATGGCATAGGCTGTATTACACATAGTCAAAGAAAAGGAGTTCTCTTATTTGGCAAAGAAAAGAAGGCAAACCAGACTTTTATTAATTGCTTTGACTTCACATGCTTATCACAATAGGATAATTCTCGAACAGAAATACAGCATTCCTAGATCAGTGGGAATGCCTTGTCTTGTCTAGTGCAAGGTATCTGGGTCTGTCTAGCAGTATGCACACGAACATGAACGTTTTCAGGTATTGTGAGTTGGCATTTGCAATATCCAGAAGGAATCTATTTTAGAAGTAATGTATTTCCCTTTACAGTGAAGGATGCTGCCTAGGCATCTCTAAGAAATAAGATGCTGTGTCAGTTGCTTCCCTGAAAGTATTGGTTGTACTAAATCAATTTCAAAATGAGACTTTAAGCTGTAAGTTATATAAGAGAAATATATTCAACATTTCAAGCCCATATTGCTGTTTTAAAGAAATGATTCCAGCTCATTTAATATAAATGCTCAAATAAAAGCTGTCAGTTTGGGGGCGGGGGGACTTGCATAAAGCTTCCGTTTCCCGGAATTTCTAAGGAATTGGGGCCAGTTTTCTTGTCTTAAACAGGGTTAAGAAATAAACTGTGGAAAGTGGTCATATTTCATTTATCATCAACTTTTCCAATTTCCTTTCCGAACTTTACAGTGTTTTTATTATATATTTGGCAATAGCCCAATATTAATCCCCTACAGAAAGTAGTGAATAGTTTCTTTACGTGAGTAGTATGGTAGAGCTAGGCTACAAGGGAAGGTGTTTGTAACGGAGGCCTTTCTCTTATATACTGACTAGTTTTTTTGCAGGTAGATGAGCTGTTGAATATGCAACACAGATTATTCTGCCCTTATCCTGAAGGAGTTTTATTCTTTTAGAATCTGTTTCTCTATTGTGTTTGTATCTTATACTGATTAAGGCAAGACTATAAACATCAAAGCAGCAGTAATTACATTTGCATAGCTTTATGTGATAGAGGCAGAAATGAAAACCAGCTGGGGGGAGAAGCAAGTAAAAAATCTGCAACAGGACTGTACAAGACAAAACGTTACGGATTGGCGCTTCTGGAGAGAGCCAAGTTCACCCATGGAAAATGGCAGTGGTATAGGACTGAAACCCCCCGCCCTTCTCCCCCCCCCTCCCCGTGCTCATAGACTGCTTGCACAGTTGCCACTAACTAGAAGCGTGGGTTAATGCAAATCTTTTCTGACAAGCCTAATGGAAACAGTTAGAGTTGCATCTTTTTGTCTCCTGGGTAATATTAAGGAGGATTTCTAGTCTCAGCAGAGAGTTCCTACTTCCTTACTCTGCCTCAAATCAGCAGAGGACGTTCTGCTACGTTTTGTGACTCATTCAGAAGTCTAAATTTTAGAGCTGCAGCTCAGTGAGACTTATACAGCCTGCAATATCCTTTTTAAGTAGTTTTGAGGAAATTGGGTCATTCACAGGCTTGTCCTGAATCCTAGACTAGTTGTGTATCCTACAAGTTAACTTTTTATGTTACTTAACCTGTGTGACCAAAGATAAAGGGGTAAGGGAGTGAGGACTTGAATATTAGTATGACTTCAGGGTGAATTCAGCATATAGGTTAACCAGCATTATTTTAGGGTAGGTTTGACTGCTCTGCATTCTTTTTGAGGTGGCTTGGAAGGGGAGGTATGGAAGTAAAGAGGCCAGAGTTTTTGCAAATCTCCCATTTACCAGAACAAACTGCTTGTCTATTACCCTTGTACTTTTTCAAAATGTATTTTTTTTTTCTTTTGTGCAGTGTGAAACCACGCAATAGTTGTGGAACGACTTAAAGGCACTGACACCAGATCTTCACTCACTGGAAGTGAAATGTGTTATGTATGCAAATGTTTATATTTGGCCCTTGGTTTTACTGCAGCAGGGAACCCTGAAGTCTTAAAACGCTGTCTAGTCACTAGAGGGCAATAACGCTATATGGTAAATGCAGATTGCACCAAAGTTTGGCTATCTTGATGCCCTTACGTTTTGAAACCTTCCAGGGACGCAAAGCACGCCTACGTGTTAAAAGAGTGTGCTGGATTTGAAGGTTTAGATTTCACTTTTAAATCAAGAATGCAGGACAAATTATATCTGACATTAAGTTACTGTTAAAGACGGCAATATTTTCCACTGAACATTTAAGTTAGTTTTATTCTATATTTTCATTTTATGGGTGTTTTAATTACTTTTTTAAAAAAAGTTTGTTGAAAAGGGTTGATGAAAATGACCCTTTACTGTTTTGACTAATAATTATTTCTACTGCTGGCTATTACTCTTTGTGCATTCTGTGTTCATTCACTGTCATCGTAGAGTACACACAACTAGTCTAATCAAATGTTGCTTGACCTGTTAACTTAGTATTTACAGCCCCGTATGAGACAAGAGCTGAAAAACAAAGCTCATAATGCCATCGTTTCACATGTACTCACTGGTTTTCTAGGAAGTGGTCTCTGAATGAAGAGCATTTAAATTAATATTGAGAAGGAGTATCATGTGTTCTAGGGCTACATTTTGACTGAGGGGAAATAGTTATTTTTGTTTTCAAAAACGAGTTGCTTTTTTGCCTGAGGAAAAAATTAGCCTTTCTGCTGCTGCGAACAGTACCTGATTAGAGTTCACGGATAAGAAGTCTGATGTATGCATAATAATAATCTGAAAAAGAGAACATATTGGAGGCCAAATGTTTGTGTAAAATAGAGAAGATGTACTCATTTGTATAAAATAAACCCTTCTGTTTCCCATAAGTGCAGACAGCTGTGAGTGTGGGTTTAACTATCCTTCCACCTCCAGACTGTAGCCCCTGAAAATCCTGTTACACTCAAAGCTTTCTTAAACAAAGCTGATATAAAATGATAGCTTGAATAGTTTAATGGAAACAGGTAAGAGTTTGTTGGAGGAGGCCAGCTATTTCTAAAATACGTTCAACACAATTGTGAAGATACCTAATTTTTTTCCCCGTTTTTCAGACATTAAACTGCATTTGAAATAATCTTTGGAGATTATTTTGTCCAACCAAACATTTAATATCTACTGCTCTGGTATCTAGAGTACCTTAAGAATGCTTTTTATCAACACCCTTGTGAAGAGGAAGGAAACTTCAAGTAGAAGTAAGTATTTTGTAGGTGAATGATCAGGACTTTAAGTGTACGATGTATTTTTATTTTTAGACTCTACTCCCTTTGATAGGCTGAAGCACAGGCAAATAAAGTTGAACTATATAATAAAGTAGGTATTATTGTGTAATACTTAGCTCTAGGCCATTTCTTTGTATTTTAGAGTCATGACTGTTCAACCTTAACTCCTCCTAGCTACAACTAATCAGTGATGTGAGTGCTTGCTATTTGAATGCTGCTATCAGAAGATATTGTGGACATAATTTGTAAATATTTATGGGACGCTTGTATTATGGGACACTTATAGTGCAGTTGTACACCTGTACAACTGCAATATTAGATTCAGAGGCCTATTTGAAGATTTGACACTGATTCAAGGTCTGCTAGTTGCCACAATGTGCATAAATTCACTACATTATTTCATGTGATCTATATTAGACCTACTCTGTATAATAACACTGTGTAGTGAGTGAATGGAGTTCTGTATTATTAATGTGGGGCTTGCAAAAACATAACTGTAAAGAAATAGCTGATGTTTGACTCACTGAAGCTATACATCTTGAAAGAAAGCCAACATTTAAAATGACCTATTTAATCATTGTCACTAAAAGAACCCTTTATGCATGTTTAAACAAATGACCTCTAAACGAGAACATTACTATGTTGAGCAAAAGAAGTTATTAAAAGCTCAATTAGCTGACATGCAGTTTCTTAAAAATAGTTATACTGCTTCTGAAACTGATACTAAGGTGTTAAGGGGCAATTTTTGGCACTTTAAGCATGCTGTTGTCTAGTCAGAATTGTACCCCTAAGACCTCTAAGGGTACCTGAGCTCTAGTTATCACCAGGTGGGTGAATATCAAGTCCAGAGGAAACAGAAGTAATTTACTAAATATAGTTAACTACCCTCATTAACGTCTTATGCATCTTCTATCCTCCTTTAGAGACTGTGGTCTTTACTTGTGCACAACAAGTAAAAAAAGTCAATGGATTTAAAAAAAAAAAAAAAAGAATAACCAAAAGGGAAGAAGTATGTAGTCTGAAAATTCTCATTCCTGACCTTCCAGTTACCCCATAATGTGTACAAAAAGCAGTTTTGCAGAAAAGACAACTCACTTACAATAACAGAGGGTAACAGATAGTCATCTAAGTGGAAAATGGTAGCTTCTTCTGCCGTGGTACTTCTGTCAAAACAACCGAGATTTTCAACAACAGAGGAAAGAAGGTTAAAACACAAGATTCACTGTATGAAAAAATGCACACGCTCACTTTGTCCACATCTTCACTGCTACAGTTTTAGGAAAGAGTTAAAAGTCAGATCTGTAAGCTGTGCTCATGTAACTCTTTGCAGAGAATTCTCTGAGCGTCTTTTCTCCTTTCTCTTCACTGACAGGATTTCCAAGGAAAAAGGCCATCAGCTTTCTTCTTAACCTGAGTATTGTGGAATTATCTGCCTCCTTGTGTTGCGTCTACTTGGTTTGCCCTACGTGAAATGCTAAGGAAAGGAGCTGTGTTCCTATTTCATTCATATGATCTTTTTATTCATACCTTTTTAAAGGGGCTTTAAATGTGGTTACTCTTAGAAGTGAGGTCAGCGAGGTTTGCGGGACAGATGCTAAGGTTTGGACTCTCCCTCTCTGCCTAAGAGACACTGTGCTATGTGAATAGATCGATCTGTTTGTATTTGTCACAGACAGTGAGTTAAGATGGAAGGTAATCTCATTTCTAAATATTTTATAGGTGCTCAGTGTCAGTGATAGTCAGTGACATTTAATTCTTTATCATGGCAGTATTAGCAGATTTCTTTTCCTAGACAACTAAAACAATCTGTGGATTACAGAATTTGGGGTGCTTGCTGCACTTCGACTCTTTGATTTCATCTAAGAGAAAATGAAGTACATATGCATTACGAATACATATTATTCCAGCTATATAGAACTATTATCTTCTACGCAAGATTACCAAAGCTTTTTGCCTCTGATTTCTTGTAAACCAGAATGTTAAATTACATGTATTCTTTCTACATGTATTCTACTTTGTAGTAGGGATCAGTTTCTAGCAGATAAATATTTTGCCTGTCGCAGAAGGCAGTTTTGAAATTTGTTTGTCCTCTGCTCTTTTTATTCTTTTATGTTGTTGTGCTGAAAATGACTTTTCAGTCTCTGATCACTTGTCACATAAGTCATAACAAGAGATCTGGATAAAAATGGCAGAATTAGAAAAGCTGCATTTCAGTGGCTTTTTACAGTATTTTGCAAAAGTGGCCAGCCACCTCTCACTGATTTATAGTGAGGCTGGTTCAGTATAAACTGATTTGAAGAAGTTTTGAAAGTCTCTGATTTCTAAATTTTTCTGATGAATGTATGTATGATGCATTTCGAACTGTATTCCGGCAATGGCAATGCTACCGTTGATTCTGATGGTGCAGAAGTGGACTTAACAATGAGCTGTTGAACATTTCACTTACCTAAATTGTCATAGCTTGAAAGCTTAGTAAAAGGCTGGTGGGGCTTTAGAGTGACTGAAAGAGCTGTAAATGTAATGAAAGGGACCAAATCCTACGGGAGAAGCTGTTTTATCTCAATCTCTTTCATCTATAGAAACGTGAGAGAACTTCTTTAATAGATTCTCGCATACAGAAATGCAAAGTCAAATGCGGTATTTAGAATGACTTTTCAAAGCAAAACAAGGTGAATGAATAGTTTTAAGCAATTATGCAATCAACAGTTAACTTTACAGCTAAGCAACTATAATTTAGTAGGTCAAAGTCCTTCAGGTTTTATCACAGAACTTGTAATGGGAAAGCCTTGTTTGTAAATCATATCTTAACTTGGTTATCTCAACTTGGTCTTTTTAATCTGTAGAAATAATGGACCTGTATTTTTCTTGCTTGGAGAGGGTCTGCTGAGAAGACGATTTAATATTTATGAAGTGTTTCAAAATTGTGATGGTAAGTAAAATAGAGGATGAAAGCTATATTTTATGTTATCTGGTGTGTTTTAATATAAAAATTTGTTTCATGGCTCCTGATCTTAGTTTGTTTTTCAGAATAGCAAACACCTGGTCACAAATGGAAAAGGCTTTTTCCCCCAGGAGTTTCTCCCAGTTTGCAAAACTCGATTTAACAAACTACATCTGATAAGAAAATCTGTCTTTTTTACTGATATCTTTTAAAAAAAAAAAAAAAGATGATGAAATGTGGAACAAATTGTGCTACTTGTTAGGTTAGGTGTATTGCCTATTACAGTAAATGAGGCATGAAACAAGTGTGCTTTCATCTTCTGTTTTTCAAAAAGGACTTAATTAAATTCTAAAGACTTACACAATATATACCTTGTTCGTCTATCGTTATGTGTTACCACAAACTGTCAGCACACGATATGGAGCAAGGTGTGAAGAGTTACAGTGTATTTAGCAGAGCTGATTTTGGAATTACTAGAAGTTCAAAGCAAAAAACAAACTTTAGTTCAACAGGAAGCTTTAATAGTTTTTTTGGAACTTGGGGATTTTGAAAACGGCTCAGGAATAAGTACAACCTCCTGGAGAATAATCAGCGCCTGACCAGATCACACCATGACTGTTCAACCCTTGTGAATATTGAACTGTGAAGGACTTCAGAGTTTTACAGTCTGGCTCTGCTGCAGAATTTCACTTTTTATTATTTATAATGACTGAGATGGATAAATTACCCCGACTCCCTTTTCCTTTTCTTCATCCTGAGAGTTCAGCCTAAGTTTCCTTTGATAGTTTTGTTCACAGATAGTGTGGCACAGTGAATGTTCTAGGACCGGCTCTGTTGGCAGATGGACTACCTCTCCTCTCAACTACCTTGCCTGCTGTTAATATTTTGATGGACAATTAAATCCTTAAATTAGGGTTGCCTGTATAGAAAAATTCTAAGGAAGACTCTACCATAGAACAGTTATTCTGTGGGTGCCTGTACAGCTTAGAAGTAATATATTGTTTTTATGCTCAGCACTGGTGATTAATTTGCAAAAATAACAAGCACATGGAGTTAACAGTTTTTAAATGTAAATCATATATTTATGCCTATAGTACTGTGTACTGAATAATATCCATTTAGTCACCTTACAATGTTAGATGTAGCATCAGTCCTAGGAGCTGAATTCACTTATCCAACCAAACTGAAAAGGAAGAGGAGAAGGTATTCTTCTTGAGTGGCAAGTTGCTTCGTTTTCCACTGACCCTCATAATGGCTCGTTGAAGTTTCAATGGCAAAAACTGTTCTGAAAGGTTCTGAGAATGCATTTTGCTAATGCACATGCATTTTCATATGTGAGAGAACAGCCAGTGTTTTCAGAGACCATTTTGCGTAAGCTATTTGTTAAGAAATTGATGGGTGTTAGAAATCATCCAGAAAAGCAATAACTTTAGATTTTAAGTGCTCATGAGGCTATGTAGGGAAGTACTTCAAAAGAATCAGGCTTTAAGGTGCGTAACAAAAACTTTAAAATCGTGGGATTTTATAAATTGGAATCTGATAACATACTATATGAAAAATTTAGTGTGAAAACTTGTCTTCATCAAATTGAAAAGTTTCTGAACCTTGTAGTGATTCATTTATTTGTGAAACTGATAAAGGGTAACCAAGAAGAGAGACTGATCTCAAAAACTGAAGACAATAAGATAAAAGGAAAATTGATATGGATCCCTTAAAGGCAACACTTTTCCTATTTCTCATCACTGCCTAAAACAGCAAACAAAAGGAGAGACTGAGATTATCTGTATGTTCTGACATTATGTTCTTAATGGCAGCCTACAGGTGCATCTGGGCATAGAATATTATTTACATAGTTATTTACAAAAGCTTTTTTTTTTTTTTTAAACAACTGGAGTCATGCAGCAATTCTAAGTATTTTGAGGTCAAATAGTCTAAATTTGAGTGACTGCAACACTGGTTTCAGTGTAGTGGCTAGACCAAAGTCTGAGTTTGCTTAGTTAATCTTCAGGTTTGGAATAAATTACATGTATGCTCCAAAAATAGACATATGTCTCAGATTGATAAAACAGGCCAAATAACATGCTAGAACAAGCCAAAACTTGATATGAGATTCCTGAAGGCTGTTTGGCCTCCAGTGACTTTTTATTCTGGATAATGATGAAGACTTGGACAGCCAAGAAAAGTTGTTTTAGATGGCAGTTGAGCTGATTTTTACTCGTGAGTTTATGTTCTTTGAAGTAATGAGTAAGCATGCTGGAGACTCCCCTGATATGTATAAATGCAAAATCAAGGAAACCAGAACTCTACTGCAGACGTAAAGATGACGGGAAATTATGGCAAGATGGGGACCCACTCCTTCAGGATGATTTTACTGGGCAAATGCAATAATAAAAACATAATGAGGTAAATTACTTTTTTACAGCATTCATACACATTTTCAGCGTGCGCATGCATGCTCTCATACACTCTCTTTATTTTTATATATAGGCATATATATGTATATATGTGTGTTTATACATATGTACACCCTCACCCCTCCCCAGATATATATATATATAAAATATATATGTGTGTGTGTGTGTGTGTATATATATCTCAGCCCCTGGTTACATAGTAATGCAGCTCAAAATATATTTGAATATATCAGCAAAGTTACAACTGTAGTCTCTTAGTGATTCTCATGGGTTATTATTGAATCTGTTTTACCAGTCCAAAAATAGCTATCAGCCATGAGTGATCTGCCGGGAGAAAAATCAAGTGCATCTTAAAAATTGCATTTCCAACTGCTAATCAGAATCTTAGTCTATTCCAAAGCCTCTTGAAGCAAATACAATTGTTTTCATGCTTGCTTTGGATGTGACCCGTAAGAAATTTGCACCATGGCATGATGTATTAATTTGTGGAAACAGAGAGAGGGAAGGAGACATAAACCTGCTTCTGACTCATGGGATTTTGACCTTCAGTTTCTGTAAATCTAGTACATTTTGAAAAAAAAACTGATAGAAAAATATGTAATGTTAATCTCCAGGTACAGGAGAACAAATGATAATGAGGAAAAATGTGTTTTAGTCTTTTGTAAAATAAGTATATGTATTGCCGGGAAGTATTATCACCACATCTGTATTACAGAATCGTTTAGGTTGGAAGGGACCTCTGGAGATCATCTAGTCCAACCTCCCTGCTCAGACAGGGCCCTCTAGAGCATATTGCCCAGGATCACATCCAGGTGGGTTTTGAATATCTCCAGGGAAGGAGACTCCACTACCTCTCTGGGCAACCTGTTCCAATGCTCTGTCACCCTCACAGTCAAGAAGTTTTTTCTCAGGTTCAGGTGGAACTTCCTGTGTTTCAGTTTCTGCCCGTTGCCTCTTGTCCTGTTGCTGGGCACCATGGAGAAGAGACTGGCCTCATCCTCTTGACACTCCCCCTTCAGATACTTGTACACGTTGATGAGATCCCCTCTCAGTCTTCTCTTCTCCAGACTGAACAGGCCCAGCTCTCGCAGCCTTTCTTCAGAGGAGAGGTGCTCCAGCCCTCTAATCATCTTAGTAGCCCTTCACTGGACTCTCTCCAGGAGTGCCATGTCTCTCTTGTACTGGGGAGTCCAGAACTGGACACAGTACTGCAGGTGAGGCCTCCCCAGGGCTGAGGAGAGGGGCAGGATCACCTCCCTCCACCTGCTGGCAGTGCTCTGCCTAATGCACCCCAGGAGACCATTGGCCTTCTTGGCCACAAGGGCACACTGCTGGCTCGTGCTCAACTTGTTGTCCACCAGGACTGCCAGGTCCTTCTCGGCAGAGCTACTTTCCAGCAGGTCAGCCCCCAGCCTGTACTGGTGCATGGGATTATTCCTGCCTAGGTGCAGGACCCTGCACTTGCCTTTGTTGACCTTCAGGAGGTTCCTCTCAGCCCAGCTCTCCAGCCTGTCCAGGTCCCTCTGAATGGCAGCACAGCCTCCTGGTGTGTTAGCCTCTCCCCCCAGTTTAGTATCATCAGCAAACTTGCTGAGGGTGCGCTCTGTCCCTTCCTCCAGGTCATTGATGAATATATTGAATAAGACTGGTCCCAGGACTGACCCCTGGGGGACACGGCTAGCTACAGGCCTCCAACTAGACTCTGCGCCATTCACCGCAACCCTCTGAGCTCGGCCATCCAGCCAGTTCTCAGTCCACCTCACTGTCCACTCATCTAGCCCACACTTCCTGAGCGTCCCTAGGAGGATGTGATGGGAGACAGTGTCACTATATAACAGTGACTATAACAGTCAGTATAACAGTGTCACAGTGTTTCTATATAAACAGAAAGTTCCTTACAGCAGTTTCCAGTTTAAGATAAACTTTTGCTAGTTGAGGCTTGCAGTATTTATAGACTGTCTGACTTCTTGCCAAATATTGTTGAGAGGAAGAGTTTGACTTTTAAATTTTTCTAATCAGTAATACTCAAATTTACTGAGTTTTATTTTCTTTAAGATTTTTAGTAAGAAGTGATCATTTCTATTGACCTAAATATTGTAATATTGATAAAAGTGCTAGTACAAAAAGCAGCAGAGAATCTAGTATTGGAAATAACAAGTTTTGTGTGCATGTGTATAAATATATATATATATATATAAAACTGTTTATATGATGTTATATTTATTTTAAACAAATAATGCTATTGGCATTTCCCTGCTGCTTCTATTGTACACAGCAGAGTTTTTCTCAAGCGATCAATGGTTACACCTACTAAAACTGGTGTATGTAATAAAGGTGATTTCTGAAGTTTGAAGTCAAATTTTTGTTCAGTGTTTAGCAGTGCTCTGCTGATCTTGATAAGAGAAAAGTCTTTTTTTCCCATAATAAATGTTGTACATACTTGTAGACAGTATAGCGGAGGGAAGAAATGTATGTCACTTGAAGGTTTTTTGGTTAAAAGCTAAGCATGAAAAGCCATGACTTTCGTCTGTCAACTCACAGAAGAGGAGACATTCCAGTTTCTCTCTGTTCACACGTAGTCTCCATGTGACGTCCGCTCCCAAGGCTGTCAACAAATTCTTAGTTGTCTTTAGTCCTTACAGATTAGGAAGGCCACTGTCATCTACCAGTATTGCTCCAGTTTTGGCAAAGGTTCCAGCTTACTCAGTACTGGATTAGTTCAGTGCTACTGAAATATCCTCCAAGCACCTGAAAACCAGCAATGAATTAAACCATGAAAATACCAGTTTTGTGTCTGTGCTCCAGAACAGTGTCTTTGAATAGGAATGGGCAAAAATGGCTAGCGCTTGGCAGCGGTGTTAGCACCCCTGTCCTCCAGGGGCTGCAGAACAACTTGCAGCGTCAGCTATCTGTGCTCGACTGTTTTGAATCCCTTTTAAGGGACCGAGGAGGGAAAGGCAAAGACACATTTAATACAATTGAGGTGCAACAAATTAACTGTTGTAACTGAATCCAGACCTATTCCTGGTACTCCCTTTCCTCCTCCTCATCCTGGCAAAGGAATAAATAGAGAAGCATGGTTATGTGACTGTTTGCAAACAGAGATCCTTAGACTTCACAACAGTCTAGCATGCTCAGTCTTTTTAAAGCATTGCCAGATGTAAATGAGCTAGTTAGGTATCGGTTCAGGGAAGAGACCGTGAACACTACTTATTCACACAAGTTGTCCAGCTTTTTCCTCCCTAGGTACATTACGTTTTTCATCAGCAAAGAGGAAACTTCTTTTAACTTTAACTTTAAGGCTAGTTAAATACATTCTGATGTTATTTAATACATAACAGTTGTTTAAAAAATGCTATTCAATTTTATATTTACTGGCATTAAAATCTGAAGGTCACCTGATTAAAACTGTTTATCAATTCTTATTTCCCTTCATATATTGCACTAATAAAAACACTGCAGTAATATTTTATTAATTTTTGAAAGCAATATTAAAATGGCATTTTTCCATCCTCCCTTTTTAAGGTTTTAACTCAATCCCTTTTCTCAGCAGGGGTTAAGTAAAATCAATGATTTCGCTTAATGAGTTACAGGATTTTACTCATTATTTATGAATGAAATTTTTTCTTTTTCCCTTTTGTGTAGATAACTATATTGATGATTTCACAGAGTGACTTTTCCTTTTAGGCCAGGCTATGCACTATAATGTTAGGATTTCACACCCCTTTAGTATTGCTGGTAACTTTGGCTGTTGTGTCTGTAGGTTTACTCCTGATTTAGACCAAAACTTTCAAGACTAAAATGAAATACTTGCACTTTCAGGTGTAAAGAGGACACTGAAGGACATTACATTGTTTTCCTAGAAGTTTTTTTTTTTTTTTGGTAATCAAAGCCTATTACACCAAACCACTGATAGGATTTTGAGATTTACTTCCTGCGCAGTGTGAGGGAAGTTTCAGCTTTAGTTCCATGATTGTGGTCAGGACAATTCTAATACAGAGTAATAGCCAGATAAAAACCTTCCTTTCCATTTTAATCCTCTTTTAGTGGCAAATGTGGCTTGTTATAGGTTCTTTACAAGCATAGTTTTTTTTATCCTGTGACCACTGAAGAATATTTCCCTGTATGCTCTGCTGATGATAATGAGAGATGTTCAGGCAAAAATCTGATGCAGTAGCAATGACAGGCAACTATAGTGTTAGGAAACAACTAAGAAAACGAATTGAAGAGATGTTCAACACTACCAAAGCTTTGATTCTTATTTGGATTGACTCCTGAGAGAAAGTGATAAGCAGCAGCATTTCTTTTTGGCTATTAATTTTGCTATCAATTCAGAACAAAACACATGTTTGAGTCAAGATATTTGATGTTTGAGGAGATTATATTTGCATATAATTGTGTATATTACCTTATAAAAAGAAGCTGTTTTCAGTGGGTGGATGAGGTAAATATAACTTTTAAATAGCATTTTTTTTTTTTCAGTCCTGAATTTTTTTGCCATGCATTTCACCCTTTCTGTTTGGACGCATTCACTATGTGGATACATTTATTTCTTTATTTGAACTCAGTTCAAATACACGGACAAAAGACTTGCTGAATTTGGCTTATTTTTTCAGTTAACGACTGTCCACGACAGATTGCATATTTGTTATTTGAAACTATTAGCTGAATTAGTTGAATAATTGTTGGTCAGCTTCCTTTCAAATAATCTTTTTGCAATTAGATTTTTATTTGAATTGATGCTTTTTTCAAATAAAGATGATGTGCTAGATCTTTTTCTGGATCTGGATGACTGTTTTATAAATTTCTGGTACAGGCTGTCAGGCTTTTAATCAACTGAATCCTAAGTTCTGCAGCTGATTTGCAATATTCAGGCAAACGTGTGCTCATGTTTGTTTCCAGGAATGTAAGCAGTGTTGAAATAGGCTTCATCATAGCTTTTCTCACCCGGTACACTGTTCAGTAGTGTTTACATGCTTCTGAGAAAGCTGTAAAACATCTCATGGGGTACAATATGGAATTAGTCACCTGAGTTGCTCCTGCCAGACCTCCATCCCTAGCCTTAAAATTCTCCAAGAATGGAGATGCAACAGCTTCCCTAAGCAGCCTGTGTCAGTGCTTCTCTACCCTATTTATGGAAAGCTTTTCTAAATGCATGAACTAAATTTTCCTAGAGGGCAGAGTAAGCCTTTTTCTATTCTTATCTACCATGGACATGTAAAATGATGATTCCTTCTTAGCAGCCACCTTCTATGTGTTGAAGATTGTTATTTTATTTCCTCTCTGATCGATCCCTCTCTCTCTCTCTTTTTAAGGTTGCTAACCTCAGTTCTTTCAACCTCTGCTCATTAACCGTTTTAGACCCTTGATCATTCCTTTTTATTTCATCTGACCTCTCCAGTTCACACGTTTTGCGTGTATTCTTTTGTATTGTTTGTCTCTGAATGTTTTAACTTCTTCTAAAATTGATCCTGATGTAGGCTGACCAGAATAATGCCCCATCTGAATTTCTATAAAAGAATAACCTTATATGGATTTCTTTCCTTTAACTATGCATTGTACCACTGTTAGCTTTCTTGACTAACATTGTACACTCAACGCTTAACTCGTTTGTCTATACCAAAACCTATTTTTTTCAGAGCTTGATGTAATTCGTTTAAATTCAAGCACTATGAATGATTAGTTCATATTAATTTATTATGCATTACCTTGCATTTGTCAGCTCTGTATTTCATCTGCCACCCTTTTCTTCTTGCCTATATGTCCATATAACTCCAGAATAAAAGCAAATGCATAAATTATATGAAAACAGGCAAAGTGACTTTACTTTAAAATGTGAGAGTATTCACTGCATTGAGTGAATAATTAGTGAACTAATTAGTATCTGTTCAGGAAAGTCTACTGTGGTGGTTTAACAGTGTAATGAACTTTCTTGGATTTTATGTTGTCGCTTTCTTGTGCGAGTGTCAAGGCTAATGGTACCGGTATTTATGGCTTTATAAGCATATATAAAAATGTATCAGTCTTGCACTGAGAGTGGTGTTTCACAGAAAGTCTTTAACTGCATTTTGTAAATATAATTGTCCTTCATAGAGCTAGTAGAGTGACAGCATGGAAATTGGTTTGTAGGTATGACCTGATTTCTGTGTAGGGCTGGTTCTGTGGGTATCTGGGTAATACTATCGAAGCCGTAGTAGCCTCACTTCCGCTCTGCCGGGCTAGCTCAGTGCTGTCGGAGTTGGGAACTGAAGGGGAATGCTGCAGCTCCTCCCTAGGAAACTAGAAGTTTGTAAAAAATGTGGGCTTTCCCACAAGAACATGGGAGACACTGCATATCCAGGACCTAGAGAAGTCCTGAGGTCGTTTACTCGCTTATTCTGCCCTGGAGTTTTCCACTACTGATCCTTGTTTCCAGATCCTGGAGAGCTTCAGTCCCCAAACTTGATTAAGCAGTAACTGGGAGAATTGTTTGAAAGGCTATGAATTTCTATTTCCCTATCATTAAACACCGTTATTTAGGACGAAATCTTACTACACCTGTACAGAACAAAAAATGTTTTAAGTTTTCAGCTTCATCTTTGAAAGTTCCTGCTTCTAAAGATTTTGCTTTATACTTGTAAGCTATAATCTGCATATGCAATAGCCTATTTATGTTTCCCCGAATGGGCTTTCTTCCGCAGTTCTTTTTAGGACTGATAGAAGAGCACAGATGATTTAATGCTAATATAATGTGTTATAGCTTTATCTACATTTAGTCTTATTCTTGGTTTTCCTTTTTTTTTTTTTTTTTTTTCATTTATCTGGAGGTAAAACATTCAACTTCTGCTCCAATTGCTCATAATGTTCATTCTTTTTTCCTAAGAAATATAACTCTTCTTTTTCCTTTCTCTTTTTTCCCTTTCCACCTGCATCCTCTTACTATTGATGCATCATACCAAGTCCTGATTTGGAAAAATTCTGTGTATACAAGCTTAACTTTAAGCATATACTTATATGCTTATATGCTCTTGTTGTTGCCTCTCAGTGGCAACAATTTATGTATCAGTCCTCTGGCACTTTCAGTTATGAGGTTTGCTGATGCACGTCAGGATTTAGTATTTATACACTGTATTAAAACAGGTCTGCATTTGGTGCTTCTCTTGTTTGGGATTTTCTGCTATAGTGTATTTGATGCTCTGTCGTAGAAGTAGCCTCAGATAAACAGCATACATTTGGAATCACAATATTTTCTTTATTTTCTGAATTATTCTCTACATCTTCATCAAAAATCTCACTCCAGTTTTGATCATCTGTAGCTCTCTTATGACACAGGAGATGAAATAAACAGTGAACATTAAGCAGCAAACAGTGTTACAAAGCAATCTCGGTTATAAATTATCTATGTTCAGAGAAACATATGAGAAGAACACTATACTGGTTTTGTAAAGCAAAATTCTGTTGAGCATCCTATTAACTGCCATTATATTATCCTAGATGTAAATTCAGCTGTCTGTTATAAGGATGCAGAAAGATCTGGGGATGAATTATGTTTACTTTATTTTCCATTTAGTGACTGAAGACACTAATGTAACCAAAGGTTGGGTAGCAGATCAGGACTGCGCTTTTCCCTTTCTCTCTGTACAGTATGTACCACACTTTGGGCACAGTACTAAGGAAGTGTATGTTTATGTCATTAGCATTTGAAAAATATGGTCTTTATTAACAGCACAGTTATGCTATTATGGTATGTGTTTTTTAATAAACTTGGAAGTTCGCTACTTTTACTTCCTAAGAAGCAGTAGCAGTGTTCAAGTTCCTCAGGAGCATTTGTTCTGATGACATCCTGTGGTCATTGCAAACTGGGGCGGGAGGTACACACCAGCCTCGGCCTGGGTACGGCTCTGGAGGTCACAGAATTAAAAGGCAGATGATTTTTGGAATGGGAGAAAATTGTTGGGTGTACAGTATTGTCTCTGAGGCCTTTTGTCAGGCTGAATTGAAAACAAATGGGAATGCTAGCTGGCTAACCTGTTTAAGTGATGGTTGAAGTTGTCTGTTGCCATTACTCGCAGACAGCGTAGAGCGTATTAAAAGAGCGTCTTTACAACTGTGTAATATAAGTGGTCTCCTATATATACTAGAAAATGGAACAGTACTTCTTGCTATTACTGTTGCAATTGCTATCTGCTATTATTGCAAATAAATGTATTAGGTGAATACAACCCAATTACATATATGCCACTCTTAAGTTAGTTCTTGTTTGAAGGCTTTACCAGGACTGAAATTGTGCTCAAATTAAAATTCTGTTTTTACACGTTTGATGGAGGGATACTGATTTGAGATCAAAATGAATTTTGCTTAAACTTTTTATTATTGTTTTAGTATGATTGCATTGAATCACGATTTTGAAATTAGACTTCTTTTTCAATGCTATCATGCTAAAAAATCCTTTAAGAAATTAATTTAGGTCTGTCCTTTTAGAAACCGTATATTTTACGACAGAAGACAATTTATTGAGCTTAATCCAGCGTGCTTTTCAGAGCTAGGCCTTAAATTTGTGTCACAGTGGAACATGCTATATAATACTTGCTCAGATTCACTAATATAGTTTCAGTACACATAGACGTTAATTCTAAACAGTTTTTCAGTTGTTACGGCGTTGTAAAATATCCATGTGATTTGTGAATGTGCTTCAAGCTATAATGAATCTGAATCATGAGGTGAAACTACACAGATTTGTTCTTACTTTTCTGATCCACGTTATTGTACATACTTATTATAATAAAATAATTGCTGTTATATTTCAGAGATTATCTCTTCTTTACAATAAACAAAAGTGAGTGTATTCAGGAACAGCTCCAAAAGGCTGCAAGTATTCTTAGTTTCAGTATTGTAGCCTTTGGCAGTTAAGGATATCGGACCATTTTGGAGGAGGCAAAAAGAGATGCAAAAGAAATAAATGATTTACCACAGAAGCCCTAGGCCAAAAACCAGCGTGTTTCTTCCCCCCCCCCCCCGCCCCGCCCTTTACTGCATTTTCCCCACAACACACACAGTTAGAGAAGATATTTGAGTGTGCTAAGTATGGATCCTCTTCACCTGTCAGTCAGTCATATTTCAACATTCTCTTAACTTTACTATCTAAAACAAAAGAATATTTAATATTTATAGCACCAAGCTGTTCTGACGCAGCGCCGGTTCGCATTTTATCTCAGGTTTGGTTGTGCTCCCTTATTTCTCTAAGGTAAGGAAAATCCTTTATTTTCCTTAAGAAATTTATTATTATTATTATTAGGATTAGTTATGCTCAGCTGGATCCATTGCTCATGCAAGAAATGGCCTTACAGAGCAGCTAGGCTTCTGGGCCCTACATCACCAGTGTTATTTTATGTAATGTAACTTCCTTCATCCGTATAATTTAACAGGACTTCCGTTGGTTACTCTGTTTTCTAGGTTAGCCGGTGCTGAAATGCAGTGTAAGGTGGTGGGGAAAAAAGGCGTGTGTTCTTCAATCAGTTCAGTAAATGAAAGGGAAAGATTTGGTACACTTCTCATAAACTGAAATTAAATCTTTAAGTAAGCTGAGAAGAAGAGAGGATGCACATACAGTATTAGAGGAGAGGTATCTAAGGAAGTTGTTATGACAGAGAGTCTCCAAGACAAAGTTCCTTTAGATTTTTTCTCATCCCCTGGAGACACAGGAAAACAGGATTGTGATTTGATTTCCACCCCCCCCCCCCCCGCCTCGTTCCTTTGGGAGAATATGCTTCCTGAAGTGCCTTGAGCACTAAATACCTGGGTACCTGCTAGGTACCTTGAGGGTGGGTGTTCAAGAGAGGATTGCTGTATGCCTGTGCTGTACTAGCCTCGCTTTCCTCAGCACTTCTGGGCCTTGTCAGCGAGAGGTTACTGGGCTGGATAGACTTTTAGTCTGACCTTCAGTAAGGCTGTTCTCAGGAGGTCATTTGAAACCTTTTGATGCTCTGCATTTTTGAAAATGAAGGTTCGGCCATCTGAAAGCAGACATCAGAGCCTGAGCTGGGAAGTCTTCTGTTCAAAATCCTGATCAAAGTTTCGTATGAATAATGGCTTTTAAATATAATTCAACAAACCTTAGCATGAAAATGCAACATAGAACAAAAGCTTTTTAATTAACTGCAAGTGCTTTCTGAATTGGCAGATAACTTTCTCATGGGGGCCTGTAGAATATGCATAAAATGCTAGTGTACACAGCATAAAATCTCATAACAAATCAGCGAGTTTTTTTGCTAATTTTAGACTTAAAATGCAGCACAGAGGACAATTTGAGCTCTGAGTAAAAACGGTATAGTAGCATTTCTCCTGTGTTACTTGTATTACTTAGAAGCCCAGGCAGAATGCCAAGCTCATTTAGCTATGTAGCCCTTCTGAAACCTGGATTATACTTTTTTGCTGTGTAGACATCTCTTTATAGATTAACGTATTGTGTGAGGTGCTTAACAAATCAGCAGAGAGGAGTAAGAAATAAGCAGGGCTAACTTTATACTGAAAGAGAACCTAAAGCATATCAAATTTATCTCCTGTTCTGTTATGATACTCTTCCTGTTCTTTCACAAAAATACCTCTGGTTGCAGACAACCTATTGACATAATAGACTAGCATATAATCTATAGCATTTGAGTACTTGAACTTTTAAAGATTAAAGCTTCATTAAACTTTTATGAGCTGTTTACAAATACTACTTTAAAAGCTGTGGACAAACATCACAAGTTGTTCTTTCACTTTTTGTTTTAGATGGACCATGAGATGGAGTGAATGCAAACAAATATTAATATGGTATGAAGGTCATTCAGCAGATTGCTTAAGCATGCACCTAACCTCAAGTTTGAGTTGTATCATTGTGACTGTTGAATGCCAATAAGGACAAAGAAATAATAACAGCTATGAAAATGTATAGCATGGACTCGCTCTTTTCTGAAATTGGCCCTCATTCATACATGCATCATCATCATCGTTGTTTACAAGTGCTCTCTTAAGAATAGACAGATACTAGTAGGTCTCCAACTAAATGCTATGTATTATATCTGTAAATATTATTATATTTTGCATGTAATCCTCACAAGAATTGTATTAAATATTTTTAAAGGGATTTATAATTATAAGCAAATGGCATATGTACATCAGTAGAGCTCATTTTATGATCTTTCGTACATATCTGTGAATACTTGGTATGGAACTATAGAGTTGTTAAGGGAAAAATACTGGAATTTGTTTAATATGATGACATTTATTTAGGAACTTTATGATAAGAATGTATCCATGGGACTACTGGAAGAAAATGATTGTTGTTTGATCAGTGTAGAGCTAGAAACTAGTGGGGAAGTTCAGCAAATATTTATTGAATGCTTTGAATTGAGCACGGAATCAGCTGATGATTTTGAAAGATGAAAATGCTTGGCAGGAGGAAAGGTGCCTTTTGTTTGATCAGCAGTCTGAGAGATAACGATTGGTATTAGGCAAAACGTGTAGGGCCTGTGACAGTCACAGGGGAAATGGTGTGTGTTTCCCTCCCCAGTTGGTGAAGAGGAAGGTGTGACAATGTTTTTCTCTGCTTTCTGAGATAAATTGAAAATAGGCTTGTAAGAAGCAACTCTTTTGCCAGCTTCTCCCCCTACCTCCAAGAAATTGCAGAAGCTGAAACTCAAGTTACAGCATTTTGAAACTAAACAGAAGGCAAATTAGTTATCAGTAAGTATCAACCTTTTCTGTGCAAATTCAGTATTTACTTATTTACCAAATTACCAAATGATAGGCTTTTGGAAATGCCTGTCTCTTCCATTTTGACAAACTTTTGCTGCAGTGATTTGTGCCAGAAGATGCTTCTCCAGACAAGAAGCTCTTTCAAGGCCTTTAGCCTCATTGTTAAAATAAATACTTTGAAAAGCAGGGTTTTAAGCAGAGAATCCCCATATCGTGCCATACACAGATCGCAAACTGTAGTACGTGCAAAAACTTAGCAATAATTTGCTTAACTGAAAGCTCTCTTTGAGTAGTCTTTTAAAATTCATTTTATATGATTGTATAAAAACAACAATTTATAACTGTTTTTAGGTTTCCATTTTGAATAAAGTAATAGGATAAGATTCAGTTTTGCGATGTAGTTCTTACACTTTTGGGACTATCCTGGCAGCAGTAACTTACTAGTGTTGTATTTTGCACTTCTGCTTCACCTCGGGTATGTTCTTTATCGGGCTGTTACTACTTTTGCCTCTCTTCATCAGTGACGCACAGCTTAGTGTATCAGCATGCCTGTCATACTCTGAATCGGAAACATGCTTCCCTCTTAATAATGCACCTGCTATGAATCACACCCTTAATGATGAGATACTTATTCTCCAAAAGCTGTCTAAAAAAATAATAGAAAGTTTAGGTAGCTGGATGTGCTCATCACTGTTTGATTGAAAGTGATACCTGATAACTCTTCACTTCTGAACTCATCTGTGTGCCCCTCTAGAAAATTAACGTTCTTTTGATTGAAGAAGATTTGGCGGTATATCGACCATGCAATTAGAAACAGCATGAAGGAGCATGCTTTTTTGTTGCAGACCTTGAGTATACCATTAAAACAATGAATTTATTGCTGTTCCAGTTGTCGTTTTGCTAGTGATAAGTGTGAGTAACAATTAACATATCAGTCTTACCGGTTCCGACAATTTATTATAATAAAGAACACGCTGTTCAAATGTGCCTTGGTGGAAACTGAGGAGGCTAGAGTCGGAAACAGAGGCACATACGTTGTGCAGTAACTAATGCTTTTCCCATTTTTGGATGGCTGTACATGCACATACGGAACACTGTCTTTAAAGAAGTATACACTGTATTGGAGTGTCAGTGAAATTTAGTTGACTGGTTTATTTGAAGGGGAATATTTTGTACCAGATAATCATAAAATGTGCTCATGTGATTATTCTATTACAAAAAATGGAAGCAGACATAGAAGGTGTACCTTAAGGCATGGTGAACAATAGTACTGATCATTAACTTTCTGAAAATCTAAATTCTGTTTTTTTTTTTTTTTTCTCTTTCAGATGTTTTCTTGAGAGAACAATTCTTGTTTAAGAAATGAATACCACATGCTTCAGAGTACTTGGGACTTTTTTTTTTTCCCCCTAATGTCTTAAGTTATTTTGGAAATAAAATTTTCTCTGAGGTGTTGTTAGGTTCAAAAGTAACTTAAATACCCCTGAAAAAGATACCTCTTATGCACTGGTTAGTATGGAAATATTCACTGAGCATGATCTTGTAACACTGAGGTCAATGAAAGCTTCATAGCAGGCTTGAAAGGATGCAGGATAAAACCGCTAAGTATAATATATTCATGAAGGTCTATAAAGTAAAAGCAGAGTGTTTGAGCTGAGCTTTTAGTAGCTGTGGTAATGAAGGATTACTAAATAGTTCTGAACATACCTGGAAGTCGACGGGACTTCTATCATTGTAGTCCGTGATTGTTAGATTCATAGCAACGTAGTATGCTATCATGGGACAAAACAGCTCCTAAGTGAGAACAAGAAAGCAATACATAGATTTTTCTTAAAAAAATATTTTTAGGAGCTCCTAGCCGTTTCCTAGGACAGCTCTAGTACAGTGGAATGAGAACTGTGATGATATTTACTTTTCCTAAATTGTTTGTGGACTCTTGTGCTTGTGGTACAAGATTATCATGCGCTCTCAGATGCCCACCAGCCAAACCAGGAGGATTTCACGCTCCATGTTATCCAGCATATCATATGGGATCATAACTAGGATTTTTGCTATAGTCCTACTGTTTTATAATCTGCTCCGCCTCTGACCATACTGCATTCTGCATACTGCATCATGTAACAGTACTGGAAAATGAGTGATGGTCAACATTGTTAAGTTTTCTATCAATGAAGATCAAGCCACATAGTCACTATTTTATATGAATCCATTGACTTATGTGTTAATTTTCCCAAGCTGAGTTCATAGTACTTAATCTCTATTTATGGGTGCCACCAAGGGAAAATACCAACTGAACTGCTCTGCTTTGCCCATTTACAGCCAAATCACTTCCTTTGAGGTAATTCTGATGCAGGATTTTTGTAAGCTTAAGTGTTTTGAAAATGGAGCTGGTATTACTAAAATGAGAAAATGTAGATTTAAGAAATCAACTTTGAATTTTAATTGCAATCTTTCTAAAATAAATTATTTTAGAGCTCTTGATTTTCTCTTCAATTTATATTTACAGTTGGGTGCAGGATATCTAATCATTTTTCTTTGATTCCTTTCTGTATATGATCAGAGGAAAATCATTGCTAATAATTATGTTATTTTTAAACAGCTATTTGATTAGAAGTTCTCTGTTACAGAAACTATTTCAACCCCTTTCGTTAAGTACAACCCTTCCTCCTTCTTTCTTACAAGAAGGAAATAGGAGTTAGTAAGCATCGCTTATTGTGCAGCTGGCCTAAGAACGTAAAGCAACAGAGGCTTCTTTTAAAATGTTTTTCCAGAACTTCACCCTTTGAAGGCCCTTCACCTTTTCTCTAATTTCAAGCCTAACCTTATTTATGACCAAGTTATAACCAAATGATCTTTACCTTTGTTTTTTTTTTTTTTTCTTAAATAGCTCTTCTAATCATTTGGTGTTTTACGACTTGTATTATAACTAGAAAAAATCTTATCTTCTCCCCTTCCTTTCTGGCATTTGTTCTTGTTGGCTCATATTAGTGGAACGGAGATGATCAGAGGCATACTGGGTGCGTGTGCTGGATGGCATCTCAGTGATACAGCAATATTGATACTTCTTTGCCTCTCTCAGAAAGGCAAATGGTGGTAGCTTCCATTTTTAATAAAGACATCATTTATAGTTACGATCCTTTCTCCTCTAGCTGATCATCTCCCATCAAAGAGTATAAATTGTTAGTAGACCCTTATTTTTTTACACTATTCAATTGTATTCCATTTCTATGTCTCTTATTTGTACTTTATCCATTCCTTCCCATGTGTTGTTCTAGTCTTCCTTTCACTGATGCTGTCTCTCAGCTGCCTCTATTTAGATTTTTAATTAATACTTGCCAGTAAGATTTAAAAAAAAACTTGCTTCTACCCACTATGGGAGGAGAAGAAAGATGGAGAGGAGTGAAAAGCAGCTTTTAAGGAGGCATCTCTTCCATTGTATGTCCCGTGCAGAATCCTACTGAAGGAACAGACTCGTTACCATGCTGAATAAATATATTTTATTAATAATTATTCTTTAATGGGTAGTGAAAGTAGTTTCAGTGTTTTACAAGCTGAAGAGAACATAAAACAGGTGCAGAGAAGATGAGATAAAATGGGAACCTGGAAAAGTAGAAAATAAATAAAACACCTCAGAAATAAAGTGAAATAAACTATTTTGTTTCATCTTGCACTAATTTTTCACGCTTCTAGCTCTGTTTTCATAATCTAATATAAGTTCAGGCAAGGTACGTGAGAACTTGCTTATTTTTGATTATATGCGCAAATCTATGTGAATTGAATACTGGAGTATGGAAATAAAATTAATTTGTTCTTAGAACATAACAGAAATAATATGCCAAATAATTTACATGCATATGTAATGAGCTTGGTTTGATAGTTAACCATGACTATTTGCTTAGTCCTACAAAGCAAACTAATTGCCACATGAGGAATGCATGGATTTTAAGGAGTGGCCAGTACTTAGGCAACCAAGTAGTAATACATTATTTTATATATATATAATATAAATATATATAAATATATATTTATATTATATGTATATTTATATAATATATATAAATAATTAGCAACCAAGTAGTAATACAATTACTCTAAGTCATAACTGACTTTGAAGCAGTAAAATAACAACACTTGAAGCAATGAAAATAGCCTGTAAACCTCTGTAACTGTTATAATTACAAAAATCAAATTCGATCTGGCTTGTGTTTTGCATACCTGAATATGAGCCCTATTAATTTTTGTTACAGTGTGCAAGCACTGAAAAAGATTATTACAGAAGCTACTGCTTAGTGGTTTATGAACTCTAAAAAGAGGCTCTTAGGTACCTGTATGTACAGGTACAGTATGATACCTGTTTATTGTCCTCTTTAGCCAAGTAGTGCTACTGCGCAAGGGTGACTTTAGTTGAATTCTTACTTCTTTTATCTTTTTCTGCTTGGGATTCACTGACTGCAGCAGCAAGAAATCACCAGCTTGCAGGATTTTTCCATGGGCTGTGATCTTGTCAGATCACGTTAGCTGAGCAGTGTTGGCTGATCAGCACTGGCTAAAACTCCAGGGGAAGCCAAATGTGTGAAACACTTGTTACTTCATATCCCTGACTGTGTATCCTGTTATAGTAATACCTTTTCTTTGCTTAGAATTGTCCATGTCTGCTTGATGTATTTTCCGTCTGCTTTTTCTTTTTTTAATATCAAAGTGTATATAAAAATTAGGTAACACGGGTGAAAATACTCTTGTTTCCAAATCAGCAAATGGTGCTACTTCTTTCAGTAGGATATTAACTCAGCACTTTTGCAAAAACAGACAGGACATTGATTACTCTGGAGGATTTTTTTTTGGTTTTTGTTTTCATTAGGATTTTCTTTTCCCTTTCCATTGCTTTGTGGACATAGAAATAGGTATCCCATATTCTACTAGGGTTACTTTTCTTTTTTCTTGTTTGCTCTTTTACATGCACGTTTTCCTTTCCTTTCTCTCTTGTTAATAACCACATAAGACTAATAGTAGATAACCTGTCAAAGGAACACAATTACTTTAAAAAACCCTTCAAGTTTTTCGGTATCTGGAGATGCATACATCTCTGCATACATCTTTGCATCTGTGCATACATCTTTCTTTTGAATGGTTTTTTAAACTTAATCTTTCTATCATTCCATAAATACTGTACAAGTCAGTTAAATGTTAGCTCCTTAAATAATAGAAACATCTCAATTTTGTAGTGGGAGAAGTACGACCGGAAAGTCGCATTATACTATCGCCGTCTAAACCCATCCTGACGTAGTTCTTTCCTAACATTAGAAGCCTTAGTCCTTCAGTGTTTTATGCATATTTTTAGCAGATTAATCCCATTGCATATGTCTGCATTCAACCAGGACCTAAGAAACAATTGTATGTCTGCAGTTTTAGATACTCATGCGAGTTGAAACCTCACCAGCCTTTCTTTGGATACCAAAGCAGTTTGAAAGCCCCAAGAAGCCTTGCTTATGTACTGAACCGGATCCTCTTGCCTCTCTACCTTCCTGTTTCTCAGATCAGAAAGGGGAAAGTCTGGCATGGTCCCCTGCAGTGCAACACTGCAGTTCTGGTGAATGCTGATGAGAGAAAATATTCTCTATGCTTCTAAGAATCTAGAGTACCAGTAAGACTTCCTGCCGGCAATAACAGAAACCATTGTCTTAATCTGTCTTTAAGCAAATATTTTGATGTTCCATACTGAGTATGTATGATCATCGAGATTCTGTTTATCTAAAGATGTGTATATGTGTGCTCAGCTTTCTAACCATGCTTTTTGAGTGCCCGAATATAGAAATAACAATAACAATTTCTTTCTTTCTTGCAGCTGGCAGATAAAATAGCAGAGAGAGGATGCTAAGAATGCATAAATTAGAGCATTATAAGCACACAAGGCAGTGGATAGAGGTTACTATGGAAACTTCATCTCAAAGTATTTGTTAATGTTGATATTCCACCCTTATTTTTGCATTAGCAGATATGTAATGAAATAATTATTTGAAATAGAGTAACAGAAATGCCCAAAAAGGGGACGTTATTATCAAATGCCAATAATGACTATAAGCAAACCATTATCATTACTAAAGAAGCCAGTAGCATCACTATCTTTATATGTCATAGGCCTAGAATCTAGTTGAAAACCTGTGATCAGTCATTTATCATTTTGGCTACAACGATGGGACAGCATGAGCTTCCCATGGATGAAAAAGTCAACAAAGGCAGTTGGGTTAGATAGCAATTTTTTTTTCTAAGCTGTTAGAATAATAAGGATATGAAATCCTTGATGAATTTTGTTTTTTTCTTTAAGAAATTTGATTTAAAGAAATCGGCATGCCACCTCAAATCAAAATCCTGGGATAGTAAGGCTGGTTATGCTAATTTAGCCTTCCTGCTATGGAGCCAGATGGCAGATGCATAGTGCACTTAGCTCGGTGCTGTGATTTTAACAATAAGCACAGAGAGCTTCATGAATCAAGAGTCGGCAAATGGCTTGATATGCTACTGAGAGAACATTCATAACATTGTATTGTTTCACAGTGAATACAAATTAAAATGGATGTGGTTTCACCCCTTAAAGAATAAATTCTTTGTCTGTTTGTGCCTATTGTTCTATCTCAGTGCAGCAAAACAAAAACATTCACTGTTTCAGAGTGAAGTCTTGGGACTCTACACAGGAGTACTCGGATATTTTAGCATGGAAAAAAGGAAAGGACAAATGCTTACTAGTAGTTAGAAGAGCGAACTGGAGCTTGAGAAATTTTGTTCATATTTCCAATTCTGTGTTGTCGTCTCTTATGGTTTTCTGACTGTCTCACCTGTGGGTACCTATAATATTGTTTGGGTTAATTAATGTGTCTGCAGTTCAAAAATATTCTGTCTGGTTTTGTAAACTTGCTGAGATGTTTGAGTGCCCCCAGTAATGCGGAAGGAAGTTTATTCCTCTCTTTGCTCTGTCAGGCTATGTAATAGGCACAAAGTCAGGGTGGATTGCGCTACTAGACAGAGTTAGCCAAGTGTTGACATTGGCTTTTGATCACCAGTCTGTGGAACAAGTCATCCAAAACGTAGGTGCAGGCGATAGTCTAAGGAATATGATTCAGATTTGGGGGTGAATATTAGAAGGTGCTAAATAGTAAAGTGGTGTAGGAGAATTCTCTGACAGCAAATGGATGAGGATCCTTGCACTTAAAGGAAAATGAAGATTAGCTGTCCAGAAATAAACCATGTCAGAGTTCAAAGGAGGAATGACAGCTGAGCAGAACAAAGGGTACTTTGCAAAGAACCTCTCACATAAAAACTGATAAGTGGATGTCAACAGAAACAAAGAAATTGCAAATAATCTTAGCTGCCAGGTTAGTGGATGTATTTTTTGCCAAGCTTAGCTTTGCATTCAGCTTAGCTTTGCATTCGGCTCAGCTTGGAAAAAATTGCACGAATGCATATGCTTGTTGACATGAAGGGAAATATTTTTAAGCTTCCAGAAATTTGAAAAAATTAGTCCTTTTATCCTATGGAAACATGCAAATGCAAATAAAGTAACAAAACTTGTAATGAGCATCGTATATTGTTTTGTTAATGGATTTTTTCCAGGATTCCACATTTCATATCTGATGTTAAGTACAGCTTCTTTGTGCTATTGAGCAGAGTGAGAATCTTTTAACTACTTGAAAGTGTGTTATACCTGTCTCTCTCTTTAATCAGCTAAGTTTAAACTGTATACTTCTTTAAGGAAAATGAAATACTTTTATGGAGTTTTAAAAAGTAGTGCCTTGAGAAGGTGATGAAGCCTTCTATATTGGGAGAGCAGCAGTGTAACCCGGCATTAAGCTGGTGAGAGACAGCTAGCTGCACAGTTTCCTGATATCTCATATTAGTTGTTCCAACCTGTGCTACATGTATAACTTGTAGTGTACAAGTTGCTGCAGAGAACTTGCTGAACAAGCCTCAAAAGACAAATGCCACCTCCTGAGTATCTGTTTGGCCTGCCTGGGTTGCCTTCCCATGGGAATCAGCATCAGGGGGGACAGGAGGAACTAAACTGAGATGCAGCCAAAGTGGGCAGCCTCACCTGAAGGAGGTCCTGCAGTTTTTCCGTGCAGGAGAGGTGGACAAACAGCAGAACAGGGGCAAGAACAGATTTCTTAAGAAAATGGAAAGGGCAGTTGGCTCTTTAGTGGTAGTGTGCTGTGTGAGGAAACTGGAGTAGATGGCTGACTGTTGGAGTTTCATGGAGAGCAGGCCAGCTGCGGTCTGGATAGGGTAACCCACAACTCCGCCAAACTAGCCTTCTGGAAGCATGTTTCCTTTAACCTTCTTTGGGATATCCCCTCTGCATATTTTCCCATTTGGATGCAGTTGTTGGAAGAGTGGTCTGTCAATGGCGTCCTGAGATGCAAAATTTTGTGGCTGGGCTTGAAATAAATTCCCTGTGCTTGCAGTTTACTTGGGTTCTCCTCACTGAACTATGCTTTCATCATTAAAAATCCCTCTTACAAGAAATTTAAAAACTGCTACAGTTTTTTTAAATTTTCAATTGTGATTTCTATTTTTTACTGTAATTTGAAGGTAGATTTTTTTTTCAGGATAAAATGTCTTAAATTGGGAAAAGCTATGATATTTCAGTATTTTAGTCAGTTTTTTGGCAATAGCTGTTGAGTTCTGCTGCGAATAATTTCAAATATTGTATCTATTTTTTTTTCTTTCTTTTCTTGCCAAGAATCTGCAAGTTTGCACATATCTCCCAGAAGAGCCCTGGTATTCCTCTGGATTAAATAGAAGTATCAGTGCCTTTACATACACATCACAAGAAAAATATGATTAGTAAATTTGAGGAGTTTATTCCAGGGAAAGGGTGAATTTCTGTTGACGTACGTTGCTCATCCGATACATTTTAAATCTTTTATTAGCCATTGCTGACTTTCCTGGAAAATGCTGTGGTGAGTTTTATTAATGTTTTCCAAATACGTATTTGGGAAGCAATATTTAATACAATTAGAACAGCTTTTACACATGCTGATTTCCACATAATCTCTTCCTCCCAGAAGGATCTAACAACTTCTCTTTATTGTCTTTCCAACCTTGTTTCTTTACTGTATATATATTTATAGCAGTAAACAGTGGATATTGGTTTGTGAGCCTGAGGAGATCTCCTGTCTCAATGCCTTTGTTCAGATCTGTGAGTCACCTCCTTTGTCACAGCAACAGAAAAAAAAAGTGTTTGTGAGACATTTACGGCTAAAATGTTAGCATCATTTGTTTTTTGATCAAAGAGCAATCTTTATTTCTGGTGTTGACTTTCTGCTCCAATATTGTCAAAGTCCAATACTCTCTGACCAGGTTCTTTTAGATATTCCACACATGGAGGGTGTGTTGTTTAATACCAAAATTTACTTCTTTGAAGATATGTAATATTACACAGGATTTTTGATTTAGCGGAGTGATACAGCAATATACTGAAATCACAACACAAGTGTAAGTTACACTTAGCAAAATATAGCAATTGCAGTATACAGGTCAATCACAATACCAGTGTAATTAATTCCCATTACCGTTCTCTGATATGTTTACCACTCACCATCAGGACACTGGGTGTCCCCAGACGCCAGGAAGGGATACGCGGGTTGAATCCAGCTCAAGCCCCTTGCTCTCTTCGAAATTCTTTTGTTAGTTGTTCAGTTTTTATACTCTGTGTTGGGGTTAGCCACGTAAACCCCTCCCCCTCCCCCCTTGCCCCAAGACCCATCTGGCTAACCCAGGGAGACATTCACATTCTTTTGAACTCCAAGAGAAGTGCCCATTTACACCACCAGTTGATCCACTCAGCTGGGATATAGTCAGTTGATCCACTCAACTAGCGTAGTTGTTTATCTAAAACAAAGGCCGCTTTCTGGTCCACTTTGTGCTGAGATGAAGTCAGCTTTGTGTGGCACTGCGGTGGTTAATGAGTCACACCCTGCAGTATTCCTGAGCTCCCTGGGCACCTCGCCCTTGCCCATCTCCTCTGAGCCTTCTCCCATTATAGGGGTTTATTGGTCGGTCTGTAGCACTTGGTGTATTTATTGCCAGATCTGGTAAAGGTACAAAAAAAAAAAAAGGGTTACAAACAAAATCATCAGAAAAAAAGGTGAGAAAATTGAGTGAATTGGGTGAATTTTTGTATCTGACTGCATGAAACCGTTTTTCTCCAGCTGCTTTCGTGGTATTCTCCATAAATTTAAATTTAACCGTAAAGCTTGGTCATGACCATTGGGTCACCTTGATTCTTACAGCCTTAACAACAATAAATTATCATTCTGTCTTGACTGTGAACCAATTGTAAGTATCCAAACTGTTTTAGAGGGAAGGGAAAAACTGAGTAACGGTTGAGCAGTGATATTTAACCTGGTTATGTTGTCAGAAGGACTAAGTGCGAACACCTGAAAAAATAATGATTGTATAGGTTTATTTGCATGTTTCAAAGAGCGGTGTATGGATCAGTTTTTCTAATATGCAGCTCTGGGGCTTTCATGTATTTCACAGAAGCTATTAGTTAGCCAAATAGCTTTTTAGGGTAATTTCAAAAAGTCGCAGCAATATTACTGCCAAGTTTTGAGGAAAACAAAACATTTTTTGCATTAAAACTTAGTATACGTTTAAATATATTGACACGGTTCAAGATGGAATAATTAGATCCAGTAATACAGTGGCAAATGGATAGTATAATTTTATCCTTTCTGGGCTAGATTCTGAACAAATTTGAAGAAGCTGTTTTCCTGATAACATGCTTTGATATTTAGTGCTTGTAAAAGGATTATGACTCTCTAATGTTCTGCTTAGAGGAGGAAGGAGTCTTCGATGGAATTGATTCAGCTGAATGGAAATGGCAGCTGTTACTTTGCATTACAGTGGTATGAGGAGAGAAATCCCCTCCGTTATGTCCATCAGTAAAGCTACTGCGATTACTATCAGCATCATTATCAGAGTTCTTTAAGTTACAGACTATACAGTTAGGAGTTATGGAGGCTATTAAAATAGCTATTGATTTTATTGACTATTTTAAAAAAATTTAAACCTGAATGCAGCATGTGTAATTGCAGTTTTGTTTTATCTGGTGTTTCCTATTCCTCTTTTTTCTTTTACAGAAGCGTATTTTATTTTCCTTCTCACTTTTCCCTTCAGTGGTGAGGCTATGCACAGAAGGAGTTTTTGGAGAGAAGCATATTCTTTAAGACGCTAGAATGTTTTGTCAAAACCAATATGTTGATTGGAATCTCCCTCCTTCTCCTCTTCAGTGCTTTTCCCTTCTCTGTCACTGATGGCAAAATTGCTCATCTGGATACCACGTTCCTTTGTATTATGTCTTCCTCTGCTCCACTTTCCGTTCTTTCCTTCTTCAGTTTGTATCCCCCTTTAGTACTTCCCCCCTTACATCAGAAGGGGGGAAGAGGCTGCACTTAGAGGCTGCCAGGAAAAAAGGACAGTATTTAGGCGCAAGCCCTTAAATCTAGGGATAAGCACGCATTATTATTGTATTCATAATGGTGATAATCTTCAGAATATTAATTTTCAAGAGGGCACTCAAAAACCTCTTTGACATATACCAGCTTCTGCAAACAGACTTTATAATGTATCAGAAAAATATCAGGAAGGCAATTAGTTGTCTGAAGACTAAAGAATCCTTCTACTACTGAGTATACTGGGCTCTAGGCAAGAGAATAGAATGGGGTGGAAGAGAATGAGCTTCCTGTCCTCTAAGAAGTTTGTTGCTTAATATATAATGCAGAGATTAAACGATATAACAAGGGTAATTTTTCATAACTGGCTTCCTTTTCTTATGGTTTCGTTGTAACTACTGTAAACGTAATGTTACAGTCATATTGTGGCTAAGATCAAAATAGGTGGAAGGCAGAGGTGAAATGCCCAACTATTTTTCTTGTATATATATTTCCCAGTCTTTGTAATAGTGAACATTGTTTCATGAAAGTGCTGAGAACCGTGAGAGTGGTTATGCACTGAAACAGGTTGCCTGGGAAGTTGGGGGAATCTATTTTTTTTATATTTTCAGAACTCAAATGGATAAGATTGTGCAAACTGATTAACTGCTGAAATACTCTGGCTTTGTGCAGGGAGGTCAGCTAGGTGATCTCTGGGAGGTCCTCCCAACCTGAATTTTCTTATTATTCTATTCTGTGAAGTAGAAATGGAGTTCTGGAGATGAGCTGTCCATATGCATGTTCACAATGTCAATGTGCATGTGTGCTTGCTGTAAGCACTGGAGCTCAGAGAGAAGCATATCTCTGCAGTGACCATACTAAAGGCTTGTTTCCTGCTGCTCCTCAGTTTCTCTGTAGGAGTATATAAATACCATATACCACTTTTCTTTCATGTGCTTTAATAGAGATGAGGTGTGAGGGACACAAGGAGGAGTGGTGAATTTTGAAGAATTAATGGTAAGTACAGCTAAGTTAACAGCTTTTGTTGTTCAACCAGTACCTGTGAGTCTACAGTTTCACAGTATGGATAATTTATTTAGTTTGCCTGGATGTGGTTTTGAAGTATGAACAAAACTCTAGCAGGATGCCTTGTGTTTGGGATTGAGACACTTTTTGCAAAGGGCACAGAGGCAATTTGAGCTGTGTTTACAGGTCAAATAAATCTGCCCTGGTGATTTCATAATGTATTCTCAGCATAGGGATTGCCATGCTGTTGAATTTTTCATCTCTACAATACCAGCGTGAAAGCCTTCTAAACAATTTTGTCTAGTATTGGTGGTAGGAGAAAGAGCTGTCCTGATACCCAATGAAGGAAAGCACAGGGGGAAGAGGTTAGACCACTCTCAAGGCTGATTTGATCATAAATCTTTTCTGCAGCTTTTTCTAGAACTCCTACCCGTTTAGCTCACTCTGCAGCATTAAGTCCTTAGGAGTTATAACTGGTGCCTGGAGCCCTGGTGACTGCAGTGGTTCTTACAGCTTCAGTCTGCGGAGGAGTCCTCAAGAAGAGGCAGGTGATGAGTTTTTAATTCTTCCTGGCCTAAAAGAATGGATAAATATTGCACTTTTGTTCTCAGAGAGAATATAAAACTTTCATGTGCTACATTATAGCCATCTATATTTGATTACCATGGCAAGAGAGGAAATTAAACTTCAGGCACTTCAAAGAAACTAAAGCAATTGGATGAAGAGATGTTTGACTTTAATTTGGTTCTGGCCAAAAGTAAAAAATGAAAATAACCCTAATCCATTGACTTCACAGCCTTGGAGAGACAGATCTTCACTGAAGTCATGGCAGAGGCCTGAAATCCATCCAAAATGAAGAAGGGTCTCTCTAGAAGAAGAAAAAAGTATTTTTCCTTCCCATCCTTACATGCAGGCTGAGATGAGGAATAAAAAGAAATTCCAAATGAAAACAGAGAAAGTATTTTCAGAAAATTTTAATTTCAGGAAATTGTTAGACAGACATATACCTGCTTAAAAGTAAAACTATTTTAAAAGTTAACTAGTAATTATGGACTAGATTTTGCCACCCTCAGACTTGCACTTTTATTGCAGAGATAAAAGCACTGAGATAGGGAGTGACCCGGTCTGCTTAGCCAAGGAGTGACCCGCTAGCCAGTGCACAGCAGAAAAGCCAGATTTAGCCTGTGTTGAAAACTCCTGGTCCCCAGTCAGCTGCTGTCTTAACAGAAGTTTCCTGCTGTTCATTTGCACCATAACCCAAATCTGAAGTCATTGAAATGCTCTGTGCTACAGCTAGTGCCTGAGTGTCAGCTAACACTCCAGGTTGAGACCTGGTTTGGACTGTACTGCGTGTATCAATTAGATATGTACTCTCATGAGAGAGAGAAGTCATGTCATTTCACCTCCCACTTTGCCTTATAGAAGAAAGGGCTTGAATCCAGATTTCTCACACCTAGTAGATCTGCCAGACAGGAGGTTGTTGGTGTTTTGAATAGATTCTGTATGAGTTAGATGGTAAATTATCTAGGACTTACCAGCCTGGAAAAAAAGACAATTAAGGAAGACCATAATGAGAGTCTATAAAATTGACTGTCATGGAGTATATTGAAAAAAGTACATCTGTTCACTGTTTCTCATAATACAGGAAAGAAGGCCTTAATGAAGTGATAGGGTATTAGGTAATTGTTGAGCCATACGTTGACAGTAGATCTATCTTTTTGCTTTCGGGATTTTTTGCATTGTCTGCATATTTTCCCTAATAGAAGCCCATTGTATATCACTGAACAGCTTCAGATATATAGTAGAACCCATATGACTTGCTTTAGCCTGAGACGATGGTATGCATGAACTGACTATATCAGAGGTGTCACTTCAGCTACTTTCTCCTTTCCCAGAATTCCTCTTGATTTTATGCTCTCAAACCAGTTATCAAACATGATCACTTTTTCCTAGCTGTACATAGATTTTTTCAAGGTTTGTTGCTGTTTGATGTTGGACTGATGCTAAGACAAACAATGTTTTGTGGTTAGCACGGTGCAGAATAAATTGTCATCTTCAACTTCTGGAATATGTGCATCCAGAAGCCCTATATCACCACATGCATCTTGCCATTCAAACTAGTTTTTCATCCTCAGCAAAGTAATGAAAAGAGACACGTTAAGAAAATCATGTGGTTGACAACTGAAGAGTCAGCATTTGCTTTTTTGATGACCTCTCTGATCTAATGAGCACGCACAGAGTTGGTATGGCTGCCCTCTGATTTTTGTGTCTTAAAAAAAAAAATGTTCATTTTCACTATACGTTGTACGTCGACGTTCTTCACATCACACGGAATGTGTGTGTGTTATTGCTGCCGTCCTGAGCCATACTGAAGTAAAAAATCCACAAGAGTGGAGCCACTGCCTTTGAGTTAAAGGGTTGTAGAATGGCTTCACTTTTCTAGCTAATCATTCAGTAAATTAATGAAAGCTATTCTTAAATAATATACAGAACAAGCAGATTCCAATACTCAGCAGGACTGTGTTGATCTTACGTGGAAGGAGTGAATGCAGTGTTACTTGTTGGTAGAGAAATCTGCAACGGTAGATTCTTTTCATATAAAGCAAGGTTTGCCAAAAATACTGTAACTCAGAATCTACTTAAAACTATTCTTTACAAGAATAGAATTAGTTTTTTCCTCTCCAGTGTTCAGTGAAAAGAGTCGATACTGCTCCACTGTCACCTGTATTATATATAATATGATTCATGTAGGTGGGAAACAAGACAGTTGCAAAACAGTTGCAGTTTGTTAAGACAATATTAAGAGCTCCTTAAAAGGAAAGCTGAACTCGTTTTCATTAGCAATGCAGTCTCATAGTTCATTTTTCTAATTCACAGACTGTGAAATGTGCCAACAAGCACTTTTGCTACTAACTGTAAAGAAGAGTGTGAGTACTGGGGCTCTGTTTTGTTAGAAGTAGCAGTTTCTAAGCTACAGTGCGGGTTCATTGTCTCTCTGAAAAGTAGTATCTTGCAAGAATTATTTCTATTTAGTTTCCTGTGTGGATTTAAAGACTCACTAGCAGAGTTGTTCTGTTCACTATCACGGTTGGCACGTAGGTATTAAGAAGCTGCAATTTTTAGATACTAAGTAAAGAAGGAGCAAAGGATTGAAGAAAAAGACAGCAGGTCAAATGAAGACAGGCATTTAGTAAAAACTGTGACCATGAAGGAACATGTGATCATTTGACCTGAGTTTCCTAAGTTACAGGCCACCCTGTATGAGTATTCTGCTCATACAGAATACTTTAGGCCAGATAATTCAGCATATCAGTTTATTGTTGCCTGAATTCCCTACAATGGCAGAGAATCTTTCAGGCAATATATATCCCAACAATTCCCCCCACTATATGTGAAGAAAATGCCCCACATTTCTCCTAGGTTCATGTGGAGACCTGAAATCTCACTGTGTACGATACTGGGTATCTGAAGGGTGCATATCAACTGGAGGATTTTTGTAGAAAATGATCCATTTCTCACCATGTTGTCTCTAGCCATAGTATATTGCTGATACGTTAGAGGAGGGTGGAAGTAGTGAAAGAGGCAATAAGGGGAAAATAAATTTCCAAATGAAAAAGATGACTAACAGAAGATCTGAGACGTGGAATCTGATTTGAATCATTGTTTTAATTCAAAACTACAATTTTTATGATTATACTAATAGCCTTTGAAGCAGTTCTCTTCTTAAAAGGGCTTATGAAGGAAGAAGAATGGAAAGACCTAGATTTATGAGTTCCAAGACTGGAAAGAACCATTATAGACCCTTCCCAGCCCTTCCTTCACCCATTACAGAGCAAAGAATTTACGCTCAAAGCTGGATCAAAGATAAATTTTAATAAGGCAATCAATTTCATCTTGAAGGTGCTCAGCAATCATGAGTCTCTGTTCCTTCCTAATAGCATATTGCATTTTATTTCACAGTTGAATTTGTATAGCAGTAACTTGTATTTGCTGAACCTGGTCTTAGTTGCCTAGTGCCCCACGTACCAGGCTACAACTTGATGCCTGAGTATTATAGCACATCATCATGTCACCTTTCAAACTTGTCTTAAAGTAACCTCTCAGTATGGTCACTCCTTAAATCTTGTTTCTCAACACAGAGATCTTTTTGTTTCTTTCTATGAAATCTTTGATGTATTTCCATGTCCTTCTGGAACTTTGGAAACCAGAACAGGTGAAGATATTTTAGCACATGGCAAAGAACAAAATCTTTTTGTCTGTTTTGGTATTCTGCTCTGTATGCATCCAAGTATCTTGCCACAACATTGCTTTGAAGACCATCTCTACCATTTAACGTGCATCTGCATCTATTTTTCACATCTGTCCTTGACTTCGACTACATGAAGGTGCATCTTCTTGTAGAGGTTGTCATAACATTTTTTTAAAATGTGAACCAGAGCAGTTTCATGTGAAGCAGGAAAGCAGAGCATAGAAAAAAAGACAGTCTAAGCAGTTGCGTGTCAGAAGACAGGATAGCTACTTGGGCAAAAACAACCACCCTTTTGAAGAGCCTCGATGGTAAGGGCAGCATGTAGACCTGAGAAAAGCACTGCAGGAAAGAAGAGAGTTATGGTGGCTAATTTCTTTCTTCCTCTTTTTCTCTCTTTCTCTCTCTTCCTTATTTTTCCAAAGAGATTCTTCAATTCTGCATGAAGATTAAAAATTTTAGGGCTTTGACCGCAATGCCTATTTGTAGCCTCCTTCATTTACAAGAACGCTTTTGATTTCTATGACAAAATAAAGACGATTCATCTTATATAAAATTTAAGATATATTTTTTCTTTCATTTTTCCTAAATTTATTACTTGATAAAGGACATTTGAAAAGGCCCCTCTATTTCTGAGACATTTATTTTCTGTGCAATGTCAGAGTTCTGAACATCACCTAATGCTCACAGAATGAATGGAAAGCATATTACTGACCTTCTTGGGCTTTGGATCAGTTCCTGGATGAGAATACATTTGATGCGTATAGAGATAACTGCATCCTGAAGGACAAATAAGCATCTGAAGCAGAGTAGCTGGCATGACACAAAGATTCTGTTTTCATATAAATGTTATTTCTAGTATTTCTGGAAAAAATATTGAACAGAATTGTTCCACTGAAATTTTTTCCATGAAGCATCAAACTTCAGAGACAGAGCATCAGAAATCAGAGATTTTTCTGTATTAAGGATTACATTTCCTTAGTAATAAGGAAACAGTAAGCATTTCTTGCAAATAGAAACTACTGAGGATTCCAAGTGTTTCATAAAAACTGAATAACAATCTCTAACAATAAGATTTGTCTACCAATACTTATTGTCTAGTTAAATTCACTCACCTCACTTTATTTCCTGAACTTTTAAAAAGTGGAATCTTCCAGAAAACATCAGTTTCAGCTACCTGTACTTTATGAGATATTACAGACGCTTGTACTTGAATGTATACATCTCCTGTACATAGTTCCTAATAGTCCTTCATTCTCAGCAGAGAAATACTTGAAAAAGGTAGTATAGACCTTCGTAGTATGGCAATTTCTCTTTTATTGCAACCATGAGGAAGTAGTGGAGCTTTAAGGTATGTTGGTGTCTGGGTTATCACTAAAACTGATGAGTTTCAACCCCAGAGCTATTGATTTATTGGGACTCATTGCTGCCCTCCTCCTGTTGGATAGGAGATGGGAAGCTAAGTCTGTTAGCTTTTTAGGGATTCATTAGGGATTCAAGTCTCAGTCCCTCCATAAAGTGGCCTAGAGGATAGTGATTTTGGAAGAGGTTATTTTCTGTGATAGCAAAGGCTGGGTTGGCTGCAGCTAGCTATGTTGTTTTGCTCTTTTAATATTATCAGGATAAAAAGGATGCTGCTTTATATCTGTTGCTGCTCACCTGAAGAGTATCAGAAGGCCCAGGAGGTGAGGTCCAAAGTGGAGATGGTCATCAGAAGTAAAATAAAGGACAGCAAACCAATCAATAGTGAGCCAGAGGTGTCTCTGAACAGGTTTCTGGATGAGTGAGCTTTGTGTAAAGGACAGAGATCTTTGGTCTTACGGGAGACAACTCGGAGCTCCTAACCCAACACACGTGCCAAGTGGTCAAAAAGACTTTAGCTTCATCCCTCCTTAGGTGTGTTATCCTATAAACTTGCTTTTGGATTCAGTTTAGGCCTAGTAAGATTATAGGACTGTGACTCTGTGCTAAAGAACGTGGCAGTTTGCGGTTTTAATCTCTTATATGTCTAGGTCATTATTGCCTGCTCCTCTGAGCTGAGGCGTAAGGAAGAAACAATAGATGTGGGAAAGGGAAGCCGAACAAAAATCGGCACCCTTGAAATAATCAGCTCCTTCTTTCTTTCCCTTTATTTCCTACCTCAATTTTACTACCTGCTCAAGTGTAACAAAACTCAATTTGTTGATTTTATACATAAACTTAAGGAAAACATTGGAGACTGGAGAGAAAAAAAACAGTGCTGCACCTGTGTTAGTTTCCTTTGAACATCTAGACAAAAGTCTTTTCTAACTCTTTTTTTAATCACATTATTCCTTATTTTAGATAAGTACCTGGCTTCTGAAACTGACTCTTGTAGCGTTTGTTGCCTCTTAACAGACAGCCAGAAGTGCATTTTAACCTTTTGGTTACTTGTTCTTTATGCTGTGGATGCATTTGTGACATGGAGCATCCCAGAAAGGTCAAAATGGTTCCTTTGGCTTCAAGCATGAGTAGCCTACATCTGAGGATGTGCTCACGAGGTACTTACACTCCACTTCCCTCACCCTGCCTATTAACAATTTCCCTCTCTTTCTTCCACTTAATTTCAAAAAAATTAAGGGTTCAAAAGCTGTCCCAGCAACAGACATCACTCTCACTCTGAAGTATTCACATGACAGAAGGAGGAATCTGAAGGATCTTAAAAAACTCTACTGAGAAAGTTAAATGCAACATTCTGACATACAACAATACAAGGAATTGTAATGAACGACTGATATTTCCGAAATAGTTATTTTCATTCTCTTTACCTCTAGGACTGTTACAGCACTTGTCATCGTCATGCATTTATGAAAACTTAAATCAAAGCCTTGGCGACTCTAGGAATATCTGCAGGAGGGAGCTCTATTGCAGAGAGTCATAGCGCTCTCCTTATTTCTCTGTAGGTTCAAAGTAATGATGACTGACCACAGATCTTTTCAGCCTCCTTGCTGGTGGAGCCACCTTTCTTCCTCCAAGGCTATGCATGTTGGTAATCCTCTCCTAGTAATTTCTGCATCTGAGACCTAGTTAAAACAAAATTTTATTACTACTTACTCTCTTACCTGAACACTGATGCAAGTCACAAGCTAGCCCTAAATGACCAAATTATGGGAAAATTGTTTTATCCTGTTTTCAGGGCTAGGGAAACTTATGTGGAGAGATCTCAGAAGAAATTAAGGTCATCATCATCTTGAGCTAATTCAAAGATCATGTTTTACCTCAGCAAGCAGTTTTTCTGCATATTTTCACTCTCAATTTGCCCTTCATACATTTCTCATGGGAATTTAAGCCCTTCAAAGAGCTGATTATTGTATACGCAACTTTCAGGTTTTTAAAATCTTCTTCTTCTGGAATAAGAAGGCACTACCCTCAGAAATGGCTTTAAAATACTTGCAAGTTGATTGCTTTGTTTTGTGATAGCCATACAGCAGGACTGACACACTGCTTTGTGTCTGTTCCTGAATGTATTATGCCTGAGGCAGGCAAGACTCTCAAGGAAGTGGACTAACAATATTTTGTACTGTGTATTTTTTACAGGCATTAATTCCTGGCCTATATGGATGGGTGGTTGCAAAAGCAATGCTGCCCAACTATTACCATTTTTCACATGAGAAGAGGTGATGGGGTGCCCCTAATGAATACGAAATAGGTGCTGGTTCACTCATCTAGGTCTTTATCATGAACACAGAATAGATTCTGGTTCACTCATCTAAATCCTGTAATTAAAAATAGTTGTCAGTGGTAATCCTTCAGGATTACCATGATGCTGAGGCAGATAGTGGTGAAAGACCCAGAATTAAACTCTGCTTAGACCTTAACACAAATTGAACCGCAATATGACTGCAAGGCTTTCTCATTTCAGAGAAGAGATTCATTTATGCCTGGGCGAGAGCTGAGCTCAGAAAATGAGCTAAGCTTCTTTCTACCTTTTGTACTCAGGTACAGTGAAGTACAGGCTTATTTCTGAGAGCCTTTTTTTGTGGAGTGATGGGCTTTAGATCCAGCTTGAAAATCCATGCCTTCAGCATGGGCATCTTGATGAGTACATGTGTGTTAATGTAATTTTAGTGTAATGTATTGAAAGGAATCTAGTGTCATAGGTGGTTGAGAAGTAATTAGCAGTTGGTTACTGAAAATACTCTTGTTAATAAAAATTTGCTTAGTGATGTACCCAAGATTCAGCAGGTCCACCACCCTTGCTGGCTGCAGTTCTTTCCTGGGATATGGCACATAATGAAGAAATAAACGTTTTTTGTAATGTCTTGCTGCTTGATATTGATGTAATTTACTATGCAGCTTACTATTTTATGGCACTTAATATCAAATCACACATCAATATATAGTAACAAAATCTGAAAACTACATAATAAAATACAAATGACTGTGAGATACATCATAAACATGACACAAAATGATGTCAAAAATAATATTTTAGACTAGAATCACCCAATTTGCTAGGGCTATTTACTAGAAATACTTCCTGTGCATTATTCACAACCAAGACACTTCATCGTATAATTTATACGATATAATGTAATATATTTTCCAAGCAAGAGACCAAGAGAACATCCTTAGCCACTTCTGGACTGTTTCATGGCAGATTTTCCTTTGTGTGATTGATTTTGAACAAGAAGGGAGATAAAGCCCTGTTATTAACCACATGAAAGAATTACAATGCGAAATAGTTAAAGTTCTTTCAGAATTTCTTCCTTTCTTTTCCTGTTCAGATAGGGAAAGTTTGCCAAGGTTCTTTCATCATGCAAAGAAAATCTCTGCAGCGTACTCCTTCCCCCCCCCCCCCCCCCAAAAAAAAAAAAGAAACAAACAACAAAAAAAAGTTTATTTAGAACAGAGAAAGGAAAGGAAGATTTTAGGCAGAACAGAAGCCCAACAATTTAACAATTGTACATATGAAAGGGTGTTGAGTGAGAGTCATAAAGCCTTGAACAGTATATAGTAATCTGTATGAGAAGTGGTCTTTTACTTAATCAACAGTCTTGAAAGATTTGTCAGTCCTGACAGTATTTATGAATAGAGCTCACAGTTCAATTTTTCTCTGGTTATACCTCCATAAAATTTCCTTCATCAGTGGAAATTTCACATGTGGCACAGCTGCCATAAATTTTTGGAGCAATCAGTTATATTAAGCCATTCTCTATAAGCATTTCTAATATATTTTAAAGGTTTTTGAATGAGAAGAACAAGAATTTATAAAATTGCATAAAATGTTGTCTAGGATTGTTGATGGGTACAAAAAACTAAGGATCAGTGTTTTATTTACAGAGCAGAGTTAGGTAAAGTTTCTAAATTATTAAAAGCTTGTTTTGTAATTCCCTTTAAATCTCCTATTTTACATTTTATTCTGCAAGATATGTACAATTACTGCAGCCCCCAGCAGTATTTTACTAAATTTTTTTCAACTGGTAAATTATTATGAGTTTTCTGAATGCAAGAACTGTGACAGGAAAATCTTCTATTTATTTTAGAAAAGAAGGGAAACGCTTTTTGGAATGTCAATATAATGTGGCTAATATATTTTTGAACATGCTGTGTGAATGGAGACAAATTTATTGCATGTTATATTCCAAGGGCTTCATTCAGACTCGTGCTATATTTTTTTGGCTGTAGATCCTACTGGGTCAGCTTCTGTGATGACTATTCCTACCTGAAGATAGATGTATTTTTTCAGCTTGTTCTGCTAGTTTCAGCTTTTATGTTTTAAATACGGTCCAGTAGGTATGACAAGGGAAAAATTACATCCCATCAACATGCAGTACTGCATTTTCTTCATAATGCAAAAAAAAAAAAAAAACCTTTCCATTAAAGGCTATGCTTCTTGGGGGGTGGCCAATGACTCTCCCTTTCTCCATCCTTGCATAAATACGGGAATACATCTTTAAAAAAAAAAAAAAGTGACTGAAGTAGCTTAAGTAGCTGAAAATGTAGTTCCTCCTGTTAATACTTTTGATTTCCTTCACAAGCAAAATTACAAGGCTGAGGAAATTACAGTGGAGAGATTAGACAGCTATTTAAATCTGAGAAGATCAAAAAACATGGCAAGCTTATTTTCCCCAAATCTACATTTATGCATTTCTGAAATACGTAAACGTGTTTTGTGTATATAAAATACGTTGCATGGTTGTTTTTAATCTCAAAGAGTTAACTCTCGCACCACATACTGCACTGCTATACAGAAGCACTTTCAAAGTATTGTATTGTTATGCAGCAATATGTAAAGTGCTTTCTATGACCTTATTTATAAAGATATTCTACTAGCTCTGCATCCCTAGTTCCTCAGACCGGCAAACTATTGCTTTATTCAGCTTGTAATACTCGATTTGTCCAATTTTCTTTAGCTTATTGAGAAGTAACAGAAAGTTCTGATAAAATAAAAATTAATTGCTGAATAATAGAGAAGCATGTTCTCCTGCCTCAGGCAGTGGCTGCTGAGCTGAGGAGCGGTCCCATTCCCTCCATTAGATTGGAACTGTATCAGTCCCTGATTACTACTAGTTAGGAGTTTGAAAGTTTTCACACAGGGTGAGGCTTCAGGCTACAAACAAAGGAAGACGTCCATGGTTCATTGTGCCTGGGAGATCCCACAGAGAGATGTTATTGACCCCTTATATTATAAATTCATATTAAATAATTGCCTGAAGAACTGGCAATCAGTATTTATATATGTCCCATTATATCCTTGAAATTAAACCACACATGCAAATAGGTAGCTCTGTGTAAATAAACAAACCAAGAGCCTTACTGCGTAGCTGCCTATTTTTCAGTTACGTTCTGACTTGCGTGCACATCTGGCACGGTAAATAAATGAACAACCTACAGGGTATTTCTCATACTATATACCTTTTATAATATGATAAGAAAGTAATGTATCCATAAATGAAGTAGTTGTACTAGAACACTCGCAACATTCAGTAGCAGATTATTAATTCAGTATTATCTCTATAAAAAGAAAACAAAACCCTCACGTAAAAATTCATGTCAGATTCACTGTAAGAGAGCTTCTGGGCAGAAAACATTCTCTATGTTGCGTTGAAGCTGTTATTTAATTGTGCGCTGTGTTGGTTCATGATCTTCCCGTGCAGTCTCATGTATGTGTTGAACAGGAAAGACAAAGAGACTGATTTATGCTCAGTGGGAATTACATGTTTCAAAGAAGATGAACAGGTACTGAAAGCAAAGTTTGTTTGTCTTTGCAAAGATGAAGAAAAGGGGCTAGCTTAAAATGGCTCGGCTCATGCCCTCCAAGGCCGGAGTGGTGGGCCACGGTGGGAGGCCTGGGCTCTGTCTGGAGTGCTGAGCGCGGCCCTTCCTCCGTGGTGCGGCCGAACTGGCCCCGCCGCATCCAGGGAAGGACGCAGTGAGTGGTGAAGGCAACCAGGGTGGTGCGGGTCTCAGCTGCAGCGTGTCCCCTGCTTAAGTACAGGGCAGTTTCTCAACTTTGCAGAGAGCAGTTCTAGTCTGCATTGCTGTCTATCTGCTTGAATGTAAAGCTGCAAGAGGAAACCAGGAAAAGATTTCTGTCACGCTTGCAGTTAAGAATATTGTTTGGTGAGATCAAGCACAATGAATGCTATTATCTTAAAATCTGGAGCAGCTTGGGATGTGTGATGTTACATATATTCTGAACATGAGTGCATGTTGTAGGTGCTTTACTGCTTATTAGATACAATATGTCATACCTTCTTACATATTTAAACAAAAATTCTGTTCAAAGCAGAAAGAAGCTGAAAGAGTATCCCTGGCTGCATCATACCGTTACAAGTAAAGCACTTAATCTGTAGTCTCTGAAAGACAGAGATAGCACTATTAATTGATTAATATAATACCATTCATTTATTAACATTTGTAATCATTATTGTTTTCTAGCAGCCTCTGAGATGGAGGACAATGCGTATAGTATCTTTTACCAACAAATCAGATTCTCTTGCTTAGGCTTTTAATACAGAACCTATGTAGGTCAGCCTTCATGTTGTTGCATTGCTGTACTCTGCTGTGCAAGCCATGGTGAGTAAGGAGTGTTTTACTCTTAGATTTCTCCTGGCAAATCCTGAGCTCTACCGGGGGATGGTGAACGCCCTCAGATACCTCTCAGTGGAAGGCAAATGGCAGTGTGTTGCACCTGATACTAGCACTTGGAATCAGTGCCAGTAGACCAAGTGGGACCTGCTGTTTGTAGTAGCTTTGAATACATTCAATACACATACACTGTGTTTTTCTGGTCCACTGGATGCCCAGGTGAGATATGAAGAAGAAAACTCCAGGCAATTGCCAGACAGGATATAGTTTGTTTTCTGCAGATAATATCATAGGCTGGAGCGATGGTGCCGGTGGTTCATCACTTTTGCGTTACATAGGTGAGGTCTATGTTTAGACATTCTTTCACCCTCGATCTGCCTAACAGCCGCTCTAAGAGGTGTTTTCCTCCCTCCTCCCTGACTAATTTGCTAACAGACTTTATCCGTGTCATTTAAGGTAAGGATGAGAGAGGCAGTGCTGTGTGGGTCAGGGCTCTGAGTTTTGTAGTGCTTTAAAAAATATGACTTTATAATGTAAGCTTTGTTATGAAACGTACAAAGACAACCCGCACTGCAAATATTCTCATCAAATGAGAACTCCCCCGATGCTACTGAGGACAGAAATTGTGGGGTGCGTTCTGCTCTAAATTACTAATTGACTTTTTCTACAGAACACCTACTAGGAGTCTTGAAGTTTTCCAGCAGCTGTTTTCTAATTGTTCCTCTTGTTCTGTACTCCCTGTAAATATCTCTTCTGAATAGTAAACTGGAGGCACTTCCAGTTAAAAGTAGATCAGAGGAAACTATGTTAGTGTAAGAGGATAGGTCTTAAGCTCACAAAAGCATGACATTTGTGGCGGAGTTTCAGTAGTTCTCTCGTTAAGGTTCTTTTGCACGTTAGTATTTTTACGGCTTGTTTTGTGGCATGAGAAACCGACATGCTGTTATGAGAATCCCATGATAAATATCTGCCTGTCATGGCCAAGAGGACGAAGTAATTACAGCATTAATACTAAGTTTTACATCACTAAATCACTACTGGGATTTAAGCATACCTTACCTTTTAATAATATTATTATATTTGGAGACCCGTCATTGATAGTTGTCTTGATATTTCCAGAAAATAGCTGGTAACAGGACTTATTTCTAGCTGGAACTGGACCCTATGTGCCAGATTTTCAAATGGATAGCAGCTGCTGTGTATAGGCACAAACAGATAAATGCATTTGGCCTGCATTTGTAGTGCCTTTCATTCTACTTAGCTGATCTGCCAGTTTGCGTGGGCCAGTGTAGAAGTGCATATACATTTTTTACCTCTGAGTGCACGTCCTGTGTATAACTGATACCAAATATTTTGTATTACATTACAATATAGATTTACTACTGGTATTCTTTTGTATTAATACTGGCTAGGTATTTTGAAAATGTAAAGGTAGAAAAAGCATCAAAATGCTGGTGAGGAAAATACTTAAAAAAAAAAAAAAAAGAACCCCAAGAGATAGAAGAAATAGGTTACAATTTGTAAGATGTTCTCTCTAAATAATTTATTTATCATTTCAAGTAGGTGGCCTGATTTTCAGATCTGTTGAGCCTGTTTAAATATCTCAGTATAGATTTAGGAAAGTAAGTAAAACTTTCATTAAAGTTTTTGTATAAGTCCAAAAAATAGTTTTGAGGAGACGAAGGTGGTTGCAGGGGTGAGTACTTCCTGCTTATTGCATTTTGATGAGTATAGATAGCATTTTCATCCGGATGAATCTACCATGACATCCTGCATCAAGTTCAATGTTATCACAAATATGCTATGCCAAAAAGGCTGATTTTAGGTTTCTAAGTGCAAAATCCAAGGATTTAACAGAAGAAAATGCTGGTTCTATTACTTATTTGTGGGCAAAACCTACACTTGCCTGAGATGACTGGTTCCAGGAGCGAGCAGCAGCCCAGAGCATTACGGAGACCGACCCACGTTGTCTTAACGGACAGCTTGAATTCATCATGGCTGCAAATCTGATCTGCGCTTGCCTCAGCCAACAGCAGGACCTTTGCTGAGGAAACAGCCCTGTCTCGTTTTTCCTGTGGTCAGTTGTGTGGTAGTGCTCCAAGGGCAGAGGACGCTGAGTGGACAAGCCAGGCTTGTGAAAGGTAAATCCATAGCGCTGCAGCATTTGTGGCCCCCCCCCCAGTATATCAGCTACTGCTTCACCCTTGATCTGTAGGATAAGCCAACGTTCCAGTAGGTAAGTAGCATAGACAGCTGGCGAATTGAGCTTTGGGGCTACTCTCACTCTACTGTCTAATTGTAACTGGAAGCAGTCTCCTTTGAACCATGTCTGATCGGAGGTTCAGTGAATGCAGCGTGATAAATTGCTGCTAGGTTAGAGGTCTGGCATCTTTAACATTTATCCACCTCGGGTGTGAATGACTATAAAAATCACAAGGCAACGAGAGGTCTAATTTCAAAGAGGACTGCCTGCATGAACAAGACATGCAGGACCTGCCTCTGTGTGAACTTGTAAGCATGGAGGCATTTTATATTAAATTGTCTTTTCCATCATTTAATTTTCTTGCCTTGGGAATTCAGTTGTGAATTGACCCCTGTCCATCATGCTATACATAATTACTAACAGAACTTTGAAGTTTTTTCACTGTTTAAAGAGGAAGTTCAAAAGTGTGTCCTGAAGGGATTCTAGAGAGAGATGTTTTGAAAATTAAAGAAAATAATAGCCAAGAGATTCAGTATGTAAAGTGAGTCCTGTATCAATGACGACCAGCTTAACGGTGATTCAGAATCATGCCAAAATGTGTTTATAGGCAAATCACTCTCCCTGTACAGTTATATATACATATGCATTTATTTATATGTATCTATAAATATATGTGCACTTTTTCATGTATGCAGCTAGATATACAAATAAAACCTGGCTTATTTTGATTATGGGAACATTAATATTTGAACTTTTTCTAGCTTGTAAGTATATGAACCTTATTGAATAGCTATTATCTTGTACATATAATGGATTTCAGTTATGCCATCCTAACAATGATTCCCCCATCAGATTTTAGGTAAACAAGCTATCATACATTTTGTAACGATTTCTATAATGTAAATTATTTACACAGAGCATGCTTATTGCTTAGGTGGGTGGCTCCAGTAGCTTATAAATACTTTAATAACAAAAATAAATAATTCATGCACATTTCTTTTTTAATCTGTTATTGTGAAATCTTTAATATTCAGAGTAAACATATTTTAGGGATTGCTGACATTTCTTAAATGCACGTGAGATGCTTCATTGCAACGTCTGTTTCCATAGTGTGAAAAGTACTTGAGTGTGGAGAGCCCCCAAACTGAAAAAAACCTTTTCACAGCAGTTGAGGCCTTCTGTCTGTGATATGCTTAGGCCACATTCTCAACTTAAGAGCGCATTTTGACTCCCACCCAACTCATTCTGAAACAGAAGAAAAGATACGTTTCTCTTTAAGGATGCGATTGGACTGATTTTCCACCAAAACAAATGCTGGAAATCAGAAGTCCAAGTAGTGTGATAACAGCTGGTCTAGATCCATCTACTCAGATTGATAGAATAACAAAATAAGCAAATCGTTTGTCCGCTCTCATGCCTTTCTGGATGTTGGCACGCAGTTATTAGGAAGTTACTTTCCAAGAGAAGGTCACTGTGTTTTATCTAGCCTAAGTATATCAGAGATTAGGAGTGCCAGTGATTTAGATAGTGACATCAGACAATGGTCTGCTGTCTGAGGAGGTTCATCATTGTTATAAATTCAACAATAAATTTGATGAGATGTTAGGGCAATTAGAGCGATAATATGCTCTTTCAGAAATGTGCAGGAGAATCATTATAAAATGGGAAATTGATGAAATCATTAAAGTGAATGTAAGCTTGAACTGGATTCGTAAATCAAAGAAGAGTTTCCCATGCAGAATTATTTGATGGGCCCATTTCATTATACATCGCTCATAAATCTTTAGTAAAATCACTTTTTGATCATGAATACATTAGTCCAACCATTCTTACACATTGTTTAAGTATATCTTCTCATTTACTTGTTTTCTTGACTTTTTATCTCAAATTACTTAATGTGCATCTAAACTGTCTGAGGGGAACATCATGAGGGTTTGAAAGATGCAGTAGGTGCTCTTTAGGATAAAGATGGTTTTATGGTAGGTTTCTACCTGATTGTCTTTTTAATAGCGTAGCTACTAAAAGAAAAGAATGAAAGACAAACAAATGAAAGTCCCTAAGAATAACTTTTGCATCCTAACTAAAATATCTCAGTGTAAAATTGGAATTCTCCATAGATAATTTCTTCATGGAACATTAGAACATTCTTAACATTTATTCCTGAATATTTTTATGCATGCTATCAAGATATTTTTGACTTGATTTTTATCTAAATAAGAATTACTTTTAGTGTCAAAGTGAACTATTACATCATTTTTAAAGCAGAGGAAAGTAAAACATAATAAAACTGTAGCAACAAAATTCCCTCTTACAGAATAAAACAAAATAAATAGGTAGAATTTAGAAATAAGGTCATTTGCAATGTGTTGACGTAGTTTTTCGGTATATAAATGCTCATGGAAAAAGTTCTTTTGCTAGCCAGTCACCCATGGACAATTGTATTGAATGTGTTTGCTGACTGCTAAGATCCACTTTGAATAAAGTGAGGGACCCCAGGGGCTATACTGGTCTGCTGAACAGTTTATGGTACAGTGATGGTCTGTAGATGGTTTATGCACGGTGCTGATTTATTTACTATGTTGGTTAATTTTCTGTCTTGGCTTTTGAAAAGTAAATTCTGTAAAGTGAAACTACTGTTGATGTCCTATTACATGTTCACTCAGGATGTATCAAATAACTCTTGAGATGTAATGATCTCCCTTCTGTTATGAGAAACAACACTTCTCATTGAAATTATCTACTAGTAAGTGCTGCCTTTTTAAGACAAGGTGGAAAAGAAAGCTTTTCTTCTCAAGAGACAGTTGAAACAAAAGGATGCCATGTACAGGCTCTTTTTAAAACGGAAGCTTTATTCGTCAAAGCCAAGATTAAGCTCAGTTTGGATCAGGTTAAGTTTTTACTTCTGGGTGGCCATTCACCGTTACTAGTATCTGTGGTGTAGGAAACAATAGCAATTCTGTATTTAGCTTACCGTTTCAGGAAATGTTTGCTCACTGCTGTTTGGAGCAGGAGTAGTCTTTTTATTTGATTGTACAGTACAACCTAGCCTGTGACATGAAACACTGCATTCAAGTACAGGAGATCATCGCTAAGACTTCCATGAGAACTCAAGATGTAGCCTGTGTATTTGAGAGCTGTTGTCAGAGACTTCCACCTTGGTCCAGATATGTACCTGCTTTTGAAACTCAGGCTGTCTTCCAATACTGCATAGAGTATTGCCATTAAACTCATGAATTAAAACTGTTTTTCTGATAGATCTGGGGTTGCTAACTTTTCCTGAAACTTAAAAAGCGTTTTGAATGGTATTTATAGTTTTCTTTCTCAGAGCTGCCTAGTTTTAATCTCATGATACACTGAGGTTCATTGGCTGGTCAAAGGTTCTTTTCAAACATGATGGCATATAGAGATACTTTGAAGAAAGCTAAGAAACTTACCTTAATTTTCTGTAGACTTCCACAGGTGAGTTATGCATATTTCTTTTAGTATATCAGTTTGCATTGGATATGTCCTTATTTAACCCACGATGATCTTGCAAACAGCAATATATTTCCTTATAACTGTGAAAACAGGTTGCTGTAGTTTCCTTTCAGGGATTACTGGAGAACTTTATCGTATGTAATGGCTAATGCAAAATGCAACAGTATCTCAGCTTCTGAGTCAGAATAGTTGTGACCATGTTATGCTTGCTGTTGCTGTACTAGTTCTTTCTAATGTAATTGGTTATAGGATGAATATCCCTGTTAGGTTTTCTTGAAAAGTCCTTAGTAGGGAGGAGAGATTACATTTGAAACCTTCTTTATGAAACTCTTTCTGCTTCATGTTGGCACTTTTACATCCCTTTCATAAAAGCATTCAACCAGTAAGTCAAAACTGCAGAATATGCAGCAGAACCCATCCATCAGTGGTAAAACTGATGAAATGGATATTAATACAGGTATAGCAAGCCTCCATGGATGTTTGTATGTTTCTTTAGCCATGCTGCTTGGTAGTAGGACTAGTTTGAGGAAGGGTACCCTGGAGATCACCCAACCTGAACAGCCTAGAAGAGCCACAGGTTCAGTTAATGTGCTGGGTGGGACTGGTCAATGAAGCTACTCACACGAAGATATGAATAAAAAAAGCTTCTTCATGCTTGGTGTCAAGGAAACCAGTTCTGGTATTAGGCTGTAGCTGTAGCATGTAGTAGCTTATCTAGGCCAGGAAAATCTTCCAGGAAAGGAGCCAGACAGGTTTAAGTTCTCCTCTGCCCTCAAGCCCTGCCAGGAAAGTGAGGAGTCTGAGCAGAGTCCTGTCATGCTCTGCCCTTCGCCTCCCCTAGACTTGTCCCTTTTCTTGACAGTGAGCTCACCAACATCCAAAACCGGAGTTTGATACGGAGATGTCATTGCCTGCAGTAATGCGAGAACTGGCTCGGCAATGTGTATTCCTTTGTTCCTGGGTTGTCCTGGAAGCTTTCTGTGAAGCTGTGAGAAGATGGTTGTCCTTGAACTTCTTCCTTGGAGTCAAGGCTAAAATGAGAGGGTAGAAAGGACGCTAGATTTGTAACAAGGTAATATGTAATTTAATGACATAACAGCTAGTGATTAGGCTGGAAGGGTTAAACGCAGCTGCTTCTTAGAAGGTGAGTAGCAGGGTATGCTAGCACTGTTAGGACTGTCAGATAATGAAGTGACATGGCAAAGTGGGGAGGTAGCTGGTTGACAGACGGGTATCCGGAGAACTTGGAAACTTGATCTAAAGACTTGGTCTGTATCCACCCATAATGATTATATGAGGTTGTCAGGGTTAGCATTTAACCTATATGATCATTTACGGAGATTTTGAATCTATCTTTTCTCTTTTTTCTTATTTGTTGAGTAGTTAGCTTTAGTAGTGTTTCTGTTTAAATTGCTCCATCTTTTTTGGAGTCACAATACTATCTTTAGTACATTGAAAGTATGACTTTAGATGCTTCATTTGATTTACATGCAGTCCAGAATAGACTTCAGAATGCCCTTATTTTTCTGTGATATTTTATAAAGACTGTCCTTGGATTTCAGTTTCTGTAGATGTGATCAGTTATTTCGCTTTGACAGTGCTGTTATTAAATATGTATTCCACTATTTATGTTAACTAGGTTTATTATTGATTTTCAGATGTAATATAAACCCTATGCATTCATTTACATGTGTATACATACATAGGAATATAGACTAGTATAGTATTAATTTACTTGCTATTGATTTGTTTTGTTTTGAATTCTGGCAGACTGTTCAGCATTATATTTTGTTGCTTATGCTGTCATGTTCAGATGAAAGTGATAAAACCAGAACATTAGTAAGCTTGTTTTTGCTGCCTTAGTAAATGTATTTGTAAGATAAACGGTCTAAATGGTAAACCCTGCATATATCTTTTTACAAAGGAATGCAAAATAAAACAACTTTCTGAAAGTACAAAGCATAAAAGTTATGAAAATACCTGGACATTCTTGACATGAGCCTATAACGAGCTCTTTGAACGATCAGGATCCGAAATGGAAGAGGTACCAATCTGCGTAAGTTTAATCAATGAGGAGTCCCAACAGTACTATTCAAATCTAAAAATTATGCATTTACTTAAATATTGTCCTGTTGTGTAGGGCCTTAGCAATGAAAGAAAGACAAAAGACAAAAAGCAGTTCTGCTCGAAGTAGTGTCTTGGAAATATCCACTGTATATTCTGCTGTCTGCCCTACCCGTAGAGTTATGCCATACAACTGTGCAAATACAGATTTGTACGTGTAAACTTATTTTGTCTACCTAGAGTATCCAGCCAAAACAAGAACAAATCTCCCAAAATCAAAGCCAAACCGTTCCATTTAGGCTTTTATATATGCTAAGTTCTAAATGGTGCAAATTATGGATGCTGCTAAGTTACGGAGATAATCAAGATTCAGTATGTGTTTATGCTGACTCACAGGCCCTACATAACACACACACGCACACGCACGCACACGCACATACATATACATATATATACACATACACACTGCTGAACATGTATTTAGATAGTTTCCTTATTTGTGAGGCAAGTTCCACATGAATTAAAAAGACCCTCACTGCCCAATGAGCCAGACTAGCCAGTGGCAGGTGGGAAAGCCACGCATGCTGGGTACAGTAATTGCATTTGCGGTATTTTAGATAATAGCACCGCACAAAAGTGGGTAGAGAGGTCCATTTGGATGCTAGCAAGAGCCTACATCAGATTATCTTTTTTCTTCTATTTCTTTTTCATTATTTTTACACATATAGTCCATTAAGGATGAGTTTTGAATGAAACTCAAACATTTTTAAGAGCTTTCGTGTCAGTTTTAGTGGATGTTGACAGAAATGGCAATCAGATTCATAAACGTGGAAAAACACAGATAATTTTCATACAGAATTAGCATATAATGTACAAAGTGAACTACTATGTACAGCTATTAAAATGCAGTAGAGTACTCATAAAATTAAGAGTCTACATTTTCATCAGCTCATTTGAGACATGGGGGATATATTGTGCCATGGTTTGTATTGTAGTGTGTGTAATGACCATGATTTTGCTCAGTATGATTGTCTGCATTCCTTCTAAGTTCATGAGGTCCACTTTGGGATTGCCTGAACATCTGATATATACCCAGTAAAATTTGAATTTTATTAAATATAGTGGTGAGTGTGTACTTTTCCATTTTAAAGTAGATCTCGAAGCATTTTGCAAAGGGAAGTAATGACCATTTATGACCGTTTTATAGTGACCACTTTCAGTTTGAAAGGGGAGTGTATCTCTGCAGTTATGGATTTAAGCTCAGAAAATAATACATTGGCTTCTGAATCACTTATGCCTTTTGAAAGTAATATTCTAGTGTTCAATATTTGTTTTTACTTGAATTAATAATTTCAAACCAGAAGGTAAATAAAAGTGAATAGTTATGATTTGGGTAAATATATACACTTCTATGTTAGTGTGGTAGCTAGACACTTAAGGAACGTGGAATAAATGAAGCAGATAAGAAATGTATGTAATCATATGACATTTAGCAATGATTATTTAATTTTAAAGCATTCACAGTGCAATTTGTGACAATTATATTAAATTATATCACATTTGCAGTTCATTTTCAAATTATAAAGTATTGTGAAGTAAAGTGCATGAAATTAGCATTTTTGTTTCGTTTTCATGTCTTTTAACAAAACAGAAAAAAAAGACTCTATAGAAAGTGACATATCATAATGAATTCTTTTGATATTCAGAAGAAGAATTTCTCTGTCTTTTGATAAAGATGTATAGAATTTTATAGATATTCTTCTGTAATTTAACAAAGGGCTGTCGGAGGGCAGTGCTGGACAGATTGGTTCAGCCAGTTATGAGTCGGGAACTTTCCTTGGTGATCTGACATTGCCCTCCTTGCATGCAGAATCTTAGCTTTGACTGTGAGAGTAACAGTTCTCCCCAGTGCTGAGAATTTTGAAAACATGACTTGGATGCAAAAGCTGAAACATGCATCTTCAGGCTATTTGAAACCCCGGAGTCCTAGAAGCCGAGGCCAAAAGCATGGCTTCCACTGAGCAGGCCACCAGGGTGAACAAGGAGTTACTGTGAAACAAGGGGAAGGAGTTTTGGAAGCATAGCTGCCTCCTCACTACTACTCTGATCTCAGGACTCAAATGGTCTTCAGTACTCTCTCTGCTCTTGCTTTTTAAGTAGGATTTATCACCTCTGGGTTCAGGAAGATCCTATTGCATGCCTTACAAGCTTGCTCTTCACAACTAATACCCTCAAGGTAATGAAAGAGGCAGACAAGCTTGTCCCTTAAGCAAGGCAAAACTGTCTCTTATCTCCCAGAGAACATAAATTCTACATACCTGTTATACACAGACTTTTTCTATGTATATAACCTCAGTTTATGTCTCAAAAAAATGTTCTTCATTGAGAAGCTCAAATTTCAGCCTCTTTTGCTCCCCACCTTCCATACACCAGGAACACAGGACAGAACTCCCCAAATGCTGGGGGTACGTGTGCATTAAGCAGGGCTCTACAGGGTCACAGGGTAATTTTTAACCTAGAGTGCAGAGCTTGTCGGTAATATTCAGCTGACCTGCCTTTGTGTCTGCCATTGCCTTGGGACTGGGTGATTTTGGATCCACTTTAATGCAGACCACTGCCAGGGTAAAGGCGGCCTGCCTCGCTCTGATCACTCGCCTATTCTGTTGCGTAGCTACGGACTCTCCTACGAAAGTAGTTCTCTTCCTCTGGAGAGAACTGGCAGCGAGTATGTTACTTGGTATAATTCCTGTGGTTTTGGCGTGTCCTGAGTCCCTGCTGCCTTCAATTGGAGCTTTGGGAGCCTGAGAAAACAAAAGTGGGCCCTCAGGGCAAATATGAAGAACTCAGTAGCTCATGTCTGCTCTGAACAGTGGCATCAATGACATTTAGCCTCTTCAATGAGCTCTTCTCTGAGCTTAGTTGCTTTATATGTCCACAGTGCTGTCAATTTTAGCCCTTTATTATGCAGATTTCACTTCAGTTCACTTGGAAAACAAAACTGAATAACATTTATTGGTACTAATGAGTAATGACTTGAGATATTGCTTCTCTATTTGTGCTCTAATGACTTAAATATCTTCAGTGCATTTGCTAAGTTGTAGTTGGCATCTTTTCTTTTGATGCTTTTTCCCTTTTGCTGTGAGAAGAATGAGACTGACAAGAAAGGCATCACCAGTGCTCAGGTAATGCTAATGCTGCCTTTCAGAATGACAAATAGTACCTCTTAAAAACATGCAAGTGGCCAAGTAACGTGTGCTTCCAGGATGAAAACCCTTCCGAATAGCTGCCAGCCCTATCTGACACACCCCTAGACCAGCTGGTAACAGCTGCTGAGGAGGCAGAAAAGTTTCTTTCTTTACATCTTGTGCTTGCATCCTTCAGGGAAGTGTGGAGTGGAAGAATTCCTGGACTTGAGGTTGTTCACTTTCTTTCTCTTTTCCTCCGGCCCTTCCATCTGTCTCTTCTTTTGAGATGAAGAGCAACTCCTCTGCTCGTTTCCTCTCTGCTTTTAAGATGTGGACTGAAAAGAGTCAGGTGTGTGAAGAGCCCATGACAACTTCTCCGCACCCATCCTTGGAAGGAGAGGATCTGGTGGCAACATACTGGGAAGGCAGAATTGCTGTATGGGGTTAATGGGAGGGATCAGATGTGGGGGACTGTACTGAAATGAGAGCTGAGTGAACTGCTTAATTGGGTTTAATGATAAGAGCTCTTCTTTAACTGCTAGTAAGTGCTGAGTTTTAGTAGTGACTGGAGTCACTGTGGATTTAAGGAATGTGATCAGGATATACTGCCTTGGCTGCAGTGACCATGAGATGGTGGAGTTCAGGATCCTGCGAGGAGGGAGCAGGGCAATGAGTAGGGCAATGAGTAGGGTTGCAACCCTGGACTTCAGGAGAGCTGACTTTGGCCTCTTCAGGGACCTACTTAGGGGAATCTCCTGGGGTAGGGCCCTAGAAGGAAGAGGGGTCCAAGAGAGCTGGTTAATATTCAAGCGTCACTTCCTCCAGGCTCAGGATCAGTGCATCCCTCTGAGGAAGAAGTCCAGCAAAGCGGGCAGGAGACCTGCATGGATGAGCAAGGAACTGCTGGCAAAACTCCAGCAGAAGAAGGAAGTGTACAGAATGTGGAAAAGGGGAAAAGGGGACAGGCCACTTGGGAGGAATACAGGGATGTTGTCAGAGTGTGCAGGGATGCGACAAGAAAGGCTAAGGCCCAGTTGGAATTAAATCTGGCAAGGGATGTCAAGGACAACAAGAAGGCCTTCTTCAAATACATCAATAGCAAAAGGAAGACTAGGGAAAACGTGGGCCCGCTGCTGAATGGGGCGGGTGCCCTGGTGACAAAGGATACAGAGAAGGCAGAGTTATTGAATGCCTTCTTTGCTTCCGTCTTCACTGCTAAGGCCAGTCCTGAGGAATTCCAGACCTTGGAGAAAAGAGAGGAAGGCTGGAGAAAGGAAGACTCTCCCTTGGTGGAGGAGGATCAGGTTAGAGATCTTTTGTCCAAACTTGACATCCACAAATCCATGGGCCCCGATGGGATGCACCCACGAGTGCTGAGGGAGCTGGCGGATGTTATCCCTCGGCCACTCTCCATCATCTTTGAAAGGTCCTGGAGATCAGGAGAGGTGCCTGAGGACTGGAAGAAAGCCAATGTCACGCCAGTCTTCAAAAAGGGCAAGAAGGAGGAGCCAGGAAACTACAGGCCTGTCAGCCTCACCTCCACCCCTGGAAAGGTGATGGAACAGCTCATCCTGGAGGTCATCACTAAGCATCTGGAGGACAAGAAGGTGATCAGGAGTAGTCAGCATGGATTCACCAAAGGGAAATCATGCTTGACCAATCTGATAGCCTTCTATGACGGAATGACTGGCTGGGTAGATGAGGGCAGAGCAGTGGATGTTGTCTTTCTGGACTTCAGCAAGGCTTTTGACACTGTCTCCCATCACATCCTCCTAGGTAAGCTCAGGAAGTGTGGGCTAGACGAGTGGACAGTGAGGTGGATTGAGAACTGGCTGGATGGCCAAGCACAGAGGGTTGTGGTGAATGGCGCAGAGTCAAGTTGGAGGCCTGTGGCTAGTGGTGTCCCCCAGGGGTCAGTCCTGGGTCCAGTCTTGTTCAATATATTCCTCAATGACCTGGAGGAAGGGACAGAGTGCACCCTCAGCAAGTTTGCTGATGATACTAAACTGGGGGGAGAGGCTAACACACCAGGAGGCTGTGCTGCCATTCAGAGGGACCTGGACAGGCTGGAGAGCTGGGCAGAGAGGAACCTCCTGAAGTTCAACAAAGGCAAGTGCAAGGTCCTGCACCTAGGCAGGAATAATCCCATGCACCAGTACAGGCTGGGGACTGACCTGTTGGAAAGTAGCTCTGCCGAGAAGGACCTGGGAGTGCTGGTGGACAACAAGTTAAACATGAGCCAGCAGTGTGCCCTTGTGGCCAAGAAGGCCAATGGGATCCTAGGGTGCATTAGGCAGAGTGTTGCCAGCAGGTGGAGGGAGGTGATCCTGCCCCTCTATTCAGCCCTGGTGAGGCCTCACCTGGAGTACTGTGTCCAGTTCTGGGCTCCCCAGTACAAGAGAGACATGGCACTCCTGGAGAGAGTCCAGCGGAGGGCTACCAAGATGATTAGAGGGCTGGAGCATCTCTCCTATGAAGAAAGGCTGCAAGAGCTGGGCCTGTTCAGCCTGGAGAAGAGAAGATTGAGAGGGGATCTCATCAACGTGTACAAGTATCTGAAGGGGGAGTGTCAAGAGGATGAGGCCAGTCTCTTCTCCATGGTGCCCAGCAACAGGACAAGAGGCAACGGGCAGAAACTGAAACACAGGAAGTTCCACCTGAACCTGAGAAAAAACTTCTTGACTGTGAGGGTGACAGAGCATTGGAACAGGTTGCCCAGAGAGGTAGTGGAGTCTCCTTCGCTGGAGATATTCAAAACCCACCTGGATGTGATCCTGGGCAATATGCTCTAGAGGGCCCTGTCTGAGCAGGGAGGTTGGACTAGATGATCTCCAGAGGTCCCTTCCAACCTAAACGATTCTGTGATTCTGTGTGATTCTGTGATATGTTGCTTATCAAGAAAAAAAGGAATTTTTTGGGTTTTTTTTCCCTCTCTCCTTCATCAGCAACAGAATGATTCTGTTATCACACCTGGCCTAGAGACAAAGTACAGTCTATTCATTTTCTTTAGTTAAGAGTAACTTCATACTTTTTTTTGGCTACCACTAACTGACCTAACCTAACCTGATGAGAATGAGTGTATTTATATGACATGTTTTACCTTTGATTTGGCTCTATGTTTCTTCTGTACCGTATTTGACAACTGTAAAATTTTGATTCCTTTTAGCTCTAAAATTATTTAGATTTTAAGGATAGATTTCAACTACAAATTCTGTTGAGCAGATCTTAGAAAAAGACCTTTGCAGTCTTTAAAAGTGAAAATATATATAACGAAGATAATGTTTTCCTTTAAACAGAGACTTCTGACCTGTACAGATTACTACCTCTGTGTTAACCCCAGCAGTTCTGCAAGATCCAGTGTTGATCTATATCCTGACATTTCCTGTAGATCGTCTAATGTAATGCAAGTATTAGACTTTCATGCTGCTATGTTGGCCGTAGACACTTTTTGGAAGACATATCTTATAGGACTCTATAGGCATCTTTTGAAAGATGATAAGTATGAGCAAATTAAAGCAGTCTATTCGACTGTTAATAATCGAAATAAAGAACAATTACGTGCACAAGCATGGGAGAAACAAAATCTATTTAAATAATGTGAAAACAGGATGTGTGAAAAATTGGAGCTGCTCTGACTTCTTGCATTAGCACTACGTTTTTGTAGGAAAAATATTACTAAGAGTAGATAAAAATGGCAAGGCCTTTGAAGCTATGCACCAATTGAACTATTCTGCATGGGGATTTGATTGAAAGTAGTGTTGACAATTCCAAGTGCACGTGTATGGAAAGCTTTTAAGAATGTTCCCAAACAAAATAGGAATAATCAGCTCTGTTGCTCTGCATATGTATTTTTTTTGTTGGCAAGGCACTGGGTCTGACCTAATTATTTTTTTTCAATATATAATATTTTGAGAGGGAGAGAGGTGCGTGCAAAGTGTATTTACTAAGTGATCTGTAATTTACTATTTGAATTTCACATTAAGTATATGTGCGTGTCACAGACACAAGCACATGTATATATATTCATTGAGTTTGAGTGTTTGAGACTGAAACAAATTATCAAATGGCTTAATTAAGAATCAGAAAACATTATTTAACACAATGTTTTGTAAATGCTGCAGGAAATGGAGACAGGCCAAATTTCTGCAAAATTCTACGTGGCCTATAGTCTTTGTTTTGTCAAAATTCCTCTGAAATTACTGAGAATTATGTCAAACAAGGACTGTGGGGAGAAATTCTGGCAATTTTGAACTTAAAGCAGGCAGTATTGGCTATAAAGGCAGCAACGTTTAATCACAGAATGCATATCAAAGAAAGAAAAAGGATGTGCAAGTAACCTGAGTGTGCATCAAATTTTATATAAATTGAGGTGTATTTTAGATGCGCATCATAGAGGATACAGAAGATGGAGAAACATGCCATAATTGTTGCCAAAGTCCTGAACAGTGCCAGTTCTGACTGTATGGGTATAGTTTGTCAAAGGATTTAAGTTTGCAGTTTCTCCTTCACCTTTCTTTTGAGTACGCTCACAGCTGATGCTTTGAAGTAACAGGTTAAGTAAGACTGTAATGAACTTCACAAATTATACTTCACAAGTTATGCTTAGTGTCCATCCCTCTGCTGGAAATAGATCTCCTGTTGCTGGGGTTTCAGCATAGTTCTAATTTACTTAGGGGTAGCAAGATATGGCATAGTCTCATGAGGGTTTATGAGAACGATAGATACATATTTCTGTGACTCCATCATCAATTTCCTTGCTGAAGGCTTCGTATCTGTATTTTAGGGAGAGAAGGTTCTTTCACTGTAGCACAGTAGGTATAGGTGTGATCGCAACTGGGAAAAATGTCACTCTCTGTAAGATAATGACCATCTGCATGAAATGAAGGCTTGCAATAAAGCAGAGGCTGTAGCCTTTGAGGTCATTTACAGAAAGGGAATGCATGGCCTAGAGGTCACTTGCTATTCGTATGACTAAAACATTTAAAATAAAAGTACTGACCTTTTTACATATTGAAGATTTAAAGGTTTAATTACAGTTGGTTGCGAATATGATGTACTCTTTGCAGTTCTAATCTTTCCGTGTTGTCTGAGGTTCCATGCTGTTAACTGATAAGTAATCAGAAATTGGGCATTGATTCCTGGAGTCTGTGGTAAGTAATCAAATCCGTGTGTTCAGTTGTGTTAAATGGATAAAGCATCATTGACACTGGTAAGTATATTTTATCGCCAAAAGGACTGACCTTTTTGGTCGTGGAAGTGTAGTAATTTTTCAGTAGTAATTAAATAATTTACAGACCCAGAATCCTTCGTGATGGATCAGCTAGTCCTAGAATATTCCTGCTCATCCCATATGGTCCTTTGGATCTTTGATTTGGCTGAGATATGTACCGAAAAAAAGGAGAAGAAAAAAAGTAATTAGACCCTTTAAACAGGCAAAACACAGACTACTTCCCTGAAGCTGACTGCTCAAGTTGGCTGTTCCTCACAACACATTTAGTTATAGAATCTGTCCTTACTCAGACACTGTCTCTCACCAAAAGACACTCTTCTACCTTACCATCTGTCATTTGCTGCATATTCTTGCATTAAAAGTGGCTCCCTAAATATCGTGAAATACGAGAGTTATTTCAGCTGAGATTGGTTGTGGAATAAGCTTCAGAAATGCATTTCTTTTCCCACATCTTCCCATGGGTTGATAGCATCCTAATGTCATATGTAGGCCTAATGACTTTGGTGGGGCTTCTAAAGGATAAAGATCGATGCACATAAAATAATCTATGTGAATCTTGTCATTAGGGAGCAGCATGTAACAGCTTTGCTTTAAACTTTGTATTTTCTGTTAAACTTTTGGTAGAGCTCCTCCTCATGCATGGAGAACCATCATTAATTGGACACTGTTTGTGTCAATTTTTGGAAATATGTAACAAGTTGTGAGCAGTGATGATGGAGGAAAAAGTAAGCAAGAGGTCAAGACATAAAGATCTGCCTGCAGGGACATACTGTATTGCAGAGAAAATACACTTTAGTGCAAAACAAGAAAGACTACAACATTGTCACATGAATAGTTTCTCTGGGATGTATCAGCTGCAACACATAACTAGTAAGCTGATGGCTCATACCTTCCTTTTCCCAATCAAAGGTCAAATATGAGCTTGCAAATATTAATCCTTTATTTTTTTCCAGTAGATATGGAAATCTACTCAATGGCGATATGTTAGCACAAAGTAGCAATTTCAGTGACTTCCGAAATATTTTTGAAGTGCTCCTTTGTCACTGTGATGGTAATTTTGTGTTCAGTTTTCATCTCATTTTCCAGCTCATCAGTACGTTTGCATCTGAGAGCTAAAATAGCCGAGTTTCTCAGCAAGCATCAGTGGCACAGGGCGTTCTCCATTTCCACGTGCAGCAGCTGCAACGGATCTTCAGTGAGCATCATGTATGGAAGAGGCTTAGCTGTGCCAAAGATGATGCTAGTGCATCTGTGTGTAGCATGTGTGTAGCATGGGGCTTCATGACCCCAAGTTATTCCACTAGCAATATCTGCTAATGTCGCCACCACTTGTATCAGCCAGATACAAGTGCCTCTTCTGTAATTGAGGATTCTTCTCTGTAAAAATGGCCAGAATTAATAGCCAGATTAAAAGAATATGCTCTCTGACAGATACAGATTCACTAACTGCAAATAATAAAAATAATAAAAAGCAGCATAACGCTACAGATGACTGTCTAGGTTCCACAATCCCAGGTATGTAGAACACCCGGGTAAAATCATTATAGTGCCGGCCAAAAGGGCCTGAAGTGCGTGGAAATATGCTTTGTATCTGTTGTAATTATAGCATATCCACAGCACACTGGATACACAGCACATACCCAGATTGTCAGTAGCATGTGTGATATTAAATGATTTATAATAATTCATAATGCCAGCTGAGGAACTAGTCTGATGTGGAATTAAAAATATATTCTCTAATGATATGAGAATATGGGCCCAAGCCTTGCTGGCTAGAGCCTCTGTTAGTGCTCTGAGAAATAACTGGAAATCTAAAGCAAATATATGAAGCAGTAGATTTTTTTTTCCCTTCAATAGATCCAGGAGGATAGATTTTTAGAAGCCTTGCTGAGGACATTTATAGACTGCATATGCGTCTGTATTTTCCACATAGGTGGAGTTGTCAAATATTATGCTTAACCTTTTTTTTAATTGCTTCTGGGATATCGTAGTCAAAAAGGCTGACAGGAACTCCATTTTGTAGATTGGGGCCTTCCATCTGGCAATTATTTTATATGATATTCCTGTTATGCCTTGCCACTGTACAGTTCTCCCAGCTGAGAGAACTGCATTTAATGTTCAGAGACAAGAAGGAACCTTGTACCTTCACAGAATACACTAAACATTAGGAATAATAATCTTTTTCTACTCCGCTGGGGAAAATGTTCTATGTTTTCTCCTTTAAAGCTAGGAGTTTACATGTAGGTCTCTTTCCAAGGAAGCTAATCTGTGTTCTGTTAGCTCCATGCCTGGCCTAAGAGCACAGCGAGCGTTGTGTGAATTGCACTTTTCAGGTGTGGATATCCTGGAAGATGCTACTACGTGCATCTTTTCTGCGTTAAATCAACAAAGGTTCAAATTTTGTAGTTAAAATCCTCGTACTTGTTTCTCTCAATTTGCAGTTTACCACAGGCAAAATTTCTATCAGGATTTGCTATCCTGAGTGTAATGGAGAGCAAATTGTAGATCATAGATCAGTTACTTCAACTGTTGTACCTTGATGTAACCCTGTAGGAACTGTGTGCAATTTTGCTGGTTTATATCAACTGATGATTTTATGCTCATAGTCACTGCAATAAGTAGTTAAGTGATTATGTCGTCTTGCAGTCTTGTCAAGAAGGCATTTCTAGTAGCATCGCTACATTGTTCAGAGAAACCTGCCAGACTCTCAGTGCATCTCAAAGAATATTTAGAAATATTCATGCTCATCATCTAGTATTAATTCAGGCAGGCAAAGCTTGACTTGTTTGTGTGATTAGCTGTTGTTAAGACTTTGTGCTGTCACAGGATCAAGTGCTTAGTATACTTTTGACTGAAGAAGAGGATTGCTTCTATTAGAAGGCAACGTGAATAAACAGGAGAGACAAGATTAATACATCACCACGATCTACAGTTAGTAGCAGATATACAAATGCTACAGAGAGCTGGGGCATGGCTGATGTTTAAAGTAGAAGCAATGCAATTTTCTAAATGTCTCTTTTGATGGTATGCAAGTGACTGTCCTGTTGTGGGAATCCTGCTATTCTTAATGCTGCTTTTTGTATGGATTCAGCTATCGTTAACGCAAGGTGACATTTTTGCTATTTGGAACCACGGTCCAATATTGTCTTTTGCTAGGGCCTCTTTAAGTAGAGAAAGGAGAGATCTCCTCCTTCCAGAGGATTCCTGTGCCCAAGTGCAGTCACAGCGGGCAAACTCTGTAACAGGAGACTATGTAGTATTGAGAAAGCATGTGCAGCTGGAACACTTCATTCCAGATTTTGCCAGGAAGTTGTCAACAACCCATAGCTGTAGGGAAAGTTGTCGTATATCAGTACAGCTCCTAAAGCACACCCAGATCTGTGAGGGATAAAAATGGTGTGCAGTCATCTTTGTCCGTCTTTTTCAATTGGCTGTGCCTTTTGGATGGCACCTCTCTGATTTGTTATCAGTTACTTCTGGAAAAAAATCTTACAAATGAATGTTTCATTTGTAAGTGTTTGGGAATCTTAAAAAGGTATTTCAACAGCTTGCTTTGTCAGACCTATTACTAGTCCTCATGGGACTGGGTCTTCAGTTAGCTTTTAAATCAGACCTTACTTAGGGATACACTAGAGATGGCTTTCCTTTTGAGAAGTGAATTTCCATCTGATTAGAAGTGTTTAAATTCTTTTTGCTGTTTTTACTGTGAAAGCCTCTGAAAATCAAAGTTCCTTTTTTCACTTTTTATTTCAGAACCTCATCTTTGAGCTATTTGAGTTAGTGATTGTATGATCTTTGTTTTCTACTATTGCAGATTTGGAATAATAATTTAGTGGTTTTGGTGCTATTTTTTCCTTTTCTCTTTCTCTGCCTGGTACAATTTCTTATTATATCGTGTTATGTCCTGGAATAGCATCTAAAGAAATGCCATGAGGTGTTTTAGTGACGTAGGTGACAATTTTGGCCTTATGTCTCCTTATCTGAAAGACAGCATCTCCAGCAGCACAGACATATCTCAGCCTGCCAAGGCCCAATGTGGAACATAATGTGTGAAAGATACCCAAAATGAGGAGAGTGGGTCTCATTCTTACTTACAATGCTGTCAATTTTACTCCTGTAGGGTGAATGAGTATATTTTATAATTCCAGTTTCAGGGATAATAAATAATTTTAAGCCACTGAAGTGGCAGGACGGTACATCTGTGTGAGAAGTAAATCATCTAGGGAATAAAAATGAGTGAGATCACTCAGAATTAAGCACGTGAGCCCGCAGCCTGACTTATTGGTTTGATGTTCAGACAACAGAGTGCAAGAGCTTCCTTCATGCTGATCCTAGGGCCAGAAAGGCTAGAAAATGTGATGTCAAGCTTTGAAGCTGTTTGGGTCTGACTCTAAATGGAGGCTCTAGAAAATCTGGTATCCTACTTTTGCTTTCTGGGGTGTCAGTGGTATTTTCCATAACCAGAGACCTGGAAGTTATAGGGCTACAGGCTCAGGGCAGTTCTGCCATACGAGATCTGGTGCTGCAGACCTGAGGACACCTGTAGTGAGTGAGCCCACCCAGAGACACCATGAGCTGCAGGATCCCCAGCCCTCGCTTAGATGCAAGAGGAAGATCTGCACATGCCTGGAGATTGTGTTAGTGCCTGAAAGCTTGCAGGTGGTTGTTTTGGTTTTTGGAGCTTTATTTATATATTTATTTGTAGATTAAGTTTGGTTCAAATCTGGTAATAAAATTTAAATTTAAAGCTTTCTTTTTGAAAATTTGAACAGCTCCTTGGAGTGTCACTTTTTACAATGACCTGAATTCTAATTAGGCAGAGCCCTGCGATGTCTCACAACCTTTGGTAAGATCGCACAGGGAAAGTGTTGCAGCTTATTGATTTCTGGATCAAAAAGCAATTCAGTAACTATGATCAGTAGTTAACGGGTCACAAAACTCAACGCTGATTAATTTCTTATCTGAAAGCAATTCTTTTTATACTGTAAATGACATCTAATGCTGCCTGAGGGGTCTATAGTTTATAGATTTTATAAGTGAATGAGAAACTGAATGCATTATTTTCTTGCCTTTTTGTGACGCCGTTAAGTTATTCATAGACTGTTCCACACAATTTATGCTTTTACTAGCATTTTAACGTTTCACTGTAGAACGAAAAAAAAAAGAACCTTGTATCATTCATATTGAAAAAAGCTTAAGCCTTAATCCTCTCAGAGTCAGTAACTGTTATTTGATCTTAAAGGATGGCACTCAAACTATGGAAAGGTAAGGGCTAAAACCTGTCTTACGGTGTAATTGTTACAGTGCATCTCATATTTGTTGAAGGGAGCATCATTATGCAGAGCCATTATAGTGCATATTCATGCCACTGTATCAAGCAGCATATCTGAATTTTATATGAACCTCTATGAGTTTGAATGAAGTACCTGTATTTTTTTATTTTATTCCACTTTTTCTGCTGTTTAAATCAACCTCCTGAATAGACTGTGTGGTTGCATAAATATACACAGCTGCAGCAAAGGAATTAATAAAGACCATAATCATGGAAAAGAGAGTCTATGTAGGATCTGTTCAGGTTATCAATAAAGTGTGCATGTTGCTTAATGATTTTTTAGTAGCACGTTGTTGTACCGTCCTCAGTTCCTAGGTTTTACTCAGGTTTAAGCAACGCTTTAGTGCTGTGAGTTCTTTTTAGCTTCATATTAGGACCATACAAATTTCTGTTTACTGTTTATTCAGGATTTTCCCACTGTCTCTTTTTTCTGCTGCTGCTTAGCATGAAGCAGTGACAAAGCTGGCCAAAAAGAGAAAGTGCAGATTCCAAAGAGATTTTTATGGTGCTAGTTATGGTTCAGAAAAGCTGAATTTGTAACTGTAAGTAAATAACATTCAGATATTGATATTTTCCCGAAAGCCTTATTCTAATGTGGAGACTTTGGGAACTGAGTCAAGGGAAGACAAAGGAAGAAAGGAATGTATGCTCTTTAGGGTTGTTCCCTTGCTGAAGCAATCTTGTAACGCTGTAAAACCTCCAGAATCCTGATTCAGTAAAGTAAGTTCGTAGAGAAGAGGTCTAACTTCCTGTGCAAGACTTAATTTCTCTCCACCTGAATTTGCGGTATGCGTTCTGCCCAATTGTTTCATTTAATGTGAAACCAGGATCTCATTCTAAAACTTAGTTAATACCGTATGAAACCATGTACCTTACCTAATTTTGGTACCAACCTCACAAGCCTCGTAGCTGTGCTAATGCTATAGGAAACCGTTCAGAACTGGGGTTGGAGAAGTGTTCTTGTGACAGAATTTTAAAAGTATTATGTAGTTAATTCAGCTATTTTCACAAGCATTTGATTTTCTGTTTTTTAAGCAGAAGCCTGAAGTAAGTGATTCATTAGAAGCTTTCTGATTTGTATTTTCTGCATAGCGCTAGAAAAATAAAATAAAACCAAAGATATAATAAAGCTTAAACTATTTGATGGGAATCCCCTTTTATACAGTGGAGTTTATTGAGAACATCAAGTCCAGTTGCAAGCAGGTTTCAAAAGTGTAAATCATATGGATAAAGAAAACATACCTGAATATATGAGAAAATAAAGACTTTTATACTTCAGAACAAAAGCCAATATTTGAGGTAAATTAATTGAGGTATATTTGGGGAACTTGATTTAATGAGTAAGTATTCCATAATTGTCAAATATGTTAGTTCTTCTGGTTCTGACTATATTTGAAAGTAAGCTAGCAGCTGGTCCGTTAGTCTGGCATGCTATGGCAGTTTTACAGATGATCAGACTTCTGAAATGTGGATACCCTGAATTTTTAAAATTTCAAGTGTTTTTGTGGTGGGTTAATAAACATTTCTAAGAAAATGAGATTTTTTTTTTCTTTCTATCTTGGATCACCTTTTTGACTTGCTGTAGTCAATGATATGTACATTTTAACCATATTATGAAAAAAGCTGGATGTTTTCTAAATTAAAAGTGTAAATTATTTCCTTCTGCTTTAAAATAGTTCTCATTTCTAAATCCCCATTTTCTTAGATATATTTATTTATACTCTATGGCACAACCGCACTTTTATGTAAGATTTTTGAACGTAAATAGAATACATTCAAACATTTGAAGCCCAGAAGAAGGTGATAGTCACAGTAGCTAAGAGGTATTTAAGCACATTTTAACAATTGCTTAGTGGGATTTCTCACCTAAATACACACTGCTACAGGACTGGAGCAGTACTTAGCTGTGTCAAATGTTATTAGCTATCATTGTTAATGTATATGGGTTGGTTGCAAAAATACCCTTACCAACCACCGGCCGAAAACACCTGCACCTCCACTCCGCTCTATTAGGAAAAGACGCTAACTAACTTCAAAACATGATGAATTTTCTCTCTGAAATACACCGTGACACGTTGAAATGGCTTGCAGATAAGTACGTTATAAGGACACCCATGAGCACTGTCCTTTCAGTCATGAAGTTCCTTACTCCTCTGAATTTGTTCCTTTCCATTGGCATTATATTAGGGGGGAGACGGTGACTAAGCAGTCATTACCTCTCTTGTCCTGCCCACACTTCCCATATGGCCAGCTGATTTGAATTCGTTGAGTGTTAATAATGCAAAAGATTAAGATTATGATACAGAAGACCAGGAAAACTAAGTATTTGTACAGTAGAGTATAGGATCGGGCCTATTTTGTGCAAGGAGTCAGATGAAGAATTTGTGAAAGTTTGTCTCGAAATGACACGTTACTGTTCTAAATGGCACCCTTTAAAAACAGCCTTTGCTTTACACATCTCTGAGAATTGCTTGTTTAAGAGAAGCGAATGCCACTACTGACTGAATGCTAAACTGGAAAAAAAAATAAAATCACTGCGTATCTAAACTGCCAGCTTTCCTATTACCTGTTCTATAAGACTATTTAATTTTGCTGTCATTCTATAAATGATAAATGTAAAGACAGCGAACTCCTTTGCTTTTGCTGCAGGCAGTGTTTTGATATTGCAAGCTTGCTGTCTAAGCCCTGATGTGAACTATGGGCTGGATGTACTATGACCCGTCTTTCTTTTTTCAGAGAAGTCTGCGAAGGCATAGCAAGAAACAAAATATTTCTATTGCAGCATGATCTCGGGGCTTTGCTGTTGAATAGACTGAAAGCAGCAAGCAGCCTCCCAGAACCGGGTCACATCCAGTAATGCCGTGTACTGCTCTCATACATGCAGTGGATAGCCCAGCCTTTGCACACGTGCATACCCACGCTGCCTGAGTTTCAGGCGCTCAGAGGGAAGCAAAATGGAGAAGCGGCTGCAGTAAGAGGAGGAAACGGCAGCTGTCATGCTAAACAGCGGGCTGAGAGCAGCTTGCAACAGCATGAGACTGCCCTGAGAGCTAGTTAGTGAATCATGACCAGCAAGGGAGGAGCAAAATCACAGCGCTCAGCAGACAGACCCTTTAAAATGGTAATGCAGTCAGTCGTCATCTCACCTCAGCGCTGGCACTCCTCGGGATTTGCTTGTGTCAGTCATTCTGTGCAGATTGTCAGGTAAATATCAAAACAAGCATGACAGGCAAATAAATATGAGAATCTGAGCAAATAGTCTCTCTCCTGCAGGAATTGTAGACGAGCATGACTGACAGGAACTCACTGATACTGATGATTGAGTTTTTATTCTGTGACAACACTCTGGGTTATTTCTTGTCCTGCCCTGCATTTCAGATTACTCATATAGGTCTCTGGTAAACTCCCCAAATCTTACCAGCATTCAAGAATATAATTTTAACCCACTGTGTTACATCAAATAGCTCTCCAAATGATTTTTCTGAAGCAATTTCAGGGATAAGCCTTTGTGGTTTAATGATGAGAGTGCATTGACTAGGATTTAATAGATCAGCTATTAATAGATCAGGTAGCCTGAATTGCTGCTTTCACAATTTTTCTGCTTAAAGTGACTGTAGTCAGGATTAGATGGAAGAACAATGAGATTGACATGAAGAATTGTTTTAATTCCAAATCTTTATGCTCAAAAATAGAGAAAGTCTGTTGTTAGATCTTCATGTAGTTATTATTAATATAAGTAATATAGACTCATAGACTGATCACAATCTGTTGCATAGATACTATTTTCTCAAAACTAGAATCTGATACATGTTTCTGTTATATGTATAAAAAGTTTATTCCGTGAGAGTTAGAGGGACAGCTCTTGTTGTGGTTGTTTTTTTGAATTGGGAGTAAACTGTCTGTATCCCATACCTCTGTTGCAAGGCAAATGACATAGTTTATCTTCCCATTCCAGCAGAGTTTTACAGACTCCAGTAGGCTTTGAATCAGGCTTATAATTATTCAAATTTTAATTTAGAAATTGGGAATGCTAATTGTAATCTACAAAAGAAGCGCTATGAAAGAAAAATCAGTTCATGTTAATAATACACTTTGGGATTATGGCAGTGAACAATTAAGTGATGCATTTAAATATATTCTTCTTGACTCTGATTTAATCTAGTTCTACATGCTCAACTCCTCTTTAGCATGTGGGGCTGTCTGTGTTTAGCTTAGCTTTCTTTATTCACATTTATTGTTTTCTCAGACATTCTGAGTGTATAATTTTAGCATCACCTTGGTATTTCCGGCCAGTTCCATGTTGCTGGAATTGAGATTGAAAATTGTGATGATTTCACCCACTGAGCAGTATCAATGATACCGGTTAGAAATGGTGGAGGAAAGGGTTTTAGGTGTCCTAAGTGCCTAGGTAATTAGAGCTTTTATCTGAGTTTTAGCCCAAGCGTTTCTCCACCATCTACCTCGACTTAAAATGGAGTTTAAATTGACTTTCATGTGTGGCAGAGTGGTCTTTTCCTTAACTTGATCTGGAACTTGCGTACCTGGCAGTGAAGGTTGTGGCAAAATGACTTGAATATAGATAATCCTCCAATACTCATCCCATATTACCGCTCCAAGGACACATATGTTGCTTCATAGGTGACAAACTTGCCTGAGAAAATATCATAGAGCATGTCAGCATAAAGAAATGACAGTCATGTCCCAGCTGTTTGCTGATAAATATATACATTGTAGGGGTCTGGATAGCACATTACTGCCTGGGGATATTTGGGTCTTGGTTAGACTTAGATGCTGATTACCCAGCATAACTGTGCAGCAAAGGCATAGTGGTTGTATTATCAAAAAATAGTCCTAAATACACTATAGATTTTGTTTTAGGGATTTTAGGTTTCTAACTTTTCCAACACTTTGAGTTGTTTTATGAGTTGAGACAAATATTGAGGCGTTTGAGTAGGTACAAGAACATTATGCACACTATGTATTTCCAGGACAGGGATGGTGATCTTCTTGAAAAATGCCTTCTAAATGAGAATTTTTGCTTTTTTCTTTCAAATGTGGTCTGGAAATGTATTGATAACAGGCATTGCCTGGCATTTCTGTGGTTCTTATCGTGGCTCGGCTGGAACCCAGCAGAAAAACCCACTTCCTTCAGAAGCGCAAGAGAGATTTCGCAGATGCATATTCTCAAAAGAGGTGAAGGTTCCAGTAGGTTCATATTTTGCCCAAGCCAGTTTATTCCTACTCTTCTTTCTTTTAGAGCTAGACCAGAAGGAAATATCTGACTTGAAAAGACCTGAATTTTTTAAAATATTTGATTGAGGTATTATGTTTCATATTCACCAGATTAATGTTTATAAATTGTAGTTGCTAAAAATACTTCACGCTGATTTAAACACACTGCCGTTCCAGTGTCAGGATTTTTTGTGTGTGTGTTTTTTTTTTTTTTGGTTAATGCCACACAGAAATTATTTATATGTGAGATCTGGAAATTAGGATTAGAAGTAGTACATTTTGTAGCACCTATATATTTTATTCATATGAAACCATTTAAAAAAGCCTTTCCTCACATGGCCACGACAGAGAGTGTAGTACGTATATACTTGACATTTTTGGAGATAATAACCTACACTCAGTTTTCCATCTCTAAGTGTTGTAGAAAAGTTGAAGGTCTAGTTGATAACTTACCACTTAAGGTAGTAAGTCAGAGCTCCGAATGAGACTGCCTGGCTGGTAACTTACATTACTGCCTGGAAGTCACAATTCATATCCAGAACATGTTATTTAGCTACTTGATTGCTGAACATGATGATTGTTATTGCTTAATTTTAAGACCTGCATATATAACCAGACTTAAATTGTGTTGCTATCTGTTAGTGTACAGTCTGCACATTTTTAAGTTTTAATGGCTGAATGAATATGCTAGTGGTATCTCCTTTCACTCGATAGAAATCCAGTGTCTGTTTCAAGAAATTTGGGTAGTCTTTGGGCAGGTATCCAAATGCATTGCTTTCTTAAATTAATTTTACTGATCTTCCTGCTAGGCTCATCCAGCTTGCAATCGGAGGAATTTTCTCTGATTCTGTGAAAACTTCCTGCTGGAATGGGTGGAAGGTTTTGGTTAGTGTATGGAACTGACTCTGGAGAGATAGATGGAAGTGCTAATAGTTGGCGAAGGATTTTTTTTGGTGTCTTTTATTAGCTCTCAGTAAAGTTGATTTGCTTTATTTAATGTTGTTTAAAATAAAAAAGTCCCTATTCTCCCACTGCCAAGCTTTTTCATTTCTTCTAGAGACCTTTTAATCAAGAGGAAAAAGAAAAGTTTTTTCTTTCTCTCTGTTTGCAGAAAGAGGCAGTAAGAGAATCATATTATTTCAGGCTGATATGACTGGGTGTGAATTAGTATTTTAACTGTTTTATAATTACACATTTAATTTATACAGCAGCTATTCAGCCCATATTTTGGGTGAAGAAAATGGGTAAATGATATTAAGATAATTGTCATGTTTGAAAAAATGTCCCTCAGCTCTTGAAGCAATTCTCCCTCTCTTTTTAGTGGAATTGGCATTTCTGTGAATGGGTATCCTGCTGAATGAAAACTGAATTACTGTCTTTCAATAATTGTGCCGTAAGGCATTTTGCACTTCCCTTACACAGCATGCATTTGCCCTGACTGCAACATATTAATGGCAGTGAGGAAAGGATTTTATAGCTGTTTTGTCAGCTGTGGTATTAAAAGGGAATTTCAGCTTTGCTTTCTCACTCTTCATAAGCTATTGGAATTAAATCTGAAGATCGTTTCATTGGTCTTGGTGGTTGTTGGTTGTTCAGTATGTTTAAATCTTGTGTTTAATTTTGTGATCTATGAGTCATTTTGTTATCTCTTATGAGGCTCTAGATATTTGCTCCTTTCCTGTCCTGTGATTTGATACAGAAAGGAATGGCAGACATTTTAATACATTTTAAGTATTGTCTAAGCGTCTCTAGCTTGTTAAGTGAAATAAATGCAACTTTCTGTAGATTGGTGTAGCATTTGGTTAAGATGCCACTTAGGTAAACGCTCATGGAAGCTTGGGATCCTTCAGGATCTTGCATCTTTTAAGTTATTACTTGAGTACAATTACGTTTTCTGTTCTTCTCAGCTCATTTCAGTTAGCTTATTAATTTGTGTGTTGCTATATACTGTTTAGCAATAGTCTGCATGTTATACACACAGTATTATTTTTCTTTAACAAATCACTAAATGCTTGTGACAGATTGAGAAGCTGTCGCCTTCCTGGTGCCCCAAGTAGCTCATATGCTTTTTAACATTTTTGCAGCCACCCTATTACAAAGCTACGCTCAGTAGACCAAAGAAACCTGCAATCCTACTGCACAACCCTTCAGCTTTGAAGTTCTAAAAATAATATATTGTTGTACTGTTTGTTTAACTGCTGTTCATTTTTTTGCGATTACAGGTTTTGGATTTATTAGCCACTGAAGTAAAAGGAAACCTCTGAATTAGCAACTCCTATATTCAGCAGTGCATTAAGGTGATATTTTAAAGCAAATTCATAAGTACCTTTCAGTTCTTGAAGCCAAGTCTTCTGTACAGTTCTCACATTTTAACATAAGGCTATCCTATTTCCAAATCAGGACATTGTGTAAGAAGAGCTAGGGTAGTTGGGCAAGACTAGCCATGGGCTTACAGATGGGGCTCTAATTTAGACTGGATATAAGTTTTCTTTCCTCCTGCCTGTGTCCTTAACCACTCGTCCCACTCTTCCGCAGCTCTGCACTTCTTTCCTTCCCCTTTCCCTTTCTCCTCACCCCCAGCTCTCCCAAACCGGACACAGCCCTTGTGCTTCTTTTTCCCAGTGCCCTGTATTCCTCAACTGCCTATCCTGCTTCTCCCTCCTGTGTTGTGTGCCTATCTGCATTGTCCCTTAGTCCCACTTTCAAACCTCTACCTTTCAATCAGTTAAATGTAATTTAGGTTTAATACCAAAATTAGGTAAAGGACCTTATCTGATTTGTTATTGTTCAGCCAAAGACAAGACAGAGACTTAAATTAGCTTTTTTATATAAAGCACAGAGTCAATGAGATCATACTCTCAGAGATCAGGGAAAGACAGTTTTTATTCCATTTTCACGGTAACATTTACAGGTGTGTTATACTTCATCTTGTTTAGCGAAGACAAGCTCCAGATTCCCTCTGAACTTGGATTATCCTAATATAGTGTGATAAGAATTAAGTAATTTTATTTGATAATTTTAATGTGAAGTCAATCTTGCGATTAATTTAAGAAATAAACCAAGCAACCCTTTTGCTCAGTGTGCTCTGGCTAGAGTGTCCTGCTTTCTATACTGCGTCTCAAAGATAAGGTATCACAAAATAAATCACTCCAGCTACAGTAAAGATTCACTATCAACAAACTCCTGCACAAAAATTTTCCCAGTAATACTCCACTAGCAAGAAACTCCCACCTGAGGACTTCCAGACCATTTGTGAGAGGCCAGGGAGCTCCGCCCAGAAACAAAGACCCCCCCCCATCAGCCAAAACACACTGAGGAACAGACCTGTCAGCCATAATGGTCATGCTTTATACAAACAGGTGACAAGCTACAGTTTACCTGCCCACTGCTTTTAAAGGAAGGAGAAATGAAATCACCGTTAAGAAGTCTAGACCCTTGAAAGCTGTCATCAGCTGGGATGCTGCCGAGGGTCAAAAAGTTGTAAAGAGCTCCTATTGCTAGTTTGACTTTTGACTTCAATATGAGTTGAATGAGTTCCTTTAGAAAATAAAGCAGCTTTGGAGCTAATGGATAAGCTATATGGCAAGCAAAAAAGATTACTGCAATATTTTAAAAGAAGTATTTTTTATCTGACCTGAAAAGCTTTAATTAACCTGTGTGAGGCCAGAGCTATGTATTATGAAAGAGTGGAAAGTATCTGTGCTATCTGTAGAAGACGTATCTTATGTATTTTACAAGCAATGTGGCATTTTAAAGTATACACTTTTAAGTCTTTCATTTTAAAGGACAATGGCATGGTCTGTAACTGCAATATACTGCTGTAAACCATTTTTACCATACTCTGAATTACCTCTGTGGCTGTTTGTTCCTCCGTGGGATCTGAAAGAATAATTCAGACAAGTTTCGTTTATTATTGCCTCATACTTCTTCACCACAATAATATGCTTAGCTAACAGGTTAACAAGTACACCTTACTCCCTTTTTCTTACAGAAAAGGATTTAACAGGTCATACAAAGTACCTTCCAAACCCTACAGATCTTGCAGTATTAATAACGTTCCTTTCCCTTTTTGATCTTTTTTCTCTATTGCTCTCAAACTTTATTGTTGCGCTCAGCCTTTTTTATAACTCCTGACAGGATGCTCCCTTCAATCTGCACCCTCTAGAAGTCAAATTATGTGCTTTTTTGATTCTGCGTTATATATATAATATGTTAACAAGAATCATAGCAGGAATAAATCATTCTAACTTCACTAGTGCTGAAAATCTGACCCAGAATGTGTGCACTGAAATATTGAAATTACTTACAAGTATCTACAGATAGAAATGTAGAATTACAGGACTTCTAATTTATATGATACCTAAAGAAAATATAAAGGGAAGGTGGGTGTAACAGTAACGTGGAAAACTCAGTTTTTTTCCCCTCAGATTTTATTAGAAAAGTCTTCTTCAAATATGTTTGGAGATGATTTATTTTATACATAGTGCTTTAGATAAGTGAGTGAAGGTTAAAAGGTGTCATCCATACCTCTGCAAAGTTCTGGAGAAGAAGGAAATGCGCAAGGTCTTCCTAGTTTGGTTAAGTTTTAGTGTTGATTACATACTTGGTTTTAACAGATATTACGATACAGTCTAATGCGTAAGAAGCATGGACTTTCACTTTTTATCTGATTATTTACCCCTTTGTCTTTGCAACTAGCTCTCTGAAATCCAAAATTATGTTCACAAGCTCTTCTGAAGTATAATGCCAAAATATATGCTCCGTCATCTCTGATGTTTCCCAGGAGCATGAGTGCCACTAGAACCAGCCAGCTACTTCTTTAAATGAGTTTGTGGGTTTTTTTTTTAAATTAGTAAATATGAAGTTTTCTTTCGTTTCCACCCATTCATTGTTAATGTAGATGAGCTAGGTTTTCTTTGTGAATCACAGCAGTAGCAATAAGCTAGTACAATCTAAATTCATGTGTGAACTGTCTTTGTTTTTGGTCATTTGTTTGGTCTTATTTGTTTACATATTTAAAAGAGTCTATTTAAAAGTTCAATTTGTCCAGTTAAGGATGAAAATCAGTATGGGTTACAGGACCACTCATACACCATGAACAGCAAACATCAAATATCAAGAATGAATAGTAAACAGAGAGCATAGCTAACTCTGAGTAACCTAGACAGTGATCATAAATGATTCAAAGAGGAGCATTGTCATTTTTGCGTAATCATTTCCATACAGTTAGGTCTTAGGCATAACTGTGAACACCCTCTCAAATTCTGTATTCACTGAGAGTTATACATAAATGCTAAGCTTGTCCTTTGAATTTTCCATGTGTAGTAAATACTTCAAAAAGAATTTCTGATACTACAGGGCAGTAGGAGCTTTGTCAATGATCGCTGTTCATGAATTTCTAGGCTTGATTTTCCTTTAATAAATCTATCTACACCTCAGTGATGTGACTGACATAGGGCACATATCCTAACTCCAAGGGCCAAGATCGTAGCTTTAGGTGCTGGTGGAAGAGTACTTCATAGTATGTCGCATGGTTCTGTTCTACCAGGCATCCAGTCATGCTGGGAGTTGCTTCTGGTCCATGTACATAGGATTCATTTTTGGGAAAAATGAAGAATGGAAAGTGGTGGTGGTGACAGTACAGGCTGTAGTACAGGCTGGGGGTTGACCTGCTGGAAAGTAGCTCTGCCGAGAAGGACCTGGGAGTCCTGGTGGACAAGTTAAGCACGAGCCAGCAGTGTGCCCGAGAAGGACCTGGGAGTCCTGGTGGACAACAAGTTAAGCACGAGCCAGCAGTGTGCCCTTGTGGCCAAGAAGGCCAATGGTCTCCTGGGGTGCGTTAGGCAGAGCACTGCCAGCAGGTCGAGGGAGGTGATCCTGCCCCTCTCCTCAGCCCTGGGGAGGCCTCACCTGCAGTACTGTGTCCAGTTCTGGACTCCCCAGAACAAGAGAGACATGGCACTCCTGGAGAGAGTCCAGTGAAGGGCTACTAAGATGATGAGGGGACTGGAGCACCTCTCCTCTGAAGAAAGGCTGCGAGAGCTGGGCCTGTTCAGTCTGGAGAAGAGAAGACTGAGAGGGGATCTCATCAACGTGTACAAGTATCTGAAGGGGGAGTGTCAAGAGGATGAGGCCAGCCTCTTCTCCGTGGTGCCCAGCAACAGGACAAGAGGCAACGGGCAGAAACTGAACCACAGGAAGTTCCACCTGAACCTGAGAAAAAACTTCTTGACTGTGAGGGTGACAGAGCATTGGAACAGGTTGCCCAGAGAGGTAGTGGAGTCTCCTTCGCTGGAGATATTCAAAAGCCGTCTGGACGTGATCCTGGGCAATATGCTCTAGAGGGCCCTGCTTGAGCAGGGAGGTTGGACTAGATGATCTCCAGAGGTCCTTTCCAACCTCAACCATTCTGTGATTCTGTGAAATTAATCTAATTGTCCTTTTATTGAAGTTAGACAAAGAACGAGCTTTACAGCCTGTTTAAAGTATTGTTAATATTTCCTCTGACTCCAGTGGAAGTTTGATTTTTGGATTAAGGACCCATATGTGGCCCAGTTTGCAAACAGTGAATGGTGTTAGCTTCATCAAGGAGTAATTGATGTTTCCGGCTGATCTCCCATTAACCTAAGAGAATGTGTAAGCTTTATTTTAAAGGGGATGAGGAAGAGAAGAGAGAAATGCTTTATGATTTATTTTCCATTCTTAATGAGGACTCACTGCAGAACTCTGGAGTCGTGTTCCTTTCCTGCAGTTATAAAGTGGATCAGTTTTTGATTCACTTATTCACTAGTATTGTTTGTTCATTAGAGAGCTTCTGCTTTACAAAGTAGCTGGTTTTAAAGGCTGCTTAACCTTCTCAATGCGAAATCTTTGGATTTTATTTTTCTTTCAGTGTTCATTTGTTTGGTGGAGCATAGACAGAGTAGCTGCCAAGTTGCTGATGATATGTAGAAGAGGAAACATCTCCAAAAATCTGTAATTTGCAAGTTTTTGTACATAAATGTTCCCTCTTGTATTAAGATAACAGAATTTCCTTTTTGATCTGAGAATAATGTGTCTCTGGAGAGTTTGCCCAACTTTTTAGGTAGAAGCTGAGGATTTGTGTTAATTATTTCATTGATATTTGTTATTGAGTAATTAAAAAAAAGTTCTGTCTGATGAAAACCAAACATTTATACACACTCTCATGAGCAGTAACAAGATCAATGTCTGCACTGATACCTATATAGATGCTTTAGTTCCTTGACAATTCCATTATGACAGGGAAACTAATCAATTTATATCCATTTTCTAGTATAATGTTACTGCAGCCCCATCACTCACTGACATTTGAAAAGACTTTATGTCAGCTCTCTGATAAAAACCAGTAACGAGTGTTGAAAATAGACTTTAAATACTATAGGAAAATCTGACTATAGAAGTCAGATTAGTACTTTGCTTTTCAGCAATGGTTAATATTTCTTCCATCATCTTGAGTTTTCACAAGATTGTAGCAAGGGCAGTGCCAGGGTACCTTTTCTTGAGAGCTCCTCTGCAGAAAGAGATGCTTGTCCGTGACTTGCTGCGTGCCACTGCTGCTGTCACTACTTCTGATTTGGAAGAGGGGCCTGGCTGAAGTAGAGTGAGTGGAAGTAGAGTGCTGGATGAAAGAGCTGAAGGAGGTGGGTTAACTTGGTACAAAGAGGTTTTTAATTGCTCATTATGCTTCAGTGGTAGCTTGTAATTGTGTGCTCTTTTGCTCAGATTTTCGTCTCAAAGGACGGGATAGAAAAAGCTTCTAACAATTGTGCTTCTTCTTCTGGTCCCCTCTGAAGCACATGTGAGAGTCTGATGGTTGTAGTAAGTTAAGCTATTTGCAGAGACAGCCTGCTTGTTAGAGATTACTGGGATTGAAGGGGTTATGGGTGTGCTCCATGCTGCTTTGATAAGATTTTAACTAAAACCGGAAGGTTCTAAGCATCTACACATTGGTTTTAGGCCTTTTTAAAATATTAATTCTCTGGGAAGTATATTAACTGAGAGGTGACAGAGTTCTTAACAGGTAACTGATAATTATTAGGATTAGGGAGTACCGTGAAAGATTTCAGGGAGGGGACGAAGGTAGGAAAACGGACAAGAAGCGGTGGTACGTTGATTTTTATGATAAGGTGTATTGTAAAAAGTGGTAGGGATTACTTAGAAACTCTACTGGGCTCTAAATTAAATGTAATAACTCAGGAAAAAATGATGAGAGTCAGTATGGATAATGAATTGTAAACTTTTGTTCCCTTTTGAGTTACAGTGAGAAACTAAATATCATGATGTTTAAATAATGCAATAATATGATATTACTGTCTCATTATGTGAATCACTGGTACACTCATCTCAAACAGTTCTTGCCCTTCCAGCAAAATTACATTTGCATAGAGGCATCACAGAGGGGCAAAGAAATCCTGAGGGGCTTGTTGAGACACCGCTCTGTGCTGGAGTCAAGCTTTGAAGGGAGGAGAGAGAAAGCAGAGGACATGGCAGAGGTAATAAAGTAATGTATGGTTTAGAGAAGAACAGCAGAAGCTCTAGTGTCCTGTAGTCTGCGAATAAGGAGCATGGAAAGGCAGCACACTTGAAAGAGCAGAGGAGTTTTTATGACACATTATTTCCCTGTGGAGTTCATTTTCAGCTGCAGTGATGATGCCCAGTGTTTAGGGGAGTAAGACCCAAAAACTAGCAGCTCTCAGGATCTAGAAATCCCATCTGCTTCTGAAACACTTTTTTGGCCATATGCAGGGAGATTGATGGTGATCTGATTGAGTGTTGTAACGTCATTATGTAATTCTGTCATTTTGGAGAGCGTTTAGGAGTGTAGCGAGTGTTCAACACACTGCACAGGTGTGACATGTTGCTGGGCAATCCTGATCATGGAGGTTGGGAGAAATCCCTGCTTTCATGAGGCTTGCCCTGAGGATCTTCTGTACAGTTAGCCTGGAGTCTTTTTATGGCACGCAGCACTGCCTATGCCTGAACATCCCGATTCAGTGGACAGAGACTTGAGGTTCTCCAACCTCAAGTCAGTTAGTCGTTCTTCACACCTTTCTTCTTCCCTTCTGTCCTTCATCTTTGAATTTATTTTAGTTTTACAACTAATCTTAGGTTATCAATTAATTCACGCCTAGTGAATGCCTTTTTGTTATTGTTTAAAAATAGGTTTGCTTCTCCTGTTAGCCTCTGATGTTAATGTAAATCATATGATTCTCTCTATAGACCACAACAACGAATAACTAATGCTGCAGCCCTCCTACCCATCAGGGTTCTGCTCCCTGTGGAGTGCCTTTGCACCTGCCTCTGCAGTGCCTGTGTTTCTGTCAGAATCGGAGATGCAGATGTTTAAGCCTCTACCTTACATACAATTACACTCCTCTGTGTTGCATATCTGACTACGAGTATTGTTTTGTTAGGATTTTTACACTGTGGAAGACTTCATGGTACGGAAGTGTAACACTACATCAGTTTCTTCAACTTCTGTTGCACTATTTTTATCACGTGTTCTTGGAAGGGCCTGGATCATAAACATTAGTTAGGCTTCAATAAGTCAGAGCCAAGGTGATGAAATGTAGTCTACCACGAATGGTCTTTATGAGTCAAAACCAATGTGTGTTTCAGCTGTTTTTGTAGCATATGCTTAATAACCCATCATTTTCTGTCTGGCTTGACTATAATTTCTGTAGAGGCTGTTAAGCAGAATATCTCAGTCGAAAAAAATTAATTCTCCTTTCACAGTGGCATAGAATAAGCAGGCAGTTCCTGTATTTAAATGACAGACCTACTGCACTGCGCTTAATTCAGCAATGCTGAGTGAGTCAGCATGACTTCATGTCATGGTGAAGATACCTGACAAGGGCAGATACCAAAATGTGGCTTGTTTTCCTCCTCTGTAGTATAGTGAAGTGTAAACTGCGGTTTACTGTCAGACTGCCTGTTCAGTCTGGTTCTTAACCTGTGTTCACCTGTCATAAAGATTTCTGTAGGAAAATTATATTTTAGGCAAACACAGTAAGTAGTAGTAGCTCTGACTAAAGAGGACATCAGAAAAGCTAAACCATAGAGTCTTCTCAGCTGTTAAATATTTCCTTAAATGGCACAACCTAGTGTGTCTTCTTACTACGTGGTAGGTACTTACAGGCTCCTGTAGCTTCAAGGCTGTGTTTTCATGTTTCTGGCTGAACTTGAAAGTTGAATGCTATTTATTTGGTTATCAGCTTCAGGTAGATGTTTCAAACAGCAAATACATGAATATTTAGCAACTAAAATATCACATTTATAATATAACTAAATGTTCGTATATCCCAGAATCAGACAAATCAAGTAAATAAACTACTAGTAGACCATTTTCTTCCTTCTGCCAAATTTCATTTAGTCTATATAGTCCCTATAATATATTCCAAAATTCTTGTCTAGTCTATTTTTAAGATTCAGCTGTAGGATTTCTTTTACCTTCCTTTTGTGGATGGTAATCATTTTTTTTTTTCTTTAAAAGCAGTCAGTTACTGGCATAGGGGCTATGTTAAATGACATTTATTTTACAATGCATGCCTAAACTGTATTTTGTTCACATGCTATGCCTATAGTAATTCTCTGTTAATGTTTCACTAAAAAAGTGATCATTTTATGTCGTATTAAGTTAAGCTGCTTACTAGCATAGTTCCAAAATGAAACGTCTAATCTGAGAACTTCTGTCATTTTACCAGAACTGAAGAATTTACAGTAGGCTCCATTTAAAAACTTGTAGTGTATTACAAGCACTATGATTGTATGCTTAAAAGTCTTATTTCCCTAAAGCAATTGAGTAAATGTTTGCATAGGTAATTGCATTTGCAATTGTTTATTTTGTGTGCACCTTTAGGTATCATAGGAGATTTAACCCTGCTGGAAATCTTGGGCTACATGATTGTCTCAAGCTCTCGTGAGACAGTCTAACACAAACTTTCTTAATGTGGTGTGATAGAGTTCTAAATCATGGTGCTTATTTTCCAGCTTGGCTTTCAATGTTTTGCTGAAATCTCTAGCACTTTAAAAACCATTTCTAACAACAATTGAAAACTAAACTTAGAAAAAATGTGTACATTTGGTCTGAGAGTTAAGTAGAAATTTGCGCTGGATTTTATTGTCTGAAACATTCTGACTATCCACGGAAATAGCTAACTTTTATCCAGTTTCCTTTATTTGAGCTAACACTCCATGCTATAATACAATACGTCACTATACATCCTCTTTTTCTATTGCCAGCATGATTATATATAGTGCTTCTGCGGTAAATTTTGAATTCTTTGATTTTTTTAAAGAGCAACAGGGTTATGAAGGAAAAAGTTTGTAGGGATGCAATTCCTCTTCCCTTCAGAAAAGTAATTTTAAAATAGAAGTTACATTATTTTCTACTTTTTGCTATTAGTAGATCTCCTGGGTACAGTTTCCTTGGAAACATCATATTGTAAAGGAATAAGAATATATGAAACATTTTCTTGCACCCATTGATAATGTCTGGAAAAACGATGCTGCTGATAGCACTGGAGAAACATTCAATTTAGCTGAAGCAGAAGCCTGATAAGTTCAGAAAGAGCAGAGAAATCTGAATTCGGAACATGAGTAGCTGAGAAAGCTTGATGCTTTCAAACCTCTGCTTTGTAAGACAAACTGGGGGCTTGGTGGAAAGGATTTTATTCACGCATCTCACCTTATCAACTGTCTAAAGATCCTCTGAATTAGGGAGCAGTTTGAATATAATGTATTAGACTATAACTACATAGTTCAGTTTCAATGAAATATAATGCAATATTCGGGTCCACACTCTATTATTAGGTACAGATCTTATGGTTTTAACAAAGCTGAAGTAAACATTGTAAATTTGGTTCAGTTCAGCCTTTTTGAATTGCTAAAATCAAAGAAGCATTATTGTTATTAATTACTATTCCTTTAAATTTCTGAGGGATAACGCCATCACTTGCTTTGTTTTGTGTAAAACCTGAAGAGGAAAATTGTCATATGAAGCTGTTAGAAGTTGTATGGCATCCTAGAATGCGTAGGGGTTTTCTTAAACTCCAGAAAGGCACTTAAATCTACATTGGGCTACAGATCTGTATTGAATCCTTTGAAATCCACAGTCCTCATTCAATATTTTGGCACTTCAAAATCTGTCTGTAAGAACTGTGTATACGTTGGTTCCGTTGAAATCAGGACACTGCAGATGGGACTGTCCCGAAGTGGCCATCCGTTCTACTATGATTCTAGCACTTACTGGAAGATACAAGAAGCAGAATAATCCTATCACCGACAAGGCTGTTGAGTGTTGTTTGTTCTATTACCTCCATTTTAGGAGGTAATAGAATCACTGTTTTGCTCTTTCATTCACTAAGGGTTTTGATTTGATATCATGTACTATTTGCACTTTGTTAAAAGAATTACGCTCATCTGACTCTAAGGTTTATTCCTTATGACAGTCAATCTTTCCATTAAAGCCAGTGGCAAAACAATCGTTGTTGCAGAAGAAGATCCAGTTTTGCCTATTTGTAAACCGCAGTGAACAAAACCTTCAGCAGCAGCCCTACTGAGGAACAGAAAGATGCAGAGTATCTAGAAATGTAACATCTTTGGGTAAAAAATTGACAGATGAATTGCCATGCTCAGGTGAAATCGTGTACAACTTACGATACTAAGCACTGGCCAGTGACTTAAGTTTTACAGAGCAAATTAACAAAGTAAATGCATGCTAATGGCATTTTATACAAAAGTCATCCATCATTGTTTCTTGTCCTACTTCTTTTTTAATTTGATTTTTCAAAGTTTTGATTTTCTCTTAGAAAATCACCAAAGTCTGAATGAGAACAGAACAGTCTCACAACATCCTGCTGGTATCAAGCTGTGTAGTCACATCCTCTTTTGAACGAACTCATTTTAGAATAAGTTTACTTTGAATTTATAACTGGTAAATTGTGTTATGTTGAAAACCGCTTGAGAGCAGAACAGCTCCAGTTCTCTGGCTTGTGGGAGGGAGAAGGTGCTCAGCAGCTATCTGATGAGACTCTTGCGCAGAATACAAAGGAACTCAAAGTGACAAAGTAACAATGCAAGGAAAAAAAGCTTAAAAGAGAAAGAAACCTGTTTACAATTGCATTAGAGGTTACAGGAAGTGCTGTGGAGGTTGAACTGGGATGCTCTAAAAGACTCTAGAAGAGATAAATCAGATTGTAATCTACTATTAGGAAAGGAAAAGAATAGTGTTAGACAGCAGAGTGTTGTTTGTTTGTTTGTTTGTTTTTCCTAAATACTTTTCACTGTGTTCTTTCCTGGTACTTCTGTCAGGAAAAAGACATTTGCCCTCTCTCAAACATTGCATATGAGTCAGTTGGATCTTTTTTGTTCCATGATGGAGTAGCAACATCTTTGAACATGTCTTGTGACGTCAAGTGAGCCAGGCCTATTAGTCAAGGGAGGAGACATGCCACTGACAATTGCAGTTCACAGTCGTGGCAGTCAGGCAGAACATCAGTTGTGTCATTTTTAGACAAACACAAGTGAAATGAATGGTGTGAAGTTGTTCAGTTCAGCCAACCCCTTGGAGAATGGAGCTTATATATTTATCTCCAGTGATGCAGTGAGACCATGTATGGTTAAGATGGGACATTATGACTCTACTGAAGTCAATAGCTGGACAGTTTGTATTAGATGAAAATCTGACCTAGCATATACACAGATAAGTATATAAAGATTGCTCTTAAAACATTAGCTCATGTACAGAGAAAAGGGAGCCAGTGTGCTTTCAGTTTAAAGAGACTTCAAGTAACAGAGTAAAGGTTGACATGTCAAGACAGCGAAGGGAAATATTTGAATTGTTGACAGCGTGCCATCAGAGATTCAGAGTCATTATCAAGCTTGGTTGATAAGAAGGAAGAGAACAAAAAGAAACAGAACCAAAGATGAAATCCCAATTGAAAAATCAGAATGAGTTTTCCTGTACAGTTTTCTTTTGAAAAATGTTCTATAATTTCCTCTGGAATATGTTGCATCTCTCTAAACAGGTCTTTTCTCTCTGTGAATTCATAGTTATACCTGGATATTGTAGGGACCACAACTCACGTTTGTTCATAGAGCAAATTTAGAAACACACAGCATAGTTTATTAGCTGATTCCCCGCTGCTGCCCCCATCATCACTGCCTGCTTCTTTCTTCCAGAATCTGCTTCTCCCTTCAGTTTTAATCCCAGAAGATCCAGGGACTATGATTGACTTTTGGCTGTCTCACAGATGGCTTTTACCCCTTAGTTAGTATCAACTCTGATGGCTTCTCTCATCGAGTAGTGGCACAAATTCATTCAGTTACTTACAGACAGAAGTCAAGATTTAATTTTATATGCAAGTTTTTTTATTCAGTCAATAACAATGAACAGAGCAAAACACTGTATAGCAGTGCTGAAAAACATTCGGTAAGGTCCAGCTCTCCAGTAGCCCAAACCCAAAGAAAAGAACCCACAGGTTCGTTTTACCTATATATTTTTAATTAGTTATGTTTAACATGTCCTTGTATGTTGTACCATTTATTTGCTACAGGCTATCTTCTGTCATGGAACTTTTATGCTTTTATTGATTGAATAATTGATTTAGTCAAAAGCCAAACAGATATTCAGGCTCTCAGTGTTATCAGCACTTTAGTGTTCGTGTGATATGTCTTCAAATGGTATGCATAGATTTTTTCCATGATACACATCCTCATTGTATGGGATGTGTATGGGTATGACTGGCGTCTTATACGGATCCTTGCTAATTCATTGCTGGATAATACACATGCTGCTCATTAGTCTATTACCCAGTGTTTTATCAATCATCCTCTTAAGCACCCATCACTTCAGTTGCAACAGTTCAACAGCTTCATATTTTTCGAGCCAGCTCAGTGTTGTATTACAGTACAATCGCAATTCTTTATTGTGTTCCAGCCTCTTTCCTCTGTATAGGCTTACTGCTGAGAATAAAAGTATTCATGTATCAGGACAACATGGGATTTGTGTAAGTTTGGCGGGCTGCAAAATGCAGGCTGCAAAATGTTGGCATGGGTGTGCTTGAAAGAGGAAGACTAGCAGATTTAGTGTGTAGGGCAAGCGTGCAAGACTGGCAGCTGGAAGATAAAACAAATCTCCCCTCCCCACACACACTTAAAAACTGAATAAGCATACAACATCCTTCTCATTTGTGCACAGCTTCTGTTGGGAAGCAGGGAAAAAAAAGAGTCTGAGATACTTACACTCTCAGCAGTTTTGGAGGGCTGCCCTAAGTGGTGCCAGTGAGAACTACTCTGCCCCTTGGGAGAGCGGCAGGCCGTGCCGTGTACTCCCGAGAAGGCCTGCTGGCCGTGCTCCTTCCTTGGGCTGAAGGCGACAGAGAAGCAAGGAAGGATATTTTACAGCAGCAGAGAATTCTTCTGAACTGCGGAAACATTCAGCTCCGCTGTTCAGCGTACTTGCAATTACATAGCTAATGCCATGTAATGCAAAGTAAATTTAGCAGGTAGAAAATGAAAAAAAAGTATTAAAGAGACACAGTAAACACAGCACAGTTTTTACTGCACCATGATTTGCAGACGGCTGCAGAACATAAGCTAAAGCGTATTTTTTTTGATGATGGGAGGAAAGGTAGCTTTTTTATCTGAGACTGCTTTAAATGAACGTTCTGGAACCTTCCTTTCCATTTCAGGTGGCTTATTTGAATTTAATCAAGGGAGTATCAGAGTATGAAAATGTCTAGTTGTGAAATTGTTGGGGAATTTCAACTTTAACTTTAATGATACTACTTAAGCCTGTGTTGAGAATAGAAAGTATCCATGGAAACAGTGCAGTAATTCAGAAACTGTAGAGGCTGTACAGAGTCTCTCTATCACAAATATGTTTCAAGAAGAAAATCGTCAAGAAGCTTTTCATGTCAGAATGTAGCATAGTTAAAGAGTTTGCCTGTCTTAAGATGAGGATTTGAGCTATCTCAGAGCGTAGAGGATTGTTCAGTATTTTGTTCCTTACAGAGGCAAGAATACCAGACCAGAACTTCAAAACCCCCACCTCTCAAGAAGACAACATATTGCAAGAAAAAAAGCCTGAAGGTGAATTTTGTGTACTAAGTGGAAAACTGTAGTAAGAGTTCTTTGAGTCTTTTTTTCTTTTTTATCAGATAGTAATGAAATAAATGGAAAAAGGAATATTCTGCTGGTACATACCCACACTATAGTCTGTGTTCCTGTTAAAGTCCAGTTAACTAAAATGTGAATCAGCTTGAGCAGGGTAACACGGTAACAAACGGTAATCTAAGTACTCCAAACCTTGCTTTCTAGGACAAAGTTTTTTGTAGTTTATTAGGCACCTATGAACATATTATTTCGTTCAAGTTAAATGTCAATCAAGTCTATTGCTCAAATATGAATAAAGAAAAATTTAGTTCTGTTATGTTCCTCTAAAACTGAAATCAAGAAATTGGGATTCTAGACTTGGATTGGTCAGTGAAGACCACATTTTTTGAAAGGTGAAGTTTCAGAAATTCTCATTTTCATTCAAAATGAATAATGTGTATCTAGGTAATCAAATCAGCTAGATTTGATTTAGCTGACTACATGTGGCTCGCAGTAAGAGCTGGGGGCATTCCTCTGCCCACATATTGCCTTTTTGCTATGAATTGGAAGTTGCAAATACTGATATGCTGTGTTGGTGTCTGATAGCTTGTTCTGACGTTTCTGGTTTACTAGTAAATAATTTCTTAAACAAGCTTTCCTTCATCTGAAGAGTGGCTCTGTAAACCTAAACATATTTTTTCAAATAACCTTCATTTTACGTTGCTAAGATAAGCTGCTTTTCAGATAGACCAGATCAGAAAAGCTTTAGAGGAAATTTTGAACAAGATGAACGCCTTCTCTTGAGGCCTATGTATTGAAAAAGCTTTTCCGAATCACTTTAAATGTGGGGAGAATAAACTTGGTTGTCACAATTCAGGCATGCAATATCTGAAGTAGAAATAACTTTTTTAATGAGACTTTTAAGAAGAAAGGGATATGGTTGAGCTTATAATACAATTCAGGTTTGAACATTAGTGTTGGAAACTACTACTGTATCCTCTTAATACAATTTTTTACCAAACAGCATTATACAGTAATTTCTTAGTTCCAGAGAAATAGCAGGTTGGATATTTCAATTCTTTCAGTTTATTGGAACATCTGAAAGCAAGCATTTGAAAAAATGAAAAAAAAAATATTATAGCCTTGTCTGTTGCACGCATATTCAATGGCCAGTCCTCAAAAGTGGGTAATCAGACCAGTCAAACGCAATCAGCAAGACCTTAGACCAAATGCTTAATGATAATAAGATGGCACTTACATATGTGGTTGTACAGTACAAAATATCAGTGATCCATTCTGTATGTATAGATTTTCCTTTTTCTCATTTCTAGTAGGCATTTCTTCCTGTCTGTATTGAGAGGCTAGTAAAATACTGTCTCTGTTAGCATTTGTATCTTCTGTACATGTGTAGAACCGAAGCATTATGGCATTGCATTTTCTTTCTTTCCACCAGATTTTTGTGTGCATCACCTCTTCTGAAGGCATCACCTTCCATGGCATGCGATTGATTCTGAAGCCATGCTGTCTTTTTGCACATTAATTCTTCATTGTTCTCCTACAATTTCAATCGAGATCTCCAGTTATTTACATTTGGAGTTATTTAGATTATCTCACCTTTGCCATATTTCTGATCTCCTCCCAGAAGGCGTTAATGTTCTCCCTAATCATGGAAGGACAATCTTAGACGCATCCAAATCTATTTCTAGTTATTTTTCATTCTTATTTAGATTTTGAAGTCCTCAGAAACTCTGTATGTTATCTCTGGTTGACCTGTTTCATTCAGTTCTTTAACATAACAACTTACACAAATATGAGCACGTGTAGTTGCTCTTAGAGGGTATTAATCCTAATCATCACCAACTCTCCTTAGATTCTGATGTTATGGTAATTTTGGACATTACTCATGTGTCTTGAGCTAATTAAAGTATGGTTAAGCTGATCAGTAATCATCTGCATCTAAGTATCCAGTTATGCCTGTCCATGCTGTTATGAAAACAGTGTTCTTCACAGTGTCTTTGTACATGATGAAATTAATTAATCTATATTCTACTGTTGCTAGTTACACTATGTAAGCATTCACTGCCTATTGTTCCTTTCCATACCTCTTGCTTTCCTGTGTCCCCATGGAGTCTCTATGGGCAATTTTTAAGGCGTACTTTGGGGACTTCAAACGTGGAAGACCTTATTTTCATTGAAGTTCTACACAAAGCATATCCTTTATTTTGTCTTCCTTTTCCTCACTGGGAGTTTATGTCTGATGAGATCACTGCTTTGCTTTTTCCCGCTCTCTTTTGCTAATCATTCATTAATGCCTTCCAAGCCAAAGCCTGCCTATTACGTAATTTTCCCAGTTTGTGTCATGATGTTTAAAGCCCACCATAGCATTATGTAGATATTTTAAGTTGGAGAGATCTTTCTGTATTATGTCTTGCAAAGCTGTGATGTGCCTGCAGTTCTTTTGTAGGTAGTCCATCACTATAGAGAATTCCTTGCCTAGGCAAGCATCAAACCACAAAGTCTCTGTGTATAGTGTGTACCTGTAAATCATATTAATAGTTTCCCACCCAGGACGATTTCACAGTCTTTACGAGTTACGCTTTCTTATGGGTGATTTTATGCCTGGTTCCCATTTTGAGATTGCTCAGTAAAATTAAGATTTTCAAACTTTTCACTTGCCCGTTTTGCACAATCTTTACTGGTTTTGTAAATGAGAAGAGAATTGGTAGTCACATTCCAGGCACTGACATTCTGATCCAGATCACTTAGTCTCTGACTTTATTTAGACTGAAAACTGACTAGAAATTAAGATCTCTCTCTTTCTCTCTGTCTCTGTCTCTCTCTCTCTCTCTTCCCTTGCCCTCCCTCTTTTTAAAAGGAAAGTAGCAAGGCTAGAAGTACATGAGTAATTATTTAAAATAGATCTATACATCTACAACCTGCTATATGCACTACATTAGCAGCAATCTAAATGAATGGTAATTCAGTGATAAGAAAAATACAGCCACACTGAACAAACAAGTATAATGAGTCATGCAGAATCCATTCATTAAAACGAATAAGTCTTTCTGAGTTATGGACTTTTGTCATTAAGGAAAATATGAAGAACAAATCAGTGTAAATTGTCGATTGTAAACACCTACATTTGTATCACTGGCAATAAAAACCACAAGCTTTATTTTCCCATTCTCAGATATGGCAACTTAATCAATGTTTCTTCACACATAAACCTTCAACAATAACTGATAAACCAGCTCATCAATATCTGTTTAACAGCTTTAATTTAGTTTACCGATTTACGACACCTCTGTAAGCTTCTCTGTCCCTTACCTCAACACACGTTTATCTCACATTTCTGCTGCTCAGTAATGATGAGTGTTGAGGCTCTCTTACAACTTTTGCTACACTTCAAGGTTCCTTTCACCTTTCGTTTCTTCAAGTACTGTTCAGTTTGTGTGACAGTGAACGGAAGAATTTAAAGCATAAACATGAAACGTATAATGCGAAACAATGTTGAAGAGTCAATTATCTGTCTGTTTACTCTATCACGGCTGTGGAAAAATTATTTATAGAGGAGCATTTGTTTTTAGTGTAGGTTCAGGGACAGATAACACTGTTGTCCTACATCTTAGGGTTCAATGTGTTCCAGCTCTGTTTTTCAACGGAAGTAGGAAAACAACAGAGATTTACATTCTAGAAAAAAAGCTCACAGGCACCACACACTTCCAAGTTTCACAAGCATCTTTCTTTAATGCATTGTGTCGACTTTTGTTGCAGCTTTTCATATCCCCGGTGCTTTCCTTTGTAGCTTAACTTGCTGCTTGTGTAAATTGTCCGTTCAATAGTATTGGTTGGGGATGCTGCAAAGATGAACATTAGCAACCCGTGAGGAAAGTCAGCATTTGACATCTAAAGAATCCATGCTTACTACCTATTTTTCTTAGAAGAAAGTAAAGAACCAGATCCCTTACGTTCTCACTTGCAAATATTTACTGGAATAAGAAAAGAAAAACAGGTGATATACACTAGGGCTTTTACAAAGGCATAACTTCTTGATACTTTTACAAGAAATAAAGAAACTTAGTTTTGTTATATATGACAAAACTGCTTGGCAAGGCAGAGAAAGTAGGGAGAAGGAAGCTTTCATTAAAAGATTCATGGCTTTAAGTCCTTTTGCAGACAGTGCACACATACATGTGTCTGCTGCATCGCAGCGCTATTCATCAGAAGCACAGACTGAGAACGACTTCTAGATACCACAGGCAGGGATTTTCAGAGCAATAGTAGGAGTAGGAGTCCTATGTTTCTCAAAAGACGACTGCTAATGAGAAAAATTTGAATTGAGAGATGTCATGCTGTGATCTTAGGGTGATGTAGCACACTTCTGACTCTTAAACGTCCAATTGCTGACCATATAGTTGAGTATAGCTGTCGTCTTCTACTAGAAGCAGTAAAGCTTATTGCTATGAAAGTACAGATCAAATCCAATCAGATTTCATCTACAAGATACGTTAAAGTCACAGTCTCTCCTCCCACTATTCCTGGTGCTCAGTAAGTTTGAAGGAACTATCAAAGGCAGGAAATAGCCCTTCTCCCTTCTCTTCTGACTCTTTAAATTGTAAAACATTTTCATTAACACAGCTTCTGTGTTTTCCCTGTAGTCACTCCCAGTTCTAAGTTGGTAAACCTATATGCAGAATTTTATTGCTAAATCTTAAAAACAAACAAATGAAAATACCAGCGGTAAGACGTAGAGAGCTACCTACCCGGTTACAGTATGGATCCAAATCAGCTTCGTAAACTCTTGAATGCCAACATAGTATGATCATCTTTGTAGAAGTATTTAGCAAACAGCCTTTCATATACATTATCATGAGTCTGAAATTAGTAGCAGTAACATCTTGTAAAACGTCCAGTGAGAGGCAAGTTGAATTGTCATCAGTGGAGGAATAAAGTCAGTTTGAATCACCTGTAGCGTGAGAGTAATTGACGATCACACAATTAAGCTGGAAGTAATAGCTTTTGGATGCAAATGTTAACATCATTGCTTCCACTGGGTGCAGTGTGTATGGCCCATGGTCTCCTCAGGGTGGGTGTAGAGGGGAGGAGAAAAGGAGGAGTTGGATTCACATGTCTTTTAAAATTGCACTGAAGGTTCACTCAGAAGGCAGGATCCGCAAATAGCATTAACTGATTCAAACTTACCGATGGTAAACATGTGAACACTGGTTAATTCAGCTGAGAATCTGACGTGGTTTGTCTGTAATTTGTGCTGTCTATCTAACCTGCTTTATATAGCCACACTGAAGAAATAGTGGCCTTAGGCTGTAGTACTATAGAAATTTACTTTTTCTATGGAACTGTGTCTGCGTAGGTAACAGTCCTTTTACATATCCATCCCTATGCAAGATGTTCAAGTACTCACTTTTACTGGCCGTTAGCCAAGCTAACTAAAGTGCAAAGGGTGGTGTCCCAGACCCACAGCTCTATTAAAGTTGCTGTATCATGCTGATCGACAGAGTAATTACCTGATTTAAAATGCTGTGAGCGTCACATCTATGTAATTGTGATCCTGATAAAGATTTTAAACAGCTTTTTTCTCAGTTTAATAAACCACGTAAGTTTAACCTCAAGAATAAACTTTCAACTCACACCTCTCCCCCAACATAAAAATGCTTGGAAATTCAGCTGGCCCAATTGTATGTGTTTGTTTTGGTTTTTTGTTATTTGATTTCTAACAGAACGTGTTAAAGTTTATGTAATTTTGGGCCTAGCAGTTAATGTGTCCCCTGCAGGCAGACTCCATATGAATTAGAAATAAATTCAATTACTGAACTACTGATAACTTATCTCAATAGAATGCAAATGCATTAAGACGGTTAAATGTTCACTCTTATAAATGTACCATTTAACTGGAAAACATGCTTTTTAAGAAGAACAACAACACAAAAAGCTATTCTGATGTTTTATACTTTTAGATTTTTGTGTATTTCTTATTAGGCGATTTACAAAGCACCTGAGGGTGGTCTTTGTAAAAAATGAATTAGAATGAAGAACACCACAACTGTTTTACAAACATGCCAAACAATTTATTTTGTTTCCCTAAAGATAAAGTAGAAATGTTTCTCTCTTTGAAATTGAAATGACACCTTTGATTAAAAAAAAAAGAAGTTACACATTTTTGATACATACTTTTGTTTTTAAAGGACATTATTTACCAGAGTAGTAAAATTCAGACTTTGTTATGCATGAAATATGGCTATCTCTAGGTATGGTGGTCATTGTTACGTATGGAACAGTTAACTAATTTGATTTTCCTGGAAAAAAATCCTTCGTTCATCTATGTCTGAAATAGCTGAAGCTATTTTTTATAGTGATTTATTTAAATTGTTAACTAACCTTCTTGTCTTTCCATCCTTTGTTGATTTGATATATTTAAAAATTGGTCTGTGAATGGTGTTTCTTGTCTTCACAACCAATTCAGGCAATATGTGTATTAACAAGCTGATGAAACGTACTTTGGTGAAGTAGAAACCCATTTATTCACAGTGCTTCTAATGTACATACCCATGTTCTCTTCACTAGTGCGTTTCCCTACAAAAAACTGAGTATTTGTTATCTGCTTTCTAGTTACCATATAGGAGACTGGCTGTCATGTAGCTTTGGGATTCTTAATATTTAGACTGGAATTTGGACATAAAACCTGAGCTTGCTGTTGCTTTTGATCTCTCAAAAGTTGGCATGCGTTGGTCTGAAATCCTGTTCTTTTTTTAAGAATAAAATAAGAAAAACCTTTTTAAGAATGCTTTGTTTGTGTGTTGAAGATTCACAGTACGAAATCATCCTACCTGTGTTGTCAATTAAACGATGGTGCTTTATTACTGAGTCTAAGTGCAGGATAAAGATGAATCTTCTGTAGGCTGAATTCAGGCAGCTAGCCTGTCTTCTTTAAATGGAGTAGTTATAAATATGCTTACTGAAATCATTGGTAAGAATCTGGATAGTTGTACAGGTCTGATTTATTTCAGTGGACCTTTTAGAAGCAAATTTGCTAAGAAATATCTCTGTGTAGTTTTTATAAAACAGATATTTCTTCAGATCATAAAGCAGTGTTTCTGTTTCACAACAGTGAAGACATTAAATATGAATTGTAGTCGTGGGGTTAGAAGGATGAGTTTCATAAAAGCGTTCTTGTGAAATAAGGTTGAAGCAGAAATAATGAATGATATATATCTGGTGTCACTAACATTATATTATTATTGGATTCTTCAAGATGCACAAATTGTGTTTGAAAACCAGTATCCTTGGATTGTGGCTTAGTCCTACAATTTAGAAGGCCTTATAACCCTCGTGAAAAAGACATTCATATGTATATTTAATCATAAGTATGGAAATATTTGTACTGATTTCAGGGAGTTTATAGTCTGGACCAATCCTGCAATCTGCCGATATCTTTTAAAAACAGCCACTGACTTAAGCGCAGCTAAATGGCTTTTCCAAGCGAATGCCTGTGTGAATGGGAGGCAAGGTGCTCTGGGAACGCTGTCGCATGGAGTCTGCCTGGGAGCCCAGGCACATAGCCTGGCACGCAGCAAGGACAAAGCGTAGATCCTGCATCTCATGCCTGGTTCCCCCCCAGCTACGTAGACATAGCCAAGATGCTATTTTTTTCAGGCTGAACTGGTCAGTTCAGGAAAAGCCTCTCTTCTAGCTTCAGTAAGAGCTGGATCAGGTCAAGGAAGAGTTAAGAATGAGGCTTTAAAGTGACAGTTTACGTGGTCATATTATCTTTAGTACTCTCTTTGCTTCCTTAAACCAAGAGTATTCACTTGCTAAGGCTCTGTAACAAGCACAGTCCTGCTCTTTAATAGAGGTGAACTGTTTTTGAAATCAGTCAGATTTTTCAGCACCAGGCTGTTGCTGGATTATCGCTGCAGTATCTTACATTTTATAGGATCAAATTCCCATAGCAGGAAACTGGGGGGATATTGGTTTTTGCACACTAATAAATTCAAATATAGAATGTGCTGTGATATTGACAATACATTTATGAGTCTTTTTATTCTTATTTCCAAAGTATTTTATGAATCAGGTAACGTGCTGCTTCACGGGAAATAAGAACTAACCTCCTATCCTGACATACTGCTCTGCCAGCCTTACGGTTCCATGAAAGCTTAGTACAGCTTAGTACATACAGCAAAGCTGCACAGTCAGTTTAAATATGGAGACGTGTTGGGGTGCTTCTTGCTTGAGAAGGTCCAGAACAGTCAAACTTCTTGTGAAGAAACAATTGATGAAAAAGACAGTAAGGAGATAGAAATCTACAAAAATGATAAAGCTATCATTATTTAAGGAATCTATTTGCTTCATTCTCTTTCCTTATCTTTTTTGTTCTTTTCTTTCTTTGTAGACTACCATAATCTAGCCAAAAAAGATTGATATACCTTCTTTTTTAATAAGTTGAACTACTTTTTCACTTCATCAAGTGAGTGAAAGAAAAAAACAGAACTGTTCTGAGGATTGTCTGAAACCTTCCCAAATAAAAGTCTATTTTCTGGGGATCACTGTACTGTATTATGGCACATAAGCAAAAAGGAAACTGTAGGCTATAAACCACGAAAAGTTTGGAAGATTTGTTATACTAAATCAGTATGGCCAGGTCTTCAGTCACTATCTGTGTCTGCGCTGGAAATTACAAATAGTGTTATCAGAGCTTACTTCAGACATTCTTTTTCTCAGGACTAGTGAAGATGCCAATTAACATAAAGATTTTAGTGCCTGAAGCACCTGCAAGCTGTGATTCTAATGAATTGATGCTGAGGTTGTTGGCCTCACTACAGATCTTGTAAAAGGAGAACGCTGATAAAGAAACAGAGAATTATCTTTCTAGGCCATCCTAAGCAGATGACTACCTTAAGGTCCTTTCTCTGAAGTTTTCATCACGTAAATAGTTCTGATATACGACATGCTGAAGTCTTAACAAACCAATCTTAAGTCCTTTGCCTACTTGAATTGTAGCTTAGTTGCATGTGACAAGAAAGCAAAAAAAGATAAAAGGAACGATATTTGTGCTGAAGAAGGTTGCATCTATCGTTCCACTCAAAATCGTAACTGGTCTCAAGTTATTTCTGTTTTCCTCAAAGGTGTCTGCAGTAGTACTATTCAAGCCAGTACAACAACATCTACTGCCAAGGATGATAAAACTCTTTTATAGCCAACAAAAGGAATTCATTGATACTGTGCCAAAACAAGAAATGCTTCTAATTATTGAGATTTTCCAATTCCATGGTACGGGAATTATTTTACATAGCTATGCCTGAAAGCACACAGTTTGCAAGAGAATTCTTCTACTATGAAAAGACCATCCCAGATGCTTTTGTTGAACATAAAGATCTTTTTATATTAAGAAACATAGTTTGCTTCTGTAACAGCAAGCATATTTCAGTATTTTCTTAAAAATAATACACTGTCTACTAAAACTTGCCAGTAAACAAACAGCAAAACTGTGAGGCCTGTGGAAGTTGCAGACTTCCTTAAAAAAAAAAAGTTACAACCTATTTCTTAACGGTAAAACGTTAGATTAGGTGACTTTTTGTTATAGTTTTCAGTGATTTTAGTAATGAACTGCTTTGAGGGAAGTAGGGAAAAAAAATTAACACAGATGAATCTGTTTAAAACTGTGTGAGTTGCAGTGTTGACTCATCCAGCAGCATAATCTGGATCAAGCTCCTATGGTCAAGGAGCTGTGAGGTATTTATGACATGTGAAGGAAACTAAAAGAATATATATATATCATTCTAAATAAGAACGTAAACAACAACTTGCAGTTCTATCACTCAGCATTATATGAATGATTTTGCTCATGAAATTCTGTTACATAATTGCATAATTTTTTTCATGGAAATACTTAATTTTGGTCTTTTGTATTGTATCATAAAGGAGTAATGGTCTTCAAAGGTGGTAATGGAGAGATGCGTAAGACTGCTTGCAGGAGCCTCCAAAAAAGGTATTGGACTCCAACAGTTTGAAGGTATCACTGCATAGGTCCCTACAACGAACATGTACTGTACTACTGTACTTTTTTTTTTCTTCTAAAAAATCTGAAGGATGCAATTTTCTGCTTGAACACTGAATCTCTGGTATATCCTTATAAGCTGGGATGAAAGCCTTTTAGAGTTCTGTTTATCTGAAAATACCCGTTAGAAACAACTCTATCTTTGCAAGGGAAGAGTGAGAACAGTGGAATAAGGACCATAGAGAATATTAATTATTTAGGGAATAGTTATGCAGGGTCTTTAGGGGAAAAAAAATACAAAGGAGAACAAAGAGCAGTTCAGGAACACGGGGTAATTATTTAAAGGAACAATATCAAGAAAGTCTTTGGAGTAAACTGTTTCAGTGTAGATAAGCAAGTGACTATCTAGTAATTCTGAATGCAGGCCCTTCCCCTGGACACAGCACAAGGTTCTGGGGTAGTATTAGGAAGCAGTGTGGTCTAGGGAGAGAATTGAAGCTTTTGCTCCTCTTCTCAGTGACTTCGTCTGTCTGTTAAGCTCACAGCAATATCTGAATATACCCTGAAATATCTGCAGTTGGACCAGTAGTTTGTATATAAGCAATAAAACCACCAAAGAAATAAAAATGGATAACTAAAGGGTGACTATAAAGGAATAGCCTGTGGAAATAGAGATAGAATCAGGAATGTAAAGGCACAAAATTAATTACAGCTCTTGAGAAATGCTAAGGGCAAGAAAGGAGTCTATGAAAATATTAGAAGTAAAGGAAAAGCTCCATTGTTTATAGGGAAAAAGACAAAAAATGGAATGCAGAAGAAAGGATGTAGTATTCAGTGCTTTCTTTGCATCTGTCTGCACACATGAAAGAAGAAGCTAATTATGACCTGTAGATTAGCGCAATCGTTTTTAATAAGGAGGGAACATAGACCCCATCAGGGCAAGAACATTTAGATAAAATGATTTCAAGTTAGCAAAGCCTGATGAAATTCACTCTGCAGTACTTAAGGAAATTGCCAGAGCCTATAGTGATTATTTTGGGGAGCTGGTGGAGAATAGGTGAGATCTTTGCAATCTGGAGAGCCTGAAGTATAGAACTTCTCTCTGATTTGGGGGGTCAGATGGAGGGAAGGCTAGAGGTCTCTGGAAATTGTCACCCAGTCTGCTTTTACGTGTTAACTTAGAAGATACTTGAACAAATTATTGAACAACCTACAAGTATCTGAAAAACAAGTGAAAGCCATCATTGATTTATTCTTGAAAAATCCATCTAATTTTCTTCTTTGATGTAATAATTGGTCTAGTAAGAGAGAGAAACACAATGGATGTTGTAGATCTTAACATCTTTAGAAGCAAAGTAGATTAATACCGTCTACAGTAAAATTACCATATTGTGGCGTAATGGATCTATAAGCACTGTATAGCAGGGAAGAAATTAACTGCAGCAGCAATTAAGAATCAGTTGTAAAGGGACCCATCTGCAGAATGTTGTACTGATAGAAGATTAGGAAAGGAAGAAAACTATCTGGGAAAATCCAGTTTGGGAATAGACCAACTATGTGCCGACTGCAGCAGGCAGTACCTGTGATTGATGGGCAGATTTCTGGTCTGGGACAACATGGCCCTGACTGGAAATGATGATCCCTTTACCTTACTGCATTGGCCCCAAGAGTGCTTACTCATCTCTTCTGTGCTATTATGAAAGGTCTGCTCAGATTTCTGAAGCAGAATCAACCTGTTGTTTGAGAATTGCGACAGGAAGCCCAATACACGATTGTGGACCAGAACCAACACACTAGTGATGTAGGGGCCGAGAGCGAAGGCGGTAAGACTAAAGTCTTATAGTCTCAACTATTCGGCTTTGGAATGGCTGGTAGTCAAGTCTCAGTCTTAGCTGTTAGTCTTGTTGTGATAGATCTTGCTAGGAAGAGGCTAAAACCAGGAACTTAACCAGTCCTTAGGATGTTGGTCAATATAATGAGTCTTAGTACAAGAATTTCTATGTACATGTTATGGACATGGTGAGGTTGTGTTGTAAGTTGTGATGAGCCCAGCACTAGCAGATGATATCAGTGGTCACAGACATTGCTGTTGACCTGCTGGGCTTTGTACCATATAACAGCATCTATTAAACATCTTTTAACCCTTTACAGATAAGTGGAAGTTTTGTAGTAAAGTGTAATATTTCTGTGATGCGTGAGATAGCATAGATAGTATGATATATATGAAGTATAGCTTTTGGAAGGCAGTAATTCTAACTAAGAAATAGCAGAGAGGTTGGGAGTTTGAAGATCAGCAACACACAGATCCAGATCACTAAACCCCGGCTGTTAGCACAATTACATTATAATCCTGTGTTTCAGTACTGTAGTACACTGATGCTTAACAAATTTAAGTAGTCTTTTCTTGTCTTATTGTCATCTTTGTAAAGAGTTGTGGATTTATATGTTTATCTGAACAGAGAACCAAAAGCTGATTGCTCTTTTACAAACTCAGATAGAGTTTGATCTCTAACCTGGTCTCATTTCTCAGCTGTCATTCACTGTGGAGTAGAAATATGATAAGATTACACTGAGTAAATGAGTGCAGATGTTGATTCTGTACTGAAGCTCAGCAGAACTCAGTCAAGATGTTGCAGAGAATGGGACAGCAACATGAGAGGAATGAAAAAAAAAAAGGGCACATTCTCAGTGAGAAAACAATTTATTGGTTAACGCCCTGAACTGCTGAGCGAGTAACACAAATGTAGGCAAAAGAGTTAAGATGCAAATATCTGCATAATTTTCATAACTGGTTGGAACTTTTTGGCTATGTACTGTCCAAACTCTGCTAAAAGTATTCAAAAATGATGCTTTTTTAAAGAGGTGAATATACATTTCTAAAGATTTTTTAAATGTTGTAGAAGGAAATTAATAGACCTTTCTGTTCTTTGTAGTGCTGAGATCCCTTTTCATTAGCTCAGACATTTGCATGGGACACAAAAACAATTTTTTTCCTGGCTATGTTAATTACCACCATCATGAATAAACGATGGATGGATAAACGAACTTAAAAATGACTAAAATTAAAATTTTGTCTCCACAAATGGCATTCAGTATTCTAGACTAAAGCCCTTCAAACTTGATAAAACATGGTGTGTGGTAGAATGCATCCAGGAGGTAATTAATACTGAGGTTTCATTTAATCATTATATATTCTTTTGCATTTCTCAGAATGCGATGAATTCAGTTTGATTTTCGTACACTTTTCAAGAAACACACTTCTAACATGCCAGAAAAAGAAGAAGAGTTCAGAAACGTATGCTTTTGGTTTAGAGAGAGTTATATTTCTTATATTATGTTGTCTGATGACATTTTCAAGTGTAGCGGTACATAGGGTAGGTTTTAGACATTATATTTAAATCTCACAGTTTCTTTTTGTGTAACCTTTGTGTAGATGTGGTTTTTGTTTTGCCCAAATCAAAGCCAACCATGACTTGGAAGCTGTGTAGCTGAGCCTCGGCTGGTGTACTCTGTCCTTCAGCGAAGTTTATTGGCTTGATGCAAGCGCTGCTCTCACCACAGCTATGTAGTTTCTGGCTGAGGGCTAGCTCACTGCAGACTTCCTATTGCGTGGTGCTTCACTGCTGGCCAAGCTGATCCTGATTGCAGAATACCATGGAGTCATATCATAGATTATCTTCTCTCCAAAAGATCCACAATATTTAAAGTGTTCCGGGCCTCATCACTCATGGCAGTTTCCAGTACGACCTTTTCTTTAGTGTTGGCAAATGTGTTTTTGCTTCAGTAATATTAATGAACAATACTACTGTGAGATCAGATTCCAGCCTTCAGCCATATGGTTTTTGCATTCCTCCAAACCTCTGACCTCTCTCCCAATGCCCCATCTTCTTCTTTGTCACTTCAAACACGAATTGATTATTTTAAATTCTATAGCCCTTAGTATCCTTCCCTTACTTGTTTTTTCTTGTTCCATATAGGACAGGTTTTCTGTTTCTTGCTCATCCGTCATCGGCTTGTTAAGTTTTCAAACAGGCACTGCCATGGTTTCCCTGTACTGTTTTGCTGCTTTAGAGGAGCTCCCTGAAGACTTCTCACAAACGTCTGTTGGGTCCTTCCCCCAGTCTCTCCGCTGAGAGATTAGGCTTAGCCTGGTATGAGCCTGTTGTTTCCAAATCTGTCTTTCTGTATGTACTGTCTTATACACAGATAGTTGTATTTTCTGCAAAAGGCTCAGTATTTTAATTCTTTTTTTGTTCAGTGCCCAGTATGGTAAGATTTTAGGGTAGTTAACATGACAATGCAAATAGTACTAATACTGTGAAAGAATATGGATTTATACCCATCAACAGATTGCGTATCACTTCAGATGGAAGCAACACTAGGGAATGTTTAGTGCTGTGTCACAGGTGAAAATGATTAAAACACAGCATCTGACCCATGTGCATGTTCTAATTTTATTACCGTTATGCACAACTAGAAATGCTCATTCTAGGCCGTATTTCTTGAGGAACTGAGATTGAATCTTGAGAATGTCATAGTTCAATGTAAAAAAGGGAAGATGACCAAGTATTAAAGATATGGCTGAGTAGGAAACACTACCTGTATCTCTGAGTTCCCTCTTAGAGTTTCACTATATTCTTTGCTAAGCCACTGAGAACAAAAATATTAAGACATTTAGGCACTCAGATCTGAAAAAAATAACTCGAAATCCTGTAAAACAGGACTTATGATACCTGTATCCAAAACTGAATTCCAGAAACTGCTGCTCACTGGCTGCCTAATCAGTGACACCTTGCCTCGGAACCTGCCTCTCTTTGGAGCCTGCAGCGGTGTCGGGGCTCCAGCAGTTTTTGGACTGAGCAGCTGGACATGGAGCTCTTCATTGATCCATTCAGCGAGGTGAAGCATCACTTTGGAACGGTGTAGTGGACACTCGCAGAGTTAACCTATCACGCCAACAGCGTTGAACCCCTCTTTGAAAGCAGACATAGCTGTTCTCATTTTAGAACAATTTTCCACAAGGGAGCGACAATGACCCAGCTTTTCTATGAATAGCAGTAATAAATAAATCCTAGTGATTCCAGGATTCTAGTGGATCTTCACTACAAAGTGGGAGATCTAGGTTCTTTTTCCTAGTCCAGTTGAAGATAAAGCTATAGCACATGTCCCAGGGTGCTGGGGTGGTAGAACAGGCTGCAGGCTAGGCCATGCCTCTCCTGTTCATAAAAGTATGTTTTGTAGGAAAACTTACCAGAAAGAGCAAGCAAAAGTAAACATACCTCTGTAGCCTGTCTGCCTAAAGAAGGAGGCCTAGGATTCTGGTCTGACCTCTCATGCTTCCTTCTGATTTCTGTTTGATGCAAATAAATGAGCAATGCCAGGACTCCCTTCTCCCTCAGTCCATAACAGCTGGTTTGCAAAGTCATGTACAGGTTATAAGGCAAGGTATCTTAGTCTCCAGGCATCATCGTGCTCCAGGTTGAAAAGAAAAGATCTTCTCTGTAAGAAGAGCAGTGAGCTCTAATCCCATGTGGATGAACGCCCTGACATACAGCCTAGAGTTAGGCTTAGAGTGAGGCAAAGTTTTAGACATATTCTTGTTGACTGAGCTTCCTATTTTTGGCTTACTCAAAACCTATTCCAGACATGTTGTTCAGCACATACCTGTTTTTGAGGTGCTCTATTGTAAATATTTAATCCTGGTTTTCAGGTTTTTTCGAACCAGGTACTGAAAAATGATGGAGTCCACTAAATCCCTCATGATACTATTCCTAAATGCATAAATGCATAGCAGCAACGCAAATCTGAAAGTCACTCGTTTGGCTTACTGTGCCCCAGGTCACATTTAAGTGCTGAATAGCAGCACAGTGGTCCTGTGAGGACAGATACATTAGCATAGCGTGATGCTGCCCAGATACTGCAGCAATGAGGTTCTTAATACAGTAACTACAGCCTTCTCGTTTCCTCAGCAAATCCACCCTTATTCATGTAAGTGCATAAGTATAAAGCGTGGCAGTGGAGAACACCTCAGTCTGTTGGGATCCTGGGAATGTGAACGTGAACTTTGCTAAAATAAGATGCAGTTATGCCAGTAACTGAGTCAATAGAACTATTATTATACTCAAAATGCACATAAAATACTACCTACTAGACACTTTATAGGTACTCAGCTGAACTCTATTGTAAATATCGTCAATCTGCATTGGTATATTTTCCTTTCCTTGGTGGCATTTTTTTTTTTTTTGCGTATAAGGCACTTTTACAAATAAAACACATTCAAGAGTATATTATAACTACATGACTACACGTAATTCCATGTAATTATAGAAAAACTTTGATAAGCCATTTGAATTTGCTGTGAACAATGAGTATGATAATGTACATGGTTTAATCAATACGCCTTTCAAAAGAGCCTTGTCTGGGAAAATGCAAAAACCATATCTTGCAGTCAGTAATAAATATTTCATTAAATTATCTCTAATTTAACTTTCACTCCCATTGGCAAACCTCTAGTGGTACATAGTTTTTTCCTCTTAATTTTATTGCCCTGGTAACATGCAATCATCTCACAGCCCTTGGTTTCTGATCTACGGTATGTTGCCTTGCCTTAGATTAATCTCATAGTCATTATCTCATTTAAGTAGGTAATATTTGACCATCTAATCAGCTTAAAGCAACTTGAGTAGAATAATATGGGTTTATGTTTGGCATTCAGAAACAATTTCGAAACAATGAGAAAGTGATTTCACAAAAATGCATGATCTAAATTATTCTCTTTATGCATGAAAATGCACACTGCTTTTACTGACATAGTTAAATTGCCGATGTATCTGACTTTTTAATAATGAAAAAGCAAATCCTGGAGTGTTTAGATGATTTGCTATGTTCATTTAAAGCAAGGAATTCAGCAGTACCTATTCAGGCATTTACTCTTTTTGTGGAATAGAGACTGAACAGAAGCAGTGCCATAGCTTTTTAGGATCAGAAATTTCATACAAATTTGTTATTTTTTCTGTTGACAGTGCTCCTTTTCAGTGCTTACGTTCATATACGCTAATCAATATGAAAAGGAAGAAAGAGTTCAGCTCATCTTTTCATCATGCTAGAGAAAGAACTATATTCAGATGTGATACTTGTCAAATTGCTGTTTTCAGTAGAGAAACTACCTTTTTTTTTGAAGACTTTAGTATGTTTTCTGGGTAAAGTCGTGTAGGTGCTCTTGGATATCAAATTTAGATCTTGAAACTTAATAGCTGCTGATCCTGAGGCCAGGTTTATGACTGGCAGGTAAGAGATGCTGCTTCTTTGCCGGCTATTATAGCATTTGTACCATGGGACAATGGAGATGCTGCCTTTCTAGAAGATAAAAGTTCTTCAGAAGCCTGAATGGAAATTAATATGGAATTGTAGGGAAAGTCAATCTGGTGTCAAACAGGAATTTGTAGGATTTGCCTGCATGGGACACTTATGATTTTAAGTCTAAGTGAATTTTTTAAGCAGATTCATGTATGGGAAAAGTTTCTGAAATGAATGTTGCCCATGCAGTCGGATTGTCTTCAGCGTGTCACAGTGAGGCAATGCTATGGGCTAGATATATCTTCAGTGATCTAAATTGAATTTGTACTTGTCTTTGGAAGAAGACCCTTGCCTTGCTTAGACTGAAGATGAGGTAACATGCATTAGTTAAGACATCTGTTCAGTACTTTATATGTAGCCTGTTCTCCGTGAAGCTTCATTTCTCATTCGTTGCACATTATCCAGCCTCCACTTCTTTGGACTTCTGCCTCATTTACTAGATATCATCCATCTTCTTCAAAAACATGTCATTAAGTTTCCATGTTGCATCGTACTGCTTTCTCACAATCTTAGTTTATTTTATATTTATTAAAAATTCAAGAATTTCAAAATTTATACATTAGGTATTTATTGTGACATAATCAAAGTTCTGAAGGGTGTGCAAATCTGATCCTATCTTTTTAAATCCTGAGGGGAATAAATAATCCTACAAAAGCAAAAACCTGTCCTCTTTTAGCTGCAAACAATTTTTAACACTTTTGTAAGGTCCTCAGCAAACGTGCATGGCAGCAGTAAACCAAGAATCCAGCTCACAGTCCTCTACCTCTCTAGGGAAGAGTATGACTTATATTTACCTATTATTCAGTAGGGTAATATGGCCAACTGTCAGTTTTGTTTTTTTTTAACAGCCTGGGTATTCCAGCCCACAGGCTGCTGAGTGTTTATGATTTCCCTCTTGTATTTTGCCAGGTAGTTGAGTAATTCTCTTACTTTTGCTTTAACTTCCTTCTGGCACTAACACCTGCTAATGACACAGTCTACCTAAATATGGAAATACCATGGGAACCACCACAGGAATTTCTGTTCCTCTCCAGGTCTGAGTACAAACGCAGTTATCCTTCTTTCTTAGTATGGATCCCTCATAAGCTTCATATTGTTCATTAACTTTATACTAAGTCTAGAGAAGACCCTTTTTATCCAATATTAGTTCTTATTCTGAAAGACAGCTGTTTAATTTCCAGTTTGTCAAGCATCCTAAGAGTGCAGAAGCTGGAAAAAATATGTAGCAATGCATTTGAACCCTTAGGTCATATTCAGAGTCTTAACAGTTCCAAGCAGAAAACAGCCATGAGTAAAACTTAGATATGATTTGAATAAAAAGTTAAGGCTTGGCAATTGTTGTCACAATTTGAGGCAGATCATATCTGGAGGCAACTCATGAATAAAGCATATTCAATCTCTCTTCATACTGGATACAAAGATCTGTATTAACGCCAGAGTTTGCAGATACTCGAGATTCTGGAACAAAGGACTGCAGTGTGACGAGGACTCTTGGTTGTAAAGTAACTAGGAGAGTACCCAGCAGTCAAGACTTGCTTCGCTGAAAATATTCACAAGTTTTTAAGTTACACTAACTTCACTTGCCATATGGTCTTTTTTTTCCTAGTAGGTGTTTGGTGTTTTGTGCTGACAACAGAAGATTTCTGAGTCTGCAAGTACCATGTAGTTATTCGCAACACTGCTCCCCAAGAAAGCCTTCTGAGTTTAGTGAATTGGCAGTAGGTCCTACACTGAGACTTAACTGCCACTTTGAGAGATAATATATAGGCTACTATCACACAGTCCCTTTGGAAGGCCTCGTTCTGATACTGCTGCAACATCCATTTGTCATTTAGCTTATTATTCAACTGTTTGTCTTGAGACAGCAATGCTAGAAATTTTCCTTTGGAAAAAAAGGAAACAAAATTCCCATGCACTCCGGAGACCAAAACATCCCACAGGTTTAATTGGGGTACTACAGATTTCAGAGTGTTACTTTAGGAGATACATAGCATATATATGGTTCTGTGACAGGATTTTAGGGCCTACTAGTTGTTAGAAAGATGTGGTTACTGTGATAAGTCGGTTACCCAAATCGGGTTGTGTATACAATCCAAATGTAAAAAAATGTTTAGAGCATACCCTCCTGAGCAGAAGAAAATTGTGATCCTAATGGAAGAACGTTTTAAAACTGTTTTTATCTGTCGTCTTGTCTGATGTAAACATGAACATGATTCAGAGCTGTTCAGAGCTGAAACACGAAAGACTAACAAATTTCTGACCTAGGCCAGAGGGCCGGGAATCCCAGGACAGACTGCAGAGAAGGTCTTTAAGGTGCTGGAAGACTTGGGATCCCAGATGCTGTTTTGTTCCTTTGATCTCTCCCTCTTTGCAGGAGATAACTTGAAAATCTGTAAGTTTCTGCGAATGGAATAGTCTACCTCCTGAAATTATTTTAAGATCATGGACCCAAGCTGGGATAGTGCATGGCAGGACCTGCCTGTGACTTGGCAAAAGTTTGCCAAAACTTCATGTTCCCAGCAAAAGGTCTGTGCTGACCTATCTTAACTGTATGAAAAAAAAAAGGTTTTACTGGAAAGTTACCAAATAACTTCACAGAATCACAGAATCGTTTAGGTTGGAAGGGACCTCTGGAGATCATCTAGTCCAACCTCCCTGCTCAGACAGGGCCCTCTAGAGCATATTGCCCAGGATCACGTCCAGACGGCTTTTGAATATCTCCAGCGAAGGAGACTCCACCACCTCTCTGGGCAACCTGTTCCAATGCTCTGTCACCCTCACAGTGAAGAAGTTTTTTCTCAGGTTCAGGTGGAACTTCCTGTGGTTCAGTTTGTGCCCGTTGCCTCTTGTCCTGTTGCTGGGCACCACGGAGAAGAGACTGGCCTCATCCTCTTGACACTCCCCCTTCAGATACTTGTACACGTTGATGAGATCGCCTCTCAGTCTTCTCTTCTCCAGGCTGAACAGGCCCAGCTCTCGCAGCCTTTCTTCATAGGAGAGATGCTCCAGCTCTCTAATCATCTTAGTAGCCCTTCACTGGACTCTCTCCAGGAGTGCCATATCTCTCTTGTACTGGGGAGCCCAGAACTGGACACAGTACTGCAGGTGAGGCCTCCCCAGGGCTGAGGAGAGGGGCAGGATCACCTCCCTCGACCTGCTGGCAACACTCTGCCTAATGCACCCCAGGAGACCATTGGCCTTCTTGGCCACAAGGGCACACTGCTGGCTCATGCTCAACGTGTTGTCCACCAGGACTGCCAGGTCCTTCTCGGCAGAGCTGCTTTCCAGCAGGTCAGCCCCCAGCCTGTACTGGTGCATGGGATTATTTCTCCCTTGCTTAAAGACCCTTAACCTTGATTAATACTCACTGAGGTTTTAGCCCAAACTGATTTAAAAAGACATAAGAGAAGGCCAGGCTATTGTCAAAATCAAAACAAGCTTAGCAGGAAATATAGGTGTACAGAGTTCATCATTTCAAACTGGAGTAAAAATTTTTGCATCAGTGCTCAAAATCATAGCATGGATTCACTTAATGGAGCACAGAGAGGAAGATGTATTAATGCCTTATGATTTGTGGCCTTTTGTTTCATTCATTATCCTTTGTTTTCCACTAAATACACAGATGCCCCCACTTCTAGATATTTCTTCATTAATTTCTTTCCTTGACAGAGAATAGAGTCGTCCCAAATGCTGAAGAGTCTCCACTCATTATCACATTTTACATATCATACAGACATAGTCACAATGTTAATTAGTGACAAAGGCTTGATTGTTCTTTAATTACTTTGCCAAGAGCTGGTACAAAATACGAAGCCACAAATTATATGACATATTGTAAGTGGATTGGCTTTAATGATATCTGCATGTACCAACATGCATATTTCATTACTCAGCTTTAGTTATTACCATTCTAATATGGCCATTAATAATGAAAACCCTGGGTAAAGTACATGAAATAGAAGATTATTAGTGCAGATCTTTAAAAGGCACCTGACACAGTGATGCACTTTTACTTGTTGCAGAGTTCCAGATACCATCATCAGGACAGGCTGCACAGATTGTAAGGCTCTTATTAACTGTCATCTAACCTCGTGTCCTTATGTGTTTTATGAAATGACTTCTTACTGAAAAATGTGAAGGCAGTCTGTGGAACTGGGTATAATCTTAAGAAAGTGCCCTGTTTGATAGAGAGTCAAGTCTGTCTTATTTTCTGTGTAGCCTTGCAGATTTGACTTTCTGAAAACCAGCATTCAACTTGAGGGAGGATTCCTCCTGGAGTTATAAGACATTGCTCTTGGATATTGACTCTGTACGTTTAAACCTCTTCACTTCAGGCTGAGGTGGGAGTTGAATGTAGGCCCCCAACTTTCTGCATGCTTTAATAGCAATTTACTATGCATAAAGTAAAAGCAGCAAGCTCCTGCCCCAACTGTCTTTCTGGCAAAAGACTGAGCACCCGCTGGCTGAAACACGACTCATCCCCCTTTTAGACTGAATACATTTTAGAGCAGTGCTTTAGATATACTACCTTGAGTAAAATGCCTGTTGTTGTTACTGGCTGATAATAAGACACTTTATCATATCAAAGACAAATTTATCTTAATTTATTATTTCTGCTTGTTTATTACCATCATATTATGAAGATGACATTTATGTATCAGCTTTGATTTGAGCAAATAACTTTGACGTTCAGCAGTAAAAAGGGCAATCCCACAGTTGTGCTTTGAAGTAAGAGTTCTGTTGTTCAGATATGAATAAACTTTCTTCTCTTTACCTGGACCCTATTTCATACTTCAGGATAGGAATAACTGTGAAATCAAACAGAACTGCATACATCTGGTTGTGGGACAGTCATGTAGTTCTTATCATTTTGTCACCCTCCCAGAAAGGGAGACAAGAGACAGCTGTACGTTTCAGTCGACTTTAATAGAGAGGAAAAGCTATTAGTGCCCATTGTGTAAGTATGAAAACAACTGGGCTGGTTGTTTTTTCCCTCCAGTTTTATAATACTGCCGTTTTATGGACTAGTTCACAAGTGGAATATCTGTTTCTGTATACCTACCTTCAAGAGCTCTTTGTGGTCTGAATAATTGTAATTGCCTTTTTATGATATCTAATGCATTGTAAAAATGTTATATTTCTCTTTGCTACAGTTCAAAAAATCTAGGAGAAATAGATGGTTTGACATTTTGAAGAATGAAGGATGCCTCGTTCCTCCTAGTGAGGCACTGCAAATACTGTAGGGTTGATAGTATCACCCTTTGCAATTAATTGTGCGCATGTAATCAGTCTGAGTATCTTCCAAAAACTGAGACATTGTATTCTTGAAGGAGAGCCAAGGATTTCTCTACTGCAACAAGAGTTGAGGGTGGATTTTGAATAGAGAGATTAGGCTAATAGGTGAGAACCAATTAACACTTTCTGGAGCGGAACGCTCTCTTAATTTTCTGAAGGGAAGAAACCAATATTGAAAAATCCATATTTAGAAAATTTGGAGGACTATCCTCTAGACCAAAGGAGAGTGACTGAAAGCTTTGAGGCAGAGAAATGGTGGTATTATGAGCATATATTCCTAGGTATTCCTAGGTGTTTTTAAGCTGATTTAATATTTAGTTTTTCTCACTTTTATACAGTTCTAGGGGAAAAAAAAGTGGTGCTTTAAAGGAATGGGTATTGTGCAAAGAAGTCTCTTTGGGGAAGCTTTTATGTATATTTGATTAATAGAGGACTTGTACAAGATTTATTTCTGCCATCAGAGTGGAGGAATAACACGTTGTCATTCATCTTTGATTCTGAGCAAGTTTCTCCCTCACAATATGACTCAGCTTGCCTTTCCCTGCAATAGGAAAGACAGCTCATGGTCCAGAGTGCCAAGTGAGAATGAATGCATTTAAAAAATTCTGGAGATGGATGCAAGTGCAAAAGATTTCCCTTTATTTCTCTCTCATGGCTGAGGCTACTTATTACCTGCTAGTTTTGCTTGCTCGTTTTCAGATATTGCCAGTCTTCACTGAAATGGTGTGAAAAATATTTCCATTAAGAATAGGAAACATAAATAGTCCATGCTAACATAATTCAGTCTTTAGTTACATGCTCATATATTATTTTTCTAAGCTTCCTGACTTACCGGAACACGGATAGGTGTCACTCATTTAATGATCAGCTTTTCACCTCATGGTTCTAGGAATGATCCCTTTCCTGGTTTATTGCATGTTGTTCAAACCATGCTTTGAAGACAGAACCATTGATTTCTTACTTTTTTGGTCACCTATCTGTCTTCTTCACTAAAATGAGTTTATTTATACAATATTTGAGAAGTAAGGGTTATGATACTGGCCTGTTCTGCAGATGTGAATCTTCTGTTCATTCAAAGTGATGCATTAAAATTGGGGCTGTCCACTTTAACAAATGTAGGCCTTATTTTCCAGAGCACTTTGTATTAATGTATTGTGTTAACCCAAAGCCCAGCTCCTGGAGCTTCAGGCGAAGCTGTGCATGTGCCACACTGAAAGAGAAACAGACAATTTCAGTTTCAAGAAAATTTCAGTCTGAGTACTGGTTTGACAAAATTGAAATTCCTGGTAACACATGAAAACTGAACTGCTGCCACAGAAGGAAGGCACCCAAAAGTCAATTTTTTGGTGTTGCTGGGTAGTAGTCAGCTGGCTAATCAGCCCAGCTGCCTTGGCTGGTCACTTAGCAGAGTCATGGCTCTGCCGCAGAACATGCTGGTTCTTGCTCCCTGAAGTGACCTGATGGGGTAGAGGGAGGGAAAGAGGCAACTGAAGGTAAGAGATAAAGGATCAAAGGACGCAAAGCTGTAGGAAAGTAGATTTTATTAGAGTTGCTACTCTCAGAACAACTTACCTAGCTGTGATTCAAAGTTGATCCTTGGCTTTAGTTTTTGTTTGGAGGCAGTCCGACTGTTGGAGATCCTGAAGGTAGGATGCCAGTGTCAAATACTTTACCTGAATGCTTCCTGTCTTTGCTATCCCTATCATACTTCCACTTGAGCAATTTTATGACTTGGAATTTTGTTCTCACATGTTTCAATAGTTTCTTACTTGCTGCAAATTAGTGAGGATGGTGTGTTAGGTGCAAACATCATCCTAGGAACTTGCACTGTTCTGTTTTATGAGTGCGCTGTACCCTTGGATTAGGATAAAGAGAGAAGGCTTATGCATACAGTACTTGTAATTCTGCATGTAGGGAGGAGGTTAGCTTACAAATTTAAGTAGTTTCGTATTTTGAACTTTCTTCTTTCAGTAAGGAGGGACAAAGCTATTTTGGCATTCAGTGAAATGTAAATAATCCTATGGTTGTCCAGTGACAAAAAGCTTTGGATTTCATACTGGATTTCATACTACAAGGATTTCATCTTGGGCCATCATCATGGGAAATTTATGAGATGCTTAAAATGCTAAATCTCAAGGTGACCTGGAAAGCATCTCCATTTGATTTGAAAGCATCACTTGTCTGCTTAGTACTTTTAATTTGTGTGTTTAATAACCTGCTGACATGCAGTATCCTGGCAACAAAATCTGAAATTTGATGGGTATTTATATATTTGTATGTTTTGAGGGCACCACAATGACATGATTAGTTGCAGTTTTACAAGCTGAAGGTAATAATAAAAAATCAAAACCCCAGGAGAGCTAGGGGAGACTTGTCCATTTGAGACTACTGGAAGGAGGCTGCACAGTAGATACTGAAGAGTCATAAATTTGTAATGTGTAGCCATTGTAGCTAGAGGGATAAATATTCAGTACCTGTTGTTACCTGATAAAGTCATACATATGTATGGATCCATTTCATGTGATAATTACAGAATCTAGTTTTATCTGCTTCTACCTGATAAACCAGCTTTATTATTTTAAATAAAGGAAAAGCAATAATTCACAAGCTGCAACAGCTGAAGATGCAAAACAGAGCTATCAAAGGGGAGGGAGGAAAGGAGGACAACATTTTAGATCCCCTGGTAAACACTAGGCTGTGCAAACAAGAGCTATGTGAACTTGCTTTGTATATGGTTTGTTGGAAATATTCCTGTCTGCTTTCAGAACATTTATGTAAATATTTGAACTAAGCTTAATTTTATGGAATTATGAATAAAATTGGCCATACCAAATATGTCTATTTTGGGAGGATCTACTCTAAATATGGATACTTACCAGGAGAGCTGATTTTTATAGCCCATATCTTGCAGAGAATTTGACTCACATATTTTGATGATCCGTTGTCACGATGGTAAAGTAACAGCTGATTAATAAATAATTAGAAAAGAGAACTTAAGAATGGCTATTTTCCATTGGAGTCTTAGCCTTGGCCCTGATAAGTGCATGTCAGGGCCATCGCAAGCCCAGCTGGCAGTGGGCACTCCGAGGTGAGCTCTTGCCCATTGAAAAGGTGAGAAGCACTTTCGGTGGTATTGCATTTTTCAGAGCTATTTTTTAACTTCCACTGCAATTTGTTAGTGTAAATTGCATGCTGTCTTTTCTACCTACCACTTCTATAAAAAAAGTTTTTTCTCGGACTGTAACTCAGGGGTTGGTCTCACCATTCTCTGTAGTGATGTGTAGCATGTACTGTTTTGTGTAGAATTTACTTCCTTACAGACTCCTATGTTGCACACATACATAGAGGTTTTAGCTTGGCTTTTAATGTAGCACATGGTGCTCCAAAATGCAGCCAAGTATATTTGTAGCATGCAGATGCGACAGTTGTATGTATTGCCTCAAGGAGGATGTCAGCAGTAGCATTTGCCCCCAAGTGTTACCCTAGGTTATGACAACCCCATAGATAGGTCAAATAGTTCAGATTCAGATCTTAGTAAGGTGGCCCCCTGGGGCAGGGCAGAGGGAAGTATTTTTGTGAGAAAATGGGAAATAATCTCCAAACTGAAGGAGTATCTTCTTTATATAAGAGAAGTTACAGTATGTTTTTCACCATTCCTTTGAGGTGATCCTGAAGTCAAGATAGTTGGGTGTGGAGGGCAGTGGAAATTCTCTGCTATCAGTGGTTAGAGAAAGCCCTGATCCATTACACTGTGGGTGGTATGTCCCAGTGTAGTCAGCTGTGCTTTCCACATATTTTTTTCCTATGTTGCATTGTGTACCCATCTTGCAAGAAAACACTTGCATAGATTTATGTCATCAGCAAAGCTCTTTATTGTCCAAAGTAAATCTGGTTCAAACACCTATTTTGAGTAGCAGTGGCTCATTCATCTAGGCAGATGTTTTCTCATGCATAGTCTACCTGAAATATGATGGTGTCTGCATCTATAATGCACATATTTGCCCTTGGAAGCTTGTGATGTTGTACCATCTTAATGAGACATATGTATGAAATGATGTTTTTCAACTTATCCTAAGATATTTAAATATGTTTAAATGTAAGCCAGATGACTTAGAGCTCTAGATGCTGAACACCAACTCCCAAAATTCACATCAGCTTTCTTGGAGGAGTGCTCTGATGAGACTTCGGGAGTTACCCTAACTGTCAGAATGGAACAAGATGGCAATATTAAAGTAAGAGAGGGAAGAGTGGGTCTGTGAGCTTGTGGTGAGAACTCTGCTTAGGGTCTTGTACGCTTCTGCCTTTCTTTGACTGTTGTGATGGCTCTTTATTGAAGAGATAATATTAAATTCAGGGCAGAACTGTAAGGTTGCAGCTACCATTTTGCACTTACACCATCAGAAGGGAAACAAGGTGACAGAGTACAGCTGTAGGTTTTATCCATTTGATAGATGGTTACCATCAAAGTCATGAAAATCCTTTCTTTCCAGTAAGGTTTTGTTTATTTAATATGTAACTTCAGTACCTGTGGGCCAGAAGGCACTGTTGATCACAAGGAACCTAGTGATCCCATAAGTTTTTGGTGGGTTTTGAGTCTATGTTGTGTCTTACTCTTCTTTAAGAAGACATCCCTACAACTGGAGATGTAGAAAGGCATTTTTGTAGCATTGGTGGTTATGTAACCACTTCCTTTTGGACTTCTGTATAGGCTGCCACCACTTCACCCTGCTGCTGCTGATTTCTCACAAAACTGAGCAGCAATTTGCACATATCTTCTCCTGTCTGGTGCCCCTTTCACTTGTCCTTGTTACGTGCCTGATCACAGCCCTTTGTTTCTGCCAACAGAACCTGGCAGATGGGCTATATAATATATAAGCCTTTGATTCCAAGTGGCAAAGTGTGCAGGCTGAGTCTTAGGAAAACGATGAATACTTAACTGACTACAGAGTTCACGGGAAATACAGCCCACACCTGATATTCTTAGGTTACGGTCGGATCTATAAATACCTGTGGAATTCATTTGAACACGACACTCTTAGCTTTATTTTGGAAAGAGCTTTGAGTGGCTTGGTAAAAATTTGGCATTTCATAAAGTGTGAAGACAAATTAGCCATTCTTTCATGCTTTGAAAGAGTAAATGTGCTTGCTTATCGGAATAAATTATCTATTCCTTTATAGTTCCTTCATGATGTGAAAGTAAAGTGAGGATAACTTCTTTGTCTGGCTAAGTTTAATTCCAGAGCAAAGGAATTTCTCTCCTAACATAGGTACCTCTGCTATATGGGTCCTTCTCTCTCCTGCCCCTTTTATGTGGGCAACTACAGGAAAAGCACCAAAGCAGATGTTTGCCGTTTCTTCTCAGTGACCAATTCCTCAGGGTTTGTTGCCAGTTGAAGCATAACAGTTCTGTCCTGAGGCAAGGCAGAATTTCCTTACAATGAGATGATTATAATTAACTCCCTGGTGATCCTGTCACCTCCCTTCTCTGTCACACTAGATTGATCTCATTTGAGTTAACAGTCCCTCAAGGCTGTCCCAGCAGCCTGCTGGGCAGACTGACCAAGCTGCAGCACCCTGTTAGTGGGTGTTCACTCATCCTAAAAGATATTGCAATTTAAGTACAAAATATAACATGTTCTCCTTCCTTAGGAGTATTTAAAATATGGTCCTGACAGAATTGATAGGTAGCTTGATGCTATGCATGATTTGCATCAGTAATCAAAAAGTGAATTATAAAGTGATTTTTGATAAACCTTGTGAAAGATGCAAAAGATGACAGAAACAATAAATAAAAGAAGCAGGTTGTTAAACTCGTTTTTTCTTGGTATTTTACTATAGCCAAATACAAAGGACATGGGTATATTGAGGGACAGGGAATTCAGCCTGTATCGACAGATCTGGAGACTCTGTATGAAAGCAGTGACTTTGAGACCGTTTAGGAATTTATAGGGTGCCTGTGTTGATACTTTAGTTCAGATGAGGAACATGCTTTTGAAAACGGTTCCCCTGTCGTCTCACTGTCCTTTAGTTTTTTAGCATGGAATGATCTAAGAGCACACGAAATGAATTCCTTTCAGATGAAACTAGATTGGAAGATGTGCTCCAGGATGTGCACTTAATGCGCAGGGGTCACAAACAGGCATTTCAATCTGAAAGACCGGGCTGGAGATAGTTCAAAGTAATACCTGCCTGAAGTGTCTGTGGTGTGGACATCAGGTCCTCAGCACCAGCTATATGTTATACAGATCTGCACTACAGGGTTATGTCCACATAGCTGTAGTGGACACCCAGTCAAATGGTAGTTTCCTGTGTGAGGTGATGGCAAAAAGGGTTGTTGTGCTCTTTGAATATGTAAACACAGAAGTAGTTTGCAGGATAAGAGAGACCATTCTGCAGAGAGATGTGGATTTACTTACAGTTATATGACCAGGATATCGCATACAGTTCTGGTATCCATATTTTCAGATAATTTTAAATACCGAATATGCAATAATAACAAAATAGATTCAAAAAGGTGTCTTACTGCAAGTGGCATAGCTGTCAGGATCTGTTGTATAGGTTTCTTCTAAGGTTTGGTTATCATGTGTAAGACTCTCTAAGAAAATTAACTACTATACACTAAGAAGCTTTTTAACATACTCAGAAAATGGTATGATGCGAACTCATGGCTAGAAGATAGTCTGACAAGGTCCAGCTGGTGATATGCCTCACTTTTTCAATAGTGAGGATTATTAATCTTTGGAATAAACTTTATTGGGAAGAGTTGAATTTTCCATCTCTTAATGTCTTCAAATCAAGACAGAATGCATTCCTGGAAGAAATACTTCAGCTAAGCACAAATTATTGGTCCTACTGCAGGTAGAGCTGTGATAACAGCAGGTCAAACTAAATAAGGTCAGATTCGTAGTCCTTTCTGTCCCTAAAATCTATGAATCTCTGTTATCAAATTTATAGATGCCATCCTCTCACACAGCTGAAACCTCATTTTGAGCCACTTTATAATCACAAATTACTTGACATCTGTGCTATCAAGTTTCCATCACTTATTTCTGGAATTAGTATCACTCCACCCCTCTAAGTCTACAAACACTTCTTCCCACCATTGCATTTCATAAAGATAAGATATTCTCCAAACTTGCTCAACACTCTTTGGACAGGTGGTACTGTAATGTAACCTTAATTAGTCCAACATACTGCCAGGGATTTTTCGGAACAGCCTGGCAAGGGCACTTGTTGCGGGGAAAAAAAAAAAAATATGGTTAAAGGGAGAGCTGATATGATGCCCACAGTTAAGTTTGTCATGCCATTTTATCTTGGAATGTTTTCAGCACCTAATAACATTATCAAACTTTAACCTCTTCTGCTAAAATCTGCAATATTTTTCAGGGAATGAGATTAGGCCCCCTAGTTATATTTCTAATAACTATACTTTTTTTCCTTTAGTAAGCTTCAGCGCTCTGTGTATCAGCACAGGGGAGATGACATTTGAAAGGAAGAGAAATGATGACGTTAGGTGAGGAGGGAATTCATAACACTACCTAGAGAGAAATGCCTTTTTCCTGTCACTGTGAAAAGCTTTTCAATTCTGGCCTCTAAATGCTGAAAACTTAATTCTCTCGAGTCCAAGACTCTAGAGAGTCCAATTCTCTAGAGGCTGGACTGTTGCTGAAGAGAACGGGTCCAGAGACTTTCCACGTTTACATCTAGTTTTGAGTGATTTACAGTAGATGTTATGAATAGACCTTACCTATAAATAAGGATTATTAATATAGGGCCACAAATCTGTAGTCCTCTGTAGATTACCAGACATTAAATGGAAAGTACGGGAGTTCAGCCTGAAGAGACCAAGTTTTTGCAACAATAGATAATAATTTTACTTGAAAACTCAAACCGTCCATAAAGTGAATATCTACGAAAAGAAATTCAGATATGACATGGAAAATCCATGTGACACATGAATATGTAATATATCCAGTTGGTAGATATCTAGATACTAATGAAAACAAAAATAAATATATGAAGAAATAATACATTTTTAAAGGCAATAATAAAGTTTATTTTAAAGGCCATTGATAAGGAGTTAATTTATTAGGACAGAAAATCTGTATTTAATGACTAAACTGGAAGGAGCTCTTGAAGAATCTGGAGGTGGAAACCCCTTCATGGGCACATACTGAATGCAAAAGAGACAGCATCCTGGTGCTTAATCCTGATTTTATTATCTCTTATTATGATAAAGTTACCTTAATCTGTGAGAGGTAATCAGATATGTTACCATTTTATTGGTAAAGTGCTTTGTTTACAGTCTTACTACGAATGACATGGTCTGTTGTTTGTGTCCTGCAAATTAATAGCATCAGGCCAGTTGCCTAGAGACAGCATATGTATTTCTGTGTGTAGAAATGAAAGAAGCTTTGGGAATTATATGAAAAATATATTTAATTAAGTACGGACAACGAGGGAATTAAATACGTTTAATTTAGGAACACTTTATAAGGCACTCCTCTTTTGTGTTTGTAGCCGGCACAGACGCTGTCCTAAATTGAACCTGCTGTCCAGTTCTGCTCTTATTTTCTTAACTAAGCACATTCTCAGCTCAAAAACCGATACAACAGGTGGAAATAAATTTGACCACGAGTTTGAGGCTTATGTTGTTTCTAATTCTAGTTGACTGTATCCAGATCCACTCCATGTGCAAATATGCTTCTCTCCTGAATTGCAGAGTTAGTGTAAGTCAGAGAAATGCCTTGAGTTGCATATATTGTGTTGCTATCTGCCCTCCCCAACTCTTTTCCAATAATCTGTTTAATAGTCACTTCCCTCACTTTTTCTCAAATTGGTGGTCACCAAAAAATTTCTACCAAGTAGTGCTCTGAGCTGAAGAGTCATAGGAGGCTCTCTCCAAACGTTCTCCTGTATTTAGAGGTCCTCTTAAACAATCTTATAGCCTATTTTCGGGGAAATGTGTTCTGTATTTGTGAAGCTCCTCTGCCTAGACTAGCTTGTGGCCAGCGGACAGCAGTTTCTCAGGAGCCATCAGCCCTAGTGAGTAGAGCTCTTCTGAGTATCAGTGACAGGAGCTGCTCCTGTAGATGCTTCCCCTTCCCATTGCGCTCTGTCAACAATATCACTGCAAGGGACATGGCAGAAAGCTGAGATGGCTTTTTGGAAACTTCCATCACAGTGCTTTGTTAATAAGAAAACATAAAGCTTAAGAGATGTGAAGACATCTTAGCATAACAAGGATTATGCTTGTTATACTCCTAGAAGTGTCTAATAAGTGCTGGTAACAGCTAAGTTTCTATTTGCTGTTTTAAGAAGTATGCTGAGCTGCCTAAAACTTTCTTGCTGTCCTATGCCTGACAATGATTAGTATGTATCACTGGACAAATGGAGGCTTTATTTCCTGGTTTGGACCAAGTAAATCTCCCTTGTCCTCCTTCTGGCACAGAAGGTAGGGATTTCCTCATCTTCAGCTTCAGAGATCTAATTACAGTTAGAAGCAGAGCAGTAAAGTTCGAGGCCATTGACTCTCTTGACTTTCAGCTCCAGCTTCAGGAGCAGCAAGCTCAGCAAAGCCTTGTGTTGACCAGAAAGTATGGAAAGGTAGCTGAGTGTTCAATATTGATTTAATTGCTGGATCATCTCTGAAAACTGATCTTTTAAAAGCTCTGGATGACAATAAGTATGTGAACTTACAAAATGGCTCAGTGTTTGGACTGAAGGATAGCATCAATGTATGGATGTGTCAGATGTTGGCCTTAAACAGTTATGGGTATACAGTATTGTGGGATACAATGGAAATGTCGTGAACAAATCCAAATTTCCTCAAGGAGAAAGGACAAAAAGAATGAATGCTTTGCAAATATGACATAAATGCCATCTATTGGTATTCCATGGTTGCATGATGAAGAGTTTGTCTGAGCACATTCCGAGTTTTGAAATTTTATAATTTTATGGTATTTCTTTAACTTACTTAACCCTTTTGTTTAGATGACTCCTTCACACATGTAGTCCTAAAGTGGCTGAATGAATTTTCTTTTAATTTGGGTCTTGGCTCAGCTGAGCTTGCATGTAGTGCCCAGGAGAATGAACTCTACAGTTCATTTTGACAGAATTTAGAACTTCAGTAAAGAACGTGATTCTTGTTGGGGTTACAGAACTTGTATTTCACAGAATCATAGTATAGCTGTGGACCTCAAGAGACCTCAGGAGACCATCTAGTCCAACCCCCTGCTCAAAGCAGGGTCAACTGGAGCGGTTTGCTCAGGGTAGTTCCAGTCGGGTTTTGAATATCTCCAAGGATGGAATTAATATGCATTGCCTTTCATCCTGTGATGAAAAGTGGCGCCACTGAAAAGAGTCTGGCTCCGTGTTCTGTATTTCCTCCCCTCTGTTCTCCCCCCTCCCCCCCATTAGGTATTTATACACATTGATAAGTTCCCCCTGAGCCTTCTTTACTCCAGGCTAAGCAATCCCAGCTCTTTTAGCCCTTCCTTGTACGCTGGATGCTCCAGTCCCTTTCTCATCCTTGTGGTCTTTATGTCTCTCTTGTACTGGGGAGAGACCCAGAACTGGTCAAAACTGGACCCAGCACTGCAGATGTATCTCACTAGCGCTGAGCAGAGGGGAAGGATCACCTCCCTCGACCTCCTGGCAGTGCTCTTCCTAATGCAGCCCAGAACACCCTTGGCCTTCTTTGCCACAAGGGTGCATTGCTGGCTTGTGTTCAATGTGGTGTTCACCAGGACCCCCTGGCCCTTTTCTGGCAAGCTGCTTTCCAGCAGGTCAGCCCCTAGCCTGTACGGGTGCATGAGGTTGTTCCTCCCTAGGGGCAGGAGCTGACGTTTTCCTTTGTTGAATGACATGGGGTTCCTGTTGGCCCATTGCTGTTGCCTGTCAAGGTCCTTCTGGGTGGCAGCACAACCATCTGGAATATCAGCGACTCCTCCCAGTTTTGTATTGTCTGAACTCAACCCAGTTTTATATTGTCTGGAAATGGAATGATAAAAACAGTATTTGGAACGTGGGAAGTCGTATGTTTTACCAGTATGGTGTCCGGAATGTATTACTGTGTCAACCGCACATTTTAGCCCTTACTAAGGTTACTAGCTCTTTCACTGTATCTGGCCTGTATTACAGTACTTGCAAGAATCACTGATGTGGTCTTCATCAAATTTGGCATTTTCTGACCATTTTAAAAGCTCAAACTTTTAAATGATGTAAAAACTGTACTTTTAAGAAAGCTCGGTCTGTGACAAGAAGCTCAAATAAGCCCCTTTTGTCTCATTTACATATAAAGTGAGCAAATCTAATTAGCCCTGTGATCATCCCAGTAAATTTCCCCCCAACGTAATTGTAATCTCTTAATTAAAAAAGATATAGATCAGTTGATCACTTTTAATATATAATTATATCTTTAGAGAGAAGGAAAGGGGCAGTGTTTGAAGTACTCTTTGGTGGGATTTGATTTGAGTTCTTAGCTTCACCAGCTTTGTTTGTGACTTCATCTAGGCCTAGTAACATAGAATTGGAAGAGAATATCTGAATCATGCAGTCAAGCTTCCCCCAAGACTAGAACCATGCAATAGGTATTTAGTATAGAATGGTCCCTAGAATATTCACTTTATGTGCCTGTATTCACTGCAAGCCTCAAACTGCATTCCAAAACTGAAAGCAAACTTCAATTCTATGGTAAAAGGTCAAAAGCTCCATTTATGTTGGTTGTTGTCTCTCCAGTTCCTTACTTGTTGGATACTAATTTAATATGACCTATATCTGACAAGGCTAGATGCGGTGTTGCAGTCTGTAGCGATGTTGCTGCAGTCTTGATAGATGCGGCAAGAACGGGTTTGTAGTAGAAGTTCTTTTTTTTTAATTAGGCCACCTAGTATAGCTGCAAAAAGAAAAATCAAAAAGCTTCTGGGCACATAAGCCTTTCTTCCAGTATGAAATAGAAGCAGCAAACTTCAAGGCCATGCACAGTTTGAGAACAATGGTTCTGAGCGTGATTAGTTATCTATCAGTTAGCCTAACTGAGAGAAAAGATAGACAGTATGTGTGGCATGGACGCAATATAAGCAGGGGAGAAACGTGTTAGGATGATGATCTTTTCATTGAAAGGGAGGCAATTTCATTTACAGTCTGTGAAACATCAAGAGGTTAATGAGGAGAGAGATTATGATCTAATCAGCATTTTTACTGGATCCTTGATATTTGGTATCCAGGAGGGTTATAAATTACATTTCCAAGAGTTACCTTTTGAAGATGTTTTGTATGTCTCCTTTAAGTATTAAGACAGAGATCAGAGGTAAAACGACTGTTTTGTATGAAGTGTTCCCTTCTGGAAGTCAGACCTGTGGAGCAGAGCTACTGTAGTTTTGATTCCAGCTGGGCTCTAGAAACTAGACCATCTTATGCCTTAAGCCCCCTGGAAGGGTCAGTCCGGTAGATCTCATGTGGTGCCTAGGATGACAGACTTGCAATGGGAACACAGAGAAAATACCTTTCTTTCATTGCCAGTATCCCTCTAGTATTTCGTAGTGTATTATACTTGCTGGTGTCTTGTCTCAGAATTCCAGTTTCATCTCTTTCCTCTCCAGTTTTTAGATGGGAGGACATAACAGAAAAGCTGTATTTCACAGATAGCACCACCTTGGTATTTTTAACTTACAAGAGGAAGCTCTACAGTGTTACTGTGAAACTTGGGAGGCGCCAGTTTTCTAAAGGGAGTTTTAGATTGTGGGTACTACAGGACCTATGTGTGAAGGTGAACGTCCTCAATATTTCATCCTGGTTAAGTAGCTGAAAATGTAGTACAAGGGTTTGGCATTTTGTATATCCCATTCAGAGAGCTTGTCTTTTCCCATGCACTGTAGAGAATACCTAGGCACTTGTGTAGTTTTAGCCCATAATCTCTCTCTGACTCAACTTCACATCTAGAAGATAATTGTAACACTTCCTTATTCAACAGGGTTTTTTCAAGGCTGCGTGTACTAAATCAATAGGAGATTCTCAGAGACAAAGGTCTGTAAACCACACTGTGAGGAATAAGTAGAGAACAGTTTGAAAAGTTTAAATAAAAGAGAAGTAGAAGCATAAAATATTAGTGTTGTTAGTGTTATTTTCTGTGCAAAAAGAAAAACCACGCACTTTCCATCTAAAGAGTTCTTTCTTTAAATTTTAAGAAGTAAGAAAAGGAGAAAGAGGAGGAAAAAAAGCAAAACTTGCACAGCGTAACTCCTCTGAGATGTGTACTGCGTTGCATATGATGTCCAGTCACGCATAAATTGGGATAAGTACTTTCCAAGCTGAAGTGAGTTCCTTGAGGCTGGAAATGTTGCTTCACGGGTTAAGGGAAGGTGTAGAATCTGGCACAGGTTATAAAGTAACTAAGTAACAAGTAACTAAGGCCAAGAGACATATCCTGATAGTAGTTAAAACAGAATTATCTTACAACAATGTAAAACGTGTGAAATATGCATACTTTTCTCTCAGTTATGTCTCAAACTTAGTGTGGTAGTTGCTGGTAGAGAGAGCGTGGATTGCAGCGAGGCAGCCTTTTCCTGACAGTGCGAAAGAGGGAAAAGCTGATTGAAAAGTTCAGACTTGAAACCACAGAACAAAGGATTGTAGGAGGAGATAATGAGTTAGCAGAAAATCACTGAGAGGTGATGCTCTTGTGCATGTGTTTATATTTGACAGCTTGCCTAAGTTGCACTAGATTTCCTGTCACGTAGCTGCGTTCCTGGACTGGATACAGGCACCTCACACAGCCACGCTCATCCGCTCGCTTACCAGGCCGCTGGGAAGGAGGTGTGGAAAAAACTCCGCTCCCAGATTGACCTAGGCTGGGGCAAGGAACAAATCTCCTCGTTTTACAGACTGAGATTCATGAGGTCTCTCCAGTTTAGCTGTGACAGCTGACCCTTCCCTCCCAGCGGTGACCCCAAAAGGAGGCAGCCCCTTCAGCCACTGCAGGTGGAGCTGGCAAGGCCTGTGAACCTTGGCTCTCCCAGCACAGAGTCTACTTTATAAACAGGAAATTGTTGGTGGCTCTATTTCAGTTAAAATATAATATAGGTGGGTTGTGAATGGTGGCCAGGGGACACACTGTTGTGCCAGTTCAGTTCAGCATAGTCTTCTACTATATGTATAGTCTGTTTTACAGACACGCATGAGCTAGGGCATCCTTGTCCCATTTTCTTATTTGTAAGAAGATTTTCTTTCTTTTTGTTTTTTTTTGAACACTGAAGACTGAACCTGCTGTGAGAACTGTTATCTCAAAGGAGCCATCCCAGGGTAAAATGTTTCATCAACTCTGTTCCAGTGTAACAGAATTTTGTCAGCCGTTTGATATAACAACACTGTGTGAACTTTTGTTCTGACTTTTTTTGCATCCTATTTTTATTTCAGGGTGTATATGGATTGCAGAAAGAATCCAGGCCCAGGAGCAGCGAGCCACCCTTATGACACTAATAATAATAAATGTTTAAGAATACATTCCCTGAAGAGAAAATTTACTTCACTTACCGTGAATCTTACTAATCCTAAATAAGCTAATTAATATCTCCAAGGTAGTATATCATGACAGGGAAAGATCTATTAAGAAATAATATTTATTTGAAGTTCTGTAGAGTCCATAAGACAATAATAATCACACAAAATGTAGATAAGCACTTCATGTCATTTTTGAATGAAAATGTTTACCTAATTGTATGTATTATGCGTTTAGGTGGAGATGTGTTTTCATCTAGCCATTTTTCAGTCCTTTGGATTATGATACTGTATTATGTTGCAGCTGCTCTCATCACATGGCTTTTTGATCCAGAAAATTTTGAATTCCAGTGTAAGCATATAAAGGACACAGAGAATTCCAGCGTATGAGTGCTTTTGTGTATAAGTTCCTGCTCTGCCTTGTTGTAACTTCACAGTTATTGCTTAATAGAGAGTGAATCCAAAGATTCTGCTGTTACAGTCTATTCCTCTAGGAAGTAACTAATACTTGAGTAAGTACAGGGGGATGAGGCAGAAAGACACACAAAGAGTGCAAGAGACTAGTTTTGGAAAGGGCAAAAATGAGGCCGAGGTTTTCTAGGGAGCTGTCTGCAATGCCAGCCTCTCTGTTAGCTTCTTCTCCAGGCAGCTTCTCCAACTCTCTTCTTTCCACTGTTGCACTTCACTGAAGCTGCCTACGCTGCGCAGTCGCTGCTTAACTGGGTGCAAGGCTGCAGTGTCCTGCCTCTGCTGCCAGAGCAGCAGCTCTCTGAGGCGGAGCAAGCCTTGTGCTCTAGGTCCCGGCTGACCCCAGAGTTTGCAGTGCTAGCTACTGCTGGGTTAGTGAGGTCTGAGAGTTTCCAGTGGGGGAACTGTTACTTTTGAATTACTGTCCTAGTGTCTTTCAGTTCATTGAGCGGTGTGTTGGTATGAAGTTTGATCTGGCATCATTTGATTTGGTTCATTGGATTTGTTTACTATCAGCAATTTCTGCAACAAATTTAGTTTTTCTTGCACACCTAGCATCTGATTAGCTTCATTATTATTCATGAGCTTGTGATTAGCAGAGAATTTCCTTCTTTCACATAAAAACAAAAAATTAACAGCGTTCCCAATTGGGAAGGAAATTCTTATTTAAATACCTCAGGCTTGTTTGTTTTTTGTTTTACTGTTTCTTATTGACCTTTTTAAATTAAAGATTCAGTGAGTGCATTCAAGTATTAAACTCCAGTTTGTCTGTAATAGTCTAGGGCTGCATCTTAGTCATGACTTGAATTTTTGCACCTTATTAGTGTGTAAAATTTCCAGATGGATTCATTAGAGGAACATCTCTCACAATCATACTGTGTGAACTAGGTACCCGAATTCATGGGTATAGTTTCTATTTTCTTCACAGTTTTTTATGCCTCACTTTTCTTGTGTCTTCATTTTTAGAGAAAGGCCTAGTTTCACTGGCCTTTCTGTATAACTGTATTCCCCTAATCTATGCATCGTTCAGTGTTCCCTTTCCTCTCCTTTCACCATCTCTGTAATATCAATTTTATGTCAAGGTGACCTTAATTGAGCCCGATATTACAATAGAGTGTTGTTATAGGACCACCAGGCATCACATTCATTATCCATTAGCAATTTTTCTCTGAAAATTCTGCTTGCCACTAGAAGAAGAATGATGGAAATGCCTAAGATGTATACTCATTCATATATAGCCATGTTGTTCTCGAGCCATTTCTTTAATCCGCGCCTCTGGATTCTGCAGTTCATAACTCATCATCACTGAAGTATGAGAAGTTAGGTGAAATTTAATTGCACAAAATTTCAAAGATGCAAATTGGTCAGGGAAGAGGAGACCATATTAAATCCATTAAGTTTTCAAAAGCATCTGATGCTGACTTTAAAAAGGCTCCAGAGGCAATAGCATTCAGTGCATGATGAAATTCCTCAGAATCAATTTTGCACAGTCTCTTCATAAACTGATGAAAACATCTATATATCTGTATCTGCAAGTGAGGCAGAGAAAGGCACTCAGTGTGGTAATGACACTTAGGTCTCTAATTCCTATGCTGTTCTCTCTTTCTCAAGCATCAAACGATGTATGAAACATCATGTTTGTCTACAGCTTTAATTTAAAGGAAGAAGCACGTTTAAAGCATTTAAAGATACATTGGTACGCTGTGTTTGCCCACTGATAGCTAGGAAGTATCTACAAAAGCCTCTCACTTTAGGTAAGCTGGCTTGTCTGCATCTTAGGAGAGTTGCTGGTGATTTTCCCGTGCTGTGCCTTTTTCATCAGAAAATGATGGCTTGGGGGAGTATATCAATCTCAATAAAACCTTAATCAGGAAAGGTGGTGAGGTGAGTGAAAGTGCTCCTCCCCAGCTTCACAGAGCACTTCTGTAGGAATGAGGTGCAGGACAGTCTTGTACTTGGTCCTAGCTACTTCGCTAAATTTGGGGGACAGGAGAAGATGCTGCTGCTCCTTTAGGTCAAATTCAGATCCTTATGAAAAAATGTTTGAGATCTGTGAAGTGCTTCCTTTTATCTCTAGATGATATCACAGGAAAGACAGCAGTAGTGAGTCTGAGCTGTAAGGAGTAGCATTACCTTGAAGGAAGTAATCGGCTGTCCAGATGGTTAGGAAAGAATAAATAAACAGACAAATCAGCCACGGAGAGCACCTTTTTGGCCAGAGACTACATGATAGCTTTGAAGTTTGATGTGTGGTGTAGAAGAAATTAATAAATGAAAGCGGAATGCTTTGTGTGAACAGAAGTTGCTCTCGCCCGTAGAATGCGTGCTCATTTAATAACGTATTGTAATGTGTCTTTAGAGTTTTTAACAGGATAAATAAAAAATTGCAGACCTGGCTAGACTCCTCCTCTTCTTTAAAGGATCTGTACTTATCTGACTTGTCATATAGATTTCAGTAAAAGCTTTTTGTAAGTAGGTGCTGCGGGAATATGTTGCTTTAGCATAAAGCTCACTCACTTTGTACAAAACCAAATCCATCAAAGCAGTTAAGTACTTAGCTAAGTTTAACCTCATGTTTTGCTGTAAGCATGTGAGTTGCAGTTAGTTTCATCAACTTTAAGGCAACTTGCATGCCTGAGTTTTCTTCAACAATATCTGCCGAAACAGAAGCCAGAGAGCTACTTGTTAAACAGTAAGGAAGGTGCAATGAAGGTAAGGACCACGGGAGTCAGTCTTGATTCATTCCAGATAAATTTTTAGTTACTTCTCAGATGTAATAATAATAATTACCTTCCATCAAAACCCATTTAGCTAGGACATTTTACTTCAGGAACATTCACTGAATTTTTATTGCATAGATTCATGTTGTGTTCCTTTTCTACCCAGAGTGGTTTTCATGCTTCACAGATGTTTTAGTCTAGCTAAGAACAATAATCACCCACTGCGTGTCCGGATTTCTCTTTAAAATAGCCTCCTTTCATTTTCCCTGCCATAGCAAACAATTCACCTGTACTAGTGCTCTTAGCGTACATAGTAAGAGTAGAGACAAGCTGCTTTGCTCAAGCATGCTTTCTTTGGTTATCTTGAGTTATTTGGTGCTGCGGTGATTGCAAGTTGGCGTGACAGAACATGCTTTCTTCTCTTCTCGTGTAGCATAAGGCTAATTTTTCTGAAGTTTAGCACATGAATAATCAAGAACAAAATAATATGGCGAGAACAGAGCCAATGTTTAAACTACCGGAACAACTGTCCCAGGCGCTAGTGTGAGCTGCTGGGTTATAACTCCCTTCATCGACTTCAGTGAGATTGTGATGACTTTGAAGCTTTTCACCTTCCACGCTTCTTTAGCTAGTTTTTTGGGATACAAATGGAAATATCTTTATCTAGGGGAATCACCATGAGAGTTATGAGATAGTTCTCCTTTATTTCCTTTTCATTCAGTCTGTACGTACCCTCTTTGATGTGCTGCCAGATTTGGTTAGAGATCTCGCATAGACATTTTATATAGATGACAGACTTAGTTACCAGCCTTGTTGGGCATACCAGTGATCAGAGGATTGAATCCACTTTAGTTTATACTTCAGCCTCTGTCATAATAACATACAGTAATTAACCAGCTTTCCCTAATGTTTCAGTATGACAACTCAGAATATGTTTTATGTATTAATCCAAACTTTCTGCCAAAGAATCTTAATTCTTGTTTCGTTCCTGACTTCAGTTAGGCAGTTTTGTTACAGTGATTACTTAATTTTAAGAAAAGTGATAGAGTAATTCATAATCAATTATTAATCATGAATACATCACAGGAAAGTTGTCATTGTCAGACTAGAAAGAAATTGGAGAGGACCTATTTAATTAAAGTACTTTAGTTTGCTTCCGACTTCCTGTATTGAAGAGAGTCATGATTTTACTTCAGCAGGAACTCAGACATGATGTAACACTCTTTTTTTTGTGAAAATCAGATGGTGAGATGCTGCCGTATAGTTAATGTTGCCCTTGGAAAAGCTCAAAAGAACCACCTCCTTAAACATGTCTGTTATACCTTATTTTATCACATACTGTTTTTTTATGTATGTACTAACTTTTATCTGTTAAACATACTAAGATGCCCAGGTCTACACAGATTACTCGTTACTCATTTATGTCAGTTATGCGTTGGCAGCATCATTAATTTCAAAGTGTTAACATAGGTGTTCTAGCACGCGCTTTCTTAAAAGGCTTAGTGTCAAAGGAGTTGACAACTTAACCTTGTATCACTGTTTTCCATTTTAACTCACAAAAGGGGGACCTGTAACCTTTTCAGATAATGAAGTCATGCCTGGTTATCTCCACAGTGTTAGAGGCACTCAGCCTGGGGCAGTGTCTGACCTGCAGCCTGGGTGGCAGCGTGGCTTGTTGCGTCCATCCTGCTGAGGGCAAACCCCTGGAGAAGGGAGTGCAAGCACATCCCCATTGCAGCCCCATTGCATGGTGTGTGCAGTTGTTCCTGACACACGCAGGATCTGTGGGTCCCCGCTGTACGCGTTGCCCCCGTGCTTCTCTGGCGTGCTGTGCTGCCATACTCACCGCTCCCCTGCTTGCGGGACCGCGCCAGCCTGCGCTGGCAGCCTTGTTTAGCACGCGGCTGTGCTGCCTGCCAGATGCTTTGGAAACCCCTCTGTACTATGAGGGCCAAGGCAGGGTGCTTTTCCTAACCCACGGATATGGGTCTGTAGGGGCTCTGAGTGTCATTCTGTCTCAGCAAAAGCCGTTCACCAGTTCCAATGAGGTGTCAGGCGATCTTTTCTGAACGATCATGGGTCTCAAATGCACTGCAATGAGACCCTGAGCACCTCTTGCATTATAGAGAGGAATGTGCAACTGTTCACCAGATTACAAAACCTCAGAGGCAAGCGGGTGCCAGTAGCCCCCCAGTACTGTGTGCTTTGTTGCCACCTTCTCAGTCTTGTCCAACGTGTGTGTACAAGACGTGAACTCAGAGAAAGTACACAACTGCTGGGGTAGTTTGTGCCCATCTGCCTTAAGCCTTCTTGCATTACAGCTGTAATGGGTATTACAGAATAACTGCATTGTCTCTCTTAAGTTTTGATTTTTAAGTGAAAAGTTAGGTTCCTTCTCCTTGAATACACTCCACGTGGGCGTTGTTAACCTCTCCTTCTCCCTTGATGTGCTCAATGCATGCAACGGTAGCAGTTGTAACACTGCCGGGAACATGAGATACGTGCAACACCCTTCTTGCTCTCCTTTGTTGCGTGAGCCTGTTCCTCCCTTCAAGTAAGAAGGCCTTAGTTGTACTAAGAAGCTCTGTCAGCATCATGGCTGATGCTGCCCTGTCCTCTCTTTCATACTCATTCACTGCGGATTGGAGTTGCTATCCTGCCCTCTCTTTTGCCATTGCTGCCTCCAGGTCTGGCCACCTAGTGACTCAGGGCAACCTCTCAGGGGGAGTTCCCAAGGAGCACTGCATGTCACCAATGTGCAGGGCTGCACCTCTTAACACTCTCTTTAAAGCCCCACTGGGAAGGCTAACAGTGCAATTACCTATGAGACAAAATATTTTTTTAAGAAAAAAATCTATGTGGCTCGTGCCTTTTTCCTTCACTCCATCTAGCTGGGTGAGTGACCTGATATTTGGGCAGCTCTACCTGTAATATATGCATAGTAGAAATAGCAGGGCTACCTACTTATAATTCAAATCACTTTACAACAATTTTTTTGAAAATTTCCCTGCATGTATTTCTGCAAAGCTAATTATGCCCCCCTGTAGAATCAGCACTTTACAAATTTTTTGAAATTTTCCCTGCATGTATTTCTGCAAAGCTAATTATGTCCCCCCATAGGATCAACGCTTTAGTAATTTAAATTTGTTGTAACAATGTTGTCACCAATGAATTTCAGTGCTTCAGAAGGGAAATTGTTCTGTGCCAACAGTTAGTAAAAATTGCTTTGTTTTTTCTTTATGTAAATTGTTTGACATTAGTATTCACTATTTCAAGCAGGCATTTGATATGGGACAAGTAGCAGTATTATATGAAAGAGTGGAAACTGGAAACCTAATCACATCTCTCAAAAGAAATAAAATTATAGTAATCTCTATGTGATAAACAGAAAATTCTTAGAAATCAAATTCTGAAGTCACATCTGCTCTTGAGAAACCTGGTCTGCGCACATGTTACACGGCAGGTAACGCATAGTCTCATACTGCGTATTGGAATTACAGTAATAATGCATAGATCTGTAAAACACATAGTATATTTGATTTGTTTTTAAAATTTATGATTTGCTTTTCTTCAAATACTAGGCACTATGTCCTTCTGTACGGACATAGTGACTTTTTACCAACAAACTATTTTGGGGGTAAATACCACTGCCTTACATGAACTGTCAGGTTGTCAATCCCTAATGATTGTTCATTTAGGTAAAATAGATTTATTGCTTCCCTTTGTGTGTGCTTTTAAGTTCATAATCACTTAACTGTGGAAGGGAAGGAGAAAGAACAGAAATGTCTTTTCCAAGGAAATGTTGTTTGTTTGTTTGTTTACCTGAAAAACAGTTAGTCTAACTGTCGGTTAAATAAATACTGTAAACCGAAATGGACACAGTAGTATCTCTCACTATAGCTTTGTTTTTTTTGTTTTAGTCTCTCATCCTTTGTTTTTTGCTTGGGATTAAGAAGCGCTTGCTAGCACAACGCAGACACATCCGTTTTTAGGCCTTCATGGTGTTTGTTAATTCAGTTTGAGTGCAATAATGTTTCTCCTGATGAGGCTTAGAGCTGGGTAAGTGTACGTGCAGTAGTTGAGGCTTGCTGTTTTATTCAGCTGACATTAAGATTTTCAAAATATATGCTGTAATTAGGCTGAGGAACATCACTGTTTTCTCTTATTTGATACTGGCTCATTGCATACGTTAGCTTCACCTTTTCCACCTCTGAAGCAGAATTTTTTACATTCTGATTCAAAATTATGGCATGAAGTAGTTGGAGGACTTTGAGTTTGTAAAACAGTTATCATTTTTGAAGTAGTTAAACCCATTCACCTATCTAAGCACAGGTGGATGTGCCAAGAGCATGAAAGTACAGTAAGTCCTCATGCCGAGTACACTGACCTTGAAGTTATAGGAGAAAGAATCCCAGAGAATTTGCGCCCCCAGGCTGCTACGGGGTGTCGACCGCTCTGTGCAGACTGGAAGTCACTGGTTTGGCTGCAAAGCAACATAGTGTTCCTCCGGCAGTTCTGTGCAAGAGGTCACAGGCGTCAAACTGTCTGCTGCTTGCTGGCTAGGTGGCACAGTTGGCAGTCTTTGCCCTAGCTGTGTTGCATCCCCTTCAGGACCATACAGGTGACACTGAAGCTACAGCACCTGCTCTTTACCGTGACGCCCTCTGAAGCACTTCCCCGGTTTGGATAAGTGCGCTGTAGTATTAAACCTGAGCTGCAGTATGGTGCAATACAGCTTCACCCACATGAGAGTGCCTGCCATGCTTAACAAGTGGTACTTGAACCAGTATAATATCAGTGAGTTTGGGTACCAGTATGTGCTATTTCTGAAACAACACGTAACCATTTACTGTATTGTGTGTATGTCTGCAAATGCCTGTTAATTGGTGACTGCTTTACTTTTCTGCCATGAGCTAATAGAATTTCACAGCTTGGTGTGGGGGCAAGTGCCCTTGTTCCCTGTAGAGCACAGCTCTTTCCTCTGCAGCCCTGCTTGGGTCCTTTCCCTGGATGCTTAGCTGGTTTGCAGTTTGGAGCTTGCCATTGGCTGCTGTAAGATCCCTTTTACACTCTGTAGAGCTCCTGCTTACATAGCATTCAAATCAACTCTATTCAGCCTCTAAGCTACTGTTATACCAGGTCTGCTTCACAAAGCATTACAGACTTTCATGCCTTTCTCTGGAGTAATAAATCTGAGGCTGCATTCACATGAAAAATTTCATTATAATTTATATAAAGGCCTAAACACATCCCTATAAATAATGCTTTGGCCTTATTTTTTCCTTTGTGAATGTTACTTTTTTTTTTAATGCCTCCTAAGGCCTTCGGGTTATTATCACAGTGAATACTGCCACCTTTTATATACCATGTTGGAAAAGACAAGTTGTTTTCCTCCAACCCAAAGAACTTGCAACGTCTTTAAGTCTGCGTTGTGCTGATACTTGACATCCTTTCTTCTGTTTATTTCTATCATGATTCTGCTTTCTTGCCAGAGCAGGTGGGTCTACTTTGATATGTATTTCAAGATGGTGCAATTAGCACAAATTGGATAAAAGCTGTTAGACTAGAAAGTTCTTTTCAAATATGATTATAGGTGCATGTAGCAAAAAAGTGAGAAAACCACATAGCTGGATCTAGGAAAAAATAGTATTTCTTTTGTTTCCATAACTTTCTTGAAAGACTAAGTGTAGTCCTTTTTAATTTCTAAATTACAGCTGTAAGTATGATTTACTGGATGTCTATCTTTGACTCATTATACGAAATAATACTACAAAACACCAGAATATAAGAGAATGTTAACAATAAAGTGCTAGTTTATAAAACGTGACAGGAGGGATCTAAAACTGTGCAATTTCTTTGAAGATGGTATCTATAAAAAGATTGTCCTTTGGCATTGATTTTATTGTTGTAATCAATATAAATATGTCTGTTTAAACCATTTTGTGATATTTTAATATCTGACAATTTGTAGCCTTGTGTGTGGGGATAAAATACAATTACACTTTTCTTCTTGCAGGGCTGCCAGATGATCTGTTGGTAGAATGACCCTGAGGTCAAAGATATAACAGGCTACTTGCAGCTTTTTACAGTGTTTTTACTGGGACTATTTTTGTTAGAGTTATAGTGGATGCTGTTATGCCTCTAGTGAGTCAGGGCCTTGGGACGTTTATGCCACCTGTCATCCCCTCTTAACAGCTTTGATCTTGCATGCACTGCTTGGAAAAAATTATTGTGCCATTTTTCAGTCTCAGCCTGCAGTGGTTTAACACAGCTACTGACATTTTTTCACAATGTGAGTTGATACAGACAAGCGTTTTTGAAGAGAGCCCTAAGGCTAACAATAATATTTATATCTTCTGCCATTCATGGAAAAGCAGAGCCAATAAAACAGGCAAAGGATCTGGTATGTTTTCTCTTTTGCTCATTAATGTTTCAGTCGATTCTGTGGGTGTTCTGTGGAACAGAGGTTGCTCTCATTTTCTCGTGAAAAGGAAAGACCGTATTTCTTATTCAAATCTATTACCTATGAGATTCTGCTTTAAGCTTTTCTGTGCAGTTGGTCGTTGATCTCTTACACAGAGAGATGCATAACACAGAAATAGATGCGTGCTGAGCAATGCTGGATTGGCCTTGAAAAAAACAAACGCACTGCAGGAATGACAGTTTGTGTGACAAATACAGATAGAGAAGCAGAGAGCCTGGTTCAATAGGAAGGGCCTGCAGCCTTCCTGTCCCCACAGCTTTTGAAGGAAGAAAGGACTCGTTCTCAGAAAGGTGAACCTCTCCGTCCTGGCGTTCCCTGTACACGTTACCATTCTGCATTTCGCACTCTGAAGGCTCCACTAGGCACTCTCTGACTACCTTGATATAAAGAGCTCCCACTGTTTTTCTCCCCAAGACTATGTTACTATACATGCTTCTGTTCTGTCCCAGTATCACTTAGTTGTGAGGTGCTGCATGTGTATCTTGCACCCCTGCAAAATTTAAGAGTACGCTTCGTCCTTGAGCTCCTCCTCAGGTGCTTAAACTGCACTTCACCTTTCATTCCTTAATAGCCTACTCAGTCACACGTAGCTTATAAAATGTTTATGATCCTAGAATGACAGGTAGATGGGAAATAGAATTTGGACTGTAATATCCCATGTTGTACTTGTTGATTAGCAAAGATGGGTGGTTTAATAAAACGATCTGTTTTCTTTTTGATCTTTACCGCAGTCTGAATGCTCACTTTACCACCTCAGAATCACAGTGTTGCAGCAGTGTTATGTCTTAGAAGATGGACAGGATCTATGTCCAGGATCTGCTAGAGAAAGAGAAGGTCTTACTCTCTTGAGATGAAGTGATCCTTGCTATTACTGAAGAGTTTTGAGCAGTAGCGAGGGATTTCTGTGCAGGCGTGCAGGACTAGATTCACAGCAGTTTTCTCTCAAGCCCATTTGAATTTGTGTTGGCTGTAAATGGCCTACGTTGACTGAAAAGACGGCCAGGGATCAATGTGGCCAAGGCCCATTGCTCCAAATATGCACCTCTTCCTTACTAAACTTTACTATTTTTTACTATTTTTTACTATTACCTTATTATCCCTTTTCTTGCGCAAGGAGTATTCTAATGAATCCTTTCAGTAGTAGGTTTTTACTGGCCCTGATGAATGAGCCATACTTTGAAGAAATGACAGGTTCACAAACCAGTCAAGGGCACTTAATCCAGTGCTGTGGCAGCAACTTTTCACAGTCACAGTAATGTACTTGTTCAATAATTTCATGGTTTTGGGAATAGCACAGACTTACCAGACCACCTTTGGGGATTTACTCCCCTGGTAGTACATTGGGAGAGATTGCTCCCACTCTCCCTAAATGGGATTCGAGTGTTGCTTAGGATTTAAATAGGCACTTACAATGACTCTGAAGAGGACTGAAATAGGTGATATTTCGCCTGAAATGACAGAGCAAGTAAATTACTGCTTTTCCAAGTTTACTGTATTTGGAATTGCTTTTTTTTTTCTAAGCTAACAAGTAATTTGTTCTCAACAGGGCCTGTATTTTTATGCTTCTGTTCTTGGAACCTATGCAGCCAAGTCACATTGGCTTTGAAGACTACTCTTCAAAATTTCCCCTCCAGTTCTATGTCTCTAATTTTTCGTGGTCCAAACGATGTGGCTCAGAGACAGTTTTCTTGGTGAATGTCTCACAGAGTCTAAATAAAGAGTAAAAGACTTACAGTGCGAGGATGTCTTTGTTAAAGTCTAGCATGCTGACATAGCCAAACTCCTTGCAGAAAATTATCAGGAGGGTATATTAGGAAATCAAAACAGCAGCTTCTGGATCAATATAGGTTTGAAAACTGTAGTATGAAGTGAGCACAGAGACTTCAGAAGCAAGAATATGACAAGCAAAAGAGGGAGTAGAGCCCTTTCAGTTTGGATATTTAAGCCAACTCTTCAAAGTGGAAATCATTCTCGCCAAAGCCAAGGAGGAGATAGGAGAGTGCTGAGATCAGATGTAAGAACGTAAGTGTTCAACTGATCTTCTTTAGGAGAATCAAATAGTAATGACTTCATAAAACATATAACACCAGATTCTATCTGTGTGTGATAAAGTGAAGACAAATCTTTTGAAATCAAAGGGAAGTGAAACAAGTGAAAGCAAACTACAGTAGCTTCAATTAGGAGTGTGACACACAGATGATACAGTTTCTTTCCCTTCTTCTTCTTCTTCTTTTTTTTTTTTTTTAACTAATTCACTTAAAAAGGACCAGAAAGCCATTTCTCCTCACCCACTCACACATGTTTATACAAAAATCACCCATCTGTTTGGATCAAAATCCACTTGGAGCCAAATTTAATGAAAAACGTCTTTAAGAGAAGAAATGATAAATAAAGAAAAGTTAGATCCAAAGTTACCCTTTAAGAGAGCAATTGAGGTATTGTAGATACCATGGGACTGAGTTAAGAGCTCTGAGCTCTATTCTCAACTTGGTTATTGGCAGTAATTGACAAATTATCTAGGGCTGAATCCACAGAAAAGTTTTAAGTGCGGCAGTTGACAACTAAGCAGAATCCATGGTGTTAAGTATGCCTGGGATCCTATACAGCCACTTTTTACTTGCTGTCATTTGTGTGGATGCTGCCCTGATAGGCGTGTTTGGAGAATACCTCCTAAATCAAACTCCATAAGAAAAGAAGGGTCCTGATCTGTGACTTGAGCTGAGATTTGTATGTCAGGTACCTTGATAGCCATATTTAAATATTTTAGGCAGTGCGAGAAATGTGCCTTCAGATCTGGAAGCATTTTCAAATTGATTTCCTGAGATAGCGAGTAGTACATAAATCACTGTATGGATATATTTTTGATCCATCCTCCTACCCAGGTTCCTCGTCTGTGAAACTGAGATAATGGCACCAAATGCTCAGACGTATCATGAGGCTTAATACATTACTGTTTGCAATGAGGTTCAAGGTGCTTGGATGAAAGCTGCTTAACGCAAAGCCAGCTATAGCAAGTGAAGGCAGTCATTCTGATCAGTAGACTTTGGAACAGAAGTTAGGAAAGCTCTGCAAGTCTGGTGTGAGAACAGGGAACTATTGTTATTGCACAAGTTCAAATAGGTTCTGGCTGCTCTGGACTAGGAGGTCTGAGAACCTGGCGATAATTGTCTTTTTGATATGGTGCTGCTGCCTGGCTGCAAAATCAGAATTGTTTTGTCAGTTCCTACAAGGACCTTGAAAGAGCTTTCTCTGTTCCTCAGCAGAAACCAGTTCTCTTATGGATGAATTTCTGTATGAGAGTTAAATGTTCATCAAATTTCTCGATTACTGTTCTATTATCAGTTTCATGGTTGTTCACTTTCAACTAGAAAGGATTTAAATGTATGCTGTGATTATTCTGATTTATGTTTCGAGTCAAACTTACTTACCCTCGCGAGTCCACTATATAGAAGAAATTACAAAGTGAGAATCAACATATCAAAATTGCTTAGCCTTGGAGGTTTTTTTTCTTTTTTATTCCCTTGTTTTAAGAAGTCACTGTGTGGAACAAACCTTGGAAGGGTGTAATTAGCATTGTTTAGAAGCTAGTTGTGAAAGTCCGGAATAATTCCACCTAACTGTTGATATCTGACTGTCGTAGTTAAATTAGGAATCTAAGCTAGAAAGAGAAAGGCATATTCTGATCTTCAGCGGGCTGAATCACCTTTGAAAGTTACGTCCTGTCATCAGTATCACCAGAAACAATAATAGATTTCATTTAAATGCTGAAAATTAAGGGATGTGAATTTTGAGCCCATCTATAGCCATGGTAAGTTCCAGCTGTTTCAGTCTGAGCCTATGGGGTTGAGTTTATGGGGTCAGAGAAAATAGTGTTTCCGACTAACTTCATATATTGCATCCATCTGTGCTTTTCATTGTTTCTAATAGTCCATTTTATTCCAAATAATGTTAAATAACAAAGCACTACCGAAATGTCATGGGCCAGATAGTACAATTTGGTAATGATTCAAATTTGAGATACACTGACAATTTGTAGGAGTATGAGAATAATATACAGGAATATCTGGATGACCTTAAGAAGAGCAGTAATAGAAATGGAATGAAATGTTCTAGTACAAGGTCATGTACTTAGGAGCTACTACTAAGTCTATTGTAAATTGAAAATGAGTGATAAAAACAGAGACATAGTTAATCATAGAATAATTACATGATGCAGCTCTGAAAAAGACAAATGCCTTCCTAGAAAGCATCAGAGAGAGGAAAGTATTTATGCTATTTTAAAAGGTCTTGGTTAAATAATGGCAAATCATACTCTAAAAATATATTTGCAAACTTTCATGCTTGTAACTCACAAATTATCTGGGGGGAAAAACAGCGGGAGTAAATCCCTTCACCTTGCGTTTCATGAGTATTATAGATGTTTGTTCTGATAATATGAGAGAGGCCATTAACCCACAGCCTGGCCGCTTCAGAACCTTCTTTGTTTCTCTCTTGTGCCTCTCTCCTCAGATCTTTCTATGGCCTGATTCCTTTACACAACGAGACTACTCCTTCTGATCAGGTTCCACCTCGGACTTTATGTTATTTGCTATTTTAAAAGTACTAGTACTTGAAAATAAGTACAGTTTGTAGATTTAAAAGAAATGTGAACATTTAAACTGAAACAGTCTCACTAAAGAGCACGTGGGATGATCAGGCCAGTGCAGAGCTTGTCTTATGATACGACCCTAAAAGAACTCGAAAAGGGAAGTTTGCAGGAGGATCGGGTTGCTTTCTGTAGGAGTCATGCTGATGTTTTCGACGGGGTAAGTTACTATTTAAGACAAAAGGTAAGACAAACCAAATTGTAGGAATAGCCCTGAATAAATTTAGCTCACAATTAGAAAAAAAAAAATCTGACCTACCGTAGTAGTGACATTCTGGAACAGCCTTCCAACTGGAGCAGTGGAGAAACGAAAACCAAAAACTATTTGATTCATTACTCAGTTTGGTTAGGAAAGGCATTTTCATTATCCACGTTGTCTGTGATAACAGGAGACTGGACATGATGACCCTGTAGAGTCTTTGCACTCCTCACCTTTTTAGTTCTGATAACAAAATCTATGATCAAAAAGGTCCTTTCTCCCTCTTTGCAAAACTTTTCCTTTTTTTTGCCTTTTCCAAATATCAGTTTCCACAAGCAATATTCCTCAAGTCTTAAAACTGATACAGACTTTTGTCTGAGGTTTATAAAATATCACTTAATTTTATTACAAGGGTCATCTTTACTACCTCTGGTCATCTTGATTAAATTGGGGATTGTATGCTATTTGTAGATGAATCACATTGTAAACTAATCCCAAACAGTTAAAATGTTATGTTGTCTCTTGTGTCCAGAAACTGCAAAGTGTTTTCCCAGCAGTAATTGACTCAGTCTCACAACAGTGTAGTGGATTATCTAACTCACACAAAGGTGCTTATCAAGTCAATGACAGAATTTCCAAAAAAACCCACCAAATCCTGCTGCATCTTTGCAAGTAAAGAGTTTTGTTTCTGCTCACCAGAAGTAAGCAACATGAGCAGGCTAGTATATATATTATAAGGTTACATTATTTTATATTAATGTGCATTGTAAGGTTCTATAAGCAAAACATTGGTGTGGCTTTGCTTCAAAATATTGGAGAAAGACTAACTTTACAAAAATGGGAGGTTTGCATAGGCTTAGTATGTATCAAGTTCAGTTCTTTACCTAATTTTAGAACTATTTCTGGTCCCTAGAATAAGTTATATGGCTGAAAAGGTTAGGAAGTTCAAATAAATATTTTTAAAAGCCTAGTGGCAATGGAAGAATGATGTTGCTTCTGTTGTTTCCTTGTATCATTGGGTGAGTGGTGTTTATTTGTCCCTAGGCTGACATTTCCAGAATTAAGCATTTCCTTAATTCTGATTTTATCTCCCAGAAATATTGGCAGTAAAAGCATCTCATACAGAACCCAGTATCTAGGTAAATAGATATAAAAAGTGGTACAAGGGAGAATTGCAGAAATAAGTGATTTATTCAAAAGTGATGAATTGCCTTGGGAAGTATCTGGTGTCTGCTTTCATTGTAAGTTCTTTGAACAGCTAAGTATTAAATAATTTGTATCAGAAGTATGTTAACCTGAGTAGTACAGAAATTCTGGAGATTTGTGAAGGGTAAATAAAAGATTTTTGTCTTTTTTAGCAGCATGTGTCGTTGTTACTCACTGTCATGCTGAGCAGTTGCAAATGAGATGGTGGGCAGATGATGTCATATTGGTATAAGTTCTTATTTAAAAAAAAGATTTGAGATCAAATATAGTACTTGTGAAAGTAGGTCTTCCTTCTAGCATGCAAGTAAGTATTATGTTAGTTTTACTCTTCATGGGAAATGAAACCACAATTAAAAAGTCTGTTGAAAAAGGTGCTTTTTTGAAAATAAGCAAAGGATGAAGAGTTCCATTAGACTTATGCTAAAATGTGTGAGCTGCATGAGACAGCTGCTACCTGAAACCACCCATCTGGATAGTTACAGGTAATCGGATTTCCTGTGGGTTAACTATGAGATAGGCACCAATCCTGATATCCTGCAAAAGAGAAAATACACATTTCAAATGTCAGTGCAAGTGCAGTCTTGCTTTTGATTGTGCTTGAAGTTGTCGTGTATGGCATGAAACAGTGCAAGGTGCAGAAATGTGATACAAAATGACTGAATGGGGTGATTTTTTTATATTGGGAAATTAAACAAGCCTGCGCTATTAGGAGATCAAAGTGTTCTGCTCTGCCTTCTCCTCTCCCACTTTCCATGAGAGATGTTATAACAGAATTTCTGGCGGATGGATTTTGATGTACTAAGCTGTAATGTCTTTCCTTGAAGACAATTGGCAATAGTCAGATGCTTACATCATGAATTCTGTAAGTTCAGTGTCTGTCTTAGAGCTCAGCACCTAACAGAAAATTGAAGAGCCTAACGGTATGTAGATATTAAAAAAACAAAACAAAACAAAACCCAAAAAACTCCCCAAACCCTCTAACTCTCACCCATTGTTATTGCTGTCTCATTATAGCGCATTATTTATAGTATATTATATATACTATATATAAACATATATCATATATTATATGTATAATGTATTAGATATATAATTTTAATAATCATTTATATATACAGATATAATTTTAATAATCAATTTTTATATATACACATAAATATATAGATAATCATTATACAGCTACTCATAGCTCCAAAACTTGCCAGGCACTTGTGCAGAACAAAAGAGCTTGATTATTGTCAATCACCTGAAACCTCTTAGCTCAGGTACAGGAAGCAATGCAGGCACTAAGTACAGCACAAGCTGCAAAATTCATCTGGAAAACTGGGTAAATTGGTTTTTACTGTGCTCCGTACTGGAGCTCCATGGCTGGATGCTACTGTTTGTAAGTTCGGACTACTTTATCTTCAGATGTTTACATATTCTGTTTCACTCAGGTCCTTACCTGCTTACATGACTGCTATATGGATATGGTCTATGTTTTAGGAAGTTTGTCGTCTAATTTTAGACATGATAAGGGATAAGAGTGAGTAATGATAGGTGTGTATACATATTGAACAACCTCCAAAAGCACACAGTAATGAAGGCTGTTGTTCCATTTTAGGCTACGCACATCTTGATGGTTCCCTTAGAGATAATTAAAGAATCTAATAGTAATTTGCCATGAAAGTTGCATCTGTTAGAGAGCAGCAGATTATTTATTGCTAGGAAATGATACTATGGTAAAACGCATGAACTATAGCAGCCTTTTCTCCCAGTGAAATATCTGTTCAAGGGCCTGGAGCTGTGGGTTCTTTCAAACTCAGATAGGCTGCCCTGTAGCTACCTGTAATGTTTGCAGTGAAGACTGGGTTTCAAGTTTTATTTCAAGTGGCATTTAACTTCTCATGTACCTGTATATTAAACCCTTCCCCCCACCCCCCTCTCTTTCTGTGTGTGCTGTCTTGTCAAGAAGATTGCAGCTCAGTTTGTAGTTGTCTGCCTTCCCAAAATGCTGTCAGGCTAAAGCATATTGTCTTATATATCATCCACCAACAGTTCAAGATTAATTAGTCTTTCACCCATTCTAAAGGTATCATCTGTATCCCGAAGGCAGAGTATGGTGTTTGGCAGCCTCTTCAATCACTTCAAATTCTTTTCTATATACTGTATAAATAATCTGCAAAAAAATTACTCTGTTCTGTGAATAGCTACAGATACAAATGGCATATTCTCAACAATTCCACAGTTTTCAGTGTATACAGATTACCCCATTTGAGCATTATACCAAGGACAATAAATATATCTCACTCATCCTATAATCTTACAGCAAAGCCAACATATTACTTATTAGCATTCATATTAACATGTGATGATTTTTAGGGCTGTATATATTCTTTATTTTGCCTAGTTCGCACAATGGGAGCTCCTGATGTGGGGTGTAGAAGGCTTGTTTGCAATGCTGGAAGCAATTGTTTTTAAGTATACACAGAACAAAACTGGAGAAAAAATTATAAGCACTGACAGTGATGCTATTTGGATGCGTTACCTGTTTGAGGATTATTAGCTACTGCTGTATGGAGATTTAAGAACTTATTTCTTTACTTCCTAAAGTTCCTCCTAACTAACTCTATTTCTATTAATTAAAATATCTGGTCAATACCCAGTGTTATGAAAATATGCTACCTGCCATACTGGTAGCACAGGCAGCGTGAAAGTACACTGAAAGTATACTGAAATTTTCCCGCACTTAACAGCCACTAGTGAATAGGAAGCAGAGGAAACGTAATGTAGGCAAGCTCTGTTGTTGTGCAGCACAGCGTCAACTGGCATCGTATTATCGTGCTGTCCCCTGGGGTAAGTCCAATTAGTGGGTCTGGCTGTTTACATTAAACATTTGCTGGCAGTGCTTGAGGGTAAAAGCTCGGTAAAATCCTTAGGGATTATAAAAATCTAGAGCAAAATACTGTATTTACTCTATCTTTGTAACGCCAAAAGGAAGAAAACTGTGAGTGTGTTTGTATGTGTCTTAAGAGCACTGATTCCAGAGGAAGGCTTTATCAAAAAGGTACATTTTACAACCTGTTCTGACATGGTAAGGGTTGGATTCAACCTGATGTCTGTTTTGGCCATAGGCTCTATGGACAGGATTTTGCTACCAGGAAATGCCCTGGTCCCAGCATCTGCAAGTCAGCTGATTCTATCAGCTGCAGTACTGTCAGGCAGTAACAATCTGAGCTGTCACGTGTAAATAAATAAACAGGCTTCCTGCACTGCAGAAACAGTATTCATAATGTGAGCTGATGTACTGCTTTCTCCGTAAACTGCCTTTGTAGAAAGTCTTCAAACAAACAATAGAAAAGTAAAGGCATGAGCTTTATTACCATACCCTTCAATACTGCTTTTACTTGAAAGCTATTTAAACAAGCTAATACTATTAGGCATGAAAAATGTGTTTTTTTTTTTTTCCCAAATGGCTCACAGATATTTCAAAATATCTTGGGCTGATAAGGACGTGGAATACATGGCCTAGTACATATTTTCTATTTTAAGTGCCTGTGAACTTTCTATGTTTAAATCACTGGGAAGAACAGAGATTTTTGCTTTGTTATTCTCCTTTCATTGTTCTGGATAAAGCATACCTGAGTCTCTTCTAAGATCAGCGTAATGCCAACCAAGCTCCAACAGACTTCTGTCATTCTCTTACAGAATTTATTTCACTAAATTTCCGCTGTATTTAGATCTTCATTTTGCTGTACTGTGATTTAATTAATATCTTTTCTTGCTAAAGTTAGATCAGAAGGCAATGGCTGACTCTTTTTTACATTTAAATGTTGGTTTTGAGCTCACCTGTATTTTTTTTATATCCATTTTAAAGATGAAATTGTGTAATTTCCTGGAGCTTTATATAATGCCTTTGATAAATTCAAAGCGATATTTTTCTTTGTGTTGACGGAAGCATTCTAAACCTTGTTTAAAGTGACTGATGAGAGAAACAGTTGAGGCCTTTTGAGAGTTCTTCGAGACACAAAGGAGACATTAATAATAGAAGTCCCATGTGTACAAACATGCATAACGGATTGTGGATTGGGTCCTCTCGAAAAACTCATGAGAGAAAACTCCCTGAGAAGAAAACTCATGAAACTTGCCTACATGCACCTTAGAACTTGCAGCTTGTGACCCCATGCGTCCTGGCATTTTACCCTTGTCCCTTATGCCATCAGGCAGTTCAGATAACAGCTACCCCTCATAGTGCTACTCAACCCGTAGTCTGTAGTGCTGAGTTTGTAGGTCACGGAAGTGATGGTACAACCAAAACCCCTGTTTACCCAGCTGCCCTGGCGATGAACACGTGTGTGTTAAGTGTAGAGGCATGGCCATTGCACTGGCTACTGCGCAAGCTATAGGCATTGTGGATGCAGGAACCTGCTGCCAGCGGCAGTCAGGAAAAGTCAGAAATGCTATCTTGCTTTTTGTCTCTCAGGTGAAGACAATGAGGAGTTATGACATGGGCTATAGTTTTCTGGGGAGTTATTTGAGAAGGATTTTTTTTCTTATTTAGTTATTTATTGCTTAGTCCTTGTTCAAAGAAAAGGTTGGAAAACACTGTTCTGTGCAGGCCTCCTCCTCATGCCAAAGAGGTGCAGCAACAGGCAGCTTATCTACTTTCCTCTAGGTGTAGAAGAGAGAACAACGTTTGCCCCAACGTGTATATAGTGTTTAGGACCTGCTTGGTGCTCTGTAACAGCTGACTCTTGTTAACATTTAATGGGTTCAGTTATGATTTTGGAAAGAGAATTTTGAAAATCACTTGGTCTCCATATCATTCAACATTTGAAGTACAGCAAACTGGTCCGTATCTACATTATATGAATATCTAGAGTCTGCTATAACCTTTGCTATTCTATTCTGTTGTGCTGGTCATCTTTTCCCGGTTATTTCTGTGGTACGTATGAGAATTTCAAAGTGTGACTGTATTGCGGGGAGGACAACTGGAGAAGGTCATCTCACTGCATAGCGCACAATTCTGATTTCAGGGGAATATGAAATTCAGACACTGTGTGGGTGTTGGACATTTTCCACAAAACTGTCAAAAGAAAGCTATGGCCTTTAATGATCACCAGCATCTATGCTCAATTGAGTGTGACTAGATGAAGCAAGAATTCAAAATGAGTCTGCTCAGTGAATTGTCTGCTGATTGAGATGTAGCTCGGTGAGAGCAAAATGGTCTCATGAGGACAAATTTCTATTGAAAAAGCAAGTAGAAAAACGTGATTTGAGGCTAGGAAGTGTTCCGTGGAGAGGCTGTGATGCAGAATTCTGATCGGGAAGGGAGAGTGGTAATGAAATGCTTGGATATTTTTTCCTTGGAAATAAAAATATTCATCAATCATTTATACAAAAAGTAAGATAATTCTCTTAATTTCTTGCCCTTTATGTGGAAATAGTATCTATTTGATCTACACACAGAACTGATGGAAATTCCATGACTCGGATGTTGCCTAGGGTTTCAGTATTTCTGGTTGTGAGATATTTCAGATTAAAAACAACCATTATCTGTTGAATTAAACAGCAAGCTTACAAGTGACACTCTCAGCCATTTTAACTTTTCATGGCAGGATTGGCAGGATTTCCCTTCATTTTACCTTTCTGCTATATTTACTTCTTATCTGCCTTTATTGGATATTAAAACATTAGAAAATACAGTGGAGAATAAAATAAAAAAGCAAAATGCAAGGAGAGTTTATTATACAACCAAGGAAAATTGCCATAAGGTGCAATCTCTTGTAGTATAGAGGCAGACAAAAATACTGTGCGTCTAAAACAGCAGAATACATTCAGGTCCTTCCAAACCATTCTGCCTCCTCCGAGTCCAGGAAAGGGCGACCTTTCAGACCCGTGGTGACCTACTACGAAGCTCCTTCCGCAAAGAAGTGAGTGTGTGGTTTAGATCTTGTCTTACTAATTGAAATGCTGCTGATGCGGCCCTTCGTGCCCTAGTCACCAGCTTGCTGTGACAGTGACCCTCCCCCAAGATCGCTGTTGTTTTTGAACAATTTTTCTCGATTTCCTTCTGACACACTTTTTTCACGCAACCTATTGGTTTTAACTGATGCTCTGTGCTGGCTACCATCTTTGAAACTGTTCAGTCCTTCCAGAAAGGAGGACGGGCAAATGGCTGTAATTACTGATGGCACTTGTTTCACCAGGGTAGTCCTCACTACCAGCAATAGCAGGTGGTCAGTTTGCTGGCTACTAAATATTTGACACTAAAAATTAATAAAATAATTGGGTATTATGACAAAAAAAAAAAAGCTAAATGTGCTAGCTGTGCTAAATTTATGTTTTCAGGAGAGAAAATAGACAGACATTTCATTTAGACAGAGACCTTTCGTTCAGCTTCACCCAGTTCTGAGGTGTCTAGAAGAGAGCCTATGTGTTGTGAGTCATGTCCGCATTAATATTCTTCCAAGCAAAATATTATCAACAGTTTTATAAATGAATGTATGATATTTTTTAACAGAGTTTGAGCACTTAAATTCTTGTTTGAATATGGACAACTTTTTATGAGTATTTATTGGACTTTCATCTATGTTTCTTATTTCGTAATGAGCGTATTTTAACTGTGTAACTGTCTGCCCTGAAGTCCGCAATAAGTAAAATGTAGACAGAGCATAGGTAATGAAAACTGTTTGTCACAGCCTTGTAGTCTTCAGGGACCTAGTATAAATGAAAATCTAACTCCTCCTAGAGGACTAGGCAGTTCTAAAATGTAGGTTTGTATTCCATTTGTATTCTGATAACAAGTTGTATATATTATGGTCTTCCTAGTGGCAGGTCTTCGCTCAAGTATTAAATAAGATATAATTCACAGGTGACTAGAATTAACAATAAAAGTCCCTGAAGAATATCATTCCTACATCATTACTTAAGCCATTTTTAATTAAAAAATTGTGCATTTAGATGAGACAAATGCAAATTAAAAAAAGGAAATTGAAAATTCACGTTACGTGAACAGTATTTGCATGGGGGCTACTAACATAAAGGTGATGAAAATGTTTTCACAGATTAAACGATAACAGGAAAATAGCTCAATTATTCGTGTAATTAATTATTTGGCAATACAGTAAGTGCTTTTCTTGCCTCATTTTAAGGCTAGCTGCCACAGCAGTGGCATGTCATAACTCCAAATTAGATCCAGTTTTAAAACATGCTTATACTGAACAGCGGGCTCTGTTTCAAACTGTATCCAGCACTTTAACTTGGGAACTGTACTTTCAAAAGAGCAAATCTCTAAATTGGATAGAAATACGTAATTAGATTGACTGTCCTGGCCAGTGCCAAGGCTTCAGAGGAAAGTGTTCGGGCTTGGTATGCAAAGCTAATTATCCTTCCATGTTGGGTTTATAATAGCTTAAGCTCTGAAGCCTGAGATTCAGAGTTGCTCTACAAAGTTTAGCGTTCCTTTTGATAATGCTGTAACATTCCTGAAATCCATAGGAATATGTGGTAGTTTTTGAAACTTAGCATTTGGCATTCAGTGAGTTCTGATATGAAAATTACTTTGAAGCCATTAAGATGCCCTGCTCAGATAATGGAAGGCCAATTTCTGCTTTCAGTTGTGCGTAGCTCCAGTTGCTTGGGTACACTCTACAGAAGTTTCTGGTTCAAATCTAAGATATAAATCTGCAAACTTAATAATGTTTGCTAATGAAAACTGTATTAATTACCATGTTTATCCTTCTCTGCAGTCCTCCACTGTGGATGCTAAATGTGGGATCGACGTTTCTTCAGTTCACAGTACTGAGATTCTGAGATGTTTCACCCTAACCTAGTACTAATAGTCAACTGAGAGAAAGAAAATGGTGATGATAATAGTATATTATTATTTAAAAAAGTGAAGTATATTTCTTTACATGATATGATGCAAAGCCTTTTTAGAAACATCTATCTGCAACTTTCTATTCATACTACTACTTTAGATTTTTCTAAGAGAGTAAATTGTTGCTGTGATATGAAACTCATTAAAACAAATATATAATTCTTATTAAAACAGAAGGTGCAATACTAGATAAGAAGCATTCTAATATCTCAGAAAATTCCTATTGGATTTCAGTAAGGACTGCTGAATGTGTCCCTCCATACCATCAGACTGAAGTGTTATTCGAAACAAAAATCGAGGGATTTTGCCTAAACACAAATCATGCTTTCCAAATTAAAAATATTATATTTTGCTAGCATGTATGCATTTTTAAATGCATAAAATGTAATTTTTAAACAGGAGTTTTTATTTTGCCACCTCTTTTAGTACATATTTGAAAGATTTGAAAGTTGTTCGATGAAGAAAATTTGTCTTTTAACCATATTGGGAGTTTACATAATAGGAAAAAAAGTAGTTAGTGAGTAAGCATCTCTCTCCAATTCTAAAAATTTAAAGACTTTTTAACTCACAACTGTCAAAATAAAGCATATTACATTGCCATGAATCTTTGGTATGCATGAGTAAAGTATAGTTAGATGCACAGTATCTTTATTTTACTACGTTTGTTAAAAAATTACATTATATATATATATATTTATATATATAAGATTAAATATCTATTCTATAAAATATACTATCTGCTAGTTTTCACAATTTGTGTTTGTTTTTGCATGCAGAATTAGGTTATATTTAGAATGGGTGGCACAGATATGGAATGTTTTAAATCTCCTGTGGACTAAACACATAGCTATAATTCTTAGAAGCATAAAAGGTATTCATTTGTAACATATTTTCCCAGTTAACGTCTCCTTTAGAGGATTATGAAGACAGGATACAATTACATCTTGGAAATATCTGTTTATATTTGTCAGTGTGTTCTTTATCACCGTGCTCGTACCCATTTCATGGTTGCTTTACTAAATATTTTAGCAGATGAATTTACATGCAGTTACATTTTCAGAAACAGCTTACTGTCCTCATTCTGTTATTTATTGCTGCAGTTTTCTTTTTTCTTTTGATCATTCTGTGCATTTTTTTCTCTGAATTTTTCTCTGGGTTTTTATAAGACTGTGCTTTTTTTTTTAACTAAAGAGTACAGTGAAATTTCTGAGGTTATGCCAAATCAAATGTGACATAAATAAGAAAAGGAATCCTACAAGTGATTTCACCAAGACAAATGTTACTGGCCTCCCCAAAATAACAACCAAAAAACTCTTCAATATTCGTGGCCTGCCTGAGTTATTCATGATAATTAAGCAGAATTCATATATTGATTTTTATCATAATTAGCTTCTGTTTCAGTTCTTCTGGAGAAGAGTGTTTCTGTAAGGCTATTGTCAAGCTCTTAGTGAAGGTTCAATATCTACTGGAAACATTTCACAGGAAGGTCACAGCAGAAGAAATTATAAGTGAATCACTAGTGTTAGAGATAAGCTACTGCTTTCCATTTTTAGTCTTTTTGCATATCTAAATCACAGCGGCCCCTATTAAAAGCCTCAGCCTTGTTAGCCCGAGGTATGCCTTCACTGAGCATGAGTTCTTCATGCTTTAAGTCTTTAAATCATGTACAGAGAGGGAAGAGTGCTGTCCTCTACGCGTATTTCAAGTGGAACGTACCAAAATGTCACCGCTAAGGATCAGAGGAGTGACATATGGCTTTACCAGCTCTTCAAGTCCCTTTAATCTTGTTGGCTGCATGTGTTAATAGAGGTAGCTGAGGGCAAGCAGTACAGCATGGCTGGCAGCTTTGTAGTTGAGCTGGCTTTCCCCCAAAGCAGGGTGTCTTTGCCTACTCTGCCAAGGGGGCAGCTACGCTCTCCGCGAGCAATGCTGGGGCGTTGTCAGAGACAGGATTACCGTCTCTGCACAAACCAAATCGGTGCCACGGAGCACGTTAACAGTTCAACGGTAGGGACCGTCCTTGTATGCCCTAGCACTGTTCAGTTTGCTAGTTATGAGTACAGCCCTTTTTAAAGCTGTAATTTACCACTAGCTTTGGAGGCAAATGTGAGACTGATGATTACTTGCATCGGTTCTGGAAGCCTCTAGTTCTGCTCCACACCACCTGTAAAAATTCAGCAAGAGCTATCGATGGGAAGTGGGGCAAATTGCCATCCCTCGGCTCCTCAACGTTTGCCTGTGAGGGTTCCTACATGTACTGTACATCAAAGGTAGGCAAGTATTTTGGTTCTTGCCCCTTGCAAAGTACTATCGCCTTATCTGAGCCCAAATGATCGTACTGTCCTCTGACTTTTGTTCACAGCTAATTTAAACAGAAGGTGGTATTTTTAACAGAATTTGCTGTTGGGAAAAATCTGACTGTGGATGTTCTTGTATAAAATATAGCTGGTAGAAATGGGAAAAGGTCTGTTGGGTTGGGGGTCTGTGTTCTTCAAGTGCAGGTTTGCTCTCCAGACTACGTTTGTTAAAAATCTTCCTGTTCTGTCTAGTCTGAGTCCCAAAGGATGGGAATCTAAGACAGCCTTTGAAAGGCTATTTGGCTTCTTGATTTTTATCCCTGTTAGGAAGGTTTTCCTGATACGGTTTCTAAATGTCTCCTGTCTTAATAGTATTCAGTTACAGTCACTGCATAGCACATGAAATAATTGTGTCCAGCAAGTTATACATGCCCTTGATACATACCTGCTTCTGGATACTCACAGACTCTTTCCTGCTTCTCATCAGCTGTTGCCAGGGTCACACAGCCAAGTTTTCTACTTGCCGCGTTAGGGACTCGGTACTCTATATTCCTTAACCTCATTCGGAAAAAAACATTTTTAAGGATGAGTGAGCAGGTCAGGCTCCTTTTACTGTTCCACCTTTACTTTCATTGTTCACAGTGAAAATGAGCTCCCTAAACGTCAGCATCAGTTTAGACATATTGAAGTATCCTGTCTGGCCTTCAGCTGCCACTGCAAAACAGTGTGGAACGCCTCAGTCCTATTTGCTAGCTCCGTGTGGACAACCGTCCCATGAGGATGTACCAAGTAACACCGGACAACTTAATCAGAATCTAAATATCTGCACCGGTATGGACAAGCGAACTTACGCCATCAAACAACATCATTTAAAATTGACTCCTGGGAGGTGTTAAGGATAGTGCCTTAAAGTATCTATGTACTCTAGAGCAGATCTTAATCTGGAGATGTCAGGTTCTCTAGAGAAAAGAAAAAAGCACAGTTCAGTGTGTGAGTGCACGTCAACCAGTGACTACACAGAAAAATCCTAGAGGTGAAATTTGGGTCTCCTCTCAGGAGCATAATAGGAGTTCTAGAGATTTTTTTACCCATCTGTGGATTGACCCACTTCATTATTACCAGTAATGATAACTGCTGGAGTTTATTTTGTTAAGTTCAAGTGAAGACAGAGTTTTTGGGGCACAGTTATTCGTAATGAAAATAATGTTGAAAAGTAACGTGAGTACAATTACATAAACGATGATTCTGTAAACTTGTAAGAGATCTTTTAAGGAGACTGGGAGTGGGGAAAATAGCGTTCTGTGGATGAGTACTGAATAAAAGCATGAGTTTTTCACGTATAAGTATTCGTGCTAAAATATCTTATTGATTTTTACCCCCTGCAGTAATTATTTTATTGTTCTACACATCATACCAACAGACTAAATTGATATAAAAATGCTGCTGACATGAAAAAAATGAGAAAGGAAGATTCTGTACTAGTGAATAAGATGATAGAATCAACACTTTTTCCATTTTTGCTGTGAATTTGACAGCTGTCTCTCTGTAAGAGCCAAACTAGAAAGGTGAAAGGAAAGCATCTGTAAAAAGAAAACTGCTGATCCAGCACCATTTCATGCTGCTGACACAACCTATCGGAGGTAGACCTTCAGCTTGTTTCATGTGCGTATGGCTTTTTACTGCTCTTATTTTGTTACTTTTTTTAGTGATACTGTCTTCTGCACGTTTAGCTGGATTTACTCAGGTCGTCCCTGATAACCTGTTTTTATAAATGTAGGATACCTTCTGAACCTATTTTTCCCCTTTCAAACCATTGCCTGTTTTGACTGTAAACATTCATTGCAGCAACTACTTCCTACCGTGTTTTTTATAAACAGTTGACATGAGACCTGTATAACCATTGAGAACCTCCAGCAACTCTCTACCAATAAGAGTAATAAAAATATTATTTATTATTTGTTTGCAGGAGCTCTCAGAGCCTCACTCCAGACATGAAAGGTAACAAATTCTCTGAATGGAGGGAGTTCAATTGATTTCTGGGAGTAGCAACTCACCAATAAAATGAAATTGTAACTTTGGAACATGGGAATGAAAAGTAACCACGAAAATAGTCCTGTGCAATATTTCTGTTGTAAACAAAAGTTAAAACTTGCATTAAATTAAAAGCGTCCTCTTCCTTTCTGATGACTTGAACTTTGCTTTATTTCTTTTCTTTAGAAAGCGTACAATCATTGTATAGAGTTTCCTTGATGACATACTGAGAAGCTTGTGCAAAGCCTATTAGTAATATTCATGTCGTTGAATAGCTAAATAACCTAGATCTTGAGCTAAACACAAATACTACAAAACCTGGAAATAAATGTTTGCTTTGCTTGTTTTCATTTGAGAAAACAGGTGCTAGAAACAGAACTGGAAATAGATAGCACAGTGTCTGTAAAGCACCATCAAAGATCGTGCAGTAACTTTATCCTGTTGCTTGAAAAACAAACTCAATGTCAGTTTAAAAAAAACTCTGTACGAATCACTGCAGTTCACATTTAAGCTGCTAGTCAAAAGGATGTCACTTTTCAGACACTTGCGGACAGCTTTATTAGAAGTCCAGCAAGCAGGCTATTAGGGTGTCCGCTGTCCAGAGCAGAGCCAGTAACCTGACAGCTTACAGGGACGCAGAGGTAATTGCTGCCAATGTTTCTTTTTTCATCAGCGGTAACTGGTAACTCTGGCAGAGCAAAAACAAAGTTAGGGGAAAAGCAATGCTTCTTAGCATGAGGTTTTATTTACAGATCATATTCATCTCACCAGGAGGTGTGGGTAGCTTTGAGCATAGGCTATGGGTCAATGAACTACCTATTTCCAAATAGGTAACATATTTGTCAGCTTATTGTGGCAGAAAAAAGCTAGTTTCATACATAGCTGCAGCCCTTAACAAGATGTTGGCAAATCTCCATTCCAGCTGTATTCAGATCCCCAGAGGCAGGCATAATGTGGGGCCGGATAAATATTTGAGAAGTAAATGGAGAGTGTGGGCTGTATCCAGTAACTTTAGATAAGCCCCATTTACATGCAGTGGGGTGAGGGAAATGGGAATTGGGCAAAAACGAGCCCTGGATTTACCACTCTAAAAATGCTTTAGCTGCTGCCCGCTGAGGAAAGCTGACAGAGGAGCTGTCCTCATGTACTGTAGTTTCAGGGCTTTGTTGTCTCTTTTGTGCCTCTGTGGCCGCTAACAGCTTGTATTTGGGAGGGACGGCTCTCCTGGGAATATTCCTTTGGAGGTGGCAGCTGCCCTAGGCTGAACCCCGGAAGCCATGGCAGGTTCCTCCATAGGGAACACCTGAGCACTGCCTTGCTTGGCAGGTTGTTGGGAGCCAGACTTGGCAGAGAGGCGTCATTTTCTGAAGGTCAGCACACCGGACTTTGAAAAGCTCGTCAATGCTTGTTTCTTTTATTGTCACACAGAAAAGATAAAAGGGAGATCTGAAAATACTGTGCGAATGGGTTGATTTAAAAAAAAAAAGGAAGTTGCTGGGTTTTTTTTTTCAGGTCTCCAAAAAGGGCTCTTGAAAGCGATTTTTTTCCCCCTGAAAGACAGAATCAATCTGTTTTAATGGAATCACTGGGGAATGGTAATAATGCAATTCTCTTGTAAACCTACAGGGAAATGGATCATGAAAACTGGCTTATCTGAATAGCCAAGAAAGTGTTTCCAATGGTGATGGCTCCCGATATGTTGCATTTTTGTATTTATCTGAGTAGAAGTTTGTTAGGAGTCCAGTCTGCAGAACTGCTGAGGCTTAAACTGTGTTCAAACAAGTTTTAACCTGAAAAATTTTAGAGGACCAGTCCATGGATTATCAGATATAGAAATGTATCAGATATATTCCACAACACTCTATAGGAACCTTCTTTGTGATGATGCAAAGTAAGGGTTATTAAAACGTGTAAGTTGCCTACGGGTTTTGTAGGTTAATATATGAGGTCTTTTTTGAGTTCCTAAGAATTAGATTCCAAGAAATGAGTGCTCTTTTTTAAATTAAAATCTTCCGAATAAGTGCAATATAACTTCCACTCCAAATAATCTTTTTCTTACATTTTTATTTAATTAAAATGAAAATAAAACGCAAAAAGTTTGTTTGCAATCTGTGTACTTCCTCAGGGAAGCATCATCTTTATAACAAACGAAAATAACAGTTGTACTTAAATATGCCTCTCACTCTACCTCTCAAAGACAAGGTCATGGTTTACTATTCCCATGCTCATAATCACCTCAAAGTTTCTGGGTTTCCATTAGGTATGAGTGAAGTCAAAATCTAGTAGCATACTGCATGAATTAGCATCAGTTATATAACTGCATACAGTATAATTATCATTTATCATTTATAAACATTAGATATTTATATGGACTATGAAGTTCATTGTTTGTGTGAGAAAGGTTTCTCTTAGGACTACTGCCTATGCACATAAGAAATTGTACTCCGCTTCAGAATGGGCTAAGAATCTGCTTGGGTTTGGCCAAACACTGGAACTGTCATTATCTGAAATCAAAAGTCAGATTTCCTCCTGACTCAGTTTGGAGTGAGAAAGGGAGGGAAAAAAGAGTTAACTGTAAGTAGAACTTCATGGTCCTAGCCTTTGTTCTCTGTAAAATACAACTTCAAAAGACCGGCCATACTTCGGGACTAACTCCTTACCTATATTACCATATGTGAACGCCTGCAGTTTGTCAGCTGGAGACAGAAGGAAAGAGGAAGGACTGCTGGATCTGGTGCTCCAATAGGCAGGTTAGGTCTGATTTTCTTTTCCTCTCAAAACCCCTGTGTCTTTGTGAGTTGTTGTAGCTTTGCATTTAAGAAAGTCGAAATACACAAAAATACTTCAATTTGCTCCTGCCTTAGACTCACGAGCATCAACAATGATTCAAGGTAGCACAGTAAGATAGCGTCCGACCTTCAGAGCACTTCACCTCACTGGCTGTTGCAATCTTTAAAATGTATATTTTGGAGCACTTTTACTCTGTCTTACATCAGAGTACTCCTCTCCAGGCTAGTCAGAGGATGCTAGGAGGTATATATGCAAAATTGTATAGATCACTCTGGTAATACAGAGGTCTCTGTGAGGGGCAAACCCCCAAAAACCAACCTTCTAATTACCCAGGATTACCGATTATTTTGAGAATAGAAACTACAAAGCAGAATAGACAGAAGTTATCTTCTGGAGAAAAAGATGCAAATGTTTTTGTAAAACCACTGGATTTAAAAGATTTGGCCTAGTAAAAGGATATTTTTGCACAGGAAAGCACTTGCAGGTAGTACAAGATTGTGAAATCAAGAGCAGCTTTCTGTTTGTAAAATGAACCATGTCAGATCTAAAGAGTCAGTCTGGAATGTATCTGGAGTTTGGAACACATGTTGTGAAGAGCGTTGCATAGGTCAGAGCCTTGAATGTGGAGCATTGCTAATTTACTGTGGATGAAGCTGACTCTGCAGGGCCAGAGTCAGCCCAGGAGTTCAGCTCCTACCAGAGATAATGATGAAAGCAGTCCTGGTCTGCAGAAAGCAGTAAAAAAGTGGAGGCAGATGGAATAAAGGACCGAAGAGCATGAACTCTTTTTTTTTCCCATTTAACTTCTGACAGGTTGTGTTCATATTAGATGTAAGGCTCTGATATGAAAGAATGTCCTTCATCTTTCAAATGGTTGTGCAAAATCCACAATATAAATTGTTTGAAGCAAAAATCAGTAGGAAAGCGTGTTCCATATGGAGGGATTCAGTTGCCCATTAGATTTCATACTTGTTGCAGTTGAATAATGTGAATGCAAAATCGGGCTTTGACAATCCTTAGAGCAGGGGTCCTGGAGCAATTTAGAAGTACTGAGCGTCCCAGAGCGCTTTTTCAGGGTAGCCTCAGCTTGTATCCCCCATGAGCTGCATAGGTCACTTAGTGTGGAGTTGATGATCCAAGGATCCACCTCAAAGATGTATCTCCTAGTGATTACTACTTTTAGCCAGCAGCAGTTAGGCTTTGCTAAGACAAGAGTATCAAATAGCAAAGATACTCTGTGTACCTGATTTTAGTATTTGTGCTCCATTTAATATACTTGGCATTTTTTAAAAAGTGTGTTATATGAATAAATGCATAAACATTATGCATTAAAAAAACTATATAGCATTTTCCAAAAGCTTTTTAGATGTAGGTTCTATTTTTTGCAATATTAGTGTTTTTTGCCATACAATTTTATGCCTCATTCTGATTATTGTTTTCCATTCAGCTGATATAATATTCCCTGTGTTCTGGAAACATAACAAATACTTGATATTGATATTCCCATTTTTATTGTTAGTTCACAAGTTTTATAGCCTTTGGGCAAATTCTCCTCTTGCTTCCACTGACAACAAACTTTAGTCTTTAAACTTTTTATGAACCAGATATGAAAACTTTTACATGCTCATTGTTATTTTTTTCTAGTAGCAGAGTAGTATTTCTTTTTCCTTTTTCTATTACGTTTATGGGACTTACTGTGCCCACTAATATGCATCAGAAGAGCATACAATAATATTCGGTAAAATGCTGCAGAAGACGTATTTCCAAATTTGTCTTGTGTAGTCCTGAGATGGCTGCACCCCAGCCACTCGCATTATATAATTTAGTGCAACAGCACAGCGCCAGTACCCCTGGCTTTTGGGAGACAAGTAACATGGTGTGAGAAGTATTCTGATGAAGGGGCTTTCTGTAACTGGACTTAGACAATTTTTTAGCAGTTTTGCAAGATCATGACATATTGTCGCTTCTTTAAATGATCGTGTGCGAACGTAGCTATTAACTGGGCGTAAGTGAATAGCGTTAGCACAGTCTCTCTGATGCATCTGGGAGACTTGCTTGAAGGGGAGTTGGAATTTTATTTTGGTTTAGTAGTATGTCAGTGAAAAGATCCGTTTTGAGGCTTTACTATGGTAAGATGGACACTGCATTCTAAAATACGCTTTTCAGCCGCATTAAACTTTATCTGATCATATAGTCCCATCTTAAAAATTAATTTGTATTAACTTTCTAAAAAATGTCATTTATGGTGAATTATATTTTTCATTATGCCAGCGTATTTTTCAAATCTTTTTTGGCTCTGAGATCATTCTGAACTATTATACTGTTAAGACTTCACATTTGTACATACGTAATTCAGACTGACACTAGGTTCTTTGCCATGAGCAAAAGGCTTGGCTGAAAGATAATATTCTTAAAATAGAGGAGATGTAAAATCCACTTACACTGCATTATTATTTCTTTAAGCCCAGTCATAATGCAAGGAGAGAAATGTGGAAAAGTATAGTATGTAAATGTATGTATTGTTATTAGAGCTGGAAAAGTTTACTTGTGTCAGGAGTGAGATTCTGGCCTCTCTGAAGTTTCTGTAGTTTCAGCCACCAGCTTCAAGAAGTCAGGAATTCACGTCAGAAGAAGGAAGTTAACGGAGAAAAATGTCACAAGTTCTTAGCAGAGGCACTTCCAAAGATGCTTTTGAAAATCCTGTTCTTCATGACAACAGTTACATAGCAGCTACACATTAAAAAACATTTCAGTGAAACAATAATGATTCTTGACTCTTTAATTTGTCATGTATTCGTTAAAAAGAATAAACTTAAAAAACAGGTCATCTTTGAATGAATAAATTATAGGTTTCAAAGCAAGTTAAAGCTATCTATGACTCCAGACAGAGGGCACAATAGTCATCAGCTAATTCACACTTGTGATGGATAAAATTTGGGCTCTCTGACTGCAGCCAACTGAATACTTGAGCTGAAAGAAACCTGTGAATAACATAAGGTACAAGCTGGTGGTGGAGCTCAGTCATGTTAATGCTGCCTAAAAAGGTCCCATCTGTCATCTGAGCGACAGGCACAGATAGCACGTATCTTCTTAGCCTCGCCCAGCTGCAAAGTGAAGCAGGCTGCCCGAAATCTAAGTTTAGGGAGTTTCAGCTAATGTATTTTACTTCCCAGTCTGGGGCTAGGGTAGAAGCTCAGAGCACATACGCTGATACTCCCACTCAGCTTGGGGGCAGTAACTTACTGAGCTTGGATAATGCTTATTGTGTCCACTTGTCATGTATTCACTTACCATTGTTTTCTCTCATCAGAGCCATCGACCGACCATTCTAGCAGTTGTCACTGAAATGCAAGAGCCCTTTCCTTTTTAAATCATGTCCCTTGCACCGACTGTTAAAAAGGGATGGTCCAAGAGCATTCTCTTTGCGCCAGCTCTATGCTACCCTCAGATTTTCTTTCTACAAGAGAGACCCAGTGTTGCTATTCAAATAACTGGAATACTTTTTCACAGAAATTTGCCCATTATACTTAGAAAATGATTTGAATATAGCGGTAATGAATTGCTTTCTTGCTAAACTGTTCAAGGTGTTATATAGCATTCTGGTTATAATACTGTGCAATTATCTCATGTGGATCTGCTTGGGAACAAAAGGGAATTCAGAGGAGATATTTGCTTTTAATTTCCTGCCTTTGCTGCTGCTGAAGACTCATTTTTAAAATTATAGGAGTATACCTTTGCACATAATATATTTAGTCATTCTGTTACGACAGTTGATGAGCTTAGTGTTACTCGGTGGCAGCTATTCAAAATGACATCATATAACACATGCAAACAATACCACTGTGTTTCTGAATACCTGACTTTCTCACTGGCTTATTTACTAGCACTTCCCTTTAATACTGTAGAAACTATGGTGACAGCTTTTTCACTCAGCAGTCATCATTGCCTTGAACTTGTCAACATGCGTAAGGCTGTGCTGTGCTCTTCTATAATGGCATTCATATCTGTAAAGTGAAAGCATCTATAAAGATATTATAAGGAGGAGGTCTTGGAGGTAGATACATTTGATCTTGTTCTTTAAAACAGCGTTAGATTCCTTAGTTTAATCTGTAGAAACACAGTTCTTGTAATTTCTAAAAACTCCTAAAGAAAGAATTGAACAGTTTGTCTGTTGCTTTCTTTTAAAATGACGTGAACAAATAAACATCAATTTTCCCGTCTATTAAAAGATAATAGCTAAAACATGCCCTTCTAGTTGCTTTCTTAGACTTTGAAATGTATACCATTTTCATTATATATATATATATGATAAATCTAAAGATTTAATGTAATGAATAATGATTCTCAGGAAGAAAAAGAAGAGAGCATCACAAATGCTGAAATGTACTAAAAATAAAGTAATTCTTTAGTAAGGGTGATTGGGTATGGAGCCAGCTTGTAGGGTGTGCGCCCATGTAACGGAGTCCCCATTCACTCCTGTCTGAAGACTCCACGTGATTACTGCGCCAGCTGCTGCTGCTGCTGCTGCTGCTGCTGCTGCTTGGTGGAGGCTACAGCCCCTTCACCCCACTCCATCTCCCACGCTAGATCTGCCACACACCGGATGCACGTGCAGGGGTTAGCTCTGCCTCTCTTGCGTGAGAGGTACCTTGAAACTCCTGCACTGAAGTCTGTGTTACACAGTGTACTCTGTCTGCCTGTACTCCAAGTCAAACGAAGCAGGCATGGAGCATGTTGCAGACTCAAATTTCCAGTGGTGTTGGCATTAATAAACACTGTGCCTCTTGCTTTTTACGTAAGCTATCTATTATGAGGGAATCTATGCTGGCAAGCTGGAAAGTGAATAACTGTATTTGGTAAAGATGTAATAACCCTACTTGGTAAAGATACATAGCTAAGAACCCTAGGTGATTGCTCTTGGGCTTTGAAACGAAAAAGCTTTCTCACCGCTTTCTGGGAGCACCAGCAGCTGGCTCTGCCGAGGTGTGAGGCAGGCAGGAGGAGCCGTTCCTGTAGAAGGGGGGAGTTCCTGAGGGCATCAGCTCCATTCCTGTTGTAGACTGTGCCTTTGTGCATACCTGAAACAAATTTATCTCAAATTACTGTGAGCACATTAGATATTATTCTCTAATTATAATTTTAATTGCATCTAATTGTCATACTGCATTCCATTGCGTAAAAGTCTGCCTATTTCTCTGCTCGATGCTAATTCCTTCAGCTTGAAAACCTTTCAGAGTTTGAGTTTGTAAGTTCATTGTAGATACCAGTCTTGCTCCAGATGGCTGCAACTATAGGTGTGTAGTAGGTTTTTTTTAGGAGAGCTTTTTAAGTTCTTCAGTCATGCTTCCACATTTTTGAGAACACATGCTAATGTGGAGCAAAGATAATCTGCTACTGGGCGGAAATACCCCTACCCCAGAACATCGCATGTTCTGTTATTGCTTTAAAAATAAAAGGATGGAACTGGAGAATGTGGAAGGATGAAGCTAAATTAGAAAGAATGCAAGTAGGATGAGCTCAAAAGAGTAGCTTATGAGCAGACGGGAAAGAAATGGGAAGAAGAGTCCAGAGAAATAACCCTTTAATTTATTTTCTTGTAGTCTGCACTACAGATTCAAAGTTTTCTATGAGAATAATGCAAACAAATGACAAATATGGTCATAATTTTCTGAAAGTGGATTCAAAGATAGTTGTATCATTACTTGCATTACAGTGTTTATAATTACGGATAATAGAACTGTTTATCCTATTTACAGGCCTGTATCAATATAATATCTAAATGCCTCAACTTTGAATATATTGTAGTTGAAATGTTCCTGTTGAGTTTGAAAAGGTGTTTTTGCCCATATTACAAATCAGGCACTGAGGCACAGAAAGAGTTAGACCCCCAAGAGGCCAACAATGTGTTGTGAAATTATTGGTGCAACACCGCGCTTTACAGAGAATGGATTAAGTAAGCTCTTACTAAGGCAAAGAAAGTCTTTTGGGGAGTGTCTACGGAGGCAGCAGATCTTACATATTTCAAATGCTGGGTTTTGGGAAGGAAACTGCTCTGCTACACTGCTTAAAAGATGCTTTCTGAGTTAAGGGACTACTTCCCATTTATCTGCTGTATATTCTTGCTATTTTTGTCCCTCTCCTTTTGAGCTACACTATCAAAAGCCCCAATTCTAACCCTGTGTTTTCTGGTTCCAGGGAGCTTTGGTGCTCCGTGTAATGTTGTCTTGTGCCATTTAGATTGATGGAGTTTTACTTACTTTGTTACCTTACCCTTTCCCTCTTTATCTGTGGCTACTCTATGAACTGTATTAGCTCTTCTATACATACTCATGAAAGATGGCTTTAAATTGTTTAACATATATTAGGAGAGCCTCAGCTAGTGTGAATTATTGTAGCTAAATTAATTTCAACCCTATTTTATCCGATCCACTTGCCTGGAGAATGTTTCATTTTGTCTGTTGAACTTCATCTAGCGCTACAGGTTTTACTTGAGATCATCAGGTAAAAAAAAAAAGACATTAATTATTATATAAGCATTTGTTATTAATATATTAGTTGAAGCTATTTAAGTAGTTAAGCTAGAAATTATATAGATAATCTGAAGCAGAGGGAGAATAAATAATATGTTTACAATCACAAGGGATATCTGGTAAATTTAATATTTGAACCTCGGTCTCTGTATTTGTGAAATAGAAGATTTTTTTTTCTTAGTTGACAGGAATGACTTTTATGACTACAGAAGCAGTAAGAGATTTCTTAGCTCTAATTTTTGTCAATAAAAAGAGGAGGTCACAAGGTAGATTTCAACTGTATTATTCCCTTTGCATATTTTCATGAAAGCAAGTGACAAGGTCAGAAATTGTAAGTGTGTTTCTAGCAAATGGTGGGCTTTTCCTTATCAAAACTTGTCAGACAGTTATTTTTTCCAATACTCTGTAGTTTCTTGAAGATTGTACCTGTCAAGGACTACAACAATCTGGGGAGTCAGGAAAAGGAAAAGAAAAGACAGTTATTTTTCAGCTGGTATTTTAGTATGCATCTAAAAATGCCATTACTGAAGTTAAACAATACAATCATCCCAAATAGCTGTGCTGTGGATGCATTACTCCGAATGTTTTTTAGTTTCAAGCAATCTGTCAGATAGGATAGATTCCTCAGCAAACATATAGTTCATATACGTTTGATATATACTATAGCTATAGTCTGTAATAACTTGAAAAGCGAGGAGGATGATTGATGCAACTGATTGTCACAGAAGCCTGGCTAACGTTACACGATTGACTGAGGTGTCTGAATTAGGAACTGAGTTGCTCTAGCTTCTGTGTCTAGAGAGAAGAATGAGCAGCTTTGGTGAGTAATCGTGATCCTAGGTGAACTGCGTGGTGCCGTTGCTTGCATTTCGCTCTGGAGATGATAGGAGCAGTGGACAGGCTCTGAGGTGAGGTGGTGCACTCAGCCTAAAAGTGGGAGGGAACATTTAAAGCCTCTGTGATGATCAGGGGCATTAACTCCAACTATGGCCAAGCCTCAGGCCGTGCCGCTGCCTCACCTGCCCAGGAACACGCGTATAGGTTGCGTCAGGTGTTTGTGCTGCCTGAGGGGAGACCTGTTTGAAACCTCATTGACTTTAGCGCATCTCCACTTGGGCACACGGCAGAGCTGACTGCAGAACGTAGCGGGAAGGGGGCTCAAATTGTACAAGTGGAAAGGAGCACTGGTTAGATGCCTTGAGAATAATTTGGTGCCTGCCTCTCTCATGACTGTTGAATTGAGAAAGAGCATCTGTTACTTCATTGCATTCAGTAGTCATGTGAAAACGGGAAGGGAATGCCTTTTTACATTTGGAGGAAGCGCAATGTTATGATCGTAAAATAGGAGGGAAAAGTGAAGGTCTCTTCTGCTTCAAAAAAATACATAATGCATTTCACTTTGCAGGATTTCAAATTGATGGATGCCTTTTAACAGGCTAGTTCAAAAGCTTATGGAGAAATATATAGCTGATCATTGTCAGAACTCATGATGTTCAGGTTCAAACTCTAGTCACAAGCCATTAGTTGCTGTTGGTAGGCATTATATAAAAGAACCATGTGAATTTCCCTAGCTAAGCAATAAGAAGTTTTTTAATTTATAATTTTAAGGTATTTTTTGTGTGAATTTTTTCCAAAGGGAAAAGCAGATCACTTGTGTTTGGGTTTTTTTTTTTTTTCAGAAATAGGATTTTTAAAGTACTGAATGATTTTTCTTTCATTTTCACTGTGCACATGGTAGCAGTCTGTAAGAGAAGCCTTATATTTACCTTACAGCTGACCACTGAGTGTGTGTTTGGAACGGAAAAAATGAAGTGCAGTCTTTTCTATTGCCACATACTACTGCCTGTCTCTGCAATACACTTTGCCAATCATCCACACCAAAAGTTTAACAGAACATACTGGGAGGAGCTAAACACCCCCTCAAACCTTGAAACATCAAGATGCTCCTTTGCGTATGCAGGGAACACTGCTTTCCCTGACGCTGACCTGTGAATAGAGTCTGTCCTCAAATTTAAGCATGAGTCTATCCTCACACTTAAGCATGAGTCTATCCTCAAAGTTAAGCCAGCAGGTCTTGTAGGTTTTATATTTCTCGATAAACTCTGAGGCCGATATAGGTGGAGGTGTCCTTTCCTGTTGACATGAAGAATGGATATTTGGTTTTGAGGTGTCTGAGTTTTATAATATACTGTACCTGACTGGCAGGTGCATTACAAAAATAAGTCAAGAAAAGATTTATGTGTAATACACGTATATATTAGGTCATTCACCAGATTTCACCAGCTGGCTGAATAAATGAATTGTCTGACAGAGAAATCCACTGACACCATCAAATTCCTCAGGAAGGAACGTAACTCGACACGTATGGACCCTCATTCCTGGATAACAGGAGAGGAGTGATGGTGGTGGTCTTCGCTCCTGAAAATCAGTAAACCCAAGGTGGCTCTGTCTTTCTCTGTGCCTACTGGTTGTATAGCTCAGTTTCATTCCTTCAAACTTTAGATATCTCATGGAGAGCTTAAGTCAAGAGAGCAGCTGTCCTCTGCTCCTGCTGGTGACCCTGGTGACGCAGAGAGCCCCTTTGAGGCTGGCTCGCATGTGGCAGGTGCTGTTTTCTCCATTGGCTGCAGAGTTAAGTCTGGACGGGTGTGCTCAGCTTGAGTGATTTCATTAGACGTGGGTTAGAAATTATTAGTTTAGTTAATAGGTTAGGAATGCTTATTTTAAATTAAACTAAAGGCCTTGAATTCCTTCCTGCCCTGTGTGGTGGCTTCGGTAGGAGGTGCGATGGTGCGCGTGACGAGCTGCAGGTTGGCACTTAGGCAGCTCTGCTGGGGAGCACTGCCGTGGCTTTCAGCCCTTCTGACTGAGGTCCGATTTCTCACTTTTTGTGTCATTTTTTTAAACGCTGAGCTATGGAGCACAGAAAGGTAGAGGAGGGTGAGTAACGCTGTTCCTTCTTAGTTTAGTTTTGTTTTATTTAAAATTATTTCTCTAAGGAATCATGTTAGGCACTGTAACCAAAAGATGTGTATTGAAAATCTTGATCTCAGAAAGGGCCTCTCTACAGCCTATGCATTAGTGCCTGAATCTGGGAAAGGGTAAGATTTCAGGTACGCCCCTCTATTTAGCAAATCTCCTTAGTTTAAACAGCTTCCTACTAAACCTTTGTAGGATATAAGGATTTAAAATGATTTCTAAATTCAGTTTTGAATAAAAAGAGAAAAAGAAAAGATTAAAAAGCACCCTAAAAGGATCTTATGCCTTTAGCACAGGGCTGTAGACTCCCTTCTGGACGTGTGGCACTGAAGGGAGGGGGATTCTGAGTCTCCTTGTTTTCTGACCTCTCTCAGCCTTTTTGAGCAGCTGTATATTGACTAAAAAAAAAGAGGCCTAGCAGGTAATACTCTGTCTGTCTCCAGAATGCGTTCTGTGTTTCAAACTGATGAAAGGACTCGCAAGTCCCTAACCTTTTCCTGCAAAACTTCTGTAACCAAAGTACAGTGCCAAATATGTTATCTGATGTCAAATCAGAGAGAAATGCCAAAGCCAGGAGTTTGATGGTGGCTTGGTCATGTGCAATGCAGAAGTCTTATTTTTAAAGACAAATGAAAAAAAAGGTTTATAGTCATTATCAAATCACAATGCAGCTGTTCAAATTAGTATGCAATTCTAATAACTTCTGCTAGGCCATTTCTTTTAATTACCTACGTTTATGTTGGATAAAGTTTATGGGGAAAAAAGCACCATAATCTATGATTTTTCTCACATTTTGCAGCTGCTAGGGAGCCTAAAGATGATTGTTTATAAGGGCAATCTATCTTCTCTTCACTTTTTTCCTTTTTGCAATTGTTTAGCCGTAAATGGGGGATGGAGGGAGAACCCTGTTTAAGCTTGCCTCACCAATCCACTGCTGTGAATATTTAATGATGACAGCTAAATAATAAAAGCTCCCCAAAGGTAACAAAATCACAGTAACATTCTGATGGCTCCTCCGTAGTCTGCTATGGAAACAAACATCTGTGAAAGACAATTTCCTTTAGTGTTGCCTGATGAAAATGACCTTTAAAATTATCACAAAAGCGAAGCTTTAACCACCTGCTGAGGAATAAAAGACAGATATTTACGCAGTAAATGTTTTAACTACTGCAGGAAAAAAAAATTAAAAAAAAAGCTTTAAGTAAGTCTTCAAATTATGGGTTGGTTAGAAATTGGACACTAGGAATTTCCTCCAAGTTAACTTGCTACATTTTCTATTGATATTCAGTAGGTAACAACAAAACAAGGGGTGGTCTTAAAATGTTCCCAATAAAGAGGTTTAGAGCAGGCACAAACAGTGTTAACAGCCACAACTTGAGAAGAGAACAATATTAAAGAAAATTTAGAATATATTAAGACTTTGGTAAGGAAGTGTGAAATAATGACAGCAGTATAGACAAAAGAATCTGCGCTAGAATAGCCTCAGGGCAGCAGCTGAGAGTGCACTAGGTGATGATGGATTTGGGCTAATGCAACCTAGCAGATGTCTCCTGAAAAGTTTTCTGGTTTAAGTCAGACCTGGAAACTGCATATCGGGAAGCTTTCCATAAAAAAAGAGTTCAGAGTACATAAACTATATCAGTATCATATTTCAAGGAGAAAAATTGAAATATTTAGTTTTAATGGCGCAGTAATATTTTATATAAAAATCCAGTTATAATTACATATATGGGCAATATTAGGCAGATATATCAATGTAGATACATATAAATATCTACACAAAAACTAGTACAATTCTGTCACAAAGAAATCATTCATTTTGTTGTGAAAGTTAATTGTATTATTAAAATTGTTGAAGTTAATCATTAATTGCATTCTGCTACTGAATTTTATTTTTTTTTATCATTTTTCTTGCCTGACTCTGAAATATTAGCCTTCTCCCTGGAAACCCTGGAAATGCAGTTCTTACACCAGCTGCAGTCAGAACCCATGTTTTTGTTCATTGCAAATGTTTGTACCTCTGAAAATGCATTTCTCCAAACACTAGCTGGGGACATTGGTTAATTTTATCCTGGAAACATGATGAGCCATAAGTAAAGTCTCAAAGGAAAAAATACCACATGCTGAACCACCAGCAATCTTTGGCGACCTCTCCTTTCCTGACCTTGCTTATGTTGTCAGAAGTGATGGGGTCACAGTATATGGTTCAGTGGATATCGTCTCCTGTTTTTTTTTTCCTTTTTATTTCTCATTCAGATGAGACTGAATGAAGATAGGCAATAAACTCTAGGGTTTCTGTGCTTTTTTTCCTATTGGCATAATGTTTCAGCCCTCTCGAAGTATGAGAGTGGGCTGTCAACAAAACAGTATATGGGGAGATATCTTATTACTGTCAAGAATTAAAATAAACAAACTAAGGAGGTGAAAATTTTTTCATTTTTCTCAGACAATAATTCAATGACTGGAATAAAGAAAAAATGATTTTTCAGAGAAATGTAATTTTAGAAGTTGGTTAACTATTAACCACAGTGAATGAATCAGACAGAACATAAAGCACTAAAATCAGCCTTTAGTTACTGAGGCTGGGCATTTGTGATGGGAGTTCATGCTAAAGTATCTACTCTGTACAAAATGCGTGGCTTCATTTCTTTTAATATTTCAGATATGCTGTAAGGTTTTGAAAAGAGGTTATTTAGGAAAAATTGGGTAGATTTGTGGTGTCTGTGTTTCCTATCCCATTATATAAGCTGAGTTTGGAATGATCTGTTCTACCATTTTCCTGGCATGACTTTTTGCTAGTTTGTGGTTCCTTAGGAGTTACTCTTCCAGCAAAGCTCATTCATTGATAAAATTTTTCTGAGACTAGATCTTGGCTGTACAGTGGTGGATGTTATGAGATCACCCATCTTCTCGCATTAGCTATTCTAACTGGAGAAAATATTTCAGGATTTGCCTGAATCCATTCCCAGAACATCAAATAATTTCCACTTTTTCCAACATTTTGAAAAGTGGCTAATTACTTGCAGTCTTGAATTTCAACTTGAGCTATCTGAGAGTGGTCTCTGTGGGTAAGTAAGTGAAAGTAAGTTCCCTTTCAAGGGCCCAAAACTGAATCATTTAAAGTCACGGGTTATCTCTGCAGAACGTGTAGCTCACATTAATGTTTACTTATGGGGAGCTTGCTCTTGAAAGAGGAAATGATAGGATGCTACTGAAGACTAAATATATTAGTTTGATGTGAGTTGACCAGAAGAATTTTTCCAGTTGTGTGAGAATTTGCCTTAGATGGAATGCAAAAGTGCCATGTGCATATTATGTGGCAAATATTCAAGCACACTCTCAGTACCTTCTGAGGGATAAAATCAATTATGGGTTCTCAGAAGCAAGCATGTTCAAAAGTGGAAAGTATCTTCTTTAGGAATCCATCTAAATTTTAATGAAGGATTACACCTGGGACTCACAAAACAATATAAAGCTCTTTCTGTTGGTTTATGGTGAGAAAAATCATGAAGGCTGAAATATTGATGATTCAAGGATTTGAGGGTTTAAGCAGTTTGTATACGGTGAGATTGTTTTGTAAGACCTTCATTAAAATTTTGCTTGAGCTAGTAGGGAGAGAAATAGCATTGTTAAATGCATTTGCTTGTAGTTGGACTGTAGATTATGACTCACTCATTTTCTAATTGACGCTTTTAACCTGTTTCAGTTTAGGCTATAGGCCCAGACCCGCAAAGCCATTTCGGAACCTAATCCTTATTTGAACATCTCACTGTCACTGATTTCAAAACAAAGTACTTATCAGAATGGGAGTTAAGTGCCTAAATACCTTTGAACTGCTGAAAAGTAGTGTTTTTCTTTGGACCTGTAGTTTATATACTGATACATGATCTAGTTTTTTTGGAGACGCAGCAACACCCTGCTAACCTGTAATGTGCAAACAGCACATATCTGCAAATTGCACTCTGCCAAGGCTAAACAGATACGAAGGATTTTATCAGGGTTTTGTCTATACTGCTGCAGAAGTACAAAAGTTAGAAATTCGTGTAAGCAAAGATAACAGTACCAGTCTGTTTCTGCAAGGTACTTTGGATTTGCAGTCATTAATGGTCTTTTCATGAAATGTTGATGCAGCTATATTAAGCTCTTCTGAATAAGCAGGGGATTTTTCTGAAGTAGAAGTGCAATATTGAGCCACCTGATTACTCCATATTTTTATGTTTATGTAGCTGTAGTCACTTCCACATAATTGGGCTGCTACTATTAGCAGAAACCAATTCAGACTTTATTAAACATATTTGTAAAACTCATTTTCATTAAGTGTGTGACATCTGCATTTCTCTCTGTTGGGCTCTGCCTTCCCTACCGCAAAACAATCAAAACTAGACACATTATACATCTGCCATCTTTTATAATCTAAACTGCCTCAAGTAGGAACAGTGCATTTATATTTTATAATGAAAAGAAAGTCTCTGAATGCCAACTAGTAGACACAAAAGATTATCTTCCTATTTGCCAGGCTTGGCTTGTCAGACATTAAATTTTTTAGCAGCCACTTCTGATGAATTATTGATGTTCTCACTATTTAGAAAATGGATCACATCACTGGAGTAATTAGCACCCTGCCACTTCTGCCTATCATATTTAATGTATCATGAGAGAACTCTTGTGCTGAGCTATTTTTTAAATGAATGACTGGCTTTGTTTCTCATCTATTGCCCTCTTGTACTTTATCATCTAGCGCGTATTAATGGTATTCAGTAGGTTTAGGACCAAATATGCATATGTGCCTTCCTTTAGTGTGTGTGTACGAGTTTCTCGTAGGAATTTAATGATACAGATTTTTCTTCCAAGGATTACTATGCCAAGCAAAGGTTTGAACCTACAGTTTTTGCATACCAACAGAGCCTGTTGACTGTATTGAAACATTTTCTCCACAAAATAGGCAGTTTTTTTGGGTTAAAAAAGGGTCCTTAAGTCTGTCGTGTGACAATTCGTATTAAGCTTGTAGTAGGAAGTATTTCCTAAGGAACTGGCTCATGAAGCAATTTAATATTGTTAGCTCAATATTCTTTTTGAGTTTATCACCTTATATAGTTTTCTTTTATTTAAATTAATATGGATCCATAAAATAGCTAATGAATTTAGTAGGTATTCACCCTGGTGCTGTCTATTTAGTTTGATTTAAATGATATTAAACCCATGGAACCATTTCCATGTAAATTATGTAGAATGGAAGCCTTTTCAAACTGTTAAGATAAGCTTCAGTCAAGGTAGCAAGGAAAGTATACTCAGAGCAAGATAACCAAGTGTAGTGTCCCTTACATATAAGATATCTTAATAATTCAGATATGTAAATATATATCTGCCTCAAGTAGGAACAATGCATTTATATCATTTATATTTTATAATGAAAATAAAGTCTCTGAATGCCAACTATGTAAATACATAAGTATCTTATCTCTACTTCTCAGGAACTCTAAGCATGTAGGAATAAAATTTTAGTTAGCAGATTTTATACTTCCAAATGAATAAAATAGAGTTCTGTTTTGAAATTCTTACCCAACAGCTACCACTTCTTGCAGCAAGAAGATTCTGCAGGTTCGGAGGAAAGCACTGTTATGAAAACAAACTAAACGTAAATACAGGCCATGGAAATCTTTTCAGAATTGAGTCATTTGCCATAATTTACTATCCTTTTACAAAATTAAGATACAACAGTGGGAGTTATTCTTTGTTCTTGATTTGTATGTCTATGTATTTTAGAATTTGTCATGCCTTAGAGATCCATTTCTTCTAAGAACCTGCTAGAAATGGCTGAAAACACTGAGGTAAATGTGCACTGGCAAAGTCATCTTATCAGACCAGTAATTTCTACACATAATGTATGTTACTTAGGGATATGTTTTTTTAAAGATGTCCTGAACTGCATGTTTTTCTGCGTTATTGTACACTTAAACGGAGCACTCACTTATACTCCGGGTTTAAATGTTCTCAGTACTTGCTAATTAGGAAAATGTAAATAGAGATACTTAGGAAAATAGCAAAATTGAAAGAAATATCACTTACACTTCATGAGGTTTTTAAGAAAATAATTGTATACTTAAATAAAAGACAGCAAAGAAAGAAGCTGACTTCACTCTAGACATCTCTTTAAGTGGACAAGGGCAACGATCAACGTAATTACATGTTTAATTGGGTGCGCTAGTCTTTGAATTTGCCTGTATAATTATAAAACACAGTATCGAAAGGTAATCTGCTTTGTTTCAAAGAAGTGCTATGTTTTCTGGTTTCAGACACTTCCAATTTTAAAAGAATATAGATTTTGTAGCAAGGACAATAGTGGCAAAAATTCAAAACTAGGTACGAACAAAATCCATTTAACAGAATAAATAAAACAAAAGCTCCAAAATGGATGGTACAGAACAAAAAGAAGTAATGATAAAGACAGGATAAACTTAATGATCCACAGTCACTTTTCTAGATAACTTTTTATTAGTGGTAGACGCACATTTAAATTGTGTCCTAGAGTTTGAAGGTGAAATGATTCCCTGGGCAGAGCCAGAGTAGACTTTGCACAAAGAAGCAATAGAGGTTGAAGAAATGGATGCTGACCCCCTTGGCAGCCAGCGCTGTGGTATGGAACAACTGCCTGGCAATTTCTGCAGCTGCTTCTCAGCTGTGGTAGGAGCTCGAACACCTGTACAGTCTCCAGAGTGAGTGCATTAAGCCTTAGGATATACTTAATGCAGTAGGGGAAGATGGACTGTCTGCTTGCCATCTCTCAGCTTGACTGGTCTATTAGGCTGTCAAGCTGCCTCCACGCTGCTAGGGAAACCACAACTTCGTGACAAGCAGAGTGCACAGAAGGTTGGCGGAGGTTGTTGTCTCTCTACTACTTGCTGTCGCAGTGGAATAGCAACAGTTTCATATCTGCTAGTTGGATCACCTGCGATTACTTCTCCTTTAGGCTGACCATAGGGACACAAGGAGATACTTGACACTGTTTACTCAGTACAAGCAACAAAACAATTAGCAAATAACATCTTTCTTAATGACTATGGCAGCACTGATTGTGGTGCAAGTGTAAGCACACGTCATCCATCCATTTTTGCTGATGTTCAACTGAGTCTTTCGCTGTACCTCGGGCAGGTGAATGTAGTGCTTTTAACAGACAAGCATCCTTCCCATATTGTTCAGCTTGCTTTAATGCTGGTGTACAAGGTGCTGCTTGTGAGGTTGGGTGTCACGACCTGAGAACCAGGTAGCAGATGTGTGTGGCACACACATCTTGGCTTGTCTGACAGGTGAGCATATAGCTCGTGATAAATGAGCCTTCCTTTGGCTCCTAAACCTTCCTTTGGTGGAAGTTGCGCCTAGGGAGAAGTACCTCCAAGGAGGATCGTTCTGAGTGGACATCCTTCTGTAACGTAGTATGGTGGCATCACCCCAGGAGGGGCTGTATCCTGAGCAGTTGAGCTTATAGTTGGTGAAGTTTTTGTAGTAGAAAAACAAAATAGCTGTTTTCTATGCAGAATGAGAAATAATATGGTGGAAAGCTGTACATGGACTGGCCAGAGGGAGAAGAAGAAGGATTGAGAGATTCGAATTTGTTCCTGCATTCTGTTACCTACTGTGTAATTGTGCAAGTTACCTGGCCACTCTTGTCTCTCCCTGTACTTTGTTATCCCTGTCCACACACACTTTCACATCTATTAAGTTTTTCCTGGGCGTCTCTCTCTCTCTCTCTCTCTCTCTCTCTCTGCATTGTTCATGGTGCTCAGTCCTTTGAGTTTCCTGACCCTGCAGGATCCTCTTGCTTGCGGACTCTCAAAGTCAGTGGATGATTATTAGGAGAAAAGCCGTGTTTCATAGATTCAGTTGTAGGAAGAGGACTTGAAAATTCTTCCTTTGTTCCAAAAATTGTACTGTTGGCCACAGAAATCTAGAAAATATTTCACACACAAACTATATGTTCTTTCTGTTTTTCTCCTCTAGTTCAGGGTTAACAATTTAACACTGCAGTTCCTGCCCAGTAACAAGTGGAGTAAGGAAAAAAGAGAATTATTAAGTATTCTGTTATATATTTGATACACAGAGCCTCTAAGCTTATTGGTCTGCACTCCTGCAGCTAGCAATAGCAGGGCTATAGCATTAATGTGGCATCTGCGGTCACTGATGGGGCTTGCACAGAACAGGAGTCAATCTGTACTGTCAGTTGCTAGGTGTACCTCTTGATTTCTAACCCAAAGCATGTATTAATTGCCAACACTTACATAGCCTTTAGAAAAAAGTCTGTATGAGAAAATGGATTCTTATTATGTCCTCAGAATACAAATCAGAAAGTTCTGTAAATAAATATGGGAGGAGGAAAGTAAAAATCACTTGAATTATGTTACTTTTATATTATGTCTCCTGTAATTAACTTGGATGTACTTCAAAGAACAATTGTGGCGTACAAATCCTTTTTTCCTAAATACAGCCAAATAATAATGAACAAAAAAAAGTTTCAAAAAATAATTAAAAAATCACTTCTATTGCTTCTCAAAAAGAAATTATGTACACAGAGAAAAAGTAAGAGACATTGCAAACTAATCACTGATTTTAATACTCTCATTTAGTTTAGATGGCTGCATGGGTCCAGAAGAATACTTAACTGCTCTCTCTGCTGAGATTATAAAACTCATGTAGCATTGGTATTTCTCCTCACATAATGTCAGTATGAAAGTGTTGGATCTCTTTGCTGTAATAACCTCTCAGTGGTATTTGACATAAATAATTACATCAAACTGAGTAATGCCAAGAACAATAATGGAAAAAGTTCCTTAGTGACTCAGGTTTTCCTTCTCATTGACTTTGAATAATATGGCAGGCTTCTGAAAGTCATATCAAGTCATATAAAAAGACTTGAACATCTCAAATGTAATTTAAACAGCTTTCACTTTCAAGCCCATACTTCACTTCAGAAAACTCCCATTCAACAGTCTCCCGTCCAACCCCTAAAGCTGCCTAAATTGACCAGTATCTCCTTTCCTGAACTGGTATTTTCATAAGCTCGTGCTGCATGTGCTTGCAGAACTGCCCCAGTCTGACCAGCCGACTCTTCCCTAAGCTTTACAAAGATCAAGAAATTAGGTAAAGTAACAGTGAAGTCCTTCAGAGAATCTTTCTGGTACTTGTACTCTAGGCATGCCCCTCTAAATATTGACTATGGTGGGCCTTTTCTCCTCCCCATCGTGACAGAATGCAGATGAGAAGAGGGTGGCATTGCTTGCTCTATCTGTAGTAGACTAGTAGGCAGAGGAATCACCCAAATGACAGGATATGCAGATGTGGAAGATGGATACCTTCATTAGGATTCTGAATCTAATGGCCAGTCACCTAGAAACTGAGCACTGCTGAAATGCTTTGCTAGATCTTAACTCTCTTGGAAACATGAATTAAATCATTAAGGGTTTTCGTGGAAAATTTTACCCAAACGAACCAGTGACAAATTCTTTTTAAAAGAATCTCTCATGTACCTTTTGATTTCCTAGCAAATCTATTAATACCCATTTTCCCCCAAAATCTGTGGAACTGTGGACCTCATATCCTTGCCCACAATGAATACCTGTGCTCTTGGAGAAACTCTCATAATAAGCAACGTCTTCCCTTTCAAGCACCCAAGCTTTGGCTGCACGTAGCAGCCTTCCCTTTAGAGTAAAATAACATTTTTATGTGAGAAGTAAAAAACATTTCCCCTGTCAGGCAGCTGAGCTGCCTTGAGCTGCCTTTGGGAGCAAGCACCTCAGAGTGCAAAATTCAGATGCTGTTTCTGGCTTGTAGGGGTGAAGGAACAGAAGTATGGGGCTCCAGCAGCGGTTTACAGCCTGCCGTCTGTGGGCCCCTGAGGTCTCCCCAAACTATTTCTAAAGGATCCACAGAAGGAAGTGTAGTTAATTAAACCCATTATTAGGTTTCAGTTCACAATACAGGAATCTTTTCCTACACTGGAAAAGCCTGCATTCATTTACGTCAGCTACACTGCTTCATTAATTTTTACCAGCAAAGGACTTGGTTCTGAATTCATATTTGCAGATGTCTGTAATGGTAAGATTGCAAGTTAGAGAGAGTGTTTAGGGAGAATCACCAGTTCATTGGTAGTACATCTAGACCCTACGTTTAAGGACTCAAAACAATACTTCATTGTGCTGAAAAGCTATTTATTTGCCAAGGCATCAGCTTTGAAATTTGGGATTGGGAAGGCCATCAACAGCTTGCAACATTAAAATACGGCTTCCTGTGTATCAAGAGCCACACCTAAGTATCTAACTTACAGCTTTGCCTCTGTTCTGACAAAGCACACACAGAAATCTAGTTAGATTTTATATCGTGAAATACTGTTTAACGGATAACTTAGACACTTCCTCTGAAAAAAAAAAATCTAATTTTTCTTTTCGGTGAATTTCCCACTGAGGGGTAGATGTGTGTCTTCTGTGATAGGCTGATACCAGGAGGGTGACTGAAGATCTGGATATATAAAGCTGCTCAGTTACTTCTGGGTCTTGTACCTTTTTATTCAACTCCCAAATGTTTATGGTTTTACATGATTTGCTTGTAAATGAAACCTGTGTATATGTGTGTTAATGTGCTATACCTGGGGAATCCCAGGAAAGAAACTAATTAGGTCTTCAAACTAATCTGACATCATGCACAATTGATACAAATGAGTGATGAGAGTATAATTTTTGTGCGGTTAAACTGATTGTAAAAGCAGTATCATCTGTTGGTGGGTAAGAGTATCCTCACAGTACCATTGAGTGATGGTCGTAAACTCATCTGATTGTCATGAGATAATTATATTATCTGTTCATAGTAGAAATCTACTTGACTGAAAGTTTGGTAGAAAATGATTTATCTTTGTAATCTGCTCTAAAACACATGTTCATAGTGGTTTTTCTAGCATTACTACTTTTTCAGGCAGTTTTGGTAAAATCGCCCCAGGGCTAGTCTAAATGGTAGCTGGGTCTGAAATAACATCAGATCCTCTTTTTCTGTGACTTGGAGTAGAAGAGTAAGCCTGAAGTAGTGACATGTGGGGGCAGGGAGCACTCTATTGATGATGCATACTGTTATCACTATGAATGGCAGTAGAGTTTTGCCATGGGATTAGGTGGGGGAAAGGAAACAGAAGACCCTGAAATTGGATGTTATGCATCTTATCTAATATAAGCTTCATTTTTCTTTTCCATCAGTCGTGGATCTCCTACAGCATTGGTTGTATGATGCATTTTTCAGACCTCTGTATGTCTGGAGGCTGATAGTTTTGGGTTTGGGTTATTTACATATTTTGGACTTAAAGGGAAATCTCTGCCCTTTGGGAATATGCAAGTGTATAGAATGAAAAAAAGAGTATCATAAAAATGTGTAATGAAGCAGAGTGGCTTCTCTGCATGGAAGGGGCAAAAGCGTATTTTACAGCTTTCTTAGAAGAATATAGAATTGTTACTAGTTTTAAAAAGTGTAATGCTCAGAAGTGAGTAAAAGCCAAGATCAATGCAACTTTAACATCACTGTTTTGTGCATGTGAGTTACAACAGTCTTAACATGGTATGGTTACTACTGCTTTTGCTTCCACCAGACCTCTGACTCAAACATGCAATGCTCACATCCGTTATTTATTGCCTTTAATCTTATTGCTCAGTATATGACTGTCAGCTTTATTTACTTTTCATTGCTCTAACTCTATTATAAACATAAAATTATTTCCCCTATAGGCATGTCCGTGGACATTCATTATCACATCAAAATGCTTCCATTTTATAGACAGAAGACCTGAGACACTGGCTAGCATCAGGATGATCCATTACTGGATCATCTTATGGCTCTCTTTTTTTCAACAGTTGTCACTGCAAACTTTATGCAATGAAACTTTATGCAAAATGAAAGCACAGTTCTAGCCAGCTTTAGTCACAACAGTGATTTTCAGCTCTTCTGCGACTCAAACCCCACCGTTTGAGAGTGGGCATCTACAGGTAGAGCATCTTGATCATAAACTGTGGAGGTCAATTTAATTTACTAGTGTAACATCACATCAAAGATGTATTACATTTCACATTACCTTGCATGTCTGCTTGCTTAAATACTGAAACCAGCAGATCTGCGTTAGTGTTACAGTCCCGCTTTAGTTGATGAGGAGCTGTTTTGTTCAGCCTCAGTGGAACTGGGTGGGAGCCAGCATAAGCATCTCTGCACAGCACTGCATTTTGCTACGCAGACCTATCTTGTGTCAAAATCCACAGTAGACTCTAGCACTGTGTGATGCCATTTAACTATCTTGTTCATAGGACTGGCTTCTGTCTTTGTGAAAGCCCTTATCTTTATTCACTATGCACAGTCTAACCCCTGAAACGGAAGGCAAGATCTAACAGAGCACAAGTCCACCTGTGTATTTAACCCCATGTGAAGAAAATTAGTGCAAAAGTAGGTATTGGAAGATTGTATTTTAATTCATTTAAGTTGAAAATCATAGCCTTATTGGAGTTCCTGGAGGAGAATGTGCTCCCCGTAAAATCTGATTACACTCAACTAGCTTCTTCCTTATTCTAATCCTCTTCTCACCAAAGTCAGCTTACTCTGCTGCTTAATATGGCAATGTCATCTTGTTCACATTCTCTTCTGTGTGGATGCTTCATATGAGATCCTGTTGCTTTGTCCACGAGTTTCCCCCACTCCTTAATATGCTAAAACAAATCTAAGAATATCTGTTTAAAGGGATGCAAAACAGTAAACCATTCTTATGCATTTTGAGGCACAAGTTTCTGTACTTTGACAATCCCGTTAACTGAAGGTACTAAACTTGTATTTCACATGCATGAAGCCGTATCTTTCTCCGAGAAATTCATTTCATACTGTAAACCCATTTTCCATAAGTCTGGCATGGCTCTGGTCAGAATTTGCGCAAGATATTGAGCCTCAGAAGGACCAGGACAGCACATAGCCCTAGGAGCAGAGCAGGGCTGAGACCTTCACTCAAAATCACAGTGTAGTTATTGCCTAGCATCAGAGGGGAAGTAAATTTCTTATTCATACTGTGCTTCTCCCTTCATCTTAGTTTGGCTCATCCCTCACCTACCTATCTGGGAGGAAAAGTAATATTCTGTCTGTTGTAGAAGCCGTTTGGTTCACATACAGAGAATCCAGCAATGCAGGTTTCTCTCTCTGAGGAGGTTGGAAGGTCCCCAGAGCATTTATTTTGCTTCTTCACAAGGACATATGGCTGGGCCCACAACCCAATCACTGGTTTCTGTTCACTTCAGCTCTGCTGTTACCTCGCAGTTCTGTGCTTGTTGTAATCTCCTTTGCTCTGCTTGCTTCTTGCCTTAGGTTTTTTTAGGTAATCCTCAGTGCGGACTCTTACCAAAAACTTCTGAAAAACCAAAGCACCCAATATTTTCACCTGTCTGCTTTGAAAAGTAAGATTGCCAACACGCTAGTTAAAAAGAGACCTTTATCTCTTAAATCCATGTTGGGTCTCTGTCAAAATGTTTTCCAAGGTCATTGCTTACTAAGTGTCTGTGAAGTGTTTGCTATATATTCTCTTTGCTGAAAGCTGATATTAAATTAACTTGTCCATAACTGTGTACTACATAATAGCAATCTGTCCTCCTTCAGTGGGGCTCAGCTGTTTTATGAATACACTGAACTTGCTTGAGTAAAGAGAAAATGACGTTATCCTTTTAAGAACACTGTCTTAAAACTGTATCTTTGACCATTTATGGAAGAGATGCATTATTATTAACTTCTTTTTGTACAAAGAGGATCTTAACCTCTGTGACCTGATCTTATATTATTTAGATGTCGAAAGCCTCCGTTTACTTCACAAAGTGATAAGATGGAGAAATGAATACTGAAGGTTCAAGGCAAAAGAAAGTCAAGCTGTAGAGTTTTCCTTTCTCTGCTTCCTCTTTAAGCCAATCTATAGTTTAAACAGGTCTGCTCTGCAGTCATGGGACTTTTCAGAAACCAGAAGTCGTGGTATTGAGGGCTAGAGATCATACCGAAACCAGCCTGAGAAACAAGATATGTTAGCCTACTCCATGCTATCACAGGAGGCTTCTGATTTTTGCACTCCTGTATCAGATATATTGCAAAAGCACGTTTTATTGTGCTGTTTCAGGGAATGCTTGGTGGTTTATTCACCAACAGTTTGTTCTTTTTCCCAGCTCTAATTTGAGAGGTTGTCATTACAGTTTTGTGTCAGTACAGACCGAAAGTGACTGGCATGTTTTATATGGCCGTTTTCTGAACAGTTGTAGTGTTTTAATACTTTTCAATCTTTTGACCAGGAACAAAAAACTTTCTTCATTTCCATCTTCATTTCCTTTCAATCTCTTAGCAATGTATCACTGTTCCTAATACTTTGTCTTTTTTAATATGTGACTAATCTTTTCAGACCCATTTCCATTGCTATCTGTGCACTACAATTGCTGGCTGTATTATACCATGGAATATGGTATGCAGCAGTCCATCAATCCTCTTTCTTCATCTAAAGGCAGAAAATATATAGTAATTGCTTAATAAATCTGCCATTTCTTTATCTCAGTCTCCAAATCCCCATTTGCATTTTTAGTGGTTTTATCTTTAGGGCTGGCTGGTCATCTAACCAAGACAGGACGATAGCTAACTTTTATAGTATAGAAAGCAATAAGACTCTATGGTAAATGAATATTTTTTATTAATAAGGGTTACTAAATCTTGATGGAATTGTTAATGTCTCGCATAGCTCCAGCCCCTGCAGAGCTAGTCTGGAGCTCCTGGGATGGACTGTGTCCTCTCCCTGTGCCTCAGAGTTGTAATCCAAGGAAGTTTCCTACATTCCGACATGGAGAAGTTGGCAACAAATTCAGAGATGGATTCCAACAAGATTAGCTTTTCTTACATTCTTCCATAACTCTACCTTGTTGTAAGGATTACCTTATTTTTAATGTTGCATTAGTGTTGTATTATTGGGACAGGGAATTCTTTTGGATTTCCTGCTGGGCAATGGGAAGATACATAATAAACTGACGGGTTCCCCAGGTGTGATCTTACTGCTTTGTTATAGTGGTAGAGATACCCTGTTAGCAGAGGATCTGAAAGCGGTTGAAAGTATGAGTGAATGTAATTCTTTATGTCTATTGATAAGAATTATTTGTTTTTAAGAAATCAGAAATCTCTAGCCGAGAAAAACAAAGGAAAGCACAAAAGCTTTCAGTTTGTTTATTAACCACACTTCTTTTTTTACACCTGATTCTGCCCTCTATCAGTAGTCCTTGAAGAAGCTTGAAAACACTACATTACTGAACTGAAGTTAATTTTCTAGGCATCATTTGCCTTCTGAATTTGCTGTCTGAGTTATCTGTGATAGGGAGAATTTAGGAGAAAGCATTTATTGTTGGCCTTGCTTATCTGTACTTTCTGTCATTTCTGAAGTGGCATTTATACTGGGCAGATCTTAAGAACTGATCTTGAAATTTTTCAGCACTAGGAAGCACAACCTGATGCAGAATGCTAAAACGTATCTTGTCAGGAAAAAAAGCTTTTGTGAGTGCGTTTCACCCGTCCAGCACTTACCTCTCCCAAGGCTTAGGTGAGACTGTCAGAGTGAGTTCAAGATCCCTGTTTTTATCTTAAGGGAACCCATGGCATGAGTCCTCAGAAAGCTAAAAGATCTTCTAAAATTCCAGCCTAAAGACTATGTTGGATAATTGTTATGATGCAATGACCTATGTAGGATTAAATCTCATTTCTGGTGATGGTAAAACTACTTAAGGCCATGCTTGAGACTATAGAATAACTACACTGGATTTTGAACAGTCACAAGCCTGACAAGTTTCTCCTCTCCTTAGACTTCGCCCTTGCTAGAATAAATACATAGCGATAGATGCAAACTATAAACCCCTCCGAATCAAGACATTTATTGTCTGTACTTCTGAGGGACTGTTAGTAAATGAAAACACATGGGAGCTATTTTACTTAATACACACCTGGAAAGCGTTAAAAGAAACCTGTGGAGGACTTCTATAGTTCTGTCAGAATGTACTGCTACTTGCTACTGTTACAGTCTACATCAAAATCCAGGAGTGATATAAAATCCTTCAGTTATTTTTAATTGAGTGCCAAAGCAAGAGGAATAAGCAATTCCGAGAAAGTAAGCACAATGATATCACACACAGCTCCAGTCTTACCCTGCAGGGAACCTAGGAGAAGATTTTATTCCTAAGGGAGTAGAGATACCTAAGGGAGTATACAGTGAAAGAATTACTGCTTCATCTCTTAGATTTTCAGAGTAATGGGAAAAATGAAACTAAAAAGAGGAAGGCTTTCTTAGTTAAGCTGAATAAATATTTATTCATAGGATCTTATAGCAAAATATTTTTCAAACATGAAATGGGCCAAGTGGCAGGTGTCTGGCTCAGCTGAGGCTTCCAGTGGTGTGTCCTATCATCAGCAATAAAATACGCTGGAAACAAATTGGGAGGCTACTACACATTTTTGAAGAAAAGAAAGAAATATTTTAATGTTGGCAAACAAGAACAAGAGACAGAAACGTATTCTCTACAGAGGAAAGACAGATTCTGAGACTGTAGAACTTGAAAAGTATTTACAAGAACATTTAATCCAGACTTATGACAGAACTGCTACTTTAAAGGTGGTAAAGCCACATCCAATTAATTTTACTGTCTTTCAGAGAACAGATATGCACACTATAATCAAATATCTTAGTGCAGTGAATTTTCTCTGGGTATATCTCCCTTTCCACCCCACATAACACAGTAACACTCTCTTCTTACTTTCTTACTCTTTAGCTTGATTCTGATTCATCTGGGGATCTCTAATTCCATTTTTCAGACTGTTCTGTTTTTTTTTTTAATTCTTATTGTGTCTAGCGTTCTTGATTATTCGGTCGTAGTTGATAAAAATGGTCTCTGCTGCCCTATTTCCATTTAGCTTTAGCCTGGATGGATTTCAGTTATCTCCAATTCCTTTTGCACTCTCCTCTGCTAGATTTCCTTTACACTGTAGCATTCCAGTCACATTTCTGTATTTTACATTCTTTCAGAGCTACTTGCATTGAATTTATCTTGGTTGTGATAGTGCTTTGTAAACTACTGAATGTTTATGTTGAATGACAGAGGTTTTGCTAAGTGGTCCCTAATTTCAAATTTACTTTCCTTTTTGTCGTTTTGTGGACGAGCTCTTGGATAGCCTTTTCCACGTTGCCTGGGCAGCAAACCTAATGGCTCAATCCCACTCCCTTTTAAAGCCAATGGCAGAAACCCTTCTGATTTACCTGGGAGCAGGAGTGAGTCTTATTGCAGATATCCCTAGGAATATCTTTGTGGTCCAGACCTGCAGTTCGTCTCTCACACGGTACCTTGGCATTTTTCACAGGGTTCATGAAACCCCTTGTGCTGTCCTACAGATGTACAGCAACATACAAGATTCATCAAACAGGCAAAGGAGACATATAAATGACTTCCCTTTATTTCCTACAGTATAAAATCCTTTTCCTTTACTGTTGTCCCTGTTGCTGAATTTTTATTACTATCCATTTTATAAAATGTACATTCTGATATTTTTAGTTCCATGTGATTTTTGTCCTTCAATTAACCTTTGCGATATGTTAGTGGGAAGGATATGTGGAGATGTGTATGTGTGTTTTTTAAAGCAGTCGGTGTTTTCTAAATGTCTTCATGGAGAAAAAAGGCAGAGCACTCTTTGCTATCTGTGTAGCAGTTACATATCAAGACTTATGTCTGTAGATAAAAGTACAAATGACTTCACTTAATAAAATCTCTGAGGTTTGTTTTTAATGGTTATGCTTCTGCAGTGATGGGCACAGTAAAAGGCTGAAACTGCTGTGAATAAATGAAATATAAAATAGAATGATTTTGTTTTCTGCCCTATAACAAAGAGCCATTTCTGGAAAGAAGAGTCTTAAATTGTTGAGCGTCAGAGATGTATGTGATGTTGGCTTCTGTGTTCTGGGGGGAAACAGGCTGAGGTAAAATGCAGAAAAATCAAAAAGTATTTTGAAATCTTGCTTATACTTTGCAGCAAGATATGTCTGTGAGCCACTTAATGCTGTATCAGTGCTGGTCAAAAAAGGCAAAAGGGAAAGCAGTGAACAAACCTGAAATTTGCAAATATTACAAGGAGTCATAAATTATTTCATGAATTTTTATGGAAATTCCCTTTGTATGTACTTGAAGACATCATTGTACAGAACATATCTCACTTGATCTAGCTTGCTTTGAATCATGAAGTGGCTATAAAAATGCAAAGTGTATCAAGTAGAGGCTCAACAGGGAAGAAAAAATCATGATTCTGGTAAAAGTGCAAAACTTCCACTGACTTCAGCAGGGCCAGGATTTCACTTGATGAGCCAGGGATCGTTCCTAACTGTCCTGAGCACATAGATGGAGCTGGGAGTGGGAAGTTGATCTAAACTGTACTTAAATACTGTAACTAGCATCACATACTGATAACAAGAAACATTCAAGAAATTGGCTTACTCTGTAGGAAGGAAATTCAGTGGCAGATGGATAAAGTGTGGATATATTATATGTAGACTACCTGTCTTTACCAGTAGCCCTCAGGTCACTGCTAAATAAACTCAGATCCTGAGTTTAAAAAGAACTCACTTCCACAGTGGCCTCAGAGAAATTTTATTTCTGGTTACCAGCCTCACTGCTGTTGGTTCATGTCTAAGGCTAGTTCCTCCAAGGGGGCAGGATCCATTTGCTACCTATGATTCAGTGTCATCCCTACAAAGTTTTTGCCTCTTGAAAAGCAGCAGCAGCAGGAGGATATGGATCAAAAATCAGGCACATTTAGGTAATGAGTGGTAAAAAGAGGCCAAGGGCTCATATATGGTGTGACCACTTAAATAAAAAGTGTATTAGCTGCTCAGAGCACAAACGGTTTGAGCATAGTGTACGTTGCATGCTGCGGATGTGTATTTAGTAGAGGAGCAAAACACTATGGAGTAATAACTGTGTCATGGTGCACTCCAGATAATATGTAATGTGGACACAGTTAATGTGACTTGAACAATGTGGACATGGGTTAGTCCTTGGCACTTGACCAGGGTTACCTCCTGGAGCAAACAAAACAATGTAGCCACAGCACTGTGTTCAAACGCGTTAGGTCAGATATACCATGGGCCAGCTAAGTATCAGAATAGGACCGTTATGCACCATTTGTCAGTTTTAAGATATTTCACAGAATTAACATTAGCAGAAAATATTGTATGCTGTAACGACATAGAATGCATATAGAAGTAACCTGAATTATGGACCAAGATGTCCATCTGGAGCATCTTTGTCTTGTTTAAGTGTTTCCACTCCTGATATGGGGATGTTTGGAAGTCGTTTTGCCCTTGTCACTCCCTGTAGCATCTGTTCTACTTCCTGGTTTTTCTCTTTCTTTTGCAACTGTGATTTGTGGCCGTTTACATTTTTGCTGACAGGTGCTAAGAGTAAGTCAATATTTATAAAGTACTTCTTCTGTGCCTCCCTTTTACTAGAGACTTCACCGACTGTAATGAGCTGCTTCTTCAGAAAACGAAATACAATTTGGGTGCACATGCCAACAATAATTGTACTTGTCAAAAGAAAGAGATAACATTATAACTAACCAAAATTTAATCACAAGAAATGTGATAATTCATATGGGAAATTGTGTTTTACAATTTCGTTCATTTCATGGGATTTAGAGTAGATGAGGAAAAAAAAAAAATTGCCCTGTCTAGGCAAAGCATGCAGAATGGTATGGAATGGCAACTACGTGCGAAGCTTTTAGAATGCCTTGATGTCTCCTGCTGATGGGAATGTACCTGAGATTTCAACAATAAAAATACTGCATTAGGAGTTGAAATAAAAAGTGATTATAGTTAACTGTTACATAATATACTTCATTTGATTTAGTTGGGAACTATTTTAAGATTCTCCGATGGTGTAGCTGGGAGGAAGTGTAATGTAGCGAATAAAAGAACCTTGCAACTGTGGAGGGTGAGATTTCAGTTCTGGCACCATAGTGCATCTCCGGAGTAGTTAATTAAATCAGATTTGTTCCAGAATGGTAGCCATATACGTGAGGTCTGAATCTGGCCAGATTTTGTATGTGAAAATCCACCACAGTTTTAAATTCTGATATGCATTAACGGTAGTTAAATTACTTTTTGAATGTATCAGTCTGTTGTTCTCAAAGCAAAAAAAAAAAAAAAAAAAGTAAAAATCAGGTAAGCAATAAAAACGTAGTAAAATGAGATTTTTTTCATTTTCACATTTTTGATGGATGTTTCAAGTTATTGTTCTCATAGTAATCACAGTATTGTTCTTATTTTATTGCTTGAAGAAATTGATAGATCATATAAAGCTGGCCTTTTAGAGGCAGACCTCAGGTGTGTGAGGGTAATGGGAAGTGCAGAGAGCTGCTTTGCTCAGCGACAATAAGGGGAATCCAACCTAGGTTTGGGGCCTTAACTTGCTCCTGGGGAGCATCCTTGAGATCTGGGGAGAGATTCCTCCTCTAGTGAGATCCCTGGATCCTGGAGGCATTTCAGTTGGCGCCACTGAGAGGCGGATCCACTTCAGGTATGTATAAATAATGATACGTAGGACAAGGAGAATATGTAAATGTAAATTCATTTCTCAATATGGTATTCAGCCTTTCCAAGAAGACAGTCGGGCTGAGGGTTTGCATTCTTTTTTTTTTGTGCTCACTGTTCTGCAAAGCAATAATTTATTGTATAATCTCAAATAAATACAGGAGAACAGTCGGTACATTGTTTATCATAGTGTTCCTCTCCAAAACACAAAGGAAATTAATACATTGTTATGTCCTGGAATGCTCTTCTGGAGTTAGGTCAGTGCATAATGAGGCTATCCTCATAGTATATATGGCACGGAATAGATTGTGCCCATTTTGCTTTTTATGGCCTGGTTTTGGGATTTTGCCCTACCTAAGAGGAAGCTTAGCAATTCACCAGTTCAATAGTCTCTTGAGGTTTTTATAGTGGTGGCGTTATCTGCCCAGGAGCAGAGTGGCACAGGAGAGAGAAGTGGGGTCTTATGGAAGAGAAAATGGAAGCTCAAAGTGGAGGAAATGAGAAGCAACAGGAGGCTTGAAAGAAAACAGGTCAAGGCGAAGAAAAACAGGAAGTTTAAAATGAGGAGGATGATAAACGCAATTCAGAATAATGGCTACATGCTTTTCATCAGGCCTCATAGAGATTTCTGTGCTCAGCAAGCAATCAACAGTGCTCTCTAACAATCATGGCAGGTGATTCTGTGTACTCAATGCCTTTTAATGTGTAAAGGAAAAAAATGGTTTGTGGATTAAGTCTCCCCAAAATTCTGTTATAAGCTCTTGGTTTTGTTCATCACTGTAAAAACACAGAAGATACAGAGCAGAGTTTTTTTATACATCGATTTTTATTGTAACATGTGAAATATGAGCAGGTATACAGGAAAACAGTTGTGCTGACTGGTGTGTCTAAATGTTCATATATGACCATAATAACCCGTCCTGTTCAATATTTCAGGAGCATTTTTTGAAGAGCAGAGTAAGTCCCCCTTCAGAAACAAGGTCTTAAGCAATATACAGTGACTTAAAGCTGACTGTAATATGTCCCTACAGAATCTAGGGAATAATTTCAAGGAAACCAGCTTTTTAAACTGAAATTTCATGTAGCAACACCTCTGGGCATGCGATCTAAGAGTTTAGAGCGCCCTAGGAGTACTAATCACCAGAAGAGTTTGACAGCTCTGTAATTTTGCTCTCTGTGGGTTCCTGTGGTGTATTCATAAAGTCATTCATAAAACAAGTCTGCTATAGATTTAGGATTAGAAATATCTGGGCTAAGAGAAAATATCTTTCAATCACCTTCTATATTTACGTGGAGTCAGATTGGCTGTTTGGGAGCATATAGCTAGAGAGTGGTCTCCCTCGTACACTATAGACAGTCTCATTTATCACCAATATATTTCACAGTGGTGCAGAGTTTATACTAGAATGTGGTTTTATGGGAAGGTAAAGCGAAACCTCCTTGTGCCAAGTAAAAAGTACACAGAGAGAAGCAGAAGGATTAACCTTTTTTCATGTTATTGCTTAGGATTCTTAGGAGTTGATTCTTGCATATTCTTTAAGATACCATTTTGCAAAGGAAACTCTACATTGCTCTAAGGTCTTTTTTCACGATTATTTTCAGCCCGTGAGGTTCCAGTAACTTTGCTTTAAGTTTGATAGGTAACATGAATATTACTGTTTCCTTCATCATTTACTAGTGATAGTGACTTACGAAATAGCCGTAAGTCATGCCTCTGATGCTGCTATGCTGCAATTTTTGAGAGAGAAGAACTTAAGAAGAAAATATATGTGATTTCTATACCCTGTGCTTTTGAAATGGTGTCATTTAATTCTAGCCAGATGCTACAGGAAATAGAGAAGGAATCCCAAAATGAAAGCATTTGTGATGAGAAATTTTTCCTTCCCTACCGAGATGGGGGAGAGGTTGCTGTCCTACTTGTTTCCCAGCTGGTTTAGGGGAGCAAATAAGAACTCAGGAAACACTGCCAGAGTTTAGAGAGGTATCAAAATTGATTTTTAAGCTATCTCAACAGTTTGAAACTACATTCAGCTGGAGCACTGGGAGACTCAATGAATTTGGGACATCGTCAGTAAGCCTATTAAAATTTCCCCATCTCTTTCGTAAAGCAACGGGGAGCAGCAGCAGCTCATTTTGAGCCAAGTCTCCCAAATGCAGCAATAAAAAGTAAAACACCATCTTTTTACAATCCTAATGCCTGCAGGAATTAGATAAGGGAGAGCTTCATGTTTTCTCTATCCATTTTTATTCCTTCCTCCCGCACCTTTTAGTTGCTCTGGTACCTCAGGAAATCATGTTGCATTAAGCGCTAGGTCTTTCCTTTCCTCTATGTAAGCTGTACAAGATTTATACAGTGTTTTCCAACCTCTTTAGTAGGTGGACTGGATTAAATGAGGAGGGGTGTTTCGCTAGAGAATAACATATTCCTAAATGGGAGCTAGTGATGTATGAACGACGATCCAGGGAACTGAAGTAGTTAAGAGGAGTATAGTGCTTGAAATGAATGATTATCCTATGGAAGCAGGAAAAGTGAGGAAACTTGAAGTTAGTTGTGTTTATGTGCATTAGGGACAGTAGAGTTTCTTTAATTTCTTTAACAAATAAAGATTGACTGTTCAGATTTTTTTTCCTTCCCTGGAATAGTGGAAAAAAAGCAAGATGAGTATTTTAAAGATGTGAGGGATGTGTAAGTAAGGTGAAACATCTGGTGTGTATGTGTATGATGGTGGGTATTAGCTAAATGGACTTTGTAGCCTGCATATTGAGCAGATAATCTTTCATGTCTTTCCATTATAAATAAGTTCAGAATAGGATCAAGGATCCAAAGTTCCTTGTACATTCTAGACATTCAGGATTTAATCTTATCTAATCTAATCTGATCTCGTGTGATGTTATCACTTTCACCTGTCCTTAAATGCCTAATCATTGACAAAAGAGAAGAAAGAATCTCGTAGTCTATATAGTTAATTCATGGAGTACTAATTACCAAGTCATTCTCTAAATATGTAGAAATAAATCACAGAAGTAAAAATCATTTGGGTAGAATAACCACTTGTCAGGTGGATGACTAAAGAATTAAAAAAAATAAAAGAGTTAAAATAATTGGAGAAATAAATAACAAACAGACAAATGAAAACCCAGAGGAAACGGAGGGAAACACATTTTAAGACTGTGGTTCAGAACCTTTTTCCTTTTAGTGAGGGAAAACTGCGAGCAAGGTAAAGCAAATGTTATGCTGATTTCTTCTGGGATAAAAAAACTTCGTAGATTAAAAAAAACGAGATGAAGAGAACCATATGCAGTTTTGATTAAGCAAATGCATTAGTGCATCCTAAGCATGAGATGGGAGGGGTGAGCCACCTATTTCAACACAGAGACAGGAGCGGTGCATCTTCTAGGACAACATTATCATCCTTTATAATGGTAAGTGGCTACCAATATCAGACACTGATTCTGAACGTGATCTTTTGCATAGAGCATTATGAAGCCTTGGTATCAGAACCCTGTGAATCTTTACCTGGTCTGCATTCCTGGATTTGAATACAAAAGCCGGACTCTTAGCTTTACACTGACCCAGGACAAGCAAGACCAAGCTCTTGGTGACCAAAATGGTGGCTTGTCCCATTCCTATACTCCATTTGCTAATGGGATACAATCTCTAGTGACATGCTCACCTCTTCAGGACATAGGGCAACAACATCCCCAACTATCATATCAGCTACTTTAGGAGAATGAGTGATTAATAAACTTCAAGCTATATTTTCATCCTAACTTGCATGTAAGAGTAAAAAAAAAAAAAAGTTTGGTTAGTACTCAGGTAAGTATTAAGTATTTCAGGGTTCAACCAAAAATTTAGAACCAACAGAAATTCAGCACTGCAACTTTGCAGTCAGCTTTCTTCCCAATGGCTGTAACATTTTACTCATAGTGACCCTCTACTTCAATTATTTTTCCTTTTGATGTAGAAGGAGGTGGTGAAATGCTATCTGAATATCTAAAAGAACTGGTTTTCCGTAGAACCCCTTACCTATATTAAGAGTTACATCTTCAAAGAATTCAAATGGGAAACAAACATGTTACCTCTACATTTTGAACTCATCATTAAACTTGCTAAAGTGTTTTCAGTTTCCCTTCAGTGCCACAGCTGTAGTGTTATTTCTAGGAAATTGTCTAAAGTTGGTACAAAACTTACAACTTTACGAATTTATGTCATTTGTCTCTTAGCACTTAAAAAAACGCTATTGAGTGGCATTTTCTCCCTCATCAGGAATCTCTGTGCTCCACTACAGTCTTGGAAAAGGAAATGTAAAAGACTAAATGACTCATATGCTTTCCATTGTGAACAAGTTTTACCTGGAAGATACCTTTCAGATGATGAATTAGTCTGGATTTAACATATCTGCAGCTCCTCAGACCATCCTAACACAGTATACTCTGTTCTGTAAAGCGTATTTCTGTGCTCAAACTGTGCATCTTTGAAACTTGTGTTGTGAGCAAAAAAAACTTTTTTTTTTTTTTGAGGCATTACTTTCCCGCAGCATGCTGACTATCTGAGAAAGACATATGGCAAAATGTATAATTGTATTTTCAGAATGGACTTTCTGCTTATCGTATTTTTCCTCTAACAACTTGTCTTCAGAAGTTGATTGGTATTTGTTGAGAACCAGGTACTTCTGTGTTACAGCAACCATACATTTCTGCCTTTTTATTAAGCACATGCATACACACCCACACACATACCTATGCAGCCTGATATTTGAATGTGAATACATAAGTCTTTTTATTTTAAAAGCTACCAATTATTATTAGCTGCACTAACAATTTTAAAATGTTTTTAACAAAGGGAATCAGAACAGTCCGGAGTAGTTTATCATTTTCACATTATTCTAACAGTGATTGGTGCTAAAGGCCTGTGTCTCAGGTGAAATCTCTACTGCTGAATGGAAATGTATCAGCTGCAACATCTGTGAGCTAGCATGGATTTTGTATAGGTGCATATGTTTTCTCCTAATTCTTTTCAATTTCTTCTAGATGCATAGAAATGGAAAGGTTGTGGAGCTGCCTTCCATGTTGCCAGCGTTTTAGTTAAGGCACAGACTTTAGGTTTCAAATAGGGTATTTTCCCCAATCATGGTATTGCCGTTGGGACAAAACATTCATTTTTGTCCTTTAAATTATATTTTAACTAAATATATGGCAGTTACTCAGGAAATTATTCAGTTATACATGATGACTTTTAACTTTTTCTTCTTTTCTCTTATCCCTCGTCACGTCCAGAAGACTCTAAAAACAGTAGAAACTTCTGTGTCTTATCTCCAAATCATCCGAGAGTCCCTCATCTCCTTCTGGCATGCATAATAGTGAGAAATGATCTGATCCACATGGAGTAGACGGCTAAATCACTGATGATCATTGAGGATCATTGATATGTCACACAAACTCAGTTTTCTGAGCTCACCACAGTGGCTCAGTTAAGACCAGTTAGTCACAGAAGCCAGCGGAGAAGATAAAAAAGTCAGTTTTACCATGGAGAGGGGAAAAAGACAATCAAGACAAACAACAGAATTGAACACCAGAGCAGGAAAATGTGAACATATCACAGGGACTGCTCCTGGAGTCTGAAGGACCTGTGTTTCTTTGCTGTTCTGTCTGCTCTGTCCATGGTTGCAGTCGTCATGCTTGCTTCTGCACGTGCTCATCATCACAGCATGTACCTCAGGGCTCCAGTGCCTGTCCCACACATTTGATGAGACAGAGGAAGGGGTTTCGGTTTGTTTGATTTTTTCCCCTGCTCTCTTTTTAATAAAAAGAAAAAAAAGTCACATTGTTGAAGTAATTAGAGTTACAACTACACTTAACTGGTATAAGTGAGATCTTGTAAATGTAATTTTTAATTGTAGGACATATTTTGGCATGCTTAAACCTTTTTTTTAAATCTGTCTTCATCATTCCAGCATACCCGCTATTGGAGATTTGATTTGGTAATCTGTATTCCCTACCTCTGTATAGAAACTCTTTTAAAGTCAAGACTCTGTCAGGTTTCTGAAAAAAATACAAGTGTTTTATTCCCGGTCTGGGAATGGATGTTGTGTTGCCCACTGGCACCTGCTACCTGTGTTAAACTTGAAATGAAGGCATACAGAAGGAAGTGAAAATAGTGTGGCTAATAAGAAAATGTAGCATAAATGAAAAAATGATAATAGGATGTTTCATAGAAACTGGAGCTGTGCACCAGGCTTAATACACATATGGAGATAAAACTAATCTTTAGACATATTTGTAAGTGACCTTTTAATTTTAAAAGTTAGATTCACTGTACTAAAGAAAAGAGCCACTGAAATATACTATTCTGATGGTTTCTGCATGACCTATCCATCAACATATGCCCACTCGTAAGAGAGATATTTGATTCAGTTTCTCTTGTACTAGAATAGTGCCATGAACTAGTCTATCCAGAAGAAAGAATAATTGCAAAAAAACTAACTATTGCCATGAAAGCATCCTTTAGTAATAATTATCTTATTAATTAAGAAAGTAGTAGTAGGAGTTACTTTTAAATTACTGCTACTCTCACCTACGAATATTTTGTGCTGCAAAATATCACTGAATATGGATTCCATATAACCATAATATCACCCTATAGTAATTTTGATAGACCAACACTAAGTCCTTCCATATCTCCATGTTAATTGTATGTACATGGAAAACTGTGGGAAGGAGCAAACGGATATATGTGGCTTTTCAAACTATCTGATATTTCCAGTGAAGTGGTGGTTGTTACCATGAACGTAAAATGACTTCTCCAGCTGCTGTACTCATAGGAGTAGCTACTCACCTAAAACGGCCCACTAGAAATGGAACAACAACAACTAACCTAGCAATGTTCATGAAATATCCTTTAATCATAAAACAGGTTGGATGAGCAGCCAAACAGTATTATTTTATTTTCCAGCTATCACTATATAGTGAGTTTACTAGTGCATGAATAAGAAAAGATACTTCTACTTTTCACTCATAAGTCAGACTTTTGTGGTTCTGTCTGATGTGATAAAATTCTCTGAGAAACAGATATCCAAGCATTAGGTAAACGAAGAAAAAGAAATGTTGTAGTGTTATGAAAAAAATGAAAAAGATTGGTTTGCATAGTCTGAGATTCAAAACTATGTTTTTTGAAAGTCTTATTTTGTTCGGTAAAAGTATGCAGCATACATTTTAGTAGTATTTTTATTATCTGGAAAACCTGAACATCAGTTTATTATTAATATACATATTTTACATGCACATTTTGACTTCATAGGGAGTTGCATCTAAATGCATAAACTGACTATGGGACAAACTTACAAATTATTATTATAGATATGTTTCACATAATGTTTTGGATTGTGACTTTGAAGGAGGGAAGTCAACTAAACCGGGAAAGTTTCTGATTTTCAATGTAACACGCAGTGTTGTAGTAACTGAAGTTCCAAAGAAATGATACATAGTGTTTCTGAAACAGCGGTAGGGACCCTTCTGCCTCTGTGAGATCTACCTTTGAGAGAATAACAAGGGAAGAGCAATGGGATTTGGGGTGAAAGGCCTAAATGCTATGGGATGAAGGGAACGTCACAACAAGAAAAGCAACTATGACCTCTTGGCTTTGAACTCCCCAAAATCCCTCGGTGCTTCTGTTCTACAGTCAGCCAGGTGAAGAGATGGCAGGCACAGCAATATCTATCCATTTGCTGACAGAAATTTCTCTTGAGGAGGACATTTTTGACAAAAAAAGAAATCAAATAGGATATAGGTCAGCATATGCTGTTGTTACCTGTTTACTGGCAGAATTCCCCAGTGCAGACATGGGTGCAAAGAGAACCTGAGATCTTTCCAGATTCACGTTTGTTTTTTTTTTTGCTGGCGGAAGGAAGCAGGTTTTGACACCGAGAGTAGCAAACCAGTACATACTGTATTTTATTGTATTGCATGTTTTTTAAACAACTGTTGCCTTTTTATCAGAAGAAGCAGATGGCATAACATAGATTTTGCTTAAACATGAAATGGCAGTCGAAAGCAATTTCTCTTCCATCTCCTTGTATTTGCATTTCTCTCTGTGCTTCAGTCTGCCAAAACAATATGAGACTTTGTAAGTGTATCTTAAGAGCAAGCGGGAGCCTACTTGTCCATCAGTTTCCTTACACAAGAAAAAGTCATACTACTTCCACCTATTCAATGAGCTTACATCAGGGCACATTTTTCCGAAGGGCCATTGGTCACTTGTACAGTGCAAAAAGAGAGAATATGCCCTTTCCCCCCCCCACTCTACCTCAAGAATAGCAAATTTCACAGAGCCTCTAAGATTGTGATAAAGCATTGAAGAAGTTTGCATGGTCCTTGAAAAGCAACTCTTTCTTTAGAAAGGTCACAAAACACAGAACATCATTGACTACAACAAGTGTATAATTTATTTTTGCTGCCTGAAGTATTCTAAATTTTGCCTTTGGAGACATAGAGAGTTTTCAGGAAGCTCCATCAGATTGTTTAAAAAATAGGCCCTGATTCTGCAAACACAACATTTGTTTTCACCTACCATGAATAACTATACTATTTTTTAAGTAGAACATCTATGTAAGTATATATTTTTAACCTTTTGCATCTTTCTTTTTTGCCAGTAGAAGAACCCGGCAGCTCAAATGGGTAATGCTACATTTAGCCTCTGGGTATTCCGGATGCGGTGTTAAGTACATAAACAACAGGCCCCATCCCCACCAAGGACAGTGCAGCTACTGGAAGCAGAGTCCGCAATAGACTGAGTTTATCTTGTAGGAAGCCACTTGTAATGCTGTCAGATTGAGTGGCCCCGGCTTTCTCCACTGAGGCACAGCAAAGTGTTGACCTCTTGTTGACCTACTGACCAGAGGTATTGGACTCAAAGGGCTTCTGGTTAGTGCAACAATATCTCGGCCCTGCTAAGCTGCTACAGCACTGTGTTACACTGAAAATGAGCAACTTGACAGTAATGGCAGCGCACAGTTGTTTCAGGGGGTGTCAGGTCCTGCACGCTGTGAAGCGGCGCTTCTAAATTTCCGAGACAAAGTGTGGTTGTATTACGACACCGATGTCATTCAAATAGTGTGTGCAAAACTTTCAGGTAGTGTGCTTGCCTCATCGGAGGCTCTCAGCATGGAAGCACTAAAATATGAGGGCTACCTTGGAAGCGCGAAGGAGGCCTGCAGCTGCCTACTGATATGTGTCAGGATGCAACTGATTTACAAAAGGGATGATTGCAATATGTGTAGACCAAGATACTGAATCTTATAGCAAAGTGATTAGAAACAGTGCAGAGACTGGAAAGAGGCTAGATATCCCAAGCTATCTAGACTGTGCTGAGGGATAGCCTCAACATGTCATTCCTTGATGTTATGTGCATGTACAAAGTACCTTTGGGGGTACTGGTGAATCATGGGGAGATATTAAAACTGGCTTTTATGGAAAATGCTTGCTGCTCTCCACTTGTGGAATATGGCACTATTTTAAAAAATTGCAAACAGAGCAATTTTTCCATCTGACAATACCAGGGGTGTACTGAGTGTAGTCCTCAGTGCTGGGACCCATTGCGTGTTTTGTTGTTTTACACAACAATTCATTGGTCCAGTGGTTAGCAGAAAGCAGTGATGTGACTTTTGCTGAGGAAGAGGAAGGGGAGTACTCTGTGTGTGTCTGGTGGCTTAAAAGATGCTAATTTGTAACATCTCTTAACAGGATCTCGAGGCAGACATCCATGTTGCATGTGTGAGAGATAAAGTAGAAAAAGAGCTGTTTCTTCAGCAGCTAGACAGAAGAGAAGTTTGCAAAAGCCTTTTTTGGTCTACTTGGCTGAGAGAGGCTTAAAAAGAAAGCCACAGAATGCTATGCATTCATCATATATTGTCATGCAGCTCTAGCACAGTCAACACTGAATAAATATTGTAATTGTTTGCTTCCTTGGCTCAAGTACAGATTTTAAAGGATCTGCAAATGCCCATGTAAAATTAGGGTTGTGATGCAGGGTTTTGTTAGAACAATGTTAGAGCATTTTAATAAAAAATTAACACGCTAACAATAACATTCAAAGCTTACAAAAAGTAGTCATAATTAATTTTTGTATTTTAAAGAGTTAAGTGCAAGCTTTCTGCTAGTCCTTCACTATAGCCAAATATTCACAGCATTTTCTGAGTGGCACAGGTAGTAACATAACTGTTCTCTTGGCTGGGTGAATGGGTTTCTGGTCCTGAAATATACTTAGCTGCATAGGAAGTATAAGCACTGCTGATGTGGAAGTTTTGTGAGCATTTTCGCAGCATTTGTGTTTGCTGGCTGAGAGTGACCTACTATCATGTTGCACTTCTCAGTATGTATATCTCTGGGCTGGGCTATTTTCTCCAGGAAGAATTTCTCCTCATCCTGCCTCCTTTGCTATGTCAGAGTTATGACACGTATGAATTTGCTATTTGTTTTTCTGGAAGTGGATTTATGATGAAGAATGAATTTCTTATATCTTTTGCACGGAATATTACCTGTAGGAAATAGTAGTAAAATATGTTCAATCGTTTCGCATAAAATTGCTAACAGGAGCAGTAGCAGTGTCCAATTATATGGGCCACATACTTTCTCCATTAACAAGAGAAGGCCTTCCCCTGCCAGGTAACCTGGCTTACTATGCACAGGGACATAGACCTATTCATCCGCAGTAGGCTTACGGCTCACAAATCGACAGATTTTCCAGGTGTCCACGGCACAACTGCAGGTGTTTTTCAAGTGCCCTAAGAAGGTGATGGTTGAATTGGGCTGCTTATGGCACAGTCCTTAAATTCCAGCTTCTTCCAGCTGTGGTTTAAGGAAGCACAGATTTGCAAGGAAGGCTATGGGAGTTGCATTTCTAGCAGCGTTATTGCAGTGTGCTAGCACTGCTTACCGTTTCACTGCACTGCTGTAGCAGGGAGATGCTGTGTGGAGAGGAAATGCAGATGATTCTTAGTGATTCTGAGGACAGATCTGCTTATATCACTTCTGCTGGTTAAAATGTTTGTTGCGCTAAGAGTCAGAAGGATGCATGGCTCTTACTGACGTTCTTCCATTACCTTCTCAATGAACGACAGGCCTAAAATATGCGAGCAATCACACTGGGTTGCTAGAAAAGCTTAAGATTACTGTAAGGGTCTGAGTTCTAGTATCCAGAGTTTCCAGAATCAAGAGTTGTTCATAGATGTAAATGGTTATAGTGTAACAAACAAACCAAAAGACCCCACTGTGAAGTAGTGTCCATCTTAATTGTTAATAATTTAAGCAAAGTAGGAATGGAAACATTTTTGTTAGGACAACGTGCAAGTACGGGAATCGTATTTTAAAGGTGTAAATCGTAATACTACATCTTGGCTAATGTAGGAAAAAAGTGATTTTCAGTAATCACTAGGGGGCACTCCTCTCCTAAATACACAAGGAAAAAGGTATAGACAGTACCTTCCTATAAGTAGGTTTTCTCAGTGAGATGTTAAGAACGTGTACATAGATCTATTGAAAGAGTTTTCTATGTTTCTAGAAGTAAATGCTAAAAGGTAAAAATAAGTTGGTGATTAACTTTTTATCACATTCTTTGAACTTGTGAATCTTTGACTAAATTCAATTTTAACAAATGGAATATAGCAACCTTGCTTGCTATTTAAAAATGATGACTGTTTCTTGAGGAACTGGGGTGTTTAATGTATTCTCCTTGATTTCTTGTCAGTTTATGAAGATTATTATTAAATATCTTATTCCTGCTCAGAGCTCAACGGATGCTCTCTTAAGACGTCTCATAGATGTCATGTTCTTAGTCTCCATTGTCAGTTTGTAGTCATTAACATTAGTTAATCCTTCCCTTCACCTATGCATTATCCGTATACTTTGATGAAATTTATAATTTAATATTCTTTAAGTTAAAGGAACAAAAGATAAAAGCTTCCTAAATAGTCAGTGTATGTTTATTGTTAAATATTAGTTAGAATTCTTCAGACCTTTAATAAAACATGTCTCTTGATCCCCTGCAAGTATGTGTATAGGACAAAACAACTTAATTTCCGGCTATATAAAGCAGTATATAAGTGAGTAGATCTGATTAGGATCAGGGAAAGGGAGAAATGAAAGGAAGGATTTGTCATCCCCCCAAAATGGGACTAGTGGCACCAAAAAACATGAAACAATATTGTAAGTCAAAACTAATGGATTTCAGTTTTTTTTTTATTTTACTTAGCTATAATGTCTTAGAAAAAAATCAGCCTAAAATATTTTAAAAACATACTTACCTAATTATAATTCGCAGTGGAATGGTCCCATTCTAGGACTCCATAGTTTGAAAATGGCGTCAAGCATGAAGTCAGTGTGGCCCCATACCTAGCTGAAGTTAATATTACTGGGCACATGCAGAAGGGTTTGATCTTTTTGGGATTCAGATAGCAGTCACTTTACTAAATATATGCACATATGTATTCTACAGGCTGGAAAAATACAGTGAGCAAGTTACGGAAAGTATAATTTTATTTTGAACAAGTTTATTAGTAAGAGAAGAGCATTAATTGCATGCTCTGTAGCTGCTTGTCTTTTTATATTTTCTGCGTACATACCTTAGGATCAGGGATAATCAGATTTGAACATGATTTCAAGTCTTTAGTGATTAGCACAGATTTCTGGTATACTTAATGTGACCTGGTATATACCGATCAATGCAATCTATTCATTTAATGTTCTACGTGGCAGTTATAATTTACTTCTGTCATTCTAATTTACACAATAATTTCTGAGAGGAGATGAAAAATTCATATACATGACTTATATAACGCTGTCAAAAAAGTCTATGTTGTGTCCATCAAAATATTTCCTGTCACAGTAGCTTCCATTTTCTTTTGAGAACTAATGTTTATTCAAAAATAATGGAACTAACTTTGATACTAATAAGGCAGTTACAGCTTGATGTGAAAAATTAGAAAGCTTCGTGTCATTCACTCACTACTGGTTTTCTAACTTCTCCTGTTGCATGATCCCCTATCTCCCAGGAGCACACTAGATTAAAGTGTAATTGTTTTTGTGACCCTCTGGAAGAGGGATCGAGTCATCCCAGGGTTATAACTCTGATGTGAAGTAGCACTATATGTGGTCAGGAATATAAAGTGTTACAGAGTGATCAAGAATGGAGATGTTCCTCATCCTAACTAAAAAGAGGTCTTCAGTTTTAGTCACAGGTCTTCTGACTAAAACTGTTCTTAGCCCATAACATTGAAAATTATTTGAGAGAGATCCTGTAATAAGGAACAGATTATTCTTTGATGGAATTTTTCTGGGAAGCAGGAGGCTGGATGCTATGTGATATTTTGGAAAATGAGGACATTGATTTCTTACAGTTTTGGCTGGATTTATATACTTTGATGGATGCAATATAATTTCTCCTTCAAAGGTGTTGATAGTTTTTGGGTTGGGATTTCAAAGATGCTGACAATTGGCAACTTAACTCTCCCTTAGCTCTCCCTTTTGTTCTTAACTCTGCCTTTTGCTATTGAATGTATGAATCAGAGTGGCACGTGAAATTGAACTCCTGTTAGAGAGTCCAGAGCTGCTTGTACAAGGGAGTAAAAAATCCTCGCAGGACCATCTTTCGTTATCTCTTTTATATTTCAGTGTTATTTGTTTTGTTTTTTGGAGAGATTATGCTGTGTGTAAGAGGCTTCTCTGAAACGCAAGCAGCCTCCTTGAGATGTGTTCAAGAGCTTGGCAGAGGCACTCTAGGCTATCGATTTAATCTAGGGTGTAGAGAAATTCTGTGGTCTGACTCAATGTTTGAAGGGAAGAGGTAGTTTGAGATCCTTGGAGCTTATCTTGCTGATATGAGGTAGGGAAATTAAAAAGAAATTAACGTACAGAATAGTGAGAGATCAGCATTACTTGCTATTGTACTCTAATGAGTTGATATGGTTATGATAGTTTGAGGTGAGCTACTATCATAGTAAAAGGATACATTTTAGTAATTGACTATGGTGATAAAGATATACAACAATCATGATAATTAAAATTCTCAAAAAATTAAGTTATTATGTTCTGTATTAACATACTATTCTTTTACTCTGGTGAACTGGGAAACTATTGGGGACGTATTGTTTTTAAGCTAGTTAAATACCCAAACAAGGACTTGTTCAAGAGCTGTTAGGTGAAGGTCAACTTGCAGTGTAGTACACAGCCTAAGTGTGTGTGAGGAGAGAAAGGGAGAAGGAAGGCTCGTCAGCTGGATCAATAAATTCCTGCGTTTCTGTTGATCTCTGGAGGAGCATCTGGAGGAAGTGGGATCTACTTGTGGGGCTCCATTTGCTGAACCTATGCTGCAGCTCAATTGGTTATAGTCACCTTTATGCTAGCATCCTCACTGTTGTCTGTGCTGGTGTGGAGGCACGATACCATACTAAAACACTCTTTAGGAAAACACCTGTGATCCCCATTCTAGATCAGAACACTTCAGTAGAAATGTTGAACCTATGTCCTGAGTAATCCAATTAAACCCTAGCTGGATTGAAGTCTGGATCAAATTACAAACGTTTAAAGGTCTGTATTCCTCAGTGTGGAAAAATTAAAATAACATACTGAGTAATTCATCTATTTGTTTCCAGTTTTCCATCTGTGACTATGGAATTTTTTAAATGCAGCATTTGTTTTCAAGGATTTTTTTGAAGACAGAAGCAGGATTGAAGTAAGATAGTTTATTATGGAATACGTTTCTGCACGTGGACTTGCACAAATCTTAAAGCTGTAGTCACTCGTTTACACACCAACATTACTAATCCATTCGTTAAAAACACACATCTAACTAACATTTATTCCAAAAGTGCATATGCATGGCTATTTGGTGTAGTATAGGTCCATGTTAGGAGGAAATGATTTGCTAAGAGTGTGAAAAGCTGCCATCTCAGAGGGATTTAGATTTGAGATTGGATTTATGGTAATCCTTCCAGTGATCTCTTGTGCCCTTTAAGCCAGGTCATCCTAAAGGAAAATCATCATTATTTAAAGGGCACGCAAGTTTCCAACTGATTTATAAACGGTTTTCTGGACTCCTTGTTATGTGTAAAATTTCATTTTTTTCACATTTGCTTTCATGTCTAATCTAGATGAAAAGTCAATGTTCTAAAACTCTCTGCAGAATCAATACTTTAAAAATAGCTCTTTTTTTATTGTTTTGATGTCCCTGAATTCAAAGGTTAATTTTAATTTAATTTAATTTCATCTGAATATTCTGAATTTGACTTGGTCAAATTGCACTTACTGGCATCTCTAAATTACTTCTTTGCTGTCTATAAACACCTTGCATTTCTGCTCTCTCTTATGGCCTGCCTAAGAAGCCAGGTGCAAATGGTTCAAACTTTGTGGGTCTCTCTAGGTAGGCTCTGTGGCTGAACTACAATTCCTCATGGTCTCCTTTGGGATTTAGACGCACAGCTGGCCCACAGAGACTGGAACTCTGATAAACTTAGACTAACAGTCTTTAAAGTACCGCAACTACAAACTGCAGCAAACTAATGCTGACCAAAGCGGAAACTTATCATTCAGTTACTTTTTGACAAAATGGAACTTCTCAATTTGTTTTGAATCAAGTGATTAATTTTGATTCTGCTATGTGAAAATCCATACTATATAAGCAGAATTAGCATCCCACAGGAAAAAATGATTTTGCGGAAACACGTTTTCCAAACTGCTTAACTGCATTATTATATTCTGTGGCTAGGTCTTCCTTTCCTCAGTTCCCTAAGTGTATTTTTCTGGGGTTTTTTTTCCTTTTTTTTTTTTTTTTTGCTTTGGAAACACTTGTTTCTAAATTTTCTTGTATCATAGGTGCTGAAAAGGTGAAAATCGTGATAAAAATGACCATATAGCAAAATAATAATTTAGTCCCTAGGTGCCTTAACTGAGATGAGCTGTCAGTTGTGAAACACTGCTGCCAGTCCAAAATGAACAAATGACCAGCTCAGTGTAGATATATTTGGCTGAACATTCCAATAATTCATAAATTTGTACCACTCTCACAATAGCTTTATCTACCTTAGTAACCTGGAAGGCTAATTGACAGAAGATGAACCTTTGCTCACTGTAGTCTACAGCAGTGTTGTCTATGTTTCTTCCATCTTGATTTATCTCAATACTTTGTAATTTTGAAATAGACCAAATATTTTATTATTTACAAAGTTAAAAATACAGCCAAAATAGTCAACTGTAGAAAGTGAGAGAAGGAAAGGAGAAAGGGAGAGAAAAAAGAAATGGAAAGGAAACTGTAGGTAAAAGAGAAGTTAGATTTTTATATTCTGAAAATCATAGAAAAGGCAATGATTTAGGAGAGTGAGTCTGAAAGACAGCAAGTGACAGAAAAATGAGAAAGGTAGAGGTGTGTTTAATAAATGGTATTTCTGTAAACAGGTCTTGTGAAGCATTATGTCATTGAAACGTTTTGATCTGCAGCAAATTTCACAGCTCAGTTTTTGGAAATAAATGTGTAGAGCTGCTTCAGATTTATATCCTATAAATCCTATTTTATTTTTCCAAGGTTTATGATGCTTTTTATATAGTTTTAGATAATATAGTAAGTTAAATGATTATAGCCTAATTTTATAAAAAATAAGAGAGCTTCAAAGACTTAGACTGCATATCATGGTTATTTGTAAAGGAATTGTTTATAATTGTTTAGTCTCTTCTTGCCTCTGAATGTTTGAAGTAAGACGTAGGTGAGACACATGGCACATGTATTAGTGTCTGCAGGCCCAAAACAAGTTAGTGTCATGGGCTCAAGTGTATACTCTCATGAAATTAAGTGTTTGGTTCGAAATGGGCTTGGTTCCAATAGAAGATACGATTTTGAAGAAGAAAAATATGCCAGTGAAGTAAAGCCAAGTAATTATGCAATATCTTACAAAGATGTAGAAATAGAGCCAATGAATAGATGTGGTCTGTGATCTGAATGTAAAAGCAAGTAAGATTCCTCTTCTCCTGTAGTAATGCAGATTGCTTTAATGCTTACATTTGCTCCAAAATCTGAAGTCATAATTGCGCAAAGTCATCATCTGCTTTTAAATTATGGCTGTATCAAGAAACCTTCATACTCCCAACCAAATCATGATAAGTTTTACGGTAGAATTCTCTTGAATGGTATATGCAGTCCTCAAGATTAGCATCAAGGTAAAGATGTATTTTAAGTGGGTGATGTTCCATGGGTTCAACTAGACTGTGAGAGTGGCAGCACTGTGGCTAGCTAATTCCATAGTTTAATTCATAATCTGCAGCTAGTCAATAAAGTATTTCAGATCAGTTCCATCATCACTGCAAGATACAAGGCTCAGGAAAGCAAAGCTTATTGGGGAAGGCCTTTGTCCTGTTGCTGCTGAAAGTGAGGGGCAAGATGTAGCTTATGTTTGTTCAGCTAAGCTTTTGCTCTTCTGAAGACTTTAGATTCCGTAAATCTTTATGCTCCCTGAATTTGGAAGGATTTCCATCTCTCACAGACATGAGGTTCAGCCGGATTAGTAGCTCTTAATATTTTGTAATATTTTGTATATCTCTGCTGTCCAAAAATGTGCATCTCCTTTATTATTCATGAAAACATTTTCACAAAGAACACCTTTTTTCAGAAATGAAATTTTATATAAACATTTTTTGACATTATAGGAATTTTCTGGATTTTCTGAAATCTTCTGCTACATTCCTAGTAGCATTCCTAGTTAATGACCTCATTAGATATGTGTCATAATATGGGTTATATTCAAAGGATATGGCTTAATAAATATCTGTATCCAACACATTCAAATGTATCGTTGCTAGTGCTTTGGGTAATGTGTGTCAAACATTTTACAGGAAAGCATTCATTTCTCAATAAATGGGATATCAGAAAATCCTAAAATATTAACTGACATAAAGCAGAATGTTTTTCTCTACTTGATAAATTTGATCAAAATTCAGTTTAATCAATTTCATTAAATTCTACCATTTTTATTAGTATTTTGGTAAAATAGAAAAGAACCCTCCGTTTTGTACAAAAAAATGAGAAAGCAGGATCACGCAAAATGTTGAAAAATTAGAAACCTCTTAATGCTGGATTTGTATCTCTTGTGATTAAATCATTATCTTGCTTGTCACATTATGTATAGGCCACAGCTATTGTTAAGAGAGACATACAAGAATTTTAAGAACCCTGTCTCTTCAAAATAAGATGTAAAATCAGACAATGGCTCATGGTGGGGAGGGTAAACATTAGAAAGGAGATTAATTAGCATGCCAGAAGGACTTTGCTGAAGTTGAGGAGACTACAATGGGGCTGAAAATCTCCCGCTGTGCAGAACTATCAGGAAGGAGGAAAAAGAGGTAAATGAAGATGCAAAAAGGACCCCTACCTGTTTAATCAACAGCAATGATTGGAATAATTCATGGATTTTTCAAGCTGTATGATGCACAGACATTTCTTGAGAAACACTCATGATCTCCTGAGTGAGGAAAAATAGGAGAGCTTGTTTCAGAGTAGGTCAGAAGGGAGAAACTGAAAAAAAAGTTCTCTGTAAATATGTAGCATGCATTTTTAATTTTATTTTCATTCTTATTCACAAGAACAAAAATCTAATCTGGCTTGGGATTTGTCAACCAGAGGATGAAGTAATGAAGAAGATGATGTGATCAAATGCCAGCTTCATTTACACTAGAAACAATTTCCTGGATAAGTTATACATATGAATTTGCAGTGGTATAGCTCATTCCAATCTCTTTTTCCAAGCAAAATTATTCTTATAGCTTATTTCACCCACCAAAATCCATACTGAAATAAGATCACCCAGTGACAGTATGCTTTTCACACTGTACTTTTTGTTGAACATGATGTTAACACAAATCATACCGCTTTAGTTCTGATCAAAAGACTTGATCTAACAAGAAACTCTCAGCAGGTTCTCCAGACCTTTGCTGCAGAAGTAGCTAATCTTCTTTGCTTATTCCTTTGTTTCTTATTTTTGCCTGAGGATGAGACACATATGCATGGAGGACCTTCTGCAGGCATATACTTCAGAAACCAGAAACTAAATGAGGTATGAGTTTGAGAACTACTGACCTACTCCTTAAAATTCTGGAAGAATTAATTATAGAAAATTGAGAAGTAAAGAGTTTTTTTTTTTTTTTGCCCTTGGGACTTGAAGGAAAAGAATCACACAACTGAAGAAAAACAGCATATAGCTGGTAATATGTAAATTCCTAAGGAGAAAGATCACTAAAGCCAAAAATAGGAATTTCAGAAGTATATCTAGAATGATAAAGAACACAGAGTAGAAAGAGGAAAATACTATGGCAATTGAGCCACTCTGCTACACAGAGACCCCAAATTCACAGATGTTCTGATCTTAGTGTTAAGAAACACATTTTGAAGAGAAGAAACTCATGAAGGGATCCTATGTCCCACCCCACTTATGAACTGCTTCTGTTGAGATTCATGGCGTGAGATGGTTAAAACAGGTCGTCACCGAACATGCAAAGCTACACTGACTACCCAACATTTTTGGTGCTTAAATGAAAATCCAGTTTTGAAAATCCAACCTCAGCTATGGATGATGAGTACTTCTGTGTATGGCACATCTAGGTAAACACAGAATCACAGAATCGTTTAGGTTGGAAGGGACCTCTGGAGATCATCTAGTCCAACCTCCCTGCTCAAGCAGGGTCACCTAGAGCATATTGCCCAGGATCACATCCAGACGGCTTTTGAATATCTCCAGCGAAGGAGACTCCACAAACAAAACAGTGAGAGGCATTTAAACTAGGAAGGCATTTTTTTCAAGAAAATTGTGAGTAACGTATGCAAAGTTTTTAACATACATAGCTTTAACATCACTTTAGTTTAAAGAGCCCGTCAATCTTATGCTATTAAGATTGTTTTGTTCACGAAATGTCTACTGCATAAAATGTTCCTTTTAAAAGGGTGTATCTGGGACCAGTGTGCAGAGTGATGTTTGCCTTTTTCTGGCGGCTGTAATGTGTGCCAGAAGGAACCCTGGGAAGGAAGAGAAGATTCTGTTTTTACGGAACTGCTGAGAACAGTCAGATGAGACGACTTTTCAGTTTATAATGAGTAAACTGCATCTAAAGAGATCTGAAATTCAGACATACAAGATTGTTCTTGCTGTCAAGACACTGCATATTACTTAGTGTTCTAAATTTTAACTTACAGTGGAAATTGTTCACTGGATATGAAGAGAGTTTTAAACTTAAATTTCTGAACATCACGAAATACAGAATTTAGTTACATGCTTTCCTAGAGATATATTCTTAACTTTGACAATGGCAGTAACTGAAAATATTCAGTATTCAAAATAAAAATGAAGATTTCGTATCTAGACAAGATACTTTTCCTGATCAATCATGAGCTGCTGAGTTTGGTGTGGGAGTGAAAGGATAAAGATCTGCAGCTTGTGTTATGCACAAAGTCAGATCCTTCTGTCTTTACAAGCTTTGGGTGAAGAAGAACTCAAAACCCATGAAATCTTCATATTCTGTAGACTAGGATTTATCTATGTGAACTCCCAGTGGATCTGATGTGGTAGGTGGGGCTGTGTAGAAGGGCAGAAAGATTAGTTGAAATGTCAGGCAGAGATGTCACACCAATAAGAAACTGATGTGTTTCTTATTGTTTCAGTCTGTTCTCTTTTTCAGAACTGAACTTGTGAGGACTTTGTTCAGACTATCTTGAGGTTGTCTTCTGCCATAATCCAGGACAAATGCATTTATTTACTGTTGACAGTAAATAACCTGTCAGCAGGCATAGATGGATGTGTGCTTAATGCTAATCACCTGAGCTCCTCTGTTCTCTGGATCCTTGTTTGTTCTTTTTGGCTTTTTGACAGAAGTTGTGTCAGCAGAGATGCACAGATGTTTAGCAGTCTAATGCCATTCAATAAGAATGAAATCTCTGAGCATCTTTGAGCATTTACCCCACAGGGTAAATATTAAGGATTAAATTGCAAAAATAACGGAAGAATAGGGAAAGTCATAGAAGACCAAATTCTTTAAACCTTGAGCTCTTCATCGGCCTGAAGTGGAAGATGAATGTGAGGAAGATTGCTAGAAATGAATATTTCAAAACAGTTCAAGAGCCAAAATCAAGGGGAAACTGAGATGGGGCTAGCAAAAGACATCAAACTTAATAAGAAATCATTATGAAAATAGTATGTATTAATACACAGATGGCAGAAGAAAGGAAACTGCCCTTTGTGGAGGAGGAAAGCGCTAAGCAGAGTAAACACTGAGAAGGTACAAGTATTTAAAGCCTATAGCCCAAAGATGAATGGCAAGTAGCTGGTTAGCTCAGCTGTTGCAGTAATGACAAGGAAAATGAAGGGCTTAGATAACATGATTAAAATGATCACATTTTTACAGAAATTATAAAATGCAATTCTTACAGTCTAACTAGGTCCGATGAACTTTGTCCCTGAATATTTACAAAATTGTTTGAAAGAATCTTAGAATTATTAGCAATTGTTTTGGAGAAACTGTGGAGAATAGGTAGAGTACCAGAATACTGAAAAAGCACACGTGGAAAACGATAAGAGGGAGAAAAAAAAAAAAGAAAAAAGAAAAAGAAAAATGATGCCTTTAATGTGAGAATGTGTTGAAAAGGGATCAGAGAATTAAACTCTGGTTGGCTTCCTCTCAATTCCTGGAAAATACAGGAACAGATAATTCAGTACACTGTTTCTAAACATCTGTAAGATAGCAAAAAGATGAGTAGCAGACAGCATACATTTGACACAACGAATCATATCAACTCAAACTGATTTCTTTCTGTGAAGTAATCCTTCTGCTCTATTCATTCAGGAGGCATAAATATGGTATTCTAATATTCTAGGCCCGGAAGGTAACGTGTAGCTCAAAATGAGAGATTCAACAAGATAATAGTGAAAATGATCAAAGGTCTCAAAACCATAGCATAAGATTGAAGGGATAGGGTAAAAAATAGGGTAAAAAACATACCATAGGAAGGAAGTACTGAAGAGGCATATAACTATTCACGATATAGAAAAGGGTGCTGAAAAGAGGAAGATAGGACTGTTTATTGTGAATAGGAAAGAAGTTTTAAGCTTAAGTTGCAACAAGAGAGATTCCTGTTACATTTTGGAAACATTTTGTAAAGGTAGACTGGTAACAGTCACTGACTGCGACTGAGTGTGAGTTTCCATCACCGACAGAGGCTCCACTGATGGTGACTGCTGTCTAAGAACAGATTTAGATAGACATCTGTCAGGAATGACACAGGTATGGCTCGTTTTGCTTGTGGGCATGGCAATGGCTAGATGTTCCCTTGGGGGTTCCTCTGACTTTATTTTTCTGTGGTTTCATCTGCAAGGGCTGTGTTATATTTGTGTAAACTTACCTCTGTGCTTTAGTGCCTTACCTGAATACATTCTTCATTTGCAGGAAGAGGGTAAAGCATTTCTGAGACACAATTTTTAGGGCATATAATTTCTTTTTATTTCCTAATAATAATAATTTCTTAGCATGTCCCCTCCCTTTCATCATTAACATGTACATATTAACATTTTTTTTCAATGCACACATTTGCGTCTCTGTTACATAATTCCAACATCCTTTCATATAGCAGGCACATAGCTACTTACATACATATTTTACATATATATTTCCTCTTTTTTCCTTCTCCTCATCCTTTTCCGTATACAGCATCCATGTTGTTTACAACTGTCTTGTAACCATCTATATATACACTAACTAAATACCTCATCATCTTTACCATCTGCCTATAGACTCCATTAGCTGATCAGATGTAAAGCAACCTGTATGACTTTAAACTATGAAGTCTTAATATTTGAAAAAACTATATTACTGATAATTTGGAAAATATGTCATATTTTAAATTTCCTATTTTGTGCCAGTGAAATGGAAAAGAAGGACTTTTTTTTAAATAATGGCAATATTTCTTAACTAGACAATGATGAAAAGAGCTATTGCTCAGGGTTCCTATGCTCTCAGTTTAAAACTATGTACCAGTTATTAACATTGTTACAATTCTCTTATTACTACAGAAGTACTGGATTCCCTCTTGTGTCTGAAGATCCTATTGTTGGGCATATCAGTATGTAACAATACAGATACATTTTCTGTAAAAAATGCACTTATATTTAAAATAAAGGAAATAATAATTCTCAAGATACATAAATTTAATCTCTGAAGAGAGGTGAAATTATTGAGAGAAAAAGAAAACTTCTTAGTTTTGTATCTTCATAATGCCATTTCAATCGAGCATCATTTTTTATGTGCTCAAATAGATGGAATTACCAACTTGTGTGAAGTCCTTGATCAGAATTAGGCGCTTAAACCAATTATGTGGAGATCAGAGTGCTTAAAATTATGAGGAATACATTTAGAATTATTAAAGGCTTCAAATAGCTTAGTTCAGGCAAAATTACATATAATTGATCATTTAGTCTGTGTTGTCAGTAGAAACTGCAGTCATAGGTGTGGAAGATCATTTTTTAGATGAATCACAGTGAAACTTCTGTAAACCACAAACCATACCAGAGCTCCCTTTTCTAAGATTTTTTTTACTGAAAACAAATCCCAGACACTTTTTTCCCATACTGCATCTCCAGTTTTGAAAAGATGCACCATAAGTTAAAGTACTGCATAATATTATCACGGCTGAAAATGTGGAACACAGATGAAGCAAAAACAAAATAGATTACCTTCATGCTGGAAAAGTGAAGGCACAAATCTTGTGATTGGAATGCTTTTTAAAAAGTTTAAATAGCTAATTCTTAGAAAAAGGAACGAGATCATTCAGCTATATAGAGAAATTTCTTCTTTGCTAAAGGGCAAAGGGGCTTGCAGAAAATTAAAATTAGGATTGACAAACCCAAACTGAATTGTCAGAAAATGATTGTTTAAGGGACTGAGTTTGTTAGTTCTCTTGAGAATAACATGACTTTTTATTGACTGATTATTTAGCCTCTATATAGTCATCCTATCCCTTAGCTTTGAATTTTATGATTCATTTACTACAGAATATAGTAGCCTTCTAGATAGCCTTCTAGATAGCATCCTCATCTGGTAATCATTTTCCGTGCCTTTCAGACTGGTAGCAAGATTCTCATTGCATTCTGTGATGCAGGTTTAGGAACTGAATGGTATGTATTATATAGTGTAGGGTGCAGCTTAGTGGATTTAGTTCATAGTTCACTATCTGCCTGTAGTGATGGTTTGTGATGAAACTCAGAACTTGCTATGATCAGTCCCTGTGATCTTTTTGCGTAAATTTGCACTTTTCTGTTTATCAGATGTGAGAATCTTTTGATGGACTTGGCCCTGGTTTTAATTCTGAAAGTAACTCTAAATTTTTATCTGGAAAATATTTTCCGACAGTACTCTAGGATTGCTGTGTTCTCTTAACATGCTTATTAGCAAACAAAAAGGCAGTGTGTGTAAGTCAAGTCCAGGGAATCAAACTAATGTTAAAAAAAATTAGGTGAATTAGGTAAATGGGATGGCAGATAGAATTCCATATCAAATGCGGAGTGAACCACACTGAAGTGGGAGTTGAACTACTCATGCACCTTGCTCATTTGTAAATTAAATTTAACCAGTTTGGGAAATTAACCTGGGTGTCACCAAAGGCTTTTGAGTTAACATACTACTGCTCTTAAAAAAAAAAAAAAAAGAAAAAAAGAAAGAAAAAAGAAAAAAGAAAGAAAGGCAGAAGGATGGGGAAAGAATGCATAATTCTTAATAAAGGGGAGTAACACAGGAAGCATTAATATGCCAGTATGCCAGTATATACATAAGTTAGTGTTGAGCTTCATCTGCAATGTGGTACACAGTGTTGGCAGTCCTATTTCAAATAAAACATTGTAGAATTAGAAGGGTTGGGAGAAACTTCTTCTAGTAATGTGGATGACAAGTGCATTTTTTAACATGAGGTCTGTGGAGTGGTGCAAATTCAAGAGTCTCTCCACTTAGTGAACCTGCCGATGAAATGAAGCGGGGCCCGGCTTAATGGCTGGAACCCTGAACCTGTCAGTAATCGTTAACGGGAAAGAAGCGTAAGCGTGTAAAAGGTGCCTGATCTGAGGGGAGCTAGAACTGAACTGAGTTTATGGCAGAGAAGAGTTGGTTAAGGAGGGTAGTTATAAAATTACACAAATGCATATCCTGCATGGAGGAGGTGATTTGGGAACTTGTGTTTCCCCTTTCTCCTAACATGCAGGGAGCTTTAGCTTGTAATTTCTGAAAGTTTTTGAAGACTGTAGATGTCTTAAAGATTTCCACAGCCTTCATTTGTGGCACAGTGTGCCAATAACAGCTCTAGAATAAACTTTCAGTGGTGTCACTCCCACCCGGAGATGCTGGCAGTGCAGCGCGGCCCCCGAAGCGCCCCCCTCCCCGCCACATTTCAGGGTGCGCATAAGGGGTCCTTCCCCGCGCCTGGCGTGGGCATGGGAGCGGGAGGGCAGAGCCACGCCGGGCCCGGCGGGAGGAGGGGGGAAGTCTTATGAGAAAGCCCCCCCTTGCTCGGCGAGGACCCCATTTCCCTGCGGTGCGCGGCCGCGGCCTCCGGCTGCGCTGGCCGTTAGGCTGGCCGTTAGGCTGGCCGTTAGGCTGGCGCGGCGGCGGCGCAGCGGGGGGCGGGGCGGGGCGAGGGGCGGGGCGGTGCGCGGCGCGGCGCGGTACGGCGCGGGCGGCTGCAGACGGCAGCGCGTGCGGGGAGGGAGCGGGCCGCCTTTCCGGCCGCGGCGAGGAGCGCGGTTGCGGGGCTTGCGGCAAGGTGACGGGCTGGGCAGCCTCCGCTTCCTTCCTCCTCCCCCCCCCTTTTTTTTTTTTAAAGAGCGCCGGTTCCTTTCCCCCTGTCCCTTCCGCACCCGCTGCTCCTTTTGGGTGGGCGAGGGGGCCCCCGCGCGCGGTTGCCCCCGTCCCCCCCACCTTCCCCCGCCGGCTGCCCCCGCGTTGCCCGCGGCTCGGTCTTGGCGCCGGTGTGGGTGACCCGCTGCTTGTGTCTCCTCTCGCCCAGATGCTCAAGGTAGCAGCCTTCGTGTGCGTGTGTGCAGCAGCCTGGTGCAGCCCGGCGCTGACGGCAGCGGCGGCGGCCGGGGGCAGACCGGACAGCGGCAATTTTCTGGACGATAAACAATGGCTCACGACTATCTCCCAGTATGACAAGGAGGTCGGGCAGTGGAACAAATTCCGAGACGTAAGTTGAATCCCTCCACCCTGCCCCCCGCCGCCGGCCCGCTCCCCCGGCACCCCGCGGCGCTGGGTCGGTTCGCTTTGCTAAGGGCGTCGCTTGCGCCGCGGCTGTTGGGGTGCAGCCTCAACTTTTTTTATTTTTTTAAATTTATTTATATTTTAATTTAATTCCCGGCGGTGTCTCGGCACCGCGACAGGGCGCGAAGTGCCAGCAGAGGGGAGGAGGAAGGCAGGTCCTGCCGGGCCGTCCCCGATGTGCCGCCGGCGCAGAGCGGTGAGGACCGCCCGGTGTCCCCCGCGCCGCGCCGCGCCGCGCCGCGCCGGGCGCCCTGCCCGCACCCCTGGGGCCGCCCGGGCCGGGCCGGGGGAGCCCGTTCTCGCTTTAAAGGGCAGCCGGGGTGGGTTATGGGGTCCTCCTTCCCCCTCCTCCTCCTCCTTTCCCGCCGTGGCGGGTGCCGCCTGCTCCGCGGCGGCCCTCGGCCGGGGAGGGGGGTGAGGTGGGGGCGCGCGCTGCTGCCCCGCGACCGTTGGGCGCCGCGACCGTTGGGCGCCGCGGCCTCGGGACCGTGGTGGCCCCTGTGCTCCGCGGCGCAGCTGTCCCTGCTGCCCGGGGCATGTGCGCCGTCCGCGGCCGGGGCAGTGCTGTTGAGCCGTCCTGCCCTCGCAGCTGTCATGTCGCGAGAGGGTGGGCTGAGGGTGTGGGGTCTGCGCGCAGAGCCGCGGCTGGCTCCTAGGGCCTCTGCCGGAGGTGCTCGAGCACACATCGAGCCTGTTAAATAAGGCAGTAAGTTGCATACGTTGTGTATCCGGAGCGCCTTGCGTAGAGTACGTGAACGCCGGGACCCAGTTTGACCCACATCTCATCACTTAAGAAACCTCATACTTTCACGGCGGCTCTCATCCACGAGAGCGCTTCGCTTGCACACTCAGTTTGCCCATGGTTTGTATTAAGTTTGGTAACATCTAGTCAGTTTTCAAAAGTCCTTCACGTTTCTTTGTGGCTATGAAAAGCACTTTCTGTGATTTTTTCCAATGTTCTGCATTCTTTGATGTCACTTTTAAAAATTACTTCCAGGGATACAAAATAATTTTATTTCTGCCATTAGTGTACTGCTTACTGAATTTCTTTGATTTTTGTGTAAAGTGTTGATTTGGTTTACAACTTCAGTATCAACAGGTTTCTCATGCTACCGCTTGCCCATGACCGTGGTTCACTCTAGTGAACAAAAGTAAATGGCTCTGAGAAGTCTCTGTCTTTTTCTGAGGGAGCAATAACGTACGTGTGATGGGTGTGTTTTTTAGCTTTATGCAAACTTCGCTAATTGTGTTAAGTAACTAAGAAATAAGTTACTGATGTAGTTGTGGGAAAATTTATTTCCACAATGTTTTCTACTAACGAGTGTAATTTTAGTGTTTGAGAACACTCAGATTTAGTCTTCAGGCATTTTTATTTGCTTTGAATAGCTTAAAAACTTATCTTCATGTGAAAAACAGTTCAGTGTAGCATACCCTGAAACCTGTTGTGTTTTTGCAAAAATACGCAGCACTGTATAAATGTTTTTAGGATGAAAGGCTGTTGCTGGAAAACACCAAAATAACTACATCAGTTATGTTTTATAATTGAGAAAGTCATTTGTGTAAGGACTACCCTGCAAGGCTGAAGAAGCTAAGTGCCGTCTAACGTCTGTCTCTTGGGTGCCCGCTGACATATCCTGTAATATTGGATATTAGCCAGATAATTTATTCTTTGACAAGTAGGTGTCCCCAAGGGTGTAGGAGCGACTGTTCGGAGGAAGTACTGCACAGTGATTCTGTTGAGGCAACTTAAAAATGTGCTGGCTTATTTATTTTTACCCTATTGAGGTTTTAAAAGGCTGATACTTCAGTGAGGGCTCTGCTTTTGTGTCTTGTGCAGAATGCTTTATATCTTACTGTTACTCATTCTGGAATATTTTTTGATGGTCCTAATATTTCACAAGGCTCTGTCTTTAAAGTGTGGATGGTTTTCAGTAATTCATAAGATATACCTGTAGCAAAATTAATAATTTTGGATTAACCCACCTGCACATGAATGAGTTATAAAAATATCTTTGCTTTTAAGGAGCTCTGATCAGTTATAATCCTTAAATATAACACAGTGGAAACGTTTTATTAATATCATGCATTTTTTTATATTTAGTAAATTTGCTTGTATGACCGTAATTTGTTGTTGTTGAAATTGTGATTAGGGATTCAATTAGTGATTTAAATGTTGCCTCCTGACAAGGAACAGCACGAATGTATTTTAAACATAGGTAGGAGTAACTGTCTTGCAGAGTTAAAATCAAAGTAAAGGTATGCAAGGCCTATGTTTACAATTTAATTCTCTATTCGGAAAGTAACATGTTTTCTGCAGACTTAGAATACCCTGCAGATGTATAAGTGAGGTGGAAATCTGGTGTGAAAAGAAGTATTTAAAAGCTTAACTTAAGACTTAACTGACAAGAGTGATTAATGTGGAAGATAATGACCCTGACTTCTGGCTCATTGGCTCAGTTTCGTAGAGTTTCAGATCACAGTGAGAAAGAATGTAGTCATTCCGAAAGGGAATCCCTACAAAACCTAAACCAGAATATGATCTTTATTTAAAAAACAAACAAACAAACAAAACCCCTATTAACATCCTCTGAAGTGTCAGAATTGTCAGTAAAGGTTGTCATTAGTTTGGTAATATTACCTGACATCTTTTCAGTACTGTGTACAGGCAAAACTGTAACTAATTCTCTTGAAAGATCTTGATCATTCTGACAAATCTATTGGAAATTATGAAACGGGTCTAGGCTGGAGCTTTGCCTTACTTAGCCTTAATGTGGACGAATGGGAAGCAGGGTGCATGTTAGAGGCTGTTTTCTTGCATCTAGGAAGCCTTTTCTTGTGCAAAAATTGTCAATGATCTCTTTCTTAAAGATGAAACGTCAAAAAAAAAAACCTGCATATGTTTGTCATTTGAAATGTGAACTCCCTTTGACTGTTACGCGTGAGACAAGCGTGAGACAAACAGTTGCGTTTATATACAAGGCTGTCTATTCTTTGCCCGTAATGGGTAGGGAGAAAGAGTTTTTAACCCAATCTACATGCCATGGCGGTCCAGCTGCTGAGTAACTGCAGCCATTATGTCTGTCACTGAATAAATAAGTCTCAGGGTTGATGTATCTACTAGTGGTTTACGAGCTGTATGGTTAGGCTACCTCAACAGCGAGTGATGTCATGATACCAGGCTGACCTAGCCTGTGTCTACATATCCCTTATTTATCTCATGCTTGGGAATTAAGGTTTTTTAGTAGATGCTAAGTTGGGGATATCTTCTTATTCATATTTGATTGTATTTAGGGTGCTTTGTGCTTAAGAACTCGTCTTTGATGGTTCCACCAGATATGTTTCATAAAGATACATATAAAAGCTGCAGTTGTGTGAAATGGAGATTATTCCTTTTAAAAAATGTAATTGGGTAATGACATTACATTTATACTCTCCTACTTTTCAGAAATCTGACATATCAAATATTCATTACTCATAATGCTGTAAATCTGTAGAGGAAAATAAAATATACTTTATTCTCTCTGTGGCTTGATTCCAAATAATGGTCTTATTCTTAATCCTAAAGCAGACCATAGTGGCTTTCTCATTTATAGTCGCTTTGTCATTTTGTATGGTCTTTGCAACCAGTCAAACAAAATTTCATGCAACTGTAATTATCAGTTGTGCAGCTATCTGAAATTCCTTCAAAAACTTTTATTTATGTTTCTGTAAAATTCCAGAAAGCAACATTATTTAGAATAATTCTTTTCAGTAGTTGGTACTTGCAACCAATGGCCTGTCTATTTGTGTTCATTAGAAAGACTGTGTAATAAATCTGCTTTACATGCTAAATTTTACTTGCTGCTTAAGAAGAGTTATTCTTGAACTGAGTTGCTTATTAGTGATTTTTTACTTTTAGGTCTTCTTTTTTTCTTTCTTCTTTATTTGCTTTCTTTTTCCTTTTTTTTTTTCCTCCAAAAAAAGAGAAGAAAAAAAAAAGCTCCCAGTCCTTACCAACCACACACTTGATGTTTCTTTACTACCTGAGCAGGACATGTCTTAGTACAACCAAGAAAGCCAAGGGGTATTTTAAAGAGACAATTCGTCAACAATGCTTTCTGCATTTTTCTGTGGTCACCATGCAAATACCAGGAGCATTTTCTTGTTTCCAGAATGGAGAACTGGTAACCGTACTTGATGAGGAGAAAGACTTCTGTTGAACAGGCTCTTTGGTATGTGCTGGGATCCCTCTTAGTTTATAGAGGCCTTAGATTTTTAACAGGAACTAGGGAACAGTTATTTTAGTCTAAATGAATAAAGTTTTTATTTTGTTGAAGACTAAGCAGCTTGTCTAAAGTTAGAGGATGTGGTCTACTTCTTAAATTTGCATTGAAGGTGCTGGTGAAAAGGGGATTGGCCTCAAATACCTGGTTACAGAACTATAGAGTGATAGTCATCTTCAGGGCCTCCATGCTAATTATAGTAGTACAGAATTTATTTTGGCCTTCATAGATCATAATGTTATATTTTGATTATGTTTTCAGTAAAATAAAGGTTGTTATACAAAGTGAGTAGTATGTGCTGTGCTATTTATTTGATCAGTGAAAACTGAAAGTTGAATTACATTGGCCCCCTAATAAAGTTACTGTTCTAATAAAAAAAAGAAAAATTCCCAAGAAACTTCTGCTGGAAGACTGCTACAATAATAATATATTTGTCTCCTATGTAGTCCCGAAGGCTCCAATTTGGTTGAGTGCTGGCCTATGCTTTTCTTTCACTTTTTCACTTTATATATTAGTTGCGAGGATAGGGTTTCATTTGCAGCTTTTTTTTTTTTTGATCCTGCTCTGTTTTTTTGGCTATGATTTTTTTTTCCTCTTATTGCCTCTCTCTTCTTGATCTTTTCCAGTCTGTCTGTAAAAAGAGAATGCTTTATCTGCCCTCAATATCAGTGTACATTTTGTGTAGAATGTTTGTGTCGTTATACAAAAAATCTAGTTCCTTTAAGGATGTATATTGCTGAACTTTATTGTGTAACTAGCTGCTTTAAAGTCTGTCTAGTGACAGAAGTGGATGATAGGATTTTTTTTACGTTTAAATAGATCTTGAGAAGTAATTTTGATGCCTCTGAAACACCTAGGACTGAAATGTTAGCCAGCAGCCATTTGTGATCTTAAACTGAGCTTGTATTTGAAAGGTGAAGGATTGCATATAATATGTAGGCCACTTATAATATGTATGTGACAGAAGGAAAAGGAATGCAGAAAAGGATTATGAAAGTACTTTAGAGAAAGCCAGTCTTTAGCAATGGATAGTGCAGACTTGCAGTACTCCTCAGTCTTTCCTCACTAATGTTAACACATTAAAGCTGTTGAAATTGGTTCATTTGGTTTATTTGTCCTGTCCTTTTGATAGTTTAATTTGATGGTTCAGTGTAAATAAAGCATGCTTCTTTCCATACTAGTGGCTAGGGCAGCTCTTTCATTCATACTTTCTGATAGAAAATTTGAATGTAGAAATTTCGGAAGAAATGGAAATATAGAATGGGAAAAATCAGCGTCTTCATTACATTGTCCTAGTCCTGTAAGCAAGAATAAAAGATAAGTAAGAATAAAAGCTTCAAGTTCCTTTTTGGACAAAGGCATTGAAACTCATTCCTCTGCATTCTGGTTGGTTACGTGACCACTGTTTGTTGGATGCTCTGAAGTTGCTGCTGCTGCTTTTTCTTTTTTTTCCCTCCCCTTCCTTACCCTTTACTTTCTGTGATCTTAGTTGTATTTTGAAACATAAGGAATCTGATGGAAACGGTAAGTATTCTGTACCCACACCTATAGTAACTACTTTTGAAATGAAACTAATAAACAAAGACTTCGCAACTGTTTGTTGAACTGTGAAATATAAGGAAAATATTAGTAATTTTCATTAATTTTAAGGAAAATTTAGTTGACTGAATTATTCAGCACTCTTTAAATGAAGATGGCAAGTTATTAACTATCTCTTGGAAAGTATTATCGTTGCAGCTCTTTATAGAGCTCACATTTAGGAGTTAAGTATGCTGTAATGTGCTTTTCTTTAGATTGGCCTCATAATCTAAAGTAAAGCTGATAACTTTGTTTCATCTTATCTTTATCTCCTTTCCCTGAAGAATAATCTTTATTTTATTTCCTGTAGCTTGTTCGGAGGATATGGATAGCTAGTCTTCTCTTGTCTTACTGTTAAATCTTATTGGGATTGACTCTAGCCATCTGTACTTATTACAGTGTAGTATAAATAGCTTTCTAATACACTAATAGGTGGTAGCCGAAACTGCATGGGCTGTCTTGGTTTTATAATCGGAAAGGCAAGATGTCTGGAGCAAGAAGGTATATTATAAGGAGAGATCAAATATAGCAGTCAGTGGAATTTGAGTGGAATTAGAATACCTATGTTTTTACACAAACACTAGCAATTCTTTTTTTTTTTTTCTTTCCTCCATCTCTGTTATTTCATAACCATTGAAGCATTTGAAATAACTAGCTATGCAAAGGAGAAGTAATAGTCAGGCTTAATTTGTTTGCATATCTTGGCCATTTTTCAAACTTAATTGTTTCCTTTAAATAGGCAGTTAAATTTAAATAGCTTTTTTTCTTTTTTCCCCCAAGAGCTGCTGAGCACCCACAATTCCAATTTACAAAATAAGGAAAGAAATCTGAACAGTTGGTTATTTTTTTGGCACCTAACTTTAGAACCATTCCTAAGCATAAGGGAATTTCAAGCATAAGGGCGCTTTTGTTCTAATCAAGGGATTTTTGTGTTTTTCCTATGCATACGTGAAAGGCACTTCCTAGTAAAACAACTTCACCTTTGCTTTATGGATATTTTTCTAGCGTGGACCTTTTTAAGAACTGCAACATCCAATTTAAAAAAAAGTTTTTGTTACTGTATATATGTTTTTAAACTGACATATCTGAATTTATTAATAACCAGAGATGTGTTGTTTTTTTTTTTGACCTTAATCTGTTGTTTCACTTTGACTATGCTCTATGCTAAAATCTGCCTTATTTGTCTGGGACTCAAATATTATGAAGGCAGTGCTAGTAACCAGCATACTACATGCTATTAAATGTTTGATTTGTTTAATTCTTCTTATTATCATACGTCTCGAAGTTTAATTTCAGAAAGAGATATATTTGTGGCAAGTAAAATCAATGCGGAAAGCTCCACTCAGCCTCCTTACCTAATGTGAATGACCTTTAATTAGTTGTTAATTTTTTTCAATGATTTTTTTACTCTTCCTTTCCCATCTCATTTCATTCATCTCATTTCTCCTTGATAGATTACAGTACTAAAAACTAATATGGGAACTAATGATTTACCTAAGAAAGCTTGTGCAGTGTGGGGAAGAAAGTGGGGGTGGGAAAGAAGGAGAGTTGGCATGAAATTCTAACCTACTAGACCCATAACAGAACTTTTGGATTTCAATGAAGATGTGATTTCACTGCTACATTATCATCTTGGCACACAACTACTTTAAAGGAACACGATAAGAGAATGAATTTAAAAGATGCAAATCATCCTAACTTTTTGGTACTACCCACTTCCAAAGAGCCTGCTCTTGGCACGTTGTTATCAAAGGCTATCCAGTGCTTGACATTTTTCCGCAGAATATTCTCATTAACTAGTTTTTGTTTGTTTTTTTGTTTTTCTCGAGTGATGTGTGATCATTGAGTCAAAGGAGACTGGTCAGTTCCCAGCTTGTTCAGCATCTCTATAAAGAGGTCTGCAGGTAGTCAAATAATTTTGTGTGCAGCGCTTACCTGGGGCCTACATACAGCTGAATATGAACTCTGACACTTTTGAGTTTGCATCAGTGGTGAAACTTATTAGTTGTTACATCTGTGCAGCAATGGTAAGTACAGAATTTATTCCTCAGCATATGCTACTGAGTATGGAAAATGACCTGGGTTTTAACAGGTGTGTAATGAAATGGCGAAAAATATTTAACGTGAAGACTGTGGAAGATGTATGTATTTATGCATTTATTTTTAAGGATTTGGTGGTTATTTTGTTGTTGACTAAAATTCACTTTTTCAGAAGACCCAAACTATGATTCTTTTAAACAGAATCAGTTAGTACTTAAAGCAACAGTACCAGGAGTCCACTGTATATAGGGCTCTGTCCTATTGAAGAATGCAATAACCAGTTTGGTCAGGTTTAGGATGCCTATGTGAAACTCGTGGAGGTCTTTCTATTCATAAAATCTAGGGCTGAAAGGGACCACTGGATTTGATAATATGCTTGCCTGTAGGTCATTAACTTTTATTCTTACAATCCTATCCTTATCCTGATTGTATTAAACCCAAGAATCCAGCTGGCCAAAAACATCACAGGAGGAGGCTGAACTGTGTGCTGCAGGCACAGATTAAGAAAGACTTGATCTCTGAGGCCTTCTGTGTCAGGGAATAATTAGGTGAGATATTCCCAGATGATCTAGCCAGCAAGTCTATGCTGTTTTGCAGCAGAATAAGAAAGATACCATATCATGTCATGTTCCTGTCAGTCTGATCTGGGGGTTTTCCTTCTTCAGCTCTAATATGTCAATGATTAGGATCGGTGCTTGATTAATCTTTCTCATAGTAATTTGCCATTTAAAAGGAATTCTTTTCTACCTCCTTCATGCCATTTTGTCTTGTGTATTCTGTCTGTAATTGTGGCCAGTCGCTTCAACGAAAAAATAACAAAGAATGTTGGAACACTAGCCAATTCAAACCCTAAGCTGCATGGAGAAATGGCTTCTGGATTTCTGTTAAGGTATTCCCTGAGATATACAAATCTGATTATATTAGTTGTCCTAATCCAGAGGGCAAATGTTTCAGACTTAGTAAGGATCAGATAGGCAGCCTTTTTTCTAATGCTCAAGAATGAAAAGCATGAACAGGAAAAGCTGGGTTCTTGCAATCCGAAGCCACTAAAGGGCTGTCGGATTGCCCAGTATACTGCCAACAGTGTGCAGTATTTCTCTTGTGAACTGGGTTAGAGCACATAAAGTGCATGTCTGTTTTTCTGGATCTTGTTAAGTCCAGCACTTCCCTCTTAAACTGTTATGCTGTTTAATTTTTCATCCATGTGCTTATTTCGTGTTATTTTAAAGTTGAATATATCTAACTTTATGCAGGAATCCTTGACAGGCAGTTGCAAGGTTCTGTTTTGCTCAGCTCTGAAGTTATTCTGTAAAGCAAAAATGAAGTTAGAATCTAATAGTTTTATTATTGTAAAATATGATAGTATCTTACATAGGATTTTTGGTTTGGTTTTAAATCCTGCCTATAAAACAGATATTCCTTTAGTTCTAAAGAATCTGACTCCGTCACTTCAAAATTGTTTAGGAAGAGTTGGGCTATGGCTGCTAAGTGCAGTTTGAATGTACTTGGATTGCTCAACAATGTGGCTGTTAAGGAACTTTTCTCTTAAAACACTGAAGTTACTGCCAACATAAAGAAATCCCCCACCAGCAAACCAAAAAAGTTTAGTATATTAATACCTCTGTAGTAATACATTTTCACAGATATTTCTACTTCTCAATCCCCATTCGTATGCAGATAAAGGACAACAATTTACATACGTATTTAATTCTTGCATATACAAATCATACTCTAGCTTGCTTTTATCAGAAAGAAGTTTTTTTTGCTGACTAAGTATACTGGATGCGGCTAAAATTTCTATGGCTGTACAGTTATATGTACTCTTTGTACAATTGATTTAAAATATATCTGTGTTCATCCTTTAATTTTATTTAGAAAGAACAGAAATAAGATTGAAAATCGAATAGATATATTTTCTGCTTGACAACTGGATTTTTCAGTTGTTTAACTTAAGTAGCTTTAGCCAAACAACTTGCTCATTAGACGAAGAAACCTGCCAAGAGTAATCAAGCATAGGGATAAAACAAAAGACATGGTGATTTACTGTTCGATGCTTGGCATCTATCAAGAGAAGTGCTGGATTGTAAAAAAAAAAAAAAAAAAAAAAAAAAATCTTCATAATGCTGAATTAGTTATTATGATAAAATTTAAAAGAACTCCAGTGATACATAGTCATTTAATCCTAAAGTACCTGAATTATAGTGGGAATTCTTTCAAACAGTGTATTTTTAAAGAGTTTTCCAGAAAGTAAAATGCTTCTGGTGAAGTATTTTTTTCCCATCTTTACCAAACCTTCGATGTGGATTTTATTGGGATAAAGTCCTCTTACACTGAACATGAGCTAGTTTGTGTGGACTCTTTCATGGTCTAATTGAGGTCACTGGGAATATGTTCACTGATGTTTGTAGAAGATGGTGCAAATCTTTAATTATGCCAGACTACTTCTGCAAAATCAGCATTTGCACAGAAAATTTACAAAGCAGGCTTGTGAGTATACTCTGCTTTGAAAAATGGAAGGAAAGCAAACCTGAACTGGAAAACAGACCAAGTCATCCATGCAATGAGAGCTCTTTTCATTAGGATATCCCAACCAGTGATCTAAAATAAAATACAGAGTAAGAATATTATGTTTTTTCCTTTTCTTTTTGTTTTATCTCATATATTCTTAATTCTTCATTAAGAATTCTTAACTTTTAATTTGTGGCTACTTCTTGGAGCACAATGTAAATACTATTTCTTTATTTCTTTAAGTTCCTAGAATTGATTGGGGATTTTGTTTCTGTTTGAAAATGAATAAAGTGTTCACTTGTTCCCCCCCTTCCTCCCTCCCCCCCTTCAGTTTGTGAGGGGAGGATAGAAAGCAATCTTTCAGTTTCATTGACCCGAACCAAAATATTTTGTTTTGGCTAATTTATCTGAGATGGTTTCTGTTTGTGTATTTATACTCTGTCTTTTGTGTGCTGCATTGCCTCACGGAGCTGTAGATAGATTCCTCTGTGCTGCCTTACATGCCAAGCATCTGCGGTGAATTGCATGTTGTATGATGCACTCTACTTTCCCCTCTAGCTGAATCCCATGTTGCACTGTGTAAAACAGAGTGCAGAGATTCAATTAAATGGGTGGGTGGCAATTATTAAGTAGAAAAAAAATCAGACAAGCATAAAAAATGTTGGAATGCGTAGTGAGGTAATATTACTGAGACCAAATTTTCAGGCTGAATCAGAAAGGCCATTTATATAGATAATAATGCTATTAAAAACTAAAGCAGAATAACCTGTTTTATGAGCAATATTAAAGCATCTGCTTCATGGCTTAATTTTGTGGGAACTTGTGGGAAAGTTGAGCAGTAGGATGGATTTACGTACTATTTGTTTCTTTTACCTAAAATTTATTTTTTTGAAATCTGATGTTGGACTATATTGATGATGTAATATAGTGAATCTTGATTTCAGAATTTCAGGGTGCAAATCTGTAGGCAGTGCTCTGCATTGATTTGAGAAATATGTGATACTTCTGTGTCTGAAATCTCACATGAATGAACTGCAGTGTATTGAGAAACCAGAGGTCTAGAGCCAAATTAGAGTCTATTTAAAATAAGACAGTATTCAAAAAGAAATCCATAATCTATATTTTATGCTTATAATGGTACATCCTGCTTACTTTGCTTGTCCTAAGAGTCCCTAAGTTTTCTTTCACCTATCTTGAGCTTCATTTTCTTACATTGTTACTAGGTCATTCAGTGTTTCCAACAGTTGTATTTTTTGTCCTCCTTCAGAAAGCTGTGAAGGCATGCCCCATTTCTCTTCTCTAGCTAGACATAAACACACACAGACAATATATTGTATATGTTTAAAGTTTTTCTCTAAAAGTAGAACATTTTTACATCACTTTCCTTTTATGAGGTTCACCAGACAATTGGAAATGAGGAAACAATGAAATGAAGATCAAAATTGTATTGCCATTATATTAACTGCGGGGATTTGCAGCATTTAGATTCTTTGTAAGGAGACTTTTTTTATTTAGGTCACTCTGATAGATGTGCCTGTTTATGCAGCTGTTACACCACGTTAAACTCTCTGATCATTCCTTTGAACATTCTTGTGTGTGAATTTGTTTAGTTCCACTTGTGATGTCTTTCAAACATAAAAAACATCCCTCATACGAGGCTGTATAACCAGGAGTTCTGATAACAGTGGTGCCATTTGAGCTTCATTCTTATTACTTGTGATCTGAGACCAGTATGCTCTTTTATATAGTTGGGTGCGCTGCAGTTAAAAATACCTTGACAGAGTTTGCTTGGGGCTGACCTAAGTTTTCTGCGTATTATCCTGAGCAGAAATGCACAGTTACGTGATGGGTGAGGTAATGTCTATTTCCGGATGTTAGATCTGAAACAGTTCTGCTTACTTAGGTGGCAGTGGTATTGCTCAGAGAGACTAGACAAAAAACAGTGATTTTTGAGGCTTCTTTCCACTATTGAACTTACGTACCTTGGAAGAAAAGAACTAGAAAAGCAGGAATGAAAAACCAACCCCTTTCTCTTTCACCTTGGATTTGGATATTCAAGATCTCTTTTGTTTTAACTCCTGTGAGTAAAATGCATGAGAATATAAACTTTGAAGTTGAAGACGATCAGCGGCACCTACCATTGAACAGTTTGCAAACCATGTAATCCCCTCCCTCTTTCTACATATATTAGTATAAAATTGTTCAAAATAGCTGCATTGTGTCAGAAGTAGAAATTGTTATCTAACATGACAAAAATTGTATCAGTTCAGGTCAGAATTACAGATCTTATCATCAGACCATGAATTTGGGTGAGCCTTCTGTTTAAGATTAAAACTTCAAGTGGGAGTGCAGAGCTGGAATACTTTTGTCCTTTCTGCCAGTGTGAAAACAGAACGGAATCTAGAAGTCTCTCTCCTTGCCTCCATGCAAGTTTTTTTTTTTTTTTTTTTTTAAACAAGGATTTGAGTGAAAGCATTTGAGTTGAGGATTTGGATGTTTGCTTAAATTAAATACCAGTAACATTTGTGTGTGTGTGTGTTTGTGGAATTTGTTTGTTCCTTTTACATAAAACTACTCTAACACTTTTTTCTTTTCAAAGTACTATTGCTGTATTCTGTGTATGTTTTTCATTTAAGAGCTATGATATTCCTAATTTCTACTACAAATCGTGGCATTTGACAGGGGAAAAGTCACGGAGACATCTGAAGAGTCATAGGTTGTTCACTGGGAAAAGTGTTTAGGAACCGGTCGAGTTGTATGTGATTAAGAGCAGGCTAAGGGCTTCACTCCAATGGCAGAAAGTTAGTTAAGGACCTGACAGTGTAATTTAGTTGTGCAGCATAGTTTTGAGTGACTTTGGCTGATATGGCCAGTTATTACAACTACATGCTTCTAACAGCTCCAGCCAAAGTCACTCAAAACTATGTTGCTATTTCCGTAAAAGTTCTAGGTTATATAATGAAATCAGTGAGACCGAGCTATTTATATACTCCAGGTCTTACTTTTTACAATGTCTATTAATGTTTGAACACACAAGTTTGGTGCCTTCATAACTGTGAAGGAAGAGAGATCTAGTAGACTGATCTCTTTAATACAGCATTCAAATGTATTGATCCATTTTTAATCCAGTGCCATTGGTCAATGTGATGGACATCAGTCCTAGAGTGGATCTGACACTGGTTTCTGAAGTGAACCACATTGGAAGTGTGGTCATGTTTAGTTGCTCGGTACTGGCCTTGTAGATATTTGCACAGTATGAGTTTGAATTTCTCAGATTCTGAGTGCTCTATCCTTTTTCCAAGAAAGAGTTTTAGGCCTGTGCTTTATGAGTAGACTTTCATTTGAAACCACTTGCTATGATTCAGGTAAGGGAGAATCCCCTGTTGTATTAAGAGCATTCCTATCTGGCCATTTTCATTTTGTGCTGTTCATTCAAATAGCTTTTTTGAGATAGTTGTTGGGTTTGTTTGGTTTCGGTTTAGATAAAGTTATTATTGGTGCACTTGAAATTTATTATTCATTCTGTATTTTTCCCATATGATTTCATAATAAAATTAATTTGGCTTAAAGTAGACAACAATATTTAATGAAAAAAGGTATATATACTTTCTTATAGTGGCAGAGTTGTATGAGAGTTTTCTGTATATTGTTGTACATACTATTGGAGAAGTATTTGTGCTACAGTGTTATTGGGGACTTTGTTCCTTTGCTGAATGCTTCTCTTAAGACCTAGGTTGCAAACCCAGAAATTGGAACATGGAATGAGGTAATACTATGTAGGCTTCAGAGGATGAAACTTCTATTTTCTTGTTGGTAGTTTTAAATTGTTGTTGTTCTTCCCCAAGTTTAAAAGGTATATTCTCCTTACATCCAAAGGTTTGTTTATTCTCTATGTTACTAACCACAAAAAGTGAGTTTTGGTGCCATTACCATTTAAAGTAAGGAATATAAAATTTGTTTTTCTCTATTCAATAACATACAGATTTATTATTTAGCATAACTCCCCTCACTTTGAGGAGTAATAGTAGAATTCTCTGGAAAGTGTAAACACTTAAATTATATTTAAAAAGAAATATGTGGGGAGCAAAACATTCTTTGCCTTACCTTTAATTAAACATTCAAAATGGAGTAATTTAGTTGGATTATGCATGTTTTTGTGCTCGATAAATACCTTATCCTGAAACAGCAAAACACAAATGGCAGCCTCTGTTCATTTCAAAGCAGAAAGAGAACAACGTTGCAGGCATTAACTCCAGGTTGGTCAAACTAGCTAGGACGTTTTCATTTTGTTAGAAGATTTATGAATTGCTGTATGTCCAATTATGTGACTGTTATGATGTGTTCTATGTGACTTTTTTTGAAAACACTTCTCCGATATGAGCTTTTTACCGGCATTTAAAGAAAATGTTCTCATTTCTCCTTTTGAGTTTTAACAGACATTCTCTATTGAAAAACAGTTATTTTTGACTGTAAATATTAGTTATACAGGGATTAAATGTTAAATTTAATGGAACCAACAAAAATTAAGGTTTTTGTCCTGATTCTTGCAGAGACTTATTTTTCTGTACTATTTGATATGTATCTGGTATTATTTGCTGGGTAAATGTACTGTTGATACAAGGGGGAGATAACACTGACACTTCAGAAAGTAAAGCTCTGCTACTTTGGAAAGATTAATTACAGCACCAGTTTCTTTGACACTCTAATCCGCATTGTAGTATAATATAAAAAGGAAAATAACTGTAAGTTGTCAGACTACTGGAAATGAATCATGGTAATGACTGGAATTTTTTGATTCCTTTTTTCTTTTTCTAGAAAACATTAATATCGCTGCTTTTCTGGACCAGTGAAACTTGCAACTTTTTTAAAATTTAATTTCTTATTGCTATGCTGTACAACTATCTGAAATGTGGAAATTGTGGGGGGGAATCTGCTGTGCTGGAGCAAATAATACTAATGCCAGAGGATAAGGTTACTGCAATTGAGCAGCAAAAATCATATGTCTAGAAACTTGTAGATTAATTTGTGAATAGTTTTTTGCTGACACCGCTATACTGAGTAAACATTATGCTTTTCAGTATTTTAAACTTTATTCAAGAGGAATATAAATCAATGAACCAAAGGAAAAGCTTTTTCAGTAGTTTACATAATTTGTCTTATTGGGGACTCCTGGAATTTTTTTATTTAGCAATAAAGCTGAGAGGAAGATTACATTGAAACATAAGCATAACATTTACTCAGTTTCTGAAACTTCAGCCGTATATGTAATTGACTAAACCCCATCTTTATATAATTTGTGCTAAAAATTCAGTGATTTTTCCTTTATGTTTATTTTTTTTGAAAGACCTATGTCTTTAAAGCATTTCCGATCTATTGATTTCTTGGGAGTAACTTTTTATTTGGAAGTACTTGGATTTCAGTAAACACAGAAATTGACGTTTCAGTGTATTTTACACACTGACCTGCAGGACTAAAGTCTCTTTCCTAATTTGTAAACCTACTTAAGAAGTTGTTCCTCCATAAATAAAAGTCCTCCATAAAAGTTGCCCCTCTACTCAGCCCTGGGGAGGCCTCACCTGGAGTACTGTGTCCAGTTCTGGGCTCCCCAGTGCAAGAGAGACATGGCACTCCTGGAGAGAGTCCAGCGGAGGGCTACCAAGATGATTAGAGGGCTGGAGCACCTCTCCTCTGAAGAAAGACTGCAAGAGCTGGGCCTGTTCAGTCTGGAGAAGAGAAGATTGAGAGGGGATCTCATCAACGTGTACAAGTATCTGAAGGGGGAGTGTCAAGAGGATGAGGCCAGCCTCTTCTCCGTGGTGCCCAGCAACAGGACAAGAGGCAACGGGCAGAAACTGAACCACAGGAAGTTCCACCTGAACCTGAGAAAAAACTTCTTGACTGTGAGGGTGACAGAGCATTGGAACAGGTTGCCCAGAGAGGTAGTGGAGTCTCCTTCGCTGGAGATATTCAAAAGCCGTCTGGACGTGATCCTGGGCAATATGCTCTAGGTGACCCTGCTTGAGCAGGGAGGTTGGACTAGATGATCTCCAGAGGTCCCTTCCAACCTAAACGATTCTGTGATTCTGTGATTCTGTGAAATGTATTTGCATGTTGTAGATCTTTCACAGTAACTTCTATTGAACTGAAGAATAAGCGCTAACTAATCAAGGGCCTAACCTCAATTTGCTATCCTAGGGGAGCATTTACTATATGAGGTGTAACATGAGTGTCATGAAAAGAACTGTGGACCAAGTGTCTTTCAGCAGCCAAATCTCCTGTTTTTTGTTGCAGCTAGAGCTGCTGCTCTGAAGTAACCATTCTAAACTAGATTTGTATGTGTCCAGGATCTTTGACTCCTCTGGGAAATCTTTATTCCTCATTCTTTATTTAAAAAAAAAAAAAAAATCTTTGACTTCCAGAGCTGATAGCTGTGCAATGAAACTGAGGAATCTGCTAGTAGGCACTGGTCATAAGTACCATCAGAAAACCACCAGTGCAGAGAGTGCTGAAAGGTGAATTCTGCACTCCTGGCATGTTGTAGAATTTCCTAGACATATATCATCTGCTCACTGATGTATGCAGAGGACAGACTCTCCATGACTGCTGAAGAGCATGCTGCAGATACAAAAGTAATATACAAGATCAAACATCTGAAGTTAAAATTGTGGATTTAAAGGTGGTGGGCCTCATTTGAAGCAGCAGTGTTGCCTCTTGTCCTATTGCTGGGCACCACGGAGAAGAGACTGGCCCCATCTTCTTGACACCCTCCCTTCAGATACTTATACGCACTGATCAAATCCCCCTCAATCTTCTCTTCTGCAGGCTAAACAGGCCCAGCTCTCGCAGCCTTTCCTCAGAAGAGAGATGCTGCAGTCCCTTAATCATCTTAGTAGCCCTTCACTGGACTCACTCTAGGAGCTCCATGTCTCTCTTGTGCTGAGGTGCCCAGAAATGAACCCAGCACTCCAGGTGAGACCTCACCAGGGCTGAGTAGAGGGGAGGATTACCTCCCTCAACCTCCTGACAATGCCATCCCTAATACAACTGAGGATACCATTAGCCTTCTTGGCCACAGGGGCGCACGCTGCTGTCTCATGGTCAGGTTGTCCACCAGGACTCCCAGGTCCCTCTCCACAGAGCTATTTTCCAGCAGGTCAGCCCCCAGCCTGTACTGGTGCATGGGGTTATTCCTGCCTAGGTGCAGGACCCTGCACTTGCCTTTGTGGAACTTCATGAGGTTCCTCTCTGCCCAGCTCTCCAGCCTGTCCAGGTCCCTCTGAATGGCAGCACAGCCTCCTGGTGTGTCAGCCACTCCCCCCAGTTTAGTATCATCAGCAAACTTGCTGAGGGTGCGCTCTGTCCCTTCCTCCAGGTCATTGATGAATATATTGAACAAGACTGGTCCCAGGACTGACCCCTGGGGGACACCACTAGTTACTGCCTCCAACTAGACTGCCACAGATCATAACCCTCTGAGCTCGGCCATCCAGCCAGTTCTCAAGCCACCTCACTGTCCACTCATCCAGCCCACACTTCCTGAGCGTCCCTAGGAGGATGTGATGGGAGACAGTGTCAGAAGCCTTGCTGAAGTCCAGGTAGACAACATCCACTGCTCTCCCCTCATCTCCCCAGCCAGTCATCCCATCAGAGAAGGCTATCAGATTGGTCAAACATGATTTTCCTTTGGTGAATCCATGCTGACTACTCCTGATCACCTTCTTGTCCTCCAGGTGCTTAGTGATGACCTCCAGGAGGAGCTGTTCCATCACCTTTCCAGGGATGGAGGTGAGGCTGACAGGCCTGCAGTTTCCTGGCTCTTCCTTCTTGCTCTTTTTGAAGACTGGGGTGATATCCCACTACAGGTGGGACGTCTTGGGACGTGGATAGCAGTCTAATGGAAGGGAAATATGTTTTGCATGCAGTCCAGCTAGGCCCTTCAACTTTTACCATCTAGAGTAATACGAAAATAAACGTATTTATTTGAACGCACTTACTCCCCTTTATTTCCACTCCCCCCCTCCCCCCCCCAGTATGGTAAGGACACAGAAGCATGAAAAACACTTTTGTACTTTTGCAAAACTTTTCTTTCCAAAGCAGTTATATATTCTTTCCAAGAAGTGTGTGTGTGTATAAAAAAACTTTATTGGATGTCTTGCTGTACATGGTGTGTATGTATATTTGTTATTAGGTTTGTCATGTGCACAGTTGAACCTTTGTTCTCATATAGAGGTTATTCATTTAAGTGGGGAAGGTTGAGAAGACTTAAATCAGTTTGTGATAAGTGGCCAATATGCCATCCTTGCCATTTCAGTTTTAGTGAAAGTAGAGAGAAGCTTAGAATTATTTTTCTCCCAAAATTAAAATAGACATCTTATTCCTATTCTTTGTCATATGCTCAAAAATGTATTTGTTACCAGGGCATGAGTCATTCCTGTGGGTATTCATTTCTATTGAGCGTTTTTTCTTTCAGTGTTGGAAGTATGTCTTGGGGTTTTATCCTGAAGAGTACTATGAACTACTGATTCAGATAATATTTTGCTGAAGTAATGAACTATCTACTGAATCAATTCCTGATTACAAGATTGCTATGTGTGTATATGAATGTTAGTGTTAAATAAGTAGGGATAGGGAGTAAATCGCGATGCTTTAGTTATTCCTTCTGATATTGCCCTGTGGAGAGACTTTAGGTATACCTACACAGGAAAATTTTATGTTCTCCAAAGAGATGTGTTATGAATGAGGAGACTGAACTAATAATGCAAATATAGAAATAGTACAGCAATAGTAATGCACAGCTATACACAAGCAAACTTATGCTGTTTCTCAGCAAAGTCTCCAAAATGCACTACGTGCTCACACTTGTATTGCTTTCAGTATTTGATCTTGGTGTCCAGAGATGAGATTTGGGTATCTCTGGTACTTTATTATGAAGTGTATGCTTATACAACAAAGCACTTAAGTGCTTTTGTGTGGAATACCTTAATACAATATCACTTTTACTGGCTCCAGTTGAGAAGTTATTGCAGAACAGTTAGTATGTTTGCATGTACACAGTAGTTAGTTTATTGAACTTACTTTTGAACAACGGTCATTGGAAAAAGTTTGTGTTGTGGCTAGCAGGATACGTAATATATTACTTCATCACTGTTGCTTTCTGGACAAAAAAAAGTTCAATGACAATGTAATGAAAGTAGATTATTGATGTGTGGAGACTTTATACGAGGCAACTGAAAATCACCACTCTTTCCAAAAAGGTTCCAAATATATTTAGCTTATGAATTATTAAACCTGGATCTTCAAAAATTATTTCAATTATTGATGTATTTAATTTCCTGAGTTGGTAACTGAATTTTAATTCAAGCAAAAACAGATTACTTCTGTAACGAAATACTCAACTTGCAAGTTTCACGAATTTTGCGTTCTCTTTCAAGAATACTTTAGAGCTGTCCAAATGCTTAGGAGTACCAAAGACTCTGTGGAAGCCAGTGACTCTGTTTACAAATACTATTCATAAATAAACTATACTGCTATAACATTTCTGGTATTTGAGATGAGACTGAAAATTCAGGACCTACAAGGATTAGGAGTGACACCCCTGTCTCTGTGGACTTCCTTCTCTTTGCAGTAAAAGATATTTTGGATTCCTTTTGTCAGAGCTACTGAGATAGGTATGAGAAAAGGAGAGAGTCTTGATCTGTAGAAGAAATTCTTTAGACATTCTTTCAGTCATGATTTCTCTCAGCTGTTAACTGAAGGACTAAGAGGAAAGAAAAGAATTAAGTTGAGAGGAGGAAAGGAGAGTTAAAGAGTCTGCACATTGAAAATGTTAGATAGTAGAAGGCGTTTTTCCCTGTTTTTTCTCCAATCTCTGTCAGAAACAGAGAAAATTTCAAACCAACTGAGTGAAAGCATTCTTTGCGATGATGTATATGGCTTTTGCTATATATGCACATACTATTTAATTTGCCTGCTCAGCAGCAAAATGACAGAAGCCTCTTCCTGTCAATGTGCTCTTTCAAGGTTCTCAAAGATAAAGCAGCCTCTGGGAAAGAGAGATATGTGTTCAAATAGAACTTTTAGAATGTAATTTAATTTATTTTAGACTATTGCATCTTCCTTTTTTCCAATAAAGACAGATTAGGAGCTTGACCCCAAAGTACTGAAATGAGATAATACTAATATGAGAAAGCATGTGATTGATACTGGATATTGTCCTCATTGTTCCATGACAGTTTTCTGATTATGAGAGTATTTGAGACAAGTTTAAAAATATTTAAGCATGCTTATTATACTCTTATTTGAATTGATATCAGAATAGAAGTTACTAGTTAATATTGCAGTAACCCTTCTAGTTTGTTAAATATGTTCCTGTACAATAGACTCTATTTTCTATCTTTTTTTTCGTTGTGAGACTAGCTGGAAATAGATGAATTAGCAAGACGTTTATCTTCTAATCCTGTCGGCTTTGAATAGTCTTGAAGTTGTAGAGGGAGAAATTCTGCAAAAGTTTCCATCTTCTCCTGAAAGATCAACCCTTTTCCACATAATACGAGTTGCACTTAGAAGCAAGAATTGTTGTAAAAGGGGAGTGAACTTAATAGAGTGTATACTTGATTAAAAGAGCAAATCGGCTATCAGTACAAGTTCTGCTACCCAAATGCCTGGGATTCCTTGCTAAAAGCTCTTTTTTCTTTTTTTTTTGTTCTATGAGCCTTACAGAAGTTTTCTTTTTCTCTCTACCATAATCATAAAGAATACAGTCCAGGCAGGGTTAAATTGCTAACATTATTGTCATAGGCATCAAGAGCCACCAAACTCCAAAGGTGACCGCGTTGATTTTGCTGACTGCCTTACTATTTGAGCCTTAATTCAGAAGGCGTACAAGGTCTGTACTCTATGCTGGTACTTTACTTACCTCAGTATCCTGATCTGATATCTTTGAACGTTACTGCAGCTGCAAATAGTCAGTAGTCTTGTTCTGAGATGTGAAATTTGCTACAGAATAATTTGACCGCTGTCACTGTCTTTCCACCTTTGTATTTTTCTCACCTGTTCCCAACTCCCTCTCTTACATGCAAATTTTGTAATTTGTCTGATTACATTTGGCAGCAGTTATTTAGCAGAAATGTATGTGAAATTTTCCAACACTGAGTAATTCTAGGTAGGAGTGCTCCGAATCAGTTATACTGTGTAGATTGTTACTTTCTTCATAACTCTGATCATGGTTTTCATGGAGGAATTTCATTTCCATCCAAGTATCAAGTAGATCTCGAAACCTCATTGCATTTCTCTATGTTAGGAAGAAAAAAAGTGTTCTGTGATATGGCAAGAGGAGTATTTTGTGTGTGTATGTGTGTGAACAGTTTTCACAGGAGAAATGTAAGTGAAGGAAAAAAAAATTAGTTTCTGCCTCCCATCACCCCTCCTTTGAAACTCCACAAAATATACTGTTGTCATTGTTTGTGTCTGCCTTTGGAATACAAATTCTCAGAACATGAGAAAACTAAAAGAACTAGGTCATGAGAAGTTTTGATAAGAAGAATTCTATTTCTTAAAGATATCAGGAATAATATCTTGTGGTACCCCATGGCCAGTCACATCTATTGCCCTGAAAATCAGATAGCTAGCAGTAAAAAAACTTAGAAAAAAGACCTGCTTTGTACAGTTCATATTTGTTTATGTGTTCATTTTTTTGCTAAAATTATTATTGGGCAAGAAATAAATCCAGAATATAACTTCCATGGATTATGTTGGACTGGGGATGCCTTTTAGTGTCAGGGCATTTATTATGGCTCCTTTAAACATCAGAAATTCCTTTTCCATTATCTCCCTTACCTAATATTTATCACTACATTTCTGCTACTTCTGTTTTCCCTGGCTTCCAGATTATGAAAGTTACTTTCACCAGACTAAATAATCAAACATAAACCTCTGGTGTAAGACTTTAGACTAGACATATAAATGGTCTTTCCTTAGGGATAGCAGAGAATGCCAATCAGATATTGCCATTACTGTGAAGATATTGGTTCCTCTTGCTTAGAAAAATATCAGCATTAAAAGTACCTCAAAGCTTCTATTTCGGGAAAAAAACCTCAATATTAATGCCTTTTTTAGAACAACTATTTTTACTAGTTTTTAAAACGCTAATTCTGAGGGATATTGAACTCTGGTAGCTATATATCACTTCTTTTTTGTTTGGAGTTGCTTAGCGTTACAGCCAAAACTATTATATGGATTTAAAAAGCCACATCTGCCCCCTTCCCCCCCTCCCCCCCCCAAAAAAAAAACAAAAAAAAAACAAAAAGAAAAAAGAAAAAGATATGTCAAAGGAAAGTATTTCTTCAGAAATAGCCAAGTTAGGAAAGGTTTAGTTCTATATGGGTAAGTCTTGCAAATCGTAAGGAAAGAAAACTTGCTCGTTAACCTAGATAAGGCACTATTGGGGCTGAGTATCTTAGGGATATTCCATTAAACAAGGAAGCCCTAACTAATAGCAGTGAAATTGAGGTATTCAAAAGTAGAAGCTGAGATTCAATTTTTCTAACCTCAGTAGTTCAAAAGTTAGAGGTCTAGCATAAGCTAGTTTCCTGTAGGCCCCTTCCATAGTTGATTGAGAAAGATGTCTGCTGTAAACAGTTCATTGTTGTAATCTCATGCATGATGAATCACCCTTTCAAAGTGGCCAGCTTTTTTTGTCAAGAAAGCTAGTTGCCCTAGATGCTCTGTATAGATGAGACAGCTACTTTTTAAATTGCTGAAATAAGATGTAGTTATTCTGCATTAGGTTAATTAAGGCAATAGACTAAGAGCCAAATTATAGGTATTTTGATACAAATGGATATAATGGCAATCCATTTTTCTTCCATAAATTCAGTTTGTAATAAAGTATAGAACCGGTATGTTAAAGACTTCCTTTACCTTTTTCTATGAAGCATTACGCTCTCTTATTTTAGCCTTGACATGTATAGCTATTATATAGTTAGCTGGTAACTTCTCTAAAAAACTGTTACTCCAAACATGTACTGAAGCATGAAAATAAATACTCTACCTTAATATTCTCCCAATCCCTTCCACATTTAAGATTGTTCCCTAAGAATAAGATATTCCCTTCAGGAACCTTTTAGGGATTTTACTCTTTTTTTCCTATCCTTTAATTTGGATAAGATTGTTAATGAATAACAGTAGATACCCTTTTAAGTTCACAGCTATGTTAGAGAAGATACTTTTAATTAATTATTTCGCAGAATTTTTACAGAATTAAAATGGCTGATTATCAGTTTAGCTTGTTTAGATGTGAAATTTTGCTGCCTATTTTCTGTATGCTGAAGCACTGAAAAGAGGATGGCCTGAAAACTTTGGAAATCTTTAGAGTGCTTCAGTGGGCTTTAGACTGGGCCTTGAAGACAGAAACATTTAATTTAGACAACGTGCAGTATAATGGACTCAGTGAATATGACTGTCTCAGAATATATTTTTCCTACCATCCAATATGGTACAGTACTTTCTCTGGAGCAAATTTAGGCATATATATTTTTGTCAAGAATTCTGTGTTTTTGCAGTACTGCTGCAATATGCAGACCAGGTGTTACTTTCTTCAGGGAGATACACAAAGAACGTTCTCAGAAATGAAACTGTTTGTTAAGGGAATGTAATGGCATAGCTGTGAATTGTGCTTCTTCTGGCGTTGAACTAACCACACTCATTCTTTTTCAGTGGTTTCAGAGTGAACCTTCCAAAGCTGCTGATCAGAGTAACAAATTGAGGAGTCAGTGGTAAATTCTGTAGAAAATACAGAACTGAAAGCAGATATAGTCAATAATGCTTAAAAAACCCTTTACAAATAGAGAGAGAATGACACAAATATGAGCTGTAAGACACTGCATATTGTGTGTAGATAAAAATATTCTATATAAAAGGTGAAAAAAATGAAAATAAGGAATGAAGCGAATGTATAAAGTAGATGTTGTACTTTCTTTATCAAGGAATGCATTGTATGATTTTTATGAACCTGCTACTTTGCACACAAAGACAAATTTTGAAATTTGTAAGCTTTACAGTATGACTATTTATTTTCAAGCCCAAATTAAGAAGAGCATACCACAGTGGGGAGGACGAATTGACTGCATCTGTGCAGAGATAAAAGCTTGGGTCTTAACCCCAGTATGCCCAAAACATTGAGAAGGTGGATGTGAGAATTATTTTCAGTATGTTTTCTGAAATGAAACAACTTTCCTTATGAACAGTTTTTTTTTTTTTCTTTTGGCCTACATATCCTTAGCCTGAGAGGCAATGAGAGTTCAAAAGAAAAATATAAAGGTAGGATCCTTCCTCAGAGACTTTGATGTTGATGGGGACATAAGGCCCGTAAAATATTTTAGTGGCTCATCAACATCTGAAACATCTCAAGTAAAGGCATTATTTCTCCTTCAGACATAAGAGGCAGCTGAGGTCTTTTTGCAGAGGATCAGTTCCTTTTTGTCCACAAAGCTCAGGCATTTGTGTGTGTGTTTTTTTTTTTTTTTTAAATTCTTTTTCTTTCTTCCTTCTGCAAGTATACTGTTGTCCACGGAAACTAAATATTCTCTAATCCCTTTGAAAGTAATTAACTCTGTTCTGAAGAGTCCTAGCAGACGCTTTTCATCTAGAATGTTCCTATCCTCTAATAGTAACCTGGAGAAGAAAGCTTGGTTGCTTAACACTTCCTCTTCATCTTGGTCTGTATACGGAACAATTAGTAACTGCCTCTGTAAGTTGCTGTGCTGTGCCCTCACTAGTTTGAGGGAGGAAAAAATTAGATCTTGTATCCTCACTAGGACTTAGTGTCCTTAGAACCAAGAATCTGCTATGGTTATTTCACAGCTCTTGAAAGTTTTGTTGAAATTAAGCTACTAAATACCTTTCTGCTTTCTTTTTGCCTATCTAGAGAGCCTCTTGCTAAATTAAGCCAATATAATTATACAGAGAGTACTCTCATGATTAGGTCTATATAAAACTCTTAAATCTCAAAATTTTAAGTGATCACAAACAGGAGTGATTCCCTTATTATTTTAGGCATAATTACTCTTCTCTAGAACAGAATTAAATTCTTTCCCTTTTCAGTAAATACTTTAATTGCTGTTTCTTGTGAAGGACGTAATGGCATTCTGAAATTCAGAAACAAGGAGTATCTTCACTTTTAGTTGTTACGACTGACACAAATTGGAAGTGTAATCATTATGGAAGTAAGACACTTTTATTTACAATTGCATTTCATTTTATTGAACTTTAATGTGTGAAAATAATACTGATGCACACCATAGTAACAGTAAAAGTTTGCTGACATTAATGACATAGTTTACTGGTGTTTTGGAGTATTTACTTTTAGACAGCAGAGAATTTAAAGTGCTCTATGCATGAGTTTAGAGTTTCTTTTTACACTTTCTTACAACATTGTAGTGAAATTTACTCTTTCTTTTCTGAGATCTATGAAATAAATACACTGCATGCTAATCAGCTTTCTGCATATTTCGAGGAAATTTATAGTAAATCAGGACTCACTACTGTGTACTCTTCTTTAAAATATATATAGGCAATCTGTGTTGTTAAGATGAGCTCCAGTATTACTTTTGTTTCTTACATCAGTGGCCTGTTTGTTTTTATAGAAGAGGTGAATCTGAATTTTAAAGTACATGAAAAATAGAGATTGCTTTTGACTGTGGAGGTATGTTTGTCTTGAAAGATGTATATCTGTTTGAGAAGGAAAATCTGAGATTTATTTTTTAAAGAACATCCAAACTCTGCAACAAAGGAAGGAAAACAGTGCTGAATTCCTCCTGAGAGGAGAGAAATGTAAGGATACTTCCAGACAGTAGCTGTAAAAAAAAAAAAAAAAAAGTCCAAGGACTGATGCTAGAATTAATGGAACTGATCAAGAAATCCTACATCAGGACTAGTGGAGCTGGTATGCACTGATAAGCACTTAGGTCTTTATGTTACAGAACTGTGTGAAGAGAAACTAGACAGATATTTTTAGGAGCCGTTAAAGTCCTCCCTGCCCCTTTTCAGTAGCTAATATTACTGACAAGTGGCTGGCTACCAGTCTTGCTGGCATACAATAAAGGTATGCCTGGAAAAGGAAGGCTCTGAGTAATTTTTTTTATCCATAACCTGTTGCTTTATGACAAAAGACTGCCCATTCACTCCACTACATACTTGGGTGTCAGAGCTGCTTAAGATACAAATGCAAAAGGCACAAAGACCATAATGCTATCATTTCACAATGACACAAAGACACTTCAGAGTAGCAGTTAATATTACAGACTTTATCAGATTTTCATCAATTCTTTCCTCCATCAACTCCTTTACTATACTAATGAAAATATTTGGATATTTGACAAAAGTGATATAAGGCAAAAGATGCTGCTCATGTTGAATTAGTTAAAATGTCTGTGACTAAACAAGAAGGTAATTAATTCATTGTTCCATCCACAGTTCCCCAGTTCATCTTTGAAGTATGTTTAGAAAGCCTTTGTAATTTTGACAGTATGCTCCTTGCAGGTTGTTTTTAAGTCCTTGCCTCAGGTGTAATAATACATCTTGTTATGCATAAGTCACAGCAAATCTTATTTCTTCACATCTTCTTCATAAGCTTCACATAGACTTCCCTGTACTTGGCTATATTATGGAGAATACAATAAGCAGATATTTAAAATTGTTGCTTTAGTTGGTAGGCGGTCATTAGAGGGTAACAGGCATTCTCATCTTGCTTTTGGTCTTTTCAAAAGCTCACGCATCTGCCTCTGTGCATTTATTTAGTGTGTGTAGCAGAACTGGCAACTTGCTGAGTGTTTGCAATCAGAATGCTTTTGTTAAATACGGCAATAATGGGACTAGGCAGGATTGCCTAGAATCTCCATTAGAATAGATAAACTGCTGTTGTCAATGTCATTTACTGAAAACATAGACCTTTATCTGCCAGCTCTTAAAGTATTGAGACCTTCTAAATTTTGTTATATTTTAACTCCTCATACAGAAAAGCCCCTCTTCCCGGGTGCAATCTGTCAAGCTAATTGGCTTCACAAAAGAATGGCAATGACTTCCAGAAAAGGATGGCAATAACTTCCACGTTTGATGAGAAGTATGCAATTGATGCATATATACACATACGTTCCATCCTTTGCAATCTGGATACAAGAATGTGAAAAGGAATTCTTCTGTGTCCTATTGGATGCTCGTCAACTTGCTGTCTTGTTCTTCAGAATCACAGATAATCCTATTTTCTCAGATAATGCTTAGCTGACCTTTGTCTGCCTAAAACTGTAAACAGAAGTTGATGAAATTCTTAGTGGGGCATTTCTATGCTGCAGTGGCAGACCTGATTCACTACAGAGATGCAAAAGGACTTCTGTTCTCATTTGACAATTCAGTAGCCATTATTTTTTTCAGGTTTGTTCTGTCCTGCTATCAGTTTGTTCACAGAACTCTATCAAGAAATATTCTCAAGAGTCCACTGAATCAAATTCTCTAGGCATAGAGGTGTATAGTGGCAACACTCTACTTTTGAGTGATATTTGTTATATATTCTCATAACAGTGACAATCTCACAGGTGCTTTTGAGAAATCCCTTTTTTCCCCCCTGGATTTCTATGATTTTATCCTCTAATTTTCAGAAGTTTTGGGAAATTGACTAGTGTATTATTTCTGTCCTCCAAAACTGCAGACTTTCTTCCTCCTGTACCTTTTTTTCCAGTAGATTAAAGAAGTTATATTCTTTTAGTTTTTCAAATGTCTTGAATCTGACTGAAGTCTGGATCTGTACAGTGATTTGGTAGATATTCAAAGGTACATGTCCAGAAACTGTAGGAGAAATACCAAGAGAACAGCTGCAGTTGTGTGTTAAAACATGCACGAGGGGTAAGCGGAATGAAGAACTGAAACTAATTGTAATGCACGCCTACTGCCTTTTAATTACACTGATGCTAATGAGCGTTCTTGTTCTCCACTTTAAATGGGGCCAAAGATGGAACTGGCCACCAGAGGGCAAACCAAACACACATGCTCCCCTCTGCTATATATTCATTAAAATCAGCTACAGTTTTTCATGTCAGCATAATTTGCTTTTTCCCTACAGTCATTGTAAATATTTTTGTCAAGAAAACATTCTTTTTCATTGAGGAGGATGTGTTGTCTTGGTTCATCATGTGATAAGAATAATTTGAAAGGACCGCTCTGAAACAGTGCATAACTGTTCACTATAAATTATATAAAACACAACCTTGGGTATACATCTTACTGCTTGCTGGATTTTGGTGGCATCTGTAAGTAGAAGGTAGTCTGTGAGTCTTTTGCTGCTCCTCACTATCTGAGAGAGTATTAATACACTATGAGGATATTGGAGAGGATATTCGGTATACAATAAGTAGGTTTTAGTAACATAAGACTGGAAGAAGCTGTTCTATAGTCCTGATACTGCAAATAGTGATGCTCAAAAGGAAATTCCTGTATGTTTGAAATGCGATAGAATGTTAGCGGTCTGTAATTCAAAATAGTCACCGTAGTCACAGGAGTTTCTTTCAAACTGAATAAAATTTTGCTATTTACATTCACTTTAGATCAAACCAATTTACTAGACAAAATTTAGGAAAGTTAGAATTGGAACATATGTTAAATTGCTTCTCAGCTTATTTATGAAGGATGAAAACATCTCAATATTACATATTTTACATACAAGTAGAAATAAAGACAGAAAATATTTCCTTAAAAAAGATACACAAAATTAAAATCTATTAAGTATAAACAAAAATTCACTCTGAAATAATCTTTCTTTTAATTATTGAATGAGAAATTCAAATTTTGATCAGTCAAGGGATTTTAATAAACCTCTGTAATAGTTAGCATTTGGTTCCATTGGAGAGCCAGTCATTCATGGTGACAGTTGACTACTGTTCATCTTTGTAGATACAAGTAGACTTCTGATTATGGTTTCAACTTTTTGAAAGAAATTACAGGCAACTAATACCCTACTAGTGGTATCTTCTGATGGAATTAGGATTCATTTCGTTCTCCTTTAAAGAATCTTCCTATTTAACATACAGCCTTATGGCTGTCAGGTCAAATGATATCTGTAATAAAATGCCTTTCCTTTTGGGATGGAAAGTCATAATGAGAGACTGCTTTCCTCATATCTTTTATTTCTAATAGGAATTTGGTATCAGTTTGCACAGAGATTTAAAAATAAGTGAGTGCAATGTTTACTGAGCAACGACTCAGGATGTTTCTGTTTAAATTTAGGCTTCTAGTACGTTGTTAATTTTATTTCATCAAAACTTCAGTGTGGCCTGGAGCTGTTAAGATAGCTGAAACAGCAGAATAGAAAAAGAAAGAAGTGCTTTGACAACTTCCATACTGAGAAAAATTGTTTCTGACTTGCATAAATTTCAGATTTATTAACCCTCTTACAAATTTTAACTCTCTTCTTAGAACAATGATTAACATGACTGGTATTTTTATCGTACAATTATTTTGTCGTTCTCTTTCAACATTTATACATTTATTTAGCTCTTCTGTTTGTTCTTTGGGATTCATACAACCTTCTAGAAGCTTTAGACTAGGTACACTTAGAATTGCTGATTTCATAATGAGAACACTTAGCAGCTGGAAAATGGTCCTGACAGAATAAAGCAAGTATTTGACAGCTTTAAGTGGATGAATTATTTTGTAGAACAAAAATATAACTATTGTACAACATATTGTCTATCTGGTGTGTAGAGATAGGTTTTGAACTTTTACATCGAAGGCTAAGGATTTTATTTTCAGCAGCTGTATACATATATATCTACTTGTAAGCCTTATAGTATAGGACCAATGACTTTGTACATTAGGTTTTGCATGCTCATTGGGGACCTTGAATGCTGATAACTTGAAAAGCAAAATGAGTCTAAGTGCATAAAATAACATGCAATACACATATTGTGTTTTGTTTGTTTAGTAGCAGTTTGATACTTTTTCACACTGTCTTGGCCATATCCATTACACTTCACAAAGCTTTTCTCCTGAGAGAGATAGAGAGAGAGAGAGAGAAAGAGTGGGCTAAATGAGCATGTGGTGTAGAGGTGTGTCCCTGAGTCTTTGAAAATCAAACAAAACAAACCACCCACTAGAAAGTCTCTTGCAGCAGAAAAATTACATGCTTCAAAGCATTCATTTCACAAAGAAAAGACATACATTCACTTTCTCATATGTGCAGAATTGATTCTAAGGCCATTTCAGACGAACTTCTGTATTTCCTTCTTTGTCATGTGATTACGAGGGTTGCTTACAGTTTTGGAGCCCTGCAATACTGAGGGAAGGAATTACCTCTCACAGGTCTATAGAAGAGAAGACCTCTGAAGCCAGCAAGCAGTGAGAGTGATGAGAATCGCAGAATTTTTAGAAGTTGCATTGGATAAGACACACAGAATTTTTAGAAGTTGCATTGGATAAGACACAAACCTAAATATCCGGTGTTATTATTCAAGATTTTAGTTACTCTGTTGAAAAATATTCGTCAGTCATCTACTTCTTTCTACTTAACAACTCCGGAGAAAATCCATTTCTTACTCTTCCCCACATGGCATGGAGTTTAAGTATGACCCCCCCCCCCCCCCCCCCGGGAAAGAATAGCCTGTAAGCAGAATGACTCTTCTTTTAATTGTGGCTTCATTCTTAAACAGCTGGAGTTGGAAGGTAGAATGGTGAATGAGGGGATGTTTTTCGTTGGAAATGCAAGCTTTTCAGAGAACATTTCAACATAATGATATTTTTCCACTTTCTACTTTCCAAAGATTTTGTAAGGTACCTCCTTGTATCTCATCTCTGTGGTGGATCAAAGAGCTTCAAGACTCATTTGATAACCTGTTCAGTGCTTTCCTGCCCTCCCTCAACAGAATTTGTTCAAGTTATCTCAGAACAAAATTCTTTTAGATTTGAAGGAGGTACGACTGAAAATAGTTTAGAAATAACTGACTTATATTCACAGGTTGTGATCCACTCTGATTAGAAAACATAGTAGAAGAAACCTAGACTCTCGAGTTCCCAAATGATTGATATGGAGTAAAACATAATGGCTGCTGTTTGTGAAAGTCTTTGAAAAGTTTGCCTTCCCTTTCCTTGTGAATTAAAAAGCAACAGTTGTGAGAAGAGTCACACAATTGTCTGTTATTTTAGCAAACTGCTCTGAGGTAAAGATGTATTTTGCTTTAGGTCTTCTTGTATGTACAACTCTCCAAATAGATTTTGTACCTTTTCTTTTCGAAAACTGGTGAGCACATGAAAATACTCTTGTGTATTCATTATGTACAATTATTTTTTTTTAAACTTTAAACACCAATATTTTTGCAGGGTTTTATAAGAATTCCTAGTTAATTGCCATGAAGTCTGTCAGAGGTGTTCCGTGACAAGCAGCCTTGCATTACAGGAAAGAGTTAGTTACATTACAATTGCAACAATGAATGGTCTGTATTCATTTTCATAATTTTATAATGGGGGATATAGTTTGTAATGTCCTAATACAAAATTGATAATTTGAAGGAAAAAAAAATCAGTCCTAATGTGTAGTGTGTGTGGTTTTTTTTTTTATTTTTAAAACAACAACCAAACAGCAGTTTTGGCCTGGACCACTGAAGGAAGCATACCTATGTTATTACACAAAGTTCTTTTATGAGTGAGTATTGAAACACATTTTAGAATTCATTTGGAAACTGTTTGTTTCATGGCATTATAACCAACTCCTGTCCTGTGTGGACTTCAATCTATATCGTTAACCCCCATTTCCCTTCCTTTCTTTTTCTTGTTTTTTTTTCCTCCTCCTCTTTTTTTTAGGAACAGGTTTGGCCACGCTGTTCTTGTTCTTGAATAGGTGTGGGAATGTCTACTCCAAAATAAATTAGTCCTAGAGAGGAAAACTGTTTTTTAATGCGTCTGTGAAAATTATAACTTGCTGTATTTCATGGTTTTTCACTTGTGCTTCATGAGCAGTGTAGTGAACAATTCAGTTTAAAGGGATGTGGTTCACAACTTAACTAAAATATTGAGACAAATTAATTTCCTGAAAATGTTCACATCAACAGGGATTGCCAGACACATCAGAAGAACTGATGTAGGTGGCTTTTCTCTGCCTTTGCTGTTTCCGAATAGGAGTTCTCAGCTGAACCAGTTGATAGATACGTGACAGTTCAAGGATGGAACATTGGAAAAATAAGGGCTCTTCAATATTTGTATTCCTTTTGACTGCTGTAGTTTATAATAAATCAAAACTGCCTCATATGTGGTTTTGACAACCGGAACATTAATGACTGAGGATACTGAGGATTCAAGTTTTTTATCTGTGGTACAAATCCTTTTAAAAAAAACTGAGTTTTTTAGATAAACCTAAACAATTTATTCTTCCATCATTGTGAATATATGCTGTATGTATATACAGCTATATGATGCAGCATTTCCTCTGGAGGTTATTTTGTTTGTTTGTTTAACAAGCTATCTTATTTCCAGTGATATTTTTTATTATTTTAGTAGTGTGCAATTACCAAATTATGAACTACACCTGAATGAATAATTATTGTGGGAAGAAGACTCTGCATCCACTTTATAGTTTTCTTTCAAACACTACTTAATGCAATCAAATATGCAGTTATACATACTCAGCTTCTTGTCTCTCTTAAGTGTCCACTTCTAAGTGGATCCTTGTACAAGTAAATCAGTTGGTCTATTTGATCTTGTAAGTACTGTGGGGATTTAAAGTTCAAGAGCAAAAAAATCCCTCTATTGACAGATGAAGCTGCATAGGTGCAAGGTTGCCTATTGCTTTTATAATGCCGGTTGCCAGTAGGCTGTTTAATAATTCTACATTTGAAGTGAATCTGGACTTTTTCAGGGGTCACTTACCCATCATATTATCTTCTAATTAAATATAATTGGACCTGATACTTCTACAGGGTAGTATCTGAAATAACTAATTCCATGTCTCTGGAATATTTTCTGTAAGTGTAGCAGAGCTGGAAAAAAGAATTAAGTTTGAAGAGAATTAAGTTGAGAGAAGAGTTAAGTTTGCTAAGTTATATAACAATAGGGTTGTCTGGAATGAGGACGTTCAGTCCATCTATATAGATTCTGATTGAATTTCATCCAAATTTTTGTATTTCGACTGTCTTCTGTATTTTCTTCCTCTCATAATTAAGTTAATCTCAGTAGAAGTGTAAGAGGATTTAATAATAGGTAGTGTATAACTGCCATATGTGCTCTTGCAAAATGGCTGTGAAATAGCACTACAAGGCAAAGGTTAGAAATGGCTTTGGGATGACATATTCCTATATAGTTATTTACCTATGAATTTTATAAGGTGAAGATATGTTAAGCAAATACCGGATGACTAAAATTAAGACCTTTAGAGTAGAAATCAATTACCTAAGCGCAGGCATCTAGTGCCCATTTAGATGCCCTAAACTATTCTGTCTGCTCTCCACCTGCCACTTCAGGAGCACAGGTTTCTCTTAGATGTTCTGTCATATGCAACAGCTCCGTGCTGAATCTTATAGGTAACACAGTGTTTATAGGCAGCTGCATCCCATCTCAAGCTGTAATGTGAACTTTTTCATAAGGTAAGGAACAGGTTGAGAATGTGAAAAGCAAAATTTAATTTGCAATGTAAAATACATCATTTGATATTTTGAATGTAAATCAAGTGAAGAAATGTGATTGTCCGTACACAAAGCGTTTAGTACCTTTTTCTTAAGACGTTCTGACTGATGTGAGGTTTCCTGTGTTTTTAGAATAATATTTAGTATTTTATGGTTTTTGCAAGTATTTGGCCCATCACATAACCTTCATCAGCTTGTTATCAAGTTTACATAAGCACCTAATAGCTAACAGTCAAAAGTTTGGTTTATACTACAGACCTTGAAGAGAGCTCCTGATGTCTGTGGTATAAGGCAAATTATAAATCTTTGGTTATTCTTGTCTATGAAAATTATCATTTTTATCAATCAGCTCCTGTTCAGTGGCTGCTTGTTGTGACTGCTAGCATATTGTGCCTAATTCTGGTGTCCACATCATAAATGAATAGGTTTCTATTGTGATACCTGTCCTTCCAGTTAAAGTTTTCCTTTTTATATATTCAAGGATAGCTTGTTTCAGCTAAGTACTTTTAATTTCTTATTTTATTTGGTTGATAAATACTGAAAAGATAAAAATTGTCTATGGTGAGGAATCTAATGCCCATAGCTTGTAGGATGCTTCCTACAAGAAGTAAACTGGGTGGTTTCTTGTATGTAATTACATTTCTACATCCATAATTTACTGTTTGTAAACTATTACTATGTGCTATGTAGCTTTTGCATTACTGCAATACTTAAGATTGTCTCATATCACATGTATTACAAAAATTTATCTATATGAACTACATATGAGAAGCACGTAAGTCAGACTAAAAGTCCATCTACCCTAGCAGCCTATGTCTGGTAGTGACCAATAGCAAGTGTCTAAACGAAGAAATGAAATCAAGGAAAAGAGAAAGTAGGGGGTATAACTTGGGAACTGGTGGTGGCAAAACAGAATGTCTAGGAATGTGCCAATCTTGCCACTTTTGAATGAGCGTGTGTGTGTTTTTAGGTTAAAAAATGTTATTTTGTTTTATTTTTATCATACAATGCAAACATCGTTCCATTTTCTATTTAAAATATTTTAATTCTATTTTTGCATCCACAAAGCTAAACTAATAACAAAAATGAGATAATTTTCGAAGTCAGACATTTGCGTAAATGACTACTTGTATTATACTTTGGTAGAGCATTTGGTTCTTAAGAAATATAACCCTGCCTGTAGTAAGAAAAGTGAGTGTAAACTTAAAAATGCCCTTTGTTTGCACCAGTCAAGGTGGTTGTCTTTTGTTTTTGTTGTTGGTGGGTTTTTTTTTTTTTTGAGGTCTGCAGAGCTTATGTGAGCCTCCTTTCAGTAGACTCTTTAAAGGAGGCACCAACTATTCTTCATTACTTCTACCTTAGAACCCTAAAAGTTCACTAAGTGGCAATTTTCTATCCTCCCTCTTGGATGTTACAAGCAGTTACTGCATTTTATAGTTTCAAGGGCTTTTTGTGGTCTTAGATTCAGATTGTTATTTTTTTTCTCTCAACTGTAAGCATAGCTATTCATTGCTTCTCAACAAACCTATGGGTATTTTTTTTCTTTCCCTCCTTCTCTGCTAAGGAAGAGTGACATGGTCTCTCACAAACTGATAACTTTTTGGAATGCAGCATTTAATGTCAGCTGTGGATTACAATGGCTGCACTCCATGCCTATTAGAATAACAGTCCTTTTACAGCAGAAGAAAAATTTCACTGCAGAAGAACTTCTGGAGCTGTGAAGGAGTCCTAGCAAAGTGAGTGGTAATGGGAAGCAGAAATTACACGTTGTCTGTGATGCTGTATCCAACTTGAGAAATACCTTTCAGGTGTCAGGATGTAGCAGAACACTGATGGTAGGGCAGAGGTCTCTGTATATGTGACTCTTCCTTTTCCTCATCCTAGCTCCCTGAGTTTGTATAAGGGACCATAGAGAGATTGTTTTGGTTGTTAGGTTGTAGTATAACAGCATGTATATTGTAGCACTGTAACCTCAAATAAGATTTGGGAGGGGAAGTATTCAGTTTGTGTTTCCCTCTTTCCTCAGGATATGTGCTAGACTTGAGATTATGGACATTTTAGTTTAGATGTGTTCTGTATTCTAAAAAAACCAAACCAACCAAACAAAAAAAAAGCTATTTTATGTTGGAACAAAATAATAATAAAAAAATCCTAATCATAAATATTATTAGGAAGAAAATGCAGATTCTGGCCAATACGTACCCCTGTAACGGGCAGGCTGATGATACGTGCTAACATCAGTATACAGGTATGTAGACTCGCATCATCCCAACATGAACTTTGAGAATGGAGAGTTACATGCTAAGAAATTTCATATCTTCCTTTAGAAGAGGGGTTAGGTAATGTCAAAAAAAAAAAAAAAGCAAACAGTATTTGTAAGTCTGGACGCAAGCGTTAACAGCTGTAGCCACTTTACTGATGCTTCCGTTACCTTATTCGTATCTTACATGGCTTCCTCAAGGCTAAGCAAAATCTCTGTAGCTTTGCATCTTTCTTTGTTTCTTGCCAGAGTTCTATCTCTTATTTCTTCAATATTTGTTTCCACTACCATCCTGCTATGAGACCTGTTATGAGAGACAAGACGACCTTCATGTAATTTGCCTTCATTCTTTCTATAAGAGCACTTTTTAAAACTTTGATTTGCTGCTATAATCATACATTGCTCATAAATGACTGGAATCAGAGATTGCTGCTTCTTCTAGACTGCAATTTAGTTTCTAATTTAGAAGTATTGGCTGATGAGTTAGTGCTGAATTACTCCCCCACATATATTCGTCTCTTAAAAGGACAATTACCCACTTCATCAGTGTTAACTGAGCTGAGTACTTTCTTAGTCCTCTGTCCCACTCATTTGTGGTAGTGTTTTTTTTCTTCTTGCACTACATGTGCTCTGTTTTTGACCAAAACAGCTGGAGTTAAGGCAGACAGTTTATTCCAAATTGTATGTGCAGTATGGCATATATGCATCTTTAAAACTTGTTTTTGATGAACTAAATTATAGTTTCACCCTTTAAAAATCATTCTTCTCCTCTCCCATAGTACAACATAAGCACTTTAATTTGGCAAAATGACAAAATAAACCATGACTCAGACATTTTGGAGTCCTAAAGAGCCAAATTATGCTAGAAACAGTGTACTACATTATTTCCATATTGAAACTCATTGTACTGTGAAATCGTTGAACTGACAATAGTTGACTTAACTTTTGAACAGTTGTTGAAATTATGCTGATGGATAAGGTCTACATGAAAATTTTATAGTTAGTTTTATTTTTCTTTAATGATTTTTTTTTTGAAAATATGGATCAGAATACCGCATGTACTTGTCATATATTTACACCCTTTACTGCAAATCAGGATTTACTAGGGGACTTTGATTTTTGCAGTACTTGACAGGTTCTTGCTTAACAAACTTCAAGGTTGCAGAAGTTGTGATATGAAACTTTCACTGTAGTGGATGTTAAAAGTTGCAACGTTGTGTGTCTGAGCAGCTTCAGGAATTCACCCTTACTATGTATTTATGATTACTCAGCTAAGTGCTTCCCTTCTGCTTTGTCAAAGATATAATTCTAGTAAGACTTAAATGCTGAGGACTTTATTTCCATTGTTAGTCTGTAATACTTGTATTACTGTGATTAATAATTGTTTAGTTGCTGTTTGTCAGTGAACAGAAAATGCTGGAGACCTAAGGTTTTTGTTTAGAATGGAAATTGCAACATGCTGCTGTTGAAGTTACGTTTGAGGAGTCTCTTGCTTTTACTCTCTCAATTTGCTTGGTGGAGGTCTTATAGGAGAATTACATGGAACAAATAAGAGAGAGGGCAAAGCAATGGTACCACTTATTACTAGGAATGAAGTTTCTACTTCAATTTGTTGTGTGTGTGGTTTTTTTTTTTTTCTGTAAGTAGTCCAGTTAATGCCTATCCAAAATTCAGATAATGAAATATGTAAGATTGCCATTACTAATTTCTCTATCACATTCATATGTATTAATTTGATTGTCATAGAAAATTTATACAAGTAACTTATTTCAAATCTATAGTATTTTTAAAAGTGATTATATATAATGTCAGCTTGATTTTTTTTTTTTTTGACTTCTGTTTTTTTATGATTCTTTTTTCCTGGGGAAATAGTTTTCAAATTTTTTTATTATTATTTTTTAAAGATAGTTCTCTTATGGTTTTGGACACTTAGACCTGTTCAGCAAGAAAGAAATTAGTCCTTCAAGAACAAAATGAAACTAGCTTTTCATGAAGAAGCTGTTAACGTAAAGTGATGCTGAAGAGGAAAAAATAATAATTTTTGTATTTTTTTCCACAGTATTTATTGATGAGTGGTCCTCCACCATAATTTCTATTAACTGTGACTTTTCAATTGGATAGGGTTCTTCCAAAAGGAATCACAAATTCAAGTGGTTGTAATAATTGCATATTAATTTACCTTTTGAAAAATATTTTCCATGAAGGCAGATTTGATTTACTAAAAAATTTATTTTAGAATTTTGGGTTAGTTTCATGAAGTAGAATATAAATATTTATAAATTCACATAGGTGAACAATGATGGCAAACATCAACTTCACATACATGGCAATGAGTCTAACGTATTTATTACTTTTCAGTAGACGGATCTTGGAGTTTAATAGGAGATACTATGAGAATGATGGCTTATGACTCATCTGCCAAAAAAGGGCAAACTAAATGTTGGCAACTTCTAGAAAGCAATAGAAAACAAATCAGAAGACATAGTTAAGTTATTGTATATTCTATGAGGCACCTTGTATATTCCCCCCCCCCGCCCCCAGCTTCAGACAAGATATAGTAGAATTAGAAAAAATATTAAAAAGAGTAAAAGAAGTGATGCACAGTGTGAAAAAGAGCAGATACTCATAAGGAGCAACTTAGTATTCTAAGGCTCAGTCTGGAGAAGACACAGTAAAGAATGGATTTTGCCCGGCTTTTATCTCAAGAGACACCAATTTGTCTGTCTGTATATCTATATCTACTCTGTAACAGCCATCTGTTTTTGGCTCCTGCTGGAGATGGAACCTGGGATAGACAGCCTTTTGGGGCGGGGTTTGGTTACTGAAACACAAGTATGTAGTGCCATTTGACCTTAACTCTACATAGACAATTCAACCCAACTGTTGGTTTTTCTCTTTAATGGAGAAGATGGATCAACTCATTCTTACTAGTTCTAGGTTTACAATTTTGAATGAAATGGATGACATGAACAAGGACAATCGTTCATTCCTTTTTTAATGATAAGAATGAAATGAGACTTGAATGTAGTGGACTGAAAACAAATGGAGGTACTTTTTATATAAATGTAATTAAACTATTTCAAGCTAAGTGCAGCACAACACTGTGGATGGGAAAAATGTACCTGGGATTTAAAAGCTCTTGGGAAGATTAATGTAAGAAAAATCTGTGAGAGTTTATTTAACAAAAGGAAACAAATTCTGTTTATGGAGTACTTCAAGCTCTAGATTTCTGTAAACTGTGAGGGTACACCACAAAACTATGATTACATACTTGATCTGTTCTTAGCTTTCTTAGACATTTTCTGTGGGTTGCTGTTGGAGGCCAGATGTGGGATTAGATTGAAGTCATATCAATTATTGATTTACAAATCTTTAGACATAACAACAATGTAGACAGTTTAAAAATCTGATAATCCTTTTTAGTCATAAGAAAAAGCTTAAATGATTGATTACTAAGTCCAAATCACTATCTTTTTTTGCTTATATTCCCTGAATATAACCTTACCTTTTATTTACTCAGTGTTCTTTACAAAAAACATCTGTACAAAGAAATAAGATGAAAGATTGCATCATGAATATGGGGATAAAATGTATATTTCTTTTGGAATACAAATTGATTTCAAATTTCAGAGGAATCATAGGGGCATAGTCTTATGGTGGCTTAGTCCTGATAAATGAAACATCAATGTCTTTTCATAGAATATTTAAAAATATATGTATAAAATATATAATGTAAATGGAAGTATTTAAATGCTTGAGACATTTACCAGACTACAAGATGGATTCATTTGAATTTGGAAAGAAAAGAGAGTTGAGTAAGTTTTGACAAAGAAAATGTGAAATGTCTATGTGTCATAAGTAATGAGATGCTTCTGGAAACAGTAGTGGGTCCTCAGTGTGGACAGAGACCATGCATTTTTGAGAATGCAGAAGAGAGAATTTTCATTGAATCAGCTTCACAGGAGAAACCCTTAGAGTCATAGGGGCACTGAAAAATTTATTTTCCATGGCTTATGCCAGCTCTTGCAGACATACAAGCCATTTGAATTTTTTATTTAATCCAATTTCAATGGCAATACTACTACTGATCAAAAAGAATTTGGAAGATAGGTGGTGGTATCATGGCATCTTTCTAAAACATACAGCTATAGTTACTCATTCGTAACACTTGTCCTCTGTAGAAATATGTGCCTTAAAAAAAAAAAAAATTGCATGTAGTACATGTAATGTAAGTTTCCTTGCTACTTGCTGAAAATCAAGCTGGCAATAAAAAAAAAAAAAGGAAACCAGCAAACCAAAACAACAACAATAACAAAAATTGTCATTTTTCCTTTACTTTTTATTGTCTTCAGTTCCTCTTTTTCTGTTTTTCTTACTTTTATTCCTGCAGTTCAATAAGCACAACCATCATCTCCATTAATGAATCCCAAAGCACTAGCCTAGGTCTGAGAAACTGCAGTCCCCCGTATATATCATTGTACTTGCTATGAACAGAGCTGCTGTGGTAGGTTTTAGTAATTGAGGAAAAAGAGTGGAATAATCTTAACTACAGAATATCACTGCTGCACCATTTAACTCGCTTTACTTTGGGGAACTAGTGGATAAAACGCCGCATGTTATTGCTTTGGTTACTGATACTGGTAAGGAGGACTCTTTCTGTGATTTCAAATTGTATTGCCTTTACTATCAAGGTATCTCAGCATCTTTCAGCATTTCAGATGTCATGAACAGGATTTGACACATGTGACTTTTTTCTTTCATTATGCAAGTTTCTAATTTTTTTTTTTTCCTGGGTTTGTAATATATGTAAGAACGTAAAGGAATGGATATTTGCACTTTCGGAAGGCAAGCAGTGGTGCCTTTGAAATATGATCCCTTGAATCCTGTTGCTTTCATTGACTTTACAAGATACCCAAGCAAGAAGAATACAGAAATATTCTGGAGAGAGAATTTTCCAGGCAACTATGTGCCTGGCTGATATTTCATCATGGGCAGAGCTAAATTTGAATGCACTGTGAACAGCTGGGTCTAAACAATGAGCCTTGAAGTTCATTGCAGAGGGATGGAAGGGGTGGCACTTGATTTAAGTTATAGAAATGCCTAGAGAATTAATTTATTCCTGGTACACCTGCTTGAATAGATGCAATAACTGTATGAGTAATTGGCTTTGTTAGTCAAAAGATGCACATTTTGCCTTGTATGGCCAGATTCAGAGGAAGTTAAATCCCAGCCCTACAAATATTTGAGACTTTCAGATATGGTTTAGGTGGAAGGACCTCCTTCAATCAAAATTTTGTTTTGTTGAGTATTTCTAGTAATCCCACCACTTTTTTTTTTTTTGACAGCATCAAATTCTTCATATATTGTTCTCGAAGTATGACAGGTAGACTCACAGAGAATGTTCGAGGAGTGGGAAGCAATATTCTTGATTTGGAATTTTAAGGTCAGGAGCAATCAGTGTTCACTTATTTTAACTTCCTGTTTTGTATAGGCCAAGTAATTTCACTACTAATCCTAGACAAATAAAAAAAAATTCATATTTTTAATCTGATTTCAAACTATCAGGCTGATCATCAGGATGTTGAAGTTACAAAGACAAGGATTCAGAAGTTATGAAATGCTGAAAATAAGTTTGACTGCATACCTTAACAGGTCCTTTTGTTGATATGCAGTGTGATAGAGAGCCTAACTGCAGGCTCACCTTTTTTCCCCATTAAGTGAAAGGGATTCACTGTGAGCTGGAGATGAATCATGCTTACCTTTTGAAGGACTTTGAAGGATCGTGCTTATGCTTCAGTAATGTTTCAGAGTACAGATTGTGTGCTGAATAAGGTACAAGACTGCAGGAAGAAAAAGGAAGGACTTCTAGGGAAGGTAATTGATATTGCAAGTCATGTCCACTGAAATTTCACTTTTTGTTCCCGTGTTTCTTTATTAGTATAAACACCCTACTTTTTGAGCTTTCTAACTTGAAGGAATAGTAAAGTACTCAAAGTGTAACTTAAAGAGGTTAAATGAGGAAAATGACTTTCAAAAAAGCAGCAGAGATATTGGGACTAATAGAAGTTTCATGAAACAAAAGCAATGGATCAATACTGTAGCATCAGCATGCCTAAAGGAACATGCATTTCATCCCCATGCCTGAACAGAGTGTAACACTTAGAAAACTGATTCTAAATGCTCAGTCTCATTCAAAGCTCTTTGGAGGGAGGTCCCAAATGGGCTCTGTATCTGCAAAACCTGGAGAAAGGAGAAAATAGTATCCTCAAGTGAGTACATCTATAAATCAGTTTAAATTCTTAAACCCAATGTTAGTTTAAAACATAAGAGAACCAATCAATCTGGCATGTACTGCCACAGAATAAACTGCAGAGACTGAAAGTGAAGTTTCAATAAGGTTTCTTTCTTAAGAGTTTTTATAATGAATTACAAAATTCAAGAAAGCAAATGTCAGTGCTATTTTCCAGTAGGGAAAGAAGGAGGATCCAGGGAACTATAGGCTGGTCAGCCTTACCTCAGTCCCTGGGAAGGTTATGGAGCAAATAATCCTGGAAACCATTTCCAAACATATGAAGGTGATTGGAAGTCGTCACAATGGATTTATGAAGGGGAAATCTTCCCTGACTAGCCTGTAACCTTCTGTGATTAGATGACTGGCTTGGTAGATGAGGACAGAGCAATGGATGTTGTTTATATTGACTTTAATAAGGCTTTCGATGCTTCCATGGCATCCTCTAGACAAACTGATACTGGACAGACTGTTTATGTTGGTGACTGACTATTAATGGACAGTGAGGTGGATAGGAAACTGGCTAGGCTGCCGCACTGAAAGTGTTGTGATTAGCAGCATGAAGTCCAACTGGAGACCAGTCACTGTTGGTGTACCCCAGGTGTTGGTACGGAAGGCCAGTGCTGTTTAACATCTTCAGTAATGACATAAACGATGGGATAGAGTGTACCCTCAGGAGTTTCACAGATGATACAAAACCGGGATGAGTGGTTTATACTCCATATGGTTGCACTGCTTCTTAGAGGGACCTCAGCAGGCTGGAGAAATGGGCAGAGAGGAACCTCATGATGTTCAACAAAGGGAAATGCAAATACTGCACCTGAGAGGAATAACTTCATGTACCAGTACAGGCTGGGACCCAAATGGATGGAAAGCAGCTTGGCTTTTATCCTGGTAGATAATAAGTTGACTGTGAGCCAACAATTTGCCATTGTGGCAAAGGCTAACAGCGTCCTGGGCTGCATCAGGAAGAGCGCCACCAGCAGGTTGAGGGAGGTGATCCTTCCCCCTCTCCTCAGCACTGAACTATCTGGAGTGCTGGGTCCAGCTCTGGGCTTTCTAGTACAAGAGAGACCTAGACATGTTAGAGAGAGGCCAGAAAAAGGGCCACAAAGGTGATTAACGGGCTGATGAATCTGAGATAGGAGGAGAAGCTGAAAGCTGGGACTGTTTAGCCTGGAGAAAGGAAGGCTCTGAGGGGAGCTCCTCCCCCTGTTGTGAGGGAGGAGGAGTAAAAAGATAGTGCCATACCTCTCTCACTGATTCCCAATGAAAGGGCAAGAGGCAATGGGTACTAACTGAAATACAGGAAATTCTGTTTAAACATCAGAAAAAATTTCTTCCCTGTGGGAGTGGTCAGGTACTGGAACAGGTTGCCCAGAGAGGTGGCAGAGTCTCCATCCTTGGACATAATTGAAAACCCGACTGGACACAACCCTGAGCAACCTGCTTTAGTTGACCCTGCTTTGAGCAGGGTTTTTTTGTTGTTGGTGGTGTAGGTGAGTTGTTTTGTTTGTGTGGTGACTTTTTTTGCTTTTTGGTTTTTTTGCAAGAACATTTTGATATGTCCCAGCTACAGGGAGAACAAAAAAACCCCTCTGTTTTGTAGTAGGCTGTTCAGGTAAAGTTCCGAAATTAGCAGAAGTTCTGCACAGCTTTTTTTGTAATGAAATGTTGCAAATCTTAGAATTGGCTGTTTTGTAGTCTCATCCTTTTTCTTGTAAATAGTAAGAAAGTATACTATTGGGCAGAATAAGAAAATATACTGTTACTTTTTGTCTAGTGTTCCTTTCTTAAAGGCTTAGACTGTTCAGGATGAAATAAAATCATCTTGAGTTTTAAGTGTTATATTCAGATTATTTTTGATTCCCACAATAGTTCTTTCTTCTAAGTCTCAGTAGAACTCAAACATTGTGTTTTTCCATTGTCTTGTTTTCATGTTTCTCCTGTCTATTATATTTCTATTTCTTAAGTGGAATCTTTCCTATAGTTTTTCATACACAGTGATGCATAAAGTTGTGCCAGGCACAACATTTATTTCTGATGCAACTGCTGTTATCTGTATAGCACCAATCATACTTCCAGAAAAGCAGAATGAAACTGATCTATTTGTACTAGGTACAAGTTATTGTATAAATGGAAATATGTATTCAGTGGTACTAATGCCCAAGTTTAAAGTTTTATTGAGTCTCAAGTATAAGTGTATTCTTCTTATCAGAAATGAGCTTATAGAATAGCTGATTAACCTTACTTGCAAAGCAGCATCTATAATTTATGCTTAAAATTACTTTCTTTTAGGTGATGGCAGTTGCTTATGATTAAATGTGAGCCTGAATTTGTCATTCTACTTTATCCGTATTCTTCAATTTTTCTAAGAAAAAAAAAAAGAAAAAAAAGAAAAAAAGGAGAAAAATTGTTTTCCATCTAAATGTAACACTTGCAAACTAAAATACAGCTTATTTAAAACATATACAATGATCTGCTTAGAGGGCCACAGAAATATGCTTCTGGAAAAGAACTGACTTAATGTATAAGCAGTTGAGAAAGCAATTTCTTAAAATTGTGTGTGTTAGTGTGTGTTTCTGTGTGTGTGTGTGCTTGTGTTAAGCCAGCTAATTATTTGGCTAATCCAGTAGTTTTCGCTGGCACTTTTAGATATAGTCTCTACTTTCTAGTGGGAAGAAAATATGAAAAAGGAGCAATTATAAAGTTGGTATGAGACGTTATTCCATATTATATTTCTTGTTTGTAGTGTAAGTATTGTAGTGCTTTACAGAAGAGTTCTTTCTTGCTATTGACAGTAATACAGGGCAGAATTCCTCAATACGGTTTTTTTTTTTTTTTCTGAATTTGGAGAGCCCAGTGAAAAGCCATAGTCCAAATTCAGATATCTATCTATGTAGTAACGTTTTGGTAATAAGTGGGAAATCTACAAAGGGACTACTGTCACAAATAGTGGGAGGATAGGAACTGAATAGCATACTTTCCCCTGCACGGTCTTCTTCAGAATCTGGAATTGAACTCCAGCCTTGAGATATTAAATTTCTCAGTATTGGCCAAAACTGGCAAATACCAAAACATATGCATACAAGTTGAGAGAGCATTACTGTTTCCTCTTCCTCATGTTATTTGTAAGCCAAAGCCAGTATGATTCCATTCTTTCTTCTCTGTGTTTCCATATAAAAACTTAAAGATGACTTAATAGAATGGTTTGGGATAAAAAGTCAAAGGAGTGTCAGCAGTGAGGGAGTTGCTGCAACGGGCTACTGTGCTGAGTTCAGATATGTTGCTGTAGACGTTCAGAGGAAACACAGAAAAGGGAACTGGAGGATGACAAGAGAACTGAAGTCTGCAAATGGATGCTGCCACTTGTCCTGACGTGGCTGCAAGCAGTGCTGACAAGCCAGAAAGGACAAGGTGAACTGGAACATGCAAATCGCATTAGGAACCTACCTGTCACCTGTGTTCTACCCAATAGAAAAGAACTAAGTAATCTTTGTGAAAATTAAGTAAAAGAGACAGACTGGAAGATAAGCACTATGTCTTACAGTTTGCTACCCATCAACATAGTACCTGAATGCCTTTAATATAATATTGATAGGTTTTTGGAAGCCTCTGAAAAGATTGGATATGAATCACTGCTGAGGCTGTCAGATGTAATTCTGTATCAGAAAACACTGCTAACTATAATTTTGACTCAGCAGATTCATTTAATTTTCATTTTGAGTGCTTTAATTTATGTTTTTCAGAATTCTTGATAAAATCATGCTGTAACACTTTTGTCTCCTTTTGATGTCCTGTGTTTCCTTTTGATGTGAAGTTTTATTTAAGGTCAAAGTCATGCTTTTTATTTTAAAACTGATTATAAAACCAGCACTTGTCCTTACGTCTAGCTGTTTTACAAAGTTCTCTTGCAATGCACGTGAAATTATTTACAGCTTTGGTTTATAGATTACAATATAAATATTGAGTTACAAGAGTTTTACATCATTTGAATTTTTAAGTTGTTTCTAATAGTTGGAAGTGCTTGTACATCTTACCATGATTGTTACAGTTTGAGTTCTGTCTGAGAAACCATTGTCCAAACGTGGCATATTTAATACAGGATGAATACAGTGGCCTGCTGAGCATCCAGTTTATTTACTAATGCTAACATAGTTTAAAATTTCTGTACTTTGTTAATGTAACACAAGTATCAGAATGGTTCTAAGAAACACAAAAAAGCAATTAAGAATAACTTTACATTAGTAGTCACTGATACATTGATACTATAATAATTGATACTTTCATAGTTAATTCATAAAGACTAGAAATATAATGAAGCTAAAAGACTGAGGAGTCTAATGCAAGACCTGAGGCCAAGGATAAAGGCTTTCTGAACCTTTGCAGTTCCTGATACGAAGTGTTTTAGATCACTGCTGCACTTGATGGCCTTAGCTAGTATGAGTTTAGACTTAGCTGTTCATGGTCTCTAGGAACTTTTTTTTATAAATCCAGAGTACTAAAGCAGAGCTACGCTTTGGCAAGCCCTCCTAATGTATGGGTGGATAATGTAACAGATCTACTTGCTTCTATTTCATTTCTAATTTTTTCCTTATACAGAAAAAATCCACAGAAGGCAATTTTGAGATTCCCACTTCGTGAGATACGGATTTTGAAAAGTATCATGGGGGTGAAGGGAGAGGATATGAGGAGGAGGCAGATAACTGTTGAGCTACTGTGAATGAATAAGGTTTGGGGTCAGGATTTGATGGCTGAAGCAGCAGTGGGTCCAGGGAATGGAACTGCATTGAAAAAGCTCTTGCCTGGGGAGAATAAAAAGAGGTAGCCTAAAATGTGATGAGAGTCTACTGTGCATCCAGTGAACTGTGAATCCAATTCTCTGTCTCCTAACCAAAGACAAACATTGTACCATAGCTAGGCCACACTGTGTCTAATTTCTGTCAGGCTAAACATTAGCTTTATTGACAGGAACAGCAATACTTGATCTGCCATTCGACCTGGAGCAGTGGTTCATCTAGTTGCTAAAGTCAAGAGACTTTTGAGAGGAAGGTTGCAAGAAGCCCTTTAGAACACTTTAGAACAATCTTTGTTGTTTCCAAGGGAGAAGATTTTACCTCTGTTTGGCAGATATGGCTATAAAAAGGAAGGGAGAGATTTATCCATATCATTGGTTATGATCACCACCACAGTGAGTATTTCTTTGATGGACTCTAATGAGTCCTCGGCTTCAATAACAGCTGTAATGTTTTTAAAAAGGCTGCAGAGATTGAGACATCCAGTGGGTAAGGACTTTGAATTCAGATGACTGCAAGTTTCAGGACATTAGAGCTGACAAATTACCAATAATGGGCTTGAAAGTATATCTTATCTAGAGATTTTGATACTGAGAGCTTTTGGACTTAACTGAGTCACAGAGCAAAATATTTGTCTCTTTGCAGAAATAAGCTATAGTCCCATTGCAGGGAGTACTATCAATGGCAGATTGCAATTTTAAGTCCATAACAGTAACTGTTGGTATTCATAATAAACCTGGAACAGTTTCTTTTCAGAAGTTTTTATAATGCCAAGATTATCATTTTTGCTGAACCACATACCTGAGGAAGATCTCTGGCCTGCTCCTTACGTAAACGTTAGATGCTGTGGAAAGGAAATTTTCTTCCGGTGAGTCTTTGAGACCTGAAAGGGTTAATTCTGTTCATGTCTTTCTGAAAGACAAGTAACATAACTAAAACTTATGAATTGGAACAAACAATTCTCTTCCAAAATGCTTTTTCCCCCTGTTCTCCCCCTGCCTCACCTAAGAAATTGTGGTAGTAGCAACTGTGTATTTTAAGAAATAAGCAGAAGACTACAGTACAAAGCTGACCTATTGTGGGGAAACCTCATAGGCATAGTGATATGCAAAACAAATCAACTACTTGGCATGCAACAGGCAAATATTAACTCTAAATTTAGTATATTCATTTGACTAATAAGTTTTTAGTGTTAAAATTAGCTAGGTTAAAAAATGCAAACCATTGACATTTTGGAAATATCAGCAACCTATAAACAAGATATAGCATGTATTTATGCCATAAACTATAAATTATTCTGTTGAGATTTATGGTATTAAACAAAAGTAATGTTCTTAAAATAGCTTTATTGTTTCAGGAGTTGCATTGTATTTTTTAAGATACTGGGAAATCAATTAATTGTTCTCCCCTTTTTAAAGGAACTGAAGCTGTGTTTAGGTATTCACAAAGAGTGAGAGTAAGCTAAAAGTAGGCCTGTGAATTCATCTCTTACTGGCACATTTCTATTACAAAGACAATGTAAGTGTATGTCTTATTTCTGTAATGGTAAAATTTGCATTTCCTTTTTCACATTGTTGTTACAGAAGGTCCCCTCAATTGTGAACTTTGTGAATCACTCTCAAATAATTGGAGTTTGATCTGAGTTCTAAAGTTTCATCAGAATTAGGGAGCTCCTGTGGAATTCACAGTGGGAAAGAAGTCCTCCTTTCCCCACTCGCAAACCACTGTATGGCAGTTACTCTAGTCTATGTGTTATTTTTACATCCGCTACAAATAGATACATGAGGAGTTGAATATATGCAATGGGGGATCCAGTAATCAGACTTCTGTTAAAACTCTAATACATGCCTTTAAAAGGTATTGTGTAGAACTGGCTTCTGTAACATCTGGAGAATGTTCAGTGTGTGTGTTTTTTTTTTTTTTTTTTTCCATAAGCTCTGAAAATCTCTGTGCATGAATTTGTTCTGCACCACGAACAACACCTTGAAACCATGTCTATGGTACAAGTAAAGAAGCTGCATTCAGTTTGCAGGACTGTACACCACATTGACTGGTTGTGAGACTTGTTAATATTGTGTCCCTCCCCTGTGTGAATCCAATGCCAGATAACCACCTTTGCACAAAGACATTTTATTTCAAGCTACAAGTTAATCAGATTAATATCCAGTGTTGTACTTGGAGCCACTTGCATGTTTCTTGTTTATCTTGAAAGACTCATTCGAGGAGAAAAGGCTTCACCCTTTTCTTTATCTTTTCCATTTTGCCTTCACTAAAAGTGAACTGTCAGCAAGGACTGAACAAATTACTGCAAATTTGAGGAAAATTCGGAGGTTATTTGCTCAACAAGAAATGCCATTAGGAGAGACACAAGTATATGTGATTGCAAATAACAGAAATAACTTTACTCCCATATATGGAGAAAAAACGAATTGGGATGGTAGAATGCAAGACATGAGTTGGAGCGTTTAGGTATTTGTAACCAAATTGCTGGTAGCAACAATATATTTAGAGTGTCAGGAGAAATTTGAAACCTGATAGTCTGTTTTTCTACACATGGTAATGTGAACAGTTTCTCTTGAATCAAGCATTTTATAAAGTGATTCTATGTAAAATTCAGATTCCTACTTGACTATAATGAAAGAAGAAATCCGTACTCAGGAGAATTTAGAAAAATGTACATCCAGTGGCAATTTGGATATACTTGCTTACCTTTATCTGATAGATTTCATCATACATGGAAAGGTTGTTATTACCTTTTATCAAGCAGAAACCTGCAATGAAGATTTAACATGATAGAGAAGCTCTGTTCCTCGTCTTGTTCTTTCAATTAAGTATCATCATTGGAATAAGGTACTTCTCAAGTTAAGTAAGATGGTCAGATTTGGTCCAAAGTATTTTGGAAAATGAGAAGAGACAATATATTAAAATGTGTATCTCTTGTGCTTCTGTTATTTCTTAGAACATTTTATTGGCAGAGCTAGAAAACTCAGTAGCTCATACAAACTATCATACAGCAAAGCACTTTATTCCAAAAAATGGTCTTGGACAACGATGATCTTGAAAACATGCTGTGTGTCTGGAAATTACGCTCTTCAATTATGATATAGATGAGCAACTCGGAAATTGCCAGGGTATTCATGGGCTCAGCTTCAGCATTTAACCTATTCTGTAAAAGAACCACTGGCTTGAATGTGTTCTAGGGGCTGACAGGCAGAAAGATAGATCTGTTTTTTGGGTAGACTATAAGTTATAGTCAGAAGATAACAGAAGTATTCTATATATTGTGAGATGCATTTATGCACTGTGGGTATTTCTTATGCTAAAACTTAGAAATCAATTTTAGTTCAAGATGTTATGGGTAACAGAATCACAAAGCATGGGCATATTTACTTTTGCCTATGGTTGCTTAAGAAATAGCATACTTGAAGAGTATTTGTATAAGAAGAGCATGAGAGATCTGGGTTTGCTCAGTCTTAAAAAGAGAAGACTGAGGGAGATGTTGTTGCATCTTCAACTGCCTAATGGATCAATATAGAGAAAACTAGTTCAGGCTCTTCTCACTGATGCACAGAGATAGAATTAGAGGCAATGGAAATGTTGCAACATGGAAACCCTAAATAAGTAAAAAGAAAAAAAAAAATTTATCATGAGTGGTCAAACACTGGAATAGGTTGCCGGAGAGGCAGTGGAATCTCCATTCCTGGAGACAGTCAGAACTTGACAGGACATGGCTAAGAGCAGCCTTGTCTAATTGAACCTGCTCTGAGTGGGTCTCCAGAGGGTCCCTCTAACCTAGATTATTCTGTGATACTAAGGAAAATTAGTGCCAAATAAGAGCATTTGTTACACTTACAAAGTATAACTTTTGAGGAAAATATTAAAACTTAGTTCACTAGACAGTTTGTGAAAATATTTTTTTATAAATTGCAAGTTTTAGCTGTTAGATCTGGTATTGTTCTGCTGAAGAAACTTAAAGGGTTTTGTCTTTTCTACGTTAAAAATACTTGTTGCAATGCTCTTATGTTCTGGCTTGTTAGACTAGCAGTGTCTTGGAAATATTTGAGGGAGAATGATACATCTAAAAAATACATGAGATATTTATTATAACACAAATGATGCATAAATTCAGGACAATTTTAGAAAAATTGTGTGTGTATGTATGTGTACATATATACACACACAAATACATAGATAAGTCACTATTAACTGGTTTACAAATACAGAAATTGTTGCTTAAGATGATAGGAAATGCACTTTTTTTTCTTTAAATCGTTATCTTACAAAGTTTTTTGTTGTTCAGGCCACCTGGCACAAATAATTATTGTTTTTAAATTTTTTTTGTGGGACAACGATAATATTTATTGAAATCACATTATCTTGATTTTTTTTAACTGTTTTTCAGTAAAAATGCATTGAAAAATCCATAAATATACTCTTACAATGTTAGGTTTCCTACTTAATTTCTGTTCTGGGTATTTTGATCCAAGTTTTCCATCTGTCATGTGCTGTCTTATTATCTCTTTTTATCTGTATGCACAGAAGTTTCTTATAGTAACGTCCCAATCCCATCAGAGTAAAGATTTCTTCATGTTTGCTGATCATAGTAGCAGAGAGTGGATTCTTTTTTTTTTTTTTTAAAAGATAGCTTTTTCTTAAGTTTCTTCCAGCAAGGGGAATCATACTGTTTTCAGCATGCTTTCCTCTGAGCCCTTTAACAGCAGCCCTCTGCTACTGTTGAGGCAGCTGATCGATTTCTTTGTTTTCACTTAATTTGTGAGGGATTTGTGAGAAGACTGGAAAAGTTATCTCGGGCACAAAATTTGGAGATGGGGGAGAGGTGGAGTGTCTTCTGCTTCTGGATCTAACCGCTGTCTAGAAGCCTCTCTGCTGCAAGCTGAGAGATGATATGATAGACGATTTGGGAGAGCGTGCTCTCCCAAGCACAGTATTCACAAGCACCATGATTTCCATGGAGTACTTTAAGATCTACAGAGAAAGCAGGAGTCTAAATGCGGAGGCTTAGAGTAAGGTTTCAGATCCCAACTGACATTGTAGCCCAGAGCAGACAGGTTCTCTGAAGAGAAGCATTTCATGGAGTTCCAGTGCAGCAGGTGGTAGCGGTTAACCTGGAAAACATTTTGGTTTTGGCCTTCATCAGCTTAGTGAAGTATGACTGATCCTGGCAAAATTATGAACAAGGACAGAAATGGAAACACATCTTTAAAGTATCACTGAGAAGAACTGAACCCAAATGTTAATGTACTTAAATGTCAATTCAGGCTGCTATTTCCTTTCTTTCTTTCTTTCAGCAGAAGGAAAGTAGCACATAAAGGGCTTTAGAGGTAATAATTGACTGTCTTCAGCTGTGTTTGCAATTCGTATCTAAAGTGCATTATTACTGAGCATTTCCAGTAGACTAAAGAAGGGGGTTGCCCTCAAGTCTTAAAACTTACTATAGTTCTTGTTAGTGTTGAATTCATAGCAAAGATGTGGTGTTTTGTTTTGTTTTCACTGTGTAACTTTTCCCATGGACAGCCTTGACATTCTGCTGCTACTTTTTTGCAGCCATAGCTGAGATGACCTGATATGGAGTGCTTAGAGGTAAAAGCACTGAGGATCTGATCCCCAGTCTAAATGCATAACTGGTTTACTACGGAACTTCAGTGACAGAGAAAGGAAATGAAATATGCAATATTTTAGAGGTTAGTTTTATGGTAGATGAAGATTTACTGTAATGCCATCATCACTGCATCTGCTGCATTGAGACAGCATTGTAAGGATACCAGCCTTACTATTAAAATACTTTTGATTTAGATTATTATTTTCTTGCAGCCTACTTAATAACTGCTAATCTGTGCTGTTTGCAGGATAAATCAGAATCAAATGTTAATGTCTATATTTAAGGAAAAGGTCATATAAAGAGGACTCAAAGACCTGAGAGGATCAAAGCCTGAGTCTCCTTTCACTTACATAATACAGCTCTTTTGGAATCAAAATAGAATGAAGCTAACATAATAGGGTATCCATGATGTTTTCTCCTCTGCAGTCTTCAGTGTCCCTGTTTGGAACTTGGAGGTTGTAGCTGTGTTCTACTAGAGCAATCTGCTCTGCACCAAACTTTACCTTGGCTGGGAATCTAGGTTTGTACTGGCAGACAGGCATATGCTATCTTGTTGAATTTGGTATGCTCTCTTTAATAAACCTTGATTAGAAAAATACTTCATGGCAATAGGGGCAGCATTTTAAAATGAAAGGGAGAGAATGGATTTAATTGGTGATGTAAACGTAGTCTAATACCAGTCATCTTGCAGAAAGAAACATTGAGCTACTCAGTATTTTCTAATGAATGAAACTCTTAAAGTACATACCGTTAAATAAAATGCAACGGTAAATAAATAGTTCCCACCCTATTTCTGCTGTTAAGCCGTAAATTTATTGTGAGTGACAATTTGGAATACTATGAAAAATGTAACTAGATTTGTGCTGGATGAATAAAAACCTTTTCAGAAAATTGTTATAATTAGCTGTACTTTCAAAATCTGCTTTCCTTCATACATTAAATATGACTATTCATATTCATTTTTTTTCTAATAGTCAGTGATGAAACTAATAGTGCAGCCTGGCCCCGAGGTGAGGAAAGTCTTTGAGAAGGCTTTTATTGGCTTATGTGGATTTTTGGGTCAAGTCTGTGGGGAAACGTTCCAGAAAGCGAGGCTATGAAAACTGAAGTAGTGAAATGAAAAATGGAGTGAGGTGATTTTTCAACAGAATTTCTGAACATAATATTGTGGAAGTACAGTGATACAAAAAAGGTAAGTATATTCATTATGGTTTATATATGCTAAAAAAGTACATTTCCTTTTTGCTCAATTTGGGCTTCTAACAGAGATGAGCTTCAGTCAAGAATATTACAAACAACTTGTGAATAGAAAAAGCAGCTTTATATAAGGAGGAAGGCTGGATAATTTTATTTCATTCTCAGTACAGAATGCTACGTGAAGGCTTAATTCAGAAACTAACAGTGAAAGAAAGAGTCAGAAAGGGCTGAACCTCACAAATTGTGTTTTGGAATCTTTCTCGCAGGAAGACATAGCACCCTATGCTATATAAATGGTTGACGTTTAGTAACGCTGAAATTTATCCCATTCTGAGGCAGAATTTAGCAGATTTTAGTGCTCAGCAGTATAGTTCTATTTTAAGGCACGTATTTTGAAGCATAGGCAAATCTCAAGAATGCAGAATGTATTCCTAATTGGACACCAAAAAGGCTGATCTTCCAGTTTTGTGTGGAAAGAGTAATGTCAGTTATAATAATAGCTACCATGAATTTAGCCAGCGTCAAATAACAATGTCTTTAGTATGAAGTCCTGTAGAGAGGAAATGCTTCTAGCAGCACAGTCCTTCCTAACACACTGCTCCTGTATGAATTCTGCACTGACTTAGATGGATGTCACCTACTGAATCATCGTCAGGTTTCTGCAGCAACTGGGATTATCATTTGTCAGTCTCTCTGGCAAGGTCTGAATCTATTTGGTTTGAGGTTTAAGGCAATAATAACCTGGTATAGGACAGAGAGTAAGATATTGCGTGTGGATGGGAAGGGAGATGTTAAGGCTGCAACCTGGTTGTGAAAGTTACTATTTTCACATGGTTTCTGTAATTATTGAATAATCTTTTAAGTTGATTTCAGTGTCTTTAGCAGTAGTTCAAAGGTGTTAGTAAAAATTTGGTATTGGCTATTTACCATAAAGAACCAAGCTTTGTGATAAACCTAGCCTTTCATTTGTACATGAATAACCTAGTACTTCAAAACAACCAGCGAATGGGAATTATACATTTGAAAATTTGCCATCTCACTGAAGTCAGCTGAAAATGTTCCTGCTCATTTCATGGAAGTTTGAAGGAACCCTGAAAGCTCTAGAATTGGGCTGAAAACTTTTACACAGTTTTACTCTATAAAGAATCTGGCATAGTAATGCCCAGTGGACTTTCTGTTGATGAGGCCAGAGGGCTCCCTATACTACGGCTCTCCCCTCTCCAGCACCTGCTCGTGCCTTCACTTATGCACCTCTTTATTTGAAGAGAGCACGATAGTCCCAGGTTTGTCTGTTGCAACTTCACCTCAATTAGCCTTGTTTCTATTGTGGGATGTGTCTATAGTCTTCTGCTCCTGTGCATCTATACAAGCCTCAAGTGGTTAATTAAATAAATCAGATTTTGGGGGAAGAGTTTGCAGTAAATAAGAGTAATAAGAAATACTTTAGGCAATAATAGCTTTTGTCATGTTAAAAATAGAAAGCAAAAATCATTGCATTGTATTAGAATAAACATGGGTGCTGTGACAAACTGAGAATTCTACCCAAAAAAATTGGTGTTTCAAAAAATTTTAGTCGCAGTGAACTTTAAATTCTTCAGGGGTCAGCTCTTACGCTAGTTTTCTAAACCAGATGTCTGGAAACAGCGGCGTTCCCCCAATCAGAGAGATCACCAATCAGGACCATTACAGACCCGAAGATTTTAACAAGAAAGCAAAGAGAATACGGGAAAGAAACGTACATCTTTTATATGATGAATAATAGGATAGTATGTTAGAAGATTGAATTAAACAGAATTATTTTTAAAGAAAAAATTCAAGGAGAAATTCATAAGATAAAGAAGAAGAAGTTACAGTGCGAAGTGGCTAGTAAATGAAATTTGGAGAATATGATTAGTATTACACGTATGGTAAGATGCTACTGAAGCAGAAAAACTAGCTAGTAGATTCCCCCTGCCCCAAGTGGGACTTCAGTCTTTAAATCTAGTGCTAATTTTTCTACCATCAGTCTCTTTCTAACAGAGGGAAGGGGTCTTTCTTTACTCATGCTTCATCTCTGCTGACAACTCTATTTCTCATCCTTTTTCAGGATGTCTGTCAGTCATCTGAGATGATCTGTTATGACATTCAGGGAGCCATTTAGCAATGGGCTGGTTGTTGCTCCTCGTTTTGCTGTTCTCTACAAGGGAAGCATTGTGAAGCATCGTATGGCTCCGCTGGTCAAAGTTGATTGGAATTTTACACACAGAGCAGGAACTCCATACTATGCTGCATGTGAAGATGATGTCATATGTTCTTTCAGAATAATAATACAGTCACTAATGATCTACAAGAAATTAGACAATTAGTGCAAATTAAAGTTAAATTGCATATAAGAATAATTCCTTTAAGAAATTCAGCACTTAGTGACATACTAGTTCATTATCCTAGATGAGTGTAATAAAAGAATAATGCAGATACTTGAAGTTTTCTTTTGTACTTGAAATTCACTGGAGTCTTCTGTTGCCCTGCATTTGAACGCCTTTCTTAGTTCCTTTTTTTTTTTTTTAAGCTTCATCAGTAGAAGTTGCTACTTTAGAGGCTGACAATATTCTCTTACAGAGAGCTGCATGTCAAATTGCTCTCTTTCAGAATAGCTGCTGCAGTCCTGAATGGGACTGAGGCCACAGTCTTTGCTCATAACCAAAATGACTGATGGCTTTATTTTCTTTAAAAACAGTGGAAGATGGCCGTTTTGAAGAAGAACAGTTCTTTGTTAGTTTCCCTGAAGAATATTTTTATGCAACAGCGTACACAGATAACCATTTAGTGATTAAAATGGTAAAATTGAATTGTATCTAATGGTAATGTAGTGATTACTAATGGTAAAAAATGTATAGTATCAAAATGTATTTTTGTATATACTATTAAATGTGCTCAGTAGAGAGGCTAAGGATGAAGTTAAGGGTAGCATCTCTTTATACATATATGAGAAGAAGAGATAGCCAAAGAAGCTAGGAAAATAAAATTACGAGAGGGTATGTATAGATAAGCAGAACAATGTGAGGTGGTGGAAAGTAAATTGGCATATTTACATGCCTAAAGGAAGGGAACTGTAGAGGCTGACACACAAAAACTGCTTGTGGTCTATTGCTAAGCATTTGGGCTAAAACTGGGGCTACATCAGCTGCTCTGCAAATGAATGGGCAGGAGAGGCAAGTGAGAATGTCCTGTGACTAAGATCACATGCTATACCTGGAAGTATTAATAGAGAGAGAAGGGAGGATACTACACCTGTCTTAGTCCTCTTTTCTGCCACTTTTCTCTTCCCCCCCCCCTCCCCCCCCACTTAAGCTTACTTAGTGCCCCCCTCCCCAGACACTAAGTAAGCTAAGTAAGCTATTTTGTGCTTTCTGCTGATGCACAGTAGGTAGGGAATTCTGCTGTTTCTTGTTTCAGTGTGACATATATAGACTTTATCAGCAAGATTATGAAGGCTAATATTTAATAAAATAGTTTGATACTTCTTATGAGTTGATGATGCAGAGTATTATAGATCATATTCACTTCATGTGAGAATTGATTTCTTTGTTTTTAGTGAGAATTGTCATATATACATTGAAAAAAAATCCATATATGGTTAGGGTACCCAAACAATCTTAATTCTGCACAGCACAGGCGTGGTGGGGGGAATTAGGGAAGAAAACGTCTGCAATTGTTTAGGATTTAGTTTGCTTTTATTTGGGATAATGTGTGTTCATCATAAACCTTTGGTCACTTTAGTGTCAACAGGATTCAGCCTAAACTTTGTGGAAGTAAAATCATGTTTACGGACTTGGTATCCCCATAATGCATTTTATCTGAAACCTTCTGGTATAACTCCCTTTTAGTACAGCTTTTGTCAAGAGGAGAAGTAATTAGAATGTACAGTGTCAACCATTTTATTTTTTTTAGGTACCCACAAAGTAGAATAAAGAAAAATGTCACAGGAGAGGTTTTTCTTAAAGGATAAATAAAAAGTGTTTAAATTAAGGTCATGCTGGAACTGGTTATTGAGAAATTGTAACATCAATAGGCTGATTGTTGAGGTGCAAAACTGTGCTAATTTGTCTCAAAAGTATTGTAGTGCTGTATTAAGCTTTAATGAATACAGGGCTTGTCTTTGACACATGACAGATTACTTCTGATTAGGCAAAGTTCAGAAGAGGTGAAGCAATAATAGTATTATAAATTTTGGACTTTATTTTCACTTTAAATATAAGTTGACAAAATGAGCCCAAACCCTACTGATGCTTATTGCAAAAGATGTCTAATTATTGAAAACACGTTTGTAGCTGTGAAGCTTTTTTTTTTTCCAAAGAAAATCCCCCTCTTTAATTTTTTAATTTGTAGCATAGCCTTTTCTTTTCCATGAGGCAGCTAATCTTTTCTAAATGTATATAATAATTGAAAGCAATGCCACAAGTATCCTTCACCCCTAAGAAATAACAATATTAATAGACAAATTATCAATAATAGGTTCAAGAGAAAGCTGATCTATTAATTTGTGTTTAATATCATGTTAATATCATTGTCTTTAAATTTGTGTTTAAAATCATGTTTTTACTTCAAGTTTTAAATAAGCTTGAATATTGCAAAAGTCTAAAGTTTTCTTGTTTACTATAAATATATCATTAAAGTTATTCTGTCTTACAATGCAATTGGGTCTTCAGGGTACACAACAGTCTTGTAATATCCCAGTACATTTCCTTTATTTGTAATTTTCATGTATTTTGATGAAGAATAATAATAATGGTATGGATTAAGATTAGACTTCTGCTATAGTATATGTATTACCTACTGATATATTTTTTCCTCCTAAACGGCATAGTACATTGCTATTACAGTATTGAATAAGATATAATCTAAAATCTATACATGGTATATCTGATATGTTCTCTAATTTGCCATATTTGTACTCTTCCAATGTTGTTAACAAGTGAGAAAAAACTATATTTTTGTATCTCACAATCCAAAATGGATAACTAACTAATTTGGAACCTACTTCTGTTATTCTTACTCACGTGAGTTTTTCTTGCCAACGTACTTTTTCTATTAAGGAGTTTAAATTGAATGACATCTTATTCAGATTCTTTATTTGTAGATGCACAATTGTGACAGAAGTCTAGTCTCATTAGTTTTGAGAGTCTGGACTGCCTGTCTTGAACTTAGTTTCAATATCCCCAGGGAAACTCTAGTGATGTCCTTCATTTATAGAAGGTTTTGCATATTGTGGGGTTTTTTTTGTTTTTGTTATTAATTTGATCATACTATTGAAAGTCCCTTCTCCTGAATGGATTTTCTAAAAGCATCAGAAGAGCTGAAAAAAGTCCAAAGGGAAAGAAAAGAATATATGTTTATTTCTGTCTCCCACAGAGTTTCACAGTACACTTCCCCATTTCTCCTGTAAATAAAAAGTCTAGAAGCAGTTCCATAAGAGAAAAAAACCTGCAAGTTGTAAGTCAAAATTTGCAGCTTTTGATTTATTTATATCAGGAATAAAATTAACTAATCCCATCAGTAAATGCTGGCAGTTATGACTTTCATAAAAGATACAGTTTTTCTTGTCATTCTAATTAATTTTGGTTCCTGCATATTTCTAATTGTTGGGAGGGAATGGGTGTTTTGTTTTGTGGGTTTGTGGGTTGTTTTCCTTGAAAGTCTGTCAGCTCTCTGTTGTGGAGCTGAAGCTGCTAACTGTGCAGTCTCTTTTGAAAACATTAAATCCTTTCTTTGCCTATGTCTATCTTGTTTTAATGCAGCAGCGCACTTGATTTTCCACAAACGAAGTGTAAGTCTCTTCTGCCTGCTTTTTTATTACCATCTTTTTTCACAAAGTACCACCGCATTTGTTATCCTTCATTCTTGTTTAAAAAAACAACAGCTTTACTGTTTTTCCAGCTTACATAGTGAAAGCTTGCTGAATCCTCTCAAAATATTTCTCCAAAATCTGTAAGAACCTGTAAGTGGTGTCTTAACACTTCTCCATAATGTATGAGGATTGCTGAGTTTATTGAAGTTCTTAGTTCCCTGTATATATCAGTGACATGTTCTTCTGATATCTAGGTGATCAGATAATAAAACAGCCTGTCTGCCTTCTGCCCTGAGAGGACTTGTAATCCTTTAAAATCAATATTTCATGTTTGCATAGACTTCTGCAGTATAAGACATTTTTAAAAAGTAAATTTAGTACCAAATATGGATTATGGTACATTGAATATATGATTAAATGGCTTAAAAACTGTTTAGGATGCATGAAAAATATTCAAAATATTTTGTAGAATTTACCTTTCAAATAGACCTGAAAACTAGCATGTGTGTGCATCAGATCTGTTGCAATATTTGGTCTGGATTTCTCTTGTGTTAGGGATTATATCATTAATTACAGTGAAAATTACTGGGATAAATATACTTACTTCAATTTTTAATGAGATACGTTGATCTCTGATTAGAAACTCTGTTCTAAAGCTGAAAAAGTAGAAAAGGAGACATACCAAGAGCAATAGGAAATTAGTGTAATAAGATGCTGAGTAGGAGAAGAAAAGTATTTTTGAAAAAGAACGATATGCTCCTGTATTTCCTGCCAAATACAAGATGATTCAGAAAGTTTTAAGCCTCACTATAGATCAGGTGCACCCGGTTTGCCGTTGACCACTGCCAAAGATGGATTTCAGGGCCAGGTGAACATTTGCTCTGGCAAAATTTGCTCTGGTTATGCTCATGTTTTGGGAGTTGATATTCAGTGCAGGTGAAAGCAGGATGATATTCTCATGTTGCTCACCTTCCTCAGACTCCTCAACTGTATGTACTTACATGAGTGTAAAGATAGACTACAGCAGAATAAGCAATACAACTATATTGTGTTAGTATTAAGGTGCAGGGAAGATACTCCTTGGAAAAAGGCCAACAGGACTTTCTAGCCTGGCCACATATTAATACATAGTTTAGTGTTATCCAGAGCGCAGGTGTTGTCCAAGTGTTAACACACATGTGCAAATTAAGTAGTCAAAGACAATATGAGACCAGGTGAAGTCTCTTCAGAGCAGGTGAAATCCAGTCTACCTCGTTTAGAGAAACAGATTTCTTCTTAAACCATGAAGGAGATTGACCTATAATCAAAGTGAGGGTAAGACAGAAGTAGGCATCTCCTATGAGGTGCAGGTTGTTACCACAGTTTGCTATTCATATCACTCAGTATGGAAGCATGGGTAAACATTGAGTCTTGATGACTGGAGAGCCCTCTCTGCAGCTCAGACTTGGTAAGATTATGAAGACTGAACCAGGCAGAGGCGGGGGAAATCATATTTTGACCATAAACAAAAATCTGATGCATAAAAAAAGTCACACACTGTCTCCAGTAGCAGTGAGTTATCAGACTGGCATCTTCTTGGAGATTTTAATCCAAATTTCCAAATTTGGTGCTTTGAGTGGAGGGTTGACTGGGCACAAGTGAGGGTGGAGGGAGAGACTTCAGTTTTCTTCACACAGTCTTTGACATTTATAGCAGCAAGTTAATAGGGAGCATCTGAGTAACGTACTGGGGTGAGTAAGAGGCTAATTAGCTTCTAGATACCTGTATCTTAGGCATTTTGTTTAGTACTGGGACTTTATGAAGTAATTATACCTTTCCTTTGGGATAGTTGTAAAAGGCATGATATATGGTAGGGGCTGTCTGACTGCTGGCATGGGCTGGAGTTGAGATAAGTTTGGTATTCCTTGAAACCAAACAGGTATTTAGCCACCTTTGTAGCACTAGGAACAGTTTCTCTCCAGATCCTCTTTGCTGATGCCTGTTACTTGGGAGCTGCAGTTGCTGAACCACTCCTGTAGAAAGGGCTACTTTTGCAGCAGAAAATGTTTAGCTGCAGATTAGCAAATTGAATTTTGGAGACAGGAGAGCTCCTCAGACCTGCAGAAGCCTGGAGTTCTTTCTCTTAACACCAATGCAATTAAAAATTAGACTGAAGGATTCTTATCCCTGATTGAAATATATATTAGAGCTTGTATCAGATACAAGAGTTATGCCTAGATATGTAGTTATAAACAAAGTTATTTGTTGTTCAGTCCCACTTCAATGTTGATGTTATTACTCACTGGGTTATCTGGTTTTTTTTTACTCGGTTAGCATCCTTTTCTTTGAGAGGATTTCCCATCACCGTGGTGATTTTTCACCTTCCAAAGCTGTGTTTTGCTCACCTTTCCAAAATTTACTGTTGCTGTGATGATAAGCTAACCTTCAAACATTAGATATAAAATATTTACTTTCTCTGAATTAGAGCATATGCATTTTAAAGTTCAAAAATAGTAAAACATCACACTTTATTTTAATACTTTATAAAAAGGATCTTAGCAGAATCAAACTATTTGCAAGGATGATGTAATTATTCCCAAATATTATATTGCTTATAATCTGTATTTCAATTATTTTAAAATGTATATTAGTTACATGTTAAATTGTTTCTTCACTTGTACTATAGATAATATTTGATTATTTATTCCAGGCTTTTACTTTTCAAACTCAGTTAGCTTCTGATTTCTAAAAGTAAATGTTTTCCCAGAATTTATTGGATGAAAAATACTTCTTATAGTACAAGAATCTTTTTATTTAATATTGTATTTCTTTTTCTGATGAAGAGATTAAAGCATACATTGTAACACACTTGAAGGTGAAACCCCAGTCCTTGTCAGGCCAATTTTTCAGCAACTTCACAGGCATTTTCTTCCTATAATTCTTCTAGTGCTTGCTAAACTAATACTTAATTAAAAGGTAACATTTGTATATAGGTTTCAATAATTGCAAAGAATTTCTGTAGTGTATCTAAAGACTTTTGCAAAGTATTGTAAAACAATTGCACGGTAGATATAGATAACAGTTACAAAAAATATTGGAGCATAAACAGTTGTACTTTTAATTCCCCTCATTGCTCTAAGTGTGCAAAGGTTTCAAATATTATGATAGCTGAATTATATTAATTTGTACTAATCTCAAATCCTTTATTAATGTTATATATTTTTTCCTTTTATAATTTTTATATATCTTAAGGATACTTGACACATTCTTACATAAGCTGGGTAAGACCTCTCTTGGCTTTTCTTTAAGCTCCTGGGATGTGCAAAACTAATTAACATCAAATGCTTGTATGTAATCCTTGCATAGCTTTGTATCACAATGTCTGAACTGGTAAGGGGTTGGATTTTTCTTCTGATATGACTGTAACTGCTACTATTACAGTGAATACTGTTAAATAGTGTTTTAAATCAAGATAGTGTCCCTTTTCTACAGATTAATGATGTATATCGATGAAAGGACTTTAACTGCAAATATACTAGAGGTTTGTATGACCTTTATTGTTCTTGATAAAGTGATACAGTTTTGTTTGTTATGGATATCCATTATTTCAAAAATGTTATTGTGCAGTCTCTTAGCCTGCTATGCATAATTTGAAGAAAAATTATGATAACAGATACTTCCTGAGTAGTTAGTAAAGATGTGCATCACTGAGATCGTGTAAAAGCTACAGTTCAAAAATGTAGGAGAAATTGGATAACATTTTAATGTGTTGCATCCAAATTACAACCAAGCCTCAAGGATGGGATACTGTGATAAGTGGTAGGGGTATGTATTTCCCATTAATGATAACACCGTACACCATACTGCTACATATCAGTGATCAATGCTTCATTCCCCATTCTGAAGTGTGATGCCAATGCAACTGGTGGCAGTCTTGTATGCAGTCAAAAGATATCTCAACCTGTGTCAATTATGGGTAATCTATACATGCTCAGCTTACCTTCTACAACTGGTTCTACACTGCTCTCACTTTGAATTTCTTTAGTGATCAGTAACTGCTCATATCTGATTTGTGTTTGTATTCTTCAGTATCATCCTGTGCTTTTCTTTTGAAGGCCTCCTCCATCATTTTTAGCATATACTTTTGGGGGACCCTGTTACAATCTCTTCAAGCTGTAGTTTTCTGATAACAGAACTAGTGTTTATTAGCACAAGCCAGTCATGCACGTAACCTTGTTCTAGGATTACTGACTAGTTCACGCCACAAAAATAAAGATCTATTAGAAGAACATATGTTGGTACATATTATAAGTGTTATGCTTTGGTAACTGCATGATAATATTTTTTTTAGTTTAGTTTTATGGCAATATCACATTATATGTTATGAAGATTGCTTTACAACAAATGAGAACTGCAGGGTTTTTTCAGCTTGTATAGACTTTTATCTTTACAATTGGTGCGGTATTTCACTATTAGCTAGGTTATGACATGCTTTTTCACTTTGACTTCGCAAATACATAAGTGTTCTTAGTTTTCCAGATACGTCTCATCAGTCCTACTCAATTCAACTGAGAATTTGTCCTATTTTGTCCTTATCACAGAAGACTATAAGAAAGCTAAAATACACTATATAAGAAGATGTAAAGCTGGCTCTACCTTCTTCCATTCCAGAACTGACTGCTGCGAATATTGGAAAAGCAGTCTACTGAACTGGTTTTCAGGGGAGCACATGAGAGAGCAAGCAGAGGAAAGGAAGCAAGGTAGTTTTTTGTTTGTTTTCTTTGCTGCCTGTTTATATTTACTGTTTTGCAGTAAGAACAAACAAACAAACAAACCCAGGAGCTTTATGCTTGAGATTTAGATGCCAGAGTCAGTTCCTAGTACGGTAAAGAGCTGCATGCCTTGGAGGCAGCCTTGCCCTCATACTGGGAGTTCAATAGAACTTAGGATTTGAGCTACTGGACTGAAGAGTATAAGTAAATGGAGGGAGTAGACTCTAAGGAGATCTTCATGTTGACTCCAATCATTGATATAGATACAGGGTTTAAGCCGTTTTTCAGTCTTTTTAGGGCTTTCCTTCCCCTTAGTGTATTTCATCTTCTGGATTATCCGGGAACAGTAGCCATTAATGAGTGAGTACAGTTGTTGTTCACCACATTAAACCTTGCTTATGACTACAAGGGATCTATTCTTCCCTGTTCTGGCCTTTTTCTGGTAATGACATTCTGCTATTGAGAAAAAAATTACTTTTCAGTCCAGAATAAAACTTTTCTGTCCAGTTGTTTAGTGAGCATTCAGACTTTAGTCCTATGCTAATGAAATGCATATTAGTCTGTATGAGTGGCTCAGATTTCAAAGAATAAACGTCTGTATTTTGATTCTTCTACTTCATGCTCTGAGAATACAGGTTTACACGAGCCTTACAACCTAAGATAAGTCTTCCTCATTTCTGGTGATTTCTGTCCCACTCCCACTAGGAAGGGACCTTAAAAAGAATCACTATTTGTTTTCCTGTAGGTACACAAATGGACACAGGCCTTGCTGACTGATATTTTTATGGGCTAAAACAGCAAGCAGAACTTGTTATTTAGTTTGTAGGTTTGTAGTGAAACTTCATATTGTTATTAAATCTTATTGTTGGGGTCATTTTCAGTGTGATTGGGAAAGTAAGAAAAAACCCCCCTGAACTTATTTTCTTAGAAATGCATATTTTATTGCCTCTCCGACTCTATTTGGATACAAAAATAAAATAAAACAAAATTAACCCTCCTGCCTGTCTTCACATCCTTCGCTTTGCCTGTCATGAAGGGTTCTGTGGTAAGGTTTTTAAGAATAGTGAGATCTGGCTGCAGTTCAGTAGTGGGTTAAGGAAAGGGCATCTACACTTTTTTACTGCAGTATAAAACTGACAGTTTACTGTTTGCAAAGCTCTTGAAGGTTTTAAGTAAGAATTCAATTCCTGACAAGTATTAGGTTTCTGTAATTTCTTCATTCAACTGCTGCATATTTTCATTTTCCTATCAGCTTTCCTCAGTCAAGCTAAAGCAGACAGGAAACTCAGCGATCTTCAAAGCAGTGCTTTCAGATACACACAGCAAAGGCATATGTCTGTGTATCTTGCATTAATGCAAGCCATGTCTTTACAGTTCCTTGTATCTTTCATTATACTTGCACATCCTGTTCTGTCTTAGATTCTAAACTGTTAGGGTAGGAACAACATTCTGATCTTTGATTAGTAGCTAATGTAATGGTATATGGCCTAGATTTGGGTGCTGCTGCAGTAAAATAAATTTCATATAAAAACACTATATAGCGTTTCAGTCCATCTTTTGAAAGTTCTTTGAATCAGTTTTTCTCTGGACTATATTCATCAACCTTGTGAAATGCTGACAGGATTCAGTTGACTAGCAATCACAATCATTCAGTTCCAGGAAAATTTGCCCTTTCTTTTGATTTCCCCCCCCCCCTTCATTCTAGAATCTCATACTTGATAAACCTGAGGAATGGCTTTTGTTGTTCTGTTTCATGGTTATTTATCATCTCAATACATTCAGTATATTTAACTGATAACTTTTCTTTCTTTCTATGGGAGCCTGCTGTATCTTTTCTCATATATAGAATGAGACTAAAGAACATTATTTCTTGTCACTGGGGTTGCTTTATTTCAGATAATTAAATCCATAGATGTTCAAGGAAAACCTATCAGGAAACACAAGTTAGATTCCATCAAGAAATACAGATCATTCCTCAGGAACAGGTACTGACAAAACACTTTTGAGGGAGCTTTTAAAATTTCATTAATATTAAAAAAAAAAAAAAACAGGAATAGCAGCATGTTTGATCTTGTAAAGTAGCTAAAGCAGTTGAATTTTAAACAGTTCCAGTTCAGCATTTTTTTAATCTATATCTGAAATATAAACTAAAGTTTTAGTTAAAGCTTTAGTACACGGATTGTTTTATGATATAAGTGTTCTTGCTCTGCTGTCAAATACTGCATTCCTGTAGTCTTATTGGAAATTAAGGTATCACTTCTCAAATACACAGTTAAACTCTAAGTTTAATATCCTGTGTACTATATAGCTCAGTGTACGTGGGTATACAGTTAGAGTTGACTACTGGAAACAACAGAAATTTAGAGGGAAAAATCTCAATAATACTGATCTGTAAATAGTCTGGGGTTTCTGAAGAAGCCTGCTTTGGAAAAGTAAGTGCAAATAGTACTATATATAATTAATTCTGAGTTGAGGAAAATATATATGCATTGCCAATGTATAATTGTTTGTTTACTGTGGGAAAAAATATGCAATTATACCAGAAATGAGACATTACAATAGTGATACACCAATAATGACCAATAATGAGAGAGATATATTTATAATGTATGTACATGGGTGTGTACACACACATAGACTGTATATATGTGTGTGTGTATATATAGATATACACACACATATAAAATAATTCTGTCTATATAACAATTCTAATTTGAGGAAAGAGAAATATATTTCCCACTCCACTATATCAAATGTTACCTGCTACTGACTTCAGGTTTGCGCCAAACTGATAGAACAAAAGATTTTAGTAAGTTATGGAATGGCTGTAAAAGGGAGTCCCAGAAGATACAGGAAACTGGTTTCACCCTTTCCCATCTCATCAGACGGAAGCTTGCAGGATCTTGTTCCAGTTACAGGCTTTTTTGTAACTACATAACTGCATATGTTGAAAAACGGCATACATTCTGACAGCAAAAAAAGGTTGTTCTTAACATCTCTCTTCAGTATTGGATTAAAGCTTTTAGTGCTTCCATGTATTAGCAGAATTTCTTATTTAAAGTATCTCATAGTTTTATGTGAACTAATAATACTCTCAGTATAATGCTTTGTTATTATATCTATGTCCTGCAAGCAGATGGTTAGTCTACTTTTATTTCCCTGAGAGACCGACCAGAAGACGATGTAGTAATCTACTCAAGTCACCCATCCAGATATATAAAGTATTTTGCATACCTTATGATCTTAAATTCCAAAGTTTCCCAGAACTTAATGACAGGCTAAGTAAATTCACAGACTTAAACTGCTTCACATCATATGGAACCGAGCTGTTCCTACAGTGGGCAATGACAATGACAAGTATCCCAAATGAAAGATAATTAAACTGGGCTTTCCTCCTGCATTTAGAATCACTGCTATTTAGTTAGTTCTCTTAGTTTTTATGCCTTGCTCTCCTTTTAGGAAAGACTATGTGTTTGCAGACTATGGAAGAAATGTTTATGTTCTCGAAATAGGGCAAGTAGCGCATACTTAGCGTTGGCTTCATGTTACAGTGCCAAATACAGCAGGGCACTTGTCATCTACCTCAAAACTTCTCAAGCCTCAGCCCGTTTAGTTAGTAGTATTCAGTAGTGTCCAGTCAATAACAAGATGCAGATGCTGCCTGATTAAGAACAAACAAACAAAAGTAACGCTGAAGGAAGTCTGATAGCTTCTTTGGGAGGTGTTTCTTCACATGAAAAATTCCCTAGCGTTGCTTTGGTTAATAACTACCTTGGAAGTGTGGTATCCAGAGTTTCTTGGTCCTGATCCACCGCCTCCCCCCCTGCAGGGATATCAAAATTCAGAGCTATGAGGTGCTAATAGTGCAACATCTGGTTTGTACAACTTTCCACAGTGTTTTGGAACTCCATAGTCTGTTCTTGAATTTCTTGGTTGCAAGTGTGCAGCAGTACCTTTTAGGATTTGAAAATAAACTCTTTGATTTGAAAATAAACTTGTTTCTCAGTAACAAGAAGTTACAAAAATATAAAAATTAATAGGAAGAAAATTGTTCAAGAAAGAGAAACCCCAATATGTAAGTGAACAAATAGTTAGTTCTTTGTACTTTTAGTTCTAAGCTCTGTTAAAGAGAAAGTAAACAATATAAAAGATGATGACATACCTTAATTTGTCATTAAGTATAGGATCTTATTTCACATAGGACTTGAAAAACTAATGCTATTAGGTTACCTTTTTCATCAGTATATTAACATTTGGGATGTTGAAATGGAATGTGATCGTTTTGGCACTTTCTAAGAATGCAGCCTCTGCCCTAGCATCTAAAGATGCACTGTGGCCTACAGACAGGGCTACACTGCATCAGCTCAGATTTCCCAGGTGCCAAACAAGCTGGGGGAAACAGTAGGTTTGCTTTGTAAGTTCTATGAGAGAAAAAATATAAGAGCCTTTCAAACAGTGCAGGCTTGTCCTTTCTTTGTTACCCACAATAGAAACACTGGAACTTGAACAAGTGTACTGGCAAAATATAATAAAGTATGTTGGATATCTCATTATCTGCTAGAGTGATTGGGTAATCATTTTATTGTTTACTTACTAGAAGGCAAAACAGTTTCCTTAAAGACTTGGGGAAGATATTTCTGTTTATGGATCTCTAGGTATCTGTTTCTTGAACTTTTTAATGTACAATACAGTCTGTTTCTTTCTTTCTTTCAAACGCCTCTCAGTCTTGGAATAGTGCCAAGTTAGAAGTAGCAGTATTGTGCTAACAGCTTTGATATTTTTGTTTAAAGTATCCTTCTATTTCAAATTGTTTTAACAATATACATCGTAAGAGTATAAAGAGCCAGAGCCTGTGGAATACCTAAGGTAACTTTCCTCAATAACTGGAAGTGGGATAACTTAAGGATTTTAATGGTATGTCAGCCATTAAAATCCAGCTATGGTATGTCAATGACCAAAATTTATCATATATTTGATGGTCTTGTTGAAGCGTCTTGCTGACGCTTGCGCATGTTGCCCTTTCTTTTGCTTTTTCTGTTGGTTTAAAAAAAATAAACTTTTCTTAAACTTGTGTCTAGTAACTTTCCTGAGCATTAAAGTATGTTCCCTTTTACACCTATTCTTGCCCAGTAATGCCAGTAAAGTGTATTGATGATGTGTCAAACTATAGCATTTCTTTATGTGTTGGCTGTTTCATAGTACACAAGTGACAAAATAGAATGGCAGTAGAAAGACAATAGATGTTAAAGTGTTTGTACTGGTTTTTTGTATTCATCTATAATGACTTCTTTTCCTGCACTGATTCATTTTTCTGTAACTCAGCATTATATAATCTTGAGGCTGGCCTGTTAATATGGTATATTTAATGTTTTGTACTACTGATTATATCTGTAAGTTCTGCAGTTGCAGTAAGACCACTAAGAGCAAAAGGGCATAAAAAGGCAGTGAACTTAATATTTACTTTTTATTAATCTATTACAGAGATAACTCTTGAGAAGGAGCCTCCATCTAGAATCAAATAATAGATTGCTTATATTATGAATAACTCTAAGGTCTAACAAAAGTGACATCTACCAGGTTGCGGTTGTATAATGATAATTGAATTTCTGAACAAACTGATATATATCTATATAGATATGTAGTTCATATTACTGTAATAATATGTATTTTTCTGTTGTTTTCTAGCTTTACTGTCTGTGAATCTACCTAGTTCACAGTAAAAATATTTTTCTTTTGCTACTAGCTATGTAGCCTTGACTACAAGGGATATATGTAAAAATAGCCGTTCTGATGTTAATGTTCAAAAGAACATTGAATGAATATCTCCATGTTTGATTAACTACAGATTCTAATGTATAGACTGTATCTCCACAGATTTTAAGTTCAGGTGTGTGTTTTCTTTATTTTTAGAACTCCTCAGCTTGTTTAAAAGGATTTTTTTTCCTCACAAAAAATATTCCAGATCCTATAAAATAGGTCTGATTTCAGTATAACTTGGTTTACTTTTTAAAATTTATGCACGACTTTTCTTAAACTGAGATCAATAATTTTAACTGCTCCCTTTTATTATGTAGTAAATACATGGCCTGTGAGTAGACCTGTGGTTTTGCTTCCATCCCCTTATTGTGCTGCCACATCTGTTCTTACTTGCTTTGTAATGATAATTACACTGTAATGCCTCTCATCTTATGTATTTCTTAATTTATTCTGTTTTTCACTGTTTTCTCACTAGGGTGTTTGCTATCTGGTGATGAGAGGTAGACCAGAACATTGCTGTGTGCCTAGGCATAAGAGTCTACCTTTTGGGAGGAGCATACGAAAATCCTCCACTATGCAAGTGGCATGATATGGCAGACTCTGATTACCATTAGTTTTCCTCAGGAGAAAAAAAAAAAAAGTTAACAGCAAAAGAGAGTATCTGCTTCTTAAAAGACATTTTTATTCTCTATTTGTTATCACATTTGGTCCAAGTAGGCTGCTGCACCAGTCTACCTTCAGCCCTCTTTTTTAACCTGCAGGGCTTAAAGTACCATCAAAATAGTTACCTCCAGTGACTGTTCTGATTCTTACTTGTGATTTATCTCCAATTGTTTTGGCTTCTTCTTCACTCAATAAGAGCCCAATATCAGGAATTGTGTGACTAATGCTTTTAAAACATGATAGATGTCTTCAGAACTTTGTAAGGAAAGTATTAGCATCTCTCATTCAGTCTTGCACAAAGAAATTACTTGCTGTATCCTACTGTGAAGATTGTTTGACATGAGAGACTTAGAAACGGCAAATGCTGTCTTTCCTCTGAAATTTCTTTCCGTGGTTCTTCACGTCAGTCAGATGGGCCCTGTTTTGGTAGGATTTCACTATATCTATTGTTGTGTATTTTTTCTTTTCTTTTTCTTTTTTTTTTCCCCCCTCTGGGTATTAGTTGCTTTTTAGTAGTTTGAAAAAAGGAGACTTTCCGAAGTTTTATAGTTCTGCTGCAGTAGGTTTAATTGCTACAGTAGGCTGAATAAACTTCTGAAGTTGATATTTTTCTTTATCAGATATTGTTCTGGAGGGTTCTTCTAGAGAAGTGGTCCTTAGTGTAGGTCCAGAGTAAAGACTGAATTGCCTCTATCAAAAGTGGCACCACCCTTTTTCTGCTGCAGGGCAAAAATGTCATTGCAGAGAATTAGCTGATGTTGAGATAGCCAACAGAAATTTCCTATCTGACTTTGTTTCTAAATACATTCTGGAGTATGCTTAAAAACCACTAAGAGTTTTTTTTTTTCTTTTTTTTTGCTGAACATGTTCTTTCCTTTTTACATCATTCAAATCAATAAATTTTTCAGAAATCTGTAAGTCTTAAAAAAAAAAAAAAAAAGAAAACAGTTTTCAATATATTTATTATTCTTATTTTAAATAGTACCTTCAGGTTTTGATTTATTGTATGAGCCAATGAATAAATAATTCATCTGTTTCCCAATTTAAACTAAGAAATTTTATATTGCATACTCTGCAAAAATCTTAGCAAAAGAACGTGGATGTCACAAGATCTTATTCTTAAAATTTGGAAATGGCAAAATTAAAACTACTTGCATTTAGTTTCTGGCACACGTGCTCTATAATCATTAATGACATAGTCTTTTAATAAATGTTCACACATTGTTTATTCATAACACTCCTATAACATCCACTGCATATGATAGGCAGTCTTCATTATTTTTGCTGTTGAACTTGAAGTTCAACAGGTGACCCTAGCCTCTGAACCTCCTGCTCAAAAGATTCTAAAGACAAATGATAATTTCCTCTTGGATTTTTTAGTATTGTTCAGAACACAAAATGCATTGAAAATTAGCTCATGTTCACAATAAGATGAATGAAAGGTGAGAAAGTAGGGTGACGTTCTCTCTCTTTTTTTTTTTTTTTGGTAGCAGGAGGGATGAGATGAAGACCATGAGTGTACACTCTGTAGAGTCAAAACCTTTGATCTGAGCATTCAGCATATCTGGTGTTTTTATAACATTTGGTATGCTCAAAGGATAGCCTCCATTAGCTCTGAAGTATTGCAGCAGTGAGAACTCAGCATGTGATCTAGTTGGATTCTGGGCTTCCTTTTAATGATATTAATTCAGCATAGAATTGTACATAAAATTCCTATTTTTTGAAAAAGCAGGCTGAGAAAACCCTGGGAATTTGTATTGAATGGAATACTGTTACGTTATTGATTTTCATGGACTTGTAGTTTTTAAATTAATTTCAAAACCCAGCGTTGGTAAAAACAGTTTCCAAGTCATGACTTTTTTTGATGTTTATAAAATGTTTTGTTTCAAAATTGAATTTAAGCTAGAAATTGGAAATTACCCTGACTGTAAATATATTAGACAGAATCTTTTTAGTTCAATATTTTTCCAAAGCCAAAGAACGTTTCATGCTGCTCTTGATGTCTTAGCAAGAAAACACTAAAACAGATAGCACGTTTTGTAAGAGTAGTAGGAGCCCCATTGTTATTTGAAAAAAACAGGTACATATTGTGTACCATAGCAGGAAATTTCAGTAGTATACAGCTACCTTGAAATACTGATAGTGGAACTTGCTGGTGCAATAAAGCTAGGTATTTCTTTCTCTAGTGGAAAGAATCTGCCTGTGTAACAGTCAGAATTTATCAAACTTGGTATATTTTTAGAAAAAGTCCTTTTTCACAATGCTGAATTTTCTAACAAAAAGCTAAAAATAGTCCATGGAAACTCTCATCCAGGTTTTTGTTGACATCTGCAACTTAAACTGTAAAGGTTGCTATTCTCCATGTTGAAACACGGGGTAAAACAATTTGCCAGTTTTTTTCCTCAAGTATTTACTCAGAGACTCAGAAGTTTTTGAATTCTTTCCAGAGTCTAAAGAAAAAGCTCCAAGCTAATCACGAAGGATGATTAGCTTGGAAGCTCCAAGCTGATCAAGCTTATTCCTTTTGTGCTAAATTATCAGAGAGGTCTGTTTTATTTTTCTCATTCCGGTTTGTTATTGGTGACTATTATGTACACATATACCAATTCAACTATTCAAGCAGGCAGCACACGTGAATGAAGAAAGTAAGACTTTGCAAAAGGGCAGTAGGAAAGAGTTGTTCCTTTTCTTCAAGTCTGTGGAGGCATTAAGAGTATTGGCTTGCTGTAAATAGTCATAAATTCTGATAAATGTAAGTTGGAAGGGACCCCTGAGGGACGTGTAGCCCTGTTGAAAGTGGGGCTTTTGCCATCCCTAGATAGGCTAGCTTTCCAGTCAAATTTTTTCCAGTCAAGTCTACTGAACCTCCAAGAACAAGGATTCCCTCTCTTCTACATGCTGTGCCGTTGTACGTAGAGGTCAGGGAACAAGTTTTGCCTTTTAGTGAACAGGTACTTGAGGAACAGTCCCCCATCTGAGCAGCTATATAGAAGTCCCATGGGTGGCCTTCTCCCTCACATACATCATCTAATTCCAGCTCTTCTCTCAGTTCCTGTCATCTAACAAACTATTTAATCTCCTCTTCATAGGTTGAGTCTTGACAGCATAACAGAAGCAGCACAGCAAAGCCTGTTTTATTAATTTGTAGTGAAAAGATGGTTCTTTATTCTTTATGATGAGCTATACTGTGCAAGAGACATACTCTTGCAAAAACTAAATGTTTTAAATTTTAATTGGAATTTAAGTGCATATAAGGTTAATGCTTTAATATCAATTCCTTCCTCTTCGAAATGTTTTTCAGTTACTATTTTGTCAGTGTTTCTGCATGTCAGCTTTAGTGTGCATTTTGTATTTCCTGGCAAATGACTTTTAATGCTGTTATTCAGACCTGCTGTCATGAATACTACTAGTATGAAATAGACAGCCTCCACAAAAAACTTACTGAATGAGGTCTGTGAAACAGAGAGATGGCTGAAGAGTGGTGGCTCTTAGCCCAGCCTTATCAACAGTACTAGAAGCATGAGGCCAAGAGAAGGGAATGGGATAGACATTGACTATGGGGAACTCAGTGCCAGAGTTGCCAGAAGCAGCCACTGATTCTGTGCTGTGCCAGCCCCATGAATGCAGGCCTCCAGGGTGGCCTGGCCCATGATTCTGGAGCAGCAAGGAAGCTATCGTCAGTCTCACGGGAGGCTGGCACAGAACAACAAACTAACGTCCTCTCAGCTGTCACTCCAGCACTCCACTCAACCAGACTAAACGCCAGACAAAAAGGAAAGGAGTTTTGTAGCAAAGCACAGTCTCGCCTGGAGGTGGTTAGGCCCTTCACCACTGTAATAGCATTACTGATGTTACCTCTGTGGTTTTTCATTATTTTGGAGTTTGTTTTTTCCTGTTGATTCTTTGACTTGTTGGACTAATCCTTAAGAATACCTGATTTCTGAGAATACTGAACTTGAATTCCTACTGCCTTTATCTGTGTCTGCGGAATTTTATGCAGTGAATTGCCTCTGATAGTTTTGGCTAGGCTAATTGTCTCTGTATTTCTAACAGGAGATTTCACCTGGGGCAAAGGAGGTGGAATCTGACAGTAGTCAGCTTTCTATCCTGGCCTGTTTAAAAAAAAAAAATCTTCAAGATTGGCCTCACAGGAAGAATAAGGGGTATCTCAACTGATGAGAGGAGGTAGATCCTGCTGAGAAGAAAGTATGGAGCCAGAAACTTCAGTAGAAAAACTGTCCCTGCTTTGCTTGATGGGAGAACCTTAGCTTCAGAGCCTGATAAAATCTTGCTGGGGGTCCATAGATATGTGGCATCACATGTGAGGTATGCACATACAGTTCCTCAGATTGTGCAACCCCTTGCATGCATCTGGGGCATTAGGCGAAAAGTGGTCAGGAGCACATGGTCTTGTGTGTCCAAGCCTCCTGCCTTCAAAGATGTTCTGACCTAAGATACTGTGATAGTAAACGTGATATTGGGGAGTGCAGTAGCTATCTTGCTCCCTTGAACTATCCTGCAGTTAACTGGCTAAGTATACACTTCATGTCTGCACAAGAGGATACTCTTGTGAGGTATGATTGCTCAGATGGCTGTGCAAGGGAGCAGGGGTGAAGAGCAGCATCTGATGTGCAGATGGGTATCTACAAGCTGCTAAACAGCCTCTCTGTATCCTGGAAGCCATTCCAGACTGGCTCAGATTGGAGGTTGCAGAATTTCCGAGTACACAAGCATCATGCATTTCCATGGTACAGTGTATGCTTCCAAAGTTATGGTTTATGTCTTGGGATAGTACTGTCTTTAGATGTAGTTGGTAGTGTATTGCTTATTCCATGTATGCTGTCTGTGGCCCTGATGCATTTGGGGAAACTCTGCATTGTTTGGGAGGGGTAGATTTCTCATATGATGGAAACTTTGATGATGTCTTAGCCTGTTATTGCAGTAACGCTATTGCATGTGACCAAACAATTTAAGATTCTCCAGTGTAGTGGAAATATTACTGACATTGGGCTGAAGGCCCTAGAAAAAGATATGCGTAAAAAAAATTGTTCAGGCCTCACTTGATACCAACTTTCTTTTTTCAGCATTGCTGCTTCTGAGAGGGCAGAGATGTCAGGGTTACCACCCTGCTACAATTCTCGCACTGACCTGAGGGAATGCGTGGGTTCCTGCATCAGCCCTTGGAACAGAGAACAGGGATGGGCAGGCACAGCCCAAAATAAAACCTTGTCAATGTTGCTGTGAGGGGACAGAAGAGGCGTATTTGCTTAGGTGGCTTAAGGAAACACTCGGGAACCAAGATGGAAGGCCATAGAACATAAAAACATGGAGTCACTAGGAGAGTTTGGTACAGATGAGTCAATCTGTCTGCTACTGGAGAGGGGCAAAGGAAAGTAGGAGATACTTGGTGAGCACAAGTCTGTTGCTGAAGGGAGCTTGAGGCAAGCAAAGGCTTAAGCAAGCTGCTGTTTAGCTCAGTTTGGTTGGCTTGTTGAACAGGATTCTGCAAATAAAATAGCTACCAAAGAGGATAGACTAAAAGATATAAAGACCTCTTAGATCTGATGAGAAGCAGATATATGCGTTTGAGATATAAATATGATAAATGGAATAGAAAACCCTTAAAAACTACTTGAAATTAGAAACAGCAAAATAATCTGGTGGCTATGTCAGTAACGAAAAAAATGATCTGTCTGATGGAATCTAATACTGCAAGTTTTAAGTTACATTATAGAACATATGCAACCTGGAACATTGTTGTTTCTGGAATTCTGGAATACGATTTCATGTCCATCCACAAGTTTGAATATGTAGCTCTTTTCAACAGCCAATGCATGGGAACAGCGGGACCAGCATTAAAATGTAGCTTTCCCATTACAGTAACTTGTGTAAAATTTGGATGTAATTTAGTTTGGCACTGGATGAAGTACAGAGACATTCTGAACGTCCTTCCTGCTTTTGTACCTGTTAAGAGCTTTGTGTCGTGAACAGGCAATGTATATGAAGCAATTCCTCACATTGAACAATTTCTTTTGGACTGTTCCCTAAATTGGTGGTTTGTAAATCAGGCATTTAATATTCCTGCTATAAAAAATGTTTTATAACAATGAAGTTATTACCCAGGTAAGATACAAAGATCAATTTTGGTGTGAAAACATTTTCTAGGAAACTATTTTATTTCCTCTAGGACACCTGCTGTTTTTTTGGACGGACTCATCATAGCTACAATGTATCATTACATTCTTTAGCAATACAGATTTTCATTAGATAATAATTCTAGGGCTAGATGTCAGCAAAATATGGCGGAATCTACAGAGAATGTGGCAGAGGAGAAATCAATAAAAAGATGTAAGAAATACTCTACATAAGAAAGAAAATGAGTAAGATATTTTTATCTCAGTCAAGACCCCAAAACTTCTACCGTGTAGCTACATTGCCACTTTACAAAATTTAGAATAGCTATACTATTGCACTTCTGAAGAGGGTCCAAAATGTATACTCAAACATAAATATGGATCAACTGGAACATTCTACTACTTGTATAAATGTTTGTTCTGGAAGTCAAAGTCATTTTATCTGATGTGAAACCACTTTTCTGTTTTAAGTTTTGAAGAAAATCTAACTGAAATTTTGCTGTGTTGTGCCAAAAGGAGCTTTGTTCTTGTATTCAGAGTGGGCCTGGTTTTCAGTCTAAGCATTTTGGTATTGCTTTTCCCTGGACTTGTGTACTTTTCTTACATGAATGTGTTTATACTTTTAAATAGATAGATTAGATATACCATACTCTGTCGTAAGAGTTATATTTTTTGCCTTTTGCATGGATAGAATTTGTTGATAAACAAAACCTAAGATGCATTTTGTTTCCGATATCCCGCATCTCTTTTACCCATTTCACTACAGTAAAAATGTAGTTCTTAAAAGTGATATATCAACCGATAAGGAGAGAGGAGGGCTTCTGGAAGAATATAGAGGTCCAGAAAGAAGCAGCAAAAATAGGTTAGGTAAAATACTTTTTTTCCCAGCTGTTCAGGTTAAAATGTTCTAGTAAGCTGCTTCTGGCCTTTTGGAATTCTTTTCTTAAGGCTGTCAGATTTTCAGACTATATAAATGATATTTTTTAAGTTAAGTCATTTTCAGGAAAAAACAGAAACACTTATTAGTTTTAAAACAGATGTGTAATTGCAGTATGAACTTGAATTCCTAAAAGTGCTGTATCACTATGACCCTGACAGAGAATAATGATTAAACATGCATAATTTTTTTAGACAGGCTGTTAGCCCCATTGAAGTCCATGATACATGGCTATTAAAAGTGCTGTATGTGTCTTTCAGACAGAAAGACTTGAAAGAATTATTGAAATATGACTTACAGTCTCAAGAAGAACAGTAAAGATGAGTGTTCTATTTAAAATACATACATATATTTGACTAGGTAATGTTGAAAGAGCCAAATGATTATTGTGACAAATTTACAACTTTATTCCATATACTTTCACAACGTGCTCCTTTAAGGCTATTGAAGGAGATTGGATGAAGTCACAGGCTCTTTCCTGAGACATTGGCCTTTGGCGTTTGTAGAGGTGTTATATAGCACTTATAAGCCTTCACTGTCAACTGTGAATGTGTTTATTCCGCTTTTCATTTTATTTTAAAGTTATGAAAGGTGAGACTTTGAAAATTATGTTATCCTCTTGATGACTGAAGAGGGTATTGAACATGATAATAATCCAAGTCTGACTGAAGATCAAGAAAGTTCTAAATATAACATGAAGCCAGATTTTATGTAAGTGATAAGGTTAAATATTTTTAGGAATATTTGTAAAATTGTGGAATTGCTATTTATTAAACCATCTTCCTTTTTTAATCTGAAAATCAATTAACTATTTCATTGTCTGTTTACAGGTACATAAAGTTTTTATTGAAACTATCCAATAATAAATTTTCTTTAAGTAACAGATGATTTGAAAATTTATTTTGGAAAATCACTAAAAATGTATGCCTTTTTTAGACTATGTTGAAATACGTTTGGGATGATATTTAATTCATCATAGTAAAAAAAAAAAAAAAACCTCAATTTTTAGAGTAGTAAAAGCTGACTTTTGTGAGTTTTTTACTCATATTTTGGCATGAATGCCCTCCTTAATACTAGTATCTTAATTTCTATGTTATCAGTTACTGAACAAAAGCACTTAAGAGTCTTGCTTCACTCACTTGTGTGATAAAATGGCTAATTTAGGGTAAAGCTGGATAGTCTCTGAGATGGATTTTTGTCGATTTTGTCCTTTGTTCTCCACGTTCCAAGACAAAAGTTTGAGTAACAAGAAAAGTGACAAGTCTCCAGAACAAGATGGTATTCCCCCAGTAATCCTAAAGGAACTCCAAGGAACTTTGCAGTAGCTAAGCTCCTAATTGTGGTGTATAATCTCTCAATTAAAGGTGCCTTATCACCTGAGGCCTGGAAAATTGCAAACGTGGCGCTAGTTTTTCTGAATTCTTGGGGAGATCTTGGGTACTGCAGCCCATAGGTCCGCTGTCTGTATCAAGCAGATTATTAGAAAGTGTAATAAAGAGTAGATCATGCAAGCAAACTGGATATAATGGGGAAGAATCAACATGGCTTTTGTAAGGGAAGGTTGTGCCCCAGACGTCTAGCATGATTCATTTGAGGTGCCCACAAGAAAGTGATAAAAATAATAAAAGTGTTGATGCTGATATTTCTATCTGTATTTCTATAGGCTTTTGGTAAGATCGCTCACCAAAAGCTATTAAGGAAACTAAAAAGCTATAGGGCAGGCAAGAAGGTCTTTACAGGGATAAAAACTGAGTCAAAAAAGATGAAATAAAGTAAATGACCTGTTCTCACAGTGCAGGCAGTCACCTTTCAAGTTCCACATCATCTGTGGTGGGGACCAGGTTATTTCTCAAATTCATGAGTGACCTGATAAAACAGATGAGCTATGGTATGACCAAGTGCTGTTGATACTCAGTTACTCAGGTTAGTAGCACTGAGTGTCAGCTGTGGATAAAAATAAAATGACAGGATAAATTAAATACAGATAAAAGTAATGATGTACATGAGAGAGAACACTCCTCACTTCACAAAGATTATCCCTCAGGATTAGTATCTTGGAATTATGGCAGGAAGTTCTGTGCAAACCTTAACTCAATATTCAGTACCAGTGAAAAAAAGAAAATGGAAGTATAAGCATAATGGGGAAAAGAATGCAGAACAAAATAGTGTCATTGTATTGTATAAACGTGTAGTGCTTCATGAATGCTATGCACAACTCTAGTCATACCGTCCCAAAAAGATATAATACATTTGGAAATGATTCAGAGAAGGATAACAAGAAAGGTATGGAGTGGCTTCTGTAAACAGAAATAAGTCAGGAATCTAGTTATAGAACTGCCTGAGGGATGTTATATTTGGGATCTTTTAAGTTGTCTGTCGCAAGGAGAAGATGAAAGGGAATTAATTTATTGTTTTTTCTAGTACAAAATGAGAGGTAGCAATGTGATCTGAGAGCACTGCAGATTCAGAACAAAATGAAGAAGGTGATATTCATGCAATGTGTGTGTAAGCTGTTGAGCTGCTTGCCATGGGCTGCTGTAATTCTAAAAGCTCATTTAGGTTCAAGGTGAAATTGGACAAGCTCATGGAAGAGAAATGAGAGCTATTAAATACACAGGAACCATGTCTAGCTCAGGAAGTAATTGAGCTGCAAATGGTTTGGGGCCAACCTGAGGAAGTGTAATATATGCTTGCCTGGCTCTTTTGCTGTTCCGTAAGCATGCTGCAGGATGCTTAGCTTAGAAGAGCCTTTAGTCTGACTCAGGATAACTGTTCTTTTGTTCTTACATTTTTTTGTTCCAGTTATTCTACCCTTTCAGTATCTTAATAAGTGCACTGTCTGAATAGAATCATTCTGGATGAACGTTATGACTTTAGTAGAAATGGAAAGACAAATCTAGCACTTTCTAAATAAGTCTTGAAGTAGCAGTCTTCAATCTAGACAAGATGTATGAAGGAAAATGATGAAAATGGTATATTTTTCTGCTTTAGAACACTTCCATTAAGCCTTGTTCTGGAATTTACAAAATCATCATCTGAAATTTAAGGAATACACGTTGAGAATGTATTTTTTTTGCCATTCCAAAATTCAGTTGAACTGTATGCAGTATTTAAATTTAAACATCGAAAACATTTTCTTCATGATAAACTCAAAATATTTTAAAACAATAGCAGTCAGTACAACTGAGAAAGGATACTGTATATAGGCATTTTGAGAAAAGGACATGTTACAGAATGTGAAAGATAAAGTTAAATTTATGAGCAGCTCCTCTGGAAAAATACCAAAGGAAATGAACAGAAAATAGAGGATCTTCTATTTATTCTCGGTTTCCCCAAATAATGTGACTTTAGTGTGTACTGCATACTTGTGAACCATAGCATCATATGATAGAGATTTTTAAATGAAAAAAAGGTCTTAAACATTAGCTTCTAAAGGTATACGTTTATGCTTTTTCAAAAACTGAAAGATGGATTACATAGTTTTGCCAATTTCATATGATTCACGGAGCAGTATTACAATATGTTACATGGAGCAGGAGTACATTAAAGCTAGTTCAATCCTATTCACAACACCACTGTGGGAACTGCAACTCCGTAGATACTATTAGGAAGGATATAATTGGAAAACCCAGTCATAATCACCGTTTCTGCTCATGTTATGCAAGCTTTTTTTTAAACTCATTTTATATGCTTGTCTGTATTCACTTACTTCTAAAAATAGTGATAAAAAGGCAAATAGCGTACAGTGTGTTTCATAGATTGTTGATCGGTGCAGCATCGGAGTAAAGGAGTGCATAAGTACTGGTGCACATAACTCTGATTCTCTACATTCTGATTCCTGCTTGAAGCAAGAATTCCCAGGACAACAGTTTTCTTAATAAAAAACATAATGAGTGAAAGACTTTAGGCTGCAACTACTTTTTTTTTCTTTGAGGTAAAACTATTTAACTATTAAAACTCGAGGAATATTTTTGCCATTTAAAGATGTGCTTGATAACCCCTCCAGTTGTAATTATGTGACTTCAGCAATTATGGTAGGCTCACATTTTCTCAGTAGTTCAGTTTTCTATAAAATGAGATTTCTCTACTATCTTCTTGGTGATCTTTTAGCCAATGGGATAGAACTATTGATATGACAATACACTGAGTATTTGCTGTAGTTAACGAACCTAGCTTTTTTGTTAAAATTAAAATGTTGAGTACAGTCTCTTTAATGTTTTGTTCTAGAGAGTACTGAATTGAATTAAGAGATGCTTTTATTCTTTCTGGTCTTCTTCTTGCTCCACCTATTATCTGCAATGCTTGAATAAATTTATTTACATGTCTGGGGGTTGTGAATTTGTCATTTATCAACAAATTTCTTAAAATCCTATATGAAAGCAGTTTATTTCATTAAAGTTTTTCCTTCTTACAGTTGTGGCATAATACAGCTGATGAGTTCATTGGGAGGATATTTTATGTTTAGGAAGGTGATTTCTAGAAAATTGAGCTAATCATAATAATTTAATGATAGACTCTTCTTGATATAGTTGAAAACTATATAGCAGAATATTTAGTCTTTTACAATTCATTTATTATTCTTTAAAGTTACTTTTATTGATGATGACTTTGAAACTTTGATTTTCAAAAACTATTCATGGAAACTGTAATTAAGTTTACTAATACCCTAGAATATTAATGTAAAAGAAAAGAAAACTACTGCAGCATTTCAAAGGCAGCATTAGAAACATTGCCTATGTAAGTCCTGTGAGAAATGCAATTTTTTATTTTAAATGCTAGTAAATAACATTTTTTTAGCATTGTTCACTTAATGAGTGAAAACAGCCTCTGAATTACATGTGTTTTATTCCTTATGAGTAACTTGTCCCATTATGATGACTATAATCTTTTTCTTACTTGTTTTTTTACTGCTTGCCTTTCATAGGAAGTAGAGGTTGGTATACATCTTCTGTCTTTCATATTCCTGTGAGTTTTTCATGTATACATTTATTTCTTACATTGTACTAAATGTAAGTTGTTTCTTCCTTCTCCAGGATGATTATTTTCGTACATGGAGTCCGAGTAAACCATTTGATCAAGGTAAGATTCGGCTACTTATTTTTGTTTAGGGTAGGATGGCTCCTGTTTTAAAATAACAAGTGTAGAATTCTGTGAATTTGTTCCATCTCTTCCCTCTTCAAATGATTGACTTACAGGGCACCAGAAAGTCAGTTGTAGCTTAATCATAATTTTATATCTGTGATTTTTGCAACTTTTTATTGATTGGTGACAGAGACAGGGGCAGTAGGAACCTCTAAAGTAGTCTAAAGTTTCCCTCGTATAGACAAGTGTATGGGGTTTGGGAGGTTTTGTTTTGCTTTGTGTATACATTAAAAAAAGTTAAGTGCCGTCTTATTTTCAGCGAGACCTTTGAAGAAAAAAAGGCATGCAATCTGATATGTCCTTTGCAGTTAAAAATAAGTCATTAAAATGTTGAAAGTTCTCTTTATATTTGGCTGATAAAACAAGATCTAGAAAACATTTTGGAAGTCTATCATTTTCAAGTGATCTTTCTTGAGGAAAAGCACAGATGGAGCTATGAGAATGGTACAGTACAACAATTTCAATCTCAGAATAATTTGAGTAAATGCAGCAAATTTTTGACATTAGCCATTTCCTCCCTAGACTTTAGAACTTAATAGTTACTGTCAATATGGTATACTTCATATATGTTGTTTCAAAGTATGTGACTACTGATGTGAAACTACTTAGAATCTTGATTTCTGAGTTACTAGCATGGAGCACTTCAGACCATTGGTGGTCTTTTCTGGTAATAATCAATGGCGCAGTCACACTGAAGGAAGAGCGTAGGGGCTTGTACACAAGAGACTGAGAGAAAAAAATATATTGCGAAAATAATATGCTTAGTTATTTAATCAGCTTTCTCTATAATGGACATTGAGTTAATATCTTTTGACTTTAAGGGGAGATTTATAATAAATCTTATTTTGTTGTGGTAGTTAAAGTTTAGGGACTTGACTTTATATTGTAAGGTAACTGCAAAATAACCTTATGTGATTTTAAGGCTTCTGTAAGTATTTCGCCCATATATAATCAAATTCTAGTAGAAGTGATTGTACTGTTTCCCAGCTGTTAATATCTTACTAAAAAATTTAGTCGCAAATCTCAGGTTACATAGAGCAACTTATGAAAGGAAGCTGGATTTTGACTGTGTGTAAGTAAGAGAAAATATCATTACTGGACTCAGTCTTTGCTTCTCAGATTTTAGTTGGAGTGACAGTACTCTTCTGTGGAAATTGTCTTGGCTAATGCCACTATAGTGTGGGAAAATGAAAAACAAAAATTACTGTTGGACTGTTGACTCTTAATGTTATTTCTTCTCAATTTTGACTGGAGATTCCAACATGGGGCTGTTGGAATTGCTGAAAAGAACCTTGACGGTTGACATATCATCATGAAATGTTTTATTTTTAATGAATACTGATAAAGCAAACAAAAGGAGAGGGAAGAAGAAAGATAGGTTTACATTAGCAGTGATCTGTGAACTGTCATGGTTTTCCTCTGGTGTGGTGGAAATTTGTGAGCGTTACTTTAGGTCCACAGCAGCCCAGATATTTCAGAACCTGCCAATTTTGCAGACCCTACCGCTCTCCTCATTATATGCTAATGCCTTATGGAAGAGCAATTGACTGTAGTCCTCTAACTCCTCAGTGGAAAGATTCCTTTCTTTCGGTGAAGAACCCTCATCTGTGAACCAGGCTTATCACTTTGCTCCAGAATACCCTTAGCTATGCTTCCCCCCGCCCTGCTTTGGCTTCTCATAGAGGGGTGTGATATGTAAACATGTATTTGGTGTGACAGTAGGAATAGGTTATGCATTAATGACTTAATGGTGGCAAAATATCAGAAGACAGAGTTGAATGTGCTGTGAATTTTGGCCATGATTTGCTTTGTTATTGCATACCTGACAAGCTTTGTTTTTGTTTTTCCAACTACCTATCAGTTTTGCAGAAGGTACACTAAAATATTTTCCTGCTGCATATAATGAGTTTTACAAACTTAGGCTTGTTCTCTTGTTTTGTTGAGTTCTTTGGTGGCACTGGGGCTAATGTGTGTAGAATACGTTTCTGAATTTACATACAAGCCAACTATGAGAATGTTACCTGTCTTACCTTGTTTGCCTAATGCAATGTGTATCGGATAGTGAATATTTAAAAAACAATGCCTACAAAGCTCAACTTTCTATTATCATATGCTTGTAAACTGAAAATTGGCACTGAAGAGTGAAATGCATCTGTTTGACTGAGGCATGTAAACGGTTTGCCTGGGGTAGTTCTTTTATCTGCATTTTACTGTTTGATTTATAATTGAAAAACAAATGTTAGCTAGGGACACCTTCTAATAATAAGTACTCCAAAGTTTTATTTGTTTAGTATGTAAGCCATTTTGTCTTAATTTGTCTATCTGTTATATAGAGATTATGCGGTATTTTTATCTGTCAGTAAAGGCAGATTAAAAAGTGTTTTTGTGTAAGAACCCTGCTATAGTCTTTGTCAGACAATTATCCTCAGCAGTAAATGCCTAACCTGAATTTAACAATGATACCGAACTGAGCTATATGTCAAAATATCTATTTTTTCCCAAGAATTATAGGTTTTTAGACTCTGGTCCTACAGATATTCCTTATTAATTAGATACTTGAATGTTGTTATCATTTTTTCTGAAAGTGTGAAAATAAAGTTACTGATTAGGTCCAGGACAAATACAAAAAGCTAGTAAGAAAGCTTCCCAGTAAGTGTCTTGGTCTCTGCATTGTAGGAGTGGGCTTCCTTTACTTTTGGTTATAATGGGAAATGATTGCTTGAAACATAGCAAAATACCCTTGATAGTAAAGTATAATTATAAAAAATACCACATATTTGTTTATACATTCCAGTCTTTCTTTTCAGATGGGACAAGCCATCATGTGTGATACTTTGTAGGAGTAGCCATTCACACTTTTATAGTGTGATGACCTTCCAAATGTTTGTTCCCTAGAAGTGAATGTAGTAGTCATGATTGTTACTGAAGAAATCAGGTCTCTAACAGATTCCCATATTTATCAATAAGAGATACAGCAGTGACAATCTCAGCACAATTTTTCTCATATCATTTAACGAGGTAGGAAAAAGTGAGAGGAGGTACACTACAAGATCTAACTGTAGATGCACATTCTTGTAGTCTGCATAAGAGTGGAAAGCTGGTACAGTTCCCCTCCAGTTGTGTACCACTTTACTACTAAAGTTTTAAGTATTATATAAAATAAGATTTAACTGTTAATCAGCTTTTTTCACTTAAGTAGCCATGCATATAGACTCTCGTGTTTTTTTTCATCTTTTTCGTTTGTCAGTGGGAACTATTCAAAGCAATAAATAGGAACATCATGAATGTGTGCATGTGGGATCCTGTGATCTGTTGGAGCTTGTTACAGGCCAAGCAATCTGTTAACAAATCTTTAACGGATTCCCCTTCCTTAATCATCTGTTGTTGCTGTTCTGTTTTGGGCAGCGGCTGACTCTCTCTCAAGTGAGAGCCTTCTGTTAATCGCAAAAACCTTTCTCCCAAATGAACACCTTTAAAAACTCCTAAGTGAAGGACAATTTTTTAAAATGCAGCGATAAACTTGCCGTGAAAGACTGAAATTGCTCGCTAAAGGCAATGGTTAAACTCTGACTAGGGACAGTAAAAACTCTGCATGTCTGTTGTGTGACAGTTTGTAGTAATACTGTAACAACTCTGCATGCCTTTTGTATGACAGTTTGTAATAATACTGCTGGAGATATGAGCAGTTGCTCATCTTGTAATGGGCAAACAGGCTCCTTGAGGATAGAAATAAATAATTTCTTTAATTTAACAGATCTATTATCTCCATCACTATTTCCTTTCTTTTCATTTTATTCAACAATGTTTGTTTTTTTGGAAACTTAACCTTTAAATCTATAAAAGAATTGAATAAATGAGCAATCTTTTTGGCAATAAAAATCCTGAACTTGAGCTCCATTGCACAGAAAATAATTTTTTTTATTTACTGTTGAAACAATGGATTTTATGAATTATTAATTCTTTTAGAGAAGTATTATTTCTTTGCCTATTTAAATTATAACAACTGATGAAATTGCAAATCAATACTTGAAGGTTTCAAAGTCTATATAAGAACAAAATATGAAGACTTTTGTAAGTAAACTGCATAAAGCCCAGCTGACTATGTAAGGGTAGGGCTGATGATGGCATATTTAGCTGTATATCTGTTTTCAGTTCCATAAACTGCAGTATTTCATGGGATGCCTTTATTCCTATTACATACTTACACATCTTACATAGGATTAATAGGCAGTAAAAAGAGAGCTATTCCAAAATTGTTAGTTGTTGTTTAAAAAATACTTGATCTCTGTCACCCCACTTTCTTTTTTAGTCTGTGATGTAGATATCTGGTACACACGTACCAACTTCTCAATATCATCAATAGTCATGCAGATGGGTTGTCGTTATTTTTATTTATACTTACTCTTTTATGTGTCCATACTCTGCTGGAAATCAGGAACGTACTGGGACCTTTTTGAAATTATTTTTAGCTAACAACCATACTCCTTTGTGTTTTTAAGGAACTAATGCTTCACATGTATATGATATTTATTGTTTTCCTAAGATTTCTGTGATGATTAAAATCTTTCCTAAGATTTTTATAGGTTTGCTGTATATGGACCAGTTGTCTTTACATTTTTTCAAAATATATCTTTAATCTAAACCCATATCTGAATGCTAATACATTGTTGTAAAATTGGAGAAGTCTGTGGTTCAAGCTATCAAAGAGATGTTCATCTTATAGCGAGTGTTTTAATAGTTTCTTAATTCACTCTTCTATAATATGGTATATTTTGAAAGGCATTCTTATATTAATGCGATTTAATGTGTCAAAATTGCCCAGGTAGACAGATCTGTGTAATTCTGTTGGTATTAATAGGGGCGGTTATAATGGAAACATCCAAATATTCCAGGAGATTAGGCCTTACTATGAGAACATACAGTGCTGCTTACTCTAAAGTCTGTGCTGCAAAATGGAGGTTATTGAAGAAACCAAAAAATATTATGAGCTGTATTTCAATTCACCACCGCTACTCTTTAAAGCAACCTGCGATATTTGTGCAAAGAGTAGTTATTCCTACTGGGCCCTTTATTTTGCAAACACGTACACGTAATGTAACATTGCTAAAGACAATGTGGGACAAGTGTTGTTATTTAACTAAACCTGAATGTTCTATTAATCATATTTAGTTGCTGCTAAAAGGAAGGTTATGTCCTTTCAGTAGTTGCAGAAAGAAGTAATTAGGATATTTTGTGTCTTTGGATTATTTCAAGTTGAATATTTTAGTAGATTTAATATAGCTTTAAAAAGCATTTGCTTTTATATTAACAGATGAAGAGATGCTAGAATTGGAATCATTCTTATTAAAATGGTGTCCAGAATGTGATATGTTTTATCAAGCTTAAAAAAAAATTAAAACTTGTTACTGCTTTTACTTCATATACTACCTTTACAACAGATATAAATAGGCACAATATGTTTAGTGCATTTTAGTTTCATGCTACAGATGGTAGTAGAGCTTGGAGGGTGTAGCTTTTGAATAACATTGTATGCACAAAGACACTGGAGTAATTTTTTTAAAGCACAGAGGCTGTTTTCCTTTACTCGATAGAAATACCTTGGAGGAACAGTGGAGTATTTTCATGTAATGGATAAAATATGAAATGACATTTCCATGGAGGATGAACACCCTGAAGGTATAGTTCATTTGTGGATATGTTTATAATGTTTCTTTTAGACCATTCCACTACATTATTTTTGGCTTTTATAGTATTAGGTTATGTTAGGTATCTGTTTATAGCAGAGATATTGTAGATATTATTTTGCAGCAGAAATAGATTCTGAAGAAATTTCAAAATTTTATGCTTTAGTTGTTTCTTTGCATTTTAGCTCTTTATGTTCCATCAACCTAGTTCTATAATAATTTAGATGACCAAGTATTTGCAATATATACCTACACATCTCTCTCGATATCATTTGTGAATGTATTTCCATACTATGAACTGAAACCATTTAGATTCATGTTCAATACAATCATTTGGTTCACTCATCTGTAAGCCATGGAAAGTCGTAAGGGAGTTTAATGAAGGTCCGTTAGTTGAAGACTGTGAAAAGACATGTAGATTTAACTTTTCTACATGTTTATATGCACTCACGTTCTAGCTTTTATAGCAAAAACTACTGATGATTTAAAACTAGAATATATATCCTTCACTTCCAAGGTAATTTGCGGTACTTTGTAAATAAAATATGTCACATATCACTTTAAATATACCTTAGTCTGAGTAGTAAATAAGCATGAAATAGCTTCTCAGTTCTGTTCTTTTTCAAATTCATAATATCATTCTAAAAAGAAAAGTATTTGTTCTATTTCTTTATCTAAACCAACATTTTAATCTGGTGTACAGTTTCCAGTTTCAGGTAAATATTTAAATACTTTTCAGGAATCCTGTTTTTCTAGAAAATACACTAAACCCTTTGTTAAACAGTTTCTCACTGTTTTGTACTTCTTTCAGCAAGTCCTTATCTCGAAAGACCTTTTGTTGATGTCTGAGGAACACTTTAATGGTGCTTTTTCTTCTATATGTGATACTGTACTTTGATTCGTCTTTATTTTTCCTCTTTTTTTTCATAAATTTCTCTACAGTGGTAGCACTACCCATGCACCTTCTCCCATGTGGTTCACAGTTTTGTCTCCTAACTGTGGTTCACTGGATAATAAACATCTGTTGTTCTAGCTGTGATTCTCAAATTGTTTCAGCTGTTTATTCCTGTAGAATCAGCCAATGGCTTCTCAATTCTTACAGCTGTTTTAAAGAAAGCCTATATAAAGGAGTTTCAGTGAGGCTCAGCTCAACCCACAATATGAGATTTTTCTTGCTTTCAGTAGCAATGCCAGTTCATCCCCTCGTTCCTGCTTCCGCTACCGCGTCCATCTCTTATGTCCTGATCCAAGGTCTGTTGAGCCACCATAATTGCCATAGAATAAATAAAAAAGGTTATTTTTAAACTCAGCTAGATCATGGATTCAGATAACCACTCAAACCCACAAATAGTTACATTAGCAAAGCGGAAACGTGGCACAGGATTGCGCTGACTGGCTAGAGGTAGAGCGCAAGAGCTTCTTAAATTGGCAGTATGCTGAGTAAAGGGTATGTGGAACTGTTCGCTTAGATTTCTAAAAACCTGCTAAATCCCTTCTGAGGAAGACTTAACTTTAAAGCCTTTCTATTCCTGTCTACTGGGCTTTGATGCCCTGGCTGACAGACTGGATGCACAGGTGCCATCCGTCCCGGAGGACTCTGTGCCTGAGAATGTTCTGGTGCCCACTAGTACTGCTTCTTGTTTATAGGCTCACTTAATGGTCTACTGATAAGAAACTTAATGGTCTCTTTCCTTTGCCATATGATTTTAATAAGAAAGCGTGTAGAATAGCTAACTAACTGAGCTAGTTATCAAAAACATGAAATTTGAGATAACGTTACTGCTCGGTGGTGGGTGAAACACTGAAGGAGAGGAAGAAAAAATAGCATAATAAATCAAATCAGAAAGGAAACGAAGAGGAAAAAAGGCTACGCTAATTTTTCTTGAACCTGAATAAAAGAATGACAGTTCTTTTAGTACATTTTAAATGTTTATAGTTGCCTTTTTGTCCTGCCACCTCTTTGACACATTTGTGCTTAGCCCACTTATATTTAAAAACCTGTTCTTCTAGTTGTTTCTTGTGTGTTTCTGCAACCTTGTTTATCCCTGGTTTACCTAAATATAACTCTTTACTACTTTAAAACTTACAATATTTTAAAGAACATAAATCCAAGGACAAATAAGTTGCATACTGTAAGCAGATGACATGCAAAACTCCTGTGAGTGCACTCTGCATTGCTGTTGTATTTTTGTGGAGAGCACTGTGGGAGAATGGTAGGATTTCAGAATTGTGCGTGAAGATCTTGTGTAGCTAATGGAAACTGTGCTTTCATTTACCATCTGTGAAACTGTGATAGCCCAATTTGACTTTTCATGTTAGAATGTGCATGATAGTAAGTAAAAACAACCTTATTATATGGACCTTGAGGATGTTTGATTTGAGAATCAGCAAGGCAAACTAAGGAACAAAACCAGAAGTTACTTTCTGTGATCTTGTTTTAAAACTGTATTTAAAATATTTTAAATAGCGATAGAAAAACACACACTTTAGTACTATTCACTGTACTTTTATATGTTACATAATATGCAAATATATTCAGGTTTTTCTTCTTTTGCAATGTGTGTGCCACGTATTAACATATAATTTTGCCTCAGAAGAAAAGAGACACCGTTTATCTTCATCTGGTAAACTTATTTTACGAAGGAGTCGCTGCCCCTTCATTCTACTGTCTTTTTAATATGTTTTGCTGTTGCTTATGTCAAACTTACACTTTTATTTGTTGTGAGCTCTTCATCTGGAGAGAGCATCAGTAAATGGCACTCCTTGTGCTGTTGGTGAGTGTTATCTTTTAAAATTCAGCTAGGTCTCATTTTAGCTCATCAAGACTTTCTCACAGTAAGTCATTTCCTAATCATAGGTTTTACGCTGACATCTTGTTCATAAAAGTGTGTTCATGGAAACAAGTAGTTTGCCTTATATATTGGAACATAGGTTATGAGATGGATAAACACAACCTTAAACATTTCAAAATAGGAAAAATACTCACTTTATAGTGAGCCTATAAACAAGTTCAGAAACTATCTGTAGGTCAGATAAAGCATGAATGCCGTTACTGTAAAAAATATTTGTGGCACTAATATACCCAGGCTGTTAGTAAATAAGTGTTGGTATTCGTTAGTCAGATTTAGTATTTATCTGCTAATGCAAAAATAAGTCTAAACTTTCAAATTGTTATTCTGAGTCACAGTGCCTTTGCAAAGAAATATAAGCATTAATTTTGGAATGTTCTGTTTGAAGTATTGAGTACTATTTCACTCTGAAATTACTAACTTGAATCCTTATTTCAGATGTTCCTGTTCCTATCTACTGCATCTTTAACATACAGAGAACATACAACTTCTTCCTCTTCTGTACTATGTGAGCTATTAACAGCTGTGAATCAGGACACAGGTGCATACTCAAAGCTGACTGGAGTTCTAGACTTCTTTATTACAAGCTAGTGACTGCAGAATATGTGTATTTCTATCTGTATTCCCAAACTGCAGGAATCTCACAGTTTAGAAACCTAAAATATTTCATGCCAATATGAATCTGGGGATGCAAAAGAAGCCCTGTGAGGGAACATTATACAGTGTATTTTTAATGGAGTAGGTCCAGTTTCTTTATATTCATAATTCTACCAAAAAAAAAAAATTCTTATTTTTACTTTTCTTTTTTCCTAAAGGGCGCTTATATCTACTTGGAAATTTTACAGGGACTTTTGTAGCTGTTAGCTTGCAACAGTAGCTTGTAAAATCCTTAAACAGTAGATAACTGAAGCATTTGAGGTTTTCCTTTAACTTCAGTATTTTAAGCCCACATAACTTTTCTTAGATCCCTTGTCTGAACCAGGATTTATACGAGGGTGTGATTTTTATCTTTTGTGAAACCTTCACAGAATGTATTTTGTGTGGAGATCTTCATTCAGTTTTCTTATGATTATTCAGTGTTATGCTAGAGTTCTTTAAAATGCACACACACATGCATGCACATGCATGTATATTGCTGATGTATTAGATACATCATATAAGTAGTCGTCTGGGTTCTGTTTTAGTTTGTTTAAAAAATTCAAAAGATAAAGTGGATTACATACGTACATTGCAAGTTCTTTTGCAGTAGCAGTCATCTTAGTGTATGTGGCAATAGTTTGCAGAATTTTTAAGCAGATGTCCTTCTGCTGTTGTAGGAATGCAGACATTTCTTTCCCCTGATTGTCTGAGCTGGAAAAGTCAGAAGTCAGTTTTGATCTAACCGATATGTTTCTAGATCATGATTTAGTATTTTAGAAAGGGATAATTCAGTGCTCAGTGATATATATATAGTGTTGTGAACTCTCAAATAATCCTAAGTAGTTCTGTCTTTCAGCCAAATCAAGGAAGTAGACATTGTATTAAAAAAAAAAAAAATTGCTTCACTGAAGCTGCTGAAATTTTAAAAGATGCCAACTTAGTATGTGCATGTATTTCTTCTACATATGTCTGTTTGAAATAAATATTCATGGAACTGTTACCTGTCACACTATTTTGAGCCCGAAATATCTATATTATTTAGCTCTTTAATATTTTTTTCTGAATTTGTATGGGTATAACTAAGATTAGCATTTGACTTTTGCTTTGTAGACCGCTTTACATCAGCTTGTGAACTAGGGGTAAGCTATTCTCTTGTAACCATTCAAGGAAGACCCACAAAAAAGAATGCAAAATTATGGGAATGTTTGTGAGGCAGAGCTCACAAATATTTGTGAGGGAGAGAATTTCTTATAATTTAGAAATTACAAAAACCATTACTGTTAACCATTCAAAAAAGAAAAATGCGGTCAGTTCTTCTAATGGGCAACAGTTGTCAAAAGTCATTAGCAGTTTTGGGGTGCCTCACCTTTTGAGGGCCAAAATAGTAATGTCTCAAAAGATATCATTAAACAGAGGAATACACTACTTGGAAGTCTTTACATTATCTGAAGTTAGGCACCCAATATTTGAGAAATCCAGACCCTCTGAACACTCTTAAAATCTTATCTGAAAAGTTCTATATTTCATTCCTCACGCCCCCAAAAAAGAACTATAAGCAGGATTAGTATAACCTGCATTCAGGTAGCTTCATTAACAGCTGTTGTTAGGAAAACTGCAGCATACGATTTTGTAATATTTGTTAGTTTCAAGTAACTGTAATAATAAAGATTTTGAAATATTTAATAGGCATCAGCATATGAATAGTTGCAACATGTCTGTTTCATAGATGAAAAAAATCTAATGCATATTGTTTACCACGGTGTCAGGAACTGGTGGAAGGCAATGGTGGATGTTGCTAAACACACTCTTTGAATTTAAGGGCACAGATTGTCCCAAGAAGTTGCATTTTTAATGAAAATGCCTTTTAGAGATTTAGGAAATTGAAGGGTAGAAATTTAGAAGGAAAAGGAATAATTATATTTGTGGCTTTGATACTTTTAAAAATAATATGTCAGCGCAAAATTTTGAAATAAATTTACTAGTTCAAAAATGTTAGCCTAGTCATTTGTTGTAGCAGTTAATAATGTTTTCAGAACCAGAACTCCATCATTTACTTCCTATTAGCCGACCAGCTTTGCAATTATTTTGGTATTTTGAACAGTGCGTGTATGAGGAGATGAGGAGGATTTGGTTTGGGTTCTTAAACGATATAAAGGTTATTTGGCAAACAGCAGTACAATACTGATTGTTTTAAAGGGAGTGGAGAAAAAAACGATTAAACTTGAAATTGTGAAAAAGCAATCAAGTTTTAGTGAATTTGCTTTAGAGGAAGAAAAAAGTCTAGCAGTTTTTATTTATTTTGAACAGTTAATTTAACGTAATTCTAACAGCACCCAGGTACCATGTTATGAATCAGAATAAATAAATGTCATTTTCTGTGCATTTTTGGAACCTTTAACTGTGGTGGTGAGCAAAAGTCTTATGCCGGTACTTACTTTAAGCATCGCATGATTCCACCTAATTATTAGTTGTTTCTTTCTTTATCAGAACTTTGTCTAGCAACAACTTGTTGCATAATTGCAACAACTAAGCACTGCAAGGCAAGTTGACACTCACTGCTAATGTACCAAAGCTGAGTAATGGAAAATGCTAAGAACAGCAAAGCGTTCGAATGTGTGCCTGATTTGAGGCTTCACTGGTTAGTCAGGTTGGAGACTTCTGAGCACTTTTTTGAGAGTCCACGCCTTGAACAGAAGAGGAGCACCTTCCTTATACACAGCCAGCTACTTGTTGAAGCATTTGCTCGCAAGTTGGAAAGTGAATTTCTAGGCTGCCCTTAATGTTCAGGGGTTTCGATCTATAATTCTTGTCTACTTGTTGGGTCCCCTAATCAGTGAGCTAAAGAAAAACCTTCTCTCTGTCCTTCCTACTGAAGTTGCAGATGCATGCAGACAGATGGAACAAATGTACAACAAGATCCCTCTTGTGAGGGTGACAGTCGGCTGTAGCTACCCATTCTGCTTGTCATGTTATCTAGTGAATCGTAAATGGCAAGTGCCATCCCTGGGAGAAGAAACAAATTCAGGATTCTTTCTTTCAGAGCATGCCCTTCAAATCACTGAGGCAGGCTATTTCTTGCTTATTCTCTGTTTATTCATGCATCTCAGATGTTAGCTGCACAGTGGTTTGTTTTCATCTGAAGATAAAAGATGTTTACTCTCAACAGATATGTTGCATAGCAGAACAGGGAACTCTCTTGGAATATAAGCAGTAGAGAGCCTATATGCAAATTTTGGATGCAGATCACTGTGCAGTTTGTGCAGAACAGTGACCACCACCTCTGTAACAGCAATAAAAAGTTTATCTAGATTCCATGTAAGCTGGAAATGCCAACTTAATGTTTATCTGCTCTGTCTAGCCCTTCCCCCTACCATTTCTGGAAATGGCATTGCTGGGCCTCTGCTCATCTCTCTAGATCCAACCCGCTTCTGAGTGAGAAATTCTGTTTAGGAGCTGAGAAATCACTGTATTTCACAATGTGGAAGTGAAGGCACTGACTGATTTTTAGGTATCTTCAGGAATTAGGTGGTTTATCAAAGCATGAAATATGAATAATTCCCTCTTGAGGTACCTATGTGCCTAGGATCATAACTTAGGCATTTGACCTAATTTATTAATAATTTAGTTTTAGCTTTTAGGTAATTTATGTTCCCTTCCCCCCCCCCGATTAATGTAATGTGTTAGGAAGTTGTATTTCTGTTATTTCAGTGCATTTTGAAATGCCCAAATTCATCCATTAAATATTATTAAATATATCTAGGTAACTTAAATCACTAATAACTTGTCTGATATATGCCTAACAATACATTTAGAAATAATTTAAATATTCTAATGATGACTGTATATGCTTGCCTATTTAGCTTTAAAGAAAGCATGCTGCTATTATATTTCTAAATGAAGATTGCATTGCTGACATTTTCCATGAGCAAGTGTCATTTTGGACAGCTGAATAAGAAACCTGAAGCTATACATTCTTTGTATGATGTGAATGTGAAATCTTCATATGCAAAGAAGCAGTCAGCTACCTCTTAAATTAGAGGAATTAATCCACTCACTGAACACTCACAGCATAGATTAATCTTTGCTAAGCATAGTAAGCAAAAGCCTAGCTGATTCTTCTCTTGCTCATCAGTGATGAATGATGAACGTTGGAGGAGGAAAATGGGAGAATTTAAGTCTGGAGACTCTGTCTTTAACCTTTTTTTCCCCATTCATTTTACTAGGAATGGGAAGTGTAATTGGGCACATATCAGAATGCGCTTAACAGATTGTGAAATAATGGTACTTTACCGTGATTTCTGCCACAGAGCTCCTGTTAAGAGGATTCCTATGTTATGTTTTGTTAACCTTGACTGCTTGTTACATTCCCAATGGAAATGGCGTTCTAGCTAATATCAGTTTCCAGGAGTGCTAGCTTTAAATTAACTTACAGAAGAGATGATGGGAAGCCTTACTGCATTGCTCTTCCAAATCTGCATGGTAAATAAATAGATCCATTAGTAATAATTGAATCAAGTTTTGTGCATAGTAATTGCTTCCGTAGGATGTGAGGATAACAAATCCGTATCCATCTATTAAAAATCATCAGATGCTTCTAATTCTGTTCCATGATTTCACAGCAGAGAAAGCAAATTAATTTTATTTTAGAATTTAAATTTTTAGAGAAAAAGCAGATGTTACAAAGTATTTTATATTCTTTTATAATTCTTCTGTGACTGATTTTTTTCTGTTTATTAAAATGTAATTAACATTGCATTTATTATTTCAGGCAGATATATAGACAGATGTTAAGCAAGCATATTGGCAAATAATAGCAAGCCCATTGTTCCAAATATTATCAGCTTAATCAAGATAATATCAGAGCTGTGTCCTTAGAAGCTGGTTGTATCTGACTTCCTAGAAAGTCAGCTGATACATTATAGCCACTAATAAAGAAATCTTTTCTGGCAAGCTTTATAGAAATGTATTCCTTAAGTCTAGAGGCTCCTTATCCTGATGGAAACCCATCACCTATTTTTAATGACAATATAAATGATATAATAAATATAAGTAAATACAATCAATAATTAAGGTGGAATAGTTGATGTGAAATAGTTTATTTAGGATGACTCCATGTGGAGACAGGATATAAGTCATACATGTCCATGCTGGATAAGAGGAGTCCAATTCTTTACCAGCATGAAAAACCTCAAACCATGGGCACAAGTTTGGAAACTGTGTATTTCTTGTGGTTTAACATTCATTTTCTGAGAAATGTGTGCTTTCAGTCTGCTTCAAGCACGAAGTTAAACAGGTTTAAATAAAGTGCAAACTATTTTCATGCTTTCATAAACATCTAAATTTTTTAGTCCTTTTAAAGCTAGGGAAATCGTTAATACAGTCCATGAGTTTAGCACTTTTAAACAGCAAGATAAAAAAGTAAGTTTGTACAAATAAATTCATATAATTTAGATCCTATGTGCTAAATAATACTGGATTGACTATAGCATGTGATATTAAAAGAAAAAAAAGAGACAGACTTTCACTGTTTCATTCATAATATTTGTATTTAGAGGAGTGTTATTGAGATCCAAAGGTAAAAAGCTAAGAAGAAACGTGGAAAAATGTGGATATATGGAAATACATTTAAGTTCAAAGGTGATGCATGAAAATATATGAAGAAATAAAAACAGAATTTAGAACAAGAGTTTTAATAATTTTAAGTTTTTATAATTTTAATAAGTCAATTTAAACAGTTTTATAATAGAGGTTTTTATAATTATAATTTTATAGTTTTAATTACAATTAAGAATATGTGTATTCTTCAGACTGAAGTGTTCTAACTGCCCCTATTCTCAGAGTATACATATCTCCAAAAAAAAGGAAGTACGTTAACATGGGTATGTTAAACCTATGTAGTATGAAAGGACCTAATCACCCATAACTATAATAACTTCATTGGACTACTTGAAATTATTTACATTGTTTGAAACTAATGCAGAATATATATGGAATGTACTTTAATTTTAATGTTCCTGTCATTTTTTGGTAACATCCCAGGAATGGAGGTGATTTTAGGGAGTATGTTACGGCTGCTAGGCAATTGCTATAACGGAAGGACTTCCAGAAAAGCAGCTGTATAGAAACATTGTCTTCTCTTTTCCTACAGGTATTCACACATATTGGTTGTCTCCTAACAAATATTATCCCCTCTGCCACAGCTTTTTTCACTGGTACTTGGAAGCATGAAAGATTTTTGGAAGCCTGTATTTATATTGGCTCAAGAAAATTCTATTTGGAGGCAATTAATTACTACTGATACATAAACCAAAAGAGCACAACACAACTCAGGTTGATTTACTAGGACTGGCAGTCAGAAAAACAAATACGCAGATGCCTGAGCCTGCACACATGTGCACACACAAATTTGCCTGCACTGAAAATTTATCAGATTTATTCTCATAGTTAACAAAGATGAGATATCACAATAAGATGCTTACAAAAACATTAAAAAAATCATGTTTTACGTAAAACATGCAATGGAATTCAATTACAGTTTACTAATTTATATGGTATTTATTTGACAAATTAGATTGTAAAGCTCTAGTGCTCTGATTTACAACTGTTCATTTATAACTTAAAAATCACAATCAGGACCAATGCATGAGCTATCAGAATTAGATTCTGGTTGTCCAAATCATCTGAATTAGGCTGCAAATGTTAGAAAATTGACAATCGCTTTTGATAATTGCTTTTGCTGTCATTATCTAGATTGTTAGCAGGTTCTAATAATATCGCACATAATTTTGTAGCAGTGAATCATTTCATGACAGTGCATGCAATATGTCTGTTGCATTATTAGTTTGAAAGCTACTAGTTTATAAAACCAAGAATATTAATTAGGAATGACAGGTTGGAGACTAAGAGACATTGATAAGACCTTGCTTACACCTTTCAGTATGATTGTTCTCTGTCTGAAACGCTATAGCTTTCACTGTTACAGTTCTGTCATCAGTGTCATCAAACACCAAAAAGAGAAGGTTGTTTAGTGAAATGAGACAAATGGAAGGTGGGAACCTGCCTTCTCATCATGTCTTCCAAGGCCCAGGCCTTGGGCTAAATGTTTGTTCCCTACCTGAAAAAAGGGGACATTACAAACCTCATAGGTAATATGTTTGCTGGAAGAATTACTGACAGTATTTTGAAAGTGTGTGTGTATATATAAATAAGGCACTGCAACTGCTGAGAATTATTATTACTAAGGACTGAGAAAACAAATGCAAAATTTTTTAAACTTCGTTACGTGATTTTAATCTCCAATTAAGATTCCAAAGTACTTACAATCATAGCTTCAGAAGTACAATATTTTATATATCACTGAAGTGAAAATTTGCTAAATCTAGAGTGATTTCAGTAATAGCTTTGTCAAACAAATCAAACATGCTTGTGCATTGTATACCTGCGGAAAAAATGCACAGATAAATTTTCTGCCACAAGAGCTGCAGTTTCTGGCAGCACTTTTTTCTGTATATTATCCCCTGGCTTGCTAATACAGTGTGAGTGCAAACATATATAGAGAGTTTTCAAGTACTTGACTTTCCGTATTCCTGAATTCCATATTTTTTTCCAGTGATTTACATGGTCTCTCTTTCTGTTGTAAAATACTGCAGCTTTTCAGAAAAATATGTCCAAGGGCTTCTGTTGCTTCTATATCACTACAACAGATTCAGTAAGTAAGAAAATTTACCAAAAAGTGTTTGAAAAAATGAGGCCATATATCACACATGGGATGAAAAAAAAAAAGGAGTTCTGTAGGGGGTTCGCAGCTGACAAAAAAGTCATAGTCCAGCAATTCACTCAGTGGTAACATTAGTTAATGCCGGTGGCATGTCCATGAGTGTTTAACATGCCTCTGAATCTAAAAGTGGCCTTGTTAACTTAGCCCTCATGGCCTTGCTGGTTTACTCCTTCAGATTATCTAGTAGCTCCTTGACTAACGCAGCCTGATAGCCGTTCTTGCTGTGTTATGAATGAGTGCCACACTTGAATTGCTCAAGAGTCTCCTGCAGTGCAAGAGCTATAATAATCCAGTCAGCAAACACTAGCAGATTAAAATTCTGTAAGTGTGGAGTTTGGGTAAACTCCAGAATTGAGTTTATTTTCTTCTATTCTGTTTGGTATATATAAACTTCTAGTAGAAGAGGGCCTGGTCTACTCCAGTTGGAGATGTCCAGCAGCGCAGTGCTCTCACTCAGACTTTCCAAACAGCTCTTACCTCTAAAGGGCTGCCTGTGTGAATTAAATGAATTCACAGATATAATCTTCAAGGTCTAATTTGTGAAGAAGGCATCTAACATCCCTAAACATTCTTCACTTCTCTGAAGCTGGACAAAGCTGACAAGACAGAGTTTTATGTCACTTGTAAATACATATGTGCACATGCACAAGTTTTTTTTCCTTGTATTTCACTTTGCTTTATGAAGCTAACCCCGTCTCTAAAAGAAACAGCCAATCCTAACAGACGCCTGTATTTTATAGTAAGTACCACAAAGAATGCACTTATACACAGACTGCGTTATCAGTTATCTGCATTCAGGAGTACGTTTTTTCCTTTTTCTAAGCTATTATTTTTTAGTAAAGGAAGTTCTTAGAGAAAAAAATGGACAGAACACAGGTGAGCCTGAACAAGGTTGGTTTGCAGATTGTTGTCTGCACAAGTTATTTCTAACATTAGATTCTCACCGGCAAACACCTGCCACTTGCGTTTAAAAGGTGCAATTTGTGAATGGGGTTCTCCTCAGAAATATGGTTTTAATACAGAATTCTAAACAGCTTGGTTTATGTTAGGTGGAAAATATCTGTTAAGAAACCTGATGGAAAATCAGTACCCAGTGCAGTTCTTATGGTCTCTTTTGCTTCTCAACAGATTTCCCTCTGATAGTTCTCTCAAAATTTAGCACTTCCTTCTATCTATGCTTATGTGTTAAGGCCATTTTCTAATTTGGTCTTCTGATTGGATCTCTGGGACTTGCACTGAATTTTAAACCTTTAAAATACTTTCAGTTTCTTGCATATACTTTTCTTGGAATCCTCAAACTCTGGCCCCTGAAGTTCTTTTCTAGGAATAAAGTCATTCTGATTTCATCAATAAAAAGGAAGTCTTCCTAAGCTTACTACCCATCTTCATGTTGCCATTAAAAAAAAGGGATATTCAGTACTGTCTCTGGATTCTAAAGTTGAATTCTGCCTATAACAGTCCCAGAATGACATATTACGGCTTGCTAAATTTTGAGAGTCATTAAAATACATCTTTGTAGTCCCAAGAACTCAGGAAATACCCATGTTGATTCTAGTCAGGGAATGGAATAATTACATTACCTCTTCCGTTCATCCCTTTTCCTGAAATACTCATGTTCCCTACTTAGTACTTCATTCAACATCTTTAAATGATTCCCGATTACTCCTGCTTGTGTATTTTTATTCCATTAAGCTATTCAGTTTTGCAAAATAACTACTTGAAGTTATGTTAATGTCGTATTCAACTGTTGCTACCTTACTATCTTCAGCTGGGAGCATTCTGGGAAGAGTTACTTGGACCAGTACATTAAATGATGGTCTCTTCTTGTTTGTGAGGAACTGACATTGCGTTCTGCCTGTCTTAAGGCAGAGAAAATATTTGCCTTGGGCATCAAAATCTAAAGTATCTAGGAAAAGGATATTGAAGATATCTTAAAATATCTTAAGGATATTGAAGATATCTCTCCTTAATTTCAACTCTAATTCTGTTATCCTGGTTTGGTATTTATTGCTGCATTTCCTTCCCACTTGTTTAGAGCTTGTGTAATCAGACTTATTATCTATAGCTGAATGACTCACACTGTGGATTTATGGCTAGTTTACTGTAGAAATAAAAAGCACCTGAACTAGGACAGCACCTATCTCTGTCTGTCTTATGATGTAACTAAAGAAATCTTTCTTTCCAGTCTGCACTGAGTTCTTATTACAATATGATTCCATGACTTAATTCTGTTTTGTTGATAATGTGATGTATATATTATACATAGCTGAATATATTGTTAAGAAGGAAATAAAAAAACTGAAAAAGTCACTGCTTCAAACTGTATTTAATCATACTTAGCACCACACAATCAGCTATCAAAACTGTAATTAATGATCACTTGGTTCTTGTTTCCTGGCTGCTTGCTTGGTCAGCCTTATATTAGCAACACCTGACAGTTCAAACTGAGAAATCACATACAGTTGTGGTTAAAGATTTACTTTTGATCATGAAGAACAGAAGAAACAAAAGCTTCCTTTCAGGAAACGTGTATAAAAATACACATTTTATTTAAAAAAAAAAAAAAGAAGAAGAAGAAAATGAAAAGAAAGAGGGGGAAATAGCATTTCTGAACATGTAGTTAAAGGCTGAACAATAATATGCTAAAATGAAGCTGACAGAGGAAAACTCACTTCTTGGTGTTCATAGCTTTGTTATTGATTTTGCGATTTGCTCAGTAATACAGGACTTTCAGTAGTGTTTCTTTGAGCTAGACTTTGGTGTATAATTTCTAAGGTTTTTTTTAAAAAAGGCAAATTTCAAAAAAGAAAAGGCCTTCCATGTGAAAGGATAAGGACGTCCACGGTGACCAAACATTAGTTTTGGAATGTTTAGCCTACTTGAAAGACTATGTGGAGGTCAGAGTAGGGAGAAGTTAGTTGTTTCTTGTGAGAGCCTAGACTGACAGAAAGTTTAGACCTTTCTCTATTGTTAGGTTGGTGTGCTCACTCAATAAATAGGCTAAACAAATTTAATGTTGAGTAGCAAAATACTTAATTTTTCTGATATTGTAGCCAGAAACTAGTATTTGTAATTCATGCTGAGTGTGGAATAAGGACCAAAGGACCAGCTACAAAAAACAAACCTAGAGTGTTATAGACAGAATTTGTATCTAAGGAATGACAGGCCTTGAGAACTTCAATACCAAAGTCTTATTTGTTCTTCTTCCCTGGCTTTGTCTTCTTTTTACACTTTATCTTTTTTGTTACTGGCTTGGCTTTGCTCCTCTTTCTTATTTCATACAGCTCATTTCTGTTACTTACTGGCTGTAGAAACTTTCTGATTTCCTTCCGTCCTTTATTATCTTTCCTTTCTTCTCGTTCTAGCAGGATTTTGTTTTAATTGTTTTGTTTTAATGCTGATTCAAGACCCAAGAGTTGGTCAGTGCCAGCAGCCTGGCTGGGTGGAGTCGTGCACATCACTTACGTGCCTATGGCAGTGTACTTTTTCTTTAACTAAAATCTCACCTGAGTTATAAATTCTGAAAAAATTCAGACAGTGTTACTGTTGATCATTTAAGAACACTGAATTGGAAGAACCCAGCTGTATCTTACTAAGCAGGCAAGAGAAACTGTTTTTGAGGTAAAAATACCTGTATTGGGGGATTATAGTAAGTGGCAACTGTTAAAAGAATGTGATGAGTACTTTATTGATTAAACAGCAGCAGAACCTAACCAATGGATGCTTCTCCTCTTCTCTCTGTTAATTTGCTTGTGGACCAACGTATCGCCATTGATATTGTGAACCATTGCTGTTCGTTATTGCTTAGTACATGGCTTTTCTTCTAGTTGGAATGATGAGAAATGGTTTGAGGAGGAGTGTGCTTTTTTTATTAGCATCCTGGCTCACACCCTTTAGAAAGATCTTATATCTAGAAGATGTGGCAGTTGACATCTGAATGAACAAATGCTCCAAACTCCTGATCAGATGTCATTTACCTTTGTGAATTCTTTTTCGTTACTTTTTGGCAAACAGTTTTATTGTGATTTCAGACATGTTGAGGCTTCTGAGCTATAAAACTTATTATAAACCTAATTCTGTTTAGAAGTGACATCACTGAGATGGAGAACTGTAGGCAACAGAAGCCAATTCTAAAAGTGTTTTCTCTGGCAAGTTGATGCTCTGAATGATATGGTGGGCGTACAGACTTCCTACAAGTCTGCAAGTTCTAGTATCAGAAGAGTGTTTTCAGCTACAGTGAAAACCGCCAGCCTTTGATTGCCATTGTTACAAATGCTGACCAGAAAACAGTTGGGTAGGGTACTTAGGATTTTTTAAAAATAAATAACAGTGGTATTGTATGAAAGTTTACAGATTTATTTTAGTGTGTCATGAAATCTGTTTTCCTTGGTAAGGAATTTTACACGGCTTCATGTGGTACGTTGTTGAACGTGCTGCATTTTATCCTGACGAAAATCAAAGCCGTGCAGTCTGGCATGCTGTACAAGTAGCAGGCCAACTCTCCCCTATGTAATTGGTGTGTCTTGTATGTGTGGTGGGTATTTTATTTTTTATTGTATGTTTCTAGATAATTTGTTAACAATTTTCTGAAATTATTTTTAGCTTTAGATCCGGCTAAAGATCCATGTTTAAAGATGAAATGTAGTCGCCATAAGGTCTGTGTTGCACAGGATCAACAAACTGCTGTTTGCATTAGTCACCGACGGCTTACGCACAGGTAAATACTTTAAAAAGTTAATCCTATAGACTATTTTATAGTTTTCATGACTGTAAATCATAAATATACTGTAATTAGGTTAGTTATTTAACAACATTTGAGCAAAGAAGGAGTGAGTCTTAGAAGTAAATATGCATGCGTGATTTGATTTGGTTGTTTAATATTTGATTTTTTTGACAGTATGGTAAACTAGAGGGTGTGCATATCTGAATAGCATAAGCTGCTGATATAACTATATTCCAGGAAATGCTAACTGTGCCAATAAGAAATAAATAAAATGATTGTGATAATGTCCTGCTGCTATATAGTTACCTGAATTTCATCACTTATATAAAACCAGAATACGCAAAACTAACTATTAAGCGTATTACCTGCTTTTCTGACTACACTCGCAACCCTATCTAATACATTATATAATGTAACTTTTTTGTCAGCGTGCATTCCTTTTTTCTTTGCGTTCTGAACTGGTGAAATGTAAGGAACAAATATGTGACAAAGTTTTTCCAGAATGTAGATTGTATTTGTTCTTACCTTTTTCGGGGGGAGGGAGGGGCAGGACAATTATACAGTTGCAGATGCTCTGTTTATATAGGTGGCAAAATATTATTGTGCTTCTGTGGGTTTAATCGGGGGCAGAATGAGAATAGGTAAGGGGCTAAAAAATACTCTGAACTGAGTCATGATACTGTTGTTTTCTCAGGAGATGGAGTCAAGTTGCATTTTTGAATTGAAATTGTTCTCTTTTTTTGCACTTCATCATGGAAATGGAGCATAGTAGAAAGGGTGAAGTCCCAGTAGTCACTGAACTTAAATAATGTGGTTGAAATAAGTGTTTGTTAGAGTTATTTGCTCAGGAGGGGCTGAAAAGAACCAACTACTAGGAAAATACGGACTTTCTTATCTGATTACAACTATTTTTAAGAGGATAATTTCAAGATTTTTAGAGGACCAGTACAGTGTTATGAATGATCTGGGGAACATTCTTTCTGGGTTTTAGTTATGTTTAAATACATCCATCTATAGCTTTTCCAACAAGCAAGGTAGTATTTGTTACGTAGTGAAAGAGGATATTTTAAGCTTTCCTAGATTTGCAGCTGCAGTTAATTAACAAAAACTTAGGTGTAGACGACGCTGTTTGCACCGACCAATGTCAGTGTAGAACGAGACATTTTGATTTGATAAGGTATTATATACGTTGAAAGAATTATTTTCAGACAAAACGAGGTGGGCTAATTTCAACTGCATATGAACTGTCAGGGAAATAGGTGAGGGTCAACTGTGAGAAGACTATGCAATTGTTTGAACATGTTTAGATTTCTGAGAAAGTATTACACATATCGCTGAAAACAGTGAAAAATGACTCTCAAAGTTAAGTCTACATGCGGCAGGTAAGTGCTGAAAACTTTCTTAGGCTAGATGAAGCTACTTACAGTTGTTCAATTACTGAAAGTATTGACATTTGCCTTCATATCTGTAGTATTCTTCCCACAGTCCTTGGCATTCTGTCAGAAAGGTATTTTTCTAAGACGCAGAGCCTACCTGAATATAGTACAAGCTTATAATGGGAAAAGTTAGGCACGGCATCAACTTAGCCATGATTAGCCATTGTAGTAAGCAGTGCAAGTCTTGTCTTCTGAACTACATTAAGCCGTTCTTTACATACCTGTCCTGAGCCAGGACAGGAATCTCATGCTTAGATCCCCCTATTCTGCCAGACTTTCAGGTTCAAGGAGAGCTTAATTGCTTTGTACTTTCTTCCTAAAGAGGTTTTTCATCATGTATCCTTTGGCGCTTCTGTAGCGTGGTGAGGTAAGAATATGAATAGCATATTCCCAAGCACTGTCTTGTACATTGATCTCTCTGCATCTGCGCAACTTCTTTAGCTCGAGACATGCTTTTGTTGCAGCAGTAAGTATATCTGAAAGAAATAGGCAAAGATGCAAAAAATTCCAGAATGTCGTGCACAGCCAGTAAGGCTCACCCCTTTTTTCAAAAAGGTCACTTAGTCAGTGGTTCTTGTTTTCTAACTGATAATGACTTTTCTTATTATTACTGTGAGTACTTGCACAGTTAACAGGATTGATAACACTCCATGTAGTTTCATGAAAACTTCCAGAGGTATTGGATGGGAACTATTTTTAAATTAAATGCCTATATTTTACTATAAAATTGCTCATCTTTATGGCTTATAATTTTTATATCTATTTCATTTAAAAGGGAGAGACTGTTTTGAATACTTAATGATAATTTTAATGAAATAACATGAAAGTTAGGTGCAAGAATCATGATTTCATGTTTTAAAACTTGTAATGGAACTTTAATCATTTTTAGGAGAAATCAAGATGTAAAATATGTTATTTTTTAGTAAGATCAAACATAGAAACAATGCTACTCATAAATTTAGCAGAAGGACAAATATGTAGATGAAAAATATTAAAAATAGTAAAACTTTGGTGTACAAAGTGGAATTGAATAGTCTTCTCCACAAATTGTGGTTCTGGCTTTGCAGCTTACGGCAATGTTTAGCTACATTTTCACTCTCCACTTGAAACACTTGAAATAGTTTGACATAAAGCTTCAGGACAGGCCTCCAAAATCCGCTTTCCTAACCTGGTATGACAGATGACTTTTGCAGCATTGTGTTTGTCTTTGCATGGTTTCAAAACTAGCCCCTGTATCTCACTGTCCTTTTCATAGTCTTGTGGGTCTGGGCAGGCCTATGGTTTGCTATTTCTTCAATTTCCATGGCAGCAGAGATGGTGGTTTCTCATTGTACATGGGGCTTGTTTCCTTTACTGGGAGAATGTAAAGATGGGAAATCTCTCCTAGCCAGCTTCTGCAGTGCTGCCCTATCCTGATGCAATGAGCCTAATTTATTTACTGTCCTGTAAAAAATGAACAGTGCTTGAAAAAAAGATTGGCAAGAGTATCGTAGATCAGTGGTCGTAAAAGTAGCTTGGCATATCAGTGCTTGAGGAAGTTTGGGGGCATGGTTAGACGTGCCGGGTTTTGTTGACAGCAGGAAGTTAACTGCATTTGCATCTGCTGGTTTACAGCACACAGACCAAAGCTTTCGACATAGCTATATTAGCTCTGTGCTAAGAAAAAAGGGGAAGTACTTTTTAAGAGAGGGAAACATGCAGTATATGTATTAATGTTATTCATCCAGATACTTCTGTGTGGATTACTGTGGAAGGGAGTAGCTGCCTACACAAGATTAAATGATAAGCAGATTATTCAAAGTCCAGTATAAAATAGAATTTTTCATTGATTCTATGCAACCCCAGAGACTGATAGTAACTTTTGTGAAAATGATATCTTACAGTCCCTGTGTACTTTCACATTTATCTTTATTGGTTAAACGATAGTCTTTATGGGGGGAAAAAAAGATAAAATATCTCTACATGCAACAGTGAAATACTTCAGAGTATACCTCTTTCAGTTACATATACACCTTGTAGAATACTGGAATGTTGTTTTACCAATATTGTGATACAGTGATATGGAAGTTATGGTCACAGACAGGCTGTCATACTAATAAAAATGTGCCTACTTTTTTTTAGTTGTCAATCATCTCACTTTCAGGCAACTTAAATATGTGAATCTGTTGTACTGAGAACAGCTAGTAAATATGAGTTCACTTGAGCTTGGGGAAGAGGAAACAAGTTACTTCAGTATACAGCCAGAAGCGAGCTGGACAGGGGAATTTACAGGGGTGAGTCAAAGGAGGAGGATTGTAGGTGGGTAATTGTAGGTGTGCTCTTTATATACTCAGAGCAACAGGTGGTCAAGTTAAACCCTTAATTCTTTGTGCTTTTGTGGTTGCCATTTTGAGCAAAGAATGAAAGGAAGAATTTGTGGTGACAGCACAGCGTGAAGAAACTTGTTAAAACCATCAAGAGCTGATAGCTAGCCAGGCCCAGAAAAGTTTAAAAATTAGTCCAGCGACAAGCTATCATAGATTTGCAAGTCCAGATAAATACTCTTAACTTTGTCATATTTAAAACAGACAATTGTAATAGGAAGTGACACATCATTTAATTTGCTCTAAAAATAACATCCTGTGAATTACAAGCTATTTTACTAAACCAAGCAGCGTACAGGTAAAGTTCTAAGCAAGTAAGTTAGCTGTAGGTGAAGAGCAGGACTCTTGAAAACATGAAAAAGGAGTAGGGTTGCAACAGAGCAGAGTACCTAAATGTAAGCAGAACAAATAAGCATGTTTGTAGTGCTTTGGTTTCAGGAGGATTGCTTTTACTAAAATTCTGAACACTGCTTGTTTCTCAAAGCAAAGATGTTTAATTCTAATGCATGAAAGAAAGAGAGAAAAGCCCCATCTATTTCTGCTTCAAATGTTTCTCTCTGCTTTTATCTCAAATCAGCTGCAGCGGACAAATTACAAATGAGGTCAGTTCTGTCGAGACCCAGTCATTAGGCAGTCTGTTCCAAGATTTGACTGTTTACTGTGCAAGAAACTGGCAAAATGTTGAGTTGCTCAATAACATTTAGAAATGTAATTTGTTTATAAGCTGTGGAAATGCAGAAAATTGTAACACAATTTTGGGCCAAAAATCACTTTCCAAGTAAATCTGAGTGTCTCTGGTATGTTAGAACCTAGTGACTAACCTTGTACTGATTGATCCTAGTGGAATTTGATGAAATATATAGTCTCTCTTGCTTTATGCAAGAGTAAAATTCACTGGATACATTAAATAAATCAATGCATTAGATGGGTGAGGGAAATGTAGGTTCGTCCATGTTCTGAATTCCATGCCATACATCATGCTTTGGATTTTTCCTTGCATGTTATGTAGGTCCTGCAATGCTTTGCATTGGTTTGTTTATGTAAAACGTGCAAATCAATGCAATAGTTCTGTGCTGTGGAAGAAACAGATCTCTCTTGTTTCTGCCGTATTATTTCTATGGCTTGCTGAGACAGAACGCCTAAAGACCCACAGTTATCACTTGCATAATGACCCACAACTCTCTTGTTCTTTCTCTTGGATTTTCAGTCATCGTTCTCTCTCTCTCCTTCTCTCTCTCTCCTTCTCTCTCTCTCCTTCTCTCTCTCTCCTTCTCTCTCTCTCTCTCTCTCTCTCTCTCTCTCTCTCTCTCCAATTTTTTTTCCTAGCATTCAGAGTAGGAAAGAATAGTAACGTGATGTAGATATTAAAAATCTAGTCCCTTTATTCCACATTTTATGTATAGGAAATCTTCGGGAAATGTTTAGTAGTTATGGATCATTGGTTTCTAAGTATGCCAGTGTGCATCTTTATTTATATTTTATTTTCTCTTTCTTTGGAGACTATGACTTATGCTCATTTACAATCCCTTCCTTGTCTTATTTTTGTTTTGTTATGTATTTTTTTTTTGTTCTTTACAGTAGCAGCCTATATCTCAATTAGTTTAAGAATGTAGGTAAGGTGTGCATAAGAATTGCATGTCATATGGATGCACAGCTTTTTGGATCGTCTTTACCCAGTAGCTGATATCCAATAAATATTTACTAACCAATAGATTTTGATGATATGAGCAATTGTAAAAATTTAATACATTTTATTAAAGATAACATAGAGTAGATGACTTGATCACAGCAAAAGCATTCCAGTTACAGCACATGATTTGCTAGGACAAAGACAAGAGGTAATATACCAGGAACTTGAGTTTTTAGCCAATTTCTAAGATGAATTCTATGTGTAGCCAAAAATAAGAGGAACAGAATTGACCAAAAAACCCCCCAAAAACAAGCAAACAAAAAACTTATTTTTGCCCCGTTTTGAAAAACATCCAAGGGGGGATGTTTGCCACGTGTTTGCTTGTTAAATGCTTAGTAGATTTGTTTACTAGATGGCAATTGAATATAAGGCTTAAGGATCTTCCTAAAGGTAGAAATGAAAACTGTTCCAGCTGTTTTAGTGAATTTTCTGTGCTATAGTTTCCCTTCCAAAGTAACTTGTATTCCACCTGTGAAATGCCAAAGTGCTGATGTTGCATTCAAGCCCAGCTGTTTTTAAAGCAGGGTCTGTTCAGTCAAGAGTGACAGTAATTCAGTAATTATGGACAGACGTCATAACAAGCAGGCATTTAACTAAGTTAAAATAAATAAAATTATAACTATGCTTCTTGTATTAGAGCTCCACAAGGCAGGTTTCAGAGAAGTGTGCAGACTGTACTTGTATAAAGTGTGAAGCTCAGTAGGAGACAAACGGTATAAAGGGCCTAATGATACAGAATTCACTATTCTAAGAATTAAAGAGAGAGTACTGGGTGTCATCTGGGTAAAAGGTGTCTCCTGTTTTTTTCTTAAGAGTTCTCAAAATGAATGTAGCTTTAGGGAGAATTCTTCCCTGCCCCCAAGACTGTGGGGAACAAGTCCCGACTTTAGTGATTAACAGATTATTTCTAATATTCTTGCTTGTGGGCGCACTCTTTAGGTCACCACATGATTGATTTCACTATTAAAGCATATTAAATAACGTCACTTTATTATAGGCTTACAGAAGCTAATAGTTGTAAAAAAAATGCTATATTGCTTAATCCATCTAACTTAGTAAGGTAGGATATTTAGACAGTTTGATAGATTTTGTGTTAGCAGTTAATCTTATTATAGTTTCCTCTAAGCTTTTGGGTTAAATAACATTTCTGAGTGCTGATTTGGTTCAAATCATCTAGTCCATTATCTTACCTTGGACTCCTGCCCCTTGACAATGTTTTTGAAGAATATTGGAAACAGGGAAGTTGAAAATTTAATATTAATTTAACTACTACTTTTTATGAGCTTGATTACCGAAAGTTCTTCTTCCCTGACTATCTTCAGCTTAATACTGTAACATAAGGAAGATGTTCCATCTCAACTTTGAAATGATGAGTGTTGGGTTCTGAAATATGGAATTGGATAACCTTTTCCTGATGAATGATGTGAATTTCAGTGTAAATTTCAAGTGCTACAGATCTGTAACAATGATTACACTGAGAAGGTGAAACTGGAACCTGTTCATTTTCCATTCTGTGGTCCGGTATGACTGAAGAGATAATGTCCCCAGGCATAAAAAGTGACTAAGTCCAAGTATGTGAGAGGCACATTCGATAAGAAAGTGTGTGTTTGCGTACCCAGAAATATATATGTATTTTTTTTTCTGTTCACATCACATGTACACGTATGACATTTTCAGAACATCATACTTTGGGATTTGAGGTGCTTCGTTATGATTGTCAGTTTACAAATATAGAGACTAACAAATAACATGAATGCTAGATTTTCAAGTTATAAATATATTTTCAACTTTTGGTGAGGCTTCTTTTTTTTTTTTATTTTATTTTTTACCACTTTTGAAGATGGGGATTAGTTCCCAGTCATATTTACATCTTTTCAAAATTTTCATTTAAAACTCTCATTATCAGTAAAGATTTTAAAACCAATTTTCTGAAGTATGTAGATTTCATTCTCAGAATTAATCTGGATTCTCAGAAATTATGCTCTGAGGTTCCTCACAAGTGTTTTCCACACATTAGACTATCCATTAAGTGGTAAAATATGAAAAGCTAAAAATGCAAGTTCAGTTTGGAATGTGGTTGCATAAAGGACGCACAGACTAGCAGCAAGCTTCCTTTGGAAAAAACAGTTTATAAATCGTTTAAATGTAAAAGTTAATTTTGATAGATGAAAATCAGTCTTAAAAGACTGGAGATTTTGTAGATCAGTTCACTGGGTTTTAAATGATGTCTACTGTATTGAAGCAGAGAATAATGACAGTGTTATTTGCGCAGTAGATATTCCCTCTGGATTCCGGTTTTCTGTGCCCCTCTTGAAACCACGAATGCATCGAGCGATGAAAAGGTCATTTGCTTCTCTGAAGAAATAATACTTTTTGCTGTTTTTCATGGATGCTAATTCCTTTTGTTAGTGCTTGACTTCTCCCCTAACGTATGAATTATAAAAACAAAAGGGTGTTTTTAATTTAGACCTACTACAAGTAAGTTTTTTATTTAAAAAAATTGCAAATTGTAATTGCAAATCTGTAGTTTTCTTAAGTAATCAGAGCAATTTTGAAAGATAATTTTAACTATAAGCTGGAGCAGCCTCACTCTCATTCAGTTAGAGAAAAAAAAAAAGAGAGTAAGAAACAGTATGACTTTGTAGCTTTTCTGTATCTCTAGGTGCTGCAGCTTTTTATTAGTATTTCAAGAAAAAAAAACAAAACTAAAGCAAAACAAAGAATTTGCTTTGGGTGGATTGTGCAAAAGTTGTAAACACCGCTATTTAGAATGTCATCATTTCACATTATAACTCTGCCGAAGAAGGCCAGCTGGTGCAGTTAAGTCCCTTATTGGAAATTTTAGTCTGATTCATTACTGTGATTTGTAGTTGTATACAGAAACACTTAATCATTCTTATGCTCCAAGCTCTATTGAATCTACTGAAGGCTTTCTGTTTCTTTGCATAATTTGTGCTGCCGGTCTGCCAGCTTGGCAGTGTTTCAAGCTTGTTGTATTATCTGTGTTTGTTTGCACAGGAAGTGATGCTGCACGTAGGCCGAATTTACAGTAATTCTGTTGTAATAGGCTAATGAGCAACACTACTTCACTTCACAGTGCTAACATTATATAGCTTTGATTAGTCCAGTTATTGTGTTACTGTGCCATTGTGGTTGTTCTTACACTCTACAAAGTACTGAAGGAGAAATTTACTTAGCCATGGCTTAAATGAACTTGTTGAGGAAATAAACCAGACTTTTATCTGCTTAAGAGAGAGGTAAAAATGTGAATATTTTTGGGTTTTGTATACCCCACACAATTTAATTTATTATAGAAGAAAATGAAGCTGCTTTGTTGCTAGCAGTGTCATTGCCTTTGGGAAGGAGAAAGGTGACTAACACCTTTCATCATATGTATCATATGTAATATCAATTGTAAAATGCCCGTTGCAAATTTTTTTTTAATCAATTGGTGCATAATATGGTGGGATGGGGTTTCTGTCTTTCAGTGTTGTTGAAGTACCCAGCTGAAGTTGAATGGAATAGAAATTCATGTTGATTGTATGTGAGGGATTCTTCTACAGTTTTTTAAGTTTTTATGTGCACTTGGATCCGATTGTAATTCGGTGTTACTGACTAGAATCAATTCTAATGCATTTAATTTTCTGTGAAGGCCTCACTTCATAAGTTTGTCCTTATAGGCTCATAACACATCTGTTGTTTCACTTACATCTGCACTGGTGAGCAGACGGTTAGGTATGTGAAATTGGGTAGGGGAAGTTATGTTCAGGGAGCAGCAATCATTCTACTAGTTTCCATTTGTGAAAAGAATACCTTTTAGGTTTCCATTGGTGAAAAATATGTTAATTATGGCAGCTGGAAGTGTTTGTCATCACAGAGTAGAGTATGTGCTTGTGTTGGTAATTTATATTAAAATGTAGTACTGCTTTTGGAAACCAAATAATCAGTGTATTTAATGATATGATAGTAAAGGTGTCAAGAGTTGCAAAATGATTCTGTTGTTTTATATAGTTGATTGTTTATGGGGTTTGTTTTGTGTCTGTTTGATACTGTTACTGTATTTCTCTTTCATTTAAAACCAAACACCAACAACCTTTTCATGTGTACAGATTGTCAAAGATAAGTTCTCTTTATGAAATGATGTAGTCTGCTACTAGACTTACAGAAGTGGCACCTTCCACAGGCCATATGTTCTCTGTCAGATCCTTACTGCCTAAGAAATACTGTTTATCATTTTGTAGTTCAACCTAAATATTAGAACACCTATACCATTCAAATACTTTTTCTAAAACCCTTATGCAACTTCTGTATTAGCAAATAATGGCAAATACTAATAATTTAAAAAATCCTTATAATCACAATAAAGTTAAGGCTGGATCTAAACTTCCTGAACCTGTGGGAGCCACTGCCTCATTTCAGGTAGTATCTGTATTGCTAGTTCAGTGATTCTTTGGATGTATTGCGCATGTGCAGACCACCTGCACAGTGAATGTACCATAGATTGTACATCTGGAGATCTCAGATGAATATTGAGTTCTCAAATTCTGTCTAGACAGAACTTCTGAGTGGTGAAAAAAAGAGGTTATACTTGAAGAAACCTAGATTCATGATAGCCCTACCTGCAAAGTGCTCTAGTTCAGTTTCTTTGAGGGAGACTTCTTTCAAATACAGACCATCACTGATGTATTTAAAATCCAAGGACAGGTAAAATTCTAGGATGAAATTTATATACGTATTTAACAATAGTAGGTAGCTGGGTTTTATATAATTGCAAAAATGCACCGAATTCAGGATATATTGTAATTTTACAGATTGACTTGTTACTTGAAGTTACGGGTATAGTTGAAATAGCTTAATATTTAGAGTTACGATAGAAATACTTTACCAACAGATACAGCACTGGGATTGCTAGCCTGTTCCATTGAGTACATCCAAAGAACATACAATAAAAAAAAAGTCTCAGTTCTCTTCTCTCTCCGGGCAGCTTTACTCAACTAACTAAAGGAATAGAGAACAGACCTGACTGCCAAACTAGTTCATAGCACCTATGGATCAAGGTATCCAAAGTTCTCTGCTTATGAAACATACAGTAATCAAGACTTAATTTTTTAACTGTGCTTTAAAATGATATAGTTCCTCATTTTTCAAGTGTGACTGCATGGATGCTGACATCATTTATCTGTTCTATCTTCTAATTCTTATTTCTCCTTCATAAACTGTAGATGAAATTGAATGCAGTAATTAAGTAAAAACTATTGCAAAAATACTACTACTCAAAACTCCGTACTACTATCTCTGAGAAAGAGTTTCACAGAGGAATATATCTAGGGGAGTATTTTTTTGTCAAGAGTTTTGTGTGTAAAATGATAAGTTTTACTGTAGTTGATGAATTACTTTGTCAGCTGAAGCTCTGGCCACATAGGTATTTCTGAGAGCATTTGCATGTCTTAAAGGATGAATTTGCCTTGACTTCGCCTTCACCTCTTGGATATTTGCTTCTGTTGAGTGTTTATAGTACTGAGATTTGCATACTATTGTAAGTGAATTTGAAGCTTTGATACCTATATTCATCACTATTCAAATTCATATTCTAAGCTTGCGCTGTTGAGGTTTTGCATTGAGACTTCTGTGGGTTTTTTTTAAAGAAAAAGCTCAAACGTCTCACCACTGCTCCCCAACAACTTACAAGCGCAAAGGAGAGATAAATAAGAGGAAAGAGTATCTAATAAGAGAATTATTAAGCTGGGGAGAGCAGCAATAGAAATACCACTACAGGAAACAGCTATCCTAACGGAGTGAATAATTGTTCTTGACTCTTTTAGGCATGCTACTGGAGTCTGTAAAAGGCCATGCAAAGACATGAATGCACATCCTGGAAGATCAGAATTAAATCTCCTGACGATGGAAAACAAACTTTTAAATTGCAAAATAGGATGTAAGAGCTCACTGTCCCCCTTTTTCATCCCTCTTACAGCCAAAGCTGGGGCTCCATGTTCTTTTTGCCCTTCTTCCCTAACATTTTATTTCATAGGAAAACAATAGCAGCAGCAGTTCTGGGATAACTTCGGTCCCCTCTATCACAGATTTGAAACTTTTCCTGAATATTGAATTTCCTTTTGTATTCTAGAAGAATGTTGGCGTCATACGTCTGTTCACTTCAGAGTAGAACTACTAGAGATTTTTATATACACTTTGATCTTTTTTGTCACCCTCTCTAATGCTACCTTTCCTATCTTCAAATTGTAAAAAAAGGTGAGAATGAATAGTGTCTGCATGTTCTACTGAGAACCAAGCACAAAGTGCTATGAAGAACTTGAGGAAAAGGTATGTAGGTGCAGTAGTCATAAAAGCAAACAAAACATTAAGAATTTGTAAATGGTAAAGAGAATAGTCCTGTTTAATGTTATAAAATCACTTTATGAATGAAGTCTCACTGTTTTTGTTAATTGTGCTGGTCAACTCTGGCCGCCTTGATAAAAGACACAAAGCAGAGAGAGGAACACTTTAGAGTTGTTACAGATATGATCAAAGACCTGGAGAGACTTCTAGATGAAAAGGCATTGAAAAATGTGCACTTAGAGAAAAGGTAAAATAATAAGAACAACCATGACAGGATTTTGTTTCTGGAATCATAGCCCAGCTGTTTTCATTTACTGTCTTGTAATGAAAGAACAAGCTGAATTCATGAGTCAGCAGATTTTAAACAACTATTAAGTACTGATTTAACTTTGACATAACTATCCCACAGAGCTCTAGGTCTAGGTCTACACTGTAGTTAAAAGGAAAGTTTAGATATTTCTGTGGATGGCTAGAACAGGCATTTAAGCTAGCACATAGAAAAGAAGATTCATCCTCTTCTTTGTAGTAGAGGCATAAGTTTTGTCTATTTCTTATGGTCACTTTCCTGCTAAGTTTTTTGTATGCCTGCTGTCTGAAAAGAGTGGTTATATTTGATCAGCAAGCTGGACTGGACACTTGTGCAATTAGATATGATATTTTAACTTTCTTACCAAAGCTACTCAGACACCAAAAGAAAACAGTTATTCATATATGCCTGAACCTATAAAGACAGCAGTAAAAATCAAAATTGAACTGAACTACATGAAGTAGAAAGGGGGGGGGGGGGGACATTGTCTGCTTCCAGGTGTTTTAAAAGCAGAAAATTGTGCTTTTGTACAAAACTTGGATGTTTTCCCAAGTGAATTATGAAATGCTTTCTGTGTCCTACAATAGGGGCAGAAAATGTCCACCCCACAGCATTTATATTATCTCTCAATAGAGCAGGTTTTTTTTTCCTTTCCCCATATAATCATAGCCATTTTATCCCTCTTACAACATTACAGATACGGGATTTTGAAGCAGGATGTGTGGTCTTCCTTTTAAAGCAAGGTATTTGGAAAAACATCTGTGAGGTTGAAAGAGCTCAGTTGGTGGTTTTGCACGTGCCGTCAAAGATGATATTAGGCAGATAAGTTAGGATAAACCTTGTGTTTTGGTATGTGTAATACCAGCAAGGGCCCTAGTTGCGTGGAGGTGAAGGAGTCTTTCCGTGTGCAACTGAGAAGAGCTGAGGCCTGAGGTATCTTGTTTTTCTGAAGAATTTGAAATAGTTTTAAAAATACTTAGCAAAGTTTTCCAAACTCTGTATGATGCAGAACGAAAAAATGACAGTATACACATGCCAGTATTTAAACAAAACCCTAACACCTAAAGCACAATTCTCTTGATGTTACCAAAATAAAAATATTTAATATTGCTATTTTACCTTCTGTAGCATGTTTCTGTTTCTTTAGGATTGATCCCTTGGCATTTCGTTGTATTTTTCTTAATGTTTTTTATCTCTTTGAAGGTAACGCTTCTCCATTTTTATGTATTACTTTGCTCTGGCACCTATAGCGTGGCTTAGAGTTGTTCATGCAATTGTGCTGGCAAACCTTAAATGAGGCCTGATAAGAAGTGTATTATGGGGGCTTGAATGGAAGAAGGTTGCCTTGCGTTTTAGCCTGTAGATATCATTTTATTGAACCCACAGTAGAAGATTAGGGAAGGGAAAGGAAAAGAGGGGAAAAAAAAGAAAAAGGGAAGGGAAAGGGTAGATTGAGAATGCTTTTGTACATTAAAGGAAAAAGCATCAAATTAAATGGAAATCTTGCCAACTTCCTTAATACCTGAAGAACAAGTTGTATCTAGCTTTTAGCTACCAAGTTGTTTTGTGGAACCAAGATGAGTTTTTTGTTAAAGTCGCAATCGGGAGCGTAATGCCGACAAACATAGCAGAGAACTGCTATCCTGTTAGATTAAATGATGTGAGACCACATTACAATAGTTAGTAAAGCTTCTGCTAGCATGTCTTATTGACAATTTGTTTGTCTTTCGTTTCCTCACGCAGAAGTTTCATCATAAATTTCAATATTTTATGTTATATTTTCATCTTTAAAATAATCTATTTTACTTATATATGTGAATTAGCAGCCAAGAAAGCCCTATACTTTTAATCTAGTCAATTGTCTAGCCTTAAGCAACAGCACAAATAATATTTCAGTTTTTAAAAATAGCCTCATATGTAAAAGCTGATGAAGATAGCAGGGTTTCCTTTTTCACTGTGCTTTTTAATACAGCAATATCTCTATCTATCTCTATATATTTAATATATCTATGACAAACACAGGCTAATAAGTGAAATCAAATTAAAATTCATTCCAATTAGAACTCTTTCAAGCTATAATATTCCACACTTACAGTATACAAAAAGTGATAAATTATTTCTTAGCTATGCAGGGAACATTTTTTCCCACCCACTATGAGTGTCAGAGTCAAAAATCATTGGATTTCATCAGTGAGAGGAAAACAAGTATTAAAACAGTTCTCTATCTGAGTGTGCACTGCATCTTAGGATCTAGAATTACAGGCATGAGATAGTGGTGATTTTGAAATAATTCTAGGAAGAAAATACATTTTGGCTGTAGAATAAAGGACAAGTAATGCTAGCACTGAAATTACCTAGACAGCTGGTCCATTTCAAGCCTTATTGCTCCACCACACCAGACAGTAGATAGTATATAAGAAGGCTTGGTTCTGCTCATTATGTTATTTTCTTTTTCAGTAGAATGATTTTTCATTCGGACTAGTATGAGAGCAGAGTTCAGTTCAAGGGTGTTTAATTAAACAGGTGTCCAGGGTGGGTAGAATGATATTACACAGTTCCTGTAATATAGCAGATTAATGTAAAAAACATTATTACTGTTTAAGCAAAGCAGGTATGATACTTCTGGAGGTGGGGAGAACAATTAATTAATACTGGCAGATGAAAGAAGTTGAGCTGTCAGGTGGTGGGTGAAGTATCAACTAGGCAGAGGAATGCTATGATGAGTTAAAGGAGTTAAGTACCATAGGGCAAAAGCCAAAGCAAAAAGAAAAACAAGTAAAGCACACTAAAAATGGGAGTTCTTTTACAGAGCAAAGAACGTTCATTAAAGAGAATGGCTGCAAGGGTGTGGGCTATAGAGAGTCTCTAAAGGAACCCTGTTTCACTCATACAATTAAATGTGATACACAGATCCTTGAACATGAATACTTTTGATTAGTTCTCTATAAAAGTGTCTCATTACTCTGCACTGGTATAATGAGGAGCTTGGAATTGCTAAATACAATCTAGAGAAGGAGATACTTCCTAATGCCTCTCCTTGATTTTTGCAGTTCACTTAAAATAGCTCTGTGTTATGTATACATCCTAAGCTACTTGTGGACAAATGCTAAACTTGAAATTCTGTGCTGTATGTGATATTAGAAAACAATTTCAGGTAAACTTTACCCTGTATAATGAATTATTCTCTGTGCTTCTCCCCATGCCTCCAATAGTTGGCATGAGAAAAGACATAGTAACTGTGGAGAAATTTCACCAATATAATCAATCACTAAGAAGGAAAAAAGAAAGAGGCAGCAAGCATAGTGAATGTAATAGAAATTTGCTTTAAATTCAGCACTAAAAGACTCAACTGGAACATGCAGGTTTTAGTATACTTCCGAAAGTTCTATTGTCATACCTTTTTCCCCTTAAAGCGCTAAAAGTAAAGCTATAAAAGTAAAAAATAATCAAAACGTATCAGTACGACATTCAAAGATAGAAAGTGCAGCAAATCAATTTGCCCATTTGAGTAATTATTAAAATATATGACTGTGCTTCATTTTCTTCTCAGAGAGAAAAAAGAAAAGGGGAACTAAGGAGTTTTTTGCTAGTTTCTGGCAAGGGAACAGAAAGAAGTCTTGAATAGGCTGCATCTGTTAAGAACATCCAATTTGTATTTGTTTTCATTTGATTCCCCTTTAGTCTCAAGATTTTGTCAGGTAAACCTAGGAAGTAATGGAGAAGATTCAAACTTTTTCCCGGCTACCAATGTTCTGTTGTGCATTGTAAATCAGTTGCTTGTTGTTTAAGAAGTGCCTGATGATATACCAGCAAAGATAGTGTGTGTTCTGCTAATCTCAAAAATTCTTTGCTAAACTAGCTGTACACAAATGAATCAATGCCACAGAACTTGGGCAAATTTACAATATACAAGTATGTCTCTGTGGGTGTGTGCATGTGCATATGTATATTTCAATATGTATTTACATTTTGTGTGTGCGTATATATATATTTATATGCATCACACATTGCAAAGATAAGAAAGAAGTGTGCTATACTAGAGAGTGACTGCAGTTGGCACATTTGAAAGTCTTGAAAACTATTTAAATAAACCTGTAAAATGACATTTGGATCTGAAATGATAATGTCAAATACATATTTGGAACAAATTCAGGATTTTTGAGTACTAATGAAAATATAAAATAATGATTTTAAGAGTTGTTACGTTAGTGCAATCATGATGTTTTAGGGACCCCAGTGCCTGATGTTTTAGGTCTCCTGCATGCCAGAAAGTAGTTACGGTTTTGTTTCCAGAGAGTGAATGAGGAATCATGGGACTGTCAGTAACCTTTGTTGTCTTCCAAATAATGCTTTCAGAACTACAGACAGGGTTGAGTTGGCTATGACTTTACGGACTGCTAAGTCGTGGGGGAATACAGTATTCAGCCTACCGCCCAGGATGACAAGGCGTGGTTTAGGAGGAAGATACATGAGTGTTACGCTCTCTATTCCTCCACGCTTTACAGTTCCTACACAGCATGAAAGCAGGATTAGTATGGAGCAGAAGGTTGGCTGGATCCTGAAGGTGTTTGGAATGTAAGGCCACAAGGCGCTTTGAGCAATCTTGCAGCCTCTATGGAACATACATTATCTTTGCACAGATATGGCCAAAGTAATCTTGAATTAGGTATAGGGCTGTTCTAGTGGAACACCTGTTCTAGTGGCACTATTACCACAATACTCTCCTATTTGCATGCCTGCAATTCAGGAAAACTATTGAGAATTATAGAAGCTTCAGAGAAGAGCCACAAGAAGAGCTGAAGGCTGGAAAACATACCTTATAGTGAAAGACAGCAGGAACACCAAATGTATTTGCATAACCATGGAAAAGGGGGAAAAAAGCTATGCGGTTACTGTTGGAATATTTATTTGGAAAAAGAAATTTTGTAACAAGTGCCCAGAATAGCAAAGATATGTTAAAATTTAGTAGAGAAAGCCAAATTGGATGATCTAAAGATACTTTCTTCAAACTTCATAATATGTCAGTTTTCCTAATCTGTTGTGCAAAACCTTTCCCTGTTATAAAACAGATGATGATAGTAGGAAAGGTGTCAGTTTAGTTTACAGCAGCAGTAGTCTTCTGTAGTAGTGTCATATCATTTGTCCTGTGCTTGTTTTGCACAGGGCATGTTGCCAGAATTATCGACAAGTTTTTGTACATGACACGATCCATGCCTACATTAATCATGCATTCTAAAATAAATATTGCCTTATGACTGTTTTTCCAGCTGGTGATTCAGTATCCATTCGGTTTAAGCTTTCTTCCAGACAGGTGTATGTGCTTGCAGATGAAACACCATATGGACAGCACATCTTGATAATAACAAAATCAGAAGAAACATGTAATTGTAGCTGCTTATGTAAGTTTTGCAAAGCAATATGTATGCGATTCTTTTTTTTATTTTTTCAATACAACTGAATACAACTGCAAAAGACTCTCTAACCCTGCTGAAAAGCCTTGCAGAAAGAAACAACATTAAGAGTAATGTCTGTGACTGTAATTGAATTTTTCTAGAAAGAACCCTGTACAATGGAAATCAGAAACATAAAAATACTTACAAGGGCCTCATTCTTCTTCATCACCAAATGTGCTGATTTGTTTATATAGGATTCAGCTGGTTTACACCTTGATTTACATTGTTTGTGATGATATCTCAAGTTCAAATATGTTAAGTGTCCAAGTATGCTTTGAATTTTACAATAAATTCATGATTGTAAAGTGTGCAATATAGGACGATGGTCAACTAAACTACTTGAATGTGGTCAACAAGCTTCTTGCGATGATGCACCTCAGCGATACATTTATTTATATCTAGAATTAACTGTAGTGTTTTGCATTGGAAGAGCTAGATTTTTGCTTCTGAGTGCAAGTGGTTTCTTATAGTTTCAGTACTGTTGACGTTCTTTTCACAGCCATACTGTCCAGTAAAAATCGGTTCGATAGTGTGAATGCATTTAGTAGCAATGCTGATTGGACCGTAGGTCCCTGTCGTCGTTTAAAGTTTTCCTTAAAAAAGACAGAGTAAAATATTCTAGAAAATAATTTAAATCCCTTTCTCAAGTGCAGAAATAACCAAGTTCAAAAATAAGAATTGTTCATTAAATCTTGTTTGCAAAAAGTGCATTTACCAATGTAATCTGAATCTGAAGGTGGGAAAAAACATTCTTGGTTTTGTAGATGTTAGAGGTCAACTCTTGCAAAATCTGTAATGGCATTTTTAAATATGACACAGTCTGCGAACGAAAGAGGTAGGTAAATTAGATAATGAATATGTTATAAGGTGTTGTGAAGGCAGGCTCATATAAATTCTATGTAAATGGAAAATACATGTTCGTATTCCCTACCAGCAGCCTTAATCTCATAACTGTTTTTGTGTGGGAAGAAGCATCACAGGGCTGAGACGATATTAGTACATATATTTCAGATTTCTGACAAACAACCAGGATGTAGAGATTATCAGTGTAGTTCAAAATAATGAAAGGCGGTCTTCATTGAAGTATATGACATTGCTGTCTCATTGCTCTCCCTAGGAATCACAGCATTGCAGGAGGTATGAGTAACCATTCTGACACTTAATAGCACTACTCCTGAACTATGTTTGCTCATTTAAAGTCAAAAAAATTGCTTATTCCATGTTTCCCCACCCCAGCCCGCTTCAGGCTGAAATACATCAGTTTGATTTTGTGGAGTTTTACTTCTTTACATACCTTCAGTGATAAGTTTCCTGGGTCATACCAGAATACATCTGACTTCTTTCAGTGCTGATGTGGGAAGCTGGATTTAATGAAGTTGGAGGTTTTTGAACAGACTGATTTGGTCTTATAAAGTCAAGAATGGCAAATATATTTGTCTGAGAAAGTAAACAAACATAAAATAGAAATCCTAAGAGAAGGCTGGAACATTCTTTCCTCAGGAGTCAGTTACTGTTCTATGTCTACCCATTTATTCTCTCACTGTCTACTCCATCAGAATAAAGTATAGCAGTAAACCCTGAAGAGATGTGGGGATTTTTTCTCTGTAAAAAGCTGAATTTCACCACAGACTTTACATAAGAAGAAAATTTTAGACTCTTTCTTATTCCGTGAGTTGAAAATAAAGCAGGTCTAAGATCATGCTGCTGTCAGTAGGAGGTCTCAAATATTTCCTGCCTTGACTACGCAAACTTCTTTCAAACTTAAGTATGCAACGTGATTAGTTTGTTTTAATACATAACATGTGTTGAAAGGACATCAGTATTCATAACTACATAAAAGTGAGTTGAGAGCTTTACATCAGAAATTTTCAGTTTGTTAATCATTTATGTATGTAAAAAAAGGTTAACAAAGACAGTATTGTGTTTCTGTTGACCCCATAAAAAAATCAATAAGCAAAGTCTTGTAAGAATATCTTTTTAAATTGTAATATAGTTATGCGATATATTGTGAGTAGCATTTAGAAATACTGAATTATCTATGCTCATAATTATTCTACTTTATTTCTGTTGAATTTGAATATAACACTGCAAGGAGGAATTTCCAGTCATATGAGAAGAACCTGAACAAATTTTGTTGTCATTTGTCACTATTTAAATGTAAAACTGAATCTTATAGCTATTCCTTCCCATTAGAGCAGTGTCTGTAACTTTTTGTACTTTACTGTTTTTTCCATTTGAAATAAAATGTAATTGCTGACAAATATTGAAGAGCCTCTAAAACATTTATGGCTATAAGATGGCCTCTGAAACAGTTGTCTTGGTTCATTTTCAGTTTATTTAACATCAGTCACCATTCACTCCCTTCTGTTGTGCATATAATAGCTGCTAACAAAAGTGTATGGTTTTCAATCTTATACACTTAAAATGTTTAAAATGATGCTGTTCTCTGGTATAAAATTTCTTTTTTCCAAAAATTTTGGAGCTAAGGAAGTCTCCTCCCTCAGCTTGTTTCCACATCCTTGATTTTGACAGTTTTCATCTTGGAAATATTTCAGTGCGTTGTATGAATATATAAGAAAGCCTGACAAATTAGTCTGACTTCTGAAGGGAGTTGCATAATTTCAGCATTTGTGTTATGTTGTTACTCGGAGGAGACGGTGTGTTTGCCAATATGTTGCAAATACTGTTCCTGAAAATGTGTCATCATCTTGAAGTAATTTTAGCATTAGTAAATGAATATAAGAATGCCTTCCGGTAGATGAGATTATATTTACTTTCAGAAATGAGTCTTTTCTGAAAAATAAACAAATGAAAGATATTTGGAAAAAATTGACCAAGTATGGAAAGAATTAGAAGTTTAAATGGTCAAATGTACATTATTTTTACTCCTTTTTTTTTTTTTTTTTTTTTAAACCTCAGGCACTTTGCAGAAGTAATATTACTTTAATTAGGTTCTAAACTGACTATCCAGGAGGAAGTTGTAAATTCATCATGGATTCAGGTGTTTTGTATCTGTAAGCCCCAAAGAGTTGGAATATAAAGTTTTGAAATATGCAAAGAACAAAAGTTTTAGGCTGCATGCTAGCTCTCGAATTCAAGTGGCTGACAAAGCAAACGTGTAATGGTATTATTATTTGAGGAAGAAAATAGAAATACTTTGTTCAGACATTAATTACTGTCGTTCTTATAAATACGCTTTTCTTCTTGCTCTACTTCTGTATTCATTTTCAAGCAGACGCTGTGGCTGCTACACGTTAGGGAGGACAACACAAGAGCTGTCAGCAAGAGTGAAACTTGCACTTAGGAGGCAATGAGAAAGATAGATTGAAGGAGGATCACTCTGTGTGCAGAGTTCTCAACACTGAATGGAATAGCACTCTGTTTTTATAATAATAAAAAAACGTTTTTATGACAGCCAGTATCTTGAGCCAATTAGCTATTTTCTACTGAAAATTTTTCAGTAGTTATACTCAACAGAAAACAGTAAACGTTGAAGGAGCAGCCATTCTAATCATAATGTTAATCAAAATATTTTAATCTTCTTTGGGCAGTGATTTTTAGTTATTTGATGTTGCTTCATTTATTACCTTTTCGATCAGGTATTCTTTATGAACCATAGGCATTAAGATACTTGTTGATGACAACTATAACTGTAAGTGATGCAGGTAACAAAAGGCATCATATTATGGGATATAAGAAAAACCTGTTTTTCATTTCCAGATTAATAGCTTTGATTTCTCTCTAGATACTAGATATGAAATCATTAAAAAATTAGTGTTGGTTAATTAAAGCAACGCTCCGATTCTGCAAATACAAAGCGTGCCTATATCTAACTGATGCCATCAAAATCTGATTATTTCACTTTGCTAATTGTTAGGGGTTTTTTGGATTTCAGTTCAACCAAGTACAAGAATGTAGTATTTGACACATTCCTGGTTATTATATCTAGCTGTTAAAATTATTTTCATTGCCTGCGGAGAACTGATTTCTGTCTTAAAAAAAAATCTTTTCTGCTTTATTAAATAAGATCTAAAAGAAAAGGGAAATTATTTTCACTTGTATGTTATCTGTATAGGAAAACAAATTGAAGGATCTCTGCTTGCTTTTGGGACGCAAATGGATTTGTTTGTTAGCTTTTTCCAATAGTACTAGTAGATAGTATTTTTACATTCAAAGAGGTAAGTTCTGCAGGACTGACACAAAACTATTTAACATTATGACTTTGCAAAAAAGAAAAAGATGGGTTTGATTGAGAGCTGTTTAATAATTCTTTTGGTGTGATAAAATGAAATGCACCTTTGAGAAAAGGTAACTGAAAGAGAAATGACTGAAAAATTGCGTTATGACAAGGTCAGCCACTTAGATCAATATAGAAAGTACTTATGGAAAACATTTGCATGTCTTACAAGTGATCACAAGGAGAAGTGCAAGTTCATAAGTTAAAAAATACTATCTATGGAAAAATCTTCTTAAAATAATATGTTATTGTTTTACCAGAATGTAACACCCACCCACCCACCCACCAGAATCTTAATTTTGTCTTTTAAGAATACCTATACATTGTGGGAATTAGAAATATGCGTAAAACCATTTAAGGTTTTGGTTCTAGAACCAGTAAAATCTATGAGCATCCCATGCAGTCAGTGGAGCTATTCAAACTTGGTCAACTTTAGGTTGGTTTGTGCAGGGCTTGTGAAGGATTTAACCATTGATTATCAGTGAGGCTTATCATGGAATTTATTTAGATTTTACAGGTTGAAAGAGTAATAATGAGAATATATTTTTTTCAAGTAGCAATTGAGTAACTGACTAAATTAGGATATGTCCTGATTTTCTCACTGACTGTTCAAGTGAGTACTGATGTATATATTTACTAGGCATTTATCCAAAAAGAGGAAAGAATTCATTTTTAGGTCAATTTTAAGAAATGTAAGTCCTCTAGACAATGTGAATTAGAAAAATAGTAGATTGTTCATAAATTTTTAAAATTATGAAGTCAATATTGGCAGGATAACCATCTTCACCTTATATAATATGTGAGAATAATATATAGCAAAGGAAACATCTTTATAATTTAAAGGATGATATGCCTTCATATAATTTCAAAAGATTTCAAAAACTTCTTCCTGTAACTTCACTTCTATTTCCCACCTGATTTTATTTTCTTTAATTTTATAACCTTACCTTCCCCTTCAAAATGCTGCATTAGAAAAAAAGTCTGTCCTTGGCTGACACTTGCTCTGCATATTGAACATACGCAGAGATTTGATAGTAAATGTATGTCATATACAAGGGTCTTTTTATGTTTTGTACAATTTCTGAAAATAGTTTCTCAAAAACTTCTGTTAGAAGATACTCCTACTGTCATGTGAATTTTCTTTAGTAATTCTTCCATTTGGCTTGTGTTGCATCATTTTCAGATGTACTTTGTCAGAAATTATCATTTGCTGTGGTATTTCATCTGTATTAAACCCAGCAGTTTTCAATTATGGTTGCTAAACTGGAAAGTGTCAACCTAGATTATTGTGCAGGTTTTAGTTTTGTGCTGCATAAAATTAACCATTTAGGATAATCAAGTTACTCTTGCAGATGCAAAGTTCCCTTCTGTGTTATTGTGTAAGGACATCTGAAAAAGAAAAAGAATTTGCTTCAGGCTGTGTAGCTGTCACAGGATCTGCAAAATACAGAGTCTGAATTCAAAGCATATGATTCTTCAGCAGTTTTTATTCCTGCAGTTTGATTTTACTTTTCAGTGGCATATTTTCTTTGGAGTCATGCTGCCATAGCCCTTCTGGCTGCATCTCCACCTGAGAACCTGTTAAAGGGAAAACTTTCACCATGGAAGAAACAAAAGCTAAGGCCCTGCCTGTATAGAATCCATGGGAAACTTTGTAGCATATGGAAAAATGTGTACATTGGGCCTTACTTACTGGATTTCTCTCTGCCATCCGTCACTTCTCTTTCTTCCTTTACAGATTCATGGACCTCTCTTAGTCTCAGTGGAGCCTGGAGAAAAAGTGAGGGACTGAGAGGATAGGACTTACTGGCACACAGTAGTTAATGGCATTTTCTATCTTGTGGGGAGGGCAGTTTGGTGCTTAGAAGTAGCAGGGTTCTGATAGTGATACTGTAGTAGCAATACAAAGACACAAGCTTGACAAATTGTTGTACTTCATTGTAAACAAAAATAATGAAAGAATAGGAGTAATTTTACTGATCTTCTGTATTTCAGTGAATTTTCTCCTTTCCTTTACTGATTTTATGGGCTGATTAGTTTGGGGTGCAATGAAGCTCTAATAAAAGAGCTTAAGGATGATGATATATGCAAAGCAGAAAAGTTCCAAAATAAAGAACTCAATAAACTGAGCAGCGTTTACAGAAGCACTCTTTCTGGAGCTGTAATATTTTGTATAAGTGTGTTTCTAAACCCATACAGAGAAGATTATTTATGCAAGAAAAAGCATTTAATTTCAAAAAGTTGTTATGATATGGCAATTCCTCTCTGTTTTGAAAGGACTGTGTTGGCTTACAGTCAATTTACTTGCCATCTCTGATAGGCAGCCATAGGTTCTAGTCCTTTAATCTATTTTAAATCATTTTGTCTAGGAAATATTTGAAAGTCCTACTGCTGATTTTTGTGACATTTATATTAAAAATATGTTTGAATAAAACCTTAATACTACTTTTAGCCATTATCTTAGTATGTTTAAGTAGAATTGAAAGTATTAGTTGTCTGTAATAACACTTTTGTTAGTCTCTATGTGAAGAAAACCTTTCCTAAACCTGATTTTTTCAAAATATTCCCAATTTACCTATAAATCTTTAATTATGTACAAAAATAACAGTAACTACTTAATGGCTTAATTGTATAAAATATTATTCAGAGAGTCTTTAGGAAACAAAATGTTTTTAAATTACTTACTTTTAGGATATTTTTGTGACATTTTGCAGAGTTGCATAAAGCTGGTAAAGCATAAAGATTGAAGCTGAGGTTTCACGTGCATCTAAGCCAAGCTTACGAAGGATCAACCTCTCTATTGCTCCCTCTCCTCCCCCTCCTCTATCATCTACCCTTTTCTTTTCCTGGTGCAAGCCAGCTCTGCACTACATAGAGCCTCCCATTAGCCAAATCATTTCACTGAGAGAGAAGAAAATCTTTTTTTTTTTGTTTTGGTGTTATAGTTTTCTGCCATGAAATCAATAATGGAGAGGAAAGCACTGGCACTAGAACAAGAACTTCATTTAAGAATGTATTCCACGTTTAACTGCAACTGCGTCTCTTGCTTTGTTATTTGAGTGGGACAGGGAAAGTTACTATTCCTACTGCTACAGCTGATTCCCAGGGTGATCCAGTCACTCAGAGTACTAAGGAATGTGTGCTGCATTGACTGTGGATACTACAGTGCTTAATTTTATTTTAGAGTAACAGAGGGACTGGGAAGAAGATTCATGCCTAGGATTTGAGTCATATTCTTCTTCACATGATGTTCTGGGGCAATCTAAGAATATAGTCACGTGGAAGAGTACTGTGTCGGACTTCCCTATAATAGAGAAACCACTGGCTAAAATATCAAGTAACAAGTATTTACGTCATGAACAGCCTGGATTTTGTTTTGAGTTATTCTAGTTAATATCAAGAGAAAGTTCACTAGAGTATGTGAGACTGCAGCCACTTAAGGTTAGAATCAGGCTTTTATGAAACTCAGTGAAGAGCAGATCCAGGAGACCTGACAGAGGCACTAATTGTAGTGACAGCCTTGCTGAACTGCAGGGACAACAAACTGCAGTTCTAGGTTTATATTATGCAACAGCTGAGGACAGAAACTGTTATTTATAGATCTGAGATATTTTTGAAGCAGGAAATCATGTGATTTGTATGTTTTTTAAAGCCTTTTACTTTGTACAACTGTTTAGTGGTCTGATTTGTTAATCATTATAGTTATATACTGTTGCTATTAAATGTGTCATTGCCAGACGTTACAAATACGAGTAGCTAATTAGCTAACTTTACTGTTTCTGCAAATATTAAAAATATGACAAGGAAATTAATAGTGATGTAAACAAAACAAATATCAGGCATATACATAATATTATTCACTGCAGCATCTATAAAGTAAGAATGTGTTTCATGGGCTGTGATGATCTGGTCTGTTACAAAGCTTGATACAATTTAAGAGGTTGAGGATCTTAAATTACATGTTCTATCCAGCATTCTGAGCAGTATTTTCAGGAAATAAAATAACATGTTCAGTATGATACTGTGTAATACAAACTTTGTAGCACACCCATACTTGTCTGGAACAGTTCTGTCTTTTTGATTAACCCATTCAATAATCAAAACTTATAGTCCTTCTCTCAATACTTAAGTAGGTGGTCACACAATAGAAACTGTTTATTCTGCATTTGCCTAAGTAACAAACAAATGTGTATTGAGGCATTCTAAGCTATTTAAACGTTACTGCTGACTGTTGGTTTGTGTCCTTATAAGTCTATTTTATTTTGAATTCACTTAGAGAAAAGGATTTCTATCTTAAATTGAATTCTCTTATAAGTAAACATACGTTTATGTAATTTCAAATACACATATTATTTTTTCCAGTGCCATTGCTTCAGCTCAGTCTTCAGTGATCTGCCAAGCAAAGTAGCTGGTAGTCATAACTTTCTACTATTACCATTTTGAATAGCTTGCCCTTCTCATTTTCACTTACTTTATTATCTCTTTAGAGCTATGGAGACTTTAGCCTATAAAGAAGTGCTTAACATGACTTGATTTTCATCATATCTCCCATATCTTTGCAGCTACTTGTGATTCTGTAGCTTATAATACTGCAGAGTAATCTGTTCACCCCTTAGGAATCTTTTGGGAAGAGTACATGTAACTTTTATATCAGGTCTCTAAGCTTTGAGCAGAATTAGGTTTAGAAGTGATTGTTAAAGAGAAAGGCCCAGACCTTACAATCACTTATTTTTGTTCTGTCCTTTCAACTATGCTTTTTTTTTTTTTTTTGGCCAAGGAACAGAAAACAACAAGGGGGGGAGGAGGAGGAAGAACTAGAAAAGAAAAACTATTTCAGTTCCTAATATATAGTTTTTAACTTTAAGCTTATTCCTTTCTGAGCTTTTCATTTAACTCGTGGAAGCTATGCATAAATCTTTTTATAAATTTTTTCCTATTTTTTTCTGTTAAATAATTTTGATTGTGTGTATTCTCTCCAAACATATTTTAAAAAATCCAAATATCCTGACACAACCATGATTTTGTGGGTATTTCATTATAGTACGCTGCACTTGCAGTGATAAAAGATTTCAGGGTGCTAAGTGCTCTGGATCTGATTCAGTAAAGATTTTTTGATTAAGCAGCCCAAAGGCATTTGAACATCTAACTGATAGAATGGCAAGTGATATCTTCATGGAGACTCAGGAACATAATATTATGCTAATTTTTCTTGGAGAAACTTTTTCTCTTCCTCAAAAATTGCATGTTTAGAAAACAGAAGAAGAAGAAAAAAGTAAAGCTTAAAATCTAAGGAAGCAAAAAGAGCATATGTCTACATTAGTGTTTTAGTTCAGATCAGGAGTGTGTTTTTTAAGCAGAAAAGCTTGTTAAGCCTTTTTTTTTTTTTTAAATCTTCTGATCATCACTCTTAACCTTGCTTTGGCTTGAATAGTGGAGTTAGTCTCAGCGTGTGTGGACTAGATACATTCCCAATGAAACTAAATTGAAAGATGTGTTCCAGGAGCCTGCTTAATACATGCTTTCTAGACTACAGCTAGTTCAAAGTTTTAAAAAAAAAAAAAAAACCTGAGCAAAAAAACAACTCCTTACCTACCCCACCCCACCAGAAGTATGGGTATTAGGTTCTCAGCACCAGTTTTTTCACTCCATGTGTCTGATGTTAGAGTACTTAATCACTAATGCAACCAGTTGTGTTCACTGGAAGAATTCAGTGATATTCTATGATCCAAGGTCTATGTCTAATACTGATAAATTGACCCCAAATGCCATTAACATTTTTATAAATCATTCTCCTGTTGCTATAGAAAGATATCATTCTGAACTCTATCTGTGATATGTGAAGCCTAATGCAACAGAGCAAAACTTTACCCCAGTGGAATTCAATAGGAGTTTTCTTATTGAATTCAATAGGACCAGGATTTTATCAACAATCTTTAAATCCTAACCTCCACACACTTGATATAAATTCAAAATGTGACATCCAAACTGTACTTGATGAGAATTCACTGACCATCATACTATAGAAATTGCATAATGGAGGTTTGTAATTGATGATGTCAGCTTTGAAGAATGTAGGAAATGAGCTTAGCTCCAAACATATATTGTTTTTTGCCTCCTTATACTGTATCTGCTAAGCAGTGTTCTGTGATAACATGATTTCGTAGTGTGGCCTCCAGATGGCACAGTGATTTGGCATCCTGTAAATTCATAGATGCCAAATGGATGTCTACATAAAGAATAGTCTCTAGGGAAATGAGAACATTTACTGTAAAAAGTAAAATTAAATAAAAATCTGATTTTTCCTATAGGAAACAAAGATAATATTCTGTCAATTATCACTTTAGATCCAAAATGTTCAATTTATTTTTTGGTTTTGCTTCCGTTTTCTGAAGTGTGAAAGTAGCCTTGAGAGCAATTTAGAACAAACCTTTACAGAACAGTATGATCATGATTAGGTTGTCTAGTTCATTGTGTTTAAGTTGTCCACTCTTTGCAAACGGGTTTATTAGCGTCACAAGTTGTTGTACTGTGGCTCTGATTCCTACTTTGCTCAGCCACAGAGAATCTGCAGCAGTGAGAGGTTTCTGGCCATTAGAGAATACCTTATTGTGATATTGCAGTATTCTATAGATATAAATTATTACATCCAGAAACAAGAAGAGAATCTCAACAACCTGAGGAACAGACTTTCAGGAAAACATTCTCTTTGTAGCCTACATGTCTGTCATGTGCATATTTTACCACTTCACATGAAAAATAGGGTTGTTGCTTTACAGCTCTTTAACTGAGTATAATGTCTGTGAATATTTGGCATCAATTCTGTTATAGGAGTATTGCTTCTTTACAAGGTGTAAGAGAGGAGTCTAAAGCATTTAGATGCATGTAACACAACAGCCAACATTAAAAGAGCTGAAAAATGCGCAAATGTATTAGAGATCAGTTTGTGTATTATTTAACTGTCTTCTGAGGTAATGTTGGTCTATATAATATAAAAGAATTTGTCATCTCTCTCACTTGATGCCTAAATAACTATACTGGAGAGCCAAATCATAATTCTTGTGTTAGGGGCCTGGAGGGCTCTTCATGCACAAATTTCTGATGAACACAAGTTTCTTTTCTTCCACTATGTTCTCTATTTATGAAACTATAGTTGTAACCCTCCTTCTCTGGGTCACTTTGTTCAGGCAATATTTTGTGTACAAAGACTCTGCAAGCAGGATATACATAACCTGAAAGTACAAAATATTTATTGGCTAATAGACATAATATTTAACTATGACTAATTAGCTACTAGACTAAATCTTAAGATGCTCACCATCGCCTAGTGAGATGCCCAGTGAGTACTTGCTGGTCATGCAGTTCAGTCACGTATACAAGTTAGGTATAATTACATTGCTCCTTGAATTGGGCTGATCCTCAGTGTTGCTTAAACTGCTGTCTTTTACTCTGTTTTTTTTCTTTTTTTCTTTTTTCTTTTTTTCCCTTGGACTCTTTGACTGCTAACTATCCCTTTCTTGACAGGATTAATTCTATCTCCAGTTCTGCCTTTCCCACCTGCAGAATTTCTCATAGCTCTCACAACTTAGTGGTTTCCTCTGAAGTTTAAGCCAAAGTAATTCAGCTCTACCGTATCAAAACTAGTCTTGGATGACAGATATGTAAACCCCTAGGAAGAGTGTTAGACTGTTAGCTTGGAGTTAACTGTATGAGTTATGTGAATTACTGCAGATGTGGATAGCGTCTGCTTTGTCACTTCGTTGGCCTGCATGTCCAGATTCCCCCCTTAGAGAAAGTAAGATTGTTTGTGGCCAGCTTTCACTCTTAGTGGAGGAATCTGAAGTTTAGATAGCCTCAGGACTTCAGAGTGGGATTGTAGAACAGGAAGGAATAAAGACAAAAATTTGTTTTGTTCACAGGAGTTATACAGAAAACTAGTTAAATCTCAGGCTTTCTTATTAAAGCAAAGAAAGGACCTGGACTCTAGAGCTCTTTTCCTGGTTGTTCACTAAGGAGTTCAGGATGTTTGCTGGAGCAATAAGACTCAGGAGGAAGGATGTCTCCAGCACCACTAGATGAGACTATGTGGTCTTCATGTTTTGCAGATTTAGATGAACAAAACATTTCTGAGGTTGAAATATAACCTCTGTAATGCTGATATTCCATGGGAAGGGTGCAAACTTCTTACATTCAAAAATACTTTATGCTAGTTCATACTAAATATATATACATATATATGTATATATATGTAAAATATATTTTTAAATTTGTTGTATGATGGAGTGTTCAAGATGGTAAATACTAATTTATTTACAAGTTTTATAATATAGATCTTTGTACTTAGGTGCCTCTTTTTTTTGACATAACATTGTTTAACAAATATGGAATGTAATAGTATTGTTATAGATACTTACTAATCGTCAAATTATGCCTCTCTCTGTACAAGAGTTTAAATGTAATATTTTTTATGTGATAGAAAATAATGACATGCATAAATATTTTCCAAGTTTACATTATTTCCCAAGCAAAGTGTGTTTCAGATAGGCATATGTCACCATTTCTGGTAAAATATATGGAAAATGCCGTCTATAATAGTACAACCATCTTTCTAATCCTTTATCAAGTCAATTTTCTGGCGTTGTCTGTAGGAAATATTTGAACATCATACTATTCTTTCTGTCTTTGAGCTTTAATTAAAAAAAAAAATAATCAGAACTTTTTTTAGGAATACCTATAACTGAGAGGGTGGGGACTCAAGAGTGCTTCAGCTCGAAAGAAGGACTGTCGCTTACAATTTGGAAAGAACATTTGAAACGTTTTCTACAGAGGACAACTTTTTCTCCAGACTGCAGCAGAGTTCTCTCATTATGAACTAGCTTTTTCAATGTCATATGTACTTATAATCCACTCTCTGAAAGCATTTGATCTGCTGAGGCCTGTTTAGATATGTGTATATATATATTTGGATGACTCAGTCTCCAAGTCAGGTTTTCTTTTCCTTTATTATCCCATTATCCCTTCACCCTATCCTAATTCATATTTTTTCCCCTTAATTTAGATATTTCTTATTTTCTTTATGTTTTTTTGTAGATGCATCTGCCTTAAGGCTGCAACAGAACATACAGCAGTTCTGATCAGACAACTGTCAGCATATAATGAGCTTAACCCAAGCTTTTTATAATGTTGTTTCTACATCATAAGTCACACTTTAAGAGTATGTTAGAAGAATATAAGCTCGTTAGTGCCGGTGTAAATTACAAGGGGAACAGTTTGGGAGCTCATGAGAGAGACCTTCAGTCTACGTGCTAAAACTTTTTCAAAAGTCATGAGGCATTGATATGCCTTATCCTAATGCCTTATGGCTAATAGGGACTTCATATGCTTTAAAATCTGAAATCTCCATTATTCCTCCTCCCCCTCTTCCCACACAAAAAACCCAACACTTCTGGTGGTTTGTATAGTTACGTGTAACAATATTACTCCTAGAAACATATCATTTGCTAATCAAATTGAAAGGAAAGGAAGGTTGGAGTGGCCTCTGCATCTGACTGCTCATATATTAGGATCTCTTTCATGTCTCAAGCAACTCCAAATAAGTTTAAGAAGGAGGAGACTCGTTTCTATGTTACTGTGCACTCTTGACTTTTCTGTCTCATTAAAATGCTATACTTCAGTTGAACAAAAGGAAACAAGTATTATTCCAGGAAATTTCAGCAGCATTAACTGCAGCTTACTTTAAAAAAAACCCAAAAAACAAAAACCAACACAGAAAGCTAACAAGTTGTCTGTTTTGTTTAGATTTTAGTTTATCATATAGATGTTTAGAATAAAATACTGGTCACTCCCGCATTTTATAGATGTCATTAAATAAGTCATTGCCAAAAAGTTAGTAGTTTGCAGCTAAATTTTCAATAGGCTGCATTAAGCATTCTCGAAGTATTTGCAGGTGAGATCACTGTGTACACAGAAAGGTAAGTTTATGTATGCAACACAGGTATGTATGCTAGCGTAATTGGGCAGATTGTCTAATTGTGTTTCTAGGCCTCTGGTTGCATATGTAGTCTACAAGCATATGCACAATTTAGTGTATGTGAATTAATGCAATCACAAGTGTTGCTGGTAAATAAAACCCATAGATTTAATTTTACTCTTTAGGTGTCAACAATGTCAGACAAGCGGGAAGTTGTATATCCTATACTAGTTATTTTTTTACTCCAAAGAGATCCCAAATCACTTCTCAGAAAATATAGAAGGATAAAGTTTATCAGTGGAAGAGGTTGAGATTTTTGTGGCACCATATATTTATTGTGGCAAAATGATAACGGGGCAAGCACGTTTATGGTGACTATAGTGGAATCACAAAATTAAATGGCAAAATTCAAGTAGTTTCAGGTTGCAAAGATCTGTTGCATATCTAATGCACTAAATAAACTAATAAACACCAGGAGTGGGGAAAAAGTGACTTTTTTTATAGTGGAGTGATTTCTTTGTTTACTGATTCTTTCCCTTTTTAGCATTTTTAAGTACAAAAGGTAAATTGCTTTATCTGCATATTTTAAGTAAAGTGTAATTGAAATTATTTGTATTCTGGTTAAGCAGTCTTTCTACATCTCATTTCATGATACCATGGACATATGGCGATTATTTTTAATTCAAGATAATAATTTATATCATAATAATGGTTTCTTAACTATTTCCATGTTTTGTATGTGTGCTCATTCCCTAGATGGAAGCTATATACTATAAAAAAAAAAAAAACAAACAAAGCAAACAAACAAAAAAACCCCGAAAACTGATAACAAGAACAAATTTGTTGTAATTAAATAATGATGCAATAATGAGTAAATAGATGAAAGGCATTATTCTATGATTTTATGAAATGTATGTGTGTGTATATGTGTCTAACTGGTATTTTCAATAGTTTAGCAAAATGTTTAGTATTTCCTTTTCATCTTTGCCTGATGACTCAGAGCCTGGAAAGTTTTATTTTTTTTTTTTTTTAAACAGCTGTTAGGCAGCTATGGTGAAGTAGAATCTATTTTCTGCATCATTGCAGAAAGACCTTCTGAACATACATCCATCCAAAGCACTTATATGACCACGTATCTCTGGATTGATACCTTCCAGGTATTATTATTTATCCTATATTTGGCATTATATCTTCCGTCCTGAGTTTGGAAAGTGCAGATACTTCTGTTTTAGAGAGATTTTTTTCTTAGTTATGTAGAAACCAAGGTCTAAGAGTGATTTACTGAAGGTCTCGGGAGAATCCTGTGCAGAATAGGAAACTTGACTCTCTCTACGCTAAATGAGTACCCTGGAATAGCTTGTTTCTTTTGTTTATAATACCTGATAATACTTAGAAATGTGAAGTCTGACAAAGCTAACTTTCTGGCTGTGTAACCTATCTGACTGCGTAAAATGTTTTCTTCATATGTGTTCTTCATACCTCTGCCCTGTTCCAGTTGATATTTGGAACATTTATAATTAATTTATGTAATGTTTAAAAGTTATTGTGTCTCAGATAAGCGAGGATATTCTATCACGTTGATAGTTGGAACTCTCTGGACCTGTCAGTAATCTCATGCTTCTGAAAGACTTGTCAGCAGTAAAAGTAGCAAGAAATGAGAGAAAGATACAACCCTCAAAATCTAGTTATACTGGAGCTCATGCCTGAAAACTCTCAGAATAGCCATGGGAGAGGAGCAGCAGATTTTATTACTAGGTGTTGTGCATAACCAAAGGGGTAGTTCAGCTTTACCTTTCTTTACTAGAATTGAAATGAAGTGGTGTGTATGTAGTCTTCAAATGATGCTACTCAGCAGAAAGTATTGATATTTTTAATTAATTGGGGTGGTATATGTTTGTATGTTTTCTTATTATGTGTTTCCAGATGGACATAAACTTCCTGTACAGATATTTTACCACTGATTATGCTACCTGTAATTGGAGCTGTTACTGGCTTTTACAGGAGTAACTCCTATTTTTTGTGTATAATATGAGCCAGGTCCCTATTTACACTGTAAAATATCTGTACAGTTCAGAATTTAGTCACACAAAACATCTGAATATAAATTTTTGTCTGTAAATTGTGTGTGTTTTTCTTCTTAAAGACCACATTTAAAGCCAAAATTATGGGACGCGTAAACAGTATCAGCATAACTGAGAAAGGGATTTTTGGTTTTGACCATCACCACTTTACCGCTAGGTGTGTGCTTTTATGCTTTTACTCTGCACATCGAAACTGCAGGATGCAGAGCTTTTTCCTCTTATTTCATTTCTCTTTATCACTCCAAACAAGTTCTTCTGAAACAGTGATTCATGGGTAATTAGCCGAATATTTCTTGCTTATAAGTGAAACAAGTCAAAAGAGTTCTGCTCTGTTCAAGGGAATTTGTTTTATTGAGTTTGTTATGAATTTGAATGCTTACCACTTTGGCATGTCTTGACAAGTCATAGCTGTATTCTAAGAATAATCATTTTTATGTTCCTGATTAACATTCCAAAATGAAAACCCAATATAAAAGTAATGTGTTATTGTTCTCTTATCTGATTGATATGAAAGCCATTAGTATATAAACATTATGGAGGTCTGTCTGTCAGTCAGTGGACTCTCATAAAGGAATTGTTTCTGGATGTGATAGTTGCTAAAAACATTCATAGGTGCAAAAAGGTGCAAAAAATTCATGAAATAAAAATTCTTTCAAAGGTGCAAAGAGAAAACACCCATGGCTGAGGATGTCTCTGTGCCACAAATTATTGAAGACTAGAAGAATATTCCGAGGAAGTGTCAGTACTTATTTCCCCTGTTTTTATGCTCTTACCTAGGCATCTGCTATGGGCTACTGTCAGAGACAGGTGGATAGTAGGGGACAAATACTAGGCAAGACAGTCTTTTAGTCTGAGCGAGTGTAGCTTTTGCTTAGGTTAAAATGATCCATCCTATATCTGTTCATCTCTCAGTATATGTACAGGCAAATGTATGTACGCAGGCACACGTAAACACATATGCAGATGAACTCCCGTGTTCCAATGAATTGCCTTATTTTTTCCATCCAAATTTTACATTGGGCTGTAGAGTCTGAATTTTAAGAAATGTAAACAGTGCAAGACAGTGGTCAAAGTGAGGTAAACAGTACACTGAATGACCTTCTTACTGTTTCTCTTGTAAGTGTTTATTTCGTTTTAAATATTTATATGTAACCTTTCTAAATGCCAGTATTAATAACAGTCCCATTCATACTGTTTAACAAAAACAAGCAACTCCCACACGAATCAGACTTCTTTTACTGATCAGTAAGTATAGCCATCACCAAAGTATCATCTTAATCATTTTTTTCTATCAAGAGGACTGAGGTTTTTAAATAATATGCAGATATTAAGTATCACTGCAGTGAGTGTGATATGAAAGCTGTATACCAAAGACTGTACCAGCTCTTTACCTGAAAGGAAACTTAATGGCTGAAATTATGTATGATTTGTTTATAAAGGCTCATAAAATACCCTGAATGTGTTCTATTTTTACTACCGCTTCTCAGAATTACATACTTTTTGTTTACTTACAGTATGAAAGAGGCTGGTTTAGGCCATAAACAGTGGAGGGGTGGTCCCATTTCATCAAACTGCAAGCAGTGTCCAGTAGTTTATACCAATCCTGTTTGTGGATCAGATGGTCACACATATTCTTCTCAGGTAAGAATTAAATAAAGAATTGAATTATTCTTTCATTGTTCCAGTCAATTCCAGCACTTGGAAAACAACACAAAAAAAAAAGTAACACGAATCAACATTTCTTTATTTTAACTAAAATACGTATTCTGCATACCTATTTTGGATGGTAAGACAAAAAAACAAAATGGTAGTAAATTCCAAGTAGCATGAAACAATAGCTGTCAAAAGAAGCACAATATAATAGTGTGCCAGAATATGACAGAGCCCCAGATCCAATCTGTCTGCTAAAGACACTGAGGCAGTGTTTTGAATAGAAAAAAAGCGTTGTGTGGGTCTCCAGTTTGGGGAGAGAAAATCTGGTAAGTCACGTTTTCCTGTTGACCACTAAGAACACATTCTGAGCCCCTAGGTGTACAAGCAAAGTATGTAGTTAAAAGGAGTAATAATGTAAATAACGATTGCACATCTTTCCTTCTTGTGACAGATTTCTGTATATATGAAGACCATAATTAAATCTTCCTTCTGTATTCCTGAACCCTCCTCTCTTTTCCATCATACTTATTTGGAGAGGGTGCAATCATTGCAGATATGTTATTGTCTGTTTACCTGGTCTTTTGCAGAGAAAAGAGTTTACTCTTGTCACATTGCAATCCAATAACCATGGCATTAATAGAGCGCTCAGCTAAAACTTGGGAGATCTCACTAGGTGATAATAATGCTGAAACCAGATTGATTTGTTTAGCATATCCTCTTAAAACTTTCAGCAGAAAAATGTTTGACTAGCATTATCAACTGAATTCTCTGTAGGAAAAAAGAATGTGTGCTCTTGAAGGACCCATTTTTATCAGAAAGTGCAAGTAATTCAGTAATGTAAAAGGAGCTACTGTATTCTGTCAGCTCACACAATGTGTCCTTTCACTACCAAAATGTTTCCAGAAGTGGATAATACTCGGTGCTCCAAAAAAGTATATTAGCAGTAATAATAATACTAATGTTGATTGTTGCAGACTAAATAGTCTGAAACACACAAGCTCTACATTCATTACTTGTCAAGACAAAATAGCTTCTTATATAGCATTTTAAGCAAATATTTCCCATTATTTACAGAATCTAGAGTTCCTATTTGCTGTGTTGAGTTTTCTTTTGAATTTCAACTGCAGTCACATACTTTAACTTTTACAAAATAGGATTAGAGTTTCCAGGAGTGACTGGCTATTGAATTGAACACAAAATAACCTCTCTATCCTTGCTATAATAAAAACATCGGTATATAACTAGTGTTTCTTCAGTCTTGACAATTTTTATGCTTTTATGCTGAATCTTACATCAGAAAATGTTTTTCTTAAAATCCCATTACTCAGAGATAGGGAACTGTGTAAGAATCTGAATATTCCTGTTAAAAAAAGTAAGTCTAATTCTAACTGTCACACCAGGATATTTGAGGCTCAGTATATGAATACAGGATTTTTTGGCTTATGAAAAAGATGAATCTCTTCCAGTGATACTTAAAGGTTTGATTTAGATACTTGAAAATATTCTTATTTTCATTCACAATAATCCCTTAGCTGCCTATTATCAAGAGCTTGAAATGAGCTTGCATCTTACTAGACATTAGATGATTTTGTCATTGAGCATTTCTTTTACTAAGTTGTGCAAAGGCTGTATCAGTCTTTTGAGCCCTAAACCTGGGCTGTGCATAGCTGTAAAACAGAAAGTAGTCTCTAAGATCTTGCAGTTTAGCTAGACAAGAAGCAGACTTTATCCATTACAGTCTCTCCCTGCTTTCTTCCTAATGTTCCTATATATAAATGTCACAGCTGTTTTTTACCCTCATTGCCTATTCCCTATATTATCATCTGTCCATCCCGCAGAGACCTAGAATAACTGCCACAGTCTTTGAGGAGGATATAAAACCAGAATAGAAATAGACCTTAGTTGTACTGCTGCCTTTTGTTTCTCCTTTTCTTTGGAACCTGGCAAGTTCTCTAGAGGAAGGAAGAGAAACTCTTTGTAGCCCCTCTCTGTCCACCATGGTGGTGCAGAAGTGGTTCTCCCTCATAAGTAAAAGTATTGGGAGAAGTGAAATGAGAAGAAAGGTAAAGAAAGGAGTATTTTGTGACAAACTAAGCCTAAAGTATAAAATTCTATCAGAAAAGAAGTTTGTAGAAGTTTTAAGAGTGGCCATAATAAAATGAAAATAAATGACACATTCAGGACAAGCCTGAGTGCCTCTAGTTCTGCTAATTGAAGAATAAGCTTCTCTAACCGTATTTATCTTTGGGAAAGAAAGCCAGTAGCTCAATTTTTGCACAGAAATGCTTGTTTCTACAGCTGTGAAACAATTTACACTCATTACTGGTATCCCTCTGTTGTCCACAATAAATTACTCTGAGACGTATAGTAACTCATATCAATAAGCCCTATATGTTTGAACTCTGATGCCCTAGCAGAAGAGATCAGGGTTGATCATTTTGTGTGGAAACATATGGGAATAGGTGTTCCAGGTAGAATCAGGTAACTTCAGTGATGCTATGTTGTGATATTATCAGGTGTAAGTGACCCTGATGGCCTCTAATGAGCTGACCTGAAGTAGATGTAAAGAAGTCTATTAATAAGGATGAGATGCAGATGTTTTTACATATGTACATGTGTTAAAGATGGGGGTGTTCTTCCTGAGCAGAATGATGAAAAATGAGTGGAGTAAACAGATATACTGTGCTTCCTTCCTAGTGCATTATCAGAGCTGCAGCCTGTGCAATAGTACATACTATCCTCCATGTCCCTGACATAGAAGTAATGGAAAAGCAATTAAGCACCAGAGAGCATTTGCAGGGCTTTTCCTTTTGTCTTCCGCTAATTGGTAGATTTTAAGTCTAGATTTAGGGCAGCAGAATGATTTAAAAAAAAAAAAAAGTTTATGACCACAGAAGTCTATAGTCTATATAAGTCTATTAGTCTACATTTATTTGTATTTCCTTTCAATGATGTTATGGTTTCATATTCCATGGTGCAGTTATATCAAAACAGAGATTCTTAGACGGTTATTTCAGGAGCGCTCATGTTTTAAATTGACATGAAGATGAATATTTGTGTTCCTTCACTCCAGGCAAACTTTAGTTTCATCATGTCATCAGGCCCCCCAGGAAGGAGTTCAGTGTAGTTCCACATTACAGCAATTTTCTTTTATTGAGAATGCATTTGTTAATAATTGTGGCAAATTATACAACACAAAATTGTACAATTTCTGAAAATAAGTCAGTAAATAGTTAATAATATCATAGAATATAGCCAGGTAGCTGGATAATTATCTGATGAGCACTACTTTGGGATGGTTTTCAGGTCAGGCACATGGAGAATGTTTGGGATTAAATTATGTAACGATAGAAATTTAATACAAGTTTTTGCTTTGAAAAATATGAGTGATCATAACAGTTAGACATTGTAGAGAGAAAGTTTAACTTCTAAATTGAGCTTATCCAGGGTCAGGCAACAATGTCTTATTTCCCATTGATTTTGGTAGGCCAGATTAGAGTTTACTGTGTTCTCAGTGTGTGAATATTTGCCCCACAGTTAGCGACGTGCAGTCAGTCTGAAGGAAGAGTGGCAAGTGTAAAACATTCATCATAGTAGCACAAGAATATTGAAATGAAAATATTACATACTGGAATGCTGAGTAATCAAAGTGAACATTAATTGCTATGTGAGCAGAAATTCAGTGTTAAGTCTCCTTACCAGAGTGGCATTATAAACAACTTTTACTTAATGATGCTTTAAATAATATTGCATGTATTTTACACTTCATTAGTATAGTTTTACCTGCTGCATTTCTGTAAACTTGGGCATTTGAAAGTGAATCATTCATTTTAACTCTAAGAATTCTCATACAGTGCTGAACTTAAGGCAGTGCTACCCCCACTGCATTTGGCAACCCATCCATTACGGCTGGAATAGCTTGTGCATCCTGTTTCTAGCCTCATCTTTCCTGGGATTAATAGGAGAATAAACAGGACGTGCAGTGCAGCTCAGATTGGATGTTTAGTGGGAGCAACTCGCCTTTGGGAGGTTGTCTTTCCCAGGGATACACCTTACTGCAGTCTAGTGCTCATGAGATAAAGCCAGTGTGATTGCAGATGATAGGATAATTCTGTGTTTGGGGGTGGTTTCCGGGTTTGGGAGGGTTGGAACAATTCACCCATCCTACAGTCTCTTCCAAGGGGCCCTTCTGAAAGATGGCCTCGAGGAACCGGTCACATATTGGATGAAATTGTCTTTTGAGCATTTTTTGTATATTTCTTGTATATGTTCTTCGGCATAGTAGGCTGGAGTTTTCATCTCTCTGGTTGAGCATGATCTAATCTTCAAGTAGTCCCACTATGGCAAAATCTTCAACTTCATATGATTGATGACATCCCTATAGATATAAAATAGCAATAAAAATGGTATTTTAGAAAAAATAATGGATCTAAAGTAGCTTCTCAGACTAAGATGGAAAAGATGTAGAAAAGCAAACAGTCAAAATGAGAAGGGTATGAATTCCTGACGGCATTTAACAGATGCATGGGAATGTGGATTTGCATTTATGTTATTTACAATTACTTCCTACAGTATCCCAAATTATGGTCCCTTTCTCATGAAAAGGGCAAATATGAGACAAATATTTAGAGGAGAGTTTGGTACTAGTTCCTTACTCTATCTAAGTTTGAATATGCTTGTTTATAACTTTGTGAACCTAAATTGCTAGATGTTTATTCTTAGGGCATCCCACATTTTGGTTTTCAGCAGTGCTACTTTTACTCATTTCAGATGCTTTCAGAACTTTTACTCAATAATCTCTGTCTCCTAACAGTGTTATTGGTATAAGACAGTGTGTTTTGAAGAGCCACAGAAAATAAGTATTAACGTTTTTAATCCTTGATGTTAATTTAATCTTTGCCCTATTATAAAATTTAAATTGATTGAAGTCTATTTATTAGCTTTTGTGAGTTTTCAGGATGCCTGCTTGAGCTGTGGACAATTCCTTTCTACTTCAGAAAAGATTTTGTTAAAGCCTTAGGTATTCAGTTTTGACAATTTCTATTATTTTGATATTATTTTATCCAAATTACTCCACATTGTTATCTTGTGAGGGATTGTGAGGGATCAGAATGTTGAAATGTCTGACCTATCTCTTCTGTAGTATTTAGTGACAGTAATTTTCACAACCCTGATTGAATGTATGTCAGTTTTACTTTTTAAATTACGCTAATCTACTATGCCTTTCATTCTGTATCTGTTTTGTTGTTAAATAGTCTGTTGTAGACATAACAGTGTATGAGACACAGACAAAAATAATCATGTTAAACGATTGGCTGCCATTCTTAGTAATAAGCTAATGTCACCTCTGTGAAATAAATCTCTTCCAGCTGCTCTGCTAGCACCTACCAGAAAGTGGGGTGCTTTAAGTCTGCTTCTCCAATTAAAAAGGAGCCTCTCAAAGTTAAGACTTCTGTCTCTATCCAATTCCAGTACGGTGTCTATCCAGTAGGAAAGACTCGGCCAAAATGACCTAGTCCAAACTGGTAACTGTAAAGCCTTCTACAGACCAAATCTACTTTGGATTGTAAGTACAATGAAATACTTGTGGTTGAGGTACATTGGCAAATAAAAGGCACACAGTTGCTGTGCAAACACTTCCTTGAGTGAGGCTGACCAATAGTCGGTGAGATAGAACGTATTTTACTTGCTTGGTATATGCATTAGACTTTATCAGGCTAAAGTAATCTTTACAGAAATATAGGAATCTCCTTACTGTTTAAATATTTTAAAGAAGATTAATATTAAAAATCAAAACATGAGGTTATCTGATATTCCAGTTTCCACCAAAATCAACAGCTTTTGCCAGTAATGCCCGAAATGCTCCCTGGAACTTTTAAATTGATTAGATGCCTTATTCAAAAAAAAAAAAAAGGCAGAGAAATGTCAGAAAGGACTTTACTTGGTCCATTGTTGCAAACATGCTAGGTGCACTAACATTTCCAGATTACGTGATCTCCTTTCATCGGCTATGCTCCAAAATAAGTAACTGCTGTAGAGAATAGAAATGGTAGTTTAGATGACAAAAGTACTCTATAATACCTTCAATATTTTTTTTTTTCTGGGAGCATCTCAGTATTTCTTTGACTAGGATGACATGTTTATGCTTACAAGGTTGGAATTTTGCTCCCTTTTTTATTTCCAGAGTACGTTTGATTCATATAAAATTATATATTTGATTTACGTGAAAATATAAATAAAATTCAATAATTCAATACAAATAAAAAAATCCTACTGTATGGACTGGAAAACATTTTCTCAAATACTGAGCTGTATAATGCCTTTATGTTGTTCCTTTAGAAAGTATTCAACTTTCTGTAGAGTATAAACAATCTAGGCTGGAAGGACAAACCAATAAAAGAGTAGGATAAATAGACAGCTATAAATCCTTTTATATCAGAGTATACAAATGAAAAATAATTAATGTAGAAAGAACTCAGATTCAGAATCTTTTAATAAATATCTTAACTTGTATGTTGTCAGACAGGACTGCTGATAAAACAAGAAAAATCAAATTGCTGAAACTTAAGTAGAAGATAGTGTTAGTTTCATAAACTTTTAGATTGCGTTAGAGGTATCCGTAGTTATCAGCAGATGACATAAAAAATTTCCTCTGAACAGTAGCATTAACCAGCAAAAATTAGTCATTTGAAAATGGTATCCAGGATGGTCTGATTAGAATTACGGCTAAGTTAATCGGAATCATTTTGCCACAAGAATTCTTTTCCAGGAGAATGTATCAATGTTATCAGCAGGCACAAATGGATAAAGCCTGAACATAGCAGCTGCCACTGGCACAGTTACACCCGTAGAGAGATGGTGGGCAGCAGAAATAATTCCAAAAAGAAACTAACAGAAAGATGGCTTTGGAGGGTTAAGAGGCAGTAAACAGCATCCTTAGGTTTGCATAGCTGTGTGAAACATTATAGCACCTGAGTGAAGAGTGGAGGGGACAATGATAAGCTGCGTCAGTTGCAAGAAAGTGAACAAAAGCTACAGAAGATTGTCTCAGACTTCCAAGCCAGCAGCGCTTTAGTGAGCATGGTTTCATTAGAGGGGAGGATAAATGAAGGCAGTAGTTGGTGAAGCAGGTAAAGTTAGAGGGTTTTTTTTGCTCTTGGGGGTTCTATTTTGTTCTGTTTTTTTGAACAAGGGGAAAATAGCCTATTTTTTAGGCAAAAGAAAAAGAGAGAGCAAGCTTTGAGACTTAATAGCAGATAATCTATGATAAAAACAGGGTAAAGAAAATGAAGTTGCAAGTGGCAAGTGGCAAACTTGAAAAATGGCTCAGGTCCCCAAAGAGTGTATCAGAGTAGGAGATGGTATGGAAAATGCATATAAGTACTTATTAGAAAGGAAGAAGTTTAATGGTGCATGGTATATTTTTTGTTCTCCCGCCCAGAGTGAAATGCTAGACTATCGGAGAGACACAATTCCATTTTCTTTTAAACGTTTCTTCCAGTGCTACAAGGGCAAGGGAGAGAGCTGCGTCCACAGAAATTGTCCTTATACACATCATCTGAGTCTTCTGTAGCCACTCCAGATATGAGAATTGAAGAAATGGAAGAAAATGTATTGACAAAGACAACTTGTGGTTTTCCTATGAGTTATATGATTTGACTCTTTCAGAAAGCAGTTTATCTCTTTTTCTGTGCTACCTGTGTACCGTAAAAGGTAGTAAGTTTAAGTCTTTAGAGGGGTCATTTTCCCTAATTTATCCTGTGGGATAAAATACGTAGCTGCATTATGGTACTTTAAAAAAGGTAACAGGCTAATTTAAATACCTAGTATGTTGTTTTTGCTTTTTTCCAAGTTAGTTTCTCTTAATTCTGATTAACCGTTTGTTATTATGTTAAACAAGGCATCGCTTTGAAGTGCGCTGAACCATGAGATCTTGTTATTTTCTTTAATGTGTCACCTTTTCTCCTTATAATCATAGTGGAAGTTAAATACAAGCTTATCAAGAGCAGTGGACCCATGGATGATTTTGCTGACTGTTCCATGTACCACTGTCTCCTGGAGAGCTATAATAATTGTATGTTTGTTGTTATTTCCTTTCCTTTTTCTGACTGAACTTTAATTTTTCTCTAATTCTATTTTTCCCCTTTAAGAAGGGTTTTGAAACAAAATATATGTAGTAGACACAAAGGCAGATGTACCTAACATTACTTAGCTGTTTTGCTTTTGATTTTTTTCAGCAATTAATGGAACAGTAGGCATCTGAAAAGCTACAGAACTGCAAATGAAGTGAAAATGTGTAGAGAAAATGTAATTATTCAAATTAAAATTTGTTAGAACCTGCAACTAAACTTAGTAATCAAACAGAACGAAGTGTTCAGCTTCTAAGGAAAGTATTCTTACACACTGTTCATGTAGGTCACATCAGCACTTAGGAAGAACCTGAAATACTGTGAAGTTTCAAGTAGCAACATCAGGCATTGTACCAGTAATTTATATCAGTAATGCTATAAACTAGTCATGCTGTCACAGAGAAAAAGGCAAATAGCAATTCTAGCAATTTAGCAGATCTCAGTGAGGTAGAACATCTGCAACACTAAAGAATCATCTTCTAAGTCACGCTATTTTTATATTTGTAATTTTGAAAATCTCACAATGAAATACTGTAGGAATAGACAAATAATTATGCAGCTACTTCTCCTTCCCTGAAAACAAATTCAGTCATATCAACCTGGTAAGAATGTTCCTTTGAATTTGCAATATTTCTTATGTTCTACCCCCAGTATACTATGCTTTTCATACACTTAAGATTCCGCCTTCAGAATACATCTGTAATTTAGAATTGTAAAATTATTATTAAAAGGGGAGGGATATTGTGTAGTCTTATTACATGCATATTACTCTTATTCAATTATTAAATTGAATATTATTTTAATATGATCTATTCAGTGTTCAGCATTGTAATACTAACACATTCATGATACCACAGCTCAGGCATATTAAGTTTACAGTTTTAAAATAATATTATTCTTTAGCTGAACCACAGAGAATAATTGTGGATTCAAGCTGTCTGATGTATAGGTGGTGTGATTCCTTGTATCCATATTCACTTTCCTCCCTAAATCATTTCAGTTTAAAATATCTAAAGCCACATATGGCAACACATATCTGGATATTTTGGGTTGTGTGAATTTTACAACACTGCACCTAGCTCTAAAGTTCCTATCACGCCAGGGCGCTTTAGTTGAAGCCTTAATTTCAAAACGAAACAAAACAAAAAATCTTTCGGAAATATACAGATGGTACATACTCAGAAAAATTCAGAATGTTTTAGCCAGCTTTCAAACGAAGTCCTTAACATTCCCCTGAAAATACAGTCTCTCTGGAAACCTGCTGTCTTCATAGCTTCAGTAGTTTTCTTCAGAAGTGTGGTTGTGATGCATCTTAATTTCAGTTTCTTTTCTAGCAGATAGAACAACTGTTTTATGTTCAGTGCCTTTTAAGCTGTCTGCTTTCTGTTAAATTTACAGGAAGCAAATTAGGATAGACCTCTTTTCTTCCATAAACATCAGATTAAGATGGGCTTTATCGCTCTGGTTTGCTTGTGGATTTTTTTGTTTTTTATTTTTTGTTTGTTTTTTGCATTATTTTTGAGATTAAAGTGAAACCGAATATTTCTTAACAATCAGGTTTAGTCTTGGAAGAGGACTTGGATGAAAAGAAAAAAACTAGGAAAGTAAAATAACTAATAAAATAACCAATTCCAGAAAGAATGGATCTGTATATTGATGTACACTGGATGAGAATTGTGAGAAAGATAGGGATCTGAGAAATATGAGTGAACATCAGAGGTAGAGCCTCTGTACTGTAGCAAAGTTCTAGAAAAAATGCAGCATGAAGTTACTGGAAGAGAAAAATGAGAGTCTGTGAAGCAAGATTTGTCACTTCAGCTCTTCATTCAAAATACGACACAGGAAGACTTGGCTTTGATTCATCCTGATTTACTCCATATTTGTTTGGTTAGTTCTAGCTTTTGATAAAGTGAGAACACGAAAACATTTTGTATATTTTAGAAATGAAACATTAACAGCAAAGAGTAAAAGGATTTAGGGACATTTCTGTGTTTCTCTGCACAAAAGTATTTCTTGGAATTTGAGAGAAAATATATGTAGTCTAGAGAAAAACGGTCATGCTTCGCAATATTAACTCCCCCCTTGGCAACAAGATATTTCTTTCCTGGCAGGATGAAAACCATGATAAACATGGAATTTTGTAAACACTTTGTTCACTGATCATACATGAAGCCTACCATTTAGGACTTTTAAAAAATAAAATCTAGTACTTTGAATTAAAGTAAATGTTAGCATATATTTTAGATGGCCAAAGAACCAAAGAAAAAGGAAAGCTTTACAGGTAATATGATTGCAAGAAAGCTGAGAGTACCTACGTGTCTGTAACTTCTCATCCAAAACATGATCCTATAGGCCACTCTTCAGGGTTTGACCTGAATATAAATGCATATACAGAATTTCTTTTTTTCCAGATTGATGCAGCATAGTTAAAATATCTGAGGGACTTAGACAGGATATCCTAGCATGGACTAACTAGGTCTCTCTGTGCACAGAGCTGTTTCTTTTCCCCTGTAATTAGAGACTAATGAGCATGCCCTTTAGATGATATTTTAGCTCACAGATAATTTTATAAATATTTCAACTTAGTTATAATTAGATAAATTGGACTTATTTAATTAGTAACGCAATCAGTGAGCATAGTTTAATAAACTCTTATCACATTAAAAATACAGTGATAATGCATGTTAATAGCCAGTAAGTAGATATTTTAACAAACAATTCCACACTTTGACAAGCCATTTGAATCTTATTAGAAGGCTTTGCCATTACCCTTATTTTAACCATTGCTGTTACTCATAAATTTGCATGTTCGCTGAAAATCTCTGAGAATTTCTCTTGACTGATTTTCAACCAAAATATTCGACTGTTTCTAAGAAGGTTTGGGACAATTAGATGTTTTGCTCACACTTTAGACTTTTCTTTGAATAATCATTTTCAAATTTGAAGTGGGAAGTTGACAAGTGAGAGTGGGAGCTTTGTGTGCGCAATATTCCTTTTTCTGTCTCTCGAGAAACCTGTCTAAATTACAAAATTTTGAATGCCAGCTTTGGAACACAGAGTAGCAATGTATGCCAAGGATCCCATGAACTTCTAGGGTTGAGTGACATTTTGTGCATCTGTAACTCTGGACTGCTAAAGCTGATGGAGTTTGAAACAAGAAGCCTGGTGAAATGTTGAAATTTGGACTCTGTCAGCAATGGACTCTGAGTAAGAGCCAGAATTTAGAGTACAGAGTTAAGTATTTATATGTGTATGTCTGAAAGAGAAATTATTAGTATCAAAAGTTTACAACAGGCTATATAACACGTTTGCAACAGACTATTATTCTATTTTTACAAATTTTTCTTCTATTTTTAAAATGCCTCAGTGATTATAAATTGAGGATAAGCTAGGAAAAGAAGGAATAATATGGGAAGGAGTAATATAACCATATTACTTTATGTATCTTTAATTATGTATCTTTACCCCTGTAGTAAGTCAAGACTTAAAAAACATATCAAATGTAAAAAATATAAAGAGAGTATTTAGAGACTGTTTTGGTTTTTACAGAATTTATTTTCTTCTAGGAATATTGAATTATTGATTTGGAAAAGAGATGCATTATTTTAGAACAAAAAGGACTAGGAGTATTATTATTAATACCTTTCTCAATCTTCAATTTACTGGAAATAGTATGTTTCAAGTAAGGATATCATAGGGTTTTGTCATTTAGCATGAATTAAGCTTTACATTCTCATTTAAAGATATAACCTGCTAGTTTACCTGTTTGCAAAACCTTTATAAGAAGATGTTAAGGTATATATTTACCAAACTGAGTAGGTGCCTAAAAATTCAGATTCAGTCTGATTTAGAAAGTACGTAGGTGCTTAGAAGGAATTTCAAAAGCTTCTAGGCAGCATGTGTCTCAAAAGCCTCTAAGAACGTATGAAAGCCAAGACAGGTAGGTGTCTAGTTTAAATAATCCCAGTGGGCATCCATCTGCATCTTTCTGTGCCTTAATATGTTTTCTAGACTGTCCCAAAAAGATTGCATACCTAAGTGACCTGACTTCAGGCTTTTCTTTTTATGTTGTTGGACTGTACAATGATGAAGAAAACAGGCAAGAGCTATAGAGGTGAACAGGAGAAAAACTACATACAGATTTTTGTTTTGTCATGTAAATTGCTTTTTCTACTTCATAGCCTTATGAACAATGTATCATCAATTCTCTTTTAACCACAAAAGATTTTCTTTGGTTAGGGTCTTGGTTCAATAAGCATGTGTCCTTTGGTTCTACAGTCAAAATGATAGTTGCATGCCTTTGTGGCTAGCATTTTTTAATGTTTTATTTTTAAACAATAGCGCTTATCTGCTGAAAATCATTTTACACAAACACCTATTGTTCAAGTCGATGATGGACATGATTGACAGGTTGGTATCGATTTAGGAAAGGTGAATTGATGCTGAAAGGAAATTAAGGCATGTTTAGACCTGTGGATGACACTTCATAACTAAATTTGCAGGTTAATTTTTAATTTCTGAAGCCTGAATTAATCAAAAATGTGGCATCTTGGCATTATGTTTAGCTGGTTATTTTCAGTTTGAAATTCTGTATTGTAATTGCTTGTGCCTTCTGAGTTGCCCTTTGTAAAGAATTATATACTGGCATAATCATTTCTAAATTATGTTTACCACGTTAATGTCATTAACTCTGATGATATTTTCACCTACATTTTAAACCAATTTAAGGTGACACCATTGCAAAAAAAAAAGCAATACCAACCATTCCCTGATATTGGCCGCTTGCTTCTACCAGTCCTTTCCTCTCTTCCTTGTTCTGTATCACTGTATCAGGTAACACTCTGTGCAGCACTGGATCTGGAACATAACCAGATTACGGTTTACCTCCCCCCCCCCCCTTGTTTTTTTCTTCACCTGATTAGGGACAGGAATCACCAATCCAGTTAAAGCGTATTGTAGTTTTTTACATATTTTACTTGAGAAACTCAACTCTGAGGCCATAATTTCACATAGAGATTTGCTTCAAAATATGGTAAAAGCAAAATTTTGACCAAGAGAACATATGTAGGCTTTATGAAATAGAGATAAAGTGAGAAGATAGGGAGTATGGATGAGCAAAATGGCATGAAAATGGTAAACGTTCAGTATTGAGTATTAGTAAAGAGATCATCTGTGCAGTGCTCATAGGGATCATGTTTTAAAAGTGGGGAGGAAGCAGAGATCTCTGGTGATGGACAAATTTGGAGTTCTGTGGGAGATTTCTACTAGTAAAAGGCACAATGAAGGAAAGAAGTATTAACACTTCCATCTCCTTTTCAGCAGCTTTCTTTGTGGTATTATAGCAGAAAATCCTTTTCTCAGAGGCCCTGTTGATTTTATCATAAAAAATCTTTTACTGTACATTGATGGTCACCTGAAAAATAGACAGGAAAGGAAGAACTGCAAGCTTTGTTTGTAAGGACATGTACATTTGAGAGGATATTTCAAATTCTCTTCTCTCAGACATTTTATTTGTTAGTATTGTAATTGCTATGTTTCTCTGCTCGACCAATGGATGTTTGTTTGGTATGGTGGTAGTCCAGAAGGCTGTGGTGCACAGCTTCCAATTGGGAGACAGATTAAAGGGATAAGATTTGGGAACTCTCCTATGCCTACTGATATCCCCAATTTCACCTGCACTAGATCACATCTTCTCCTCTTCTGTACACTGGGAAGTTTGGTTAGAATGAAGCAAACAAATATGAAAGAGTTGAGGGGTTAGAATTAAGGAGTAGGGCCTCTTATTCTCTCCTCTCTATCTCATTGGCTAGCATCAGAATCATTATCCATAAGGACAATTGGTACTAATAACAAAAAACTATCATGTTAACTTTTTTCTGTATATGGACTTTTATATTCAAAGTAAATTTTTGTAGCATATGCACTAATCAGCTGAAGCTGAATTAAACTGTTCATTGACATATTTTTTTATTTGCATGCCCTGTTTAGTTTTAAATGCACAAAAAAGTCATGGACCTCTAAAGAGCTCTCATTATCCAGATAAGGTAAAATTAAAGGTGACAGTTACCTTTCAGAGATGAAACGTTTTTCACAGTTGCATAATTATTAGTTATTAGTTTAGCTTACTAAATGCTCAGCATTAAATGTGACAAGTGTTCTAGAAAGCATTTCTTGAAGTGTCATATGCCTCAACACATCAAAATTTCTATAAGACTTTAATTTACATCCAATTCACACTCCATCCTACATTGTGAGGTTAGGTTTATACTGTAGAAAAGGTTGTGTTGACGTATCTGACCTAACGTCAAGCTTGCAATATCAAGGACTGACTGCAATATTGCTGTAACTTAAAACACAGAATGTGTATTAATACTCACTGGGGACCCACGTATATGTGCTGGCAACTGACTTTCATACGGTTGGGGTGTGTCATCTGTGCCTAGCTGCCCGCTATACATAAGACAAAGGAAAGGAACAGCTAAGGGGACTATCTGCAGAATTGCACTGGAAGGCACTAGTGCATGAGATGCTGTCCCTTACTTGCCTGGGAAATCTTGTATATCCTTATTAGCTTTAGTTTGTTCAAAGCCAACTCAGATATTCCTAGCAAGGTAGGAAAAAATAGTATCTTGTTATTGAGATAGCATTCTCATAAAGGGACAGAACTAAGTCTGTGAAAAAAGGTCAGTAGTTCACAAGCTGGGAAATGCCAAATTTAATGTTGCACAAGCACTGTTTGAATTTCTTCTTGGGTACACATATAATACAATCTTTACTTGCTCTGCCACTCACTCACTCTTTCACAGGACTCTTCCCTCACTTAATACACAAAATGGACATTCCTCTCACATATCTAAACAATAATTTGGTTTCTCTCCATTCTTCAATACAGTCTTTTGTCTTTTATTATGCAGTAGGCATGCAGTTGAATTAAATTCCTCATCTGTTTTAATGTCTTTCTTCCCTGTAGTATTTGAGAGGTCTGCAAACAGCCACTCTTTTACACAGTCTCGTCACAATCCCTCTGCATGGTATGGTAGTGCTATTTCACAGAGGACTGTGCTGCAGATAAATGAAAGCCACAATTATTCATGAGTCCAATTAAAGAATGAGTTTCTTTTCACATTTCATATTGCAAAGCAGTTTATATGGTCAATTCCTGTTAGTTTTAGTTGGAACTAAAAATATTTAGCATGTTCCCAAATCAGATCTCAGGACTGGAAGAGCTCAAATAACCACAAATACAGACTCAATACCACACAGAAGAGATTTAAGTAAGTTATCTAGGATCCTTGGACCAGCAAGAGCATAATTTTCCCTTTTCTTTCATGCAGTCTCCTTGCTTCATTCAGTACACATCTTTCAATCTCTCCAGCAAGTCAAAAAGATTTATGCAAGCAATAGTTTCTTGACCCTACTTCATTCCCAGAGCTATCCTTATTTATTTATTCCTTATTTATTTATTTATCCTTATTTGTACTATCCTTAGTTATACTTCCTTATTCAAAGAGCTGGAAGTCATCTGGTCCACCCAGTTCCTCTGGGCAAGATAAACTACAAGGTGTCATTCTTTGATAGACTTGCCTAATTCTAGTTGTAAAGATTCCAGTGGTTAAGATTCAATGAACTTCTCAAGTAGTATTTTAATGCTTCACTCTCCTTATTATTAGAAAGTCTTCCCAGTATATAACTTGAAACTTTTTTGCAGCAGTACAAGCCAGTTATTTCTTGTAGCATTCACCTTGATATTCTTTTTGGATGCCTTTCAGAAACCTCTTACATACTTGACAGTTATTACGTGAGTCGTCTTTTCTAAAGACCGAGCATCCCCCCTCCTCCAGTCTCTTCTCAGCGATTGTATGTTCTAGGCCTCTGAACGTTCATTTTACTCTTCTTTGGACTCTTTCCAATTAGTTCATGTCTTGCTTGAAACATTGTCTCAAGGCTGGACATAGCGCTCTATTTTAAGCCCTGCCAGAGCTGCCTGCAATTATTTTACATGTCTTGTAGGCTGCAGTCCTGTTTATATATCCTAGTATGGCATTTTTTGTACAGACCATGCAATTGTTGACAAAGATTTTTTTTTTTCTTTCTGGAACTAATGCCTTACCAGGTGTTCAATAGCTTGTATTTTTAAGGTGATTATTATGTCTTCCTAAGAGTGGAATGTAGCAATTTTCTGTATTGGATTACACTATTTTTTAGCCTGTTCCTATAAAATAAGAATATTGTGATTATATTCCTATGATCCAAAATTATTCTAGCTTCTTGCATGTTTAATACAGTATCTTTTATTTCATCTTCTGGCCATTAATGAAAATATGAATTAGTTCTAGGATTGTGATATACCCTTGCAGAAGTCCACTCAGTGCAGCCTTCCTTTCTAACTGTGAGCTATTGATAGCTACTCTCCGAGGATCATTTTCAATTAGCTTTGCAGTCATCTTAAAATATGAGCACACAAAAAGCATGCTTGCCAATATGCCTCACAAGGTTGTAATATTGTAAGAGAGCAGATGAGCCTTGATAAAATCAAGGTACTTGCAATCCATTACACCTCAATTTTCTAGAAGCTCTTCCTTAAAATGAAATAGATTTGTTATGGTTTATCTGATTAACGACATGTAGTGTGGTGGATCTCCTTTCTTCTAAGTGCTTGCAAGTTATTTGAGTAGTTGTTTCTGTATTTCTCAGGAATTGAATTTAAAACTGATTTTTCCATGATTTCTGAGATCTAATTTTCCTTCCTTTTGTATTTTTTTCATTCATTCTAGTCTAGCAGTACGTTTTCTATCCTTCACAAGTTCTCAGTGACTAAGTTTGTTCAGTTCAAGTGTACAAGGACGTAAAATGAAGTGCCTCTAATTTGAAAACTTCTAGATTATATAAATATTCTGTGAACCATGCTTTCCTCACTCAGTATAGAGATTTTTACCTCTATATAAATGGTATTCATACTGACATGTTACTTCTTTCTGTAGAGGATTCCTGCATTTTTGCAGTCATCAAAAAGCTTTCCCACGTCAGGAGAAGGTTTAATCAGTTTAATCCCCAGACATTCAAGGTTTTTGGATGACATGCATACTGTCATTCACATTTGAAAAACTAGGTCAGTTCGTCACAGGAGGATGATTTTAGCGTTTTCTAAAGGTAAACATATATACATGGAAATGCATGATATTTACCTGGAACTTTGTTTACAAATACAAGGGAAGTTGGAATTATTTTGCAGGGGCAAAAGGAATAAATACATTGTGTTCTGTCTTTGTATTTATGACAGTCAGACACACACAATAACTGTTTTTTCCTTAAATTTTCACTTTTTTCATTATGTTGCCATGGATCCTTTTTTTTTCCACTCCGTTTTAGGGAGAAAGTAGGCTCTTTATCCATGCAGAATATACAGAGATCAGTTTCCAGCTGCTGGCAGATAGCAACTTTGGAATGGAAAGTGACAGAGTTTAAAGAAATGTATTACTGTCATGTAATCATTCTCTCTCTAACAGTAGTTATGAGAACAGAGCTCATGTATACCAAAATAACATATACCGTAGTAATTGGTCCAGAAATATAACTATTCTCATCTTTACTGGAATAGCAGTAAAGCTGCCTGAGTCATGTCTAAAGATGACATATATTCTTTGATGTACTTCCCACAGATTTTAATTGCCTGTCTGTAGTTCACTAAATAACTATTTAAGGCAAGTGTTGAAGAATGTTGGATCCATTTGAAACTAAACAAGTTTTCAAGGAGGCAGAATATAAGTATACAAATTGAATTTTTCTGTGGGAAGCTCGATAGTACAGAAACAAGGAACTTTTCATCCTGGAATATGTTGCCAAGAGGCTCTGACATGGTAGATATTTTTTGTCTATATAAAAATGCTTTTTAAGCACTGTGCATCGTGTTGCTCTGAAGTCAAAACGACCTATTCTTCTCTATTAAAACAAAATATGCAGGAATTCAAACAGTTGAAACTTCTCAGAATCAAACATACAAATGAGACATGGTGAAACTCCAGTGTAGAAAGCTGGTATGCTAAGAGGAAAATGGAGTCAAGGGCAGAAGATGAAAAGCTAGAAATGTATATTCGGAAGTAAAATGATATTTTTTTGCAATAAGATGTAGTAAAAATTCCATAAAAGGGATTGGGGTCAAAGTAGCACAAGCAATTAATAAAGAATTTATAAAACCCAGATCAGTAAGGACTATTATGCAATCCAACAGATAAGTTCCTTGAAAATATCATGATTTATTTTCCTCATATAAAAAAGTCACTAATAAAAGCAAATAAATTCTAGATATTTTATTGCTTTACCAAACATTATAATTAACAGTTTTGTTCATGTATTTTTCTGCCATTTAAAGTATTCAAATATTTTTTCCCCGAAAGGAATGATTTTGTCACTGTTCTTACTACTTCTTCTCCTGTGTACTACCACTTTTCATCATGTCCACATTCCACAAATTTCTTTTGCTATGGAATTTTTCAGATATGTTAATTGCTTTGCTGCCAGTTTATTGAGACTACTGTTGAGGGAGATCTGATCTGCCTTTATTTAGCTGAGCTGTCTTTGCAACTTCCTGATGCACTGTTAATATGAGGAACAAGGACAAGACATTTGAACCAGAAATTATCTTCCCAGTATCATTAGCCATCTGTTAGAACAGCCTGTTGACTCCTTTCTAGCTCATGCACCCTGTTTTTGCTTTGTTATTCGAGAAGTGGAATCCAACTCTGCTGCCTGGCTGTCCATAAAATAATTTCAGTGAGTGTAAAATTCTAGCATAGTTGTGAATGGGAATACTGATTTGGAAGTGTTATGTACTGGTTTCACACTCACTAACCCAGGTATCAGTGCCTGTGGCAGGTGTCAGGCATTGAGTAAAGTGTTTCTTAAGATTTAATAGGGCAATGTTACTTGCAAATGCAATTGGTTAGACACCTTTAAAGAAAAATAAATCTAAGGGGCTAAGCTCACACCTCATACCAGTTATGGTAGCTGGAGCGATTCTGAAGTATTTTACTTTTTTTACTTACTCTTTTATTCTTAATAGCTACAATGTATGCTCCCACCCTTAACTTGTTAGGAGAGAGAAAGACTCGAAGCACTATTTGAAATCAACTTTAGTGTTTGCCAGAAATCCTGATAATTGTATAATGGAGTTATATTAAACTGGAGATAGATACCCAAACAGAAGATGAGTCAGGGGATGTTAGGCAGAAGTTCTGGTGAGATTGTTTTTCTGAAGTTGCATGATGCATAACAAATCACTTTCATCATATTTTTGTCACTTGGACTGGTTTTCTGAGTCTTTTTTTTTTTTTTTTTTTTTTAAGTTTTAGGTCCTCCATGACCTGGCTAATGAGCTATCTTCCATTCTTTTAGGAAAATGTGTTCTCCATAATCATCTTCCTCCTTTCATGTTCTATAAAAGCTCTCTTTAGGTTCATAGGTTTTTCCTCTTAGGTTTTTTTTGTTTGTATTTTTTTCTGCGATCACACTGGTGAAGCATCCTACAGGTAGATTTATTCCCTAATACCAAGAATGTTTCTTTATGAAGACAAGTATAGCTCTTCAGTAAGACAAACAATGTTTACAGCACTGTTGTTTTCTATGTATGTAATCTTTGACCATGTTTTTTCATATCCTTGGAGCAGTAATTCCGTTTCCTGGTTATAGTTATTTAATTTTTATATGTTTTCTGAATCAGAGCTATAAATATACAGATCAAAACCAGGCAAATTATTCTGTTTTTGTGCGAGAAGATTGTGTGAAATTGCATCAGCTATAGCTTTCTAGTTTGATATTGTTTTTTACTAGGTTACTATTTTCTTAAAGGTACAAATTAAGTAATAGATCCTACACCCTGTTAATTGATTCCTATCAATAATGAATACTGATGCTTTGTTTGTTTGCTCATATAATACAAATAAAACCAATGCAATCTGATTCCATTTGATATGCTTACTCAAATCAGTCTAACAATGCATATGTATTCATACTTGAATTGATCCTGAAACTGCAGCCAAGTTAGGGAAGAAGAACTTTTTACCTTCATCTAATCTGATTCCTCCTCTTAATAAAAAGGTAGTGTACACTGCAGAACTTTTTCCTAGCATGTATATCTGTAAAGATTTAAGCACCTTATGAAACATTCCTTCAAAATACTTAATGAACTATAATTTGTATTATAAAAGATGTTTACGTTAATGGTAGTCGTTCTCTCTCCTACAGTGCAAATTAGACTATCAAGCCTGTGTCTCGGGAAAAATGATCTCGGTGAAATGCGAAGGACGTTGCCCCTGCCCTTCTGACAAATCCACAAATGCAAGCAAAAATGATAGGAGAGGTGAGTGATGGTGATTTGTGTAGTATTTTTGATAGATTGTTTTTAAAAAGAAATAAGATTTTGTTCATAAAGGAATACAGTCATCACAAACACTGATTATGCTTGAAGAAAACCACTTTTATTTTATTCAAAATTATTTTCTTTGCCTTGGCTTCTGAAATTGTGCCTACAGTAATGCACCAGTGTATTTTTCAAATATGGATATTTTACTATGAGTCATTGCTGTTCTATTATTATTCTTTAAGACTCCTCAAGATGCTTACAGCTGTACTTAAGACACAGAAAAATGTGTTTTTGCTCCTCTGTGTTTTCAGTTTAATGTGCAAGAAAAAGAAGTGTGATGAAAAACAGAAAACAAAAAAAACCCTTTAGTGATGCTAATTGGAGTAGCAGTTGCACTTTAACTATGGAACTGTATGTAGAGGCTGTCAGAGAAAAGTGAGTTCTTTGTTTGAGAAGTGGATGGGAGTAAATTAGCTTCTTTTTGGACAATGAGTAATGTGTGAGATTAGGCTCCTGGAAAGCGTGGTTGCCCTGCACTGCTTCTTACCAAGTGATGCAGTTGAAAGAAAAGATTTGTGGCTAAGCTTATTTATATATCAGTGACTCCCCGGTGAGTTTGGAAGGTTGTTGTTAAGCAGAACAAGCAGATCCCTTCTTTGAGGCTCCTGAGTAGATAGTCATCGTAGTATGAGGTTCTAGGCCATCTTTATAATATGAACCTGAATTAGACAAAAATAGCATGACTGAGCTCTGCATTTTGGTATTCCTTTAAACAGAACTTTAGATGTCTTTTTTTCTCCTTCCTGCATAGTCACACCTGTGATGACCAAGCCAAAATCTTTATTTTCAAATAAAAAAAAAAATACCAGAATTAGTTTTTGAAGGTTTTTTTCTTCCTACAGCAACCCTCTAAAGATAGAAGAAACCAGTGCTTACACTCCCGGCTTACGTCGTGTTAGTATTTTATTATGTTAATCTGTTAATCTATTAAATTTCATGCACTATCCCATAGTTATTGTGTAAGACAATCCATATCATTTCCATTATAAACTGTAGTAGCTGTCAAAACTATTTTTTCTTCTAGATTAAAAAATGAATTAACTAATTCTGAACACTGAAATCAGAGAATCACTGTGAACATCAGGCTATGTGCAGGCATACAAACCAGTTAAAAATTGCTCTGGGAAATTTTTAAGGCATTAGTTTACGATTTCATGTAGCAGCTGTAATCATAACTTGAAAAAAAAATCTATCACCTGCTTACATTACTAACCCAAATGGAAAAAAACTGTGGAAGAGCCGGCCTTACATAGTTGATGCTGCCCCTTTGATAAGACATAGAGTACAGCACTAATGTAGTTACATTTATCACCAGTAACAATTTCTGCATCTGCAACATAGATGTGGGGGTGTTTGCTTAACAGTCGGCACAAAGTGAAATTAAGAGAAGCGTCTGAGGAGCATCTCTGTGAACAGTAGGCCTATTATTCTCCAGTGTTCATTTTTTTAATGTGGCATCACCCTCAGTTTTTAACAAAATGAAACAAAATTAGCACTTTCTCTGCTGGAAGCAGTTTCACCTGTTTCATCCTAGTGTGTATTTTTTTCAAGGACAAGCTAGTTCTGATACTCTAGCATGTAAACGTTGACAACAATCTACAGATAAATTTTATTGACTTCAACAAAATGGAATTACTTTTAATGAGTACTCCTAGGGATGAACTGTTCCTGATGATTTTTACTATCAAGGGATCAAGATTACTTGTGCTTAGTTATGTAAAAGAGAAAGAAAAAAGAGCCTATATGAGCATGGGAATTAACACTAATCCTGTCCTGGCAGATTGTCAGAGCAAGCAAAATACAGGTTTTTTCCAGCTACTGGATTTTACTGGAACATTGAAATTTGAATGTCATCTTTACAAAGCCAAAGGCCAGGAGACATGTGAAATATAAAAGTGAACTAAGTGTCATTACTGAATTTTCAGCCATTATTGTAACAGAATACCAGTTTTATTATAACTTATATGTGAGAACCCAATTACCTTTTTTTAAACTGAATTCCGTTAAGTGTTCTAGGCTGTGCATGCATATGTGAATTACTTTGAAATTTGACATAGCCGAAGAGGTCCGGAGTAAGATTTCAATGATAATTTGGGTGATGCATTCTTAAAACACGTATCCTAGCCAAAGCAACTTTTCATTTGTTCAGATTGACAGGTTCCACAAATTTTTTTTTGGTGTATCTAAGGAGCAAGATACGTCTGTGAACTTTCCCAAAGTAGTTTTAGTGTGTAACTCCCTACTCCTTTGGGAAGGAAAATTAAACCGTTATTCAGAAAAACAGGTTTGCTTCTCAGAATGTGCTTGAGCCTAATCATAAATGCATAGGAAACCCTTGATTGGAAGGGAACTCTGGATTATCTAATCCATCCTTCTGCTCAATGCATGAGACAAGTGGGCATTGCAGTTTTTGTGAAAGCTCGTTTGCTAGTGTTACATCCAGTAACACTGAGCCTGTCCTATATGCAGGTTCTGTCAGTTTGAATCTAAAAATTAAAGTGCTAGAAAGCTTGGCCTAGAACTAGAAGTACAAGTTGGGGAGAGGAGGGAGAAAAAAGGGCACAATAAAATAAAAACATCTTACAGAAATCTTCCTTTGTCATACTTTGGTATTGTTTTTAATTTACAGAAAATAATCTGAGTTTCATATAAACTACAGCACACACTCCAGTAGTTTTTAAAAGCAAAACAAAAGAAAAGAAAAGCAAACAGTGTACAGGCATAAAGGAGTAGGTAAATGGGGAGACGGCTTGAAGGCAGTGTTGGAGGGAAGTATTACTCAGAGTTAGAGATAAATGAGGATGGGCAGTATGGAAGAGAGGGTTGGGTTAGTCAGTTAAATAGAAGCAGACTAAGAAAGAAGTGTAAAATAGGGAAAGAACAAGACACCACTAGTTACAGAGGTGTTAATTAAGAGACGATTGAGAAAACGCTTAGAGGTTCCAATCTTCTTTTCTGGACATATGCGCTATCCTGTTTTTGCCCTACTCTTCTTTTCAAACATGTGCCAGAATCTGGGCCATAGAGATCATACTGGCTGTTTAGAGCCTGTTTTTCTGTGGTTACATGGGACCAGAGACTAGGAAGGCTTCTGTGACAATGTGTGTTTCACAAGATGGGGAAAAATTCTGTCACCTTGGCAGTGTTTGGGCATTTTTTGCTGCAAATATTAGTCATCCTTCTGCTCTGAGGCAGTCTGAGCCCTGTGTTCTTTGTCCGTTGTAGAAGATGCTGTGCTAGTTGTGCTCTTCAATATGGTATATAAAAACAAATATGCATGATGCACAGTGTAGGCTTACCAACTAAATGCAGAAGTTCACATTTTTGGAGATGCTTTTAGAACTTGAATTAGCGTCACTGTGTAATTTTGCTGAAAATGCTGTGTTGATATGAAGGGGCCACCTCAGATTTATCTGAGAAATACTTTGCCCTGCAGGTAATTTTTTCTAAGTTCTATCTGATAGCCTTCTATGATGGAATGACATGCTGGGTAGATGAGGGGAGAGCAGTGGATGTTGTCTTTCTGGACTTCAGCAAGGCTTTTGACACTGTCTCCCATCACATCCTCCGAGGTAAGCTCAGGAAGTGTGGGCTAGACGAGTGGACGGTGAGGTGGCTTGAGAACTGGCTGGATGGCAGAGCTCAGAGGGTTGTGGTGAATGGCGCAGAGTCAAGTTGGAGGCCTGTGGCTAGCGGTGTCCCCCAGGGTCAGTCCTGGGTCCAGTCTTGTTCAGTATATTCATCAATGACCTGGAGGAATGGACAGAGTGCACCCTCAGCAAGTTTGCTGATGATACTAAACTGGGAGGAGAGGCTAACACACCAGGAGGCTGTGCTGCCATTCAGAGGGACCTGGACAGGCTGGAGAGGTGGGCGGAGAGGAACCTCCTGAAGGTCAACAAAGGCAAGTGCAAGGTCCTGCACCTAGGCAGGAATAATCCCATGCAGCAGTACAGGCTGGGGGCTGACCTGCTGGAAAGTAGCTCTGCCGAGAAGGACCTGGCAGTCCTGGTGGACAAGAAGTTAAGCATGAGCCAGCAGTGTGCCCTTGTGGCCAAGAAGGCCAATGGTCTCCTGGGGTGCATTGGGCAGAGCGTTGCCAGCAGGTCGAGGGAGGTGATCCTGCCCCTCTCCTCAGCCCTGGGGAGGCCTCACCTGGAATACTGTGTCCAGTTCTGGGCTCCCCAGTACAAGAGAGACATGGCACTCCTGGAGAGAGTCCAGCGGAGGGCTACCAAGATGATTAGAGAGCTGGAGCATCTCTCCTATGAAGAAAGACTGCAAGAGCTGGGCCTGTTCAGTCTGGAGAAGAGAAGATTGAGAGGCGATCTCATCAACGTGTACAAGTATCTGAAGGGGGAGTGTCAAGAGGATGAGGCCAGCCTCTTCTCCGTGGTGCCCAGCAACAGGACAAGAGGCAACGGGCAGAAACTGAACCACAGGAAGTTCCATCTGAACGTGAGAAAAAACTTCTTGACTGTGAGGGTGACAGAGCATTGGAACAGGTTGCCCAGAGAGGTAGTGGAGTCTCCTTCGCTGGAGATATTCAAAAGCTGTCTGGACGTGATCCTGGGCAATATGCTCTAGAGGGCCCTGTCTGAGCAGGGAGGTTGGACTAGATGATCTCCAGAGGTCCCATCCAACCTAAACGATTCTGTGATTCTGTGATTATGTGATAACAGAATATACTTAAAGTTTGAGTTCCTTGGTGCTCCTGGTGAGTGTCTAGGTTGGAGTGGGCATGACAGATTTTTTTGGAATTTACTGGGCAAAAGTATGTGCTCTGGAGGGTGTATGTGGTCCTTGCTTCTGGAGATGTCAATACACATGGACAATACAGATCTCCAAAATTTCAGTAAATAAAACCCCTCAGGACATATGCTAAAATAGCTGGGAATTATTTACTACTCAGCTGAAGATAATATACTAAATGCTCAAAAGTGTCTAAGTATTAGAAATATGATCTTATTGTAGATACATGGAACAGGTGCTGTATGACAAAAAAGAGTCAGATGCACCTTATTAATTTATTTTGTAGTTGCTCTAGGAAAAATATATTCAGTGAAAATGTTAACCCTTTTAACTTAGAGAAACTAGCTAAAATTCTCGGTCTCATAGTCTATTCTAATTAGGAAAAGAAAACGATGATGGAGTCGGATGTTTTTTATGCAGTTATACTAATTTGTAAGGATGTACAAGGTCCTGCTATCTTTAACAGTTGCCTCCGCAAACTTAGTCTGCTTTGTAATCTGGCAACTCAGACAGCCTATCCTCCCACCCATCCATACCTACCCGGAAAGCAACCACCAGACCAATCCTGCTTCTGCTTCTCTTCCGGGTAAGAAGTGTGCTTAGCTGTCTAAATAGATATTCAGCTATCTAAAATGAAGAGATATGCAGACATACTACTTGCAGTCCACTTTCATCCATTCTGTAACTGTCATGGCCAAGACAGGGTAAACAACAACCCACGGAGGCAGAGCCTCTGGATTTATGCTGGGATTCATTTAAGAACTGCTGAGATCAGAGCTTTTGCCCTAATTGATTTCACCTTACAGAGATACTCACTTGTGGGAGCCCAGTGCTATGCTGACTAGGTCTCAGCTTCCCTTCCGAGCAGAGAGATTGCTGGAAGGTCAGGCAGAAAGACGTGTCGATTCCTGCTGTGCCACTGCTCACAGTTACCAGTCTCGGGTATTAGTTGTCAAGGTCCCTTGGCATCTCTCTGGTCTCTAGCATCTTTCATCACTTCCAGGGATCTTTCTTTCAGGCAGAGGCGTTATCATCTTCGCTTAGGGAGAGCCCTTTTTCTTTGCAGAATCCTCTTCCTCCTTCCAGGATGCATCTTCATGGCTCTCAGCCCTCTGTTTTCCCCATCTAATAGTCAACGTGCAGAAGCACAATGCATGATCAACCTCCTAATTGGGAGTTGCATCTCATGTCTCTTTATTAAAAGGAGGAACCAGGACATGCCACTTCTGCTTTGTCCGGGTGTTATCAAAATTTACAACAGCCCATATCAGTTACAGCTAGCAAGTAGCAGGCTTATGCTTGAGGGTTCAAAAGTTCAATTTCAGACATTTACCCATACAGCCACACAGTTATCTGCGGACTGTCAGTGTTCACAATTTAAGCTATTTTTTCATCTACCGCAATAACACTTTTTTTTGATGTTTCAGTGACGTTTATTAAGTAACGTACAATTCACCAACCTCCATCTATTATTTCACTAATTTACACTGTATTACAAAGATTTTTGGCAATTAGCTATTTTGACTTCACTTAAATCATGTTTCTGTTCAGCCAAGTAGAGATTAAAATATCAACAGCAAAATTTCTTCAGAAAAAATTAAATGAGTTCATAATGGACTAGTAGAAGTAAAGGAGATAATACTTTGCTATCAGAATGTTTTCTTGGCTTAGTAACAGATTTTCATGTTATTTAGTAACCTATTTCCTTCAAAAAAGTGGTTTTTTAGAATCAAAATATTGTTTTACTACTGAATGTTGTTATTGTTTGACCCTTTTTACTAATTTTAACTCGGTCTAGTTTTTCAACAACATGAATATTAAGTGACAGTAACTTCCTTATTCATTTCCTTCTGATTTCCAAGTCCAATACAGAATTGTGTTTGATTTGTTTGATTTGTTTGATTTGTAGGCTCTGAAGCCTATAAATAGACCTGCAAACAAGACAAATTTTTGTAGCATAAATACATATTGCCAACATCAGGTTCCTGAAAGAAAAAAAAAAATTGAATTGTATAGTTTGATTGAAGGGATTGGGGAGGAGAATCCTGATAAGTTCATTAAAAATGACTTTGGTATAGGCATTTTATTATCCTGGTAGAAAAAAACAATTCATTTTGTAATTCCAGGTTGTTAATTTTGGAGTAGAAAGGAGCCACAACCAAAAACTGAACAAACTATAGCGGCAAATGATGTTTCTGCTTAGCAAGGATAATGACGGTTTACAGGGCTTAATATTTTATTATACTGGTTAATGTATTTAACATCAAAAAAAGTTCATACACTTAGGATGAGAAATATTTTAATGCACATCATTAGTGATCATTGCAATTGCCTAACAAACTAGGCAATGCTTTGGCACAATCCCAAAGCATTTCGTCTGTCTTTCTAATTTATTTAATGTTACTTTTGTTATTTTGATTTTTTTAGATGAATTGCAAAATGTGTCTCTTTACAGTAGAGTACTCGTATCCTTAAGAAAGTGTTTACAAGTGTTCAAGTGTTTACTTGAACAATAGGAAATGACACACTGACTTGAAACCTATTACATTTTGTATATTTTGAGTATATATTCACGCAATCCTCATTTAGGAGATAATGCATGTTGCTTTGTAACTTGTATTATATGTGATGTAATTCAAAAGTTGTTGTGAAACAGTTTAACGAATGAAGATATGCTTAGCAATATGTTTTTAACAAAAGCTTCTAGATGTAGAGTGGAAAGTTCTGGTTTTTTCCTCTCTCTTTCATTCAGCATGAATGAAAAAGGAAGACAAAAAAAAAAGCTGTAGTAAAAATTATAGAAATCATTCCTGTCTACTTTGGTAATTGTTCATCTTTGTTCAGTGACTTTGGCAGTTCTAATTATAGTGGAATTACTTTGGTTATATGTCTGACCCACTGTACAGTCTTATGCTGTATTAACCTCTCCCATCAATTGTAGTCAGCTGTCATTTTCTGCAAATCTTATATGAGTAGTTGATAATATACAGATGGAAAAATAATCCTGAATATCACTTTAGGATATCCTAGAGGGAATACAGTATATTGGTAAGTCTAATTAAAAGCTCAGTAGGTGTGAACACTTGACCACCTGCTTCACCAAGTCAGAATTTGATTTTTAGAGTTCCTGGCTCATTAAGCCATATTCAGTTAGAAGAAAGATAAGAAAAAGAGGGAAAAATCAGTATATTTCATAATTACTAAGAAATTTATTTTTGCATCAAATCGATTTAAAAAACAGGAGTCTTTACTTCTCTGTATACATCATATTTAGGCCAAGTATTAAAAAAATTATTTTTATTTATTTATTTATTTATTTAGCAAAATACATATACTTCTTAGTTTGTATCTTGGAGGATCTACTAGGCCAACTTTATTAAAAAGGTTTTGTTAATTTCGAAGAGGAAATGAATGCTAACAGCAAAATTCTTGGAACTTTTAATAACCAAAAAATATTAGTTTGAGGTGTTACAAATAAAAAGCTGGGCAAGTGAAAGTCATTTTATACTGTTGTTTAATAGTCATGGTATAGATCAAGACCTATGTTGTCTGCTTTTTCTTCGTAAAGAAATAAGAAGCTGATCTGTGAAACAGAAGTGTTAAAGTGTTAGAAATAAAGATAAACAATTTTAGCTGCATTTACTTCTTATCTATCATTTAAAGTAGTATATATGAAGTATATATTTATGCTTGCAAATGGTATAAAACTTTATGTTCTCTGACTGACTAGAGGAGCAATTCTGGCTTGGTTTGTATTGAGACTGGTTGAGTCAGGGTATGACAGTGATGAGCCAGGATTTGGATACATTCATAGTCTTTTGTTCTCACCTGGGCCAAATATCTAGGGTATGCCTATTTTTTTCATCATGGCATCCTAATTTGGGACATTTTGCAATTCAGATGGCAAAATCCCAGTACGTCAATGTAAATAAATATGCCCCGTGAAGATACACGTGGCATTTCTTCGTTTACAGGAAGATCATCACTAAATATGTTTTGAATGGCAGAGCAGCGTAGGAGCTGACAACTCTTAGGTGTGGACAAAGACCTTTCAAAGGTTCCTGAGGAACAATAGTCTATTGTCAGTTGGATTGTATTTGATCTCTTGGAATTTGCACGTACAGTGTAAAAGTTTAGTTCTCCTTAAATCCAAAAAGTTTGTAAACCAGGGATCTAGACAGAGTGCCTATGTTCTGTGTCCCTTTTGAACTACCTCAGCACTCTGATAAATGTGTGTCATGAAACGTTCAGGATTCTAGTCTCCCAAACAGTCTAGATAGCGATTTGGCTGATGTGTGTCACAGCCTTCTTTTGGATTATATCTTTGGATTTATTTTTCATGGGAACAAGGTTAGGATTCTGCTCCAGTATAGAGTCATCATGAAGCTGAGATATGCACTCATATCCAAAAGCTCAGAATCAATTGGAGGTCCTGCAGTTCAGCTATAATTTATAGAAAAAAATATAAACTTGTGGGAAAAATATGAAATACCCATTTTCATTAGCTACTGAAATAGAATAATTTGCTCTAAATTCTATTTGAGTGAGTGTCTAATAAATCTTTTAGTAAAAGGTCACTTGATATTTTCACTAGAAGAACAAAGATAGACTTATATTTGCAAGAGAAAAGAGTTCTCTTTATCTAATCATCCGGGGAGGACAGTATAGGTAAATCTAGGATGCTGCTTTAAATGTCATGCTCTTTCAATCTAAACTTTTTCCAGAGAAAAATAAAAGGGCAATGTTGCATGCTGAAAATATTTTCAGATAGTGTATTTGAAAGACTTTAATCACAGCATGGGCACCCTCTCAGCTACTTCCTATTTCATACTCAATACTTCTGAATTGTTAATAGCTATGTTACCATATGCGTACCAGTAGCACCTTACTACTTTTAGATCAGTTGAGTAACAAAAAGAAACACATGAAAGCTGGAGATGCGGACAAATAACTAGGATTAGAGACACTGGATTCTGTCACACTGTGTATGCATCAACGCTCAAAAAATATAGAGAGATTCTTTTTTAAACAAATAGTAAAACAGCACTCCCCAAAATCCTCTTACGATTTTATTTACATAGCAGCATCCTCTTAAAACGTGAACTCAACCACTCTTCCTATGATGCAGGTGCAGATGCCAAAAAAGAGCTTTTATATTCTATTTGCATTCAAAGAGAAAGCTGAATGGTTATGAGGCTTCACAGATGTAGAGGTTTATGACCAGAAGTAACATCTGCATTAACCCCTTAATGTCTGCTTTGTATTGCTACCTTTCAAGGACAGATTGTGCTGCTTGTTAATTCTCTTTTTTCTGTGCTGTAAGATCCAGCTGTGCTCCAGAACAGCTACAGAATAAAATCTGTATCCAAAAAGATACACACTAGACCAGTTAGGCCTGATAATATCGATGATTAGTTATGGGCGAGCCAGGAGAAGCCGTGTATATGAGACAGTGAGCAAAATTCATATCTAAAATGTGAAGACATTTCCACCATGTGGTCAAGGTTAAAATTTAACTTTCATATTTGAAAAAAGAAAAAAATAACCCTTCAAAAAAGGCTACTGTTGTGGCACAGTGCTGTTTGGGGTTTATTTACAAATATGTTAGTATGTTTTAAAAACATTTCACAAAGTGTGTTTTCATATAATCTCATATTATGCTGCCATGATTGTTATAGAAAATAAGTGACTTGTCTCTAAAAGGAAGTACAAAGAGAAGCATGCTGTTTTTCATCATGGATAAACTGTTCTTCTCACAGATAGTAATTTCTCAGAAGAGTAGACACAGTAAAGGGAAGAGGACGTTCTCAGAAGCAGCAGTGTGGTTCTAGGTAGTAGAAAAATTTCATACATGTTAGGTAATGCATTAGGTAATGGTCAGCTTTCTACTCCGTTGTTTTTCTTAACTGCATGTTTGTAACTCAATAAAATTATTTGTTGCATAATTACTAGTGCAATTGAATGCAACATTAAATTAAAAAAAGTAAATTTTATTATATGCTTATTTTTCATCAGAAAATGTTCTCAGCTCTTTAAATTAATCAGTGGAATTAGTCAGGAACAGAAATTTATCTCATCCGTTTTGGTAAATACTATTTGAGAGAGAGGTCCCTTTGTGGGCTGACCACAAATATCAGATCTAGGCTATTATTTCTGCTCCTGCTTGTTTTTACTATTGGCCAATGTGAATCAATGCCATTGTGAATGGCACTTGCGAATCTTGCCATTGATTTAAATGTAAATAGGCTCTGACTCAGTTTCCTTGTTAGAGGAAAAAACATTATCCATAGGTAACTTGTCTTATTCTATTAATACTTCTGAAGACTTTTGTAATTTTAAAGAAGCTATAGGAGTTAAATGTACGTAAATTTTCGTTCTTTTGTGGACATTGACTTAGTAAGAATTGTTTATTTTACTTTTATTGCTTTTTTATTCTATAATACATATTATTTTCCTTTAAATCTCAAAACAATGCACCTTAGAGCTATATTTTCCCAGTTTTGCAAACTGAAATACTGTATTTCACTTTGCCTAATTCATTGCATACATTTACAGTAATGTTAACTGCAAATATATATCTATACAGAGAGAGAGAAAAGTCATTCGAAGGTAAAGTGAAAATTAATGCACTGTAGGTTTTTATACTTTGATATTGGGTCAGGCTAATTCATTAAGAAGATCTTTTTTCTCCCTCAGTTGTATATAAGCTATCTTATAGCCCATTTTTACCTACTTGTTCTGTAATAGGAAGTGCTGTTGTTAATTAAAATTTTATTGCTTTACTTTCTTTATAAATGTTGATTCTTTTCTAAGATGACAGAGTACTCACGTTAGTAAATTCATTTATGTCTAGATTTGATTTCCATATCTGTGATATGATAGAGAATTTGTTAGCACAATAATACGTCATTAACGCATCTGTAAAATAATGCTATTTCATATTCATTCATGTGTTTATGTAATAACAGAAACTTAATGGAGCCATTCTTATTGTTTATTTCTTCAGTGTGAAGATATATTTTTCACGTAAGTCTTTTATAGACTCTTAAACAGAATGAAAAAAGGTACTATTTCTTCACTTTATGTTGAGAGCAAAGATATTTATTTTTGCTTATGTGTTCTTTGAGTGACACTAAGCCAAATACAGCTGTCAGCAAAGCCTCCTTTTATTATTTAAACTCCAAGACTACTTAGAAAGAGGCCTCTCCATCCCCAATCTTTGTAGCAATCTCATGTAGTGCAACGTGACAGAGAATGTATTTGGAATGAGGTGGTGTGTCTGATCTGTATGCCCACAGTCTTGTAGTCCCCTTATAATTTAGACTAGGACTTGGCCAGAGCATCCCATACATCTGTCTAGGTTTCCTTCCCCTGGAACCTTGGGAAAGGTTGGAAATGAGGGGTGTAGGATGCCTGCTAGGTCCTGTCCGTGCGTGAACTTAGCAGCTGAGAAGTTCCAAAGACCCCACAGTTTAGTCAGATCACTGAGACTAAAAGATGCAATATTAATTATGCACCCCCCTTTTCCATATACATTACTGTATGAGAAATATCAAAGGCCTGTGGCTGTGTTTGAGAGTGGGACCATGTAGCTATGTGACTTATTTTTAGGCTGTAGAGATGATACAAGTTACTCCATCCTTCACTTTTTGCTTCAAATGCATTAGTTTCTTCTATAATTTCAAATTCCATTTTTGGTAATGAAGAGGACTTTAGACCATGCAAGAGCATGCAACAGGAAAGGAACAAGAGTGTTTTCAGAAAAAGACAACTAGAATTGATCATTCATTAATAATTGACCTTTCAACTAAAAAGAAATTCAGTCTTACAGAAAAGAAGTGATCACAAATGCAAGTAAGAAAATGAGGCAGAAACATTCTAGTAAAAGTATGCTATATATTGGAATCAGGGTGGAGCTGATATTGTATAAAAGACAGCATATGTTGTACAGTGTTTTTTTTTTTTGCTTCTCTGAAATGTAGTTAAAATGGTAGAACAAATTAAAATTCCCTTGAACTTGACTGTTAGAAGGAAAAAGTGAGTGACTGAGGGAGGTCTATCCATTCCATACTAATATGGTTCATGGAAAAAAAGGTGAAATGCAAGAAACCAATTGTGCTGTGTCTGTGAAAAAGCAACCCCCGTAATACTGCTGAACCATATTCAAGAATATTTTGAAAAATGAATATTTTACTGTTGTCAGAATTAAATGAAATCCTTAGAAAAGATTGTTTACAAAGTGCTTGTTGTCAATATCGCAAAGAACTAATACTGAAGGGACAGCTGAAATATTATGTATCTGTCGCTGGATAGATACTGGATGAACAGTTCCAAGTCTCTTTGCAAAGGCAATCTTTTGCAGAATCTCCCCTTCTTTGCTTTTAGGGCAAAGCTTAGCCTTAGAGCTGCTTTATTGTCTCCAGGTCCTTCCACTTTTATTGACTGCTTTTGGAAGCCATGGACACCTAGGTCTCTATCAGGTCCTCAAATTTATGTTTAAATGGTAAATTCCTAATGTACCAAAGCTGTGAAAGGCTGTTCTAGTCTCACGGTAGAAAGGCTGGACTTTGAGAAATGGCTTCACTTGTTTTTTCTGTTACCAGCAAAAGGACATTTAACTGGTGGATCTGGCCCTATTTCTAAAGTATTTGGATAATGCAATTTTTCATTTCTAAGTGCCTAAAAAAATGCAAGTGCTGTGTCTCACTGTGTTAGCCTACTATGTTGTTATTTTTATCTTAGGACACCAAGGGAGTGTATGTCCTGTGCCACTGAGGCAGTGAAAATGCATATATATGTTTGAGGGCATAAGCCCGGGTGAGATGCCTTTGTAGGGCCTTGTGCATACTGTCTATAGGGAGCACCTCTTGGATTGAACCTCCACAACTACCCTGTGTTTTGTCTTAGAGGAAACTAGTTGATTCATTTCAAATAAGTGTCTGGGAATGAACTAATATACGTGGAATGGACCATGCATTTAGACTTAGGATTTTTTGGCTTTTCTTTAATCTTTGATTTCTATGGACTATTCAGACACTCAGGACCGTTTACAGACACTCTGGTTCATTTTAGGTAAAAACTCAATATATGTTATCGAGTAAGTAATTTGTCATTGAAAGTTACTTTCTTAGTACTTCAAATAAACTATGCTTTATTCGTATACTCTTCACACAGGAAAACACTTGTATAGGAGGTTGCTTTGAATTGATTTATTATGAAATTTTTAATTAGCTGGGTTGCTTGCTTTATTTCCTTTCCCCTTGTCTCACAGTTAAAAAAAAAAAAAAAAAAAAGAAAAATATCATGGTTAAATATGTCTTTGAAGAAAACAAAAATGTTATCTTTATATGTATCATCTCGTGGTTTTGTACCGAGATATATAGCTCTAGGTATGTGCTGCTGCAAGTGTAAAAAAGGAGAATTAGACAATTCACTGTGATGAAAGAAGGTAATTAATGCTGTTTAATTTTGTGTTTAGTAATCATTACTTTTAAATTAGGTAAGTAAGCAATCCATAAAGCAATTTCAGTAATGGGGTCCCCAAAACATCCAAACTGTTAAGAAAGTTTAGCATATGTAGTACAACAGACTCTATCAAACTATTTTAGATAGTCAAAAGAGCATCCTTTATTTAGGATGTGATCCTTATATTCTTTTGCTCTCTGCCAACGAGTATTTATGGATTATGAAGCTGGAAGCTTCAGTATGGTTCAGACCATTAAAATGTTGGATTCAATTGGTTGGATTCAATTAAAATGGCTATAATTGCCTTAATTATGTAAATGGAGGTGCCTTGGCAGTCTTATGATACATTAAAGGCTTTATAAGTGTGTCATAGTAGTTCTATTGAGAATAAATAACCAAAGAGATGCAGATCGTATGCTAAGTAACTGGATCAGCATTATCTTTCTGTTCATGCAACATTTTAAATAAGCTAACAAAATACTGCCATGTTTGTTTCAATTACTGAGATGATTGGAACATTTTTTACTCAAACTATTTTTATACCATGAATATACAGTTAAATTAAAAAGTGGTTCATCACTCATCAGTGAGAAATAGCTGCTAGAAAAATAGCTTCTTTGTCAGGTAATTATTTTTAACGAGACTATTAGCCCTTTCTTTCTTCCGCTTATTTTTGGAAGGTGAAACTTCTGGTGCCAATTGTGTAGCCTGCTGCCAATCTATTTTGTGCTGTAATCACATCAGGGCTTATTAGATGGTGAGGCTATGTGAGATCCTTAGGAAACTTGGGAAAGGACTGATGGTTCAGTAGTGTTCTGGAGGAATGTTGGATCAGCAAATTTCACTGAATTGTCTTTAAGTAGGAGGTAAGCCCACTGCTGTTTAACGAAGATGCGATATTCTGTTTATGACCAGTTCTCAATAACAGTAATTAAATCTCGAGAGTTATATTTCCTGTTTGCTCTAAAATTCCACAGCTTCAGCTGTGCTATGTTCACTGTTAAGTATGCGCAGTACCCCATTTCAAAAGCAACTGTTTTAATAGCTGGTAAAATTGTGATATTTTCTTTTTAAGGCCCTTTAAAAGCCAGGGATTAAAAAGTATACATCTTTGGCTTCTATTGTTAATGTTTCTATAGTTACTACTCTGAAATTGACAGAAATAAAAAGTGCTAGTTACAGCATTAGCAGATAGTGATATGCTATCTGTTTCTGAATTGGTTTTAGTTACCCTTTTTTTTTAACATGCATGTTAGATCTCGAGCAAAAATTCAAACATTTATTTTATTGAAGCACACTTCTGTAATTGAAATTAATTCCTATTTAAACTTACTTTAAGCAAATATGCCAAAAACTTATTATGCAAGAAGGGGGTTTCACTTGCTATCAGCATGTCCTTATTTGGTTACCCAACCTCCTCTTTCCTCCATAAATTAAAACGTAATCAATTCTTTCATATAAAGTACAATTTTTTGCTAAAAAGGATGTCACTTTTATATACCTCTCTTGAGTATACAGAGAGGAAAACAATATTGATTTTACAGTATCAGTTGTTTTTTAAAAAATATTACAGATCAAATGGTTAAAAATGAATAGTTTATTATTAAAGGGAGGACAGAATGCCATAAAAGCAATTTGGAATCTGAATTAGGGAAAAAGCAGAAGTGAAACTGTGTGTAACCCCTCTCCCTCAAGCCCTTTATCTGAACCTTGTTGTGTAAATAAAGTAGTGGAAAAGACCACAGACTTTCAAGTGACCATAAATTTCAAGTGAGTTGAACTGTTAAGTGAATATGCCCTCAGTTTTTGATAGTTTGCTTTGGGAAAAATGTCTGCAAGACTATGGTTTTGTATCTGTTGACTGTTCTTAAAAAAAGATATGCACAAGTACCTGTGCAAAATATGAAGTATTTCTAAGATTGGATTGATGCTTGTTCCAAAAACTTTGTCAATTAAATCCTAGACTTGAACATACAGTATCATATATTTTGTTTTACTGTTGAGAAAATAGTCAATTGCAGATTTGAAAATGGAAAAGACAACTTGGCAATTGATAGTCCTAGTCACAAATGGTATTTAAAAAGGGGAAGGGTTAAGTATCTTAGAAATATCTTATTTTTAAATTCGCTTTTGAAATTACATTTACTGTAACCCTGTTCTCTCATGGGAACTTATTTGTCTTTGAGAATAGATCTTCATTCTTCCCCTTGCTTCCAAAAAAATAGCCTTGTTTTGAAGGCGTAATTGTCATTTAACAATTTTCCCCAAATCCCTCCAGCTTTGACTGTTCATATGTGTTACTGTAGTGGTAATCAAACTTTTAGTAAGAAAAACTAGTATATAGTATAGCATAATCTAAATCTATTTCAGGTGATATATTTTTGCACCTCCAGCACTTTTACTACCATGAAAGCAGACTTTTGTTGAAAATAAGAGAAAATGTTAGTACACTCTGATAAATCAGCATTATGAAAGTATATATTAATAAAACAGATAGATACTCTGTGGCTCAGTAGCCAACTGTGCAGCTTTGTATCTGCTTCATGAAATGCAATATTGGTTTGTGGGGTTTTTTTTGGATGTCTTATTGTTATATCCCAGATGCAGGCTACTTGACATGTTAGAAATCCACTAAGTAAAACATTAAAGTCTTCATGGAAAAGGAAAAACCTGACTTCCTCGCTGAAGTCACCAAGATCTATGAAATTAACTGTGCCATCCATTTTAAGTGTTACTCCTGCTGGTACTGCAAGATCAAGTGCTATAGCCACTTTGCATGCAAGCATCAGCAGTTGTTTCGTTGTATCAAATTGTAAGTTTTGGCTTATTAGCATGGTGGCACCTTTATAATAGTCTGAATGCTAAATGAAAAGCATTCAACTTTAATGCATAACTGCCTCCTAAAATCAAGTGATTCTGAGAACTGGGTTTTTATTTAGTGTATTAGTACTGTATTTTTTTCGGTAGAAAAAAATCAGTTTTGTGTTTATCATTGATATGAGTGCAGACAAGTCAGAAGTCATCCTTGATATGTTGAATAATAATTCTTGTCAAAACTATTTGCGTTATTTATCCTGTTTATGGTACAGAGGTTCATTGTAAACTCTTGAGATTCTTTAATAGCAGGAGGGGGTGATACACTTAAAAAGAGAGAAATGTAAACCCAGCTTTTGGGGAAACTAAGTCATTAAAATATTTTTGTTCAGTTTTTGCCTTTTCAGAAGGATTATCTCCTTATCTGAATTTAGGTGTAGATCAAAGTTTTAAGCAGGTGTGTAATCCAGTTTACTATGTCTCATAGGAATCTGGATTTTTTTTCCCCAGATTTTCTTTTAAGGTTAATATTTGAAGAAGTTGATAATTCCCTATAGTATTTCTTCACACACAGTTTAAGAGGATTAAAAGATATGCCAGAGGTCACTAGTACTCCGTATTGTTTGATTACCTTATTTCTAAAAGTTTTACTTCAGAAGCAGGAGGACAAAAAAAAGATATAGTTTTAACAAACTGAAGACTGAACTGGCTAAAAGCAGAGTTGCTGTAGCTCAGAAAAACAAAAAAAAATACAATTACTCTTTCTGCTCTTTTTCTTTTGGAGCAGATAAAGCCGTGGAAAAATGTAACAGAGTAAGGTTACAGAGATAAGGCACAGGGTTGTCTTGTTGGTAGCATTTTGTCTGGTAAATTCAAGAAAGACCAAGAGGCCTTATTATCTTATCACCTGTCAAATAAAGAAATTAAAAAAATCAGTAGTAACAAAATGAGAATTGTAGTTATTCTGTTGCACCCTATTTGAATCTAGACAAGAGAAAATACAAAGGTTAATACAGCTAAAGTCAGCTGGGATGTTCCTGATAGTTTCACTGGTCTTTGGATCAGAAAAAGCAAATGACTGCAGGTTTGACTTCCTTGAATTGAAAAAAATTGTCCACCAACTCTAGATCCTGCTTAGAGATAGTACAGTACTTTTTTTCTGAGTGAGTCAAAAGCTGAAAGTAGGCAACAGTATAAATACGAAAATCTAGTATTTATGCCTTGACGTTCTCATCCTACTCTCCCTGCCATGTCACTACCAAAAAATCCAGGCAGTTGTCAGAGATCTATATCTGTGACAGTTTATTATTTAGAAAAGGAAAGCCAGAAACCAGATTAGTTGTTCACAAGGTTATTGTGTACGTATGTTTATTTCTTCTATAGCCTTTCATTCTTTAGGGTTGTTGATATGTTCCATTTTGCTGAAGCAAGCATTGATTTAATATGCCAATAATTGATCAGGTAGTCATTTAATTATTAGTGAGAACTGTTACTAAGCATAGGGATTAGCAGTCTGGAGCTGTTGCAACAAGCACCTCCGCAGTTTTCCTTTGTAAAGAGTATGAATCTTGTCATGTAAGCCTCGGTGATCACTCTTACCTTTTCAACAAGACTATAAGGATGTTCTTAAAGTATGGGTTATTTTTTGATGTAAATGAGGCTTTGGGATTGGTGTGGGGTTGTTCCATTGGAAAAGGTTCTCAAGATTGGCAGCAATTTAGCAATATGTTTAAAATATAAGCTATTTCTAAATATCTCCAAAATATTGGGAAAAAGTTAAAATGAGTTGTGTTTTGTAACAGCAGACTTTTCTCTGCCCATGGGGTCAGGTCTATGATTTTATATATTCCTTCTTCTCAAAACTAGACTTCTGGAACATCTCATACAGAAACACATTGGAAAAAAAGGTGGAAAGCTGTGCATAGTATGAATGGGGCAAGGAGACATGAACGCTCTTTTTCCCAAAAGTAACCTGTGCAACCAATATTGAGAATCTAAACTGGGAGGCAGGAATGAAGAATTAAACTATACCACTTAAGTTGATCTGTGTTAAAATGTTTGAAATTACTAGTAAAATGCTTTTGCTACCATAGTGTCATCAAACTACGCAGCAATATCAATCCCAGAAAAGTAAAAAAGAAATCCGCATTCTAATGAGCTAACCAGAAGTGTTTCACTAACATAATAGTCAGAGAGCCATGAAAAAGAAAAAACTTTAAAACTTATATGAGGACTATAGAATTTATATCAAGACTTAACGAGTACTAGACTTAGTTCACTGTGTTGTGTGTGCAAATGTATATATTGCTCCTTTAGCCAAAAGATAGAAAAAAAAACCACTCTCATCTCACATTTTAAGGTATAAATGGATAAATGTGTGGCTTAGCATGTAACATAAAATTTTATGTAAAATATATGTAATGAAATATGATTTATATATTAAAATATATTTATCACAAAAATTGTTTACTCTCTTTAAAATGGTGGTATTTCCCAGGAAGCTTGATACAGTTTATGGAATTACAATGCTTCTATATTTGTATATTAGCTTAAGTCAGAGTTCCTGACTGTGAGGAGTGTTTTGAAAAATACAGTGTTTTCTTACATGCATGCGCAGTGCAATCATACTTCATATACCTCATACAAAAACAAATTTTCTCAGCTTTATATTTGAAGCACAAGTAGATTTTTTTCAGTAGTAACTGGGACATTGCAACCATATTCTGTGAAATGGGGCATCACAATTTTCTTTGGAGAGTAACTTAACCCCATATGATATACCCTGAAAAGTGTAATCGTTAGTACTGGTCAAGGAATCTGAGGTAATGTTTTCCAGAATATATGTGCATGAAAAGTGTTTGCAAATAGTAAAGCCTGCCATATGGTCTTTTCTTTCCATCTATTTGAGCCTCTGTGAACGTAAAATTCAGTGTCCTATTAACGTGGCATTAGCTTGTTTAATAGTTAATGATTTATTCTTGACATTTGAACAAAGGATGGAAGGAGCCTTAGAAGTAATTCTTTGATTGCTAGCCATCTATATTTATGTACAGAAGAATGGTGACTACACACAGCATTTGGATAAAATTATACTGAGTTACATTTCTGCAGAGGTGCCAGGATTCCATTTCCTGAATCTGCCATTTCTTGTTACTTTTGCTCTACCTCTAAACAAGATTTCCTTAGATTGAAATAATGTCGCTTTTGTTATACAGGACCCCCTTAAAGGAAATAAATAGAAATGCACATATCCATTAAGAACGCATTTGCAGAGGCTGATAGACTTGGGATGCATTTTTTAAGTGCTACACAGATAACCGGTGGATATATGGAGGTCAGTTGCACTACATATGCATTGAGCCTGAGGCATCCCAGACGCTTGCAGCATAGTAAGACTTGAGTTTAATACTGGTCTGGGACATCTGATCATGAGATGGCCTGGTCAGAGCTACTACTCTTCCTCTGATGTGGCTGGACTTGCAGAAATCTTGTGAATTTCCTCTTTTATTCCCAGACAGAGTTTTGGGGTAGATGAAGAAAATGAGCCTGGGAAATTGCAAGTGTAGTAACCCTTCTCTTAGGGTTCAGCAGTTTGTTCCAGTATATCATGTGGAGACAGGAGTCATTCTGTTACGTTAAGAAAAAAAACCACAAAAACTCAAAAAACTCTTATCGAACACTATAAATGCTCATAAGGATTATTCTGAATGATGAGAAGTTTCTTTTACAGTGGAAGCCAAATACTGACTGTAAGAATGAACGGAATGCATCTGCCTAATGTGTTCTTGGTAGCATCTCAAGTAGAAAATACTGAGATTACACTTTTGAAGGAACTAACTTATAAATAAATACTCTAAGACAAATGAGACCTCAAACCAAAGAGTTTAATGCCTTTATTTTTGGGAAATAGTGATTTCAATGATATCTTACTTTCTACAATCATTCTCTCAGTGTTAAAATGCAAATTTTTTTATTTTGAATATGCCTAATTCATGGAATATTAGATTATTCAGAAATGAAAGTTTTCTTAAAGACTCTTGTTTCTTTGCTTCTTCCTACACTGTAAGAGGAAGTGGTTAGACATGAACTTAAAAAGTACACATATCTACATTTGTTTTCTCTATAGTGATTGCACAAATGTTTTGGTTATTGCAGAAAAATGTTAGTTTAAAAAAAATCTACATTATGTTAACAACTTCTGTTCTATACATGATAGAATTTTAGAGGTAGTTACTTCCATTATATCTTTCATGTAGCCTTTTAATTAATTTGACAAAGGAGTGGTGGAAGAAAAGCATCCAGTATATTTATTAAAGAGTAGTTCCAAATCAATACGTGAATGTTCACTTGTTATACGTTTTTTAAGTTAACCCTTTGGTATAATGGAATCACTGAAGTTTTCTATTTGGGCCTAGGTTGTAAATTGTTAACGTTACAAGCATTCTTGAAATTTAGGGAAAACATACGCTTTGCTTAAGTCTCCCTCCCATCTCATTTTTCCTATAAAAAATCTAATGCATATTTAAATCTATAATATATATAGAATCTAATGAATTAATTTATATAAAAGGCCATGCGTCTTAACTCAGTAAAAAAAAAAAAAAAAAAAGAAACATTTTAATGTTTTTCCAGAAAAAAGATTACATACTATTTTGTTCCAGAACACAATTCAGAGACACTATGATAATTGTAATAGGTGTTCTGGTATAAAATTATATGCAAAATGAGAAGTATTTCATTGCACAGAAAACTTTTGAAGACCAGAATGCTTAACTAGGGCAGCTGTATTTTTTATTGTACAAGAAAAGGTACAAAAACATGTGGCTTATTAGCTCTGGACAATGCAAAATGTGAGGGACTGAAGGAAGGAACAGCTTAGAAGGGACAGAAAAAACAGAGAAAATCTGAATTGCAGAAGAAGAAAGTGTTTCATTAATTATGTCTTCAGCTTGAGAGTCCAGTTGTGTGCCCACTGGACAGATAATTGATTGCCTAGTGTGAAAGGAGAGAGGAAAGCAACTCTCTGGTTTTTGTGTCTAGATTCAATGAAATATTTAGTTTCCTAATTTCTGCTGAAGAGCTTAATTTTCTGGTTTTTGGGGTGATGTAGAATGGAAGTAATGGAAGTAACAATATCCAGAATTCTATCAATCATGTATGCAAAACAATGCAGTTAGAAACATAAATAAAATCTAGATACTTTTGTACCGAGACGATGGCCCTTAGTGAGGTTTTGCATACTGCATGAGTCACTCATCTTATAGGCCATTACCACTGCCTGACATCTCCTCTGCAAATTCCTTCTGATTATCATCACTGATGAGTGACAATAACCAGAGGAACTGTTGACTTGATCTTCACCGATGATCAATATCCATATCTTTTGAAAATGTCATTGTTTTACTATTTCCTTGTTTAATCATTCCTTAATTAATTTAATAATTCCTATTAAACTTTTCTGCCTCTGTGATATATTTGTACTTAAAGCAATACTGACTAGACATTCAGTATTTTATTCTTTTTTTTATTTTGGTAAGCTTTTTGCTTAAATTGAATATTTTATACAGCAGTCTCATGGGGGGATAGAGTCATTTTTAATTTTAATAGGCCAGCCATTGTGTAGTGCTGTTACTTGGACACAGATCCTTCATGCTGACTCATATGGAAAGAACATTGTTAAGTTAATAGGCATTATTTTAATCTGATTGCTAAGCTGAGGTTCTGTTACTTGAATATGTCCAGTTACTTTCTTGCTTAATAGATTTGCCCAAAATATGATATAACATGTCTTGAGGCATCAGCAACAAAATCCATAAATGAAGCTCTTCCCCCAAAAAGGCTTTTTCTGTAATTGGAACAGGGGAGACCTCAAAGTAATACAGTTTTCTTTATACTTTGATTTTTAGTCACTATTTTGCTCATGACACAAACTCTGTTTCTGTTATTTTCCTCTGAACAATGTACTCTCTCCTTCCCCTTTGCTCTGATGCATATAACTAACTAACACCATTTCCTTACTATGAAGAAATAGGTATCTTAGGTTTCTTCTGCTGTGTCTGAATGAAATTTGACTTATTGAGCCCTCTTGATTAAGAGATTTCAAAGAAGAAGTAATAACTAGCCAACTGGGGAAAAAATATAGAGCAGTCCATTTTAGAAAACAGCATGTTTTTGTGTGTGGAAAAAACATATTATTTTTGTAATAGTTGTTCACTGTTAGTGAACGACTGAGGATGTAAAAGTCCTTTCTTAGGGGATATTGGACTCGCTTCCATATAGCAATACAGCATATGGTGAAACAATTGCTACTGTTCAGGGCTGCTTACATACTAAGTGTATATGTTAATAACTGCATCCTTCAGAAAACATTCAAAAAACCCTGCGTAGATGAAGTCCGTTCAAAATTTTGTACGCATTTCCCATAAAACTCTCAGAGTGACTCTGACCTTGTATATCTAGATTACTGCTAAGAGCAGTTGATTAAATATTAATTATCCTTGCTATGTGATTTTGATCAGATAGTTTAAATATTGATCCAGTATTCTAGTCAGGATTTGAATCACGGGATATAAATCATGGTTGCATTCATACAAATGGAAAAGGAGGGGTGCTAGAGCAGAACATTGAACTCAGTTAACTGTAGAGATTTTAATAGTGTGTACCTTATTAGGTTCTTTTTGTTTCCGATTGTAATCACAGAAAGTGACATTTTCAATTTAGAATACATACACAAGAGAAGCAGATTTCCCATTCTCCTTCTGGTAATGTAAATTCGAATGGTCACTGTAAGTCTCCAAAATGGCATGTGGTTTCTGTCATCCTGTATTCATATAGATATATTTACATTAAGAATGAAACTACCAGTGTATTTCAGTAGGGTCAGTAGAAGACTAACAGATGTCTCCAGAAGATGCTCTCTCTTAGGGCTTAACTGCTCCTAGGAATAATGAGAATATCATTGCAAAGAGCTGCTATGTGCAATCCATAGCTTCAGTTTTACAGAGAATAGCCTTTTTAAGATAAAGTTTGACTATATTACTTTTTGTTTATTTTTCTAAAAGAAAGGATTTAATTTACCAAGAGAAACTTTCAGAGGAAGAAGAAACTTTCAGTTATGAAATTTAATGGGAACATTTGGACTGTAAATATGATTCAAATAATGTATTGCAATTAATGTTTAAATCTATTAGGAAACCTCAATTTAAATAATCGATTTTAATCTCTGTTTTTTTTGTTCTTGTTTCTACTCCCAAGCAGATTAGTGATGACTCTGACTGGTGATCAGCTACTGGTGGTCAGTTTTTGCATTACTTTGGTACTAATTTTTGCTAATCAAAAGAAATGTTCTAGCTCTCAAATTTTATTTATTTCAATAATGAGGTCCTTAATGATAGGAAAAAAAAAGAAAATGGTGAATTATGAGTCAACTTGTGTTGAGCTACATTGGAATAGATACTGAATCCACTAAAGGTGATCACAGGCGGCTTTCTTAATTTGTTAGTAGTTTAAAAAAAAAAAAAGGAATCAGATAAAATCGTTTTCCTCAGCAACTGGGGGAATCCAACCTGTTGTAGATGCTAAAGAAAAAAGTTAGTTCATCAAAAATATTTTTTTTAAAAAACAAATTAGTTTTTCAGAAAAGGAGGTATTATTCTTAGTCTGTGAATTTGCTGATTATTATGATCACTAGGTTCTTAATAAGTTTAGAATTGGTAGACTTTCTCTTTCTACATCAGTCTCTCTTCATAGACTTGAGAAAAACAATTTATTTGGTTTTTTTTAATTCCCATTTTGTTTCTAAACTGCGAATGAACTGATCAGTGACTGAAGTTGTTGAATTACTTGAATTAAAATCAGTAACACAGGACTGTTGCCAGAAGAGGCAATTGTTTAACTCTCTGAAAAGGCCAGCTCCAAGTGCTTCACAGGGAGTTTGAGCATTCCAATGATTTAATTTTCTTTCAAGTTTCAACAGCAAACCAATTACTGGCCGATTTTAGAAGTTTGGTAGAGTGTAGTGTTTTAAGCCTCAATATGGCATACCATATTTGAATTTTAAATGCTGTCTTTTCAAGGTACTCATTTACATTTAAAAATATTTTATGTTATTATTTTTCCAGACTAATGTCTTTTGTAAATAACATATTGCATTCTAGGAAAAGAGAGGAACCTAGGGTAGAGAGAATGTAAGGGGAAGGGGGGGGAAAACTGCGCATGTCCTGTATGCGTATATGTTATGCAAAGGAACGTTGACCAAATGTGGATAAAAAGTACAGTGTAGAGTCTGTTGGGCAAGGTCTATCCAGGTCCATGGCAGGATAAAGCAGACTAAATATATTCATGAAGCTGCATTTAAAAGTTCATTTTAAGCTTACAAGAAAACCACTAATTGCTTACCAATTTAAGGGAAATAACTGTATGTTCGTCTTAATCAGATTAGATGTGTCAGAGAATAACATATTGAAAAAATATGTAATAATACATTTGATTTTTTTTGGTATTGCTGGGTAGATAAGCAAAAAAGGCCACTCGATTAGTATATGTGGGAGAAGGTAAAAACAAATTCATTTTCGTGATTAAAATTTTTTTTCTCAGCCTATGCAATACAAATCAACTAAGTTTGATTTAAGTTTTAATGTGTTTCTTTCTGTTTTGTTTCTATATTCTCAAACTTTAGCAATGATGTTATGATACCACTGTAAATTGCAAAAGAAATGTATTTGGGTTTGGTGGGTAGTTTTTGTTCTTTTTTAACTTCTCATTTCATCTTGGAAGTGTTAGGGCTCAATATCTTTTAAAAAAAATTCATTAGAGCTCAAGCTGCTTGCTAGTTTCAGAAATTACTAGCTTAAGTTGTGTTGGAATTTTTAGATAGAAAGTTAAACCAGATTATCTTAACCCTAACTATTGGCCATGTTGCATTAAAATGCCCTGCAACAAATTTATTTTAGTCTTAGCCTCTCATTTTCTCCTCACTCGTACATGATTGTCTGTAGACAACATTTTCAGACATTTTTAACTTTTTAACAGATCTTTAGTCAACTGTGGTAAAGGCTAAAAAGTGGCTATAACTTTTTTGCATACAGTGCAGTCCTATAATCACTGCAGAAATAGTGGTGACAGTTTAAATGTGCCTGTTTTCTGCAGCTGCTGCCAGAGGTGGGCCAACAGAATGAGTGCTGTGCTCTTCAACTGCTTCTGTAAAAAGTAAAATACCTCTACTTTAATTAAGATTTAAACTAAAGTATCAATAAATGCAAACTAATTGGGTTTTGCACTGAAGAAGACTAGAAACTATCATAGCCTGTTCTGCTTCAGGGGGAGAATAAACATGGAAACATCTTAAAACAGCTCAATCTGGAAGTGTTTAAAAATGAATAATTAAAAAAAAATCCTGAAAGCGTCTTCACTTTATAGAAAGCAACCAATCTGATAGGTCAAATTTGAGCACTTTAGATTTTATCTCCTGCATTAGCAGAACAAAAAGTTAAATGAAAAAAGCTCCACAGAAATCAGATTTTAGTTGTCAAATATTGCTTACAGCAAAGCTTCCTGCTGATTTGAGTTATAATTCAGTAATTACTGTATAGCAATATTTTTAAATACAATTATTCCCTGTAGTTAATGACCTTTTTAAAGAACTTACCAAATCCATTCCTTCTGAAAAGAATAAAAAAATTAGTCTTCTGTGATTGATTTTAAATTACCACAGAGGTACTGTGTGTTGTATACAGCATGTTTAAGGATTGTGTTACATTTATTCTTCCTCATAGTTAGCAATTTTTGTTAATCTAGATGCAGCATATTTTACTGAAAGTATACTGTGGAAATTTTTGTGTTGCTATAAAAATTACTCAATATAAAATGAGACCAGCAATTTTCAGTATCACTAGCTTGCATATTAAGAAATAATAGTAATAAGAAATAGCTATTTTGGCTCTTAAATTAGAAACATATGCTGATTTTGTCCATTTGTAATACGTGCAGATAAAGTAGCACAACAAGAATGGAACGAAATGCCGAATTTGCTCAAGCGTTCAAACAGTAGACTCATTATTGCCTCCAAATTGCAACTGTCAAACCAGGAGGGAGAGTTTTGTATGATAGGACAATGAGGTTTTTTAATACTTATTGAAGGAAAAACTGGTGTTGCTGATATCAGTGGAAAAACTGGTGTTGCTGATATCAGTGGCAAAACTGTTACTAAATGGAGCCAAGATTTCTGGGTTTTAGTGAAACATGCACTATGGAGACTTTTAAACTTGGATCTGCCAGTCTGCAGATTAGTTTTCCTGGTGGGAGTATGTGTTATTGATTCCAGTAATCTCTGTTTCCACACGTTGCTGTGCTGCCTCTTTACATTTCTAAACAGGAATCTGCTCTAGTCTGGAAGTCATTGAGGTGCAGTATGAGCGCCTTCAAACTGGAGGCATTGTGCCGTGCAGACAGGAATGCAATGTCATTGTGAGCGCAGCCCTGTGATAAGTTAACTGTGTGATTTTTTTGAGCACAGTTGGTTCACATGCGACTGTCAGTGCCTGTATGTTTAAAAACTACCTGAATAGCCTAGTGGTCTAGCTAGTTTAAATAAATAATAATTGAGTATAAGTTTCTCAGGACTCTGTAATACCATGCTGATTTTAATGGTGCTCACTGTTGAAGAACTGAGAGTAAGATTTTTCCTATTCTTGTGTAACTATGATAATTTAGTTATCACTGTGATATATTTCTGCACGTTTCTCTATAGTTGATGATATACTTTCAGGAATACAAAACACTTTTGAGAGTGCAGCCCTCAAAAGACAGGGGAGAAGCATATATGAAACTGCAGTTCGCTGAGATGAAATACAGCACTATCTGAATAATAACTAGAAAAATTTTTTAAGAGTTGTTTGACAGGGAACAAAATGACTCTTCTGTGGAAGAGGACATTTGTGGACATCATTGGACCCTTGAGTATATTTTTAATTAAATATTTGTTTTATTTTTTAGTTTTAAGGCCTCAACTACTGCCACATTATTTTCAGACTCTTCCTGACCGAGTACTGATGTCATTGCTGACAGTTTAATCAGTTTCATGAATTTTGCAAACAGTGCAGCAAACTGATGCCATTATTAGGGGTAATAGTTGTTGCAAAGTCTAAGATGAAATGGGAAAGAGGTTCACAGTTGACAATATTTGACAGTTCCTTTCAGCTGTAGGCAGCAGAGCTGATAATCAGCACATCCAGTTTATTCAAATACCTTTCATGCTTTATGATTAACAAGCAAATTTGTAATGGAATAGATTGCTGCTTGGCATTTCTCATTGTCCATATTCTTTTTGTCTTGAAAGCCTTTAATCACTATGTATAAAAGCAGTGTATATCTTTATTGTATCCGTGAGTCAAAACTATTTTTCAACAAAAATTAATGTCATATTTCTTTACGCAGGAAGGTTATATTCTTTCTATAGACTGTAACTTATGAAATGTCCTAATTGAGAGTTTTTTTCTGGGAAGTACTTCATTCACTAACTTTTGAGGTCAAAATCTCAAAAGAAAAAATGAATTCATTTTTGATCGTGGAAGGTATCAGTAAGATTGTTTAACTAGCCACAGAGGTCTCTGTTGATCAGTGCTGGCATTCCATCCCTCTTCAGAGCACTGTGTAGATGGTCTAGACAACAAGGGATGAAATTCTGGCTGTATTGAAATAAGCAATAATTTTACTGCTGATTTCAAAAATGCTTATTTCAATCATTGCTTATTTCAATATACAGAGAATTTCTGTAAACCTCGAGAAGTGATCTTTTTTAGCTCTTTATTCTGTGCAGAAAAGGTGTTGGTATGTACCTACTATAGGGAGGTCTTTCCGAAAACTTTACACTTGCAAAAATAGATTGCAAATAGATTGAAGTAGTTTCTAAAATGTGTCGTGATCATGAGACAGATCCCTCAAGGTGCCTTATTTGGATTTGACATTGTTGACGTTGTAGAGCATCTCAGTTTAATTAGTCTGTATATTAAAGGGAACTCTTGCTTCTTCTTACTAGTACACACATCTTCTATGAGGATTGCAAATACATGAAGATAGATTGATAGTTTTCTTTGGAGCCAGGTCCATGTGATGATAATGACCATTTATTTTTTGTGGCTTGCACCTGAGGAGTCGGAGGCTGTACAGATGATGTTGCAAGCTTTCAGAGTTGTGAGAAAGTCAGAAAATTGGATGTTCCTGTGAAGACTCAGACATATGTTAGAGATTTAAGAAGAGTTGGTTAATGTTAAGCTAGAGTTGGGTTTTGTATTCAATGTCCTTGTAATCTTTTCTTTCCAATCTTTTACCTAAATGTGTAATCTCAAATTTTATTTTAAAATATGTGGATTTTTAGTTAATAAGTTTGCCTTGGGTTGAGACCATGAGAGAGAAACCAATTTAGTTTTACTAACTACATAGATCCATATCTGGCTTAGGAAATGTCTCATGCACACATGGCTAGACATGTGGAAAACGCTTGTTCTATCCTTATGTGTTTGCCCATGCACATGCTTTTTCCTGCTGTTGGAGACTGGATCCTAGGCTCAAAGAGCCTTTGATCTGACAGACCACTGTCACTCCTGTGTTCTTCTGTAACCCTCACAGACCATGTATTGTCAGGGGCTAAATTTTGAGAAGTTGGTTCCAGCAGTCATGGGTCATGTCCATTTTACAAGAAGAAAATGACTAGAGACAGTGCCTGTTTACCTGGCTCAGGTAAACAATAAGGTCCCATAAATAGTGATACAGAATTTTATCACTCTGCTGTTGTATTGGCTAAAGAGCAGTTTCTTAGTAGGCTTTGCAACTTAATGCATCATAAGGGATCGTGACTAGATCTCAGGAGGATCTTGACCGTGGAGGTTTTCCCTGCTTGCTCTTTCATAAATACAAAGAGTGTATTTCCTTGAAACATGAAATATGCGGGTAGTCAGAAGTGATGAGGTTCCACGTTATCCAGTTAAATCTGTAAACTTAAGACATCTCTGAGCCATAGGTCAAGTAGGGGAGAAGGCATACCATACAGCGTGTGTAATTGGCTGCTGTTCAAGGCAGGACACTAGGCTTAGTAGAGTTTGGTCTGACCTGAAACAACCGTTCTTATGTAAAGCTCTGTAGCCATAGAATTGGTATTCTTTATGATTGCAAAGTATGGTATGCTGTTATTGCTTTGCTGCATTTAATGTAGTCAATATTTTCCTGCTTGTCCCTCCTGTCTGCTAAGCTTGTTGTCCCTGCAAGAGAAAGTTAATGGAGTACAAGCATTTGCACTGTTTTATGAACCTTTCCTTAGTTTTCCTTTGCTTTTGCAGATTTGCTGATTGAAGCCTGATTTTCCTCTCTGATGGGCTCAGATTAAAATACATACCATAGTTATTGTCAGCTACTTTAGTATTCCAAAGGAGCACTGTATATTTACTCGATGTCAAAGGATGTGTTACAGCTATCAGAAGAAAGCACTGAGCCATTTGAAGACCAGGTATTCATCTTAACAAAAGAAATACCCTCAATTCTTCTGGAGAAAGTTTATAGATCTTAAATGGCAATGTGATAAATGTAGAAACCCTTAGAATGTCATAATTGGTGCTATTGCGAATAGCTACCAAGGCTCATAATAGCCTTGCCCATTAAATTCACTGTGCTCTTTGATTTTGTTAAACTTATGCGGGATATTCTGTTCCCAATCCAGATAAGTCAGTTTGTCTTTTTTGTCACTAAGACGACAAATTTTTATTATCACTGTGAATGTTTAAGAAGAGCTCTTTATTTTAAAGAGTTCAGGAGAGTTAAGTCATTGCAGCTGGCTCAAACTACAAATATCTTCTACTGATTCCCTTTTAGACCTTGTTCAGTTTAAATGAAAAGGCTACACAGATGAGAAACTTTTTTTACTGCTTCCTGACAGGATGTGTTAGAAGAGAAAAACATCTTTAAGCTTTCCAAAAAACATATGCTTTCGCTGGATTCAAATGGATACCTGTATTGTATTGACATATATGGACGCTGTTCTATAATGGGAAAATGGCAACCCTCGGGTTAGAGTCCAGTCTGCCTAGACTCAGCTTGTATTGTCTCAGTACACCAGTCAGAAGTAGAAGAGGTTGAGAAATTGAATATTTGGATGAAAAAATGGAAACTTTGTTGACTGAAAATTTTCCCTTATTCCTTAATTCTCTCTTGACAATTTTATTTTCCAAGTGTGTGCCAGTCTCTGTAAATCTCTTTTTCTTTTTTCCTGTAGAAAGTTGAAAGCTTTAGTAAAGGTAAACCTATACATATTTATTTCATAACTGCTTTGTTACAAAACTATTTGTTATGATAGTCACTAAAAGGTGACTGTTCCTCTCAATTCCTTCAGTTCAGTATCTTCCTGGAAGCAAGGTTTTAAATATTTCCCTCCCTTAAACTAAGAGAGCACCTGCAATGATTTTCTTTTCTGAATATTGTCATACCTTGCACAAAAGTTCACTGGCCATTATGAACTTGCTCTGGATCTATTTCTTATACTGGTCTTCAGTTTTCAGCAGCAAACTTGGGGTAAAAGAGTACTGGAAGTCATATTAGAGTATATTTGCATTGTCAAATAAAGCACCTCATTGGTTTGTTCCTTACCTCTTGTCCTTAATTTTCCGTACTATGAATATTTATATACAGCTCATAAAGATTACTTGAACATCAGACATTCATGAACAATCCATTTGGTGTTCAGTGCATAGACTAGCAAAACATGATTGCACTTTGCTAACATATTTCATGTATGCCTGTGTAAACATTTCAGATATTTGTACTCTAATCATATCTTTTTAAAATCATGACTTTTTTCATTCTTCCTTCAACTACTGATTGCTAAATTTCTGTGGAGACACAGCTGCAGATTACATTTACTTAACTAGAACTCTGTTTTCCATGAGCTGGTGGTACAGAGTAGAAGTAGCTGCCTCTGATTAATTGCTGTGTTTTAGTAAAGTTACATATTTTAGGTTAAGATAACTATCTCAACATATAAGTTCTGTATGTTATAGTTACTGCTATTTTTCATATAGCTGCACCCAGAAGTAGCCATTGCATTTGAATCTGTGGAGTCTTTACAGTTGTGAGGATACAAAAAGATCACATTTATTTTATGAAAAATGTAATTTAATTGAAATGATTTTAAATATTATGAAACATTAATCATGAGCAGAATGTCTGTATGGAACATTAATTTGAAGCAGTAAGAATGAGCAGCTGCAGTTCCCTGATATGATATCTGCTGTGTTTATATTAATTATCTCATAACACAGACTAACTGAAGTAGAAAATTCATTATGTTTAGTTAAATAGTAAGGAATTCAAAATGCTTTTATTTGTTAATTTGAAGGTATCTTCCCAAAATCATAGACCCTAGAGGTAGCAGAAGGCTAATAAACTAATGGGATTATAAAAATAGAAATATATATATGATTTTTTTTTCAATTTACAGTCTTTTTTAAGAAAAAGTCTGATTATGCATATGACAAGATGACTGAAATGGCTGTCCTGTCCTTTGGGTACGAGTTTAAAGGGCTTTTTGTCCTTCTGCCAAATTTATTGTTTTTTTACAGACACATTTCTTTTTGTCTTATGTTATTCTTCCCATTTATGACAGACCTAGAAATACTGCAGTGTATTGAAGGAATTGTAAATCCATTTGCATATAATTTTTGTTCTCTTATTCTTAGATATTTAGATATAGCCAAATGGAGACTAGCCTTTAGTCTGGAGCTTAGAGCTTTCAGCTCAAGCAATGAGCTCCTTAAGGTTACGTTAAGGTGTTCAGAAACCTATGCTGGATGGCAGTGTTACAGAAAACAGATTCGGAGTAGGTAGGTGTGCTTTATATAATGTTCCAGTTTAGTTTAATAGCTACTGAATTCTAATGCTGAATAGAATTCCAATGTCAATATTAGGGTTACCATATTTTCACCAAGGGACTGCTGGAAAAAATACTTTTATATGTAGTGTTCTGTATATACTATTAGACAGTGCATCTCAAATGCATTGCATTTACTGTAGAGCCATACAGTACATATGTAGTAGGCAATGCATTGAAAGGGCATCAGACTCCATAAACATGTGTAGTAGATTGCTCTAAATATGCCCTGTCCTAGCTGAGTCAGAGTTGTTGCTGTAACCAGGTTTCTGGATGTCCAGCAATCCTGGACAGATGGGTGCAATTCTCAAGTTAGAACATGAAAAAATGCTTGGGTATTGTTTTGGGAAAACAGTATACAGTTAGAAGATAGTAAAGAGTAGTAGATCATTCTTTTTTAAAGGGGAGTAGTCTTTCATATAGCAAGGAAGCATCATAAGAATGACGTGATGATCACAGGAAAATGCCTTTGACATGAATGACTAGACACTGTCCTGAGCAGCCAGATGTAATTAGAACTGCTTTTAGCAGGGGGTAGGACTAAATGACCTCTGGAGATCCCTTCCAATCTAAATTTTTCTGTGATCATCTGTAGTGATTCTAATGAACAGAAAATACAAGGACAATCAGAACTCTTTCTGTAGTACACACTGATTGTATATTGCCTTTCATATGGAGTAATTTGTAGTTTGCTTTAGGAGATGGTTGATATTACCCTGTTCCTAAAACTGTCCATATGCTCTCTGTCTCTTTACATGTTTTCATTTTACTATATACACAAACCTTTCAATATTGTTCTGCTCCAGTGCATCAGATTGTATGTGCTGGGGATGCTCTTCTGTAGTTCTGGTCATAGGGATTGTGCATCTTGAAACCTGTGATAGTCATGTGTTAAGCCAGTTGCAACATGTGATAGTAGAGTACCACATTGTGCCTTGGAAGTGTGCCTTCTTGAAGGACAAGGTTCTTCATATGCCACTCTGAAACAAAGCCTCGATCTTTCTTCTACAACTTAACCCTATTGGCCGCTGAACACATGTCGTGAGTAGATTATAGCTTTCAGAATAGCTGACTGAAAGGGTGGATTCAGGAGACCTGCTGCTGAAAATCGAGGTGGAAGTATTTATACCCAAAATCAGCACACAGGTTCCATCTACAGCCTTGTGGTCCCATATATTACACTGAGTGATGCTACATAGTGTGAAGAGGGGGCGTTGTCCCTTTTCTTTTCAAATCACTTTTTGAGCCTTCTCTTATAAAAGTTGCTCCATAATACAGCAGTATTTCAGTGTGCTTGCTTACATATGTCAATATGATATTTTCTGAACTGCCGTTAATTTGTGTGTGTGTGTGTGTGTGAAAGAGAGAGATAATGTGTGCATTTATATAAAATTATACACTATTCAAATAACTTATTTTCTATTATCTAAGAAAGCTAGGACTGCTTTAAATATGTTAGGGAATTCAGTCCATTACAGTACTCCCAAAATATGTTGTGTGTGTCTTCATAGCTTTAAGTATTACTATTTTTACTTCTTCATCAGTTAGCTTGAGTTGAAAGGCACCAGAAGAACACATACTGATTAGCATTTTCAAATATTCTGCTTCCAATCAGTAAATTATATTAAAATGCCAACACAAATTGTAACATTTACTGTATGTGAAAACAAATTGAGCAGTTGGTTCCTCTTAACATTTATGTAATATTTATTATAAAGATATTTCTGGATTGAGTACTTACAAGCTTTCAGCTCTCTTCATTTGTTGCAGAGCTATATATGTTGGTTTTAAGAAGACAGTTTTTATTACTTCAGATAATAGGAGACTCCCGTAACCTTTGAGCTGGTGACTTCATTTTACCCCATACTAATTCTCTTAATGGGTACTAGAATTGATTGTAATAGCAAGAATGCATTGTGTTGGCATTAGACAAGAACAGAAGCACTTCTTGGCAGGTTCCTGAGTGCATTCATGTGATTTAATATGCGTTTTTTGATTACTGTCTAACCTTCTACAACCTTTACAGTCTGTCTTTTGCCATTAAAGATTCATCTCCCAGGCTATCAGGTGAAATAGTAGTCTGAATAGATCTGAATTACCGCATCTTGACCTATTTTAAATCAATGCAGACCAATGCGTACGTATGATAATTTCAGCAGTGTATATCTTTAGAGGCCAATCACCGAGAAGAAAAGTCCCTGAACATATCCTGAACATACATATATTAATTAATATAATTATTCGTCTTATAGCATAACCTTTAGCAAGCACATTTCCATTGCAAATAGTGTTCTGGTGAACAGAGTGTTAGGCTGATCCTCTGTACTCGAGAATACAAAGTTTATGCACATAAATCCTTGTGAATAAGGTGGAGTGCTGAGGCAGGTACTGTACTAAGACAGTATACAAATAAAAACCAAAACAAATTTTAAAATTTCGTTAAATAAACCTGAATTTTTTGTTACTTGGAGGTTTTATCTGAGCATAACTTAGGGTTACTTTGTGCAGCCCAGGCTTTCTGGGAAAAATAAAATGGTAACTGGGATAAAGTCTGAATATTGCTCTCCCCTTTTATTTTTCATGACTTTGTGAAGGCTGCTTTTTAAACTGAAGTGTTTTAAGTCTGTTCTCTGTTCATATGAATGTGCTTGGAAAGCTGAAGAAAGCTTATTGATCTGTTTCTGAGTGAGTGGAAAATCATTTATTTTACTATTTTAAAGATTATTTTGCTATTTCTCTTTTTTTACATGTCAAAACAGGAACAAAAGTCTGAAATGTGGCAACTGCTTTTAAAAATGAAGAAGTTATTTAGGGTTGAAGATCATATCTTTAAAATGCAGAAGACATTACAAAAAGTTCTTATACTCTTTATTAATGACCTAAGTGGTAAGAATCTTCAGTCTGTCTTTGTATGTTTGGCTAACTCGATACACGGAATGTTAAATGGGATTCTTTCTCTTGTCTAAGGCCCTCAGCTCACTCGGAATGTACAATTGCTGCCTTAGTCATTTTGGCCACAGCATCATAAGATGAGCTTATAATGAAACAAAAATAGAGGGAAAATTCCATTATAATGTTATATATTATTTAAGTAGTAATGTGGAATCAGTGTGCTAATGTGATATTGAAACATTCAAAGAGCTAGTAAGAATGTGAATTACCACCATTTTCTATCCTTTGTATGACCTAACAAATTTTGTTATTTTCTGGCACATTTTAATCATCGTATAATTTGATAGGCCTTGATGCATCTGGCAAAATCGATGACCTTTTTAACATTTCTTCTGTATTTATAGAATTCCTTTTTCCCTTCTTTTGTGCTGTGAAAGTCTGATGGTTCCTGCTTTTTAAAGCTTAAACATGCTTGAAAATATGTTCATTTTCAAGTAATTTAAACCATGAATTGTATTAGCTATCCAGTTCACCAAAATTGTAATATATTTTATAGACTGAATCATCTTATCCTAGAATATAGCACCATTGAATTGTGACCAGGGTACTATTGTACAAAGCCAGTTCCAGGCGTTGGTGAAAAAAGTAGATTAGGGCAGTGGACTGCAGAGGGAGCAGGATCCTAGCCTGAATAGCCCATCCTTACAGTTTGTCTGCAGAGGTTACCACTGCTTCCTTTTCTAGGGCAGGAAGCACAGGAAATTGAGAGGACAAGGAGAAAGCAAAGGATTTTCTCAGGAAGGACAAGAGGAGGAAAGAAGAGTTTCTTCAAAAGTACCAGAACAGTGACTCCTCCCAGTATCTCATTTAAACTCAGTAACATAGAGGCTCCCTGGCCATCACCACCTTCCAAAAGTTCCTGTGATATTTCCTAGACTTGCTTTCCCTCCAAACTCTTCTCTTGTCATAAAAAATATTTTCTTCCTGAAAAGAGATAAAAAAAATGGGACTTTGTGCCGTATGTAAAGACTTGACCCAGCTCTGTCCAGCAGATTGATAGAGAGAAATGCAGATATTTTTAGGCCATATTTGCTGACTATTCAGTTAGTCTATTTGAAGTCTGTACTCTGTATTTTTAGACTTGGGTTTGTGTCTTTCAAGCATTGATGGAAATGCTTGCAAATCCCTTTCAGAAGGGGAAAGGAAAATGAGATACATGTTAGTATATACAATGTATTGTAATAGATATAGATCTTAAGCAAAATTCCTCCCTAGACTGTGCCTGAGTCTAATACTGGGCCCAATAAGCCAAAAATTATGCTATTTTCATAGTAACTTCAGAATGACTGCTCCATGTACCAGTTATTCTTTTTCTGGGGTGAAGGGGTCGTCTGATCTGATTGATCCAAATGAAAAAAGGTAAGGATCTGAATCAACAGTAAAACAAGCAGTATTCATGATGAATTTGGTCATAGTAACACTTATTCTGATGAATAAGTTTGAACACTAGTTATAAAGCACAGTTATACAAAAAGCTGTCAAAGAATAACATTAATCTTGAACTGTCCTGGAATTTACTTTTGGCTATTCATACATATCCTACAAAAACACTTTAATGAGCATTTGTAAAATATGCCCCCTGCTTTATAAACTTGGAATTATATCAAGATCTGCAGTTACAGTTAAATATGGCAGTTGCAGGGCAGCTTTCAGATAGTTTTACTAATGTGAAAACATGCTAAAAAACTAATATACAATTTCTAGTTTTGTGCGTTTATGATTTAACGTGGAAGCTAGGTTAATACAAAGCTGACTATTTCATGTACTGTATTAATACTAATTAAATTTATTTGGAATAACTATGGAATGTCAATCTTAGTGTAATTTAAAAATATAATCTTTAAACTAGTAGGCATATTGATGTTCAGCCCCAAGCCTGCAAATGTTTTAGAGCTTTTCTTATTCATATAAAATATCTAATTTTAATGAAGAAAATATTATTCGTATTTAATGTTAACAAGTTGACTTTCTGGTTGCCACAAGTGTTGTTATTTGTATAAAATACATTGTAAGCACCGTTGTGGAAACCTGAAGAAAGAAGTACATCAGGTTCTTCTTCTCTGTCAGTTCTGTCTGGGCTGAGATAGAACCAAACTGGGATTCGTTACCTGAATTACCTTTCGGAACCGTCAAAAGATTCAATATTTTCCTTCAAGGGAGCTTCTTTAGAGTTCTTTACTGCTTTGTGTTACCTCATTGGGTAAGGGAGTGCAGCCTTTGAGCCACTGTCATGGTATAAGTAGTAGTCCATGCACTTTTTGTGTAGTAACTTAGGAAGTGGAGATCTTGGCTCAAGGGCACTGAGACTTCTTGTTCTACCTCTAAAAGGGATATGCTTATCTGTAGTTATAGAAATAGCTATGCTACTTCAAGAATCCCTTTGCCTCCACTAATATTCCTTATATACTTATGTAAGTTTGTTTTCTTCTGTGTCAGCTTTCAGTATAAAATATAATATTCCAGTAGGGTCTTTTTTTTTGTTTTAATTTTCATGTTAGTACAGCATTGGCCTTATTTCCAGTAATCAGAATATAAAAAACTGAATTATGTTCATGAAACAGTTTTATGCTTCTGAAATGCTTCAAACAGTATAGTACTCTAGAATATTCAGTGAGGACCATATGCAGCAGTGAGCATGGAAGTGAATGAATACTGACATCGGATAGGAAATTAACCTAATGTAGCTCTAACTTGTACTACATAGCAGGAGTCAGAAAATAAGAAATACATTATTAAAATACTGCTGTTTAATACTTTTTATAATATCACACATGATTTTTTCTTTTTCTATTATTTTAATACTAGGATAGCTAGATCATGAAAAGCATTCTGGAAAAAAGTAAGTATACTGAAATCTGAAACTTAACTTTCTCAGTGGAAAATTCCAAAATAGAGAAAAGGAAAAAAAGGAGGAGGATGAGGGTCAGAAAAATATCCAATAAATTTTACTCTCCAGCAATCAAAATGAAACTGTGCCTTTAGTTGTTAATTAATACACTCAAAATTTGAACATATTTTACACATCCTCTGGAAATGAAATGATTGATAGAAATTTTCATGGGAAGAATTATAATTTGCTGGTCAGTTCTATTATTTAAATCATTTTCTGAGATCCTAGTAAGTGAACTGTATGTTCTTTGATTAAAAAAAAAAGTGGTACTCAAGTACTGAAATAGGAGACTTTTTTTATAAATCCATGCCTTAAATCCTTGCTGAGAACAGTTTGTCCATGTAAGTTAAGTGTACAGATTACTGCAGTTCTGCTGCATGTTTCTTGTAAATTTCATATATAGAAGACATCTGCTTTTACTTGACATATTAGAAGTGTCATGAACCAAAAATTTACTGTGCCTTTAAATTGACCACAGAATCACAGAATGGTTGAGGTTGGAAGGGACCTCTGGAGATCATCTAGTGCAGCCTCCCTGCTCAAGCAGGGTCCTCTAGAGCATATTTCCCAGGATCGTATCCAGATTGGTTTTGAATATCTCCAGTGAAGGAGACTCCACTACCTCTCTGGGCAACCTGTGCCAGTGCTCTGTCACCCTCACTGTCAAGAAGTTTTTCCTCAAAATACTTCCTCAAAATATTATTTTCTGATAATACAGTAAATGTAATTACCTGCCGTGCTTGAGAGCTGACTGCAGCACTTGAGTAGCTGTGCGGAGTAAAATAGGCAAATGACGATTGTAATCCATGTGTTTTACGTTGCGTTGATTTTGGAAGATGATCTATTCCCATCATAAAAATATTGAATTCATTAAAATGAACAACGAAAATGGTGATATTTTTCTCATTCTCTATTTTGGAATAGAAAACATAATTTGAAGTGTCAAGCAAAATTTGGAAAAAAGGCTATGAGAAGCTAAAGTTGGAGGAACCGACCCAAATCTGAGATCTGATATGGGATGTATTTTTCATTTGACACCCAAAATGTTACTTACGTACATTCCATTTTGAAAGGAATGTAATTTACAGGAGAACAGAAAATGTCTTATTAGGTCATATTGTACACAGCAGTGGCCACTATCAGATGCTGAAGCGGCAAGCTATATCTTATACCGAGCAGTTGAAGAGGCAGTGTTTTCTTTTCTTGCTGTTGTATTTTTTTACCCTAACTAGCTTAGAAGTTGTTTAGCTTCAATTTATCTATCTGACTGCTTCTACAGAAAGGAAGAATTCATACGTTGTCTCCACCATGCAGTTGTTGTGTTCTTCTTGCTGTTAATATTAATCAGTCTAAGCTTTTATTTGTGCCTGGCACTCTCATGAGTTCTCTGTGTATATAAATATTTGTGTGTGTTTGTAAATGAGCTAGCTTAATATCTTTATATCTCATATGCTGGCTCTGAACAAGTTGCCTCAGAATCAGGGGTAGCATAGCTGCAAAAACATAGCACTGCACATAGACAAACTAGAAGTAGGCCAAAATAGCCTGTTCAGTGCACCACATTAATGGAGCTGTACAGTTTCTGTGACCTGTGGTAGTGTCGCACACTGTTTTGCAGGGTAGGAAAATCAAAGTGGTTAAATGGCAGGTCAGAGACCCCTAATAATTGCTTATTATTGCATACCCTTCGATTCAGTTCTCATTCTAACAGTCTTTCTCTTAAGCTAAGGGAGGGTAGTTAGAGAAGGGAACAGTATTATGCCATTTCAGTTGTAATGGCAGCGGCAAATAAAGAGGGGCAGAGTGTTTCAAATTAACGTCTAGTTCTGCATGCTGGACTGTCAGCCAGTGTGAGGACTGGTAAAGGAAAGTGCCTTTATTGTAGCAAACATAACAGTGTCCCACACATTCAAATTATGAGTGCATAGCCTTGACTCAGGAGACCATTTTCATCTTACTGTCACAGTATGACATTTTTGAGTGTACATGACCATAGGTCATAAATAAAATTGTTTCCAGTTCCCTGCTGTTATCTGGAAAAAATGATTCCATTATACAAGAGAAAAGCACACTATGAGATTTTTTAAAATGTCAGTTTGTTCATAATATATGCAAATGTATATTTAGAGTCCACCTAAATGGAGTGGACTCCGTTTGCATATATTATGAAGTGGAGAGAACCAAAGTCTCAAGAGAGTTTTTTCAGCAAAGAGTGAATACACAAATGCAGAGATGCCTGCTCTTGTACAGGTCTTCTCCTTTGTTGACATAATGACGTGTTTCAATGTTACTGTAAAATAGAGAGAGTGTTTCACAGTGTTGTTCGATTGAATGAAGTGTGCAGAAAGCTATGTCACCAACTATTATGAATTGCTGTATAATAAAGGAAAAGCAAGCTGAACTGAAGATTTATTTTAAACAACTTTGCTATGAAGCTGTGCTGCCGTAGGTTAAGAGCTCCCCAGATCTTAGCTTAGTCAGCTACTGGTAGAACTGGAAAATTATCCTGATCTGGAAATGGTGTCTACTCACAAGGGCAAGGGGAGGCATTCTGGTATATAGGGAGGCATGCATCTAGTCTCTTTCCAGGTTGCCTTTGTAATCTTCCAGATCCTATTATTTTCCTCATCTCCCAGGGAAAGAGAGTTCTGGAATGTGTGCCTGCTTGCCCCAAGCAGACCTTCTCTTCATCTCTTTCTCCAGCAGCTTAACAGCGAAGGAATAGGCCTCTTCCCTGACCATCTCTATTACCTGCTTCTTCTGCTGGCTTCAGTACTACCTACCAGTACTGTACCACACTTCAGCCAAGCTTTTACTGCTTTTACTGCGCTGTTGCTACAGATCCACTTTTTGATCTTGCGTCCTTTTGCTACCTAATTGGTCTCTGTTTCTGGACTAAAAAGGCTACCCTTTCCATCGCCACACTGCTGCCTATTTGCAGTTAGGAGCTCAAAATTGTTGGCTTGTAAACTGCATTTGATCAAAAATGCTTTCAGGATATGCTTGGACCACTTTTGCTGTCAACTGTATTTCCTCTTTTTACACTTAAGCATAGGAGAGCAAGTTGGGTGTTCGTGCATTATCCATTGAAATTACATCTCTGACCTACTCTTGTTGGGCTTTCATTGCTTTGGTTCAATGGACATAGAAGCAGAACTCTAAAAGACTCTCAGGGGTCTCTCTGTTGTACTGCCTCACCTACAGTATGACGTAGAAATGTCTGTGCTAGAACTGTTTGTAATAGTTTGCAATAGTTCGTAAAAGATATTGTTAGCTTCTAGATATGTATCACTGTATAATTGCCACATACATTGGAGATTTATTTCTGAGGACCCTAATTAGATTTTGAAGGCATACGTAAGCAATGAAAGTGAAATTTATGAAGGAAGGAAAGTCGTGGAACATATATGTTTATATTATTGTATGTGTTTTACTTTTTTTTTTTTTTTAATAGTTTGAAGGTTCTTTTTAAGCAGCCAGGAGAAAAACATTAAACAACTCTACATTTTGTTTTTCAGTGTGCAGTGACCTGGAGTTCAGGGAGGTTGCAAGCAGATTGAGAGACTGGTTTAAGGCACTTCATGAAAGTGGATTTCAGAATAAGAAGACTAGGATTGTACAGAGGCCTGAAAGAAGCAGTAAGAGATTTTCTAGTTACGTTATTTGATATTCTCTTTGATACTTTTCTGTACTTTTGAATTTTCATTGCAAAGGCTTGCCTTATTCTTGTGTGCTTTAAACAGCTGTGTGTGAGAAACCATAACTGTGCTTTTCTTATTCAGTTTCTTATTTATGAAGCAGAGCTATGTGGTTTAGTACTGACATATGATGCTCGCTTTAAACTTCTAATGTCGTCTGGCAGGACTCTTGCTCGTAAAAATATATGGAAGCTACCATTCACAAAGCTGTAGCTTAAACTCCTGTTTGACTGAGAAAAGTACAGTGGAAGTGCTTTTGATAGAACTTGACAATTAGCTGCTGTATGAGGAGAAGAAAAGAAGAAGTAGGGGTTTTGAGTAACTTTTCCATAGAGAAAAGTGAGTTGCTGAATGGCTAGCCATAAGAAATGATGTATAGAAGCCTTAATTATCTGTGACCCATCCTTGCTAGTTGATGTCACAGTAAGTACTGCTACAGAAAAACACATGGATAAAAAAGCTTATAAGAAAAAAATCTTCAAGGATATGCTTCAGGAGTACTGGACGTCAGGAGTACGTCAGGAGTCAGGAGTACTAATGAAGTGGAAACAGTAGGGGGCCTAATTTGTTTTTATCCACCTCGAATGTTAAGATAGACTTTTTGTTGTAGAAAGTAGTAAAGTTTCAAAATGTAATTATCAAAGGTTTTTTTTTTTTTTTGTAATAGCAATTAAAATGTGCAATAATAGTCTTAAGAGTGATGTCCTACTGTGGAGGAGACTCAAATTAGATTTTGTAAGCCTTAAACCTCTACCTTTCGTTAACATGAAGAGCAAGCTATTTATGAATTCCTCCAGAGTATAAATTTCACAGAACTTGGCCACCACTGATTGCTTGCCTTGGTTCTTCCTTTATTAACATTTTAAAGTGATTGCTTTTTGGCTTTTATTTCCTAGCCTCTCCATTCCATATAACTTTTTTTTTTTTTTTAAGAAATTCATTTATTTCATTTAATTGGAAGTGTTATTTGTTTGTGTGATTCTTCATGCTAAAGTAATAATGCTGTAAAACACAATGAAGTAAAGATGAATCTGTCTTATCTGGCAGTCTTTCTCTTACTATTGAGAAGAAACTGTTTCTGTTTCTGTAGGTGATAGGACATCACTCAGTTAAAGGTTACCTGAAGCATTGCATAAGGTTCTGATTCTTGCTGAATGCTTAGTTTACTGAAGATAACACACTGAATAAGTACGGTCAAAAGCGTGAGTGGGTTCTATATCATACAGGAGTCTAAAGTTCACTGTTAAAAATTTGAAAACTTTATTTATAATGTAGTGCAAACACACATTTCTTAGGAGCATGAGCTTTTTCCCTTAGACATGTTCCTTGGTCATTTTTCTTTAAGCAAGGCTTACAGGTAGCATTTATAAGACTTACGATCTATTTTTGAGACAGGTATTTGTATCACTATGTGCACCCTTTCATTTATTTTATCACTTACTTGTTTGTTTGCTAATTTTTACAGTAGAATAACAATCAAACACTATGTTTAGACTTAAGATTTAAGATTTTAATATGCCTGACTAAAAATACAAGAGAAAATGTGGACTTTTGGACCTAGGAATCTGTTACATGATCCAGACTGCTTGATTTGTTTTCACATTGTCGTGATCCCTTGGTATAACATTAGCAACACTCATAAATTGTTGGTTTTGCATCTAGTATATTCTAAATGTTCATGTTCTGGCTCTTTGTGTGCAATGCAAAAGGTAATAACCGTCTATTTGGAAGATATAGATCAAAACAGGTGAGAGAAACGTGGGCATTTTTAGAATAGATTGTTGAATTATATCAAACAAACACCTAGATCTGTGAGCGTTTCTGCAGAAAACATCAGTGTCCAATTGTGATTAGCTTCCTCCAAAATGTTAATGTCTTTGGAGATCTTTCCCAGCTAACTTGATCTAGCAAAGGAACCTTTCTAAGGCAGATAGAGATACATACTCACCTTTAAAAGCCTTGAGAGGAAGATCTTATCTACAAATACAATTCTTACGATTGAGATAAAAGGTTTCTGACCCAGTTTTCAGAATTTCCTTTTGGAAGCCTTCAAAGTCATGGAGTTCCTGCCTTTGTCTATATGCACAATTCACACAGGTACTTTAGAAGGTATCTGAAATTTAGATATACGTTACACTGGATCCTACCCTACTATTTTTTTGAGAGACGGAATCAAGTATTGATATGGATAGCTAGCGATCCATAAGAGCCTTTTCAGGGCTCTTTTTAGTCAAGTTGTAAGGCTATTAAATCTGTGTGGAAAAGTCTGCTTTTATTGCTGCTATTGACTTTAAATTCCCTGTGAACGTGGTGCTGTCTGAAATGTTTGACTTTACTTATGCTTTTAATCTTGTGGAGAAATTTGTCAGAAGTAGCTAGAATGTTTTACAAAACATGAAGTGATGACTATGCTAGGTTTAATTTGGATTTTGAATTTCAAAGGGTTATACCTCATCAATGTAAAAACAGAAGTAGCATTGTTACAATGATGTTGAAAAATTTGCTAGTAGTTACATAAATGTTAGAGTGTAAATGTGGAGGTTTAGTGATAGGCTTCGGCATATTTATTTTCTTTTTAGTGAAACAAGGCAAATCAAATGTAAGGAAATGGTTACATATCAGACTTTCAGGTGGTCCTATCTTTTCTTCTTTTCTTTCTCTCTTAAAAAAAAAAAAAGTGTTTTGATGAAAGCTAGAAAGTTTTACAAAAATTTTTGGACAGTGACCCTTTAGAATTTGGTTTTTTTATTAGTATGGCAAGTCACTCAAATTGCATACATCTAATTGTGATCAAATTGCTTTCAGATGCAATGGATCTTATTTATTCTGGCCAATATTTACTAGATTGAATTAATTTGAGAGGCTACTGCAAAAAAGCAGTCCTTCTATAGACAGAAAGTGATTGAACATTCAGTTGTAATTTCTTTCTTCAAACAAAGTAATGCATGTACCTATTTTTATGAATAAACTAATTTTATGTGTTAAAGTATCCTAAAAACAGATTACTTTTAGTGTTCTTTGCAGAAGGATAAGCATGGCTGCGTACATTGTTTTTTCACCTTACTGTTCTATCCAATTAGAAAATTTTTATACTAGATATTTTACAGTCTGACATTTTAGAACAGCTTCATAATAATTTTTTTATGTTTTTCAAAACCAGTGATTTTTTTGTCTTTTTAGTGATATAAGAAATTATTTATTTCATTTGTGGATTTGGGAGATGCAAAAAGTGTTTAAATACTTCTTGCTGTTGTTAAGGCAACTGTTTTTTCTAGTACGTACATTTTTGTACTTCAGAGTTGCTCATTTTGAGGCAACAAAAAATATTACACTTCATGAGAAATTAACAAGTCTGCAGTTTAGAAGAAAAATTAAAAAAACACACAAAGAAACAAAGGGAATGATATTCATTCAACATGGCAATGTTCTTTCTAATACCATTAAGAAATTCTTAAAGCTGTTGTTCTTCAAGAGTACTCGTGAGTATTCCTGAGTACTATCTCTAATCAAGTCCCTCAGAAGTCAGTCTCCAAAGTCCTAGTAGGTCCAAAATATCAGGCACATTAATTTTTAAGTATATCAGGATTAAACAAAGTCTAGTCACTATTTTGGGGATGCATGACAGCTAAATCTAGAAATAAGTCTTGCAAAGAACTTAATCATGTGTAGAGACCTTATAAATTACTCATGAGACCTAGAGATCTGTACAGAACAACAGCTCTCACAAAAAGCAGCCTGAATGCATTCAGTGTCCTTATTGCTGTAGGAGGTCCCTGGAGTTGTTCAGTACCTTTGGGGAATTAAAAATCTGTTCTGGCACCCTTTCCGCCCAGGCTGTCCTTTTTCTGGTCATAGAGTTTCTTCCTTGCTGAAAAAAAATATTCTGCATTTAAAAGCAATTTGTGACATCCTTTCTGATTGTCCATTTGCATTTCAGACTTCTCATATTTCAATCTGTCTGGTGGCACTTGGGACAGGATTTATTAAACGTCTTGGGCATTTCTGACCTTCTGACCAAAGCAGATCTTGTACAAGTTGATAATGCCTTGCTGATGCTTTTCAGAGCTGTTATACCTGTTAAATAATCCACATTGATTGTTGCAATCATGAATATTATTCCTAAACAACAAAAAAGTGTTTAGGTCAATATACTGATATCGAGTTAAAAATGTAAGGTACCTAGATTGTTTTATTTTTACCAATGGTTACAGAATTTTGTTTAGCTGATACTTATTGTTTTTAAAATATGACTCTTATTACTAATAGATACCTGAATATTTCTAATAATTAACAGAATTTGATTTCCAAAATCCCTTTTGCATCCAGATGCATAGAGATTGTATATATCTAGAAAGACCATTATTGTAAATGCTATATAAACACTTCAATCTTATCCTCAAACAGTCTGGTCTAACTAGATGACACAGATGGGAAAGAAAAGTGTTTTCTACCTCCATTATTATTCCCATGCACATGGGGAACTAAGGCATTGAAAACTTTGGTGAAATTTTATCTATCTGTTCAAATAATTTTAAAATATTTTCTCTATTGATGTATTTTTTCTATTTTTTCTGTTAATTATATAATAAATTTATATATTAATAAAGGGAGTTAATGCATCAAATACAGAGCACAGAAAATACCACAATCTCACAAACATTTCTGCTAACTGGCAATCTGTTTCTGAAGAATATTTCTTGTGCACCTTGTCATGTTAGACAATGAAAAACCAGAGAACAAAGATAATAGAATCTTCTTATGGCCTGGGAAGAATATGATTATTTAGATTCTAGTAGTATACGCGTAGTTTTGAAAATAATAGAAAAATGCAAGAAGTCTGAAAGAAAATCACTTACAATTGGCTTGGCTAGATAAGCCATATATATCTAGGTAAGATATTACATTGGAGTTGCCAAAATACTCTCACAAACCTGGAACAAGAAAAGACCAATTTTGTTTGGAAAAGTGTAAAGAAATCGAATAGCTGCAGATATTTTCTTGGAGGTTTTTACTTCATTTTTCTAACTCTTTTAAGTTCCTTATCTAAGCAGAGACGCAATTGACATTATACAGAAATAAATTAAATTTCTTTGTTCCTCCCTGCAGAAGCATATTTGGAAACTCCAATGTATAAACAGAGGGCTGAAGAAAGACCTTTGCTTACTCCTCTCAGTACCCTCCCATGCAGTCATTTTATAATTATCAGAGATAAAAAGAATTAGTGTTTGTAAACATCATTTTTGATTTTGTAAAAACTTTGACTGCCTGAGAATTTGACTACTTTCTGAGAACTTGTCTCAGGAAAAGTCTGATATCCTATATGGCAAAGCTGTACAAGCTGGCAAGCTGTACTATACTATCTGAATTGAAATTAAGTTTCCTAGAAGGAAGAGTTTGTTTTAATGACCTTCTGCATGTGTCAGGCTGTTGTATGCCCAGCTGGCCTTAAAGCAAGAGCCTAGAAGATGAAATTCAACTCAGAAATACTTCTGAGCAGGAATTTTAAATAAATCTATCTTTATTTCAAATTAAGAATTTGAATAAACTAACTTAGTGTTGTTGGTCGAAGTGTGTTTTGACTAAATCTTTTGTACAGGATTATCCTTGTACAGCATGAAACATATATAGGTGTTTATTGAAGCAGTCTCCTTATTTTATTTCTGTCTCTTCAGGTACCTTTTCTTTTATGTTAGCAATCACTCCTATTAATAAAAGGGCCAGACCATCTGTTGTCCCTTAGAATACATTTCATTCATGCTGTCAATCTGTTGGTGAACTGGTAAATAATAACCTTCAGCAGTAGTCTTCATCTCGAATATTTTTTCTGTATAAAATTCTGTCACTGTTTTTTATTGTGAACTCATACCACAAGTAATCGTGCAGCTTTACTTCTCTTGGCGTATTAAATAAACAACTTTTGTATAATGCAATATGTTAGCCAAAATGCTGGTTTGATTTCCACATAAACAATGACAAAAGCTATCATTTTCCCCAATGTACACAAGGATTTATTACTTACAAGCTTAATAACTGGGCAAACAATAGTTGTACCTTGAAAAGCAGATTATATTTACTAAGATTCAAAATTCTCCCCTGAGAAATAACCAGAAATACAGGGACATTTCTGTTAGCTCCTCTTGTTGTAATGTTTTGGATGCTAGTGTGTAAGCCATGGATGAGGGGTATATTTCTCAGCAATATTTCCCTTTAGGATTGCTTTGACTAAGGAAGGGACCTTATACAAAAAAGCCTTGCATTTCACATTTTTCTAAATCAAGTTGTCTTGCAGTATATGCATTTAGTGAAATTCAGCTAAACCCTGAATATTTCCCTTGTTCATTTTCACTAATTTTAGACAATGATCAGAAATAGCGGCCTTAAAGCCCATTTTAATATAATATATGGAAACAGATTTTGAATAAGCAGTTAAAATTAGAGAAGGAAAATCTTCTTTCTTCTAAGTTAGATATCTAAGCGACAATTTTGCTCTTCTCAGTGTAATATCCTAGTACTTGCCAACAAGAATAAATTATTATTCTTATTAGTATACCAGTTTTTTCCCTTCACTTTCTGCTTTTTCTAGTATGTATCACAACTGTGAAAACTGCAAGATCAGCGTTCCATTTGGCTCCCAAAGTGATAAAAAATACACCATCTGTGATTTGAAGCAATTATTTTCTTAGTTCTGGGTCAGCTAGTGATAGTTGTACCTAATGAATCAAGGCATGTCAGCAAAAGTTTAGCTCTAGGTATGTACTGACTACTTCGCTAACTCTTTTTCTCAGGTATGTCACTTTGAAGAGCAACAGCTGTATTATTTTTCAATATAATACTACAGGAAGAAAGTCATTGCAGAAAGAGGGCACTTCTTGGGTAATCTTAGCATGAGTTTGGTCAGTTGCTTAAAGGTTTTTAAAGACTGAACCAAATATTTGACCTTAGCACAATAATCTGTTAAGGGTTTGTACTGTGAATATGGAAGTCAGGTAATGATCTTTCTGTGGTTTAGCTGTTCAGGAGTAAGTGGACAGCTCCATTTTAGAATAAACAGTGCTGTTCTTGGTTCTGTCCACATGTGCCTGGCTTACCTCTGAAGTATTTTAGCATTTTTTGATTTCATCTAAACTAATATTTGACCTATATTTCAAACAGTTCTACACTACACTGCAGTAACTGATAGTCCTGAAGAGTTTGTCTTGTTTTGCTTCACAAAATGAACACTAAGAGATGCGTCTTTCTCTATTTAAAGCGCTGTAGTTGTAAATACCACACTAGACAAAGAACTAAAGAACAGTAAGGAAAAACAAAAAACAAAAAGAAGCATATTTGACTTGTAATAGTAATAAAAAAATAAGCAACTTCAGAAGCATATTTAGAAGAAAGAAGAATAAACCACTTTTAAGGTAAAGTATGATCACTTTTTTAAATGATTACATGACAAAATTATTTAGTAGAAAGCTAGACCCCATAAACCACAGTGCTTTTCCGAGTATATGATTCTATTTAATAGATCTTTTAAGACAGCTTTATTTTTCAGGCTTAAAACTAACACCAAGAAGTTTGTTATATGAATTTTTTTTTTAAAGTAGGTTTTTTAATTCTGACATGTCAGCTATGGTATATCCATGTTTACTAGGATGTGAATATCATCATAAACATCAGATTCAAATCATATATTTAAATATTAAGCTATAGTTATGTTATAACTTTAAGTAGATTTATAGAATATATTAGAACCTATTGGCATTTTTCTGATGTTTACCTGTCTTCATACTAATTACTAAAATTATCAGTTCTGTAATTATTTTGCTATTTTCAGTGCAAATGTTTTCATTTCAAGCTCTGTCCATAATTATGGCAAACTTAATAGGTGAAAATCCAGTGGGACATCACTATTAGACACACTTATTTTAAATTTAAGAGCTATATAGAAAGAAGTAAGAAAATTTTGAGGAATGGGAATAGAGGATGAGATCAATTCACAAATTAATGCTAGTTAAGGCAATCAAGGGAAAATCAGGAAAAAAAATCTTTAGCAGACATATAGTATCATTCCAGCTTCATTGAGTAGAGCATGAGGCCTTTGAAATGTTCCATGGTCTTTCACTGTACTTCAGATGAATTTCTTTTTTTTAGAGCAAAATTGGAAACTGACTGAGAGAAATGGAATAAGGATGGTTTCTTTTTTTCTGTTGTGTAGGAGAGTTTTATTAAATATGCAACACTTAACAGTATCCTAAAATATAAAGTACTTAATAAATAAAATGTCAGTTTTTCCAATATGAACCAGGAATGCTAATTTGAAAATATTGTGTCCCAAGATTGAAAGTGATGCCTCTTTCAATAAACTCCCATTTAAAACTCCACACGCTGATGTACTTTTTTGTAGAATAATCTACTTTGGCCCACAAGATCAATCCGTGATCCTTGAATGCATGTTTAAAGTGGCTTTTATCTTATCTTCCCTTCCAGCTGACAGCTTGCTCAGAAAAAGCTTTATCATCTCCTCATGGTTGCTCTTTTTCTGCAACTTGTCTTACAGTTTGGTGAGCCTGCCAGAGTGCCAAATTCAGAAAAATTTTGTGAGCACATGAATAATTCCTCCCTTCATGCAGGTACATAAAAGGCAGGAGTAGGAAACAGTATGTTTCACATCCAGCCCTTTCTGAATTCAAGGTCTTGAGGAGGATCTCTAGCTGAAAGCAGGACTAGCAGAGAAAAGAGAAGTGTCTGGGATGTGTTAAGAGGCCTTCAGGAACAGAGCCTTAGAGGTAAATAATGTTATATTGAACATTCGTCCTTGGACAAAATGTTTTAAGATGAAAGAAGCTTCCAGAATTTTTCAAATAGGAAACATCTGTTAAATAATTCTGATTTTTTTTAACAAATAACACATTTGCTAATATATCCTTATGCATTCAGTCTAGTCCTGTCTCTCTCTACTCTGTCTAATCCACACATAAAAAAGTTGTTTTGTCTTGGTATTTTAGCACAGGCAGAAGAGGAAGGAAGAGAGGATTGTTTGGTTGAGTGTTTGCCTGTGTTAAACAATTTTTGCATTGTGTTTAAACACACATTAAAAAGATTATCTTTACTAAAGGGTTGCCTTTTTTTTTTTTTCTATCAAACAGAAATAATGAAGGAAATAGATCAACAGAGAGCAAGAACATGTAAGACTGGCCTGATTAACTCAAGCAAAAGTCATAGTTGGATTTAGGAATTCTTGAGGTGGAGATTGTGCCTATGTCATGATACTTACCAGTCTTTAATCGACTTCTATGAATTTTTATAATTACTTTTCAATTTTTTTTGGCTTTCAAAATATGCTCTAGCAATAAGTTTCACAATATAATTAGACACTGTCTTGGGGGGAAAAAAAAAACTTATCTCCATTTTTCATAAGTGTAGTCCCTAATATCAAAGTACATATGTAAAACCTTAATGGTCTTATTTGTTAGGCCTGTACTGACCTGTGTTCGGAAGCAAAATATTTTTCTGTTTTCACTGTTACTATGTTCCCCTTCTGGAGGAGAAAAGTAGACTCTTTCTTATGCATCACCAGCGTGTAAATTCTATATTTGTTCCATTCTATCAGCAGAAACCCAAACAGTGCACCCGATTTATATGGGTGCAGGGAAGTATGTTAGTAGAAGACCTAAGAATTGTACGACTGACAGTGATAATTGTCTTGAATGATGTACAGAGATGCAAAAGTAAAAAGGATTTCTTTGCTCTAAACCAGAGCTTCTAGTGATGGTGTTTAGATAAATTACATTTGTGATTTTGTAAAGAAAACTAAATAAAAAATGACCTAGTAAAATTGGCTTGAAAGCCCACAACGGGAATGTCATATGCAGCATCCTTTTTCTGTTCCCTCTATAGCTTATTCATTTTCCTAAGTCAGCTGTTAGAACAACATTATATTATATTTCATTCATTGCACAAGGATCAGTTCCTGGGAAATACATGCATGCTGTAAGGACATAAACTGAATTTTATATGAAGCAAATAGAACTTATTTATTTTAATGTGTGTTTATTTGAACATGTACAATATAAATGAAGGTTTTGCAGGGGAAAGATATACAACTTTCTGTACTTAGCTGAGAGTCTCCCATACAATCTTCAGTTTGTGTGGTTATGTGGTTGTGTGTCTGAATTCCACAAGGAGTTTCTTGATACCAGTTTTCTTGATTTCCTTTCCTAAATGGTTGTTCTGCATTAATAGCCTGGATGTTTCTACATATCTAAAGGGAAATCTACTGATTTCTAAATCTAATTATTGAGGTACATAATGTGACCTATTTTAGAAGTATTTTGATGCTTTTCAGATTTCTTTTATTGTTTTTAAATAAGGAACTAAGACATTAGTAGAAGCTAGGAATTCCTGTGTGCTGACCTGAGCTCTCATGTCAACTTTTCTGATGCCATAGGCAGAATTGTGTCTCCTTTTCTCAGTGCTTCAGTTTTAGCTTAAAAGCTATTAGGAGAATAGTATTTAGAAAGCACTAATTGTTGCTCTGTATTAAGATGTATACTCAGCTGCCTGGCCACATGCAACCTAAACCAGTATGTGACTTACCAGCATGAATATCAAGGAAATTGCAATTGTTAGTAAGATTATAAAATTTTACAAATCCCAAGAATTTGTGACTGATGTAGTCTGTCAAGTCACTCACGTCTATTTCAGTGCTGCAGTAAGTATTACATGCTATGACGCTTGCAAATAATGGTGAATGAATGATGCATATAGCATGGTGCATTCATAGAATCCCTGTTCTATGGCACATGAAGAGGAAAAAATGTGTGTTCATAGTGAACGCAGCTCATGTCTTCTACAGATGGAAGAGGCCGACTAGTTTCTGGATTTCCCGTACATGTTCACATGCAAGTCTGCATGTTCTTTGTGGTTGGTGCAGGAAAAACAGATGCGAGGTCTGAGCTCTGACTGCGGGAATAATTAGCTCGGTGTGTTCCTGATGGCCCTCTTTCCATGGAACAATTTAGGAAGATGCAAACTGTATGAATAGCTCTGATACTGGCAGCAGACTGCTCCTAGCAGTCATCTTTTTGATGACCTTCCCCAAGATGTAGAGCACAGCAGAAAAAGATAAATTGTCATAAGCATTGCTAGGGCCGAGTATGATCCTTTTTCACAGAATTGAATACACATGTAAAGAGGAAACATACGGACTCCAATAAGTTACCTTTTCTTAGTTCTGTAAACATTGCAAACTACTTAAGCTTCACTCTGCTGATTTATGATATCACTAAAATTCCTCAAGAGAATGATTTTCCTGGAAATCACTGTAGATCATTTATTGCTTTACATAATGTGTCTGCTATAGGTATAATGCTTGACAGGAAAGCTTGTATTTCTAAATGCTTTGAGACTGATGGTGGGATTAATTTTTTTAGCAGATGAATTTAATGATTTTTTTAAATAAAGTTGACATATACACAGTTTTTCAGTAGCATACACTACTTTTGTACTGTATCTATGTACCACTGGAGCAGATTCCATGATGCAGCATTCTTTTCTCCTGGCTGAGCTCAGCACCTGCTGTATCTTTCCTGTGATGTGATTATTTTGATTTTTTTTTTTGCCTCTTAGGATTTGATACGAGCATTTTGCCAATTTGCAAAGACTCCCTTGGCTGGATGTTTAACAGGCTTGATACAAACTATGACCTGTTGTTGGACCAGTCAGAGCTTGGAAGCATTTACCTTGACAAGAATGAACCATGCACCAAGGCGTTCTTCAATTCTTGTGACACATACAAGGACAGTTTGATATCTAACAATGAGTGGTGCTACTGCTTCCAAAGACAGCAAGGTAAAAGATGCGAACAACCTGCACGTGTAGATGATTGACCTTTCTGCAGAGTTTTATCTTTTCTGAACATGCTTAAAAGATTACAGTGAACTACAAGCTCTTAAATGCTGTACCATGAATTTGCTTTAAGGTTTTAGATCTATTGCGAATACCTAAAAAGAAGTAAAAAACCAAGCTAAATGGAAAAGCTTGCTAGAAATTCGAGGAAGCTAAGTGTGAAACAGCAGCTAATGCTTTCACGGCGATATTGTTTCTCGTGCCAACTTCCACTAAGTATGCAGAGGAAAGGGACCAAAATAGAAGAATAAAATGACTTACATTAATTCTTTTCCTATCTGCTTCACCCACGTTATAAAATAAACTTTATTTCTCCTTGGGCATCTTAATGTTCTATTTTGTGAGCCTATAAAAATAACTGAATGGATATTATGCATAAAGTTATTTTCAGTCATTTGGACCAATTGATTTTTAATAGCTAGATGAATCTCTTGTTAACATCCTGATGTGATTTGGTTAAGCAAATAAACACAACCTATAAGCATTTTTTTTCTAAGGATCATATAATAATTTTAGATCTAGATGAGTCATCACAAATTATATAATCAAACTAACTCTAGTGAATTAAAAATGTACTCGTTAGTTGTTGGCTGAAGCTGGACAGAGACATTGATTCATTTTTCTTATTAACATGAGGGAGATTTTCAAAGGCAGAAATAGAAACTAAGCCCCAAATGCTTGCTGATAGTCAGTAGAAGGTGTAAGACCAACTCGGTGACAAGATTGCACACCAGCCTTTGAAAATCTTAATCTCATCTTATAAATCTCACTTGTGCCTTTAAAGCTGTCATGGTAAATTCCCATTAACACTCAGCATCTCTAGTTTGATTTTGACTTCTGTAGAAGTAAAGTTTCTTACCTGACAGTTATAAATCTGGATAAGAATAGAGGCGTACTTCTGTAGATACATGCTAACTGACTGCCTTCTTTGACAACTTCCTGGTTGGCAAGCTAACATTTCATCTTTCAAAACACCTTGTTTGTTTTATTACAGAACAATCTTTTGCCTTTCACTTTTATAAGCTGTGTACTGCTATCAGAACTAATGTATGAAGCATTATCCATCCTAGAATCAAAGCTATTCTTCAAGTAAAGAACATAATATGTTTTGTTTGGTTCTCTTTTTTTAAAAAATACCTCTTTTGAAAAAAAAAAAATACACAATGTTTTCAGGTTGGTGTATAAGCACGCTGGGTCTTTGGAGGGCAGCATAATTCTTTTCAATTGTCAGAGAAAGTACAGCACATAAAATGTTGCTTAATATGGGCCAAGGTTCTTATACCAGTTGGCTGTCCTACCAATTTCATATAATGTGTGTACAGCATAATAAAGACTTGAATAAAGCACCTCCATAGATTAATTTCGAGTAGTTTTGCATTCTAAAGCCTACAAATACTATTTGTCTAAAATATCTGCTCAGGGTACTGCTACAAATCGAGGAAGGTATCATAAAAGACTGATCTAAACGCTGCTGTATCTTACTAATGGTACCCTAATGGCTAAAAAACTGTGATCAGACTGCCAGTGGCACCCTTGCAGAATCTAGCATTATCAAGCTTTTCTTTCCTTTTTCTATTTTTCTTCCTTTCCTTCCCGTGGTGTTGTGATAACATGCTGATTTAAAACAGGTTAGATATATTGCTACTGATACCAGCAATGAGTCTGGCTGTGTAGTGAAGATGATGTATCCTCAGCACTGCAAATGAGGTGAAATCTGAGTTTTGACAATCCTTATGCATTAAACATGTGCTCCATCCCTCCAAATTAACACTGTCAAAAAAAAATCTATCTTCTCCTACCTTTTATAAAGATGTAAGGAGAAAAAAGTACTTACAGTCTTTTTTTTGTCATTTCTTGTTACTAGCTTTTGTACAACTATCTGATGTGCAAGTCCCAGCTCTCTTGAGTATGAGTGACCCAGAGAATTCTTTATTTGTGATTTGCAGCATTAAGCTAAATCTTGTAATATGTTCATGTTTGTTTATGTTTTACTGGACGGAATAATCTGAACAAGGTCTTTACCTAGACCTGCGCTATAAATAGCAAGAAAATGGCTAGGTAGAGAAGCTTATTGGTTTCTTTCTGATGTTTACCAAAGTTAGTTGATATTAACAGAAACTTCAGGTCACGAAGAGAGCTCTTTGTGTTCATTGAGCACAGCAGATATTTTCTGGGCAGTTTTACAGCACTGCTATTGATTGACCATTTTCAAAGTGAATACAAAATTAACTCAAAAATATATATCACACTGGGATAGAAATTCTGATGTGCTATTTTTAAATACATAGTATTTGCCTAAGTCATTATCTGGGAAGACTTCTTCCTCTTTGATCTTAGCTTCTCAGTTCAAGACTGTCAGGATCAGACAAGTGCTTGCAGTATCACTCTTTCTTTCTACTGCAGGTCTGTTGTGATGAGTTAGAGTACACTAGGCCCACTACTGCACATTACATACTGCTTCTAGTCAATGTAAGTATCATCGTATGAATACTCAAGTCAGTTCCTTCTTGCTCAGAAAAGGATTTTCTAACAGCTGTTCCATCTTGACTGTTGTTTAAACTCTTCTCTGGGGCTCAGCATTGCTTATTGCAGTATTTTCTTGACCTTAATCCTGCTTTCAGTGTGGTTTAGTATTTCTGAGATATATCTAAGACAATATAATGCATTTCTGCAATTCTTCAGCATCTGCATTTTGCCAGTGCATTGCTGTCTTTCTTTACACGTTTGTCCCTGTTGTCCTCCACTTTCAACTACAATTCATTCAAGTGCTTCGGTGCCTGTCTTCAGAACTTATTTTCGTAGTTCTAAATGCTGGCTTAATGCTTAGTGCTTATATAAATGCTGAGGCACTTCTAGTGTTGGCCTTTCAGTAAGGCTGAATTTCTCTCTGCCGGTGTTTCATCATTATTACAGCCTTGTTCTTGTTGCATCACTGCTCAAAAGTAAGTGGGAAAGTGCAGAATTTTTCTTGGAATATTAAGGCTTTGCACCTGAACATCTCTTTGCTTGCAGCCTTCCGCATATGTCTATTAGTCCAGCACTTCTCTTGGTGCCTTGATACCATTATTTTTCTTACAGGCTATTCTGTCTGTGAAGGCTGGAAGACTACTTTATGACTTTAGAACTAGTTCATCTTGCAGAAGAATGATCAAGATTCATGTGATTCATGTTTATTACATCAGTCTCTTCAGATTGCAGGACACTTAAATATGTTTATAAATGGTTCTGAAGAAAGGTGGAATGCACCCTAGCACGTAACTGAGGTCCCCAGAAAGATTTATTTAAGTGCAGTATTGATGACTTCAAATCCGTAAAGTTAAAACTCCAGTTGTCCTAGAACAATTGTAGTTAGATGATCCCAAGCACAAGCAAGACGCAACATGGCAGCCTTAATCTGCAATAGACCGCATGTCAGAAGCAAGGGGCTCTGCCATATATTATCTACTTGATATGAAAAGTCACTGTTCTGGAATTGAATAAGATGGAGAATCTGTGAAAGCTGGAGGCTCACTAGTGGGTAATGGCTTCTTGAGGCGTTTTTGTTAAAAATTATGGAAATTCTTTGTCAAGTGCACCAGTTTTACACCCATTGCACTGTTATTGTGCCGATAGCCTCAAAGCTTAGTAGTACTAGCTTAGCAGCACGTCTTGACACAACTGAATACAGGTTTCTCAAGGGCCTGTATTCATTACCTGCAGTACCCTGGTATACATCAGTACTTTGAGCACTGAAGAACTGTGAATGGTTAGTGTAAAGTTCATGAATCGCATAGAACAATGAAGTGATACTGTCAGAAAGACATTTCCAGCCACATTTATGGAAGCAGATTAAGGATGAAGATGATTAGGTCTTTTATTTGTATTTAGATTATTAGGAGGACTTTTTTATTGGAAGATTCATTTCTATTTCAAAGGAAACCATCGCACAGCGATTTTTGTAAAGGATATGTCTCCTTTGTTCAAGACTTCTAAAGGCTGTCCAATAACACTGCTTTTGTATTAAAATAAATTCAGAATCCATTCCCAAACTCAGGAACTAGCTGGAAAGTGAAAAGTGAAGCATTATACTTCAGGGAGAGAGGAAAAAGTATGTGCAATGGACAGAAAGGAATCTAGTTAAAGTTCTAGCTTGCCACTCTCTTTGACGTTTTTAAGCACCAAAGTGATTTCCTGTTAATTGTTAAGAATTTTATGCCACTTTTATCCTGAGAAACAAAGCTTAAGTGTGAATCTTGAAGACCTATCTTCCGAGAAGCAGAATTTTGGGTAAGTAACTTTCTCATACTGCCTTCTTTCCTTCTGGTTAGTGCTATTCCTTTTTCTAATCATACCACCTAAGATTTATAGCTGCAAATGAAGGTTTTTGTATAGACATAGTCCATTATTTTTACATTGCCACATGTTAGTGCTCCCTTGTGCAATTCTGTGTTTCTAATTTAGAATTTTTCCATAGAACAAAATACATGTATTTTCCTGTTAAACAGGTTCTTGTCATTCAGTATATTTCCCATCTTCTTTGGTAGATCTTTCTAGCCTCTGTTACTTGTGTGAATAAATGACTGTATTACAAAACAGATTGCAAAATAATTGGAAGTACCTTCATTTTGAGAAATAATTGATCCTCAGAATGTTGTAAGTGCAGCTGTGTGGAAAACGTGAATTATTACATTACTAAATATGTACAATTAAGAGTTTAAGTCTTTAAATATCAGGAAAGACAGAAGCATTACTTTGGAAAAGTGCTGACTGTATCTGCATAATAGTGAGCATACTCACCATCAAAGCACTTCTTATAGCAAGAAACATATTAGACTATGTAACTTCAGTAAATACTCAAAGACTAAATGCTTCACTAAATTTAGCAAAGCTAAAACCCACCCAGTGATGCCAGGTCTCAGTGGTTTTCAAGGGCACACAGAGAAAATTGCTTGATTATCTGGAAAGGCATCACTTGAAATTTTGTTCTGGCATTAAGACTCCTATGAAAGGCATTTTAGAAGTAAAACTTACTTTAAGGCCTTAACTCTAAAAAGGATATGTTATATATAGGATATTATATGTTTAGTGTGAAAACTTGGCCCACTGGAATTGAGGCCAAGGATTGAACAGGATGACCATTTCACTGTAAATCTTTATAAGCTTTAAATATATCTTCCTGAGGAGAAATGCATTTAAAATGTAAAGCCGAGAGAAGTTAACAGTCTGTTCTCAGTGAAGGGTTACTATTGACTTCCAGTTTCTATTTATTTGGTTAAATAATCATGAATAATAGAAAAAGCCTGTGGGTATATCTAGCCTATGCCAGCCAAAAGGCTGTGTGGTCATTGGAGTGTCTTTGCTCCACAGGCATTTATCACCAGTGTTTGAGCATTTCCAGAAGAAAGACCCCCTCCATGTTAATATATTCTTTCCATTCCTGCACTCCGTTGTGCATCCGTTGCTTCTCTCTGCCGTGTCCAGAATTCTTTCTCGGCTGATTCAGTTGTGGGAACTCTTTGTTTTCCTTTAAGAGGAATTCGGGGAAGACTGCCCCGAATATTACCACTCAAGTGATTTTTGTAATTACCCTGTAAAGTAACTGTGTTCTGGTCTAAGCGTGCACCTCATCAATAAGCTAGCTAGGTCTTACTGATCTTTAACCTATGCCAGAAGTATGCATGAACAAAACCAGTTTCACTGCGTTTCAGAAGAGAGCCTTGAGTTAATGGCTTGGCAAAGACACACTCTAAATATAATCAAAGTCTGTTAAAGTGAAAAATGCAGTTAGTATTCATAGAACGTGAGATTTTAGTGAGACATTATCAGAATATTGCCTGGGACTGGTATAAGCTAAAGGCACACATGAGTGAGTTCAGTGACGCTATTGCTGATTCAGAGAAATGCCTTTGTGCTAATGTATCAATGTTCAAAGATTAGTACTTAGCTGTCTTTGATCTTCTCACTTATTTAACAGTAACCTATGCACATTCAAGTCTTATTTCTTTCCTATACGTGGGGCATACTGTGACTTGCTTTTTATAGAGCATAGAAAATTAGAGCAAGCTATGCATCTGAACAATGTAAAACTGAAATTTAATATCTGTTATGCCTCTTAGAGCCACCTCTGTATTTTATTCCTTTCAAAATAAACTTTTACCCCTAAGTTTTCAATTTAGTTTGCTGCACATGAGGCTTTGTAACCCTGGGATCCAGTCTTTAATTGTTATGATAGAATCACAGTCTTGTAAACTTCAGTGGAGAAAATTATTATTTTATTAGTACGGTATGTTAAGTACAGAACTGAACATGAATTCTAACAAAGACAAAAGGGAAAGAATAAAAGAGCCATCCCAATTCTAGCCAATACAAGTTTCACAGAAGCACTCTAATTCCTGTAGACTGATGAAACAGGGAAACATATAGTTACTATTTTTGTTTAGCATTCTTCAGTCTTCTAGACTAGTGACTAGATGTTCACTTAGAAATGGGTTAACTGGGAGTGGCCTTCTGCACAAATCCATGATGGTGTTCCAGTTCATAATTCTGGAGCGCTAACAAGCTGCAGTAGTTTTCTTTCAGAACTTAAAACATGACTGGTAATATAGGATGTGTATGTTTCTTAAGTTCAGTAGTTAGAATGACCTCAGAAAGTAGCAAACCTTAAAAACTTAATCATATGCTTTCAGTCTTAGTTATGATGTAATCTGTTTAACCTTTTTTATTTCATTTTAGACCCACCTTGCCAGATGGAGCTGAGCAGCATTCAGAAGCAGCAAGGAGGAAAGAAGCTCCTAGGTGAGCCATAGATCACTCTTGTGAATGTTTTATTGCTTACATAAATAACCCTAGTGAAACAGCAACATAAAATCAATATTAATCCAACAAAGAAAGACCGCAGTAAATTCCAGGAACAAAATTTATGAAGTTTTTGAAAGCTATTAAACTTAGTTTTATTACCTTACCTACCAAAAGATATTACGTCTGTTTTATTACCCTAATAGAATGTACATTTTTACCGGTATGGAGGGGACAGTCTAAGGCACTCCTAAATTAGTATCTCTACTGATCCTTTACAGTAATATCTTTTAAATAATCGAAATCTTCATTGTGAAACAATCTATACTGTATCGGTATTACGCTTTTTTGTGATTTTTGAAATGTAAAATCTTCATTTTACCCTTTGACTCAATGTAAAAGCTAAAATAAAAGACATGACCCAAAGTAGTCAAAACTGTTTTTTTTCTAAGGATGATTTCTAATGATAACTGTATCCTTCAAAAAGTTTTCAGATGAATGTTTTATGCACTGTGTTTTATCTACATTTTATGATTCTTTAAAAAATCTCCATTCCTTCCGACTGAAAACTGTGAATAGATTATCATCATTATGCGAGTCAATGCCTAACAGAATAAGGCACTGACTGTTTCACGTTAATGCTGTTGGTGGAGCCCTTTTGGCTTTATGAACCTAATTTGCCTAGGTATTTAGAATGTAAAATACAGATTTAATATACCTCATTTTACATTTTTTGTGGATATGGTTATTGTATTACACTGTGGTTGTCTTCAGTGGTAAGGTAATAAAATATTAGTGGATCACTAAAGGGACTGTAAAATAAATACTAAATAAAAATAGATCCCAAGTCTGTTAGCAGGTAGTTCATTAGCCTAGGAAGCCTGATCCTTATTGTTCAGACAAAGTTGTTTGCACTCCATTGATTTTAGAACATCTCATTTAGTGTTGTGAGTTATGTGCCTCTTCCCCAGCTTACAGAAATCAAAGATCATGACTGAGACGTTCAGGGATGAAGGAATATGTAGCAAATATGTATCAATGAAAAACTTAAAAGAACCTTTTTATTACTTGAAATCAGTCCAACACTAATATCTATTACTGTCTGTCCTATATCTGATATATTCTGCTTAACTGAATTTAGTAATAGAAAATAAACCAGTCAGTGGAGAATTTGGAATGAGGAGATAGTAAAAGTTAATTATTTTATCTTATAATTATTAAATTGGCCAAGAGGTGATTATTAATATTGTGATTCAATACTTACGTATCACAGGGCAGTACATTCCCTTATGTGATGAAGATGGGTATTACAAACCAAGTCAGTGCCATGGAAGTGCAGGGCAATGTTGGTGTGTTGACAGATACGGTAATGAAGTAACAGGATCCAGAATAAATGGTGTGGCAGAATGTGGTAAGTTAAGAACACTCTGTGGGGTTTGGATTAGAGGTGTTATTCCCTTTGATTACTAATCAGATTTCTTCAGTAAAAGCAGAGGTGGGACCCAGTTAGGTGAATTTTGAAGTAAATTGTAATTTGTTATTATTTCTTTATTTTTTGCTATCAGTGTCAGTTATTAATAGACTTCATATATGTGCTTGGCTTAGTGTATATAAAGCTAGATAGAGCAAATTAATTATTTAGAGCAGCCTCAGACAAGCCCAAAAATGCTTGATGAAGATTCAGCATGCTAGTGAATTCAATTTGGCATTTTTTTTTCAGTTTGTGTGTGAAGAAGTTGCCAGTTCCTAACACACTAAACCTTCCATTTTTTTCCCCTCCTAATGCCCTGGAACTTCTTCCAGGAATTCCTATTTCCATGTGATGTCCCAGACATCAAAGAATGCCAATACATTTTTTAAAAGCTTTATGTTACTCATTGTACCTTTGGATCTCTTTTTTGCAGTATAACAATGTAGCCTGAAGTAAAAGGTAAATTTAACACAGTATTTGACATACAAGCTTAGGCCTAGGATCCATCTAATCTGCGATCCTTTCTAGATGCTGCAAGATATCATGTAAGAACTGAACAGTGGACAGTGTATATTATCACTAGTCCTTATTGTGATCCTTACGTTGGATGTAAATCTCTTTCAGTTGTTCCTGGCACTCATTATTGTTCTACAAATGCATACAAATTTAATCTCCTTTTGTTAACCTTGAGAAATTCATCCCTATTGAAGTGATTTTCCTTTGGGACAATAAATTATTGATATTGTTTATGTTTTATTTTTGTGTCGCAGTGTTTAGTTTAAAATAAATAAAAATAAATGATTGATTTGAAACTAAATATTCTTCCATGCCTTTTATATGCTCATAGATATTACACTATAAATATGTACTATGTTTTGTGTATCTTTTGTATAACTATCATACCTTTTTAGCTGTTGATTTAGAGACTTCAGGTGATTTTGCCTCTGGTGATTTCCATGAATGGACAGATGATGAAGACGATGAGGATGAAATAATGAACGATGAAGATGAAATTGATGATGATGATGAAGATGAAGGAGATGATGATGTAGATGATGACGATGATCATGATGGATATATTTGATGATATTAGGGGTCGGTGAATTGTACCTTTCTAAAATTCTCAAAGTGACATCTCATAAAATCTCTTTGCTCTGCAAGATCAAAAGGATTCTAACAAACATGTATATTTTGTATAATTATTACAAACATCGCAGCTGGAGTCATAGACTTATTTGTTTAAATAAGAATCATTATATTATGTGCTCTTGAGTTTTGAAATGCCTTTGCGACGAAGAAAACACATTGGAAGTCTAGCTGGAAGAAAGAAATGTGATGTGCTACTGAAAATATAAATGTGCAAAACACACTATAAAGACAACCAGACTTTCAAAAACTTCCATGAAAAGAATATTTGCCCTTATTTGGAACTTTGTGTGTGCTCTTCAAAACACATACAGTAACTTAACTTTAGCTCTGTCAATGATTTAGGCCCTACAGGCTTTGCAAATTGTGCATAAAATAAATACAAAAATGTATTAGAGTAGAAAAACTTCAGTGCACAAGTAGCATCTCACCAGCCTCTAATTAACCAAAGGTATGGAGAAGAACTAACAGGAGGGAAAAATAATGCAGGGTCCTCCTTTGTGTTTGCATTTGTAGTTATGTTTCTGTTAGGAAATGGCTAGGTTATTGAAAGGATTTTTCAAATGCAGTAGCATGGGCAAGTACTGATTCCGTAAATCTAAAGTTTTCTTGTCCTTCCTTCAATTTTTCTTTCATGTCAAGCTCGTATAGGCTTTATCATTATTTACTCAAGCAGCCTAATTACTTTACCCTTTGTTGTTTCTCTGTATCTGTCTCTAATCAGATTAGCATAAAATATTTTACACAGGGAAAAAACTTTGCTTACAAATTTATTACATTTATACATGGCTGTATTTCAGAGTATTGGCAGTTGCCCCAAGATAGTTTTAAAAATAACTAATTATACTTTTTTATTTTCGTAATTCAGGAAACAGTTCTGCATCCTTATCTTAAATCATGTTTTCTGATCCTAGTGCAGAAACTTAGAGAACATATTGTAAGGTGCCTTGCAAAATAGAAATAAAGAGGTTTTAGCATGCATACCAGTATAGGATGTTAGGCAATAGCTAAGCACACCCACTTACCAAATTAATACCAGTATGGGTACTGCTGCTGGAATGAAGAAAATGGTTATTTTAATTTTTTTTCCCTATTGTTATGTAATTACCATGTGGACTAGATTATGATTATTGTGTAGAGTAGCACTTAAGGTTTGACTGTAGAGAAAATTACTTTAGTCACTGTATTTATGTTAGCATGTTAATTAATTGTGTAGACATTTGGGGACTCCATCATCTTCATTCATATCATATCTATTGCTTTCTGCCCACAATAAAATTTAAATGACCTGTATAATGTAATGTTATACTGCAGGTTGTATAGTTTCAACAGTGGATCACTGATTTCCCTGATTTTCATCTGCAGTTAATTAAAAGGAAAATCACTTTATTATTTGAATTAATTTCTCCACATTAAATACTAAATTTAATGTTTATCCTATGTAATATTGAAAAATATAATGCGTTTTCTTTTTTACTGTTTCTGTATAGTTTGCAAAATAAAGACTCTTATAACCAATCTTTGGCCAGTATAGCCCATTATTTTGACTTTTGCATAATTTGAAATTTTGAAAGAGGAGGAGGAGGTCATGTTTCAGATGCTTTCACTTATTCAAATATGTATTTATTTGTGTAAAGCCATTTATTAATGTTATATTTCCAGTAAAGAATTTTGGATTAAGGCAAAAGCCATAGGGAGCTTTTATTTTTCTGTATTTTTCCTGAATTTTCGATAGAGTTGTTATGTACTTTTATGACTTTGTTTTTCATAACATAGTAGAGAGAGATTTTTCCTTATGATCATAATTTGTGGGGTGCATAGTTGTATTATTTTGTTAAGTCAATGTAGTTAAGAGCTTACCATTCCAAAACAGTGAGATTTTATCAGAGAACAGTTTCTTATGGCTGAAATAAAATGATATATAAATTGATTTTAAATAAAGAAGCTAAAGATAAAATGTTGTCATTATTGGCTAATGTAGCAAATACTAGTTTTTTTTATGAAGTGACAAATGGATGTTAGTTGAGAAATCAAAAATATATTTCATAAAGCTCGTGATAATGTTAGTTAAGGTTTTGGAAGAGACTTCATGATATATTTAACTTAATGGGACTGCAATATGAATGAAGACTGTTCTAAAGTGAAATGTCATGCAAAAGAAGAAGAAAAGAGTTTATATTCTTTCTTCCCTGAAAATTCCCCATTAAACTGAAAAAGGAGGAAATCAGTGTGGATTTTAGTCCTTGAGTATAGTAGCTACTGTAAAAGTCACAAATAAGTATGATGCCTAAATTTACTAAAGGATGTATAAGGATGACAGTGGAGATTCAGGGTCATTTTTGAGAGTTTTTGTCGTACAAAACTGAAACAGCAACAGCAAAAACATGAATTGTTTCTTGTTCATGAGGATGACCTAGAGAAGAGAGATTGGTAGTGTGATGTTTCCTGTGAAAATACACTTCCATTTTAAAAAATAGTCTGGTAAACGTGCCTGTGGATTAATTTCATGGTGTCCACTCACTTTCATGATACCACATGAACCGAAAGCTATTCCACTGCAGCGTTAAAGAAATGTATGAAATCAGTAGCAGGTATAACAAATAAAGGAAAGGGCCAAGAATCTAAAATCATCGAATAACTGCACCATTCAAAAGATTGTTTTCCCTCTTTCCATCACATCAAAAAATTTTGCATTGAGATATATCCCTGCTACTACAGTTAATGGTCAGGCAGAAAACAACAGAGAGTCCTTGATTTTAGAACTTCATTATTTTTACAGTGTCACTGTCATTTTTTGCTGTTTTTTCTTGGTCTTATAGTTGTGCACATATGTATGTGTTTATAAATGCGCAAAGTGATACAAATTTGGAGATTTTCGGATACAGTGATTCATAAATCTTATGCCTTGCTGTGAATTGTTGTGTTTGGAAATATAAATCTCAGATTCTTTGAAAAATAAGGAACACCAAATTCAATGAAATTAAATATTACATAACCTCCCAAGGGAATAGTATTTCCCTTCATCATTTGAGGTCACAGAATCACAGAATCATTTAGGTTGGAAGGGACCTCTGGAGATCATCTAGTCCAACCTCCCTGCTCAAGCAGGGTCACCTAGAGCATATTGCCCAGGATCACATCCAGGTGGGTTTTGAATATCTCCAGCGAAGGAGACTCCACTACCTCTCTGGGCAACCTGTTCCAATGCTCTGTCACCCTCACAGTCAAGAAGTTTTTTCTCACGTTCAGATGGAACTTCCTGTGGTTCAGTTTCTGCCCGTTGCCTCTTGTCCTGTTGCTGGGCACCACGGAGAAGAGGCTGGCCTCATCCTCTTGACACTCCCCCTTCAGATACTTGTACACGTTTATGAGATTGCCTCTCAATCTTCTCTTCTCCAGACTGAACAGGCCCAGCTCTTGCAGTCTTTCTTCATAGGAGAGGTGCTCCAGCCCTCTAATCATCTTGGTAGCCCTCCGCTGGACTCTCTCCAGGAGTGCCATGTCTCTCTTGTACTGGGGAGCCCAGAACTGGACACAGTATTCCAGGTGAGGCCTCCCCAGGGCTGAGTAGAGGGGCAGGATCACCTCCCTCGACCTGCTGGCAACGCTCTGCCCAATGCACCCCAGGAGACCATTGGCCTTCTTGGCCACAAGGGCACACTGCTGGCTCATGCTCAACGTGTTGTCCACCAGGACTGCCAGGTCCTTCTCGGCAGAGCTATTTTCCAGCAGGTCAGCCCCCAGCCTGTACTGGTGCATGGGATTATTCCTGCCTAGGTGCAGGACCTTGCACTTGCCTTTGTTGACCTTCAGGAGGTTCCTCTCCGCCCACCTCTCCAGCCTGTCCAGGTCCCTCTGAATGGCAGCACAGCCTCCTGGTGTGTTAGCCTCTCCCCCCAGTTTAGTATCATCAGCAAACTTGCTGAGGGTGCACTCTGTCCCTTCCTCCAGGTCATTGATGAATATACTGAACAAGACTGGACCCAGGACTGACCCCTGGGGGACACCGCTAGCCACAGGCCTCCAACTTGACTCTGCGCCATTCACTGTGTCAAGCCACATAGGTGTGCTTTAAAAGCAAAGGCATTAGTAGCGTTACCTTGCTTGTACAATAACTAGATTATTGTGTAAGATTCAACAGGAAAATTTGTTACTTATTTTGTACACAGGGACAGGAGCTGGATTTCTTTTATTAAAGAATCAAGTTTCCGGGTGGGATAATAGAATTGTATCTATATTGAACTATATTGAAAGTGGATTACTTTTACACTTCATAGGAGATTAAAAATACCCGCATTTACAGGTTTTTTTTCATCAGATCAGATTAAACATGAAGGACAACCCAAAGGATTGTATCAATCTCCAATTTATCCAGTTAACAATTTCGTTATTTAAAATGTCAAAAGAAAAAAAACCCCACTCTTCAGGGCAAGTACCATTTTGGGCTTGCTGAGGTAGTAGGGTAACCCTTTCCTGTGAGTAGGACTTCACGAACCCAGTGTGTCAGTACAAACGCATTGTACAGGATGGCTGCAGTTTGCTAACTCAGTCAGTGAAATGGTAGAAGTAGAAATGACTCTTCAAATTTAAGGAACCAGAGCAAGAATGTGAAACATGGTTAGCTGTGCTGAAGGATGAAACCTAGGCTTGAATTTTTTTGTTGTGTTCCAGATGCTAATTGGACCAAGTCCTGAAAAGAAGACTAAGGCACAATGTCTTTCTATCTTCATGATGGTGAGTTTTGCAAGTGAAATGTATGTGTGTATTTTTAAAAAGAATCTGCATGCTAGGTTATCAGTGAAGCAGAGTGTTTTACATCTCTTCACTGGTTTTCCATATGACCCCATATTAAAAATTTGGTTAAAAATGCAGAGAATGATATCCACAAAGATGCCATTCTCATACGTGTAACTAGGACAGTTTAAGTTGTTTTTTGTTAAGATGAAATTTGTCAGTTAAGATGGTCAGACAAGTAGCCCATTGTCCCTCCTGCCGGTAGCATTTACTACTGTTCACTGCTACTTTGTAAGTGAATAGAATATTCTTGCTTACAAACTGTGTCTACTCTAAGCTATCAGCAGTGGTTTCAGTCAGTTGAATTTAAAATAGAGATTTGAATACACAACCCACCAGCTGGGGCCTTTATATTATACTGTTATCAGGCACGTGCAGTTTTAAAATATCTGGCAACATCCAGCACAAGGCATTGTGGGTGTGTTCTATAGGTCTTCTTATTAACATTAGAGACACATTATTAAGAGGACTCTCCAATCCTTTCCCCTTTTCATAGTTTATTGATGTTACAGACTTACATAACTATGCATTTTGGTGAAGTTCCATAGCCTGTTAAGACTTTTGCCGTTGTGAAGTAGAAGGGTTGAATCTCTTTCTACTCTAACCGTAATGTTTCTGACCGATTTCCTTGTGCTTGAGGGATACACTAGGATTTACATGGTTTGGGATGTTAAAACAAAGTAGTGATTAGCAGTGTACTTTATGGATTTGTTCGAAAGGTGGCAAAGATTACTGAGGTATTCTTTGTTCAAAAAAGCCAACAATAGCAATCCATACTAGGAGTCCAATTTTGCAGCCATAATGCTGCATTTTTGTTACCTATGCTAGACAATATCACCGCTATTTGAAGGCATATTGTGATTAGAAATCAAATGTTAATATTATGCAGAACTTCCTTTAGGCTTGTTGAGTTTTACTGCATTTGTATTCTGTGTATTGCTTTCTGTTCCATTGCTGATAAGGGAATGCAACATGCTTTAAGCCAAAATCTATGTGTGTGTGTAGAAGGTCTTTATCTGTTTGCAGTGTAACCATTTATTCTTAAAGAAAACAAAATCCGGAGATGATTCTGAAATTGTTTTCACCACTATAAATCCAAGCCAAATTCACCAAAGTGAAAAATGACTGTAAAACATACTCGGGTCATATGAGGTATGCTTTTTTGTCATTGAGACTGAAATAGTTAAAAACTGTCTTGGAAAGAGTTGAGTAGATACAAGGTCTGAAGAGTGTGGAAGGAGGCAGACCAGAGAGTCCTTTGAGATGTTGCATCTGACGTAGTCTCATTCAGCCCTCTATGTCCAGATCAGGGATAGAAAACCTGGGAATTGTAAATTACTGTGAGTTGTTCCAGAGTTGCCTTCTCCATCATCTCTCTTGAAGAAGATGGTATGTTTCTGAAGGCGCTCAATACGTGAAGATTTTTGTGTTTTGCTAAGGGTATGCCCTATAATCCTTTCAAAGATTGGTCATTTCCTTCTTTCTATTCAGACATGAAACTATTCCACTAGCCTTTGTGATATTTCAATGCAGTCAATTTGGTTGAAGATAAAATATTAGAGCTTAGGACCAGCCTCCTTTCAGGACAGCATCATACCTGTGTTACAGTGTGAAAACAGGCCAGCTTGCTTGAGTCGTGATGGCTCGCCTTTGCTTCTCACAATTCTCCCATGTGCCCAGAAGAGTAGATTAGCATCCAATGAAAGGAGGGAATTAAGGGTTGGGTAGTGCTGCCTCATTTAGCAGTAAGAGACATTGGCTCTCTCCCTAGAAATCTTGCAAGCACATAAGCAAGGAGACTACACTGAAAGCGCAGTAACTTGGAATGCATGGTGGCTGATTACCCTGGATAATTTTGCAAAGAAAACCTACCTGCAGTTCTAATTAATTCCTTAAAATCTACCTAAATATAATCTTATCTCCTGGGAAAATGATTTATTAGTTAAAAGCAAAAAGAAAAAAAAAGATGAAAAACCTAATGCTCTGTTAATCTTCTCAGAGAAGAGGTAAGCTCAAGTGAAAGAAAGGCAGGAAGAAGTGTGAGAGAAAAATTAGAATCAGCTCATAGGGCAGCATCTATGTACTTGAATAATGGACTGTTCCTATCTCTGTTTTTAAAAAAAAAAAAGTGTGAGGATTCTTAGTTCATCACTCATGCTGCTCTTTCCCTGCATAATCACCCCTGCCCTCCCGCCCCACACACACTTTTATTAAGCTGTGTAGCTTTATAGCATATCATTTACATCATACATTATGGGCAAGTGCTGAGATGGCGCAGCTTTCATAGCAGCATCATGGCACAAAAGCATCCATAGGCAATTGTACCACTGAGCAGCCTGGAAGCTTAGGATGTATTGCTGACGCTTTAAAGAATTTCTCAGAAGAAAAAGTTCATGACAGGTGCTTGCCTAGACTGTAATCCAGTACATCCAATACAAATACTTGCCTGGCTCAGTTATAAATGGTAATTTAGTTAAATTCTGATACAAATCTGGAATAATGCCATTGGAAATTGTATATCTCGTTCACTAAGATAGCTTGATTATTATGTAGTAGAAATTGCACTACTGTTTTATCTTTCTGCGTAGTCATTTTTATCTGAATCAGCAATAGCATCAGAAAAAGCATTGTCATCTAAGTTGACTTTATCAGTTTCATAAAGATATAAGAAATACTTTGCTAGCATAATGTAGGTCTTAAGGCCAAACAGGTAACTTTTTTATTTTTCAATAAGTAGATCCTTTAATTTAATTTACAGTTCACTTCTGTGATATGTAGACCTGACACTCAGAAGTACCTGCTGCCTGGTTAACTGTTCTCTGGCCATATTTAGAGTTCAATTATCATGGGAGAGTGTGTGAAAGAAGCTCTTTTTTCCCTTTTCAAATTTGTAATGCATGTCTTTTACTGTTAATTAGAGGGCAATTTATCTGAAATCCTCTCTCACTCCACTGTTCTTTGAATGCCACTACATAATAATGAAAGAGGGGCCTATTAATCTTCAGCAGCAGGAATAAAGTTGTGTAAAAATCCTATTATTTGCTCCGGTACTGGGATAGGTTTTTTTCTTTCTACAGGCAGAAGGAAACCTTGCCATGCAACCCCCATTTCCTTTGGTGCAGTAGGGCACAACAGAATATGTCTTGCTATCATGAGTAGTGCAAGGTTTCAGAAACCTCTACTGGCTAACACGTCTCATCTCCACGTTATCCAACTCCATGCTGCTGTGCAGCTGATTTAGTTATGTTGAGACCCGACTACAGAGCGATCAGCTCTGTCACAGGGATAAGATTTGCTGAAGGGGGATTGCATAAGCCTGAGGGCTTTATGGTAGTGCTGATGTATCTTGCCTGAGCTTTATGAAAGAAGGGAAAAGATTTTTCTCTTATTGTGTAGTCAGGTTATACAAACTGGATAAGCCCACAACTGTGGCCTCTCTAGGTTCTGTGTTTTATCTTCATAAAAGGTATTTGCTCTGTCAGGTGGGTCAACTTTCCTTTTCTTCCTGCTTGGACTATGAAACATAAAATAGCTAGCACTTTTTCCCCTGCCAGTTTATCTCTCTCAAAAAGAAGTAAATATTATGCTTGTGAAGTTTGTTTCTGATTTTTCTTGACTTCACTTTTAATGTGTTCTTGGCCCAGCTGTCATTAGAGAAATAAAGAAATGACAGCAAAGTGGGGAAAACCAAGTCAGAAGGCTGAAAAATATTAATCTAGTGAGAATGAGAAAGCTTCACAATGCTTTAGCTCCCCTCGGCTTTTTGCCAAGGACTCTATTAGTCTTGTGATCTTCAGCTGTATCAGTCTATAGCCAGTGCTTTATCCCATACTTCTGGGATTCCACCTGCTCACGGAACAAACATCTGTGCAAATTGCCAGAGCAACATTTTTCGCACGGGGAAAGATTCCAGTCACTGTCCCTTGGCGTAGAAGAAAAGATAATGCGTCGTATTTACACAGAAATGTCAAAAGTTGCAGTTATCCCTCACAGAGCACATTTTTGTGATTAAAAAGGTAAAGAAAAATCTCATGCTGAGAGGTATGCATTGTAATCAATGTCTTAAACTCAGTTATCACTTTTTCCACATTAAGAATGCTAACATTAAAGAATTTCAGGAACTTTGCTTAGCAAGCTCTGACTTTCAGTAATTTCCTTACCTTGAATTCAGGAAATAAAATATTGATTTTAAATTGCTTACTGTATCAAAACACTACAATGAAATTTTCAGAGGTCTCTGAATTTTTTCATAGCTATGTTGTTAAGAGATGAGCTAAAATATGCAGTTGCAAGGCATATATAAATTTAAAGTTATGCCAAGGTGTATAAAATCAGAGTACTTTAAATAAGAGACGTTTAGTAAAACTATCAACTACAGTTAGACATAGACATGAGATCCCATAACAGCCTCTATTCCAGCATGACCTAAGTTGTTTGTCAGGGTCAAAAGCTTGTCCAGGTTTTCCCGATTCACCGCATAGATTGCTTGTAGCTTCATAGTTTTTCTGCTCAAAAATACATGTCTGGATGTTGTGAACTGAATTTCTTTTTCCACCTCTGAAATATAGAATATTGCTTGAGCACTAACTTTGCATACATGATGAGATCTGAATTAAATATTGCTGATTCAGAAATAGACACTGAGTTATAATAGAAATGTATGAAGAGTTTTTAAAAATATCACTTGAATGCTCAATGAGAGTCAAAGAAAGCCAGCTGCATATTAGGAACTATTTTGGAGTGAATGGAAAGAAATAGAGAACGAAACCCCGAAAACATGATTTATTTCATTGGATAAACGTGTGCTGCTCCCTCTGCGTGCAGTTTTCCAAAGGATAGAGAGGATCTAGAAAAGTTGCAAGGGAGGATGACAAGAGTAATCAAAAGTAAGAGTGGTTCAAATGAAGAAAAGATAAACAGATTAGAATACTGCACACTGGAATAGAGATGGCTGGGCATACGGTAGAGTACTATAAAATCACAAATGACTTGGGGAAAGCAATATCAGTTTTTCCAGCTCCCTTGAGTTTCAGAGGAGCAGTTTCACTTGGCGCTAAAGGTATTCACTGACTCAGTGTAAGAATACCAACATGTCTAAAATTATACATCTAGAAGCAAAAGCACCAGTGCTTATTGGCCTTTGCCTCTGCACTATGGAAGTCTATAATAACTGCCATTTACTAAGATATATCAGTGCTATGTAGTTCATATAACTTGGCAAATAACAAAGGAATAAACAATTGAGAATGATGGATGATTGTGAGGATAGTTAATTGTTTCATTTCCCTGTTTGCGCAGCATGTTCCCCTGTGTATGATCTAATTGTAGTGGACCCCTTCCCTTCAAATCCTACCAGATCTGATACTTTTAAGACCAGGTACTGTCATTTCTTTCCTTAAGTAAATTCACAAGGTCAGCACTCGGACCACACAGACTACACAAAAAAAGACCATAATGAGACTGACTCTTTTCGCAGAAAATGAACGCTCATAGCTATGCTTCTAGCCATTACTATCACCCGGGTGTCTTACATCAGAGAATGGCTGCCAATTCTCTTTGAGCTGTGAATGAGCATAGCAGATCCCAGCTTTCCTTCTTGATGCTGAGAAAACTAAAACAGAGCCCTTACATGTCCTTCTTGTTTTAGGAGGCACCCCTCAGGTGCCGTCTTCTCAGAAGGCTCATGAAGTAATCAACACATCCTCTAAAGAAATGGTCTTGACTCCAGAGGAAGTAGGCATGCCTTTCACTTGTGCCTCCTCTAGCTACACCTAACTGTAATGAGTTTCTCCCTCTTTCAAGTATGACTTTAGTGGGGAGACTTCTTTTTCATTGTTTCATTCACTGTGGCTCTTAGGCTATTTTTTATGGAAAATTGTCACTGCGAATAGCTGGCGGCTAGCTGCTGCACAAATTATTTTTCCCTGTATTTGGATCTGCTCTTTACCATTATTGCATATATTTTTCCACTAAATTCTTCCAATCTTCTAAGAATTATTAGCAGTTAGGAAGCTCCGTGATTGCTCTTGGTCCCAGTATTTTGTATGCTCGACAGATCTTTTTCTGCAGTTCACCTAAGAACATATGATTTGAGCAGCACAGATGGCCAGCTTCATGCTCTCTGGTAACTTGCAGTTGACTCAGAAAGTAACAGTTCTTACAAGTACTTCACACTGTATTTTTTTCCCTCTTAAACCAGCTTTTCGTCTCGCACTTGTTCCGCTGGCTTTTTTCTCCAGTGGAAGTATGTCTAGTGGAAATTTGTCAAATGCTTTTTAAGAAGTCAAAATAATTAAATCTTGCTACTATTGACCTTTGCTGTAAATTCTTGAAGAGAAAACCTGGAGTGGCTGGTTAGGCAGTATCTCCTGGAAGGCTTATTGTCCTTTCCTTTTATTGGAATGTACTGGGAAAGCTTCATTTGAACCAGGGGTGGGGAGGAGAACATATGACCTGCAGATTGACATTTGTATCCTGTGTATTGGTCGAACTCCAATATATCTTACTTTAGGATTGTATCCATTGGTATTAAATAATGGATATAAAAATAGTAAACTTTCCTTTAACCAAATTATTTGACATTAATAGCCTTTGACTGGTGTTAAGGAGTCACTGGTAGTTTACTCTAACATGCTTGTGAAGAAAAAGACCTTTAAAGCAGTTCAAATATAATGTTATTTTTCAATGAGAAATCATTTAATACCCTACTCCTATTGGAATCTGGATTTTTATTTCAGTCTCTGTTGCATGCTGTGAGTTTCTTTGAAACTCATTTATTTGACTCTTTTACTATTGGAAGAAAAATGTGATGAAGGGCCTTTTAACTAAAGCATTTTAAAGGGATTTTTATTACTTTTTCTTTCCCCCTTTTTCCAGAAGACAAAATATGTACATACAAAAATTTATGTCTAATACATACTTTAATTTCATTAAAAAAAAAAAAGCCTGTGTGTAACTGCACTTACCACCATCTGCCAGATCCCATAATGGAAGTAGTATAATGTCATAGTGACTCTACTGGCAAATATTAGAACTAACTTCAATTTACTATTAGCCTTGCTAAAGCTAGGAAACAGAAAAATCTCATCTGGAAACCCTCTCAGACAATTTCCAGGCCTGGAAGTTTTCAGTAGCTGCCAAACTGCTTTACTTCTTAGAATCAGACCTCAAAATTGGTCAAGTTTGGCTTTTGCTCATTTCAAATTAACTGCATCTCTTCAGCATATACAGTATGTACCTAGGGACAAGGCCAAGTTCTGTTAGGATCAAATCCTATTTATATCTCCACTGGGGCCTTGCAGAGCAAGCAAAGAGGAGACAGAACTGTCCCTAGATTTATTAAAAGGACCTAACTGCTATGTTTCCTGCACAGAGACAAGGTATCTTAGCTGTTTCTCTGCAACCTTCATGTGTGTACCTTGTGGAAGGTGTCAGATGAAATCTCTGTTTCTTTAATTAAATTCCAGGTCTATCTGTTTATTTTTATTTAACCTTTTAGGCTAAATAAAAATAAAACTTCTGTAGGGAGTTGTCACCCAGTGTGAGCATCAATGCAAGAAAGAGAAAAAAGGTTAGTATTGCCTTCAGGTATGCTTTTCTGTACTCCTTTTTATGAAGTTGTTTCTTTAGATATAGGACGCTATCTATGACAAAATTGTTATATTTCCTCTGATGACTTTTTCCCCTGATCATTCCCTTTTCCTATCTGCTTCTTTCTTTGAGAGGACTGACCGCAGGAGGTCGTATGTCACAGATTGGTTCTTAGGATCTGTTCTTTCTCAGCTGCTAACCCGTAAAATACTACTGGTCTGGCAGGAAGGTATAGAGATGTTTCTGAGGTGGCATTCTGCAAAAGATAAGTGTCTTCCTGTGCTCTGTGAGGTTAGGCGTATTGATTGGAGTACCTCCTGGATATGTAAATTTATCATCTTCATTTTCATTCTCAAGAGGGAAAACGATGAAACTTCTTTACAATATAATTAAAGGTAATTCCGTTATTGTTTTCATCGGATCTGGATATGCAGGGTTAGAGTCAGGTGTATGATTAATATGATTGGTGAAGCCAGTGTCTCATGAACATTTTAATTAGACCAGAATAATGCCACTATTAGTAACTTCAAAATGGAGTTTATTCTATGAAGAGGTGATTCCAGAACGACTGCAGTAATGACTAGTCTTGGATGAATGTTAAATACTAAAACAAATGGAATTATTACATGCATGTATTTGTTGCCCAGAAGATGGGTTTTAGCTTCTTTTCTTTAGAAATGACTGATCATAAATTCTCCTTTGCAGCACATTGTTCAGAAGACCCTGTTTCTATACAAAGAAATAAATAAAAAGCAATAATTATGTCATTAAGTTTTTAATTATTTATCATGCGTTCTAGATTTTGGTGAAATGAAATAGTTGCATAATAGCCTATTTGCCTGTAACATATGCAAAATACTGCATAAGTGTTAGCTTATTAAAAACTTAACTATTCAATTTTCTATTTGTATTTTGGTTCTGCTTTTTATCATATAGACCAGTAAACCTGTTAAAATCCTGACCATGGGAAACATGCCAGTGAGCGCCTTAAAAGAAAACATTAAACAACAAAATATATAAACAAATAGCTTGGAAAATAAAGAAAAAAATTATTTGGAAAACATTGCTTATTTTGAGGTTTGATTAAATAGTAAAAATGAAAACTTATTTGACTTTTTAAGTTTTTTTCAAGTGAGCTGTGTAGCTCCTTGATGTGTCCAAAGAACAGAGCTCTGCATCAGGAATCAGGAAACCTATTTTCTGTTCTCTGCTTTGTCATTGATCTGTCATATGATTTTCAGCACATGCCATCACTTCTTTCCCTTCTACTTCACATTGGAGAGTACTAGAAGAGGGCATGCATTATCCAGGGCCCGCACTGTTTGAAAAGCACTTACTGGAACGGAGTCCAGATCTTACTGAGATTTCTACATATTGCTATAACACAACCAGAGTAACAGTGACTCTAACAGTGAAAGGAAGTTTCTGTCCTGAAGTTAGTTCTAATGGTCTTCTCCAGCTTTTTTCTTCTCCCTTCTGCAGAATTTTTACCCTTACATATTTATAGCGTTATATTTTCCCTCAGTATTTCTTGTTCAGATCCTGGGTTCTTTGCATGCCTCCAACAGCTTTAGAAAGACAACAGTTTCGAAATGGAGCTGTGACTAATCATCTCAGTTCCCCAAGGACTGGATTCATTTTTACGAAGGTGCACAACTAATAATAGCTATTACCTGCAGAGCAGTTGAGCAATGGGTAAGCTAGGAATCTGAGAGCAATGATATGTAACTCAGCAAATTCAAGCTAAGTGTGAATAGAGAGCAGTTGCCAGCCATGCTTTTCTTTCAAATTGCCAAACATAAATTCCAAAGACGATTAAGTTAAACTCAAATTGATACTTTATGGGTAAAGTAGGAAAGAGGGACTTAGCTTTTACTTTTATTTGTTTTAAATGTAAAAGTAAATGAATAAATCTACAGTTCCAGATGTAAACGTGTATTTGCTACAGACAGGACCCACTACTCAACCGAAAGAAATTCTATCCAGTGGTTATCCTATGAGTTTTGCTTTGTTTGTTGAGTGATTCAGTAGAGTGAAAACATGTGCAGTTATATCTAGGATACAATAGTGCAGAAAGGGCACAAAAGGCTTGTTTCCCTCCACATACTAGCATAAGTTCATTGATTCTGTGTGTTGCCTCTAGAATAGTGTAACTGAGAAAAAGTAACTTCCCTATCTCTTAAAACGAAAGAAAACACCTTGAACATCCAACAGTGTATGAAAAACAGACACATGTTGCTGTTTGGTTTGAAAGTCTGCCCTGCCCTTGGTGAATTCAGAGAACAAGGACTATTAGGAATTAATAAACAGATTCTTTCCAGCTAGAAAATGCTAATGGCTAGATAGACTCAAATTTTTGAAGGCTGCGCTCTCAATTATAATTCAAGGTTATATATATGTTTGAAAAGAAGTGTGGTTTCCCAACAAGAATGGAAAAGGCTGAATATCCTAGTAATAAATTTATTTGAATGGGATTGTCAGCTCAGGAAAGTGCTGTCACTTTTACACAATGTTCCTAAAATAGAGGATGGACGTTTTAAATCCCATAAAAGTATAGTCATTGTGCTTCCAAGTAGTGCCTAAGACCTGGTCCTGCATAGACCTGGTGCAGCATCCATTCATGTTTATGAGGAATATTGGTTGTATTAACTTCAACCAAACTATTTGAATGACAACATCTAGTGAATCTGATGGCATATGTAAGATATCTGTTTTAGAGATGGCACTTGAATAGTAACCCTCAAAACACTACTGGTAGACCAGTAGTGACAGCCAAATAGCAGTTGGCGAGCAGTTTCATCCAGCCCCAGAACACCAAATGCAGATCTGGAGGTAGGAGAGCAACGGCATGACAGGACGTAAGGTGGCTGAGTAAAGCACAGGGAAAGTGAGGAGAGGGGGATATCAGGGAGGAAAACAGAATGTGCAGTCAGAAGGCATTGAAAAACTGGGGACAGTGGATAGAGAACACTGGTTTGAGGGCATGTGTAGGGGACATGGTGATTATGGACCCTTAGCATGCTTTCGCTTTTGTTTTGTTTGGGGATTTCTTCTATTTTTTTCTTGAAAGGGGGCAGGATTTTTGAATCTCTCTCTTCTGATGTGTCTATGCATCCTGCCATTCTGACTTGCTAATGATTTTAGTGATCAGCTTCTTTCCCCAACTAGCTGAATTATTCCACTGCAGAGCTGCCCTTAAAATAAATCTGGGATTAAAAGCTTCATTTTATTTCACCATTTAATAACAGAGAGTTTTAGGTTTACTGGAGTAGTAACAAAATAAAATTTGTATTTCACCCAGAAGCAAATTTCACTGGGAAATGGAAGCTTTACAGAAGAGAACAATCCTCTCCCCAGTTCTCAATCACCTGGACTCTATAGCAGGTTCTACAGAGGTTAGTGCAGATTCGTAACAGCTACCATTTTCTGACTAGATGAAACTTTGAAAAATTTTTTTGCTATCTTTCTATATTATGCACCTCAAATATTTATTATATGTTAACTATCAGAAAAGCAAGGTTATTGTGGCTAAGCAACAGAGAGAATTTGAGCAGGTTCTTACTTCTGGCAGAAACAAACATGTTTGTTAGTGACAGCAGGGACTGGGATAGACTGACAGAATGTGAGCTTTCTAATTAATTCTATAGTCATGTTTCGATGTGATGCAGTAGCTTAAGGACAGAAGAACAAGCAATTCCAGTGTCATCTCTAATTAAAAGAATGATTTATGGGTTACCAAACTGATTTTTTTTGTCTATTCTTTATAAATTTTTGTGATTCAGAAGCCAGATGCTGAGATTTTTATACAATTTGCAAGTAATTCTTGGTCTAGTAAATGGTATTTTTGTCTGAGAAAGAATGGAAGAAAAATTTAATAAGTATTTGAGAATCTAACCTGACTGAAAGTTTGTCTTGCCTGATAGCATAAATATTACAGGATGTGCCCAATAACTTTCCTTGTAAGGTAAGTGCTGCAAGTCACATTCACTCTAAGCTAAGAATCCTTCAGCGTGGGACTTTTTAATGCCTGAAGACTCCTTCGTAGTAGCTTAATGAGTTGCCACTGGACTGGTAGAAGAGCAAATTTCTTAATTCTTTTACTGTTTTGAAGAAAAGTCCCTACTGGGTCTAAGGAACTTTTATATGCTTTGTAGTGGACAAAAAAAGAAGCAAATTAATGACAACGCACATTGGAGAATTTTATCACTAAATACTTCACAGCTTTGACAAGCTGCTTTACCTGTCAACTGTATGAAAAAGAAGTGTAACTAATCCCCTAAACACATAATAAGTAGCAAGTTCTCACATTTTTACAGCTATGTTTCTGTAAAAAAATGGAAATTGACCCAAAAAGAGCTATAAAATTGTTTTATTTTCTTAACTTGGAAATGCCATGTAATAAGTTTACTGCCAAATGAATCTCTGTTCTGTCTAAAATATATGCAGAGAAGCAATGTATATCCATTGCAGGAAGATTTATATTAATTCCTGCTATGACAAGGTGCCTGTCCTGCAAAGTCAAATAAGAAAAGGACATTAACATGAGTGATCCACATTTATTATCACACTTCGCTTCTGGAGTCTATGGGCAGCATGTGACCCTTCAGCTATAAATCATCATTGCAGTCATTCTCAGCTGTGCATAGTTAATAGGACTCAGTGGTCTTTTTATCCTCCATCCTGCCGTGCTGCAGGGTGTTGAGGGTGCATTGCGTGGGAAACTTGATCCTGCTCCTCTGTGGAGCCAATAGGACGTTTAAAAAGTGTTTTTCTCTTCAGACTTCCCCACACTTTTGTGAAACTATACTATGGACAGCAAGAAAATCAAAGAGATGTACTTTTGGGACTGAACAGTGCTATGCAAGGACAGAACTGTAGAAGGAAGAGTGTAATGTATTGATTTAGTAAAAAGTTTCAGAAACATTGATCTAATTATAGTCAAATACTGAAAGTGAGTGGGAAGCCTTTTAAATTCCCTAACCCAAGTAGTCTAATTCATCTCTGGTTTAAAGTACTTTGACTTGACTTGAAAGTTTTAAAAGTCTAAGGCCCTATTTCATCACGTTTGGTTCTGTAGAAATGTAGTTCATGCTCTGGATTTTACAGTCTGAGTGTATGAAGTGAGAACTTGCCATGGAGACCTGTCATTACTTGTTACAGTAATAATCCAGGCGTGGTTTATACTTGTCCATTTCTAGTGCTAGTGAAGCAGGAGATGAAATGCAGTAGGAAAGCAAAATTTTATTAGCCTCCTTCTTTATAAAAAAACTTCTAGATTTGGAGGTTTTTTCTCTTCACACTAAAAAACTGATGCAAGTGCTGTAATGGTCCTGACCAGTTTATTTTTCTCTTTTTAAAACAAAGAAAATCTCTGTAAGTCAAACCTGACTCATAGCTGAGACTTGTTAACTGACCTTTTGCATTGGCTGTGGGAATATGAAACGTGTTATCTCTAAACATCTACTAGACATCTGCTTACTGGGGAGCTGAATGCTTTCTCAGTGTTAACTGGCCTAGGAGTCTAAGGAATTAAATCATAGACTAAGGCTTGCTTTTCCAAAAGGTGTTAGCACATACAAATGTGTTTATCTGGAAAAATACCATGCAGGAGTAAGGACTGTGTATTCTCTACAGTTAGGATTTGTAAAGGTTTACTGAAGCTATCAGCAAAGAGATTACTTGAAATTGTTGGAAGGTGTTTTTTATGGTCTTCTATTTACATTAAATTAAATGTAAAGCCATCAATCCATTTTTTACAGGTACTAAGCCAACAATAATGATCTTTAGTTACTTTGACCTACTCCCTTTCCAATCAGAGGTAATGAATTATCTGACAGATATTGTGTATTCAGATAGAATATGTTCTGAGGAGAGAAGAATCCTGCCTGGTTTATCTATTTTTTTTCCAGTTATTCAAGCTTGTAAATTAGTACTGAGTATTTGTATGAACCTGAATCCCTTGGCTCAAAGTTAGTTTTCAAACTGGAGCCATTGTGCTGATCTAAATTACATGCCATTTGGGCAAATTTATAAACGTGCAGGGCCAATTTCACTGGAAATATTTTAAAAAGAATTATTTGACCTTGGCATTTTTGGACCTTCCTACATAATAATTTCCTTAAACATCTCAATAAAAAGTTTCTAAACTTCTTCTTCTTGTGAACTGTCAATACTCCCGACTCAGATTTACTGTGGAGTTCAAGAATGCTGCTGCTTTTTGCTTAACTTTCTCCTGTGACTGATTTCCTGGGTAACTGCATTTATAATACCCTGCTGTCTCAGCTTGACAGGCTTAGCACCTTTTTCTCTTTCTCTGAACTTCCCTAACTGCAGTTCTGGCATATTTCAGGTTTAGATACTTATAACTCATTTTAAAGGCAAACTTATAATGATGTACTGGGAAAAATAGTTCTCAGCAGAATTGTCAGAGCTGGTGGTTGGAAGAATGTATGGATCCTTTTAATAAACAGAAAAATGGCATCAATCTATATGGGACTGACAGGGATAAAAATGAGTTTTGCCGAGAGAATTTTGTCCTAGTATTCAGAAGGTGTTTCTCCTGGATCCATAATTTAAGTCACTGATATCTTACTGATAAAAATTATCTACTACTGATCACCCTGATCCTTAAGGGCTTTATCTTTGTTCAGATTATACTTCTTGGTGCATATATGAGCAGTACTTAATTGGGAGGCACAGAGGAATACATAGGTATGTCAAACTGAAAGTCAGTGTTATTGCACTCTGTACCATTCCAGGTTACTGTATCGCTAATGTGAACTGTCTGTTATAGAGAAATGTAACACATCAAAGTTATTTTTTAATATACTAAGAGTTTCTGACTTTATATGGGAAGAAAGAAAAACATAGTTTTTTCTTACAAAAGTCCAGGGACATAGTTCAAATTGGTTGTTTCTGAGTCCAATGAGTATAGTGCATCACTGGTTTTGTACATGTAGTTTAGAGTGTAGTTATGAAGGAAAACCTGTACTGGGCTGAATGACTTTTTCTAACTCAATAGGGAAATCCCACAATCTGTGGTAGCTGCAGACTTCCTAACATTAATATGCATACGGATATGTCTACATTAGCAAGCTGTGTATGGAGCAGATCTCCTGAGAGAAACTGTTGGTGCTGAGGATCCAGTGTCCGCACTATGTGTATTTCTGGGGCTTTTACTTTTGTCCAACTTTAGTCTGGTCCATCCATTAATGGACAGACTGCATTAGATGAGCTCCTGGAGAGCAGCTGCTCAGCATCGTCCAAAAGAAAAATTGTGTTTGTATGCCCCAAGACCACGCCATGTCTTGGGGCACAGGACAGTAACTGAGGACAATCGCACATCTTCAGAGAACACTCCAGATCTGCCCTAAAATGTTTATGTAGATGCACTTTATCCTTCTTTTTTTCCCTTAATATATTGTCTGGCGAAGTGCCTCAAAGTAACTTCTACCGTCTCTGAAGTGTCCGTATGCCCAGGAAGTTGTTTTTTTCCCCTAAATACAGATGACCTATTTATAATGGTTACTGGATTGTGCTATTCATTTCCCATCCATCTGCCTTGAATGAGATCTCAATGGAAGGAAAAATAAAAAAGAAGGCTTGTGTATGAGAGAGTGTCTGAAGAGGGAGCATATTTTTTATTTGACTATTTTTTCTGTATTTGGTAGCACAAGCACACAAATTGTAAAGAATTGGCAGTAATGACTGCAGAATAGGGTGTTGAAGTTAGTGATACTGAAGACATCTTCGTCTTCTTCTGAAGTTCAATAGCACTTCTCAGATAGGATCAACCTGAAAATATCCTTCAGTGCAGAAAACCATTTGTCTATGTGCAGCCTGTAGTGAAACAGGTTAGAGTTTGCATATAAAGAAGAACGGAAAAAAATTGATGATATATTTGGGTTCATACCAGTAAGTGGGCAGTTTAAAAGTCAGAGATGTACTCAAAAGTGAGTTAGTAGTAATTTCTGGAAAGCATTCTCTTTTTTGGTGTATGGAAGATTTATCTTGTGATCAGCAGCTGACATATGCATCTTCCATTTACTGTTATATCATAAGTAGCTTCCGCTGCTTTCATCCAAAGATCAGAAAATAATGTCATATGGCCAAATCTTATCCTAACTTCTAATTCCTGTTTTATTTAGGTCAGACTAAAGTGTTTTACAGATCCCTCTGAACAGAAAAATCTATTAACCTGAGTTCTATTCTGCTTTATTTAATGTAACACATTTGACTATTGTTAGGAAACAAAAAAACCCAATAGGTGGAATGATGCATTTAAGCAATAATTAACTGAGAAAGTCAGGAAGTATGAATACATGTGTAGATTATAATATTTTGTATTTTTCCTACAAAATATAAGAACAAGTACTTTTGTGCAGTCATGACATTTCAATTTAGCGATAACCTACAAAATGCATGTGTAGTGGTGAGACCTATTAAGCATGAGCTTGATGACCTAGGGCAAAATTCTAATGGTTATAAATGAGATATATCTGTAAAATAACCATGAGGATTTTCTGTGCAATGACTGCTACCCAATAGATATGGAGCACCAGAGCATATTGATGTGGAAGACCAAGGCTACAATAGCAAGCACAGTTTTCAATATCCCCACACTACAAGGATGCTGTAGATCTTAGATATGCATACGCTTTGATTGAAAATTAGATGCAGCATTCTTTCCAAATTACTCTTGTACCCTGATATGTCATAATAGGAAAAGCTGTCCTTGATCATGGTGCAACTGCATGCAGTGAAAAACACAGTCTGTTCATGGCTGCACCTACTGGTTCAGCTGACTTGCCCCAGTCCTGCTGCCTTGAAATTATGGGTGGACTGTTGGATCTTTAGTTTTTTGTTTTGTTGTCATTGTTGTTCTTGTTGTTATTCTTAAGTAGAAGAAAGAGAAGTAGAGGAAGAAAGAAGGTGAAGGAACCTTCAGAGAACGCTCTGTATTTCCCCTATGCAGAGTGTTCAGATCACCGCTCAGTGGTCATCACTGCACCACATTCAATAAAGGGAATTTCATGTACCGTAGCAACCACTGGAGACATCTACATGTGCCTCAAAGATGTTAAGTTGCCCAGGTAAACCGCTTTACCCTGACAGCTCTGCAAGGTTATGATGGGATTGTGCCTCTGTTAGGTACAAATCATTCCTATGCTCTCACAGAGAGAGTGTTGTTACCTCTACTTACACCAATGCTGTTGGGCACAATTTCTCTCTTGCCAATTGATGCACAAGAGGAGCAGAGACTCAGATGAGTTCTGGATGTACAAATTAATCTAGTTTGTGTCCATGTGCTATGGATCATAATTTAATAATGTATCAGCAGGAAATTTTTTACTGCATAAGAGAGAGTTGGTAGAGAGCCTATTTGCTTGTTCTCTGTTAGATATAACAGCTTCCTTATTAAGGAAGTGAGGAATGGAGGAAGGAAGGAGAAGAAAAACTGTGGGATTAGAATCCTATTATAGTGTGATTTTAAAGTGGTCCGCCCAATATTTGGCTTTTATATAATACTTACTATTCACCTTATTTAAAAATATATATATATCTACTACATTGTTAAGGAAAGTGCTGACTGCACTGAGAACATTATTTTCTGTGTGCTAGTAGTGAAAGAAGAAACTAGGTGAACACAACCTAGACCTATAGAAACACAGTTCCATGCTATGCTGAAGCACAGCGTAATGCACATATGGAAAAAAGGGAATTAATACTGAAAAGTTGGAATGGATTCCAAAGACAACTGGATTCTTTTCTCAAGAAGCAGAGCGTGAGAATAGTCTGGTTACAAACAAGGGAGTGTATTTAAACATAAACTGAAAAAGAGCAATCATTTTTAGTGATAGCTGGAGTTTTTCCCTAAAATAAAATGCAGTCTTCTGCAAGAACATCAGTAGTACATACTTTAGGTAAGAGATGGTGGGGAGAGAGGGGAGAAAATTCTTTGTAAACATCTGAAATTTGTGTTGCAGTTCATAATATGCCTCCTGTCTTACTTTAAGTATAGAATCAGTTGTCCCTGCATGCTGAAGTCAGCTGCTGTGCTTCTCTAGCAAAATCAACCTACCTTTCTTCAACTAAATGAGGCAAGTAATTGATGATGGGTTTTATCACCAGCCATGGAACTCATTCGTTTGAGAATGGACCCTGGATTGTATTTATACTGCTGGCTCAAGGCAGGATGGTGTCCAAATGTCAAACCAAGGAGTTTCCTACATTAGTTTGCACATTTACCTGGATTTTTGTGTACAGGCATAAAAAGAAAGGAGACAGTCGGGAAGTTTCAGATCTCTTGGAGTATTTAGTACTCAAATGAAAAAAAGTTTTTGCCTTAAGAGGAGGCAAGAACTATGTTTTCTGTGCCCGGATTGCGAACAATCTGGTTAAGGATCTGCTCATCCAAGTAAATTCAGCTGCATAACAAAATCAACTTGCTATATAGGGGTTTGTCCATAACACTTGATCTCGTTCATGTTTTTTTCTCCTAGAATGCAGTTGATAGCAAGAAGACAAAGCAAGAAAGAGTAAGTACATACGCTTGGGTGCCAGTGGATATGAGAATTCCAACCTTTGAGAAGGTACTTGGGAAACATTAGAGCTGTAATATTCAAGGAGGATCAAAGTTGCATGTGGAAAGCTGCAGTCTTAACTTTCATTATGTTTAACTTTCATTATGTTCCAGTCTCTGTTTTTGCAGTGTTACTTGGCATGCTTTAAAGGACATATAATGTCTTTGAAGCCTTTTTTCTTTCTGTGAGTTTACTTTGATTGTTAATGTTGAAGAGATCTGTCATAATGACTCTGTTTCCCTCTCTGAAAAGCACTTGTAAGCCTGACATCAAGGCTGGTTAGCGTTATTATAGGAGAAATTACAGTAAAAGGAAATTTTCAGTGATCTACATCTTGCAAGTTATTATGTGGATCCAAATATTCAAACATACTCCACTTTTTTATTCACCAAAGTCTACTTTACTGGATAAAATATATCTGTTCCTGCTGAATCAAAGGAATTGGAATGGGCTCCATCTGTGCCCCGTGTTTCTTTTAAAGGGAAGATACTTGATGACTCCCTAGTTTTTTTACCAGGCCAGCAGTTTATATGCATTTTTATGCTAATGGCAGAAAAAGGCAGGTGTGTAAATGGTGTGAATCTTCATAATGCCATTTCATTATGGATGGAAATGCACTATGTTCTTGTACCGTTAAAAGTACTCATCATGGTATATCTATCACTGTAATATGTGCAAATCTGCAAAGGAGGTCTCAGAGTTTAAATTTCTATCATGCTAAATGTATGTTAATAAATGTCCTAAGAAAAGTAATTCATCTGAAACTAAAAAGAGTTCTTCCACTGATGTGAAATTAGAATGTCAAAACTGGTCATCTTCTCCAGAAATGAACAAAACAGCTCCTAGGAATTGTGAGTTAACAGAAAAAAGGAGTGAAACAGTTCAACCCATACTAGTTCACATACTTCAACTGCTGGTGAAAGTAGAGGGTTTTCTAAGGTGCTTCCAGGGCCTTGTCTTGTTGCCTTTTCTTTTTTTTTTCCCCTGTAATTCCGGGGTTTTGTGATAAATTTTTTTCTCTTCTCTTAAGGGGAGTACTTTATATCTCCTCTAGGGTCTCTCCAGTTTTCTCAGTTTCTCTGCATAAGGGAGAGCTGGTCCCAAATCCCAGTGCCTGTGGCTGAGGGTCCATGGATCCTTGAAGCCCAGGGGTCCCCCCAGGGTTTCTTAGGTTATTCTTCTTACTTCCCTCCAATGCCTCTAGGTTACTCCTAATGCTTCTAGGTGTCCTTAGTTATAGGACATTGGTAAGGAATAGCTCTTTGGTGACCAGTCCATTCAAATTGTGTTGTCATTTTCTGATTTGCTGTTGCTGCTGCTGACGCTCAGAACCTACTTGCTCCACGTACCTCTGGACACGCTTGCACTTCTTGATGATTAAGAGGTTGTTTGTATAGGTTAGCTGTCTGTTCCCTTGAGCATACGAAAGCCATTCAAGGTTTGTTCTGTTGTTTGGGACAGGTGGTTGACCATATTTCATCTGCTGCGGCAGAAAGTCAGTTAAAGTTCATGAGCTTATGCGAACAGCTATGCTAACTAGGCCTGACTTGCTGACTGCTACATTCCCTTAGGATTTACACCTTTCAAACACTTAAAACATGCACCCTTAACAGCTTTACCGATCCTAATTTGGCAACTTGAGTGCTAACTCATTCCATGTTTGTCCTTCTCTTGTTCTTAATAATCTTAATAATCATACAAGTTACTCTTCCCTATTATTTTTGTATTTGCCCTCCCACACATGAAGCACAGTATTCCTGTTGCCGTTACAACTGAGATGCACTTGTTTCTTTTGTCCAGTATGAGTGGGACTTTGGCATCCTTACACTAGCATTTTATGGTGCCTTATATAGATAAGAATGCAAAATCCTACTTCATTTTCTTTTGGCTATCAGTTATCTTTCAGCTTTTCCATTTAGTACCTATACAACTTCCATGGAATACATTTTCCTGATTTGTTTAAAGATAAATTAGCCTGCATTTTTCAAAACTGAGTTTACTTTTTTATATTATTGTCCACAGTTGAATTATCTTTTTTTCTTTTCCTCTTTCTTTGTGTATTGTATCCCCTTCCACTTTGGTTCAATCCGCATATGTAATTCTGTGCTGCTTACCTTATTGTAATGATTAATGAAGATGGAGAACAACATGATACCTAATATTGATTGCCATGAACTATTGTCTTTTTTCCTAGATTAAACTGCTCATGATATAGCCTTTCTCCTTGTGAATCTAGTAGGTGAAAGACTTCTTTTATAGTGAAAGCCATTTATTATCAAGTCAATCTGTACTGCGTGTTTTTTTTTAATTGTTTATTTTACTATAGAAACAGAATACTTTGAGATAGTATAAGAGAAATGGAAGAAAGATAAATACTCTGTAGCTGCATTACACTCTTTCTATAAGATAGGTTGGGTGGGTTTGTCTTAGAGTTCTTTCCATAAAATTTTATTTTAATAAGTCCAGTAAGGTGACCAGGATGATGATGTGTCCATCATTGGCTTCTAAGGAAAGAGATCGACTTCTGATAGCAGCTAATATTTGGATGAATTAAACATGATGAAAAACTGACTAGAGGGCCACACAAGTGGAAAGTTCTTATGTTTCCACTGGTTCACATACTAAATATATGTTATTGTGGTCTGTTGCTAACATTATTTCCCTACCCGTAGATTACTTTCTTTCCTCAAAACCACTTGAAGTTTTGTCATATAGCCTTTGAAATATGTCTTTCTAATGGATTTGCATCAACCTTCAATACCACTCAGTTCAAGCACATCATAAAGTATTGAGAAGTACCCACACCAGTGAAGGAGAATTGAGGCAGAGAAAGTAGTTTGCATAAGGTCATAAGGTGTTCATAGCAAAGTGAAAGCAGGCTGTCTCTCTTCAGGGGTAAAATCTGTTTGTTGCAGAGTAATCCTAGTTTCCCTAGGAAAATGTATTATATGATAATTCCAGTGAAACTTAGGTTCCTTATGGTGTTTCGGACACTATGTTTCGGGCAAAACTGTGTAAGCTACAGTAGGTACTTCAGCACACACTACCTGCTTTCAAGTATTCACTGTCCCCCCATATCCTCCAATTTTACCAATTAGACCAACAAAAGCGCAGTTTTGTCTCCTAGAGGGAAAGTGGTGGAAATAACAGTGATACCCACTTCTTCTCAGTATGCTTTTCATCTGAATACTTCTTTACTGCAAATAATGTACCTTGATTTTAAAACAAGGAAGCCTGTTTCTTTGTTAAACACTGTTCTTTCGTGGATAAGGCATGTACTTTTGGTAGAAAAAATACAGCTCTAGCTAGAAAACAGTTACTCGAATAAGTCACCTGAAGAAAGCACTATTTTTAACATTGAAGCATCCCATTTTGAAAAGAGACCAGGTGAATCTCTAGATAATTCATTTATTTTCTGCACATAGATGTAATTTACCCTGAAAGAAGTATAGACAAATTGTGTGTCTGCACTCAAATGTAATTTTGTATGCATATGAAAGATGAAATTTCAGTCTTACAGAGGGAACTTTCTCTTGACACTTAGAGAAAAGGCTCAGGGCTTGAAAAACCTGGTATGTCCTTAGCGCTCTTCTAGTGCATGACAACACTCCATCAAGGCTAAATCCATGTTCGAAGGCTGATCTATATAAGTACGTTAACATATTTTAATGATTTTTTTTGACTTCTTGGTTAAGCTGTGAATTCTGTGATGGCTGAGAATTTGGAAATAATATTTGTTTGCTGTTGGCTGTTTTACCAATGGACAATTTATTTCTCATATGATTTTACCTTTACAGGTATTTCTAGAAATCTTTCTCTTTGCTATGTATGACAATTTTTCTCCCTATTCTAGTCTTGCTGTTTTTGAGTGTTTAAAGCTGGGAAGAGAAAGGCACGCTGACCTTTCTGGCAAAGTAAATGGAGGGTTTTATAATAGATTTTACTTGTGTGCTTTTTGAACTGTGGTACCATAGCTCACAATAATGTGCGATATATACGGTGTGCTGCAAAGGGTAAGATTATGTTTTACTCTATACTAGTAACATAGATAATTGCCTCATCCTTCATAAATTTGAACGTCTGTTGACCTTTTGCCATTTGTAACTTTATTCATTCGCCTATGGTGTTTTACATTTGTTTCAGAAACGGCATATGCACAAAGCTGTGCCGTAGTCTAGAAGGGGGGGAATCTAATATTAAGCCCTGAAGGCATCTGCTCAGTAACCTGTATCTGAGAGTAAGGCAATCAGGCTGCCACCTGTTAAGTTTTCTGTGTTATGGCTGTTGCCCTCATTGTAGGTTATGGCAGGTCTCAAAGGGCTATGCTCACTTTCCCTTTGAGCCATTTTCTAGAAAATAAAAAATATTTTGCATTTCCTCCTGTCACTGCAGAAGCTGTGTTGTAAAGATCCTTCAATTATTAGATAATATATGTTACTTTTAAGCAGAATCGATTTTTTGCTCTTTTATAGATGAAAGTGCGCTCTGCAAAAGGCTTTTAAAGGCCCTGTTGCACTTTCAAGTACCTGAATGCCTTGCATGACTTTGGTAATGACATTATTTGCATGGTAATGACATTATTTGCTATTTATTTCAGGTGTTTAGTTAGAAAAAAACTCTTCTGAGAAACCATCTGCCATCTGTGCACAACAAAAGGAAGACATTCCTTGGAGTCAAATGTTACAAAACAAAAATACAAAACAACATGTATATCTGTGAGTTTTTTTACTCCCCTTCCAGTCTCTAATCTTTCATTATCTTTGTCAAAGAAAACAAGACATTTTATGAAGAAAAAAGTGACTCCCTTCAGTAAATATGCATATGGCTCTGCCAAGTGTGAAAGGTACAATACACTGCTGTGATCCCTTTCAAATAGCCACTTCATTTCTTTGCCAAGACTAACAGGAAAAAAGCTCCACCTTTTCACCTGCAGGTATTTAGATTTAAAGCTCTGGCTTTTCTCTGCAGTAGAATTTTCCTCACTTTTCTGAGTGCAAGAAAAAATATTTCAGGGTTCGGTACAGATGAGACTCTTATTTTTGAGGTAACAAAAGAGTCTGGTCTTTTCAGAGCCCTTTCATGAGCCCTAGTTCATGAATGGTAAAAACATCCCTTCTCCCCGCTTTCACCTTCCTTTTTTATTTTATTTTTAAGAGGACAAAAAGACATTTTCTCCAACATGAAGGTTTTATTAAAACTATCAGATCTTTTAAAAGAAAAGTTAATAGACCAGCTATTGACATTGAAAGAGACTGGGGCAGTGTTTAGTCCTTTCTTTAAGTTCCTTCCAGGAAAATCTAATCTGTTAAGATCAAATGTTTTGGAAAGTGTAGTGGTAAATTTAATAATTAGAACTCAGTTTTGTATTAGGTAGGAGAGGTGAGGAACTACAAACCTTTTAATCCCGTAAGACCGAAATGAGAGTCTCTAGAGTGAGTTCCTCTGTCATTTACCTCCAACTGAATTCTTGCAACAATGACATCAGCTAGGTGCATAATATTAGGAAAGCCATTGGTGTGTTATTTTAGCATCTTGTAATGTGATTTAACAGCTGAAAACAAAAAAGACATTCCACATGTTATCAGGCAGTTAGTGTTTGGCAAACTAGCTTGAGGAATGAAACTAGCAAGTACTCTCTGAACTGCAGCTTGTCAACAAGTAAAGTAATCCATCTCCTTCTGTATTTTACTGTATAATCTCCCACATGAAGAAATGAATTGCAAATATGCTATGATACTTCCTCTTCCTTGAGTGAGTATGAATGAATGAAAGCGATTGATGGTTCTGCTCTTCCTCTCTTGCCTTTCCACCTTGAGAAAGCAAGGAAGTACCCTCTTTCCATTCCCTCTCATCTCCTGTGTTGAAGCATTGAGATGCTTCTCATCTTACAGAAGAAGGCTTTTGTTGGACATAGACACTGTACTTTAACAATTCTTCAAATTCCATTCTTCTGATAAAACTAATTAGGTATCCAGCAGTGGAATGAAAAGACATTATTTCTTAGATCAGAAAATATTACCTCATCTTCAGCTTGTTCTTCCATGCTTGAAGGATTGTTTATTGACACAACAGTTGATGGTGCCCTTTTTTTTAGTCCTTATGCACATATGTGTGTGTGAGTGAATGTGTAAGAGTCAAGAGAAAAGAGAGAGAGTGGTTTTTATGGCATGACATCTCTAGTTATTACAAGGTAAGACACTCTGATGTTACCTGAACCAGTGTCATAACCAAGGCTAAAAATAACCAAGGCTAAACCAAGGCATTGATTTTTATATATGTATAAATAAAAATGAAGATTTCACATTGGTGAGTATCTTCTTTTCAAACTTAGAAAAAAGTCCTTATAATAATGATTTGAGATGTAAGAAGTATCAGAGATATTCTTTAGAAACAATTTACAAAACATAGCGTTGTTTTGAACCATCTTTTTTCTCACTTCTTGCAAACAATATACACGCTCATTTAGAACTTCTTTGTAAGTTTTCTTTTAGGTATCTCAAAGCAGCTATAGAAAAAGCTAATTCTATATAACGAAGATGACCTTTAGGTAGATTTTTATGTCGGATGTTGTCAAGTATCTGTACATACGCTATCTCTGCTTCATGTCCTGAGTACTTCTACCCTATGCCTTTAAATATTTAGACTTTTTGTCTATTAGATTTATCGATTTTCAGGTGCAGACCTCATTTATTTTTGTATGTGAACATTTTTCAACTTTAAATTATTCTCTGCAGCATGACTTTGTCACCACTTGGAAACTTAGGAGCTCTGAAATAATGACTTCATCAGCTGTCATGACATTGGCCTCTACTGAAGTTTCTGAGCTTTTCTTGCACAGTAAAGAACTTCCCAAATAAATATCAGGGAAATCCTACTGCTAAGAGGAGAGATTTAAAAGGAGGTTATAGACAAGTGAGGGCAATAGATTCTTTGAGTACTAATATGAGGACAAAAATCAGGAAGAAATCTCCAGAGGAAGAACCTCGGGACAGGCCATGGGCAAAGCATCCAAGGAAGACAAGAGTGTTCTTAAATATAATTTTGTATGTTGTTAGGGGCTGCTTTTAACTTCTTACTAACTGAAGAAGAAAACTTATGCCAGAATAAAGAAATTAGAGTAATACACAGTAGAAAAGTTGAGGAAGTCCCAAACTTGAGGTGACTCATCCTAAGTGAGAAGTAAACAGTGCTCTCAGTTGTTCTGCCGAGCTCTGTGAAATTAATTGGCTTCATTTATTTGTGGGAACTCATTTCTGTCCACTCAGTGCTCTGAATAGATATTGAAGCATGCCAAACAGAACTCTAATGATATTCTTTTGCTTGGCTTCAAGGGGAAATTGCTAGTCTCTCCCTCACTTGGAAGTCTAACTTCTTTTGTAAAGACATTTTTAAATCACCTTTTGAAAAATGCAAAATGAGGGTTTGCTTATTGAAAAAGAGCAAGTTTGTATGTAGCTGTTGTTTAAGGAACTGAGCATGATTTTACATGTTCAAAATGACAGATGACAAAGACTCACAGAAATATTACATGCATATTCATATTGTTGAACAAATACCTCATGAAAAGAAGAATGACTATTGCTGCTAAGCTTAGGCTATCATTTTCTCTATTTCATTGCAGAGATTTTTCTAGATACTTCCTTAGCTCTCTTTTCCATCTCTCTTCTGAAGCATCTATTTAACATATGTCCTCAAAACAGTGATGGAGAAAATCTGTCTCAAAAGAGAACTGATTCTCAGATACAAATACTTTGAAATACGAAGATTGCTCGGAGTCTGGGAAGGTTCTGGTTAGTTCTCTATACAGTGTCTCTGTACAGTTTCTGTACAGCTTCTCCATGTATTCTCTACACAGATCATAAAAAGGTCTTTATTCATGAGCAGAGGGTTTTAACTCTAATAAGCAAACAGTTGTGGTTAAAACTTTAGTCATATTCTTGTGTAGTTTATTTGTAAATAATACATCCTTACATGCACTTTATATATATAATACAATATAAATATTTACAAAGACAATTCTTTATTTAGAATGCAAAAATTAGAATTAGTAATTAGAATGGAAAAAAGTGTCCTTGATGCTTTTCTGCTTCTTTTTACAAATCCTTTAATTCCTGTTTGATGTTTAGTAACTATATTCTGAGGCAGGAAATGTAACAAGTATTTGTTTCTTCAGTGATAAATTTTAAACTGAAGAAACATTAACTGCCCCTGAAGCTTATACAGAAAACTCTTTCTACCAGGAATGAAGAAATTTTGGCAACCACATCTTGACTGTAAGGTGCTAAAGACTACTCCAAATCCCACTGAAATCAGTGGAAGATTTTCATTTACTTCAATGAGTTTAGGATCAAGACCAATAAAGGTTGATAGCCTTAAATCCTCTACCTGTTAGTAGTGGTACTTAACATCTGTTCAGCCAGTAACTACCTCTGTTTCTGTGTGCTCCTTGCTTCTCTCTAGGTCTTGTGATACCATGTGCTGTGTTTCTTTCCTCTGGCCCTGGAATATTAACAGAGTTCTACATGATATGTGCTCTGGTTGTTTCTGCGAATAGATTAACATTAGTTCTGATTTATCAGAAATAATTTTTAGATATTTTTCTCATTATGTCTACATGGCTAGCATTTTTATTTATAGTGATATTAGTATAAGCTGGATTTGTTGCTGTTTTATTACTAGGTTATTTACCTAGTCACTTTTTATTTCCTCTGCCACCTGAGGAAGAGATTGCTCCCTGATAGAGCTTCATTGTTAGAAATCTGAGATTTGCTTTCACTGTTGATAACATGAGCAGGGAAACCCCAAGGAATTTCTATCATAATGATAATGTATTCCGTGGTGTATGTTCACAGCCACTTTGTTTATAATATGCTTAGACACAGATAAGTTGGTTGAACTAGTTTTTAGAACAGTTAATAAATTGCATAAAAGTATTTTCATCCTCAGCTTTTCCACTGAGACACTCATTATCCTTTCTAAAGAGTGGAAATTGAAGATGAGCCAGAGATACAAATTTCTGGTCTGCTTCCCTGTTTATGCATTGAAATCCTGTCTCAAAAAAATTAAAATGTTTGGAATCAGTTGCATGTCCTGTATTACTTTGGAGAGGAACCCTTTGTTTTCCATGAAATATTAAGGATTTGGCATTTTCCTGCAGGAAAGAATTCTTTTGGAAGATATTCTGGCTGACTGTAGTAGCTTAATTCCACTTAGAAAAAGAAATATATATATTTACATTTGCCATGGTTATTGTGTTATGTTTTGATAGCATAAAAATCAAGGGTCCTAGGATTTTACTTGACTGGTAGATCTTTCTGCTTTACTGATCATTCTGCAAAACCAAATAAGCTATTAGTCAGTTAACCTTAAAATAACCAATCTGAAATGCTTACTATGACCAAAAAAAAAAAAAGAAATGAGAGAGAGAAATTAAATATTTTGTTTTTCACTATTTCAAAGCACAGTAAATGGCACAACCGAGCACTGCTTCAAATGGGAAGTTACTGCTTTATTTTTCCCAAGCACTGTTTCAAATGGGAAGTTTCTGCTTTATTTTTCCGGTGAGGACTCTTTTAGCAAATCAGTCAGGTAAGCCAAAATAATGTAGATTCAGAAAACTCTTCACTGTTATTTAAACTGCATTTTTCATAATAAAAAATGTTGACAATATTTTTCACTCAGCTGTACTGAAGCAGGGGATGATGTTGTGGCATGTTTACACGTAGCCCACCAGCTTTTTGAGTGGAGCCCGACTTGTATACAATCCATATCTTTGAAGATTATTCATGTCCAGTTGCATATGCTGACAGCATCACAAAGCTATTGGTGCTAATCAGTGTGAAGATAAATTCCTTCATTCTGAAGTATTTCATATTTTTAGTGCTTTTCTGATTTCTGGGGTAGCAAGGGGGAAAAATAACTTTTAATTGTTACCCTATGCTTGATTAAGAAAATTTCCATCTTTTTTCTAATAACTTATCTTTTCTGCACTTTTCCCTTCACTTTCTCTCTTTCTCTCTCTCGCTCTCTTTCTTTCCCTGTCAGTGTTCAGCAGCATGCAGGGTTTTTGTTCCTCCTTTTTTTTTATATTAAGGCAGCTGGCCCAGTATGTAGTTCAATATGAAAATCATTAGCTTACGTAAATTAAGCTTTCTGATTGTTTGTGTAAATTCTTCTCTTCTTCCTGTTTTTGGAAATGTTGCTGGCTCTGCAGTGATTGTGCCCTGCCTAATACTGTGAATTCATGGCCTGCTTGCAGTTTGGGAGCAATGTCTAGAATATTTGAAGAAAGAGGGCTAGAGGAGGGGGAGAGGAGAAACAAGGGCATAGAAGGGAGGGAAGATGTAAAGAGATCACTAGTGCATTTGTGACAGGCATTCAAGTTGGGAGTGTAGTTTTAAACTGACTATTTTGGTATGTCCTGAAACCCCCTAAGCCAGGAGATTCTTTCCACTGTGTGGTCCCAAACTCAGGTAGACCCAGTCTCTTAGACCATCAGTATGCACCATGACAGCCTGAAAGTGCAGGAGTGAGAACCAGGCATCTGTGACCCTTCTCAGGCAGGGCATGCAGCCATCTGGGGTTGGTTGCCACTGTGTGCCACTCCTCACATAAGGGAGAAAACACACACATTTTTGAACAGTAATTCTGAAAAGAAATGAATTTGCATAGGTTTGTATAGTTCTGCTAAATCATCAGTGTAGCAAGAAATCAAGGAAAGTGTTAGCGTTTGCAATTACTGTTTCAACTGTTATTCATAAAGGATCATTAATCTTCATTCACACATTTACTGACTGAATGATTAGCACAGTGTTAAACCACAGATTTTCTTACCAGATAATTGAGTAAAGATAAATTTCTTTGCACAGCATATTTCAGTTATTGGAGAAGGAGGTCAGGACTCAACACACAGAATTAATGACCTCTGGTGACACTTGTCCTAAGGCAACCTGGCAAGAAGGTGGGCATTTGGGTAAGATGGCATAGTCCTTTAGAACAATGTGAAGGCCAGAACACTTTTGGGAAACTTTTGGGAATGCTTGTAAAGCTGGAGTTCAGCTCTGAAGGGTAGTATTTCCTCAGAAGTATATAAGAGGTTAACAGTTAATTGAGCACGTAGCATTGCAATAGTGAACTGGTAATTAAGTGTCCAAGCCTCCAGTTTCTGCAAGTTTGGATTCTCAGCCAAACAGTAACAGTTACAAGACATGCCACTCCATGGCTCTTATGTTAGTAGTTTCATGGTTTAGAATGAAATACGACTATTCTTTTATTAATAAAATGCCTTTTTTTAAACAAAATAAATGAGAAAGCAACATCATCCAGTTACCTGCAATACTGCCTCCTTCTACTGGCACACTTTTGACAGCTCTGCAAAGGTGCCTTTTATTTTGTTACTGGCATGAGCACATCCAGCCCCGAAGAGGCCTGGAGCTATCGACCTCCCGAAATGCCTCCCACATAAGCAGAATGCCTCAAAGGGAAGTTTTTTTGCAGAATCATTTCCCAGAATGATTCAAAAGAAAAGATTTAGCACAGTCTGAAAAACCTGAAAAATCCCAACTGCTCTTAAACAGACTTTCAATAGAAATGATTGTTTTGCTTTTTTTTTGTTTTTTCCTTAGGAAATCACTGTCATGGCAAATTTAAAACTGTAACAGACAGCTTGGGATAACAAAGATAACAAAGGCTAGCAAAGTACCAAAAGGGCTCTTAAAAAGCTTGCACAGTAAAGCTGTGCCTGAAACGTGGTTGAGGCAGAAGAATATCTGCAATTTTCAGAACTTAGTTTCTTGAGCAGGGGAGGGAGGGGGGGAGACAGAAGAAAGTCACTGGGAAAAGGATGGAAGGTTTATTATTTTCCAAATTTTACATTTTTTCCTACAGCTTTGCTTGAGTATCTTCACAAACGGAAGCCCTGAATATTGCAAAAGTGACCACCTTCCAGCTGCTGGTTCAGGTCATAGATAGAGGGTGCACTTTAGCAGTAATTTCAAATCCTCATGGCACCAAATTGTTTGAAGTTGATTTTTCCCTGACCCATTTAGTTTTGCCTTTAGGAAATGTCAGGTCTGCCTGCTAAAATGAGGTCACATTTCAGCAAGGTTTATACACCACAAGATGAAGAAAAGATTTCTCCATAGCCTGTAGCATTTCCCATTGTTTCATAGGTTTGACACAGGCAAAATATTAATAATCTCAGTACTGATTAAGCTGTTATGGTTATCATTATTATCTTTGGGTTCCTTACTTTGGTAACAGATACTGAGCATTTCCTAGTGATAATACGGGGAAAATTTTAAGGCTACTTTGAGAGAGAATGAGGGCTAATCTTGCTTAGATTTTCAGTGTAGTGAAAGAGCAATACCCATTTTGAAAATCAGAACTAGCATGTGTATATTGACGCGTAAGTCCATTGCCATCTCTCTTTCCTTGCTCCTCCTGTTTCACAGACACATTCTTAAAATCCTAATGAAAACACTAACCCTCAGAATTCTTCATGTACTGAGTAAATATATAAAAACAGTTGCAAACAGCTGCATCTGAGTGGGAGGAAGCAGTTTCTGAGTACGTAAAGTGTGCTGGCTAGGGAAATAGTAGCTCACTAATTGTTTCTGATGGTGTCCCTGATTCAGTAGTCACATCCACGTATCCTCAGGCTCTGGGTAGTCATCCCAAACGTGTTTGATCCATCTCTAGGACTGTGACCTTAATGAGTCAGATTTGTAATGATCGTTGCAAATGGTGCAGAATTTTCAAAAAGGCTAAGGGTCAAACTAATTCTGCCTCCGTTACAGCCAGTGAGAATTCACCAGAGAAATATTTTTGGAAATCTCACCTATATCTTCCTGTCAATGTGAAATGCATATCTGCATATCTCTTTTTCATGTCAAAATTGACCTCTTGAGAGTGCAGGAAGAAAGTTGGGCCCGCAAGAGCCTGCAAAAATCAGTCCTGAAACAATGGTAGACTGAAAAACAGCTTGGAAGTCCCAGTGCATAATGAGGAAAGAAGGAATGCAGATGTGAAATAAAAATTGAACATTAGAGAGAAACAATGTTACATTGACCTTCACTGTATGACTCTTTGACATGTGTCACCATGGCCCTTGGTTAGGTTTTGCCAGCAGTACAATCACTTTGATCTGAGTTAATCAGGGCAAAGAGGCACTTTCTTTCCACTAATTGAACTGGTTTTTCCAAGGGGCACAACGTAAGTCAGTAGATTTGCAGTCATATCATTAGGATAACGTTGCTTAATGAAAACTAACAACTGCTTTCACTGAACTGCCAGACAGTTCAGTTTCTGATTCTCCCTACTGCAGAGCTTATAAGTTAGGGAGGCCAGGGTAACCTGTTCTGACTAGTTAGTCAAGGACTCCAGAATGATACAATGAAGTAAATGTTACCAAAAAACATAGATTTCAAAAGTGGATTAGTATTTAACACAGATTTCTGCATGAGTCCATTAATCACACTGAGGAAGACTTCCATCCTTAATGGCATCATAATGAGGAAAAGCTTGATATTTAACTACCTTCAGCAATTGAAAATGCTGTGGAGAATTTTTTATGAATTACAAAATACTGATTTCTGGAAATAGGCATATGCAGGAATCAATTGAGATTTGATTATTTCATTTCTGTTTTTGGTAGCAACAAAGTTTTCAGTTGTGGTAGTAACAAAGGGCGACAACAATATGTTCTTCAAGGTACATTGAAAAAATATGTCACTAACATTGCTTAGGTTGCTGCTGTGAGATTTACTGAGTGATGGAAAATGGTGAATTAACAGTATCCCATTTTTACTGCTTCAGGATTACATGTCAATGAAAGCTTGGACATCAGGGAGTAAGCTTATTTACATGATATTGTGAAGAGATGTTTTCACAGTTGTGTAAGTATTGACTATTTTGCCAAATTAACTAAAGGTTAAAAAATAGTCTTCCCCCTCAATAGATATAAAAAATTGTGCTGTCCCTAAGAAGTAATGCAGTTCCATTTATGGGCACATAAATCATTGAGTCCTGCTCAAATTGTAATTATTTTCTCCAAAATTACCTGCTAGTTGGAAATTAGGACATACATTTTACTTCAGAGTCCAAAAAACTCTACCGTGTCTTTTCTGTATTGAACCTTAGCCTCATTTCATGTCTAATTCCGTTTTATATACCACTCATAAAAGATATGCTGTGACTCAACTACCTTAAACTGAAGACTTGCAATTATCTGATCAACTTTTTCATGCCTTTAAATCAAAAGCATCAGGAGAGAAGAGCTGTGCAGTTCTGACCCCACAGCCTGTCTCTGAGAGCTGTGCTAAAACGCTCAGAGGAGAGTATGAACAAGGTGCTTTCCCTGAGTACTCTCCCCCCCCTCCAATCATTTTCATCTTAGATTTCCCAGAAATAGATTAATCCAGGTGAGGCTGGAGAATATTTCCCATGAAAATTAATGACCAGAAACCAACTCCTTTGCTCTTGTTCCAGGAAGGCAGAGAAGAGAAATGAAAGAGGAAGGACAGAGGAAAGAACAGTGACAGTGATGTTTAGTCAGGGAGAGAAGTACACAGAGCAATGTGTGACAGAAGAAAGTGAAAAATACAGCAGAGCCGTTTTACAGAGACAGGGTGAGAAATGGGCATTTGCGCCTCCCTCCTTCCTTTCCACCTTGGTGCGTCCAGGGGAAGTAAGTCTGTTTCTGCCCCTTTAATCAGTCACTTCAGTTCTTTATAGAAGCTGAGCAATAATATGGACTTAAATAAAGTAAGTGATGCTGGTGGAGCTAAAACCAGCTACCTAACGTGCATATGACTCCATACATCTGAACGTAGCAACAGATACTCCTGTTTTTGGAGGCAGCTAACTCGCATACATGTGTGACACCCCTACCATATCCTTTAAGCAGAATGAATAACAGATCCTCTTTCATACCTTTCTCTGGTGGCCCAAAGGTCAGAGTCATCTTTGTGATGACTTTGTGAAACATTTCTGTGTTTCACATAGGGAACACAGAAATATTGCCTGAACTGGAGGGAGCAATAGAATATTTTTTTCAGCCTAGTCTAAAATAGAGAGCTTTTACGCTCATTTTGTTGTACATTTTCTACAAGTTTAAGTGTGGCAAACAGGACATGTTTTAATGTATGACTTCATTTTTAGATTTTTCCAATTACTGATTTGATTTGATGATTCCGTTAACTAAATTATACTTTTCAACATTTAAAAAGTAATGGCAAGCTAAACTTGCTTTGCATCTTAGTTACAACAAATGTCACATTCTTCTACTTAATAATTTTTACCTTTTCTTGGCAAAACCAACAGCTACATTTGTCCAAAGGAGAATATTGTGTTTCTGAATGGTCTGTATCGCTGTCAGCCACCCTTAAGAAAGTGGCAGGTGGCCAGTAAAGGACTTAGCAAACAGCTCTGTCCACTTGTACTCTGTAAACTACAATTCTGGGGGAGAGGGCCTGAGCCTTCTTCCTTGTAATCAAACGAAAAGGAAGAAAGCTGGTGGAATGACTGAGCCTCTCCTATCTATAGCTATAATCTGCATTTGGTTTAAAACCCAGGCTAGTCAATTTTTAAAGCTGTATGAGAAGCGGAGTCCCTCAGTTCTCACAGGGAGTGATACAACTGAATCCTAAAGTCACTTTGAAAAATTTCAGAATCAGATGAAAATTCTTAGATTTCATGTGGTTCATTTCTGTCCATCTAGTTGCTTAGCCACCATCACAGCTGTGTATGGACCTTTTTTGGGCTTTCATGTCAGAGTGCTTGGAGATGATCTCTGCAGCAGATGATCTTGGAGGACAGGGCAGAAAGCCTCTGCAGGACTCAGCTGTGCAAAGAGCTGTCCAAAGGTGAACAAGGACAAGCAAGTTGCACATCATGAGATGTCTGTCTGTTTTGCAAGGTTTGTGTGCTGAACCTTTGTATGGAGAAAAGCTGTTAACGTTTTTGTTAACCTCTGTTTTGAAACCATACCTAGCCAATAAGATAATTAAGGAATAATTATGTGATGTGCACATAGACAACATGCTAAGAGACAACTGATATTCAATGTGTATTGTGGTAGCATTATAAAGTTATTTGTATGATGTAGATGACAGCAAAACTGGGGCTTTTGATTTGAAGCACAACAGTTTTAAAAATAGAAAATTGAACTTTTTTTCCAAATTTTTATTCATTAGAACTTATTTTACAGCAGTAGTTTAGGGTGATAATGAAAGAACCACATATTGTGTCCGGGAATATAGTCAAGTTGTAGCCTGCATGTGGGGCATTAAATGGCCAGGTTCAAATTCCTTTTCCATTAACTCAGGGTAGGAAATGGTTTCATCTATTAGCAGCATAAATGATAGTTTTCCCTTCTCCTTCCTGCTGTGTATATAAGCAGTTTGTACTAAGTGGAAGAGCTTCAGCGGGAGAACTTGGAGGTAACCAGGTGCTCCAGGCAGTGATCTCCAGCTTTCCCGTGCTAATAGCATGCTATGAGCAACATCACACGTTGCTTTTCCAATCAACGTAACAGATCCCATAGGCAGGAAAAGCAGAGTGTACAGGCAATGAGAGAGGGACTGGTAAGCAAGCTACTGCCTATAAGTCATAGCTTAGGAATCACAGATCTATAAGCTGGCAACTGCATTAAAATGGTTTTGAATTACGGCTCTGAGTTGATCTAGGCCGCTGATACCAGGGTGTCTTTCTCATTATTGGAAAGGTGAAATGAGAGGGAAGTGAGGGAAAATGAAAAAAAGGCTGAGACCTTCTCTTCGTTTGTAAAGCTAGCTAAAATACCTGTATATTCTTAATTAAAAATAATTCTACTGACAATTCTGGAAAAAAATTGATTAGGTAACCTAGAAAATAACTTTCTTTGATTTTTATCATTTGACTTTTTCTGTCAAAAAACAGTCATTTTCAAAGACATAGTTCTGAATGTGTTATAAAAATACTGTTCTAAGTGCAAGTATATTTTCCTTGGCATAGCTCTCTCTGTCAGAGAGTATCGTTGCAGTTTAATAAAAACATCTATAACTATATTAAGGGACATTTCTTGGTCACTACGTGTCAAGTGGCAGGTTTATATTTTTTTCTTTTGATAGGCAGTACAATAATGTGACAGTTTTTCCTTCTCAATATATATCAGAGCAATATATATTTAGTACAGATGATCTTGTTTTATTCTGCATCAGAGCTGAATGTATTTGTATACTAGTATATGTTATATTTATCTGCCTGTTACTCTCTCTCTTTACATTCTACAGCCATTTGTATGCAGTAAAAATTAAAGCTGTCAACTTTTCCTTAGAACTAGTATATAGCCAAGTAATGATCTAATGTATGATGGTGTTGACCATCAAATTAGACTGAGATTAGATAAGATGCATTATCTTTGCTAAATTCAACTCTGAGCTGTTACAGAAAATCTGAGGCTGACTTAAGCAAAAAACAGGAGGGAAGTGTCATCATTTCCCATAAGATCAAAGAAGTAAAAGTTCGGCAGTCATTTATTCACACTTGAACACTTATAACCTTCGTGATATGTAAGAACAAGATGACCAACAGATAAGTAACATCTTGGGAAAAAAATCTCCATTAAACTCTTTCTTATATGTCCCTTTTTATAACCCAAACCACCTAATTAATGAATATTGCACAATAAATTATGCTCAGTGTGACAATCATCTTCTTAAAAGATCATTATCTAAAATATCAAAACATCCTCATGACCCTTAAAGCACACTGTAGTCTAAGAAATGAATATATTATACCCCATTAACAAACCAAATGTCTTCTTCTATTTTAAAGGCAAATCATTCTACTTTTTATTTTGCCCACTCACAAAGTTTCTGAACAGTTAGGCATGTATGGGTAGTATTTAAATACTCTATTATTTTATAATATTTAGAACTAGGAAGAATTGAACATGGCAAGACTACATGATAGAGTTGTGTTCGATAACAAGGGATTGAATCAAGACTATTACTGAGCTCATATTTTGATGTTGTGTTGCCTACTACAGCTTAACTTAGGATCCTGCATATGATGCACTGGTTAGTTCACATATCTTTTCTCAGGGATGTAAGACTGGATTTCTTCAGCATGGAAACAAGTGTGTAGGGAGGAAAGCTGAATGGCTGATTCTCACTTTATATATTGAGTATGGAAACAGCTGGGGAATGCACAATGGATATGGAAATGAGATGTATTACTGGCAGCGGGGACCAGACATAGGCTAGATATAGCTTTCTATGCTTTTCTCTTAATTCATCGTAAAATGGATACATATGGAATGAACGGTGATTTGGAAAACTTTGGAAATACGGAAGTCGAAAACAAATAGAAAAACTTCATGCAAATTCAATTTGGAAGAACTACAGTATAGACAACCCAGAAAACGTAAAGGGTGAGATTCTTAGGACAATGGTGCTGTTAGCTCTATAATATAGGTCATAGATCCCAACAACTTCACAGAGAAGTCCCAGATGCACCATTTCATTAAAGGTAAAATAGATACAAGTTTAAAAATATCCTTTCTTTGAGTACAAAATAGTTTGTTTATACCTATTTTGCATAATAAAATAAATATAATTTACTTTAAAAATGAATACTTTTAACAATTTTATTTTGCTGCAAGGGACCATGAACCTAATTTTTTAAAAGTGAATAGAGGTTTTGAAACATATTGAGGACTTATAAAGAGTGGGTCGTTGAAAGTCATTGAAAATCAGAAATCTTTAAAGCCATCAATCTGAGTGTACTATCAATAATGTAAAGTTGTTTCCATCTGAAGTCTGACCAATAGGTCTTTTAGGGGAATGGTCCTTTGCTGTCAGTGGAAAGATTTCCTTCAATCTACAAAGCTTTGTGAAAGGTTGCTTGCAACAAGAAAATAGTGTTGATACCTTTTTTGTCATTTTTAGCCTTAGGGGCTTGGCGATGGACCTACCTTCTGCCTTATCACAAAAGGTTGTTCCTCTATAGCAGAGATTCGTTTTATTGAAAGTGTCCTGAGGAGTACATGAGTGAGGGCAGAATGAAAGGGTTTGTGCTCTGCCTCCCCATGATGTAGAAAAATGTAGGTTTTTAGTATTTTAGTGTTGTTGAGATAGAACATTTTATGATTGCCAGAATCAGACAAAAATAAAATATGTTCACAACTGGCATTCACATTTTACTTGGAAGCTTATGATGTCACAAAAATCTTAGGGTTATGACATACAGACTAACATTTTCCCACTATGCCAGAAGTTTCAGAGTTTATTGCTCTCAGGGAGGCCTTCTTGAAAGAGAAACCACCGGTAAAGTGGCATTACTTAGGTGTATGTTTGCACACTGTATGTGCTATGGAAAGAAAAATACTCTTATTCCTGTATGCAGCAATATATTTAATAATGTGCATAATTTCAAACCCCCAAATTAAGGTCCAGGAATATGTATCTTACATCAGTATTCAAATATGAAGTTTTATAAACCTCATATTTATTTGTTAGAGGTACATTTCTATTCAGTTTTAGAAAGAGTAAAATGAGTCTACTGTTCAACTTATTGTTCTTACAAAAACGCATGACATTTATTCTGGCAGCTTGCAAACCTAGCTTGCTTGAGTAATTCTTTACAAAGCAGAATATTTGACATGTTTGTGCGTAGAATAATTATTCAAGAATATTTTCTTCATTCAGTTAGGCAACTTTACAGTGGAAATATGAAACTAAATTTTATTTTTAAAAGCTTATATTCTAGAAAAACCCTGAAATGCTATAATGGAAGTGGCAATATACCTTTTCACAAGCCAATAGAAGTTTTACTTAAAAGCAGGGAAAACTTTACATTACCAGAGGTTATCATGAGAAACGAGAAATATTAGTGTGTGCAGTGTTATCGCAGAACACGCTTTTCCAGGAGGAGAGGTTATAGAGGTGGAATTTCTAAAAGGTCCTTGTGCACCAGGTATGGAAGCTTGAAATTCCCCGGTATTGCAGAACCTGGAAAAGATGAAAATTATGGTGAGATAACGTGCTGAGAAACCTGTATATACTATTTTATATATGCTTCATGTAAACTATGGAGTTTCATAAGTAAGCACCAATATTAATCAGCAGGTTTAAGTCTTCTGTATTTACATGCAATAAAATACATTATTATATAAAGGGCTAAAATTAGCATTGCTTGTTTTCCCAGAAGATGGGCCCAAGTGAAAAATTAGGCCCACAACATGTAACAAAATATTTCTGTGGCCTTTTAATTAATGATTAAACATAAATGAATATTGTTTATTTTGAAAGGAATGCAGAGTGGCATGCCCGGGAGCAATGTGCTAAGAGTCAGGGTGTCAGGGCAGGTTTTTTGATGGTCTAGTTCGTGTTCAGTGGTTTGTAACCAAAGAATGATGAGTTGCAGGCAATTCCACTTGTTAGCTCTAGTTTTACCGTATGTTTGCATTTCCTTCCAAGGGTATTTCTATCAAAGATGCTGACAAGCAGCACTAATCAATTTATATCAGAAAGGACTTGGCTACAGTTCTGGTATGAAGCTGAGAGTAGTTGTGTCATGGGTGGCTGTAGTTAGCATTTAGAGCTCAAAGGATGCACTCAGGGAAGAAGGAGATGAGACCTGCACTAGCTATCTCTAGTGCAGCTGCACTAGCTGGCCCTAAGGGTTTTTTTTTTTTTTGAACTATCTGTGTCAGTAAAACAAAGTCAGTTCTAGATGTCTCTTACTCTCACTCTTACTGCAGTTTCTAGATTGCAGAAAAATGCGTCAGGATATTTGAATAATACATATGTAGTGATGGGAAACACCTGATTGTTATTCCTCAACTCACAAGGAAGCAAACAAAGTGATATTCAGTCTTAATGACTTATGCAGTTTCCATAGCATTGTGGATTGCTAGCAACTTCAAGTTCCATTTCTCTAGAAAAAATCTGTAATAAGCAAAGAGAGATATAAGGATTATCTAAAATATACTTTGTACATCTTCTCTTCTAGATTCTCTTCTAACAAATCTACAGTATTCTTTAAAGAAGAATATAATAATAAATGTTTGTATACTTGTACTTCTTTTGACTTACATGCTCACAGTTGACAGCCCCCAAGTATTCTTTGTGAACTAAAAGCAGATTTTGCTATGAGGAATCTACTTTAGACCTACCAGTTCAGTATCTTTAAAAATAAATATATATACTTTGAATACACTCATTTATAAAACACTAGCATTTTTACATTTTTGTTGGGTTTGCAATACGTAATGGGAGATAGTTATCCATTATATCAGTGTTGTACATGCTGTTATCTGTCTGCGGCTATTTTCATTTTTGATTTATGCATTTTAGATGTTACTTTGCAAAAGGTTGATTTAGAGAGAGTTTATTTTAAAATGCAGACTTTCAAAGAGTTTTTTAATAAACATGATAACATCTCTACTTCATTTGCATGACTGTTGTGATAAAAATCATATAATTACATTTGGCCTGTCATGTCTGGGACCTGTATCTCTTTGACTGATGTCCCACTTCAAGATAACAAGACAATTAGGATCCTGACTAATAAAAGATGTGCGTTTCATTACACAGTTTTTACTTACTTTTGTTTAATATACTTTTTTAATTTTATGTTTCTCATTATTTCTGAAATCTCATGCTTATATCATAGTCTATATGGATAAAAGTTCCATAAAACTGGATGATTTGAAGGTGTTCTCTCTGAAGTTCTTCTAGGGATTGAGGAAGGGAATTGCCCATAACATCACTAAAACCCAACTATATGTTCCTGGAAGATCCACCAAAGTCTACAGCTTTCCTATGAGAAAAAATAGGACCAGAATGAAAGGTGAGGACTTTTCAGTTGTGTTTATGAGACCTTGACTGTGGTGTCACAGCTCTTCTGCATCTATTTAGTGTCTTAAACTGCTCTCCTTCTGCATAGAGTCCACAGCTATGCATGGATAGAGTCTAAAAAATGACAACCCAGCCTGATTCATCTTTATCGCAGATGCCCTTTTCCTGCTTACCTGTTTTTTTTATTTGATAGATTTTGAGGATATTTCCACGGAGCTCAGGGCCAAGATCAAAGAGGTGGTAGGCCCATTCCCCAGCATTTTCTCAGCTCACTCATAATTCATGTTTCTTTATCCATGTGCACTCCACTGCTAGCATTGAACTGCTTTCTTCTTTTGGATACACTCTTTAATTTCTTTAATAAACAAAGTTTTTACATACTTTATTCAACACAAGCATGAAATGGAACTTCTTTTCTGTCACAGTCATTTTCTGTACATGCTATTTGGCCATGCCAGTATTCACAGCTGGTTTGGAAGGGTATTAAAATTTTCCTAGCCAATGTCTCAGAGAAAAGAGGCAGAAAGAGAAAAGAGCTCGAGTATGTCTTTTTACGGTATGGATAATTATTGAAATCAGTCTTCTTGTGACTCAGATGATAACTCCTAATTTATATAGAGAGTCTGTGCTCCATATGCTGACAATTTTAAAGACTTCAGTGTAGCTGTAGTAAAACTCATGAATGAAGATTCCTTCTATTTTATGGTGGAACCAACAGATGTGCTATTAGATATTACAAGTTAACAAATCAAATACTAGACCATTTATAGCATATTAGAATACTAGAGAAAAAGACTAGCCTGAGTGTTTAGGAATTCTAGAAATACTTTTGAGAGAGTAACTGGGCTTAAGATGGCCTTTTATAGTAAAAACTTTTTGTAATCATAAGTCAAACAAAAAATTCTTATTGAATAAATACTTCAGTAAAAATGCTTAATCAAAATCTCAGGATCAGCCATTTTGAATATATCACCAAGAATACAGGCTTTACATCTAAGTCTTTATTCTAGTCTTCCTTGTTTTAAATGGAAATGTGACCATCATTCTTATAAAAGTTTCTTTGCGTTGAAGGCTTGAGCAATGTTTTATTCAAAAGAATAATCCATATATAACAGATGCTAAAAATTATGGTTGAATATGGTGAGTATTGTCAATATTGAGTTTTTTAACTCTGACATCTGTATGAAGAGATAGCTACAACTAGGAAAAATAATTTCTCTCTCCCCGAGTTTCCTATTCTGACTTAAGTGGTAAAGCTTTAGTGATACAAACAGATTTAGTATTGCAGCTTCCACTTAACACTAATAGGACTTTTACAGCTAATTCCCTGTGCACCTATTGGAAAATGTGCCACTTAATATAATCCAAACACGTATTTATAGCTTAATTATTCTCTACCATTAGATAAAGTGCTCCATTCCATAGTTGCCTATCTTACTTGATATGATAACCTATAATAATATATAATACGCTATCCTTGGGGAAAATACTTTGGAAATGTTTTGTTTTGATTTTGAGTCTATACAATTAAGATAAATCTGCAAGCTTATGTGTACAAAATTTGCAAAAAAAAAAAAAAACCCAATGTGCAATGAAAACATATCAGTTAAGCTGGAGAAATATATTCTGAAAGCTGTGACTAACAATCAAAATAAGAAACACTTCTGAAACATTATATACTAAATTTGAACCTACTGGAATCATATAGAATATAAACAATTGTTATTTCCTTGGTGTAAGTAGTAGAAGAGAACAGTAATTGAAACAGAAGGGCATCCCTGCTGTTAGAAAAATCTATCCAACTGATCAAAATATATTGTTCCTACATTTAACCATACTCAAAGTGGCTGTCCTGGGTGATCATTGCACAGAGTGTCTGAATTCTGAAAAGTACGAAGTTTCACAGTTGCAGTGAAAAAAAGGACAGTTAAAAGATATATTTTTTTCCCTCTGTCTTCCCTAGGGCATGCTTGATCAACTGAAGTCAATTTCAGAGGAAACTGGGGACTGTTATGAAGTGGTCTTCATAATAAAACAGGTAAAATATTAACCTACTGAGAGTGCATGTAAGGCTTTAATGACCTATGTGTGAGTCAGGGGAAAAGCAGTACACAGAGTAGTTCCCGGTTATTGTATGGTAGTCACACTTCTGCTTACAACGCTTAGAGTTTGGCTTTCAGAACATCATCAGAGAAAAACTGTGGTAGTGCTGAACTTGAGCTGCTCCTGACGTCTTACAGGCCTGTCTATTCCACATACTCCTGATGACCAGAAAACATCAGGAGAGGAGACGAGGAGAATGATTAAAATAGGCTGAACATTCTGCTGCTTGAGGAAATCTGAAAATTTCTGGCACAATCAGGAAAAAATGACCTTTCAAATAACACGTGGCATGAGTGCTAGTGTCAGGAATACTAAGTGAATTGGTATCCAGCTAGCACACAGGTTAGAGGAACATGTGCACTAAAACACAACTGAGGAAATGACAATAAAAACCACACATGATAAGACTGATAGATCCAGTCCTATTCAATGAATACAATGCATATTAAATATGCAAATGATTAAAATACTTTTTTCAGCACAAAAACATGTTGTAATGTGATTCCTTATTATATTAGTAAGATAAATGATTAATACAACCAATAGTAGTTCTTAGTATTTTTAATGAGTATAATAATAACTATAATATTGTGGCAATAACTTCAATGAACTACATTAATTAAAGAAAATGCATCATAGTAACGGAAAAGATATCAAGCATTTGTGATATTAGGTACCAAAGGTTGAAAATGAGAGTCTGGTTGCCATCTTGTGTAGGTTTTCTTACCTTGATTTGTGTTAGCTGAGAATTTGGCCTTTAACATAATGATTTCATTTCAAATTTTGTCAAATACCTTTAATGTTTGGAATCAATTCCTTTTTCAGGTTATTTGAAATACCTCCAGCTAACCTGAGACTAAATTACAAATTGTATTCTCTTCAGTGGTCTATTAGGAAAGTGTATGAGCTATTTTGTGCAAATAATTAGGCAGATGTCGAAGTACACTATTTTTGCTATAAAATAACCCTGTCCTGCAGAGGCTATAAAGAGGCTAATTTCAGGGTTTGTTTTCTTTACAGTAAATCTGCATAACAGCTTTCTATGTCATAAATCAGAAAGCGTTATGGATATTCTTTGAGGTTTAGCACATAAGATAGAATCTCTGAGGCCCAAGTAAGCACGTGGAAGATCAATGTAGCATAAGTATCCTGCTTTTCAGTATTATGAGATGATGGGGATTAATGGCACTTACTGTTACGTAGTAACTATGGACTGATGCTAAGAATTACATAATCAGCTTCAGGGACTTTTTTACCAAAACTTGCACACTGAAAAGCCTCTCTTATTTGGGCATGGCCATGATTTTGCCCTGTGAGCAGCCCATCATAGAGGTTTGGACCAATCCAAAGACCTCCTTACCTCTTCTTGAAGTAGTCTCTGTGGTGAACTTCCATAAACTGATGCACTAGATGAGGTAATTTTTGGCTCAGTCACATACTTTTCTAAAATGGCCTTTACCTAAATGCTGTTTCGGTATGTCAGATTCCCCTGAGCTGCTTATGCGTTATAGTGCCCTTCATCAGTGAGGACCACATGGTTTTAATACTTCAAATGCACAACTCTCTATCCACCATTGCTGTTAAGTGCTAATAGAAAATTTTACTGGAACTAGATACTATTACCCGTGGTTCAGCTGGTCTGTTAAAACTCAGATGCTGTATTTCAGTTTTATTCATCATTTACTTTGGCACTGAAAGATTTACACATAGCATCACAGGTCAGAAACTAGCATTGCTAGGCAAAAATATAACCTCGTAGGTCCTCAAACATGGGGTTTGACATCCATAGTGACACCAACACGTGGAGTATTACAGAGTGTACGTGAAAACCTTGCCCTCAGAAGTTAATCATGTCTCTTTAGAGTATCTGCAGATTATCTTTGAATTCAGTATGCTACTGGACTGAAAATATTTCCTGCTACTACTGTAAACATTTAGGATGCTAAAGAAATAAATTTAAAACAACGTTCATGTCTGATGTCTGGATATTTTGTAAGCAGCTTATCCCAATTCAGAAAGGCATTTTGAATTGCAATATCTTTCTTCTGTTTTGGTCTAAATCTAACTGTATTTGAGGGACACTGTGATTTAGGCAGCTGGATGCAAATGTCTCAAGCTTAATGAAAACACAGCTGATGATATAATGAGGAAATAATAAGCAATACTGACCTAAAGAGCTAGTCACAGTTTCTATATGTGGGTAGAGGGGTTAAGAAGTCTTCCACAGCTAGCTCACCAACTGAAGGCAATTTAAAAATATTGCTTTGGTGCCTAAAATGTATCTCATATTAGCTTTGTCTTTAGGAAAAAAAGCCCTATTACAAATATGAATAATTAGAGTGCCATCTGCTTGAGGGACATAAGCCTACAACATAGCATAGACAGTGTGGATTAAAACACTGTAAAAGCTGTATGCCAATGAAAGAGGTTGAAACTGTTTTTTGGGAAGAACACTAACTCCTAGTAATTTATCTTATATTCTATTTATACCAGAGTTATAAGATTAAGCATACGAGATTGACTGAGCTTGATCTGACTGCCCTCTTTATTTCCTGTGCTTTCCACAGGATTGTAAAGGTGGCAGGTCGCAAACCGAGAATCCTTCACACTGTCAAAACTCAGAGATCAGGAACCTCAGTTTCTCAGAAATCACATATAATTCCTGCTATGATGTCTTTAACCATGAGTTAAACTGTGTGTGTTTTCCGCAGGTCTTCCTTTCAAAATGAGACTACCCTGTAATAAATACTATTTTATTACTCAGAGAACTGCTTCCTCTTTATACTTTTAGCTCTGACACTACATTAAAAGACGGAAGTTCACAGTGACTCTATATTCTATATTAAATAGTACAGTAATCTGCTTTTTAAAAGTGAGCTTTCTTGTCTTTACTCTTCTTGATCCTGTTTTCGTATGTTGTACTGATGGGCTATATTGCTCTTGCAGCTCAGGCTTCTCAGGTCAGATCATATCCACTACACACATTTTCTTCTGAGCCTTTACAAGAGTCTTACATTATTAGAAGACAATGTCTGTTAAACAGATGCTAACTATTCTGAAAGTGCATAAAATGCAGTTGTTTGGTAAACTATGGCACTTAAGCAACCTGGTAACTGGATAAGCAGTGAGAGCATCTGCTATATCTGCATCAATGTGAAAGCTGGTAAGTAAATTACAGATATTTCTTTAATTGACTCTGGCCAGTTCACAGAATAAGGTGCTGCTTATTTGTCAGGCATAAGAATATTGGAATATGGAGTGTAACTCATGTTTGGGCACTAATATATGTTGTTACCTTTTGCCTCCTGAACGTATTCAACTAATAAATAGTCTAAAACTGGAGTGTAGGCTGGGCTATTTTGGGACAGGTCCTGAAAACCTTTGTCTGGCCTTAGAGATACATTTCTCTTTCTGACAAGACAGATGAATTAGAGGGAGTTCCTGCCTCAGTATGGTAGTACTCCTCTCTCTATTCTTTGCTCTTATTGAAGTCTTTCTCTCTCATTTTTTACTCTGTTTACTGCATTTTTCTGTATTATGAGTGAATTGCTGCTCTACTCCTTCTCACACTGCACCCTATCACAGTCTAAACAGGTGTCCCTTAAAATGGAGTCAAGTTTTTTATCCCATTATTTTGTGCAATTTTATATTAAGCAAAAAGAGTATGCTCATTAGTGTAGGACAAGTGAAAAATTCTAAGAAAACCTAATGCCGAAAAGTGGTGCATGAGGAATGCTTCTGTCTAGAATTGCTCAATGAGATTGTAGCTTTGGGCAGTTTCATAGCTAATCCTCTATTTTTCCATCTGTTACTTAGTCTGGAAAGTCTGTTCCTTAACACTTCAAAGACTGCAACGACTACACAAAATATACCGTAATGTAACTATACTTCTGCATCAATGTTTTGATCCAATTTCACTCTAAAACAGAGCTATGTATGAGCTGAAGAGAGAAAATATGCCACTTGGTTGTATTCAGCCATGTAAAACTTTATTCATTCCTTGAAGTTATTGGTGTATGTTAGATTTGCAGCACTGAAAAGCAAGAAAGCTCTTAATCTGAATAGTTTTTGTTACTTCTTTCTTCTTCATCTACTAAATCTCAGACACTTGCCAAAAATTCAGTAAAAGATAGGGACTAAGAAAAGACATTTAGAATATAAGGACAAATAGGCAGAGGTTACAGGGAAGGAGTAGCGTTAAAATGGGTTAACATGGAGCGAGACAATTTGTCTTCATAAAATGTAGACATTCAGATCGTTGTAGGTCGAACTGGCTTGCAAAAAAAAATAAAATTGCATTGCAGTCTCTTTGTTTCAAAGAAGGTCAATATCTCTACAGTGGCTCCAATGGTATTTCAATATATTTTCCCTTACAAAAGACGTTTTGTTGTTGTCACGGTACCTTTATTTTCTCCTCTTTATCCTATTCTTTCTGTGCAAGCTTGCCAACTTCCCTGATACCTGACACACTAATACACATGTGCTATGGAAACGGCTACTGTTTCTGTTTAGACTATAGAAACAGTTTTCATAGGAGGAGTTTAAAAAAAAATCTAACAACATTATTGTGTAAATAATAACTACCTAGTCTTTCTTACAGGAAGCACTCAAACTAGGACGAAATCAATTGTTATTGTTTCTAGCTGCTCTGCTATCCTAATGTGTAACAACTTTAAGTGGATTACTTTAACTCCGTGCATTTCAGTTTTCCCTGGTGACCTCTGCTTGTATAGATCATTGTGACTTGTCTGACGTCAGAGGAAACTGTCTTCTGTCCACTCACTACATACTTTTGACTCTTGCTTCCTGCTACTGTAAAACAAATAATGACAATAATAAATGGGGCCAGACAGCTGTTCCGAAGGACTGACCAAACAACAGTGATCACAGGAGCACCCCGAAGTTTGGACTGTAAGGGTGTTGAGTTGGCCGATACACTGAGGTCCTTTTCCTCTCCAGGCTTCTCTACCGCTGATGATTTTCCATCTCTTTACAAATCTTTTCCATTTGCTCTCCTTGAGGAAACTTTAGACTTCTGCCCTTCAGAAGCCCTTTTGACTTCTGCCCTCTGTGGCTAGAAGATGCACGTCCTTTTGGAGGCAGCCATTTCACTTCCATTTCCCAGGATGGCACAAGTGGCAACAGCTTAGCTTTTTGTCTGACAGCCTACTTCAGAGGATAATATGCAACCTGCATAGTTAAACCTCAGGATTAGATTACTCATAACTCAATGAATTTGCATAATGGATTTTTTTATAAAGGCACCCATTCCTTATATTCAGTAAAAATTACAGTGTATACATCTGTATACACACAGATTCTTTGCATTTAATAAAAATAGTGTATATTTAGGATTAATAAAAAAATCCATTCAGCCTATATGAAAATCAATGTCTTGTGCTACTATAAAGATGAGGAATAAATATCTCAATTCTTTTGATTAATATTTTATTTTATTTTTTATTTTTTTCTGGGGAAGCATGTCTGTTCTAGGGAGACTGGGAGATGAATTATATCTTCTTTTTCCTGAGTTTCCTTTTTCCGCTGTGAATTTCCCCATAAGATACCCGTCTCCAGAAAGCTCTCAGCATATTTTCATTCTCCAAGGAGTAATTAGCTAAGACCTATTTGCTGAATATGTATGTACCAAAAATCTGTCCAACAGATAGCAGGATAATAGCCATGAGCAGTATGTACTGGGGAGAAAGCTCCTTCCCTCATAGCATTGAATACGTTTGGTGACACATCACTTATCCTGACAACAACAAAGTAATACCTTGTGATGAAAGGGGGCCATGCCAGTTGTCTATGTCCAACAAGTTATCTGTCTGGACTTTGTATGCTGTAATATTCTTTTTCTTCTAAGTGCTTGTATAATTGTTTTTGAATGTGTTTACGGTTCCAGCTTTTGCTGCTGTCTTTGGCGGTCCATTTCACATATTAATCACCATCTGTGCCAAGATAGTGTTTCCTAAGTGCCTTTCATGTCTAGTCCCTTCTTAGCTTCAGTTCATACCTTCCTGCTTTGCAGTCTGCATTATTTCACTAAATAATCCATTAGCCCTAACCTTTTCCAGGACTGCTTTTTCAGTGCTTTTTAGACTTGTATGAACTGAAGTCTTGTTCTGTTAAGTTTATCAGATGGATATGAACTCAGATCACTTATTCTATGTGTGTCCTTGATATTCATTTTCTCTCATTCCTACAGTTGCTTCCACATTGCAAAACACACTTCATGAAAGTCTAAGACTGCGCTAAGTCTGGGGAAAAGGTGAAGAACAGTTATTTCAACGTATTTTGCTTCATTTCCCTTATTTATTGGCTAATGCTCTTGACTAAGTTTGATGGACTCCAGTGTCTAGGAACCTCTGTGCTAGAGTATTGAAAATGCACAGGTAATGTTTTTGGACTGCCTCAAAGCAGGCAGTCCAAAATCAAAAATTATTGTATATTATTTTATTTTATTTTACTTTAATTTTCAGTTTACATAGTCTCTTCTATGAAATATGAAGATTCTGGTATTAACTGTTAACTGAGGTCATAGTCAAACTGACCTCATAGTAAAATTTCTTCTTAACATGAAGAGAAGTTAATATTTTTCTTGTAGGCAAGTAACTTTTACAAGTTAAAAGTTGTCTATCTCCAATTTATGCTATCCTTTTGCTCTGTGTAGCACATTTAATTATATATCTATTACTATCACTTACTGCTTCTTCCTCTTCATATCATTTACCTTTTTGCTCTGCTCTTCATAATTTTTCCTGCACATGTAGTTTTATTCACTCTTCTTTCCCATTCTTCATTTCCTCTCACATATTTTCATTTTCTTTTCTATTTTTTAATGTGTTTAACATCACTTCTGGTCTCTCCATCTCATTTTCCGTATTGCCAATTTAACTCAGTTTAAACACTTACATTAATTTTCTGTCAGCCATGCGTTATATACCAGGAATACTTTCAGCTCTCTCCCAACCCATATAGTCTGTGAACTTCTTTCACCTTTTTACAGGGAGGTTCTTCAATAATTTCTAATATTTTAATGTCAGCTTAGCATACGAGACCCCATTTATCATTTTTATGCAGTGGTCTCCATGTGTGGCTCCAGCTGAATATTATTGCTGCCTATTCATTTTCTGATTTTGGAACATAGGGATAACAGTCCACGAAGGACCAGCTTCCATGATCACAAACAGTATGCGTTTGATCAAGATCACCTCTTTCATCAACATGCATTCCCACCCAACAATGGCAAAACAAAAAACAAAAAAAATCCCCCCAAACCAAAAAGACCTGCAGAAAAGACTGAAAGCTACAAAAACAGAGCAGGAAAGGTAGTGGCTCATTGTTTTCCTAGAGCCCTTCAAAGTTAGACATTATTTAGCAAGATTCACAGGTTTTTTTATGTAGTGGACAGTAGCTCAACGACTAAAGGAAGAACAAAATAACACAATCCCCACTCCCCCCTTTAAAAAATTCAGTGATTTTTTTTTATATCTGAGCTGAGAAAAACTTCTTTTCTGGTTGCAAATCTTTTGGTCATTTTATCACTGTGTGTAAGATGATGACAATAGAGCTCTTGTGTGATAATGCACTTTTCAGTGTTTATGTAGACTGAACTTACAGAGAATGAATACATAAGACAATTTCTCATTTTTTCGGTTAATTAAACATGCTATTTTCAAACTTTACAGTATAATATTCACTTTTTTAATTTTCCTCTTTAATGCTTACTTACTACAGAAAAATATCACCATTGTTTAAATTTTCTGTATCAAAACTGGTCTTAATTTTGCAAGGAGCAGAAGGAAAATTGTTCACTTATCCTTGAATTGTGAACTTGAGCTGCAACTACATAACTTGGTTTTACTTGCACCATAAAAGACTTTTTTATTAAGAATTAAAAACTTTGCTTATCACTTTTTAAATATAAGAAACCCACAAATGTGTGGCAGGTGGCACCAAAACTCTGTGAGGAACTTATATTAAATTGCAGTTATCCTACTAGAGTGGCTTTATTCTTGTTTAGTTTAATACAAGCTACAACTGCTAAGTGTTCCTTTGCAATGAACTTCAAGCTTCTCCAAAGCTCAAGAATAATCTTGCTTTTAAATGGAAGAAAACAGAATGACATTCCATTGTTTGTAACTCCAAAATTTATTTAATTTTAGTTTTTATAAAATGTGTTGACATAGTATTTGTGTACTGAGCACTTACACTTTGAAATCACCATTAAGGTTTCCTGCTCTGACAAATAAAAATACCGCTTGTCAGGGTATTGCCCTTGATCTGTTTTTAGCAGTGTTGTATAGTATTCCTTATAGCTTCTTTTTTCCACATAAAGATGACAGCTATGCTATGCTAGATCAAGATGAAGGTATAAAAGTGGGAAAGCTTGAATTTTCACTGCTTATTTTTCATCTGACACTAACTGATTGTAGTCTAAATCTGCAACTCATACAATATTATAGCTCATAGACTATGGACACAGAGGCCGCCATCATCTATACAAAGTAGTTAAGTTGTATTAGCATTCATAAGTTGTCATCTAAAATGAGATTCGAAACAGAATTTTTAGTTGCGGATAGACACCTTAAGATTGGCTTTAGCTTAATGGTTAGGCTGATCATAAACATGCAGAAACCAGATTCAAGCTCCCGTTCTCCTTCTGTTTAGTATCAGACTTTGGTACAGTGTTAGAGGCTAGCATTGGGCAACTTCAGCAAGTCAAAACAATGCCACTGCACTGAAAACTCCAAAAGCTTGTATTCCCAAAGCTTACAGTGTCAATCATTGCTGTAACTTCAAATGAACACAACTATTAAAAACAACTTTGCTTGGGAGAAACCTATGCCTCGTGGAGGAAGCATAGAATTGCAGCTTTGTGTTTCTCCTGTGCACGACCATGTGAAGAATAAGGCTTAAATACTCACGAGCTCTTAAGTTTTCAAAAAGATCCTCATCTCATCTTCATATAAGCAGTTCAATATTTTTCTAATTATTGAAAAACTTATTTTCCTCCCTCCCAAAAAAGCCACCCAAGCATTGCGACTATCCAAAGATAAGGACATGGAGCCCATATTCAAACTAAAGTTCTGTAGCAGAGACTCCTCAAACTATTTTCTAACATAGCCTAATGCACCAGATAAGCCTAATTTGGCTGTCACCTGAACAAACAGGATAGATATTTTTCTGTTCCTTGGAAGTGAGCAGTGAGAGTGAGACGCAATAGTTACAAGCTGCAACAAAGGAAAGTCCAATTAGACGAAGGAAGAAGTATTTCACAGTGAGAGTGGTCAAGTGTGAGAACAAGCTGTCCAGAGAGGCTGCAGAACCTCCATCCCTGGAGATTTTCAAAACTTGACTGGCCAAAGTCCTGAGCAACCTTTGAAATTAGTCCTACTTTGATCAGAAGCCTGGACTACATGCCTTTCAGAGGTCCTTCCAGCCCCAATTTTTCTAAGACTCTCACATTCAGAGTACTTACACTGACTGTGGAAATCCAAATTCAAATTCATGCTCTGTCCTACTTAAAGCAGAGATCTGAATCATGGGATCCCAGATCCCACTGCATGCCATGTCCACAGTGTCATTAGAGTCAATTTCTTGCTTTCTTGTCTTTGGTATGTAGTGACATACCAAAGCTATACAGTTGAACAGCTAGAACAGAAAGTTTATTAGAGAAGTCCCTTATCTAGCCTCATTTTGCATTTAATTCCTAGTTAGATCAATCTATGTTTCAGTTAACCATTTTCTGAAGATTCCCTCTTGAGGATGAAGTCAAAGTACCTAACATGAAGCCAAGAACACCCTCCTGAGTCCAGCCCCTGCTGACACACAGCAGCCCCACTAACCTTTTTCGGAGCTGCTAGTGGTCGGCTTTTGGAACTTCAGGTTATATCTCAGAAGTCATTAATATTTATTACCATAAATTCCCTCATCCCTCCCTTTTATCTGTGATATACTGCTGGAGAAAAGGCAAGAAGACGTAAGGGTCATTTTTTTTTTAAGACAAATTAAACTCAGATCTTATTCCTTAGCCCACATTTTCCTGCACTGGAAAGCCATGAGCCAGATATTTTATGACTAAGGAAAAGTGCTGTACAATACTGAGAGTTTTTCCTCTTTTGAAATAACCTTGGAAACTGTTAAGACTATAGAACTAAATCATTTTTGACTGAGATGATGAATCTTTCTGAACTACTTTCCTTGAATACAAATAAATACCTCATGTCATCAGAAAAAAGGATTGGGGGAGAATTGGCTGGATTTTTTTGAGGGAACAATGTTCAGTCATCCAGCAAAGTCTCTATCTCTGCTTCCAGCATGTTTTTAGTTAGTGCTATTGCAAACTCTAACAAGGAAAATACTGTGCAGCACACTTCAAAAAATACTCATTTTTATATCCTTCTATCTTTATAAATAGTGCCCAATCATACAAGAGGCTAAATGGAAACATTTACTTCAGAAGGGCAAAAGATGGACAGTGAAAGAGATTCGTAAGATGTGATTTCCAATAATGAAAGGCATTTTGTGAGATAGAATGACCTTCAGGAATATTAGCTATCTGCTCATGAAACACAGAAAAGCTTTCTACTGATACCTAACCATTTTATCAATTCTAAAATGAACTCATTAAAAATATTCCATATTTTCTCTTCACATTTCTGGAGAGTTATTTCTTTATTTATACACTGGTGTTTTGAATAGGCTGCAGGAAGGGCTTGGGAGCTGTCACTAGTCTAGGTGTGTTCAAATTCAAATGGTTTAGGAATAAACAGCTTTTTCTATCGTCAGTCCTTCATTCTTTTTCTCTTAACAACTATTTGAATGATTAGTTTTTATTCAACAGACATTTCTGTTACTAATGTATTGTGTGCTAGGTACTGTACATTTCTACAGCCACATGGTTAAGTACAGCTGAAGTGGATAAGGCGGGCAAAGAATGAAACAAAGGGAATATTATCTCGTTTCCATAGATGTAGAAAGGAGGCGTTTAAGTTCATATTCCTCTCTTGACTTCTCAGAGAACCATGAAGACATGGGCAAATGATTTGCAGGGAATTACAGCTGTGTCTATGCCATGAGATGAGATCAGTTCAGCTCAGTAAGAGCACAGAAATCACTGGGGTACTTGTATCAAAAAAGGGAACTATCCAATGGCAGCATTTAGTGATGAATACTTTCATCAAATTTCACATACCACAAAGGAAGAAACACCCAAATTTGTGAAATATCTTTCTGCATTTGACTAAAAAAAGCCCCTTTATCAAGTGAGAGTCCTCTGCACATAAATTCATCAATATAGCCAGAACAGTAGCCCCTTTTTAGTGTTCAGAGAGCAGTTAGCCGCAACTTTGTCTCACATGATCTAAAAAAGTCGGACACATTTTATTCATTTTTCATATTTTCCTGGTAAGTCTGTTTTGCCACTACTTGGGAAGAATGAGAATCATTCATAAACAATCAGAACATGAATCGTTATTTCTTTCTGTGTGATGTGCCTGGCTGCTATATTGAAGGATGCATCATGTTTCCTGTTTTCTAGCGCTGAGGATGCATGAAGAATCAGAGGGAGAGCCCCAGCTTGGTGTTTGTTCACATGTAGGACACACTTACTCTCTGAAAGTAATTGGGTGCAAAGTAGGCGGAGGTGAATACATCTTTTCAGATGCTGTAACCAAATGAAATAAATGTCTTTGTCTGGATCCTAGATTTCTGAACCCAGTCCAGCTCACTTGCCCCATATCGTATACCCTTCTCTCCAGCAGGACTCACTGACACAGGCACAGGTTGTGCAAATGCTCTCTGTCAGCTTCCAGGTTACCGTTTTCCCTCAGTGATGCAGCTAACTGGAGTACCGAAAGCAAAAGCAAAAAGCAGCTGTTACAAGAGAGGTAAGACAATGTCTTTCTTCCATGAAGCGAGAGAGATGAAGCTCTGCGTTACCAGCTCTTCCTTGATCTTTCCTGAAGAGTAAGTTATTCATTAGCAATTGATTAGGCAGGGCACGGTCCTGATGATCGATCAGGCACGTCTATCAGTGCCGTCACTATTAGTACAGATATTTGTATCATTGGGAGAGCTACAGGGGCCTGAGAGATAGTATTAGTCTAGTCCAAAAGTGCAGAAACAGAAAGTCAAATCATTATTCATTTCTCTACCTTGTGAGAATTCCCTCTCCTCGGGCTGTTGGCTGAAAAATCAGCAGGTGGGGAGAGGAAATAGACTGTCCGCTTTTCTTTAAGCTGATTTATATCTGTTCACTGCCAACAAGACAATATATATAATGGATGTGCTCTTTAATTAGAGCGTTGTAAAAACTGTAATTACAGCTACTAAGTGCACTTTTACGTCTGCATACATAAGTGATTTCAGGATTGTCAATGAAACTTCATAAGGGAGTAAGCTCGTTTCCAAAATCTGCATTTTTGTGTCTTGCTTTTCAAAATCAAGAATGCCTTCAAAATTATATGTTCTTTGGATAAATTTGCTTGTTACAAAAAGCTGGATAATATAGAATACAAGATACTCGACATGAGCTGATAATTTTACTTTCTTTTGAATGTTAGGCTTTTGAAAATAATTAATAATTATCAAGCAGCAAGAAAAGCAAAGCAACATTTTCTGTCTTTCATAAATAAAATTATTTAGGCATTTTCTTTTATTATGTGGCCCACTGAAATGCATGCTATATTGGGGATGACAATGAAATTTTAAGAGCAATTTACTTGTACTACATTTGCTGTGTCTGCCTGTGATCTGTTAGCAAACAGTCTGTCTTTGTTGTGTGGAATTCAAGTGATTCTGTGTTTCCTATTAGTCTTTGAACTCATGCTGCATCTTCAGCTGTTATTTAGATATTACAGCCAAAAAAGATGTTTTGCATATAAGGAATGCGATAAAAAAATATTTGCTGGGAGGCAAGAGAAAATTGACTTGTTCAATACAAAGCAACTGGGTAAATGAGCTTCTGCTTGGCTGTTATTTCTTATATGTTTTCTTCCTTTCCGTCTTTTCTTCCAAATCATCATATGAAACCCAGTGCAGAAAAATGAGACCAGAGTTACGGACAGGGACAGCTTTTCTAAGCAGCCCTTGTACAGGTGTGAAGAAAAGAGAACAGCTCAGGAAGACTTCTGGCTTGCTATCCAACACATAGAAACTAGGCATGGCCTAGTGCTGTTACAGAGGTATGCAGACCTGCCTCTGAAGCTGTAAAGCCTGTAGTGCCTGCTTCGCGCACATCTGCCTTGGACCAAGAGCACTGTGAAGTATAGCACAGAGGCATCTAAGTGGGAGCTGATGAATCCAACTATACCACGGCTAATTGAGCACTATCACTTGTGTCTCTGCATCATATTTTCCAGTGCACTAATTTCCTGGAACTTGAGATAACAAATTTGCGTTTAGTATAGCTAAATTTGGTCTTTGGGTTTGATTTGTTCAGGCTCTGCACAGCACAGAACTGACTGACCTTTTTCTGTATATGAGCTGGCCTGGAAATGGCAGAGGACATCTGCTGCACCACACCTGTCCTAGGAAGCCCAGCTGCTCTGATCTGGCTCTGCACAGAGTCAGCTGTGAGGCTTCGTATCCAGGGCACGATTAATCCACCTGGATTTGATTATAAATGGTTAATCCCCTCGGATAAACCTCAGATAATGGGGACAGACTAAGCCCCCACTGCATAAGAAATGTCAGTATTCATTGAGTCCAGTAACAGATTTTATGATCTAAAGTAGAATAGCTTTTTTAGCCAAAAAAACCCCAAATAAATAAATAAAATTGAATTGGGTTTTTATCTCAATCAAGGAGATGATTTGGAAGGATTTTAAAAAGTGGATTTAAAAGATTAATTTAAAATAGTCTCTACAGTTCAATGGGATTTAAAATTCTATTAATATATATTTTTAAAATATTTAAAATCCTTTTAAAAAGCAATTTTCTTGCTTTACTCTTGCATAAAAAGCTTACCTTCCAATTTGTATCATACTGCTAGCATTATGACACGTAGTTAATTGTTACTTTAATTAATATCGGCTCGTAATGCTGTAGGGGATGTTAACTTCACTTCTATACCTAAGTACCCATGAATTAAAAAAAAAATCAGGTTCTGACCTGAGCATAGATGTTTTATGTCTGATAAAATGAGAAATCCATCCTCTGAATACTGTTTTTATAGTGCTTTACTACACTGACAGCATTCAACAGGAAATAGTTTTAAATATGTAAAATATTCAAGGAAAGGAAAGGACCTTTCTATTGTTTTGGGGATTTTTTTTTGCTACTTGAGGAAAATGCTCCTAAAAAATCCTCCCAAAATGCTTTAAATGCTCCTAAAATGCTTTAAAATGCTCTTTAAAAAGGTGTTCTTTTTGTTTTATTTGGTGTCTATCCTGCTTTTAAGGTCAGAAAGGTTCACAGAACGCACCTGAAGATAACAAAAGTCTGAGTAAAAAATATGAAAGAATGTGCTGTGGGTCCTTTAAAGTCAAATATTCGTGAGGTATTTCTTCTGAATGTGTTAAAGGAGAGCTCCTTGTACTTTTGGAGGTATTCCTTCTCATTCTATCAAGCCTATGCATTTCAATTTTTCCCTCTGGCTTCATAATGAAATGAGAGTCATGATTATTGAATAGATATAAAGCTTATGCTTGTAAGTAGGTGGAATTTAGGTCTGGGATATGTTGTTGGGAGAGGTGATTGTTGTGTGGATAGCCTGAGGATTTCATGTTATATTAATTCTATTTCCTCTGTATTGTAAAGAGGTCAACCCAGTTACCAGTTTCATAGCAATTTTTTTAAGCTTGCTCTTGGGAAGAATGAAAATCCCTTTCTGGGAAGGGTCAAAAGTAAGTTCTTAATCAGTCTGGACAAGGTAATGGGAGTCCTAGCCTGCCAGTTGTTTACTGAAGAAGAGGATTGCTCTATCTTGTTTACAATAACTTAAAAACCAACTGGATTGCTAGCTAATTTAGATTGCACTCACATAGGCAGAAAACAGTCTCAATTTCAAGGTATTTCAAATATGCTCTCCGGTCTCATGTATTTGTTATATGATACACTATTTTTCTAACGCCACCTCTGTAAGCAGACATCTCCATGCCATTAATTTAATTTGCTGCTCACACCAGTTGCACTCTGATATAGGCCTGCTGTTGAGCTATTTCAAGATTTGTGTAAACATCTTAATAAACTGAGAGTGAAGCCTCAGGTTTTTGCCACTATAAAAGTACGCTGGAAACGCAGTCATCTAAAAACACATTTGCTGCAAAGAAACCCTTTATTTTCTTTCACCATGTGACCACTTTCTTTTTTTCTTCAGCTGTGGGGACACCAAACTTGTACCTCTGCAGCTGCAGGTAGGGGCAGCCTTGCCCCTGGGCAAAATCATGGGACCAAAAGGGAAGAGGTGCTATGGGTGGGGAAGGGGCTGCTGGAAAATCAGCCAACATGGGCACAGAAAGGAGGCAGCAGGGCTCCCTTCCGCGTCCCTAGGGAAGCCTGTGACACCTCCTGCCTGTGGATCTTGCCTGAAGCTTCCTGCTCTCCGCAGACGCTGAGGGATGAGGTATGTTGCTTGTGGCTCTGGGCCATGTGAATATTTCATCATACAAATCCTGTATGGTTAGGAAGGTTGCTACACTTTTCAGATTTCATCTCGTTACTTGGACTTCAGGCACACGGTATGATTTGTCATATCCTCCATCATTATTAGCACTCTTGGCATCTCCTGCTAAAAATCTTAAGCCACTACTGAAATTGCTTTGGTTCTCACCATTTTTAAAAAGTTTCATTTCATCCCTTTTTTATGTGGCTTTTCCCTATTCCTTATCAACTTTTTCTGTGCTTCAGAATATTTAATTGCTACCAATTTCCATTTTTTCTTGTATTCCATTCACAACGTATGCCTTCTGTATTTCTAAATGTTGCTATTCATTACTTCATTACTGAACCAGAACAGCTTCAGCTTTGTTTGTCCTTTCTTGGTTGTGGAACTATGGCTGATTAGATCAGCCATCTAAATATCCCAGGAGGGAGCTTAAATAGCTCCTCCTCTTCTTCACACACATTCCTCTATATACATCTTTCCTCCCAATTTATTTTGCTCTCAACCTTTTTAGCCTCGAGGAAGCAAATGTTTTCTATGTAACTAACTGGGAGTGTTGTCTGTTTCTCTGCAAAGATTATGAGCAATTCATGATTGCTGGTCTCTTGGCATCCTTAGATTGCTCAATGGTTAAATTATGTTTACATGGTAGAATGAGACTGATATGCTGCATACAATATCCTCTTTGCCGGACATTATCTATGACTCCATAGAAGCTCTAAGGACATTTTGCTACTGCTCGTGTAAGACACTCAGATGAAAAGTTAGTTTTAGGCATACTTGATAGATAAGTACAAATAATCTTGTAAAATAAAGAAAATAGAAAGTCAAGAAAATTTCTCATTGAAACTGCTTTTTACCTACAGATTGGGATTCTGAATGCATGAGTTACCTTATAAGGGAAATAATTCAGTTCTACCTCAAAAAAACTCATTTATAATAGAAAAAGTAGACTTCATTCAGTACAAGTCTGAAAAGCCAATCATCTGGTAGTGTAGTGATAACCTCCTATGTAACCTCATGTAGTGATAACCTCAGCATAATGTATCTTAGGCTAGATTGAGATCTTTGCAATAGTTAGCAAATAGTGAGTCCATTTGTGGATGTTAATAGCGCTGAAGTGATAAAGACAAGTAAAAGCTTGTATGTTCTCTAAAGGAAAAGTTATGAAACTCAATTGAGAAAATGACAGTTGGTTTTGAGAGCCTCATGCAGTTCTCTAGTGAGTTCGGCCTGTCTGCAGCATGTGGATACTACAAATATATCAATAACCTAGAACAATAAGGGAAAAATGTTTGGCTTGGGAGAGACCTTAGGAGGAAAAGATGACAAGGACCATCTAGATCTTATCGCAGGATGAGGATAAAATAAGATTTTAAAAATTAATCTACCTTTTACATACTTGAATCTTCTGTTGAATTTACTTGTTGGAAAGATTTAGGAAAGTTGAATGATGAATAGACAAACTAATTTTAAAAAGAAGTGGATGGACAATCAAGTAAACATTCGTCATATGCACTCTGTTTTGATTAAAGGAAGCTCTTTTGTTCAAATGAGTGACAAAGGTGCTACTGAAGTCTTTCAGAAGTTTGGGTTACTGATAAAGACAGGTAGGGTTAAATGGCTGTTGTTAAAATTAAAAGTCTCCAACTCACTTCTGTTTAGTACTCTACAACATTTCCATCTATTGAAATCATTTTCTTGATAATAACATAAGTCCAAATCAGTAAATGACACACAGGGCTGAAATGCATAGAAATTTTGCCTGTAAAAGATTACAGAATATGGCCAATACTGCATGTGGCTTTACACAAAGACCAAATGCTATGCAGCTGCATTTGGTGAAGAATCATTCATTTTTGTCAGTGATTAAGGAACTCCATTCACTAGCAGGTGTGAATGTTTAAAAAGTAATGTTACAATGTGAATCTCAGCAAAGAACAGTTCTTCTCTTAATGCTGAAATTGAAGGTCTGTAGCCCTTTTTAGCATTTTATTTTCTTTTTAATAGTTTCCTGACTGCCAAACAGACACTTGAAGTCACTAACTTTCTTATTAAATTTTAGTTTTATAGGTTCAACCTGCAGCAAATCATAAACCAATCTTCATTTGTTTTAAGTTATGGAAAAGGAGATGGGACCCAGTAGAGTGTTCCTGTCTTCTGAATCTGGCATCAAGGCAATGAAAAAGCACTGTTCAGGTCTTGAAATTGATTTACACTATCAAATAAAGTGTGCTTCTCATTTATTGTTGCTTAGATATTTGTGCATATCATAAGCACAGCTCAGTTTATGTCTGCATGGATACACTCCATTCAACAAAACAAAGACAAGTATTTCTAAAACTGTCAGAAAAACAAACCTGTTACCGCGTAAAAATACATGCAGCACTCAGAACATTTTATTTTAATGAATTTATTGTGCAGTGCTTATCTTAAGCTGTGAGGCAGATGACAGTGATTTATAACTCGCAAAGCAGCAGCCATGATAGGATGATGAAGAACTTTTTCTCCTCATTATGCCAGCAGAGCTTCTTTTCATCTCTTCTCTTATTCTCTGTTCATTGTTTGCCCTTGGCATCATCAGTCACCAGGCAGTACAGTTTACAAACACTGTTTTGGCTGGCAGAAAATAAATTGTTCAGCCTATGATGTGAAATCTATCAAATTCCTACTAAGCTGCATCTTGAAAGCACACCGTTCAAGCTCTTGTCTGAGCCTGATCCATAGTTTAGATAACATTTTACTTCTAAAAGATAGATTTTTTTCCCCTCTCACTTGATACTCAGATGCATTTTCTTTAATCTGTCTGTAGGCAAAGGCTGACCAACATCCAAGATCTGTAGAAACTAAATCATTTGTCCCCGGACGATTTTTGTTTTTGTTACAAACACCACACAGACAGCTTTAGGAGTGGATAGCACATCAGTGTTTGTCATTCAGAGTGACCACATATGAATAACTCCTGACATGGCAAATAAGTAGCTGGACATCACTTTTGAAAAGAAAATAAAAAAACCCTAGAAATGTGGCAGAGACAGATTTAAAAGCATTGTCTGTCAGAGACTATGTTTTATCTGCTTAGCAGCACCCACATAAAGGCATTTAAAATATAAAGCAATGTTTGCTTGAATGCTTTGGAATGACTCACAAGCAAATCAGTTGGCTGCAAGTGACTGAAGCTGCTGAATGGGGAACTACATACTTGTATATTTTATCTTAAAAATAAATACATAAATAAATCTGAGTTACAAATCTGAGCGAAGTAGTACATACTCTGGTATGACTTTTCTTAATCAAGTATATGACAGAGTGGGTGTGACCATAAGCTGGTTAAAGATAGACTAGAATGGATGAATAAAAGAGAGAATCTGAAGAGTATGAAAACTAAAGGGAGGAGTGAAGCCTTTAAAATTATACATATCTGTATTTTAAAGTATTGGAAAAAGAGGATGAACCTGAAGTCATTGCATGATGATAAAGCCTTTATCAGAATGAAGCAAAGGAATAGAATAAGTAATTTTCGAGAGTGTTGCTCTAGACAAATTTATTGCAGGTGTCAATGTGATTTTCCAGTAATAATTGGAAATGAAAATGTTTATAAAGTACCAGGGTAAAAATTTCAACCCTCTGAGCAATATTTCTTAAATTTGTAGGCAAGATGAATGTGTGTCCTACTCTCCTTTGTTTTACCTGCCTGTGCTAGTAATGCTAGGACTGCAGGGTATCCTAAAGGCTAGGGTGACAGGTACCACAGACCACTTTTGTACGTGTCATACCATCCAGCCTCACCCTATGTGAAATGTAGCGCATCATACCTGTAGACAACTGAATATCTTAGGCTGAACTAGAACATTTCAGTCTTTAGAAGGCTAAACTGTTGGGTGCTGTAGACTCAGCACAGGAGACAGCAGTGCCATCGATGCCGGAGCTCTGGAAAAGCAAATCAGGAGGGAGACCTCTCCCACACTGCCGTGGATCCCTGCATTCACCTGGCTGTGATTCACAAGAAATGGGGTACAGCCAGCCCCCACCCCAACCACGTCATGTGTCACAAGTACACCAGCAACCAGTAGTTTTAATTTGGTGATGCTTTCTGTTATAACAAACATTTGTAGAATGAAAGGCTTAATAGAGATTCTGTTCCTCAGAACGGAAAAATTCAGGATGAGAAACAGTGCTTGCTGTAAAAATTTTTGGGGGTTCTTGTACATATACTCCTTTTAAAGTAACAAAGGACAGAGGTGTATGCTACTGTTGGTAAGTTTGATTAAGCACCATATAATATCTCTCTCCTTCCTTTTTGTTTTAGTGATCGGACTGTCACAGCTGTCACAGATCAAGCTATCAAACTGTCTAAAGTATTTGTTTTAACAAATGAATTTGTGCCTTGGCAGCCTCCTCAGGCAGTTATGTTGGTGGATTTTAAATTACTACTTGGATACTTACAAGACTGGCTGCTGATGTCCGTTCAATTTGCTTTTGGCCTGTCTATGAGTAGTGAATTTTATTGGATTTTTCTTTTGTTCATTTCTGAGGAAATTATACACCCACATTTTAATTTTCTATATATTTCCAATCCAGTTTTATTCTACCCCTTTTTCTTACAGTAGTGAAGGTCAGCAACTCTGCAGATAACTTTCTTTCTGGAAATGTTCAAAATTTGTCATGTGAATATGGGAGTGGAAGGGAACATCCATGTCAATGAATACAGTGTTCAATCAAACCAATATTGTTGACGTTGAGTTCAGCATAATCATATCACATATCGATGAAAGCTCCTAAAAAGAAAGCTAAGCAGCAACCAGTAAAGTTGTAAATTGGTAAGTTTAAATGATTTATCTTATAGCCATTTGTTTTTACAAACAAATGAGCAAAATGATAAAACGGCATTGTAAATTTTTAATAGGAAAAAAATCCACCAGGTAGACTTCATTCTGGCATTAGCTATCTAGTGAACGCCTAATAATGCAATTTTAAAAATATTTTAAATGTCTACCCACAGTTTAGTGACTGTAGCCTTTTAAAAATGTGTATTTCTTGTTTGTAAATAACATTTTTTAGAAAGTTTTTTTTCCTAAGGAATGTGTCCCCCTAACTGCTTGTTTATAAGAAAGCTCTGTTTGCCTACAGGCTTTCAAAGAATATAGACGTTCAGTTCTATTAACTATTCATATGCATGAGACATATATAGATATTGCTATTGGAATGCTGCAGAATTGACTTCATTTTTCTTAGGTTTTGGGGTATTTCTCACAAACAGATGTAACTCTAAGGAAATAAGTATTCTACAGGATTTCACCTGTTTCCTCTCTGACAGTAAACAGAGGTGGCAATTCTGTAGAACACACAGATGTGTGCAGCCGTCAGATAGATGTCCCTGAACAATCTTTTGGCTGTTTTTCATGGGAAACCTTGTTGTGGCCAGCATTCATTGTGACTTTTGTGTGAAGCAGCTGTTGTGTTGCTAGATCCCTTTGAACTGAAAGGAGAGACAGAATCAACTTCCTCTCCTTTGTAGGAGGATTCCCTGTAGGAGTCCTTTGATTATTTTTTTCCCATCAAACTTCTCTATCAAATGTCCGAGTTCTTGTGCTCAATAACCTGCTAAATGTAATTGATATTTTATTGAAACACATATTGAAGTCTTGACACAACTATGACTTCATCTATATTTAGTTCTTTTTGAGGTAAGACGGAAGATTGTTTTTCTCCTTCTGTGAGTAAAAAATGAGTGGGGAAAAAAAGTTTAGCTTCAGAATCTGAGCTGCTGGATGTTCATTCTCAAAAGCATAGTATGTCATTTGCAAATAAATAACTGCAGTCTCACTTCTCTAAAAAGCTTATTCTGCTTGAGACATAGTAAGTACAGTTAGATCCAAAGAGCTTGAAATTCACCCTACTTTGCACTTTCAGGCATCATTTATAGGTTTCTAAAAGCATGTAAAATGTTACCCTAAATTTAAATAGGGAAGTGCAATTTGGCAGCAGTCTACATGGTTCTAATGGCTGTACAGGTTGCAAAGCTGTAGAAGACTAGTGTCTATAACTTTTTTAGTCTCCTGTGAGTATTGAAACAGCTGGAACTGCTGTGAAGTCTCTGCAAGACAGCATTTACTGCCCTAATGTTCCTCAGCTGTGTTTTTCATGCAATATATCCTTGTGTCTGCAGTGAAAAATCTTTATTAAAACTTCAATTTCAGATTGTAGGCTCTGTAGGGCTGTTGGCTGGTACTCATGATCAGTCTTGTCACTCTACTTCATGCTGTGTGGATGCAAAAGTAACCAGGTGTACATGGGGACATGTCATATAATTCTTTAATTTGTATTTAGTTTTCAAGTGTGCTGAACTGGAGCTCAAAGTACATTGAGTCCATCCCACATGACAAGCAACATACTGTGCTATTAAGGAAAAATCAGTTATGATAACTTTTTGACTAAACTTACATAAAGTATCTTTCCGAGCTCTTGCTTGTAACACTTGCTTAAACACATAAATTTCAGCAATATTGAAAATAATACTTGTAATAGAATATCACTAGTAATAGAGTATTATTGAGCATACGATGCCTGAGGAATGGATTCTAGACTGCTTAGAAAGCCTAGACTCATGAGTCATGCCAAGCAGTGTAATGCAGATGAATAAAAAGCTATTAATTATTTTCAGACATGAGGCAAAATTGGTTTAGGAAATAATAATTGCATGTGTGGAATTATATATCTAACAGTCTTTTCCTCTAATGACAGTATTTATGAATAATCTAGAACCATATATATATATATATATATTTTTTTTTTTTTCTCCATCTTACGCCAGAATGCCTGTGTCAAACTTGGACTTACGGTTTTCTAAGTATATCTACATGCATGGCATCAGCCTCTGAGGCTTATTTACTTTGTCTTTGCAAAAAAGGCTTTATGCTGTCCTGCATGGTCAAGTCCACTTTATATTTTGATGATTCCTTCTTGGAACATTCATATTTGTTCTGCCTCCCATTTTCATGTGGGGTTTTTGCCCGCAAAAAACAAGCAACCACATTCAATTGCATTCTTCAGCCTGGCAAATAACTACCACTTCTAAAAGTTAATATTGAATCTTCTAACAGTTCTTCAAATTGATTTTTTTTCTAGTCACCATTAATATTTAGATTTGATTTGGTTTCTAACCACTGTTAGAATCAGTGTTAGAATTAGGGACTCCCTTCCATACCAAGCCGTCCAGCACATTTGAAACAGCAATTTCAAAACTGAAAAGGCTTTGGCAGTTTCTCCCATTTTTATTCCTTCCTCATATGACACTGATACCTTTCAAAGATTCATGATTTCCAGGAGTAGGGTATTCTTCACATCTACCTATCACAATCTGAAAACCATATGGCTCTTCCTCTTAGGAAGTCACTGTTAACTATTTAATCTAGAACCTGAACATTCAAAAAAAAAAAAAAAAAAAGTGAATGTCACCATTGTGCTTTTCTCTAGATCCACTTCTCCTTATGAGTGTCCGCTCCAGGTGTTTTGCCTTTCTGGAAAGTTCAATCTGTGCTGAAATGCTTTCCATATTTTTCACTGACCGATTTTCTTCTGTAGTACTCTTGTTATACTTCCAATCTTCTGTTGCCTATCTGGTCTCATGTCATGTTCTTAGGGCATGAAGAAAGAAAACAATAAATCTGAGTTCGTGACCATAGCAAGCGTCTCAAGCAGCAGGTAAACTATCAAAAGGAGTAGGAAAGGTCACGTGAAGAGAGAAAAAAATATCTTAATGTTAGGCTGCTCGTCGGTGAACGCTCTCTCTGGCCTTAGCCACCCTGAACGTGACCTTTCCCTCCAAGCCAAATCCTGTTTAAGCCAGATATTTTCAAAATCTAACTGACTTTTCATTTTTTCATCCAATATAGGTCAAAAAATCAACAGACCATCAATGAAAAACTGTAAATTTCCTTCACAAAAATTGCATTCCTTTGGAATACATATTCAAAAACACCCGTATATTATCCCTAGTTACTCAATTCTCATACTAAGTTCTTCTATTTGCACTTTAGTTATTTTGTTGTATTATCTTTTTTTTTTTTGGTGATGCTGTATTTTTATATGCGTTAAAGATATAAATTCCCATATAGAAATAACAAAGATGATTTCCTTGAATTTGCTTTAATCTCTTCCCTTAAGATTTTAAACATTTAGCAAGGATTTGTGTTAGGACTTTTTTCCAAAATCATTAGGGAACATTTTGTAAAAAGGCATTTTATGCTACAAATTTTATGCTAAATTTTATGATTTACATGCTATATTATCTTGGGGAAAAAATAAACACCTTATCTTAAATTAACGAGAGTAGTGGTTTATCTCAGCAATCTTATCTATAAATAAAGTAAAAGAAATTCTGAAAATAAAGGCAGCGTCAAACATAAATGCTTAAGGGTGTATCTTTTTATTCTCTTTTCTAAGTAAGGAAATTAATATGATAATGTCATCACTCTGTCTGGTATTTGCCTTTCTCTCCCCCAAGTGCGTGACCTGTTCCTTGCTAACTGTTCTTGTGTCCCTGTGGCACCTGGGGGGTCACACAGAAGGGGAACTCCCTTAGCACATCTGTGGAGACTCAGTCAACACAAAGCAGACTCTTTCTGTGGAAAAGCTGACTCTTGCTCTGCAGTTAATTTTATAAATCCTTCACTTTTAAATTGAACTGTCAGCAGGCACTACTCTGAACGAGTCTGCTTCCTATGCTATTCATCAGATGTCCCCTAATAAATGACTGACAAGCCAAATCTGAAAGGTTTCATCAGTGATCTGTCAAAATGCAACATGATTAACTCTCAAAACTTAGTAGTTACTGTCATGAGGATTGTCAGTTTGAGTGCATTTGTTTGTCTTACATGGTTTGGCTGGCAAAACCTATCTTCGTTTAAAATCATGCCCCTGGGACTATCTGCCTGGTTCGTTTTGGCTTCAGAATGGCTCTCTGCCCAACACTGGAATCAAATAATTTAGACTGAATTGGTAGAAGAGCAGATAGCTAGGTCTTCTTGGTTAGCCACTGCTTTCCCGTCTTATTCTAGTACCCTCCTCTAGTCTGCACTAGCAGATGATTTAACCTTAGTTTATGGCACTCACACAGTGTCATTTCAGAAACTAGAGAAGGCTTAGATGTGATACAAGATTATCCGCTGTGTAGATGTTTTCAAAGTTTATTGAAATCTAAAATTTTACACTGATTCAAGTAACTTGGAATCAAACCTTTGTCCATGGCATTTTATGCATAGCTTTTTAAAGTGTCAGATGTTCCACCACATGTGGTAAAAATTGTGACAATTGCTGTGCGCTATACGGGAAGCCAAAGCTCATATTGTCTCATCCCTACAATCCTTTTGAAGCAGTCCTTAGGGTAAACTGTCCCCTGAATCATACTTAGATATTTTTGGAGAGAGCTAGCTGCAGAGTCCAAGTAGAAGCGAGAGAGTGAACAAACAACTAGGCAAGCAGGGTTGATTTTGAGGTTGCCTCCCTAACTTCCCTTTATTCTGCTGAATCCACTGTACATACGTATGGTCCTATCTCCAGTAGCATCAGTATATCCATATGACGTTTTGGCAAAGTGTGGGTACAGCTTACACAAGGTAAACTGCACTTATCCCACTCTCAGACAGAATGAGAAAACCAAAATGGAACTGAACCCTGAAGGATTTCCTCATCCTGACCAAAATACATCAGTGGGACACTAAGTCAAAGTGTAAAATCTCCCTCAACAGAAAGAGCACTTAATAACCCTTTAAAACAGTTAAGATATAATAGTCTTATTTCTTTGTTAGGATTATTAGATGCTCTTCCATACTGACTATTAATTTTAGTTTACTAGAGATGCATGTAGGACTAAAAGAGAAGGTGATACACGTTTCAAGAGTTGTGAGTATTGCAGGCTATTTCACTTCAAAACATATTTTCCATTCTTTGCATTTTTAGTCCAGCTTTTCAGAACAAGACTGTACTTTGTATCTACATAATTTTAATATCCAGTGACCCTTTAGAAACATTTCCTACAATGTTTAGATCAGTTCTGCAGCTGCTCAGATCGTCTTTGAATAGAGATAGTAGACAAAGTGCAGAGATTTTTTTTCCCTGTTTCTTGGTTTTCTCTAGCTTCAAATTGTTGCTACTACATAAAATCAAGTCTCAAAGCCATTATTCATTATTTATTCTGTTAAAAGTTCATTTAATTCTGTGTGAGTTTTACATGAAGGTTTGCTTGTAGCTGGAATTTATGGATAAACTCTAGCATCATTATTTCATATTAAATTCTCTTGTGATCTGGCCTAGATTAATCCTACCTTGCTGCAGGCACCTGAATTAGGAACCTCAATGTTTTGCATTTCTTTTGTAGTCACTTAAAGCCTGCCCTACCCTGTGGAATTGCTTATCTGTCTCTAATAGCTTTAAGAGAATTTAGAATGACAAAGCTCCTAATTAAGTCACTTATGGCAGAAGACAAAAAAGATAGTTGAGCCTATATGAAGCCTAAGTCTGAAACAAGGTGGAAACATATAGACCTCTAATTGTAGAAAGGATGTCTTTCCATCTCATTTAATCTACTTGGGGTTCGTTTCAGAAAAAATTTGGCTTAGCCAAATGAAGGCATTCTTCTAGTAGAAGTGTTCACACGGGAACTTAGACATTTTGTGGAACAAATGTCCATAAAATATACCCTTATCTTTCTCAGGATTTAGGAATAAGACAAAAACCCATTTAATCAGTTAAATTGCTGTGTTTTGCCATAATTGTGCAAAAGCTTAGCTTGTATTTTAAAGTCATATGACTATATATTTATTTTTGTTTCCAGTTTTCACACAACAGTAGTTAGGAACAGAGCTTTTTTAGTTTTTACACCTTTTCCTGCAAAATCTGACCTGTTTTTCCCCTTTCGTTTTTTAATCTATAAATTTGATTTCGCAGTTCAAATAAGATACTGCTGAAATTGTGTTGTTAGGGGATTTTTAAATTTATTGAGCAGTTAAGAACTATTCAGCCTTTAAATTTGTAAACTGTTAAAAATTTTAGGTTCATTTTCCAAACATTTGATAATATCTTTCAATGGGATTACTTATGCTGAAAGTTAAGTGTGCATTTAACTGTTTACAGGGATTAGATTGCCCACTTGTGACTTTAAAGCAGAAACCTGTGTTGAAAAGAACCGGTGTCTCATTGCTGCAGAGGAGCTTGCAGCAGCATGCTGGCTCAGATTCAGCGAAGGAGCTAGGATTTTACCTCTGCTTACCTTTGTGGAGCCTGAGCCCTAGTTTCTGTCACTCTCCTCAGTGCCTGGTAAGTCCATCTAAATATATTCAAACAAGCTGAAAGACTGCACATCACTGAAGAACAGAGAACCATACAATCTTCTTATCTTTCTCTAAGCAAAACTGGACACTAAATCAGCTAGACCCCCCCACTGCTTTAAATTTCTAACTTAGGAAATATAAATCTAATACATGCTGAGGACCTCTGACTGTAGGAAGCTGTTAAAATAATGAGTAATTTCTTTTGAGGAGTAATAAGGGTATAGGTCTGACTTTCTACAGTGAAGTAAAACAAAAGTAATAAGCGTATGGAATTACAGTGGTGTGAAATCAATGTGAATGAGGTCAGAAAAAAGGTCTTGAATGTATTTTCTAGTGCAACTGCACTGATAAACAAAGTTGAAAATGTCAGATAATGTGAACAGTTTTTATACTCATGAACTTTAAGAAGAAAAATTATTCTACAGCCTTTCAACTATTTCTGTGCCTCACTTTTATCCGGTATACCTGAGGCCAGGTCTTTTAATCACTGTTCACCTTGAAGTGGTCACCTCATTCAGATGGTCCCGTTAAAGTCTGTAGGTCACTGGAGTGAATAATGTTTGCATTTTTGAACTGATACGGGTTGGTTTTGAAAAAAAATCCACAGTAGAGTAAAATACAAAGCTATGCCTTTATGTTTAAAACAAAATCGTTTCTATCCTCTGTTACAGTCAATTTATGCAAAAATTCAAGTATAAATACTTCTACTTTACAAGGCATTTAAATTGTGTTATAAAAATCTGTACATCACAACGCCTACAAAGTGCATTTTTATATCTTTGCCTGTTGGGGTTACAGAAAAATTCTGGAGTGCTTTGTCATCCTATTATTCTCTGGATAGCAACCAATGAAAATAATGGATCAAAGTATTCTTCTTTTATCCAGAAGGATAAAAGTCACAAAAAGCTATACTATAAAAGCCCAAACATTCTTTTTAGGTTTCATCAGGTCACACTGGTGGCAACTTGTACTTCACTGTGTAAGGTGATGTCACGTCACCTCAGCTACAATGGGAAAGGATTTGGCATGGTGTCACCTGAGATCATTACGGTTAGGACAAACTATCTCTAGCTTGGAAAAAGTAGGACAGTTGTGGGAAGACCTTGAGGAGAAAAAACACAGGTTATGATAGTTCTCATTCGGAAATATTTAGAAGAGCATTTAAAAAAAAGTTATGGTACAATTCAGCCAATATGAACATGGATGTTGCTAGTGCCACTCTTAACTAGAAAGATGTAAGAAATAGTTGTACTTCTTTAGGGAAAAAGTTTGATTGAACCATGTAAGATTCTACTCTAATTACTAGAATATGTCACCCAGTGGCAAGACATCATGTGTCTCTTTCCAAATATCCTTATAAGATGCTAAATTAGGAACTCTTTTCTTCTTTTCCCAGATTTTGAGACTTGTTCTTTTAGATAGTTCTAAATTGAGGATTACATTATAAGATTGTGGTTCTGAAGGTTTTATTCTCACTCTCACACCCTTCCCAAAACTTCTTTAAACTGACAACTTTTAGAAGGTTTAGGGATCAGAATTATATAAAACAAAACAGAAGGTCATTCTTGCTGTATCTCAGCCTGGAGAGATATACCAGGGAAAGCATGAAAAATCTCTGACTATCTGTATTTGCATGCTCATCAGGCAGGTGTCATACAACCAATATTCTTGAGTGCTTTGAACACTTATCAGTAGAGAGGCCACATACAGAACCATGCAGAACAAATCATGACTTGATTTAATTTCCAATATTCACAGAATGACAAAATGCAGCTCACAGTCTCCAGTTTGTAATGGCATTAACTGTATGCTTTTTCCTATTAAGAAGCTCTTTGATTTGTATGACTATTATCAGGATCTCAGTCCTTGCTCCTGGCCCCTTTGTGCCATGCTGCTGGTGCCAGCAAACCTAAAATTCACATGTGATTCTGAGATTCCTGAAGTTGTTATGTTATATACATGTCAGCTGTAATTTAAAATTGTGGCCTTGGTTTCTACTAGTAAAAATCAGTATATTTTTTCATCCTGCTTGGCCATCTATGTAAGTTGCATTATTTTAAAGTTCTATATATCAGGTAATGTGACTACAAAAACAAAACTTATTTTTGTCTAGGTAACTGTTTTCAAGTTCATTGTAAATGAAATAACTTGGCACAACTCCTTCTGTTGTAGTGGGCCATCCTTATCAAATTGCACTAAATTTGAAACACCTGTTTGCAGAATAACAAAAACTGGAGGTTTTTCAGGTTAATCTGACATGATTCTGGCTTCAATTTTGCTCTCTTTTTTCTGGGAGAGAAATGACTAAAGGCCACTGGGAAAAGGAAAAAATAATTTTTTTTTCTTATCTATTTACACTAATATCAAAGTAATCATTTTTAGAACACCAGCTAATTCTGAAATCTTGCATAGAAAGTGGCAAAAATGTATCCCTTGCTGCACAGATGGTTCATGATGAACACAGCAGGAGCATCAGCAAAACATTCATTTGTTCAGTTCAAGAGATCCTCTGATAGCATCACCAGAAATATTTACAGCTGAACAGGCAGGAGGAAGGAGGCCGAGGTCCGCATATCCAGCTGCTTTTATTACCTTTTAACAAAAATTTTCTCTGAATTTTGTATCATTCCAACCCTAATTCATAAACATGTTTAAATTTTAAATATGCTTCCAGATTAAATTTTAATAAGATAATACTCTTTCATGAATGAGAGATGTTCTGTGCAGTGAAATCAAAGGCAATTTCAAAGCCACAAATACACACGGACAGACTAATAAAATAATGCAGGAAGATTACTGTTCATGGATTATTTCTTAACGTAACTCAGTCATCAATAGAGTTTAAATTGTATAGATTATTTTTATGCATTATATCATATAATATTAGACTCATGTTTCTCTGCATTGCCTTCTAGCACAAGCATTACTAAAATATCAGCTTATTAAAAATGTAATGAAATGTGCATTTCTGATCTTCAGATTTCAGAGTTTTGATTTAATCATTACTTAGTCATAAAACTCATTGATCCTTGGTGAGGTAGGTACACGTGTAGAATAAATAAGTTACCAGGACCCAATCCACAATCCATAAAGTGGCAGCTGAGGCCTGTGACAACAAAGAGCAGCACTGTTAATAGATGCCGTATGCGTGGATGTGTGCTTCCACACCAGTAAAAGTCCAATTTTTCAGTTTACATTTTCAAATACATGAAAAAATCAAAAACCTCGATCATTAATCTGAAGGAAAGGCATGGGTGAAAGTCAGAGCATTCCAAAAGTTAACATGGTTGCACTGTGCTAATTCACCAGGATAACTCAGCTTTACTTAAGAAATATATGTACTCTATGAGTGTGTACTTGTACATTTATACCTTTATATGTATGTAATAGGTTCATGCCATATTATCATTTTAAGTATGAGTACAAGACATGAAGTTCCTACATGGTCAGAAAAGAAGAGTAAAGAGCTGCAGTTTCAGAAAAAGGAAACTGATGTATTCTTTGAGCACTCTAAAGTCAGAAGACAGACTTTTCCTTCTTTGCAAAATCTAATCTAATTCTAATTAGGACATGACAGCATAACATTCCCAGAGAATGTTAATAACCAGGTTTTATAGGAGGAGGAGAGCTCTTGCCAAACTGATGGAGCTTCTTTTTTGAAATTCACAGAAAACTATAAATCCATGCACATACACAACAGCAAGAAATATATTTCTCTTTATAAAGAGAAGAAAGAATGGTCCTGGTAATTACTTTTTATAGGTCTATATCCTATTCAGATAAAATAATGGAAAAATCTTAACAATAAAAAGCAGATCACTGAATTACCAGGAGTATTTGCCTACAGAGATTGTGTTTTTCTAGGTAATCTGCTTTTTTATTTTTTTTCCCTCTATTATAGTTTTTAATATAGTTGTAGAATTAGTGACTGGAGTGTACCCAAAGTTTATGCATCACATCTGGACCTCAGTAAATTACTTCATATTGTCTCTCAGCATCTGATTTGAAAAAAAAAATCCAAATTGGTTTGAACTGTAACACAAGCCCATGCAAACCGGCCAAATATAAAGCCTAATGATGAATGGATATGTACTGAATTGCAGGGAGATGGCTAGTAGTTATTTCTGTGCAGGCTGTGCTTACTCATGCCAGGGCTGGATGTGGCTCATCATTTCTTCTGCCTTTTAAGATAACAATGACCAAATGAGCATAACAAATCCTGCTCTTTTTTGTTAAAAATTGTCAGAATCATAAAGGCACCTTCACAGCTGGGCTGTTTTTGGCAGTGTCAACAGAAATTAGGAAGGAAAACTGACCAGCTTTCTCAGCTCACAGGCAATCTCTCCAGTGCAGTGCTGTCAATAGGCCACGGTGACTGGACACTGGCTGGAGCTGCATTTTTATTGCCTATAGCAGTCAGATTTAGAGAACCCTGACTTTCAGTAGTTTTCTACCATGAATTTTATTTTATAGTTGTTACTTTCTATTTCATTTGGTTATATCAGAAACGGTGGAGGATGTAGGTGCAGATCGAGATACCTCAACTATCTACTTGTAAGTGTCTGCACTCCTTTTGTCAGTGATGGTGATCTAGGCAGGAGAGTCAAGAGAGCAGTTCACTTCATCCCAAAGTAAATACTGACCTTTGCATCACCAATGTGCTGTGCAGGTTTTCACTGACTGTACCTGGAGTTTAGACACCTCAGAAATAGTCATCTACATTTGTCAATTTTCCTTAGTGAACTGAATCCAAATCCATTTTTGTTAGATACTCTTGTGAAAGGAAGAAATGTGTAGCAGAAATATTTCAGTCTGACAAATGTCCGCTAGATTGGGACCTGACTTTACTTTCCTGGAAAATTGCCAGGAGACTCAGATTCACAGACTTGGTAATCCCAGTTACCGAGGACATTATAGACAATAATAAGCTTCAGAGCTTTGGGATTCCCTGCTCTGAAGATGAGAGCCCCTCATCTCTATCCTTAGCTTGTCATAGAAGCTGAGATATTATATATCAAAATGCATTGCTGAAACACTTGGGATTTAGAAACATCTGTAGTTCACTGCCATTAATGGCTACAGACATGCTATTCCCAACACAGAGGCCAAAAAGATGACTATGGTTTGGAGAAAAATTGCAAGTGCTGAAGCATGGCCAAAACAGTCCCACCACTGGGATGAATGCTATTTGCAGGATTAGATTGTCTTCTACTCTTTGTCAACGAGAATGGCAAAATCGTAAATCAATTTTAAAGCAAACACCTAGTTTATTGCTTTCCCTATCCCCTCTTCAATTTACTTAAAGATGAGGAATTCCTGAAAAATATCTGTCAAGACATGTGAAACTAATCTATGTTCCTTCTGGGTCTTGAAAAGAGATGAAAAGCTTTGCCACTTTGAATTAGAAGAAATCAAATTAGAAATCAGATTTTTTCACTGAATCCTTAAGAAACCAGCACAAGATGCCAAAATCCTTTCAACTGTGGTTCTGTCTCAAGCTCCTGTTCCTCAGTAAAATAGTAGTAAGCATCAATTTTGAACACAACATTAAATCAACGATCAGAGTTCAGCCTAAAGCACAGAACAGAGATTACATTAGTTGTATTAAGCTGTGACCTACTTGCAAGATCCTGAACATGGTAAGACTTGCTCAGACTACTACTATCTGTGCTGCTTTTAACACAGTGAATTACAAAATATTTCTGACCTACCTTTATGACACATGGGAAATAGATGGGCTCATTATCTCGAGTGAACACAAATATTGCTCACGGATATCTGCTCTTCCCCTTTCAAGGTATTATGGGCAAGACCTTTAAAGGGGATTGCATTGTTTCAATAGATCTAACTAACTATATTGTTTGTTGACCTAAGGACAGACACCTTCTGTTCTTATAGATCTGTCTACGTCTCATCCTTACACTGTTGCAATTGTTAACACCATACTACTTCATGGTCATTCGGCATTCACCTACTGCTCCTGTTTCTCTTCAATATCTCTACTAGATGTCAATCAGATTTCAAAGAGAGAAACAGGCTGCTGAAAGAGATAATCTTGACTGTGTATTTGAATGACACTTAACTGCATAGCTCATTCTCATCTGATTCAATTGCAATCATGTTTACAGAGTTAAAAATTAACTTAGGCTGTGATTTTCTGAAGTAGGATGACAGGGGCAGTTTAAAAATGTGGTGCTATTTTTGACACCCTACTGTGTGCAAGACACTCACTCCCATGAGCTTCCAGGTATGACAGAGGACCCACTCCCTCCTGGGGCAGCAGCTGTGATTCCTGTGGTTATGTAGCTGAAAAACTGTCGAGCTGATGTCATGGCTCACTGCCTCCAAAAATGAAAGGTTCTTCTCCCTCTGTCTATATCCCTTCCCTGCTCCTGGCAATAAGATCTCATAGTTTATCTTGTGCAAATTCTAGCAACCGATTGAATTTCTCTGACTATGTAACTCACTAAAATGGACAACAACTAACACTACGGAAAAACCGGGTAGTTTTCTTCCAGGTTAATGAATTAAATTGACACAGTGGAGGATTCAAAGCACACTAGAGCCATCCAAGGGAAAGGGCAGGACATTCTGGCTTTGAGCAGCGGGGTGAAGAGATGAAGTAAGAAGGGAGAAGAAGTGAGGACTGGGAAAAGGAGGAACAGGGAGGAAGAAGGAGAGAATGAAAGCTCTTGCTTTCAGCAGCAGCAAGCTGTTACATTTGTTCTGCTCTCTGTGGAAGTGCAGTCTTACATAACGGGTAGAAGGCTGAAAATAATAAGCGGATTCTGCTCAGAAAGGAAAATATTAAAAATTGGAATAGCCCTTTACATACCCTCCACTACTTCCAGCTAAAAAATTCTGCTACTTCAAGCAGCATTTTTCTTGGAGAAGGGCAGAAGTCCCTGATGTGTAGGAAGAATTTATGGTCGATGATACTTAATTTATAAGCCACTCTGTTTTTTTCTTGACTTAATAAGGGAGGCACCCAAGAAGCTATGTAATACTTGAAGACAGACATTGCAATCATTCAACTATCCGGTAAAAAATTAATATAGCTGCAATATAAAGTCAAAGTGCATTCAACTATTTTGGTAGGATATATAGATATTCCATGATGGAGTGGAACTGTTGTATGGGAAGATTTTGTAAAATGTTTGATAAACATTGTGCGTTGACTGAAAATGAATGCCAGAAAGATGTCCCAAAGCACAGACATTCATGTATGATGTCAGGCCAGTGGCATTACTCCTTATGGTGGCTAGGAAGCTATACATATTTCTTATCTCCGATTTCTTCATTATAGTCATTTTCTCTCTGTCATAAATAATAACATAAGTGTCTTAATTTCTGCAGTTGAAAGTGTGAAGGCTGCTTCTAAGCCTGTTTTTTTGTTTTGTTTAATTTTACTTGTCATGATACAATTGTCCTTGAAAGGTTGGAAAGATGTAAAATTTATTAACTGCAGTTTCAGAGTTTCTGAGGAAAATCACAAGTGCTTATTATCCTTAGGTTAATGATAGTAAGGCAGTAAATAAAACTCTTGAAATCTCTGTTGCATCTTGGATGATGAATGTCACAGTTTTTAGGATAAAGATTAAAATGAATTATTATACAGGTGTTCCCAAGAACAAATGAAAGGCACTAAGACACCTCAATAACTAGTTAGCCTTTCATCATTTAAGAGACCTGACAAACAAATAAAAAACAGGAAGATAAAGACTTATTGGAAAAGGAAATACTGTTACGAAGAATATGTTTTCTATTACTGGCTTATATTCAGACACTTCAGATAAAACTTCACTATAATCCTAAGAAAAAACAAACATCCATTTCTAAAAGCCAATGATACAGTAGATAGCAAAATGTGCCCAGAGTTAGTTATTTTGTTTACCGTCTGTCCTAAATCATAGAGAATGGTAAAGCGAATTTTCCCTGAAAACAAATTAGATAAATCTGAGGCCTCACTACCATGGAATTAGATGGCATTATTTTGTAAGCTTTTAGCGGTACAGGCATGAGAGATTTTTAGGAAATAAATCAGAAATACAAATAAAACGAGAAGTCACATTTGCTTGATTCTGTAGGACAAGTGAAAGAGGAAATTATATAGGAGCCAACCCCTCCTGCAGAAGTCGTGCTAAAATGTTCTCTCACTGAAAGAAAACCTCCAACCTAGTCACCCTACCATGTGTGACTACCATTTATCATATCAGATAAATCTCAGGTATTTATCTTGCAAAATCATCGGAGTTCAATTTGTTGTTTGGTGTTGATGAACTGTGGCATTTAGCATTAAACAGTTATTAATCAGTTTTGCGCAGAGGTGTGGTGTGTGGCAGTAATTACATTTTGAGAGTGACCTTATGTGGTCACTGTGTCTTAGCTGTGCTGGTTTCTAGATCCTGGATAACCTGAAGCAGAAAATGGGTATCAGGGTGGTTAGAGAAGGGCAGTTCTGGAAAAGTGCAGACCTTTCACATCTAGGAAACTTTACAGTAAAGAAGTCACTTGAAAAGCTCCAACATCAGATTTTTTTTTTTAGCCCTTGCAAAATCAGGGCTTTTTATCATAATTTAGGACTTAACACTTCCGTTATACCTAAAGTCCTTCTTCCAGATGCAGGTTTCAACTTTGAGGAATTCACGAATAGTGATTTTTTTCCATTGGTAAGAGTAGTATTGGAAACTGTGTATATCAGGCCGACTAGAAAAAAAACCCTGTTTAGTGACATTTTGCTCACTGACAAATGTTTTTGAGGGCTGTCAGTTGGCCATTCCTTAATCCGCTCAGTGTGGGTTGTATTGATATTTCATAGTGGTCATTATTAAATCAGCTCAGCTTTCTAATGGTAGATTGCAGATTGCTCACTGAACCATCTCCAGCTGTGTTTGTGACCATGTAAGTTGACAGATACTTATTTAGAAACAAGCCAGTGAGTTGATAATGGTTCAGAAAGGAAGAGCAGCTTGAAAAAGAGCTGTTTTTTAAAACTGATAGAAAAAATGGTTGTTTTGTGTGGTGCAGCTCAGCCAGTCTGTGGTCAGCATGGTGCTAGCTGTGCAGGTGAGGTGAGTGGTAGCACTACCAGAACTGCAGTGTGCTTCCAAAATTGTCAGTAATCCCTCCAGAATTTTCTCTTTTTGAATGGAATCTATGCTAACTGCATTTAACTAAGAACTTTCCTCTGAAGACAGTCAACAAAATTTATTATACTGTTACGGTAAGTTTTCAAATTAAAATTCTCAACAATTAGAGGAAAAAAACCCCATGACTAGCAGTAGTTCTTTTATACATATTTGTTGCTAATACAGGGAGAAGAGAATGCTATTTGAATTTGAAAGGCTTCTTGTGGCTCAAGCATTTAAATAAGAGCCTAGTTTTCATAGTAGGAAAACTTTACTGGTTCATATTTCTTCATTTCTCCTACTTTCTTGTGAAGAAGGATGCTTCAAAAGGAAGATTTTCTGGTGATAATAATAAAAAGTCCTCCCACTTTGCACTGCATATAAAATTATATCCTTTCCATCTCTAACTTTCATTTGAAAACAATTTTGCCTGAAATTTTCCATAAAAAGGGTTTTTTAAAAGACTGATATTAATAAGTATTTTGCTATACAAAAGTTTGAATATGTGGCATTTCACATATTTTGACATATTCTTCTAATTCTAATGATACATACCTCGAAGACATTTGTTTTAAGGCAATAAACGTGTTCATTTTTCCTCAGTGAGAGATGTACAAAAGATTTTTTAAAGTCGTACAGACTTCAAAACTAGAGCTATTTATTATGGAATTTATTGTGGAACAGCTTTTGAAATAATCAATTAACATTTCCTATATTTTAGGGAAAATAAATTAGTGCTGTAAACTGTGACCTAAACTGGAGGTACAGAAGGTACTGTGCATGCTTACATTTTATTTTTAAATAAAATGGAGGATGGTTGGGGACACAGAATTATACGGTTAAAGTAGTCAGAGTTATTTTATTTCCTTAATTTTAAATATTTCTTTGCTGTTTTTTACCAGGCAGACTTTTCACTTTACTTGTTCTAGTTTATGCAACGTATTGGCTACACTAGTTTTAATGAGATTTCTGTTTGTAATCTAAATAAATATTTCAATGTATAAGGACTCAGATTCAAGCTCTAGCTAAAGGCATTAGATTGATGAAGACAGCAAAACTATGGATTTAAATGACCTCTCAAGAGTTCAGAATCCTTCTTCTAAAGCTAAAGGCTTTTATTCTGAATTACAGCCCATTCTCCCTAATTCAGCTTCATTGCCACAAGGTAAAGCAGCAATCTCAGCTATGAAAACACGGCCTTTCCTTCCTTCAGAATTAAACCAGACGTTGACAGATAGGTGCCTAGGGGCATCTTTGTTCAGTAAACTTAAATTCTTATTCACTGTCTTTCTAGTTCTCTCAGCAACTTTTTTCTGAAAGAAATGTGTAGGGCTTTTAAAGCTCAGGAGAAATTTCCCCACAGTTGCTTCAACTTCCTTGTTTCACACATTCTCAGCAGGTTTCTTACTTCCTGCGTGAATTCACTTGCTGGCTGCTGGCAGCTTCATCCCATGAATCAATTTATGGAGACTGGATATTTCCTGAAAAACAAATTGATTGTTTTTCACTATCTCCTACTTAGTCTCCTGGACCACAGTAGTTGCTAAAATTCAAACTGCCTTTTTACCCTCAGCTTCTGTCTTATATTTGTAATCCTGGGACGTGCAGTTCGTTGGAACCATAATGTGATTTCTGCCTTCTGTACATCTGTCATGTAACACATAGGTTAGTGCCTGATTTTCCTCACAGAGTACTTCTGAAGGTTTCTTGTGCTGTTAAAAATTTGCCCCAGTTTTGTTTCTTTACAGATTGCAAGCAACTGGCTTCTACATTTTCATAATACAATTATTTTAAATGAGCTACCTCTGTGTAAGAATCTCTGGCCTTTGAAAGCAGAAGGACATTGTTTCTGATCTCTTCCAGCATTCATGATACAAGTTTGGGGGAAACCGTATTTACTTTATCCTCAAAGAACTCCAGACAAAGATTAGGTTTTTTTTTTTCCCTCCTTTTGAACTTTATGATTACTTTCAGGATCCATGAACCTTTCAGCTCTTTCGGGAGGAGAAAGTCTACCTCTATACAACTCACTAATTACCACTGATGTGAAATGTAAATGTGGTGAAGCATGACTGTGTAAACTCAATTAACTCTTCCATGTTGAAGTGGACCTCAAAATAAAAGATTAATACATGGAAACAAAAAACCTAAACAGACAGTTCCACATGTAGCGAATGTGATGATTATAAGAAACTGGTTGATGATTTCTTCACAGCTCAGTGCTGTGAACAAATTAAGAAACCGCTGTATTATGGAATTGATGATTGTGTAGCTTTTACTAGCAGGGTTTTTAACATATCCCCAGCAGGCCAAGGACAATGGAGCATCACAAATCTTAACGCTTGTGGTCTGGCCAAAGCATGAGTAAGCTAAGCCAAGGAGATATGTCTCTTACCTTTCTGTGCAGATACCACCTCCTAGTAGTACGTATGTCTTTAGCTATTTGCTGCCTTCACTTCCAATTCTCTTTTCTCAAGATGATAACCTGAAAAGGTCAAATATCATAGAACAGGGTATTTGGTGCCTTCAATCTTCTATTAGCAATTGACTCAACTGGGTAAATGATGCATTTAACCTGATTTTACTTTGACTCTGTTCCACACTCCAGTGATAAGCCTTCTTTTTTCTTCATAAGTAACTGATCATACACAATCTGATCCACTGTGCTAGAACAGGTCATAAGCAACTAAGTTATTTTTAATGGAAAAAAAAAAAGAAGGAAAAAGATTAGTTGCTGCAAAAAACCACATATTTACTATTTTAAAGACCATAAAAGTTTGTCCAAAATCCTTTTCTGTACCCTTTTTTCTTGTTATGTAGACAGTTTTTTGTACCTAAGGGGCTAGAAGATTTTATTTTTGTCCCATCAGATTGTCAGTACCACAAAAACAGTTTCTAATCGACACTGATTGCAGGGAAGAGACCTGTCCACTCAATCATGAGGCATGGATCAGCTCAGGATCTGTACGTAGCACATTATTTGAAGAAGGGGACTTTTACTTGACAGCTCCTTTTCCAAGGGTAAATTGCCTATAGCCGTAGTGCTTGTAAAGGCACTAGAGAGTTTCAGAGTTTGGGACTCTCTTTCATAGACACGTGTTCTCTTCTTTTTCCTTTCCCTCTAGTGCTTTTGGCCAAAATCAGTCATTCCTGCTGATAGAAAAAAGGAAAAATCTGGGCTTTAACATTTTGCATTAGTAGTTCCAGCATACCTGGACTAATATCATTTGTGGTCCACATTTGCAAGATGTAAGGTACAATGTGTTATATTTCTGTCAGCTCAGCTCAATTGCTCGTTCTTGTAAGCAATATGGTGGTAGTTTGGTTAAATCTCTTAGAACTGGGGGGTACAGAATAAGTCTTGAAGAATAGATGCATATCTTTGTGGAAGCTAGAAGAAATGGAGATGTGAAGTTCCTATTTAATAACTTGCTAGGAACCCTATATTATGGCTCAATCAAAACCCATATAAAAGATAAGACATCAACCAGTACTCTACATAAGACAAGATTTGGCCAGCCCTTGATTGCCAGTCCCTTGATACCGCTCACATTTCTTGGCCAGTTTTGTTTGTGCTCTGAAGAAGGCCTCCTCAAATATGCAAGCCCCTGTCACTCACCTTACAGGAATAACTGGGAGACCACAGCTCCCACGAGACGTTTCTGGCTTTGGTAGGAGAGGGATCAGCGTTCCTGGCACTCTCAGTGCCAAGGGATATGTGGGGCTACTCCGCACAGTGGAAATCCCTGGGCTTTCTCTGAATGAGCTGGCATATTTACATGCCCCAGTGCAGAGCACTGAGAGCCAAAAGCAAAACAGACACATCAGCTCAATGAAGATCTGAGCTAATTAACTTCCCTTCTCCTGACTATAAAGCTTTTAGTTTGGAGCTAGCTCTGTAGGTAGTAAGTAAATGATCTCTACATCATTCTTCACTAGGCTAAATTCTTTCTTACTCTGGCACTATTAAAGAAATCAGGGAAAAGGAATGCTTATAAGCAGGATAAAATCTGATCAATTTGACACAAAAGATGCTCAAGCTAATAGTCTATGTCCAGCACTCTCCATAGAAAGGATAAAAAAGTGATATGCGAGGAAGAATAAGGCTACAAGCTCTGTCTGATGGCTTATATGTATTGCCTTGCCTTTTGCATATTGATTTGCAATAATCATTAATTATTGTAGAGTGGATAGCAAAATAAAAAACTAAACTGAACAAAACATAGGATCTGGGTCCTTGGCCAGCTTCTTAGCATGAGTTTCAGTGTGCACAGTAGCTAATATTTCTCACGAATTTCTGTAATCTTTTACAGTCTCGATTCTTAAAAAAAAAAAAAAAAGAACGTTTGGGACCAAATTACTTTGTGCTAAATACGCCCCCTGGATTTTGATTTTTTTAATCGTATTTCATTTGCGCTCTTTTGCTCTTACCATCTACCCTACCTTTTAGACTCTTCTGTATGATTATGATTGCAATGATGGAGCATAGCAGATCCCTAGTCTGAACTCATGACCACATAAAAAATATCTCCTAATTATAAGGCTCTGTGCCGCTTTAGAGCAGCGTGGACCTCAAAACATGGAGAAGGCTGTACACGCTTGGCTAATTTACCCAGTTCTTGAGGTTCCAGCTGGGTTCTTCTTCTGGGGTGGTATTACAACTGGAGACCCATGGGGAATACTGATGCTGATATTCAGAACACATTAGGAGATTTTCTTGGACCGATTCGAATTTAGGACATGCCTGTGCATATTTGCTACAAATGGAGGAAAAAGGGTTCATAATGAACTCACCAAGACATACTCATACTATGTTGTACAAATCTCTCCGGTCCTTACCCTCTTTTTTCAGCTGTTAACATTTAAAAGGATATCAGGCTTTTTCACTGACATGCATGGCTGCTTAACAGTCTCAGAGGTATTGTTCTACGTTCACCTAATTTTCATTCATTAGTTACATCCCATTAACACAGTTTAGATTTTTTTCCATAAGCATAACATCCAGTAAGTAGTGATTTTAAAGAAGAAGGTAGCAGGTTAAAGATGTGCTATAAGATAGTTCCTGCGTTTGTTTGTGTCGTTTCTGAACTTTTGCTTATTTAACACTTTAAATAACTTTAAATAGCAAAGAATCCCTGCAGAGTCCAAGCTGCCCTACTCTTCTCTGCGGTGGAATTGGAGTAACATATGAAAAAAAGAAGTTGGCTATTTCTCTTTAAAACCACATGATTAGTAATACTTAGTACTCACATTGTTTCATAAATGTCAGAAGCACCAAAGATATTACTTAAAATATGAACTTCTACTTGCTCTTACCTTGTCCTGTTTGTCTTTCTGCAAACACAAACTGTACAATCTAAGACTTGGAATCAAAGATCAGTGAAGTAAATGGGATATTTTTCATTAATTTAAATGTTCTTTAGATTAGAGGTTCAGCAGAGATGAGAGAATTCAAGTTTCCAATGTATCTTACAATTATCTGTCATTTTTTGAGTAATATATTACTATCTGACATTATACCTTTACTGAAAGTGTTGAGGGAGCTTTTGCATTGCATATGTCACCCATTACTGGCTGCAAGCTCCATTTACTGTCTAATAAACTAGTATGTGGGTTAGTTATCCTGTTTCTCTCCTGTACATGCTGACATTGTTCATAATGCAGACATTGTTCATAAATGAGGAAAGAATTTAGGAAGACATACCAGTGTAAACTGGCACAGTATGCTAATGTTCCTCAGGTGACACGGAGTCCATGTTCTGCTGCTAACTGACTAAACCCCACACTAAAATATCAGAGGAAGACCTAACTGTTAATGGCTTTGTAAGAATGGCAGAGAAAAAAAATGGGTTGAAAAAGGGCACTATCTCCTTTGTATGCCTTCCCTCATTTTTATCTTAATGCTATCAGCAGATGTTTGAAATAATATTGCCTAGTTTTTTGTGGAGTAGAGGCTGCTTCTGATATTAATATAGGGGCGTGGAGGAAAGGTAGCCTCATGATGTTTCACGAGGTAACTACAGCTGAGAGTTTTAAGGAAAACATTCCTTAGGAAATGGCTAGCCATTTTGTGGCTATTTTATACTAGGAACAATGTATGTTGGATGGCTGTGGGAAATATTTAAAGCTTCTTACTCTTACAGACACAGGTGCCTGCCATTAATAGGGATATTTTCATTTTGCAAAACAGAGGATATTTCAAGAAGATGGAGTGAATCTCAGAAGCTATATGACTGCATCATGAGATCTGTGGGGAGAGTTCAACACACTGTGTTTTTAATCCTGAAGAGGAAGAGGTGCCTGCAGGGGCATGGAGAAGATTGAATATCAACTGAGAAAAGTTACTTTATTAGCAGCTCTTCACTATAACAGAAAAGGAAAATTACTGAATTAAGAGGAAAAGGCAGTGACAGTAGTCCCTTAGGGGGTACAGCAACTGGTGTGAATGAGTCATGTCACTTAGGAGAGCAGGAGTCTGGATGTACATTCATTCTCTTTATCTTTGCACAAAGAAGGGATAAAATACAAAAGGGAGATTATTCTGCAGAGGTGAAAGAGTACCAGAACCCACTGGAATGCTTATATTTTACAGAAAGGACAGTTCAGAGGAAAAACTGCTATCATCTAGGTGTTCTTTTTCTTTTATTATGCTACTTTATGGAAATGTAAGTGAGCAGCATAGTCTGCATATTTAGCATCATATATAGTGTGAAGATTTAGAGTTGGAGATAACCTTGTTATCTTGCTCTATCTTCCTGCGCTCATTTCAAATCTCATTAAAATGTGTCATGACTAGGGAAGAAAAAAATCCTGTTTATATTTAGGTACTTCTCTTGCTTCCTGAAGGATCCAGGTAGAATTACGTGCTTAAAAATTGTGCTTAAAATTTTTATGCTTCCTCTTCATCTGCCTCCTCTCTTCTTTTTGTTCTTACGCTTATCATTGTGCTATAACTTATCTCATTAGAGGGACAACATTTACAGTCTGATGAGAGGGAAAGCAAGCAAGCTGAATTGCTGTACAGCTACAACTTCTAGCAATCTCGTGTCCAGAGCTCTAGGGAATCCCCTGCCATGTAGGATAATGACAATATTTGACTTCATTTTTGGCATAGGCTTGCCCAGGTTTTGCCTGTTCTGTAAAAAGGAGTTGTTTGACCTATGCTTGATCCTGTTATATAATGAGAATTCACAGGTAGCAGAGGGAACCGGCTGAAACTAGCTTAGACAGACGTGGAGGTACAGCGACTCAGGCTGCATCTGAATTATGCTTTTCTGAGTTGATAGTGAAAAAAATTATGGTCACGGCTGCGATGTTAGATAGAGCTGTGAGTGCTGCTGCAGGAAGGCTAGGTTGTGTTGGCAAACGGCTACATGTTTTTCTGTGCACTGAGGCAAGGGAGAAGAAAAAAACAAATCCTGCTTTTAATTTATATATTAATGGGAAGATGCTTTGTACTTTAAATCTCCTTCAGGAAGTTCCAAGGGAATGGTGCTACAGTTTGTATTAGAAGATTTGGATTTCATACTTGAAGTCCAAACAACATAATGAATGCTAGCATATTTGCATGTTTAATCCAAGCAGTACCATCTTTATTGCACAAAAGCAAGAGTCAGAGTTTTCCTTATTTACAGACATATACTGATCTTTAGTTCATAAAACCATTTGAATCCTGTGATCATTCTAAGAAGGTACTTGAATGTTTTTTCAGTGTTGAACTATATACCTTGTACAGCTAAACATAGCTGCCCTTTTCTTTCAATCACCAGCTACCACGAATCAAACATAGATTTTAATTTTTTTCTCTTTAGAATTTCCCTGAAGCTTATTGCAATGAACTGCTTTACACACCTGGAGTTTAGCAGCAGGATGCTGAATCTTGCAGGCTGTTTGCCTGGCTGGTTGGATAATTTTGCCTCGTCCTCACAAAATGGTGTATTCTCTAATGCCAGCATCTCTCTCTTCTGTTCTTAGTATGTGAAGCCTATATACGTGCAGTGGCATCTACTTTCACAATCTTTCTCCACTTCGGTGACATTTTGTTCTGATCTGCAGAATTTGACTGATTTTGGAGAAAACATTGTCCTGCTGCTGCCTGCATGCAGGCTATTAGTCTCAAAAGAGGAGGAGTCACCTAAGTAAGGCGAACAAACCACACCTCTCTTCCCAGAAAACAGGGACATAGGCAGAAGACAACAAGTGGGGGAAAAAGAAAAAAATTTATTTGCAGAGAGGAAGAGGCAGGAAAAGAACAGATGACCGCTAACTGCAAATTCCTCTCTACCGTTTACAAGTCAAAGACCGTCCTCCAAAATGCCGCTCAGATACTCGTTTCCTTCCCAGGTTTTTACATTACCAGCCAAAAGATCCCTTTGGCACCCTGTTAACTGCCAAATGTTCCTGTCCCTTTCACTTTCAACAGCCTCTGGAAATGTTTAGTATGGCACTGCAAAGTGACTGGTAAAAAATTCAACAGCATTATTTACTGTGGTGCTTTGATGTTTTATTGAATGAAACCATCTGCTCAGGACTGTTTTCCAACATTCTGGGCTAGATCTAGAATTTACAGCTGCAATACAGCTTGTCTGAAGGAGTTTCACAGCAGAAATGCCACCCAGTGTATCACAAATATGTGAGACTCTGGAAGAGACGAATTATGAGAAAGCTCCTATTTCCTGCCCTCCCATAAACACAGCCAACTGGCTTCTTGATGCTGAAGGTTGAGAATAGTTGCGATTTGTTTTTTTTTCCTTCTTTCCAATCTGATAGCTCTGCTGTATGTGCTCTGTAAACTTATGATTGAGTATATATCCTAACTGACTTCAGTGAGTCACAGCCATCAGTGGTATACTTGTGCTGGATGGCAAAATGCATTGTAGGGCAGATTTATGGGCTTCCTACTAAGATATTGGTAGTAGACAGAAGATGTTACCAGGTGGCATTTTCATTCACTTTTCTATTACACTGAAAGAAATGGAAGTCCTAAGAAGAGAGGAATAAATTTTAGCCTCTTCTTCAGCTGCTGAATTACTTGTTGCTTTGAGGCGAAACAGGAGGCAGCTGCCGATATTAGTTAGCTTTTAGGTTTATTCTAAGGGTGTTGTAATTTTAAGGATGTGTATTAGGACAGAACATAAGCAGCTGGATGTGAATACTCAAATATTCCTTGATTTGTGGTTGCAGCCTGGATCTTCCTCATCGAACTGAAATGGCTTCAAACAGTTTTCTGACAACTGCTTGGCTGTGTGAGAGTAATAAGGAAACTTTGAGCTGGAGGTCTGACAGGTTTCTTTAATAATCCTTTTATTCTCTCCCTAAACAAGACCTTTTCTGAACAGTAATCTGAAAATATGCGTTCTAAGGATTTTGAGGAGAACAACCAGAGTTTTATCTAAATATGCTCTATTTAAATTGGCAGGACTCAGCATACTGTGCAATGAAATGAACATAGTCTCAAAATCTTCTGCTTTCAGGAACTCATCTGAGAAGGGATCATAAGTTCTGATACAGAAAATTACTTTGACCCAAATCCCCTGCCTACCAGCCTGATCATGAATGCCTTACCACACACAGTGTATTTCCTGCTGACTTATAATAACTTAGTAGATTAGTAAAAACAATGCTATGCTATGCAAATAGGCAGTGAAACAGCAATGTTTGGCTGATACATAATAAAGTCACATACATACTGCTGTACCTGCAAAGCTAAATCTAGATAAAACTGGTTTGGAGTGAGAGATCAAAAGTGTTTTCCCTTGAAATGAATTTATAAAAGAGCAATGTGAAGGTATAAAGGTGTGCTGGCCTCGCAGTTACCAGCCCCAGATAGATGACTCTACCTGCCACTCGAGCATCTCAACGACCCAGCACGAACTGATCACCCCTTGTACTGGGTCTTTGCTGCAAATAGGCTACGGGCATATGAACCCCCATGTAAGTGTTAACAGGACTTGGGTAGGACGAAGGAAATGTTGATGAATATTAGCTTTTTTCTGAATTTGTTTAGTAACAGAAGTACCAAAAAGCCTCTTTCTGTTCCACCTGCTCTGTGCTGCACAAAGCCCACATGCAGCACGAGGCTGAGTCTTTCTAGCTGCAGTGCAGGGCAAGGACTCATCCCTTACAAAAAGGAAGCCAGCGGTTACAGAAGCATTAAAAAAACTAGGTTAGGTTCCTGCTCAGAGCAGGGCTAATTTTGAAACCGCGGTCTGGTTATTCAGGGCTTGTCCAACTTTGAAAATTTCTGAGGATGCCGAGTGCACACATTGTCTCTGGCGAGCCAGTGGCCCTGCCCCTGCCCCCCTGTAGTTTGGCAGCAAGGTGAATTCCTGGGTTACAGATGCCAGAACCTGTGACAGCACAGCAAACCATTTTAACAAAAGTAAGAGTTTACCGAATTGCTGAAACATCCTGTTTTTTTGAGTGGCCACAGCAGCTTAATCATTCCTGCAATATCTCTGAATCTAAAGTTCATGATATGAATTTGGCAACTATATTACCTTTAGGAGTTCTTGCACTCTCTTATTTCATATAATTAAATTAATATACACTTAATTTTAGAGGTTCTTTTTAATGACTTAATTCCCTCCCCCAAATTTGCAATTTTTATCAGCTTTGTTTTACAATATGTTTTACATAGAATGTTTAAATCCCTTCTAAAAAAATTTTTAAGTAGCTGGGTTTCCCATATTTTAATTCTTCCCTGAAGTCTCCCCTTCCCAACCTTTCCAGCTGGGGAACATGAACATGAACAAGAACAAGATCATACACTCAGACCTACCTCTATCCTTCCTCAGGCTGAGATTTCTTAAAATGATGACATGGTTCAGAAGTGGAGCTCTCTGGAGAATATATATTAAAAGCCCTGTGAAATCTGACCCTCTGCCCGCGTATATCTGCTGCTAATTTCAGTTTCAGCTTTGTTTTACTATCAGCCCTCTCCGCTGAGTTTAAGAAAGAGCATGTCTGTATGAAAATGATGGCATCATCTTAGGTTGTGGGATATTAATTGAATAAAATATCTGTAGAATGGTAGAATATGCACTGGATGGTGTACATTTTTGGATACTTTTAACAAGACCATTGCACAGTGATCATGCTCAAAGGCAGTGTTTGAACAAACTGAGCAAATACTGTTTCCGTAGTTGTTTAGAGCTGTATTAAACTAATTTGTTAGTAAAAATACAATAGCAGGCATAATGTTTTTGAGACAAATGTAAAGTTGACAGTATTCCTTTAAAATATGCTTAACATTGTAACTCAGAAGCAACCGAAAAAATAAATGATGAGACTCACTTTAGTAGAAAAAAAGCACTGAAAGTAGAGTTTTACTGTATACATATATGCACAGAAAAAGTGTTCACATTATACCTATATAGATGTGAACTTGAGATATCATTACTAACTGACATAGAAACACTTAATAAGTCTTTAATCAAAACAACCAGATATTACCTTACTCTCTGGAATATGAGACATAGTCTATGGTGCCTAACAAATTTGAATCTCTGATTTTGAACACCTTTTATATTTTTAAATGGAACTCCTGGAAACACTTTCCTAAATCTTTATTTATCTTAGCTAAATTAATTAACTTACCTTTGTTTACTTTAAAATATCAACAAAACCTCACTTAATGAATAGCAAAATACAATTCTGAATCAAAACATTATAAAACATTCATTAATATGTTTTTTCAAGTCAGAACTATGCTTGTTGTAGGTAAATATATATATTTTATGAAACCACTTTAACAGTAAAAAAAATTCACGTTGGCATGATTATGAAACATGAGTGTATTTGCAAATTGTGTCCACGTAACTATTAAATGACTTTTTCCTAATAATGCATTATGATTGCCTGTTTACTTAAAACCATTAGTAACTAGAGTTTGCTTTAAAAACCGGTAAAATTCTGTGTGATCTGATATAATAGAAAATAGCATCAAGCATTATGTGTACTTATGCACTTACTTTATACATTAAAGATTCTATCACATTTATGAACTCTGCATTTACCTTCTGCCCATCTACCGGAAATTGCTTTTAGTATTCAGCTGTTGGTCAGAAACTATTAGAGTCTGAAGAAATGACACTCTCCAAGAAAATATCAGGGTGGCCAGAAATGAACCTGCACATTAACAATCCTCTTGTAGTAAAATGGATATACTGGCAGCTGAGTCTATTACTGCTAAATCACTGCCAAAAATGTGGAAATGTGGAGTCTTTCTTCCATATTATAATAAATGTAAACCCAAATTTTTGAACTATTATTCTAATTTCACTGTTCAAGAATTTTGGAAAAAAACTGAACATACTACAAAGCAGATTTCTTATGAGCTTTGTTTTCCCTTCTTGCAGACTACTGTGATGGGCAGAAATGCAGTATCATGACTAATATCCTTAGTGCCAGGTAGTAAAGTCTGAAAACTTCTTTTTTTGTAAGCAATCTCTTTAAGTAAATACTTATACCATGAATATTCTTTAAATTTATGAATGACCTAACTTTGGTTGACTTAAGATTATTCCTTTATCATGAAAAAGTGTTGGAAGAATTACCTGTTTATGTATTATGTCCTGAAGCCTGGTAGTTAGGATATTCATCTAGGTTAGATTAGGTGATATTTAAACATCTCATCTGCCTGACGAAACTGTATCCATTATTTCCCAGGAGTTTATTTCAATCACAGTGCATTGATTTGGTTATGGAGACTAAGGGTAAAGTCTCTATTCTTGAAAATTGTTCTAATTTGTATAAAAATAATTAAAGATTCCTGAGACCAGTAAGAGGTTATCATTCTATTCTACTAATTAGGGAATGCACTTGGAGCAGGAAATCCTCATTTCAGTTTCTGAGTTGATACTGTAAATATGTGTTATGTATTAACTGTTGTGTGAAGAAGGAACTGGAACCCAGGTTTTTCTGCTCAGGAATCTGAACTAGAGCTTTTTACTCTTGGTTTCTATTTAATTATTCAATGAAAAGGGTAACAACTTTGACAGAAAAGATGGAGTGGGTGGTTAAGCTTTTCTCTAGGATAGGAACTCTGTAAGTTTTTGGGTGTCTTAGGAAAAGGACATTGTCATCTTTTCTCCTAACTACTTTTTGTCTGGGGCTTGCTCTTATAGGCACACTGAGGGATTCTGACATTGACCTGTGTTTAACTTTAGCCTCACTGGAATTAGCTTCCATGTTGCCTGATTATAATTTTTGCGAGAGAAATAAAAGGTGACTTTTTGTTCCAATTATAAATGGTTTCATCAGTACTGCTAGCACTTGGAAGATGGCAGTCGAGCTGGAAAAGGATGGCAGCAAAATTCTGGAGATAAAGTAGACTTTATATTAGTGAGAGGACATCTGCAATGAGCAGTATTCATGCTTTGTCACAGAAATACTTCTTTTTCAGTGCAGCAAACAACACATGGTGTTCATGCCAAAGACGACTCCTGACTACTCCTACCAGGTGCAGGGGCAGATGGGCCTTAAGAAGGCAGAATGATGTGACTCCTATAATAATTTTTTTCTTTCATGTTGAACTAGGAACTGCCCCATGTAGTGAAATATTTGAAGCCACGCTGTGGAGAACAGCAATAGTGTCAAAACTGAGTTATAAACAGTCACTTGGACTTAATATAGAGAATGAGAAACCAACGTTTAGAAAATTGACCAGGGCTGGATGCAGCCCCATGAATGGCTCAGCTCTCCATCATCTTTCCTTGTCTCAGCAATGTTCTACAAAAGGCATTCCCATCACTGATTGTTTAGCTTTGCAATGCAAAAGGGTTTGACGTTAGAAGTGCCATTGCAAACAGTCGCCACTGGAAAGGAAAGCATTGACAGTAAGAGGAAAGAAAATGTTGACTTTTTCCTCAAAGTCCATTCAGAAAACTTTTTTATTGTTTTCTAAAGTAGGTAAGATCCAAACAGAATTGACAAATAGTGCTGAACACAATGCATGGGAGTAATAAGTAAAGAATAAGATAGTGGAGTCACAGGATGACCGAAGAAAGCATGCTGCTTTCAGGTATGAAGCTTGATATAGATATGTTAATTAGGCAAATTGAATGGTATTTTTTGTTTCAAATTATAACTACTTATATTTGTTTGTATTTTGTTGATATATATTTGTACCATGTTGCCAAAGAAATAATAATCTTTCTTTTGCTTATAACAAAGCCCATATATAACGCTTTCAGTACAGCTAACATTTATAGTCATTATAGAAATTTCTATTTCACATTTTTAACAAGAAGTAGAAATTTTGTTACAAATCTTCCCTTTTTCTAAAGATGTGCTCATACACTTTGTGTACACAATTCCTGTATTATGTAGTTATGCCCTTGAACTGCTTTAAGGCATTTACATGCTATTATCGTTTATTATGAACGTATAATTTTCTGCTATGTCTAAAACAGAACACTTGTGAATGACTTTGGTGAAGATGATTTGGAAATGGTTATGGATCCTTGCTGCACAGGGATAGGCTTTGGTCATCTGGGTAGAGATTCATGACAATATTCGTCCATATTCATAGCTCCTGAAGTATGAAAGTATATCATCATTCAGATGCTCTCAGCCATGACTTGAAATGTTGGGAGAGGTTTAGTCAGAATGTAGAAAGTGATAATAAAAGAAATAGGGCTTTAACTGAGGAAGAAAATGTGGTACTCAAAAAGATGATGTGCAACCCTGGCTGCAGTGAGATCCTGTCCATTTAAATAAGTTTTTTTTATACATATATATATATATATATATCCCTCACTGTTCCTTTTCTTTCTCTGTGCCAGAAGTAAAGACTTGAAAGATTCTACAATTTTACAAAGCTGGACACAACTTAGAAATATTTTTGTCTTTAACTTACTGGCAACTCCTCCTCAGGTTGATCTGTAACACCCACTAAATAGCATTGAGTTTTTATATTACTGCATCTGAATTTAGTGTACATGCAAATATAGAACTAGGCTCCCCACCAACAAGACAGACAAACTGCAGTGATATTTTCTTTAACGTTACTCTTCCAATTACTTTGATTGATTGCCAATAAATCATTGTGGTATTACAAGTGAGAGAGAGGAAGCTTGACAAATCATTACTTGTTAAGAAGTTCTCCCTGGGATTTTTGATGAATGCTGCAGTCTGTGGAGTGCAAACCATTGCAAATCCATTTTTTGTGCATTGCTGTCATTCAGTTTTTGTCTATAACTTTTATCCTAGTTCAGATTAGAGTTCTGAGCATGCTACTGCTGACAATCAGCTCTCTTCCTCTCTTTATCAGATGTAATGCTTTCCTGGCAGTTCACTTATATCGAATGAAAACCTCTTAGTTAAAAGGGGGAAACGGTCCACATAAATTAGTTGATGCTAATCAAAGAAAAAAGTATTCTGATGATCTGGTAAGTTCTTTAACAGTGCCCATAATTCAGGGTCATTTCACCTGCACATTGTGAAACCTATCTTTATTAAAATCCATTTTACTAATGGTCTGGATACTTATAAACGGCTCCTTACTTCTGCTAAGCATCCCCTAGGAAAAACACCTTTTGTTTCATTATGGAACTAAGATCTTTGCCTTTTTCAATCCTCTGTTAATTTGACTGCATACATGGCTCTCCACAGGTGATTGCTGCAAAGTACTTAAATGAAGAAATAAAAATCTACAGATGCTAGCAAAGGAGGACGGCGGAGGGGAGCTGAATGACTATACCCCATTCTTGGTACCTTGCTAAACAAATCTCAAAGCTTCCAAAATTCTGGTCACTAACATGAGGGAAGCAGGTCTATCTGAGTCACAATTAAACTATCTTTTAAGTCTGCACTTGAATTCTCTTTCAAGAATGTGAGCTGAAAATCTCAAGGAATCTCTCTGCCTTATCTTTATGAGAGTGAAAGAAGTCAGTGCTTTACTTTAGTTTTGCCTGGTAACAATTTTTCAAGAAATACTGAGATGAGGAAATTGAGGGATTGTTGGGAAATGCATAATGGGCTGACAGATTCTTTTAAGCCATAAATCACATCCCAGTGATAGAGGCCTGAAAGGGATGGTTGGGTTACTTGTGAAAGGCTCAGAAAAGGTTTCAGGGTGTGAGATATAGATAAGGCTCATGCAGTTTCACAGGGTTGTGGAAAGTTTTAGAAGTCTGCATTTCATTTCTTCTCCCTCCCTCTCTCCCTCTTTCTCTCTCTCTCTCTCTCCATTTCCCACTCTGCAGCACTACGTACAGTTCTTGGTCTCCAAAGTTGTTTTTTTTTTTTTTGAGCTGTGCTTACTAGATCTCATCCTTTGAAAAAAGGAAAAAAAAGAATCACTCAAATACTGTTTGCATAAAATGTTCACTGATCCTAAATGGCAACAGTAGGCAGAGTGGAAATGAAGAATTCAGCCTTGTGACTGGGATGAATGGCTGAATACATTTCCTTGTGTTAGAACAGTCTAATACATTTCTGTGCTTTGGTAAAACTGCAAACATTCTTTATAGTTTTGAATCATGTAAATACAAAGAAAGGATACAGCGTAAGCAGCCGTTTCTATCATCCTCATGTGAAGTATGCAAACTGAGGCCAACTCAGAGAGAAGCATACACCTGTTTCCCTTAGAAGTACACATTGGAATTGAAGAATGACTCAGAAATCTTGAAAAGGATCTCCTGTGCTTAGAAGAACCATAAATTAGGTAGCCTGAAGGGCACTGAAGTCATCAGTCAAAAAATACAAGACTGTTGCCCCATGCATTACTGCCTTCTGTGCTTTCAGCCTTAAATACATAAATGGGCAATCTAAGTACGTGTACTCAGGTTTGTTTCAGAATAAAAATGACCATCCATTCACAATAAGAACATTTCATCACTTCAGCAGATTTTAGAAGCTATTAGACTATTTGCTTAGAATAGATGTGGCTCCATCCATCACCTTTTTAATTATTTTCTTTGCTAGAATGATATTTAATCAAAGCAAATATATTACAGGAAAATCTCCTTGTGTGCCTGGCTTCCTACTGGAGTTACCACTGATGATAGAAAGCATAATTATCTGGGCTTGCTTTTTCTAAAAACCATTAAGTTTTATCAGTGTTATTTTTCAAAGGCAGTAATTCCTGAAACAAATAACCTGAGCAAATATAAAACCGAATTTGCATTTCTTTTGCACCTGTCAGGGATAAAGAACACATATGAGGAAGTGTTCCTCTTGAGGTGCAATGTGCAAAGCATGAAATCTAGCTGGATGTGGGGTGTTAGCTCATGTCCCTACATATCATTTACTCTAATGCATTGAAGCATTAGAGAGAAGTTGTGGGCAGAATGGTTGTTGAGGAATGTGTCCATGGCATTACTTAGGAACAGCCACTGCCTTGCTCATGTACGTTTCTCTTGATCGTGCTGCATAGTGGGAATGATCAAAGCACCAAGACTGGAAAGGCCAGGATTTTGGTTATCAACAGACAGAAAGCTCTAGTGGCAACTACTTTTAATAGACTTATGTTCTACTACCTTAGATATCTACCACTACATCTATGGATTATTTATTATAATTTTTGCATGAGTGGCAGAATTTTCTATGTGATTTTTTTATTTTTTATTTTGAAAAATGCTAATCAGGCTGATTGATTTTTTTTTTAATTATTAGTGCATTTCAGCATTATTCATCTAGGCAGGTTACATGGCCAAGGAGGGAATTATTAAATTAGTTAATTAACACACCATACATACTGAAGAAAAGCCTGTATAGCTTTGTATTATAGAACCATCCAGATATACCCAAATAGTGATGACATCTAGTGTAAATATACATTTTAATTTCATAAGCTCAATTGTACAGTTAAGTTCTGTAAAGGCAAAGCTATTTAACTGCCTTCTGTTACATTACTGTAAAGAACATCTTCCACAGAAAGAAAACTTTTCCAATGTGATAGTGGATAGTACAATTTGTGTTTAATAAAATTCCCAATTAAAATCATAGTTATGTGCCAACATACTATAATTACTTCACATGATGACAAGTCATTCCAGAGAAAAAGTAATTGGAGTTAGATTAAAATTGAATATTTGGAAAATGACATATTTTTGTTAATACTTTCTCCTAATAAAAAAATTAACTTTGCTAATCTGCTCCAAAATATGGGATGTTAACTACATAATCATATATTAAAAAAAAGAATTTCAAAGTTTTTATATAGTACTCCATTTGGTAAAAAAAGTACAAAGCAATGCATTTCAACATTGACTTTCCACTGTCATGGATCACTTCATTTGGGGCAATCAGTTTAAAGGTTTTACAAAAACACAGGTGTTCGGTCTGCTGCTGTTCACTGTTGGATTCTATTTAAAAAATGCTGTCTTCAGAGACAGCTGCCACACAGTATAGCAAGTGCTGAAAATGTATTTTTTCATATGTCTTCTTCAGCAGTGAATACAGCTTGGAAAGTCGCTGTCCTCCCTGTTCTTCTGCTCTGCCCTAGCATTGCTCTTCTCAACCACTGTCCATTTATGTTATTGTGTATGCTGTACTAACACAGATGTACAGAGGACTAGGCTGTAAATTGTCATTCAAATGATCCCAGTTCAAAAAAGAGAATCAATCCAAAGATACTCATCTAGATCAGCTTAGTGATCTGGCTTGAAGTGCCCCCAAATAACGTAGTTTTTTCAGAATGGTGTGGTGAGGAAGGCGAAGGGCTGGATATGGCATGGAACGAGGAGGAAAACAGAAAGGAAAGGCCAGTGTTTCTTGGGACATCTCTTCCCTGGAGAAAATATGTTCTGGAACTACATACTCAGTTTCCAATTTGAACACACAAACACGCAAATTTGCATTGATGGAGATCTCTCAGTCTTTCTTGTTGTTGCTCCTGTATGAGTTTTGAATATCGTTTTTTCCTATACGCTGGTAAACCCCAACCTTTTAACTTCATAAAAATGCCTAAGGGCCTTTAAAAAGGGAAGTTATCGCCTGGCCAGACTGAAGAGCCTACCTCTGGTCAGGTCAGCCACTTAAATGTGGAAAACCTGTCCCTGCCCTGTCATTTCACGTTAGCCCTTGTTCCACCTCCTAATGAGCAATTAGATTTTTTAAAAATATGATTTAAAATGGCATCATAAGTGAATGTGAATTCCACTTTGGCCATCTGTAAGAACTCGGTGGTTTGGCCATTCTCTTGAGATACCCAACAGGAACAAGGCTAGGGAGCAAGAATATATCTTCCTCAACAACCAAAGATACAGTCATGACCAAGGTCTTGTGGTACAGTAGGAGTAGCTACATAGCTCTGTTGGCTGCTCAATAGTGAAGATAGCCGACCGACACACGGTTAATTTGTTCTTCCACTGTTCGTATTTTTCCGTCACATTATCTGTACTTCAGCTGCTGCAATATTTGGTGTTCGTTGTTGAGCCTTCTCACCTGAAACTGGTGAAAAGCCACCAGTAGAAGGAGGAAAAGATAGTTGATGGGGATAAATTTGCTCTTGAATCTTTCGTGTCATTTCTGCCATCTTAAAGATTTAAGTTCTTGTTCTAGTCTCTGTCTTTACAATTCTAGCACCACCAAAATCCTATGTTCTCACTTCAGTTCTCATGAATGAACTGTATAACTTTCAGGTTTAGTTCTTGCTATTGTTCTGCACAGAATAACACTAACAAATGATTTAATTCATTTAATGAAAGCACTGTGAAATCAGTGTCTTTTCAGTAATATGTTTGTCTTTGAGAAATTATGATTAATAACCATAAATCAAAGTCTATGCTCAAAACTATAGATAGCAAAAAGGGAATTGATTGTCAAACCTGTTCTCTGAAAATAGATCTCATAGATGTAGTCATGAATGATGTTTATAAAATTAACATTAGATTTTCTTGTACTTCCCTACTATTAAAATGCTATATTAGTAAGGTGATTACCTTGTCATTGTAAGCCATGTTTCATAAAGCAATGTATTCTGTAAGAATAATGCACTTGCATAATCAGAGGACAAGCCAGAAAAACAGTCGTCTTCTCTTGCACAGGTGAAGTAGGTGATCAGTCAGCCATCTGGTATTTACTGGAGATATGATTTTTATATTAGATTCTTTTCTTTTAAAAGTATCATTCCGTTCTTTGAACCAATAGAGTGCTTGGCTTTCCAAATGTGTAGATAAAAAAGGACAGTATTTACCTTAGATCAAAAGGAAGCAAAAGTATCAAGTCAGTTTTTATATATATATATATATATTTAAAAGAAAATTTTCAAAAGAACACAGTTTCCTACCTAACATGTATGTCCAAATGACAGAAACTTAGAAACTTGATTATCCTATCCTTTGCCTCAATGATTTTTGAAGAATGTTAAGTATTTATTATGAGACATTTGCTGGCAAAAGTCTGGGGCAACTGGAGCATTAGTTCTGAATATCCTACTTCTTGACATTTAAATTATACGATTTGGACATTATTCAAAATCCCTTGACATAGATACAGCAGGTCCTGTCCACTGAAATGAGATAGATGAAAATCCAATGACAGAAGAAAAAGGGACCTAAAAAGTTTGATTACAGTGATGTGTAGCTGCTTTAGTCATTACAATGTCAGAGCAAGGTTATGAGACATTTCCATTTTTAACAATGTTAATGGGCTCAAGTCATGACGTCCTTATTAAATTACAGTCCAATTGATTTGTCAGTCTTAAAGACCTAGCCTTTATTTCTTAGATGGAGAACTACATGGTAATGGGATCTATCTTGGGAGTTAGACTAGATGCTGCTAGTAATATCAATACTAATAATGTAAGTAGTATAACCCAAGTATGTTCCCTGTGTGGAATTTTTAAGTGTAGCACTGTCACTGGCTGAAAGTTTCTGAAGTAGAGAAACAAGTTAGTTGCCATTTCCCCTTAGTTATCAACCATGAATAAATGTTCAATCAAAACTTACATACAAGAATCCAAATAATTTGATCATATGAAAGATAGAAATTGGTCTTAGTTTTAAGAAATTTTAAAAATAATTGATTTTAGGTTATTATACATTTTTCCAAAATGCTACAAATTCTGAAGTTTTATAAACATTTATGGGACATTTTTTTCTTGTAGTTTGTGTATATGTGTTTATTCACTCCCATATAACCCTAAACTTGCTGCTTTACAGAAAGCTGCCTGCAGAAAAATAATAGCAGGAACAAAAGTGAGAACTCACACTTTCTCATCCTGCTTATTTCATTCTGTGACAGTCTTACATTAGCTTAACACAAAAGGTAAAGATTTTAAATGTTTTGTTAATATTTGTAAAAATAATGGCATATTAAATAAGTATAAAACATGCGTAAATACATTTGAGAATGTCTACACGGGACTTTAACCAGCTTATCTAAATCAATGAAGAAGTAATTTAATCATAGCAGTTCAATGTCTGACTGAAAGCCAACCTATATACAATGTATATAGTACTATTGTAAATCTATACTGCCCACTTTCTAACTTTTAAGGTATGAATTGCCAAACTTAACATTGCATGATGTTTTGTATATAGTAAATGTTATGAACCACAATAGAAAATGTAGAAAATGATACTTTTTAGGCAGGGCTAGTGACCTATTCAGTTTTTCCATTTTCCACTTCACATTTCATACTATATATGTGCAATACTGCTTAAATAAAAAAATATTACTCTGAAGACTATGTCAGGACAAAGACAAATTAATTCCAAAAGCACAAGTTGTTGCATGCATATAACCATGATTATAACCCATCATCTTTAACAACTTGCAAATCCTTTACAATGGCCATGATCAAAATATGTTTTCAAAATAACTTTTATACATCATAGCAGTCTAGTTAAGCCACATAATGCATAACTGTTGTATGTTACAATGCAATTTTTTAATATTAAGCCATTAGAGTTACGAGAAATGATTAGGCACTCTCATTTCTCATAGAAGTGACTGTTGAAAGTTTCTCCAGATATAGTTTTCAACATTGCTGATTTTTGTCTTTGCTGTATATTTTCACAGAGGTGTATGCGCATTTTATCTTTTTTCTATTCTTTTCTTTTCTTTATAGAGACCAGGGGCGCGGGACTATAGTGTGCCTTAAAGATAAAATAACGAGGATGATAAAAGGCAGAATGGTTTCTTACTATAGCTAAGCTTTTAATGTCTAGTTAAAATAACGCCAGCCCATTAGTGAAGCTAGAGTGCATCTTCACCAACCCATAAAAGCAAATTTCTTTACCTCAGAGCTCCGTTTAGTAAGGTACATCTGGGAAAAAAAAGAAATTCTTATTCTGCTCTAGCAAAAGATTGTCATCTTAAGAGTACAGAATTGAACTATAAATTACTATTTTTTTAGATTTCTTTTTTCCTTCTTGAAACCTACCTATTTACCTATGGAATTCCTTTTCAGATAGAAAATGGTATAGAATAGTATCATCTTTATGTACAGCCACTTTAAAATTATTTAAGACCAAATTATATTTACGCCCATATATTGCATTTAGTATTATTTTTATGCAATTGTGTGCACAAATAAATAAGCCAATAAAAATAAGGAGCCTATATTAGATTTCCTAGTGGAATTTAGTGATGGCAACACAGTGCACTGTCACATCGAATTATAGGCATACACCGCCTACAGTAATTCACAGACAGGGTTTTGACATTTGATCTTTAAATAATGCAAAAGAAGGAAAGGATTCACAGAAGCCAACATGCTGAGAAAGGTACCCAGAAGGAAATGCGGATGAGAGAGATTCTGGTTTACCTTTGTATGTCTGAAGGACTTAGATGTCTAACTCTGCACTAGTGATAGATGCTTATTTTAATTTGAGCTTTAAAACCCATAACTTCTCCTAAAATTAGGACCGTAAGTCTTACAGGGACAACTTGATTCCTACTACCGTACTATGGCTACGCTACTTCATAATTCTTACCTGTAGTATAACCTTTCATATATAATTTCTCGGAACAAAATTTCTGCTTCAGAAGTGATCTGATCAGCTGTCAAATAGGAACTTCTTGAAGAAGAAAAATTTGGGAAGTGCAACAGTCACAGTAAATTTTCCCTATAGGTATTATAAATTGTGCATGCTGCTATTATATGTTACAGTTTTCCACTGGGTGATATCTTAAAATGAGTTTCTATGTGAATCCAAATCTTTCTGATTTTTATTTTCAGAAAAACTGATTGCATGCCACTAAGATGAAGATACGAGTTCTGCACAACAGGAATAGATCAGAGAGGTTAAATGTAGATTTTTTAAGTCAATTTTCATATGTTTTTGAGCCTAGCATTTCAGAAGAGCAACTATTTTCTATAGTTTAAATCATTTAATTTTTGTACATTATCAATCATGTCTCTAAATGTATTATGTAGATGGCTATCTCCAATTATTACATATTTTTCTATGGTTTATATTTATTTAAATGCCATTTTATTCTTTCATTTCTCCCCCAATGAATCACTCATAATTTAATGTATTTCCCATATTACTTAAACAGTTGTGCTCATACCTGAGTATACATAGATTTCATAAATCCACACAGAATATGTGACTTTAAAAGCTTCTCAGTGAGGAGAAGTCACCGTTATATTACATGACGTTACTGATGAGCAGCTACAAAAAAATACTAGTTCAGCTCCCAAGTACTCTATTTTAATAAAATTTGCAAGACATACTGCTAAATTGTTCTACTGAAGCGACATGTCAATAAATGAAGATTCAAAACTGCCTAGATATTTAAACAATAATCATAATGATAAAAAAACTTAGTAGCTGTTATTTGTTGATAAATTCAAGACCAAAAGGCCTAAAGTTCCCTGAGAGTTTGGCAATTGTTCGTTCTATCCTACTATTATGTGGCTGTCAGTCTCAATTATTCTGCCAGTGTAAGATTGGCTAAACTGGGATGTAACCAACAGTTGGCTATACAAATACCAGAAGCTTCCTATAGTATGTCTTGAATGTGGGGTTATATTGAATAACATTAACCTCATCATAATAAAAAGACTTTAGAATTCAGTCTTACAAACATTGCCATTAACTCAAAATAAAAGTCTTTTTAAATTAAGGCATTTATAGTAATATTAAAAAAATAAGTTGATTTAGTTCTTTATTGCAATGGAGTAGAGACTTATCAATCCTAAGACTAAGGAAAGTTTTTAAAAAGGGTGAAAAATAATAATAAATAATAGAAAATTCTGCAATTATTTTTAATTTTTATTTTGACGGCAAGGAAATTTAAAGCTTCTAGAACTTCTATGTCTTAAGCTCTGTAATTTAAAAAGCATATGAAGTAATACCCTGACATGCCACTTTAAGGTATAATAAATCCACTTCCAAATGGAATATTTGAATTTGGAATATTAGAAAAACTAGTGAGGACAAAAGCATATTAAAAAAACAATGATGGACATTCCAAAATACTCTCAGAAAGTGGATAAGGATTTTGCCCATATGTTGTAGGACACACATTTTTGTTGTTCAGACCTGTTAGGAATAGCCAGAGTATTCTCTTTGTTTTCTGTACCTGATGTGCTCTGGTGATGCCAAAAGTCCTTAGATCTGTCTTCATATGCGTATGTCAAGACACATAGTCTGTTTTTTTTCTTACACATATGACATTTACTGACATAGTGCTAAAGAGCATCCCTTTAATAAAAAAAGGAAAACTACCCCTAAATCCTTTAATTACAATTATAATTAACACATAAAAAAAAAATGGAAGAGTGTGTCTTATTTTCGAGTGTTGAGTCAGCTGATAACATCTCATGAGAAACAAATTGCACACTGGACTGCAGGTAGTATTACCTTACTTTAAAAATGCGGGTAAGTATAGCCTTGTACAGTGGCATAAATTTTTATGAGTGGGTGTAGCCCAATCTGAGTGACAGATACCACACGCAGCAGCGTTTGGGCTCTGACTGAAACGAGATCTCAGAGGCATTCCCTTTTTACCCTTTTAAGCAACATCTGTCTATACAAGAAACTCAGCAAAACACTCCGTTTGGTATATGTTAGTCTCAAGACTGTGATCTGTGATGCTTTTCTTTTTGTTAAAAATGCTGACTTGTTAGTGTCATGCTAGTAAAGGCCACTAGAATCACCCGGACAGGGCTAATTCTTCAAAATTTTAGTTAATAATAGAAAAGTGTTTGGTTCTAATGTCAGTGGTTTAACTGCCACATAATAAATAGAAACCTAAAAGTTAAAAAGTCCCTACAGGATCTTTGTGCTGGAAAGCCTATTTCCAGGACTCACAGTATTGAGTGTAATAACAGAAAGTAATTGCTAGGATTTCAATACTGCCCAGTGGATGTTGCTGGAAGCTTTACAACTTCATCTGCTGGTGTATTCCTGAGTGCAGTAGATCAGAAACAAGCTTATTTCCATTAGATGTGACAGTGCGTTATGCTTATTTAGCGAGCTATAACAATAGCACATTTAAACCTATTCTTTAATATCTCCATACATTTGTTTCATCAGCAATGGATAATTAGTCTCCTTATGACCTTTCTATTAAAGGCTATTTTCACTTCAGCACTTTATTTTCTTTCTTCATTTTCTCCCCCTTCCCCCATTTTTTCTTTAACACTTCTGGCTATGAGCTCTGGCACCCCTCATATCCCAAGACCTTACACAGAACCATAAGCATACAGATCGTAAGGTGCAAAGGTTGAATACAATTATCATCCTGGGGCCTTCGTTTTTCTGCTCAGCCATTAACAAGAATGAATTAAATTTTGAGAAAAAGAGTAAAATGTGCAGCTGAAAGATTATATTCCCGTTCTTTTAGACATGCAATGTTTCTACATAACACCACATCCACTACAGTAGTACCTTTTAAGCACTTAACCATTTGGAACTATGGGAATATATTTATTTCTAGTAAAATAAAAGAAACCAGTAGTACGAAACAAAATTGATGGCTTTTTTAAAAGTATGTTTTAAATGGTTTCTGTGAGGAGGACACTTATTTTCGTTTACAAATAGCAAGCACTTTGGGTTCTAATTATTCATGATTATTATAAAGGCTTTCTAAAATAAGATGCAATATTTTAGACCAGCAGTTTAAAGAGCTGCTTGATAAGTTGAAATGAAAAGTGAGAGCATGAAAAATACATTTCATTACTGCCTGCTGCCTTAGTATCTTGGGGCACTGTGTTTCCAGGGAGAAATATTGCAAATAAAGTAGCCTGCAGAGCAATTTTATGGTAGACATTTTCCCTTGGTGAATATAGCAATTTGACAACAGCTTCTTCCACATATATGCATGCTGAACTGCACCACATTTAAATGTCATTTAGTGAAGGAAATGAAGAATTGCAAGAAAGGGCTGAGTCTCAGTGGATGTTGGAGAACCAGAGTACAGAAGAGGAAGCAGTTATTTATTTGCAATAAATGGGGAGCATGGTGTGGCAGGACAGATTGGATTCTTGCTTTTGTGGACGACCAGTAAAGTATTTCTGACATGATGCTGCCACAATTATAGCTCTATCTCATTTGACCAATAATAAGGTTGGGGATTTAATAGTGCAAGATGTATAAAAAAGACTTGTGGTCCCTTTGGGTCTCCAGCATTATCCAGAACTTTATGGAGAAGAGACCAACAAGGAAATTGCTGCTTCTGCATTGTTTGGGGACTGCAGTTGCTTCCTTTGCCCCACAGTTACTTATAGGCTTTTAGCACTTAACTGCCACACAGAGTTGCTGTGTTTTCCCAAGAAACTGCACTGCAACCCTTACCGTCTATTCCAGTGGGTAATAGCAGCTCTATGGAGATGCAATCATTCCCTGTCTTGAATTATAATGATGAATGACAGCCCCCTTCCCCCCAGCGTTTCAGTTAGTGATGATTCCAGTGATCACAAAGTCCCATAGGTAGAAGAAAACCCAACTGTGATCTTCCTAATGTTTTTTCCCACCATAATGCTGTCTTTCCTCTAGCTCTGCTACTCTGCTGTCTAATTCAGCTCCTAGTGATTCCAGCCCTTCGAGAGCTGTGGAAAGACAGAACAGAAGGAAATCAGCTTAACTTTTCTTTTAAATCTTATTTATAAATTCTATAGAGATTTATTTTTGTACATTGTAAATAGAATCTTTAACCTAAATGCTGGCAAACTAAGCGCTTCAAACTATAGATATGAAAGAAGGTTGGAACCTCTAGGCATATTTAGGATGGTTCTTTTGGTACCTAAAGACATCATGAGGTGAATGCTGTTTAATTAACTATCTCTACATTAAATTACTGTTATCTCCAGCTGGTCCAAAATAGTCACTCTAGTAAAAATAAAGACATGCTTCTATAATTAAGGTCCATTTCTGAGATGTCTTCTTCCTGTCTCCAGGGGATCAACTGTACACCGGGGCCAAACACAAACGGAAATACTGAAAGGAAAATAACAAAAACTGTGTTTCTGGCAGTCCAGAGTGAAAGCAGAATGAAAAATTATTTCTGGTGTTGGAAGAGATCAGTTTGGGCTTACGGCTTGGAAAGAGAGCTGAGAAGCGAGCCTGGGAGTATGATCAAGGTGCCAGGTACTGTGACAATAGAACTGCCAGGTACTGTGACTGCCTGGAACTGTGACAATAGAGCGCAATAGAAGCATTAAAGGCGCAAGAACAACACTATTAATTTGAAAAGAAACTTGTGGAAACCAACTACACTGCAGTGGGAGCAATATGAGCAATGCCTGTTTCCAAGCCTACTTGATTTTAAAAAGCTAAAAGTAGGCAACAGATTTAAGCACAGGAGGCAGAAATCAACAGTTCTAAGAATACTTTGTTGCATAATTTTCTGTGCCGTGAATCCCTCAACATTTTGTAGCTGAACTATGACAATAATATGTGGATGAGGTGTTTTATCATCTTTGATAAAGAGGCAAGAAACATTGTTAACACTCATGCTGTCATTTTTTCACTGTTAGTATTATCTAACAATGTCATCATTTAAATAACTTTTACCTTTACCATGAAGAATTATGCTTGCTCAGGAAAATACCATTTCTCGTAGTTTGTGTTATTCCTTGGTGATTTCCTATTTTTCAGAGTTAAGCCTCTTGACACATTTAATAATGTCATTGGAGATACCACTTGAGAGTCTCTTAGGATTTTCATTTAAAATATCATCTCAGAAATGGTTGAAGTGATTGATAAAAGATAAAATAGTAACTTTGTATCCCATTTTTGCATTTTGCTATTTGTAGATTTTTAGAAGCGCCCCTCTTAAAGGATCTTGTATATGTGTTTATGCCTGTGAAAGAGCAGAGATACAATGAAGACTAATGTTGCATAATTTTTAATGCGTCTGGAACCAGAACCTCATGAAACTGTGCTTTTTATCTAATTTAATTTCAGACCTCCTCAGTTTAAGGATTTTAACAGCTTTGGAATGTATTTTAAAATGAAATGTGGCAAAGATTGATGTTTGTGTCTCTCACCTCATATATTTGTCAGGTCTAATTACTGGCAGAAGATTTTTTTACAATGACTGCTCACAACTTCAGATGAAACTTTTGGAAGCCTGCTTGAAAACTATCTATCTGTCATTGCTATCCACTCCACTTAAAGCCCACAGTTATCTAGGATGGCTGTTGAATGGGATACTTATATAGGGTAGGTAACTGCAAAAGATAAAATCCACTAGTCAGTGGAAATTAATGCTAACTAACTGCTACATTTCTTTAGTTAGTGTTGATTTATTGCATCTGCATTTCTCTGGCTGGCATGCATTTTGTTTGAATTTTTGCAAGCACAATCACGACTGCAAATAACTTCAGACAACCAGTGCAAAAACTGTTAAGAAATTAGGACAGCCAGGACTACCTGGGGAAGAGGGGGATACGCAGTCAATATTTCCTTGTGGTGATCATGCTTACGCATAGTTTTTACTGCTGCTAATCAAAGAGCCCTGAGTGGTTGTGTATTTAAGACATGAACCTTGCTACCATGGCAAATGAAGCTTTGCCTGAATTTGCTGAATATGTTTCAAGGAGCTGTCCTTATTGCACAGTAAGAACAACTGACAAAGCAAACAGGATTGTGGCAATTCCCCATCAGTTGTACTTAAACAAGAGAAGTTTTCTAATTAAGTTGTTATTTATGAGTGCAACAGAACCTCTGAAAAATCTGTCATCTCCAGTGGTAAATTTCATGCAGTGTCTTATGATTTTTGCAAATTACTCTTCTGTAACTTTTTTTTTGAATGCTTGGTTATTTTTAGGGGTGAAAATCCCTGTGAATGATGACAGTTGTGAACTCCTCCTTTTGAATTTGGCTGAAAATAGAATTACAGATAAAAAATAAACAGATAAGCCAGATTTTTATGGAGTGGAAAACCAAGAAAAAGCACTAAAAGTTTTGTTACTTCATTCCCTAGAATTGTGTGTTTATAGTGACAATTTGGCTGCCTTCCTATTTTGTCACAGGATCCCAGTGTGGTCATCCTTACTTTGCGAATGGCTCTCTTCAGTTTCCAAGAGTTCTCACCAGGATCTGCTCCAGAGAGAGAGCATGGATGAGCACAGTGGGAAGCTGCTAAGATCCTTCTGTCTGGGATAGCCTTCCACCACTACGTTCAACACACCTGCACATTCACACATCCCCACAGTCTCTCCTCCTACGCCCTTGCATTCAGATATAAAGCCCATACCAGCACATTCAGGCTATAAAAGCATCATGCTTAGGGCTGTGATACAGCCTTCATGTGATTTTGTAAACTTTGAACTGAAGAGAAAACAAACAAACAAAAAAACAAACCGCATAGAGTTCAAGAGCCAAAATGGATGGGACCCACAGCAAACACAGCCCAAAAAATCTAGCTAGTGCCAGAGGATGCTCTCCCAAACCAGTGTGAACCAAACCAGTTGGCTCAAGGGCTGCTGTTGTCTCTCCAAAGCGTTATCAAAGGATAACAATACCAGACTGCAACTCACCTTGAAAATGAATTACAGTTACCTGGAGCAGTGTTTCCCAGTTTGTGGTCAGTTCACCAATCATGGACTGTAGATATCTGGCTGCTTACACTATACTACCTTTTCTCTATGCTTACTGATATTAAATAACATTAAAGAGGAGAAGGAGACATATCATATGTTTTTCTAAAGTAACACAATAGGACAACTACTTTGCACAGACAAATCTGTGCTTACAACCGGGGAGAAAATTATGTGCTTGAAATGGGAAGGATAGTTATTTGCAGTTGGGTGTTTAGTTGGGTGAGGACGTGTCTCACAAGTGACTCCTTTTTTTTTTTTTTTTTAAATAAAGTTGAGGTTCATAAGGTGAAATCATTTGATAACTCCCTGTTTAAATGCCAGCACAGTTAAGCGTGTAGCTGCTAAATGACCAAGCAGAATGCATGCAGCAAATATGCTTGTTCATTGTGGATGGATGCACCACAGCTTGACACATTGAATAGACATTCCATCAGACACTGCTCCTGGGAGACAGATGCACATTCAGACAAAGGCAATTAAAAAAAAACCCAGAACTGGGACATCTGGACTATGTGTTTTGTTTTGTAAAAGAAAACACATTGAAGATGACTGGCATCAGTTTAGAGAATGCAACTCAGAGAAGCACTGTCTCAGTCTTTTGTTTTTGAGATGAAGAGATGTAGCACAAAAATAAACATGCAATTTCTCAGTCTGTACCAAATAAATAACCTTTTTTCCATAGCAGGAAACAGTTTCCATAAAACAATTTTGCTAGTGCTTTTCACAGAACATTTTCTAATTGTGTGTGTGTGTGTGTGGGTGGGTGTGGGTGTGGGGGTGTGTGTGTGTGTGTGTGTGTGTCTACTCATTGTATAGTTTAAGATGTAAGTATTTTTTCATACTTGCCAGCCTGAGTGTTTTTTTATGCAGTAGCAAGGGAATGATTATGAAAAAATGGATGTGGGGACTGAGGCAGGCTGAATTCTTTTATATGACAGAGGAATTAGCTTAAAAGAAAAAGACTAGGAAAATCTTTGTTGAAGTAACATAGCGGGGGAAAAAACCCCACAACCTAAATGACTCACCAACCCTCCAATCAATTACACTGATGCAACTCTTCCAAAATCTATGTGGTTCTACCAAATTAACAAAGAGAAAAATGTCATTCATTATAAACAAAGTCTATATAGATTTTGGCAGATCTCTGGGGGAGAAAATTCCCTGTGGATTTTTATTGTTCTTAGTAATGAGTTATAAGATACTACCCAGTGTGGTCCATAAAGAATAAAAATGTCCCACAATAGATTATTTAAATAATGTCACATACTTTTACTAACAAAATGAAAATCTCACAGGGTAACAGCAATAAAATAATGGTTCAGCTGCTGTACAACCAGCTTCCTGTATATGGTTTTCTATAGGAGAACTCATGCAATAAGACTGCAATAGGTCATGAAAACAGAATTTAGCAAAGGAAAATACATTGTGAAGTTAGGCACTTAAATAATTTGCTCCATGTTAAAACACAGATAAAGGGATAACCAGGGATTTTACAAGCCCAAGAAAAAATGTACCCAAAATATATTTATTTGTTTATATGGATACACATCTATTAAAGTTTTATTTTTGTTAGATAGTAAAAGGTACCAGAAGAAAACATTGGAAATATTTACATAACACAGAAGAAACACTTAATCGCTGGATGATTCCTGTTTCCTGAATAGAGAAAGAGTACAAGGACGCTTTTGTCATACTTTTTGTGGGGACTGAACCAAGTAAAATACTTGTACCATCTTGAACACTGAGCCTGCTCACTCTTAGAAGATTGCAAACTACTTTCCTCTACTTAAACACTTGAGTAACAGGTGGCATAGCAAAACTTCAGAAAAACAAATATCCAGGAGGCATCAAGCAAAATAGCAGAGTGCATGGCACCTCTTTTTAATTGGTAGTACAGCAGGTGCATTCAATTTGTAGACTGGGAAGATGCAGAAACCACTGTGCCTCATTGAAGTTACATTTCCATGGTTCTGTTTGCTACTGTGCAGTTTTCAATTTATATTCATGTAAGCAAAAGGAACATCAGACCTAATTTTGTCTCCATAGCTGGGTGTGGAGACACTCAGTTTCTTCCCTCCTTAATGATATTGACTCTGTCATCAAATTAAACTAAAAATGGGCTAAAATGGTTACTTTGGGTTTCATTCCCCTGGAATTTCAGTAGCTGAGAGCTTCTTGGAGGTGACCTGCTAGATCGGTCTTCACATGTTACCTGTCTACCAAAACCTGATCCATGCTGTACAAGCTTTCCTATGTCACCCGTCTTCTTCTCTGATAGAAAATGCATGGGCTAGTCACGAAAACCAGTGCAGTAAGATTTGATCCTGCTCCCAGTAAAAACACTGGTTTGCTGCTGATTCCAAAGAAATCCTTTCAGGATCAGTATGACAAGTGAGTAATATTATTTTATGACGCTATATTAAGGTACCTGGCAGCCTGAGGTGTGCTGTGATCTGATGGCACTTACTTGCCTTTCATATGCTGCAAGTACAGCTAACCATCGAAACAACATGAGATGTGACGACCAGGATTGAATAGGCTGTGCCCCTGGCATTGCTTATACCCTATTTTTTCACACACTATTTTTCACTGAGAAAACAAACAAGCAAACAAGAATCCTCAGTCCACAACATAATAAAAATGCTTGTATAAGTTCAAGTGGCTAGATAAGCTGATTACTTTGCTTTTTAGTTCAAGTGTCAACTTGTTTTCAATCACTGTCAAACACTTTTTCATACCAGATGCCCATTTTATCTGTTACCTGGTGAAATGCTTCAGTATATAAAAGCAAGGTGCATGATTTTACATATTTATCTTTGAAATCATCAAAGTACTTTTCATGATAGCTGTGTTTGCTTATACCCACTGCAGTTCACCTTAAAGTTCCACTCATCATTTTTTTCCCGATACTTATGTATGTACATTTCAGAGTTAAGATATTGCTAATAGAAACAAATCTTTAAGACCTTTTTTTTACTCTGCTCACTTTCACCTGCTCTCCATTTTGCTAAATAAATCTACTCCAATAGCTAAAAATTTGCAATGTCCTTTATGTTATGCGCTCATGACGCAAACAGGACTTATTCCTTTTATTCACCTTTTTGTGCATTTCTTTACCTGTTAGGGTGACTATCTGGAGGAGCTTTATTAGATCTAAGTACTGAATGCAAGCCTGCTGATTACTTCAATAGCAGCACTCTATTTAGTTTGCAGAGGACTCTAAATTTGGTTCATGGGGAAAACATTTTCTTCTGTATTCTCCATTTTTTTTCACCTCCTAACCTTCATTTATTTGTCCTTGTTTGCTTATGGTGACATGAAAAATAATGGCTCAAGGCTTTCGTTATCCACTATTTAGAGGCTGTTGTTGGATCAAGCCACTAAACTAATTCCTAGGTTTACTCTGTGGCACTGTAAATACTGTCAGAAGGTATTAGAATTTTATTCAGGTAAGTGTGTAATGTTGTAGAGGTACTGACTATCCCTTCAGTCATCTATACAAACTTTTCATATCTCCGTTTTTAATAAAATATCTAGTTTATATAGGATTACAGAGTACTTCTAAATATTCAGCTATGCCTTTCAAACCACAGATTCAGTACGGCTTCTCCTTTACCAGTGTAAAGAAATGGGGTGAAGCTGATGCGACTCCATGCCAGGCAGGAGCACGCATGGCCGAGTGAGCAGCCTAGTGCCCTCAGCTGGTCTGCTGTGGGCAAAGGGGCGAGGAGACTGTTTTGTGCCTCATGTCGTCTCAGTGGGATTCAATGGAAAATGAATCCCTTAGCCAGGGGCCAAACAAGCAGCCAAAAGAGGTGGTGGCCACAGCCAGGATGACCCTTTTGTTTGCCCACAGAAGAAAGCTTTGCTGCACAGAGCAGCACATTGAGACAGCTGCACAGCTTTTGCTGGATTGTTAAACACAGTAAGTGAAGGCCCTCATGTATTAGAAAACTGAGACAAGCCAAATACAAATGCAATTAATATCCATTGCCATTCTTGATCGGTTGTCACTTTGGCAAGTCCCACTAGCATGGAAGGGAGCCATCACTTAAAATCCTCTATTATTAATAAGACTGGAAAACCGACAAGTTTTTTTTTTTTCTTCTTACTACTCAGTTTAAAGGGCATCTGATATACATAAATACATCTGTGAAGGAAATGTTTTCAGAAAATACAGAGGCATTGCACAGAGAAAATAAGCTGCTATCCAACATTAATTTGTTTATTCTCAGGTACAGTTAGTGCCTGACACTAATTACCCAGTGAAGCAGCTACAGCTAGAAAGTGACAAATATAACTCACATGGCCATTTTGATCCATTCAGTTTTTAACCTATATGAATGTATAAAGATTATGCAAGTCAGAAAATGGTTTTCTAACTGTTTTTAGTTTGATTAGTTAGTTTAATATGAAGAAGGAAATCAAAATTGTGAAATACAATCTTAGAAGAGTCGGTCTTTTTGTTTTTCTAGTAAAACATATATTGCTACTTCTGAAACGTAGAGAGAGTGTAGAGGTTTTTTCCAATGGAAAGATTAATATAGTTCAGAGGGTCAGAATAAACACTTAATTCTATTTATACAAGGAAGAGGCCTTTCGCTGACTCTCTGCCTAGAAGTAAATTTCATCCTAGGTGCAAACACTAGCTACTTCATTCAATACTGTATTGGCCCATTTTCAGAAGCCCCAGAGGCGTGTTTAAACGCAGGTGAATTCAGAACAGAATCCTCAGCACAAAGACAAATGCTATATTGTTTCTTTCAGCCAAGTGACAGGCCAAATCATTTCATTAAACCTGCTTGTACAGATTTTCCCTGGCAAATGGATACAGTAAGAGGTTGTTTTTAGTGTTTTAACTAAAACAATGGAATGAGCACTTAAAAAGAACAAAAACTTTTTGATATTTGAATAACCAGTTATTAAATTTAATAACTTTTCAGTAATAAGTTTGCAGAGCTAAGCTGTTAATTGATATGCTACTAAAATAGGTCACCTCAGAATGCTCAAACTTTTTCTTGCAGTTAAGCTCAATGTTGTTCCAAAAGATCAGACTTATTCTAAGCATAATGAGAAAATTAGATAGAAGCAGGGCTTTTCTCTAAGCTAAGTTCAGGCTTTCTGAGAAAATTGTTTTTATGGGGTTTCAATTTCCTATGTTGACCTTATATAGGACTACAGGCTCTTTTTATTTGAATAAAGTGTTTCTAAATTCTACAGTTTGAAACATACACAGAAAGGTCAGCTGAACAACTTTAACCTTTGCCCAGTAAGAAGGTAGAAATATGTCAAATAAATACTAACTTACATAAACATAAAGATGACAGGGTCATAATATTGACCTGACAGTATATTGCACCCGCTGGAAGAGAAAAATAATGTGACTATAGTGGAATATAATATTAATTCAACTCCTAATATATTGTAATGATCAACTAGATGCAGCAATACTAATTTCATGCTGCAATTTTGCTAATAAAATGAAAGTAGTTTCATTAAAATTTAATATGTGTTTTAGTCTTATTAGTAGGCAAAATTAAATGCTAAAATATGAGATTATTTTTATTTTAAGTAAAGGTAGGCTTCATATTTCACCTTACTTAAGAAGAATAATCAGTCTATTTCTCTTGACGTTTGCTGCTAAAATTAGAAATAAATATGAAGCAATTTAATTAGACTTTCACTGAAGAAAATGGAAGTAGCAGATAAAATTAAATATACACTATCTGTAATTCTTATATGACTCTACACTTGGTAAAATGGCTCTTCATAATTTTGAAAAGCAAAAATTTAATTTTTCCAAAGTGTTTTTGTTCCTATAAATAAAAAAGGAAGAAGAAATTTTATTGTTTATCTTTTATATTGAGACCTGAATCCAGAAACTATTAATTTTTCAAGTTCTTTCCCCAAGGTTTTGTTTTAATGGGATATGTAACTAATTACTGTTACTTACTACACATCCAAAGAAAATTCCACACCCGTTGAGAGCATAGGGTATTCAGTGTAGCTATATTCCTTTAATTTGGTGCTGTCATTTCTCTCAATTCTACCTTTAATTTGTAGTATATGTTGGGGTTTATTAAAAAGCAGTCTCTTCAGAGCATTCTTATATACCATATTCACAGTTATCCTTACCCACTTTGAAGACTGTCTGGGGAACTTCAAACTCCACTCTTTATGGATGTTCCAAATGCCAATAAAAGATGCAGTGCAATCAAATGCAAATACCTGAACTCCATATACAAATGTGTGCCTAAATCCCATGCCCACACTACGTGTGGAGATGCAGCAACAGCTGATTCTATATGCGTAGAAGCTTTAAAAACTTTACTGTTGTGACCTCCTGCTAGTGCAGCTCATGGACTCTGTAATGAGCCTTTTTCAAGCTACGTTTGAATCAAACATACTGAAAATTCATTTACTTTGGAGATGCTGCTGAGGGATCATATGAATCCCTAGTTATGTCTTCAGACGACTTCCTCCTGGTTACCAGGCATGATACCCCCATGAGCCTGCCAGGAGGGAGCTTTCCTTTTAGGAATCTGCTGGCAAAACCAACCTGTGATAACCCCAAAATAAAGTCTGGGTTTTTTTTGGTCAAAGTATACCTACTGCTTTGATAGCTTGATTTAAAAGGACAGATACAGATGTGTATATGTGCAAGAGTTTACCTGTATTTGCCAGCTCTCTTAAGCTGCTAAGCAAACCTCATTTAATACCTTTTCTCCTGAGGACTGAGCTCCAGGCTGGGCACTGGCCCTTGACTCCCAGGCAGACCAGGGTGACTACATATAGCTGACTATCCCCCCTTCTGCTTGCCCTCGGTGGCATGGGACTGCAAGCAGAGCAGTGCCTTCATGAGCGAAGTTTTTCTGTGCAATTACAGAAAAAACATGAATAAAACTGTGGTTGACATGTCTGGCTATTTGTTAGACTGTTTCTTACTCAGATTAGTTCTTTTCCTTTCATATTAGGTTTCCTTAATACACCTTCTAGTAAGTAAGCTATCATAAACAAGCACATAGCCTTATGTACAATATCCTTAGCAAAGAACACAAACACTTGCAGTTTCCCAGTGAGGAAAGCCATTACAATTACCATGACACGTTCAGTAGTATCTTTGACCTGTATAAAAAGGTTCATCATTCTTTTGAGTCTTCCAACTCCCTTAGTTATTCACTGGTTGGTATCTGATGCAGACACCAAAGAGGGTTCAAAGAACAGATATTAAACCTAATCTGCTCAGTAATTGGATTTTAACACACTATCTGCAGGTTTGCTTGATATGAGGAAAGGGTTCCAATACTCGTACCATACTGAGTACAGGTGAGTGCGCTTCCATTTCTTTTTTTCTTGCTGAAGAACCTTTAATTGTCTTCCTCGGAGGCATCACAGCTACAGAAAGTGCATTAAAATACTAGCTAACCGTTAACTTTGAACAAAGTCAGATAAAACAGGGAGAGAGCTCAGTAAAGTGATGGCCTATAGGTCTATCCTTTTTGAGAAAGACAGTTATAAAGAAAGAAAAACTTTTAAAGATGGAAAAAAATATTGCTTGTGCTGTATTCCGATTCAAGTACAGGCTAGAGGTAACTGTTTCACCATCAGCTGAGGACTAGCTGGTGATTAACCCAAAGGGGAGGATGCTGGTAACTGTCAAAATCTTCATTTTACTGCTTGCAAGGTTCTGAGTTGTAGATGTTCTTCCTAATTTCTGAATACAGCTGGCAGATACTTTCCTTTATTGTTTGCTTTTAAAGGCTGAGAAATCACCTGTGAAAGATCAATGGGGAATGTATTCTTATGTTGAAGTATAGAAGTGAAAATCTGTGCTCAGTTCTTGGTTCTTCTGGCTTGGAAGTTTTATCCTAAGCTGGAGTATTGTTTTTTAGGGGGGATTATTTTTCATCAGTTTGTTTTATCACAAATATTAGCATTACAGATTTTCATAACAGGACATTTCTTTAGTAATAGTGTAGGGATAGAACTTCTACTTTCCACCTCTGTCTTCTCCCAGAAGCTGACTTCCTTTTTCTTCTGTGTCTTGAAAGGGAACGTTACCAATTATATGTGCAGGTGTATTTTTTAAAAGTTATATCAGGTGATATGTCAGAAGGTGGTAAGCTGAATAAGTGCAGGAAGGGAAAGTCAAAGACAATTCTATGCTTTCTGCTTCCTTCCTCAGGATCCCTAACATGACAACCCTAAAATACCTTCCACCTGCTTTATGTTCTTTGCCAACTATCCATGCATACTGGACATGTGGGCACAGCCATTCTGCCCTGAGTTCTACTGTAGAAATGTCTTTCAAGTTATATACTTCTCCCTTCTGGGTCACAGAAGGCAGGATATAAAAGCACCTCAGCAAACAAGAACAGTGAAGTTTCCCATGAAAAGAATATGCAGCTACCGTTTGCTCTAACCCCTTGCTATAGAACCAATCTTCTCTTTTTTCTGCATTAATACACACCAGTTCTGTAGACATAAAATGGCTCATGAATATTATGCTCGGAATTACTATCTTTAAAATAACACCCGATCCATTATTAAATATTAATTTTCAAACATTTTTTTCAATCAAGTTTCATCTGCTCCTGGTCTGATAGCAGCATTTTGGTGGCAGTGAACATGTTCCTCACAGCCTCCTCCTTTGTATGGTGGCAGAGGCATCTGCGTGTGAAGCTTCCAATCCATGGCTTCTTTAAGAGATGATGTTGGTAGGGGTGAGAGTAAAGACTTTGTGCCCTCTTCTGCGCAGCATAAAAGCATTTTACCCTTTGCGGGTCAGTAGAGGACAATGCCTTTAGGCTGATATCAAATCAGAGGGATGTTATGAAAGTTTTGGTATGGTAGCAATCTTTGAAACAAATGAAGTTTCAAGTCAGAGACAGTAGCTCTTAACACCTGTGACTTTCCTGCAGATGAATGGAGGAAATTCACAACGTGGCACATGATTTTACATACACTATACTACTGTGGCAGAAGAGGAGTAAAATTTCATTTACTTAAACCAAACCCACATGTTCTAAAAATAGAAACAAAATAAAAGCCCTATAGGCTTAGTTTGTATATTTACATTATGTTATGCACATGAATTACTTCATTTATATTAATAGAAGCTATCAGCATTTGAAGTGAGATTAACCTCTCGATATTCTGAAAAGGCTTTTTGAATATATTGTTTTCTATTATTTTCCTTCTAGCTGATAATATGTCAGCCCAAGTTCCAGCTGCAGCAACAGTTTTGTAGTTAAGGATTAAGCTGTAATATATGTTAAAACTAAGATGGAAGGCTTTTTAATCTTAAGGGTTAGGATAAATAACTGCCTTGAGTTATAAGAAAAAAGTCTTTTTCTTGTGTCATACTCAGTTAATTGTTCTATTTTTTTCCCGTCACTCATTGTTTCAAGCAAAATCAAGATCTGCAACAACTTTCTTGTATGACCAAGCCTGAGGCGTGTGGAAGTGAATAGGAAGAATTTCAGAAACTTGTATGTGGTGTTGATTACAGTACTACATAGCAGGAGTGGAGAGACAGAGATGATTTTTTAAGATCCTCGGGTAAAGCCTACAGAACTTGGAAAGCAAAGCTGATACACCAGTGGGCCAATACAGGCAATCTTCTGGTCCTAAGTGATCTTTTAACTATCACTGTTCCTTTATTTTACTTATGAACCAAAACAGCCTTGTGAATTTCCCATGGTGACCTGGTAGACTTTGGACAGTGGTGCTGGAGGAATCTTTACCTTTCATCTCACCTGTATGCTGCAACCCCACAGCAACTGACTCCCTTGCCAAGTGTTTTTCATTTTAGATATATTGTAATCCAGAATGAGGAGAGAAATCAGGAGATCCAAAATGAATGCTTTTATTTGCTGGGGCTTGCATATATGAAGGTTGGAAGTCTTCCTTTGTAAATAACTTTTGGTCATTTAACCCCAAAGAGTATACAAGGTCAGAAAGGTCAAGACAAGGCTTTTTTCATCTCCAATAACTGACACACTTATGCTTCTTGAAGAGTAGTTTTGAAATTTTGACTAGTTCCCATCAATATGAGCAAGAGGAAAAATGTATAAAGTAATCTACGTTTCTCAGATAACAAACTAATGCCATTTGAGCTCTTTTTAAACCTCTGATCTCAGAATATAATGTTTATTAAATTGCTGTTTGCAGAATTTTTCTTTTGAAAAGGATAAGGATTTTACTTCAAGTAACATATACTTTAAGTAAATTTGAGCTACATAATTTTTTCATATTCTAAGAATAACTTATAATTAATTAAATGTCAGTATAATTTGGATTGATTTCAGCTCAAGTGTGTCATTCATCCTGTTCTATGCAGTATCATTTTTGAAGACATAACATTAAAAATACACTTAGGAGCATTATTAAGTTGTAGTGACATCCTATTTATGAAGTCATTGAGGGTGCCTGTTTGTTAAAAAAGGAGAATGTTTTAAAAACACTTCCTGTTTTTGTCACATTCAAAGTTTCGGCTTCTTTTTAGAAATATAAACAGTAGAGATAGAGAAAATAAAATTGATAAGAATTTTCTAAGCCTTCAAGATGTTAATTATCACTCTTTTTTAGGATTTTCATGCATATTTATTACTATAAAATTAATACTAGAGTTTAGATGTCTACCTGTATCAAAACAGAAAACAAAAGATATTCATTTTATTTTCTGTCAGCATTGAATACTCCATAGACTATTTTCCAGTAGCGCCTCAGTTTCGGAGTCATGCATTCTACAAGAGTTCCGGGAGTAATAGCATCGAAATTCCTCAACTCCTGAAACCAACATTTTACATAAGAAACTGAACTAAATTGCTGTGGGTCCATTTCTCATCTCTCGTTAATAACTGGCTCTGAGATTTCAGTTCTATTGTAAAAACTTGTGTTCAATTCTTCCAGGCTTGTCCTTCATGTCAACTCAAAATCTCAGTTTTAGTGATTTAGAGGAAAATATTTGCCATGAATGGTAACATAAATATAAGCAAAACTTTGCAGAGGCCAAAAGGATTTAATAATGGAATAGACACTAAGTTGTTTAGCTCAGTCAAGATTGCAGATCTTCCTCAGCTTTCCAAGAAGCAGAATACAGGGAGAAGAGACTACTTTAATACAAAAAAGTGTGGATACCTGCAGAATTTAGGTAACTGAGCAGGGATTTTGAAAACTATAGTTTTGGAGTTTTGCATCTAAAGAGGGCATTAGACAAGATATGTCTTGCATATGTCCATTAATGACTTCAACCCCATGTTTCATTCTCTTTCTCATTGACCCACTAAATATCTCATGAATGAATATCTAATAGGAACATATGGAACAAAGATTGTGCCATTCCACAATTGCCCACAACCAGAAAATCAGAAAACTAACCTGTGCTTGCATCTAGCAGAGCAAACCTGTAACCCTCACACTCTCTTACAGACCAGGCGACTCAATACTATTTGACCTTATGCCAGTACTGATTTTATCACGTCTTTTGTAGCTACTGTTTCTGTATCCAGAAATATCAGTAAGAGGAGATTACATCACTCTGCTAGCCTTTCGACTGGCTGCACCAGACGCCGGTCCATAGAATTCAGTGTTACAAAATTCTGACTTTTAGTCACCTAAACCAATTCAATAAACTATAAGAAAATGAAATATTACTCTTATCCCCTGTTTATTTTGTATCATTCACAAAAGGTTGTACAGATATCATCTTAATCGAAAAAATCTGAAATCATCAACATGATTACTTTCCAGTCTGTGCTGGCCATGCAAATATCATATTTTAAACTATTTTATTGAAAATACTACAGATGTAACATTTAAAGCTGCTTGGAGCCGATCAGAAATTGTCAAGGCATGCAGGTCATACATTCGACTGTATGTGTTTTTGAGGCCTATGCCACTCCTTATATCATTCCCTTACCCTAACCAACGGTTCAGCGCTGTTCTTCCTTAAAAAGTATTAACAGTATCACTCAGAGAAAAATTAGGCAAGTAATAGATTTCACTTAGAATCTCTAACAGGAGATAAAACATTAACTGAATTGCAATTTAATTTGACAGCTTGCTAGCAAAAAAGCAAGCTGCCATAAGCTTAGAAAAATAGGAAATGTATTAGGTCTAGGGAAAGTATGCCTATGGTCCTTCATACACCAGAAAGTGTTACCTAGAGCTGCTGGTTTCAACAACAGATGAAAGATCTGGAACGACACACTGTCCTTAAATAAGTTGCAGAGAGAAGTCAACAGATATGTCAGACATATACACATGAAGAAATGAAAAAAATGAACTGGAGAACTTTTTACAGACACTCACCTCTGATTAACCTTTCACTGGCAGTAGAGCACTACAGCTAGTCCTGCAGCAAGGTTGTTTCCATTTGAGAAATAAGCAAGAAAGTTTTTCTTGAATTAACATGTATTTTTTGATCTGTGTCTCAGTATTTGAAAGCAACTTACAAAATATGTCTCTTCACAAAGCACCCCTTCTCAAAGGCATTTTATGAAATCTCTTTTCATGCCAATTTAGCATAATTGAGTACATTGTCATGTCTCATGTACATGAGACAACATCATCAAAGTTCTTCGTCTATCTAACTTAAACATTGATTACTATGTATTTTGCTACTGATCTGGCTGAAACAAAAGAATCTGTTCTATAGCTGATCTTTTTTCCCTGTGCTGATACTATTCAGTCTTTCAGCAACAAAACTGTGAGGCAGTTTCCAGCTGACTAATACTTCTTTAGACAAAGGTTTGCAGAAATGGTTTCTGCTAAATATACTCTACATAAAGAGATTCCCTTCCTCATGTAGGCTTTTGCTAGAGCTGCTCTTACGCAGCTTCATCAAAAATAAATGATGAAGGTGCCTGAGAAAGGATTTGGCCAGAGTTAACTGTTTTCTAAAAGATCAACAAAGAATCAGATAATTAATCTTAATGGCCATGTCTGCACTGACCATTTAATTTTGAAATCTAGATCCAGATTTCTTCTAACAATGCACTTTATTGTACTGCTTTGGTTCTGCTCTCTATGCATAGTAGCTGTAAATCTTCCATAATAAACACAACAAAGCAATGTACTGCAAAGAGCTGCTAAGATGGAACATCCATTGGAGACAGGTTGAAAAGGAGTGAACTTAAAAAAAAAAAAAGGGCTAAAAACCCTTATCTTTAGCTCTGCGAGTTCCTCTGATGTTCTTTTATTGTAGTCACAAAATTCATATAGTGATTGAATTATTTGGTTGACTTCATTAATTGATATCATGAAAGCTTTGATCAAAGATTTCAGTTCTTTCCAAAAATCACATTACATTCTGTGATTTTGAAATGAGATTTTTAAAGTTAGTATCAGGGAATCACAGAGCCACAGTGACTAGATACACCACATTACTGCACCTCACTGGTTGTGCATAAAGATTAGATGATAACAGTGTCATTTCTAACAGCTGGTGCAGTAGTTCTCTAACATAAAGTATGAAATAAAGATGAAAGTGCCAAATACAGTCTGCTCAGCTCAGATGAAAGCAAAAGCCATGAAGTCGCAGCATCAGGGTTTCAGCTGCCAAGTAAATAAAGCTAAGCTGAAGCATTTGTTTTTACAGTTTCAGTGTTACAGGTACCCAACCCAGACAAAGACTAGCTTGAATATCTCTTCATACGCTGTGATCACATCTTTGTCTCAACAAAACATAGAAGTAGTCTGTCTCTCTAAATCAGCATATCTTAGAATAAAATATAGGAAACTGCATATGTTCAAGGTATGAGGAGAGTTTTGATCTTTTAGGTGCCTGATCAGGAAGTGATGACATTATCCTTTCAGAAGGTTTTAGAAGCCATTGACCAGATTAGTGGTCAGTTCTGGGGTCTCCAATTTCAAAAGAATGTTGGCAAATTTAAAAGGGTTCAGAAGAGACTCTCAAAAGTAGGTTGAGATCTGCTGGGTAGAATGCCAGATAAATACTTATCAAGCTTCATGTATTTAATTTACCATAGAAAGAATGGGTGGTAACTTGGTCACAGTGAACCAGTGCATACAAGGGAAGATAACTGATCAGCTTCAGTCTACTTCAGTAAGCCATGGGGTAATAATAAGCCTCAAACAGTGGGAAGCTGAAGCTGGGCAAATTCAGTCTAGAAATAAAGCACAAACGGTTAGCAGCAAAGGCAGTTCATCAATCGAACAACATACGTAGTAGAGCCTCTATCTCTCTTAGATGTTAAATCAAGACTACTTTTCTTTCTAGAAGACATGCAGACTTTACACAGTAAAGAGCCTGACATCCCATGCATGAAAAATGAGCATAAAAAATGTGCAGATCTGAACAGATCCACAATCTCGCTGTGGAGCGGGATGCTCAGATATGTGACAAGACTGTCCACCACCACGGGCAGACCTAATGCGGAGATGACAGCATCCCTTTCCCCTGTTGAAATATTACTCAGGATTCCATCAGGGAAGATATATAGAGAAGAATGCAACTCCTGAGGCCGTTCCTGAGCAGTACAGCCATGCAATGCCTTCTTCTAATGGAAAGGACAAATTTTAAACTTAGTTGATTATATTTGCTTAACATAAATGCGTGAGGAAGAAAGTATGTACTAAGTACTGCATTAGACAGGTCAAACCAACTGGTAGTTTAGGGACAGATTGTTGACAAGTCTTCACATTTAATGCTGTTTTTTCTCTAGCTGTCATTTCAGCACTCGAGAAATCTTCAGTGTATTGTAAACATAATAGGTTTTATATCCCTGTGCTCCTGTGATGACACAACGTTTCCATTATCCTTCCTCTGGTAACCAGTATTCACTGCCATCACATCACTGCCGATTCTGATATATTGGGAAGCAGTATGAGAAAGAGAGAGGAAGAGGGAGAGGGAGATGGAAAGGAAGAGAAAAGGAAAGAGATAATAGCAATTTTCTCACACAGAGTTCTGGACAAGTTTGTCTTTCTGCAGGGCAACAGAGAGTTTTTCTCTCCCCCCACTCCTACACTGGAAGAGAGAAAAGAATTTCAGTCTCTCTGGCACAGAGCTAAATACCATTTGCAAAAGTGCTTGGCTTATTTCATTAGACAACTGAATAAGACATTGAAAATCTAATAACATTAATAACTGGTTGTTTTCAAACAGTGAAAGAGCCTGACCATTCTCATTGAGGTATACATGAATGGAAAAACAGCTCCAGCATTTACTCCAAAATAAATGTACACTTTCCTCTTTCATTTCATCAAACCTACAGACATCTCTTGGAAATTAGCAATACATGTAAATGCTGGATTTGGTTTTAGAGTGTGCAATGCTCCATTTAAATGTGCCATCAGTACTCGTATTCTCTCAAAAAATCAGGGAATTAAATAGTGAGTATATTATATTATACTTGGGGGCATTCTTTCTTTTAATTCCTGAGCTTCTGTATTGCATTTGCAGTCTTTACAACTATGAAGAGACCAGCTTTGTTTTGTTTTTAGATAATTATTATCCACTTAATGAAGTGAGGCTTTAAAAAAGAATATCAAATATTACAAGAATTCTGGCAAAACACTATAAAGGAATTGCAAAGTAAATTGTGATATCTGTATGCACTAGACTAACTCTACTGCTATGGGAATAGCCTCAGCTGTGCAGTCTGCTACATACAGCGTAGATGACTTGGGATCTGTTTGGCATTAGCGTGGGCAGTATTGTGATTAACGAGCTATAGGAGTGCAGTTCATAATCCTAAGAGAAAGTAGCATCTATTACAGATGAGGTACCTAAAAGACATCATAAAAAAAAAAAAACAAAAAACTCATCTAGCTTCAGCATACAGTATGCCTAAGAGTCCTGTGTATGGATATATACTAATGAGCACTTCTAATCAGGAAGTGCATTTTTAATTAGGTCCTTGCTGTTCCAGGTGCTTACAATCACTAAAGCAATCATTAGTTTAACCACAGGAACACACATCGCTCTTACTTGTTCTATGTAAAGAATAATCTCTACAGAGATTCTGCCTCAAATTACCCTATAAAGCTACAAGTCACTTGGCAAATATGGTATTCCAGAAATTCTGCAGTTATGATTTTAACACTTTTATGGGGTTAACTGCCCTTAATACTAATACACCATCCTCATTGACAGGCAAATTGCCTACACTACAGGGGAAGCAGAATCCTACCTGGGTATAGGAAATATGGACAGCCTCTAAAATGGATCTATGTTTTGTGGCCATGGCTATAATAATATCAGGCAGGGATCATAAACATTGTTTCTGAATGGACCTGGAGCCCCACAGGGATTCCTGACTCTCTTCTCACACTACCATACTGAAGGGGGGAGATCCACTGAGATGCTAATCTGGTTAAATGGTGGAGGGGAGGCAAATGGCATGTCAGAAACTTAATGTTCCTCTTGTTTAGGAAATCACCTTCTCCTTTCCAAACACAGAGTGAAAAATGAAGAAAACCAATGGAAGCTTTGTCTTCTACTCATGGTGAAGAACTAGAGAACATTTTTGGGGGGGGGGGGGGGAATTTTGCTGCCTATTGTGGAGGTAGCAATAGCAGTAGCTTCCAGCTGAATTAACTTACCATTGCGCCTTACTTTAGTTAGTATCTCCAGTCTAGCAGTATGCTTAATAATGATCATGCACATATGCATATACAGTGACATGTCAAATATCCCATGAGTGCTGAGCTGTCTACTAAAAGAGAGCTGACTTGATGCAAAAGCAGGCTTTCTAACTACAACTTTAGAAGATGTTGGTTGTAAGGGTTATGTTGTCATCTCTTGAGAGAGGTAAAATTTAAGATTATGTTCTGACCAGCAAGTGAGAGATATAACTCTCCCCATGAGAAAGCAAACCAGTCCTCACCCAAGTGCTTAGCTCCATTAGGAAAGCCCTGGTAGACACTACTATAATTCTCTGGACACTTGGCTGAAGCATCCCTAACAATTACAGTGTCAGTGGCTAAAGGGAGAGAAATGATTCTCTAAAGGCTCTTTCCACTGATTATCAAGCATATTTCTCAAAAGCTGGGTCAATTCTCCAGAGGGGGTCATTCCACAGGGCTCTTCAGTGTTTTATTTTTATTATGCTGAAAAAGCCCTGTCAATTATGTGCAGCAAAATACTAATTCAATTAATGTTCTGTGCCATTGAAAAGTATTTTAAATAACTTTAGGCATTCTGTATCATGGCCTATTTTTCACACTGCACCTAGACTATAAACTTGCTGGCTTAGTCTAATATAGTTTATTTGTTGCTTGTAATAAGATGTCCATTAACAACTACATTTCACTTTTAAATGCCATTTTTAAGGCAACTGAGGATGAAACATGAATAAAGATTAAACTGAGGGCCAAAGACTATAATTTTTCCTTTCAGTATGAAGTTTTCTGTGACTTCTGACTCAATAACAGTCAGCTTCCCCTGTCCTATTTATAAACAGTGTCTCTATTGACAAAACAGTCTGTCACTAGCTATTTAATGGATTGTGATGATGATCTATATGGTATTAAAAACATTACTGCTGTGTGCCCCTCTGGGAAAGTGACTGTTGTGAATTATAGTATAGTCCTTGCTACCCAGAGTGGCTTCTCCCATGAACATAATGTTGTTGCTTGAATAACAAATATGGTCCCTTCCTTACAAATAAAGTGGACCTCCTGTGGTCATATCCTTCCAGAAGCAGGCTTTTCCCCCATTAGGAAAACTCCAGATGATTTTGATTGAACTTTTTTCTTTTCATGAAAATGTAGGATATTCTGTGGGTTTTCTTCCCTTGCACAGCAGGGAAAAATGTTTTAACAGGACAGAAGACGCCCTTCTTCAACTGCAATATTGAACAACGCCAGACTTATTAAAGATAGGTGAAATTTTCCCAATCTCTGACATTTTCAGAGATATATTCCGTATGATGGCTCGGTTAATGTACATCACAACAAAATCTGTTTCCTCTGCAATAGCATTATATTGTTGGATGATGTTCAGTTATTCATGTATTTCGATAACCATAATTTTCTCCTATGGTATTACTGCTTCACTAGCTTGTATTTCTGAGTTTAAGTTACTTAATCTAAGCTTTTCATTTTGCAAGTCTTACTGAATTTCGTATTGTTCTGAGTTTCAGGCCAAGGTTTTCACAACAAGCTTCCTAACTGCTTAAATAGCTATACCCTCTGTTGCCTTGAAGTTGTTTGTGAGTGTTCTGAATACAATATGACTCTCTTTATATCCCTGGGGCATTCCGATAGAGATATCATCCCACCTTGTCAGAGAACTATTAGTAACTAAGCAGTATAGTGGTTTTATGCCTGTGCATTTCTAATGTCATGTGGGAAAGTAGCAAAACCTTCTTGGAAGTCAAGGTAGTTTGCGCTGCTCTGCCTCGTTATTCTAATCCCCACATTTCCAGTGATTATTCTGTCAGAGAAAAAAATCCAATTCTCAGTCAGTTTCTTGCTCTGAGCAGTTGTTGTCCTTTGTAATTCTTTTTCTATTCTGAGCTAAAAGCTGGTTTGGTAAGTTTCAGTCCCGTCAACCTATCTCTATAAAAATAACAAATATCCATTAGTGCAAAATATAATCTGTGCCAATCACAAAAAAGGTGTTTATGTAGTAAGCATCTCTGTCAAAATATGCAAGCTGTGCTGTCACCCACTGAAATCAACTGTGTTTCAGTGGCAGGAGTCTTAATGTGCACAGAGCTGGAAGTGATTAACAGTCACCTTGTTCAAGCCTATGTAACCTATGCAACAGTGACAGCTGCTGTAGAGCTTCTGCTATTGTTCTCAAACAGAGCTGTTTCTTTTGACTGCGGTGAATCTTGAATATTTATTTAAATGTTCTTAAAGATACTTGAAAGCCTAAACTTATGTTCCTGTTCTTGAAAAATCTCAGACTAACTGTTGACACAGGTTAAGACCCTCTATGAGTGGGAAAATTTAAGAATTCCATTATTCTACAAAAAAATTAGGGTAGTACAACTAGCAGTATCTTTGTTAGGCTAATGTCACACAGTGGTTGGAGGCTAATTGTGCTACTTTTCTCTGCTAATTTGCTTCACTCAAATGCATGCTCTATGATATCAAATAAAGTCTGGTAGTGAAGAAATTTATGAGAGTGTTAGCAGGAAACTTAAAATTTAGCTTAACGAAAAGGCAAGAAATACTAACTTATATCAGAAGTGAGGTGTTAGGGTACGTTGTGAAATCCAGTAAACTTAATATGTATATGAAAAAAAGCTAAAAATAGATATCTACATTATCTAAAAATGCAATTCTTAATAATAAGTCCAGACTTAGTATATGTATAAAGGAAAAAACAGAGACTGGTATTTAAAGTTGCTTAATTAAGGCACAGCAGAGCAGGACTCTAGACAATAAAGTGCATCTAGCCTGCTGCTGTTATTGCTCTGTCACAAGGCCTTTAGGAGAACATTTCCAGTATTTTTTATATACAGTTTAAATATACAGTTCCCCTTTGCAGCTTAAATTCCTTTTTCATTGCTTCAAGAAATGTTGGTAAAGCATGTCTTCTATGCAATAGTACACACATAAATAAATCCTTGGAATTTTAGTAGTGATATATTTCTATACCACAGCTCTCAGTACCTTTAGTTCATTTCCACCAAACCAAACAACTGTTCCTAGTTTTATTGGTTATCATCTCTGTCTTTGATTGCTCACACTTGAATCAGGGTGTTTAAACCAGATTCTGCAGCTGTCAGCAGGATTTCTGCATGTTGAACTAGGGTCACATAGGGACTTCCATGATCACATGGGTTGAAACAAGCCAGACCAAGAAAACCCGAGGTCAGCATTTAGGATTACAGCGTACTTCATACCTAACATAATGTAGTTGTATATCAGCAACTTGCTCACACTCATACCTCTTGAGCAACTTATATATGGTAGGTGTTGCTTTGAGCCCTCCTCTTAAGGAGTTAGCTTCACCATTTCTGCTCTGAGTTTCCTCTATATTCTTGAGGCAGGCTGATGCAAAAGACAATGGGACAACTTTCTTCCCTTTTGCAATAAAATCAGACCTTGAGAGACCTGAAAGTGCATTTCAATTGCTACCATATATACTTTTTCAGCAAATGTCTAGAGTGAACCCAGCAAGGTGTACTCCTTGCTGTACTCTGCTGCATTCACTTTGATAAGTCTCAGCAGCACAATCTGTTCCCTGCAGAACTGAACATGCAGCTTTAGCTCTGGAATAACAAATTTGTCTGGTAGATGAAAACTCGATCCTCTCTGAACAGCTGAGACAGAAATACACATATGCATACACAGACACAGACACTCATGCTCAGGGGAGGCTTTGCAGCCTCTGTGCTGCTGAGAGCCTTAGTTTTCGGACACATCTCACAATTTGCTTATGTCACTTACCTTTGAATTGGTCTAGAAGCTCCATGGCTAGGGTCAAGGACTTGAAATTTTTGCAAGAGGAATACAGAAGACAAGTTAGTGTGAGGAAAATGGTTCCTGTTATTTCTTTGAAATTATACCAAATCTGATTAAGTTTTAAGTTTTAAACTTTTGGGGAAAACTAACTGCAGTGTGCAGATGACGTAGACAGTCTCTTTCAGCAGCTAGAACATCTGACACTTCTGCCTCATCAAACACAAACGTACATACATAGTGCATGCACAGAAATGAGCTAAATTAAGGCTGCATGGGCATTACAAAGCTTTTAGGTGTTTATCACTGCTTATAGTGTGGCTATGGGAGTGAGCACTGCTCGTCTCTATTCACCAAGGCCTCAGTGGTGTCAGCTGGCCTAGTTACATTGTCTTCAGGGGAATTTGACTTACAGCGCTGCCTTTGTCTGTGCTGCTCATTAAAAACAACACACAACAATCTCAGGGCAAAGCAGCCTGTGACGTAAATGCTAAATATGAGCCTTGTGTGGCCCAACTGCTCCCAGGAGGTCTCTCAGACTCTCTCTTTCATTTTAGGAGCCAAAATTCTGAACAGATGCCCTTCTTGCACATTTCCTTATATTTCCTCATCATGACTGCACTAAATTCAGCAGCAATAATATGAACACTTGACACTTGCAAAGAGTTACATACATACAGCTAGTAAGTACTCAGGCACTACTACTTCACTTAAATATATCACACACCTGTAGCACTTCTCGCTTTTGACCTATGCCCAGCTCAACCCCTTACTTTCTGCCTAAATGAATCTACTGAAACTTTCTTTTATTTCTTTAATGAATCCTAATGCCTTTACCTTTGCAGCTTTGTTAGAAACACTTACCTCTTTCTCAGCTATGAAACCACTGTCAGCTTTAGTGACCATTCTGCATATTGTTCCCTATTTGATCATAGTAACCACGGTAAACATTTTCTGCAGTTCTATGATCTAAGCTATTTTTCAATGAGATCCGGTTAGCACAGTTAGATGTTATTAAATATTTCTTTGATGTTGTTTAGATACGTCTAACCTGGGGGCAGATATGTGTAAGAGCATATCCCAGGTTACTGGTCTGTAGATAGAGGGCCTGAGGGTAAAATGTCATGGCTATCTCTGTGTACGGGACTAGGGCCTTTCTGACTGTGTGTATTTTGGTCTCCTTAAAATGTGCTTGTGTCAGGTGCAAACTCTGCCAAAAAATTCATATATTTAGATTTCTATGTAGCAAATTAAAGCCTATAAATACCAGGTTTGTGCCCAAGGGAAAAAAAAGCAGTTAAACCTCTGTACACTTACAATTTTTGTCCTTCAGTTCTAATGAAATAGTGAAAATAAATAATTTTTTGGCATCAAGCAGGGGGATGAATGCTGAAATACTCCTACTGGATATTAGCAGCTATGTTATGAATGTGTAAAACAAACCCAGTAAGATTTTCTGTCACTGAATGTGCAACATCTAGGCAAGCTCCAGGGTAGATCTCCAGGGAGACAAGGGCAGCTTGTGGGTTCTTCAATAGCATCAGGGCTTTCAAAGAAAATGCTTCTTTTGCTAGAAATGTGACTTTGTGAAAATTCAGAAGCGGTGGCTTTAAATGTACAACAATCAAGCCCACCAAAATATCTGTGGCTGTCTCCAAACTGAAAAAGTCAAATGGATTATAGACAGTGAAGAAAAAAAAGAAGGTTTCTTTATTTGGAAGTAGAGCTAAGCTAGAGAACTGCAGACAGCAATTCAGAGTTAATGCATTTCTAGTCTGAAAGGGAAAAAAAAATTAGTGCCCATGTCAACCACAAAACTGAACTACTTTTTCTTCAAGATTGGCTGTAAAGACAACTGACGTGGTAGAAACAAGAGCTGGAAATCTGCAAACATTCAATTGAAGTAGGAAGAAGGTGCCTTTTGTGTCAGTTTCATGGGCTGTAAAATGAGAACTACTTTCAAAATTTACTGAAATGAAAACATATCACATGGATGATAAAAAATTGCATTTGAATGTATTTCTTACTAAGGAACCATTTACACATCGTGTTATCCAATGCCAAACTGCTTAAGGCAAGTCCAACTTAATATTTGCATTTCAAGCTAGACTCACTACTTGACATTTTTGTATTTGAGCTGTTTAGTACTTGGGACACATTATAAAACACTGAGATAAAAATCTTAGAGTTTGTTGTCAAAATTAATTGCTTCTGTGTATCTGCTTCTCCTTGACTCTTAAATGGATTAAAAAGCTTTGATTATCCAGCTTACTTAATTGAAAATGTGTAAAATTATCTGTCCAAGGACTTGTGGATACATACAAGTTTATTTTGAAAACAATCTGAAGTTCAGATAATTTTTTGGCCCAAGTGACCCTGCTGGCCAGGTGGGTGAGAGAACCATTTCATATATGAAGGAAAACGGGTGTTTCACATAGTAATTTCAAAATTATGTTTCCAAATCACCAGACGTTTTGAAAACGCTACCTTTAGCATCTGGAGTACTAGTACTAGTCCTAGTATGGTGAAAATATGGTCTCAGATTATCAAAGAATGGGTGTTCCTAAGTACTACTTGAAAGGTTTACAGTATATAATTCACACATTTAATTCTTATTTTAGAAATTAATGCAGATTTCGTTAACTATCAAGCCTGAGCCAGCCAGTTCTAAATAGGGTATAGAATATATTTTTTGCTTGTCAGCTGACAAGATACTTTTGACAACTTGTAACGTATTTTAGTATTCAAAACAAAACAAAAGACCCTTTGAGTACTAGCCTTATGCAAAAAGTCACGTGCAACTTCTGTAGTTGCTTTGAGGGGGCAACTGGATAGATAGTAGAATACTGCACATTATTAAATTCTTATGAATGACCTTGACTCTGTGAATGTTTATACAAGTTTTAATATTCGTAAGCTGACATGTGCATAACACTTTTGAATGATTCAGGCCTACAGTTTGCAAATTATTAATTGCAGCTAATTCTACGAACCTTTTAAAATGAAGAACAGATACAACATAATTTTTTTTGGTCTTATATTAAAACATGATTTGCTTTGAAGTACAAAGGCTCGAGAAAGAGCTGTGTAAATTTTTTCTTGAAATGTCTGCTTCAGACATTTGTTGAATAAATGTAAAAAGATTATAAGCAGTTTAGAGCTGTCTGAACCTATGTTGTCTAGACAACATGTTTAAATTCAAAGACAAAAACTGAGAAACAATTAAACTCCAAATCTGCAAAGACTTATGTGCATGCCCAATATTACTAAAGAACCAGTCCGATTGACTTCACTGGGCTATCTGCATACACAGAATTAAGTACATGATTATTTAGAACAGCTGGGCTTAGTCTGTAATACTAGATGATTGTTTTGATTTATAATTTCAATACATAATATAATACTTGACTTCAATATGAATCAATTTGTACCGACAAACTAGACAGCTGCAATACCAGAAAATGACCTATCTTCAGGTAGCATGTGTTCATTTTATCAGTTAAATAGCAATTACACTTTAAAACCTAAAAAACTCTCAGTAATTAACTCTACAACAAAATTTGTCACCTCCCAATTTATTAGCTCTACAAAGAATATGGAGACACACACTAATCTTTTAGTAAGTACTTTTAGGGGAAGCTACAGTTTTCATTTAATTTTGAAAGATATTTCTATGATTTCCTCAGAGAATATTTGAACTGGCCTTTAATACTACTTTTCATGGCCATATAACGCATCTTTCTAAAATGATAACCACATTACCTTGTACCAAGCCAGGCCTAGGAGATGCTCCTAATTTTACAATGTACTGTACCACTAATGTGTGCAGTAATTTAATTAATCCATTATGAAAGAACTCTTACGGCTGTCATATGAAATGATAAACAATAATAAATAAAAATATCCTACCAATTATATTCCTTTAGATAGCTCTTTCTGTGACAAATCATTTTAGCTACTAATTCAAAAACCTTTCAAAATGCTGAACAGAAATCTGAATGTTCTTGATTTTCGGTTTATCTTTTTACATCTTTGTTTATTTTTATGTCCTCTCACACAATTTCCATCTTCCTGTCTTCCATTCATATCTCAACCTCCCCATCAGCCACTACTTTTACCTCCCCCTTTTCCCACTCAGTGTTTCGTTCCTGATGTTCTTTATTCCCTACTATCCCAGTTTTAACTGCTTTTGGAAAGTAGCAATGATTTTTCACTGAAAATGCAGTATTTTTTTCTAAAAAGCCCCATATCTTTCTCCAAGACCCAGAAAACACCAGTTCTATCCCTCTATAACAAAAGGCAGCAGAAAACAAGATGTGATCGTCTCTGCCCTCTACAGCTAACCTGTTTCGCTTTTCTTTGGAAGTGATTTATATTCATCTGCCTCAATGACTTAACTCTAAGACGATAAAACCCTGAGGCATGTCTGTACTTACACAACAGCTCAGTGTCACCTTATCCCAAACAACTTCTTGAGCTAAAAAAACTAAGGATTTTTCCCCAAAGGGCTTCTTGTTCCTCCTTGAAGCTGTATATCACGCTAAAGGAAGAATGCACTCTGTTTTCCTGGCTAAAGGATGAGTGACACACTTCTGTAGGGATGCCTAGTTCAGCCAGCAGATCAACTCTACATCAGCAGGCAGGATCCCAAGATCCACCATATACTAAGAGAGGCTGAGGTGATGCTTATGTTGTCTTTGGTAGCTGTGCTTTCGCGTGCCCTTGAGTCCCAAAGCCATCCAGTGCGCATACTTGGGATCAAACTGGAGAAGCCTCCAGGCCTTTTTGGAGCTCACTTACCGCATCATTAGCACAAATGAACAGAAGGAGACTCTTGTCCTGGATACTGTGAACTTGTTTACACTTCACATAGGCCCTGTAAGTTTGGACATAAGCTTCTTACGTTTGTGCCTATGATACTTGAACGTGTGACTTACCTTGTTGGCCGCTCCAGTGTTGCTGATAGACACATTGCCTATTGAGTCAGGTAAGGTCTTCATCTCAGAGAAAACTATTCCCCATGCCAGCACCCACATTCAAGAAGCAAGGAGTCAACAAAGCTACAGTTCTCTCAAGTGGTGCTGTCTGTCCTATTCACAATATTGTCTCCTTTCCCTGAATAGCAGTTTGGAGGAAGAAAACTGTGATCTCCTGGAGGCTCCACACGTTATCGTTCATCCCTTCAGACAAAGGTGAGCGCAAAACTGTTAGGGTTTCAAGCAGTCCAACGGCTCCAATTGCCTTGACCAGTCTATAACCCTCTTTCTCTGTAATCCTCCACTTCAAACTCTTCTCCCTTCTCCTGGGTGTTTAGCTGCCTGTGTTCAAGGTCTAATCTGATATGGTGGAACTGTGTGAACTTAGACCCAGCTGCTGTCAAAACAGCTAAGTCACGAAAAAGAGCTGTGAGAAGCCTCATCTGGGACCTCCACCCATGTACCCTCCAAAGCGGTAGCTAGGGAGCTGCATTCAAGCTCTGGCCCTTGTCCCTGGCCCTCTCCTGAGCTACGGCGTTGGCGCTCTGCCTGGTGTTGTACTTTCCCGTCCTGACTGCGCCTTGCTGACTTGGCTTCTTGGCCTGACCTCAGACCTGCCTCATCACTACAGACTTGTCTGGTGATACATGGACGGTTAACTGAGCCCAGTTACCATCACCGGCCCTTCTCTGCTCTTCTTTTTTGGTGTAGTGTAGGCCTGTGCCCTGAGGGTGAGGGTACTGCCCTCCTGGCCTGGCTGTCACCCTTGCCCTCCCTTGCAGAGCAGCCTGCTCTGTTTCCTGACAAAACCCTTCAGGGCAAGAGGGCCATCTGCGATGCCCTGAGACAGGTGTTGTTTTGCCTGCACATGCCACACTGCAGTGACGTCCCACATCCGTCAGTCTATTCTGGTACCCAGATGGGCTCCACCATTTGCAGCGTTAGCTTTGAAGCATGAAGCATGAAGTGGATGTGTAAAGCTATGTAACGTCCCAGTACTATCCTCAGCCTTGTAAGCTATTGAACTCCCCAGAAATCCATGATTTGCTGCCTCTCTGTGAGGTCAGGAGGGGTCAGTTTTACCAGGATTGGATGTAGCAGGACACTAGTACAAGCAAACACTATTTTTGCTTTGATCAATACAGTTAGAGAAAAGTAGGTCCAGGCCCCATTAAGAAAAAGTAGTCCAAACTTGTGCTCATTAGTTTTTTGGGATATGACGTCAGAGATTCATCAGTGATGGTACTGTGTGAAATTTTTCACTCAATATTTTCTAAGTGACTTACTGTTTTGAAATGTACTTTGATTTTTATTCTTTAGGGCATTGGAAATTCAAGTGTACAAAAAGAATTCCCTTTAAAAAACTCCTAAGGAATATTTTTTACCTGTTCAGTTGTGCAAATTAATTTTAACATATTTTGACAAATCTTTAACATTTTAAACTGAACTAAAGATGAACTAAAAAAAATTATTTACTTAGCTATTACTCATTAGGTCTCACTACTTCCCATGAATATATAAAATATAGTTTCTGATACAATTGAAACCTTTGATCTCTTGACAGAGAATGGAACTATTATTTATGTAAAGATAACGGTTCAGAAAGCAGAACAAAATTGTTTTATCTGCAAAGTACTATGCACATTAAAACTACAGAGGAGTTTTCAAGAGAAAAAAATGGTAAGAATTCAGTGAAAGAAAAGCCTCCTCCCACAGTACTTCCACTTATGCATAAGCAGGTGTATACACATATATATTTCAGAACTGCCTTAATGTATGCGTATGGGAAAGACAAAGAACTGCTGCTGGAAATAATGAACGCTTATCAACAATACTTTTACACCAAGCAGTTTTTGCTGTAATGATTCAGTTTAAATGAACAAATCTGAATCAAACTGTATCAACTTGGTGTTCAGTTATGATTTTTTGCCATCTTTATGTTTGAGAGTATCATAATGAACTTAATGGAGAAATTTTAAAGTAATAATTATGAAAACTTACCACTGGATGTGAAAGTTGCATTAACCAGTGCTTGTGAATACTGTAGCAGTTGTGACGATCTACATTCTAGAGCTACCTACTTGCCAGTGGGGTATAACAGTGTCTAAAATGGGCTGTAAAGAAAGCAGCATATAGTGTTAAGGGAAAATAATTAAGTTACCAGCAGTGAACTGAGACACCCACAAAGACCAACAACCTAGGGGTTACTAAATTATGGCATATGACTGAAAATTCAAACACTGAAAATGCAACTGTGATGTAGGATAAGATGCAGGAACATTTTACTCAGTCTTGATCTTTCATTGCAAAGCCTGTCTCCTTATGTCAGGCGTGGGATTATTGAGCTTGCCTGAACGGAGATGTATTTAATTGCTTTTCTGAAATGGTGCCAAAGAGAAACATAAAATTACAGAGAAACCCTTGAAGAGCTATAGAATTTGAGAAACTAATTATTTAATAAAACAAACAGTTTATTCATAAATGTGACATTTGTAACTTTAAAAAATACAGTTAAAGCCTATCTCTTCTTTTGGGCTATAACCCTATTTTGTTGTCAGGCAATATACAACATAAAAATTACTGATTTTGACTGAAAGCATTGAGCATAATCTAATTTATTTTATTTTAATTTGTTCTGTTCTTGATTAAAAATATAAAGCATATTTGTTCAAGCCGGTACTAACTAATATAAAAGATATTTACTCATTTTTCTTGGGTGAGTAACACTTCACTTACCTCTAAGATTACTTCATGTTATATTCTGGTATAGCAACACATCTGGAGTTGAAAAGCTTTTGCAATTATGTAGATGGGATTAATTAACTATGTTGTTTACTGTGGAAATCAATGCTACATTTCAGCAAGGGACATCTTTTGGCCTACTTCATACTCTGTGGCTGCAAATTGTTTATTTGACTGGAAAGATAAATACTAATTCTATATTGAATACATTTTCCTCATTCACCTTCTGAAGTGCAAATCAAAAAAAATTTTTCAAAACAAAGTGTGTGCTTGTCTTCTGTTGGCAAACTGTCAAAATTTCCACTGTCTTTCTTCCTACTCCCCAGACTTCAAGTGTTTACTATCCATGCCAAGGAAGAAATAACAAAATTTCTCTTTTTTCTTTTACAAGTGGTATTTAGAAATTGCAAGGCCCAGCCCTTTGAAGGCCCCTTATTACACAGTCTGAAAACTGTTTCTGGACTAAAACTCTGTCTGGAGAATTTTGTGTCTTCATCACATAAATTCATTTAAACTGAAAACACAACCATCAGCGAGCAAACTGGGGAAAAAAGTCAACCAAAAGGTACATAATTTATCGTAGTTACTTAAGAAAACAAGTATAAGAGAGTTGACAAGATAGGTCAGACCAAAGGTCTGTCTAACGTAAAATGCTGTCTTCAGCAGTGGCCTGTAACAGATGTTTAGAAAAAGTATAAGAAAAAATATGCATTCATGAATCTTTCCTAGCATATCTTGCCAGTTTATTGTGGCTTGTGCTGTGCTGAAGAGAATATTAAAAATGTCCTTTGTAGACTAGAATCCAAAGTAAAAACCTTCTATTGATCTTGAGGGGGGTGGGGGGTGGGATTTATTGCTTTTGAAAAAAAGATATCACTAGATTTAATCCACTAAGGCCCTGGGACATCTATATTTTGCAGGTAGACATGAACTTGATCTGAAGGGATTCAAACTTACTCTGCTGAGAGAAGACTAGAAACCTACTGAGAAGGCGGGTGTATTGGCACAGACAGGAGCAATGCCAGCATAATTGCATTTGCATGGCTCCCTGCTGGTTTGGGCTGTGAACAGAGTGACTGCAGCCTGGCTGTAAGATAACATGTAAAGATGCACTTTTCTGTTTGATTTAAAGACAGATTCTCCCCTTTATGAAGATCTTTGGGGGGAAGAAAAGCTACTCTCTGAAATATAAGGCACAAAACCAAAGAACTCCGGAGTCTAACAGTGAAGCTCAGATATCTGGTCAGGTGATTAGCACTAGGAAAAGGCAGCTTTGCATTTTAGAGGGTAAAAATTCTGCTAGCATTCTTCTTAGACACCAAGGAGAAATAGCTTTCTCAAGGACAAAGAAGAAATCTGTGGCAACACCAGCAAAACAATCAAGATATTTACCCAGGTTCTCAGCTTTAACAGCAGTCTTCCATATCTTATTCAGTGTGACTAAAGCATTATTTCAGAGCTTTCTAGCTGACCGCTTCTGAAAACCTGTAGATGTTAATAATTTATTTTCAGTAAATGGAATGCACTACTGAATTCATTCAAACATCATCAAGAAATTGGTTAATATGTAGCTTGGTCTGGCTATGAGTCAGATCATATGGAAAACAAAGGTATTCCAAAGCATCTTCTCTCTCCCCTGCTTAACTACCAAAAATGCTGCACAATCAGAAAAGCAGAATGATAGGAGTGAGTCCTTAACTCTGGCCCATATGTGACAGCTGAAAATCTTCAGACAGATATTGGCTCACTAATGGGCATTTTCTTATGTAGACTAGGGCAAAGCAAGGAGGCAGATTGTGGATTCTTAGTCTTTTGTGAGACAGTCTTTGTTTGGGACAGCAAAGCAGCAGTTCTTTCCTTGGGGTAAAGCCACAGCTGAGTCCAAAGCCAAAAAAGTCCATCTGTCCTATGTGTAACAGATTGGCCAAGTGTTGCAGTGCAGATTTACACCATGGGCTACAACAGTAAAGAGACGTTGAAATATATTGTTGTTCATTAGTTTAAAATTGCAACTCTTAAATAAACACACTAAAATATTTTTTTTCCAGTTTTGGAAATGTAAGTTCAGGTATCAATGATTCAAGAATCAATGGACAAGTTGCAAAAGTTGTCAGACTGGCATATTATTTTGACCTTTAGCCACTTGGCTACATAGTCATGCTGATTCTTACTCTATTTTTGCCCTAGTGAATCTTGATATTTATCTCTTTGTAATGCTGCAAATTCAAAAGGGGAATAGAGAGAGTACCAACTCCTCTCTTATGATCAACTTCAGAATAACCAGTGGAACTCCAAGGATGGGGGAATCAGGGTTAAAATGAGTCAGAAGAAGAAGGTAACTGAATCAGGGCATCTCATGGCCTGGGTGAGAAATTTAAACGCTTCACTATGGAGTCAAAGGATTTACCCATTTTTCTGCCCTGTGAATTTCAAGAGGAAAGGTATCTCCTGCTTTGGAGCCTCTCTGAAGAAGTGGAGTTTTAGGAGAATCTCACTGAAGTTTTGAAGTCATATCTCCCCTCTAGAAAGCAGCAATTTGAACTCAGGTTCTGGTCATTATCAGCTATTCCTGGCAAGCCTAATTGCTCTAAAAAAGCATGTTAATTTTAGGTAGCTCCTCACTCAGTTTAACATCCATCCTGAAACACCTAGTCTTCCCTATATATTGAGTAGCACATACAAAAAAGAATTGGAATTTGGAATTAATCACCCTTGTGATTGTTTTGTGTATTTTATATTTTTTGTAAATGGCGAAAGGGATCATTATTTCTTATTATGATTAATTTTATTTTTAGTGCCCAATCCCCATAGTTTCTACTTGATCCAGGCAATCAGAACTTTGTTTTATTTCCTGTATCTGCTCTACTGCCAATCCTGTCAGTTTTTCTTAATAATTGCCAGTTGCGTAGACCTAAATCTGATGGTATTCCTTTGCATCTCTGGCACTGTGCTTTTCCTCTTTTTTCTCATGACTTCTCATGAAGGCCAAAGTTCTATAAAGAACTTATAAAACAAGTGCTTCTCATATAAAATATGAGAAAATGGGAGAAATTATGACTAAGCCCTGAGACCAGTTGCTCAGGGCTTGATAGCTCAAGTTGTTTCTTGAGTTGCTCCTCAAAAAGAGGAGATGCAGCAAACGGTTGCAAAAGGTGCTACAAGCAGCCTCAGATAGACATAAATGAAGTCCAAGGCCATGTGGACTCAAGAAGGGACCAAAATGTCTCTGCATTTAGCAGCTTTATTTCTCTGCAGATTTTTATCTCTTTGCCTTTTCTCTTTGCCATGGGATCAGCTGTCCTTCTCTGCTTCCTTACGGGTTCATGTGCTATTTCTGTGTTTACCCTCCTCTTTCTTCAACATGGTAAGCCTATTTCTCTACTATGTTGCTCATTGGCAAACCTTTTGCCTTGACTCTGTGAGCACAGATTTCTTCCTGCTATGCTAAGATTGACCCTGCACTCCACTTCTTCCACTTCTTCCAAGAATATCTGCCAATATTGAAATGCTGGAGCAATATTTTACTCCTGTTCTCCACTTTTTGTCTCACAAGCAGTATCGGTTGAACGAGTGACCTGTTCTTCTATGAGATCTATCAAGTAACACTTCATACATTAATACCTGCTGTTAGATATCATCCAAGGGTAGCATACCTTCAGCATTTTGTATATGCAGGCATCCTTCTGGTCTCTGTGCTCTCTTTGGTTGCTGTTGTTGTTGCCTCAATTGCCAATACTGTCTTCTATTTTATGTACCTAACTTAAAAGAAAAAAGAACTCCCCCCCCCCCCCCCCAAAGACTCCTTGTGCTGGTCCCTGTGGCTTTGAAACTTTCCGTCTAGGTCAGGCTTTGTTCAATTAACTGTCCATCAGCTATGATTGAAACTACACGTCCTCTGTCCTGTCTCAAAATGCACACTCAACAAACTTCAACCGAATATTGTCATCCTGCTGACAGTCAATTTACTTCATTCTAGGAAGAGTGAAGCTCCATCTGCATCCAGGATAAGATGCCAAAATACTAATTCTTTTAAAAGTTTTTTTCCTCAAGGCAGGCTTTTCCCTTTATTTAGGCTGTTGGCTATTAGATCCTGTCAGCCCTTGAGCAAAGCCAGGAATTCTATTTATTGTTATATAAACTATACTGAGCTTGACAGAGACTATGTCAGAGTCTTACAGGCTCTGCAATGGCAAGTATTACAAACTGCAACCACTAAAATCTAGCAAAGCAGTAGACAAACAAATAACATATACAAGGCTTCATCTGAACGATATCAATGAAAACACCTTAATGTTAAGCTGTTCCATGTTTGATTTCAACACATATGATATTTGTGGAAAGTATTGGGTGTGCGACTATCAGCTGTGTGACTCACCTCAGATGACTGATCTGTAAGCATGCTTCAGCTGACGGGTCATCCGCTGCAGGATGGTCCACTGACCAGCAGGTTATCTGGTCACTTGAGATGTCTATTGATGAGAAGTCTAACAAACGTCCCACTTCAATGAGAAAAGGAACGTGGATAATTAAAAATTTCTGAGAACAGACCATCAACTTCTTTCACGCTCATAACTGACAAATCACCTGGTGTTATATTCCAGCCGAACAGAACATGGACTGTTGCTAAACATAGCTATAAAATTGAAAATAAAACTGTCATTCCCTGGCCAGACTTGCAAAATGAAAAAGGGAAGAAAATGACAGTAAGGTCCATATAAAATGGTATCCAAGCGTGGATATTCCTATAGAAAAAGGGCCTCAGTGCTGTATACACAGTACTTGAGACAAAACTGAGCCAAAAGAGATACCTCAAAGAAGTCTATATTAAAAGTGAAAGTCCTTCTTTTTCTACATGGCAGGAGCTCTGAAATACTTTATTTATTAGAATTATTCCAGAAGATCGGGGCAGCAGGAAACTATAGCACCTCTGTTGTTACAGAAGGATACTGACACGTTATTAGTCTTCCTTTCTATCACAGGTGGGTATTTCTATACAAAAAAGAGGTTTCTCTTTTTCCTGGTGATGTGACTGCTGCATTGTTTCACTTGCATATATTTCTGTCCAGCTTTAATGAATGCATTTGACTGTTGGCAGGTGTATATGCATATTGCTGGGCTGAATATGTGTTTGCTAATTCTTTTGGCATGAGTATAAATTGAATGCTTTTGAGTCAATGTGGTAGTTTTCAGTCTGAGAGGTTACGGAATAAATGCTCTGTGATTGGGGTTTCTTGGTATCCCTTTGAAAAAACAGAAACAAAATGAAACCACAAAAACTATACATTTCAAATTATAAGACTGAAGTTTCAACTTTTGGCTCTAGGTTGGATGTTTTAGAGGAAAATAACTCTCCTTCCTAAAAGTGCTCAAACACCTCTTTCTTCAGAGCCATTATAAACATTGGTTAAAAAGACAGAGGAAACAAAATGAAGGCAGTGCTGTTATTACTCTTAACACACTGTGTTCATTGTTTGGTCTGCAAATCTGCAATCAAGTGCAGCCTCTTAAAACTAAAATTTATCAGAATTGTTCCATCACTGAAATTTACGAGTTTTATCATTAGTTTCAGCTGAAGCAAGATCTATTGGAGGGGGAGAAGCCTGTCACTGAGGTCAGGATAAAAGTTAAAAAGTCACAAATCTGACCAGCTATTGCTTTAAAATTTTATATAGCATAATTCAGTGAATTATGAATTAATTATTATTATTATAAAGTATACTTTGTCTTATGCTAGATACAGTTTCAAGGCTGCTTTCCCAGAGTGGCCTACTAGCCCACACTAATATAGTTGTACTGTTCTTCATAGTTATATATTTCTACATAGAGTGATAGAGTGCCATTTAAGCACACTGGCCCAAGTGTACTGAGTTGACCTTACTTTCCCCAAGGAGAATAACATTATGAATGTTTTTGAGAGCGAAAACCCTCTCAAGATCTTAGAGAAGACCAGAGAAAGAAGCAGCTGCATGACAGACATCATAATGCGTTTCTGAGAGAGTATGATGGGCTTTCCGAATGCTGTCCGAAAGAGAAATAGTCAACGATGTCACCAATAGACAGGAAAGGAAGAAATACAATTACAAGAGAAAAAAAGTGCTCAGGAGAATAGAAATCATCAAAGGATTTTAGGTGAAGCACACAGGAGAACACTATGGAAGGAGTGCAGGGAACTGCACTAATAAAGAGAAAGAAAATGGCACGTGCTGTCTGATAAAATGGAAGGACTGTAGATAAAAGGCCTGGATTTTCTGGAGGGATGGCCATAAGAGCAGAGAGTGAAAACTAAAGCTTTCAGGAAACAGGAAACTTCATTAGAGAAGGCAAATACTAAAGGCCTCCATCTATTCAAATCTCATACTAGGAGTGGGAGTTGAAAGTATTAGGAGTAACTCTTTTCTCCTCCCTCACATATACACTTCAGTGTGCAGTCAGGGAAGGAGTGTAACTTTGGCTCAGAATTAGACCATCACTCTGGAGCAGCAACAGTCCTTGGAGAAAGTCTCAAAGGCTCTGAAGATCAGTCTCTTCTGCCTCCACAGTAATTGTTCCTGGAGACACACTTGAACCAGCAGCAATAGAAGTGACACACTGAGGCAGTTCAGCAACAGGAGTGGACTGGGTAATGCAGACACTGAAAATGAGCTTACTGACAGAGCAAGCAGTAGGGCTGTGCATCTCCTCCTGGAGATGCGCTAGCAGAGCTGCGGTATGCACTCTGGGATCGGAACAGTCCAGAAACAGAGATACAGAGGTCTTTGAAAGGAGAGAAATATGTCAGCGGGGAGGCATTCAGAAGAGCAGAGAAACACCAAAGAAAACCCACTAAGCAGGAGAGAGGAAGCAGCAGAGGAGGCAACCCAAGCCTTGGTGAAGAAAGAGTCTGTGGCTTGGGACAGTGCTGTGACAGACTATGTCCCTGCCTTTGTAGAAGGGTGTCTCATTAGAGAAGAAGGCTTAATTTATTTACCGAAAGGCTGCTACTATGTTAAGATATAATACTGTTACTAAAGAATCTAAATTATAGGAGATGTCATTTTCAGTACATGTAGAAATCGATAAAATAATCTGCTTCTAAAAGCACGTGAGTGGCAGAGGCATGGAAAGCAGACAGCAATAGCAGCTACTACTACAAATGTACACAGGCTCACAGATTCTTGGCTTTACTAAAATCAGTAACAAAATACTGATGTTATTAATGTTGGATTTCCTAGGTGAAAATGGTTGCCCAGATCCCCAGTGCAAAGCCAGTCTAACCAGATAACTTATAGTTGGCTCTTGATACCATAGAGATGAGAGGTAAAGTAAATGGAAAGAAAAAACAAAAAAACCTGAGCTTTACCAAACATAGACTTCCACATGGTTTGACTCTCACTTCTATGAATATCAAGAGACTTAACACATGAAAATAATAGAAGTAATAGTTAATACTAATCTTTTTGGCTTTATGGCAAGACTATGAGGAGCAATAAATGGCTTTTGTAGGTGACTAAAAGTTAATGTGCACCTAACATTTAATAATTTCACATGTTCATTATAACTATACTCCGGTGCCATGAGCATTCTTCCTGGTGTTTGTTAAGCTTGAAAAAAGGGCACACAAGGAGATATTAACCAAGAAAAATATTTCTTCTGTTATGAGAACAGTGTTGCCTAATCTTAGTGATGACCTTCTTGAAATATTTAGCATATTTTACAAAGTGGTATATGTCAAACTATCCTCCAAAAGCCACTTCTACAGAGAGTACTTCCCTTTCAGTGCAAGTTTGCTCTGTTCCAAGTCAGCTGAAATATTAAGTAAAATTTATGCTGGTGCAATTTTGAAAAGACCCAAGACATTGAGTATAGAGACAGGCAACTTTACTTTTCTTCTTGAAAAAGTCCTATCACCAGCTCAACATGCTAATGTTGATCAAATAATTCTTCCTTTTTTTTTTTTTTTTTTGTCTTTTCAGAGGTGCTTTACCTTACATCTATCCAGGTTTTTCTAAGCCTTTTCCTGACAATTTATGCCTTTTGTTATCTCAAGCATATTTTAAAAGATAAGTTACTTGGCTTACAATATCTTTTAGATCTTAATGTATCCGTCTAACAGAGTGCATGGATTTCTACAGAGGAAGAAGAAGCTCGATCTGTTCTATAGGACAAATAAGTTTAGATGTTGGGATCAGCGATTTGTTTCACAGCTGGCTGATTTAAATAGGCTGCCAGCCCAAAAATAAGACGGGTAGGAATTGCTTGCCAGCCAAGTTAAAACTCCACGAATATATAGGCATTGGGCAGAGGGGAGTCCATAAGAAAAGGAGGCTAGTCCTTTAGAAAGACTGCAGGGGCATTTATGATGATGCGAAAGAGGGCAGAAGGTCTCTTTGTTCTGTTCTTTAGTGGCAGTGAGCAAAAGGTGTCCTGCCAGAGCGTCTTCAAGTCACTTCTAGTTCTGGCTGGCAGAAGGTACAACCAACCCATAACATGAGCACAGAGACAGAATATAGCCGCGTTAACATATTTAAATAGGTACATATGTTTTCTTCAATACTCATTCAGCTGACTGGCTTTAAATATCCTAACCCAGAGACAGCGGCACAATTTGGTTGCAGTCACTGTGCCTTTCTTTAGCTAGAGATAATATTTTCTCTTTTTATTACAATCTTCCAGCCGAATATAACGTAACTCTATTAGTGCTGGGAGTCAGATGGCCACATCTCTTAATAAGCTCTCATTCTTTGGCCAGCTCTGGCATAACTGCAGTGTTACGGTTGTCCGCTATCAGAAAACCCTGTTGTTGGAAATTCTGTGTGAATGGCTACTACGTATGTTCAGCCCATTTTCACAGCTTTTCCGAGGCAGGTGACATGGGACACATCACGCCCACTGCTCCTGGGTCCGGTAGCACCAGCCAGCTCTTCGTCTTTCCCATGGACCATCACAGGCAGGACCCAAGAACCAACTAGTGACAGGATGGGGATGACAGGGGGACAATGTTGATACTCTGCATAAGTTAAGTTTAGAACTGTATGTGATTCAAGTTAAGCCTTCCTTGTTACTACCTTCCCTAAAAGACAGGGAAATTAATTCATGATGTTCTTTTAGTTAGAATTAAAACTACAATTATTTGATTAAAACTACAATTATTACCTAAGCACAGAAATAAGATGGAAAGTAGTTTAACACATTAAAATAATAACACAAATAAAAACTGTTTTACATGCATAAAGAGATAGATAGTAAAAATGGCTTATAATGAAAGTCATAAATTAAAATATAATTGAGATTCAGGAAGTCTAAATGTGACTTATTACAAGACATTTGTCTGACATTGGAGCGTATGTTTCCATTTAAAAACTATCATCCATAATTGCACATGGCCATTAAAGTTCACATGAATTTAACAAAAGAATCATATTCTTAATTTAAAATTAGCTAAACTATGCGGACAGCCTTAATTTTGCAATTTTGACTTTGGAATTGGCTGAAAAGAAAATATGGTAAGGGTTTTTTGATTTTCAGAGATGCATTTAGCTCCAGGAGGTGCCTTTGTAAAATGTCAGTCACTGGGAATGTGATAAATCCAAGGATTTACACTATGAAAAGGAGGAGGTAATATTTAAAGAAATTCTCCATATTTAGAGATTTCTCCATATTTAGATGGAGAAACTAACAAAGGATATAAATAAAAATGTTACATGTTTCTATGCTGACGGGCCTTTCCATTTGTGACTTATTTTTTGCTTTTTTTTATGCCAGAAAAAGTCCATGCTCATTTGAGGGGTAACATAACTTGTTTGTGTTAGAAAGTCATAAAAGCATTCTTCAAGTACAAAAAATTGAAAGGCTACATTTTTGCTTTTTAAAACAAACAGCTCATTCTCTCCTGTCCACAAGCTTCCCTGCATCACCAGGGGCACAACTTCAACATTACATATGCGCTTTCTAGATTTCCAGAGAAATATTTGCTGAGACGTAGACATGCTGATGTCCTTCCTCTTCACGTATCAAATCATTGTAATTTCATCATTTATGGAAATCACATTTCTGGCATAACAGCCAAAATGAGCTTCCTAGAAAACACCTGACCAGAAGGCAGTATGCAAATAGAGAGGAAAAAGTGTAGGAAAATTTCTCTGAAAGAAAATATGAAGAAACTGTATTTCTGCTATGCCTAGTTCAAAGTATGCCAATATGCACAGTCCATTTAGAGGACATATTTCTGGATGTTAAATGCCATCCGGCCAATGAAGAAGAAAAGAAGTATGGAACTGCTATTTAAGGAAATGACTTAATTCAAGATGAAAATATCTTATTGAGAAATAGGATGTACATACACAGATGCCTAATCTGACAAACAGATTTATGGCAAACCATGTAGTAAAGAGGGTTTTTTTTTTCCTATGTTTTGTTAAATCATGAAAAGCCGGGTAGAACTGGAATAAAAATGGAATTATTTTGCCAGAAAGATTGAAAATTGAGAAACTCATTAACTATAGAAACCTGTCAGCACAGAAATTCTTATCTACATCAAAAATGTCAGAATAGTGTTCTCTTTACTGTAAATATTTTTCATGGTGATATTATAATACTGTTACAATGACAGCAATATAATCAAATAAAAGTAAACTCCTAAACCCCAAGCTGTTAGTGATTTGGTTTTATGGTACTGGGCAGAATAAAAGAGCAAGTATTACACAACAAATGCCAATTCAACTGGGAAAAAATTGGCAAAAAAATACAGTTTTTCCTCTCAAGTGCCAAAATGTAGTGATGACATAACTGAAGAAAGCAGAAGAATGCCACACAGTTAATTTCAATGCTTTTCTAGTCTTAATGATAATAGGACCTAGCATTTTTAGGAATAAAGCAGATTTTGTGTTGAAAGAAACTGTCACATACGGAATAACTAGAATATGGAATCTAACCAGACAGAAAATCTCAGAGGTAGGAATGTCACAGCTGTATAGTGAGAGTGTTCATTGTTTTTTTTTCTTTCTCCAAGTCAGGCCTTTATCTAAAGTCTACTTAAAATCATAGGAATACCACAGTCATAGTCATAAATGCATCTGTGCACAAGCACAATTCTGTTATTCTCTAAAGATAATGACTATAATTACTCATGCACATTAGCACTTCCAGAATCTGTAATTTAAGATAGCTTTTTTCCCCTTTCTGCATTCTCAAATTTATGTTGTTACTGGGTATTCAAAGTATTTAGACATCCACGGAGCAAAGACCCACAGAGGAGTTAAATTTTCAAATCTCATTTAGCTCAGACACTGGCCACCTAAATTCAAAACTGATCTTTGAAATTTTCATTCAGCTGCAACATAAGCCAGGAGGTACTAAACTCTCTAAGGTGCAGCTGTTTTTGCCACTTAAATTTGTCACATAACAAACAAGACATTTAGTTCTGGGCATTGGTCTTGAGTACCAAGTAGCAAGGTAGTTTATGCCTAAAAAGTCAGAATCCTCAGAGGAACGCTGTTTGCCTATCTTTCCTCCAGCTATTAAAAGTTTTTGTACAACATGTGGAAGACCTGCATACAATTTATCTTTCCCTCTGATGAAGTCCAAACCTATATTATTCATCTCTTGGAGGAGAGCCATAAAGACTTCTGTAGTGGAGCACTGAAGTTCAGGCACTGACTGCTCAGACTAAATTTCATTTAAATCCCACTACAGCACCTCAGTACTTTTCAGTCTCTTCAAATATATATTGAAGATCAAACCCTTCGTTTCCTAACATCATGATATATCAATATAGAATTTTTCCCAGGTAGTCAGCTTGATTTCACAGTTAATGTTAGTTCACGATAAATATACGTTACTGCATTTTAAACAGATTCTTATACTTTTGTGGCATATTTCAAGTTTAGCTCACATTAAACCAAAACCTCAGAACATCTGAAAGATAACTAAGTGTTGCAAGCAAATATAAGAATAACTATTTTTCTTTAACCATTAAATAGTTTCTTACTAGTCAGTTGGGTTATATTGAACACAGTTTGATTACTTGATGAATAAAAGTGGTTCTCAGGGTATATACATATGTATATACATACACACACACACATACACATATAGATATATATAAAAATAATGCCCATTCTGCAAATGAACATATGCAAAAGCAATATTTAATAAATAAGTCAACAAATAATTTGTTACCAGCATCCAGCCAGAAGATTCAAATCCTTGCATATTTGTAATTTTCTCATAATAGTCTTCTCAGATTTCAATCAGTTCCTATATTTAGACATCGAGCTTTGCTGTGTTTGAAATATTAGTGATTCCTCCCTTGCTGTAACATGAAAAAAAAGAATTTTTTACTTTTTGAATTTCATCATGTTCCTTTTGGCAGAATTATACACTGCATACTTTCAATCCATTAATGTAATTATTGTTCACATTTAGCTTCTAGTTACATGGGAAGTGAATCCTTTGTCACTGCATTTGACCAGCTTCAGAGCAGTGCCGCTTCCAGACTACATCACAAAAACATCACATTTAGAAGTGTGAAAGATTCAGAGGCTGAAACTGGGAATATTTCCTTCTTCTCCCCCAAGATGTATGGAGTCTCCAGTCAAGACTCAACCCCAGTGTAAATAATACCAGTACGTTACAGATTTGAGTATTAGAAAGACGTGTGTTTGTTCTCTCTTCTAATGGGCTTGGGAGAAATTTGGGCTCCAAACAAGCCTTGTAAAAACTCGGTTATGAACAGAATCATGCTGCCTTATAGATCCTCCACAGGGACGTCAATTATTCGCAAATTGGATCTCTGGCTGTGTTTTACACGACTTTCAGTTTTGTTATATAACTTCCTAATTATGTCCTCAGAGATAGGGAGTACGCTTTACACAAAAGCCATATTGTCTTTAGTACCCCTATCGTGCTCAAGCCAAATTTTTCATGCAGTGTGTCTCACATATACTCCTGAACACTGATTTTTATGTCCAAATTTTAGAACTCTATAATTTTTTCCATTTCCACAGTTGACCTCTTTACGTATAACTGCTATAGAAATCACGTCTCTTCACAGCAGTCATTACTAGGAGGGATATGTTTATCCTGAAATTGCTTTCTTAGTAGAAAGTTTGTTTGTGTGGTTGGGAAAGTTTGCTCTAGCTCCCAGACCTTTTCCTTTTTATGGCAGGAATTTATATTTGATTGCTAGCATGTGCTTAGCCCAGCCACTCTGGTCAACCAGATGAGATTTCATAACTAGCAAGTCAGAAGCAGTAGCTTCTTAAACCATGTCTCAGTCATGACTACTTGTGGTCCTTCAGAGGCAGGTTGGATGTGCCACCTCCAGCAGTCAGTTCAGCTACTCAGTTCAACATTGCCCCTGAAATACAGCAAAAACTTTGCATTGTCAGGTACATATTTCAAGTGAGCACATGAAGCATACTGTCAGTTACAGTACAAATCACTGAGCCACACACCGCTCTGTGAGTCTTAACTTCAGCCTGACTCTGTAAGCACAATTTCCTTGTAGATACGTGGTATATTAAAATGCTCTTCTAGGCTTTACACCATTTTATGCTATTGGAATAAACATATTTTATTTGCTTTCAATATTATGAAGTTTTGAATACAGAAGTTAAGTTTGCTTTTCATTAACTTTGTTTGACCTGACAACATTGCACATGAAAATGTAACAGTCTTCAGATTTAGCTCTCATTTATTTGGGCCGGTTAGATAACATTTGTTAAGTGACAGCATCAGGGTCATTGTGATCAGTTAGGCCCGGCCTCAAGGGGTGTTTTATGTGAGCAAACCCCAGGACTCTGTCAGGAATCCCATACAGAAAGCAGTTGCATATGGTGAAACAACTGAAAAACGTGTTTGTGCTCAATTCCTTTAATAGGCACAATGGTGAATGGTGAATGGCCTTTTGAAAGGCTATTTTGTGCTATTAATATTTTCTGTAATCATTGTTTCCTTGACCATTTGCTAAAGAAGCAATATATTACTATAGCAAAGCAGCTCTTCCCTTTATTGTCATTAATTTCGTTGTGGAAAAAAATTGGCTTGCTTGGGTCTAATATTTGACTGGGTCTGGACTTAAAACCACTTCCTTATCACATAAACAACTAACTATATGCCTCTATTCTTTTAGGTGCATAAAGTCTACTGATTTTCAGTTTTCAAGGAAAAACACTAAAACTACTAGCATATTTTTCATAATCAGTGAAGACAGTTCCACTAAAATTAGATTTCCAGAGCAGGTGAATGAGGCAAAGTGGGTGAATGACAGCTAACATTTAGAAATGTGCTTTAGTTTACCTACAGACAGGTGTATCAAAGTTGTTTCCTGAAGTCTAAGTATAGGAAAAAAAAAAGTTGTATCTTTGTTTTTTAACTAAACAGTAACAAAGAACATAATGTGGATGTTCATCCTGAAGTCAATGCAAACTGGTTAAGGTTAAATGTGAGATATTAACAAAAGTAGCCACAATCAAAGGGAGAGTAGAAGTTGGAAAATTAACCTTTAGCTGCCTTATCAATGTTTCTTTTTAAAAAAAAGACTAGTTCTCTTATTTATAAACAGATAAGTTATGGGCATAAAACACATTGCTTATCAGGTTGGGCATCAGCTTTTTAAAACTAATCACAAGAAATCAGATTTCGTCTTTTCTTATGCTATTGGACCCATAACACTATCAGTATAATTTTTTTTCACTGAAGTATTATTGAGGCTTGCATATTTTATATCAAGAGCTTGCTGATGCTTAACAAACGCATTGCAGGTAGATAAACTCCTATGTTTATGTTCACACTTAGGTGTTGAAGGGAGGAGTTCGACAACATTCCACATCTGTTGTAACTTTCAAAAACATTTCAACCAGGAATACTACATTGTTGCTAGCATCTGTTTTGAAGATAAATTAAAAAAAAAAAATCTATGCTCCTCTTTCAAGGTTGCTCATCAGTGTATTTTTATTCTGAACGGCCTTTCTTAATGAACCTTATAAATGTTCTTGATAGCTAACTGGGAAATGTTAATCGGGGTTTCACTTAATAAGGAGCCAGAAATTATCCAACTTGTTAAGTTTCCAGATAGTCATCTTTGTGATTTAATTATTGGCACTGTTTTTTACCCACCACTTAGCAACAGTGCATTGCTTACTTTGACTGTTTGATAAATTGCATTATCACAGATTTTTCATCACTATAATAAATAATAATTCGGCTAAGTTCCTGTAGAACACCAGTCTAGTGAGCTATTAACAAGCTCTTAAAGGTTATCATTTCAGTACATCTGATAAGTATCACAAGTCTTAATACAGAAAAATTATTCAAAGAGAGAAAATCCTTATGGGCCTTGCTGCAGCCGTGAAAGGATTACCTTGACAATGCACATGGAAACAGGAAGCGTCAGATTAAGAGCTCTAGTTACTGATACTACGTAAACCATTTAGACCTTTTTTCAAAGGTAATGAAGTAAGAGTGCCCACTGGAAGAGAGCAGTTGGCACCACTGCTTTAGCCTCCCGGCTGATGAGATTTCATTGCATCCTGCAGTAGAACTATTACTCCCTTGTGCCTCGTCGTCAATGCAAATCAGCCTTTGGTGTTACAGCAGTTTTTATCAGCCCATGAGCATCCACACTCTCAGTTGCCTTCTCTCCATACAATGACCTCCACTCCTCACAGGATTCTGTCTCCCACAATGAGGATTAGTGGCCGATTGTTCCTGTTGGGCAATCTCGACAGCTGGATTACAATTTCGGCACCTTTAGATGGCACTCTGACCATGTGTTTATTGTTCTTTCTACTGATTTAGTTATTTAACTTAAGCGCTGCTTGTATGATGGGTCAAAATGATTATGTGAATGTCTGGGATAGGAACTTTATCCATTTTCCTGTCCATTTGAGTGACAAAAATCAACAGAAAGGAAGGACAGGCCAGGAAGCCTGTCTTTTATTCAGACAAGCTCTTGGGACAAATTTATACTTCCAAAGTACAGACTAAGTCAGAATTAGGAATATATGAAGAGTATTATATCTCTTCCTCACGTCACCAAAAGCAAATGTTGTCCTGAGCTACTCAACCATGGGGATAGGCTTCAGCCATGCCTGCCTCACACTTGCGTATTGCTCAGGGAGCGTTTACAATAAAAAATACATCTTCCCCAGGATGCAATCCTTAGCCTTCCACCCAAGCAGTGCAGAGTGGATTGTGTCTACTTTCCTGAAGCTTTAAAGCATATGGGTGAATCCACACTTGCTCCACATCTCTTCTGGGTGCCTGTGGCCCCAAGAAGTAATAATTTCTTCCTCATTTATTTATTTTTGCATTTTATTTGAACTGAATAAAACAGAAGAGAATGACAGCTGTGTTGTGGGTGTGTATGCTGTGAAATTGAAGGTTTACTACACCTCATGCCATCAGGTGTGACACAAGGTACGTCTGTGGGCGTATTTATGGGTAAAAGGACTGCTGGAATATGTTTAGACATCTGTATAGGACAGAGGAAAACAGAGCCTGCAGGACAACAGGTTGGTTGTCAAATTGGTGCCACATATTAGGAAAGATCTCTGTAGTAGACTATCACTAGACCAGCACCTGGACTTTGCCCCGGAAGAAACTAGTTGCCTCATTAAAAAAAAGGGATCCCAGAAACGAGGTAACATTCGTCAAACTATCAGATAACTAGGATCCATCTGTGAATGGAGGAGTCAAGTTTTTGGATGATGTAGACTTTGCAAATTAACATTTCTGTGGATATTTGGCAAAGTTGGACAATATTCTCAAAAATAAGATATGATGCTGGTAGTGCAAGCGCAATGCTTTCAAAAATATGCAGTGGCTGACTTCAGACTGCTTGTTTTTCTAAAACACTGAACAACTCAAACTGATTCTTTTTAGAAGCTTGATTTTTTTGGCTTTTTTTTTAAGCTTGATCTAAATTTATTGCAACTACATCAGTAAGATTTGCACTGGAATAAAACCTATTATAAGTGCAAATCTGTGAATTAAAAGTAGGTAAATTCTATTAAAGTTGTTTTAATCTTATTCAAAAAATATTTCTTACCATTCAACTGATATCCAACTACTTTCCTTCAACCCGCGTTTTGGCTTTTTATGTTTCTGACCAGTTTCTGTTCAAATCTTAAAAAATAAATTTTGAACAAATAATAATATGTCAATGAAGCAATAGCCAAAAATTGTTTAGTAGTTTAGGCTGGAAGCTTCTTAATAGGGAATATGGCATCCATATTATGTTTCCTTGAAATAAGTAATTCATCCTTCATGATTTGTTCATTTTTTTTTCCTCAATACTTTACAAAGAACAAGTATACTGAGATATAATGTAAAAATTAGGTATTCTTTTAGGTACCCTTTTCAGACTCTGACAACCTCCATTTAAATAGCTTAGCTATAGATTAATCTTTTACATATCAAAAGGAGAAAAATAAGGAAAGTATTCACCATCCGTATGCATTCCTCTATTTTTTTTGTATGTTAACCAGAAATCTGTCAAATCATTCCAGTATGATGTTCATAAAAATCCTTAAGATCTAACCTAAGAGAGTTATAAGATAAGTCAAGATCTAAATCTACAGGAATGAGATTTTTTCCCAACAGCACCTTTCTGTGTACATTTATAGACTAAAATTATCCCCAAAATCATCATTTTTGTGAAAAAAAGAGTCCTCCAATATCGTTTTAACACATTTTGTAAAACACTGAGTTTTTGAAATGAAAATATTTGTAAATATTTATGCAAGCTAGAAAGGGAAACACGCAAGTTCCACTTATTTATACAAATGAACTCATCTTTTCCTTTTTGTATAGCACAAAGAACTCGAATTACATTCCTTTACTCCTTATGTCATTATTTACACCTTTATTGAGTATATGTAAACTGCTACAGAAGCAGAACCTTTTTCACTCCCATTCTACATAGGTGTAAAATGATTCCCAAGAGAATTGTGGTATCAGACAGCAGAGACTTTACACAGAATGACCACAGGAAAAGAACCTCTGTAATGTTTTGTCAGAAGGAATTTAATCACCTACCATCCTTTATTGATCAAATGTGGCACTAAATAGCTCTACCATGTCTTTAGTTATTTCAACTGGATCACATTATGAAAATTAATCTTTTTTATTCTCTGCTATGTTAGAGTTAGGTCTTACTTAACTTCTGACTCATCCACATTTTTAATATTGTCTATAGTTGAGGTATTACTTTAGTGCTATAGTACAGTTTTATAAGTTTTTTCTTCTGTTATACCAGATAAACCAGACTTTCTAATTCAGTTTTCAAAGAAGAGGCATGGATTTGAACAGGTATACCCTTCCAGTACCCAAGTCTGAACAATTGCTCACTTAAAAAAGAAAGAATAGAGGAAATATCTGAAACTCACAGCTGTCTAAAATCAATGCACACAGCAGCTGTGTGGAGCAGGGGTGAGATCATGTGTGCTGCAGGAAGGGAGGTGTATGGGTAAGCACACATCTACGCCACTAATGGAACTGAATCCAAAGCAATCACCTTGGGCAGAGGATGCATATTCAAGATCATCTTATGCAGAGAAGGAAAGTGAATATAGCTCTTCCTACAGGCTAGAGGTGGGCATTGAAATTCTGGAAAAAGATGGGATTTGAGGCATTCACCAGTCCTCGTTGTTCTTCTTTAGCTAGCTACCTCCCTGACTAGTTTTTGAGCACCAGTTTGGTTTCCTTGGTCTTACTGCATAGTTAGTGAGGGGTCTAACTTGGGTGTTGTGAAATCTTCTGGGACCTGGTGTTCAAACACCGTTTCACTGGCATTGTGACAGCTAAGTCCCATTTGTGGACTAGTCTGACAGATGACTAAGCATTAACTGGGTGCACAGAGTGTGGTCATTCAGGGTTTCTCTTCACCAAGAAAAACCGATCTGATGATGTGCTTAGTAATTCCCATGAAACAAAACAAAGCAAACAAAAAACTCCAGGAGTCTGAACAATCAACTTCTGTCACAAGATGGGGCAATAATTTGTAGAAAATATGAGATTTAAGGAAGCAACATTTACAGATTATTGGATACAAACACCTACTAAATGGATACAAACACCTACTAAACTGATCAGCTACCCTCTACCACTTTTTTGTTTGTATCTCAGTACAGCTGCAATGAATTTCATTTCTTTTTCTTTCTTCTCAATGGCTTGCAATATGATTATCCCTCAGAGAAAAGCTTTCAACCAAACCACATAAAAGCACTTCTGCTGAGACACTGTTGTCTATGAGCTATTGTATTAGCATGTTAATATGCTGCTATGGCGATAGATAAGGATAGAAGTGTGTGGTCAGAGAGGCCAGAGCTGTCTATAAAGACTCTTTGGGGACTAAGAAACAATCTACTCCCTAATATAAATCATGAGCTGTTAAGGTAAAAAATAAAATCTCCTTCACAGGAATGAAGAAATCACCAGACATCAATGGAATTACATTCGGTGCACTTACGTATAATGCAGTAGACAACAGGGAATACAGCAATTGATTTTAGAGAGGATCAGTTCTGTCCATATGCATCTTTTGAAGACAGTTAAATCACTTTCACCTCATTAGTATCCCCAACAGCAAAGCCATGACCACAGGAAAGCACTCAAATGAAAATAGGTTTAAAGACCCTTACACAGGATGGGTTAGGACTTTCACAGCAGTGCTGGTGTAGTATTTTCAGTGCTTTTCTAGCAATAATCAAACTTTCATATTATTTTTAAGTGTTCTATTTAATCACAATTACCACAGTCATTTCAGAAAAAAACAATTTCACTTGCCTTTCTTGGATGTTTAGAAGAGACTCCTGCCTAGAGATAGTATCCCTTTAGCTTATTTGCCTTTCTCTATAAAAGCTGGGGTTTCTGAAATAAAACTCTATGCGCATCTGCTTCTCTGTAAAATAAAATCTTCTCCCCCTTAAAGGGAAGATAGGGAAGACTATATTTTCTGACTCCCTTGTGAAAATATTGTATAGGACTCAAACAGTGTTACTCCATATCAAAGAGATTAGCTGCCTCTCCCCTCTCCTAATCTAATTTATTAGATCCAATATTTTTCTGTCATAAGGAAAGCTAATACAAGGCTGAAATCCACTTTTAAAAATTGCCAGTTTTAAAGAAAAGTATATTAAAAGAGAAATCTGCAAAGAAATTGACACCAAAGTCTGGTGTGATAGATAAGTGCTGCAGACTACTTATACCTGAGCTGGAACATACCAATTTCTTATTCCGTTATTAGGTCCCAGAGAAGTGTTTCTCATTTCGAACCCATTTCGTGGACAGGAAGCTACCTTGCAGTGGCTATGTATAAGTGAAGCCCTCACTTCTTTGAACAGGGAACTAGAGGCACCAAAATATGAGGTTTACACAACTGCAGAACAGCCTAAATGGGATGTTTAAGAAACGCAGAGGATATGAGTGTTTCCTATGTCTCATCTGTAAGGAGTAACTGAGAAAATAACTATCTAGCTCTGCTTCTGACTCATAACCACAACCATAGCTCATAATCTATTGCTTTCCATATTTGGGCACCTCAGCTAAAACTACTTTTTAATTAAGAAAAAAAGGTGAATTTTGCTTTTCCACTCAATAGCAAAATTCTTTAGGAAGGTCAACAGAGATTCTGAGACTCAAGCCATAAGCCTTACTCTTTTTTAGGCTTAAACCCCTCTATGGAGTTAGACCGTCCTCAGCTTTTCCTATTCAAGCAACTCGGAGGTATGTGTAACACACTAAAATTTACAGGGGAACAGCAAATACCCAGTACTCTCTTTTATGGTGGCTAGACAAACTGTTACTCTGGCTTAGTGAATATGTACTTATTAAAGATTAAGACTCACACCTCAGAATGTACCTGAATTCTGTGGCACTCTCATAGGAGGAAGATAATGTGGGTTCAGGTCTGCTGTGCTAGAAGAGGAGGTTGGGTGTTGGTCTCCCATAGTCCCGATGAATTCTCTGAATACCTTCCTCATTCCTTAGTTTTGTGAGGTCTGATTGAAAAGATATTTTTTGAGAGTATTTTCTAGACTGGCTTACAGCTGCGAGAAGAGCAGAAAAAAAGTGATACAAAATTAGGAATATTCGTGGAAAAGACATTCCTCACCACTGCCAAGGCCGATGGATGCATTTCTGATGGTTAACAAGTGCACAGTTGTAGGTGCTTGGATTTAAACAGTGTAGACAAACCAGGAATTTGGTTGCCTTTCTGGTACAAAGCAACCGGATTGGACTTATGTGACTAATGTGACAGCTAGTCACCATGGTACTTCCCTGAGCACAGCCCAGCTTTTTCTCATCTATTTCATCTACTTCTGCCCACAGCTGACAAGACACTAAAAATCTAACAACCCTCTTGTTAATTTTGACCATGATAAAAAGGAGACAGTGTTTCCCCACTGAGGTATATAAATTTGAAGGGATCTCTTATGACATATAGCCTCAGTATTCCACCTTTATCACAACCTATTTCATTTACTATGTTCATTGAAAATGCCGCAACAATCCTCAGCTGTGAGCATGCAATCAATTTTGTGTTTGATGGACTTGCTAAAAGAGAAGTGGCTTACTGAACATTTTTCTTATTTTCACTATCTTCTTCCTCTCCTTAAATGTCCTTCCAGATTTTTAGCCATCATTCTTGCTTCTCAAAATACAACTTTTGAAAATCTGAGATTTCTCTCTCTCTCTCGTGCTAAAAGGATCCATGTGTTTATGACACATTTAACTTCATTGTCTATAGTTTCGCAAGCTGAAAGACTGACTTTCATGAAGTTTCTGTGAACTTCATCTTTGAATCTTGAAAGCCAATTCTGTCGCCCTGTGTAAGACTGCAGAACCGATAGTTTCATCCACAAGATGATTCTATCTATTTGTAAGACTATAGGTGTTACAGATAAGACTACAGAATAGACAGGAACAGGGTGTTACACTTTTGAGTAAAGAATACTCGCTGCATTGCTTGACTGAAGTGTATGTTTTGCTATAGGATAGCTCATTTTTCCTAATAGGGCATTCCTGGCCTTTCTTGTACACTGAAAACTAACTTAATCATAAGGGCTGTTTAGACTTAGATGATTCCATATATCAGTCAGTACATAAGCTTTCCGTAACTGAACTGGTTTTCCACAATTCTGATCACATGCCATTGCTAAGTATAAGCAGTGGTGCCTAGAAAATATGGTCATGAAGTTGCAAGGTCAGATGACAGTGTTCTGGAAGAATCTAAGGCAGGGCCATTTAAAAAAAAGCATTTTATTGTTAACAGTTTAACAATTACCATTTTATGCTTGATAAGCATTACCGTACACTCTCTACACTAGAAATGAGACAGCATGCTCATTTGTGATTTCACTGGTAACAATAATGATCACATTGGAATTGGAACTGTGTTAAATAACTGTTCCCATATTAAAAATGTATCAAGTATCCCTGACTTATAATTTCAGAAACACCTGGGAAAATAGCCTGTCAAATAATGCAGAAGTATTGTAATCTGCTGTGTAAATAATTTTCACAGTAATCCCACTTATGAACCAACTTTACACATTCAGTTAGTTCGTCTGCTAGAATGCAATAATAATTCTAGCTGAAGCAGCTTGCTTGTTACAAAGTAAGTAATATCTACTGAATACCAAGTATAACAAAGGAAGATTCAGCCTCAGGCTGGTACTGTACAATCATTATAGTTTTAACTCACTGTATACACATACTGTGAGTTTCCTAATTATTCTAATATGCTTATATTGTCCATTGTACCCATATATTAAATTCTGGTGCTTAAAGTCTTTAGCATCTTAAAAACATGAAAAATGGTGGGGGGGGGGGGTGAGGAAACGTGAAGAAATTGGAAAAGAATGTTTACTTTCCAAAATGTTGACCTGCAAATTATTTTTAAAGCAAACTGTGTCCCATTTTTTCCCCTTTTGATGTATAAATATAGCCTAAGCATTATATATGCTAAAAAATATCCAAAATGTCTTGAAGATTTTTGGAAGGACTCTAAATAATTTTCCTGTGAATTTTCACTTTTTCACTTAGGGTGTGACTGTGCTGAATCAGAGCTTTTTGCAATCTCCTCCTTCCTTACTCTCTCAATGTCACTCCTTTTCCTCTTGTTATCCTCCAAATTCAATTGTCTTTTTACCATAGATGCAAAAATTTTGAATAGGGAAAAAAAGCTAAGAAAGAATCAAGACCACTTAAAATATGTTTATGTAGCACAGATTAAGCAACACAAGCCCTTTCCTTTGGAAAAGGCACTTTGTTTCTGTTTTTTACATCAGGTCTTCTTAACTTGCTAATGACAAGTACACTAGTTTTCATAATACAAAATTCTTTCAAATTGAAAACAGAATCAGATATGGAAAGTTAAGATTTTAAGTTAAATTTTGAACTGAAGAATGACGTGGAGTTACAAGAAAATTAATCCTTGTACTTCATAGTATTTAGAGGATGGAACTGGTGAGAAAATTGGATAGAGACAGCAAAGCAGAGGGGAAAAGCGCTAATAATAATTTGTCCTGACAGGGATTGGTTGACTGCTGTTAATAGTTGTAATTACTCAGCACGTCTCTGACTGTGATCCAGTTTCAAGTGTTCATTTTCCACTTTTGAATTAAATAACACCTTATTAAAAATACCCTTTAAAATTGGTATTAATTATTAATGATGTTATAAAACACTTGTTGCCATAAAACACTTGTATTACTGAGGGTTTTGTCATTAGAGAGTTTCTAAGAAAAAATGTAGTTTTCCATTACCTGCAACAATAAATGAATACCCATGAAAAAATATATAGTAAGATTTACTAGTATGTTTTAGTAAGACTACTCACTATTGGAAATTCAGTTGTGGATCCCCATAAGGTAATTTTAAAACTATTCTTTGAACTTAACATATTGAATATGGTAGAGAAGATTAAATCTCACTACTGTGCAACACCCTGGGACATACGACACAGCAAAGTCAGTAAAATCGCCTTTGAGCTGAGAAATATTTTAGCGTCAAATAGGCATATTATTGTCAGTTGCAGCATAGGATGCATATTGGCGCAGAAGGCATATGCCAGCGTTCCATGAAAGCTATCATAGCAGGTTAAACTCAAAGTCCATCCTTCTCCAGCGCTGGATAATAATGGATATGTAAAGGGTGAGCAGAGAAACATGGTGTAAATGATATCTTTCCCATGCTGTTCCTTCTTAGCTGCTTCTTATAGTTGTTCAGAGTCGTCTTGAGTCAGATGTTGAATAGCCTCTACTTGGTCTGTTGTATATGAAATTTGTGTTCACTGACTCCATGAAGGAATACTAACTAATTTTTGACATTAAGATCTTTTACCAGCGACTCTTGCCACACAGACTCTTACCCATACCCATATACTTAGCCAGACGTCTGCTAATTCTACTCTTTCCACTAAACAAGCTTCTAGTGATTCTCACTCTGGTTCTTAAAGGAGTTCTGTCAGCTACTGCAGCTTCCACTGCTTCATAATTTAGAACAAAGGGTCAAGTCTGAACATAAAAAAAACCTGCAAATATTTTTGTCACCCCATCTCTTGTTCTTCTAGGGCTGTGTCAGTGGACAGTCACCTGGATAGTAATGCAAATTTGAAGCATCTTCTCACTCCCACTGAGATGCTGCTGCAGCCTCTGCTTCCTGCTTATAATCTCACCATATATGGGAGATATTTCCAACAGGGAATCCTTTTAAGGATGGATATCTTTTTAAGGCAGCACCTCATGACACACTTCGGAATACATATTATGGTTCCTGGCATATTTAGCCAACTGGTCTGTGAGGAATTATTCCTTCCTTGTGTTTATGATTAGCACCGCACATATCATTGACATAAAAGAAAAGAAAGTGAATAAAACTAATCCAGAAAAGGAGTGAAAATAAAAATATGACCAAAGGAATAATATGTGGGTATAGACAAGTTCAAGGTTACTAGTACATGCTGATTATTAAACAAATTTTCTACCATTTTCCCCTCAATCCCTGGATAGCCAATCTTAGGAGAGTGATGGACAGTGGAAAGGAAATGGCATTCCTCGAGATCTCTGGAATGACTGCTGACTTAAACCAACAATTTTTATTCCCCTGTCCCTTCGTGGGTCTCTGAGCCTCTCTGACCTTTATCTTCATCTATTCTGGCTTGGCACTGCCCTGGACTCTTAGCTGACTCTCAGCAAAATGTACAAGCCTCGAACTCTTCCCTTTTCTGGATCCTGGTTCCTACAATAGTGGAGCTCCTGAATGGACCACACTTTGCCTTCAGACAAGGTTCCCCTGTTCTATTGTACCATTCTCTTTGATCCCCACATTCTGCCTCCCTGTCAGGTTGCCTGTGCCTTCATTAATTTACTGGACAGGACTCTGCAGCACAAAACTTATCATGTCAGCCCAATCACTTGTTCATTGAGCTCAGAAGCTTCCTAATTGTCTCAGCTCAGGTTTCACCTTTTTTGCTCCCTATGAGTCACACGAGACCTACTAGTGGTGAAGTCAAAGGACTTACTGCAGTTATCCTCTCTGTTAGCCTTTAATAATGACCCCTGAAAATTCTTATGGGAGCTAGGAGACTGTAAGTGTATAAATATTTACATTACAGTCTAACATACCTTAAAAATAACTTGTAATCATTCTGTGCTCCTATAAATTATCTCAAGTCTTACCTGATTTAGGGATAGGAACATAAACTATTTCTTACTTTTGGCTAATAAGAAGTTCCAGCAATTGAATCTTTTTTCACCATAAACTACCATGATGGGATAAGTTTGCAGTTTAACTATGTGAGAGAGAAAGGCAGTATTATTAGTAACAGAATGTTTCTTGTGTGCTCTAATCTGTGTGATTAATCTCCACAGCAGCAAGTATATAATATTTTTCAGACAAAATAACATCAACATAACCCCAGAGGTTGCCTCTACCATGGGCCTATCATCTAAGATTCAAAGCCAGCATCCTTTACTTACGTAAGTGGTCCTCTCGCCTTAGTGATGCTTACAGGGGGAGTAAGGCAGTGTCAGATTCAAAGTCCTCATCCAGATGACGTGACTGATATAGCTCTGTTCAGATCAGCTTAGGCCAACTTGCAACTGGTGAAGATCTTGTCTAGAGTGGGCCACAGAAGGCCATTTAAGACCGTCTTAATTAGAATAGGAAATATCTGTGGTGATTCCTTGTGGTCCATCAGAAAATAAAATCTTTGACAACCACAGTAGGATTAACTCCACACCTACAGTCCTTCGGGTTCTCTGAGTGAATTGCCCTGTTATCCTGACAGATTGGAAGGTCTGATTCCATCTTGTTTCAAGTGGTATTTGCAAAATGATCAACTACTTCAGTGCTCTACGTAGGGGAGAGCAAGTCAGCAGGATGCAACAATCAAAAAGAAGGAAAAACATCTAAGTCACTGGTACATGAAGCACCTGCCAAGGTCGTTTGCATGTACCTTCATTTCAAAAGATCGTTATGGTGTATAGAAATGGGAATACAGAGCCTGTCCTTTCCTGCCTTGGAGAACTGTGTGCGCGTTCAGCGTACCAGCCTTGGTGCACAGGCCAGCTTGGGGGCCTTCATACACATTCAGCTCTTCGCTGTGAATGCAGCAAAAAGACAAGTCTGTTTACGCTCTTCATTGAGACAATGTATTTTTCGGTACTGTTGTCTCTTTCCTATTCTCATCTCCCCTTCCCCTTCCCTTTTCCATTTGCTCTGGAGTGCTGTCTTGGCAGGGTTTGTGTGTCACAGTGCAATGAAACTATTCTTGCATCTTTTTAGTGCTTACAGTCTCCTTCTACACCATATATAGTCCTCAGGTTTTCATACATGGTACTATACCAATCCAACTCAGTTATCTTCCTCAAAGAAATAATTTTTGTCATCTATATAGCTGAAAGTTAAGCAATCCAAGATTTAAATCTGATGAAGACCACACAGAGAAAACAGAAATTAGTCAATTGATCAAATGTTTCAGCTGATCCAAAATCAATTTTCATATCAATTTTTTCATTTGTTAAATTTTTGCAGTAAATCTTGAATGAAGTAAACCTTTAAACTAAGAAAATAAAATGTAGATTTTGAATTTTTGCTAGACTTTTGTTTTTACCAAGATAGTTCAACTGAGTATTACGAATTAGCAAAATCTTTCAGTCTTCCTGAATCTTATAAATGACTTTTTGGCATTTTCAGGCAACAGAATTCAAGTGAAAGACTGTGCCCTGCTCTTCAAGTAACATTTATTTACTACTTAGCTTTCTAGATAGCAATGTTACAGACTAAACGTTGCCTTCCATACGCCCCAAATTTGAGCAAACTGCATATGGAGGATAAACAAGAAAAATCTCTCTGGCTTTCTATATACTTTTTTTTTTTTTTTAAGCAAAATGTTTGAAGCTCATCAGAGAAGTGGTATGTTAGAAGTAAAGCAGAGTTGGAGCAGAGGGCAGAGCTGGAGGAGGTCAAAACCTGGTAAATGCAGTCAATCATACATAAGGAGCTTCACAAATTATTAGGTACCCATACTGTATATCATTAGAGAGCTATACTGGAATGGGTACTTATATTGCATACAAGTGCTCATATGTTTGCACTCCCAAATAAATAGCCTTAACTGACAGTTGTCATGCATGTTTCTTTTTGTATAGGTAGGATAAAGCTGTGTTTCAGTCAAATGCTACTCTGTAATAGGCGGTGGGAATAGCTGATTTCCAAGTCACATGTTAGTCTCAACGTGTGCGCGCACAGGTGTACGAAGGTGTCAAATTTTAATCTAAACCTTCCATTTGCTGAATAGAAAAAAGGGAGTCAGCAGTTTAGGTGTGATGCAAAGAAAGCCGCTTTAGGAGGTTATTTAAAAGAAATATAGTCTACCGAGGAATCTGAAGGAGAAAAATGCCTTAAGTGTTTGATCCTCTTTATTCGTTTAGTTCTTTACAGGCTCCTTTAGGATCAAGAACATTTGAGAAAACTGTTCCACGTACTGCTTGTGTATGAATATATGCATGTGCTAAATTTCTTTGTAACTAGCAGGTGACAAGTCTAGAAGACAGAAATGTTTTACAATACACAATCTTTTTTTTTTCCTTCTAGAAGCTGCTTTTAGCTTCCTCCTGTAAACAAGGTGCAAGGAATCTAATCTGTTTCGAGAAATGCTTATATTTCTCCATTACAAACATTGACTGTCCTTTTTGTATATGTAAGATGACAATAACCAGACTTTTGCAATAAGCTTTTAAGGATGAAAACAACTTAAACACACCCTTGTCAAGACCAAGATAACCATTAGGGAAAAAAAATGAGTGGAATTTCAGAGTGTATATTGGTAATTTCAAAGTCATTACTGACCTTTCAGACTGTTAGAAAATCAGAACTGATATTGTAAACTTCAGTCTGAAAACTGACTCTATAGATGTATTCCGATTTATTTCATTAATATCAACCTGAAAATGTATCCTTTGAATTCTAATGCAGCTCAGGCTCAAGAAACAGGATCTATAATAAAAATACACAGCTTTATTAAATCAGACTGCCTGGGCTTATAAACCTAAGTTTATAATTTGTCTATAACCAATTTAAGCTCTATATGGTAGCATTTGATTTTTCAGCAAAATCCAGACTATGTGAGGAAAACAGTTGTTTCAAAGGTTACACAGGGAGTGAACAAGTGCCTTCTGTGTAGTCCCTTAAAGGTTTCCCAGAAGCCATCCTCGTACTGGGGAGCAGGAGCTCTCCAAAAGCCCGCAGCCCTACCTGCTGTTTGCTTGTGTCCCTCTCTGCTCCGGTTCCTTTACTTCGCTCAGAGATCACAGTAGCAGCCTGCCTGCAACACACTGCAGCACTTTTAGGATGGAGCTCTGCAGAAGAGTAAAAGTAGTACCGATATTTCTTTTTCTAACACATCATTTGCTTAGGAATAAAAAAACATGCTTTTATTCTTCTGGCCTGAACTCCCTGTCCTATACACCTATCATGGACCCTGGATCATATATAACTCAAGCCCTAATTTTTTATGTCAAATCAAAGACAACTTTATTCTTTCATATCCTTTTAAGTCCTGTTTTCCCCAAGTTCTACTTCCCACGCAGCTCAGCTCTTGGCATAAATGAAAAAGACTGTTTAAGACTTTCCACTTTAAAGAACACAGAGTTGCCAGACTGGCATCTAGATAAGGTTACAGATCTCAAGGACACTTTCAAGTTGCATGAGGTGAATGAACATCTAATGAGAAGTGATAATAGCACGTGAGGCAGAAATGCCAAAATAATCATATTACAATCCTCATGTGGCTTGTTTGACCTCTTCTTTTGGGTGAAATTTCAAGCATCTTGCACCTTTTTCCTTTCACTTATTCAAAAATTAAAAACACAATTTCAAAGCCAAGAAAACAATTAGAAATTACCTGGAGTGTTTATATTCTGTGTCTTTATAACAGAATGAGTACCACAAAAAATCATTGCATTTTCAAATAGGAGTATATTGGCTTCTTTTAATGGAGAATTTTATAATTAACTCCTATTGAACTCTAAAAATGGAGAACAAAGTAAAGTAACTGCTGTATTTAATGTAGGAATAGCCAGAAAACGGTTGTCCTTTTCTGAAATACATTTTTTTCTCTCAGAGTAACACAAAAGAAAACAAACACATTTTATGGAAAAATATCTCCAAGAAACTTTGACTTGGAAACTGAGCTGAAGCATCTTGGCTCACAGGCTGCTCTTGGGAGAAGTACATTATTCCTTCCTTTTCAGCAAAAAGGTGAACTAGCAACAGTCTTTGCTTGTGGTCGGTTGCTGTGAGCTGAATGCTCTGGCTCCTCACTTTCCTGCTAGCCTTACTGCCAGGCTTGGAAATGTGTGGTGAAGCGTTTCATTCACCAGCTACCCAGAATCAGAGTGCTTCACCCCACAAGCATTCACAGCCTGGCTGAGTCTTTCTTTTACAAACCTAGGGAAAGAGGCAACCCTGACCTGCAAAGTTTGTGAGTGCCAACAGGAGGTTGCGGGGCTCTGCCAAGGTTCCTACTGTCCTCCTACAAGGCTTTGATCAAATTAGCGCTGTTCCTACAAAAGAAAATAATCACCCCTCAGGGAAAAACCAGTATACGACTAGAATTTGACTACTGTAGCGGAAAATGAGGCCTTTTATGACTGACATTTTCCTACAGGGGGAATAAAAACAATTTTGTGAAAAGATCATTTTACTACTGGAAAATTGTTCCGGTGAGGTGGTTTTGACTATCTTCATTATATAAGTGGGGAATATTATAAGAATTTTGTCTCCTTTCCCAAAATAAACTTGATTAATGCTATGCAACATCTGAGATCAATAAATACAGGAAAATACTAAATAGGGAGAGAAAATCTTTATTTTTCCATGGCCTGTTGAAATGAGTAGTGATTATATATATAAAGAAAGGCATCAGGGTTTGCCCATAGTTATTGTTTCATGCAATATGATCTATGATGCATGTGTAGTGTCATATGAGAGGCTGACATGGAAAGTCAAGGGAAAAAAACCACGGGGTTACATTGCCCTACGCATGGGCTCCGGTGTACATGCCAGTTCTGCTAATTTCTCACCAGTTTGCCCAGCCAGCTAACTCAAAACACCATTAACCGCCTTTGCAAATAAACTACAGGAAACACTTCTTATTGCTCAAGTGTCCATTTTGACAAAGAAACAACAGGTCTCCTGCCAGCAAGGAGATTTCCACTGGAATGGATAAGTCTTATTTACGATTCCTACTAGGAAACGATTATGAGAAAGGGCACAAGTGGACCCAAACTTTGCTTTATCCCATACGAGTAACAGCTGAGAAGGCACCTTTTGGCAGGCGGACCAAACTACAGCAGTTCAATTCCCTGACTTTCAGAGCAGTAAGACGTGTTGCTCTCTCCTCTAACGGGCAACCACAACCAAACATCCAGTTCTGCCTAACAACCAGAATGACACTGATCAGCTGCATACCAGGCTTTGCATATCTGTGTAGCATTTGAGTATTTGCTCAGTTTACCAACAAGTGAAGGAGGCTGCTGCAGCCTGCAGCACTGCTCGTGAGCACCTCCCACAGTCAGGGTGGAGGTTGTACAGACATTTTGCACCACTGCCCCTCATCCGGCCGACCCAGCACTGTTGTACCCTCTCCCTCACAGTGCTGTGCTCCCCCTTCTCCCGTCCCCAACAGGTAGGCGCAGGTGTAACAGGACAACCCAATTCCATGCACTCCCACGTGGTGCTGCCTCGCCCATGGCTTGGCACTGCATAGTCTTACCTGGGAGCACAAATCAAGAACGCTGCTCAAAGCTGCTCTTCCATAGCCTTCTCAGGACAGGCAGCACAGGATACTCATGGCCTTGTCCTCCACTGCGACTCTTTGCTATGGCACTTACCAGCGCCTCTTCTCCTCTTTGGGGTGCCCTCACTTTAAAATCTGCATTGTGCCAAATCTAACAGAAGCAGAAAAAAATTCCACTGAACCTTTATTTCAGCGTAGGATCTGGCTGGTTTGTTTCCATTTAAAAATCAATAGCAAAACTTGTATTGATATTTGAGGAAACTGAATTATATCTCAAATATTACCCTGCAAATCATGGGCAAAGAATTCAAAATAAATGTAACTATAAGAGCATTTTTCAAGCTCGTTAATATCTACTTGTATTTTTCCTTTGTAATTTTACTTTTTTTCCTTCTTTGTTAATTGGTCTTCCTTTTATAAGGCAGATGTAACAAATTTACAAGTGTTACAGTTTTACAATGAAAAAACATTTTCATCAGTAACATCAAAATCATTTGCAGTTGTGTGTTTATCATTAACACTATACCATTTATCAGCGTGGTTGGACAAATCTTAAATAAAAATTATTATTTTTTCTTAAACAACACTTCTGAAATACTAAAGAATTTCAAGATAAATGTCATTTATTTGTTCTTATTTGGGAGAGTATTCTCAGATATTTATTTAAAAATCTACAAAGATAAATAAAGACTTAGAAATATTAGGTCTCATATATGCCTCTGTCAAGTATAAGATGAAGTTTTTGTCTTTATTATATTTTAAATATGTGGCTATACTTTTTCAATAAGGAAAGAGAATAACCTTCTAGAAGGCAGACAGGCTGCACTACAGTGGATCAAGCCTAGGCTTGTGTGGTTAAAAATATAATAACCAATGTTTTGTTTTCCCAGTGATATTCAATTTGAATTTGTTTGTATCCTCACTTGTCCTGATATTTGCCTCAGGAATATTTAATACAGCCGGCATAAGCTCTGAACCATATGTTTTAAAATGTTTATACCAGGAAATTACAGTGGATTGTTTCGCAACTGTGAAGAGAAAAACAAACAGTCTGGCTTTGGTGGAAAGAGAAGAGCAAATTGTCAAATTAGGAGAGCAACTTTAATCAAAGAAGGACGCCCTTTTGACTTCTTCGGTCAGAAAGCAGCCTGTTTGCTTTTTGCAAACAGGTCAGGAGAAATTATTAACGGTCTATTGTATAATGTAAGCAGTCACTGAGCAGCCATCCCAGCGGAGGTTCTGTAGACTGCTTTCTTGCTCTCAGAAACTGAGGAAAGACGTGTCATTACCTAACTTGTGGTTGGCAAGGTCATGTGGGGTTAGACTTACATAAGGCACGTAAATGAATATTACTTTCCATGACATCTCTGTGACAAATACAGGTTTTTAAAGTTGAGGGAACAATCGCTAGTTTTCTTCACTTGGAAAGAATCAATGAGCAAAGTGAACATTATCTAGATTATAAGCAGAAGTTCAGATATCTTAACAACATAGAGGTAATAAAGGAAGTAACAGAGAGTAAAAATTTTTTCACATGGAAGAGTGTGAATTTTAACTACACTGTTTCTCTTACCTCTTATATACATTTCCTGCAAGTTTTATTAATTACATAAAAGTAAATGGTGTTGTTCACTATCTACGCATTATTTGTTTCTTGGTTGATTACAAGGAATTTAAAGGTAGTTTTGCAGAAGCAAAGCAGGTGGCTTTATATTTTATTATCAAGATGGCCTTCCAGCTATAAAAGGTAGCATGGGAGAAAGAATGAAAGTAACTACTGAGCAAGTAAAATAAGAAAGATATTGTTAGCTAGCAACTATGTGAAGGGGTACTATGTGAAGCAACTATTTTGCAAGGGTAGATGTTAAAAGGTAAGGAGGAAAGATGGCATTTGGTTAGTGAAGGGAATTCAAAGGGAAGAAGTGACAAGATCAGAGGAAGGAACAATAAATTCTTCTGACAACTTCAAAGTGAGCAGGGTTGAGAAGGGGAAGATGTATGCATGAGTTTTCATTTTACTGCAATGTATTAATTTTCACAGTCTTTTTCAGTTAAGCCCTTCTTAATTTCTATGTGTGAATGCATTATCAGCATAAAGATCCCAATCACTATGAGAAATTGTTAAAACTACTTTTTTGTATACATTTTTATGATACTGAGATACTTCAGTCCTGAAAAGAGTAGAACCCTGTGCCTGGAGGTGGAGTGAGGTGGATCATGGCATTTTCAGGATTCAGGCCACTTACCTGCACGTGTGGTATCACATTGATATTGAATATCAATTTGCTTTATTATGTACTATTCTGGAGAAAGAAAATATATGGATAAATTATTCTAAGGGGTAGTCTTCAAGCTAGAAGGTCAGTCAGTAAAACAGATGATAGGATGTTTCTTTTTTCCCCTCTCTGTAGAAGGTGGAAAGATGGGGTTTGGAAAAAACAATGACCATGCTTGCCTTTCCCCCTCTGCTTTTGATAACATTTGGAGAAAATCCTGTAAACAATGTTCATGCAGCATCCTAATTTCTGTGCAGATTTTTACATATGATTTAAACAATGGATGTTAAATGGAGGCTTTCCTGACTAGCGCAGGACAAGAGAATGTATTCTACATTATTTAAATACTGTTGAATAAAGAACGTGTGATTTATGCTGAGATAGAGGAGATGATACAGGACAGACTCCCTCATGTGACTCTCCATGACTACATAGAAGCTTTTCCATCCTTGATGCCTCAAATGTACCTGTGCTGCTGTCCAGCTGTCTGCTGGAAAGAGCCCATGGGACAGAACTAAGGGAAGAGATGTATAACTTTCCTTTGCATATTGAATGGTTGTAGACCTTTCTCTAAGAGACATAACAAAACTGAGCAGCCTGCCAACTGGCAAAATGGATAAGAAGGGAAAAAAATAAAAATTAGACATACATCTGTTTATAAAGTTATACACACTCTTATATGTTACATACATAAGTAATTGTGTACACTACACAAATACAAGTAGCTGGGCAGTTACTTAAAATAAGGTGCAATGAAGGGTAGGATTTTAGGGGAGAATTTCACTGTTAAATTTACAGAAGACAGGGAACTGAGATAACAGAAACACAGCTAGTGCAGTAAGTTGCATTACTCAGTTTTTTTTAAGCTGCTATGCACAGGAAAGGCTGAACATTCAATATACAAGGAGGTCATGCAGCGAGTACAGAACTAGAAACTTACCTTAGTGCTTAAGCTTTTGTTGACATACAGATGGTGACTATGTTAATTCTTGTGTCAGAGGTGCCTCAAACTGAGCTTGGCATTGAGTAACCATATGAGTCAGCCTGAAAGTAACAGACTGAATCCCATGGACTATAAAAGTATGGTCATCCCTGTTTTATAAGATAAAGAGATTAGGTTTTTTTTTTCCCCACTTGCTATGTTGGCAGAAATTTACATGTTGCAAACACTCACATGCAAGTCATACCTCCTGATAAACACACCTACATAGCAACAGGCTTAAGCTAGTCTTCCTGTGAAGGTGATACACAAATTTAATAGGATTTTTGACAATGATTTTGGATAAAGGAAAAGGATAAAGTTACTCCCATCTATTTTTCAGTAAGAAACATTCATTGTACTTTTAATTCTATTCCTTCATTTCAATACTGAAACAGTTAGACTGTATTTTTTTATCCGTACCGTTCACAAGGAGAACACAAAGAAAAACAAAGACTTACAGCATATCTATTATACTGTTTTCTCTCCAGCTATGTTAGCTCCTTTCAGCTCAATATAGTATATAAAAATCAGTACAGATCACTGAAGAGGAATGGGAAGTGGAGAACTTAGGGAATCACTTTATCAGTCTTGATTCTGTCTTTAAGATTGCAATATCCTTGGTGTTTATCTGAACAGTAACATCACTATCTCACAGCAAATTAAGGCTAAATCTCATACCTTTTCTTAAGGCTGTGTACCAGTTCTCAAGAACTCATTAGCAACAAACCCATACAAAAAATAAAAAGAAGTATTTCCACAATAGCCATCTTCAGTATTATTCTTGGTATCAGATCTCACCTTTTTGTTATTGTGGTGGTGAGCTCAATTCTTCACTGTGGACATTGTTTAACTTTTAAAATATGCATAACAGCATATTATATTATTCTTCATATTTTAAAAATAAGTTTTGTGCTCTTTTGGCAAAATATATAATACTGGAAAGTGAAGCTTTATTTAGAAAAAAATATATTACTTGGTAAGTTTTATCCAGGCTAGTTTGTCAATGTGTTCCAACACAATATAGAAAAAGCACTGGGAGTACAGGAACATTGGAAAAAGTACTTTTCCTCATCTGCTGCATTTATAACTTCCTTTCCCTTTTTCTGTAGTTATCATTTTAACTTGTGGGTACCAAACACCATGAAGGTGAGGAAGAACATTTAGGACCATACAGGAAATTAAAACCTTCCCAGGGACCCTGGTGAAACATATTATGAATCTCTTATTTCTTATATATTTCACCTGGCAAGCGGTTTGAATTGACAGCTTTGGTAAAGTGGTAAAGTTATAGCTCAGCTATATTTATAAGATTTTTGCAATTGCAAAACAATCATTTCCACTGCCAGTCAGAAGCACACTTGCAGTCTCACTTGAAAACCCAGGAACTGAATCAGCACTGGAACTTAACTATCCACTGCAACATGGAAAACAAATTGCATTGCCAGTATCATATCTGCTATAAACAGAGAAATTCAGTCTTCAGTATTAGCTATAGTGCAACTGTCTACTGCCCAGAATGTATTTTTAAACTCTGAAAAACATAGCAGTGTGGAATTGTATTAAATAAATAGGGATTCTTGAGACCACACTGGAAACCTGGCTCAACAACAGAGGTTCAAAAGGGGAAGACTTTAAAACAAGAACAATACTGAAGATCACAGGTACTGATTTTTTTTCATTTCTATTACTTTATCCAATAAACCCTTTCTCTGGAATCAGAAGTCAAAAAATACTTGCTGTCTTGAAGTACTGTTTAATCTAATTTCACCTAATTAAGAAAAGGAGGTAGGATGTTTATGCAAATATCTCTGTATCATAATGAAAAAATGGTTTCTCTTAAAGGGACACCAGCCTGTACCTAAATACCAACAATCATGATTTATGTCAATATTTAATAACAGCCTTGTCAAGTCTTTCTTTTTTGTAATATAAAGATAACATGCATAAAAGATGAATAAATCAGAAAAATCCACAAATCCCATGCCACCATGGTTCCTTCTCCAATGCTTTTTTGGGGAAAATCTGCCACATCATCGATGACTAATGATACTTTAGAACAGTAAACAAAATTTACCAATAACGTACTTACATGTTCTTTATCATATCATGTCAGTAGTTTTCTGGCAAAGTGTGAATCATAGTTGCAAGCCTTATTAGGGGGTGTTTGGGGCTTTAGAAGTACTGACAGTTCTCAAAATGAGTGAATTTCTGAAATGCCAAACCTAAAACTCCATTATTTAGTCCATAAAAGTAAATGAAACTAACACACAAAGACACAGATCAGGTTCAAGCAGAACGTCAGATCTTTATATCTGTAAATTACTATCATACCTGCTTTTGTTGCCGTGACATTGTTATTCAGTTCTTTTTCACCAAAATGTTTAAATGGCTGGACTTCTTTGGAGAAGAGAGAAGTAAATGGTTCCTTAAAAAATATATATTGAAAGGTAATATTAGAGAATAAAAGTTTAAAATCTGAATTTTGGGGGAAAATTACTAAGCAGGTTTGGGTAAAAATTTTTTTTTGATTTGCTTTTTTTTTTTTTTAAATACAATCTGTTCATAAATATGAATCAAATTTCTTAAGTGTCAGGTAAATAAAATTTTAGTTTTTTTTTTTCCAATAGTGGAAAAGGACTATGCATTAAAACCTGCAGCTGGCTTATAGGCTTGCTTTATGAGGCTGACATAGTTAACTTTAACCATTAGTTAATTAAAAAAAAAAAAAAGTCTCAGTCTTTTTTGTCACAATATACAAGTATATCAAATATACCCACCTCTAAAACTTTGGTTATTGTGGAATATGAATTACACACACCAGAAACTTCCAATTACTAGACATCGGCTTCTTTACTGGTAACAGAATGTTCAACTTTTAGGAAGCAGAAGTGTGAGAGCAGTACAGTCTGATGGTTAAAAGATTTTAAAAATAACATTAATAGAAAAAAGATATATTTTAATCAAATTTGTAGTATATTTATAAATATGATGTAATGGGTAAAGTGGTAGCAGCAAGTGATAGCAGATGAATGTGTTAAATATAGTGGGGCTACAGCATGCTTGTAACTTGGTAAATGGAATTTAAACGAATACAAGTATTTTGACAATTACAAATCACATTTTAACGATTTTTGTTAATTTTGTTGGGGTTTCCAGTTAGTATTTAAGACTGTAAACAGTCTGAAAATCATCATATAAAGAATAGATTTTAATTTTGAATAGATAGCTAAATCAGATTCTTAAAAGAAAATAGTGAAAAATATATCATAAGAAATATGTTATGGCAGTAGCAGTACAAGGGACACATACAGGATACTTCCTCCTATTCTTTCAATAGCCTTCCCAGCATGGCTTTTCCAGGTACACAAAGCAAATGTGATTATCTCTCATCGATGCTTAAGAGAATATAAAAACCATTTTATCTTGCATTTAGACTAAGAAATATACTGAAATCAGTTTGAAAAAATATATTTAAGTCACTGTTATAATAATCCTAGAAGCTCATCAGAGGTGGTATAAGATATTGATGAATATGACTTTTTGTAGTCAAATACCACAAAGTGCAGACAAAAATTATCAAGTAGTATACAAATACCTGTGACTTGTCAGCCATCGCTGAAGGTAACTTGCTGTGCAGAAAATAAAATAAGGATCCATCTTCAGCTGATTGGCATTTCCCTTCTGTCTCCATACTTTGTCAGTAAAATGAGCTGGGCACTTCTGAAGGTCTCTAAAGAATGATCTAGAAAGAGGCTGGATTCTTGTTATTATTAGTTCACCTTCCTCATGGCTCAGCTATTGTGTTAGCCAAGCCACACAAAATTATGGTGCAAACAAAAGTAGCAAAAAAAAAGTACATTTTTAGGAACAAACAATACCACTAGTTGTGTCAGATAATCAAACTCAACCTTTTAAAAAAATCTGCAGGATAGTTTCTCTGCTGGTGCAAACTATCATCTCTCTGCTGATGTCAAAGTAAATGCCAGTTAGCATACTGCCATTGAGCAGTGCTGCTATGCAGCTGCACGATGGTTGTGATCGCCCAGAGTAGGGTTATGAATCTGTGAAATTGCAGAGAACTTTCTCGGTGGCCATCCCCAAGGTTCAATCATTGATTTTTCTCACCAGGTAGAAGATACCCTCCTGGAGAATAGATACAAAATTTTACTATTGCAAAATAATACATGAGGCTGTATACTCACGGGCCAATACAGAGAAGGCTATTAAAGTATAACAGGGAAAAACTGAGTTGCCTTTCCAAATATGACAAGGGGTTTTTTGTTCCTGGAACAAAAAGTTCCTGGACAAAAGCCCAGGAAAGCAGAGAGATTGACAAGCAACAAGCCAACAGCAGATTCTTTGCTGATACAAAGTGTGGCAGGAAAAAAAAAAAAAAAAAGAATATCAGTCCTCAGTTCTCATGTTACTTTTATACTCATTTCTATTCTTCCCAACTTCAACGTTTTTAATAATCCACTTGTGTTAATTTCATCAGCCTCCAATTAGCTCAAGTTAAAGATGTATAACATCCTGAAAAACAGTTATGCTACTGCTATCTAAAGAGCTTGAAAATAACTTTCTAATTGATATCTTTATTTCTTTTACATTGTGTTGGCTCAGCAAGTTGGTGATCTCAGCCAAAGCATTATTGGAAGTCCTCTGTTGGCTTTATGAAAATAGCAAGTTATTGAACTTGCACTAAACTTTTTTCACTTATAAAGGTGTAAACTTAAAGATATTATAGTAAGTTTTGTAACAAATATGGGCATTGCTTTACTTTCTTCATACATTCTCCGGTGAGATGAATAGGAAAAATTGCTGTTGAATTAGTAAAAATCAGGGCACAGTTACCGAGCAGTGGTCAGGACTAGACGCTTCACCAACAGGAGCAAAAATTTCCCCATAATAAAAAGATGCAAAGTGATCTGCTGCCATTTAACCTTAAATACTTAGAGTTTGGTGAAAAACCTTTATCAAAATATGAAGCACAAGGAAGTCAATTCCCAGGAAATGTGGGTTGTTTTTATGACAAAGTCTTTCTTTTCTACATACATGTTTTTGTGACTGCTTTTATTGTAGTTAATTTTTAGCTCCTCTTTAATGAGAGGTCACAATAATAACAACTACACTTACTGCTATAGGAATCTTTTATCGGTGGAAGTATGTGTATTATCTATAATTGTATCTATTTGTATTAACAATTGACAGATTATATATATCACTTTATTACCTATATACTTAATATGTTTATATACGTGTTTTTAAATGTAAATGTGAGAAGAAAGTGTTTTCCAAAAGGAAAAAATAACACATTAAAATAAACACATTGTTTATTCTGTGATCAGTTTATAACCTGAGTTGTACAGCAGCAGGGAATATGTTATGCTTTTGCAAAAAATTGTGCTTTGGAGGAGGGTTGCTTTCCCTCTCTGTGTCCCTATTGATTATTTAGGGCCCCTACAGAGACTAGTGTCCTAGAGCAGAGGCTTCGTCTGTTGTTATGCATTCGTCCGCTTCCTTTCATCCGATTTCTTGCATATGCTGTGCAGGAACCAGAGCACTCTGGAGGCTGGGGCCCAATTATACCTCCTCCCTCTCCTTTCACTTCTAAAAACTTTTGCTTGCATACACATGTTCTATTTCCCCTAAAATTACCCTTCACTCTGCAGTAATTATCAGCTACAAATATAAAAAGGTGAGAAGTGAGGTGTATTACCTGAAAAATACAGAAAGTGTTCATCTATTCTAAATAGTCCCCTCTAAGCAAGCACGAGACAGCACTCTCCTGTCAGCCTCTACATACTGTGAGTGACAACAGTTTCTCAATGTAGTAGCTACTGCTTTTGGTCCATTCTCTGCCTGTCTATAATTTAAGAGCATGAGCCCCTTTAGCCATGTACATGTCTAATTGACTCTCCAGTAACAGGAGAATCTTAGATTTGGACTGAATTTTGGTAAGATACTTTTGGCATACATTTTTATTTAATATTTGTAAAGATATAGCTGCAAATAAACTTCTTATCTTTAGGACTTCAGAGTTGTGTCATATTTAAGTAAATCTAGATAATCTCTTGTGTTTAGGGAGCAGAATGGGTAAATAAGCTCCAGAAAGTTAAAAGGAAAGTGTTTATATTGAAGTAGACTAAAAAAACCAAACAAACCTACATAAGTGCCTGAATTTCATCATATAACATACACCTTTCACTAGCTCCTGATTAGCCCCATTTAGGAAACTCATGAGGCAGTACTGAAAAGCATAAACATGCAAGCTACAGGCAGAGAGGCAGAGATAGATAACCCACAGCAACGTCTTCTAAAGAAACCGCATAGCAGCTGTCTCAATTATCATGTAAAGAAAGGCAGAAAATAGAACATGAGTAACAAGCTACTGTGAATTATTTCTCTCTAATTTCTTTAACTAAATCAGAGAGAAAATGTGAACTCAAGGTATTACAATTATTGATTTCCATAAAATCATGTATGAACATTTGCAAAGGCTCTCTGGTAAGGGATGAATATCATACTATAAGTCAGAGTTCCCGCTCTACTTTGTGGGAAAAAGGGAGGTGTAGTAGATTCAGGGAGAACAACTTGCAGCAATTAAAAATAACGCTATTCGAGTGTTCTGCTCGGGGGTGTTTTTGGTCAATGATACAGCTGTGTCTCCATACTCCTTTTGTGGTTGTAGATTATTACTTCTGTCTTAGAACCTTATTACAATGGTAAGTATTTACTTAGTCATTAGAGCAGACATTATGAAGGACAGTTCTCATGTGTTTCTGCATTGCTTTCTCTTCTGCTTCCAGAGCCTTGTATTGAATCTCTCCATGTCCATGAGGCAGGTGAAATTTTGTGTATTTCATATTTTCCCATGTCACTGTATTTGATCGTTGTAACATAGCAAATAATAGGTTATGCATTCAAAAGGCATAGGGAAAGTACTCATCTCTTCCTTAAAATACTTTAAATCTGTTCTAACATAGTCATACCAAGCCATACCAAGTTATCTGGAATGGGCATCTGATAAATATGCCACAGCCCTTTTAAACAGATGTGCAGAAAGTCACATCTGCCCTCCAGTAAATGCACTTGTACTCTTGCTATGTCTTTCAGACTACTTGAATTACAGAGAAATGCTACTTGTCTGCACTCTACTCTTAATAGCCTCCTTACACAACATACGTCAATAACTGAAGAGTATTATCAGCACTTGTTTTCCAGGACCAGCACAGTGTACTACTTGCATTTGTCCTCTCACATTACAATACTCACATTCTATAGAATATCAGAATGTGTTTTTCAAGAAACATATTCCCCTAAAGTACTGAATACATTTCAGCCATTAGAGCATGTAAATTGTGGAGGCCTACAAGCTTCCTTATGATCACAAACATGGCAATAAGATAGAGGGTTTATTTAAAAAGGTCAACAGATATCACAAATTGTTAATACTTATGGGAATTATAGACATAGGTATTTGAGCATAATGAAGTTATAATATTGTGCCTCTTTCAGCACGCTGATCAGTTAACCAAATTGCTCACAAGCAGTTATAACTTGTAGAGCAACTACCTTAACATATTCTAAGATTTCCGAACAATTTCATTTGTCATTTATCTTAACAGCTCTGCAGGGGAACTCATTTTTTGCTTATATTGTACATTTAATTGATACCAAATCTTCAAAATGATAGGCTAGACTTGAAAGCATGTAGAGCAAATGAGACATTGTTCATGACTGTACCAGGTCACTGTCTATTGATTACATTTACACTCCAATTAGAACGAGTATAATAAAGAACCATCAAAAGAGACTGTGAAACCTAAATATTACCCCCAAAATCCCTCCGAATGCAGAACTTCTCTTGAATAGGAAGATTTCTGTATGGATCACAGATGGGACTGAACAGAGTCCTTAGTCTGCCATGAAATGTGTGTCTTGTTTGGACAATTTGCTTAATTTGCTTCCCAATGGCAAAATGAGGGTAGTAATATTTGCATACTGCACAGAGTCCTCACTGAGTGAGGAGTGCTCAAATATGATGCTGTATGTGCTATATAAAAGCCTATCAGCATTTGAAAGTCTTGTCCTGTGTAACAGACAACAGCATCCTTGTCTAATGATCCTTTTCATAGACAGCATGGAACGAGCAATTACTTTGAGCTATGTTATCTGAATTAAGCTTGAGATATACATTATTAATAAAAATATACTATCTCCCATCTATGAATTTCTCAACACATTATAAAATGAGTTTGAAGTGGCAAGGGGAAGCACAGAAGGAAGTTTGATTTTTAACTAATTAGTCTTTATAATACTCCCATGAGGCATTTCTTACTTATTAATGCAAAATTGGAGGCAAGCTGCTCATCTTTAAGTTAACTGGAGCTGTAGATGCTGAGGACTCTGAAAATTACATCGCTTCTTTTGGTGCCTAAACTTGGTCTGAGCACAAATATTGGACATCCCTTTTAGGCAATTTTGGCCTTAGTGCCTATCACGGAGTCATATATTGAGTTAGTGGCAGAAATGGAAAAACCGTACAAATAAGTGTGACCTGTTTCAAGAGCTCTGGAAGGTATGTAAGGAACTGCATTGTCCTAGCACATCTTAATGATTTTGGAGAACAGTACTCTATTTCTATTGTTGCAAACTGACAGATTCTGTTCCTAGGAGGAAGGGTGGAAGCCAAAGTATTCTCTGCCAGCTGGTCCACAAAGATGCAATAATGTCAACTCATTTGGGAGCCAAACAGCCAGATGGTGAGAGAGACCAGACCTTTAAGTAGATTCCCATTCTCATTGCTTTAACCACCTACAGCGGTAATGGGGCCAAGCCAGCTCATTTCTGGCCATCTTTCCAAGTGCAACTGATCAGCCCATTGCTACTACTTGGAAGTATAACTGAATGATGAGCTACTAAAATTTATGAAGTGAAATCTCAGTTTTTCTCCTTGGCATTGTTGGATACAGCAATCTCATATTGATATCACTCAATGAATATTTCAGCTTGCTGTTTACAACCCTGTTCTGTTTTCTTTTCTCTATTTCCTGTCCAAAGCAGCTGTATACAACCTCACTCCCAATTTGCTTAGTACCCACCTGCTTCTCATTGTAATCAACAAGAAAGCCTTGCTCTAGATGAGAGAGTAAGGAAAGATCCAATTGCAGTTTCTCCCTATATGAAATTCAATGTTTCCTCCCCCACAATGATGGTCCACATGCTCACCATAACAGCAGATATGAATCACAGCATCACTCAGCTCCACCAAGAGCAGGCCTCCTAAAGATGGTTGCAATAGGGAAAAAATGAGGTATCAAATAGTTTAAATTACCGTGTACATAGTGCTATTATCATGGAAAAGCTTCATCTTTTCTTTATCCTCATGTCTTCCCCACTGCTGAGAACAATCCTCAGGAAACTCTTTCACTTTAAAAAAAATCTTGCATTTGTTCTCATGATATTGTTATGTCCCTGTAACTGCAGTGTCCACTGCATAAATATTATAATAATATTCCCCTTTCTGAGGGGTATACAGCAGCCTGGAGAAATATATGGACCCATTGTAACAGGATGAGCACCTCCCTTGCACTGGGATCTGACAAATTCTGCATCAGTCAAGCACATCATATATTGCCATTTGTAAGTGTATTTAACTCCTCTTTGACTGCAGATAGATGTTTGACCCCCACTTCTATTATTTAGAACCATAACCTCTCTGATGGTTAGAAACTTCATGCAATTTTCAGCCTAACTGTATTCACGTGAGTGTTATGCCTATTTGTTTTGACAGTCTTTGTTCTTTGCTTATGTAATTCTCTTCCCTCCATTGCATTTATCCATTTCCAGTACTCATCAGAAGCAATGATACCTCCCTTTAGACTTTCACAAACTGTTCTCCAGTGCTTTGAATTCCATCTTAGAATCCAGGCTGATTTCTTCCTTTCTTGTTAAGTATTGCACTGCATACTGAAATGATGAATTGTGTATTTAAATAGAAGTAATACTCCCAGGCTTCAATGGAGATACTTTACCTGATATATCCTAGGGTTGCACTTGCTTTTTTTTCCAGACTAGACTGACTCAGTTACATTAAGAAACTCAGACTGCCTCTTTCCTTGTTGATGAGCTGTTCCCTCTTATAATATAAGACAAAGTACAAGAATTTGTTAAGCTGTGAGATCTTACTCCGTCAACCATCATTCTGACCTAGTTCCTCCTCTCTATTATTACTACGTGCTTGGTACGGAAAATACCAGGAGAAGTTAAAACAGAGGCCTTTCTTCAAACAGCTGCACTACTGGCACCACCTGCTTCTGTCTCACCTGTAGCCAGTTCCATGTTAGAGGTCTTATATTCACCCTCCCCCCTCCCAGTGGAAGTGTTCTGCAGATGGAGCTATATCAAATCTTGAACTATTAAGATAGCTTTATATCATTTCTTTGGTTGGAAAAAAAAAAAAAAAAACTTAAAGCTATCAGATTGTTCTGGCATAACTTATCTTTGGTAAATCCATGTGACAGTTCACAGGATTTTCAGTTTACTTCATCTCACATGGAGTTATGGTAAAGTAATCAGAAACCAACAGCTCTAATGCTTAATCTTTTGCTCTCTCCATTAAGTTTCATTGCATAGGATGGATTTCCGGAATATATGAGAAACTAGTTCAAAAATTAGTCTCACGCTTTGGTAAAACAGAAGAGAAAAAAATTCTCTTTAAGCTCTCATGCAGATTTTTGTTATCAGAGATTTCTTAATTCCAAATGACAACAAAAAGGTTAAAAAAACCTCCATAGCATTGTTGCTTGTTTTCCCTACTTAGGATGTGACATTTCTCCATCTAATATTATATACCCTAGTTTTTATCCAATGCATATAGGTGTTCCATTATGTTTTGCATAAATTCAATCATCAGGTTTACTTATGAGAATTGCAAAAGAGCTAACATTAAAGTGCTGTTTTATATTCAAGAAGAATGAACTCATTAAAAAAAAAGAAAAAGTTTGTTCTTAGGACTACATCTAAAACATTTACATTCACCCATTTCCAAAAGAGGAAGTCCAGTGAAAGAGTTTCCAATGCCTCTTAAAACACAGGAATCAATTTCAAAAGTCTGCAGACAAAAATAATGAGCCCCTTGAGTAAAGAAAAGCAAAGATCTTAAAATAAAGGATTTTTACATGCTGATGCAAGAGTTCTGTGCACAGCATAAAGACAAAACAAAGGTTGGGAGCGCATTATTGAAACAATAATCTGGGAAAGTTTTGTAGACTTCGCAGTACAAGTATATCCCTGAGTCCTTTGTCTATTTGCTGCCAATGTAACAGAAATGCAAGTTGAAGCTTTGAAATGCTATTAATATTTAAATACAGATATTGCAAAAATGTGTAATGATTTTCTGAGCTATCAGAGTTAAAGGCATAGCTTTGGTTCATAAACCCACTGATTTAGAAAAAAATCACTTCTTTATAACAATGAGGATAATCTTTGTTAATCTGATTGTTTGAAATACAGAAATTCAAATATTCCTAAAATAGAACACTTACATACTATAGGCGTTTACATTGTTGTATGTACCAGTGTGATTCTGTTAATCCAGCACAGTACATAAATAAGAAAGAGAAATTCAACCTATAATATTCTTAAAAATTAAAATCTGGATCTTTGTACCTTTATTTTCCAAAAATATAAAGCAGATGTCACTACTGGTAATGTCTAATCGTTTCCATCTTTTGCCATTAACGAGCAATTACTTACATAAAGTCATGAGTGATTATCAATAAAATGGACATGTAAGAAATGGTTTCTCATTTTCATAACTAGTATGTGTGAAGAAAACTCCTACATCTAGCAAAAACCCTACTGAAGGCTCATTGCTTTCCACAAAACTAGAACTTTCACATTTCTTTTATTTTTTCTGAACACGATGTCAAAAACAGCAAAATACATAGTGCTTGATTATATGTTAGAGAAGCAGTTGATTGTATGGCCATTTTGGCCAACATTATTAGAGGACACTATTGACCAACAGTCATCAGAAATGTAGGCATCCATGGCAATACAAGAGATTCAATTTTTCCTGAGACCATTCCCATGAACAAATCACAAAGATGACTAACAAATCTGAAACCTGCTAGGTGACTAGTTTGTGTTTGTTTGTCTTAAGAGTAAGCTACAGGTAGGTTTTTAAATGTGAAATAACCATTCATTCATAGATTTTTCATCCTTACAGTGTGGGAAGATAGGCATTTCTTCTGTCATGAGAATAATTTCTTACTAATGCTCAACCACAAATTTGATCTGAGGCTGCCTAACTCACTTCCACTAGATAACATTTAGAGAATTACAACGTCCGAGCTTGATGTCATGGTAATAATTAGACTGTCAGAAACTCAAACATACTGGAGATTTCCCCTTAGAGTTAAGCAGTTTTTAGGAGTTTAGATGGTACTATTGCTTTAAAAATGTGCTGTGCATCGAAGGAAATGAATACAAAAATTCAACTTCAGATGAGTGAATCAAAAAACCTTACTTTAATCTTTTAGAAGATGCAAGTTATTTGAGAAGTTAAGGCAAAAATCAGGAAGCCAAATCTTTTTTATAAAGTCAGAAAGAATCTAGGAACAGGCTTTATCAAGATCTAAAAAAACTAGCTTTCATAGGAAAAAACAGAGCTGGTCTGAAAAGCCATATAGAGGAATGATAGGATAGCCCCTTTTAGTTTCTGAAAAACTCCACATCTGAAGAGCCTGTTCCTGTGCAAGAAGACAAACCTGAACACAAGTACTGTGGTACCAAATAAAACCAGTGACAGTCCTTGTGGTGGCATGACTCTTTAAGTGCAAAGAGGGGATAATATTACTCCAACAGAAAAAAGGAGCTTCCTGTAAACAGTGCAGGAGAATCACAGAGGCTCTGCTTCTTCAGCAATCCTATATTTTTATTCTCCAAACACATCAAAGTTTTGAACAGCCCATAACAAATCTTCAGCCACTAGTATCAGATGTGTCTTCTTTGGGGTTACTCTGTGCTATTTTGACAGGTTAGCTGTATGTAGGTGGTAACAATAACATATCATGTGCCTTCCTCCCCCTCAAGGTCGGCAAAATCCTTTCCCTCCAAAATTCAGTCTCCAGAGGTAGATGGTGAGATGCAAGATAAATGCTTTCTTTTCCCTCTGCTATTTCTTTACTCTTACCTCCCTCAGTGCACTTACAAGTAAAAGGATATGAGTGCATTTGAATCCTTAGAATTCAAAAAATATATATATTTCAGGTATTTATGTGTGTGTGTATATATGTATTCAAATATAGACAGGGAAATATGAAATACATATATAGTCATTTATCAGTTCTCTTTTAAAAAAAAAAGTTCCCAGTGGGAGAAAAGGGAGAAGAAATACCTGAATCAGTGCAAATATCCTCATAAAACCTTTTCTAGAGTTCCATTCCATGGTAGAACAAACTTTCCCTAATCAAGGGAAGAGCGCCACAGTGACATTTATAAATCAAGCATCATTAATAAGGACAGCTGGGAGAGGGAAATCATGTTATATGTAACTTCAAATTTGAAACATCTGAGTTAAAAATTTCAGTTGAAGAGTAATGTTATTAGTTAAGAATAAACAGGATAGAGAGTTAAGATAGAGTGAGTTAATGAGAGAGAAAAAATGCGCAATAAAAGAAGGGAAATAAAATTTATCAGTATTTACCAGATGGTTAAATAATTAACCTATCAATCAACTTTTTAATTACCTAGTTATAAATTTGCACTGTGCTTATTCCCGGGGAGCAGAGCATCTGAAAATTAGAATCCATATATCCAAGAATAAAGTCTAATTTAGGTCCATTCATATCAAACTATTCTTCTGCAGAACTATGCAAAATCAAAATTATTACTTCACTTTCCATATGGTATATTCAATGTCTACGTCCTTATACTAGCTTGTATTTTACCAGTATTACTACTTTTACATTTTTGTCCTATGGACCTCAGAATCTCTTATGATCCAAAACTCTTCAAAATCAAAAGTGATTTCAAAGTGATTTAGATCTGTCATATTCCCTTCCTTCCACACCACCTGCACCAGTAACGCTGTTTCAATTTAACCATCAACAACAGAACCTATAGTTTGCACAGATGAAAAAGTATTTTTAAGAGTTAAGAGAGGTACCTGGGGAGATTAAAAAAAAAAAAAAAGCAGCAAGAAACTGGAAAATTTTGAAGAGAGAATGATTGGCTAAAATTACAAAGTAGGTAAACACAACCCCCTCCCCCCACCTAAACAACTGAAACAAAGCCAGCCACAATGGCTGTCCTCTCTGAACTAAGGAGGAAAAAAACATGCGTTGAAGAACAAGGCCTGGCACTACTTGCTGCAGAACTTAAGCTAAAATGATGAACCTTGGAATGAGAATGGAACTTAAAGCAGTTATCCCACACTGGTGTTGGTTTTCTCCATATCTCAGTTTTGCTGAAAAGTGAAACTGTGTTGCAAGTATTTAGCAGTTTTTATCTGGCTTGCTTACTTTTTGGAAACTTTGCTACCAACTTATATGCATATGGAATGAAGAGGAGCAGGAGAAGCAGGGAAATAAGCTGAACCTTTCCAAGTAATTAGTTTTGCATAAGATAAGTTGTTTTCTACAGCTGCATAACTGAACTTCTTTTTTGATTTGGGATTCAAATGAACTCATAAATATTGAAATTATAAGCTTAAGGAAATGGTACTATTTGATGCATGGCCTATTTCGAAGAATTAGTCTAATTAAGAAATCATGGCTAAAGTGTTACCCCTCTAGTATGGCAGTACTTCTGCTATTCTACAACACTTCACTGACCCTCTTAATAAAAGACTCGTGTTGTGATTATGGTGCTACTGCGCACTATTGCCTTCGTGCTGCTCCTGTAAAGTTCACAGCAGTTCATTAGGATGGATTTTCAGACAGAAATGTTTTCCTTACTGTTAACTATTGCAGTGCTAAAGCACCTAATAAAAGCCACATTCAATCTTTTTCACAGACTTCTTGAAACAGAATATATAGTACTAATTTCTAATATTTTAGAGTTTTTTACCATTTAGATAGGAAACTAGCTGTGTAATTCAACCTTCTTTTTATAGTCCACTTTTCTGTTTACCTCTGCAGGTACTTGGAGACCTCTTTCATGTACGTCATAATTAATTTTCCTTTTTTCAGAGCAGATTATCCACACAGTACAGTGGTTGTACTTTTAGGAAAAATCACGGTTTCTTTCAGCAGCCACAATTTGTGTCCAAGATGCTTCAGAGACAAGTGAGTTATACAGAATCCAACTGTAACAGGTTTCTTCCACTGTAAGTGGACTAGACTATAAGTTCTGATCTGTTGTTTCCACATGTGTATCACTGCAGTAATAAAAATAATCAAAGGATGATGATTCTATTTCATGATGACTTTGGAAAGCCTGCAATTTGATTTCATTTCATTTTAGAACAAACCTATTGAAAAATTGTAGTAAAAGCAATACTGAAATTCAATGTTTCAGTTAGAGAATCAGCTGGAGTGTAGTGCTGTGTAGCCTTATTTAGGTTACTGGAATCTAAAGGCCAAGTCTCTTCTCCACCTCATTCCCTGCATTGCTTTTCATGGTAGATAAGAAAGAGCAAGGACTTGCATTTCCTTCTGTCATTCAAATCCAAAGTTAGTTCTCCTGCTGTCAAATCTCTGCGTTCCCTTACTACTTCCTACCAAAAATTCCACTAAACCAGCAATATCACCTTGAAATGGTCAAAGTGAAAATTTGGTCAAAAAAAGGCTTAACCTGTTTTTTCTCACAGTCAAACATTCCAGTTACTTCTACTGGAATCCCTTGCTAATCAGAATCCCAGTGTTATGGCATTCATGAAAGCATGGAGGCTCTCTTCGTGTGTGTAATTCCACATATTCTACGCAGAAAATCTTACTCTACGTGACTGATCTGCTACCAAGACATCTCATAGCTAGTGTTCATATCATCATGTGTTCATACACTCACCTGTAGTAAAGCCATTCACTAACGTTTTGTTGAGCTTCTAGCTGTCTGGAAGCATAATCTATGACATGTACCAAATTTAATTATGGGTTAGATTACAATACGGACGTAGCTCTCCTTTTCTATGATCACTTAACAGCTCCTAATTTCTTCTCCCATTTCAGATCACTTCTGCCTCTTGACCCTGAAAATGAAGGACTCTTAAGATATTTCTGAAGACCTTTCTAGCACTGCTTCTATTAACTGTTTTTGTATCTGGTTGGTTTGTCTGAGCTACTTATTTTTCAACCCACAGCACGCAACCCAGTGCTCCTGCCAGTGTTCCTTCTAATGGATAACGGTACTCATCTATCAAGGTCTTCAAACTCTCATCACTGCTGAACATCTAATTCTCAGGCACATTCATTGTTCTCATTGATCTTTGCTTATCTTTTGCTCTGTGCAGTCACCCTGCCTCTGTGAAACCTGCTTATGGACACGTGTCACAATTATAAACATCATTGGGAGTAGTATCTGATTAAGGACACCACCATTTACCCATCTTATCTCTTTGTTCTGAGCTGTCTAATCTTTCTCCCTATGTTAAAATTTTCATTATTACTGTGACTCCCTGTTTTGATCATATCTGCTCATTAGCAAGTGTTTTCTTTCACCACTATTGATAATTGGTATCTGAAAAAGGCATTTCAGCAGATGCTGGGGCTTATTAAAATACATGTTTTACAATGCTCCTGAAAAAAATAACCTTTAGTATATTACGACTTGTAGTAAATATGACTGCTACCAGAATTGTAACTCACATAAAACTAATTCAGTATGTTCTTTCCCACCCAGAGAATGTTAAACACCAGCATCCTGCTAATCAACTGTTTAAAAAATTACCTTAATGACTTTTAAAACTGTGCTGGGAACAGTATCTGAGTATCTGAGCCGTTATATGAGATCATAAAAGTCAGCTGCATTAAGGTAGATCATCAAATGCAGAATTGTTCCCTGCAGTGTTTTGTTGGGAGTCTAATGATTACTGGGAGACTTTAGACTATCAAGAGTCTGACTATAACACTGAGGTACAGGTAATCAGCCAAAGTGGAGGTTTGCAGGCCAGGTTTAGGTATATTGACATCTCTTGTTCTAAGCTGCCTCCTGCCGGGCACTGTACATAGGACCAGTGTCACTCAAGGTGTCACCTAGACATGCAGATAGCTCTGTGGCTGGGACATTGCAAAAATGTCTGGCCATTACACTGTTTTTAAAGGTGGGCATCACTTTGAATGATTACCAGTAAAACCATTGTACAGTGCCTTAGATGCCTTAATTTTTTGCATTACTAAGGGCCTTCTGTAGCTTGCCTTCCACTTTCAGCTCTGGACCGAGGTTACTGTGGCAGTAGTTTGCAAAGCCTTGGGATCAGTATTTTTCCTTTGTTCTCGCACTGCTGTTTTCATGCTGTTATTTTCATGGCCCCCTGGAAACCCCAACAATGTTGTTGTAGCAGGTTCTCATGCCAAGCAACTGCCACCAGTGTGAGAGTTGCATCTGATTTCTCCCCCTTGGTTGTAAGCTTTTAGTTTACACTAGGCTACCCAGTGATACTCATGGACAAAATTAAGCAACCATCAGCATGCAGCCCCTCATTAAAGCATGCTCCAATCAGTGTTAACTGCATCATGAGGAGGAAAAAACAATGAGGAGTTTGAGTGCATTCTGATGAAAACCATATAGTTACTATGGTTAAAGTATGAGGAGGAATCACCTGCTTTATTGGAGAAGATGCCCAAAAGAGGATGCTTGTCTGCCCCCCGCCCCGGTCAATTCTCTTCCTGGCCTCAGGAGAGAGTTTGGTCTTTCTCCTATTTCTCTCTCTCCCTCTCTTCCTTTGTTTTTGTTTTTTCCCCAAAAGGAATACTAACCATTAAAGTCAATGTATGCTATCAGCTACAGACCCCACTACTGCATTTTCATTCACGTGAACTTGTTTCCACATCCCTTTTGCAATAGAATGAACGCCCAGACAAATATACTCCTCCAATAGGTGACTTCAAGAAAATATTTTAAGGTAACTCAAATTTTTAGTGGATTTAATAGTTCGGCACATGAATTCATGAATGAGATATCAGTTATCGAATGCATGCATAATTTCATCCTTATGTTACAGAAGTATCATGGAGTTTATTAGAGAGTCTGATTCCAAAAGTGAGTACCTGAGCAACTACTTTATAATCTAGGATACAGAGATATTTTTAAATGATTGTGTTGACGTGCTTGTGGTTCTTTATCTCACCTACTCACAAAGCCAGTTCCTAGACTACTAAGTAGACATACTATTAAGTAGTCCTTTATGACTAAATATTTCTACAGTTTCGTGGACAAAATGTTTCCATGTATAGAAAAGTCTTCTCTTCTCATCAATGAACCTGTGAAATTTATCAAATTTTTTTCTTGTGCCTGACTCAGAGTGATTTGGGTATTTGATAAGCCTTACCACTAACACAGAGCTATAATATATAAATTGGAATAAACTGTATAAAGATACCTAATTCATGATATTGTCAATATGCTTAAGCTAAAAGGATGAAATGTCTACACTATTGGTTGCGTTTGGTTGCACTGAAGTGCCTTTCAGCTTTTTCTCCGCCATCTTTTGTAACCACCCTGTTGACGTTGTACAATTGCTCTAAAAATACAGGACAATAATGATTAGAGTTTTAACTTACTGCTATTTGAAATAGTGTGCTTTCCACTCATATGTCCAGATCCTAACATTCCAAGGTTCTACTGAAATACAGATAAATTTCTGAGAATTCAGAATTGCAGTAACTATAAGTTTATTATAGTGTAATGAAGGTCAGAATATATAGGTAGGTCTTCCTCTGTATAACAAATAACCCTTTATGGTTAGATAAGTAAGGCACCTACTAGTCAGCTTGGACCTGGAAAAACACATTAGCTTGAATGACTCCCCAGGTTGAAATTCCTTCCTGAAGCTCCCTATTTTCCTTGTTAATCTTTCATTGAAATCTAAATTAGACATAGCCCCAGAATTACAAAATATTGATGAGGGTCAGACTTGCTTGTATTAGGAAGCTATACACATCAAACTCTAATGAGGAATGAGTACAGTTTACACTGATATTAACTATGTTAAAAGCCTAACAGTCTTCCAGAGTTATTTTAAATTTCAACTGTGCTGATTTTTTTAATCTAATAGCTTGTGATACATTTCTAAAAGCAATGTTAGTTAAGCATGGTGGAGAGAATTTTCAAAATAGGCAAAAAAAGGGCACATCTAAGAACAATCTTCACATTATTTTTAAAATCTGCACTCTAAAAATTTGAACATTTTAGAAATCAATATGGAGTCAACCAGGTGTGCATAAAAAACAGAAGCTAAAATGAACCAGCTAGATAGGAATACAAACAACTGAATGAAGATACAACTCTAGAGATAGAGCAATCCTTTTACACAACATGTTAGTGATTTTACCAGAACAAATTCATAGTTACTAACTATGGAAAATGAATTCCTGCTGCTAAAAGATTTCCCATGCATTTTAGAAACAAGGAGCTTCTTTAATCAAAAATAATTTATATTTCCTATAGATCAAAAATAGTGCAGAATTCTAAAGTAAGTTTGGTTCAGAATGACTTAGGAAACCGTCTAAGAAAGATTAGGCTTGATTAAAGGAAAAAAGGACGTTGTGAAGTGAGAAGATGTGAACAAGGACTGAGAGAAAACTATAGTACAGGTAAAATTAAATATTGCTCAGAACATAAATTTCAGGATTAGCGTTAGGTTTAGAATTAGTGTTAGGGTAAGGACTGAGGTCGAGAGCATGAGAAAGGCTGAAGGCACCATTACTATGAGAGTGGGAGGGGCTAACAAGGGAAGTTGTGTAGGGTTTCTCCAGGGAAAAAATTTTAATCCAATTAATGGGGTCTGCGTACCAGCCTTGGCATCAAAGAGACAAAATAGAGCTAGCCTTAGGGTTAAGGTTAGGGTTAGGGTTGAGAGAAGGAGAGAGGCTGGAGGTGCCATTGCCTTGAGTGTGGGAAGGTGCTGTCAAGGGAAGGTGTGTGGGGCCAAGAAACCTTTCCAGAAGGAGTTTCTGGTACGGACTGGCATTGCCGTCTGCGTGCCAGCCTAGACCTCAAAAGGACACAATAGGGTTAAGGTTAGGGTTCGGGTTCGGGTTGAGAGAAGGAGAAAGGCTGGAGGTGCCATTGCCTTGAGTGTGGGAAGGTGCTGGCAAGGGAAGGTGTGTGGGGCCAAGAAACCTTTCCAGAAGGAGTTTCTAGTGTGGTCCAGCAGTGGGGGTCTGCATGCCAGCCTGCGCCTGAAAAAGATCAAATAGCGTTCAGGTTAGGGTAAGGGTTAGGGTTAGGGTTGAGAGAAGGAGAGAGGCTGGAGGTGCCATTGCCTTGAGTGTGGGAAGGTGCTGTCAAGGGAAGGTGTGTGGGGCCAAGACACCTTTCCAGAAGGAGTTTCTAGTCTGGGTCGGCAGTGGGGGTCTGCGTGCCAGCCTGGGCCTGAAAAAGACAAAATAGGGTTTGGGTTCGGGTTCGGGTTAGGGTTGAGAGAAGGAGAGAGGCTGGAGGTGCCATTGCCTTGAGTGTGGGAAGGTGCTGTCAAGGGAAGGTGTGTGGGGCCAAGAAACCTTTCCAGAAGGAGTTTCTAGCCTGGGTCAGCAGTGGGGGTCTGTCTGCCAGCCTCGACCTCAAAAGGACACAGTAGCAGTAGGGTTAGGGTTCGGGTTCGGGTTCGGTTTGAGAGAAGGATAAAGGCTGGAGGTGCCATTGCCTTGAGTGTGGGAAGGTGCTGGCAAGGGAAGGTGTGTGGGGCCAAGAAACCTTTCCAGAAGGAGTTTCTAGTCTGGTCCAGCAGTGGGGGTCTGCCTGCCAGCCTGGGCCTGAAAAAGACCAAATAGGGTTCGGGTTCGGGTTCGGGTTGAGAGAAGGAGAAAGGCTGGAGGTGCCATTGCCTTGAGTGTGGGAAGGTGCTGTCAAGGGAAGGTGTGTGGGGCCAAGACACCTTTCCAGAAGGAGTTTCTAGTCTGGGTCAGCAGTGGGGGTCTGCCTCCCAGCCTGGGCCTGAAAAAGATCAAATAGCGTTCAGGTTAGGGTAAGGGTTAGGGTTAGGGTTGAGAGAAGGAGAGAGGCTGGAGGTGCCATTGCCTTGAGTGTGGGAAGGTGCTGTCAAGGGAAGGTGTGTGGGGCCAAGAAACCTTTCCAGAAGGAATTTCTAGTCTGGGTCAGCAGTGGGGGTCTGCGTGCCAGCCTGGGCCTGAAAAAGACAAAATAGAGTTTGTGTTCAGGTTCGGGTTGAGAGAAGGAGAGAGGCTGGAGGTGCCATTGCCTTGAGTGTGGGAAGGTGCTGGCAAGGGAAGGTGTGCAGCTGGAAGAGAGTTGTGCTGGGAGCAGCTTCTCATCTTCGCAAGCAATGGGGGTCTGCATGCCAGCCTTTATCTGAAAGATTCTTTTAGGTTTTACGCTAGCGTTAGGGTTGAGAGAATGAGAATACCTGGTGGCATCATTGTCATGTATGTATGTATATATTTATGAATACTTAGATGCCGCAGAAAGAGATTATATTATATTACATTTAAGAACACAAGAGATAATACATTTTAACAAACAATGTTTTTAAACTTCAGGGGCTGAAATCCTATTCCCTAGACCAGTTTTAAGGCAATCTCATAGCTTCTGAAATTACTTTTTCTGTTTTCAGTTATGTCTGTAGTCTTTCCTTAAGATTCACCCTTTAGATCTTTGCATGTGCTAAATATTGCCTTTGCTACTATTGTGAGAAATGAAGCTTAAATTTTGATCTGATTACAGTATTAGTGTGTATTAGGCACTGGCATGCTGGTTTCACAAAGGAATAGTTCTGATCCTGAATGGAAACATTAAGATGAAATGGAAAGTGTGATCTCTAATCTATCTTTGGATGGTAAAGTCCTTTGAGTGTCATGAAGAGAAAGGATTGTAGAGCCAGGATAATTTAAGTTACCTTTTTGCATTTGGAATGCATGGAACACTTGAGGGAAATTGGGTGGATATGCATTTCCCTGAAGGATAAGCAACTTGAGAGAGTTGTAACTTTAGAGAGAGCTCTCTCTAAAACTAGACAGAAAGTTTCTGCCTAAAAATGATTCAATGTGGACCTATCTGAATTAGTTTTTTCATCGTTTAAAGACTAGATACACTGCACATAATTTTTATTTTGTTTCAACAGTCTTTTTCCTGTATTCAAAAAGATCTTTGACAAATCTAAATTTAATGCAACTTCTGGAATATAGACAATTCCTAAGCAATTCCATGCTGAATTCAGACAAAAGAAAAGGCCTTATGGCCATGGTCACAGAAAAAAGGTAAGTACTTAATATGCACTCAGCATCCTCAGGCAAAAGGCAAAGCAACAAAATTGCTTCTGCTAAAGCCTTCTGGCTGCCTGAGAAATGCCTAATGCTCAGGGAAGAGAAGCAGGTTCGTGAAATGGTGCTCCAAAACCCTCCCAAACAGGTTATTGTCCACTTTCAGACCTACTATCTGAAAACCAGCAAGTGGATATTAGTTTCCAGGCCAAAGTGCAAGTTGACTCTTGTTTATCTTGTTAAAGTCTCAGAGCCTTGGAGTCAGCTTTTTGGCGCAGCTCTCCACAGCAGGAGCACAGTACTGTAACCTTTTGCATGGGGACAGCAAGGTGCCTCCAGTACACAAACCTCACTATCTCATTTACCTAACATATAATCTATGATCACACCAGCATGCTCTTTATAAGACTTTAGGCTTGATAAACTTCCCTGAGGAAGGGAAAGGAACAGGGAAGAGGGGGATGCTCAAGAAGGGATTCTGGCTACCTGGCCACTGTATCAGCTCACATACCCTAAACACAGCCCATGAACTTGCCTTCTCCCCCCCCCCCCCCCCTTCTATCCCTACTGATATGTATATTCATAATAAGACATAGTCTTTGCAAGTGTTCATCAAGGTAGAGTCTATTTCTCTGAGTGAGTACTATAAATCCATAAGGAAATGTGCAAATGAAACATACCATATATCAACATACCATAGTGTGATATCACAGCAATCTGAGAACTATGCGGTGGAGAAGAATATGCAAAACAGGAGTCTGTGAACTATCTTCTGTATAAACTACCTGGGCTTGAAAAGCCAGACATAGTGCAAGCCTTATACATATTGTAAGCAAGGACAAGAGCATATTCTTCATCATTTAGTCTATATCCAGATTTCCTTAGCAAATTACCTACTTAGTTCACCCCAAAATGCTCACTACCAATAATTCAGTATGGATTAGGAACTGTAGCATCCAATGAGAGAAAGAGATGAAGAAACTTACCAGTAGTGAGATTTTTGCTTGGCATTCATCTCCTTAGAATTGGCCAGGAAAGGCCAGGAAAGACAGAGGTCAGGAAAACGCATGAAGATGTTTCTATCCAGTAACTATGATGCTCCCACTTTTCTGTGACAGGTGGAAAGGGAGCAGATCTTCAGAACATTAGCTGCACATCTGCATCACAGACTTTTGAAAATGGTTCATAACAGCAATAATCTCAGAGAGATTTACCATTACTGCAGTTCCTCCCTACTTTAGAAGAATGTTCTCTGTTCTCAGTCTTGCCTCAGGCCATTAAATAGTAAATCAATAATTACTAGCAAATTCCTTGGGAACTGTTGCTTCGTTATTAAAGTTGGATATGGTTAAAAAAAGTGGGATTTTCAGAAATGACTTTGCATTAAAAAAACAAGCAGAAGCTGATTTCTTTCCAATGCAAATTTTGTGTTTGCAAGTCAACTCATGCACTTCAAAGGCCAAAAAACGTAAAATATAATGGGTGATATTAAAGCAAGGTTTGCAGCCTAAAGGAGAAATAATCTGGAACGAAATTCCTAAATCAGTCAGGGATTGCAATGTGGATGAAGCATAGAGTGTGCAGGTAATACATGGAGGTCCACATTTGCTAGCTTTTAGCTGAGTACAACCTAGCAGAATCTGTTTTTCCTTTTTTCCCTTCAGCTGCTCTTTTATTTGCCTTGCCATGAATTTTCTTACTGTGCATTTCCCAAAGATATGATGTAAAGGATTCAGTTACCCACAAATAAGAATATAGAGCCATTTGAGGTGCTGTGGTGTGTTCTGCTAGCCATCCAGCTAGCATCTGGAAAGGTGTAGGCTTCCACTATTTCCATATCTGCCTGCTCTTGCAGATTTCTTAGCTGTCCTGAACACCCAATATGTTCCTATATGTCTGTGTTTAGGCATCTGAATCCTTTCCAAGTTGTCTGGTTGTCAATTCTTCAGTGAGGCAAGGGGTCCCAAAAGTGAATGAGGCAGCTAGGTAGCTAAATAAAGCTGAATTCTTCTTACGCTATGTAATGAAGAATGAGACTGCTTTGAGATGACTGTTCCTGATATTACACACAGTCTCACAAGTACCCTTCAAACGGCTGCTTGACCGTTCCAAGCACAGGAGGAGTGTGAGTATGTTTCTAATTTTCTTTCAACCAAAAATCAAGTATTCTTAATCATAGAAAACACAGAAAGACCTGCTAGGTCAGTCAAAATACAATCTAACAGCAGAGTGTATAGGTATTTTGATTTGAAGAGAAGCCTGTTGTAGACAAGAGTCTCAAGTTCACCTTTGCAAATTAGGTGACCTTTTGAAAGATACAAGTTATGTATTGATTCTGAGAAAAATGGAAGCCAGCTAAAGGTAAATAAAATTGGCTAGCCATAAGTAAGACAGCAGCATTATTTTTAAAGGCCGCAAATGTAAAAAAGAAGATGAAATGTAAGATTTTCAACAGTTTTGTACAATGGATCAGCTCTGCTCTCTTAAATTCTTTATGAGTCTTACCGTTTACTTGTTGTAAATGTCATACTCATTAATTACTGGGGGACCACAGATTTGTTTTGATCTAAATGTAATGTGAAACAAAATATTAAGGATTTCTAATTGCATTATTGCATTAAGATTGCTTATTTACTCAATAACAAAAACTTTAAACTTCTTAGTTTAGAATACTAAGAAATTATTTATCTTCTTTCTCATTAAGTTCATAGCTTAAAATGTACAGTATAAGGTGGTACCAGTAAAATAACCCGGACTTCACTGAAGTTAACTACATTAAATATTCCACAGCAGAATAAGAAGGACTAAATACCTACCGACATGATATCCTACTAATGTTCTATGTGTCTATGTGTATTCATAAACATACCGTAAGGAAAAATGAAGTTACTAGTATCTTTTCAGTATACATACAAAAATATCATTGGTCTCCTTCTCATATGTAACCTAGTTAAAGTACTCTAGAAAAATATGATGGCAAAGGAATATTGCCCTAGCATAAAAACAGTGTATCCTAGCATAAAAACAGTGTCCAGAAACAGTGTATTAGATAAATTACCATATTCATCCAAGCTTTTTTGCCCAAGAATACTAATCCATGTTAGAAATTGTTCTAACACGTTCTATAGTTTCTGAATGAGCTCTCTGTATAGCATTGCACTACACAATTAATGCTATTTCTGTGAAATGCAGGAAGTTGAATTCATGGGTAGCTGCACAATTCATGAACTCAAACAAAGTCTGGACTAACGCTATTACTGTGAAATGCAGGAAGCTGCATTCATGAGTAGTTGTACAATTCATGAACTCAGACAAAGTGTGGGCATGGTAAATATGTGAAACTTCTCAATCAACTCAAGTAGAATGAAAAGGGAAAATGTACTATCGTTGAAGCTTTATATAGAAAATAAAAATTCAGTCAGGAAATGCATTTTTTTATATTCTGATTTAATATTATGGGAAAAGAAGTCATGAGTACTATAAAAGTCAACCAGAATTACCTAGATATTTTTGATTTCCTGTTATGATGCAGCTGAAAATATTCAAAGATTTCAACTAGTTATTCAATCTAGAGTTGATTAGCTTGACTTACAAAGCACCTAACTTAAAAACGTGTAACCTGATAACACTGTACACTTATTTACGTTTTTATTACTTTTGATAGGAGCAAGATGTGAAACAGGAAGAAGTAACTATGTTTGAAGGTATGAATATCTTTGAATGTTTAGAATTGAATATAAAATAGCATATACAAGTCTGAGCCTTTAAACTCAATTTGTCACATCTTCTATAACTTTCCAATTTATATATGAGCTGATCATATATAAACACAGAAAAAAATAAATCTTCATTCAAAAGATAAAGAAATATTTTAGCAATATGCTAGTGATCTTTCCAGCCTTGGTCATTTCAGCACTATACTATAAGTTTATGGCTATTACAGGTGGGAAACCAATATTCATTTAGAATGCTTAAAATCCCTATTATAAAGGTGGTTTTTTAACCTTCTGGAAGGGAATCAAAGAACACCACCATTGTTTACAGTAGGCTTTTAAATTCAAACAAAAGGAGAACTTTCAAGATAGGCAAATGCTTTGTCTGTATTCACATTTTGTTCGCATTTTTGCTGCTGTTTCCCTTTCACACCTGGATTTATCAGGAATGTGCTGGTAGCCAGCCGAAAGAAAGCATGATCATGAGTATTCTGAGGGGCTGACCTCATACTTGTGCTGAAGCACAGCCAACACGCGACAGGTCCTGATTTCTAGAAATAACAGAACACCTGCAGGACAGCTGGGCTAGAGTCTTGGAGAGAAAGCCAGCGCTCATCCATCTCTCTATAACCTTCAAAACTTCAAACTCCACAGAAGAACATAAGATACTGTAGTAATCCACTGCTGAGCCACACAATAAATGTGAGTTACAAGTCATACTATGTGTGACAAAGTTGCCACATAAGGAACATAATAGTGTTTATTACTGTTAGTGGTTCCAAGAACATACGCTGCAGATAATGCAATATTCTGTAACAGATGTGAAGACTTCAACATCAACAAATTAGTCAAAAACTTTCTTAGGGTAATAGTTTCCTAGTCTAATAATACCAAATTCTGAGTGATATCAGTATGGTACAGCAAACAGTAAAATCACTGGTTTTACCGGCTGCTTTGATCAACTTTCAGTTTTTGGATTGCTTTGCAATCCTTTGCAGATCTCTCTCAGGAGCTGAAATCAGAGTTCCTGGTAAAGATACTAGCAGAGTTTCTAGCACAATAAGATATAAATGCAAAATATTGGAAAATAGTAGGAAAAGAAAGATTTCATTTTGCTATATGAAGTACTATTGACTAAGAATGAAAACTAGGCCTTTCAGCAACAACCAGACTACCCGCACCTCATTTTTTAAAAGAGGAGTAAAATGTAATAAATAGAACTTTGCAACAATAAAACTAGAAACTGCCAAAAAGAGATTAACAGTCTTCAATAACATTAGAGCATCCATTAATAAAACGACACACATCTAAGGAAATTGGAAAACTGGGAAATTAAAAAAAAAAAGTGAAAAGCCCAAATAAGTACCAAATAAAATGAATTCTCTCAAGAGACAACTGACTGGTTCAATGAGTTACAAAACTGGATTTTTTCTTCTTTTCTTTTCAGCCTGAGTCACAGGTTCTGTTAGACAATGTCCTTATCTGGAAAAGAGGGAAAAAAAGCAATTTACCCTTTCCTGAACAAATTTTCAGTTAGGAATGACAGTTTTCTGCTCCTTCAGATTTGCTTACCTGAATTTCCATGCTGCAGGTTTGAAGGAGTTTTTTTTGTTGATCTCTAACTGCTGAAGGGCTTGTCACATCTTTTCCTAATAGCTGTGGCAGAAATGGCTCTTCATAAGAAGTTGTACACAGCTTGGAATTCAATACAATTTTGCTGTTCTCTTCCATGTCCTTATTATCTGCTAAAACAACCACCTGTTCAGTGTCACTGAAGACACAAAATGAAAACTGCCATGATATAAAAGTTTTCCAGTCTAAAATTGTTAATGCAAGCCCAACACATAATCATGCTGTAAATAACATAAAATCCTGCCAGGGACCTGTGAATGTTCAATGAGTCTTAGGTATTCTACAGAGAATTTAATTATAGATAATATAATCAGACGCTTAGAGATGACATGGGCCTTTCCATATAAACGTATTCTTCCACAGAGATTAACAGGGCCTTGGGTTTTACTCATTTGTAACAGCATAGGATAGAATAAGACAAGGTAGAAACAAGATATTGGAAATAGTGTTTAAGACAAATTAGATTAAGAAAAGATGAGATTTGGGGATGGGAGGGAGAAAAAGATTGTAGCTAAACTAAAGGCCACAAAAACAGATCAGAATTGTCACTAGTAAAGTGAAGAATAGTTTTTCAATAATTGTACATAGAAAGAAAAGACTTAAGGGACTCTAAACAAAGGAGGACTGAACTAAATCAATAACTGGAGTTGATTTAAGATTAACTTCAAAGTATGCTGACTATTTGTTGTATTAAATCTGGCATCTAAATACAAGCTACACATTTTATAAAACCATGTTGTTAATGTGTTACCAAGACTAATATTTGTTTCAGAACAGTTTAAATTGTAGCATTCTCCCTAATTCATACAGCATAGTATAGAAATTTAACCATACTCTGTATTTGAAAACTTAAGGGAGTTGCACTGCATAAATCTTTACCTCATATAAAAAAGGAAGCATAAATAAGCTGCATATAATCTACAGACAGATGAACATCTGAAGCTAATGTACTTGAAAGAGATTAGCAGTTAGAAAAAGAGAACAGTGTCACTTACGGGGACAACAAATGGTAACCTTCCAAAGCAAATGCAAATAAATTGTTATTTCAAATGCTTTTTATACAAATGAAGCAAAGACTAAAGTTCAGCATGTTAATTGCTAAAATCCTGGAAACACCTATCAAGCCAAAGTTCATCATATAAATGACAAGTCCTGCAATTTCTCTTTAACAAGACATAATGAGTTTACTTACATCTGGAAGTTCCTCCCGGGAACAGAAAACTCATCCTGTTTGTGAGTTACTTCTTCCATTTATGTCTGATATATCCACAATTAATTCTTCTAAAAGTTAACTTTTCAATGGAACTTTATACTATGCTCTTCTTTATCTCTTTCTATAGAATAACTAGCAAACAATTTTAAAACTCTGTATATTTCACAATAATGAAAGCTAATTATTCTCAATGAAAATTTGTATGCATTTACTAAGCTGGAAATAAAATAATAGCCATAATTTTTATACATGACTTGTCAGATAGATAGCTCAGGACTAACCAGTACTTAAGCAACCTTTCTATGATTAAAAAGCGGGATTAAACAAAGGTTTCTTTGCAGAGACAAGCAAACAATGTGGAAAACATCCACATGCAGATATAAACCTAAATAACATTCAATGTTTTTAAATGAAGGCATTATATGTGAAAACATGCGCAAGGCATGACTGAAGCACCCTGCCTCATATGCATGCAATGTAATTGAAATATTTCAAAAATTCTGGGCCACAGTGTAGCTGGCAGAGTTTTTTTGAGATCGATGACTACATTCTGGCATTGTGGTCAGTGATACTTTACATTGCGGTGCCAGTTATACGTGTTTATCAGCAGAAAGAATTTCATCACTTATAAAAGAAACGAAAAGCTATATATATTGACAAATGACATTATTCCATTACAGAGCAATTAAAACCCTAAATAAAGAGACCACTTTTTTTCTTTTTTTCATCTGTTCCTCCAGATGTTTCCCTGCAACCTGTTCTAGATCCTGGGCCCAGCCATACCTATAACACTTTTACCACTTTTCGTATTGATCTTCATCCCCTATTTTCTTGCAAAGTGAACTTAAGTGGCAGGCAAGCACATTCAGTGCTTTAGCCTATTGTCTGCCAGTAGTAAAGTGATGTGCCAAGAATAAAGTATCACTCAGAAACCCTTTATCTGAAATTTCGTCTTGGTAGAATCCTTCTAACTAGCAATTTGGGAAATTATTTTTTCTCTTTTTTTTTCCATTTACATTTCCACACAGAGTTAAGAACACACAGAGATCTCCTCCAACTCAAAGCAAAGGGCCATGATAAAGGTGGCTGTTAAAGTACTTTTGAAACTCTAGGTCAGTTCTTGGGAAAAGTATGTGCATGAGCTACTGTCAAGAGCAAGGTATCTTGACATATGACCATAAAAATAAAATATCTTATTTTAAGAGCAAACTTCCACATCCAAAGTTGTTGCTCTAAGTTGTAATTATGGGAACTATGAAAATCAGAACTCAGGCTAAATTAGTTTTTGCCACAATTTCTGTGGAAATAGGACAATATACAAGCTTTTATTTTCATCTGATTTGATTTCAAGTAAAGCTTCTAGAATATGGAATCATCATGATTCTTTTTCCTTTGCAAGGTGAAAATTGGGACTTTTGCAATGCTACATTCTACCATTTAAATGCTGTTTCCCAAACCATGTTGCATATTCCAAACCATTAAAGAAAGTGGTTTATTATTGCGCTAGCGGACATCGCTATGCCTAGATCCATGCCTATGACATTGCTATTTCTGTAGTAACTAAGACAATTCAGATGGAAAACAGAAAAGGAAAACTGAAAAATAGGCAACTGAAAAATAGCTAGAATAAATCAGATTTCTGTTCTCATAGCATGCTCTGGCAAAATGTTCACTATGCCTCTGGTTCAGGATAAAGCTTCATCTCTCACCAGACTCCCTGAAAATCAAAAATAACGCTAACTACTCATATTCTTGGGAATAAGCTGTTCCTGATGCATGATCCATTGCCTCATAGGAAAACTTATGCTGGAATGGAAAGCTACTGCATTGTCAATCAGTAAAGATCATAAAGGTCCTGTATATGTTTTCTAAAAAAGAGTAACATGACCAAAGTTTGTCAGTGTCTCCATATTTCCATTTCCATATTTATAATCTGAGATAAGAAGGATCTCACTACTATTTCACAAAGGCCTCCATGATGGAGAGGTTAAACTGTTAGGCTTGGGTGTTACAGCAGTCCAGTTGCAGTAGCACAAATTTGAGTCCAAGCTAACGCATATGTCTCTTCAGCCTTTTTGGCTTCCCCTCTCTGTACTTTGGCACCTAAAAGCCAAGCATATAGTCTAAACGAATCTTTGCCTGTGATCAGTGAAGGGGCCCCAGTTACCAGATGCGAATGTTATTCTTGGCAGTCGTGGCAAGGAAAGGAAGGAAATCCGCTTTTTCTCACTCCCATTTATTTCAGTGCTGTGGACTGTAAGACAATCTGCAACAGAGATAGTACAGAGAAGCCTGCTGATAGAGCATGTTAGTTTAGACAGATACTGTATTAACTTGCCAGTCTGGAGCAGAAATCAATTTATCTCTGACTGGGGCAAAAGGAACAAGTGCCCGTCTGAGCACCTGGGCAAACATAGCTCTAATAGGTTTCTGGATTCCTTTCTGGGGGTTAAGGACCAAGGCTTCTACATCTCTTATTTTATGCAGTCCTACTTCCTTAGCTCCATCTAAAGCTAAATTATTCTGTTCATGTCTAGCGCAGACAGGCAGAACTGAAAGCAGGCAGAAGTAGCTACTGACAGAAACTTAAGCACGGAAAGACTTCAGAATCTGAAAACTAAACTTAGGCAGCAGCTTCATGGAGATTATACAGATACCAGAAGTAACTGAATGGTGAAAGCAAGCCTGTAGAGACCCAGCTAAAAGCCAAGTCCTCTTAGTAAATATACCCACTAAGTCAGCCTTAAGTTCATCTTAATGAATTGCACTGATTTAGTTTCACCTTAATAACATTAGAATTACATCTTTGGTAGAAGCTTTACCACAACAGTTTCTAAACCACTAGTGGTAGTTTATAAAAACTCAGGTGATGCCAGTCTTTAAGGACTTTGACATTTTACCCAGAGATTTTAAAGGTTTATGATGAGGGAAAGATAATTCAAAGGTGATTACATCATTGCAATGGGAAATGAAGAAAAAAATCCTAGAGAAAGAGAACAAACGGGGAAAAGGAAGAAAAAAGGAAAAAAAAAGGCTTAATTCACAGTTCAGGAAAACTTTATGAATCTTATACATGGAACAGACTCATTCATCCCTAATTGTTTTGTCCAGGGAACTTTGATTAAATTTTATACCTGTTAAATGAGATCTGGAGGGGGAGCTAGCAAATACAGATGTTATGGAGGAGCTGAACAGAACATGTTCCCTTTTAAATAATTTTCCATTAGTCATGTCAACTTTCCTGAGCTAAAATAAACACTACAAGCATTTCCAACAGAACAATCAGAGTAATAACAACTGTTTGTGTTCTCATATTCCAAGAAGCTTGAACATCAGAAACAAACAGATTTACATACATACATTTTCAGTGATATCTCTCCAAAAGGAAAAAAAAAATCCTGTGTTCACTGAGTTGAAAGTGAATGTAAATTACAATGGAACTTTTTAGTACTGAAACACAATGTTATTTACTCTCCTGATTTTTTCTGCTAGGGTTCCAATGAAAATGTGATGCCTTGGAAACAAATAATGCTGCCATAGTGACACTCTTTTTACCATCAAGCTATAGATTTTCTTGCCTACAAGATTAAGTTAGCTGAAAACTATAATTCTGTAAATCATGCAAAAAATGTGACATTATTTGCATACAAGTAATAAGTACTCAAGTAATGGTTAAGGACATATATATGCCTAGTTTGTTTGTCAAGAATGCACCCATGCATTTCAAAGCACTTACGCAGCATTCTGCAAAGATACTCTGGTCTAGGTATATGTCATTGGACATCCCTACCTAGTAGGTCATTTTCCTTAAACAGGTTTATTGAGGAATGATTATGAAAGAATAGCTAATTTCAGAAGAATCTGCTTCCATCCACGTGATGATATACCTTTACATGGATAGCTATATGATGAAAAGGGATCGTTCATGTTCTACAACAGTATATCCAAAACCACTGACCTCCCCCCATATCTTGCCTTTTATGGTAACTCTTTAGAGACTGATCAGCCATAGTTTAATAAATAAAGTTTCTACCATTTTTACAACGCTTTATACATTAACAACACCTTTAAGTAGCTACATGAAGACCAGAAAGATGCATTAGAAACCCCTCCTTGTTTGATCATTGGCTACATAGCTTCACTGAAAAACAATGGTGTAAAATATAAACATCACAGCTTTTCAGAAATGAGCAAAGATTGAGCACAAATGTTGTCCATTAAATGCCAGTTTGCTATCAAGCAATAATGAGCACAGATCTAGTCAGTTTTTACGTTTGCTATCTAGAACCAGCTGAAATAATCAGATAGCATACACTGAAGACACTTACACAAACCATAACAACGAATCCTTTAGGAAACGAGTATTATGTGAGATATAAGATAGTCAACATGCACAGCTGATGTCCCTGTCCAGTGAGTTTTACAAGAACATTTTGGATGACTGTGACACATGCATATTTCTCTGGACATGACAAAATATCTGAATTACAGTTTCCAAAGTTTACTCCTTAACATCATGATTGAAGAGACTTAATGTCAATAATGGAAATTTTTTTATAGAGTAAGATTGGAAATGAAAGCCTGGCTGTTAGACAATTCATGCTACTAGTTTCTAGTTTGCTACTAGTTACTACTAGTTTCTGTGCTTCAGCAACTTGATAACTAACTCGTGCATACTCTTCAAAAACATTAACATATTATACTGAGTACTAGGCTCACCTTCACTCCATTGTATATCATGACTTCGAAGTACTTCCATTTGATTAAATAGATCACAGTCACTATCAAAAAACTAGAAAATATATTTTGTGAACTTGTGCTGCAAATGATTTTTCAAGGCTTAAATAGAAAAAACACTTCAGCAAAATAATCACATCATAAACATACAAAATAGAAAGTCTATTCTCCATCAAGAACATCCATAAGTTAACGCATAAGCTTTTCCTTTGATTTACACTATTTTGCGTTCCACACTATAATTGCCTCTTAAAAGTTTTAATATATGGAGTACCTGGCTATGGAAAAACCACATTCAGAGTTTTAACTGCAACTTGGTTCCAGCAGCTAAAAGTTGATGCAAATATTGCTATTACTTTATATGGACTCTGTGACTGCAAAGAAAAGTCATTAGAAACGGATTCCTTAAAGGCAGCTCACAGTTTTTCTGATATTTCTATCAGGTTTACAGAATCACAGAATCACACTGAATGGTTGAGGTTGGAAGGGACCTTTAGAGATCATCTAGTCCAACCCCCCTGCTCAAGCAGGGTCAGCTAGAGCACATTGCACAGGATTGCATCCAGACGGGTTTTGAATATCTCCAGCGAAGGAGACTCCACCACCTCTCTGGGCAACCTGTTCCAATGCTCTGTCACCCTCACAGTGAAGAAGTTTTTCCTTAGGTTCAGATGGAACTTCCTGTGGTTCAGTTTCTGCCCGTTGCCTCTTGTCCTGTCACTTGGCACCCCGAAGAAGAGACTGGCCTCATCCTCTCGACATCCCCCCCTTCAGATAGTTGTACACATTGATGAGATCCCCTCTCAATCTTCTCTTCTCCAGGCTAAACAGGCCCAGCTCTCTCAGCCTTTCTTCTTTAGTTTGACTTCTAAAGATATAAATATTGTATAATTTACTCATTATTCTTCAAAAGTAAACTTTCCTGCCTTAACTTTGTTATTTTCTTTCTTCTCTGCACTACACATCAATGCACCATTCCCAGTCTACTTACTGCAGCAACGTAAATATGCGTTTAGCAATTTGCTTTTTTTTTTGCTGATACTCTAGATAATAGCAAGTATAAAATAATAAATCAGATAAATTACTGAAGTGCCCCTACCAGTCCTAAGAGGATTAATCCAAAAGACTAATAATATTTTCAGGAGCTCAGTAGGAATATGATCCAGTTTGCACAGAATCAGTGGGAAGCTTTTTATTTGAATCTTATTAGCCAGTTGGCTCTTAGAAGATTTACCAGTTTATAGTCAATCCTGGCTCAGATGCAAAAAACGGTATAACTGTTTTCCAACAGTGTAGCTTTCCTGTTCAGTAGATTTTTGTCACTGGGGTCCTGTCTTTTGTCTGAGCTTTCTAAAAAGCAGAATGAATGAAGTTTCTTGACTGCTTGATATTTTTGCTAATTAAAAAAAAAAAGAAAATATTTTGTTGAAGAATTCATGTCCAGCTCCACTAGAAAGTCACATCCTTTAATTTGAAATACTGAATACAACTCTAACCTTATTTTCTGCATAATGGTATATAGCATTTAAGTCCATATTAAAATTACGCTCTACTGGTCCTGCAGACTATTGTCTCTGATTGTGTAACATATTTCTGAAAGAGCTTTCACCTCCATTGTTACTTGAATCACTTGTTTTAGCACTACACAGAAATAAGAACTTGCTGCATTCAGCACAATTACTGCCTACATAGTGTACATTGCTGAGCTATTCATCTGAAAAATGGCATTTAAATATGTTCAGTTTTTTCCCTATTGTATTTCAACTATAATTATACGATCCACTAGCTTTTATAGTTTGTCTGTTTTACAGTAAGGTGCAATGGCCTGACACAAATACTGAAATAAAGGGTCATCATTTATTTTCTACATTAGGAACTTCCTTTTCATTGTTCAGATAGTTAACTGTACAAAAGTCAGAATTCAACGTCTTCATGGTGTTTCAGCCAGAACAATGATGAGTACTTTAAGAAACTGAATGTCTGATGTTTCTTAACCCATCCATTTGCAAATGAATAATAGTAAAATGTTCAATGAAATGTTTCCAGTAAGAGGAATGTAGATCAAAACAAATATTGATGTGGGTGTAAAATTGTGGGTGTATAGCATCTGCCCATTGAAGAAAGGCTGAAATATACTGCTAGTTAATGGTGGTTACCATGTTATTTGGTAATGGCTTTAGATGTCAATTTATGCCAAACATTAGTTAAGTTGTACCATAAATTATTATGACTAACATATGTTTAATATTACAGCGAGATGTGATGCACCTTCACTCATTTATTTTATTATGTCAGCTCATTTCATTATTGGAATACTGGCTTGTCATTATCCCCTTATGTACCTGAACTAATTTTTATAATGCAGCTTGCTAAATATCTGAGGCCTGATCACATATCCTTTAATAGCAATGGAGGCAGCCTTTGGACCTAAAAGTTCATCATAAAGGTATAGAAAGCTGGGAAAAGAAGAATTTTAAATAGTACCAACCTTAAGTGTGTGGAAACAAAAGCTTAGATGAATAATAAACAATTGTGCATCACTGAGCACCTTATCCAAATTTACCTCCACGAGAAAACCAGAGCATAGCTGGAGCAGTATGAGCTATCTCATAAAAGAACCGCAGAAAACTTCCCTTTCCAAAAACAGTGAATTTTATCTGAAATAAGAAAACAAATTAACTCTTGAACAACCCTTCCTTCACCATAACGTTTCTGCTTTTTCTATTTTTCATTATTTAGTGGCTGATTCAGTATTATAGACTGAAAAAAATCTTTGTTCCACACAGATGAGATGTGGCTAAATGCTCAACAAAATGCCAGATTAGTATAGTCTCTAATACGTTTTTGAAACAATTTTCAGAAAAGTATATATGTGTTACATTACTTTTATAAGACTCTTCCATGTATTTATATCTAAAAATTGTTACAGAAATGATACATCCGTCTCAATAACAGAACATTGGTATCACAGATCCAGAAGAATTATGGTAATGATTTCTCACTAAAAATTCCCCCATCTCTTGATTAAAATAGCCCTTCATCATGGTCACAGATCATTTCCAAAACACTTATGTGTTAGAACTGCTGTTCTCTCCCGAGTAACAGCGACATAATTTACCAAGTTTTCCACTGAAACGAGTGATTAAACCTTGTGAAAATCCTACATCCCCTATTTCAGCAAACTAATCATTTCTACACATTAACTGGTGCTCACAATAACAATATTTTCAACAGGCCTTCCTAATAGCATCTGAGTTGGTTATGAATTAAATTGCTATGCAAATTTCAGTTTGTGAAAGCAGTTCTATGAACAGTGAATACTTTCAGCTTAGCTAATCAATTTAAAAATGCTTTGCCCACAAAACTCTTTATACACTGGATACTATAAAAGTGGCTAGGGTGTACATTCTGTTGTAAGCCACGTCCAGAATAAAGCTGAAAAAGTACCAGGTAAAAGGAGTTCACTCTCCAACAATGAACAGAAGGATTTACTGAACTGAAAAGATACAATTGGAGTTAGTCAGAGGGTGACATTCATATTTTCAAACTATAGGCGGTATAAATATACTATTTGGGAACTCAGTTCTTCTCTGTTGATAAACTTAATCTTACATTTTGTGGCTCAAGATGTCTCCCAAGAAGTCACAGCAGATGTGAAACAATCCTCATTTGTAGGTGGGACAACGGTTAGTTATATCAGCTTTAATGGATGGAGAAGGTAGAAAGACAAACCAACTCTCCGCTTTGCATTTATAACTGATGTATCAACCTGGTTAAGCAAACTTAGTATTTCTGTTTTCTCTAAATAACAAAGAATCCACTTCTCTTATTAATTTTGCTCATCTTTAAAACTCAGGACAATCTGCTCTATTTTTCAAACAGGTAGTTTCATTTCCCTCTACATTTCGAAATCTTGAACACAATCACATAAATAAGAATACAGAAAGAATGTTGCTTATACCTACAGAAAAAAAAAATAAATTGCAGCCTATCATTCACAATGGTCTCTTCATTCTATTAAAAAATAGCAACATGTAGCACATTTTAACAGTTACCTTAAAAGTTTTTCATAGGAAGTAAATAGTCTTTTAACAGCTCCATACTTAGTCTAGCTTAGCTTTAAAAGCATGGATAAAATATATGAATAAAGTTTGAGTATAATCTTAAATTCTTTGTTAAGAACTTATTATGGACTTCAGCATGCAATCAAATGTGCAGTTGAATGCCAACCTGAAGTAAAGATAAAAGAGAACAGAGAAAATACCTTTGTAAAACCGTTTGCATGATATTTCGTAGCACAGGCATGAAAGTAGTTTTCAAAACGATTTGAAAGGAACAGAAAAATTAAGAAATCAACTTGTCTAAAAAGTACTGGGTAAAATGAGGATGGCTCAGATACTATACTATGAAGGAACCAATACGCTAAAGCACTAAAAGGTTCATTTCTCCTCCTGCTGGGATAGTAGACATTTGTTTCTTTCCTAAAAGAAGATTGCACAATAAATAAACACTCATCTTTAGTGTAAAATTGAGAACTAGCCCTTCTAATGTATCTTCCAGAAGAGCTTCCCAGGAGAATGTTGAACTGACGATTTGATCAGTTATAGAGGTATTCGTTAGGTGAGGTTTTCTGAAAGAAACTTGTCCCCTCACTGATTTGTCATGCTACCTTAGTCTATGCAAGTGCCTTCCTGGATAACAGTTAAGTACTCTAGCATTATTATACCCGCATTTCAAAAAGGCATATTTCCTCTGAAAGAATTCTAGGCTGTTGAATGTAAAGATTTGCTGGTATCATATACAAGAATCTATTAATGCAAATACATTTTAAGATATTCTCAGTATGTCATCATTAGCACCAATGAAGAGTTGCCATTTGCCAAGTATTTCCCCCTTTCTGGCAAAATGATGACAACTACAGCTGAGTTTTGTTAGGAGAGGAATGCTCTTTCTGAAGCAAGTACTGTGGTTTTCTTTTTATGTGCAGAGGCGATGCAGAGAGGCAGAGCATTTTGCTGTCCTAAAGCACATATTTGGGTGGCCTACTTTCTGCACCGAGGACTCAGCACAACACAACAGACAAGAGAATAATTGCACCACCTCCGCAACTTGAGAAGGCAGCATCACTATGACAAGTAAATGAAAAATTAGTCTGAGCTACATTATGATGAATTTCAGGATAGGGACTCCTAACTTTATTTTCATTACACCTCTAAGTTTCTTAATTACTATACGTCTTAATGGGGGAGGATAGTTAATCCATGAAAAGTAGCTGGTCACTCTCTCTCTTTTGCTCTCTCTCTTCTTTTTGTGTTTTGTCTGTCTTCTGAAGGAGAGCAAGGAGAAGAAATAAGATATAGTGGTGCTTCTCTGGTCCGTTTCCTTTCCCAGAGGAGAAGCCTTCTAGATTCATTTTCCCAGAAGACAGTTTCTAATATGTGGAAGCTCCCAATTGCAGAAATGTTAGCCAGAAGGTAAGGAGAGAGACATACACCTCATTCCACTTATTCAAGGCTAACAGATAGTCCTTTGGAAACATTAACTGTTATTATCAGCTTCAGAACAAGCACCAAGTATGTGTATTTTCTTTCTCAGCCTCTGGATTACTGAGTTCACTTCAGTCCAACAGAAAATCCTGGTTTTGTGAAATCTGAAGTAGTATTCCAGAATACCCAAAGCGTTAAAAATTGGAAGATTAGTAAAAAATACATTCATTCTGACATGCTAGTCACTTTTGATCACTTCCCAGCAGCAACTACAAATGAATGAAACTGTCAGAGCTACTGGTTCCTGCTCACACACCCGAAAGAGCAGTCCTCTTTACAATATATATGTGTATACAGCAGACCCCCATTTGCAAATGCTGAAACTGGACACTTTAATATCTAACAGTTGGTTGCTCAAATGGAATCTAACTGGGTTCTTACATAGGTAGGAGAGAATGGACCCTACCTTTCCACATAGTAATAGCATCTAGGAAGGTAACTACAGTATATTAATAAATGTTCATTCTTAGTTTAATTAAAACAAAGGCTCTGCGTTGCACATCCTTTTTGTCTCATCCACTGTATTCTACTGACATTTATAATCTCTTCTCTCTGTCAGTCTTTGTATCAACATCATATATCAGTGAGAGTCTCTGCATTAACATCAAAAGGAAATATAAACTCTTTGAGGAAGAGGTTTCCCATGTATGATTTGAAGATGATTGCGAATTCTGGTTGCTTTTGTAAGAAAAACCACAAGCAATAACAGACAGCAGCAATAAACAAGAGTCTGATTCTAAGTTCAAACAAATGAAAATGAGGAGTGACTCAAAAATGCACTGACATAAAACTGGTCTGAAGTTTATACATTATGTTAAAAAGGAACCTGCAAAAATTTTTCAAAAGGGTTTTATGTTTTTACCATCTCTACCCTTGCACCTTCTCTGAAGGAACTTTGCTTTATGGTACTGAGTGCTGATGCAACCACAAAATTTCTTCCAGAGATGAACAGATAACTGTCCTTCTACCCATAAGAATTCAGGCTAGTTTCTGACTTCCTTTTTTCCTTCTCCCAAACTTCAAGGAAATTATCTCAAAGGAAAAGGCTCTTCCTCCAGATACATCTTTTACCTTCCCCTTGCCTTTGAATAAGCATATGGAAACGGATAGCCTCATCAGTGATATAACCACTCTCTCAGGGCTCACAGGCCAGAGTCCACCAGCTGCCAGGCTATGCAGATGGCAGAAGCCAGTGTCCAGCATTGTTGAGCAGGGAATAACATTTCATTCCTTCCACCAGAGCCCGTTTTTACCTATGCTGTATCACTATATCTAAATGTAATCTTTATTAAAGTGTTCCTCATTAAAGTGTTCCTAAATGCAATGAACAACTGCAAACCCTACAAATTCACCAGTACCACTTAAACTACAAAATCAGACTTGTGTTTGAAAACTCAATGTTCAAATCAGTCAGGAAAAAAAATGTAATGTTCCTCATTTCCAAACTGTTTCAGAATACTTTCCTACAAAAATATCAGACTTTGATTAAATTTAATCTTACAGCTAGTAAATAAGCACTAAAAGTCTCTTTTTGTATTTTCTAAAACTCCTATTAAATGATTGTTTTCAACAAGAAGTATAAGATGAATGGAGTGGGAGGGAGAGAAATTGTGCAACATTACCAGAGAAACATTTAGAGAGAAACTATAACATTTCAAAATAAGAATATAGAAAACACTTCAGCTGAATTCACACTCTGTATGCTCCACAAGTGTAAAGAAAAAATTTGTTAACAAAGAATGGGGGTTAACAAAGAATCCTAGGTCCTAAATCACCATGGCAAAAAATAGACAAACGATAAACTGAAACACTCATGATTGCAAAACTGAGATTAGCTATACTGAGATATGATATAAGGTTTAACTTATCACAGAAAAGCCTTTCAGGAGACCAACAGTGACACAGGGCATACCTGATATATTGTAGCACTTTTCGTAAGGGAGTATCTCAACATACTCTGCTGTGCAAAATAAGGAATTAGATTAGCATAATTCAGTGATAGATGTAGGAAAATGCAATCTCATGGTTAATATCATACAGCCCAAGACATTATAATCACTTTCACAAGACAGAGTATATTGACAATGACTCAGAAGTTATTGTTTTCCGGTATAGTATTGTCCTCCCTTGACAATAACCAGGAACAGGAGGACCTGAATTTTAAGGTTTTGGCCAGAGGTCAATGTGCCTAAAAGTACAGAGCATTTTCTAGCAGAGATTTTTGAAGCATATACAAGTCTTGAACCAATAAGGCTTGGGTTTCTAAATGAATAAAATCACCATTACTCTAGTATATAAAATATGAGTCATAAGAAAAGCACATTTCTTGCATTCTTCAGTGAACGGTACAATGTCCAATTAATATGTTTGTATATCATTGCCCTCTGCTAGGCAGAATATCAGATGTTCTCATATGTGTTATTTGTAGGTATGACAAATATAACCAATTTTTTTATAACTGTAAAAATGTGCTATAAAAGAAGTCATGAATGACAGCTATATGCTGAACTAAAGATATGGTGTATAATTAATAACGATAATTATTATTATTTATGTACTGTATTTGTCCCTAGAACTGAGATGCTGGTGAGATTCCTTCGTCTAAAAAACTGTGTTCACTAAATTCCAGGAAGTTTCTTTAAAACATGCTCAGTTCAAGCAGAGGCTTTTAAGGACAAACGTGGCCTCCTCAAAAACTCTTGGGAAATAGCATGTTTATGCTTAACCCTACAAGTCAGTTTATTCTCAAGAGATATTCTGCAAAGCTCAGATGGCCCCAGTCTTAAGCTTTAACTCTGGGCAGGCTAAATGAGATCCCATAGACCAAGGATCTGCACCCTTCTGAGAAAAATATGTTATCTTCTTCCACCAAAAGCAGAGAAAATTAGACTTCTAAAGGCAGGTTTGTACACAAAACTTGTAACAAATTAATGAATTTGAATTTAACTGACGTATATCTTGATCTCATTTCAAGTGTTTTATGAGAATGCTCCTATCATCCTACTTCAAAAAAAATGTATCCCATTTTGATTCTAATTAGACACTAGGAAAACAATTTGTTGTGTATGATATGAAAGTCCATTAAAATTAAGTAAAAAAGACTGTAACATTAAAGCTAGATTGAAATATTAACCAAAAAAAAGTTGCAACTGCATTCCAGAGTTAGTATACGCATTTGTATATATCACAGCAAACAAGCTCTTGCTTCTTCTGATGTCAGACCAAACATGCTTTCAAATTTCTACTTGACAAGTATTGTCTAAGTCTGCTTTAGCACAAGAGAGGAAAATAAATTGGGCATTTTAATATTCCTATCGTACAGAATGAGTGATCATCATATTCTCAATGCTGCAACCATTGTTTGCAGAAATGTAAGGAACTATTTGTGTATTGCAAAATAATTATTTTATATACAACATATTATTTTATAATAATTATATACAAACAAACATCAAAAGTAGCAGACCCCACTAGCAACATATCTATTTCTTTTCTTCTGACAGAATTTATTCTTTCATAGTCCAGATTTGGAGCCAAATTTGACTTCACAACAGCCTTCTAAAATGCAAAACAAGACTTAGGTGACTTTACCAATGTTAATACACATTGTATCACAGCTGTAATGCTAAATATATAGCATTTCAGAGAGAGATAGAGAGAAATAGAGAAAGAGAGAAAGAAATTCAGGATAACCAAGATAGTAGCTTCTAAAACAAAGAAAAATTTGTATTTCCTGAATTTACATTAATGCATTGTTAATATGGGAAAAAAAAATCCAGTTTTCTAATTCTGGAGCATTTCTATTTCAATTCAATTTAAAAAGTTACTCTATTAATCTTTAACATGTGGAGCCAGAGACAGAGGACAAATCTGAAGCTGCTGTTCATCAACCTCTTTTGCCAGAATGTTTCTTTATTAAAAAAATAAGCAGCCATGGGATAAAATAGCGTTCAGATGATGAACTAAAACCCTGTCTTCTTAAGACAGAGTTCTGTCTTTATCCAGTCTGATGCTCCAAACAGTCCCATTCTGAGCGAGTAGGCCTTGCATCCCATTTTCTCACTTTTTGGATAAAAGACAGGTGACAATTTCACGGGACACCCTAGCCCTGTTCTGGTCTTGGGGAAAAAACAGATGCTCTTTATCTCTGGGAGGACGTCAGTCCTGAAGCCTGATCTTATAAAAATGTTTCCTGGGAGCCCTGGCAGAATGATGGCTGAACATCATCGCTTCATTCTGATGGCTCAACACTCAGCAGGATGGCAATTTAGGAATCACATCCTGGGAGGCCTAAACCTCAACACACTGTATGATATGCATTCACACCTAACACAAGGTTCTGGAAGCCACTTCAAGAAGCAGGTGCCTAAGATATTTTGGCCTTAAGTCACTCTCTCAAATTTCAGAGTCTCTCTTTCAAAATCAAATTTAAACAGCTTTTTAGTGGGCAGAGTTGAAATTTCACAGCACAACTGAAAAGGAAATAATTTATATCTGGTATCCTAAATACAGCAATCAAGATTTAACATTTTTGTAAACAGATATTCCTGTCCAAAACCTGATACAGGGATTACAAAAACTTAGGTGAACCAGATAAAACTTACTGTGGATTGATCCAGTCTTTACTGAGGCAGTTGAGGAAGCCTGATACAAGACATTGGCCCTCAGAAGATAGAATGCTCTTCTTCTCTCTGTCTGCATAAAAACTAATACTGAGCTAATATCGCCAGATTAGTATTCATGATCAGTCAGCTAAGCCTTAATTACTCCTTCATGAACCTTTAGCTCTTAGTTTCTGTCTTCTGAATGTCCCAAATAGCAGTGGTTGACTATCCAGTCATTTCTGCCTAACAACGAGGAGCCTTTACAGAACATATAACAGCATTCCCTAATGACTGCAGAACGTGGATGGGTGAATTTAGTGCTCAGTGATCTATTACCACTATTCATGACATGAAGGTGCCAATGACTACACAAAAATCTCATCAGCTTTTGAAGAAATTTCTGCTATTAAACTGCAGAAGACCCTGCAGTGAAGGGCTGTCCATGGCTTCTATTCTTCTGAATATTTGGCAAGTAACTATGCAGAACTAAAAACACTTCATTCTGCACCAGAACTTGAGAAGCCGCTGGATTCCTTATCCAAATTTATAAGTATTTCTAAAATGCACAGAGAAGAAGGAAATCATATTCATATGTAACTACTGAATTGGTTTTGAGTTATTTAATAAGGATAATGTTCTAGTAAGCTCTCTGACACCTCTTTCTCAAGAAACTACTTTGAAGTGTGAAGATGTATGAACCGTTTCTTGCTTGAAATATTTAGTAGTCATAGCACACTGTATACAGGCACATCTCATATGGAAATATTCATAGGACTCCTCAGTTGCTGTTTACTAGTGTCTTTGAAAGAAGACAGAATTCTGCTCTGTGTTTACACGTCTAATTTAGAAAGCTCAATAAACTCTGCTGGAGTATAATTTAATCATATTACTGTTCAGGGCCAATTTTTTAACCTGTACAGATATTTCTGAATACAAGTGGCTCATTGCAACTCATTTTAAAGCAAGGAAACACAGGATTTTAATGTAGCTTGTCTATACATAAAAATAGTCAAAAACCATAAGTTATTTGGAATAGGTGTGTCTTAACCATATTTTAGTTTGCTATAGCTTGAAAGTAGTCCTGTAAGTGTCTCCGAAAAACTCCAGGTGCAAATAGGGCCTTGGAGTTCAATGCAAAAGCAATTTTTCTCTTGAAAGAACTGCACAAACAATTAATTAAATCTCAGAATATGTCCATGAGTTAGATGCTGAAAGTTTTCTTATCTCTGTGCTAAGGATGGGTAATTTCAAGCACCAATGAAAACACACAGAATTGCACATGGCAAATTGCAGGCAGTGGCAGAATCACAATGGAGGGAATTTTAGCTTCCTAGCATTGCCCCTTTCAGGTGCATTTACTTGTAAAATCACAGGAGAAGGGAGAAATGGTTTATAACGAACTTCCAAGGATCTTAAATGTCCTATATATTAAAGTCTTGTTTGAATCATTGAAGCACAGCTACCTACTCTTATTCAGTTCAATAATGTGTTTCTTCTATGTATCCCATGAGTGAAAGTTGTACCTAAACCTAAACACATCATCTAGGATATATTGGGGTAGAGAATTATGTATAAGCATAAGATCTCTGAAGGGTTCTAACTGGCTTTAAAAACAATGCAGAGGCTATGAAAAGTGGTCTTTTTAATGAAAGATGACAGAAATGGAAAGATGAGAATTGTGACACTGTTATTGATTTTGGCAAAAATATAAAACAAAGTAAATAAAATAAAATAAAATTAAATTAAATTAAGCCAAGATCCCCTAATCTAACCTTCACTTAATTACAAATCTTCACCTTCACCTTAATTACAAATCACTTATGTTACAAATAACTAAGAAACAGAAGACTAAACATTTCATACTAGAAATGAAATCCTTACTTTCCTACAAAAACAACACCTAAGACTGTGTCCATTATGTCCAATGTATAAGACATTGCTGTCCTTCCTCTTCAGCTCTTGTCTACCAGCCTTCTGCTGAAGAGTACATCCCTACTGCACTTGAGTACTTCCTAACTTCTTCAGCCAAAATCAGCCAGGTTAGCCTTTACAATTTAAATAGGCGGTTTTTGTTAATCAAGTGGTTAAGGAAATGCTCAGAAAGACTTCTCTACATATCAGTATGTGAAGGCAGTCAATTTGGCAGATGGGCAGAAAGGAGCAGGATCGCATCTATTGTCTAAAATAAACTGATCTGCCATAGCACACATTAACTAATATCATTGGTCCTAGCCTACCACCTTCTATTAACATGACACTACTCTATCTTAATCCTATATCTAAGTGAGAATTCCTGTTGTTTCATATCTATTTATTGGGTTTATAAAACTTTGATGGCAATATATAAAAACTAAAAGGAGGTCAAAGGCAAAGGAAGAAAAAATAATGTCTCTATCTCAACTGTTTCTCAGCTTCAGTATGTCTTTAAATATATCTAAATCAAGATACCTTGAAAAACAAAACACAGATGAGAATGCAGTTTCCCTCAAAGCCACAACAGAACGTGGTTAAAACAACATATCTGATGACATAGTAACACTGAATGCTTTAACGCTCATGGTTTACATTAACTTATTTTAATCAAAGTATCATTAATTGTTAGTGTGCTGGCATGACACAGGGAAAAATGAAGAGAGAGGAAAAAAAACATTGGCTTTGGTAACCAGACAACAAGTAAGAAACACTTAATATTCCACTTAGAGCTGTAGAGAATTTTATGAGTGGGCCTTATATAGAGGCCTTCCTCTATACATTTCCTTCCTCTCTAGAAGGAAGTATATTCTGATAATTTTATTTTATCAGAATAAAAGTTATCAGAATAAAAGTATGTGCTGTAAAGCTAGTTTGTATAGGAAATTTGCATCATTTCCACCAGCTGTGAATGGCAAAATATACTCACGTGTTAGCCAAGCTGTAGTCAGGAATGTGACGACAGGTATTCTCTGAACCTGTATTAAAATAGCATGTTCATTTTATCGCATGTTCATTTTATCAATCACAGGAGCTAATAAAATGCTGTGACCTCTTCTGCTTTATTTTTTTAATGTACCTGCTTTATGGAAATGTGCTTTGGGTAGAGTCTCTGGCAATTAACCCTCACACAGATATTGCTTCCATCCAGATACCACCTTGCTCATTCCCAGTAAATTCAGCCAATGTCACCCTTAATAATCATCATAGTTGTTCACAGTCATGTTGAACAGGCAAAGATGGAACATTTTCCAGAAGCATTTTCTGGGACAGTGTTTCTTAACCTTTTTTAGTCCAAAGTCTACCTAACCTTGCTGAAAAAATCCACAGCCCATCCTGCCATTATGCCAGCCTGCAGTGCTGCCATAATGATTTTCACTATATTAACTAAATATTTAGGCTGTTTCAAATATTTGTTTATTATTTTTTCTGCATGTGTGGAAATAGTTGTTGTGATGGTTTTCTGACCTACCTTCTGATGTCTAATTAATCACCAGCACTTCATTACTCTAGAGCACTTTTCAGTCTCTCACTTAGCAAATAATCTACACTGCATAAACTGCTGACATGCCAGCAGCAATTACGTCTATATTAACAGGTTTGTAGCTTATTCGGGTTGGATTTGAAGAGGAAAACAAATCGTGCTAATGACCATTTTGGCTATGAATGTTTTGGCTCAGAGCTGATCTTATGGACTGAATGCTCACTAGCTTTGAGGGTGTGCTGGGTGTGCCCTTCAAGGACTTCTTCCAGCTGAGGTGCATCAGAAAAGCATCTAACTTGTGCAGGCCAAGACTTCTCTCTGGTGCAATACTGAAGTATGGGAAGTGGGGCTGATCAGCAGAATAGCTTTACAAATGTAACCCTATTCTGAACAAAACTGATACAGTAGACAAATTGTTGTTTCTTCATCAACAGCATTGGGGCAATTAATCTATATGAAAGAGAAACTGAGAAACTGTGCTGCTGCTGATACACTCCTACCAAATAACTACTATGGGGACAACGGGAAAGTCATAGAAAATATCAACTAAAATAACAATGTCAATAAATCTTAGTAAAATCTTACTAAGCAAAAATCTCCATTTTGCACTGTAGATCCCAAATGAATACAGTAAGTCAAACTATTATGCAGACAGCAACCATTTCATCAGAAAAATTCCCATAAAAAATTCACAATAGCCTTAGGAATGATAGAAATGGAAAAAGAACAACTTTCTAGATGTTAGAGAAGAGACTTGTGAGTCTGTAAATCTTAACCTTGTGCCTAGATCTTCTACTACACAGCTGTGTAAGCTTATATAGCATCCATTTATATTTCAATTAATATATCTGTAAATTATAGATTACTCTATACTTTCCATTCCTTAATAGTCTAGGTTAATGGAAAAACCCCTACACGCTTGAAAGAAAACTGTACCAACCTTATTCACTCTGGCAGAAATACCTTTAAAGGTTTAGCCTTAGTGAAATTTAAATTAAATTGCAAAACTTGAATTTTTGCCTTAAGTGGTCAAATGTTAACGGGGTTTGTATGCAGGGAACTCTCAGAATTCCTTTGTGAAACTTATAAGACAAAGAAAGAAACTTTAAGCATGATTAGGCTTAGAGGACACTACTTCAAGGAGCAGACTCTCAAAAAGTGCAGGCAACATCATCTCTAAAAAGTTATGGGAGTAACTATTTCCATTCTACCTCTTAAACAGTGATCAGAAAGTAGCACCATGCAATGCAACGTTTCAGGAAGCCTGGGAGTAAGTGAAGTGGGAACAGCATTTCTTCTCCTATTGTTATTGTAATGAAGAATCTTTTTGTTGTGTTCAGCATAAGGGTTTTTCTGTTTATTTCTTTTAGGGAGGATGTGCAGATCTCTGATAAGCAATGATACCTGGTTTAAGTACTTGTCACTCAGTACCCTAACTGCTGGAGGAGATACTTCTTGTAAACAAACTAGAGATCAGATTTCCTGTAAGAAAAGGCCAGGACAACATTCCTTACCATCCAAGCGTACTAGACACTAAATGAAATAGAACAGTCTCTCTAAAAATAAGCTATGTGGAGGAAATCAATATATATGAGAAAATAGCTTTCATTAAAAGCATCTTTAACATAATTCTTTACTTTTAAAGTACTATGTGTAAGTAAACCATAGATATTCATTTTTCTGCTTAAATAATGGGGATTTTTCCCTCTGGGGGACTATGGATACTTTATTTTTTTCCAAAGTCCCTCTGATTCTTATGGCATCATTCTAAAATGCTTAAAAGGGGTAAAAATATTTTTTGCATTCTCCAAATACAGTGAAAAATATACATGAGAGATTATAATATTTTTCTAAGTAGAAATTTTATTTATTAGACAATGAGGTAGTGATACAAGGCAAAAACCTAGAAGAAGTAGCATACTCACATCCATACTTCGGTTAGCATCAATATTAAATAGGGCTTAATGTGCAGCTGTTTCTTTCAGTTTTAATTTAATTTTATTTTGGTTAGAACAGACAGTCCACAGTGGTAACCCCAAAATGCCATCTTTAATTATTCTCTGTTCATATGTTTTCCATTGTGGATGCCTAATTTCAATTCAGCACCTTTGCATTTTTGGAACAGCCATGGCATCCCCTCACCCCCACCGCTTTTCTCTCTGTTCTTTCTCCAGAACTCATGGCAGCTTTGGAGTGAGCTGACATGCTAAAGATTAATTATCTTTCAGACACAGTCTGCATGAGGAATTAAGACATCACTGTAGACTGGAAATCCAGCACTAGCCTAACCATCAATTTGTGCCCAAGCTCTTGACCCAGCTGTAGTGCATGAAGATTAGACTTGATATCCATTAGTGTTGTAGTTGACAGCCTGACTGTCAGTCAGCCTTTTGTGCATGAATTGGTGTTTAGGTACTGAAAGATAGAGAACAATTAATATGTCATTCTTATTAACTGATATAACGTTAGTTAAAACATTAGTTTGTAAAAAATAAAAGAAAGAAAGGAAGGTAAAAGCAGGAGAGGAGGAAAAGTCTCCTGTGTACTACAATGCTTTTGGGTGTCATTCAAAGTGTCAGATGTAGGGGGGAGGTTATATATATACTTTTTCTAATTATTGTATTCTTTCCTGAGTGATTACATTTTTAAAATTCCTTCAAAGAATTAAACCCTTTATTTTACTACTCTTAAATCTGTCCAGCTCATGGTGGCCATTGACAATTGTCCTGCCTGAGATATTAGCCTCAAGACATCCTAAAACAAGATACTAAGTAACACCACAGATAGTAGAAGGAGCACTTACTACTCTGAAAACGATTAGTGATTGATGGGAATCACGTTTAACTATTCTAACAGAAGAAAGGAACAAATAACTCTGCTAGAAAGGTGTGCTTCATTTCAACAGCCTCCAGCCTTACACAAAAACACGCAATCTTACATAATTATTATATCGTCTGAGCTCATTTACCAGCATGGTGCATTCATTCAACCTGTGATAAGGCCCAGTGAAGAATTATAACCAGATATACAAATCAATCTTATTCAGGAGTCTCTTCTCTTCAGTAAAAGAACCCCCAGCAAGACCTTTTAAGGCTAAGTACAGATTGATAAAGATTCCTAAGTACGTAACTTTATAAAACAAAAGGATTTCTCAAATGAAAAGAAGAAAACCTTAGTGCTACCCCAAAGGAAAAAACAAAAGTATATTTAATTGATGTAATTGGGGTAAGGATTGTATTGAGACGCTTTACCACTGAGCAGCTGGACAAGACATCATAGCAGCCTTGCAGCACAGACCTTCTCCATAGTAACAGATATTAACTAAAAGCAACACAGATGGCTTGAAAACACATCAAATGTAACACCGAGAAATATTTAATTACCTCCTTTAACCAGCTATTCAAACTTGGTTGATATTCTGTAAATTATATTTTCTTTTGTGGGAAAAAAGCAACTAAAATAGAGTTCAGATAGCATAGGCCTGGCGATGAAACTCAAAACAGGAATGACTTTCATCCAAGTTTAACAGCAGAGAAACAGAGTCAGAAATATCTTTAGCTTTCTGCGCTAGGTATTGGCCAATGCATCATAATGTCACTTAGTTGGAAACTCTAAGCCTTTATGCATCTTCTCACAGTCCAGACTTAAATACTGGTGACAATATTTTTCTGTTGTTTTTTTTTTTTTCTTTTGACACTTCTGCGGACTTGGCTTATTATTCTACTGCTGACTTCCTCACATACAAAGCTGCAGATTTTGCAGTTTACTTGCTCTTTCTCATGCATTAGCATCATCTAAAACTGACTTGGTATTAAAAGGAGTTTACTTGGGGTTTTCTTTGTCTTAATTTTTGAGATAAGACTAGCTGATGCAGCAATGTATATTTGCCTTTTAGCTACTATTTTAAGAGTGCTATAAGAAAAAAAAGTTTCACGCTATCTGTTCAGCTGCCACACAGATATGGGGAAGCATTAACACATGGCTGGAGCACTCTACATGTAGTAAAACCACAAATAGCATAGCACTGTCAAAAATATTTGCTAACAAGCTTTTCTTCAAGGTTTTGAGGTTTATGCTATGGAATAAAGGAAGAAGGCACAGCAATGAAAATAAAAATGCTTATGCTGCAGCAGACATAGAAAGAAGCAGTGTCTTGAAGACACCTAATGCTTTTTCAGGTATTTCCTTAACAGTAATAGGTAAAGGAAACATAATTATATTACAGATTCAATACGTATTTGTCAGAAAGCTAGCATTCAACAAATCTGATTCCCAATAAATCCTGTATCTGTAGGCAGAGTAAAAGATACGTGGTTTCCTACAAGGCAAATTCTTATTCATATGCATGGCACATCATAAATAGTTCAGGCATCTGTCCAGAGAAAGCTGATAAAAACCAGACAATAATAAATGTATGGCTTTGGTACTCTAATGTAATCAAGAGTGACTGTTCAGCCTAGGCCAGGACTTCTAATGACCTTGTGGCGTGACATTAGGCAGCAGAGACTGTTTTCTTTGTCAGGAAACTAAAGAGCAGAAGAGCCATGGTTCACCTCCTACACACTGTAAACTTCCTTTCCTATTAATTATGACCTAAATGAGCAGTGTTTCATTCTTTACTATACAGTAACCTCTCTAAACAAGCTCTTAATCTTCAGAAAACTAATAGCTTAAGAATGCTGTGCATTTGTACATATGTACATAAAACAGAAGATGCCATAGTGATGAAGAATACAGAAGAGACTAGATATTTAACTTTACTGTATGTCCTGCATGTCCTGATATTTTTCAACATGCAGAAAGTTGAATTTGCTAGGTTGTACTGAACATTTTAAAAATGATTATTATGTGGCTAATGAACACCTTCCAGTCAGATTTTTATCAGATTCTCTTTAATTAATAAAAGGCAAACACGTTCAGACTAAACTAACCAAAAGGTTCGTAATTAAAAGTACCAGTCAAGTAGATTAATATCACCTAGCAATTGGCCAATTCCTGAGGGCTTGGAAAATACCTTGAAAGTGTGAGAAGAAAAAAACCTAACCTTCAGTACTTTGGGCTCACTGGAGCTTAGGGAGAGCTTCTTCTCTTAGGGGATCTTTTCCATTTCTATGCCTTGCTCTCTTTTCATGAAGTGTCTTATTTTCCCTTGTCCCCATAAGGTTAAAACTAAAGCGTGACAAACAGCATATAGCAAGAGCTAAAACTGAGGGCAGAGCAGAAATGTCAAGGCAGTTGTTTTGTCTAACTGAAAACACTAAAGCTTCCTGCTTGTGGGAATAGGCCTTATTTCAGTGGGAGGGTTGTGACTAGCAAGAGTACCGGACAGTGTAGAGGTGGCATATGGACAATTTTAGCTCTGGGTCATTGGGTTTAAATCTGACCTACCTTTCAGCAATCGGTAGTAATTACCATCTGTTGACTATCAGTGGCTATATTAATTGGTCTTCTGTCTAAATACTAGTAAAGCTATTCCCTTTTACTGATAAAGACAACATCTGAGATTTCATTGAGTGCCCCTCCACCCTTTCATCCACCTGTCGAATGGCCACCTCTCCATAAATCATCATCTTTTCCATGGAATTGGGCCCTGCAGGAAAGATTCAGGCTTGTTAGAGAGGATGTGTGCACTGGTGCTTATCATATGGTACCTGCCGTGCAGATAAAGAGAAACTTTAATGCTCCAGGGCTGCCAGTCTGGGCACCCTTCATAAAGTTAGAAATTTTAAGGCTAAAGAGGAGCGCAAAAATCATTTTACCAAACACCATTCATTTCACAGGCTGTAGAGCACAGTCCAGTACGCTCTGCACTCCTCAACATTGTTTTGAACTATAGCACTCTTACCACTCCTATTTTGTGCCCTTCCACTCTTAATGATCCAAGAGAGTATACAAAACAGTACTTTCCTGAGTAAAATGATAAATGAATTAGTATCACCATTGATATTATTTTGAGTCTGATTTTCTCTAACTGCAGTTTTCAGCTAGGTAATATTCTTTTATAAAGAGCCACATATCATCAGAGATTTCTTCTGCAGGTAGCTATCGCATGCCATAATCAACTCCGCACTTAATTCTTAGCTTCTGAAATTGAATGCCTTTCAAATTACAAAGCATTCCTGGATGCTTGGGAAAGCATTTTAATGAACCAAGGAACATTTTCAACTTTCATTCTGCAGAAAGATTTCTGTCTGCTGGGATTTCTATTGCTATGAACAGAGAAAATGTCATCTCCTTACTTGATGTCTCCTGGCTTTCTTTTGGGGACTGATATTTGAGTAATTTATTAACATCAGTGCACTAGAAATTAATTTCACATAATCTTAAAACCTGCAAGACATTGTAATTCATGTTGCAAAGGCAATCTACAGTCTTAATTCCTAGATACATTAATTTGCACTTGACCTCTTTAAACATTCATCAAATGAGGTCCCCCCACAAAGAAATCCAAATGAATGGACCTTCTCCAGCACTATTCACCATTTCTGTGTCACCTGAAAACTTACCAGGATTATATCTTTTCAAAGGATTCTTCCATTCCTGTGTGCCTGCATCCATAACAGAATTCTTTGGGACACAAAAGATAGGAATAAGATAGAAGGAATAAGAAATGTAAAATTACTAATGTTTCCATTTCTTATACCACAACTACTTTCTGAGATGTATTGATTAACCAGTTTTTCACCCACTTCATGCATCCTTTGAACCAAATCGTTCCTCTGATTCTATATGGTTCTATCAGAACATCTTCTGGGCAGAATATCATTAAAATTATGACAGATAAAATTAAAATTATAATTCTCTATATCGACACAATTACTTTTATCAGGCAGACTTATAGCCTTCTCATAGTTTCCTTGACAAGACTTCTTCCATATAACCACATAGATTAGCACTAATTGTGGTGTTGTCCTGTTGTCCTTTACTTCCTTTATGTTGCAGGTGTCATGTAAGCCTTCCATTTTCCTATAACACTCTATTTGTACTTATTGCTTCACTACTTTTCAATTTTATATATAAGCATACACACAGGCACACATACACGTAGCTGCTATTTTTTACTTACAGAGTTTAGCCAGAATGTTTTGAGTAGAAGGCCACTTCCTAAGTGATCGTAAAGTTTCCTCGAACACAGTTTTACTCAGGATTGCATTTCTTCTTTTTTGCATTTTAACTTCATATGCTTGCATACATATTATATATATATTTATGTACAATATTGGTTAGACTATGCTCAGTTTATGGTTAAATAGAGTTGAAATCATGGGATTATAACTTGCAAATACCATCACTTTTAAAACTAATAATCAGTTAATCTTTTTCTATGATAATGAGACAACTAATTAGTACAATTAGTGTAATTAATAGGACTAGATCAGACCAGACCCACTCCCACGGTAGCTAAGAACAGCCGCACACGATTCTCTTTGATTTTATCCTATGAATCATTGGTAATAGGTTTAGGACAATCCAAAACCTTTCAGTGCAGCCAAGAAACAGATTTTCCCACTGTGATGGCTCTCAACAGGATCAGCTGCTTGTGGAGGTTGTGCTGGTGAAAGGTCTTCTCCAATATCAGGAGAGTGGAGGATAAGCCTCCAGGGACTCAGGTGACCAGAGCTACCAGCCAGCTGAGCAGAGAGCTTGTGCCCATAAGGATCCACAAATACCTATTTCAGATCCCTCCTGCTCCCCAGCCTCCCTACTGATGCACAGACACAAGAAGTGCTTCAGAGTCTGTTGCCAGACCATCATCACTAAGGGCAGGGTGGCTTATGCTGGCCTGTCCTCCTATTCCAGGTGTTTTGTCCCTTACTGACCCTCTATTGAACATTTCTTTGGGAATCTCTGACCTAACGTGCCACCCAGAAAAATGGCCAGCACAAGATATTCTTCTCACCTACAGTGAATGGGGACACCATAGCTTGACACAAAAGCTTCCTTTCTCTTTCCCAGATTAAACCCTAGTTTTCCACAGTTTTCTGATGCCTACCTACTTCTTATGGGACAGGTGAAACCCCTAAGAAAATCACAAGCATTTACCTCTTCTTTGTCTCCCTTCTGAAGTCTCTGAAGCTTTTGATGGTCTCCGAAGCAAGGTAATTTGTGCCAGGCCTTCTGATCACCAATGGGACTTTTATTCACTGTATTTAGACCCTTATCAGCCCTCTCTATGATGTATGTTTTTATTGCTCCAGGAAAACACTGCACAGACCTTCTGTCCTTCTGCTGAATGTTTTGTCTGCTGTTCTTAATGTCAGAAGTGCTCAATTCATGAAAGAAAAAAGAAAAAAGAAAAAAAATCACTCAAGCCCATGAATACAGCTGTGGAGTGTTCCAGAGAAATGGTGATGTGCTCTGCTATCCTAACTGATACTTTTTAACTATCAAATACCTTCACACATACTAAATTACCTCTGTGCCTACTTTCATGTTCATTTGGAGACAACATTGCTTTCAAGTGTTTTAAAAGACCTGTGATTTAGTTCATCCCAGTATTAAAAATATGGAACCTTAACTCTAAAGGGTGAGGACAACTTTCTGAAAACTATCTGGGGACTTAGGAGGTATTTGTGTTTATGGGAACTGTTCCTGCCAATGGCTAAAGACAGCTAGGTATTTTCTACAGTGACTTTCACAACCAGAATCAATCAGGTATCAGCACGAATACGCAACAGTACATACAAGGCCATAAATTGATTTACAGGGTCATTAGTTTTCTCACTAAGTTAAAGGAGCAGCTCCTGTTAGTGACAGCAAGAGATGCTTGACATTCAACTGCTCATAAAATAACAAGATACAGAAACATGGCTGAATCTTTCAGATTGACCTTGGTGGCTAATGGGAAATTATATTTAAAGCTCAGCGGCTATAATAATTCAAGATTCCAGGGTGGCCCTGATAAAATAGCACAAATAATCTAACAGTGTGGAGCCTGTATTTTAGAATTAAACTTTCAATTCCCCAGAATTACTGTGGAATTACTTCCCACTTATGCATGGCTATCTGAAAAAAAAATAGGAAAAAAAAGCAATTTCTTATGGCAAACTTTCTTACTCTATATAGCTGTAATGAGATAGCAATTTCCATTAAAATTTCCAATCAGCTTTATAATACTGAGATATTATTTTTTTAATTGCTGAAAATTTTCATGAAAAACTTGCTTATGGTAAATATAAATAAAACTATAAATACTATATCAGCTCTGTGTTCTAAGATACGTAAGCCAAAGCGTTTAATTGATCTTTCACTGTTCAACAAGATTTATGCAGTTTAATATGTCATCGTTGCCTCCTTCAGACTGCTGGTTTTCAGTGTTCTGCCACCAAGTGTTTGTTCTGTACTTTGACTTGAAAGGTGACAATCTATCTCCTGAACATCAAAGGCTGACACTTCAGAGCTTTTATGTCCTCACATATTCTCCTCCTGACACGGCTGAATAAAGACATGGTACTCACAGCTCACCTGAATCAGCTTTAATACCGCAACTCTGTAATAACAACTTTCTTCTCTTTTGCTAGCCCAGCTCCAGTATTTCTTTTCCCATTTTGCCATTGCTTTCGGTGCTCCTTGCTTAATTCCATCTAGGATTGGCCACTGCCACCAGAGCCATGGGATGGAAATCGTAGCGTCACATCAACGTGGCACATTCTGTCTTGCTGGATTAACTTTTTGTTCAATAACTTCTTGTGGTAGATAGGAAATCATCTGCATAACCCTGTCTGAATGCTCAACTCTCATTCCTGGGAATGCAAACATAGTTTTGAAAAAATAATCCTCTCCCTCTCCAAGACTGAATTGATTCAGGACTTGAATGAATTTTCCAAACACCTTGTCATTTATGATGTGAACCATAAATAAGGATCCTTATCAAGATAAGGGGTCCATTTAGTTGGCACTTTTCTCACCACTCACACAGCACAAATACGTTAGGATACTGAGCAAGAGAGTATAGCCTCCCCAGAATAGACCTTCTCTAGGTTACTAGGTAAGTCCAGGCATTTTATGAAAGTTCTACTGGCAGTTGCTGTTAAAAGAAGTAGAGAAGGTGACATGACAGAGTCTTTCTGTTTAGATTTTCCTCTAAAACTTCAAGTTTAAAACAGAATCACATACCAAACTTTACGTTCAACAACAGAAGAGGTGACCTGACTGAAGAAGTTGAAGGCCTGTGTTTACAGGCAGGCCCCCATTATACAGTTTCTTCCATTCCTACTTCTATGCCAGGACCCTTTTTGTTTGCCGTTCTCCATCTTCAGCTCTTACCCTGTCCTCGCTCTTTATTCTGTGTTTGCATTTTCTTTTCAAAGACAGTCTTGTCCTTTTCCTCAGTTACATTTACTGGAAGGTTTTGGATAGCTCTTTAGGCATTAAAAATCACTAAGATTTCATTGTGTGAACTGTGAAATAGAGAGTCTGTGTGAGCTCGTACTGTATACTGGAGTAGCACTGTGGCAGAAAGGTTAATGCAAAAAGCTAGAAAAACTGAGGTTAAGTTCCACCTTTGCTATTATTTTGCTGAATGTAAAATGACTTTTTCTCCCTGTGCATCGGGTTCACTAGGGGTGAAATAGGGGCAAAATATCTGCCAGGTGTTCTAAAGCCTTTGGAAGCTCTATGAAAGGCACTACGGAAAGTACTTTAAGACCATCTAAGTACCTCAGAGTTAATAAATTGAAAACAAGAGCTGCCAGAATAAAGAAAAATTATTATTTTCTTATTTAGCATATATTTTGTCTTTATGAGTAGGATCCTTCGTAAAGAACCAGCTCACTAATGCACTAGATGCTGTGCAAACACAAACTAGAAAAACAATTTCTGGCCCCAAGACCCCACAACCTAAATATAAGACAAGAGATAACAGGTGGATTCTAACAGGGAAACAGAAAGGACATTTCAGGAAACTGCACTTTCTGTTTCCTGATTAGAGATGGAAATGATCCCTGGCTGAAATACAAATGGAATTTTACTGAGCATTATTAAATATAATGCTCCTTGTATATCAGTAGTATACATTTTTTCAAAGTTTTCTGTGAGTAACATAGTTGAAGGGCATTTTAAGAAAGATAAAGCAGCAGCTTTGTGGGTATTTATGACACAGTTCTCCAAAGTAGAAGGGGCAGCATGGGTCAAGGCATAAAGGTACCTTTTATAAAACAAGTGGGCAGTGAAGGCTGTTGCCACAATATGGTTGACACTAATGAAGGAGAAATTTCTTGTTTCCACTGAATGCTTCCACTACAAGGAAAATATGATTTTTTGGGGGGCTCTACTTTTTGTCACAAAACAGAAAGTTTCCACTTCAGAAGATCTATCTGCCTGCTGTGTGTCATTCCTATTTCCACAAAAAAAAGAACATTTCTATCCCAGTTAAATGTCCTTGCCACAAGATTACATGTGCTTAACAGCATGCACTGTATATTACCAATTCATCAGAAATATGCCTACCTTCTATTTTTAGAGAGTAGAATCTCTTTTCAGTTTAAAGCATGCAGCCCAGGATTTTTATTGTCAGCTTCTTAGTTCCTCATTTCTGCTACTTATTAAGGAAAATGCTGGCTCTCTTCTTTGAGACTTCTTCTTTCTCCACCCCATGCCCAAGCTTAACAAATAGAGTATTTCTCCTGAGAATGCAGTTTAATAGGCAAAACGTACACAGTGCCACTTTTGAGGCACCTTCCCCAGGGAACGGCTTCTGCTCAGACAATATTGTTGTTATCAGTTAGCACTTTGACAATTAACCAAGCACAGGACCTGGACCTCCTGCCGCAGGTGATGCGGAACTTTCAATTAAATCTGTTTTCCACAGCTCAGCACTGAATTAATAATTCATTTAGGGAACTCTGGTGGCAGGCTGATAGCAATGAAGATACGGATTAGTTTGAGTAATAAAAGCAAAGGAAGAACTTTAGGTGAACAGTGAAAGAGCCTTATAATGGGTATAGCCTGCGAGACACCAGTAAGGTGTAGGTAGGTACTCCTCTTCAGACTAGAATACTCTGGATATTATTTATCTATCTACTTTGCAAAGTCTCACAGCTGGATTTTAGAGCATTCATGTAGTTCATGAGTCCTACGTTATTAAGTGTTGGTATGTACACAAAGCATGTACCCATTTTCTAATTTAGCACATACCTTGTTCTCTGAGCCCTCTTTACCATGACCTCATTCTCTGCTTTTATGGTAGAGCAGGCTTTGATCCCTGGGTCTTCGAGGCCTTGTTAGCCTTCAAGATTTCTGCAGTTTAACCTTTCAGATATGAAGGATTAGTTAGAATAAGGACACCTTTGAACTGCAGCTTTTAGATGTTATTCAGTTTGTATACTATATGGGGAATTCATGCAGAATCTTATCTTCTTACAAAGAAGCCCCATAGGGAAAACTACATAGAAATGGCCAATATTATCAGGACACATCTGAGTTCACTGCTTCTGTCATAGGATCTCTCTCGGTACTGCTTGCAGTCCTCTCACTGTATCTGCACCTATGAGAGGCAGAACTGCAGAACTGCTGGATGGAGAAGAAAAAAAAAAAAAAAAAATCAGGAAAAAATGCTCAGAACTTGTGAAAAATGTCACAGTGTGCTTATTAAAGTGTCATTTAAAGGCAGTTTTTTGAAGGCAAGATGGATATTTGAAAAGGCAAGGCTGTGGGTTGTGAAGGACACTCCTTCCTAAAGATATTCGAGGAAACTAACAGCTAAAGGAGGGGAAAAAAGAAAATAAACAGAAATCATTTAGTGTTCCTGGGAAAAAAAATTAGGTATTTTTACTTCTTTACTCTCTCCGTAATTCCAAAGGTCTAGATTTACTGGGCCTTTTTGATTTTGACAGATCTAAATAATGACAATGCATTTCCTAACAACTGCAGACTTGTACTGTCACTCATACCTCCAGCCTGGGATGGGTTTGAATTTTCAGTTTCAAGCCTCATTCTGCACCTAATAAGATATTTATTGCTCTAGCATGGTTGCTGTTATGGAGCTGGGGAGGGAGAGGAGAAGATGAGTAGGGAAATGCATTTTTGGTATATGCTAAATTAATCTATCTCACAGAGAGACATTTGCTGTGGCATTTTTTGGAAGTAGTTAGAGAGATAATATTAGGTTTAGATTGTGTTTTGGGCTAAGATCTCAGCGTTCTCACGTAAATCCAAAGTTGGTCACCATTCCGCTCTCACCTCTTTGTACAGGAGAGATGTTTCTTCCATCCTCAACTTGTTTTCCTTGTTTGTGTAACATCTGTATGACATTAGGAGAAGAGACCATCTTTAGCTATTCTTCTGTGGTGCAGTCAGCACAGCAATGCCCCAAGAACAGCTAGATTCTTGGAATCACTGCAGTATAGTTAATTAATAGTATATCCATATTTCTTTTCTTTGGTCTCATCTCTTTTATAGAAGATGGCTTTCACTCAGGTAATCAGAACTGGCTATATAAAGCAACCTCCCACCTTTGCCTAGTAATGTAAAATGTGAAACAGCAAATGGCATATGTGAAATGGAAACAACAGCTAATTTAGTAGAACTAGAGCTAATTTAGTAGCCCTGTTTGCAATGCTGCCTCTGCTCTGTTCACAGCTACCCACTTCAGCTACAAGACAAAAACGTGCTACTACGCAACCTTGTCATTTCAATTTTTTTTTATACACTGTGCACATGTTCTGTATCCCAGCACTGATTTCATCTCTTCAGTCGTCTGCCCCCGGCATTAGCTTGTAACAAATTCCTGTATCAAAAATGTCAAATATAATGAAAAAAGTAAAAAGAGATCACTAAAGAGAAAACTGGCCACTGACATTTTTCTGGGTCCCATTTTCCTTTTCTTTGTAGGCAATTTTGGATTACCAACCAAACCCGACTAAAGGCTGTAGAATTCTTTCCGGCCATTTATCGCTTGTGCGTCCTTCTTCGTACGGATGGATCCTGCTAGGACAAATACCTGTTGCTCAGATAACAAAGCACAAACAAACAGAACATAAATTATTAAGTGCCAAAGAAACTACTCTAACAACAAGAAACAGCAACAGCTGTTGCTATATTTCTTCCATTTCTAATTTTTTTCTAGCATACTGATAGTTTAGGTAAAACAGCTCTTCCCTCCAGAATAGACCAGAATTGTCAAAGCAAAGATCAATCTCTCTTAGAACTGGTAAAGTCATATAAAGCTACTCCAAAATATTACACATTCAAGAAGGGCCCTCTATCTTTCTAGGCACGTCTGTACAATCCTCAGCAACATGGCATGTGATTCTTGACTCTGCTGTCTTGTAGCTAATGCTGCTAGGGATGCCCTTAACAAGAAACTCAAGTTAAGCTTCATGACTGTTAAGAGTGGCTGAACACCTGCGTTTCAGGACCCAGGGCACCCCTTCTTTGCAGCCCACCACAGCTAAATCCCACGTGCTCGCACCCCCAGGAGCTTTCTCCCATCCCAGCCTGGTGGACACAGCTGCTGCCACTCCCTGTCTGCAGGTGCAGCCAGCAGCGAGATGCAGACACACAAACACACGCAGAGGACTACATGCAGAACAGAAACGTACACGCAGCCCCAGCCTCTCCAGCTGCAGGCACCCAGACCTAAAGGCACCTGTGATCCTTTGCCCCTTCTCCAGTTGCTGGCATTTGGACCTCTACACACACCCCACACACAGAATAGCGAGCCAAATCACAGAGAAAATTAAGAACAGGATTTAAGACGAGGAAGGACAGACCACAGTGACCAGGCACAGAGCTCAGTGTGACAAGCCTACCACCCATCAGCTTGCTTACGAGTGACTGGCCTCTTTTATCCGCCTTCTCTCCACTTCCTCTGCTTGTTCTTCCCCCATCAACCTTGATCCCTCCCTAGGTCACGTAAGCCTTACATGGCATTCCTGATAAGGCTGCCCAGGTGCTGCCGGCCTTACAAGATTGCAATCCCCTAAAACACATGAAGCTTGGCTCTCTCTCACCTAACTCCCCCTTAACCACCTGTGAAATCCTGTCATTCCTCTTGGTGCAGTTTGTAACTTTTTTCAGTCTCCCACTCTGTTATTCGTTATGTTCAGCAATTTCTCGTGTTGCGCCTGGTAGTTTCTCGCGGTGTGCTCGGTTAGCTAAGCCCTGTGCCAGAGCCTGGTCGTCTGTCTGCATATCTTAGCAGTGACCTTTCTATTTGGCAAGGTCCTTACCTATGCACATGACTATTAACTACATGCCTAAGTTTCACTGGATTCCTTAGTGGCTATTTTCTGTCTAAGAGAGAGAATTAAAATGATATATATACTTCAACCTTTAAAGCAACTTTGCAATATGATTGTAGTTAATTGTAATTCCACTAAAAAAACTCTATGTTCCTGTTCTCTGTCTCCATGTAGGGATACTATTTTACCAATGTTACAAATGCTTAACATCTTTTAAGTACCTATGATAAAATGCTGATATAGCCTTTAATAAATATCAGTGTTGGCTGTACTCTTACATCTGAAAATGTCCAAAGGTCTCACTAAGAAGATAACTAAGAAGTTCTCACACTGAACTTAGAACTTACCTAAAAGTAAATATATATATGCATGTATGCGTGTGTGTATGTGTGTGTGTATATACATATATATATTTAACTTAGTCAGTGACATCTGTTTATAGCAAACATCACGTTTCCTAACACTTCCCTAACAGTTATTTTACATGCTGCGTAAAAATAAGCCTGCACTGCTTTAAAAGTACACTATAGATTGAAAAGAAGATATCACCACTTCCTTCTATAGAGGAATTTCTGTCAGGGTTTTGGGAACGGTTGTTTTCTATTCTACATATTGTGACACAGAGAGCTTTGTGCCACAAATCTGGAAATAATTTTACTATAACCTGCAATACATTTACTTCCTTTCATCAGCAATATTCAACAGAATATTCTGTTTATTTTTCCTGTCCTCTTCAATCTATTTTAAATATGACTGAGACTACTGAACTGCTTCAATCACCTGCCGCATGAGCCATCTGGTATCTGGGCATAAGGAAAGAATAAACTTACACAGGGACATACGCAGCCTACAGCAGCATGCACAGCTCCCAGGGACAGCCAGTTTGCTCCCTTAGCGGGGCTAGGGCCAGCCAGGACTTAAATAAAAACCTATAGTTTGTATGGTATTTGTGATGAAAATGCACCTTTAAAACAGCATCACTTTACACCATTTGCAAGTTGGATTTAACAGTCTCTAAAAGCAAGTCTGATGAGTGAGAAAATCAAATGTCTGAACACAAAAGGTACAGCCACCAACAAAAAAGGTTACCTCTTTTTATAGGACAACTTTGGAGCTACAAAGTCAATGCAGGTGCTCATGGATTTTAATAGTACTAGGGTACTTGGATCTACATCTCTTACGTGCCAACTCAGCTAGAAAATTTGCAAGTCATTTTAAAAATCCTTCTCCTTCTGTAAACACTGTATGTGGTAAGGAGTAAATAAGTGACCTAGTCAAGTGAAAGTTTGCCCTCTGGCTCTGGCCTCTACACTCAGCCAGCTAAGTAACAGTCAAACTGCCTCTGTTGAGTGATTTGTCTGTTTTCAATGGTTCAGACCTAGAGCTCAAAATCTGTAAAAGAGGAGAGTTGAATTGACATTTCTAAGCGAGTTACTGTTCAGGATGACTATTACAATGGAATAGTACAGAAGTGTGGAGATTACTGCAGTTAGGAATGTAGTTAGTCTGTTATGCATTGCTGAAAAGACAGAAAATGTTCTTAAAAGACCAGATCATGAAACTTTAACTGTAAAAGTGATTCCCAGTTAAAAAAATAGCTAAGCATAATTAAACATAATCCCTTCTATAATTTTGATCAATACACTTTTACAATAATTACAAAAGTTTTTTATCTGCAGAAGATGCCACTTTGCCTAATGATAATATTCAAGAATATTACAAATTCAGTTATCTAACAGGTGGAGCAATCAGTAACAGACAGTGTTTTGACACTTTCCTGCCATAAGGAAAGATTAAGGCCAAAAGCGTCCCTATTTTTGTTTAGCTGAAAGTAAGACTAGCCTCCCTGAACATTTAGACAAATAAAGAGAAGTTTCCTGCACTATTTTCTTCCACATACAAACTACTCTATAAATACTATAAACTGTTCTCTCTTCCTTCAAATGCAACAACCAAGTGAGCATTAAATAATCCAGTGGGATTATGTCCTCTTTTTAAGTATTACGTTTGGGTACCCACTTAATGTAGGGACAAAAGATCAGAACTTCTCAGTGTGGGAACTTCTGAATTGTAAAAATAAAATGAATTTCAAAGAAAAGTCGAGCCATGGTTAATAATTCAGCTTATGAATGAATGCTAATGAAGCAACATATGCAAGGGCTTCAGGTAAATTTGAAGGTAGACAGGAAAGATGATCAGAGATACTCATATAAGGCATATATATAAAAGACAATGACAATTTTGGAATGAGGACCTCAAGCATATAACAGATCTAAAAAGCAGTTTGCGGCTAACTTTGCTTGCAGTGGGAGATGGTTCTGCACACACCCCACAAAACTGCTATACTATTTGAACTACTTATCCTACAGGCTGGAAAGAAAGAAAGAGAGGAGACTGTTCAGATTGCTTTTAAATACCTAGAAGTGGAGAGTGATGGAGGTCACATGAGCAGATAAATAGAAAGTGCTTGGAAAGAACCAGAGGTAAACGTCAGAGATCCACCACAGACTGGAGAAGCAACCATCAGGTAAGTCAAAACAGATGATTTTTTTCAGAGGCATTAAATCCATTTGTTTGAATTTCAGAGCAACAAACGGTTTGCCACAGCTCCAGGTGTGTGTGGAAAAAAGGGAAAGCTAGACTACAGAAGCAGGAAAGCCTCAGCAAATTTGTTTGTATCAGATATAGCTCTGGAATTCTCCTCCAGTAGAGGAGAACTCTAAGTGTGCACACATTGGCCAAAGGCAGATCTATTTATGTCCTTGAAATTTCCTTGTTTTCAAGACAAATCTTTCATCCTGAGAAATATTAACCTTACTAGTTACTGCACATCTTATGAATGTAATGTTATTTCCTGGATAAATGAAAGCAATTTTCATCCAAGGGTCACATCTACCATGCTTTCACACTCTTCAGTAGAAGGTTAATTAAAGAAGAAGCCAGGTATGAGTGTTCATCTGCTTGTCTATTAGCATTTTCCATCAATATAATGACTTTGTATCTCTTTTGGCTTATCTCTGCTCTTTTAAAAAGCAGTGAGGTGAAGCTGAGCTACTACTTTTCATTAGTCAGATTGCTCATCACTGTGCTTTTTCTCAGTATCATTCTTTGCTACAGATCTTCTAAGAGAGACTGAAAAGAGTTCCTGCTGAAAGCGTTTGAAGAGTATTCACATCCATGTTGACTAGGCTGTCCTTCACTGAAGAGAAGAAATATTTTACGTATGTATGTTGTCTATATAGATGCAGTGGCTCAGGCACAAACCAACACAAAAGAATACTTTCAGGCAGCATCGTGTTATTAAAATGCTCTCCGAGTTGCATCTTCTCATATACAACAGCTTTTAAGTTTTTCAGAACATGAGGTAGTATTGCAGTAAAATGTGGACACCATATTTTGAGAAGTACAACAGTGTCATCTAGTGCAATAAAACTGCATGGCAGGGCTCAGAAATTTCTGTAGCTCTACTTCATTTCTTCCAATACTGAGGCAAAAATCATGACCAGCAATTTTCTGCAAAATAAACTTACTAAATGATCTTTAATGTTAAATTTTAGCAGATTGAAATAGTTTCTTAAATGTTATATTAAGCTTGTATACGCAGTACAAAAAGCTGAAAAGTATAATAGTCTGCTAACGGAATATTGAATAAATATCCCTTGGTTTTACATGTTATGTTTTCTAGGACAAATTGCTGAACATTGCAAAATTCTCCCATGGAAGATGTTACTTTCTGATTAATATTTTAAGAAAAAAAAGTACTTCAAAATAGCACGCTATCATTGCTGGTGAGGCAAAAGCAACCAAAATTACGTAAGGAAAAGGAAAATCTTAAAATACAAGGGCAGATATGACCATACTAATGAATCTATCCAGTCATTTTTTGGGAGAGTTGTCTGACATTACTTAATGCATCTGAGGAAACTGCTTTTTATAGCCACCGAACTTTTTTGATGCATTTTTTGTAAGAAAGATGAAGGTGGATTTCACAGATTCTAGAAGGAATGTCATCAGGAAATTATGCTAAAGGGAGAAAGGAAAAAAGGTGAGAGAAGACACACACACTCATGTGCTAAATAGCTAAATAGTTCTCTATAGCTCTATAGCTAAATAGTTCTAATCAAAAATCTAGATCAGAGATGTTATCATAGACCATCTATGCTGAAGGACGGATGATGCACACTTCTGTCCTGTGTTTGGGCACATACCCAGCATACTTGCCTCACAGGCTGCAGACTCAGCCTCTATTTTCATCAAGTAGATAGTAGATAAAAAGCTACAGTCTTTTCATATCTTAGCCTATTTCAGCCTATTTCTTTAATCTGGTGGGGGTTTTCCTAGGCCTAATCTAGTGTGGAAAGCTACCTTCTATGAGGCATATGAAGACAAGTGAGACTGCTGCCAGCCCCTTGTAACTCGGCAGAAGGAGGAGAAACTCCAGTCAAATAACAGAAATTGAAAGGAAAATCTTGCTTACGATATTTCAAACATATAGCCTTTTAAGGAGTTTAAAAACTACACAGGATGAAGAAAAAAAAGAAAACACCAAGTCAGATGTTTTTGAGATTCTTCATTTCTTAAATCTTGGTCAGACAAAACAAGGCAAACATTTATGATGTTGGACAGGAATAAACAGCAAAAGAAATGAAACTTGCCTGGTTCCAACCTATTCTTAAAGAAAGACAAACCCAAAATGCTGTCCTGGCAGCCTTCTCAGGTTAGCAGTTACATCACTGACTTCAGGCACCTCTCAGAACGCTTAGGCAAAGGAAATGGAGGAGGCTAAATGGAAAGCTGTGCAGATGGAGAGGGGAGTGAGGATATTGTGCCTGGAAATGAAAAATAGAAAAGGCTATCTCGACTGTGGCTCAGGAAACAAACAACCAAAAAAAAAAAAAAGAGAGAGAGAGAGAGAAAGAAAGAGAGAGAAAAGAAGGAATAAATATAAGCCAGCTCAGGATGGTAAAACAATGAGAAAATGGTAATGTAATAATGAGAATGTAACCTGATGGAAAAAAAATCAATGAAATAAATGGCAAGTTTAATAAAATGGAAACAGAGGAGAGAAATACAGGAAATAAAATGAAGTGAGCTGTGCTAATTCCAGTTTTTTCATACCAAAAATACTACATTACAGTCTTATTGGTCATGGCCACTTCATGCTGCTTGAAGGGGCTGGCACAAAGTTAAGGGTATCTAAATTTCAAGCACAGCAGAGATTTCAGAAGGACCTCACACCAAGCACTGAAAAACTAAAATCATACTGTTGGATTCTGAGCCTAAATAGGAGCTAAGTTTTCTTTTAATTAATTGCTGTGATGACCGAATGGAAGCAGAATAATCCTACTGGAGCAGAAGATTAAGTGTTTTGATGACGTTTGTTTAGTTTCTATTGACTAATAAACATCTGAAAAACTAGCTGAACCTTTAAGCCATTAAACATCTGGGAAGTCCCAACTCTATCAAAATGTTACCTGCACAAAGTAAAATTTTCACTGAATTTGCTGCCACAGAACCATGTGTTTTCTATCTTGGTAGCAGAGACAAGGCTCTTCAGTTTTACTGCAAGGTAAACCATGGGTATAAAACTGATCTTTTCTCATTACCCAAAAGTAAACACCACAGCTGCCTTGTCTCATTTGTGATTTTACAGTGTTTTAGTCACCTCACGCTGTGACCACTGTGTCAGGGAAGACAGTCCAGCTCTAAGTGCATTAAGCGCGTTGGAAAGATTTGTATTTGCTTGCAGTCTCCCGGGTTGCCTAGAGTTGTTAGTTCTGATTGCAAAAGATCCTTTTAGATCCTGATGGATCAAGGAAGGAGGTCACTTTACGTATGAGGGGTAGCATAGTTACTTAGAAAGAGAAAGTTAAGGCTGCTCTGTTTCTTTCAAGGAATTCCCAGATGGAAAATATGAATATGTTCTGTGTTGCGTATGTGCAGTAAACCCAAAGCCTTCAGGATACGTTGCATGAGTGAATATACTGTGCAATGTGTGCTCAGTAAACCCAACATTTCCCAGAAGTGCTGTACTCACTCTCTGTGCATGTGCGCTATAGAAATTTCTAGGATTTCCAGACTCACAGTCGCCCTGTCAGAGCTACTGTACAGTAACTTTGACAGGGCTGACAAATAGCCAGGAATCCTGGACCAGGATACACATTTTCAAATTCTGTTATATTATTCAGAAGTATGCTGAGCAATCCTAGGGTAAAATCCTTCAAAACTGGAAAACGAGACAAGAGGGTCTGATGCATTTCTTATCTGTTGCGGTCTTTTTGAACACTTTATAAGTTAAAGTAGAGCAGCCTGTAAGACCTGCATGTAAACTACTGGGAGTTTCTAAGGAACAAAGGAGACAGACTTCCTCCAGCAGAGCTTGTCACAAGCAAGGAGTCAGCGTGTTAGAGATCAACCACTGCCAGACAAACACAGCAAAAGCAGAAGGGCCCAAAGGACAAAGTAAAAATATTCAGAGACATCAGGAAATTTCTAGCTGAAAATACTAGAAATGCTAAATTTGGAGAGGGAATTAATAAAAGGGAGATCAGGGAAGTATACCGATTAAAACAAGCAAAGAGGAATCAGATACTTCTTCACCTCAGATTACAAAAAGGCTATTACAAAGTACAAGAACGTATTAATCAGAGCTGCCTTGAAAAATCCCAGCTAAACGCAACTGAATAGATATTTTGATTAAAAGGATCATATGGCCATGCTGACAAGTTTGCCACTTGAGTTATTAAAATCCTATGTCCCAAGCCAAACTAAAAACAGATCCCAAGTTTTCAGTGGAGCAAGAAGTAGTAAATCATAGGGCCGGAACAACAAACCTGCGACACATGTTCACTTCAGCTAAAGACAGGTTCTACCCACACGTGCTGGCCAGCTGGGCAGTAACCTTTCTCCTCAACCAGAACCTTCCCGCTTAATAGAATTTTAAATTAAACCCTAAGCGTTCTCTCACCGAATGCATCACAGCAGCTGCCTTTCCCTGCTCATGACTCATTAAAGCTCCTCTCAGCAGGAAGCAAGAAACTTTGCATGGGCCCCTCAATTTTTTATGTGTCTGAAGCTTTCACTTTTTTCCTTTTATTATTGATTGTTTAAAGCTTTCACTCTTAAAAGTCCTGCTGTGCCTGAAATTCTTATGATTTTTAAAAGGTATACTCTTCTATCAAGTACAATGCTTTCTAATGGTTAAGGCTATAAACTTGATTGCCTTAAAAACAGACAAAACTGCTCTTCCTATCATCTTTTCCAGTCTCTAACATGGTCCTACATGCAGCCACAATCTCTTCATTCCCCTTCTACAATCTTGTTACACACTCTCTGATTTTTCAGCCATCTCTGTGAGTTCTGACAGTTCTCTCCTTGGCACAAATCTATTTTCTGCATCTTCCTCATCTCCCGGCACAGTTACAGCCTCCTCAAGTCTTGCCACCATCTCATATTGGCTTCTTGTGCGCCAATAGATCCAGGTATAAGTAACTATATTCAGATTCCTCCTTTATCATCCTGGTATTACTGGTACCTCCATGAGCCGCTCTCCTCCTAGTTCAAGATAAAGATTTTACTCACATCCTTGAAAAAGATCTGAATGTTTGCTTTTTCCTTGAAATGAACTTACAGACCTATTTTCTCCGCTTCTTGTACCCCTCTCATCCTCACATATTCTTTAAAGTTATCTTCCTTCACTGAATAGTCATCTTCTTAGACACCCACTGACCTCACTTTCTTTTCATCCAATCTTTTCTTATAAAACCTACTTGTTTCATTATGTTTTAAGGGTTTGCGGAAAATGAACTCCCCAAGGCTTCCTGTGCTGTGGAGCCATGTGGAACATCACTGGGATCCACTGCACTCACAACAGAAAAATGGCTTCCATGATTGACAGGATTCAGGTCCACTTCATCAAGATGTTTTTGTCACATTCCTTATCTAGTCAAAATTTGCTGTTAGCATAAGACAGGAGCTCTGTCTGTGTTACAGTGCTGTAACACAGTTCTGGGATTTGCTGCAAGAGTCCTTCCACCCCTAATGAACTCTTATGTGAATTCTGCTGTCAGTCAAGAAGTCAAGGAATAGATAAGAGCACCAAACCAAGGTGAGTGCCAGTATGATTCTTGTTTATCTAAGACATAAAATATGTTTCAAAGCAGTCTAATTCTGCCTGTAGTTCTCCTGTATAACACTGAGCAAACTACACCAGGCTTAATGAATGTTATATTTATGTTCTCAGAGGCAATGTGAAAGGTGGTTTACATACAAAGTCTGTCCTGGAGCTGGAGCTGTTTTCATAGTAAAAAACATTTCTTGGAAGTAGAAGGGTGAAGGCATTTCATGGCTCCTGCTCCATGCTTCATCTTGGCCTACAAATTTGCCAGCTGGGACTTAAAATAATGTACCAAGTCTCAAAGAGATTGTTTTGGCTTTTCTGCCCTATACAAGTTACACGTCTTCAGATGCTTCAGACGCCTGGTTCTTCCATTTGCAGTCTGTTTCTGAAACAGAGTTTCATTTTTACATGCCTGTTTTACAGACCATTAACTTAGAATAAGGAATTGTCTCTAAATTCATCCAAGCTGTCACTTAAATGTGGTTGGCTCTGTAATCTCACCACTATGATCGCTAATAAAATCTTTTAAAGGTTTTTCAGTATAGGGGGTTATGCTGAGCTCTTTGATTTGCAGCACATATGTAATTAGAGTATGCAGCACACCATACTCCACCTTCTTTTATGGCCTCTTGGCATACAGAAGTCACAACCACAATAGATTTAAATTTCATACTGCCCAGTGGAATGGGGTGTATAGATACAGGAGCTTACAGCAAACCCAGCTAGTTAGTTTAAATCATAAAACTGAATTCTGTATGCACAGCTTGGACCTAGAAGCATTAGGGCCCCATTCATAACCTCACTGCACAATAGCTAATAATCCCAGACAATTTAGTTTTCTTGTCACTGCCTTTCTAATGCTTCCTGTTCTAGGAAACAACTTGAGAACCTCTGCATTGGCATGACTGGTGGAAGCAGAGTCTCCTGTAATATCAGTGCAGTTCAGTGCTATACACAAATATTTATAGATGTCTGGGGTTACAGTGAAAGAACTAGCTTTAGCTAAAGGACAGTTATCAAAAGCAATGTGGTAGCATGGAAGCCAATTTCTGTTGCTGAGAAGTAGGTTAAATTAGCCCCTTGTTTAGCTCCCTTTGCTATACCTACCTTCTATGCTCAAGTTTTCACTCTATCATTTTACATTTTAAGTTTAGTCATAGCATTTTTCACCAGAAAGTCTTGTGGGAGATATTTAATTTGGGAGTATATTCCAAATAATTTACACTCGGGTGCTCTTAGAAGCTCTAAAACTTTAATCTCTCTTCCAGTACAACGGCCATAGAAATAAAATACATGTTCACCTTCTGCAGAAGTGTTTATGCTTACCAACTATAGCAAAGAATAATCTCCATTAGCTGTTGGCAGTGACATAACTATTCAGACTTTGAGCTTTTATTCTCATCCGTGTTGTACTTCATATGCCAGTGGAAGAGCTTTGCTCATTTAAGGCAATCCTACTCTGTCACATCACAAAAACGTGCTGCTTTTTCACATGCAGCACAACACTCAAGAGATATGGCGAGATGCAAAAATAAATGAAGAATAAGAGAATTTCTCATAAACAATTTTGCCTAGCTTTTCACACCTGACCGCTCCTTGACGCTGCACTGTATATACAAAGCTCCCAAAAAGGTTGTGAAATATGTTGAGCTGCAACCATGAAAAAGCTAAGAACACAGTTTAAAGGTTGGTTTAAGATGTCAGAGGAAGCTAATCTGAAAAATGCATTGAAGTTGTATGTATACCACATCAATAACAAACCATGCACACTCATGTTTTCAAAATGCATTCATTTGTGACTTTACACTGACAATAAGGATATAAATCTAACCCTTCTGCTCTAACAATTGAACTTTCTACAGTCAGAGATGTAACAGTAGTTATAAGTACTAAAGATTATATGACACATTGCTGAGCACCCCTATTCAACAGAGGACAGTGAAAAAACATATTAGTCATTTCATTACTTTAGATGTATACCAATTTTGCTTTGGATCACAAATCATTTTGGAACCTTTCTTAAATTATTTTTCTCTCTCATGATTCAGTTGTTGCTTTGGAAGTGATATCAACGAACACAGTTTTAAAAAGACCCTTTTTTAAAGTCATATTTCTAAATGACTGCTAAATGCCCATGAGCATTTATCTCAGGGCTGTTTTAAAAGATGGATTCATGGTTGCAGCATTCATGAGTTATCATGTGTATCCAGCAAGTCTGAAAAGAATGGAGGGAGGGGAAGAATAAGGAAGACAGAATAATCTGAATGCCTCTGGTAACCAATAATTCTGACACATTTGGTTGTGTTCTTGTGTTCTGTTCTCACCTATCCATAAGAAACCTGAGTACATCTCATTTCACTGAATAGGAACAGATGGATGCAGTACTCCTGAGCATCATCCGCAACAAGTAATTGTATTGCCATCTCATTGACATATAGTCGGCATCAGTTTTATTTTGTTTGGCATGCACATATTTTGCAAAAATACCCCAAAGAAGCCGCAGTAGCAAGTTAAGAGCTACTACAGAAGGGGTCAGATATTCTCACCTGTTCCAGCTTTTATAGGTGTTCTCAGTCTCTCAAAGCCTTTGGGGTACCTTCCTGAAGCCCTGCAGAGCAAACAAATGTTCCAGTTCTGCAAAACTGAGATTATGCTTGGGTGCCTTAGTAATTTACTCTGCTCCATTTGTTTTTAAATCAAACCAGGAAGATCACTGTCAGCATGAAAAATGTGAACTAACCCTCACTTCCCAAACAAACAAAGAGCAGAAAAGCCAGCAAGAATCCAAATTTGCATCAGCTGTTTAATAGACACTTTAGCTCAGTATTCGCAGAAGCAACACCTATATAAGGTGTCTTTTTGTTTCATTAGACGTTCTGTGTATGTTGGATTTTATTGTAAAATGGTCTAAAGTATCCATGGTCATGAGAAAAAAACATATCTCAAAACAATGAATTTGTTCCAAGCTGAAAATATAGGTTCAAAGTTTGGCTACAGTGAAGTCAGTGAAAGGGGAGCAGTTGTCTTTAACATTGCCAAGAATTCAATCCTGAGTCCTGTATGGCACCACAACTCATGGTTACTGCATAGGACTGAACCAGAGAATCTAAACTGCACCCCATGTGGCTGCTAAAACCATGAAATGAACTGATGGCCTCTTCCCTCTTTTGAAAAGTAAAATACCTCTTAAATTTCCCTGTCACTCATCACAATGACCTACCTCTGCTCATCTGGCCAAGAAGAATAGAAAGAGACTGTAACTGCTGCCCATGCCCATTTAGACCAGCCAAAGGACTGCTAGCTACCTTTAATTACTAACAGAATCTCAGGTCTTCAAGAAAAGACTATGACGCACATATCACAGTTGTTCTTCTTTTCCCTTTTACAATTAAATTTTGTTTCCTATTGAAGGAGAATGTATTAAGGCAGATGTGCTCAGAAGAAAGTCACCCTTACAAATACAAAAATGATGAAATGCAATGAATAGATCATGAAGAAACTGGCAAGTCTTTTCAGAGAACAACTGAATACTGCACAGTAAATAAGTGTTGGGCCACACAAAGAAAACAAAATAGTCGCACACATGGGGTGAGCACTTTCTGTTCTTTGCACTGAACAGGAAGGAGTCTGTAACCACAATAATTACAGACTTTAACAGAAAGCATATGCAAGTGGAGTGGGTAAAGTGGCAATTCAATACTATTGAAGCAAATGTCAAGTCTAATGCTTTCTAACTTTCCTTTGCATCTTTCTGCTGCAATCTTAATAACATTCTTCTGATATATGCACATATATGGTATATACACAAATGGGACAGGCACATGTGTGGTACATACATAAAGAGAGCATCTATAAATATTTAAAATTATCTGGACAATTTAGAACACTTTTGTAATTCTTAATTACCTTTCTACCTGTAAAATGAGGTTCCTATCATATCTCAGATATTTGGCCAATCATACAGAATTCAAAGTGAAAATTATTGGTAATGATTTTTGAAATCTCCAGTACCTTCTACATCGACAATGCGCTCCATATTTTAACGTTGTGTATACTGCGAACTTCCAACCAACAGAGCTTCACTGCGTGCTGGTTCGGTGGAAGAAGAGAGGGCATGGACTTCCTTCCTCTAAGTTGTGCCTGTAAACACTACATCCTTAATATTCTCACTGCTTTGGGGTTTATGTTGTCTGTCATGGTGTGTTTGTTGACATAATTTTGAGAAAGATAACATTTAATAGATGGAGTCAAAGGAAGATGAAACATTTCTATAGCAGATGAGTTAACAGATGAAGATGGTTTATAGTTAAAATAGGGACATACATCGTACCTGTTCCAAACAGATTTATACAAATCTAATGGAGTAAATTATTTACAAATATAGTCAGAAGTTCAGAAGGCTGCAAAGACAATTTGAAACTTTAACACACAGCATCAAATTTTCCTTTCTATTATCACTTTGCAAAGCAGCGGGAAGAAAATTGGAATTTGCCCCATTGTGTTTTTTGTTTTTTAAACAAAATACCAAATTATTTTTTTAACAAACAACAAAATTAGGAAGTTAACAACACAGTTAACTTTTTCACTATTTGCCCAATTGTAGAATTTTCTGATGAATGGCTCTTCAGCTGAAATTTCGAAGTGAACAAAAGAATCTTTTAATAGGCAGATACACGATTTACACAGGGGTATGCATATGCTTAGATGACCATGTTTAGTAAAACATAGACCATAAAAATAAGGAGCACATTGCAATGGTGTGAGCTGTTGCACTACACAGAACTGTAAAATAGCTATTAATTCATTAAAGAAACGAACTGATAGCAACTCTTTTTTACAGCAACATGCAGAGCAGACATGCTCCCTTTATGATGAATGAAGAATCATAAATAAATCTATTTCACTCTTAAAAAAAAAGGTTTTCCAATTATTTTGGGGCTACTTCTATTTGTATACCAGCAATAATCCACAGTTCAGATCAAAGTTATGCCATCTCAAATTACTACAACAAGGATCTGAATTTCAGGGTATGCTTCTATATAACAGATATAGGTTTCACTGCAGCACAGCTCGTACCATACGCTGCTCAAATAAAAGCTTTGCTGAAGTGTTGACCAAAAGAGACCTCATAGAGCTGTGACCTATGAATGAACTGTTTACACAAGATTAAAGTACTAACAAGGTCAGGAGAATGTTACAAGATACACAGTCCTGTCAGAAGTAAGTAACGGAGACAAATTTATTAAGCACAGGATGGTGCGCAGCTAAACGATAAGGGTGGAATGTGGACATGCAGATCAGGGCCCAGGCCAGGCACAATGGACAGGACGGGCTGTGATGCAGGTGGAGTCTCAGGCAGTTTCGATCACTGTCTGCCATCCTGATCACTCTATAAAAGGAGTAAGAAATCACATAAATCCGTATTGGCCAAGGGAGCATGGCTTTCTGCCAGCACCTTCCCGCAGGCAAACACACGCTGACGCCTTGGCAAAGCAACCACGCAAGGATCGCCCTTTTAACAATAAACCCTGCTAAGCCTCTGTCAAACTTGTGGTCGTTCCTTATGAGAGAAGAGCAACGCTAAAGTCTTCTCGTAACCGACATGCTAGCTGTGAGGTCCTGACAGACCGTACAGCACCGACAAAAAATTACTACCAACAACGGACAACAACAGCTATTTACAACACTCAAAAGTTAACAAGCTAAAACAAAAGAAAAAGTAGACTTCTTTAATGCATGTGTTTTCTATTTAAAAGACAACATTAAAAAATGAAGTAATAGCAAATCTTATAGAATCCAAGATTGCTATCATGTATTAAAAGCATTTGTGTGTGCAACAGCACATCGCTGCTGCTTAGAAGGAAGCAGAGCCACTCAACTGAAGGAAGTCACTGACTAATCACCTCAAAACAGAATTTGCTGAAATGCTAAACTAGCTTTTCACCTCTGTAGTTTTTTCTGCTATCCAATTATTTCAGTTCAGTAAGTCATGTGCTTAAAGTTGAAAAACCAATTGGGAGGTGAAAAAAAAGAAAAGCTAGTTTTCTTGATAGAATTTCTAGAATAGAAATGAAATGATAGCTGGTGAGGTCTATGACTTCTAAAATGCCGGGAATACACTCATCAGAAATAACTAGTCCAGTTCATTAATTGCAGGTATCACTGTATTAAATTCTTCATTTGATATTCTTCTTTATCTTAAGTATCAGGCATGTTTTAGGATAGATGTAGTTAACTAATAAAAATAATTTCTAATTTGTCAGCCTTTGATCCCACTTTTAAGTTCTATCCAAATGCAGTCTCAAAGAGAATACCAAAAATAAACCTTGAAATACAAATGCCATTCAGCACTTTCTAACAACTGAAAGATACAAAGACAAATTTACACTGAAACCATGATTAAAATAGGTGACTTATACCAACTCATTTTAATAGAGATGCTCGCTGCTTATATTTCTAATGCCTAAATATATCAGTTTTTAAAAAGTCAAGAAATACTAATGTAATTTATGAGAAACCATTCTTATCTGGGATACTGTTTTTTCCTTTTTCTCAGCTTCTCTCATATCCTTACCATTCTTGCAGGAGCTGATCATAGTATTTAGTAATTCTTACTCCAGTGAGCACTGCCAGCTTGCCTGTACTCTGCCTGGTATAAAACTCACTGAGCCACTGGCCCAGCTACTGGCTTCACTTCCCTGAAATGCCCTCAGTAAGCTCCCTCCTCCATAAAAAACAATTAGGTTGAACAACAGGGCGTTCAGGCCATTTGGAGCTCATCCAAGACAGCCTCACATGTAGAAGTGGGAAGTTACTATGTTCATTTTAATGCCAGCTACTCCAAAGATGACAACAAAATGCTTATTATCTGAAAGCTGTCAGCATACCTAATGAAGAGAAATAGGAAGTTGCAGCTCCCTATGTGTTTTATAAGCTGTATTCACTGCTAGTGGAGAAATACATTCCTAAGTTATTTAAACAGCAAATGCAGCTTAAGCCTGAAGCGATTATTTATGTATTTGTAATAGCATTACACATAGGATTATGAGTTAAGTGGTTAACAGATGGGAGGACTGCAATTTCCAGGTTCTTTATTAAAAGCACCTTGCTTATTACTTCTCCACTAGCCAGAGACATTTGTCATAAAGAAATGACTTACCTCAGGCCTACCCTCCTTTTCCTCATTCAGTTAAAAAGATTAAGTTTTATAAACTTGCCCTTCAATCTATTCCCCTGTTTAAATGATACATGAAATAAACATTAGGAGGCTGTAGCCATCTGAGGACTGCTTGCATCAAGAAATATGTTCTTGATGATGTTTATTCAGAACTTGATGACAATCATTTGCACTGATTCAGTGGCAAAATTCATGGCAGGTGAAAACAAGAGGGAGACCAGTATCACTATCTTGGAAAGGCCTAAATCCCATCAAAGTTTCCCATATTAATGCAATATATTGATTTATTTTCTAGAATGAACCTTTTCTCTAAAAGCTCTGACTTCATGCATGACCTCTGAAAGTGGCTCATTTGTGCCTGCAGAGCTAATTGTAAAGTTGTTTCACTATCTAGTTTTAACTTAACACGGAAAAACCCACAAAAAACCCACAAACCAATTTATGCAAGAATGGTGTCCTGCTTAAATAGCCCTTTTTTATAGAACAGTAAACGACTATTAGTAAAAGAATGTCTAGAAAGAAGTATTTGGGAGATGTAAACATTATTTCTCAGAATCTGACTGTAAGTCAGTAGTGGGTTTGTTTTCATCTATTTGGCTCATAGAGCTTATGTTGGCAAACAATCCGCTAATTATGACTCCCTTGCTGAATTTCACATATGCATTTTGTGCCCTAGCACAACAAACCTGCAAACACAGAACAGAGTACTGAAAAATTATTCCAGATTAAAGCTCAGCATAGACAGATAAGGCGAGTCTTTAAAAAGTTGTACGTGCCAGATGGTGAAAAGTTCCTGTAGAGTTCCTGCAATGATCTACACCAGCACTTCACTACAATGGATCCAGGAGCCTGCAAGCAAAAGCCTTAGTTTAGTATTCAATTGCTTGGAAAGTTTTTGAGGCTTCTTCTCCTTTTCTGGAGAGAAGGGAGAATTGAAATAAAATTGATAGAAGTTGAAAAATAGAAGCTCTATCTGAGAGGAAAACAAGGTTTTTGGTTACTTATATTCAAAATACTTATATTTTTGTTGTTATTTCTTTATCATCTTCATATAAATAGTATGGGTGAAAAGCTAACAGATAACCTCTCAAAAATAAGTGCGCTAAGGAAAAAACAAACAAATGAATTTTGAGATACACACTTCAAAAAAGTGTGTAGCTAAGTTAAGTATCTCTGTATTTCTGCACTAACAGCCTCGTCCTTGACAAAGTGAGAGCTATAGCTTCTTGTGCTTCCTTGATTGCAAGCACTGCCCAAAGTAACACTAGATTTCAACTTAATGTTCATAAACCAGTTAGATCCACAGACAATATTTGCTCTAGAAATATCATCTGTAATTACAATTGGTCACCAATGTAGCTAGAAGATAAGACCTAAAACATAATAGCTAAAAAAGCTTTTTTTGGCAGAAGTGGTTTATTTTCAGGCCAAAATATCATAAGTGTTGCTTTTTTCCGCCATCCTTCTGCTTTATTTTATTATGCATGTTTTCAGATTTGGGTCAGGTTTTTTGGTTAAAAAGGCTATGGTGAAATGGTAAGGGCGGGGGGTTCAGTGAGGTGGTATTAGCCAGATGAGCAAATACCATACACGGAAAAACTGAATTAACAGTAACAGGAACTCACAGTCATTGCTGCCACCGGTGGTTTGCAAGGTTGTCTCCTTTGTCAGTTAACTCTAAGATAGCAGGAAAATACACCCAGGGTAATAGTAATAGTATCAAAAGGTTCAGTCACTGCCCAGGTTCCTAACTGGGATACTAGAGTGCGAGTCTGATAGAAAAATAACCTGTGTTCGGCAAGAAAATCAAATGCAAAGACCAAAGCAACAAATGCAAAAGGTCCACTTTCTTCTTCAAGCCTTTTCTCTGCCAGTGAGCTTGCTCCTTCCACTTCATAGACAGGAGAGACACAAATTATTAGTTGTTATGATGAGGATAGATGGCCAAATATGAATGTCTTTCTCCTCTAACCATAAAAACACATCAACACTTGCATCCTTTTGAACACAAACATGGAAAATATTAGATGGCAGCTTCATCGTGGCTCTGCTATTTAGTGCCTGTTGACCAATCCAGATTGTAGCCATGCTGTGTTTGTCCCTATATTCTGTGAAGATGAACTGGCTGAAAGTCTTTTGGTCTGTGGTTCTGTTTCTTTCCATACATAGGAATCCTAAACATTTTCACTGGATATCATTCTTCCTAAAAGAATTTCCATGGAGCCTGGGTCCTGGCAATTTCATATATGCAGTTTGCTGGTCAGCACATATGAACTCATTTTACTTAACTGCCCTCACTAACTCCTTTGATGTAGTCGACACACTACAAATCATACATTACTGTTTGAAGAATAAGTGTGTCAAGGCACATACAGAACCTACATGCAAAAGCTCTCTCTTGTGCCTTTTTTAAAAAAGTTGCAAAAAATGAGCCTCTTCCTTACTAAATATCTGCCCAGTGACTTGAATCAGTGTGAGAACATATATATACATTGTGTGATTGCCAGGGCACTGCACGTAGAGTGCAGCCTCAGGATCTTGTGCAAAAGCTAATAAACAGCGCTGCTGTCACATAATAACAAGCAAAAGCAGCCGCTTCCAGAAATACTGCTTCTTAAAGGATGGTTGCTCGAAACAAAAGAAGAGAATGAAAAAGCTAGTACAGAAAATTGGGGATTTCAGGAGACAAACATTACTTGCAGCTCCCTGAATTACTCTGGCCAGGAATGCAGGAGTTTACAGACACAAGCACAGCAGGCTGACCGCTTCATCTGAAGCATTATTTTGGAATTAGGCAAGCTAGATGAGACTACATCCGGATGCCAAGGATGTTGCTGGCTGTCTTTAATATCACCTGGTCAAGAAGCATGCAGTGATGTTGGCTGTCACTGTACTGCAGAGCATGAAGGTGATATTTTGGTATTTGCTTTCATGGATGGCACATCAAGGGTGCACCTGTTGTTAGCAGAAGAAGGAAGATTTGCATAGTCTGTTGTTATCAAAGTTATATGACTGGTTTGCAGAGGCAAACAGACTCAGTGTTCATGACAGAATTCTTATATTCTAAGAGCAATCTGCAGCTGAAACGAGCAGCAGTTGTTGGCAAGTTAGCATTGGTTCTTCATGGCAGGTCTGCAACTGCACAGTCATCAACCCAGTTCAGAAGGAAAATAATCAGATATTAGTCAGGCTGGTGGTATAGGAGTATCAGTTTCTGAAAGGGATTTCCCCATAATGAATGGTAGCGTAGGATGCTCCAAGGCACCCAAGGGGGAAGATATTAAAAAGAGGTGATGAGCACTCCATTAGGTTGCCAAGAAGAATTTGGCTATGGAATCAGCAACAGGGCTGGAAGGCTTAGGCTGTGCATCAGTTCTTGACTTCCTTCAGAATGAGGAACACTCTTGAACAACTTTACTCCTGCTTTACACTGTTCTTTTTTTTTTTTTTTTTTTTTTTTTAACCCTGACAAGGTTTGTCCCCTCTGTCCTCCCAGCCTCCAAACAGAACATTTAGCCAGGACACTATTTCTGTGCCCGTGTGTGTGTGCGTGTGTGTGCTTGTTCATCTCATGCTCAGGGAGAATATCATCAGCTGTCTTCCCACTCTGACCCTGTCTGAACATGAGCCAAGGCTGCTGCTTTGTGTGTAGGTGTAAACAGATGTTTAACTTGGTAACTAGTGTCCTTGAGTCTTGTAATTGATTTTCTTCTTCCTGTGAGGATGTGATTTGTGGTAGCCCCTCTCTCCCCTTTCATATTCATTCAAAAACATCAGAGAAGAAGCAGCCCCCAGAGGCCCACCAGCCAGTAGATCTGAGGCCCCCTCCCACTGCTAGCCACAACAGTCCAAAGAAGAAGGTGGAGATGACACAAAAATGAGGGTTAATCCATTTTAATTCTCATCATTATCCTTCCAACTTTCAAAGGAAAAGCAAGTCATTTCTTGAAGCAGGAATGCGGGGAGAAAAACTCCTCTTTCAATACTGGCACCTACTCCATAATATAACCCTAAAAAGAAGAGCATGTGTTTTCACACTGGGCTAACACCACCTGGAAAACAGCAGATAACTCAGTCCATCTACCACTTCACACGATAGCAAATCCCAATTCATTACAGAAGATTCATTATGCCAGCATAGGAAAGATACAATCACAAACGCCTCTAGAAATTAAAAATCCTTACCTGGGAGCACAGTGCCCACGTCAATGGCCTGGACGAGGAGAGCAACGTTGTTGGCCTCTACTTTCTTTTGGTAAAGGCTTTTGACTGAAGCTGCTAATTCCCTATGGGGATTCAGCTGCCAACTCAGAAGCAAGATGGGTTTTGTCCTCTCTACTTTCTCCCCTGACACATTGCTGAGACTCCTGTATGCATAGAATAGCAGTATATGATTTCATGTGCCAGATGCAGGAAGACAGCAAGAAACTGAGGCACTCCTCAGTAACCAAGCAGTGCAAAGTCTCTTTTCCTTTTCAGTTTTGTATTATGGCCCGCCCTCAGGGGAGCAGGAAGAGAAGGGGAGCTCAGAGCTGCATCAACCCCATTCACTTCTTGCATCCAGCACAATACAGGCACTGCTCTGCTTGCCCTCGAAAAGATCTCTGTAGCAGGACAGCCAGAAACAAAGGGGACATCAGGACAAGAAAGAAGTCCAACCTGTTGCAGCTGTGCAAATGAGAATTCCTCACTTCCCTACCAAAGATGGGGGACTTGAAACAACCCTTCCTACCTCAGTCTTATTCTTCCATGCCCAATGCCTAAAGACCACTTCAGCACCCTGTCAGCATGTAGCCAGCAACTCTCTTAACACATCTGTAAGGAACTGTAAGGGGATGGGATACAGGAGGTGAAGAGTTCCTTTAAACAAAAGAAGGAAGAATATTTTCTCAGTTAAGAATATATTTTACTTTGATTCTACAAAAGTATTTGCAAGTGCTTCCTGCAAATGACTTGCCATCTTTTTCCTTTAGCACTTAAAGGTTATACTAAATTTCAAAGATGTCTTATATTGGCTTTGATCTGGGTGTTAAAAATAAGTAGATAAATGGTGCTAAAGTCTTTTAATTCCGGAAGGATGTTGAATGATAAACTGCAAGGGTCAAAATCTGACCTGCACAACCCCAGTGCAGAACTTCATTACTTCAGCTCTACAGAGAACTAGGAACAACCAATTTTCTAGTCATCCCCAGAGACACAGAATGATTGACCAGTAGATAAATAAGGAACCAGAGTTCTAAGAAATATGGACTATCTTTGAATTAGAGGAAATGAGAAAAGCAGAAGTAGGGCCTTTCACAGTCTGAGTGAAGTGTAAACTTGAGAATAAAAGGAATAATAGTAATAAATCTTCAGATTAAGTAAATATTTAAGGCAGGAGAAAAGTAAATTACTAAATCATAGTGTTCTCCAGATTTGGATTATGAAAGACTGCTTTTCAGATAAAAATATATATCTTCCTTGAAAACTGAGTTTCAGTAAAATTGGAGAAAAGATAGATTGGCTGTCGGTAATAGAAATATTTCATTTTTCCTTCTGATAATAATAATGGAAAAACTCCCTTTTGGTGAAAAGTGGATTGATAGGCTTAAACATAGAAAAATGGAGGAAGAAACTTTGCCTGCTAGTAATTGAAAAGAAAAAAAAATCCCCAGATGAATATTTGTTTAGTCCTGTTGACTTATTTTTAATCTGATAGGAGCTTTAAAGATGATGTGGAATGCTAAGAAGACACATAAAGCAGTTTCTTGTTAAGTATTTCGCAAAGTAAATTCCAAAGAAAAATTTTATATTATTAATTTCTTTCATAATAGATATGACAACTATGGAAAATCAATGGAAAATATTATTTCATTTCTTAATGGCACAAATGTCCCAATAATTGTATTGTCCCATTTATACCTGTATCTATCTTCTTCTCACATTCATCTGTTTCTACATCTACTTCTTCTACATCTTCTTCTTCTGAAAGGAGAAAGACAAGGCAAGGAAAGACAAAAAAATAAAAGTTCCATACGATCTGTGGGCTAATTCCCTCACATAAGGAATTAAGAGCTAAAAATACTTCTGCACACAATGTCATATCTTTGTTATTGACATATTTGCAGTACACAGGAACAGGTTACTTAAAGTAACAGTGACTACTTGAGGCAATAGATCTTTTCCATTTTTAATTAATGGACTAACATTATCTGTTTTCAGAGCTTTTGTTGTGTTATGGATATTTTGGATAGGATTGCAGGATGAAAAACAGACCTGTGAAAAACAGAGATTGGCTGTGAATAAGGCCATTAGGATCTGCTACGGCATACAGCAATAAAGATGCTTTTGAAACCCCATGCTCATTGATAGTTAACATCAGCTCTATAAATCAGACCAGACCTTACGCACATGCTCCTAAATGAATGACACATGGCCCTGGCATAGACCATCAGAAAGAGTGTGATACTCTGTTGGCTTCATAAAATAGCGTAGAAAGAGCTGAATCCATTCTAAATGGAGCAAAAATGAACCAAGTATGTGATGATAAAGTTTGTTTTGAATCTGGCAGGCCATACATCCACCCATCCAAGCCAAAGGCAATTAGACAAAGGTGATATATACTGAACGGCTTATGAAAAAAATGGGAGGAAAAATAGCATCCCTGCTATTTGAAGAAACCTCAAAGAAACTGTTCTCCCTCTTTAAAGTTTACTGTAGCTTTTGTGGGAAGAGAATATCTCCTAGCCACAACTACCATTTCTAGCTCTGCTTTCACTGGAATGCTGTTTTTGCAGAACTTCTTAGTTATTCCTCATGGCCAGAATTCATTAATCCTCCAGCACAGGAGCTGTTTCTTCTGGACCCTGTGGCAACCTAGTCAACTACTTTTACAGAGCTGCAGAAGTACACATTTGAAGAAGATGCACCCTGCCATCATTCTGCTCATGATTTAATTGCTATGGTTCTTTAGTCATGTACAGATCTAGACAAAACAATAAAACACCTTCACGCATTTGTCAGCTTCAGTTATCCCACCATTCACATGTTGACTGGCACTCAAGAGTGCCAGTTTGAGAAGCTGTAGGTCCTTTAGCATCTGTTTCCTTCTGAAGTCTCTAGATTTCTCTCACTCCTGTAATTCATTTTCTGTTTCTATGCCTGGTCTGATCCTCTTTTCCTTTCAAAAAGCCAGTGAAAGACCTTCTTTTTTAATCCTGTTTTTATTTTGTGTTCCCTTTTTCCAGTTACTTTCTGGTGATCAAAGACTCTGCATGTCACTTAATGCATTTTAGCATTTAAAATAAAAAGTGTTCCCTCTCAAGAAAATTTCTCCTCCTTGCTAATACAGAGTATTAGAAAAAGTGAAGATAAGCAGACAGGTTTTCTGTTATACAGATCTGAGTTCTTGAACTAAAAGGCCAAGGAGAATTTGTCCTCCCCATCTTGAAGAAAAAACAACGGTCTCAGTTACTCTTGACTATGAAGGCAAGACTTGAAAGTGAGGAAGAAAGTATTTAAAGCACACTGATGAAGATCATATAGTGGCACTCTAGGATCTTTGAATCATTTGTTTGAGCTTTTTTTCTACAAATAAGCTCATGGGACTGCTCATTTGCAACATGCCCTGCTGTGTTTGCCTGCCCCTGTCAAGAACAAAATGCTGGTCAGTCAGGCACCCTTCTGCTGAAACATGCTTGAGACATATAGGAATAGAATAGAAATTTCTATGGGATGTTAATGAAATAAGAGAAGTCAGCTAACCAGCATAAAACTCATTCATATTCATGAATCTGGTCCAAAATATCCTCTTCAAAACACTCATGATTTGTTTCAGAGTCCATAAGGGAATAATCAAAAGAAACAATGCCAAAACCCATGCCATGTTACCCACTAAAATTTAGCATAATTGGGTAAAAACAAAGTTTCTCAGTTCCTCACGTCTACTGAAGCATGGTTAAGTACACCTCTCTAGAAGACAGCATTTCACTCAAAAAGTATTTCCAGTGGGAAAGATGAAACCAAGTTAGAAAATCATCACAATAAATCATTGTCTTGGTGAAGTTTTAATTTAGTCAAGAAATATAACAAAATATGAAGCAATCAAGATGAGAATATAGTCTGGGGTAACTGTAGACATCTTTCAGAACTCCATTATTCATGCTAAGATCTGTTTCATTATACAATCCTGATGTCATTTTACAATAAATTTTACTTTGAACTCATGTCTGACTTCCACTATTTTTCTTATATATATATTTATGTATATATCTATCTATCTATCTGAAGAAATGAACCAGTAAACCGAACAACAAATTCTTAAGTATTCCTTATGGATTCCTATATGGGTGCCATAACAGGCAACCATATAGCCCTCCTTGTTGGAGAGATATCAGGCATTGAGGGTATTGGCAATAGTGTACATTTTTCATTTGAACACTATTTCCAGAGATTATTTTTACACTTGAAACAATTCATCTTATTTAGGATGCAAACAGCTGTTCTTCATTCAACAACTTCACCCAAAGAAGGGATTTTAAGGAACACATTTGGGACATTTTCTGTGATCTTAAAGAAATGAAGATCATCACGAAAACTAAAAATAAAAAATAAAGTTTTTGTCTTTTCTTGCAGAAGCAATGACAACCTTGTTTTTAATCACAACCGTTTCATTCTTCTGTTCTCTCTCAGCAGTTCTTCTATGTTTTCACACTCAAAAGTTCCTTATGAAGATATAACATGGCTATTCCAAATCATTTCTAAAAGTGGAAGATTAGAGATTCAGAAACTGTTTTTATCTCCCACTTGTTTTTTCAAGGTTGTTTGTTTTCAGATTTCAGATAAAAGCAGTGAATATGTAGCTTCCCCCAGCAGATAAAATATATATCGTGCTCAAGAAAAGGAAGAGAGGTAATTTCCTATTTATAGTCTAACTTCTGACAAATCTGTTACTAGTTGTCTTCAGTTCAGTAGTCTTCAGCATAAAGTGGACATAAACTTAAATTCAATTTATATTTTTAAATATTTTAATTGTTTTCAGGGATACCCATCAGAAGCACCAAACAATCCTAGCTCCTTGGGTAAAAATCAGCATATGCAGAGATTGCCGAGTATCTCTTCAATGAGAGGATAATTTAACTCTTCTTCAAGGAGGAGATGATCACTTTGCTTGCGTAACAGTCTATTTACGAAGGAAAACCCTATGGCCAAGGAGCACCAAATTACAAAGCAGAAAGAAGAATATGGTGCCCAGGTAGCTCAATGTGTTGTGTTTGTTCAAGGCCCTCTGTGTGTCCATCTGCTCTCAGTGGGTTCAGGCTCCCAGCAGCCACTGGAGCTGCCTGCCATGGTCTATCTGTCCCCTTATCCTTTTGTCCACATCCCTACAGCCTGTGGCAGCCACAGGCACAGTGTGGACCACAGGATACACATGCAGAGCACAGAACTGTGTTCTTAACTCTGTTATTCTTACTACATTACTTTTATCCAGAATCTCTGTAGAGGCACACATTGACAGTCTGGCAAAGGATAACTTGGGCTTTTCATAGGTCAACAGCCTTTAAAAAGTGTGTTTTAATGTTTCAAATGAGTATTGATTTTCTCTGTTCCTGTTAACTTGAGAAAATGGACACCTATAACACTAACCAATACATACTATGCATATATTTCTTGTGAAATCTGAATACAGATGTAATATGGATGTGTTTCAGAGTAAAATCAGCCTATGACCAAATAGCTGATTGACTATTCCATGTCTGAAATGCCATATTGTGCAAAATCTACAAGTAGAAAGTGGAAAGTCCTTGTATCTTCCAATACAGAAGTATGTTCCAACTGCATTCATAAATATACATTTAGCATTCTTGCACTTACCATGTTGTTCATTTTGCTAATAGTATTTTTACTTCTGGCAATAATGGATGTGATTCCAGGTCTTTCTTGGTATCTGTTTGGCAGAACTAGGAATGAGAGATTATTGAGTTTGCCCTTTCAAAATCATTTAAAGCTGTTACTCAGCATAAATAATGCTTCTCCTAAAATAAAATCAAAATAAACCAGACTTTCTTATTTGTAATGCTCTTATTAGAATAAATATATTCATGAGTATTCCCGAAACTTTTCTCTAGGCATTATTTCAAAGGACAAAATTAGCTTGCCTCTTAGTGATCTGAAATCTAACATTAAATCTCTCCCAAAGAATCTAGCATTCCTTCAGTTCTGTTTGTGAATCTTGTATACATTCTTCATTTTAGTTAAAGATAATGCTAAAAACAAGCATGGAAAGCTTTTCTTTGCTTCCCAGTAGTATTAGTTATCAATAAAGGCTTTCAGCTTGAAACCATTATCTTTAGAGGCTGATATCATATACGCCTTGAAGTCTTTACCAACTCTTCTACCAGATTAAAGTTAATGTCCAAACCATCCTCAAATTTGTAACAGATGCTGTACTGACAATTTTGCCCTAAGTACAAGATTCTACAAATACCAAAATTAGCAAAATGTAAATATAATGTCACAGTTAGCATACAAATAAAAATATCTTAAAAGACAAAGGCACCAATAATTTAAAAGATAAACTGCTGTAGAAAATTTTGTGTTAAAGTGGACTACAGCATATTATTAATGGAAAGCTTTTGGATAGTGATGAGTTAAAAGAATTTTATGCTTTATAGCATTTAATTTGTACCATTTGACTCAGATTTCATCAAGCTTTAGCTACATTTTTCACAGGCAAATTCAGGGGAGAATAAAAGCATTGTGAGACAGTCTCAGTAAAGCTTTCATTGCACTTATGGATAAGTGCAATACAAGTGTGCCCTTTGTAATACAGAAATTTATGAGTCAGATTTTCTGTAAATGACCCTAGGAGTTGCTCCCTCCCTCCCCATCATTAACAGGCATTATAGTAAGTTGCCACACACTAAGTTAATATTAGCAAAATTTAGTGAATGTAAAACGAAGGATCCCCCTTTATAACACACAAAAAAAGAAATCCTTTCAACACTAACTCAGCAGCCAATTCTTTAAACAGTTGCGAACTCAGATTAACACTAAAACTTTTGTAAGTCTCAAAGTCAAATTGACCAAGAAAATTTAGGATTTATTAATCTCTTCTAAAATACTCATCTTTTTAATACTATGCCCATGATGCTGCACCCTCAAGGAAGGTTTGCGTTGCAAGTATCAAAAGCTGATTTACTATTTGGACTACCTAGAGATGTCTCAAAGATCCTTTATTCAGTGTCTTCACTATCTCATTGCTTTTGCTGACATCATAGCAAAAATAAGAATTTTTAAGTAATTAATTACTTCAGTAGCTAATATGATATCTCAGTATGGTCTTCCTGTATAGTATAGTCAAAGTTAAGGATTTTACTAATGAAAATAGTTTGTATCATTATCATCCAAAGAGACAGTATCAATAAAAAAGGCAAGCCTATTACTATTATCCTAAAAAGTCTCAAGAAAATCAAATGACTGACTATGCAAACAGCTCTCCAGAATACAAATTTAGTAAAAACAATTCAGCAACTGTCAGTACTACCTATATACAAAGGTCCTGTTTTGAATCTTAGCCAGAATTGTCCATCTTGTAGCTGTAAGGCCATTTATTCTTGCTATCACATGGTAATCACCATCTAGCACACATACATAGAGTCAACGATCCTTTCAAGGAGATCCAACAATACAAGAAGAATATCTACATCTAAGGGCAAGAGCAAAGGCAAAGGCAAAGGCAAAGGCAAAGGCAAGGTTGCTTATATCACCTCTTCTTGAATTAGGATTGGATCTGATAGGTAGCAAGGTTGTCTACAAGACAGGAAGAAATCAGCATGAGAGGAAACAATTGCAGAGGGGGTATCAAGACAGAGACGCAAGGCTTGCTAGTGTTTCCTCTTTCACCATTCACCCAATACCACCATACTTTAAATATTTTTTGCAACTGCTACATGTTGCTTCCATCATGAACTCGGAGTGAATAACAGCAGAAATGAGAAAATCTGCTAGAGAGAAAAAAATGAAAAAATCAATTTCTGTTGTTCTTTTTGCTTTAAATGGATTTCTTTCAGCCAGATTCTTTGTAACAATGGTATTAAGCAGTTGCCTATTATTTTGATGAATTTAATCAACTCATAAGGAACCAGATCACAAGGAACCATAAGTGTTGCCCCACGTATTCAACTCAGAGGAACAAAACTTGAGACTGCTGGGAGATGGTGGGGAAAACAACCCAGCGCTAATAGCTCTCAGAAGTAGGAAGTTTCTCAGAATATGCACCATTAGGAACTTAAAGCAAGACGTTCTTTAGGTCACCTAGAGTTCATCTTCTGTTTTCTGGGTAAAAAATTTAGTGACCAATTTAATTAATCATCTAACTCTTCCTTCAATAAGTAAAAGCAATACAGCATAAAGCACGCTAAATAAGTATGAAAGATGCATTGCAGAATTAACATATCAGCTCTGCAATAGAGTTGACTTTGGAAACTATATGCACTTATCTTTTCAGTGTAATGTAATAGTATATTTATTTTTCTTTTTTTAGGAAGAGGTGGGTTTTTTGTTTTTGCTCCTTTTTTAAAATCTGATCAATTGAAACTAATAATAAAATCAAAATAACAGAAGAGCAAACCTTTAGATAAGGTAATGCCAATCTGTATGATTACATATGTTACTGTGATAATATTCATCCCCTCCTTACTCACTTGAGCCCAATTTAAGACCTGGAGTGAAAGGAAAATTTCCCTCTGGCTACCGGTCACGTCTATTTTAAGTCTGAGTACTTTCTTGGAACTACTTATTACCAGGTCCATAACTAACTCTGAAATCTGTAAGTTTTACCACAATATAAGCATTTAATTATAAAAGAAAATTCTACCATGTCTCAGCAGTGACCACAGTCCATGGTGGCGCAGCACCCAGCTACGGTTAGCATAGCGCACACCCTATGAGGTCAACAATAATTTCCTCCATCATAAAAAATTAGGCATGCCATCTGCCCTTCTGGCAGCACAGCAAAATTGCAGACTGACTCCTCAGATAGATAAAGCTTACACCCAATTAATCTAGGGTTTTTCTTGCTTTCTTTCTTTTTACAGTGTTCAAAAGGCAAGCTGTCTTAACAGAAAGAGAAATGCTGCAATAATGTTAAGGATCTGATCTGGCTCTAATCCATGCTTAAGTCAGTGTAGATTGCTTAGCCATTTCACAGTTCTCAGAGCAAGGCAGGATTATTCAAATATGCTGCAGGTTACAACAGAGGGCCAGCAAAGAACAGAATATCTGCTTTGTGTAAACCTACCTCGCTTTACTTAGTTCAGCTGTACCTTCAGCTCTCATGTAAGGCAGCTGTTTTATTGGCTTATACCAATGATTTGTGCATGTGTGTGTGTTTTTTTAAGCATGAAAGAAAGGCCTTTCCTGAATATATCTTCACTCTTCTCTGAGCATTGTATTGATCAGGGAATCTGGTCTGCTACATGCTTAAATTCTTCAATAGGCAATCAGCAAAAGAAGTCCAACTGACAGCATATTACATCAACCTGACATTTCTATGCTGAATTTAAAAACATTAAAGAATAATACTCAGCACACACCAGAAGATCTTTACATAACTGAGAAGAAATCTTTATCATTGTGTGACATAGAAATTAATTCAGATTCAGCAGCTTGCCCAAGGTCATGAAGAAAGTTGTGGTAAATAGGAATGAGGATATATGAGTAACATCCTGACCCCACTGAGAGCTTTGCCAAGAAATACATTGCAACTAGGTCTCAAAGGTGGTTCTCCAGCCTGTCAGATTTTGTGTCTTGTTTTGTGGATGATTCAACAGGTAAGAACTTCAGACAATGCACTGTGGACAAATTTCTCCATGTCAAAGATTTTTGGGGAAATCACTTTTTTTTTTTAAACATTGTTTCATCAGCATAAATTGGTTTTTCATTGTTCTTATAGTTTTCTGCTAGTTGTATGAGATATACTATCTCTAAGGCATATTCCATTAAAATAGGAGTTCACTGAATATGTGATTTTAATAATTGCAAGAAAAACCTCTTTAGAATTTAGAAATAACTACATTTTTAATAGTATCTGATAGCACCCTGATATGATCCCAAACAATTACCTTCCATTGGGTCCTGGTAGTACATTACATGGTGTCCTTGTCTTCACCTTGCTCTGTCTAACCTTCCTCTCCAACTACTCCAGTTGCACAACTTTATATAGGACAGTGAGATTTATACACACAGGAGCCTGTAAGAATCAACAAGAAAAATCCTTCCAAAAACAATAATCTTAGCTCAATCTCATGGTCAGATAGACAGAACCCTGAAGGGAATAAAAAACCCAAATTTGGAAAAGAGGAAGACTTGAAATATTTTGTTAAGCAAATGGAAGGACGATAATATTAAGAGAAGGCTAAACAGAAAAGTCAAGGGGAAAAGTATTACATGGAAACATGCTCTTGCTTCCATCCTCAGACTTTCCCAACGCCTTTAACTATCGATGCTAGGGAGATGCTGCTGTTGCTGGTTCTTGCTCTTCTCTAAAAATTGCAGCACAGGAGTTCAATGCTGCTGATAAAATATGTATCACTGTTAAGAGTAGATTTATTTATTTATTTTACTACTGCAAGTTTTGTGACAGGATTTTGTAGTAAAAGGCCTTGGAGAAAATGCATGCTGTTCATTTCTTGTGCAAACACCCTGAAAAATGAACCAAACAAAACGGACAGTGGAGCAGTGTTATAAAAATACAATAATGATTCAGGGTTTGAACTTCACACACAGAAGCTGTCAGGAAAGGAAAAAAGCAATATATAAGCAGTAATACAGGTGCTAACACAGCAAATGACACCTATATAGACTTTTGGTTTTTATTTTTGTAAAAAAAAAAATCAGATTAATTAGTGCCAATGTATGTTCATAGTAAGGTAACAGAAACTAAGCTAATCTGAGTAGCAACTTACATCAAAGGATACCAAAATAATATTTTTTGTAAGTGAAACATAATACTTCATTTTAACTTGATTCTGGCCATCTAGAAGTCCTCATTATCTGTCTATGAAGCCTTTAAAGAAAAGTTGCTACAGTCAAACAGGGTCCTGATAGAACTTGGCACATAAAGAAACAATTCAATTTTCACCCATACTATACCTCTCACTCTCCTGGAGCACTCATTCATACAATACTTACAGAATGCATATACATTATGACTAAAGCCACATATGGCCTAAAGCACATACAATATTTCAGTCCTAAACATAACATATTTCTACATCGAAAGCAGATCACTATTTACAGCAGATGATCTTGCTCTGCAGATGGGGTTTTTGCTCGAAGATCCTTCTGTTAGCATATGTTAAAATGTCCAAGTCGTCAAATTATTTATCAAATTAAAGGTGTATCTACAGGAAGATCTGGTTGATCATGTGCGAGATTACTAAGGCAATAATAGTAGTTGTTCCACAGGACTAATGCTGCCATTGCAACGAGCTCTTCATCGGAGCCGTAAGTCTTCATTCTTCAGATGCAGCCAGGCATAGTGAGACATTCATGATCTGCAAGATGTTGGCTCAAAAGTCTAAAACTTCTTGGTTTGTTTTTGTTTTTAATGTTCACGGAATAGCACCATAGGAATTCACTCACAATAACAAATCGTGGGCCTGTTGTGTTGGGTTTTTTGCCATCACAGACACTCTTATTCCCAGAAAACAAATGCTCCTGTTCTCTCAACTCTTTGGGAAACCTCTCTCTTGGATACTACTGTAGCTTCATTTCTGACTAGCTAAAACAGATAATTAACTCATTCACAAAGATGTCCAAAGAAATAAAGCTTCGTAGCAGTTCCAAAATTACTGCTGAAAAAAAAACCAGCAGGAGTTTCAGATGATTCTTGATTATTTCTCATGGATACAGGTTTTTATCTCAGTCTCTTTCTATGTTCAGTGCAAAATAAGAGCACATCATCAGAGATAGCTTACTTAACCAGTAAACCTAACATTTTCAGATGCTTACATTATTCAAATTCTGAGTCTTCAGCTACTGATGACAAATGTAACAGTTCAGACTTAACTGTTGGTAAAGCAAAAGGGTCTAAAATCATTTACGTTTCAGAAATATGATTTTCCAGTTTCAAAGTACTGATAACCTGACGTGACAGATGAATCCATAAAAAAACACAGCACAATGCAGGAAGACCATCCCATTTCATATCTTCTTACATGTCTTTGTACACACTGTATCCCGGATACAAAATCAAAGCAACCGGAATGAAATACAAAGACAGTATTTGGAGTGTGTGACCTGAAAGAGCTTTTTTTCTCCTGGACACCATACAATTGTCAGAAGGAAGAACAGTCTGTAGGGTCATTTCCCCTGAATTCAACGGACTGAATCTGCATGCATCCATGACTAGTGTCAAGCCATGAACAAAAGCTTTTATATTATCCCTTGAAGCATGCAAAGTTCTTTCACCAGCTTTGCGGAGACAGTCAAGTGTGGGGCCTGCAGATTGTCATCATATCTATTCCACTGGGATAGGTAAACTTTTTATTTCCTGGTCTTATAAGTCATCATTCCAACTGAACTCATATAAAACATTTGTGCTAATAGCTTCAATTTAAAAAAAAAAAAAAAAAAAAGACACGCCTTCCTTCCTTTCCACCGTGCGTTCTTTCTTCCTTGCTCTCATTTTCTGGCTTAGAGGTTCTTGTGCTATTTTTTGGTGTGCATGCTATCTGGATATTTTATACTTCTGTATCGTATATGAAATCCTTTCTTGTTGATTGTATCATCAGTATGAAAGTGGAGTAAAACAGCTTCCCCCGCTGAATAAATTTCTTCTGGTGGCTAAAATAAATAAATAAACAAACAAGTGAATGATCTGTCCACACTGATGTCTGTCTATCCCATTCAGATTGTTTTTCTTCTGGATCTTTCTCTTTTCCTTTTATATCTTGCTGTGTAATTCCACTGGGTCTCACACACTGCCGTCTGTAACTAGCAGAATATTTCTATTCATTCAACTCTAAATTGTAGGGTTGCATTGTTGGATTTTTGGAAAATAATGCAGACTAGAAGAACAATGAGAATGTATAAATTTCCATACTGGGAATGTCCATGCTACCTTTACATGATAAATATTAGGTACCTACACCCTATCTTTGACATGAGCTAGAACCTAAAGCTAAGTGGAGGAAGACACTGTGCCAGGGACATTTTTAGGCAAACTCAGGAAATTACAACCCTCATTCCTCAAAGCTGGAGGTCAGCTTAAATCATGAAGTTGGAATTTTTATCTGCTGGCAGAAGTGTTGAACTTATCCATTATAACTTTTTTGCTTTTGTATACACCTGCAATCACTCTTTCAATCTCAAGCTCTGGGCCTGGGCATCACCCTCTTGCAGAATCTAAGTAAATGTTGCATAATACTTTCTGAATCTGTTTTAAGGTCTCCAGTTTGTATTGAACCTCTCTTTCATCTTTACTTATGAGATAAAGAAACCTAAACTCCTGTCTTTTTTGTCCTTCTTCCCAGATCTCTCCGATAATTCTGATCCAGTCATGCAAGTGACCAGGCAGGACTATATATAGTATTCTAAATTAAGATAAACAACTGACTCAGGTATTCACATATTATTCCTCATGATGGTCTGTTATATTACTGAAGCTGCACATTGATGCAGAAGTACCAACTGAACTACCCAGTCCTTCTTCCAACATTGAAAAGATGGTAACGTACACTTATAGTGCCTTTTTTCTCCTTCGGCTCAGATTATTTTGCTTTTAATAGGAAACATGGGATTAAACAGAAAAGCTATGTGCTTTGTTCTGAAGTCATTCATCCATATCAAACCAATAAACAATAAATTAAAAAAAAAAAAGTGAGGGAGAAAAATTGTCAGCCAGAGGCTGGGCCAACACTCCAACCTGCTGCACTCCTACTTGCAAAATAGGCATACTTGCAAAGAAAAATGTTATTGTTCATAGAGTAACAGATGCTGGATCAGTTGTAGTATATCTCTCTGAATACTGCCTACAGTTCTGTGGTAGCACCTTTCCTTTTTGCCCTAACTGTCCTAAAAGTGCCCTAAAGGATTTAAGCTGGCTTCACTGACAGTCTAGTCTGAATGACTGAGATGTCTGACCCAGCACAATGAATGAATCCCAAAAGTGGCATATGGTTAATTAAGAGCTCCTACCATCTCACGTAGTGAATTTCAGTCTTTTTATCTAGGCAAAGAGTGTGTGTGTGAAAGTCTGCTTGGATTTGTACACATATAAAGAATTGATGAGGACTCGTGGGATCATATCACCAGCTTTCACAAGGAAGGCAGACAACGAACAATGCAACTGTGAGAAGAGAAATAGGATATACCCTTTTCAGGATGTCACCTAGCCAATTTCCTCCATGTGTCACAGTAAAAACATGTCAGAGATGTTTTGGGGAAGACAGTGCTTTCTTAAGGCCCAAAGTAATCTCTCAGTTTAAGAGCTTTTTTCCTGAAGTAGCTTTAAGCAATAGATGAACATATTATAAATGTTTGTGCCTCATAAAATATGACTAGTTCATTCAGACTGAAACACTTTTAACGTGGTAATTTTCAACATCAATGCAGTCTCTCTCCTTAAGGGAAAACATTGTTAACTTTTTTTTTTTAGGATGCTAACTGATAAGCACTCCACTGTTAGCTTCCTAAAGTGTAACACAACATCACAATGCTTTGGACAAAAACAAACACACAAACAAAACAAAACAAACAAAAAACCCAACCCCCTCCCCTCGCCCCTTCCCCCAAAGAAGGGAGAAGAAAATTTACCAGTTGAAAATACTTCAAGGGAATGTTTTTAGAAGTCATAGAAATTTTGAAATCTTTAATTTTGCTTAAAAAATAACATAATACATTCTGAAGCATAGTCTGGTATCTTATATGGCATAGTAACCCATTCCTGCTCATATCCTCTCCACCATCTCTCTTTTTATTTTTAGCATTTATTGGAGAAGAAAAAAGGGTAGGCTTTAGTTACCTGCTTACTTACCCCAGATCCACAAAATCGACCAAGTCTCATAGCTGACTTATCATGCCCATCAAAGAGCTCCACGTAGTCATAACCACAATCTGCCTCCTCTTCAACCTCAAAAGTCTGAAACGATAACTCGACTCGACAGCCACGCTCTGCCACCAGGAGCCAGTCGCAGTCCGCCTGAACAGGGTAGTTGTTATCTCCAAACTGAGCATGGGAGTACAAATCTTTGGGCTTGGTTTCAGCTTTCAGTCGGCCACCACACTCTACAGAGGGAGGAAAAAAAAAAAAAAAACAGACTAAGGAGGTTGCATTTTCTTTCTGTAGATGCCTGGCCTTATTCAGGCTGAGTGGATTTTTACTTCATAAACAGCTCAGCCAAAGAAGGTCTAGTGTGAAGCACTACTTGGTGTGAATAGAGAAGGCTGAAACCGATCCATATCTTTAAGTGGTTTTAGACAGTATTTTGGATTGAGTTCTAAATAGTAACTTACTGTTGCACTGTGACCATTTGTCTAGTAAAGGGCTCAAGATGAGTACAGGACACTCCCAAATTGATAAAGCTCAATAACGGACAAAATAAACCAGAAAAAAATGTAGGAGAGAACAAGAGCAAGTGTCAATGGAAAAAGCTCAGGATAACATATCATTCTGAGTCTTCCCTACATAAATGTTTTTTTTATAACTACAAGGACTTGAGCATATTTCATAACTAATTTTTGTGTAAAAGACAAAGAAACAGTGAACACCAAAGTCGCAAGAAAGGTAGTTCAAGAGAGAGGAAATGCTTCAGATAGACATTTGAGAGGCACCTAACATCAGCAAGGCAAATGCTGCAAGCGCGGCACCCACGTTTCAGGAGCATCAACCTTTCCACGGGGGTGGTCAACAGTTTGCTCAAGCACGGGATTAAGTGGGATGCAACCAGCAGGAGCACCCGCAGCAGCCCACTGCTTTGCGGGAGCATCAGAGTCATTCTCCACGCTGCGTGTGGAGAGCCAGCTCAATGTCGAGCACCACTGCTGAGCCTGCTAGCGCATTTGCTACATAGTTCATGGGCACAAATAGCTCTTTCCCTGCAGAAGACAGCAGCTGGGAGAAAGCTGCTGCTACCAGAGAGAGTCATACACCTGAAAGCCTGCACCTGAGGAAAGTCTTAAAGAGAAGACTGTTGCCCCCTGGCATACCAATATTTTCATTAGAAATCTCTATTTGTACTCATCAGTAAAACATGTTGCTTGAGAGCTTGTTTGTATCTGCTCTAAAAGTTCATAATTCAAATATGAATGAACTTACTGAATAGTCCAATAAACTGCTCTACAGCCAGTTTGCTCAAGGAGAACAGAAACTACTGAAAATATACAGAACAAAAACAGAATACAGTTTTTCCATTCTATATATTTTCAATAGTTAATATTTGGATTTTATTCCAAATTTCCGGTGAGCTTAGCTTTTACAATAACTTAAATGTATAGTTGTTCTGCACCTGCCTATTGAAAGTGCTATTACAAAGTAGCTGATAACAGATGGAAAATTATATTCAAAAGACAAAAAAAAGGCATTGTTTATTAGGTTTCCAGGAGCTGGGTGGAGACTTATTTTATTTACAGCTATGAAGACTTCAACAAAAACAACATAATTTAGTTTTGGTCTTGGTTTCTCATCAAGAACAGGCCACTCCTTATGGCACAAATAAAAACACCAAGTGCAAATGAGCTTTAACCAAAACCTGACATTCACAAGTTTTTATTCCATTTTCATGAATAAGTGGATAGTTTATCTACATTTTGATCAAATGTACTATGATCATTTTATAATAATCTGAAACAAATTGCAGGACTTGTACACTTCTAAGTTTGGGTGAAAAGAGAATTTGAATAAGACTTCAGTGGCACTGACTCCACCTGCACTAAAAATGACCAACTGCAGAGTCATATTTCAGGTAGGAATTGATGACTATAATGAGCAAATCCTTATTTTTTATTTTATTTAAAAATATTTTGATATTATTGTATTTATTTATATATTGATTATTAATAAGGAAATTAAGGAAAACAAACAGGAAACAAATTATGTAAGTAATCTATTTATGCATGATCTGTTGTTCAATCTGAAATTTTAAAGTCTTTTTCTTTTAGAAGAGATAAGAGCATATGATAAAATTGGGATTCTCCACACATTTATTTCTCATTGTAACTCTAACTCAATTTTTTCTTTTTCATGATTCACGTATTTTGGTTTTTTTTGGACTGGAACATTGCCAGCATTAGGAACACCTCCCAACTTCAGACACAAAACAGCTGCTAAAGGATAAAATGTTTAGTGAACTGTCCTCATTGTTTCCCTGTTCTTGCTGCAGTGTATATGAGCTTAAAGAAATGATGTAGCCATACTAGAAACTGCAGAAAACTTAAGCTTGTGTGGCAATTCCCTTCCCTCCACTTCTCTTCCCAAGGAATACAGACTTAGATTCTTACGGAAAGTATTGATTTCTGGAAATTAAAAGTCAAATTTTCAATTCCTTTCGTACTTAATTGTAATTTCAAAAGTCTATGTCTAGCCTGCACAATGCAGCTCCATATTAGCATCACACAAACTGTGGTGGATCTGCACAGAACAGGGCAGTACCAGGCAGAGATATTTAGGGTTAGTACCAGAATTAACCTAGCTGCACTGACTGCTGCTTTCCGTTTCGCAGGTATATCTGCTCTGCTGTAGATATAGTATATATATATCTCGCTGCAAACAATTATGATTGACTTCCAAAGTGCTACTGATCTGACAGCTTCAGATGGAAGATTTTTTCTACATTAACTAAGGAACAAAAACTACTAGGCACCTCTTTCTTGTTCCCTCCCCTTTTTCAGGGCTCTCAGGCCTCTTACAACCTTAAGGAGACACAGTAGTCTCTTGACTGTTTAACAAGCTGGATAGATGGGAAGAGCGTAAACCTACCAGCTCCCACGCTATCTGAACTAATGAAACTGATTTTAAGTTTGATTCAGCATTGCCATACAGAATTATCACAGCCATTTAGGCAGCAATTCAGGAGCGTAAACACGCATCTAGGACCATCTGAGATGCCCAGGTCTGCCAGAGGCATCCCCATGGGGCTGGCAGATAGGACAGGCCCAACAGCAGACCTGCAACCTTCTGCAGCAGCGGCTGAGGACAGGCACGATAAACGAGGGAGTCTAGAAAGGAACCAGATGCCAGTGTTCAGGCATCTGAGTCACTCCCTGGGCAATGTTGTTTAATGTTCTGTTGGAAGCGTTTTTATAAAAATCCTTCTGAATGGGATATGCCTTTTCCAACAGGGAAAAATATAGCAGATACGCTTTCCAAAAGTACGTGATACTTTAAAAATAGCATTTTATAGCTTTTGCTTTGTCCAGGAAAGCCTTTCTAACCAATCTATTTTCTGAAATCTTATTGGCACTGATACTGCAGATGCACCCTGTGGTGTGAAATGTTTGATTCAAACTTGGAATTGCTGAAGCTAGGATCTTAAGCCAAATGTGTCATATAAGAGGAATCAACATCATCAGTAGGACCTACTAGAAACAGAAGTCATTAAATCATGAAGATGGCGATTTAGTAGACAAAATAGACTCCCTGATTCATATTTTAAAATAATATTTAAAATATTTTTATGTAGGAGATTATGGTACGGAACTCCAAACCTGAGATGTGTGAATTTTATGTTAAATTTTAATTTTTTTGTTTGAGAGTCTGTTGTGCACATGGAATCATATATTCATTTAATAAATTTGAAACTTTAACTTCTGGACCTCTTGGAGAGATAGAACTTTATATTCTAACATATTACATATTTATCCTCTGAACTGTTCTCAACGTAACCTCAAAAGTCTGACAAATGCAACATTTTTATATCAAGATTAAAAAGAACAAGATAGTGATTAAAAAGCTTCGTACAAGGTCGTACACATCAACCAAAAACACCGCCAGGATTACAGGAGCATGGGCACCTTCAGACATAGGATCCAGTTACTATTTCACAGCTGATATATGACACAAGTCCTTCCACCCAGTGAGTTCCACCTAGAGGCCAGAAGTGAAGAGAGCAGCTTGCTCCACTCCCCTTGTCTGTCCTTGCAAAGCTAGACAGGATTAAAAGCAATGTTGCCTACTTTCATTGCATACCACCTACTATTATTTGCTAGAGAAAATAAAATAGGAAAATATAATACATGCTCTAAACATCCGTCACATATCTATCCATTAGTGCATGTGTTCAAAAGCACACACACAAAATTCCTACTGAATGACTGCATTCGGCTCAAGACTGCAGGAAAAGGCTGTAAATTCTGCGCTGCCTCTCATGCAGATTGTGTTCTGTGGTGCCTCTCACAGCACATGCTCATAGTTAACTTAACGAACGTTTTGTGCAAAAATAGCCTACAGAAATAAATGCTCAATCTTAAGGAGGCAAAATTTATAATTTTTACAGCAGTCTTAAAAATTGAGCAAATTTTATTCTTCAACTTTTCTCAGAAACACACTATTACATATGCTCAGAAAGTTTTTACAGTTAAGGCATATAAAACTGCAAATAAGCATATATGAGGGGAATTCCATCAAGTCATAATGTAATCAGAGTCTGAGAATATACTTTTGAAATTCTTTCAGGTAAGGACTGCAAATTGAAAGTGAGAAAATAAATAAGACAGTAGTTTTACAACACCCGTTCCCCAGAAGAGTTCTGACCTTTATTTACTTCATGGTAATATAACAAATAAGTCATTATTACCATTACTATCTAATTTTGTATCTATAGCAAGTGATTACTGTGATAGGGAAGGCAAATATAGTGCCATTTTTGTAAAACAGCGTCTTCAATGAGAAGAAAATAAATTGAATGACAGATTAAAAAAAAAAAACAAAAAACAAACTTCTCACTTTCCAGGCCAAGGACATGATGAGTGAAAAACTGTTCAAATTCTGCTGCCTACTGGTTTTCTCTGAAAGGAAAACTAAATTAATAAAGTTTTAGAACTGTTCTTAACAAAGCAGAAAGAAAAAGAGAGAAAAGTGTGTTTATACTAATTTATGAGGACTTGTTAGTTGAGCATTATGCATCAACTTCATGAATACTTTGGATAATATCAAAGGGTATGGATAAAAAGAGTGACTAATCAGCTGGCATACTATGTTCTAAAAATAACTGCTACCTGCCAGTAAAATCTAATGTACTAGAAGAGATATTTATAAATCACTTCATCAGTATTTATTTCCAATATACACCCTGCATGAGAATGGACTGTGGAAAGCAAAGATGGACACTACAACTGATTAAAAGAAAAAAAAAGAAAAAAAAAGAAAAAAGAAAAAAAAAGAAAAAAAAGAAAAAAGAAAAAAAAAGAAAAAAGAAAAAAAAGAAAAAAGAAAAAAAAGAAAAAAGAAAAAAAAGAAAAAAGAAAAAAAAGAAAAAAGAAAAAAAAAGAAAAAAGAAAAAAAAAAGAAAAAAGAAAAAAAAAGAAAAAAGAAAAAAAAAGAAAAAAGAAAAAAAAAGAAAAAACTGTTCCATTACAGGGGATGCAGGAGGTTCACAGATTTAGCACTAGGGGTCACTGTGCACAAAGCAACCTCAGGAGTGACATGCATACTATGAAAATGTCCCAAGAAATGTATTAATGCAACTGCAAAACACTATTTTAAATGTCAGTGATTTCTGTAAAATAAAAAAGCTAAACGGTAAATGCGAAGAATATTACATTTTTAAGCTGTTAAGAAAGTATTCAGTATTTTTTTTCCTGTTCTATTTTGGCTTGTCTTCTCTTTTCAGCTCTACAGGAAAAGTACTAACTGTTTATACAAAGCCCAGACTTTTGTTTAAGTTAGAACGGGAAAGTAATAGAGGTACATCACATGCCCCAGTAAAGTACTGCCATTACAAATACAATGAAAAGCTATTGAATCTTCTATAAACTAAAGGCATGAATTCTAACAAATGTCTTAGATTGTCTATGCCATAGCCTTCTTTCATTGGATCTTGTTGCAAAATCCTTTAATCACTTACCTATAAAATTAAAATTACCATGAAGCCAAATTTGAGAAAGAGCGCGCATGCGAGAGAGACAGAGAGAGACAGAGAGAGACAGAGAGAGACAGAGAGAGACAGAGAGAGACAGAGAGAGACAGAGAGAGACAGAGAGAGACAGAGAGAGACAGAGAGAGACAGAGAGAGACAGAGAGAGACAGAGAGAGACAGAGAGAGACAGAGAGAGACAGAGAGAGACAGAGAGAGACAGAGAGAGACAGAGAGAGACAGAGAGAGACAGAGAGAGACAGAGAGAGACAGAGAGAGACAGAGAGAGACAGAGAGAGACAGAGAGACATGGGCAGGCAAGCAGACATGTCTAAAATGTAGAGAATATTTTCTCCAACCTCAGACTTTTCCCACTGCTTTTAAGATTTTGTTAGATTTAGTTGTAACATTGTGTTATCTATTAAATCATCCCAGTTCCTTCTAAAGGAAGGGGAAATTATTAGTAAATCACATCTTGATTTTCTGACCTGTAGAATGTGTTGCTTGGAAGCCTTTTCTTTGAACTGATGCATCAGAAATAAATCGGAGGAACATTTTATTTCCAGTAGCAATAAGAGGATCTGGTAACTTATTGCCACATAAGCGTCCCAGAATTGGTGATTTTTCAGTTTCACCATCGAACACTTCCAAGTGGTCATAAGCACATTCTTGGTGTTGTTCTATCTCAAATTCATTAAAAGTCTAGGGAGGGAAAAAAAAAGATTCAATGTATTACTATATTTACTGCATTTGTTAGGTAAACATATACTGTAAATGTTTCAAAATGCATTGTATATGCAGTTAAATGAGCTTTTCTGCTCCTACAAGCCTGTAGCTTTGAATAACATACTGATTTTAAGAAAGCAGAATAATAATTAAGACAGTGAATTTTAAAAATTTGGTAAGGCACTCTTCATATAAAAGGGATTAGTATCCATAACATGATAGCAAATTTGGAATACTACTTCCCATTGAATTTGTACAGATATTTTGTATAATTATTCCAAATTTCACATTACATTCAAAACAAACCAGAAAGCAGGAAATCAATTTGTTCCTCAGATAGCTGAGGCTTCGAAACATTCATGAAAAATAATGCCCCTTTCTAGATATTTACCTCACTCCACAGTTCACACCATTGAGAATGACCTTTTCACATCAATGTGTGCATGTAAAGCATATACAACACAACTTCTTGAAAATTATATCGTCTAATCTACTATCTAGAAATATAATTTCTATAATCATAACAATATTTCAGGCTGTATATAACATATTAGGATCACATTTTTGCTAGTGAAATCATTGTGAAAAATAGCAAAAGGATTTTGACTTTATGAAAAAAAATCTCCATCAGTCTTGCTTTTGTCCTCCCCAACTCTCTCAAGAAGATGCAACTTGCTGCAATGTTTTGAACACAGTGATCTCAAACTTTGTGTCATTTCAAATGTGTGATGTTTCTTCTACAACAAAAAACTTTTATGTTAGCTTTTCAGTTCCTGGAGATTCTCCCCAGCGCTCCCAGTGCACATGGAGGCTTGTGAGGACAAATTCATTAAAAATTGTAAATTGTGAGTGCTTAGGAACAGAGCCTGGCCAACTAACTTTTAAAGATTCTCAGAACTGAGATTATTCAAATGCAGAGTATCCAACTGCAGCTGTTTCCCCAATCTGTATGTCTCATCCTATAGAAACTGCTAAAAAGGTATCCAACTAATACCTGTTTTTCAAATTAGGAAGCTTGTCTTCTAAGGCTGGACTTAAATTTGCTGGTATCAGCAAATTTATTTGAAAGTAGGCATCTAAGAGACTTCAGATACAACTTTTTGACCGGGGCCAAATTTGAAGCACAAACTATAGGATTAAAGAGCTGGTATTTTCCTCCCAGGTAAACACTGAGAAGGCAATATAAACATACATTTATTTGTGAATTTTTAAAAGTAACCTAAAATTCAAGGCAAAATTCAGAATCCATTTCGGGCAATAAAATCTCATAAAAATATTAAGCATAAATGTTCCCAATAAGTAGCCAGATACCTGAGTGTTTATGGAAAATCTAAGAGATTACAAAACAATATTTAAAAGGAAAAAACTGTCAAATACTGAACAAATATCATGATTATGCTTTCTATCTGGTACACCAACGCAAATCTGATCTATTGAATCCCTTGTGGAAGCCTGCCAATATGAACTGTGATGGCACTTTATATTAGCAGCTGACCTAAAGTAAGCATGAACAGCCAACATACCCCTTTGCCAGAAGAGCCAGAATAGCACTTTTGGCTTGTGAAAACTGGACAGTTACATGATACAATGGATATAGATTCATTTCACAAGAAAATTTGGGTTTTATATTAAGGGAAGGAAACTGCAGAGGCATGAAAAACAGCTGTGCAGCAGTTCCTCCTGCTGCTCTTAAGTTGCAATCAGCCATCTTATTTTTACGATGCCAAGTATGCGTTGTCATTTATACCCAAATAAAATCTGACAGTTTAAAAAACCTGAGAAACTCACTGTAAGGGAGTTAGTTAAATATAGAATTGAGTCAAGCCAATTTGGAATCAATAGGAGTAATAGATGTGGTCCAAGAGCAGCCTGTAGCATTTACGTTTCTTTTACAGGAAAATTACATTACTTATTTTTCATTTCTGATCATTACCCATTACCAAAAAAAAAAAAAAAAATCAATCTTATGATATGACTGATCTATTCTCAGTAACTGAACTATCACCAGGATTCCTAAACCTGTAAGAGAGATGTTACTTTGATAAGTGGTACGCACTATATTATATCCCATTGAAAAAGAACAGGAGAAAGTCCTAAATACATTGCAAGCCTAACAATTGATTCTAGCAATTATAAATAGAATCAAATAATTTTTTTAAAAGGAAAAGCAATATCTTAATATTAGATTTTCAAAGGGTCAAAACAAGTCACCTTTTAAAACACACAGAAACGACCTCCTTCTTTTAAAGGAAAGCAGTCAGTTCCCGGCAGTGGACTATGAACAAGCTTGAAAGAGGAGAATTAACACCATCTTTCCTTTAAGTTGAATATAATAAAGGAGTTGCTACTAACCTCCTCTGTACTGCTTAGTGCCTAGTGTTTACTGATAATTTAATAAAGTTGTAAATCACACTTCATCTTCCTGGGACAAATACTCCTGCAAATCTAGCCCAACCTGACTACAGTCCCCATTTTGATGGTCTCATTAATGGGAAGGCTATTCAGGAGTGTTACGTATAGCTTCTGAACATCCAACCCTTACTATCTATAGCACTCTGAGTAGATACGCTGGTGGCACTTAAGTATCCTATGCAGGCAGCTATCCATAAGTCTGTCTCTTATAAACATCCGGCTGATTAGCTTATGAAAATCTCTCTCCCCCTCTCTGTGGTACAAAGCATTTTGAAAGCTATCTTTATCTGCACATTTCATTTAAAAACTCCAAAGTGCATATCCATTTTTTCATAGACTTTTTAATTACACCAAATGCTTAACTTTACCCTTTTCAGGAAGAGGCTTTAATGATTATCAGTGTGAGAGCAATCACAAGAGAAGATTAGTTTCTGTATACCAACCTCCCCACAAAACAAAGCACAGCCTCACAATTCCTGTGCTTTTGTTAGCATGAACAGATCAATTTTCTCCTTTTTTAATTTGGCTAAGTAAACTGTGAAGAGTAAACTTAAATATAGTTTGGTAGTCCAAGAAGAAATATTTATCTATAATGGAAGTATTGTATTAGTACTATTAATACAGTAAATTGCTGTACCAGACAGATTTTAAAGATCCTGTAAGTTAGAAGACTGACCCTACTGGCTTTCACAGAAAAGTGGATTTCAGACTCTAAATCATGTAGGTATTTTTGAAAATTCTGTGTAAAATAAATTCTGTTCAATTTCTCCAATTTCATTAGAGAAAGTCAATTTAAAAATCTTTTATTTTAGAGCAGACACATGCACTATTTCCCGAAAGAAATCTTTATGCTTCTGCATTGAAAACCTGTTTCTCACCCTTTGAAAGGACAGAGCTACCGCTCAACCCTGACCACCCTCTCCCTCTCTCTACATAGGAAGAGTTTAACCATTTTCCCCCTTGGAGAACAGGGATCAACACAGGATCCCACATCAGCATCAGCAGTAGGAGTTTTGGTTTTGGCTATGCCTTTTATCCATAAACCAGCGTAGACTATTGCTTCTACTACTTTCAAGCAGAGACATAATTTTTTCTTCAGCTTATATGCTCCCCCCAAGCATTTGTAATGTCATTTTATTAGACTTTTAAAATATGCAAAATAATTTCTGTCATAAAGAGAGTTCATTGCTCTTTTCCTTTTTGCAGTCTTTCTACGTGGACAACAATCCCTTCTCCTTCCAATTGTATGGCTAGCATGTTTTGATCGTGAAGTGCTTCAGAACAAGGACTTTACACGTCTGTGCAAACCTCAGTTGCACTTTGTTTCTCCACAGGTATTACTGTAACTTTTTTTTTTTTTTTTTTTAATGTTATACCCATCAGGAGGGATTTCGTATGTAAATTCAGATTATCATTTTCTCAGCATCCAAACCACCCTTTTCAGAGGACCGAAAGATCTGGAAAAATGGATGGAATTTCTTCGCTGCCTAAAGGAGGAGCAGTCAGCCACCGGCACTGCAGTGACAGCCATGTGGCTCTTCTCTAAGTCCTGTAGCCAAAAGGAACATTGGGGCTGAACACAGAGTAGAAAAGCCCACCTGGACAGGTCTGTGCCATTGGCTTTGTGCAGAGGCTGCATAACTTCAAGAAGTCTGGAAGCTCCCTAAGCTTTGCTGACTCTTCTTCAGCCACTACCAGTACTGCCCTCAGCCAACTAATCATAAAGGTCCCTTAACTCTACTTAGGTTACTCATCTATTTAGGCTAAAATTTCGTGCAGCTTTTAAGTCCAGATTCTTGTTTTCTGTGTCTTCTTTCCCCCCTTGAAAAATACAATTAGAAAAAGAGAGAGAATAAAAAAGTTAAAGGCACGTAGAGAGGATTGTACGTAAGCTGTAATTTTGTATACTGTATATATTAGAGCTCACGTAAATGTTTTCTGACACGTTTGACAAAACTTTGCGCAATTTTTATGAGTTGCTACGCTGATACAGTAAAGTCTGACAAGACTAAAGTATCCTTGCCCTTTGTTATCCAGAGTATTTGCAATAACCACAAATTTAAATTCACAGCTCCATGATATTAAGTAGCCTCAGTTGGTCAGGAATAGACAGGAGTCAACAGTTTTGTTTTGTTTTTTCAAAAAGAATGTTACTTTTGACTGCAAATTGACAGTAAAGTTTAGTAACAGTTCTGTATCCTTGAGCAGTCTGTTGAGAAGCAGGTTCGGGTGAAGAGAAGAGAAAGAAGTAGGGTAGTCAGAAACTTACTAATTTGACTCTTTGGCCAGGGGTGGCACTGATTTCCCACGTGCACTCCTTTCTGCTGGGATACTTGTCAGGCCAGTTGGGACTCGTGATGAACCCATTAGGACTATGGATCTTCTGTTCACACTCAGCTGTGTCAATAACGATAGCACTGGTTAGTCTGGAAATCTCCTTTCAGATGTAGCCAGAAAAATACACTTTTCTATCAGGGACCCACTTTATGGAAAGGATCTTCAATAAGATAGCTAAGCATCCTCTTCAGTGTGCATGATCATGTTCATCTGCTTTGGCAAATAGTTTATGGTAACTAATCCAGCATGCTTGTTAACTGATTGTCATGAAACGTATGCTATTGTTTGCAACAGATTGTATCTTTTGGAAATAAATATCATAAAAGAACTAAGTATTAAAATATAATCAAATGTTTTGCTATTCCCTCCGCTCTGCTTTCCTCACAAGTACGAAAATCCACAAGAGTAATCTTGCCAATCCAGCTTCAATAGGTATTTTCAAACATTTTTAAAACATTTTTTATTTTATCTCTTCCCACTAATACTCATATTGCAGCTACAGAGCAATCATTTTGATTTCTAAACTATAGTGTCTAGACATACGTTAAACTGGAAAACAGCTAAGACCAAGTTGAGAGTATCTACCGAGAAAAGCTTAGTCATTCACATCCTGTTACACCATAACTGAATTACCAGAAGTGTCTCACTACAAATAAATACAAACAACTAAAATATAAGGAAGACAGGAAGTAAAAATCTGTTCTACCTCCTTTTGCATTTAATTTCTTAAAAAAGTACTTTATAAACATCAAGGAATTACTCAACAAGAATCTTCTAGAGGAGGCAAGTACTATTCCAACTTTAGTGACAGTGCAAGTGAGTCACAAAGAGCATATCATTACTAGCAAATTACATCCATGCTAGAATGCAGCCTGGAGAAATTATAGTAGCTAACGTGATATTGCATACTTAAGGTTCATTTGCAGATAGCCTAAATTGTGCCTCAGCCCCAGAGGCTACTGTTTTCTTGGAGCAATGCACAAATTGATACCGCAAATAGGAAAACGGGACTTGACTGGAATTTAGACTGTTGAATATATCCCCTAAAATAAACCCAGAAAGCAGTCTCTTACGGGTAGATACTGTTTCAGCCTGGCTGTGGGGAGACTACCTACTGCTGAATGCAAAGAGAGCTAATGACAATTTTACCAGGCTTCCCTGCAGCAAATCTAGCCCTGCGTTTAATACTATATTAGCTGAATAGTCTATCACAACTCTGAAATTTTACAATTAACAGCACTATTAAATGTGCCTAAATCGAGTGGCCGATAACAACAGGTTTTCCCAGCTGGGTTTCTTTTGATGCCTCAACCTTGACCACACAGAAGTGCAAGGGTAGGGAGAAAAGTTTAGGCCCAAAATGTTAACCCCTCCCATCATCAAGACACTCCCCCCCCCCTTTTTTTTTTTTTCTTTTCTTTCTTTTCCTTGGAAGGAGAGCAGCAGAGAGCTTTCTAAAAGACAGTTGTATTACCTACTGTTCAGATATGCTACTACTTACCTTCCTTGCAGTCATGTTTGTTCTCATGCAGCACAAACCCATTGCGGCACTGGCAAACGTAGCTTCCTACCGTGTTGATACACTCATGCTGGCAGCCACCGTTGTCCTTTGAACACTCATCCTTATCTAAGAAACACATAACAAGGACGCGTGAGCATCACAGGCAACAATAGTGCTTGCTACTAAAAAGAAAAAGGGTTGTGACAGTATTTGAGTCCAGAAAAGGATGAGCTAAGGCACAGATATTCTTCTCAGTATGACAGTTTTATAGTACCTTAGTTCTCTACCCACTCATTGCTCAGCCTGCAGCCTTGCACTATGGCACAACTATTTCATGCTAAGAAGTGGGGGGTAGTTTTAGGAGAGAGGAACACTAGTAAAACAAGCAAACTGGAACAAAGGAGGTAAGACAGTTACCAGTGTTTACTTTTTCAACTAGTCTTGCTGGCAAAGATTTCATAAATATCTCACCCAAAGCCTTCTCTCAGTAAACAACAGGAGCTTAATTTATGGACAAAGTATTTCTACTTTATGCATATTCCGCAATTTAATGGTCATACATTGAAAGGAACATTTAGGCCAAACAAGGTTTCAAGATCTGCACATAAAAGATCTAAGAATGATTTAACACAAGCTTTTCAAAAAAGTTGTTTTTTTTTCTAGCTAAGTGACAATGTGCTGTACTTTTAGTGAATCTGGACATTAAATAACCTCCCACAAAGGCAAATATTTCATTGAAAAACATACAAAAGAAACTGGCATTAATTATTTCAGGAGATCTATAACATAGCATGCAGTTCTGTTTATTAATATAAAATCCTTTAAAAGAGCTTTTAGTGTGTTAGAAGTAAAGCAGGGAGTAGGGGAGGAAATATGACCTGCATTAAACAGCTACAAATTCATTGCATGGAGAAAAGCCAAACTAGATTAACAGGCTGTCATTTTAGCAAGAGGCCTCAGCTGTCACCCTTCTATGTCATTCAGCTGTTGTCATTTTAGGTAAGGCTGGTCCGTTAAAACTGGCAGATTGCTCCTGACATATAAACATATACATACATATGTATATATGTATATACATATATGCATATAATATGCATATATGTATCCACACACATATAAATCCAGACACACATATATATACACACATACACTCATACATTAACAAAAAAACCCTATGCCTTACAAACTTGCCATTTTAACATGCAAAAGAAAGAGCAGAAAAAAAGCAAAGAAATTATGGCCATCCCAGAGGTCCAATTGTTGCAGTGTTGGAATGTAGAGCACGTGTCTCCTTCAACCTCACGTATCTTGGAAAGCAGCAATAAGCGTTATCTCCGAACAAGGTAACATGCAATGTTTCAGGCTTTAGTAGGCACAGTAAGAATTTCTGTAGATTACAAGCCAGTACAGAAAAATTCAAGTCTCTTGTTGTTTTACTTATGCGTTTTTTTCCCCTACCTTTGTTGAAGCTTATATTCTGTAACACAACAAAGGTACTGTGCATTACAATCACATGCACAGCAGTGCTTAATCTGCCAAAATGTATGTGACATTTTGCTCATTGACTTGCAGGTCTTCCAAAAAAAAAACAGTTTGTTCTTGTAATACAGGACGATGATGTATATTTAAGGAAGAATCCTGCAAGTCAAACCCAAGCATCCACTGCATTTTTGTGTGTGCTATAAATCTCAGTTCTGCTTGCACTGAAAGTGCTTGGAAGCTTTCTGCAGAGGTGAACAGATTTGGAGGCTACGAAGCAGTCAAAAGCATATGCAGCTCCCAGAATCATCCAAAGGCTTATATTAGTTGTTGCCATGATGATGAAAGAAGCATAAAAGCTCTACAGTATACTCTTTATGCACCCTGTAATACAAATCCAAAGTTGAGGTAGTAAATCTATCTAATTTCAAACAAAAGTTTTTAATCTTTCACCTTTTCAAAAGCAAGCACTATCATGAATTCCATGTTGCAAGTGAAGAATAGTAACAAGCGAATGAGAAATTATAGGGAATATGAAGAAAACTCTTAAATATTTCCCCTCCTAAATATTAGTTTGCAGTTTTCTACTAAAATAACAAAATAAATGGAAGGCAAGCTCAAAATGCATTCAAGTTGGACATTCAAGTACAGTTTAAGTACACAAATAGCCCTCTCCATTTTAACCTTCCAAACAGTGTGAAAATAGAGAAAAGTAGTCTAACATTAAATATGTTTTTATTCTGCAAAATAATCTCTTAAGAGACAAGTTGGTAAGCACACAGGCCTGCACTGGATCACTTCAAGATAAAATTTATATAAAACAATGGACAGAAGGTAGAAGAGAGAAGCTTTGAAACATACTTAAACTACGATAATTACTTGTACATGGTTAATCAAGGATGCAACTGTTGAACAAGCCTTCCTTGCACTTTGTAAGTCAAAGCAGACTTTCAGTCAAATTGGTTGCCCAGTTTCAAAATTTATGAAAAAACAATTAGTCTGTATTAGTTATAGAAACAAATGTTTTGCCACGTAAAAACAAAGCCATTTGTTATGCTGACAGAAGGAAATGAGTCTCCCAGTTTTGAATGGATACTTTCTCTTCTTATGTCCATACTCAAAACAGGGAAAGATCCATTCTGAACAAAATGTTAGATTTTAACCGTTCAGAGTACAAATGGTCGTACCTCTGAGACCCTCAGAGGCCACCAGTCTGTGAATAATACGTACTCGGCCTGAAGGGACCTGTATCAAGTCCTTGCAAGATTCAAAAACAAAAATTTTCTCTTTGCAGGCAGCTTTCTTGTCTGTGGAAAAAAACGTACCAGGATGGCACCAGAGATGAGTTTGTGCTCCAACACAAATCTGCTTAAGGCTAGAAACATTTTAACTTTTTCTTTTTACCTGCTCAAAGAATCATCACCCAAGAAGTGTCCCAACAAAGTTCATTTCCACATTACATCAGACACCACGTCCGTTTTGAATGACCATGCAAAGAATCACATTTATTTAAAACACAAAAATAACTCTAAAGCTTATGATAAATGGAAGCAGTTTAATGACATGTTGCTGCTGGGTATTAATCATACCACTATCTAAAAGACTAATGAAAAGAAACAATTAGGGCTACTTTCTTGAAAATATCACAGAGAGAGAGAGAAAGGGAGAAGAGCATGAGAAAGAGAGAGAGAGAGAGAATGAGAACAAAACTTATTCTTGCTGGAAGCTTCTAGTTTAGAAGCTTAATAACCAATTCCAACAAGTTTTAACAAAAATACTAAAAAAATGAGTATATCATTACTTCCTAGTTCTTCCTCCTTGCTCATGAAACTGGATTATATTTATACAGCATTCTCTCTGAAACTTAAATAGGTCTCTCCAGCAGCTCGCGGCAGAGCTTTCTTGAGATTCGTCCCATCAAATGTAAATTTTACAGAATGTTTAAAAAAAAAAAAAAGTGTTTTTCTCACTTTCCAATAGCACCTGGCTGGCTGTTAAAACCATTTTACAGCCACAAATGCAATCATGTGTCTTCTTTTGTCAATACAAATGCCTTCTTAACACAGGTCATCTGTTGGCCCTATGTCACTGTTTGCGTTCACAGTTTATCACAGTGGGTTCCAGTCACCAAAAAAAAAACAACTGTGTTCTGCCGTCTGAGCTGGAGCTGGGCCATAGTTTCTCAACTCCAGCCTTGGCCATGGAATTCACCACCAAAAAAGTTACCAAAAAAGTTCCTTAGCTGTGCTTAAGGAACATATTACACTTTTTAATCTTCATGCTAATATGACTAATCTAGCGCTTGCTTTCTGAGCACTTTCTATGCCTTTTGCTGGTGAACAGACTGCAAGATGCAGCATATTCCTCACTGCTGATTTTTCTCATGATGTATATCTGTGTAACTAAATGTTTTAAAGCGTTTCTATTGGGATTTAATTAATTAAAATGCTTAAATGCCTTCTAGCAAGCAGCTTGTACATTGAGAACTAACAGTAAGTATTTCTTAGCATACACCATTCTAAAAATATTGGATTCTAAAGACAAACACATACAGAGACAAAAAAGAACACATGATCAAGCTGAACAGCCATCAGTTATCAGTTCTCAGAAGTCAAGCTACATAAGGTGAAGACTCAAGTCCCTTTGTCATTCTTAACTGATAGACAAATAGCATATTATGTTCATATTATGTTCATGCAGGGGTAAACACATTTAAGTGATTTTAATAGCCATGAGATTTGTGACTGATGAACTATTCAGAGATGACAATTTCTTTTTATGTACTTTAAGTTCAAAAGTTTGATTTAGTCCCAGTGTAAAATTTCTGTTTTGGTCAAGAAATGCTGTCAAAAGGGAAAAGCCAGATAATATAGAAAAAAAATCTGCTAAAATGGTAACAACTAGAAGAGAAACCAGAAAGAATGAAAATAAAATGCACAGTAGCTGAACGCATATGAAATGATGGATGAGATTATGGCAGAAATACATTATGAAGCATACTGTACATTTATATACTCGTAGTATTAAACACTATTTGCATCAAATCAGCTTTGTTTGAAGAGAATTAGAAACAGATTTTCCATACCCAGGACACACCACACATTTCTGTTCGTTTAAAAAAAAAAAAAAAAGAAAGAAAGAAAGAAAAAACCACACCCACAAAAACATTAGTTCAGATTTATCCCTGACTAAAATTTATCTTTCTTAAACTACCAGGAAAAACTTGTTTGCACCTGGGGCAGGGAGGAGAACATTTCATTCAGAAATCAACAAGAGAAGGGAAGTAATGGTTCTGAAGGATTGCAGCTCAATCCTCTGAACTCCGTGAATTATAGCTAGGACCTTCTCCAACATACAGACTAGGCCTGATTTCTTGCCTGATTTCTTCCCAGAACACGTTCATAATAGTAATAGATTATTTAAACAATCACTAAAAGATCAAGGAAAATAAAGCATCACTTCAAAGAAAATCAGAATTTAAAATGAATTTAAATGTATAAGTATTCAGCAGGTCCATAAGCCTTAACTTCTGAACTACAAAGCTTACAAATTACAATACTAGTGTTGCCAATCTTTTCTGGCATAGCTTTATAGATACTGAAAATACATTAAAAACTTAATTTGCAGGCCATTTTTTGAACTGCAACATTTCAATAGTTATTCTTGTAAAAAATCATATTATGTGACAATTCCTCCTGGCAGTACTAAGCCTACATGAAATGACGAGTCATGTAAGTGTTGCTAAGAGAAAGCTCATCAGTCCCATGTGTATAGTTATTTATTACAAATACTGCGTAAACCTCGAAAGCTTCTTGCTAATTTAAAATGTCATTTTACAAGTAAAATAAAATTTCTGTGAGTTAAAGGTGTCAGTATATGTAAAAACAGATCTGAATTACTATGCTCAAGGAAATACGATTCCCATGAAAAAAAATGCTTTAGCAGAGATAAATGTTTGTTAAGTTCTTTGCATGAGATAAATCACTTACTTTCATCTTTTATCATTGTCACCTTTTTTTTCTTTTTAACATAAAGTGACATAACAGGAAAAAATTGCAAGTTGCAAATCTCCAAATTGTTTGTCTTGATATTTTCCTCATGTTCTCAGCAACATTACCTAAACAATATACTGATTCATGTTACTTTATTTTTTCAAAGTCAATTCATCAGTTATTAAGCTACCTAATGAAATATCATTTTCATTTCAGCTTTGATAACAAAACATTTAAGCAAATGAACACTAATAATGGTGCATAGTAATACATTTTGCTACATACTAAACATAATTAAGATTCTCCCAATTCAGTTTTTGTAATTGCTATAAGAAAATTTGGGGCAAAATTCAACCCCCAAATGCTTCTGGATGGCTTGCAGAGTTTATGGGAGGGTTGTTTTGTTTGACACAAGATAACATACCTATGCCCATATGTGCGTGTAAATGCACAGGAAAACACTAAGCAAAATGCCACTGCTAACACCAGGTGGTATCCTGCCACAGACAGATTATTATAATCTAGTCTCAGCTGGTAATTGCAAAAACCATTACCTTGCAAGTATTTCCTCAAATCTTCAGCTTTTTTCATGCCTAACATCAATGATACCTGTCCTTAGGGGATATAAACTGCCATAGTTCTGATCTGCCTCAGTGAGATTACACTTATAATTAAAGATATATACAAATTTTTACAGGAGCAAGGCCTTAATCTCTTTCCCTCTGCAAAACATTAAGAGCAGCAAAGTTTGGCAAGAATGATCCCATAAGGCTAAACAAATGTTATTGTAGAAAGTGGTAATTCATAACTAATGAAATATATTAAGAGACCTGAGTGAAAAAAGTACACGTGAACACAGTATGTAATTGATGTCATATTACAACTGGGATTTGAAAAATCAGGAACAAAACTTGGGATAAAAGAAGTCTAATGGAAATTTAGGAACTTTTAGTAAATTATCTTTCCCCTTTATCTCACAAAGTATATTTGCCTCTGCTGTTATTTAAAAATATACATGCGCTCCATGTATGGTTTACTGTATACTGGCATTTCAATTCAGAATGGTATTTTAAGAGTGGCTCTGCGTTTATAAATGAATCCAAGTTAAAGCTACAAGCAATCTTATAAGGGAAAAGGCCACTCACTTTCATGACCAGGATACACTGCAGCTAGGCAGCCTGCGCTCAAGAGGCACTCACAGGTACACAAGAGTGATTTTCTATACCTGAAAAGAAGTGAGCTTTGAAGCCTTTTTTTGACACAGTGTTGTCAGATCTGAACTCAATTCGCATGTTGTTGTACTGTGAGGTGACAACTTCAGGCACTTCTGTACCGCAGAATTTACCATGTAGTTTAGAATCAGAAGAAAGGCCACTACGAATCTCCACATAATCATATTTGCAAACCTGAGGGGGAGGAAAAAGAAAAAGATCTTTTTTCCAGCTAACCAAAAAAAGTATGAAATCACTCACAAATACAAGAACTATGATTGAGATATGCTGCTCAATAATCTGTTAATATTTTCTTCACTTTTTCCTGAGCCTACGAAAACATTTGTAAATGCTTACAAATGCTCACCGACTTTGTGTAAGCATACTTTAAGGTCACTAAGGCATATTTACAATACGTATTAAGGTTCAAAATTGTATTTTTGCAAAATCTTTTTATTATCTAATTTTTAAAATGCTTACTAGCTTATTCATTTAAGTTAAAAAGTAACAATTCCAATGACATTGGACTAAAATCTAAAAATATTCACCTTGAAGTACTATACCCATCTTTGCCTTATAAGATCCTATAAATACAGAACCTAAAAATATTTTACTGTTTGCACCTTATAGCTTAAACAAAATTTATTAGTTTTCATTTAGAAACTTACAAGCTAGGTTGTACCATATTGTATGTAAGACACAGATATTTACTTATGCCTATATACATCTGCACTATTAACACAGCCACATCTTTAACAGTAGCATAGCTATAATTTGGAGGGCTAAAGCATGTCATTTTCATTAAAAGGTTAAAAATAAAATGAAGAAAATAATGTGATAAAAAAAGCCTTATGCAAGGCCTACTACCCATGATAATACTTTCAGTGTATAATCCCTTGGTCAACATAAAGCCATCTACCCCCAAAACTTCTAAGCTTCTTAGGCTCAACTACCAATCATTTAATCAAAAATGTCCCGGTTGTCTGCAATTAATAGCTTAAGAAAAAACAGTCGCCAGCAGGATTCATACAGAGCTTAGACTGTCTGTTAAATCCAAGTTATATTTGATAAAATGCAGTTTTTATTTATAGTCATAAAAGAAATGCCAGGGGAGCTAGAAGGGAACTGTATAAAATGATGTTTTGGCATTTGTTGCACTCTCTCCTATGAATTATTAAATGATCTTCAATGTTTCTTTTTTTTTTTTTTTAGAATATAATACATTCTAGATGAAGAAGATTAAATTTTTATCATTATTGGAATTGTTTTCATACTCGGCAGAATTGGGGAGTGACAATTCGTTGAAAGTACATTTATATAATATACAAAATATAAAAGATTTATATAAAACTTGAGTTACTTTCCACATGCTGATTTACATTGATTATTAAGATAATATAATTATAAGATAATTTCATCTTAATGCATGCAATTTTCAAATATAACTTGCAAAAAAGTTAATAAAACCCAATATTCATTTCAGCAATACATCAATGGTGAGTTTTGATGTTTTTATAGGCTTAGACTAGAAATGAAATGGTATTTGAGACAGAGTTTTGTGGTCTTACTTAGTTCCTACAACAGTATATAAAACAAATAAAATTACAAGTCTATTGAAACTGTAACACTGGGCAAGATATTTCAGTTATTTGTAAATATATCTTAAAGTCTTTAAAAATACTCATTAAGCTTGGTACTAAATGGAACTCCTATAACAGATGATATTCAGAGCATTTGCTAAATGTACACAGAAGTATTTTATGCCTGCATTTTCAGAAAATATATTAGATTGTTTCAGATATTATATATATTTCTTCTGATTTTCATAGGTAACTTTCTTAGTACTACCATTTAACAATATAAAGCTGAACCTGACTTAGTAACACAGGAGAGGGAAAGTGTCGTATGGTCAAATCAAAATTTTAATGCTGGAAAATATGTATTTTTTGTATCTGCTAAAGTTATATGTCTTGCATGACCTTAGAAAACTGACTTAACCTTCTTATGTCTCAGGTATCTGACTTGAAAATCTGGCTTAAGTACTAAGGAAATGCAGTTTTATCGTTTGTTCTAATGGTAATTCAGTTTCAATTCTGCAGGATTTTTAAGATTTTATTCCTTAATATCTGTGAAAGCTTTTGCAATTCTCACAAGGAATTGAACAGGAAATGAATGTAATGTATTATAAAACATTAAAAGTAAGTTGGAATTTCAAGGACTTCAGGACACACTGAATAACAAGCAAACAAACAAACAAACACACGCTCTCATTTCTGTCTCCACCAAACACCTGTCAAAATTATTTGTAAAGCCACCATGGCTGTGTTGTTTTTTATTTATAAACTCCAGATTTTGCCACTTCAGGTCTCAAACTCAGAACAGTGCACATCCTTAGACCAAATATGTTTCTACCAATTTATTTAGTTGGAAATAACGTCATAGGAACTGAGTTCTTAACACCATTTAGCATTTGACTGTGAAGAACGTCCATATTAACTCTATGGCTAGAGCACCTCATGGCTATCGTATAGCAAGAGAACTCAGTGGCATGACACGTCTATGCCCAGGAAGCAGAACAGAGGCTGAAAAGTTCATGGTGAAACACATATTTTACCGATATGCACACAAGAAGCATTGTAATCCCTACAGCCTTCTTTAAAGCCACAGGGAGCAGCCCTTACCACCTCACAGCTGCCCCTCTGCCCTCAATGGGGCCGACTGTCCTTCAGGAAGAAAGTCCCGATTGCCTGGGTCAAAGCCGGGCTGGCCCAACGCTGGTGGGAACCGCCTCTAGCATGAGTTATGGACTCTCAGTTTCTGCTGATGAGTTGCAGAAAATGTCTGGGCCCCACTGTGGGAGCCAGCGTGTAACCTGCTCCTCACAGAGACTCTGGCAGAGGCACGGCAGGCGTTTGGGGTTCTGTGCTATGTAATAGTTTTTAAAAGTGCATATGATACATCCACTGAGACTCAGCCTAAATAGATTCATTTTCAGAAAAATGCCATTTTCCGTTTACTGATGTCATTCCACTGCGCCTTATTTCTGGTACTGCTGTAAATGTGCCTTTTCCTTTCTAAATATTCACCCTTGCGATACTTGTAAATGATTTAAATGCTTCTTCACTCCACCACTAACCACACGTTATATGTAATCTTTGTAGCCTTATTCTTTAAATATGATTTGGTTCCTCCAGATTTTCTTCTCTTGAATTCTTTCCAGTATGTCTCAGCCATTTGTTCTGTTTTACTTTGTTGATAAAAAAAAAAGTCAGCTGAGACTCAGCAGAGAACATTTCTTTTAAATTTCTTGTAATACATACACATTTAGTTGATATGTATAAAAGAGCGCTATTCACTCCATGTTTATTTTGAAAGAATCCAGAAACAGTCCCAAAATGAAAACAAGAATTTCTATGGAAATTGTCAGTATATGAACAAATAGCAAAGGTTTCATAAGACAATATCTATTTTTGAACACTCATGGAACTATTTAGCATATAACAGACTGTACAGCTCTTTGTCCATGGTTACTTACTTCATTCCCTTCTAACTCAAAAAACTCAAACTTCATTGAAATTCGGTATTGCGTCGGGGCAACCACCTGCCACACACAGTTTTTGTTTGGAGGATATTCTTTGGGCCACCCTGGCGTGGTTATAGTCCCATTTAGCTTTGTCAGAAGTCCTCCGCAAGCAGCTGTAAAATTAAAAGGGAGAGCATCATCTCTTGACTGAAACTGTATTGTACTATAAACAGAAGCGCACCGAGGAGATTCAATTCTCTCATTACTTATACTGCTGTAATACCCAGACAGACTAATCAGAATCTTGCTTTATCATGCTTGGTGCAAACAAGAAGAAAGAGACAGCCCCTATCTTCAACAGCTCACAGGTTTGTGGACAGAGATAAGTCTCAGGACTGCACAAGACGTTATCATATCCTTTCTTTTCCCTTCTCTCCAGAGACTCTGGTTATTCTCCAACAACCTTTCCCATGTAAGTCCTCTGACCTCACTGCCCGCCCAAGGACCCTGACCACCCCAAGCTCTGGCAGACAGCCTACTTAAGATGCACTTCTCATTTCCCCAGCCTTTCTTCCTGAATATTGATCCAGAATCAGCTCTATCTGCCTGAGCTCACATTGTTACAAATGCCTTCCAATAACTACTAGATAGGGTCACTTCCTTGGGATAGCTGCCACCTATTATTCAGTCACAATTACTTTTGCTGAAGTATGTATGTTCAAATAATAGAGGAAACATATATTCAGCATAAATTTGGAAATAACAGTCATTGCCATACAACAGAGCAATAGCATGCTTTGTGCATGAATGCACTTCAGATAGCAAAGGATAAACGATAATCTCTTGCACCTGTGGAAAAAATCATCTTTTTGCACTGGGGGGCCAGGGAGGGGGTCATGGGGGCGAAGTAATGAGATTTGCAGGGATGCTCGATCATGCTCTGCTGCATTTGTACCATTATGGTACTATGTGGAAATCATCCACAAATCCCTGTCCAAGGAGCTGATCGTTGGAAGCAGAGCCATCTCCTTTCAATTGCTAAGTACTAAAGCTGAGTGCTTACTTGAACACACTAAAAATTGGCTATCTCCACCTAGTTAGCAATCTCGTATGCCACACCTATACGAACAGACATGGGAGAACTCACCAGTTCCTGGGTCATGGCACACTTGGCCCACTCAGACATACCAGCCTTCCTTCTGTCACCCTGCTTTCCATGCAGAGGACTTCTTTGTATACATGTAAACACAATCTGACTGGGATCACACCTCAGTGTGTCAAAAGAGACTGGGCACAGCTCTTGAGACCACATTCAGATGACACAAGTTGGTCACCACATGGTCCAGCATGAATCAAGACTACAACTGGCTGCTAGTTTTCAGTTTCTGCTTTTCAGTGTTACTCCACTGTTTCCTGAGGCAATGGTGCAAAACATGGAAGTACTGAAAAACTCTTAAGGCCTTTTCCTCTACTGTGCTGCAGCAAGGAGATGTGGGTCAGACCAGCATGGAAGAGGACAGAAATTTCCAGTGCATGCCAACACTGCAATGAACTATGAAGCAAAGTTTTTGAGTCAGAGGCTTCCACTCTGGCACCGTGTGTGAAATAAAACAGCTAAGCCACCTCTCAAATCCCCAGATCATGCGGGGACTTGGCTGTAATGCCATCTGTGACAACACAGTAATTTTAATTCAGGAATCCAAGTTAATATCTACATACAGTGCTATATCATGTGGAACAAATGCACTTTCAGAGACAGTTCAGGATTTGTGCTCCATGCTGCACTGCACAACTAGACATGTCCTTAGAATCACTCCTCCTTTTGCCAGACTTGCTTTTCTGAGTGCTGGGAATGTATGCCTTCTCTATTTTTGGAAGGCAGAGGGAAGAGTTTTCTGAAAGACTTCTGATCTTCCCTAGTATTCTGACTCAGATCATCAGGCAGGCTAAACTAAATTCCTTACATAAACTTGGGCTGATGATCAAAGGATCTACCTCTGCCTGATGGCCCCTATTAGATTAGTCTCATTTTTCTGCACACTGCCTTCCATGCAGACATCTAACGCAACAGACTTTTTGGAATACTTTGTTTTTTCAGTGTGCTTGCTATTAAAGTGGAGGTGGGGGGGACAAACAGCTTGATGAAAGCTGCAGTCTATCACGCCAAAAATTTCAGACTATCAGCACTCCGCCTCCCTCAAAACAGTCACACCAAACACCAACCCTGCAAAGAAACTAAGCAAAAATATCCCAAATTGTGACCAACCATGACTGCAAAGCCAGAGATTTGGGAAAAAAAAAAAAAGGAAATAATAGACCAGTGAATAACATCTAAAGAATACTAAACTACAGAATACCATAATACAGAGCACTTCAATTTTCAAACTCCATTTACTACAGAAGCACAACCATATGAACTGAAATAGGAGTAAGTTGTGCCATCCATGAATTTACTGGCATTTAAGAATTAAAATCAAACAATTATTGCTATGTAATGATCAAGAGCTTTTGCTTCTTTCCGTTGATATGAAGTATTGTATCGCACGCAAAAGCTTATCTCTGTCCAATCCTATGTTTACTCAGGCTTCCATTTGTGAGGATTTTATTTCTGTAAACTACTATTCAAACAAACTCTGATCACCTCAAACTTTAGAATTTTTTCCCTACAAGAGAAGTCCATGATCTGACTAGGAGTGGCAAGGATTTTTCTGAGCTTTGAGCTAGAATAAAGGAATCTGCTTTTCAAATCAGCCAGCTCCCCAGTTACTGCACTACAGTCAGACCACAGTCAGAGGTAGTCAGAGGGAAAATTAAATATTCTAATTATGAAACAGCAGCACATTGCTATGCTGATAATTCTCTCGTTCTATAGGGAAGGAAACTGCACTTTAATGAGGATGAACAATGAGGATGTAATAAGTGGCTTGGGAAAGTATGAAGTAACAAAGTCCTGCTTTGCACCATTTCCAATGGTCTAACAGCAAGACCTGAAAAGTGAATTCAGTGATAAACATTAAATTAAGATTGTTGTGGATAGACAGTATCCCTCTATCACTACTTAAAAGGGAACATCTCTTTTCCAAGTGGGTTCCACACATCTCATATTATTAGCATACAGCATATGAAAGGTGTCTTGTTTCATTCAAGTGATAACACCCTACAAGCTTTAAGATCTTGTAAATTGGCAATGTACTGTACCTTCACAACTCTTTTTGTCAGGACCAAGTTCATAACCAGGATCACAGGCGCACTGGTAACTGCCCAGAGTATTTACACAACGCTGTTCACAACCACCATTGTCAGGTTTGGCACATTCATCTTCCTCTGCCAAGACAGGGAAGAATGCAAAATGTGTTAAATAACTACCTTCCTCAGTTGTAATTGCTGAATCAATATTAAACTAGCAAGCTGTATTCATGTCACTATAAGGTGTGCTGCATAACACACTGTGGTTGCTGACTAGAGCATTTTCAAATGCTAAGGAGATCTGCAATGGAGAAAATAAAACTTACGTTCTTTTTTACAACAATACCTACTGACAGCTGCAGACCTAATTTATAAGCACTTTGTGGCCAACATATAATAATTTAGGCAGCAGCAATCTTAAGGTTGTATAAAGTATTGAAAGAAAGATTGAAAATCCACAGCAGGGTCACTTGGAGGGCACTTCATCTCCTACAGAATCAATTCGTGCATTATCCTGAATTCATACGCAAAAACAGATTAACAGAATCCTCAAATCCCAGGTTTTTAGTCTACTGATATTAAAGTGAACAAGATGCATCAGGGGTGGGGGAGTGAAAGGAATAATTTATTATCTTTACTAGAAACAAAGTATGCCCATGACATTCACTGTCAAAATATTCCTAAGATGTTGAAATCTTGTTTCCTTGCATCAGGATCAGTAATTTCTTAAGAACAAAACAGAGCTCCCACTGTTAAACATACAGCCTCCAAGGTTTTAATTGGCTACAGTGAAAATTGATAATTAGAGGGAGACAACCCTTAGCCTGTGGCTTTATAAAGGAGCCACCAGGTTCTCCTGGTGGTGACCTGCATCTCAAGGGCAACACAAGGGCCACACTGCTGCTACCGGCTGTCACTGTGCAGCAGGCAGGACAGATAGGAATTAGACACTCCGCCATGCAGCCTATTCCCTCTCTGGAAGAGACAGAGCCTAGAGGAAGACTGTGGTGCTATTGGTTACTATATGATTTCTCAGCTGTGTGTGTGTGCGTGTGTGTGTGTGTGCGCTTTTTTTTTTTTTTTTTGATCTTGCTCACGGAAAATAATAAATGAGTTGAATGCAGTAGAATGATTTAAAAAATTCAATTTTTTCACCTAGGCAAAAAAAAAACTTAATAGCAAAGACCTGATTGTCTCTATTGTGATTATATTATTTATATTTGACAACATAATAACCCCAGAAAACATATTTTGCGAGATTAGATCTGTTTCAAAGGTGCTTCAACACTAAACTGATTATTTCAACCTGAAGAGTAGGAAGATGCATTGAATATGATCCTACATTGAATATGTCCTTTTTTGGATATATTTTACAAGAAGGTTGAAATATCTCCACCCTTTTGATTCGAGAAAATTGCATGGCCAGGTTAGAAATATACTGATGAACTGATTTTAGTAAGAATAGAATATTAAAAAATATTTTTTATCTATCATAATTCTTCTAGTACAAAATCAAATGAAAAGCAGTTCACAACTCCCAAAATATGCTTTACCATTTACCTTTAAAAAAGTTAGCAGCAAACCCTGCTTTGTTAACTGTTCCATCAGAAACAAACTTCATCCACAGGGTATTAGAGGTAGATCTAATGTCTTCTGGCTTGTCATAGCCACAAAAGTGGCCAATCAAAGGACTGTTTTCATTCGTTCCATCTCGAATTTCCAAGTAGTCATATGCACAGTTGTCATGTCTTTCAATCTGTAAAAAAATATTTTAAGCATTCTGTTTAAACTTGATCATTAGTTTCAAATATTAATCAGCTGATAAACAAAATAAATTTTTAGAGGTTCCCATCTCTGCTTAGGGTTGGTAAACCTAGAGGGTGGAAAAAAAAAAAGATGCATCACTGGACTGCTTTTAACTACACTTGGTTTTTCTTGAAGAAGAAGAAAAGTTTTCTGATATGTTTACACAGGATACAACAGTCTAACTGAAAGAAGAAAATAGCTACAAAATGCAAGCTCACCTCTAAGCTTCCCAGTATTCTAATTCCTGCTCTGAATTCAGGTGAAGTCCTCTTTTCTCATATATGTTCTAGCATATAAGATTAAGGGTTCAGCAACAAATCAGGTCAGAAATATTAATCGGTTTGGAAATAACTAAAAAGTTTAATTTTGCTTGAATGAATAAGATTTTTAGACAGCATTAACTTGTATTATTTCAGATGATGACTAATTTATTTATTTTCCCCTTTTATCTTCAATACAGGGGAAAGTCTTGCATTTGTCAGGACCCATTGGTGTTTCAGGGTAACTGTAAATACTAGCAGTACATTAAGAATTTGGGGCATCCGAAGATGTCAGGCAGAAATGAGCCACACCTACTTCTAAAATCATCATCTGTTAAGCAGCGACCAGATGATGAAAAATGTTATTGTTGTTTTTCCACAGCTGATGTGCCCAGTTTTTGTTGTATGATTCCTGACTCCATTTGTCGTCTTCTAACTTTCTGGGTCGATGAGTGAATCTTTGCATATTGTCAGAGAGACTTACTGAAAGCTGAGCAACTGAAAATGTGCATCTCATTTCAACTTCCTGCTAGATGACATCCAAGCACAGCCTAGCATGTGAGTGCACACGTGCACATTTCTAATTGTGTAGCAAGTCTTAAGCTCTCTTCCTAATAGCATTTGGGGAGCCAGACAGAGCAGGAACTGCACCAAAGGAGACAGGAGTAGCAGCCTGAGTATGATCCTACCCAGAGCCCAGATAATTACGTCTGTCTTCACAGAGAGAGAATCTTTCCCAACAGAATTAAAAACGTTTTGATTTACCTTATTTTACTGCAGAATTACCTCACGTTCCTTAAGTAATATATAGCATCTTAGCTATAAAACAATTAACTAAATTCAAGCATTCAAAAATAAATCCTGTAAGAAAACTATTTTCAAGTAAATGACTGAATCATGGGGTAAGGTTTGATTCTGTGATGGAGGGAAGGGGTTGGAGAAGGCTCAAATTCAATGCAGCACATCCAAATGACAAGTCAAAACCAGGCCAAACCGCCCAAAATTCACATCTTATCCTTGGACAGAACTTGTCTTGTACAGAAACTGCACAGTGAGCGCAACAGGCTGCTGACACTGAGCCCTGATTGTGTATTATGACCAATACTAAGCTCAGTAACCACTACAGACTAAGAAGCTTTCATTTAGCACATTAGGATTTCTGCTTCTTTTACGTAAGAGGAAAAACTTGGGGGAAGGGCGATTTGATTTTGTTTTATTTTAATGCCATCAAAATATGGCGCTTACACACAAAATTTGTCTGCCAATTCTTCAGGCATTTATATACACAGTTTTCTCACGCTCACTTCTCCGGCACAATCCACATTGCCGTTTACTGTAACGCCTCAGCTATTTGCTCATGAATAGCACTCGTCCAGCGCGAGGGAGATGACTGGGTAAGGCCATGACGACAGGGGATGCAATCTACCTATTACTGACTTCAGCAGCAGCTGCATGCTTGCAGCTACTGTTGTCAGGCATGTATCTGCCTGAGCACTAATAAATCTTTGACACACTGACACTGATATCAAATTTTCTTTAACTTCAAGAGTAAAGTTTAAATACATGACATCATATTCCAACTTGAAACAAACAAAACTTGTTATCTCAGTAAAAACAATACTGCACTCTGGCATAGAAAGAAGTAAGCTGGTCCAAAGCCCATTGATAGTAATGAAGGAATTGTGTCTTTTCCCAGCACACATTTGTGGTTATTTCTCAACTCAAGTTTTTTTTTAATTTAGCACCTGTTTTTTCCCATCTTTCCCATGTTCTACAGGGCAGTGTGAAAACTGTTACTTTTTAAAGGCCAAGTGCAGCTCTAAGTTACATGTACCCAGCTCCCAAAGGTGGCGAGAACCACCTTTTTTTCTGGCAGAAAATGACAGATAAAAATCTATTTTAGATAATGGTAAGTTGCTAAACTTACAAAGACCATAAAAAGCAACCAACTTATAAAGTGCTATTGATTTCCAATAAAACAATTGAAAAAGGTGACCATTTCACCATATTAATTTATTTCTAATGTATTACTACTCCAAGTGATGCTGTTATTATCAACATTATTATATTGAGAGATTAAATAGTAATACCTACATATAAACCAACAGATGAGTGTTTTGAGAAATGGTAACTGGTGTTAAGGCCTTTGGTAATCAATGAAACACAATGACTTTAAAACATGTTTTGCTTATCTGAACCTCAGGTTTTAGGATGTTATGGTACTGTCATCTGGGAACACTGCCATGGGTAAGGGTCTATTACACTTGCAGTAGTCTCTTATTCTTCCTATTACAAGGATAGAAAATCCACTCAAGTTAATGAAAGGACTCCCACTGACTTTAGTGGCAACTGGACCAGTCCCATAAACCTTATTTATTTGAACTAGTGCAGTTTTAATGCTCCATGTTACATGTGGATAAAAAAATACGGAAATTGTTAGCAAATGCAAAAATGCATAAGCAAGCAGGTTTTTACAAAAAAATATGGCACTTTAAGTACAATGACCAGAGGACTTAGAAGAAACCAAGTATTTGAATCGCATGAGCACACCAAGTTGAAAAAATGGCAGCCAAATTCTTAAGACAGCTGCATAAGCACTGAGGGAGGGGGGGAAAAAATCATGAAATCTCATGGTGAAATGGAAAGCCAGAGAAAATGGCTGCATGTGTCTAAAATATTTAAAATTTGGTAGGATATAAATTTTTACACCTCTAATTACACTTATATGTACTGTTCCACATCACCTGCACTCATACCTGACAAGAATTTCAGAGTGAGCATACGAATGTGTTTTTCTAAAATATATAAGTGTGTTTCTGGAGATCTGAAGGGTCCTGAAGGTGGGGCAAACAGGCAAAGATGCACAGCTCAAACATTTCTACATGTGTTTGCCTGGAAGAAATAAAAAGGGAGGGAGCCCACTGCTCCAGGACTCAGAATCAATGAGTTCGTGCTCATCTAGATTCCTTCTGATTTGGGAAAAGTAGGAACACTGCAATTGCACTGTTCAGTAGGCAATTAATTAGCGGACACGATATCAATACTCACTTAACCCAAGCAACCTTCTCAACATTCATTTTCACAAGAAAAGAAAATGCTTTGTCCATCATTCCAGGTATGAAAATAACAAAATAAAAAAATAAAATAGAGAGTTTAGACTAAAATATATTTGGTTAAAAATTCCAGATTCATTTAGTAGCACTCCCTAACAGAAAAGATATAAATGTATGTATTTGTGTGTATATATATATATACACACATACAAACATATATACATGTAAGTCTATCAGGAGAAGAGGATCTGAGGAGCAAATTCAGGAGCAATCACATTTCAGGAGAAAGCTTCAAATGCATTGTTGCCATTGTTAAGTTCTTTGTTGATGCAGTCAAACCCCCGTTTGGTTTATAGACTAGTTAGAAAAGTTGGGAAATGTGCCTACTGGCATATTCCTTTAGAATATCAGATAAACCCTGTTCCCTAACTTATGTAAAAAATAATTTAAATGAACATAATCTGCACTGAGACTAACAGGGCTACTCAGATGAGGAAGATTAATACAGCTTATGTCCATATACTCCTCTGGATTGTCTACATACCCTCTGGATTGACTGGTGAGACTGGCTGCTGATAAAAGCTGTGTTTATTTATTAATTTTTTTTAAAAAGACCATAGTTTTTTTTGTTTTAAAGAATAATATAACAACTGTGACTAACAACAATAAATCAAAAAGATGGAGTTACTAGTCCCAACATCTTTTCTGCTGTCACCTAAATACTGTAAAGTGTAGCTCCCCATCAAGCAGCCAAGTGAGAAAGGGCAATCCTACACTCAGTGGAAAACGCATTGCCCACAGCAGGCAAAACAAGATGACTCATTGATACAGTTTGAAATTCTCAGCTTTTCTGATGCTTGCGTTTCAGAGTGGAGGTTATTTATATAGTTTTTTTTTCTAGCATTACATATGGATAATGAGAATTCCTCATACTTAAATGTACCTTTCAAAGGACAGAGAAGTAATTTTCTCACAAACACACTGCAATAACTCTTCGGCCTGACATTTACAATTTTTGATCTAAGCTGGCATGAAGAACTGTGATTTTAAACAAGTTTTTGTTTTACTGGGCAACGCACCAAGGATTCAGTCCAGAAAGGGACTTGGTACCAAAACACAGAGCACTGCAACACCTACATTCAGCCACTTGGACCTGAAATGGAAATCAGACCCTATGGTAAATGTCTAGGCAGGGCACTTCAGAGCAGTTTCCAAAACAACTCTCTCTCAGTAGGGAGCCACTTGGACTAGCCAACAAGAAGCACTGCGAAGATAGATATAAGAGAAGCCCTGTGCCTTTCTGGGGCATTTCATCCGATGCTCAAGGACAGCACTCCTGCTGCTTTGGAATCACAGCTCAGACTCTTCCTGGAATAGTCTTTGCCTTTCCAAGTCCCTACCGTTAGTGAGGTTTTTCCCTTTAAAACACATCTAGTAGAGATGCTAATTCCACTCCATTATATTCCTGTTCAATTTCTTCTTGCTTCTTAGTTGAGCTCAGTCCACAGGATTCACCTCTAGAGAGTGCCCTAACACTAAACAGTCTGTGGGAAGAACTGGAACACAAAATTTCCTCTTCTTACAGCCTTAATCATTAACCTATCAACTTGTGTTCTCATTTCCTGGTCCGATGCCTCTAACTTTTTTCTGCTGCTCAGGCATGAGCATCCTCACACTTGCAAAGAGCCTATAACTTTATGATTAGAGAAAGGCCCCAAAAGAGAAGAAATAGGAGTTTAATTCTTCCGAGGCCAAGGTGAAACTGAATCTGGGTCAGTTCAAGAGATAACGTACTATGCATGCAGACCAATACTGAGCATCTGCACGAAGGACAACAACTATGGCAAGTCTCTTTTGCAAGGGAAACATGCAGAGGCATAACACCATATTTCTTGGGACAGCACTTAACTCTGAGCAACAACAGCAGATTAGAGAAGTTGCATGTCTAGTCAGTAAGTTATATAAAGAGAGAGAAAATATTGTCCATTTTCAACACTGCTTGAAAAGAGGTACTGACATCCTATTTTAAGTAACCTTGAGCCAAGACAAGCAGAAAGGCTTTCTGGGCAGAGAGAGTAATTTTGTCTGGTCTAGTACAGACACTAATTTAGGATATGAAAAAGTTAAATTGAAGCAGAATCCGTGAAATTATAAAATTTTCACTGTTTATATTCATAACTGCTGATAAGGTCCCAAATATTTGTTATTTCAAGCTCAGAACTTTCATCAATCATATGAAAATGTGCCATATACCTGAAGTATGCCTATAAGACTAAAATAACAGGTTGAAAATTTTATATATTATATGTGTGTGTGTGTGTTTGTGTATGCATGTATATAAATAAAATGATTATATATAGTGATTAGTATGTAAGTGTACCATAAAACTGGGAAATTTAGATGAGATATATATACTTTCTTCATGTCATCACTACAGGAACATACTCAAAGCAATTCAACTCTAGGTATATTACTAAATTTATATAGGAACAAACCAGTGTACACTGTAAGTACAAAAAAGACCTATGTAATATTATTTTTCTTTGTTATAGACTAGTTTACCATTCTTTAGCAATGTTTACAAAGAGATATATGCTAGAGACACTGAAATATGACTCACCACTGTTTTTTTCCCTCTCTTTAAATATAGGTTTGTAGACTGAATTTAAATAGCCTTTTTTTCTCTCTCTCATAACAGAAGCCAAAAAAACAGTGGTTTCTTTCCAGATAGACTTTGTTTTTTAGCACTAAAATACAACAACCCTATTATTTAACAGAGTACTAAAGCAGCCTTGCTGAACTGGATTATGTATTTATTAAACAGCAGCTATTGTCAGTACTTCAATCTTTCCAATTCAAATAGCACAGGTAATACAAAAAGCTTTAATCTTCTTGAAAATTTCTGCAAAAAGGAAGGTCTCACGGAGAGTAAAATTCAATTCTAGAGGTTATTTTTCACACAAAATTCTTAAATTCCTTCTTAGGTTTAATGAGGATTCCCTTAAATGTCACTAAATGTCACATCCACTAGATGGTTTTCTAGGATCACTTAGAAAGCTTACCTCAAACGCTTGAAAGGTTAATCCGACATTGTAGTTTTCTGACACTGTTATTTTCCACACACATTCCTTCATTGGTCTGTAGTCATCAGGATAATTGGGAGACTGGATCTGGCCTTCGTTTTTGTGGATTTCACCTCCACAGATAGCTGATAAAAGCATAAAGTTCTAAGTATATTGTCAACAATGACATTTTCCGTCCTCATGCCCAAACAGATATTTTTATGCCCCTTAAAAAAACAAACACACACAAACCCAGTGAGGAGTTTATTCCGGAAAAGACTTACAAAGCCTATCAAGGACAAAATATTGAAATCAAAGTCTATTGAAACCACTACACATTTTTGAGTTTACAAATATAATTCATCCTTTCTAATAGCGCTAATCATTTTTTTAAAAATGTTCAGGAAGACTTTGGCATCATTGATAAACTGGATCTATAAATTTTTCAGAATCTATTTAAAAGGTGAAAATAATTAGATTTTATTTTTTGTTCACCTTTGAAATATATCTAATATACATTCCTAATTAAAATTTACTAACCTTTAGAAAGAGACAATTGAGATAGAAAGTTCATCTTTTAAAATCTATACAGTTTTTACCTACAGGTTATCAATTCAAGCTTATACTGAATGTGAAGAAACAGCAAATGTAAATAAACATGTTCATGAAGACTAATGAAAGTAAATGTATGTTTCCATGATAAGAACAGATAATCACGTAAAGACCTGTGAATATCAATTAAATCATACAGTTTACTACCACAGATTCAATCTTTAAGAAACAAGTCTGTAATTTAATTTAAACAGGTGAATGCTGACTCGCTAATGTACTCAGTGTGTGGGAGGATCTCTTTATTAGGTAATCCTAGAGCACATGGAAAACTTGAATCAGATTTTGTGAAGAATAAACAGAAAATACTCAAGAATTACTTCCTCTCCTGGAGCAAAAGAAAATGCACAGTTAGGTTAATCAAACAACAAGTGAAAAATGCTTATGAACATCATCAGTGGTGTCCCTGGAAAAGAGATCACCTCAGGTCTGACCACATAAAGAGTAGCAAAATGTTGTATCTAGTAAATTTATGCTTTCAACTGCCTCTTTCAAGTAATAAAATATCAATTTCATATTAAGTTATTTCTGACTTCTTTCAAAAATATTAAAAGGTACCTGGTCAACATTTTCCCCCAGAATCAAGTCATTTCTAACATTCTAAGCAACTTACCCTCATAAATTGCTGCAAAACCTTTTCCAACCCAATTGCTGCTGCTGCGGAACTCGATCCACATTCTGCTGTCAGTAGACGCGAGGACTTCTGGCAGTTTGTCACCACAAAACCTGCCTAAAAACATGCAACCAGTAACTGCATTTTCTGTCGCCTCTGAAGCCAAATGCTGCAAACATTTATACATGTGTTTAACATTATAAACAAGAGTAGCGTAACCAAATCAGTGGAACTATTCACATGCTTACAGTTAAGCATATGAGTTTCTGCAGATCAGGACCTACATACACAAACATTTTATTATAAAGCTTTCCGTATTTCTTTTTACTGCTCTCAGGCTCAGGAGTCCACATATAAAACCTTAGCAGAATCAGGGAGAAAGCAGATTGTTACGGGCTGTTTCTATACATACAAATCCAGGCATTTTAAAGGGGTAAAGGGAGCGCTAATCTTAATGGAGGAAGTAATCTAGGTCACAATAAAACTGCCCAACACCACTGTGTCTATTTCGACACCAAAGAGATTTAAAAACTAACTTCCAAACCTAGACTATATAATCTTCTTAAATCCATCCGAGGTGGATAAAATTTCTGTTTGTCTAGGCAGTAGAGCAGAAAAGGGAGAAAAGGGTAGTTCCTGTCTGGTGTTAGTTATTTCTTTCTTTTCTTTTCTTTTTTTTTTTTTTCTCTCATTTCAATGCCAAAAAAAAGGACGATTGTTTAAAAATTTATCCTCTGTGTCCACTTCCCTTTTTTTGTTGTTGCTGTTGTTGTTTTTTAATTGTGGTTGTGAGGATGTTAATAAATAGTTTTAAACTTCATTCTAAAAAACATACAAACAAACAACTGACCAAGAAGTTGGAAAATCTCCTGTTTCCCATGGTCTTAAATCCCCAGTTTAAATCACAGCAGATCACAGGACATCAAACTTAGCCTCTGGATTGGACTAGCATTACTCATTTTGAGTCCATGGAGCTAACGAAGAAAGTCCCAGTTCTGAGGAAGGGAAAAGCTAACCTTCTTTGGCATTGTTAAATATAAAGGTTTTGCTTTTGGTAGATGTATTTCCCCAAGAAAAGGTATAGTCCACAAGCTACAAGTAAGGTGGTCACATATACACACATCGCTTGAGCAATGCGGAATGTACACTTTTGTGCTTATACAAAAATTAACATAATCAAATGTTTTTGTTGTTTTTTGTTTTTTTTTTACATATTTCAATATGTGTAAGTCTAGTGTTGGTATTTCATCCTTCAGAAAAAGTCTTTTCTAGACTTTATCAGTTTAAGCATTAAAATCCAAAAATGTAGAACTTGAGATTTTAGCCTACTTAAAAGCAATGAAAAATTCAGTATTGTTTCAGCGTACATGGCCTGCAATCTGAAGTTAGAATTAACCAGTGGCTGTCCTTTCTTCTTCAATAGTATAGTACAAAGCAGTAATGGATACAGTATGCTAAGGTCATGGCATGATGGGATTTGAAATCTCCCCACCAATACTCTGAATTAAGGATGGCTGCAGTTTCCCACATATGAGTTGCAGCTCTAACACTTAATTCATTATTGGTTTGTATGTCCTTCCATACAGAGCAGAAAATTTTTCCTCTTCTCTCATAATTAAAAAAAATATATAGAAACAAAACTAGTAAGTACAACTCTAGAGCAGGTACTCTCATCCACTGTGCATCATATCACATGCTCTACACATTTCTTATTACATGCTCCACAGATTTGTCTGTATATTATTTCGACATTTCTATGAACAAAACTATGGCATCTTCACATCTTAATACTCATAAGCAGAGCAAAAAGTTGCACATTTTGTAGTTTTTATCTTTCCATATGTAAAGCTGAATGACAGTTGGTTGCAATGAAACATAGGCTTGTTTATGTGAGGCCATTTAAGGTTTTTTCCCTAACTTAGTTTAGCTACATCCTAAAAATCTAAAAAAATCAGAAGTATTGAGGGTAGCAAGCAAAGCCCAAATCTTGTGGTCCACTGAACTGAATAAGTATGGCAACTACGGACAGTGCAGCATTCAACAGTTGCATACCGAGCAGAGGTGATTTTCTCCAGTAGCCATCTCTTACTTCAATATAGTCGTACCAACAAAGACTGCTCTTGTAAAGGTCCATCGTGGTGAAGTTTAAAACAATCTGCAATCAGAGAACAGTATGCCACCTAATTAAATCACCTGTGGTTAGTACTAGAAAATTAACCCAATAGCATTCTGCAGATCCAAAGACACAGCGGCCACATGTAAACGGGTTCCAACTGTCTAGACAGCTAGTTAACTACTCTTCAATTACTCTCACAGAATGTAAAAAGTTGTACGGGAATACTAAAAACATGTATTTAGCCTTACATATTTGAGGAAGGTTTAAGATGGATTATGCAAAAGCAGCCGCCTACAGGGGGCCTTTAACTGAGAAACACATATATGAGAATGATGATGTAGTAAAGTAATTCCTCTAATATATTTTTAAATATGGTATTTGATAATTCTCTTGCCAATTCGTCTTCCTTTCCATTCCATAACTATAAGGATCACTGACAGCCATATAAAATTTTTTTTGTTTTGGTTTGCATTTCTCTTTAACTACTGCTTTGAGAGGACAATTTACTTTCAGACAAGTTATATAGTGACAATACATATGGACAGTAATGCTGAAAGCAATATCATTTTAAAAAGTGGTACGCTGTCCCTTTTCACACAGAATCTTAATATAACTGTAATAAAGCTTTTTAATACAGAAATCTGAGTTCTGTGCATTCCTGGAACTCTTGAACTTAGATTCCCAATTTTATTGAGTGCATCCATAAACAGACGTATTTTCGATACATAATATCTCCTGTAGACCATTACATACTTGCACTTTGTTTTAGAAATACTAATACTAAACTACCATAAACTTGTTCTTTTAACACAGGAGTAGGATTCAGCTTGGATCACAGTTTTATAACAGCTACAAGCTTGACCCTGACTAGCTGGGACAGTCTTAGCATTATGCTCTGCAGTTTCAGGGATGAGTCAAACAAAAAGATTAAGAATAATTCATATTTTGTATTATAAAATAATTTCTAATTCATATCCTTTCATTGGATTTCAGTATATTTGGAAAACAAAAGCATCTTCCTCCAAATCAGTTCCTCAATGTACACTAATAAATATTTCAGACTAGCTAAAAATCATCTTTATTCATAAATGAGCATATGAACATCTTTATTTTTAGCTTTGATCCCAGAAACTCTCAATTGAAACCTGCTATTATAAAGGAAATGTGAATTGCTACACAGTAGCAAATACCTCCAGCTGCAAAAATATATCTCCATGGCAGCCTATGAAGCAGCTGTGAGTGTCAGTTAGAAGGATAGGAATTTATCCTTAGTCCAGCCTCAATGAGGAAATATAACACCAAAATAGTGGGCCAGTCGATTGAGACAGTTTACTTCTATCTCTTCTGAAGGCATCACGTTTCTCTCTAAAGAAAATGTAGTGCAATATTAAACCAGAAAGGCAGAAATTTTTCAGGTTATTCAGTTTTTAAAGATAAAAATATCTATTAGAAGAAGCTAATTTAAAGATAAAATGAAGTTCAGTGGTTTGGCCATCTAGGAGAGATACTGGAGCATTATGGTCAAGGCTCTTCTGCAAGCGATGCAAAATGGAGACAATCTTGTAACTAAACACTACGTGTGTTAATATTAGAGTAGCAAAACATTAGGGGCTGTGCTTTTGCTTACTTTTCACAGAAAAAAGCACATAAGTACAAACGGTTATGTTCTGAAACCTCTCTCATTTCTCAAGGGAAATGGGAAAAAATTCTATTTCTATAATACTAAAACCATTTCTTATCTACCCCTATCACTCAGTGCTGACAATTCATTGACTGCTTGCGTGGAAAACCCAGCTCATGGACGATTCTATCAGCTTTCACCTTTACTGCTGTGATCTCAGAGGAAACAGCAAACATCTGTAAGGTAACATATAAAGCCTAACAGCCAGGAGTCCTTTACAGTAAGGCACTTTATGCTGGCAGCCACATCCTTGTGGGATGAAGGTATGGGACAGGAAGCATGCCAAGGACCATCAGGACAGCACTAAATAAAAGGTTACTTGTTCTGATGCTTGAGTAAGGCCAAACAGTTATACCCACAAGCTGCTACCACATCCATAAAACCAGCAAAAGGGTTGCTTAAACTGCCATCTGTCTCTAGCACTGTGTTCTCCACAGAAACATCCTGCAAGCAGTTTCAGAACATTTTCAGTGTAGGAGAAGCAACAAATATAGTCTGCCCTCTCCATCTTGCAGCTCCTTCCTGCTATCACTGTAGGACCACAAAGGGAGGCAATAATTTAATCTCAGATGCATATGAAAAGAACATATGCTTTCATGTTAGTTTGATACTTTGGAAATTCCACAACATTTAGATAATAATTACTCATGTCCAGAATTGTTACTGGTACTCTGGAACATAAAGTCCTGTAACGATGAATAGCCAAATTATATTGTAGGCTTCTATCCTGAGCTCAAAGAGCAAAACGGACTAATGTGAAATCAGACACAACGGCTGCACAATCCTCTCTCTTTCTTGCAATAGAAATTATAATAGAAATAAATATATTTTAAAGAAAACATGTGCACCCTTTATATTGAAAGATTTGCAGTAACAGATATTCTATTAGCTTAAGCTATTTTTCAGTATTTATATTACCTGAGTATAGATTCCTTTTTCCTGAACTTTGAAAGTCAAAGCACAGTTGTAATGAAAAAAAACAGTTTTGAATGCTAATACTTTGTCCTATGTGGACAGGGGATGCATTAATAAGCATGTTTAAGGAGATAATGAAAATTTCCCATGTTTAATCATTCAGTGAATTAGAGCAATCAGAGCTTTTTTATAGGAAATATACCAAATCAATGCCTTTAAAACTAGTTCAGGTAGGGAATGCTGTGGGGGAGGGGGGAGGAAATAACTGCTGGGAGGGGTTTTTTTGTTTATTTTTAATGAAACTGAACCTCTTTATAGGAACATGTTAGTTTCAGTGGAAATTTTTGGTGGAAAAAGTTGCTCCAGAAGATGAAAAGTGCACTTAACAGCCAGTAACCAAATCATCAGGATAGTTCACTGCTTTACTCCAATGATTTGAACTTCCATCCCTCCAGACACTCAAGATTTTATTCCAGATCTTCCATACCTCTTCAAGTTCTGTACACACTGTAAATCTAGGCTTTAAGAGTGAGTGCTTTCTACAGTGCTGCTATTCAAGTTGAGTGTAATAAACTTCAACAGCAGAGAGACAATTCCAAATATTCAGGTAAGCATGATATATGCTTTGTATGCACTGACTCCAGTAGAGTGAGCATTATAACCTGGTTTTCTAACTAGCAACCTCTGTCTGCACACCAGCTGTACAGCTACGTTCACTCTTTGGATGGCTCTTGTTCTCCCCTTACTAGCTTTTCATCAAGATCTTGGTGAAGAATTTTTTTTTTTAATTTTCACAAAATAAGACAGTTTTCTTTCCTGTGTAACTCAGAAAATTGATAGAAATCCTTCAATGCCATACTACTCAGTTTCAAGATCACTGCACTACGGATCTAAAAATGGCATGGTCAAAGCATAAATTGAACTCCCTCAGCTGGCATTCATGCAGCTAGTACAGTTGGGCCCATCCAAATGCTCTTGTGCTCCTTCTGGTCCCAGTAAACTGCAGCACCTTCTGTTTCATCAACCTCCCCGTCTTATTTCCTGGGCATAGACTTTCCTCTACCATTTCTTCCAAGAAAGGAAACCTCATAACTCACTTCTTTGCTTTCACCTACCGCTACACCCCTCAAACTTCCCGTAGCTTACATGCACCCTTTCTCAGATGCCTAACCCACAGGGCACTGCATCTTTACAATTCAGAGACTCCTTCAGGGATGCGTACTGAAGAAATAAATACACAAATGTTATCAGAATCCCCAAACCACCTACTTTTTTTTTTAAACCTGCATAAGAAATATGCAGCTCTGACTAAAAGGGCAACCATCCATATGTTTTTCTCTACTTCTGTGTTCTTTACATTTCTGAGTGCTATTTGAGCCTACCTCAGAAAACAGCAGAGGGGACCTACACATTCTCTTCTCAGGCATGCAGCAAGTTTGTCTATCCTTTGCAGACTGTTGCAGACTGTTTCTTTATTCTTCAACCTGTCCTTCAAACAGGACTTGCCTACTATAAATTTTCTGTTCCTCTCCCGAACTCACACATTTTGCAGTTCACACACCTTCTAAAGGCTTACTCTCTTTTTTTGCTGAGTTTCTCACACTATAGGTCGGTGTCTCCTTTTGTATCTTGCTATAATACTTGAAAACCCTACCTGACAACAAAAATCTACTTGTTCTTTCACCCATACCCACCTCACCCTGCTCTGCAGGCAGAGGGGTTCACAAGGGAGCTGCCTTCTTTATCCTGGTGAGACACAGACAGCCAAGTTACAGCCAGGCTACTTTCCCTGGCTGCTGAAGCTGACCCAGCTGCCTCTGTTGCAAGCAGACTATGGAAGCCACATCCTACACCTCCTCCACTGGCTGAGCTGTTTATAGCCTGGAGGTCTCTCTCCAGTCTAGCCACAAGTTTTCCATTTTTTAAGACTCAGTTGAAACATCAGAATCCTGTTTTCTATTTGGAAATTTGCCTTTCTCCAAACCCTAGCCACCAGGATAGAGTTGGAAAAAGCTGGTTTTACTTAAGTGTGATCCTGTCATTGTCCCAAAGTGCTGATATCTAAATGGAAGTCATTAAAATTTAATGAGCCTCCTCGATGGCCCCTGCCTTTGAAACTATATGAAATAACCTTCACAGCTTTTTCTGACTCTGAGGTGCCAAGGTATTCGATGATACAGCAATTCCTTAACATTGACTGGAACTCCTGAGCTAGCTGTTCATAGACAGAACCCCCAATCTATCACAGCATGATTTCTGGTTAGGAGCCCAACAAGAATAATATATTTAAGATTCTGTTTTGCAATTCTGCAAAGTATTAGAGTTAGAGACAAGGCAGAGCAAGTGTTCGGGGGACAGGATGGCTGAAAGGCTTCCCAGCAAAAACAATCAATGGGTGTTTATTAGCACAATTAAGAAATTATTGATTACGCAGATTCAGTTGCGCCACTGCAGCTTCAGAAATAATAGACCGTATTTCCCACTGCCTGAGATAAGAAAGCACAAAATACACAGAAAATCTCAGGCAATACTAATTACATTTTCTGTAAGTTATTTTTTCCCTATAATCAGCCAAGGATTTACCTGTCCCATTTAAGCATTCATGTAAAAATTTATGAAAAAATAGAAAATAATGTAACCTATTCAAAAAGGCAGAACCAAAAAAACACTGGCACAGTTGTGACTCCCTGTGCCAGCAAAACTCTCCACACATCAGAAGGAGGGATTTGCCCTGGCAGAGGGCATACAGTGCTACTGACACCATCCTCTTTTTCTGTGTACAGATACACTATGTACAGCTATTTACTATACAGCCCTAAATCCTGAGTGAAAGTAAAAGGTGAATGAACTGCCTTGTTTAGCAGTTAAGGATGCACGTATTTTAGGCTCGGCTGGTAATTTATGATCCCTATCAATAAACGATGGCTGCAGCCACAATGTACTACTGCAGTCCTGTCCTTCACTGAATTTCCTGCCAAAGTTCGCAAGTGTCCGTACTCGTAAAAAGCAGCATGAATAGAATAAAAGCCCTTCAAATTGTGCTCAAACAGTACAATCTTAACAAACAAGAGACAAGAGCTAGGCAATCTGGACTGACGTTTTTTCAGTATATTTTTAGGTGGCTAAAGCATTCACCGAAGTTTCAGAACACAACGTGACGTACTTATAGACACTGTAATCTCCATACAACGCTTCTGAGATCTATCAGGGTCAAAACAGCAAACAAAGAAAAAAGTAAATTTAAAGATATCTTTATTGTCCCTTTAGAAAGTGGATACGTTACCATTGTTCACTAAGGAAACTTGGGATCAAGCATACTATCTGTGTCAGGTACCATGGTACATGCGTCAGTTAACACTTAGACCTTGTTTCTCCTATCTCCTATTCACATCAAGTAGTTGCTGCAAATAGGGTCCTCTGTCTCAAGTAAGATACTATCCTGTGGGAATAGCATTGACAAAAAAATCCTTTGGCATTAGCATGAATACCATCTACTCAGCTCTTCCTGAATTCTGTGGAGACTGAGAGAAGGGTGTCAGAACAGTCCCCTATAGAGACTACGTAACACGTCACATTAAATTTAGAAAATCGTGTTCAGCCTTTTTCCCCATTTTTTGAAGGGTAGGGTGGGAAGGGAGTTGGCCTTCTTACATTGCTAACTTCAAGTTAGGGACTTTCTCCTACTAAGCTTTTGTACAATGTCCAGTATAATATAGCTCTGATAGTGGTTACAGTCTCAGGACATTATAACGGTATTACAAATATATTATAGTAACACTAAAGTCCACAGATACGCTTACAAAAAGTTGTCAGCATGCTACGAATTCTTAAACCCAATCATTTTACAACTGATATATTAATATTGTTTTCAAAACCCAGGAACAATTGCAGATGAGCGCTGCAGTTTAATTTTAACTGAGCAATGGAGAGAAACCTACGTCATTTTTGTTGTTATCATAGCAATATCTAAGGAGCAAAACTGGTAGCAGTGACATAAAACTACCTATCTAGATTAATTTGCATCTTTTGTGCAAACCTTCTTTTCCTCATCTGTTTTCATTTGTTATTGCCTGCTAACCTGCAGAGCCACCCACGTCCTTCAAGCACCGATGTGTTTATTTTTCCTCCTGTTTCTCGCTCCTGCCGACAGCAGGGCTAACACATTCCAAATGACTTTGCTTTTATCCCTGATAGTGGCAACTGCTCTTACAGCTCCTCAGGATCAATTAGCATATCATGAACAAATATACTTGGTGTCTACCAGGCCCCTGAATTGAAAGAAACAAGGAATAAAGTGATCCTATTGAGAGGAAACCAAGTCCAATACAGACCAGGAGAACACTGACAAAACTGCCTGAAATGTCCGGTGGTGAATGTTGCGTTTTCTTCTTGGACTCTCCTATGATACTGAGGACGGTGCAGGGTTCTCCATTTCAGTCTTCAAGCTTGTTTTTTCGGATTGCTTAATATTGCCCACTGCCTCTTGTAAAGAAACTTACACCTATTTTTCCTGCCTATTTTTTCTCAGGTGATACTTCCCATAGCTCCATTCATCCTTATTTATTGTGAGGCAGCTTAATATTTGACCCAGTAATTTCAAACAAGATACAGCTAGAATGTTGTGAAAGCATGGCAACACCCTTCAAAAAAAGAGGTTTTGCTTTCACCACGATGTCACACTTCTCTCCAACTCTCACCAAACCAATCTTTTTTCCACGTTCTGCCTCTAAAATTGCTGTTCACAAAGAAAAGGTGTATGCACTAGAATGATACCAAGGAACACTTAAAACGAAGCTCTCTTCACCCTACTGTATACTGTTTCACTCAAGAAACAGCATCTTATTGAGCACATCAAGAATTTCCTTAGGCAGAGCACAGCTCCTAGCTCAGTCGGTGCGCTCTAGCCCCCTTCTGCAGAGACTATCGAGGAGCCAGCAGGGTGCTGGGAAACATGATGCCTTACACCGTTACGCTGAACCGCCAGCTGAACTGGATTCCACTTTGAAGGGATTTCATGATGTGAACATGTAGCAGATTGAAATAATGACTTCATTTCACACAGACAGTCACCAATGATAACGACATTGAGGTTCAAGTACCACAGGCCAAAGTCAAGTCAATGACATACAGTTCATAGTCTCACGCAAGAGACTGCTTTATGGTATACGGGTGCTTTCAATTACTATAGAAACTTTAAAAATAAAAGTAAATGAAAAGCCAAATAAACTTCAAAATGTATTTTAAAAATAGTATCTATGTTTATCTGAGGGAACGTGAAAATACCTTTTCCCCTGGAGTCACAGAGATTCGCCATATACAGTGTGTGTAGGAAGGATAACCATTTGGAAATCCTGGAGAAGAAAAGTTGCCTGTAGATTCCTGCAGTGTTTCTCCACAGGCTGAAAGAAACAAAATACAGTAAAAATATAAAATTGAATGTGTCTAATAGAGAAAAATGTGTCTTTGCAATATCTGTTTAGAATGTATTTAACTCACTGCAGATGCAGAATGAAAAACAGACTAGTTATTTTATGATTTATTCAAAACAATGACTTTAAGCCAGTCTGACATTCATTCCATTTTACACAGGATGTTTTTATTACATGAACTGTTTCACTTGTGTGCTGTCTGCTGACATAACCAAAATTACAGCAGTCTTAAAAATGTCATTGCTGTCAATCAGTTGGAAAATTATACACAACTTTATTTTGGCAAAAAAAAAAAAAGATGTGGCCACACCCTTAGTCACAGCCTTAGGAAGAACTAAAACAAAACTAAAACAAAAGCTGGCATAGAGTGATTGGCACAGCGCTGTAATTTCACCAGTGGTTTCTTTTAATATAGTACATTGCCCGCATAAGGACTAATATGACCCAATGTCACCCATTTATATTGGTACAGAAAATTTAAATCCTATATTCAACAGAATCTTTTTCAATAACCATTTGTAGATATATTAGTAATAAAGTAAAGTAAATGTAAAGTCTAAAATACCAAAAGGTTTGATATTCTTTATTACTGAAGCTTTTATCACCCATATCTCTACTGTCAATCATGCTACTAGCTGCTGGCTGACTGATAAATAACTCTTCTTCACACTAAATACAACGTTGGAAGCTCCTGCCATTCTTCACCATTAAAACTGATTCTAGTAGGGTGTCACACCTCTGTCAGTCATCTTTTTGACCTTCAATCGAATTGTTCCACCTGCTGATTTTGCAGGTGCGATGAGAGATGTGGATTTGAGAATATTATCCTGTGACTGACAGTGTAATCAGATCTCCAGTACTTTCAAATTACAGAGCTACAGCTGCCAGCAGGTGAACCATTGTATCATCAAAATCTCAATGAATTATAAATGATCTGGAAAATCTTTAAATAAAAGGAGACAAAGGAAGAGATTGTTTATGACAAAGACAGACAGTACAGCTGTAAAGGCTGTATTGTTAAAATAAGTCTAAGATGCAATCTGACAACTACACTGTAATATCAGGCATAAGCTACATTCAAGGTATTAAATATGCCCTCTGACATTGAAATGGTTATTGTGATGAAGAGAGAAAAAGATATGGGTGCATCCCAAAAAATTTTCACAGTCAAACTAACATGTCACTATGTCCTTTAGAAATGAAACAAAAAAAAAATCTTTTCTTCCTTTTATTTAAAAAAGATGTGTTTTTATGTTTAAAAAATTGTAGTCAATCAGAACAAATAACACATACACAAAAGCTGTTCAGTGCTAAATAACTATTTCTGTGCAAACCATTTTCAGTGAAAATGCTATATCCATAATTAACCACAATTTATTTTTAACCCAGTAATGAATGAAAACTTCAATAAATTGCAGAGTACTATACTGGATTCCCCCAGTGCTGACTATCGAGCTGTATCATAGCTTATAATGCAGATGTAAAGCATCAAAAGGAAGGCCAAGAGTAAAATAATTCTCTGCAGGAGCACAGGAAAGCAGAACCAGAGGAGGAGAAACTTTGCCTGAGTTGTATGCAGAATTTAGGAGATCCATGAGCAGCTAAGTATTCTGCTCACCATTTTTAGAGCCTTCTTTTGCTGTTGTTCTCCCTCATGTGTGGCTTCAGTGGGACTACACGGCATCCATGTACTCTCACAGAGGGCAGAAATATTGTTCCAGCTTTAGCGCTTCTTCTGTTTGCTCTAGCTAAATAACTATTTCACTGACATTTCTGTAACTAAGCATCCCTTCAGCAGATGACACGTGCATATGACAGTACAATACTGTTTGCCTGATTTTTCCTGCTCACAGTGCATTTCTTCTCAATGAACTCCAACTTTGACTCACAAATATTCATTATACACACAAACAAAATCACAAAAAGTGATTTGTTTGATAGGATTGTTTGCTTTTCACATCTGGGTCGTAAGAGAAATTGGTTCAAACGCAGTCCTGCAAGTAGTAAGAGGGACGGAAGACTCTGACATAACTACCCCTTACTCTATTAAAACCCTAAATTATCCCATCATAAAAGTAGGCTAACAGATCAATCAATTTAAGCATAATAGCTTTACACTTCTAAAACATTTCAGCATTTATCTGTCTCATATGTAATGCTGGATTATTTTCTCCACAATATTAATAACATTCCATGCTCCATATATATGAAGTTATGTGTAGCCATAAAACTATGGACTATAAGTAGCACATAGTTGCCATGGAACATTTTCTTTTTATAGGAATTAAAGAATTAAGCTATATAGTGTAAAACTGACTACACCCTATAACTGTAACTTAAATCCATACTAAATGCCTCTGAGCTTTCTAATGAATCGAAATTTTCATAAATATTTCTGAACTTTAGGGAAGTAAAAGAAAAATTTTAACTGGATAACTTCTACTAAGAATTAATATAATTAGAATTTATAAAATATGTTTTGGCTTTACATATTTCGCAGTATTTACCACTGAGTTTAAAATTCCTGGTTACTCAAGAGAAATACAACTAGAACAGCTTATGCTACACAATACTTGATTTAATTATCTGTGGGATCCAATCAATCAGCTCTAAGAGTTCAGAAACTGATTTCTTAATCTGCAGTAGTAGAACGACTCATCTGTAAGTTGAGTTCCATTAACTGATACAGGAGTGCTTATAACCCTGTCATTTCCAAAGCATCCAGGTGGAACAAGGTGACAAGCAAGGGCCACATTTAATATCCACATTACTGACGCAGAGAGATGCAACCTAATCCACGTATAACACCAACCAGACACAGTCCTGGAGTTCCTGGCAGGCTTCTAACGCCAGGGGGATGGCACCTCTTGTTTAAAAACACGTTTCTCTGCGATGGGTCAGTGGTTGCTGAAACAGTTACCTTTCTGTCACTAGATAATTTAAAGTTTTTCTCTGTAATTGGACTGTGGCAACTTTATTATTTGTTATTAGGCTTATAAAACGGTATGTCAGAAACATTTTTACGTGTTACAGTCCATTAGCAATGGAGTCCACTTTGACCACTTGCAGCATTGTGACTTTAGCTTTAGCTCCTCCCTCCAACTCCAGTGAAAACACAGCAATCTGCTGTGTTTTACAGCTTGAGAAGTTTAGACTTCTGATAAGCTTTTGTGTGGTAAGGAAAGGCAAATTATTTTTGCTCCTCCTTATAAAGATTACCAGTGGAAGCAAATAGCAGGTAGAGTATATGCTTACACAAAGCAATTTCTACCAGTGAAATCTGCCAGTGTTTAATTAGGTAGCCCACATACAACACCTCTCTGGTTTGGCCTACGTACACAGTCGAGTTCTGTTAAGGATTACAGGAAAATCTGCAAATGACAAAGCCTGGATCCACCAAGGCATTTAGGCAACCAACTCATTTTTTGCCCGCAGCACCAGTAAACACATACTATAATATATCGATAATTTTAACTTACCCATTTCCAAAGCGAATTAAGATTGTAAATACTTTTGACTTAGACCTAAGTCCATACAACTACCCACATATGGCACCTACAGCACATATAGCAGTCATAGAGCCCTAAAAATATCTCGTGCTGATAATGTACTCATCGTCAAAATTAAAAAGTAAATCAGTATTTGCTACAAATCTGTATCTTTCTGTTAACTTGATTCCTCTTTATAGTTACGGGTAAAAGGTCTTCATTTAAAAGTCTTAATCCTGCTGACGTAGTGAATGAAGGCTTGCTTTCAAAGGTGAACACTTTTCTGTTCTAATTTTAACACGAGCAAGTTAAGCTTGAAGATTATTAGTGAGAATTGCACAAAAAAGAATCAAGACAGGTAACCTTCACCTGCTCTCTTCCTCACATACCCATACCAGATCCTGGCAATATGGAGCGTGCTGAACTTCAACCCGCTCCCACTCCCGCTGTGTAACCTTCTACTGTCAGCCTGATACTCCTTTGCCATCCATTACGTAGGTCCTCTCTACCTGCTTTTTTCTCATGCTCTTTTTCTGACTAAGAGTATCCTACTCTATCTCCCTTTCCTACCCTCTTGCTCCTTTACAACCATATGTACATTTTAAATCAGCTACAATTCCTATACAGAACTATAACGGTAGACCTACGTTTTAGCAGCTACACCAAAGAAAATACATTACCTTATTAGATGGATTAAAAACACTTGTAATATATCCAGGCTTGAAGATCAAGGATCTGTTCTCAAATGCCAAAACACTCAAAGTCCAATATATGGTTGATAGGAAGGATCCTCAATTTATTTGCTTGTCTTCTTTTTATTATTCAGTGGTGTAATAATGTAGCTCAGTATTACAATGTAACAGAGCCCCATCAGTGGCTACGCTTTCCTCTGATAAAAAATCCTAAGCAAAATGTAAAAATCACTCAAAATTGCTACTCATAAAGTGTTGAGTCCTGGCACTTACTCAGCTGATAAGAGAGGTTATCAAATCTCATGCCTCAGCTTCACCTAGCTCAAATTATTTCTTGATTACTGAGCCCTTTCCTGAATAATGACCCGAACATTCTGAATAGCGAAAACAAACTGTGAGGCACCCTTGCAGTGATTAACTCCAGGCACCCTGATCTCAAGTTCATGGTCATGCACCTCAGAAAATGGAGCAGAGCTCTTGGACCAGTAACTGCTAGCAAGAATTACTAGAACTTTGCTTTGAATGTTAAGCTCTAAATGAAATTTGTACAATACTACAAAATATTTTTTCAAATCCCAAAAGAAAGGCTGCATTTCTCAAAAATACGAATTCATTTAAGTTACTGTTTTATGTACTTTCATTGTATTAAATTTAGGTAATAAAAATGAACACAAGAAACAATACAATTATTATTATTGTTTGCATATTCACTGCAACTCTAGCACGAGCTTAGTGATCAACATCTTTTATCTGTAATAGGAAATAGAGCCTATCTCTAAAACATCACTGTATCAGGGATCTCACTGCCTGAAATACTATGATGATCACATGATTTTTGTCATAAAATGGAATGCTTAGCTTCTCAATTTTCAGTCCCACTAGCTGCTTAAAATTTATTAGATCACAAATCATGTGCAACTTTCAGAGCGTTGTTTTCTTTATTGGGCATTTATTTTTAAGTCTTTGTCATGTTTAACACAGTCAGGCAGCTCCTACTGAAAAGATTAACTGAAAAAGATAGCATATTAGATAGAATGGTATTTTAAATTTGTAGCCTTCAGCCTAATTCTCACACTTAAAACTTGCTTTCTTTATATGGGCTGGCTCACGTGTGTAAGGCCAGAAAACCAGCATCTTTTATTCTAAAGTTTGCCAAAGTGTAGCACCAGAAAAGGAGCATGATCCTGCAACCACTGCTCGTATTTATTATCCCTCTGAAGTGTGTTCATCAGTGCTGCAAAAAATAACTGTTATTTTTACAAAGTACACTACTGCAGAACCACTGTGGTTTTACAATGCCCTGAAACTAACTTTCAGCAAGACTCTCAAAACATTGGAAGAAACGATCACTCATATTTATACCTTTTTATGAATTCTATAAAAAGGTCATTTTCTCCAAGCAATTATTTGAACATTAGCTCAAAAAGCACATTATGTCCTTCTCAGCAGATTGAAAGTCCATGTTAGAGTACTGCATACACATTCAACAGCCTAGCCTGCCATTATTTTTATTTTTTTTTTTTACTTAAATTGGTGTGACCATAAGATTCTAGCTATGTGTTTTTGATTCTTACAGACTATTTTTGCTTTCAAAATTTGTCTTTTATCAAAAAACATATATGCAATTTCTCTGTGCTTAGGAAATGATTGCTCTCTGTACACTCCTGCTAGAACTAATGCAGTCAGCAAGATTGCTATTACCAAAGCGCTCTCTATATCAAAAGAACTGAACAAAAATTGTTCCAAAAGGAATAGCTGTTCAAGAACACATTTTAACACAGTTTCTCCTCTGGTAGGCCCAGAAACTCTGTGCTTGTTCTCTACATACAGATTAGAATCCTGTGTACTCACAGCACAAAGTAAAAGCACATTTCAAATGTGCACTGCACATCAAATGCACATCAGCTGCCCCAGATCTTCAGTTGATTCTACTGCTGCTGATACGAATCTGAAGCACTGCCATCACCTCTGACCTGATCCCTCTTTTTAGTCCTTCTGTATTGATTAGGTGGTAAAAAGTAGTCATATATCTGGCTCAAAAGTTACTGAAACTTCATTAATTCCTATGAGGAGCAGGAGCGTTATAAAATCTGTGTGGCAGAGAACTGGTATATCTTCCCTTTCACAAGGGGCTTTCTGGCTTATTCTGGCTGATATATGGCACTTCTGAACCGCTTCAATTGACACCAAAGGTTAAAACTGGTCTCGTCTATGACTACAGCAAGGCAAGTAAAATCTTCTTCAAAATTACCACCATTCTGCCTAGAGTTAGAGAAGAATTCGTTCCACACGGTAACTTTGGGTTAATCCAGACGCACTACTCTCCTCTCTGCGACAGACTGCAATTCTGCCTCAAAACTACTTTGAAGTAAAATGCTAATATGCATTTGAAGCTATATGAGGCTACAATTAGCCAGAAGACATTCAAATACCAAACGTAACTGTTATAACCGTAAAAACTTTGTAATAAGATCTAGTCAGTTTGTCCATAAACACAGCTGATAGCTTGGTTGTCCTGGCTTATAATTCCTCAGATTTTGAAGTCGTGTTTAGAGACAATTGCAATGACTTAATTTGCTGCTTTTGCACTGCACTCAAACTCAAACCTAAAAGGACTTGAGTTCTGAAGTATATTAAAAGCAACTCTCTCATCTAAACTATACAGCTCACGTTTTTCAGAGCAAATACACAAACCAAAAGTGGCATTAAAGATCATGTTTTTTTCTAGTCATTGAACAACTAAGGAAAACAAAGACTGAAATGTCATGACATTAAACGCCCTTTCAAGCAGTTTATCTACCCTTAAGCACTTTGCATTCCAGAGACTTTACCTAAAGATTCAGTTCTTGAACTGCCTATGTCAGTTGCCAACATAGAAACAGACTACCAAGCAGCTGACTCAAAAAATGTATCATTCTTCTTGAACAGCCAAGTCAAACAGTTGCTATAGGTGCTTTTCGATTGTTGGTTTGTGGTGCAATACCTGGACATCTATACAGCTTTCTTGCCTGTGCAATATCTCCTTTACTTAGGCGAGTACGCTGGCCAATGGCAGGTCGTATACCATTATCATCACGGGAAGGGAGAATGGTATCCAGAAACATGCCCCTAAAAAAAATAAAAATAAAAAATAGACCCCAAAAAATCCTATCAGTTTTCTGTCACAAAACTGTCTGAGTTTTATGAATGTATAATACTGTTTTTTTAAAACTAGAATTTACATTTGGCTTAAGAAAGAGGGTAAAATGTAGAACTTTAAATATAGAAAATAAGTCAGCAAAATTTCACAGGCTGGAAAACCTTAGGCAACGCTATCCAAAAAGAGTCTTCCTTCAATACATCAATTAACATATCAGCTTTTATATTTTTGTTAGATAACAGCAGAGAAATCTCTTCTTACAATTTAGATTACACAAGGAAAAGGCACTGCTGCAGCTCAGCTACATTGAAAAAACGAATTATAAAATTATATAAAAATTAACATTTAAATAAGGCCCTATCATGAAATTCTTAATGACAAAGTTCCCATTTCTAACAAAGTTTTAAGGAAATCTTAAAGTCTGACTTACTTGTGTAAAAGTAGGCATTCAGTTAGTTTGCCAATCCTCTGTGAGGTCATCTAACACTATTAAGGCATTTCCACTTTTTTTGTTGACTTTTTTTTTTTTTTAATAACAAAATCATTCTTCTGTCATGGGTCTAACTCTATTCTAGCCACAGCTGCTTTTGAAAAATAAATGCCATCTTGCCAACCTCTGCTTGCTTTGCAACAATATACATCAACTTACCACATGAGTTCAGTAATGCTCACTCTAAATGACTAACTGTAATAAACTTCATCCAAACGTATAGTTTTATTCAAAATTTCCTCAATTTGAAATATGATTTAAAATATTTTGATAGTCTCAAATTAATTTTAGAAGAACAATGTACTAAGAAGAATTGTAATAGCATGCTACAGAGCTTGAAAACCCTTGAAATCCAATAAAATACCAGCTAACAGATGAATATGGCTCTATATTCTCTTATTTTTTTTCTTTACTTTTTTGATACTCATTTTTATACTGATAGGGCTTATATTGAAAACTAAAATTGCTATTTTCAGTTTGGAGAGGATAACATGTGTCCAAAATAATGAACGAAAAGCAATGATCTTTGTAGTTGGAGAAACTTTTTATTAATACAGACTGCTTTTTAAAATGATAATAAATGGACTATTTTGAGTATCAATACTATACACTACTCTCTCTATCCAGTCACATTTCTCGTGGCTTCACTAGAAATCTTGCAAAAATGAATGATCTTAAGATGTTGCCCTAACCTAAACTCCAAAATAAACTATTTATAGCAATTTTTACTTTCAAGAAATAAGGCACATTAGTAGTTCAGAAAAAGGGATTGTATCAGTAAAGCATAATTTTATTTTCCACTAAGTTTTGGTATAACCTGAAACTGATGCTATTTATACTTTGAAAAATGTGAAACCAATCCTCTCTTAAATCCTTTAGCACCAATCTGGTATGTCCTTTAATAAGGGAACAATTTGTAACAGTTTTAATACTGCATGAATAACATTATTACATGTGACTAGAACCTGATGATATTTTGTGATTTCTGCTACTTATCTGAATGATCAAAGTCTAACAACTAGCAGTGGGCAATATTCCCTACTGAACTTGACTCATACTTTCAAGATAAATCAGTGCAAATCAACACATGCTCTCAAGGGATTGCTGGTTGTCCGTAAACAGCATGAAGCAACCACGTTTTGTATCTTGGGGCAGGGCATGCCTACTCATGGCACTATCAGTTTTTCCCAGCTTGGAAAGTGGTGAGATCAGGGCCCCAAAACCAAATAATCCTGTTGCTGTCATTGCCCTAGGACTCTGGAAAGTCCTAGCTTGTTAAGTCACTCTATTTTATATAGGTTCTTATAATCTCTTCCTTAAGGTAACGTGCCTATAAATAGATTAAGTGATGTGACTAATATCTGCCTCATGTGGCTCACTCATGCTCTTCCAGGAATGAATTATGTGTATGCTGAATGCATTTCCTGGTAGGATTTTTTTTTTTTTTTTTGAATAATAATGATTTATATTGGAGAGAAAAAGATTAAGAAATATGCTTTATGCTTATAACGAAGGCTGGGGAGATTTCTGGTTTATTTCAGAGCCTCAAACTGGCCACAGAAAATCTATTTTATCTCCAAATAAATTTACAGTTCCTTTACAATATTTATGACTTCCATCACCAAAGCATTTTTGCCTTAAAAATGTAAAACTGGACAAGAAGCAGCTAAGCACATCACTTTCCAGATAAACTCTACTTTTTTAATATAGCTTTCAAATTTACATTACTCTGGTGATGTTTTTATAGAGTAATTAGCTACACAGCACCTTGGTATGAAATATAATATTAGCACTGTGTGAAAGACTCCTGCTTCACTTGTTGTCCACAGTGGGGCTAGTCTAGGGGAAAAACTGGTTGTACAGCTCTCCACATCCTTTCAAAGTTTCAGAGCAAGCTATGTGTGGGCTAATATGGAGTTGAGAATGGGTCAGCATAAAACATGTCAGAGGAAAAACAGCAGACCTCTATTTTATGGTTTTGATGACAGCAAGAACCTCTACAAGCAATGCAGAAGAGGCTCCAGTCTCTGTCCTAAATGGTTGACTACAGCCCTTTGCAAATGCTGTGGTTTGAATGGTAGATTTCTTAATACCGTAACCTATTCTACCCACATAAACCATAGTTACTCAGACTTCATGCAAAGTAGATTCTTCTCTAAGAGAACAGACCATATTACACATAAAAAGCCTAACCATTTTACTCATTAGATTTTTCTCAATTCAGATTTTTGTAGAATATAAAGTATCACCCCAAAAAGTGACTATTATGAAATGATGTTTCCAAATTATCTTGACTAAAAATCCAAAGAACTGCAACAAGTTTAAAAGGTTACATTGGAATTGAGCACCATAAGGAGAAAAGTAAGTGGTGTCTCGCAAAATATAATTAAATTATTCTGTAAAGTCTGACTTAAAATAAGCTGTGCTTTGACTGCTGTAAGAATACTGTATAGCAAGAGATAATATTTTAACATGTTCTGAAATAATCTTTTTAAAAAAGTACAGTTTTCAGTATTCACAGAGAAGAATAGAATTAAAAGTCAAAAGGTATAACCTGAGACTCCAACCTTGAGAAGGTGTTCCTGGCATAGTGCATAATGCTGTCAAAGTCATACGGTTCCCCAAGGGAATTCACCTCTCCAGGCTCCATCTTCAAGAAGTTGTACTCCTGACCTATGGATGATTGACGATTTAGAGTTTCTGTCATGTCTTTTTGTTAAGATCAAAAATGAAAAGGGGAAAAAAAATTCAAAATCCTAAAACAATCTCTCACTGACATTCATAAATCATAAATCTCAGTCATTTGGGAGTAATTGTATGCTTTTATTAAACAGGAGAGTGAGGACATGTTTTCCAAAACCCATATCAAACACCTGTATTTGGCATTCAGAAAGAGCATTTTCATTCACCTAGTTCACATGAAGGCCCCATACCTTATGCTATGCTTTACGTAGAATCCATAAAATTTACTGACTTATTCTTTAATCTAGTGCAAAAAGAAAAAAAAAACAAAAAAAAAACAAAAAAAAACATCCCACAGCAACACTCCAGAAGAACCCTGCTCAGTGCAGACTAGATACTAAAGCTTCATCAAAGGCTACTCTTAGAGCCTCCACATATTAACAGCTACTGGTAAGTCACATAGTCAAGAGCCCAGTTGTCATAACCTAATGAGAGAAGAAGAGGAACAAAGAATGATACTTAGTTTGTAATACCACTCAAAGTCGTTTGCCCTCGCCAGTGTATATATGGATGCAAAGCACCCCTTCTACTCCAGCCAAATTCTGGCTGCTATCTCGCAAAAAGTACTGCACTGGCATTATTAATCTTATTTGTATAATAAAAGTCAACAAAAACCAGGTGCTAAGGTGGTCATAACTTCCTCATCCCAGTTCCCAGTTAGTGATCCTCAAGCTGACACCATACCCCAAGAGGTAATTTTAGCCAGAAACTAGAGGGAAGACCAAAAGGCGAGAGCAGTAGGTGGAGAACGGCACACCAGCAGATTTCCCCTACCACAGGAAAAGCCTGGGGCAGGGCATGCATAGCACCAGCCCGTGTTGCAGCACGGCACAGGGAGACTAGAGGGAATGCTTGGAGAAGGTGCCCTTCAGGCCTCTAGACCCATGGGAGTCTTTATCAGCTGCCAGTCTTCTTCAAAGCCCTGTTTGAGGTGGCAAAGACTTATCGCATCTCAAACGTATTTTATTTTAAAACTTTTTCAGTATAAGCAAACAAATACTCCAAACTATAATAGGATATTTTCTGACTTCACCCCTTCTTGAACAGACAATACCCATAAGTCAAAATTAGCATTTCACAAAGGCCATGCGTATTTATAAGCGTTGCAAACAAAACAAGCCTCACTTCCTCCCAGCTTGCCCACATGACACAAGGGTGGGTGCAACCTCTAGACTGACAAAGAGATGACAGTCACAGTTTCAAGCTCTTAAGTTACTCAGATGCTTTGGCTTGACAACGTAAAATGCCATTGGCTATAAAACTGCAAGCTCTGCGGGGAACCAGTGATGTGGAAACCTTGGGAATAGTGTCCATCTTTGTCACAGATTCAAAGTGTTTATCTTCCCTGCCAGATCCAAATCTCTTGGTATTTACATGTTTCTACTTATCATTCAGTAAAGACTATGGAAGAAAGGCGTTTTCTCAGCCACGTGAACTTGATTTTGAAAGGGCTTTACTTTTAAGGCTACTGGTTTCCTTCAGAGTTTTTGGATATGATTACTATTTATTGGTTTGCTACTTGGCCAAATTTTTTCTCTTCAGAAAAGATCATTTTAGTTGTAGCATTTTGTTTGTGAATCAGCCTGAGATTGGTCTAGGTAACAAGAACAATAGATATAAACAAATGTTCATTTCAGCTATCGTTATACAGGGTTCAGTTTTAAGAAACTCCAGGAGACAAAAGAAACACAAAAAGGAAACAGATTTTTTTTTCAAAATATTTGTCAGAATATCTCACCAGGCTGGATGTTTTCTCTAATGATGGTGACATGGTCATCTCTGTCTGGCCGTGTATGTTCATGCCAGAAACCTATCACATGACCCAGTTCATGGACAACTATACCAAATTTATCACAGTTTTTGCCAATAGATATAGCTTGAGGACCATTTCCTCTTCGACCCACATAAGAACAGCATCTGTAATTAAAATACAAACACAGATGAAAGTTTTCATACATACCACTATAAACTACGTAGGAAATTCAGTTCAAACCTGTTAGAAGACAAAATGTTTTAAAAACAATCAGCAGAATAATACATCATACAATTTATTCAGTCTCACAAACTCTAGATCTAGTGCTAGACCAATTGCTTACAAGCTGTCACTAATATCTAATGAAGGACACATGCATGATAATTTATTTTTTGAGCCAAGGACTTCCTACGAGCTGCTAGTTATGATCAACAAAATTGTTATTTGTCGCCTTGTATATCAGAACAGAGGAACTGTTCTTCCCCCCAAAGAATCAATAAAATTAAAGTTAACTGTGATTACCATCTCTTCACTAAGTCTATTTATAAAATTAGTAGAAATGATGCAAGGGAAATGGCAGCTCTTTAAAAGATTCACTTAGCATATGCTAGTATAGAGATGAAAATACAGAAAAAAAGATAACCTGAATGAGATGTAAAATCTTGTGATGCCACTACACAAAACGTTCCTCGTTCTCTGTTTTTCTGGCTATGGACAATATACAACGTAATCTGCAACTACTGTAGTTTTAATATTAGGAGGCTAAATTGCTCTGGAGATCAGTGAGCTGTTTCTTCTTCCACTCTTCTTTTCTTGCAATAGGAACCTTAGTGCCAGAAAGTCATATTTTCACAAGAAAGAAAGAAAAAAAAAAAAAAACTGCCTCACAACTGCTCTCATGTTTCAGTCCTGTTTCACCGTGCTTTCCCCATTCCAACATAAACTTACGGAACACAGATGCCCTTTTCAGCATTTGTGCTGTCAGCACTTATCTGAGATGTCTACTTTTTGGTTAGAAAAAAGTCTGCTGCCGATGCTAGCAAAAGGGGAGAAGGGCAAGTAAAGCATATCCTAGAGAAATGGAAAATAATTTTAAACTTAATAAATTGATTCTCTGTAGCCTCTGAAGACCTTAAGAATTTCAAGCCACCACTATATTCCCTAGTAAGAGACTGATTTCTCATCTCTGCTCTGTAATTCTGCAGTCTGTCAGGTGGATCATAATTACATCCTCCTCCTCCACTACACCCTCTCCCTCTGGCTTTTTTTTTTTTTTTTTTAAATAACTGGATTTTCTGATGCAACATTTATATAGTAAAATAACTTTTGGTCCTTGAGGAGGTTGATGCTAGTGTGGAGCATGATCCTAGCCTTCCTCTGCCTCTGTGGCAGCTTCATGAGAGCAACAGCAAAGGCAGATTGCACTCTACAGATGTAGAACGCTTTTTTCTCCCTTTCAGCTTTTTGTGATGGCAAAAGGGTTTTCAGTTGTTTGGGTACTTGGCTCATGAGCCAGTCTTAGTTGGTCATCTTTATTAATTTTTATTTGTCTAATACAGCTAGAATTTTAAAACCACCAAATACGAAGATCAGAGGAATACAGCCATGGCATTTTCTCTCATAACACCTGTCCTCAGTAAGCATATACTGCTTTTGCACCGATAGCTAAAATCAAGGATGGACATGACAAAAAAATGATAGAAATATCTTAAAATTATAAAGGCCACAAGATTTATTTTATGGAGAAAATACTATTTTAACAACCTGGGAGGGTTGTATCAAAATTTTTGAAACTGTCTTGAAAACACTGTCAGGAAAATTATTGTTCACATTACAATCATTCCTCGCTCTCTCCACTGGTTCTCAAACATTCCTGCCTTTAAAATAAGTTTACTCTTTCCTTTCTTCAGGTAGTTTCATGGATAAGTGTGAATCACCATTCCTTAGGCCACAGTACAGAATTGGGCTCAGTGCTCCAGCTCTTTAGACTAGTTTCTTGAGCTGTCCTCTAATGATTTCCCTTGACAGTTCTCTTCAAAGGAGGCACATGAAAACAAAGGCAACCTAGACTCCATGCTACAATTCTCAGTGTTCCAGGTTTACGTGTTACCACACTACAATGGAGCAAAAGAAACGAAAGAACATCTGTATATTTCCTCCAAAATATACAAACTATATTAATACATCAGTATTTGCAATATTTATAATATAGAAATATTGCTATAAGTACTGATATAAGTAATATTAATGGAAATACTACCATAAGATGTGCCCTAAAAATACAACACAAATGAGGAAAAGGAGCAACAGATAGCAGAAATTAAATTAGAATAAAATTTTACAGTAATAATATAATTTTTTCTCATGATTCCACAGTGGATCTCACCTTTGCACCTGACATGCTGACATGGCTCTGCTTAACATATTTTTCAGACTGCATGTTTGCAGAATAAATATTATGTCTACAAGTGACTATGTAAACATAATTAAAGCACTACAGATATTTCCAACATCCTTTTTACCTCAGTGCTTATTTTTTTACTAGTCAGTGAACTGTTTGAACATCTTTCTAATGTGTAATAAATAAATTAACATGGTTCACATTCTCTCTTATTCACTCATTCTCAGTTTGAGGAAAAAGTTGTTTGTAAGAGAGTGGCTTGCACCCTTAGGTAGTTTTCATTTAATTTTTTTTAAAACCATGTGCACAACGTTACTTACTGTCCTACCATATTAGAGTGGGAAGGCTGGAGCATCACACTTTGTATTCTGAGCAGAAGGCAGTGAAATTTGCAGTAGCTCTTCACTCTCAGAAAAGTTCATTCATTTAAAAGGCCATGCAAGGAAATTCTGCCCTTAGTACAGAACTCCCAGTTCTTTGTGATAGGCCATTACGTATAAGGAATAAAGTTGTCAAACACAGTCCTAGGTCCCAAACTTTAAAACTTTTAGAAATCATAGGTCCTTATCTTTTAACACTTTGAGGAAAGGACTAAGATGCAGAATTTGCCTTGGCTCTCTACAGGAGGCCATGGTAGAAAACACAGAAATTGATCAGATGAAGTAATCCACATTCTGTGAAACCATGTTGCCACTTCCATATTAGTTGGATTTAATTAATGAGTTAGGGCTCCCTATCTACGTTAAGGTCATATGTATTATAGTAATTACGCTATATTAGCCTAAACTCGTGCAAAGACGCAAAATGCACTGTCAATACTTTATGGCGCTTTTAAGAATAGAAAAGCAGAAGATGCATACAATCAGTGAGAATCACAATCTAGACTACCAAAAATGAATGGAATTCTATTGATTTTCAAAACAATCAAACAAATAAACAAATTTTTGCAAATCCCATGAGACCTTACAGAAACATAACATCATGGGATGATTCAGGCTGGAGGAGACCTTGGGAGCTCTCTAGCCCAACCTCCCGCCCAAAGCAGGATCAGATATGAGGTCAGACGAGGCTGCTCAGGACTTTATCCAGTCAGGTCTTGAAAACCTCCAAGGATGGAGACTGCATAACCTCTCTGGGCAACCTGCTCCACTGCTTGGCTGGCTCCATGGTGAAAGAATTCCTTATATCCAGTCTGAACCTCTTATTTCAGCTTATACCCATTGCCTCGTGTTGTCCCACCATGCACTGTTACAAAGAGCCTTTCTGTTTTCTCAGTCTCAATGCCCGCTCCACAAGGCGTGGGTGTTCGGGGGGCTGCTGCTGTTTGGTGCCCCAAAACTGCCTCTTACCCTGCCTGAACAAGCCCCTGTTCCACAGCTCACCCTCTCAGGGCTCCAGGTCCTGATCATCCTGGTGACCCTCTGCCGAAGTCACCCCAATTTACTGATATCTTCTTATACTGGGAGCCTAAGATTGGGCACAATATCCAGACATAGTCACTTCTCACGATCTACTGGCTGCATTCCTGTTCATACAGCGCCGGATGCTGTTGGCCACCTTTGCTGCCAGGGCACACAACCGGATCATGCTCAGCTTGCTGCCCTCCAGGGCCTTCTCCACAGCGCTGCTCCCCAGCCTCTCTGTTCCCAGACTGTCTCACTGCCAGGGGTCCTCCCTTACCAGGGGCAGGGCTTTGCAGTTGCTCTTGTTGAACTTCACAAGGTTCCTGCCGGTTCTCTCCTCTAGCCCATCTAGGTTGTCCTGGATGGCAGCCTGCCCTGCCTATCAGCCAGTCCTCTAGTGTGGTGACATCTGCAAACTTGACAAGAAGCACATATCGTCACGTCCTCCAGGGTCATTGATAAAGATGTTAAATAGGGCAGGACTGAAGAAGACCCCTGTGCCCCTGTGGTACTCCACTTGTCACTGGCATCCAGATAGGGTCCAGCCCATTAACCACAACCCTCCAAGTCCAACCATCCAACCTTTTTTTTTTTTTTTTTTGCTTATTTTGTTGTTTATCCATCCAGAAGGCTGAAAACATTTGCAAAAGACACCCCAGAGACTCAACACACCTCAATACATGATCCTGCATGTTACCCTGTTATTCAAAACCTTCAAAACGATCTAAATACAACACACCTGGCTGGAGCATAACAGGTTGATGAGAATACAGTGAGGATAGCTACACATCATTATGAAAAGTGAGAATAAATTTTTTTTGTTTATAACAGGTTAAACACTTTTGCTGAGTCTTCAAGTTTACAACTGTAAGGAAACACTACAGAGAATAATTGCAATGAAGAACTAAAGCCAGTCAATCAATATTTACAGTTTAAAGCAAATCAATAGACTACTAAGACTGTGGGTTGTAGAATATTACATTATACATAGTGCATTACAACTACTGAAAATATATTATGTTATTCACTTCATATGCACTAGATGTTTTAATTAGCAAAGATATAGCTGGTAGCTTAAAAACACCGATAGGTTTTCAAAAAAAAATTTTTGCACAGTGATACTTTGGAGCAATGGGATGGAGAAAAATGAAAAAGAATAAACAATTGTTGAAATATCCACTGTGACGTCTACAGTTCTGCTTTTCTTGATACTATTCACTACAAAGGCAAAAACATAAAGCAAGAATTTGACTACAGTCTGTCTCCTCCTTTCCTTTTCACTTTACTCTGACCAAAAGGATATTATCTAACCTTTTAAAATTATGCACTTTGACAAGGTCAGGCAATAGCTGTACAGTGACGTCAGAATGACAAAATGGCCAGTACAGCACATTGAGTTACTAAGAAACGCAATATCTTGTTATGAAAATATGCAATTTTGTAAATTGGATAATTTGGTATTTAACAAAATGTTAATCACCAATACCAAAAAGTTAATTGTTTTTTTTTTTTAAAAACAGAGGTGTATAAGATCACCTCTGGAAGTCTTAAGTGGTATTTCATAAATCAGATGGATTTTTAGGTGTTTTCATAGATCATTTGACATTTTACTTTTGTACTTACAAAACCAAGAGAAGTGGAGCATTTTCAAATCTAGGTAGCAATTTTAGGTACATGATCTGGCATGTTTGAAAGATATTTTATTTTTGGAAGGAAAAATTAACAACCACCTCTTAAAGAAGTATCCCCTTAGGATGACACTGAACACCTAAAATCCAACATATTTAGAATTACTAATCATTTTTTAAATGCTGGCCTGAGTATCTCTGTCCCTCTTGTCTACACTCACAGACATACATGCACACTCACAGAATGCTCGTGTATGTTAGTGGGATTTCAGAAGATAATTTTGCATTTGTGTGTGAAGTTAAACTGCAAATTACCTATGTTTAGAAAGAATACAGGCTTATCTGAAAACAAGCAAACAAATAGCCAGCTGAATATGGTAGTTTCCTTACATTGGCTACTTGATAGAGCTCAAGTACTTCACAAAAATTATAGACAAATTCCTCGACTATTCTTTATACTTCTATGAAAATTAGAAGTCACCAGTGAACACCGAGTCTTAAAATAGCAGCAGTATGTGCTGGTAGAGCGTCATTAGGATTTGCTACCTGAGCGCCCTGCAAAGCACCTCAGATTCATCCAATTAAGCTACAAGATTCAAATCACTTTGACAACTGCCCTGAGTCACCTAAGGGTAAGGAAAACTAAAATAAATAAATAAATACATCTACGGCAGAAATTAGTTTGTAATACCTTGGGTTAGACAATATTTCCAGGTGTTTCTTGCACAAGGACAAGACTTCTGTGTACTGTATGAGCACTTGTCATGCTCCTTAAATTGAGTCAACAGGCAGACTTTAAAGCTCCTGATTCTCTTTAATCTCTTTAATCTGCACTGGACAGCAGCTGGAGACAGTAACTATTTATGAATCTCTAATTCCTTTTAATCAGCCTAGCTGATCAATGATCAGAGGAACAACTAGCAGAGAGAAAGTGAAATTACTAGCATAACACATTCATTCTTTTAAGTAATATTTCACAGTTACTGTCTAAAACCTTCTTAAATCAATATGAACGAAGACAGAATCAGGTGGGGTCAATGCTGCACATTTTTAAATAGCTGCACTCTTCGAAAACCGATAATACAAAGTTCCTTACAGGACAACATCATCAGCTTGCCACAGCAGTAGCTGTGTGCAGTTGTGGATGAAAAACTGTGCAGAACTTCATAAACCTACTAGGACTACAAATTGGCATCTCCAGGTTACATGAAGGAAGAGACAATTCACAAAATTCAATAAAATCTCACTGAAGAAGCAGGTTTTTAAAATCTTTTTTCTTGTGAGAAAATGCCTCTTTCAATCAAAAACATGAACTCCTGTATAAAAACAGATTTTTGGCCTATAACCCAGCTTGGTGAATTTGCTTATCACGGATCAATACAGTGCTCATTACTAAATGCTATGATTCGCTGTCCTGAAAGGACCTGGGGATGATGGTCGCTCTTGCTTCCTCACCTGCTCACTGGAGATGACCATCTCAATAAGAACAGCCAATGAATCCATTACTCAGTTGACAGTTCCCCGTTCCAGTGTATTAACATAAATCATCCCTGATTTCAGGTTGAGTTAATACCTTGGGCTGTAGATCACGGCAGCTGAACAGGAGACGTATCACCCACACTGCAGGCCATGCCACCACCAGCAGAGAGGCAATGCTGGCGGGGCAGTAAGAATGTCAGCTGCTAGAGTTAATACCACCTGAGAGCATGAATCAGCTCTAATGCCACAAATTAGTTTAATATAACTCTGAACTTCTTTTGATTCCATAAAAGCGAGCACCTTTTGGAACAGGTAATCCTTTCTTAAAGCTAAAGAACATTGCAAAAGTATTTCTTGGGCAAGGAATTTACCTTTTTCACTGACTTTAAGAACTTGCCTGTAATATCTATTTAACATGCTAGTAAGTTCAAAAAAAATGTTAAAATGTTCAGAAGCTGTTCAGTCTACAGTGTTTGGATAAGCACATGAAAGAGATTTGACTTTTCTTTATCTCAGACAGCTTTGTCAAATACTCATGCAAGTGGAAATCAGCAGTGATTGTAACAAGTCATGTAAAGTTTGTCATAAAAAGTACTTAAAGTCTTCTGGTGAAGAACAAAAATTGCCACAAAGTCAGATCAAAGGCATGCTGAGATGCCGGAACAATATGATTAATTGTTCTTTTTTAGTCTCACTATATAAAATGAGCTTGATCTTTTACTCAGCAACATTTATTAAGAGCGTGTGACTAAGGGTTGTTCCAGTTTGCTGACCCCTTTTTTGGCTTTGCATACAGAGAAGTATACTGACTATGTCATCAGGCACTTTCAGTATGATAGGAAGAGAAACAAGCATAAAGAAGCAGTAGTGAACAAAGCATGGTTTGAAACTATTTACTGATTAAAGTTTTTCTTGTCCTAATCAGCTGTAGTAGATGCTAGTGGCAATGCACACTGCTTTGGTAAAAGAATCATGAACACTATTCTCTTAATACCTTATTCTTATTCTCACATCTGCAGCTCATCGGTGCAAATGACTATCAGTAATCATAAATTCCAAACTGCATAGTTAGTGCTTCAGCTGTACTAAGAAGCAATACTTTAAAAATTAAAAGTTCTCAAAAGTCAGGTTAAATAAACAAGACACGATGGAAAATAATTATAGTTTAAAACTGCAGCCGATGAAATTATTTTGATGGGAAGGAGGGATCCAGCTGTAGATGCAAAGCCTTTGGCATTCTTTCACTTGAACTCTCCGTAAGGAAGCTAGAGAACCCTGACACAAAGTCGGGTATAAAGCTGGTTGGAGTATTACACTCAAAGTGAAGATCACTGTTAAAATAAAAGCAGATAACAAGTAGGGTTCTGCAGGAGTTTGTCCTAGGTCCTATGCTTTCCTTAGGAATCTGGATGATAGAGAATATGCTCATTAAATTTGCAGGCCTAGAACGGACTGCTAAATACCACAAAGGCAGGCTTAGCACTGAAAGCAATCTTAACAGATTGGAGATGATCTCTGACAAGGGAGATATGGCATTGTCCAGTGTCCTCAGATGTGCAAAATATCGCACAAGCAGGACAGGGGAACTACTGACCGGGTAATCAGTACTGCAGAAAGAATTTTGGAGCTTATTATGAATCACAAACTGACCAACATGAGCTGGAAATAGCAGGCTGTTGAGACACAGAGAGACATCGTGTTTATGCACATAAGGATACATGAGCTAGCTCCAGCACTGGCTCAGCACAAGTAATGATTCATGTGGACAAATACATTCTAGTTTTGGGTTCTCAGTTTCAAGAAAGATGTGGAATAGTTGGGAATCTCAGAGAGAATAACAACAGTGATTAACAGCCTAGAACACACAACTTCCAGGAAAGATTAAATGAATTAGGGGTTGTCTAGCCTAAAAGATGACAAACCCGAGGGTGTAATAACACAGTAACAGTCTCAAAGTATATATTGGACTCCTTTAGAAAAGAGAGAGAGTAATTTATTTTCCATGCCCATGCTGAGCAGGACAAGAAGTTAATGTGCTTCAATTGCAGCAAGAAATACCCATTTTAGTTATCAAAAATAATTCCCCAAACTCCCCACTTCTCTTACATTACAGATATTGAAACAACATATTTCCTAGCAAACTGTGAAGTATCCATTTTTGCAGATTTTTAGAATCAAATTAGACAAGTATATAACAGCAATTACATAGGTATAGCTGTTTCTGTCTTAGGGATAAGATATCCTTCTGAGAGCCCTTGCAGTCCTATGGGTGTATGATAATCAAAACTTATCTCATTCATTGCTGACATGTAAACTCTCTACATTACTGGACTTATATGTCTATATCTCTGATAACCAGCTGCTGTATTTCAAATATGCCTTTTTCACCACTGCCTTTCTGAGATGAGCTTCCCATGAACTGCTACAAGAAGTAATGCATTATGCTCCTTCCAGATATCCTTAATGTTTACAAAGGCTCAATAACACTTTGCATGCTAGTGTGTTAATGCTGTCATCTGAGACATCTGCAGATATTGCCACCTGAATTTCCATACGCATGGCTGTATCCACTTTCTGTTTCTTCAAACATGTTATGTTCTGACTGGGTGCTCTTTAGGGTAAGGTTTATCTTTTTGTTTTTAATTCGCACAGTGCTAAGTACAATAGAATCTCTCTCATCTGTGAATGTTAGCTGCCATGGTATTGCAAACAATGTGCTAACAAACCAACACAGCAGGGTGCTATGGGAAAGAACTGAGATTAATTTCACTGTGACTGGCCATGTGTTAGAAAGTGTTTGCAGATGGTTTGGTGTCACTTTTGTCTGTGCTCTTTCCATGGAAAATCCTGCATCAGCATTGTAAGTAAGTGGTTAGTGCATAGTAGTCCTCATTCACTCAGAGAAGATATTATTTATCTGGCACTTGCTAAAATGGCTCATGAATACAGAACTCCCCCAAAAATCATTCAACTGCTGCTTCTACTTAGCAGCAGTTGATTACACACTGGCTGTGTAATCCCTGGCAGACTGTTCACTGTCACGCTCTTCCTTGTTCTTAATCTTAAGCCTGTTACATTCTTTCCAAATTATTTGTAATTTGTAAATTAGCCACCCATAAAACAACAACATTAACAGTAAAAGGATAATGACGACTCTGGAGGTAGATTCTGAGTGTATTTAAACCTTCTGGTTAGAACTGGAACTAATCCATCCTTCATTCTAGGGTGATTTGATCTCACAAAGCATCAATCAGCCTTAGGAATACCACGTTGGCTGGAAAGTTTTTCTGCAGCTTGGTTCTGGGAGCTTTGAAGCTGTAGAATTCACCTTTCACGAAACTAAGGTCTCTGTAGATATCCCCACATTTCTTTTTCAAAAGCACATAAAACTATAACTTTCCAGTCTTCTGCTTAAACGTGCACTGCTTCCCACATCTACAAGTGCAAAGAACCATCATTATTATGCTCTGTTTCTTATTTCTCTTCCAATTATTTGTTAATGTCCCTGAAACTTATCTTCTGGGTTGTATAGTTAACTGTGGCCATGGTGGGCCTAAACAGTAGCCCATTAATTTGGCGCTCTGTTTCTAACAGGGGTCTTCAGCAGACGCCTGTGGGAGCATAGGAGCGCGGCAGGGACATCCACCTGAGCCTCCCCAGAACATGCTGCCAAATTCCAAGGATCTGTGGCTCACAGTCTTCTAAGGTAAAGGTGACATCTGTCTCAAAATATTCTAGAAATGGGTTTTATTACGTTGTCCTGTGCCTTGAAAAGAATGCTACAGGTTTTTTAATGATAGGCCTATATGTAATCCTACGGGCTATAATAAAGAACATTCAGCTTTATATCTTCAATGCAAGGAAGTTACAATGCTTCTTTGCACAATCCCATCCCATAAAAATTAAAAAGCAGGCACGCAAAGTGCTCACTGATCAGAAAGTCAGCAAGAAAAAACTGCTCCCTGTAGTCTACATTACCAACAGAAGGTGACTATCACAAGCAAAGTATTTCCACAGGTAATGGAAAATGAACACGGTGCACACAGCAATTTCACTGACTACTGTATAAAATTAAGAATTCTTGCTGGAATAAATAACTAGCATAGCTGACTGGGGCATTTGTGAGCAGAAATATCTGAGGATGGAATGCAGTGATTGACGGAAAACTGCACTAATGAATGAGAAAACCTGTTTTGTCCACTTTTACACATCAGTGACCTGGAAAAAGGAATGTGCAAAAAGGTCAAGAATTTGCTGATTAAACAAATCTGGGCAAGGACGGTCAATATAAAATAAGAGTTAAAATTCAGAACAATTAAGTTGGAAAAGGAATATGGGATAAATGTCTATGTGTAACTCAACAGCGAATGTGTGACATGGAGAAATCTAAGAATAATAAGACTATAAGCCTGAAATACTTTTAAATCAAGACCTGTAAATACTAAAAGCATGACAGAAAGCCAAATATGAAGAATCCATATATTTACATACATACACATATATATGTGTGCATATTGCAAGTCAATTTTATCTAGCAACATACAAAAGAGACAGAACTCCAAAAACCTTCTGTACATATCGCATATTTCCTACAAGGCCAAGAATGCTAATAACTTAAAGTCAAGTTGAAAACAGATACGATTTAAATATAGTAACTATCTATTCACTTTCTTCTATGCCTGCCAAGTGGAGAAACATGGCCCAACAGTGCAAGTATCTGTTAACATACATACTTACCCACAGGGTCTGTATGTAAATACAATATAACTTTCTTCATCACTTCGTTCAATAAATGTAACGCATGTGTACTTTTCCCAGTGCCGCATAGCCTGTTTGAACATTGCGCGTTGGCTGCCTGAAAGAATTGCATGACATGAAACAAAAGATTTTTTTTTTTTGCAACTGTATCTTGCTCTTTGAGATCAGATTTTAATATTGGGAATATGGGTCTGGAAGGAGTCACTAGATGGTAAGTCCTATCCCCCTGCAGTACTATATATCACCAAGCATACTTTTATCCTTTTTATATCCCATATAAAGGGATATTCAGATCATCAACTCGCTAGAGCATCTTCCCCTGCAAAGGACCAATACTGCCTGACGCTCTCTAGCAAGCATTAAACCGGCAATAAAGGACACAGCTATGTTACACCAGAGGAGGCAGAAGAAATCAAAAGCGTTGCCTAAGTCCCCACGTTAGCATAAAAGTTGTTAAGCAGTTTTCTCAGGTGAAGTTATGAAGTGGACTATGCTTTATAGAGGGAAAAAAAAAAAAAAAAAAAAAAAAAGCAAATGAAGAATCCTTGGTTCCTACCTATCTAGCCTGAGGGGGGAAAAAAAAAAATCTTCTAACCTTCAAATCTGGAAACCAGTTTAAGCTAAGGCACGTAGAACAGGCATACCTGCTCAGGCATCTGAATTTAATAATGCTATCTTGAATAAGGACCAATCTCCACTTCTTGAGGTCAAAACTGTTCAGAAATCAAATCATCTACCAAGATGGGGAAATTCTTAATTTGCTGGAACGCTAACTGTACCTAAATATTTGTTTTAAAAACGGGAAACGCATATTCAGAAACAAACGAAACTATATTCTAGATGCAGAAACAGCCAGGCCAGCTCTCACCCCAAGACTCAAAGCTAGTTAGGCATGCTGGCTGCTCATTAGGTACTTCCAGAACTACAGCAATGTAATTTTATTGTCTGCCAAAAGACAAGGCAGACAAGGCAATATTAACTTGGAGGCAGCACCTGAGAATATAGCTATATTGCTTCTGGGCTGGAAATCCACAAAGAGCTGTACTACTTTTCATGAACTTGCTAGCAGCGGTACATCTGCTGTGCGCTCCTTCGCACGCTGTACACCTTTCAGCAGGGGACAGGTAGTTTACTGACACTCTGAACAGCTACTGGAAGTCCTGGAGACTAGAGAGAGATTTTGAAAAGTTCTCAGTACCAGCTTCAGCTTTCTCCCACTGGAAACAGTAAAAGTATTACCACAGGGAGACAAGTCAGCCATATGCACAACATTTTTGAGAACTCCACCCTTAGGCTCCCTTGCAGCAGCACCCGGTGCCCTTCCAAACCACCACATCCAGGCCCTGATCAGAGGGAACCTGCCGTATGAGGTGAACAGGCAAATCACTGTCCATACCACTAGACTCTCAGGTTTTCTGAAAGGCTGCCAACAAGACTCAAAACTAGTGTCAGTTACAGAATTATTCTTTTAAACTTATTTAAAATAATAAAAAAAACCACACACAACAAAAACTCAAAATTCATAAAACGTAGTGACTTAGAATCATGTCAGGATCCTGAGAATTAAAGGTTATTTCATCTCATCTTGCCCATGTCTTTTAGCAATATTTGTCAAGCTTTAGAATTTATCTTTCATTATGAAAAAGGGAAAACGTTTAACGTGACTTACTGTAATTTAGTTTACTACCATTATTTCAAAAGACGGTAATCCTAAAGTAAAGGTCACATTTGGAGTAGTACTATGTAAATACTGAAACTAGAACTTTGCAAGTAACTGTAAGCTTGGGAGCAATGACTCTGGTTTCTCTGTATCTGTTCACAGATGCATATAATGTATGAATGCGTATTTGACCACTTCTTTTGGTTTCCTGTATTATTCTAGTGCACAATAACTAAGATTTTATTGCCTATTTTCCCCCATCTGTCTTTGCTTCTTTTTCCCCACTCTCTTTTTGTTTTAAATTGCATCCACGTTGATCTATTTACACTTCTCAGAGATAACAAATGTTTTATACTTTTTCTCATTTTCAGGTAAAAATTACATATATTTTGAAGTCAGTCTTTCCTCATACTATATATAAAACTTGTTTGTACCCATCTGAAAACAAAACTGAGGAATTACAAACACATGTGGGTCAGTTGGTTGACTGAAATCAGTTTAGCAGAATATATGTCACACTAAACCAGTTATAGTCTTGTACTAAATACCCTATTTTTAAAAACAGATTTCATGACATTGTTACTTGTGTTCTTGAAAATAAACATGCAACAATAAATATCAGACAACGAAAAACAGCCTACCCTGTCTAAAACATAGTTATATACTTTTATTATTAGAGCTTGCCTCTGGGAACACTTTTCTAAAGTATGACTAATATTTTCAGAACAGATGTGCTTCGGGCCCGATCCAAAAGAAATCTTTCTATTGACTTCCACAGATTCTGCTCAAAAAAAAAAAAAAAATTCTTCTCCCTTTCCAAAGCACAAAGCTTACCAGTAAAATTTCCACCTATTACGTATGGAATGACACCACCTGGCCATATTCTTTCTGTTCGTGATGTAGCAGCTCTGGGAAATCGATTTTTCTCATTTTTCCCTGAGAATTTTACAGTTGTTCTTCCTTTAGATGTGTTATTTTGCTCAAAGCCTGTAATGATATTTAAAACACTGATTGAGATCACACACACACAAAAAAACTTTGCATCAGGTCAAAGTCATATTATTTCTTTATATCCTTTAAAAATAGAACATTGCTATTATGCAAACCATACCACTACTTGGTTTTCTTAGAACTCCTTGAAATGGAGTCTAAATCTTCCTTTTTCAAATGCACAGTCAGTGACCACTTCTACATAAACTTATTACCTTAAAGAAACATTATCTGCCTGACTGCCTCTAATTTTTTTCATTTAATAAAAAAAAAAACTTTAAATTTCCACATACATACTATAGATGACATTTCACGTTTTTGTTTTGGGATTTTTTGTGTGTTTGTTCAGTTGGTTGGTTTTGTTTTGTTTTTGTTTTTTTTTTAAAACAAATTAGGACGATTTTCCAGCAAAGAAGAAAAGGATTTTGGACAGATCCAGACTAACACAGTCAAGGTGTTCACTGTCCATTTCATTCTTTTTGCAAGATCTGGAAAAAAACAAGTACATAACCATCCTCACAGCAATGGACAACAGAGGTCCTGAAACTATGCTAGTCTTGTAAGTTGAATTATCAGGAAAAAAAAGAAAAATCAGTTGCATAAATATGGATAAGTCAGAAAAGTAATTTCTCCTGCTGATCTCCTTCATCTGTAGCTATTAAGAGTAGATAGAGCATTTTTGGACAGAAATATGACTTTCAGTTTGATAGTAACTCCACACTACTTCGGGACACAGATGATACGTTCTTCTGAAACGAGCTTTTGGAACCCTATTATACACAGCTTGAATTTCCTTACAAGACCTAAAAAAGTACTATTTTGAGAAATATTACCCACCATTCTTCCCATTACAGGTAAATCTCTCCACAGTCAGCTGAAACTTACTGTGACAAACAGAAGAGGATAAGGATAGCTGGGCAAGGACTTGCATACCACAGCACGACAGCAGTTAGCTGTCTTCTGAAACAATTGCTATGTTAGTATGAACAATCGTGGCAGCTGATTAAAATGGATCACTTGCAAAGGCAGTCAATAAGCCTTACTCAGAAGGGCTGAATTCTTATTCCTCCTTGAATAGTACCTTCCCCCTTTGAGGATCCCCACTGATATCATCTAGCAATGATAATTCAACTTAAGTGTTAATGGGCATGTCAGGCTAGGCTATAAGGAGCAGGGAGGATTCCAGGGAGGGATCACGGCATAGTATCTTGGCCCAGGTTCATGGCTGGGAGAGAAGCAGAAAGAAGAAACGGAAGAAGCTACAAAAAAAGACAGGGAGAAAGTTTTTGATGCATGGGAGCAAAAGCCTAGTTTTGTACTTTTGTACCAATTAACTTAATGCACAACTTAAGCGACATCAGGAAAGGTACAGAAAATTGCAAGGTTTAAAAAAAAATATAGATTGGCCAAAACACGAACACTCAGCTAAAGCAGATAACTTACCCTGGCATGAAAAAAGTACGTAAATGAGAATTACACAACACTCGACAACACAGGTAGAAACTTTAACAGAATAAAAACTATTGTTACACTTAGTATGCAGTCATTACTGAACCATTGACCATTATAATATGGAAGTTTTACCACTTCAACTTCTTCTTATCAGCTTAAGCTTGTTTTAAGCTAAGAGGAGTGAGAAATTTATGCCAAATTGCATATAAAGTTAGGCAGACATTTATGTAATGACAAAATTGTAATCCTTGCACCAAAAATGAAGATTACATATCAGGGTGTATCTGCAAAGGCAGTTAACTGTGCTCTGGTTAATCTTACAAGAGATACAGTGATGCACTTAGGCATAATGTGGTGTGACTGAAATAGTTTTACAAATTTTCCTTTCTGAAGTTGGAGGATTCATGAAATTAAAGTGATGTCTTCTTGCATCAAATACAGTCAATGACCTCGATCAGTATTAATGGGAATTGCACTAACGTAGCCCAATGAAGTCAGCTAACATACTGTGTTTGTTCAGCGTAACACACCACGAATGCTTCAAATGCAGTGTGACTCACCACAATGCCCCAACTGAACCCAAAAAAAATCATACCATGTATGTATGTACCAGTCAGGCCACTGGCTATATGCAGCATACCCTAGCCATACTGAAAATACATTGTATTGATACCAGGTGAACTAGTAACTGTGAACACTACCATATTAAAAAGCTAAAAAAATTTTAATAAGAGATTTAAAATCGTGTATTTTAAGCTTCCAGATTTGATGCAGTAAGTAGAGCTCTTAGAAGATACCACAAAGGGCAAATATCTTCATGATGCTTACTTTAATAGTTCGTTTATAGCAACAGCAATACAGAAAGTGTTAAAGCATCATCATCACTAATGTTAACGACACATCACGTCAAGCAGCCTGCTAATTTAAACAGTGAAAATACCAGAGCCAAATCTTCGTATCCTGTCTATAAGTTGATAGAGGGCACCTCGTTTTTTTGATATCCTGTGGTCTCCAAAGCCACCTTAAAAAAAACAAAAGAAAAAAAGAAAGAACAAATGGATTTTACAAAGTTAAAAATACAGAATACCTAGAGCAACTATATCGCCGGGATAAATTAGAAAATACTCTCTAAAAACTGCAGTATGTCTTTAAGGAAGTTTAACATTCTTCAATGACTCACATACAAATTCTTCACGTATTCTTGACAATGAAACAAAAACATATTTTTAGCTGAAAAATTTTCTAATAAGCATTCCAGAATGCAAGCCAAAATGTCTTTGTTATTGAGACAAGTCATGACAATTACATCATCTAATTATTATTTGAAGCTTTTTTCTTCCTGGTGACCTTGACATCCTTCAGAGCTGTATTGACTGACAGCTAGAAGCCCTACTCTCACAGAAATTTCCTGAATGCATACCATGATCTTCCCATTTCAAGGGAAAGGAAGGAGGGAAAGTAAACACCCAAAAGTTTAAACAAAAAACAACAAAAAAATGATAAAAACATAATAGGGCTAATTTTACCCCACAAGGTATGAGTTTCTTTGTCAGCATGCAAATAGATGTTCAGTGTACTTTAAAGCCTTCAGAACATCATATACAAGCAGATCTTGCAATAAAACCCCTAAGGCATGTATGTCTGTGCTGTTCCAACAATCAACAAGCAAGAAAAATTAAGCTAATAAACAACTGTTATTAACATATTCCATGCCATTTACAGAAATGTATCACATTGCTACAACTAGTGTGTACATTTGATGCATCTGCCACATACTCTTGTTAAAATTTTAATCCTTTTGTGACTGCAAGCACCTCTGAAAACATGAGCAAGCCTGACAAAGGAGCACTGATAATGCTGCACAATTCATGAATTATCAGAATTTTTTTTTAGGAATTTTCACGGTTTTTAGATGTTTGTTACAGTATGTTATATTTTAAGATAAAATATCTGCTATGGGACTTCAGAATTTTCAAACTACTGTTACTGTAGCTAAAGTAAAAGGATAGGAATAAAAGAATCCTTGAAACGTCCAAACCACAAAGACCTTCTCCCAATTTCCTGTAAGAACTTTCAATATATATATAAAGAATATATTTACTAAATGGCAACCTAAAATTATATCACAGATGAAACAATTCCATATAAGGCAAGTGAGTTTGTGTGGTGGCTCAGTGAATAACAACATGCCTAATTATTTGGATTACACTGTCACATAGTTGCTGGCTCCCTTGAGAAAAATATTCCAAATTTTTTTAAACATTTTAGATAGATGAGGTAATTCTTCAACACATTCCTTCACAGGAAGTTATTTGGTTAGCTATAATATATACTACAGAGTACATAAGCATTCTGTTGCTTACATTGATTATTAACATAATTATATCTCATGTTGACATTTATCTTGTAAAGACGACAAACAGAAAAAGAATTCAAACAAAAATGAGAAAAAGTAAGCCTCCTTAAAAAACAGTAACTGCAACAGAGAACAGAAAAACTGAAGAATCCATTATTTAACCAATCTAAGAAATTATTACACCCTTATTATTTCTAGAAAAAGTTATTAAGCTATCAGTGCTGTGTTAGCACAGCCTATGTATTCTATTTAGGAAAAAATGAAAAAAGAAAAAGTATGTCACGTAACTAATCTGACTTATTTTATATGAATAATTTACAGCCTTGCCAAGCCACAATTTAAAAAAGTTTTAAGAAAGCAGATTTGCTGCCTCTCTCCATACTTTGGCCAGGAGAAAAATAATAATTTCGGCAGTTTGTACTGGTATATGCAAATCAGTTTCATTAGTTTTGTTGTTTCTATTTACAGTATTTATGTGTATGGCTTACATAAACAGACAAATAAAATGATAGGCCTGTGCTCTGAGAACCTCACAGTGCAAATATCTGCTCCTGCAAATCCTTTTAGATTATCCTCACTGAAATGAGTAGTCTTGCAACGTGAATCAGAGCCTGTGAACTCAGGATTTTTCATTAGCAGCTGCAGTGAAAGAGTCAACTCTGCAACTCTGTCTTGATAGTTCACCCCACTCCCAAGCAGCTAACTATTCCACCTAAAGGCACTCTTCTGAGAAGGTTAACATAAGCCTAAAAAGCAGGCATGCAAAGTGCTTCAAAAATCAAGCATATAATTAATTGTCACTGTGTATGTAAGGTAAACTACTTTACTATTTAAGTAAAAGTTTTCTATTTAATAACCATTTAAACTTATTATTCCAGTTGCTACCCAATATCAATTAGCTGCTGGTGACATCATCTTTTGACAACTTGAGGCAAAAAAAGGCTGTAATTCAAAGCACACTAGAATGTGCAGTTTGCAAAAATGAGCCAGAGTCCTAGTTTATACATCAAAATATTGTAAGCATAGGAAAATAATTATGTATTTAAAGTGTAAAAAGTCTGAATTTGTTTCTAAGTCTATTTTAGAAAAAACAAGAATGTTGAAATGTTCAGTGAGGACCAGAACAAAACCATTCACTTCAGTAGAATTTGTTTCATAGAATCCAGTTCTTCTGACCAGTCCCACTGATTTCTCTTACTTCTTCAATAAAGGTAGACAGATACCATCCAAATACATCAGTCTGTCCCTCAATAGGATACTCTCCGTAAGCAAAGATAATGCACAAATCAAGAAAGGTACAGAGAAAATTAAATAACTGAATATAAAATATTATTTTAAAAAGCAGCTTAGAAACATATACTGCCTTTCTGTGGCATCTGACACAAAACATCTTTGTCATTTCAAAAGAAAAAATAGAAAAGCAAAAAGAAAAGTCAGGAGGTCAAAGAAATCACTCGACTGCATCCACTTTAAGGGGAAATGACTGACCTTGCTCTCTACATTTTGTCAGCTAAACTAGGGCCTGAAATACTTCAGATCCAATTAAAACTACTTGTTTGGGGGAAAGGGAGAAAACCACTGATTCTGTTAAGATTTTAAAATCTAGTATTGATCTAAAAAAGATCAAAGATGCTTCAGCCTTGAAAAAATGGGTGGCTTTGGAAGGAGATAAAAGAAAATCGCAAGTGATTATACAAATAGTCTAATCACAACTTTTAATTGCAAGGAAGAGTAAAAATATTTTAAATATAATAATACTGAAAGATCAAACTGAAAACTGCTACTTTTGTCTAGAACGTTCCTTTCTGACCATTCCTCAAAATGATCCTTTTTTTCCACATAGCAGGAACCATCCAGTTAATACTAGCTAAGCTGAGCAACAAATACAACATGCTTAACGGAAAATAAATTTAAATTATTCATCTACATGTTTTCCTAACAGCACTCTTTCACATCCGAAGTAACTTGTCTTCTTGGTACCATATCCTAAAAGCTTATTGATTCTCATTCTTGAGTTTACAAATCAGAGCCTAAAGGAATATACTTTTTTAGACATATATTTACACACACACATACATGCATATCTATCTATATACATGTGTGAGTAATGTGTCTTTATCTATCTATCCAAATGTCTACCTGTTACTAGGACTGCAGCTTCTGATACTAATGCACTGTGTGTTAATGATAGCAAACGATACGTACTAGAATCCGTCCAATAATCAGATACTTGTTAGTATCTAACAAGGTGAACTCTAGCAAGGATAACGCACTGTTGTGTTGCTTCTACACTGGTGTGCAGATCTGGACGGAACTGAGTGAACAGCAAAAGAAGGAGCTGTAATTCAAGAATCACAATCTCACATCCAGGATTCCACGTGTCCTTCACAGACCAATTTGGCTGTGCTTTCTGGAACTTTAGAGACAAAAGTAAAGCTTTGTCCAGCTTCCTTCACACCACAGCCACTTGCAGAGAGGACTTAGAGTTCCTACCGGCTTCCGTTCTTAAGTTCCACGTGATTTTTTTTTTTTTTTTAAATCAGAAACACAGGAATAAAATTACAATTTTAGCTTTTCTCATTGCTTCACTAAAATAAATGTATAGTCACTGCTGAATAATTTTTAAAGTGTAAACTAGTATTACCTGTGAAGTTATACTAACTTTCTACATTTAAAGTAGATTGCCTTCTATGTAGACATAAATAAGAGAAAAGTAAGTTAAAATCAAACTTGAAATATCATACCTGTGTTATGGCCAAGTCTTTCGTTGGAGTGCTGCGTAAGGTCAATCGTCCTGTCAATTTGAAAGATTTTTAAGTCTTCATCATCTAAGGCAATATCTCCCCAAAAGACAGCTTTAAATAAAAAAGAGCTCAATTTAATTAAAGGATTTACTTAAACATTAAAACCAATCTGAAGACTATAATGCGATGCTACAACCCATGGGAAAATATGTAACACATATCACATAGATTTGCTTACTGATCTGTATTTCTAGACAAAAAGAGATAACAACCTTGGAAAAGATAAATCATTCGTCAGGCTTTTAAATTTCTTTATGCATTGCATAACTGTAATCATATAAATGTAATGGCAATATACTAACAATTCTTCAGCATATCTATTATCTTTCCTGCATATAAATACAAGAGAGAAGAATAAAACATACTCAAACATGTTAGCGTTTGAACTATGAAGTCAAAAAATGTACAGCACACAGCAATTACAATATTGCAAGTTTCCTAACATTTTCTCCTGAAAAAGAGAAAAATTTCATGTCATTTTTAATATGTTCCAATCAATTTCCATATTACAATATATTCCCTCAGATAATTTATCTGTTTGTTTCCTGTTTGTCGGGGGGGGGGAGGGGCTTTTGTCATTGTTCTCTTGCGCTATTGTTAAGTTAATCATACTATTAGGATTCTTTCAAATACTTTTTTAAAGTTTTTTAAAGCTCTGCTCACTCTTTCCTCTCTTTTTCTTTTTTTAATTCATTCTTTAGTCTTTTTGCTGGCTTGCTTCTTCTCTCTTTTCCTGTTCTTTCAGACTTTTTTAGGTTCTTTTTGTAGTTACTTCTTTTCCATTTGACTTTTGCGTATTTTAACTCATCTTCCCTAACCTACCATCACAAATCTGTGAGTTAAGATATAGGTCCATTTGCAAAAGTTAGGGGTCTACAACTCCAGCCTTCCATCTCAGCCTATTTTTGTTGATATTTTACCCTGCAATCTGCCTGCCAACTCAAACTTATTGCTAAAGGTGAACTCAGCAGGCCGCATGCTCAAAGCGGTGTGAATGAAGTCAACAGAGCATTACCAATTAACATGAGCTGCAGTGACTGGTCACTATTCTTATCTAAATTCTTCCTTCTCCCTCCTGTCACTATTTCTGTCAACAGCCCCATTATCTGTCCCCTCAGAGTCACACAGTCCCTGGATTCAATCTCTGCGCCAACTCCAGCTCTCAGCTCTCCGCCCCCTCCAGGAAGACATCACCACTTCTGCTTGGCTGTTCATAGTTCCACAGCAATTTACTTTCTTTGCTTCCATAAAGCTAAAATATTGCCCTGATTTTAGCTGTTAACAGATCATTCCCTCTGGTCCATTCAGGTTGATCCTAAATAGTTTGAACTAGTCTTCTTTTTCTGCCATTTTGTTTGTTCGTTATATAGTATCACAGATACCATTCATGCCATAATATTTGCAGTAGTTTCCTGACCAGTGAGGGGAGGAAGTCAGTAGTTCCCGTCTGATAATATTATTACAACTACTATGCTATCTTTTAGAGATTCTTATTGCATCCCATTCGTGGTAGGGCCCACGGTATAAACACAATGAAAGATTACAAACTTTAATACACAGGACAGAAAAATGGTAAGATGAAACAACTATTAACGTTTCAGTCTACAAAGAGACGATGTGCCTCAACTGAAGTCACACCACTTGTCTACGTCAGATGTGACACCAAGTACTACAACGTAATAGCAAGCCCATTTTTGTTTCCTGGAAATACTGAGAATTAACAAAATGAAAGTTCTGAACCAACGGAACAAGTTCCAAAAATAACATACAACTGAAAAAGCATTAGGAAAAATCACTTGGTTTTCAGCATGTAATACTGACGTGGATATAAGTACAAAATAAAAACTCAAGGCAAATTGAGCTTTAGAGAAAGATTATAATGTAGAAAAAGACTTGATGGAAAATATATCCTACCAAGGCCTGATGAGCTGTCTTTGGTGCTTTACTGTTTTAACTGTCACTTTAGCCACAAAAATATAAATAGAGAAGACTCAAGCACTACACATTTTTCTGACATAAATGCATTGATGGGGTGCACAGATATATACATAAAAGAAAAGTACCTTATTGTTCAGGCAAGCTACAGCAACCTTATTTGTTCAGTTAGAAAGGAAAACAAAGCTATGTTATTCTTGTTAAACATCTGGACTGCTAGCTAGAATTGTTTTAGTTAGTAACTTACTACAAGGTTAAGTTTAATTATAATATAACCATGGTAATATAACAGTGAGTGCTGATGCAAGTATGATGTAAAGCTAAATGAGTAATCTGTGTTCCCAGCGGGAACTAGGTTCCCTAACGTATCAACCAAATACAAGTTAACACTTAAGAAAGATACGAAATTCTTTAAAAGTGAGATGGAAAGTTTGGAGCTTTCTCCAGGCCAGTGTTTTGTGACACCCGGCAGTTCTGTTTGGCAGCTCACGTACAAGACAGCGACAGCTGCAACCTTGAGGGAAATTACTCATTTGAAGTTAGCAACAAATCAGTAACTGCCACTTTACTTTTACTGAAGTAAACCTGTGCTTTTCTGAATTAATTTCAGCGTAACCAGGAAAATATAAACCTAGCAAAAGAAATAAGAGTTAATGAGATTCTATTTATTTGCAATCTAATCCAACAGTCAACAACTGAGATAGAAAGGGATCAACTTTCTGATAACTGCTTTTTAAAAAACACACTTCTGTTTTCCAACAAAGTCTGCACTGAACAGCAGTTCTACTTTCCAGCAAAACCTGAAGCAGAACCCCACCTGAACTTTACCCAGAAAATAAGATCTCTCCCCTAATTATTAAAACACCTATTTTTTAGAACATCTATGTAGGCGTCAAAAGTACTTCTAGAGAAGAACGTATTTCTATCTTCTGCCTTAGAATTTTTATGGTTGGAAAGTATCTGAAGAAGTCACTGTGTATACTTTGTCTTGTAGCATGCCAACCTTAACCTTATGGAAAAGCAAGCAGAGGATTGTTTGGGTATGGAAGGCATGATGTTAAAAGCTATGCTAACAGCGGGTAAGGATTAAGAATTGTATTAGCTCCCTTTAACCAATTTCTGACAGAACTGACCTCTTTAAATATGAGCCTCCCTTATTCTTCACAAAGATTTCTTTGATAAATTTGTTTCAGAAAATGAACAAGGATTTGATAACCACTTCACTTAGTATGCCACAAAATAAAAATTGAAACAAAAAGGGGGAAGAACTTTCAAAATGATCCAAACAAAACTGTAATGTACCTTGATTTCTCTCACATTGCTTCACACTCTCTCTTACTCTTCCTGTCTGCTCAGTGATCAGAAAAACTTGACGCTTTTCAGGCAGCTTTTTCACTTTTTCAGAAAATGCAAGATTTGTCGAAAACTACATCTGGGACACCATTAACTACAAGTGGAAAGTATTTCAAATATCTTTTCTTACAAATAGTTTCTTAACCAAAAAGAAAATAGATCTTTTTGTCCAAAACATGGTAGAGACGTGTCCTGTTACACTAGATTTCATGCAACATTTTGATGGGGTTTTTTACATGTTTTTATAGCTATTGCACACATTATGCACATACAGACATTCAACTGACAGTGACCAAACATACATCAATTTCATACAGATGGGCATACACAGATTACCCAGTAACATTTCTATTTTTCTGTAACAGAAGAGAAGGATTTATGTGGAGCTGCTAGTACAGAAAACATTCTTTAGCAGTACGTGCGGTTCTACTCTCATACTACTCAAAGCCCTCAGCTAAACATCAGGTTGAAAAAGGCCTTATATAATTAAAACACAAAATTGCGCTGTGACTCAGCTAAGCTCACTACACACAAACAGCAGGCTCACAAGCATGAAAAAAGAAATAGAAAAACACATATGTTAAAAAAATATTTGCCATCCAGAGAAATGCACCTTAATATTATCACATTATTAGTGTGATTGTTAAGGAAAAATGACACAATCTATGAAATTTAGACCGAGGAAAGGAACTACAGCTATGTTCTACTTGTTATAGCAGGGACTATTCTATCATAAATCACTAGGATATCTGCAAAGTTCTCCTTGCTAATCTATCCTCTTCAAACAAGACCAGCCACAACATCAGATATTCACTAGCCTACAGGAGGAAAATATGTTATTAAGCATATGAAGAAATTAAAAATAAAAAAAAAGATCAAAACTGTTTTAAGTATATGTATGCACACATACATATAGCATCAATCAGCATACAAAGTTAGGAAAAAAACTATTCATAACCTTCTATAAGATCACAAGTCATGAGTACAAAAAAGAAATCAGGTATTAAAATTCACAGGGCTGTGATATGCAGTAGGATGCCTTTTTCTGGAATTAAATATGTCAATTAGCATAAAATCCTGCAAAATATGTGCATGAGTATATTTACTACAATTGCAAAAACTATCTACAAAGTTTTCACAATTTGTTCTACAATTGTTTTAAAAATTCATTTAATCAATCATAGACATTTTATATTAAAAATATATTGCTGATAGTATTAATACTGATGTCAGCAACATAGTATGTAATGCAACTCAGTAAATATCGATACGATTTAGGGGCAAACACTAGCAGTTTAACATCAGAAAACTAACTCAAACCTTGGCATAGCACACTTACTATCCAGCTACCAAGGACAGCTCTAAGAGAGTGACATTGTAATACACCATTATGATCCAACAAACGTTTTTATAACATGTTTTGTTTTGATTGTTGCACAGGCTAGAAAAATCTTCATCTCAAGTACAATGTCCCCCACATCTGGGAACCTTATGAAAACAGAATTAGAAAAGCTACTATGGCAATGAAACAAGGGACTATAACCTGAAAAGTTTTCTAAGACTAGAAACAAATTAGGCAAACTGACAATAAACTGTGACTAATCCCACAGGTATTCCCTTGTTCGGAGAACATATGCAGAATTGTGACAGAGAGATTACTCCTAATTATAAGGAAAAGATGCCAACGATAGGATTAAGAAAGTTTTAGAGGACATTTTAAAAGCACAACCTCAAATTTTGGAATGCTACTGGGGCGGGAAAGCACAGGAAATTTATCCTTCATCCCCTTGACAGAAGCTACCACAAAATTGTCAACAAAAATATTAGAGTTAACTGAAAGACAAAATTTAAATCTGAAGAGCTCTGAGCTCTTGAGTGAGGTTAGGCACCCAGCACTTTTCAAAATCTGACCAGTAATTCCTACAGTAAGAGGTGCCAAAAAGCATGTTGGCCCAGGTTCAGGGTGTGTATTTGTCTAAACCTCTATGGGCAGTGACTCCAATTAGCAGCCTCTTCTATAGCTGAGTCATTGAGTTCTTCTCTGTACCAACACAGCTATTTGCATTATAGTCTGCCTTGGTGAGTCATTTTATCCCATACAATCCATTTCATGGCTTACATAACTGTCCCCTGGAACTCTGAAGAGCAAAAGGAAGATTTTGAACTCAATAAGTAAAATCAATTCCATCTCAGTATAAGGAATACAGCATATGCTACCATAATTAACTTGATTATGTTTCCATTCTGTTCACTTCAGGTCAATCTTTCCAGATCTTCAAGTGCAATAAACTCTTCTTAGAAATCATTAAAATGAGAGCAAGATTGGACAAATAAACTGAAAAAGATCTTGCATGCGATCATTGAGGGCAAAATAAACAAGCTTAAGATGGCATGCCGTGTTCTGAACTGCTTGCATTACTGTTTGTCATGAGTGTTACCGTCAACCGTAACTAATAATACATTTCAGTGTTACTATTCAGAGCTCAGAATTTTCAGAAGAAATGTAGGAACTGAAATTAAAGTTAATTTTCCCAAGTGGTTCATAATGACCAAAATCACTTTGATTTTTTATTGAAAAAAAATTTTAAAAAAGTAAGATAGCAAAGAAAATCACCTAGTCATTAAATGGAAGACCATTGCAGTCTCTTTTCACAGATATATCAAAATCCTCTAAACTCAAAATTAGTAACTTCATGAATTTCAGCAAGCAGCATTTTCAAATCTGCACATCTGTGCATGACTGTTTAGGGAAAGCTCTTCATTTATTTGAAGAAGCTGATGTCCACACACCTGAAAAGGGATACAACACCTCTCATTACCAGCCTCCACAGTCCCACTTACAGCAAAAGACATACGATAGCAATCTTTACATTGATTTTGTTCCATGATGCAGGTGAATTCAGCATCCAAAAGTTCAAATATACTATCATGTAATATATACATTATAAAACAAAATACTTGTCCCTAGGAAGCTGGATTAGTTTTCCAGTCCCTCTATTTATCACCTGTTTGTCTCCCCAGATTCCTATTTGCCTGCCCACAAATTTTACAAGTGATGTAACGTAACGGTATTCCCAATTACAGGATTACAGGGTGATATTGCTAGTGGTTCACTTACATACCACTAAAAATGTTGCTATTATGAGAGAAACAGCAAGTCTACAGTAACAGAAGTGAGGTAAAGAATGAAAGAATACTAAAAACCATAGGCATAGAATTTAATAAAAACCACAGCTCCCCTATTATCCTGAAAAGAAATATGACTGCAGGATGAATCAGTCTTTGGAAACTATTAAATAATGTCAAATAAATAAATGAATAAATGTTGAGAGCTCCATGCACTGAATAAGAACACAGAAACTTTTTCAATATAATAATTAGCCTGTGTCAACTTTTTGTCTGCCACAAAACAAGATCGTGAACAGAAATGAGGAACTGGACAGTGATCTTGCAGTGGCTTAGGAGAGATAACACCTTCTTGGAACATTTTGCTATCAGTATTTGCAAGTTTAGGAGTGATTCTCCATGAACTTGGATTGCCCCTTTTAGGTATATTCACAGTCCTATCACAAAGCTTCAAAACATTTAACTTTAAACATATTGGAAAAGCTGCCAAGGAAATATGTCATCAGCACAGGAATATTTTATATCACTGGAATTCAGGAAAGAAGAGGAGTTTGCATATTAAAAAACATACAAAACCATTGAACATTCTGAGAAGTCATAACAACGTCAGCATTGGATCAAGATTTCTTAAGTGCATTCAAATTATAAATTTTTTTTTTTTGTCACTTTGGAGACATAACCATTAAAATCTTAAACCAACTGATACAGGCTTTATTGCTTAGCTTTCTGTAAAATGAGTTTTTCTGCAATAATATTAAGGGAAGAATATCAGGAAAGTTATACCAAAACCTGAAGTTGAGTCAAAGCTATTTTAGTTCTTAAAATTACAGTATTCAACATCAAATCTATAATTTTCCTCTCAAGACTGTCTTTCATGGTAAAATCCATTTGAGCAGTTCTTATAAATATCTATGAAACAAGACTATGTAGGGTCTATAAAACTTAGTTGTTTGTGTCTTGCAATCCTATTCCCACTTTTTTCATCCTACAAATATATAGCTACTAATATAAAGAGCAGCTTAAAACACTTCAAAATCTGAGCAAGTCTCCCCAAAATATGAGATTTCTAAATAATAATAATACTACATTAAAAAAAAAATCTGAGTTATCTGAGCCGCAGAGCCAGACACAGGACAACACAAATATTATACGTATAACCTCCTGTCCTATAGAGCCCACCATCGTTCAGAAATCCTTTCTAGGCTCAGAGGAATCAGATCATAGCGTAACTGGATTATTTTAAATGGCATACAACACTGAGGTGCGTTCTGAGATTTGAAAAACAAAAAAGATTTCCAATACAAAGATTTACAAGAAAAAAGGAATATTTGTGACATCCTCCATCAGTCAGGGTAAAAATTTCACTTACCAAAACAGGCATTTATAGAGTTCGATCTCTATGAAAGGACATAACATTTTGCTGGAGATACTCCTCCATGACCCAACACAGATGTTGATTTACAGATGTCCATTCCTAATGAGTTAACTACAGCATGTCTTTTGTTCTTCATTTGAAAGTAGTGAAATTTTCAGTTCCATTTTTTCTGTTTCCTTTTTTGAGGGACAGCTTTCATATTCCTTTAAAATTAGTACAAAACAAAACAAGATATTCAAGAAAACAAAAAGGCTATTTTGACAGAAGCCTCAATGTTAGGTAGAAGGACAAGCTCCACTCCTAAACTTATATATAAACAGTGTTTTGAGGACAGGCGCTTTCGCTCCTCTGTCAGAGATTCTGCTCTTGGTTAAACTGTTCAACCTGACAAGCTTCCTGAAGGTCCTGACTTCCAGCAACTATTTTCTTTTTGGTGAAAGAACACCACCACTCATACTCTGCAACTGGTAAAAATCTGTTCCTCATGTAATGTGTTAACCGCCAGACTGAATGCAGAGAACATTGCTGAACAAACAGTAAAGGCGTCTGCGCGCTGTATTAGCACAGAAGCTACTGAAAGAACCTTCCACTGCCTCACCACAAATACTGACAAAACAAACAAACACTCCAAAACAGATAATCTACCCATTCTTTTATTAACTTTAAAAAAATTTCTACTATTTCTAGTTTTTAAATCTACAGAAAGATTCAAAAGTTAAAAAAAAAAAAGAGAGAAACATGACAGGAGCAGCATCAATCACTGAGAAAGAAGAGCAACACCAAAAGACTTGACCAACAGCTCTCAAAAAGCTCAATGATTGCTGAAAATATGGGGGAATCGCAGCTAATTTCTCTTACCATAATGAATGCTAACCTGCATGAATCCTCCACTGATGAAATCAAATGCAAAAACATCATCATTTCCTGGGTCTGCTACTCCTTATACTACCAGGATAACTGTAACAGCGAGGAAAATACTTCCTCCTCTTCCTGGGAATGGTACGTGTCACCTCTAGCAGAAGCCACTGTCCTAGTATTTGCGATCTTTCATTTGGCAGTAACAGACTGCAGTTTACCAGGATTCTGACATAGGAAAAGAGGGCTGATGTGCTATGTATTTTTTTACTGTCCCTGGTGCCCCTCCAAATGTTGACATTTCCTGCTACAGCTGGCTTTCCTAAGCAGGCTAGAAACAAAACATTGGGGTGGTGAGGGTGGGGAGGGAGGATTTACAGTCTATAACGTCACAGTAGTCACAATTACCCCACTTAGCCCTATAGAGCACTGTGATGCTATGACACTAATTTTCATTTTACTTTGAAATTCCATTATCTTGTGAAAAGCCTTAGGGCCAAGATCTATAAGTTAATTATATGCATAAGCTTTCTTTTTGTAGAAAGAACAGGCTCCATGAGGCAAAATTATCATTTTTAAAGTGAAATCTTTATAAAATATATAATGTAAAGAAACATATAATAAAACTAAAAAGAAAGTCCAAGACTAAAATTTTTTAAATCAAGAATAGATATTAAGAATAGATTGGAATAAAGGATGGAAAAAACAAGAACTGTAAAAATAAGCTGAAAATTAATGAAAGGCAAATGGTGGGAAAAAACACACCATGGAAAGAAAGTTTTCAGTTTGAGTATGCCACCTACATGAAACAGCTGCTAGGGCTGAGAGACGGATACAGCAGCTGCTACAAGGCCCCCACAAAGATGCAAGCCTCAGACTTTTTCATTTGAGTACTGGAATACACAAAACGGAAATAACTCCACCAAATCAACTGAATCACCACGTCAACTAATACCACATGGCGCAAGCTAAGGGATTAAACAAATTATTTTGTTCTTTGTCATTACACCCCTATTAATCAATTCTATCCACTGTGTACAGAAATTTGTGTATCATAGCTTTTTTCTCCTCATATAGCCTAAAATTCAGGTCAAATAGCTTCAGAACTTCGCAAAGTTCACAAAATAAACTATAGATTATAACTGAAGTACCATACCTTTCATGATTTTTTTTCCCAAACGATTAAAACCACCTTTTTGCTCAGATTTACTTATTTTTTAATTAAAATAATACTTTAATCATCATGAAACAACTGTGTATCACTTCAGTACAGTATGCTACTTTGTCCTATAAACTGAACTTGGTCAGTTCAACACGGTTATTAAAGGAGAAAAGATTTTCTTCTTTTGCTAGGCAGTTTTCAAATGTTACATTCCTTCTAATCAGAAGGTAAAAAAAGAAACTAGGAATTTACCCACAGATTCACCCACATGTATGCATTCTGGGGCAAGGGAAGTGTGCAGTGCTCCCTGTTCTAAACACAACTCAATTTCTACATTGGTGCCCTCTGTGAAATACATGATTTTGAAACCTAAACCAAGAAGAGAGAGAAGATAACAGCATTGTCTGAAGAGAAGTAGCAGCTGCAACAGAGTTATCAAACTAACAGCCATTGGAAATAAACTTTGTTTCCTGCACTTTTAAGCTCTTGGGATCTTTGATCCAAAATATCTTTGTGGAACCTGGGAAGAACAGCAAGGCTTTAATGTTCCTACTAAAGCTGAATTAAGCAAAAAAAATCCTGTGACTCAGTGAAGACAAAGGCACTTCACAGGCCAGGCAGCTGCAAACTAAAAACTTCCAAGAAGTTTAGAGTTTAGTACCTGCACCCTACCTGTCACAAGCACGCAAACTTCCACCAAGCAATTGTAGCTATGATACAGAACAGGTACCAAGGACACAAACCAACACCAAGCAGAAGTGGTGAAACGTCTGTTCTTGAACAAAGGCCATCAAGGACTATGTCTGAATCCAGTGCACGCTTGCTGCCCCATCTTTAAGAAAAGGCCTGTGGGTTCAAACGAAAGAACTAGAATGAAGCAAGGCAATCAGATTAAATGAAGCAGAGTTCAGACCATCACACCTGAAACAATGGAAGACAGAGTTATGAAATGAAGAAAAGGAGCTGAAGGAATATGGCTACTAGGAAGACAGTCACCATGCAGAAGGCAATCAGCTATGGAGTATTTCATTTTAGCCAGCAACAATGAACATTTTATCTTTGGGAAAAAGCAAGGCAGGCAGATCAAGAATTAACCAAATATATGCCAGATTATTACTCAAAGAAGCCAAGCAGATAGGAACAAAAGGAAAGCACCAGCAAGGCAAATAAGCTCTATCGTGGAGTATCTTCTCATGAAAGGGCAAGAAGGGCAGAAACTTTTCTATAAAATAAAGCATATCCAGTTGTTTCTCCAGTGCCAGGATTAATCATATGGTAAAAATGGCATGAACTGTGATCAGGCACCCTGGGGAGTTCTCTTTGATTGATTTCCACATGAAAACTACTAATTTTGTCCGGTGAAGGAAAGCGTGATATAATACAGAATCACATTACAGCTCAGGAAATGTATGTCATGGCTCCCCAAGTATAACGAAAGCCAAGCAGAAGTTCCAGCGCTATGTTCCAACCCTTTCACTGGAACGGAGGTATTAGCAAACAGTAAGAATTTCAGAGGAGAACAAAATCCATTTCAAGGATGAAGCATAAAAATACTGTAATACACAAAATACAGCTAAATAGGCTAACAGAGGGTGTGGGCAAAACTGTTTTGATAACAAGTCCTGTATAACACCCTAGCCTCTTGGTGATAGAGTAGATTATTGTTTCTGATAAACTGAAGGTGAAGGATGAGACTTATATACAGCATTTTCTTTGGGGATTGCATGCCCCAGGAGAGTATAAGACAACAATTTCAGAAAGAAAACTTTACAAAATAAGACTGCTATGAAAAATGAAACAATTTTATGGTAGCTTTCCCGGAAAACTAGGGGTCAAGCAAAGTAAGCAATAAGAGGAAATACGGTGAAGAGGTAAAAGCTATTAAGAACAAGATTTAAGCTATAAAATCTACCGGTCTGAGGACCAGACTCAAACAAGTTTATAGCATTCTTCACAACACAAAGTCAGATGAAATTAAGAATTAATTACCCCAGAACGCAATGTTTTAAGTAAGGAGCTCCCAGAAGTTGAGCCTTTGCAAGCATGTTTTCCTGGGCCTTTGCTAACTTCCAGAGGTACGCTCAAGCTAGTCAGATATGAGCAGTGCCCCTGGAATGGTTCTGGACAGCCCAGGTCTGCGTGAACTGGAGAGTCTGGCCTCAGCATCAGGAGTGCTAGAGCCAGCAGAGCAAGAACACAGAGCACCAGCACTGAGGAGGAAGCAGCAGTAGCTGTTTGGGGATCTGGAGGATGAGCCAGGAGAAGGCTAATGTACAAAAAAGACTGGGAATTACTGTTTAGCTAAGAGAGCTTATTTTGGAAATACCACTCTCCAAGAAAGTTCACAGCCATCATGCCCTTCCACTATTGGTAAGCTGTACCAGCTCCTTACTATGAAGCACAAGTGGATAACAAACTCATTTCGAAGTGAGAGAACTCCCTTTGTAATTTTGCTATGCTATGACAATAAGAAGCCACATATTTTGTATAGTAACATTCTTTAAAATTTGGCATTAGAATATAATAAACACGTCACATTAATGTTATAGTGTAGAGGCACTGATCTATGTAGAAATCCTTTCCTTCTGTACCTTATCCTAGCCTCATGGAAATGCAAAATGTATTTCATTTTCTCACAGACAGAAATTCCAAGAAGTAGGCTAAAGTAGTACCTCTAAAACAGAAAATCCCTGAATAATCATTAAATGGAACCAACGAATTATACAGAAAGCCAAATGGCACGGAAAGGAAAGTACATATCTGAGGGATTATCTGGCATTCAGGATCAGGGCTCTCATCATACCACATGAAATAAATGTTGCTCCATTTGCACTGTATTAAATTTAGACATACAGAATTATTAAACTATGTGTAAAGAAAGCCTTCTTTAGCCCTCAGAAGTAATTTCCATTATCAGCTGCAGCTTCCTGTTTTAGTAATTTTTGTCATGAACCTCACTTAAGTCACTCCATCTCAGTTTTTAGCACATCATTGTATGACCCTGGCTCTGCAGAAGGGACAAGGAAAGGGCCTAAACAGCTCTTAATGTTGCTTTTTTTGGCACTGATCCTGTGGTTAATACAACGAGTTCTGGGTGTTGGACCAATGTAATTCTATACTCCCATCCACATACTCAACAGATGTCTTCTACCATGTTTTATGTTACTGGAGCACAATATAGTCCATATAGTTAAAAAATTGAAGCATGGTTGTTTTACTCTTTATCATCCAATTCACATTATGGTTTAAAAAAAGAAATGATGAATCTCATTCCTCAAAACTGTTTTGCTTGCTTGTTCCTGAATACTGATGTTTTTTCAGCATTTGTAACTCAAGGCTTTTTTTTCCCTCCCCAAGGAGACTCTGCACAGCTGCTGATTATTTTTTGGACATGGCTAGTAAAACAGAAACTGAAAAAACCCCCTCAGAGTTAGTGAGGCAACAGTAGATGAACAGTGAAAGACCACTGACATTATCTAATGCCTAATATTAAGCTATTTACAATAGTTAAACTTAATGCTCCGTACATTCCAGTCTTACATAGATTGTATTTTTAGCCATGGCAGTACTTGAGATAGAATTTATATAACCATTCTAACATTTTGGCTCTTTTGACACATACAATCAAACTTTGCCTCAGTTTAGCATTCGCACCCTCTTAACAATCATTATATAAAAACCCAGTGCTGCACAGCTGTTGAAAGCTTTTTGAATCCTTGTTTCTGAACAGCATAGAGTAGTAACCTCTTGTGAGAACTCTGCTGTAAAACAGTGGAAACTCCACCCCATTCTAAAAAGAATTATACATGTTGCAGAAAGTCCAAAATTACTCACTTCCTGGGTTTTAGCACTGTTGGTAACTCAAGTAACATGAAAAGAACAACAACAAAAAAAAGCTTAAACTTTTTCACTACCATTTTTTTTGTCCCTACAGTTTCTCTGCAAGACTGCCTTTATCCCCAACTTGTGACACTTTACCCTCTTTTGCCACCTCAACCTGTCGCAAAATTGATTAGGTTAAATTGTGCATATTTGGACTGGGATTCTACATCAGGACCTAGAGTCCGCAACTTGTTCTCAACTGATTATTATGATTATTAGACTAAAGCATTGAAAAAAGTCAAGGAAAAAGCAATCCAATAACCGCAATCACCTATGGATTCTACAGATTTTATTGCAGACAATCTTGTGTGTATAACGCCTATGTAAAAGTTCAAGAATTTCACAGATCTTAAAAGAAAGCCAATAGGTATACCTCGGCTAAGCTTCCCATTCCCAGAAAGTCATTCTTATGCTGATCCTAGTTTCATAAGGCATTTTAGTTTGTACATCAAACAGAAAAAATAAACAGCCAGTTCAAGCAATAGGTTATTTTTCTCCAAGCCTATTATTCTTCCTTTCCTGCCTTCATTAAGTCACTTCAGCTTCTTATGCACTGCTTGCCACCAGATTTCTTAAACTGTTTTCTAATAGTGGCCCATACGTTATCAGGAACAGCTTACCATGGTCCACTTGCAATCGCACTCATGATCACAGACATCACTTCTATTGCAACTGTAACATTCTTAATTACAGCTGTTGTTTGCATGAATACCAAGAAGATGAATACTAAGTATTTAATGGCTTTTAATGTCGCTGTGATTTAATTAATAAAGACGTTACTGCCTAAATTAGTCTCAGAGTATTTTTACAGTTCAGAAGCTGGAACGAAGGAGGGGAGCCAAACACGTTGCTTCTAGCCAGCACTCCTTGGGCGAGCATGGTCTGCTGGCCGTGAGGGGTGTGTCTTAGGACAGCAACACAGTGGTGGCCTCAAATGACCTCTTAATATTTCTCCAGGAATAGGAATTACAAGAGATATGTAAATACTAAGCTTTCTCTAAGCTCAGAAAAAATACAAGTGTTTAATATAGCTAACTTTCAAACAAATATGTCAAATTACATATTTTCAGAGGCCTCGTATTTTAGGGTCCAGTCTATGGCATTTAGGGTCTATTCCCTAAAGAAATTCCTTGTCCATTAAGATCTTAGGGAGCTGAAAACTGTAATAGGCTACTTAAGTCCTAGATTATGTTTTTATTCTTTCAAGACAAACTACTCTCAAAAAAGAACGAGTAAGGAGAAAAATACAGGAAAAACATTTGCCCAAGTACAACAATTTCAGCACTCAGAAAACACGTTGCTATAACATGTGCCCCTTGAGGAGTGTTTATAAGTGTTTATGTACTGTGTTTATGAGACATTGTCTCTAGCACAACATCCAAACATTAAATGAAAAGTCATATTTTAAAAATCATATCTAAAGGCACACTACAGTAAGTATTTGATAGACTTCTGCTCTACAGCTTCGGGGGGAAAACGCCATGCAAAACACACGCTCTTCTACCTACTGTCTCTTGTCATATGAATACTGGTCTCCAAGTCATCATCATAAATGTCAACATTTCTCATTTAAAAGCTTGTGACGCTACACTGCGTATTTTAAGTGTTTCTTTTAGTTACCACAAAAGTAATTGAAATTAGAATTCCTAGTAAAGAACAAAATGGATTCATCTGTCCAGTGCTATTCAGCACTGCTATTTTGACCAGCCTAGGTGTTGGTCCTAGGATATAACAACGCTCCACCTAATACAGTGTATTCTGACACTGGTTAAGATTTCAAATGAGTAACTCTGGGATGCTCCCAAGGTTTTGAAAGGAACGCCTATCTAAATTTTGAGTATTCTGTTCACATCAAAGCCAGATGCAGACTGTGAGTTTATAGAACTGTATTTATTTGAAACTATTCTAGAAAAGATTATATGACAATATTTCAACTTGTGAATTGGTTGCATGAATACTGCTTCAGGTATTAGACAGCTATAATAATACTGTGCAAGCGAGCTGCTTTCAGTTATAAGGTATTCCCCAAGAACGCAGCTCCCAAAAAGACAAGCATGACTTTAACAGTACATCTGCAAATACACCTAAGTGAAGAATTCGTGACACTGCCATTCAATCTGTAAAAGCGTCAATGAGAAGCACTTTTACAAGTGTGAACATCATTGGCATTTCTGGTTTGTAAGTTAACATATTTGTCTTGCTCCAAAACTGCATTTCTTTCTACTCCCTGAAGAGTCAAAAAAGTCCATATTTTAAAAGATGTTCAGCAGTTTAATAAGAGCAGTAGAAACAGACCAATAGAATCTTTCAGAAATTACAAGCCTATTTTCAAATGTGGAACTGATATATTAGTCTTAGGCCTAACAAATATCTGAAGAGGTAGAAGTATACTTCTACCTCCCATGTAATCCACAAAATTCATTAAAAACAGCTACTGGAAAGTAAAACAGAAAACTGCTGTACTATAGCACTTAATAGATTACCTTAATTTTTCTGCATGGCAGGCAAAAGGAAGAAACCTAGCCTCTAGTTTCTGAATCTACCAGAAAACTGTTCTTGTGGCATCCTAAAAAGTATTTTAATTGTGATGAATGTCTTACAAATTCATGAATGCACAAGGGAGACTTCAGAGAACAGTAAATGACCTAACCCAAAGTATGAGAACAGAAGACATCTTCATGTACTAAAATGACTTCATCTGTTTTTATAAAACATGGGAGGAACATCTGGCAGGACAGGAAAGGACTCTAGAGCTTTTTAAGGCATCAGAACCGAAGTTAGCACGAGCAGTTTGGTTTTGTTTTGTTTTGGTTTTTTTGCCAAAGCCAAACAAGCAAAACAAAACAAATAGGTTCATCATATTTTCTGTAAGTCTCAGAAATGGGCTAAAACCTTAGGGTCCATAACAGCATGGAAAGGATTGCAACCTTCCTACAAACCTAGAAAAGGTATAATAGAATATAGGTATGTGTGGATTTTATAAGAATTTTAAACAAAAACCTGCATAGCAGACAGTAGTACCACCTGCAACCACTCCATCTGGAAGAAAACACCGAAAAGGTCCCAGAGTCACTAAAAGAAATACTTCTAATGCCAGTGCTGTGCTTGAGTGCCTGTACTGATGCTATCTATCTGTGGCAATCTCTAATGTCTCAAAGGTTATTTCTTGGATTTGCTCTTAAACAAATTATCTTGATAGAATGAGACAAACACTTTAGGGAAATAACGCACCCAGCTAACTCAGCAGGCCTGCTTTCAGTGCTACCAAAAATCCTGAAAAGCAAAACACAGCTGGGAATCCCCTCATCCCACAGACTGTACTGTCCAAAGAGTAGTGTTAACTACTAGTGATAACCAGCCTGAACTCAGTGACTTCGAGGACCCGAGATGCTTCTCTGCACAGAGCATCTCACGTACCATCCCTTACAGAGCTACGCCAAGGGAATTTGCACATGGTGGCGTGCTACAAAGAGTACCCCTAGCCTCTGTGAAGCTTCATTTGCCAGCATGAAAATACAAAATTTGCATTCTTATCTTAAACATACTATGTCACTAGATCTACAAATGTTTTTTCTTCATGTATGCAATCCAGTATTATTAATTCCATCATGAGAGCAAGAATTCTTCCTAATGATATTATTTTACACTAGGCAAATAGATTTTTTCCTGTTCTCTACATTTCAAAAATGGAACTAAAATTAAAATTGCTGTTTTTGTTAATTTATCATATTCAGTTTTGCTTTGATTCAACTCCCATAACATAAACACGGAGTGGGTGAAGCACAAATTATAAAACATGATAACATAACCTACAAACTAATATACCTGCTATTTTTACCATGTTAGCTCCCAGCTTCTTTGCTCAATCATATCCTAATTCAGGTCAATCACACTTCCAATCAAAATTTTCACAGAATAACCAGACATTTGTTATTTTACTAACACAGCACTTAGTAGATACAATGAAAAATGTCACTCTCTAGTTTTGTTTAACATAGGAACGTGTAACTGGTTGAGTTACTGAACTGAGTTACTGAATGTGCCCTGCTGGCACATTCAACACTATTATATGCTACTTCTCATAAATTATCAAGATCCATTTTAAAAATAGTTAGATCGTTCCCCTCTACTATTCCTACTGAAAACTTTTTTAGGATGCTTTTAATTGCAAACGTAAACTTCTTGAAGACTACACTTACTTGGCTTTAGACTTTTTTATTTAAAAAAAAAGTTAGCACTGCCATTCAATTTTCATATATCACAACCATAAACGTAGAGGCTATTCAGAAGAGTTTAGAGTATATCAAGTTGTAGACCAGAATTTCCTGACAGTTTTACTGTAATTCCTACTGTACAACAAAATTCTGTAAGAGCATTTAACTGATAACATGCTTTGTGCCACCAAATAATAATAATGTTAAATCAAAATGAGTAAGGTCCTACTTCACAGCGAGATATAGATAGCTATAGCTTAAAATTTCAACCAAAGCAACGAAGATAAGTAGATTCTTTCAGAACAGCAGGAGTTAACTTAGACATCTTTACTCTCAGAGATAAAAATGACTACTTTAAGACATCTAAATCTCTAGTTGAATACAAGAGTTTGATAAACTGACTTTGTCTTTAACTTGGTAGCTATGACACACTTCCATGTCAGAAACTGAAGGTTTCTTCCATGCACAGTTAAAGCATTGTCTCCAGATTACTAGCATTGGACAAAAATCAGTCATATTATACGGATTGAAACAGCCTTTACAAATGAAGGCATAATTAAGTATGAAGAATTATCATTCAGCTGTGTTCTACTTCTTGCAGAAATTAAATCTTACCTAAAAACTTTTTCAACTAGAAAAATATATAGAACCATTTGTGAAGAACGTGCAAGTTACCTAGGACGGCTGGAGAGGCGCATGCATGACAGATCACAAATGCAGAGTGATCTGGACTTTTTACTAAACTGGATCCACAGCAAGCCCAAATATTTAACATTGAACACAGGTGAAAGTTAAGAGGTGGTGTGTGGGTGTGCATGTGCGCACACACATAGGATAAACATAGGTCACATCATGGTAAGTCAGGCAGCATCCTAGAAAGCAGACTCCCCTAAAGCAATTTTGGGCCTACATGATAACGCAACCTCAAAACCAACGGGTGGGCCTGAGAGCAGCCAAGAAGCAGCGCATGCCACTTCACTCGGCCAGCAGCCGAGAGGCAGTGCCTGGCTGGCTAATCAGACTGCGCATATCTCTGGCCGCCCTGTCATTAGCTACATGGATGAGATAAAGCCTATTAGGTTTCTTATCCAGCTTGGAAGGCATGGAAAAGAATGTGGAAGGGATCTGGGGAAAAGTACAGGGTACACCAGGGTATCTGGATATAAGCAACAAAACCAGTAATGAACCACTTATTGACTGGACACCCAGTTAGCAGCACGGTAAATAACCAGGCAAACATGATTTTCAGAGCAACGTGCTCAAAAACCCTAAGCTATTTTAATGGAGGGATTGCATAAAAGTGCATAAATTATTTTACCTTGAATACAAATTGAACAAGACAACGGGCAAAACATCCAGCTTTCTTTTTTAATTCTCTTTTAACAGAATGTTGAAAAACTGGAAGAGGTTCAGAAAAGACTCATACAAATGATTTCGTGATTACAATCACAGACTTAGGGAGCTCAAGGTACATAATAGAAACAACATTAAATGATTTGACCATTGATAAAATATTGTTATGAGAAAGAGTTATCAACCACCTGGGGTTTCTTAGGCCAGCAGATAAAAGACCAGGGAAAGCAAATAGATGAAGTCAGAACAGGAAGATTCAAACTAGAGACAGCACAGCATTATTTCACAGCAAATGCCAAAAATCACTTATAAATTGATTCTTTTAACTTAAGAAAGCAGGTCCTTCCAGAAGGTATATCCTATTTCAGCACAACTTAATAACCTTGATGTATGAACAAATGTACAAAATTCACTGACTATAATAGTTTTAAACTGATTTCAAACTGAAATTCTAAAGCAAATAAATAACGGAACTGGTAAGCTATTTGCAGAACACTGACCATAAGCTAGATTCTTCTCATTATCCTCTGTCTTTAGAATCTTTTTTAAAGAGGTCTTTGCAAAGTGACTATCCTTCTTCAAAAAAGGCACATCTACTGAGCTGTCCTAGATTATTATTGTTTTATTAATATCTACATTACTGTGTGGTTTCTACATTTCACTAAGAATGAGACTGTTCTACACAGCAGAAAGCACAAAGCTTTGCAAATAGTCCCTGCACCATCTTAATAGACAAGACAATGCAATGGGAGGGAACGGACAGAATTTTGGCGGCGCAGTTAGAAGAAAGAATAATTGGCTGATACAATGATCACAAAAACGAATTACCAGTTGAAAATTCCCCTTTTATGGTCTATTTAACTCTGGTCCAAAACACTTCACTTGAAACAAACTCAGTCTCTAGATACGAAAGGAAGAGAAGCAAACGTCGTTGCTCTACAGACCCCCCACAAGCCACAGAAGAGCAAAGTCTCTCCTTGGACACAGCACACTGACCAAAGTAGAAAAGAGCCTATAGCCTGGAAAGAGAGAATGAAAAGAGAAAATGGTTCTTATATGAGCTTATCAGAAAGAGCAGCCTGCCAAAGTTGAGGGGTTTCTCAGTCAAAGAAAACAGTAGCTTTAGCATGTTCTGGAAAAGCAATGTTTCATTGCAATTTCAAGAAAGCTGGAGGTGAAATATGTACCTGGCAGGGGAAAATTGAAAGAACAGATTGCTCTAGCCTCTTTCATCTCTGAAGACAACACTGAACCTTCCTCATTTCTTTCAGATGACAGATTTGACCAAATGAAGAGTTCTTTTATATTATGCTTAAATATACACTTTCCAGTGCTTTTAGGAAGACTTTCTCTGCTGCTCAGGGGATTTCAGCAAAAGTTTTGTTTCTAACTACCCTATAATGCTTAACAAGTGTAGAAGAATAATCACAACAATCCTGCAAGAGCGCTTCATAGGGTGATTTAATCAGCACAGAAACTGACAGAACATTTTCAATCTCGTCATTTAGTGCGAGGCCAGGATAAACACACCAAGCAGCCAGCCTACGCTTCACAGCACCCACTTCCCCGATGCCTGTCCCCGATGCCTGATATTTAGCAGAAGAACCTAGCTTCATCTGAAAGCTTGTCAAGGTATTTGTGGCAATCTGCTACAGAGTCAGTGGGCACGCTACAGCTGACAATAAAAGCTGTCACCACAAGATGTGACCGTTCCACTTCAGACTAGGTTTGGTACCAGCCGGAAGGAGTTTTATGCTTTCCTAACATCAACACGGTTCCCACTGCTTCCCACTTCAGACCTCTGAAGTGCCCCCCAAAAGCCATCTATTATAAACAGCTACACAGCAGAAAACACTGAAAACTATAAATCCTGAATCCAAAAGGCAGGGAGGAAATTCATAACACCTGGCTTTAAATGATTCAGATGTCTTGACATAAATATGTATTACTTTTTCTGAATGGCATAGGAAATGATGGTAAAGATTCACAGTAATCACGTGATGTTTTAGCTTATAGTAATCACCAAAAAAGGCATGCATAACAGGATATGACTTGCAGTAAAGTTCCCTGAAAAGCAAAAATCTCTTGAATATACATGATCAGTAGAAAAATGAACGGTTTTGATCGCTCGGGTTTCTCCCTTCAATTTTTTTTTTTTTTTTTTTTTTTTTTGGCCAAAGTCACAAAGTCATCCATCGGTGAAGTAAAAGAAGCTTTGATGAATGGCATCCTTGGTATTTTTCACTGAGGCAGCACTAAACTTTTCAAGTAATTCCGTATTATGACAATCAATAAGGTGAAAATTAACATATGGCATTGCACAAAAGGGCATTAATAATGCACTGCTGAAGAAAGTATTTACCAAAAATGCAACTCCCAGAAACAACCTCTCTTCAGCAGAGAAATACTGCAACACAGCAAAAATCCCTTGTCAGCACTCAGCAAGAAAGGGGGAAACACAAGACTGGGCCTTTTGTCTGCTTTGTTAGGAGGATAAGACAGGTTGGGTATGGGAGGAAGAAAAAAGAAAAGAAAAACTCAAACAGAAATTCTTCCATCAAAAAAGACATAAAAAGAAAAAATATTGATCAAGCTTTGAATATAACAAATATTTAGTGATAAGTGACTACCCAAGATACATGATTAATTAATCATTAATTACCAGTAAATATTAGCTACTGAATGTAATGACTGACATTTTTTTTAGAGTAATGTAAATGTAGTTTTCAGAAAGTGATTTTTTTTTTTCTTCTGAGTGCTTGGAATTTCTTCCCCGCTACACAAGCAGTGTAAAAAATGCCTATCAGCTGATTTTGAAAAAAGCATCACTTTAAACTTTTTTTTTAAATCTACATGTTATCTTCTGTAAGCACATGTAACAAGATCTTATCTGCAGTAAAATGTTTTGATAAAAGCTGCACTCTTACAGATGTATAATAAAACATTCTGAAATATCAAGAAGGTGGTTTAATAGAGCATTTCAAACTATAGTTTTCATCTGTCAGTAGATTACTCTTGCTATCAGACACTTAAAGAAATATTCTGCAATCAGTTAAATGGTAGCAATTTTGGTATGTCATATATTGACTTCTACTCCACTTCTGTTATTTCTGTCCTCTTGTTTATTAAAGCAGAAAGGGGCAGATTATACCTGAAAAAAATCAATGTTTACAGGTAAAATATGAAGGCTATATTTAAGTACACATTAAGCAAATATAACTTGAAAGAACCTAGTCCACACTGAAATATGCTTTAAATATAAGAATCATTTTAAAAATCTTTCATAATCTGACACTTCTTAAGCATCTTTTCCCACTTTTCTACTCTCCAGACCATGCTGAACGATGTATTTTCTTTTTTTCCCTCCCATGAAAGTTGATTCAACAGTACCCACGTCTAGGATAAATTGAATTAATTTTTCCCGTGCACATTATTAGTAGTAAGCATGAATGAACGAAAGAGTGTGACATTTACAGCCAAGTGGCAGGATGCAGACTACCAGGAAGAGATAACCAAGTCAGTGGTGAGCGCTTGCAAAATGTAAGCAAGTTTGGCAGAATCCAACACTATATTGTAGTCGGGAAACTAGATAACAAAAGGTTGGCAATGTGCATTCTGCTCTTTAATAGAAAAGATGATATCAGATAAGCAAACAGCCAAATAGTTGCATCATGTCTTTCTTTGCAATAAAATAGACAGGAATACCTGGCATTACTAACATTTCACGGTATTTTGTTTGGAAGAAAAAGGTACTTTGAACATGTGTATACTAAGACGAACTTTAGATGAAACTGAATTTAAAAACTACTCCTTCTGGAAAGAAAAAAAAAGATAGCACAACTCATTAAGAGAATTTTCTGTAAAACTGAAATATCTATCCATTGTTAGATATCCCATCTCTATAAAATGTAAGACTATCCCACTAGTAAAACGTATATAGTTTTGTGATTAAGACTAAAGTCTGCCAATGAAACTAAACTAATGAATTCAAGAAGCAGATAGAACAATAAGATTGTTTGCGCAATTGCAGTAACATTCATGACAATGTTTAGTTTTCCTTTTAGCATTTACATAAAATTTTGTGCTTTCAGTGTAAATTTTAAATCAACCCTTTGGTGAAGCAGAAGCCTATACCTTGATGTAGGCTCTCCTCTTGAATTTCTCCCATGATATTTTAATCAGGCTAATACCTCAAAAGAAAGGTAAGTGTTTCCACAGAATAAAATATTGTGCTCATCATTTGGGGTGCTACATTTTGATATACTATGACTATGTTAAATATATATATATGTACTTTTCTACATTACTTAGACATGCATAAGCATAAAAGGAAACTAAACTCAGAAATAACATACACATTCCCTTTAATTCTCTCCTGTTGTAGGCCTATTTTGAAAGATAAAGTAATTTTCAAGAGAAGAGAACCGTATGGCTACATCATTAACCACTGTGGCATGACATACTTCCACTATTCGGCATTACAAACTAGATAAAAGTTATTTTAAAGTGATTTTTGTAAGTAGTTTCCTAGCTTTTTCTTAAAAAAAAAAAAGTGGAAAGGAAAGTTAATTTCTAGCATGAACAGCAATAAGGACCCTATGCAGCATCCACCATCATTAGGGTTTACAGTCTGAAACTGTGGCACAGACTTCAGTCATATGAGATGCAGGACATGAACTGGCAGCAGAAGAAAGCTTTTGTCCCAGAGAGGAAAGCGGCCTCTGGAACTAAGTGCTAACTTCAACGGTGGTCAGAGGAGCCCTGGCCCAATTTATCTCTCTCTTTTCTCCCACCCTGGAGGTGGGATTCGTGCCACATATTTGTGCCCCCAAAGGAGGGAGAAGGGTTGCTGAGACTATGGTTTTATGGAGTAAGCCTGGCCAGGCTGTCTGCCTCTCCAAGTTTCCCAGGAATTGTGAGAACTTTTTCTCCCAAGTGGTATTTTAGGAGGCTGTGGGGATGTGGTTAAGGACAGGAGGTAGGACTCAGCTAACGCACTTCCCTTCAACTAGCATTTGCTCCATCTGCTCTGTTAGCTCCCAGCATAATGCGATCTGATGCTTTGGTGGCAGCAGGGGACCCCGCTCCCTGGAACGTCCATGTTCAGCTATTATTTTGGCAGGCTGAAACAGTTTTCCTGAGAAAAATAAGCAAGCAAAGGGAAATGGTGAATATGAACTGTTTAAACTCAATTAAATCTGAAAAAAATTGCATGGGATTAAGAAAAGGTGTTTTTCTAGCTCTAGGGCCTTTTCTCTTCCAAATTTCAAACATTTACAACATAATAGCTTCTCTTTTCCCTCTCCCCGCAAAAGTCATATGAATCGTAAAATACTAGAACACAATAGATGATCTAAATACAGGTGTAGTAATCAGCTCCAATTATAAAATTATAGGCAGCAACTTGCACACAGGACTGTGACATTCATTCTTTAAATTTACCATAAGGGATGGAGCAGGAGATGGACAAATGTGGCAGTGCAAGGGCTGCTCATCTTCAGCAATAAAGCCCGATTTCATTCTGAAATCAGCATTTGAAACCCTGTCTAGAACTGGCTGTGAATGGCAGATGTTTAACTGTGACGAAACCTAGGTGAAGTGAATCAGTGAAGCTCAAGTTAACACAATAAATAAGTGGTAGCATTATTAGCAGGTTCATCAGAGCCATCATCATAAAGTGACTGCTACATCCTAGAATTGCCAAGGAAGGTACATCACACTGTGCGTCATTTTCTAAAACCTATGTTCAAAAACAAAAGCAAAACTGTAGTTAAAAAAAAAGGTTTTGTATCCATATATTTTGTATACCTGGAAAAATATGGGAATTTATATTTTATCAGTGAGAAATTTTGTACAAAACTGCTGAGGAAAAGATATGGAGTTCACTAGTGCCTATCCTGTTATATGTACATGATAGAGGAAAAACTCTTAAGCAGGTACAAATTCACATGCATTTGCCATTTACTTAAAATATAATCAAACCATAAATACAACTCCCCTCTTTAACATTTAGAGGAGAGCTAGCCAACTATAAATGTTCAGTTACAGATTTACACAGTGTTTGTAGATTCATGCAGGGTTTACAGATTTGTCTTTGTTACCCAAAGTGGTTCTTGCACACCAAAAAAATGGTGGAGGGATGACCAGACAGACAGATGTACAGTTAAAAATGCCCAGAAAGAGTGAAAACAATAACATTCAAAGCCAAATTAGGACTGCAACTGGCATGTTGCCTTCCCTCAACTCCCAGTATACCTTCACTCTTGTTTTTCATAAACTCACTTTTGTTTTTCATATGATTTTAGTTATATGCTTCAGTTCTGTGCTTCCATCTATTCCCTACTCTGGACCCCTGGAAACGAACATAAGTTTCTTTAGTGGCTCAAAAACCATAAACATTCAGATATTTGATTAGCTATCAAAATCTTTCTTGAATTAAAAAAAAACCTAGCAAAACAGGAGTTACTAGCTGTTACACAAAACATCATTAAGTGTAGATTAAAAACTAACTTCCAAGAAGTACACACTGACACTATAGAAAAGCAAAGCTTATAGAAAAAAAAGTTATCTGAAGTTTTCAGACATATATTTGAGGATGTGTACTTTGAAAATTTATTGTTATTCTTTATACATACAAAACTTGAGTCACCAACTAAAAAAAGCATTATAAACAGCCTTACCTGTTACTTGTTTTCTGTGATTTAGTAAAACAGTTTTTGGAACTACCCTAATGATTTATACAATCCATCACTGCCACTGAGCTAACGGAATTAAAAGGGGGAGGGTATATCACAATTCTTCTCACCAGCTGCTTAACCAAACACCTTGCATACTAGAGAATTCATCGATGACCTGGATGAAGGCACAGAGTGCACCCTCAGCAAGTTTGCTGATGATACTAAACTGGGGGGAGAGGCTAACACACCAGAAGACTGTACTGCCATTCAGAGGGACCTGGGGAGGCCGGAGAAATGGCCAGAGAGGAACCTCATGATGTTCAAAGGCAAGTGCAGGGTCCCGCACCTAGGGAGGAATAACCCCATGCACCAGTACAGGCTGGACGCTGACCTGCTGGAAAGCAGCTCTGCCGAGAAGGACCTGGCAGTCCTGGTGGACAACAAGTTGACCATGAGCCAGCAGTGTGCCCTGGTGGCCAAGAAGGCCAATGGTCTCCTGGGGTGCATTAGGGAGAGCGTTGCCAGCAGGTCGAGGGAGGTGATCCTGCCCCTCTCCTCAGCCCTAGGGAGGCCTCACCTGGCGCACTGTGTCCAGTTCTGGACTCCCCAGTACAAGAGAGACATGGCACTCCTGGAGAGAGTCCAGCGGAGGGCTACCAAGATGATGAGGGGCCTGGAGCATCTCTACTGTGAAGAAAGGCTGCGAGAGCTGGGCCTGTTCAGTCTGGAGAAGAGAAGCCTGAGAGGGGATCTCATCAATGTGTACAAGTATCTGAAGGGGGGGTGTCGAGAGGATGGGGCCAGACTCTCCTCCGTGGTGCCAAGTGACAGGACAAGAGGCAACGGGCAGAAACTGAACCACAGGAAGTTCCATCTGAACCTGAGGAAAAACTTCTTCACTGTGAGGGTGACAGAGCACTGGCACAGGTTGCCCAGAGAGGCTGTGGAGTCTCCTTCCCTGGAGATACTCAAAACCCGCCTGGACGCAATCCTGTGCAATGTGCTCTAGCTGACCCTGCTTGAGCAGGGGGGTTGGACTAGATGATCTCCAGAGGTCCCTTCCAACCTCAAGCATTCTGTGTGATTCTGTAATTATTAACTGTTTCAGAGAGCTCTTCTCTTCCCATCTGTTTTTGAGGATGAAGAGGTAGCAATACTTTTTTGGAAGGTCTTGGTTTTGCTCATCTTTGGCAGGAAACGTTGACTATTTTTATGAAAGAGTTCTTGTTTTTCAGCCAGCCTTTCTTTGGAAAGAATAACAACTGCAGAGTTTAGGTCTTGCCATTGCATGTACACTTTTATTAAGAGAATAAAGCTAGTGCCAGGTCCCAGAAGACATGCATAATATGAAGGACAATTATTGTGGAATAAATAGTAATCTTTTATTTTCTAACAGAATTACTGTGTCTAGAAAGGAAGATATTTATTCTTTATAAATGAATGTAACTGTAGAGCATGCCTTCCCTCCACTGAGCTAAGAACATTTTTTACAAGTCTACAAGTTTAATGCTAGAGCTCTAGCAAATTACTGAAGGGGGCGGGGGAAAACACCACACACACATCCCTTCAGGTACGCCTCAGTAGCTATATTCGAAGATCTCCTTTTTGTCTGTATGCAGTCTTTGCTTCCTAGTAACTGGACAAACTTCAAAGTACCTGTCTAGTTGTGCAATAGTTTCTTCAAGGATTACATCCCTTAACCATTGGTGAAGGACTCGACTCATGCAACAGACTTCTCCTTCAGGAGATCATTGGAAAAGGTGTCTCAGTACCACTTTTTCTTCTTGTAACCCATTTTTCAATGTTAAATTATGGAAGATTTCAAAGACCTCCCCCAAACATACAGAACCAAAGAACAGTGAAAATCAGTAAAAGGCTCACAAAGAGAAAATCTGTAAAGGAGAAAAAATATACAATTCACAGAAACTATGCCTCCAACAGGCTGTCCTATACAAGCAAGACTCAGAAAGATTGTATTAATCTGTAGAGTATTAAAATCAACTATGACATATGTGAAATTACATGGTATATAGGCATTTGCACAACCAGTTTTAATGAAATAGAATACCTGATCGCTTATATGGGAAGTCTAAATATTTCCTCTGAACTCAACAGTTCCTAAAGTGTAACATACTTAAACTCCTAAAAGCTAAGCCTCTACTCCTGCCCTTCTGGGGAGGACGAACTGAGAGAAAGGCATCTCAGGCCAAGACCATGCACTCCATTCTAACATAGGTGCCTAAAATTGGCAAGTCTAGTAACCAACTGATCACACCACCTATCTCTTTCAAGTCATTACAGTAGCAGGTGAGATGACCAGCTTAATCTAATTAGATGGCCAAAGTTAAGGCAGACAACTGTCATCCTAAGCGTTGCTAATGCTTCAGTACATTTCCTGGATTGCTTTCAGTACATTTTCCCTGCAATAAATTTCAGATGCAATAAAGAAAACGGATATACAACTTTCTGCCTCCTTTGTTTTAGCATAATTACTTTCTGAAGTGAAGGCCCAAGAGGTAGCAGCAATATAAATGATCTTGTGCACATAGGTCAAGGGCTGCCTATGTGCATCTCAGAAAATACAAGAGTATATACACATGATGGACAGATGATTACAAGCAAGAGATAAATACCCAAAAGTAAAGTTACTAAGATAAAAAAATAACATTGCATTGTTACTATTAAGTTAAAGAATTATGCACTTTTTAAGATACAATATTTACATTTGTGCTTCCTCTATTTAGACATGTTTCTAGTATTTGAAATTCGAACATAAGGGTGATCTAAACCTGAGACGGCAAATCAGTAACTTCATGTTCCTTTCCATTTTGTTTGTTTGTTTGCATGATAAATAAGTGTCTTAATAACTACTGTTATTATGTGAATACCTAAAGGTGGTTGCCAAAATTATGTCTTAATCTTTGTCAAAAACTGCACAGTCTTCTGAAATATCTTTTGTGGATAATTAGTAATTTTGGCAACAAGTTACACATTGGATACCAGACAGATTCTTCCCTCTATATTCTTAGACTAATTATATAAGGAATAAAAGACTAAACAATTACAAACTTGAAAAACTATTTGATCCAAAAAAAAGCACAGTTAATTTCAGAATATAAAGTTTAAACTGAGGATCAAGATATGGAACTAAAGTGAAGACTTTACTAAACTTCATCTAAATGCAATTACAGAAAATAGAATAAAAGTATTTGAACAAGTTAAGCTATTTATAAAGCTCTGCAAATTAGACTAGTTTATCCTTAAGGCCTTATCCAAAGGTCCATCAATTAAACCTGTAGGTTTACAGATGTTTAAAAAATAGTTCCCCTATGGACTTCAGGTCTTACTCTGCTAAAAAAAACAACCAGCAAGCAAATCTGAGCACTAGACATGCGAATATCTGTACTTCTTCACTGTTAGTTCACTCCCTCACTCCGTTTCAAATTGTTCCTACTAGCCATTTCCAAGACACAACCTAAGCACGGATTTAATGGTATTTCATTCTAAGGACCACTTCCCAGCAAAACCACATAATGTTGAGATCCCACCAGCGCAGCTCCCAGGCGGCTCACCTGGCCTCTCCCGGCACACCGCAACCCCATGCCGCCCGCACCCTTCACCCCGGCTGTATAAACACCACTCCCGCTGGCCACAGCGTGGCCCTTGCGACACTTTAGATACTTCAAACCAAAAAGAACACATACAAAATCATACATACATCCTAAGACTAAAGGCACGATGTGGGGAGTCTCCAGGAAGCTGGAAGACGACGAAATTACAACGTATATGTTTTTCAGCTGCCAAGGTTTATGGAAAAGGGTTTGAAAAATAGCGCTGTCTCAAAATTTAGCAGGGGTTAAGATTCAAGAGTATTTCTTACCGGTCTTAAATGCATCATTTACCATTGCTGAGTATTAGTTTAGATTTCTGAAAAAAAAAAGTGCAAATAGACCTAAATGCTTCAGAGAAACATTGTGCAGCTAATTAACATTTAGAAAATGTTTTAAGGTCCTTGGATGAAAAGCAAGATGTAAATACAAATTAAATTATGGTATCATACAAACTATCAGTTGGCAAAACTTCAATGACTTCACTTTATAGAATAACTTAACCTACTTGCTAAATTACTGATTTGCCTAAATACAAGGAAGAATCAGTCGCCCTTCCATTAATGAAAGGCATTTTCAAATGACACACTGTTGTAGGTGAGAACAATTTATTTTACATAGAAACTATTTCCTGAATTGCACTACTTCAAAGCAGACTATGAAAAACTAGCATATAAGTTTTTTTTGGCTCCAAAATAATATTCTGAAATTAAGTGTAAAAGCCAGAAGCTAAAATGCTTAATCCTCTCACGTCTTTATTAATCCATTTTATTAAGCACAATGAGGGAACCACGACATTTTTCCTTAAGCACATCCTGTAGAAAAAACCTAGAGCTTGACAAATAAAATACAAGTTCATTAAAACTACATTTTCTACTACAAGGAGGAAAATACAGTTCCCTTTAAAACATTGCCTTTGGGCAATAGACTTAGAGACATCTACTTAACCAGCACTCTTAAATAAACTTACTTAGCAGTTTTCCTCCATTATCATCTGTGAGAATCCTTAACTCAACAATACTGTAAATCCCTGAAAAGAAACAGTCAAGATGAAAGACAAATAGACGAATACATATCTGACAAAAGAGCTAAGTATAAAGAAGCAGTAACACAAAAATAAAGAAAGCTATATATCACCTCTAGCACCTTAAAGCAACAAGGCATCCTTAATGCTACAGGCATTAGAGAAAAGGAAAAAAAAGAAAAAGAAAGAAAAAAGATAACAAGAATTTACAAAGAGAGACACATCTACATTCTAGCTAGTCCGCGCTGAGGACACACAAGATGTGGTCATAAAGCTCAATCAAAAAAAAAAAAGGGAGAGAGAGGGGGCAGAGAGAGAGGGGGCAGAGAGAGAGGGGGCAGAGAGAGAGGGGGCAGAGAGAGAGGGGGCAGAGAGAGAGGGGGCAGAGAGAGAGGGGGCAGAGAGAGAGGGGGCAGAGAGAGAGGGGGCAGAGAGAGAGGGGGCAGAGAGAGAGGGGGCAGAGAGAGAGGCACCTTCCCCTGTATTAGCAAAACATTCCCTAAGTTATATTTCAGTGCAAACGGATACCCAGGAAGGGGACAAGCTACAAAATCCTGTGCCAATCAGGTACACTTCCAAAAGGATGGCATAAACTCTCGGCGGTTTATTTCCCCTTTGACAGGAGTGATTAAGTCCCATTAAGGTCACTGGGAGGAAGGCATGCATATCAAGGGGTGGGGGGCTCTGTAAAAGACAACTGCCAGTGGCACTCGGGCTGCCCAGCAATTAACATCGAACACTGGGATGGAGATAGCAGCTGCAAGAGAGAAAAGAGTTCTGAAAAATAATACACGTATCAGAGAGAAATGGCAGTTTCAAACACAAGGAAAGCTTGCCATGTCTTTGGGATTTAATCATGCATTTTAAAGGAGAACAGAAAGGAGTACAGGGAAAAAGATGGGCTCTAACCCAGAAAGCATCACAAGCAATAAACAAAAGGAACTAGAAATCAGAAACTCTTCCATAGCAGGCAACAAGCTCTGCAAGTTTCCATCATTTCAAACTCAGTGTTGATAAGGGTCAAGAGGAAAGTCCTTACTTTAAAGAATGTTTGCTGTAATCTTTTCTTTGAAAAATGACAGCTATGGAACGAACCAAGTACCACTGTGAAAAATCATCTGTTCTGCAAAAGGCAACTGGCAACTTCTCTGCCAGCTGGCATTTAAGAGTCTATTTAAGAGACTTTGACTATTTTATGTGAAGAAAAACAAAACATAGTTTACAAATACGTTCATCCAAATTCACCAAAAGGTAAATAAACTTATTTTCTTGGCAATAAAATAGTAACAATTTCTCCTCTTAGACCTGCAAAAAAACAATACCACAGCTGATAGGCAATTCTTAAACACAAAAAATATTCCTAGAAATCACGGGTGCAGATTATCAGTGCCAAAATCCATCACGTGGATTCATGAGAAAAAAAATGTCCACTAGCCTGTTCTCAAGTAATCCTGTCATGTTTATCCCTCAGTGAATATACAATTAGTGTAGAGCACAGCAAGAGATAGAATGGGCCAAATTCTTCCGAGAATGATGCATGGTGACATTTGAAAGATAAATACACATAATTTTAGGAGCCTTTGTAGCTTCATATTTTAATTTAATAGTTAACTTCCTGCTCATTCAGTCTACTTTGTTCTAGGCATTGTAACCTATATTTTATAAATTAATCACTGCATAAATACAGCATAAATACTGTATAAATAACTCTCACCAACCTGGGGAGTTATTTACAGCTCATAACACCTGATATGGCAAATGACTGCCTAGTCTCAACTAAAGGAGCAGGATTGCACGGGCAAAACTTGCACTGTATTTTTATCCTCCAAATATGCAGAAAGAGTGATCTTTATATACCTACATAGCACAATTTAAAAATTTGGTCACATTAAAATTTATTTCACAGCTCAACTAACTCCAATGGTTTATTAGACACACTAGTAATCACAGGGTCTGAAACAAAGATAACTTCAAGCTTGATCTCGGAAGCATAATGCAGAAAGTAATGTGTAAACTTCATTTGACCCTAACACTGCGCATTCTACTAACGTATTTCGATAAATTCTGATCCTCCAAATATTTACTTGCAAGAACATCCAATGGGACTTGCAAAGGAAGTCAACAAAAGTCCTATTTATTGACTTATGTTAAGTGCCAAGACAAGAATCTACCTATTGATTAGAAATAGATTAGAATATTGATTAGAAATTCAGAGGAACTGGAACATGCCTACCACCTCCATTTAACAGCATTTCCCAGGCCTAGCTTCACTGCTCAGATGATGCGACCACAACTGCAGAGCAAGAGGAAGAAAAGTTTGCGTTGTAAATGTTATTTCTCTGTTTACCAAACAGAATGAACTTCATTTAAAAGAGCTTCTGAACTCAGTAACACGTAAGAACAGGAACTCTTAGAATATCTTATCTCACCAGTCGCCTATTCCTAAGAATCACAGCAAAAAGCACTTCTATTTTGTCAGTTAAACTGGATCAAATGTTAATAACAAGAGTCTTCACAGTAAAAATTAAACAGCTTATTGACACTGCCCCTGTAATTTAAAGAATTATATTTATTTCTAATGCCTAAAGAATAGTAGGTTTAACTTAAAGCATGTTCTTACAGTTTTTATAACATGAGTGATGTTTTCATACTTACTAAAATACTTTGGCTACTTTTTGCAATCTTGCTCTAGCTAGATATAACTTATTCAGACTAGTTAACATTTCACATATTCTTTTCCCCTTATTTCAAATACAGAAACACAACTGATAAAAATCAGATAGCTAGGCAGAAGCTCAGATAGAAGCTCAGATCAGTATTTAGTAAGCATGCCTTCATTAAGTCCCCATTTTGAGAAGCACTCTTTAATTCTATCTAATACTAAACCAATTTAAATTTCAACAGAACTACAATCTGTGTTAGCCTATTGCCTACTCTGCCAAATCGGGTCACCTCAATGGTAGCAGTCAGTCAGTCTTTCTCTTGGCTTATTTTGCAAAAAAATCTACTTGTGTTAAACAGTAGGGAGCACTGATTCTGAAACTCTTGATTATTTTCACGCACGCACAAACGTTTCACAATCATATCGTTACATAACGGTGAATGTATAATATGGACTTTATCGTTCATATGTTCTAAAACTGAAAAGTGTTATAAAACTAAATACTTGCAGTAAATTATATGCAAAAGAAATGCAATTATTCGCAGCTGGTAAAAGCTACTTTTGAATTAAACACCAATATATACGGGCAGACAAACTGAATATATTTCTCCACAACTGCTTTTTCATCCAAATTTCATCAAATCCTCCCTATCAGAAAAAAATTCTACTGAGGATTTCACCTTGATTTCACTACATTGACTCTGTGTTTCACATGAGTGCAAAGTGATATCGAAAAGACTAAGATGCGATGACATCTTTTTTCATCTCTCAGTTGAAGTTATGCAGTGGTAGCCAGTCTACTATTAACTCACCAATAATTTTGGAGACATTTCGTCTCTCTGTTACCCTCCCCAGAGCTTTCTGGCCCTTGGAGCATAACTGAACAAGGACTGATTCTGCATTTGGCGCAACCAACAGGTGAGGGGGAGAAGGGATGCAATTCTTTTTCTTCCCGTCCCAAATCTATCTTAGTTGTACTATCAAGATAAAACTAACAACACTGTTTTCATCTGTAAGTATCTACTGGGGCTACAATAAGGCATTAAGAAGAGGAAACTTCATATAAGAACCTTTAATAGTATCTGCCTGAGAGGGTTGTTTCAGAGACCAATTTGACTAATACTGTTTACACATCAAGTTTACTTGAATTTCCTTTTTGCTTTAAGAATGCTTCATATTGATTTAACTTTAAATACATTAGCATAAGGTGCTCTTAAACTAAAGTAAGAATGTCCGCAGAAGGCAATGCCTAGATTAAACCAAACTAATCTCTAAACCTACTTAATTTAATCGCTACACTTTTCTTGTGTACACAAGGTCTTTGTTTCACTATAGTCTCTTAGAAAGGTGTATGCTTCAAGGATATTGGGAGAAGAATGCTTTGCAGACCATGCACCCAAAATGAACTGCTGTTTAGGTACACAAGGCTTTGTTTGATTACTCCTCCTTATCCAGTCTGCCTTATACTAACAGCTGTTAGGGCAGTTATATTTGCATGACAAGGAAGAAGAGATTTTTAATTGTGCCATGCATAGCATGAGAAGAAAATAAACCCTTTTACCACCACGTGGAAATAACATAACTTAGGCAAGCTGGATAAACTAATATTTCTTCAAAACCTACGTACACACACGTGCGCAAAAAAAATAAAAGCATTACTCAGCCAAAAATTTGCATTTAGCATTCAAAAAGGGATTTCACTTCCCTAGGTCTATGGCTAACCAGAATGAACAAAAGAGCATCTTCGTGTAAGCAGATTTCATGTACAAGCAATCTACATAATGAGCTTTTCCCCGGTAGCATTCTCTTTTTACCCTATTATAAAACGCCTGCCTGTATGACAGTGCGCACGCTCCATTTCCAATGCCTTGAGAGAAAGACATAAGTCACTGAGGTTGGGCCCCACCTTGCTTCCTTTACTGACAGGTGCCTGACAATCCTTGTGCCCAGGGCATGCAGCTACGGTTTCCCCTGTCCTCCTGGGACAGTTAACGCTATCCTGGCCAACCACTGGACAACCCATATGTAAGTTAAAGAAGTCTATACATCATCTTTCTGTAACATTCATCTCTCGAGAGGTCTCCACTTTCTTTGCTTTTTGAATCCTACAGCATTTTCTTTTAGGCTGCTCTATCCCTTTCTTTCCACACCCTTTCATAGTTTCCTAAGATTTTTATGTTAGTGTAAAATACAAGAGATTGCTTCTTTCATCTATCAGTTTCTCCCCTACTTTTCTATTCCTTCACTTTTATTTTCACCTTCTGATCCATAGATGTCTGCTTCCTCTCCTTCCTCTGTGTCGATTCTCTTTTATGTTTTTCTCTACTGCCTTTCATTTCTTTTTCCTTTCACTTCACCTGCCTTGCACTATGATTAATAACAACCATCTAGATTCCCTAAAAGCAGAGTGGAACCTCCTTTCTTCATCCAGAAAATGGGACATTGGGTTAAATCTAAGGACACATATAAAATATGCTTGAGCACCTACAGAATTTCAGATATGAGCACAAATCCCAATTCTTTGTACTATACCATATGACACCAATTATCAACAAAGTACCTTTCTGCCTTGCATGCCTCTTCTCTTTCTCTTTACAACAGAGATTTTCCAAAGTGACACACCATTCCCCTTACTCTATGTTAGTACTTTGCTTTGCTGTACATCGAAACTGAAAATAGGGAAAAAAAAGCAAAAAGTAATCTTCTTCTGAAGTATTCATCAATAAAATACATAGAGTGAAATTCTCATTTGTCTTTTTTCTAAAACTGACCTGCATCAAAAGAGCAGAAAACCTAGCAAAATAACAGAAAATGAACCTAGATACCTTGGACACTTGGACAACATCGGTAATTAAATTATAGGCATGTAAATTAAATACATCTATAAATACATATCAATCACATGCAGACACTTGACTTAAGCAAGATCTGGAACGGTGCCAAGGGATGGGATGCATACTGGCAAACTGTTTGAATGCCTATTGGTGTGAAACTGGTCGATTCCAATGAGCACTGTCCCCGGGCAATTCCCGGGAATGAAGGGCGGTTAAAACAATCCCCAGATAATGTTCAGGAGGCAGTTCCGACGCAGCCACAACTGTCAGAAAGTTAGAAAATTTACTTGCACAGATACGAGCCATTCCATGGCAGCTGGCCTCAGTACGCAGGAGCACTTCTAGGCATACTCACTAACACAGACATAGGCAGGGATTCCCATAGGATTTGACATAATTTTTCCCAAGCTTTCCCATTTTGCTTCCTTACCCCACATCAACCCAATCATGCAGGTGCTGTCACTGAGATAGCTCAGAGAAATCATGCTGCTAGTATTTTCCTGTTGTGACCAGGAATTCTTCTCCTTGCTCCAGATCGACCTTTATGGTTAAGACAATCAACTTCCTCTGCAAAAAGATTAAAAGTCAGTAGGAGTTTCGTTATCTCTTGTGTGACTTCATTTACAAAGCACATACACACAGAATAACGTCCTTTTGCTAGAGGGAAAAATCCCAGCTCATTTTTGGCTCTCTCTGAACTCCACACCCGCCTCTAGTGTCAGCCACAATCGTGGGCGTTCAGTCAGAGTCAGATCCAGGATTTGGCTTCGACCTTCTAGAGCTCCTCACTACTAGCATATTTTGGTAAGTATTTTCCATCGTCTTATTACTGGTTTGACATACTCATTTAGCTTTTTACATCAGCATACTCCTATTTACTTTAATTTACTGCCAGAGTAAAGAACTCAGAGTTTGGACTATTATTTATTTATTTGACCTGATCTGCTGCCATACATGGGAAAGGCACTTTACAGATAAGTACATCATGCCCTAAACAGGCCAAGGGACTAGTCAGCAACAGCTTTTCTTGTTTTCACACTTGATTTCACACATGTGGCATGTTGTTTTCTTTTACGACAATGTTTTTGTGTCTGCATGTAGTTAGAAGGGTTTTTGCTAGTAGGTTTGTGTGAAGCTGACTCGTAGGCAGGGTTCAGAGCTGAGGATGACTGTGAAAAGGGAGTTCTGACAAATCAGGAAGCGGACAAGCGAGCTTTGAGCAACTCGGGAAGAAGTTTCAAGAATATTGGGTAAATACTGGAAGGACTAAAATAATGGGAGGGGTGGGGGTGGGGGGGGCAAAAGAAATCCAAACTCTGCTCTGTAGTTTGCATGAAACATCTTTCTAAAGAGACAAACATATAACAGCAGAAAAACACAGCACTTATCTGTGAGCTCTTTTTACCTCATGAAACTAACTGAAAAGCTATTACTAAGAGTAATTTTACAGAAACATATTGTGTTCAAACTGAGGCACCTGTTTTTTTAACTTGAACTTTTTCGGCTACCACGTCCATCCATAATATCAACATAACTGTTCATTCTCTGCCCTGCCCCGTACTGGTGACCTGAGTGTCTGAGAAGTGAGCATGAGGGTATATGCCATGTTTTTGGACAGCAATGGAAGTGAAAATTTGCAGAGTAAAATATACAGTAACAAGACTTCTTTCATAGAAGTTTGGTTTTCAATCTAGAACTAGTGCTGGAATGCTGCCATGAGAACTGTAAAAATTCTTTGCGCTTGTAGGGCCAAATCTTCAAAAGAAGCTCCTAAACTAACACAGTACCCACAAGAAATTTTTTGCATATCGAAATTTCCATTTTTGTCAATAACAACACATCAGCATGTGCACAGAGTACGAGCCACAGATGACTATTTAATCGGCCAGACATATATGCATACAAATATAGAATTTCCATGGGCAAAACTTGCAAGAAAGGATTTCAGATGGAGGCCAAGATGCATTGCATTTGAAGACCTCAAGTTCTTTAGAAACATAATCATTTTAAAGAGATACTACTTTTATCCTCATTTTGTAAAGTACAATAAAAGAATTGGGTAAGATTACTCACAAAGTAGTTCACAGAGAGAACCGGGCCACAGGATTTTTCCTCCTTTGAGCCCTCAAACCACATCCGAGGAAGCACCGTCAGTTCAGTGTTATCCTTATACCTGCTATACTGAAATTCTTGGACTCAAGCCAGATAATCTCAAGGTTATAAATAGCTGCTGTCCAACTGCAAAGTTAGTTAAAAACAAAAGAAAAATCGCCAAAAAACCCAACCCCACAGGTACACTTTGCCACCTGCCTAACGATGCCTTTTAAGCAGTGTTATATATGTATGCCTATAATGCCTATATAGTTACACTACAATCCAATGACACCCAGTATCACAAATGCTGATGCTGACCACCATAAATCTTTAAACTGAGTCAGAGCAAAAGTATTTAGGACAATGATTCATTAGTTAAATGAATCAAAGGAGTCAAAGGACAAATTCTAGCTACATAGAAGCCAATAGCAAAATTTCTTCAAGTTTTTAAGGATCAAAGAAAAAAAGTAAAGAATTAAACGGACCTCTGACCAGAGCTTCTGCTCTAGCGCTCTATTTGTACAGTGTTACCAGACTAAGCTGCGGTACAAGCAAGTCAGCTTTTACTTGAGTGCCTCCCTCAGAAACATCTTCCTTACTTGGAAAGGATTCTTTTCCCCAGAGACTCCAGAAAGTGTCACTTCCATGCTTTCTTCAAGAACAAGGGACAAAACACAGTCTTTTAATTTCACTCATTCTTCCTCACTAACAGCTTGGAAAAGCTCCCCTCCTGTTGACAACCCTACTTCCTCACTGCAACACTGATAGACACCAAGAGCAGACCATCCTCCATCCTTTACGGCTGGTGAAGCTGGCAGGGAGCAGTCCTTCAGGACCTATGGGCAGCAAAGCTGGGAAACGCCTGTCTGCAATATTCTAAATACTGAACAACTAGAGAGCAAAAGGAGATCGCACCGGCTCACAGCAGCGGCCAGCAGGTCTGCATGCGCTCTGTTACACTGACGATGCGGTGGCCCCACCTGCACTCCAACTCAGTCTGCTAGGAGGTAAACCATGAGAATTTTCTTTCAACAGCTGCCCCAGGCACACCGGGCACAGCTACCTGGGAGAACAATAACCAGCTGCACTCGAATTTCAGAGTAGCTGGGAAATGGTAAAAGCTGCCTTCGGCAGATTTGGGAGGTAAGTTAGTGCACCAGTGCAATGCTTCCTCTCCCCGGATTTTGCCTGCCATGATCATACTGCTACGCCTGGAGCTCTAAAAACACCACACAGCTGATTTACTAATACATACTAGTTAGGTGATTTTTTTGTTTAAGTTTGAAAGGATTTTTAGGCTCCCTATCCTTTCCCTGCAGTAGAGGGGGCTGAACCTTGCATTCTAATGGTTTTAATGATGGAAGGAAAACACTTAGGCATTCATGGCTACTTTTGAAAGGGAGAAGGAGACAGAAATTAAAAAAAAAAAAAACTCCTATATATGATTCAGCTCTAACTCTCTGCAGTTTACACAACAAACAGGAGAGTGCAAAAAATAGTGGAATAAAAGAAATGGTTTTTTGGTTCTCATTAAACATTGTATTTAAAACAGTAGGCAAAAATTATTTTTCAGTGTATTAAATTATTTCATTAGTTCAATAACTTTTTCTCTATTAAAGCTATAAAAATGTTTACATGTTTAACTGTCAGCATTCTCTACAGCAAAAAATTGCATACTCAGTTGAGAGACTTTCATAAATGCCAGTGCCAGGCATACATTGGACCAATACATCTTTGTACTAGCATTAAGGTGAAAAATTTGTTAGAAGAACAGTGAATAAATGATTTCATTATGCATCTGCTCGCTATCAGGTTCTTCCTTTTTCTGTTACATTTGCCTTCTAAACCTTCAGGTTAAGCTTTGCATTTAGTCAGATAAGCTGTCTCCCTACATGTAACAAATGCATTGTTTTCACTATTAGATAATGCCTTTCAATACACAAGCGCCACACAACTATAATTACAATTTTGCCATCCGAATGATAAAGAAAATTTTGATGTGATTGTGCTTTCTATTAAAAAAAAAATCTAAGAATAAGATGCAAAAAAGAAAGATTAAAAACATGAAATGAAAAGCACATTTGAAAGTGAAATATACAGGTAAGCAGATATGGTCAGGCATGTGCATTATTTCTTTCTATATAACACAGTGAGCTGGTTAGCAGCACAAGTCATCTGAGACCAAATAGCTATTCTGCACCAATAGCTACACAATAGCTTTCACAATTTCACAGTTTGAATTGTGAAAATTATAAGAAAACTGTGCTTAATTTAGAGGACAAAGATTAAATCATTGCAGAAAAATTAACAAGAGTTTTTAAGCATTCCAATTCCATGCATGTTCATAAGCACTTTACAGGCTTTGTTCAGTAACTAAAAGGACTTTAACTGGAAAAGTTTATCAGATGAAAGATATTTTCTTTAGCCCATATAGTTCCAGGTTAAACCATTGGACACCTGTGAGCGAGGAAGAAAAAAGGATTACTCAGAGCCTCAGGAAATTGCCATATTCTTCATTTTAGCAATGAGATAAACTACTGGAAGATTCTGAACAAGATGCAGGATCGTACTTGCATCCAATCCAATACCCTCTGAAAATCAGTGACAGTTTTTCCACTTACTTGGAACTGCTGGTACTGAACTGGGCCATAAAGAAGAAACTGCAGAATGAACGAGCAGATGGAAACCCCAGAAGAGCAGATGAAGAACTGCCAAGAGTGACTGAGGTGAAACGGAGCCAAATATTTTTATAAACTCCTAAAACAAGATATTCTCAGTAGTGAGATCAGAAGCTGAGCAATCACACCAAACTGTGCTTCAACCTGAGATGAAAATTTTGCTTTAGTTTTTCTTCTGCCAATATAAAAATGAAAATAGAAGAAAAACCATAATACCAACTTTCTACGTATCGGCAATAAAACCAAGGACAAAGGTACTTAAAAGTTCTGGAAGGGAAGTCCATTTGAAAAAAATATCAACTGTAAAGGAGAGATGCTATGCAGCAATCTTCTTTCACAGTGTGGGTTTTAAGATGAGAGTTACTTGTCTGTTATTGTTTTATGGACTGTTTGTTATGCTGACGGAAGGCAAAGGTCAGGCCTACTCTAAAGAAACTTCAGCTCTTTATTCACTAGTCAAGGTTCACGTTTTTATTGCTACGGTTTCCATTAACAGTCCCGCGTTTTGGACAAACTGAAAGGTGATGTGCTGTTCCAGACTCCTGATGCATAGAAGTCAAACTCCATAACGTGCACTCTTGGGAAAGATGTCTGTGATGGTTTAATAGGTCAGGCAATAAAAACTTTCAGGGACTATCCAGGAATGCGTGTGCCCTATTAAATAACCGCTCCCTCCAAATTTCCATTGACTAAATACAAAAATAAAGGACTGGCTTCTTGAGATTTTCCCCTATAAGAGGGTAAACAGAACTCCTGGGATTGTTAGAGGCCATTGCTGAGTATCTGAGCAGTGGAGTCTTGTACACAAAGACCTAGTATATATGTATGTTTGCATACATATATAAATAGACATATATATATATATACACACACACACACACACAGACACACAAACACACACTGATGTCCTCAGTGGCAACAAGGAGAACTACATAAAGCCAGTTGGGGAAGACAAGACAAGATCTTTAAAAGTGCGAAACTGTAACACACCCTCTCTTGAACCTGAAAACATCTGGAAAAGTGATCACCCAGGAGGGAATCGCACATTCTAGAATACGGATTTTGCACCAAAACTTGTCCCTGATACGCAAGAACAATGACCAATTCTGTAGGACACACTTCAATTAGACTATAAGGAAATTCAGCATGTCTTGGAGTTACCAACACCACCACAGTGAAGGCATCATTTCTTCTTTTCTCCCTCACATCCAGCTCCTCACCCTCCTGCACTCTGACAGCTGGTCCCAACATGTTGTTCAGTCATCGCTGCTCTTCCCTTGCACTTCCCAAGCACTGAAAGGCTGATTAACAGGAATTGTTTTCCCAAGGTGCCAAACATTAGGAGTTCCCCACAAGCCCAGTTTTAGACTGCTTCCTTCTTAGCCCATCTTAACCACCGTTTATGAGGACATCAGAGTCCTTAAGAAGCAGCATTGGCACTAGGCACCGGCAATAGGAGATGCAAGCACATTGCTTGCTGCAGATTGAAAGCAAAGACCCATGCAGCCAAATCTGAGAGCAAGACTCTAGAAGACAGATAACAGAAACAACCAGTTGTTTCGTCATTTTACACTGCATGATAAAAATCAACTGCAAATGATGTTTATATCAGAAGTAGAATACCCAACTGGCTAGTATGGTCACTGGGCAGCCCAAAGTGAATATTCAACATGTGAGCACACAGTGTTTACTGAAAGTGACCTCAGTATTGCACTTGCATGCCATTTCAAAGCAGAAGCAAAAAAAACCATAATGAGCGCAATACTGTATACTTACTTAAAGAGGCTGCCCTTTGTAATGTGTGCATAATGTAAGCAATGTGCTTTGGTAAATCGGAACAAAACTGAATACACATCAGGTGCTTGCAAAATGTGGACTGGTAGTTACAGTTCTGAGCAGGCAATTTGGCACAGACACATTCCTAATGATAAATTAAAATGTCATTTTGAAGGCAGATATATGTTGCACTTTGCCTGAGAATTTGCCTTCATTTTCCCACAAAATAGTCCATCAATACATTAGCTCAATTCTAACTTTTTTTTTTTATTACTAGATGGACATGTTTTAGGTTTGGATGAGATATGGCTGACAGCTCATTTTTCCCTTGCAGTCATTCTGATCTCATCCAAACTATTAATGTAATAGCGTTCCAAGACAGATTTGCCAGTGGATGTTAAGTCAACTCCCACTGACTTAACTGAGGACAAAACTCAGCCCATAAGCAACGGAATAAACATCAACTGGTACAGCTATCAAGTACAGAGAGTTGCTTTCTCTCTCTAAGAAACAGGCGTGGAGGCAATATATTTGTGAAACCAAGCAGTTTATGTAATGTCCTTGTAATTTTTATCAACGTTTCTACCACGTAGTTGCAATTCACTTCTGTATTGCTTGTTTTGTCATAAACTGAGCTTCCATACCACAAACATTTTCACAAGTACAGTAACCGGAACAAAATGAAGACATACTTTGTTTCCAGGAAAAATATGCATAATACATACAGCAGTAAGCTTCTAAAGCAAGTCATCTTCAAATAGGAAAGTGTCCCCCAGGCAGATTTTACTACTCTTATTTTAATAACGTTAGGCTGTTTTGCAAACCAGGGAAATGGCTGGCAAACACTTCCACAAGATTTTATCTAGAGCAAATAACAACAGCAATTTCCCATTTTTCATTTATATTACCAAATTCTATAAAAATCTTCACAATGAAAAGTTCATGCACTTCTTCAGGTCACAGTTTATCTATCAAACTGTCTCTGTGTCAACATATACTACAGCTAAATGTCCCAGCACCCCCAGTTTTAATTGACCCTAATGGGACTCATTGAAAGAGAATGACGTTTCTCTTTGTAACTGAGTATGTTCATAGCATACATGAAACAGACATTTTACAACCAAAACTTACAAATGTTTAAGTACACTAAATACCCTAAGTTTAAACTGATGATCTAGAAACAAAACAATCATTGTTATCCATACGCATAAAAATGAAAATGCAACGTAATTTATATATATAATTTATTTAAGCAATAACCAAAACAATCATTTTAGAATTATCCAGCTTCTTATACTCTGTAAAATTCTCTGTTGAATACAAGCTTGATAACTCCAGTCAGGCCAAACTTCAGTCTCCCTCAAGCAGCCCTCCTTTGCAATACTTTTACCTCAATTACACTTAAACAAGCCTGTAATGCATTGACAGGCTTTCCTCAGTCCTATTATTGGATGCATCACAAAATAGCACATTTTATTACAAGTTATATTCCAAAAATCAAAAACAATAAATCCACAGGACAATATATATATATAGATGCACTAATTCATTTCACAGACTTACAGTATTGTGCATTTACTGAAGAGATAAATATTTCTACATGTATGTAAGAAAACTGACTTGAAGATACTCTGTACAGGCTTTATTTCACAGAGTATTAGCAACTGCTCCAAAAAAGGCACAAATATAGGAAGGCAAAAGCCTTTAAGTTTAGCCATAGATATAATATAACATCTTCAGATAAATCTGACGTACTGAATACAGACATTAAAAAGATAAATAATACGATGATGTGCAATATTGTTAAAATATAATAGGCCAAAGATTATTTAACATCTTTACAAACGTGGCTGAAAGCTAAACGTTCAGTAATGGACCCAAATCCATGTTTCAGCAGTCAGGATGAAAAAAATATAGTTAAGACAAATTTGGCTCTGTTTGTACACCCAAGGGCAGAATTTGTTAGCTTGTATTTTTCTTCCAGAAAGAACACCTATGCTTAACTACAGGAATTCTTTTAAATGACAACAAGAGGTGAGAAGAGCCTCTCTTACAAAACAATAAACATGCAGAAAAGAGAGGAGTCAAAGAACGTGGAAGCAATACGGTCCTTGCTACAAGAAAATGTATTACTAAACTTACAATTAGCTATCAGTTACAATTTAAGAAAAAATAATTATACAAACAAAGTAATGTGTTCGTTAACCAAAACCAGTCCTTGGGTAAAATCAGAGGCAGATCTCCCGTGAAGACACCAGAAAGCGCATGGATTTATAACAGCTGATTTTGACCCTTCCTGAAAAGGCTGTTCTTGCTTCTGCAAGAAGCAAAGGGCGAACATAGCTATTTTGACTTCATAAACTTACATCATATATACTTCAGGGCAACATTTTGTATGCAACCTGATCGGTTGCTTTATTTGCCAAAAACATTTTTTCATTTCTATAACCAAAGGCATTTATTATTCTCCCTGAGCAATTTTAACTACGTGATATACTAATGCCTGTTTTGTTATGATTAAAAGATGCACTAAAATTGATCTGACCATAAATATTCAAGCGTGTAATGCTTAATTACTCGCCAAATTTACTCTCCAGCAATGAAAGTATCCTTAAAATTTAGTTTTTATATTTTTCTAACACAGACTTTAAAAAAACATATAGGCATGCTTTATAGGCACACACATATTCACGTTGCCCTCTGCACCATTTAAGTCCCTCTCCTCGGAGCTCAAAAGTCTAATAAAGGAGATGCATTTCCTCATTTATTACATAGTGCTATTTGCCACATGTTTTAAAACAGTCACATATTTTTTTTAACTGAGGACACTGACAATACTGCTGCATTAACAGTACACATCAACATTCCTCCAACGTATTAGTTAAAAATCTTACGTCTTGTGCAACATTCCCAAAAGATGAGAAAGTCTTTGGCTTCTCACCAGTGCCCCTCTTGAGGACTGCAGACAGAGGAACAGGAGTCTCTTCTCCTTGTTCCTCTGAACAAAGAGGAAATACGGGAAAGCACAGCTGGCACAGAACTGACTCTCAGCGGCAACAGAAAGGGCAAAATGGACTTGCTCGGGGAAAGAGAATGGGGAACAGCCGAGATCTGGCAACTTCCAGCTTTCCAAAATCAGGACCTAAATACCAAAAAGTTGCCTCCCAAAAATGATACTGCGGTGTGGTCTCAGCCTCAGCCCCTTTTCTTCCACCTCCCTGAGGACAGCTCTCAGAAACCACCACCTACTGGGCCTCCTGAGTGCCGAGTCCCCACACTGGGCAGGTATCAGCATAGGGAGTACTACCTGGCAGCCAAGAGGAGCTCCTGTCACAAAATGTTTAGCTGCCTTTACAAAGAGGACTGAAGCAAGACGGCTACCAAAGGACCACTTGGCAGGAGGGGCAAAGCCCAGCAGTCCTGCTTCACCGAAAACAGTGACTCCAGACATGTGCATTTGCCAAGTGACATCCACGCAAGCAAAAAAGCTGTTAACACTTCTAGTGGGGAAAGTACTGTTTCCACATCACCCTCTCTGATGGTACCCCATGAAAGTCGCACCCAGTCAGGTTTACATGAAAATTCTGCAGAGACTGAATGAAGGATACACGGGATGAACTTACATTACCCACCCCCCCCCAAAAAAAAAAAAACTCAAAAAAACCTCAAACTGATTAATACTTTCTTGTGGAAACCTAGACCAATGGCATAAAGTCTTTTCTGTACTCTTTTCCATGTTCCTTCAGCACTACCATACCAGCTGGGCAGCAGCTTGAGAATGAATCCTGCAAAAGATGAAGCACATACACTGCTACCTGTGGTGACCGTTTCCTGTCTGCCAGTGAATCAGGAACTGTTTTCCTCTTGGATAAGTATGGCAAAACAGGCCAAAAATTTAAATTAAACGCTGTCACAATCTCTCTTCTATTAAGAAAAATACTATCAGAAAATGCTGTAGAGAAGATTTCACTCAGTTTCCTGAGCCAGCTGTAAATTTCTCCCATGTCAAACATGGTTAAAGTGAAAAATATAGAAGCTGACTATCATCTGAATGGAAAGTTTGGTGCTGTGGCTTTAATTTAATTTAGAGCTAAGATAAGATTCTGAACGTTTTGATTTTTAATAGCTATGTCAGGGAAAACATACTGGAGACAACAAATAATAAAGAGGAAAATGATTTTAAAATCCTCATCTGTACACAGAAGAAAGTTGCATCATATATGGAATTACCACTTAACAGGATATTCATAACTTATGTTTCACCATATATGATTTTTTAAGAGGCATATTAAAATTCTTTATTATAGTTTTATTGTAGAATATAAAAATAATCTATTTAGAACTTCAGCATGTATACCGATTCACGTGATGTACAGTTTTAGGGAAAAAAAAAAAACAGGAAAATCATTATTGAATTGAATGCTGGCTTAAAAGTCTTCATTTTAAATGTGCTTTGGTACTTTCTGTAACTCACACTATATTATTTTTCATTGTCATAAAAGAATTCACACAAATATGAAAATCCTACACTAACATACTCCAGTTCTTTAACCATCCTTAATTCATGCAGAAGTTTACTTTCACAAATGTAAACACACCTACCTCTCCACTCTACCCTAAAAAAGGCTTAAATGCACAAAAGGACGCCTGCACTACAACTTGCAGTTTCATGGTGCGAAAGGCTGGGCTTGTCTTCCTGCTACAGGGCTTTCTGAAGTTTGCTCGGGGGCCCCGGGAACTGTAAAAAGTACCCTCCAGACTCAGGAGGGAGCTGCAGGATTTATTCCCAAGCAGAGTATGGCATGCAGCCAAAGGAGTAATTTAGCAGAGTTTTTGGCCAAGCAGGAAAGTGTTCCATTTCTTCTGCCATTCATTGAGACCCACAAGGAAACTGAGACAGGAAGTCAGACTTCCAGATAACAGGAGTGTTCCTAATGATGTACTTTGGCTCACAACTCACAACAGTTCCTCTACGCTCGCCCTTGCCACATCTTCTTTCTATATAATTTCCCACTCTTGAGGGGGGAACAACAACAAAAGCATTTTACATGAGTTTTCATTTGCATCCAATTCAAAGTGCTGAGCTAAAACTGCAAGGATTGCTATATCTGTTTCTACATTATTCATGAACAGCAAATAATTGTTTTATTCCTGAATAAATGTGTCAAGAAACGCAAAAATCAAGTAAAAAAAAAATTAGGACACTACTTTAGCATAAATGAAAAAAAAATACCTTCACTGGTTGCTGTGGATCACTGCCCTGGGCATAGCTCCCTACTGCACAGTCCACACCACAGCCCAGCTATCTCAGTCTAGGGCCAATGACATATCATTGCTGTGGGGTCTTCTGCATCTCACCTGCCTTACCCTGTGTAGCAGGAATGGAGATAAACACAGATAAATGAACTTGCTAGTGCAGCTGTGGAGGTCCCAAGAGATGAAAATCAAGGTTTGCAAGGAAAGGCTATCTTTTCTTAGACCAACCTAACAGAGAGAAAATAAAAATCTAACTTCTGAGATACAGTCTTAATAAACCATAGCGTTTTACTAGGCCTTTTACAGCCAGTGAACAATCTGAAGCAGCATGCCAAAGTAAAAATAAAAGATCTGTGTTAGGACAATTCATCCATATTTATCTGAATGACACGTAACAAAATACTACCAGGAACTTTGATATGTCTATCATTGCTTTAATTAAAAGTTACTACCTTAGCAATATCTGAATACAGACAGCGTTTTGATCGCCAGTCAAAATGCAGGCACAGAAGTTCAAGCTGGAAATGGCCTATCTACAGTGGCACAGAGCTAAGCACAGGAAAACTTAACATTTCTTTTGTATCTCAATTTTTAACCTGGTTACTTGGGTTCCCCTGGTAGACAACACATGCGGAGTTCTCTGGCGCCTGTTTATTCCAGATGACTAGTCTAAGTACGTAGCAATTGCAAGTATCAGCCTGAAACACAGCCACCTTTGTGGCTTTTCAGATAAACAGGAAGAAAATAAAATCTAAAACAGATTATGAAGATGAGAGGCAGGAATGCTGCACTGGCTGGCAGTGCCCTGGGGGGCCAACTGGTCCCACAGCATAGCTGTGTGAGCACAGGAGCACATCGGTACCTTCGATCCTACGCGCGTGTGCTCCTTTGCAGTGCACGGCCAGCTGTTAAAAGGGTTCATCTTGATATCAGAGCAGCCATAAAGAAGTAAAAAGAATCAAAATCAATTAGCATAGAAGAATGGGGATGTTAACTTGTTCCTTTAGCACTTGCAAGTGGATTCAAAATCTTATCTAGATCTTTCCTGATTTTTGTGATATCTGCTCATCGGAAGGAGAAGAACTTCTCCACTGATATGACCTAAAACATTTTGGATCAATAAAGCCGAAGCAGGGTACATGAGGAGAAACCAAGGATCAAATGATTTTTCTCCTTCTAAAAACTTATGTAGTTAGACTTTTGTATTATTTATATTTTTTTTCCTTAGAGCCTTTAGCTTGAGCTTACTCGTACTGAGGAAAGACACAGGAAAAGTTTAGATTTATAATCAGGTCTTTCCAAATAATTCAGGAAACCTTTGACTTCCTATACATCCCTGGGCCTAGCACAACTAGACCAAAGAATCATCATAAATATAGTATATGTGATAGAATTCAGTACCATACTCCAAATAAAACTAATGGGCATTTTTTCATCTCAAAAAAGAACCAAGCAAATACCATTTTATCCAAGTTGAAAAAAATCATTATGACTTTAGCTGGCTGTATGCACTGTTGACTCTAATCACTATAAAATAGCTTGCATTTCTTTCTAGCATAGTCCCGACTCCCTCAAGACTTGCACATCTCCATAAATGCAGTTTCCGATTAGGGAGGTGTCTCCATATTTTAGCTCTTTTCCATAACACAAAAAGGGATCTATGTTTTAAGTTTTCTTTGACCCAAATTTCACTTCAATAGACATAATGACTGTGAATCTAGCACCATCACTACTACAATTCACACTTAATTCAGCTACTTCCCACATAGAGATACTATGAATGAAAACTTCCAAAGAGCCTCAATCAAATCTCTTTATTTTCACCTGTACTCCACGCGTGCAAAGATTTCATCCTCAAGAATACAGATAAAGGATGGAAAAAAAGAAATACCTCTCCTATACGCTCTCATCTCAACCTCTCCCACACTTAAGTGTATCAGGGATGAAAGAATCTATAAAACATAAAAGGAGAACCTTCTCATGATGAGAAAAGATTTTTCTCCTTTATTTCCCTAACTAAACTAACTCCAGAAATAACTCCACATAAATAATAAATAACTAAATAACTCCAGAAAACTCAATGACTAAAGCTAAGTAAAGGACTTTCTTCCAACAAGAATCCTCAGTTAAAGCTAGCCTCACTTATCATCTTCATTTTTCACTCAGGACACGATTAAAGTTTAAGAAACACACTTAAGAAACAACAGCAGAAAGGAAGCAGAAGTTTGAGAAACACAAAAAATAGCCCGCGATGTGGTTAAATACAGGTTTTGCATTGAGTCAGACTAAGGATACTTATGCCTATACTTATAAGTAAGGATACTTATGCCTATACTGCAAAATTAGAGTTTTGGCACTCAAGACAAACTATATATAGTTTTAGGAAAAAAACACTTTTTCTGCTCTGTTTATTTGTTACCATTTAACTAATTCTTCCAGTCATTAAATACATGGAAATATTAGTATAGCTGTTCCTCCAAATTCCTTCCACTGGTTTTCAAAGATCACCTTTGCTTCTAACAGCCTCTGCATTACAGTGAATCAGTCAGGAAATATCTCAATTCTGGGATCATATAAGTTACTGAAGAGACCTTCAATGCTTGTCACAGTGCATGATTTGGCAGATATTGGCTATATTGACACCAGTATCATATAGCTGCAATATTTTGTAACAAATGGCTTATTATTTGACTTTTCATTTCTTGAAAGTACACAGATAAGGAACTCCACATGCAATTGCAACCATCAGATTAATCAGTGTCTTTATCCATTCATCATGTTGAATAATTAATAAAGTAGTCAGCTAGGACAAGAAGAAACCTATCTCTAAAGATTGAGAAACGATTGCAGTAATCTAAATCCAGTTCTATCCCGAGGCTTCTTGGGGGGGGGGGGGGGGGGGGGAAATAAATAAATAAAAAAAAAATCAGATGTTCTTGCAAGCTGCTGGAGTTTTTTCACACCCCAGTCCAGCAAGAAAGAACCTGCAATCGCAAGGTCACTGAAAGCAACATTTCATGATACTACTGTGTTAGTGATGACAACTATAAAAATACTGGGGCAAAATTCCAACTGCCTTCATTAATGTGCCTGAAAAACATGTGAGCACATGAAGGCAAATGAGCCATCGCTGAAATACACAGGAGTAAACTAGCTGGCTCTACATCTTATTACTTAGGTACCTATAAATATTATCTCTAAAGTAACTGGAAACGTTCCCGCTGAGTTCAGTAGACTTTAGATTAGGATTAATACATAGATTAATACATAGATTAACATGCTGTTTCCCAGTGTAAACAAAAAGAAAAATACACCCACATAATCACTATATGCAACTTTAAAGATCCTATACAGATGCATCGATACGCATCTGTGTTTCAGTAATGCTTCCTTCAGGCAAGCATGTATATTAATGACCTCACACGTGTTTAAAAAAATGCATGTAAGAGCTCTGTTGGACCCGTAAGAGTCTATATACATTAGGTAAATGTTTTCTTTGTGTGTGTGCGCGTGTGCTTGCATACATTCATTTTCATGAAATACAGTTGTTTGATGTGTGTATGGTCACAGTGGACTTTAATTTCATTCACTTCCCAAAATAGCCAAATTGCATTTATCTTTCAGGCATGCTACAAGACATGAGTTTCTGCAATAGCATTTGGGAAGGGCTGAAGAACAAAGGAACTGCAACACTGGAGCATATCCAAGGTCCTGTCTCTGACAGCAGTCACTACCAGCTGCCTCAGAGAAAGGAACAAGAATCTGCAGTAGGTGGACGAGGATAATCTTGCCACATATTAGGGCTCATCCTGGTTTCTAGCTACTAAAGACTGGCTTAAACCTGAAGCCTGAGGTTTAATGCCCACTTGAAAATGTTGTCACTGATAATTATAAGAGCTTCGGATATTCCTGCTATCCGTGTAAATGTCAGATCCCCTATCTGAACACTACCTCAATGACTTTCAGTCTAAACAAAGTTGTGTAAAAAAAAAATATACGTCTCAGTTCTGAATTCACCACTTTGCAATTTAATAGAACTTTAACAGAACAGAATTTAACGCTAAGAGCAGAAACAAAAAACCTTATCTTCTTGCACAATTTTGTATATTGTACATGTTTCTTATGTCCCTTCTCTTTAATTTTCTATTTTAAGAAGTAGACTTTTTAAAATCTGTTTTCATTAACTAGTTTTCCAGTAACCTTAATTATTTCAGCGAACCTTTGTGGAATAAAGCACATATCAGCATGAACCTGGTTCATTAGTTATTTATAGGTTTAGGGTTTTTTGTCTGAGGGTGCTTTTTTTTTTAAATATAAATTTCTTTTACAGCATGAAAGATTATATTGATATTCAAAACACAAGGTCACTAAAGCATATCCGTAACAACCAAATAAGGGTTCTAGAATTTAGTTCTGGATCCATTGTCTTTTATAGCTGCATGCTTAGAGAAAGAAGCAGCAGCTTTTATGATGACAAGATAGGGTAGATGGACGGATTACAGATCTTGGTATTCAAATGAAGATCACAAAAATCGGTGCAATATGTCTTTATAATGATACTGGCAGTTCTGGACTGAAACACACAATGCTCTTAGTCAGAAAAGGGTTAAGCAAATTGCCCAGACACAAAATACCTAATTTATCACTTATGTATATCTATATGTATATACAACTTTATAAGGGATGTACATAGTCAATTATAAGTACGGAAACAGTTGTCAAGTAATTGACTAAAAAAAAGAAAAAGAAAAGAATAAAAGAGTACAATGATAGGAGAAATGTTGAGTAAGGGGGAAAAGTAGTATATTTGGTGGGTACAAGTAAAAAATGAAGACGCATGCAAATTTGTTATAAATATAAAGACATTTTACCAGATGGAGAAACTGGGCAGTTCATCATCATGTTCTCACACCCGCAGAGATGTTCTAAAACTACTCCTCATGAAAGCAAATATAACTGGCTGTGCAAGTAAACTATTTAAATAAATCTGGATATTATGTAAGGACCATCTGAAATGATTTTCCTCTCTTATCTGAGCGCGTCATCTGGAAAGATACAGAAGCTCTGTGTCTTGGCCACCATTTCCAGAACTGTTGTGCCCTGTTTAGGATTCCTTCTACTTTCCTGGGGGAAGTGGTAAAATCTTGAAGATCTTCAGTGGGACGTGACTTCCTATGACAAGAATGCACCTAAATAACATCTATTAAAAATGTTACACACAATAAGATGTGTTTGTTTTTGTTTGGTAACAGTTAGAGGTGTTACTAGGGAGATGTTTTAACTATTGCTACTAGCATCAGAACGAAGTAATCCATATGTACAGCTCCTTAGATACATTACTCTCAGCTGATGTGCATGCTCCATCATTTCTTCCAAGATATTTAAACTACACGATACAATTTCCAATATCCAAGGAGCACAATGTGGCTGGAGAGGTACTGGCACCTTTCAAGCATAGGAATCACTCTCTGCCGTTTAATTCTTGTAGGAAAAAGGCTGAAACTCATCCAGGTAGCAAGACAGCTATTTGTTAAATCCAGATTCAGTTGCACTGAAAGTAAGTTTAAAAAAACTCATATTTCCAATACTTTGTCAATGACATAGCAGAATACTAATCCAGAGACCTTTGTAAGCTAAATCCTGATGAGATATACCTTTAGACTGACAGTGACAGTCACAGAAGGGCTGAACTTTACTCTGCTGGATAGCACCAACATTTTAAGTATGATTTATGGCTACTTTAAAATTAAAACTCCTGTGTAATTTGCATTGAAAAAATATAATTTTGCTTAAATTCCAAGTGTTTCAAGTAACAGGAGTGGCTGATAAGAACATTCATGTGTTTTAAATGACTAAGAGGACCGCTCAGACCAAGAATTGCATGAAATAAAATTGTTCTGCAATTCATCAATGCTAAAAAAAAATTCAAAACCAATTTGTAGTCAGTTATTGGTCTTTTTGTCAATAGACTTCATCTCCATAAAGTATATATAGCAAAGAAGTTGGTTAAATGCACACTACACATCCCCTTAGGCATATTTCACATACCTCAAGTAAAGAAAATTGGGAGCTATTTTAGAATAAAATTGATTTTTTGGTGTTTAGGTCTTGATAGTCACTGTTTTGAAATACTGAAGGAAAAACCCACAAACCTACATTTTGGAGTATTACTGCTCTGTAAGAGCTCTCTGATTGTGCTCAAATATTCTTAAGCACCTGATACTCACAGATTTATTGTCACTCAAAATTTGCACTTGCAGGCCATTACTCAGGCAGAAATCCCAATAAAACGATATGAGATTATCTGTATGAGTAAAAACTGCCTCTGCAGCAGTCTGCAAGAGCAACCACTCACTCGGGTTGCACACCTGCTCAGGGCTGCATGCAGAAACTCCCCTTGTGTCCCTGGCCCAGCCTCTGTATTTACATTCCTCATCTCAACCTGTTCTTGTCTATGATTATTTATACTAGCTTTATATTACAAGTACTTCCTAGTAGTGTTATTTCAATTGTTCATCAAGGACAGTCTCTGCTGCAGATCGCAATATTTAGGGACACGTGTCCAACAGCAACTGAAGGTTCACGAGTGTGTTCTATACAAATATTTATAGTTGGATGTTTCAGGGTTTGCCATGCACTGTTTAATTGATCAGCGACAGTCCACCAATCAGTTAGATGCTATGCCCCAGAGACATGCTGGTCATGCACAGCTCACTCCTCCTCCTCATTTCCAGCTGTGGGCATAGGCGTCCCATTTCTTTGCTTCAGAACTAGCAAAGAGCAACAAGGTATACGAGTCAGCATAACTTCCTGCAGTAGAGGATAACTCTACAGAAAGCCTGATGAGGAGCTAGAAGTTATACTTGGAGAGAATTAATGCCAACCTGCAAGCAAGAGAAAAATACATCAAGTGGAAGAGGACGACAAAGCGACTGGATGGACAGCACAGGGAAACGCTGCAAGTCTATTCAGCGGAGAAGAATAATCAAGAAACGAAGCTTTTCAACAGTGAAGATCATAGTGAGGAGATCATAGGAAAAAAACAGAAAATGAGCAGCAGACATGAAGGATAAGCATGCATTAAAAGATTAACTCTTATAATTTGCTTTCTTTAACAAAGAAAAAAAAACATTATCCTAAGAAGAGAGCACTAAAAGTACCCTAAGATTTCTCCAGTCACACTTCCTCGTTGTTATAGCTTTGCAGGGATGTAGCAGGATGGTGAACAGAGGTTGCTTGCGATCACGAATGGAAGGAATGGACTTCATTCAATAACAACTAGAACAAAGTAGACTAGACAGACAGTAAGGAGTCTTAGAAAAGTCAGAAAAATATTGTGAAACGCTGCCCATGCTACTGCAAGCTTTGAAATCCCAAAGCTTCAGTTTGCTCTGGAATACTCTTAGAATCATCTATTCTTCAGATAGGTTAAAAAACACAGAATGCTGTATAACCATAACATCTTCAACACTCTGTAAACCTATTTTTCATTAGTCTAAAGCTAGACTGTAAAAACCTACTTCAGTTTAAGAATAAACATACATTATATAAACAAAGAATAGAGATTTCTCCCCTTGTTTAGCTTGTTCATTGTTACAAAATTGAGAGTACTGCAATGCATCCAGAAGGGGGGGGGGGGGGAATCTGTTTTCCCCCACAAGGTCTCCTGTGTCTGTGAAAGCCAGAAGTTGGCTCTTCCATTTTACAGCCCTTCTGTCAATACCCCGCACCACAGACGTGACCCTTTCTCTCCAAAAAAGAAGTGAAAGGAATTATGTCACAAGCCTATCAGCCTTGTTTTCCAGAGGGGCAATAAGAATGACATAAGGCAGACATCCAGGTGTGGTGAATGTTTCCTAGCTTGCCTGGGGACCTGATTCCAAGCTCAATTAGATTCGTCAATTAGGCTTGTTTTGCAGTGATGTAATACTGCTCCTTGCAGGTCACTCTTGTTTGACACACCGGAAATATATTCAGAAACAGATCCCTATGGAAAGTGGTCTGGACATGAAATTGTGAATATCCTTCCGCACAAAAGGCTCAAAGTTAGAATGTCAAATATATTTTTTCAGTACAGTTTTCTCACAGTTTCACTACTGAAATAATCTTTTCAGTAAAGAATTGAGGAGGAAAGGAACTTTTTGTTCACACCAATCTGCTTCAGAAGTTGTTGAGATATCACATTAAAGGGCCTCAAGTAACAGTGGAGAACTCTGAAAAGAAATATGATTTTAAAGCTACATTTTTCAATAGTCCAATCTACTCCAGAAGTTTATCCACAGCAGGATAGATGCTGTTTAGGACAGACCATTTCAGAAAGCCTGGTTCTGCTTCAGCAGCCTATACTATATCCATTTACTACATGAATAGTCACAGCTTGGTCAATCTAGCAAGTGCTATTAACAGTACCTCCTCTATAATAATAGTAAACTTTCCTTTATATTTCAGTTATGCAGTATGTTCTGAAAGACATTGTACAAAGATCTCAACTGCATAAATTATGCAACAGATTCAAATGCATAATAAGAAGTTTTAAGAACTTTCATATGACCAGACTCTGTATTAACATGCTTACAGCTGAAAACACACATATCCCAGAATACAGAATACAGACTAAAGAAATTATAGCAATATACAAGTGTGTTTTTACAACATCAATGAACAAAATTAGACTGCAGTTACAGATGACACTGTATAATAACAATACTTAATATTTACCGTCACTTTTTTCATGTTCAGGTACTTTCAAATACCATACATAACTAGGTTCCTCACCTGCATGAGGCAAGAAGCAATAATACTTCTGTTACAGATAATCAAAAGCTTTTTAAAAGGAGCAAAGAAACCAAATGAGTTGCTTAGATTCTCATAAGAGCGAGAAATGGAAGCAATGAGGAAGATCTTACTGCTCATACTCTTTCTTATTCTCAAGTAGGCACACATATATACAGAATTTGTTCTTAGTCAAAGAACAGCAAGCTAACCAACATCCAAGTCATCAACCTGCAAAGATAACTGCTCATCTTTATTACTATTCTTCTGACATTTATTTCCAGCTTTACTGGAAAAACCAAATGAAGAGCTTCTACTCCAAGGCAAGCAGTTCCTGCATAATCTGAAAAAAATCTCAACTGTTTGCATTAAATAAAAAGTCCAGATTTTAACTACTGTGAGAACATAAACATTTCAGTGAAGTTCTCCTCAGGAAAAGTTTCCCCAGTGCAAGACAGAATTTCTGGTCCAAAGACGACCAGGACCCACTACAGTGAAAAACAATAGATTAAGGAATTCAAATTCAAGCCTGTTCTCCAAACATTCAATCATTTTTAGGAAGTGAAATGCCTCAAAGAGGTAAAAGAGACTTACGTCAGCATAGCCAGCAGCCTGGCAGCTGGACCAGTCCTCAGTAACAGGGATATGCAACAAAGCTGAGACTCGTTGTCTAATCTCCCACAGTTCAGGAGAATACCCTAATTGGAAAAAAATCCTCATTTTTCTTTTAAGCAAACAGAACAAAAGCCTTCAAAACAACCTCTAATACCAGCTCAGTGCAAACTGAGCAATTATTACAGGGTGGGAAATCCTTTTCCTACCCATCTCACTAAGTATCTCAACAGATCCGTTTGGTACACTATAACCTGTGGTTTAAAAAAAAAAAAAAAAAAGGCGGGGGACAGAGAGACAAAGAACAATCTCAGGAACCCAGAGATAAACGTGAGTGCTATAATCTGAAATTAATAATCTGACAGTACCCATTTAAACCTAATCTGGTGTTTTATTTTTTGGAGCAATATTTGATTTATACAAGTGTTCCTCCATGCTCTTAGATTGTTTGAAGTCTAACACTGGAACGAATACGATATCCCCAGTTTCACATCTTTCAGCACATTAGATCTTGGAAGATGAACTAAGAACGCCTTATACTTGAACTCCACAATGGTAAACACTGAGGGCAATATCCTGCAGAGACACACAAGGAAATATCTGAGACATCAGAAGCACAGAAACTGCGTTACATCACATCCCGCTGCTACAGCATGCCAGGATACTTGTTAGAAGGAGAAGTGGCATGACCAAAAATTCATACATAGGTTAAAGGTCTGCAGACAAACACACAGGAAACCGCACAGCTCATCAACTTAATCCCTGCAATGTTGATAGCTTCCTTACCAGCCCTCTTCTCCCAAAGCATTTCCCCAGGCTCTCCTTCCACAAAGCCCCTTGTTACCGGGCTGTAAAGGTGCCTGCCTCACTGCTAGGACTACGCTCCGGTTTGTTGCACAAAACAGCTGCAGTTTTAGGTGTAACCAGAGACTCCAGTTCCAGAAACAACTCATCACTCTACTGTGCATCTATCAGACTATTGTTATCCCTATACTTCTGTTTTCATGAAGCTGGAGACATTGTACTGCGTCACATAAGAAAAGGTACTTCTCTGCCTCTACAGCATTTTGCACCACACCGTTCTCAGAAATTTAGCCAAAGGAACATGATGATTCCAAGCACACTAGCTAAAAAGGATCCCTTCCTTCCTGTCTTCTGATGAGCTGTCCTTCTTATGAGGATGCTAAAATACACAAGGAATACCTATAAATAATGTTTTATAAGCTACTTCTCTTTGTTTCTGGTAAAATTTATCCAGTCTTCCAAAAGGCAGGGGGAAGAGAGGGGAAAGGGACTTACTAAAAGACGTGGACATTGAAGATTGATTCATCAGAGCTAGAACTACAAATATAAAGAGTTATTGAGATAGAATTATAACTACAAGTAATCATAGATCTAAGGCCTGGTGTACTGTGCTTTATGGCACAAGAACATGGACATTTTCTCATATGGTCTACGGAATAAAAACTAAGCAGCCAACATTAATGACTTAAGAGAAAAAGCAGAATGCAAATAACTTTTTAAAAATACATGTAAATCCATCTTGCATCAGCATATTTGGGGGACCTTAGTTGTGGTCGCTTTCAAAGTGTTTGATTTGCTTACAAATTACAGCAGGTTAAGTTATTCTAGCAGGTCTATAAAGTCTGCTAGGCAACTCTCTTTTTGAAGTTTGTTACTATGTAAAACAGTAACTGACTCTGGGTGTTCCCCCATTTTGCCAACTTGCAGAAATTCAATATCTGAGTCCTAACTGTTACCAACCTGAATAGCTACAAAAAACACTTTTACCTCCTCAGCTGTAGGCCCTGGAGATGCAGCAAAAGCAGGTGTTAATTATATCTAAGAAACAAATTTTGTATACAGTGAACACAGTCTTGGAAGGATTATCTTATTTTATCTTGTTAACTTACACAGGCTACCATACAGATTTAAGCGTGAACAGCTCACACTTCTAACTCTGCCCTTTAGGGCCTCGCTGTCGAAGTCATCCTAAGGGCAGATATCAGTAGAATTGCTCACAGGAGTCCTATACCCATGCCAGCTGGTAAGATCCGACCTAAGGAGAACACACAGCTGGGCTATGATCCTAAAAGAGACTGAGCACCCGCAATTCCCATCAACTTTGATGGGAACTGCAGTTGCTCAGTACTTGCCAGGTCAAGACTAATGCAGCCTTTAAGGAAGGTAAAATAATTGGGAAATATTCTCAGAGGATCAGTTGCACTGATGTATAAAACTTCCTAATTTTGATTTAAAATGATTGGTACATACCCAGTGTGCAGTGGTATATAACATGCAGTCTCATTTCTGAAGAACTACCATATGCTAGAATTAATGAACGTGCTCTTTAGCAAAAAGAAAACTCTGGAAATGATTACTAATGGGAACTACACACAACCAACCATCCATGCACCTACCTGTCTCTCATTACAGTAGTATCTAAGCACCTCACAAAGCAGCAGCAAGAACTTCATGGCTAATGCTTTGCAAAATATTTAAATGGGCCAAAAAGGCTATCTCCTTTCTCCAAGCAAAGCAAAACGATGGCAGGGAATTGTCAACGCAAACCCTATTCCACAATCTTACAGTCACCTTTCTTTCATACATAAGCTTAAAACACTTACTGTCATGAAATATACTTTTTAATTACCTCCATAGTGAAAAAGTACTTACATAATCCCACAGCAGACAAAGTAAATACACATATTTCTCATTAAATAAAATGATATATCCGAATTTTCATAAATTGTGGACCAGAAAGAAGAGCTCAAGTTAATTATGGCAAGTTACTTATGTGCATTTATTTATGAGTGCTAATTGGAAAAAAATAACGTTGTGTTTGCAGTTGCTTCTGCAGTTTGCAGTTGCTCGTTTTGAACTTGGGCATTCCTCAGTTGTAAGCAAGTAAGCCCTAACAATTCACACTTTGAAACAAAATATTTTTGTGATTAGAAAAACACAGTGCCTGCATATTTGGCATATATGTTCACCACATTCTCCTCAATAAATTAAACAAAACCACACAGACGTAGTGAACACAACCTTTGGCTGAACTAGTTTTCAGAATATAAACTAATTAATGCAAAGGAGGCTGCTGGAAAACTTAAGCACTTATTTAACACTAGAGCTGTTGAGAACGGACCACCCCTCTGTTGTTCGCAACACGTTTTGGAAAAAAAACCGCATGACCAAGATACACTTGTTTACCGAAATATCGGTGAATCTGGTTCCTCTGAAGCCAGTGAGGACTGACTGCCGCGAACTTCAGCGGACAACAGTTGTACCTGGGTATGAAGGAGGCTGAAGTCCTAAATCAACCACATCAATCACATACACGTTGCAGAAGAGCACTTATTTGCTGTGCAACGTGACACGTAACTTCACTCTTCCTATAAAACCGAGGAAGGGGTTGCTCGGGCACAAAGCAGGGCACGCCGCGGCCCCCCACCGCCCCGCAGGCAGAGGCCAAGCCGCAAAAGACACGAGCGCGTTATCAGACGCGCAGGCATGAACTCGCGCGGCCGAAAACCCAGCCGCCCATTAGCCTCCCCCGCCCACGCATGTGCGTCCACTCACTCTGCTCTCCGCCCCGGCCCCGTAACCACCGAAATAAATATTCATAGGGCTCCCGGGGACCGCCCGGGCCAGGAGGCCCCAGGCAGCGGGGGTGCCCCGGCCCGGCCCCGCCGGGGCGACAGGTTGGGGCGGAGGCAGGCGAGAGGGGAGGCGGCAGGAGGCGGGCAGGGAGGGACGGACGGACGGACAGACGGACGGCCAGGCCGGGCGCGGGGAGGAGCCGCACGGCCCCGGCGCCGCCCGCGGCTCTCTGCGAGGGGGACGCGGGCGCGCAGCCTCCGAGCCGGCCCGAGGTGCCCGCGGAAACTTCCGAGTCGCTGCCGAGTTGGTTGCATCGCCCCGGCGGCGGCGGGGAGCCCAGCCTGGCCCTCCTTTACGCCCCCCCAACCCCGCGCCCGGACGGGACGCTGCCCCTGGACGGCAGTGAGCCCAGCTGCGGGGCGAGCCCCTCCGGGCGGTGGGGGAGGGAAGGGGAGCGCGGCGCTCTGCACACCTCGCTGGAAACACCGGGGAAGTGGGAAGTGCCGGGAAAGCAAGGAGCCCGGGGGAGCGGGCTCCGGGGGGAGCAGGTGAGCCCCGCGCTGCCCTCACGCACCCGCCGCAAATAAAGCCGATACAAAGTCACCATCTGGGGGGGAGCTGTATTAGACGTGGAAGTCACTTACCGGCTTTACAGGGATCCTTATAATCTATCGCCTCAGCTTTATCCTCCTCAGTGAAATCGTAAGTGTAGTCGTAATCAAGGCCAGAGCAGGAGGAAGGCTTCCCACAGAAAGTCCACCCAGCCAGCCACAGTGCCATCCTCCAGTAAAGCATTTTCATCCTCCCTCGGGCAGAGAGGTGGCGGAAGGGGTGCAGATGAATTAGGAGGACGGTTCAGCTGTCCACGCCGGCTTGAAAAAGGAGGGTAAGGGATGGAGGAACCACAGGGTTTTTTTTTCCTCCCCCCCCCCCCTTCTCCACCTAGAGGCTCCTCTGAGAGGCTGTGCTCTCTAGGTAGCCCCAGTCAGGCGGGTGCAACATAGAGAAAGGAGAATGAACGCCGCTGCCCCTCCTCGCCCCCACCCCCGCCACCTCTCAGGGGAGAAGTTGCCGGGTGTGTGGGTGGGCGCGGGGGTGGACTCAGGCCGGGAGATCCCGTCTGTCAGGGCGTCCCCTCGCCTCTGTCAAAGCCCAGCCAAACTTCCCGCGGAGGCGGCTGCCCGCGCCCCGCTCCTCCGCGCCCGGCCCCGGCCCCGCTGGGCGCCCGCCTCCCGCCCGCCGCCGCCCCCGGTCCCGCTGCCGGAAGATGGACCGAGGCTGCACATCAGCAAACTACCACGGGGGGGGTGGGGGGGGGGGAAGAAGAAAGGGAAGAAAATGAAGGGGGGGGCAATTCGCAGTAGAGCAAACCGCGGAGCCCTGGTGATGGCAAGCAGCAGCTATGCTGGAGGGAGCAGAGAGAAAGTGTCAGGGCTTCTCCCCCCCCCCCCCGCCCCTCCGCACAAACACTTACTCTAAGCTCTGGCTCTGGTCTGTCCCCCCCACCCCCGCAGCCCCCTTTAACTTACGAAAACCTTACAGGCAACTAACACACAGTCGTCAGCATCCTGCTTACTTATTCATACAGTCAGGGTCAGGATCCGGGCTGCTTCTGATCTGCTCCCTTGATAGTCTTATGGAAACACACGCGCATCCACTATATGCCTCTATCTCCATATAGCTTTCCCTCTAGATAAGCAGTGCATGGCATTTAAACAACAACAACAAAAGAATCGAGATCAGATAAAACAACGCACAGATCAACTCTCGGCAGCCAAAGAGCTCGAGAGAATGGGTGATGAGGAGAAGGATGAGGAGAATTAACTGCAATTTAGGAGACGGGGAAATAAATCAGTGGCTGTGTATTTCTCCCTCTGCTGCGGCTGCTTTGCAGTGTTAGCCCCATGAGCTGACGGGTGGGGGTTAAGGAGCGAGGGGGAGGGGGAAAGAGAAAAGTTTAAGCGTCCATAGTTTGCTTAAAACAGAGGAAGGCGATATAAAAGGTCCATAGCTCTCCAGAAGTTCAGCCAAGGAGCTGGGAACCGGTTCCAAAATGAAAGTAAGAACAAACAAACAAACAAAAACAAAAAAAATCAAGGCAAACGAAAAGCAAAATTGCAGCAGGCAGCAGCAACGCTGAGATCTTGCAGTCGGGCTTTCCTGTTCTCACGTGGATCTCCAGGAAAGTGGTGGAGGTTTATTTTCCAAGCGAAGTTTCCGCGGGAGCCGCCGCCCCGCTCCGCGGTATCCTACTTCGCACCGTCCCGCCTCAGCGCCGCGGCGCCCCGAGCCGCTGCGGGCTGCGCGGGGCCGGGTTTTGTTTTAAAGCCCGAGAACGGATCAACGCGCAAAGCCTCATTTCAGGCGATCAACCTGGAGGGGAGGGGAGGGGGGGAGGAGGAGGAGGAGGGAGGAGGGGTGGAGACACGCGCTGCTGGAATAGAAATAAGATCAAGCGAAAACAAAAATATATAGGTAGCGAAAGATCTCCCTCCCTGCCTGCCTGCCTTCTCCCCTCCCCCGAGACGGGCAGTTCCGATCCTGCAGAAACGCCTGAAACTGTTTCAGACCAAGGTGAGACTTCCCCGTAGCAAACTCTACTCCTCCTCCTTTTACGAGTTTCCATGGAAAAGGGCTGGGGGGGGGGGGGGGGGAGCGAGAGGTGGGCAGCTGGGAGTTTGCGCTGCTCCCATTTCGCTGGGGTGTCACATTTAACACGGACTTTTGAAAGGACGGCTGCGAAGAAGTGGCTGCGTCTTTCTTTCACATCCGAGCCCTCGCAGATGCACTCTTCCCGCAGCACTTCCCGGCCGCCTTCCCCCCGTCGCAGGGGTGGAAATCCGGAGATAGTCCCTTCCCCCGGGTGTGCCAAGAGCGCGGCGAGAGCCGGCGCAGCTCCGCGCCCGCGGCCGGGCAGAAGCGCGGCGCAGCGGGGCCGCCCTTCCCGGCGCGCCGCCGCCGCCCCTTCCCTCCGCGGGCGCGGGCCGCCCCGGCCGCCGCCCCAGGTGCCCCGCCGGCGGGGGCGCAGTGAAAGGCAGTTATGCAAACTCCTGGTAGGCATGGCTTATTACCGCTATAGAGTCGGACTGAGCTGCTTAAAAAAAAAAGGGGGGGGGAAGGGGAGACAAGAAGTATGCTGTCGCATCCAGCACTCTGCCTTCACTAAAGTCGTTCTTCCCACCTCTGTCTTCCTTAAAATGAATGGTTGGTGTTGCTATAGATAAACACTCTCAGCAGTTCTTACCATTAAAACTGGAAAGGTGGATTGAGATGAGAATTAATAACAGAGCATATTAAAGAGTCTAGCTTCAAGTGAGGCCAGTGCTTTTGAAGCACCCAGGTGTTGTGCCTCCTTCCATTTGGTGTCCCTGTTGCATCGACATCACCCCCAATTCCATCGTGTTGCTCCAAAGTTGAAAGCCAAAGAATGAGCAGCTGCCACTAAAAGCATGGCAGCAGCCATCAGCAATAACAGCTATTTCAGCAGTTCTGCTTGCTGTGTGTCACAAGGCCTACCAAGAATACCACATAACAGATCACAGAGAAGCCTGAGAAACTTGTAGCCTTTTCTTTCTCCATAATGTAATTTCCACGACCAACAACTCTAACCACTTGGAACTGCCACCAAGTTACCAGAGATCCTTCCTGTCAAACCACCAGAGCAGGGGTTGGGCTGGAATGACTGCCTTCGCGTGTACGGCGTGATGGGCTGCGTGTATTAACCAACGCGTTTTGCTAAAGAGGCTGATTTGATCCAATCAGAAACATAGCTTCTGTTATTTTCAAGGTCTACAAATTAGATATTTAATCTTACAATATCATTACTTGCTCATTTCACATGTCGGACACCCCCCTCCCCATCCCCAGATGGTCATCAAGCAGAACAGATTTTGTTATTCTGTTACTTCAGTCTTGTTTCATATGCATACATACAGATAGTCCACATACTCCTTTTAAAAGTTAATTTTCTTTCCTGCAGCTATGCACCTCAACACAAAAAAAGAGATGTTAACCTCAACCTAACATACATGTTTGTCAATAAGCAATACTGACTTTGCTGATTGCATTACAGCCACAGAAGAATGCACAATGTGTGACCCTAAACACACCAGTCTCCCCAGTGAGACGATTATTAGACAGTCTCTCTCTCTTCCTCTCCAGCAGGAGATTAACTCTCCCGGCAAGGTAGGTGCTGACGTCACCCTTAGCCTCTACCGGCAATCTGCCCCCGACCCCAGCATCACCATCAGCATCAGAGCAGCACCAACTGCTAGCAGGCTTGAGGACAGCTGGCCTTGCAGAGCCCTGACTCACACAGGAAACAAACTCAAAAAACACTAGATGGGAAAGATGCATAAGTCTGTGCAGATAAGTGCTGTAACAAGCAAATGCGTGTATAGGCCAGGGTAAAAACTGTTTTCTGCTTGTAATCCAGAGCTGCTACATATTAAAATTACTGCTTAAAATAAGTCCCGCAGATCTGCAGAAACTGTTCTACATTGCTTAGGTACTAATATTATCATCAGTCACATTAGTAAAAACCTTTCCTCATATTAATATAATTTTCTTCCTGGTGGCTAAATAGGTTGGTTGCGATGGGTTCCCTCCCCCCCAATAAACTTTTACCAAGTAACCTTTTAAATATTCAATCTAGTTTCTTTCATGCTGCAAAATTTTAAAACATTTTAAATAGAAAATATTTTTTTCTCATCACACATTCGTGTCTACCATTCCAAAAAGCTCCCAACTCTGATAATCCATCTGACAACACAGTCAATCAAAAATCCATCCTACAGCCGTTTCCAAAGAAACCAACACATAGCCAGAAAGACAGACTGCTGAAGCTGGAAAGAAACCAACCAAAGGAACACAACAACCACAACAACTAAAACTCCAAGCATTTTCCCTTTTCCTCTAAATTTACTAATTTGGGGTATACTGTGGGGACACAGATAAAGGAAAATGCAGTTACTTGAAAAAGCAAGCGATGGTGATATTTTTTTTTTAATTCAGGAAGCTGGAGACTTCTCTGCTTTTCCCACATAAAAAGAACTTAAAAAAAAATAACAGTATGCAAGAAAGACAATCACAGAGCTAAAAAAAATGCATCTGAAACATCAGTGCTCACACCTCCTCCTCATTCTTTGGCTGTCTGCTGCTTAGACCTCAATCTTGTGTGGAGTTTTAGGTGGGTGGACACAATAGGCTTATTCATAAACATCAAGTTAAGCGCATGCCTAAAGCTTTGAAGGCTCAAGACTGTGATGGTAAGCTCCTTGGGACAGGGACTTGTGGGATTTTTCAAGAGGCTAACACAGTGAATTTCAGTGGAAGTTGGTTACCTTCCTACTTTAATCTCCTGCACATCCCATTCCTTGTCTGCAAGGTACCTAGAACATTTATGAAGCAAGTAAAAGTATATTTAAGGAGTTCTTGATTCCCCACATTGTTATTAATTAGGGAAGTACTGAAACTGAAAATGCATTGTGGCAAATAGTCTATCTACAGTAATAGACAAACAGGCATATACACAATCATAGATATATACTGAGTAAACAATATAAACTAGAATTAAACTTTTGAGGATTAAAGTCAAGCAAGTAATCATGATCTTAAAAGCAAAGAGCTCACCTGTGAAACCTTAAGTTTCTCCATTCTCCCCCACATCTACCCAGTATTTTATGAAACAGTTGTTCATTGTATGTTCACATGCTAACTTGTTTTTCCTACAGCTTTCGGTGCTTAATGAACAAGAAGCCTTTCAATATTATGTTTTGTGTTTTTCAAAAGCGTGGCCCATACACTCTCACTCAGATCCCACTCAGAATACAGAGTTGATTTCCTCATGGGCTTTTTAATGGAACTTGTTGCTACAGCATTCATGTGCTTCAAAAGTATTAATTAGTTTAGTTTCATAATACACACCTAAAATGAGGGGATATTGTGACAGGATATGAATATTACACATGAGAAACCATTCTAGATTGCCTAGTTTGATACACTGTAGACCTGTGAGGACTTGGCATTATAGAAAACATTCATTCTTCAAGGCCTGCTTCCTACTGGCTTCAGCTGCAGTAATTTTTGCTCACTGAGTATCCAGTACTACTTCTAATCAAACCCTGAAATTTACAGACATCTGAAAATGAGAAGCAAATAATTAGTAAGAACCATAATATAAAAGCCTGAAACAGCTTTAAAAAGGAACTCTGTGGCACGGGCAAGAGGCAAGACTCAAATCTTAAGTCATTCGGCTCTCTGAAGAATTAAACCCACATTTCTCTTCCTATATTTCCTTTTTTTCATCAACACTTCCTTCAATTTCTAGAATAAATGTGACTGGACTTCTGCCAACAGCCCCCATCATTAATGACACCCACATATTCACATACTTCAGCTTCTCCATGCAGCATCTGCTCTTAAACTAACAGCACAACGGCTTGCACTAATAGGTAGCCTGTGTTTGGACCGATAGTTGAAAAGGTCCGAGTCTCTTCACCACTGGATACATATTGCTGGCAGAAGAGGGACAATGAATCTTGAGTCCCCATCCAAGCTCTGGAAGAGGGTATTTAATAACACAGTCCCATCTGCTTGTTTTCCATATCCTTATTTTGCCTTATCTTGGCTTGTTCTTTCTAACCTGTCCTTGTCCTCTCTTCACTCTCAGCTCTTCACCCTATTTTTTTTCCTTCTTCTCTAGTTAAAGCTAGTGTCAGAGTCTCCTCCCCGTTCCAGCCATCCCAGTCGCACTCTTCTTTAATCTCATTCAGAGACTCTTCACTCAGGCACTCCCAGATCCACCTTCGACTGTGTAATTTTTTTTTTGTTTGTTTCACTTCCTTTGCCCAGCTGATCCTTTTCTTAAGCCTTCTCATCTGATTTAACTTTGTTAGACTTCCTCCACTATTGTTTACACCAGGTACACACCCCAAGGTTGATCTTCCTCCTTGATCGTATTTCCCAGTTACGGGGTGATCCCAGCTGTTTGCCCCTACCTCTCTGCCCAGGCAGTTACACTTCTTTATCTGCAACCCTCCATCCATCTCTTTCCTTTCACTCTTAATTCTCAGGGTCTGTTTCCTTATACAGCCCTTTCCTTTCCCCAGAACATACCCACTATTCCTACTGCTGCTTTCTCTTAATCACTACCCATCTTCAATTTTTAAGAAGCTCTGTGCCAACTTTACCATCCTGCAAAATCAGTTCTTCTTCCCTGTCTATTCAAGTTGGGCAGCCTCCTCCTCCATCTCCTAAGTACAATAAAGGTGCGTTGAGCACACAAAAGTATCACTTCTCCTCACTGAAGCCCCAGATCTGAGCAAGGCATAGCTCAAAATGGATCACATAAAATGTCATTGCAGATGAGATACTCAGGTAAGGTAGCTGCTAAAACTGCATACGTTGCTATATAATAGACTTTTTTTCAAGCTTGACTGTGGTGATGTTCAAGTTCATAGTAACTTTAAAAGGAAAAAAAATGAATACATCCCTGGAGATAAGGGCCAACATCCTCCCTCTTTTTTTTCCACTGAAGTTTCCTACAGGCTGAGCACACCAAAGCTCTTCCAAAAAAACACTGCTATAATTTTAATTAGGAGCAAATCCATGTCTTTCTAGTTTTGTTTTCAAATACCTGGACAATTTAAGCTAACATTCTAAAATAAAAGTTAAAGAACAAGAAAGAAAAACTGAAAAATAGCTTGCAGCAGATACCCAACATGGAAAAATTCATACCAAATGCTTACAGTTAGGCAAAGGTATATAAGTAACTTAAAACAGTATCTAGCAATGGACAATGTCAGATAATCTTTATAATAGATACCCTACTAGGCCCCATTTATAGTGTTAAATGAGTTATCCTCTATTTCTAATGCTTTGAGAATTGCAGAAGAGCTGCCTAAAACTACGTTGAGGATGAATGCGGATGTCAGAAGGAGTAAGCAACAACAAAAACAGTGGAGCAATACTTAAATTAGAAACTGCTCTGTGTTTGCTCAGCACCCCTGATCCTCAACGGGCAATAAATCAATGTGCAGTAGCCGTGGACAGCTATTTAAACATAGAGCCAGAAGAGCTTAATTGTTAAAGCAATGTTCAAAGTTAGAAGGTTCAGTGTATGAGGTCATACTAAACATGCACTTGTCTGAAGCCAGCTGCATTCCAAGTATAAGGAGGCATCCTGCCCTCCTCTTAATTAAAAAACAATGTCTGTGAGCTCTGAGCTTAGCACAGCTTAGACTGTGGTTCTTCAGAAGAGAAGTACAGACTGCCAGATGAAAAACCGACATCTGAACATTTGCCAATTCATTTAGTTTGGTTTACTTTATTATCTAACGTGTAATACAGCGAAAGAATCACTGTTTGTTTTGAGATGTGCAGTTTATTTTTTTACAGGTCGATAAAGCATTCAGGATTCAATTCTCAACTTTGTAAGAGGCTTCTCCTTGTCAAAGTCTACACAGAACTTGTATTTGACTTGCCCAGGACCAAAACAGGATCACCTATCAGTGACTGTTCTAGACACTGGGAGCTGGTGAACATAGTTTCTTTGGGAATGTAAGCCTAACAAACTGTACTAATCGTGAGCTTGTTCCCTTATAAACCTTACTGTGATTCTTTAAAAATATTTTATTGCTAGATATACTAAGTTCTGTAATATATTTTAAATTATAACTCTACTTCAGTTACTAATACTTCAGTTAATAATCACTTCCTTAGTCTAAAAATGCTATTACGGGGACTAATGAGTACCAAAACAGTCTTTTGATTAAACTGGAACTGAACATTTAATTGGCATTTAATTTTATTATGTATGCATTATATGTCACCTTCAAACAAGTATTAAAAATAATCCAAAGTAGTCACTGAAATCTTAGTAACATCAAGAAAAAAAGCCAGCATCACATTTGTTCTAATTTCTGTCCATAAATTATTAAAAGCATATGCTTAATGCAGGCTGTATTTGCCACAAAATACAGAGCCCCAAATATTTTCTCCAAACAAATGCAGTGCTAGCCATGCTGAGACTTGTGATTGTTCAGCCGATCTTAATTCCAGATCTTTTTCAATCTAAGACACCTCTGCAACCCTTATTTACAAGGAGTAAAACTAAGAGGGGTAATACCTTTGACATTACTAAGGTGTTTTGGTTGGTTGGTTGGTTTTGTTTTTAATGAGTTTAAATGACCTTCTAGCAGGCAGCAAAACGTAGTTTACTGCTTTGATGAAAAAGCATGTTTTTTAGGATTCCCATTGAAAAGTTATTCAAAGTCTGTTCACCATCTATAAACAAACGTTGTTATTAAACTGACTAGCAGATATACAAGGTTAATCCTACCCCACTGGTATTCAGCATACTGTCACATAGCTGAAAGTCAGTGGCTGATTTTTGACAGAAGAAAGCCTTTAATGAGCCTGATCTTAAGTGAATGCTGAGCATTTTGATCTTCCACTTATTCCTAGAAGATGACGCAGCTCAGCACCTTGCAGAGCAGGATTCACTGTTTTGAGCGGGGTGCTGCTCAGATGAAAAATCTGTTTCAGTTTACCTCATAATTTAGCACTTAACGATAACCTCTTTGGAGCTTACAGCAGACAGCATATAACACTAAGAATGGAGGTAAGGAATCAAAGCTAATAGAGGAACTGTGCTGCAACTGGGTTTTCTAAATAGACACAATGTATTCTTTCAACTCCGGATCAGTAAAAATAAATAAGGCGTATCACCAACCCCCAGAAGGAAGAATGGCAATTGTCTTACAGAAAGCGGTAAGAAACCATGACACAAGCACTATGACCTCAATATTGTGCTATAGCGATTAGCCTCATGTTATTTGTGGTAGTATTTACCTAGATTCTCTACATGGCAGAGAGAATAATTTAATTGAATTCAAATTATCCAGCTCTCCAAAATTATTTGTACTATGCTTATTAAACCTCCTTTGCTACAATAGGCCTTTTCCCTAGACTGTGCAGCTTAAGCTTCTTTTAAAAGACACTGATACACCATGCAGCAATAATTAATAACCTCTAGAGGACTGAGGCATTATATTGCAGCTCAAAGACGGCTGCTCTTTCGCTCACCGAGGGATAGTTTTGTGCAACCACCAATAAACATTTGATGCAAATAATACATATTTTACAGTAATAAATATGTGTATATACAGTATATACATATACAACACAATCTGAGCTTAACTTGCAGCCATTTTAGTACTTCATGGAGTTTTCCTTCAGAACAGTTAGAGAACTAAGCCCATTTTAACCCACCTGCAAAGCTATACGAATTGCAATACTGGAGACATCAAAGACGACTGACTACAGATGGTTATTGGCAACTGTGTGTGTATGCACGTGCATACACACCCAAACCAAAGCCCGAGATCAAAACACTTCCAAAATTTAACCAAAATATGGAATGACTATTTTACATAAAACTTCCATCCTTCTAAGGAGCCAAACTGAAAAGATGCATCCATGGAGTAAAGGTAAAGGTGAGATGTCCCAGGCATCACTGATGCATGAGCACTTCTGTGCAGTGTATGAAAAAGTGTCTAGTCTTGCTGTGAAGGCAGTATAGATTTGCTCTCTGCATGCAAATCTGAAGAGTCAGATTTATTATATGTGTTCCAGGCATCTAGCTTTCAGTTTCCTATTCTCTGGCAGGGCTGTTTTTTTCCAAAATAGGAGCTGAGGCCTTTACCTTATGAGTACAGACTGAAAACAGCATTGCACATGTGAACGCCTCAGTATCTGTGGATATGGAATACAAGAGTCGAGGCATACCTTTATACTTGTGTTTGGTGTTATCTAAAACTGTCATAACAATTAAGAGAACTTTTTTTTTTTTTTTTTTAAATACATGACTATGTGCATATTATTTGTTAAAATTAAAGCTTCCTGTACTTACTTTCCAAAAACTAAAAAATCCCCTTAGTCTACTATAAGCCAACTTGTATCTGTGCAGCTACTGTTTTTCAACAGTAAGTTAGCAGCTTGCAGGACAAACATTGCAGGTAAATGCAACAAGACATCTCATTAAAATCTTTGTACTAAAAAAGAAAATCTGTAACATAATCATTTTACAGAGGTTGCACTAAATATTTACTAATAATGAAAACAGTCAAATCTTCCTGAATGTAGGAGCTAACTGTACTGACATGATAGCTCACAACTTCTAAATGATTGAAGTTATCTTCAATTTGTGAAAAAGGTCTTCTACTACTGTTTCTCCATCCCAAGCCTATTTTTTTCTCTCTGTATATTGTATAAATATGCTAAAAAAACTATTTTTTGCTCACCTCTCCTTAGTAAGCAACACTGTCCACTCATTTTTATTCTGATCTTTATAAGAAGTTATTTCAATTGATGCCAAATGCCAAACTATACTTACTGAATACAGTTCTTGATATTTGCGTAATTCAATTAACTCAGAATGAGGCTGCTTAAGCTACTTGCAATGATTTCCCTGACCTGCCTTAAATTCCCTTTACTTTAGTGAACAGATCATTTGCCAGTGGTCTCTACCAATATATTTGGATCTTGTTTCATTATGGCTTGCTCTATTTCTTTCTGTAATTTCTATCCTTACCATCACCACTGTAACAGAATATTTATTTGTTTGGGATAATAAAGGCACGGGAACCTACATGAAGTTTCATTTAAAAGCAACAGCAAGCTAAATGAGAAAGCTCTCCTGAAACCTAACAGTGATTATATTTAATAGCAGAACTTTCACAGGAAAGATTGTTAATGTAGTCCTTCAGATAGTGTAGGGATAATTATGCTAATCAGATAATTTGCTAAAGAAGTGCTGACACACCAGTAGCAGCTCCAGGAGTGAGTTCACTGTAGAAAAAGAGACTGGTATTTGTGAATAAAATGTCTTCATTTCCAACAGTGAGAATTTAAGGAGAACGATATAGAAAATAGTGCCTGGCCAAATCATCATTTAATATCTAGATTAAATTCAGCAACAAAAATAATCTCACCTGTACTAGCATTAAGCCTTTCTTGTGACATACCTGCCACATATATTTTATAATAATTAGGTGCTGTCCTCTTCCCAGACTTAAGCCCCCTATTCTGAACAAATCTCGTTTCCACAAGAACCCAGGGCCACCAAGACAGGGGGCAGCATATGGCCTAAATGTCTTGCAATTTGCATGTTTTCCCAAGGCTTAACCTCAGCTAGCAAGTTCTGCCATTGAAGCCTATTTGCAGGGAGGTTTGGCATCCTTGCCCTCGCTAGCAGATTTTGATTTTTTGACATCCTGCGACCCCTAGTGAGAGCCAAAGGCTGTCAAGAGCAGCCCGCTCAGCCCCTCTGGCCTTTGCTCCCGCTGGCTCTGGGCACCGCAGCCCAGAAGCTGGCAAGCACACACAGGCTCTTGCGAAGCATTGGCTATTCCAGGTCACAAGCAAAACATACCTTTAGGGATTTCCCTTTCCCCACATTAAGTATCTGAAAGGCTACTGTAAAAACTTAATATGCTGTCTACTAGTAATATTAAAATTAGAAGTATTAAAATGCAGTGATTATATTGCAACTTCACAAAAGCTACTATTTGTGTAAACTCTTGCCACAAGAGAAGGAAAGGTAAGAGAACATCCATCTTCTACATACTACAAAAAATGAAGAAATTGCAGGTTATGCTTCAGTGAGCTTTTATACTTAGGTATGCGTATGCAAAATTCAAGGCCTATGCCTTTGCAAAGAACAATAACCTTTATTATGGAAATGATATTTGTGTGCTTGATGGTGTTAGGAAAACACGGGTGAGAAATTTGTCTCACAGCATTGAAAATTGCAAGCTAAGCTCTTTTACTATTGTAATCGCGCTCAGGTCTACCAAATCAGTGAGTTTAGAACAATACATTTGTTCCAAAAAGGTACATGAATTAAAAGCTTTGCCTGAAAATGTAAATATGCAAAAATAGAAGAGGAAAGGGTATTTCTTATCTTGGTTTACTTCTCTTTAATTTTAACTTGATATTCCTATTTGTATGTAAAATTGTTTTATGCACTTAGGCATAGTGTACACACACATACTTTTAAGGTCATAGTTTCACTGTGAAAGAAACAAGTCTGCTGTCTTCATTTCTACAATTTACTAACAACAACAAGAAACACCCAACTACTCTACCTAGTGCTAAAATAAGGTAAATTTGCCTGGATTTTAATATTGATATTGTTTCATATAGAAATGAGAATACTTGTTAACTAGTCAAAACAATTCACTGTTTCGATGGAAAGATCTTGAGGATCTGACCAGTAAAGCATTGTTATCTTCCAGATGAAAGATTCTAGGATATGAAACATACCTGGTCTTCAAAAGACACCTCTGAATATCTTGTGATATATTGCATTCCAAAGAAGTAGTGGCCTAAAATGGAGGCTTTTTATTCAGCCTTTTACATCAAAATCATTATGACTTGCCTTTAATGGATAGCGTTTCCTTCCGATTTGTAGATCTATGTGGTGACAACACTAAACTCAAAAGCTAGCTTTCCAGTTTCCATTTTCTTATATCTTGAGTTGAATCCAAGCCATATTTGGACTCAAAACTAAATATTCAAAGATCTGCAGGAGTTAAGGTTTGGAAACTTACTCTTAGCTTTCTCATAATTATTTGGGAATTTAAATTCTCTTAGATGTTTACATTTGAGGATATGGATAACATTAGTGTTGGACAAGCCTGCAATTGCAGTCTTCCATTTTTCAAAGCTTCTTTTAATCTGCTCAGTGATTCCTGTCCCTCAGTCACATTTCTAAATCCTCATTTTGAAGAGACATTTCTCACTGTCAAGTCTATGGATTTTTTCTGAGAAAATGACAGCTCTTCATTCTTCAGTGCAGAGATTTCATTGTTATACTTTTTATGTTTTAAATATCTGTACAGCTAGAAATTTTGTAACATCTTTGTACACTTTGAAGGAAGTAGGCAGCACACCCTTCTGCACCACTGCAGCAAATATCAAAATTTGCATAGCCCATAGTAGTGCATTGATGACAAATCAATAAAAGGACTGTCCCTCCTATATCATTTTTCCTTAATACATTCTTACCTTGCTCCACATATGGATAATTTTTTACTTAGAGTATTATAGTTCTTCTTGGTGGAGCACAAACCACAAAACCCTACAGTATTAATATGATCCTGTTGTGTCACAGCAATGGAGGAAAGGATGGAAAAGGTCCATGAATGGCAATAAACTGGATTCTGCACACCACATTGATGGCTTGGTTCATGGCTGTTGGGTCCATAGCCACACAGATCAATTTGCAAAAGCTCTTCCATATGCAAGTGGAAGTGTACATTATTATAGCTCTGTAGAACACTTTCTCCCTGCTGCTGTTTGTTATTCAATCAATTGGAGCACTCCATCCCACTGCCGACAGCCTTGGTCAAAGCACCTACAGAAATCATTTTTCCTCCAACAACTTCCCAGGGAACTCATTCACTAGTTTCTCTATGTATATTTTCATGAAGGGACTGAATGCCTGAAAGTGAATGATATAATTTTTAATGAATATGCTATGTGTTCAAAATTTTACCTGCTTAACTAAGGACTCACTTAAAAAGTAAATCTTTACCATCTACTTAACAGTTATAGAAGCTTACCTTAAGTTATTTGTTCTTTTACTAAATAATCCTGGAAATTCTCACAGAAAAATGCAAATTCTAAGTTGATATTTACATACATTCTCTGTAGGTGTCAGCATTGCTTTATATTGTTGTGGAGAACTGCATTTTTTTCTTCTCAAAGAAAGGAAGAACGAACAAACCCAGACTGGACATGTTTTCCAAATGAAAGGTAGTTTTTTATTGTCAGTTTATCTTATACTAGCCATTTCAGTCTAGAACATTTCTAGACTAAATGTTTATAGTATAGAAACATACAGGAAAAAGCCTAAATGGTTTTCCTGTGTATCTGTTTTCTGTTTTAAAATCTTATTTCATTTTCTATATAAATCCTATTGCTATAAAAAACATTCATGTTTCAGAAATATTTGCAAGTGTTATGAGGAGAGTGCAATTCAGTGATGCTGAATATGCTGTGAATCTATCTTCTTTACACACACTGAAAAGGAAATACTGGACCAGAGGAAGTTCCTATTGGAAGTTTCTAGTGGAGTTCCTCAAAGATCCACTCCTAGGACAAATCTTATTTAATACTTTCATTCACAGCCTTGCCGTACAAAATAGAAGTATGCTGCTGAGGTTTGTTAATAGCACACAGAGGAATTCTCTCAACAGTTATCTCAAAAGGAAATCAGAATATCATATTGGAAATAATCTTGGGAGCCAAAGTTGTAGTAATAGGATGAAAATCAATGGTATGGACTTCAAAGTCATAAACGAAGGGCATCAGCAAGAATTTCTTTTGGGATCTCAGTGATAAGAAATGATTGATCACAAGAGAAATATGGGTTACACAGTGAGACCAAGTAATTATCGGCCTCCTGTATGATACAGCTATGAAAGACAAACGTGAGCCAAACATGTATCAGGCAAGACATTTCTAGTACAGTGTGAACACCACCAATGACAACCTACAAGATTTTGTACACAGAAACATTATTTGAACTGGTACATATAATCCTGACCATTCTTCTGATCAAGGGAATGAAGAGCCTCCTTTACAGGAGGCTATAAAGAGTGCATTTAAAAAATGCTGAGAAGAGGGGAATATGTTAGCTTCCTATAAAAGTGGTGGGAGACAAGTTAACAAAGATAGCATTAACACAAGGTAAAAATAGGCCCAAGCTGTCCATGAATTAAATGGAAATTAGGAGAGAGATTGATGCATTTATCCATGAGGAATAATGGAGGAAGAGATCCCATCTCATTTCAAAATGGAGTTCAAAAGAGAAGAGTTCATGACCTGACTACCTGGTCTAAGTGTGGCAGAGTCCATTTTCCAGGGAGGTCCCAATAGCATTTATCTGCATTACATGTTTGAATCAAGGTTTGTCCTTGGTGCTATCCTATTATTTACTGATGAAGTCAAATGCTACTTGCATCCATTGATTGCAGGTCTATTTCTGAGCAGACTAGAACAGAGAAAGCTGTTTTGCAGTAGTAGCCTCAGACTGTATTTAGACTGGAATTATCCTTCTTTACTACAGACAACAAGCATCTTGACTACATAGACTTTCCAGTGTGGCTGGCTTACAATCAATGTTTCCAAGTTACTGCATTTTAATTTATGCAGATGCCATTGTACATTTAAGTAAATTTTACCTGTGTAATCGAATATTTGAATAACATGTCTTCTTTAGAAAGTGTTGTTTTTAAATATCTGCTTATGTATGAATCAATTATCTCTTCATCTTTCCCCTTCTCTCCCTCTCCCCATGTCTAATAAACTTGTCTATAAAACATTAAGAGCTGCACCGATTTATTTTTAGATCATCTCAAAAGTACTTAGGAGCTCCTATTAATGGCACAGTGGAACACTGAGTTTTCTGTAACTCTGCGGCTGCAGAATCTTGTCTCCACAACAGATTTGCCCTTGGGCTGTAGAATAAACAAAAAGAGTATTTATAGCCCTTCTCATACAAACAGGTTTGATCATTCAAAAAGAAGGCAATGAATTGCACAGTACTTTCTATATCTCTAGTGTTGATACTATCAATAAAATACCATTAAGGGAAAGCTGATGTCACCTGACCTGTTAGTCTGCCTTTATAAGTCTCTGGATAACACTGGACCAAAGAGGTTAAGCATTATTTTTACATTTCTTTATTTGAATGCATTTCTGTTGTCATGACAGATTTAGAAATATTCTCCTCCACCTGAATTACATACTTGATACAGAAAATAGGAAAAGTTGAAGTAGCACTTTTGCAGAGAATTTCCAAAGTAAAGTACTTTAAGGAAACAGAAAAAGTGCTGACAATTTCAAGTGACCCTTAATTATTCTTACTAAATAAGAGAAGCTGAAGTTGAGGTAGACAACCTCTAAGCTATGCATTTTTTTAGACGGAGTTGGATTCTAACATAAGATTTATTAGCTTGAGAGGTTTAGAAGTGGTACATGCTTGCACGGTAAGCCATAATTAAGACAGAACAACTTAAAAATCACTTCATCAGCCTTCCCCAACCAATTCTCTGTTCTCTAGGCCCAGTATTCTTGCTCTTGAGGAGCCCATGATTTTTAGGCTACATCATACAATGCGGTACACAATGCAGTGGTGCTTTTGTGAGAGTAGCCCTGGCTGGGAGTCTCACTGACTCAGCTGGATTTGCTCCTGTTTCTCAGGGTACTCGCATTGCAGTGGCACTGACATTCTTCTTTCCATTTTGCTGAGTGTACACACTTCCACACTCACAATCACAGCCACATCCTGACCCTCATCAACCCCTTTGGTTATTTAGTACTAATGAGCTGCAGATAAGGAGAAATGCCTGCATGCGCTAGAAGGACTTTGACTCTTGAACAGGGGTTCAAAATGTCTCGGCTGTAATGCCTGTTGCCATACTCATGCCCTCTGGCACAATCTCATAAAGCTCAGCTTTTATTATCCTGTATGAGGATTGATTGCTGTGAATAAAACCTCAAGTAAAAACATCCGATATGAGTTTATGATTTTACCTAGCTCCTATGATGACTAACTTCTTAAAAGCAAGATAGCCTTTTATGGCTCTAAAAATACTAGAATCAGCACAGAACCAGTAGACCACTGCCAGAGTGGCCTCTTTGCCTCGCCCTTTGATGTCTGCCAGAAGAAATACCAAATCCCCCAAAAAATCGTTAATGTTCAAACCTTTAAAGCAAAATGCTAAAATGTAGAATTAAATCATAGATTGGATAAGCTTACACATACAAAGAAGTATTTTTAAACTGCTAATGTATTACCATCCCTTCTTATGGCATCATAGCAAATAGTCCCACATTCTCTTTGTCTAAATGATCAGCCATTTAGGCAATAGGAGTAGAATTTTAGGAATCTGATTATATTGGCTCTGCTGTAAAACAGCACAATGATTTTCAGTTCAGTTACTTCAAAACATGAGGGCTAGAAACTGGTAATATGATCCACCTGAAGAGTTGAAAATCCCTCCTGAGCTATGGTATAGAAACCATATTTGTATAACTGAAGATGTTAGAGTTTGAAGAGGTCATGGATAAGAAAACCTGCCTTTTTTGGTTTTAACATATGAAGACTTAGGGAAAAACATTCCTATCTTAGCAATATTTCACCTAAGCAGACTGTCATCTGCTGTTCAAGTTCTGAGTAAAAAGAGGACTTACTCTTCATTGATTAGGTTCTTATGATGTAAAATTACACAGGAACAGAAGCCAGTTGGATTATCTCTACCTTATTTTGGAATAAGGTAAAAAATGAGCTCTAGGTATTTCACTGTAACATTGGCTGAACTGATATCTAAGGCAACAATGTCAGAGGAAAAGGAAAGGGCCCCCATGCTAAGAGTGTTTTAAACAGATTAGATGCAAGTTAAATATATGAAAGACAATACATCAGTTTCATTTGGTCTCTAAGTTTAAAAAAATCCCTTACAGCTCAATATATGCATTGGTTTGCAAAAGTTCTCAGACATGGCTTGTGACTACGGTAGCAGAAAATATATCCAAGTGTCAAAGAAACACAGACTATCTCAAATTAGGAAGCCTATAATTATAATATCAGGTAGTTCAAACTCTGTTATTCCACACCCAGGTATAGTGAAGACTAATTTGTTATTTTCAGTCACTTTTTCTAGTTTTCTAACTGTCAATTAACTAAATGCTAGATATATGTATAAATGCAAGAAATAGCTATGTTATCAATATATTAAATAACAATGTTAAAAGTATTCAGAATATGAAGTATTGAAAGCACAAGATACTTTTATAACACCCTCATTAAGAGAGTTCTTAATTACATGATTGTACGCTGAATTTTCTCCAGAGTGTAAGAATGAACAGTGCTCACTGAATTCAACACAGTTTGAAACTGGTAGTAAAATATGTGAACTCACGCCCCCAGGTTTCTAAAAAGTTAAGTGTTCGCAGTGAACAGATACCTAACAAAAGTTTTTTGGTTGTTGGTTTGTTTTTTAAAAAAACAGCACCTCATACGATCTTTGTGGCAAAGGCAGTGACATAATTTCATTCTCCAAAGCAACATACAGTTGCCTCAGCTACTAGACCATCCTTTCTTTTCTTGACATCCCAACTCATTCAAAACACACATCCCAGCTTCCCCAACAACTGAGATGAGTCCTGCAAACAACAGACTCTTTCACTGTGTTGTGCCAATTCATTCCAAGCACTGTTCATCCTGCACACTGAATGAGGTAGGGACCTGTGGGAAAACAAATGAGATCATGTAGTTAAAGACTATTTCATAACATACAGGGGTATTGAACTATAATGGCCTCAGCAGCCTTACTTCTATTTCTTAATTCTTAGTTACAGATTCTACAGATTGTTGTAATGTTGTTTTCTGTATATAACCCACAACAATTTTAAGTGAAGAAGCTTTAAAAAGAAATCAAAAATCCTCAAGCCCAAAGCAACCACACAGAACCATACCAACTGCTAAGTGGTATATAAGGACCTTTATCAATACAATCAGCTAGAAGGCCAAATAACATTACCATTTTCACTGAATGTTTTTCTATTCTCAATTTACCTATCCATTAAATTTGACTCATTTCCCAGAGATGTTTCAATTTAAATGAAATTTTGCCAGATTAAACTATTATCAAATCCTGCCTTGGGCTTCGCACCAGCTCACATGCTCACTCACGCCAGCAGGCAACTGAGGAGCTTATCTATCTGTATTCCCAGTTCTTCAACAGCCTGTCTGACAAGCCAATAGAGAAAAGAAACATCACTCTCCCTTGTGATTCTTCAGCTGTTTGAGCTCTCAGTCAAGGTAATTTCATTCTAAAAGAAATTTAAGACTTTGTGATAGCCTACATTAAAATGGGTGGAGTGCCTAAATCTTTCATAGAAAGGGCCCATCCAGCATGCCAGCACAAATCTCTGGCATGCGCACAATGTATTTTCAAGGTGAAAGCCTGAATCACACAATGGGCATTCATCATTCTTTGATTTCTCCCATAAGTTGCAAATACTGAGTCGCATGGTAGGACCAGGGGTAAAGGTTGTTTTGAAAACAACAGTAACAACAACAAGAACAACCCAAAAACCTCCAGAGAAACAAGTTGAGGGTTATCATACCTCAGGTTTTCTTTCTCAGCATACCCCTGCAAGAGCAGGGCTGCTTCATGAGGGAGGACAAGCAGGGAGCCAAGGGGGATCCCCACAAAAGCAATGCTTGCACCAGCTGGAGTGCTGTCTCAGCACCCAAACACAGCAGACAGAGCTGGGGGCTGGTAACAGGGTCCACCAGTCAGCCCCAGACAAGGCAAGGCAAAGCAATGAACCAGGTCCAGGCTCCCACCTGGGGCTCCGGTTGGGGAGCTGGAGACAGGGCTGGAGATAAAGCTATGAAGCATGTCAGAGGGGGTCCATCCAGGAGACAAGGCTGGCACTAGGCCCAGCAGCACAGTCCATCCAGGAGACAAGGCTGGAGGCAGGCACACCTCCAGCATAGCCAGGAGGGACTATAGCCCCAGGCCTGAGCTTAAATAGCTCCCCTGGCTCAAGGGCAGAGCATGTGTGGGTGGGGGACCAGGTGAGGCTGTTCAGGGCCATTAAGGCCTACTGATGTCCTCAGATCAAGTTAGGAAAAGGAGAGGATGCAGAGTCTTAGCATGTTCAACAGTTTGCAAATTCCAGACAAAGAAAGTGTGAACTCCTAAGAAAAATTTGTTCCTTTTTTTCCATAAAATTCATTCAGTGCTTTGTGACCAGTACAGCTTATTTAAATGATTTACTCTTCCTCTCTTTCTTTAGTTGTATTTTGACTTATATTAGCTTCATTTGTTTGAAGCCATATCCTTCCTTTCCCTGTTCCTTTTGTTTGTCTCTTTTGTTCATATTTTATGTTTGTTGAAACATAAACTTCTGGGGACTGCAGTGCTGAACAAGTTCCTTAACTCTAGTTGAACTCATTAATGTTGGGAACAAGAGTCAACAGAGCATAAAAGTTCTTAAAAACTTTTGTTCCTCACTCATGAAGATTTTCCCACCATAGGTGCTTGGAGTTCCATTTCCAAAAACTGTCTAAAAATTATACCCTTTAGTACTCCAGGAACCTCAAAACTGGGAGGACCTAGAGAGAGCTTAAGATCCCGCTTTTACTTGGGCGGTGAGTTCTATATCGCACCTTACAGACACAGCACAGAATTTCATCCTGTCAGTGACCTTATTTTAAATGTCTTTGAGGCTCAATTAGCATGAGGAACACATATAGTTGTGGTACTTTTTTAATTTACGAATAAGGTCTAGCAGTACTGAAAAGAGTGCCTTGTTTAAACATCCACATGTAAATCATATGTATGCAAGCACCTTCTGTAACTCGAGGCATTCTCAGCTGAAGGTTTCAGTGAAGAAATATATGTTACTGTTTTGTATTTTTAAGCATCTTTTTTATCCAGAGATGACAGAACATCTTGCAAACATTGTTTAGTTAAAAGTCACCAAACTTTTGTGAGGAAGACTTTTATCAGCTACTAAACAATGGTTACATCTAAGCTGAAACACAGGTGGTAACTAGCACAGCCAACACAAGAAAACAATGTGGTACGGACAGTGAAAGAAGATGCCATAGTCAGTTGAAACTTAGGGCATGCCAAGGTGCTGTTTCATGAGTTCTGCCACGACACCTTTTCTTAAAGAGAACAACTCTTAATTGCTCCTCCAATGGACTACTTCCAAAACAGTAATGTTACATATTTTCATTAAAAAACAAGATACATAAAAAAGCACTCTGGATTTTCAAAGCAAAAGGAAGACTAAAATTCATAAACATGTATCCTACACTTGATTCAGCCATTGCTAAATAGAACTTTTATACAAACTTTTCCAGAAAATTCGTAGAGTGTGAGACAAGTTTACTAATGCGCTGTAGCAAATTGGGAGCAATGGCATTTTTCATGCAGGGAGGATTTGGCCTACATTAAGAAGAATCATCAGCTTCAGCACTCCTGGTTTTGCTAAAAGATTTCTCTGATACTGCAGGATAGGATAAAATCTCTAAAAAACGAGAGTTTTTATGTTCTTCTTTCTGGTGCAAAGCCTGCTCTTAAAAAATTTTCCACCAATTGAACTTTAATTCTAAGAGTTCACTCACATAAACTCAAATGAATACCTAGAAATAAAATACTGAAACAGTTCAAAAAGTTAGTCATGAATTCATAAAGCACAGAAGAGATTTTAAGGATGTATGATCAGAATAAAATCTTTTTGCTAGACGAAAGCTAATACATAGATTTCCTTATCAGTGAAGTGCTCTCAACTGCTCTCTTGACCAATCTTGAAACGTAACAGATTTTATATTACGCTTATATTTGCTTATATTGACAATTATAAAAAGATTGAATTCATCACTTCAACTCATCCTACGTATTTAAATTCATGAAACAGAATTTTCTTCACAAATATGACTATTGAAACAGTATAAAGAGTTACGGAACGTGCACAATGTGTAAATCCCTTCCTCTCCTCCCCAAAGTTATTCAATACTTAGCAAATGACGGTATGAAATTTTGAAATGTTTGTCTGCGATTTGTACAGTCCACGTTTTGGTTAGTAGTAGGTCCTAGAAAGTACAAGCAGAATAAATATTTTTTCCATATATCAAAATATAATCTGCCAAATTTAAATAGCAACAAACAACTGCTTTTTGGCTGAAACATAGCCAGTTTTTATGTTCAGGTACTGAATCTGAATTACTTAGTTTCAGAAAGTCAGTAAGAAGTAGGATTTAAATAAATGTTCACCAGTTTTTATGACTGTAAATGTTTTCATGCAAAATCCAGGATACAATCAAAAATTATCAGTATTTAAGCCATTTTCCTTGATAAAAGACTTCACAAAAATAAGTGGTATCCTAGCAACTAGACATGAGAAGTTTTCAATGCAAACACCTCGCCCCCTCCACCATCTCAAGTAATAAAAAGAGAATAATAAAATTCCAAACTCGCAACCAAATCCTGACATAAAACCTGAAAAATACAACAGCTCAAGAACACATAGTAGATTTGAACTCATTTTCTTCCTGGCAGAAGTATATGTTCAGACAGCTTCCATAATACAGCCTTGTGATTGCAAGAGCAAGATAATGTGTTTTGTGCTGTTCCTCATTTAGGTCTCTAACTGTGAAAATATAAAACATTAGTGTATCAAGTTTCTTCTGATGACTTGTATTTCGTGTCCAACAAATATCTTTTTCTGGACTCTTTCCTTCTATAATGCATGCTGTCAAGAGCCCTGTTCATCGTCCTCTCCTCAATTTACTTCCTCCTAAAACAATACAAACTTTCATTAATATGAATCATGAGGATACTTGGGAACGCAGCTCCCTGGAGCATCTAAAGAAAGTGCCAGAAATGGGCCACATGGCACAAGGCAATAAACTACAAAGCCATTTTATAAAGCCAGCTGTACAATAAAAACACATCCATTTAATGTCTATTCTCTTCCATGCTATATATTTCCACTTTCTGCGCAACTTCCTGATCCCACCAAATGAAATATTATCTCTAGCTTTATCATCTACCAGCAATGTCTTTTTCTACAAAACCATCAAAATCACTGTTAGTTCTGCATGTGCAACAAAGATTTTTTGGTCTGATATGATGTATACTCATTTATTATATTGGATACTTCCTGCCTTATTTTTATTTGGTTGCCATAAACCAGAGAACAATAAAGCGATCAATAGTAGCCAGAGCTTGTGGATCACAGCCCGTTTCCTCTTCTGGGTTTGAGTATGTGAAGACCAAAAGGTAATGTGCTAAATGTCCTTTCCTGCAAATGACGTGCTGAAATGTGCACAGTAATTCCAGTAATTTCGAATCTCTTAATTGACTCATTGTATGAAACAGAATAGCGCAAAGCAAGTTAACTGTAAGTATATTGATACCAAAAGGCGTGAAAGAGCAGGGAGATCGAGAGAGATCAGACTGAGAGACAGAACGAGGGAACAGACAGGCCCAGCTCGGCGAGATGAAACCCATAAGCACGGGTATGCGGCAACATCTTCCAAGTGAGAGTCAGCAGGGAGGAAAGTGCAGCTTCTAGGTAGATTTCCAGTCTGAATATCACAGGGTTAGGACAGAATACTATTAAATACTCTTCGATCCAGTATACTGACCAGCGTTAGACTGGTGTTCAGCACAGACCTCTCCTCTGCCAAATGCTCCATCTGCGGCAGGTTATCGGCTTATAATTCTGGCCTCTCTAAATGTCCCGAAACACAAGTGAGCCCTGGTGGTACATTCTGACCCAGAGAACCAGGTGTACCTGGTACAGCCACAATTGGAAAATGCTAACAACTCCTGCAGCCAAACTCTCCAGCCACACATGTTCCTGTGATTTTTTATAAAGCACCAAATTTCAGCAACCTTCTCAACAGCATGGGTTGTGGCTGAACCTGGTCTAATGATTTGCCAGCTAGAGCTGTTCTGGCAGGCCTTCTGCTGTGCATGTTGGGCCTCACACAGCAGACGGTCGGGGAGAAGAGTGCATGCTGAAACTGCTGTGGTTGTATCCGACAGCTGAAGGTTACTTGCAGCTCACATGCTTGATCTGCCTGATTTGGAAAAGGGCCCCAGTCTCCCAGGAGAGTATCGTAACTCTCAAGTTCTCAGGCACGTTCGGTACCTCCAGTCAAAGCTGCTCCAACTTAATTTAGAAAAGTACTACATATACAAACAACGAATGAGAAATAAACAGAAGATCAATATAAATTAAAATGAATAACAAGGAAAAATTGATAAAGAAAACTAAAAGGATCAAGTAAACATTGGCAGTGGCTAAAGAAACAAGAAAGTGTTAAATAGCATGGGTGGACAAAAGAGCATATTCAGTGCATTACTGTTCTTTACCTGGAAAGAAGGGTGAGGTACTTGATCTTATAAGGAGAATGAACTTCTTCATAGTGGACCAGTAAGTAGAGAATATGTCAAAAAAAATCTGCTAACTAGGGTTAAATATTTAAAAATTCCACACAGTAGTCCCAGAAGAATGTTTGAGATGATTTCAACTGGATGCTGTTATTTTCTGAGACTAAGACTTTTTAATAACTTGGATAAACGTCAGAAGACTGGAATAGTACCAATATACTTCTACTGTTATTCAAAAGGTCATGCAAGATGAGTTGAGGAGCAGAACGACAAATAGTCTGACGTCAGTCCTGAGACAGAGAATTCAACCAGATAAGAAGTTTCATATTTATAAGGTATTATTCATACCATACTATAACTCTAGAATCATTCTTTCCTGATGAGCTTGTTCCCAGGAGAGCTCCTTTTCAGAATGCCTGATAGCCACAGACTTAAGACGCTTTCCCTGGAAGGTGGAAAAGCTTGCTTCTTCCCAGGCTGGGACGGTATACGGACCCTACTCACACATTCCAGCTAAGTGTGCTAGCACTGTGGCTTACACGAAAAGCAGCTTTTTCTGGAGAATTTCAAGCTAGCTTTCTTACTTGTGCCAACAAAACAGTTTGGGCATTTCAGAAATATTTGCCCCATTATATCCATGTTTATGAATATTTTGGGATTTATAAATAACATATGACAATGGCTATTTAAAACAAAAAACCCAAAACTGATCACCAAAAATTGCTGCCATCACTACCTCCATTCTTATTCTGAGTCTTTTATAAGGAAATTTTAATAACAAGAATTCAAATTCTTCCACATCTAACAGTGCAGTCAGTCTGTACATCTCATCTTCAGGCAGCTGTAGTATTGTTAAGGATTTTAGCACATCCTGCTTCCACCCTGATCAGCCATCAGAGAAAATATAAATAAATCTACCTGTGAAAGTGTAGTTTCAAACACATGCACACGCAACTGTACTACCTACACCACCATACCATCTCTACTCTGCCCTAATTCCTTTACCTTCCTTAACTATACAAATTAAAGCAATGTAGGTAGAGGTACTTTATATTCTAGTATAAGTCTTATTTTTTTCCTTGAGTTACACACTTAATTACATTAAGACTTTTCAATCCTAGAACCTCATGTTACAGCAATACTACACTGAAGTATATTGCAAATAGAATTATTACTATTTCTTTAGTCTATAAAGTTCTATACTGCCAGAGCACTTAACAGAAGTGATGCAGGCAAAAAAACAAATTACTGAAAATGAACATTTAAGTATGTCTATCAAAAAGTTGGTCTTGCTAACTTAAATGAATCAATTTGTGTTCCTGAAATAAACTAAATAGAATAAAAGGCATGTTTTCAGGAAAAAAACCTTTACAGTAGCGCTAAAATCTATATCATCTCTAAAGAAACTGTATTCAATGTTGACAAGTAACAAACATGAAAGATGTGAAACTACTCAAAGGTTCAGTTCCATAATGTTTGCATTAATTCTTTACCTACAACTCTATGGAATAAAGTTTCAAGCTTTGGACTCAAAAGTTCATCCTCTGAGACAAGGTGTTTAAAGGAATTTTCAAAAGCCTCTAGGCCCTCAATTTTCACTGAAATCAAAGAGACTTAGGAACATATCTAGACTTCTGAGTGTATTTGGCCCTTGATCACACTTTTTTAATACGCAAGGGCAAGATTTTATAAGCACTTAAATAAGTTAGAATCACAAATCCCATGACTTTAAAAACCCAGATGGGAACCAAAGCGTTTAAGTTTTCTTGGCTTCTGGAAGATCTTTCTATCCAAAGTCATTCCTGATTGCAAGAACAGAACTTTCTATAGGACTGCAAGTCCTTTATCAGTCCTTTATTTCAATTTATGCCTTTTAACACTAAGGATCTGGACTTTTCTTTTTTTACATAAATGGAAACTTTTCATAAATTTTCAAACCTGAATCCTATTACCATCACCAAACCATTATTCTTTATTTAAGCTCAAAACCAGCAGAAATAATACTAAGAATTGATTTAATTGAAAACATACCTTAAAAAGTTCGTTCTAACAACTTTTTAGGATCTTGTTGTATCTAAAGTAATGATTTTTTACTGCTCTGCACACATGAACACCTAAAAATAGACAGATTTTCTGAATTTAAAAATCAGTATAAGGAAACCAGAATAATGGCTACATATACATGACAGGAGATTCTAGATAGCGCTGTCATTATTTTAGGATGTGAGCCTACCTCAGACCTGCAGCTGTTGCTTCTCTTTGAGTGGAGTCGCACAGTCGTCCCACCCAAAGGCGACGCTTTAGCCACAGGCTGCTGGTAGCAGTCAAGGTTACCCCAGCAGCGGTGGCTTATGGTTAGCACCTGGTCCCTCTGGGAGCTATGCTGGTGGCACCTAGCAGCATCCCTTGACCAAAGCATTAGTCATTGAGAAGTATTCACAATAAAGTAGAACTGTAAAACGGCCCATAACCTATTCACTCTCTATCATTCTGTGCGGTTCGTTATTCCCCAGAGGCTGGGGGAAAACTCCAATTGCTTCACATTATACCATAGGATCTACGTCCATTTCTCACATCTGTCCCTGTACGCAAGAAGAGCAGACTCATAATTCCTTCTTGCATCCCTCTATCCTCTCTGTCTCCTTCCCTCTCTCTGGAGAGTCCATTTAACAGCGCAGAGTGCCTTTGATCTCTAGATTCCCAACTTAAAGGAAACAGCTGTGTAACTTCGGCCGGGAAGCTGGGAGGGAATTGCATCTCCTGTTCCTCCAAGAACTGCATCTGCATTGCTTTCCCGCTTCTCTTCCAAAGGCCTCCTGTTAGACAAGGTCAATACGCAAGTTACAATCACTTATTAGCTCATATACCATTATCACTTCCCCCCATAGTCAATCCCCTAGGCTACAGTGAGGCTGGAAAGTAGGGAGCACCAGTTATTACAAATTCAGTTTCGCTTTATATTAATGGTCCTTTCTGGCTATGTTAACTTTGACGAAGAAGAATGTTCTTATAAAAAAGCCTCAGAGGAATCCAACCAGTGCCAAGCACTTGCGCTGATATTCAAAACCTTTATCACATGCATATATTTCATAAAGATATATATGTGTACACAAAGATAAAGGTAGAAATATTACAGGTAAATACAGACTTTGGCATAGCTTTAACTGAACCCTCACATCACGCAGCCAACCACTTGAAAAACTCAACAGGTGGTAGCCCCAAATGACTGTCATCTATGATCATCAGTTTAAAATACCTTTTGCTAGGAAAAGATAAAAAAGAACACAACTTGATGAGTATAGCATCCTGCATTTGTTTGCTGTTTGAAAGAGAAGTGCCAGCAGTAGAGCTCTTCTTCTGACCAATAGATTGAAAATTTGTTTACTACTTTAGGAGAAAAGAAAAAAAAAAGAAAAAACATTTAAACACTAAACAAAAATTTAGAAATATCCCAGTTGCCGTATATCATCAATTAAAAAATATACCCTTCTATATTTTCCTTTTCCTTAGGAAAGTAGCAGCTATGGAATTCTTTTCTCTCTTTTCAGTTTAGGGAATTACTATCAAAATGGCTAGCGATATGTGACCAATATCTTGTACTCCATTTACTACATTTCAGGCATCAGAATATCATTATTTTTGTCTGAATGGAGGTTATTGACTATGACATAATTAAACTCTAGAAAGTAGTAGAGATGTAAAATTTGTGAACATGAATATAATATTAAAAGGATTATGTTTAAGGCCAAATAAATTAAGAGTGCACTTTCAACAAATATTATTGTCTATTATAGTCATAACATTTTTACAAGAAACATTAGTTTACAATTCACTGGAAACCTCAGGAAAGCAGGCAGATCGGGAGAAATGTCTTCTGATGGAAATAATTAGGCAAAAATTGCTCTCTCCAAAGAAAAGATAACCAATTTCCCCAATGAATTCTTCCCCTCCACCATGTACTGACTCCCATAGAGAATTAAACTCAGGACCTTCAGAACAGATGGCAAAGACCTTATCTGCTTTCCTATCACAGCATGGTGCAATATAGGTTTGTCTGACAATGCACTTACAGTGAAGAAAATATTTCTTGACTACTCTCAATATACCCAGAGCCTCCAAACAAATGCTTTTTAAATTTAATTAACAACTTTAACTTTGTTTTTTGCAAACTAATATGCAGAATAACCTATGCCATATATTAAACTTCAGATGCTAAATAGAGCAATGTTTTTATTTTAGTGCTCTTACAATTGTACATTTTTTCAAATCTCAGCCACATTTTTTCCCTGAGTTTAATTAAAAGAATATTAATTTTCAGCATTCGTTTTGTATTGTTTCAGTGTTCATTTTGTATCCCTTTCATGTCTTCTTTCCACATTTGTACTTTAATTACACCATAGCTTTGGCACAGCTTTAGCCTGTGCTATAAAATGAGCTCATTGTGGATTAGCATATGAGTACAGCTCAGTTCTGACACTCCACCAATCCAACAGCTCCTTTGCTCCATTAAATTGTGAACTGCCCACCTACAAAATCCTTACAGCAAAATGGGATGAAGTCTTCCTCCAAACAATAACAATTATTCAGACATCAGAACAAAAGCAGATGTTACCCTGAAGTAGAATCCTTTTCTTTTTCAGATAAACGATCTTAACCACAGTGAACACTTCAGTTCCTGAATTTTTCCACTTTTATTTGAATGCAACAGACTTAAAAGTTGGCACTGTTTTGGATATTATTATGTGTTTCAAGTTCCTTTTAAAATTGCTTAGTCGTTGTTAGATGCTTTTAAAGATAACACAGTTAAGTATGGGGTGATTTTTAATATTAAACATGAAAGGAAAAAAAAGATGAAAAAGTTTCAAAGTATTAGGGACTGAGAACCACTAACTGATGGTAGCAGTGATCTGATGGCTGTTGCAGGGCTGGATGATGTGTTACTGGGCTCACTACAGTTTCTACCAAACTGATACTTACTTAACACTATTTTGTTCTTTTCTAGGATCCCTGTTAGCATTCTTAGGGAACCAGGAAGAGATACACTTCCTACAGGGGAAAAAGAAAGAGAAAGGGAAAGAAAAATAGGAAGAAGAAAAAAGAAAAAAAAAGAGGCTTTGAACAGCTCATTAAAATCACTTAAAAATGTACTCACCAATACTTCTAACAACAGCATTTTGCTGTTTGGATCACAGCAGCAACAGCAATTGAGCTGAAGCTTACAAATCTTGTTTGAATTAACTCACACATGTTTTTTCTGATAGTGGCAACTACAACGAAACCATTCAGCTGTTTACAAATGAACTAAGGAAACTTGTAGAGTGTACACCAGTAGGTAGAAAGACTGTAACGTGTAATTCTCCTTTTTACCATTGCCTTTGCCTCAAGGTAACTCTGTCATTAACTGGAAAGAGAATAAAGTCCTGTTTACCTGTAGCAAAATTCTCGTACTTCTCGTGGCCTAAATGGCTCAGAGTCCTCTGCACCTACCCTGACTCTATACCAGATCACGCCTGCATCTTCTTCCTATATTGCTGTTGTGCAGGTTTATTCTTGCAGCCAGGAGCCCTGCCTTTATTCCTCATAACTTTCTCCTACAGTCAGTAGGATTTCACACTCCATTAGAGGCTGATGAACACACACTTATGTAAGAAAAACAAAAAATAAAAGTATAAGCAAATAACCTTAGTATCCAAATCCAGAGCTTGTCTCAGAAAAGCTTTGTGGAAGACCGCCTGTAGCAATGTATTCAGTGTCCATGCATTCATTAATGTCAGGAAAATAATTCTAGAGTTGACTGATATGGTTATGCCCCTGGAATTTTCTGCAGTGCAGCGTAGAGAAGCCCAAAATAATTTCAAATTAAATAGCTTGCAAATAGGAAGCAGTTTAGCAAAATAGTTTAGCCAACCATAGCAATCATCCATCTCTAAACAACTGCAGGATTTTCATAGAATCTAAACACCTTGATCTGATTGACCAAAGACATTTGCAAAACAGCTAGCAAAGTTGCTGAGAAAATGAGGCTTTTAGCCCAGATTCGCCACTTCTGCTTCTGGGCATATGTTTTCCATGGTTTGGCATCTGAGTGCCTCCCTGAGTGCCAGGGAGAAAAAAGGAGATGAAGGTAGAAGATGAGATGGGATCATAAACAGCAGCCTGCCACACAGTTACTGTTTTCATGGTTTTTTTTAGAATGTTTGTGAACATTTGTAATGAATAATTTACCTTGGGAAAAAGAATTAGCATAGATTATTATGGTACATCTAGGGCAAGCAAAGATATTTTTAGTCAAGAGCGTAATTTAATATCTTGCTATTTGTATGAATGTCCCCTTTGGTCTTGAATTAGTATTTGGTCCACCCTAAATACTACAAGTACTTTCCTCTTTGTGAAGCTTCTATTGTGTTTTTCCACAATAGAAAGGAAGTGGAGGAAGAGAGAAAGAAGGCTAGCCACAAGGATGACCACAATGAGACTGGCCATTCTTTCAGTCCAGACACAACTTATGGCTTGGAAACATATTGGCAAGATTATTTTCCCTTCTGTAATTTCAAAACAGCAACGTTCTGAGGTAAATCTTGTAGTATTAGATGTGGTGATATTGAGCAAAACAGCAAATATTTCACAAGTGGCAAAGTAGGCATATATGCATGTTCGGTCTGAAAATAGTCAGGCAGTTCTTTAAAATTCTAAACTGATATTTTATAATATTTCTTCATTTTTAGCCCTGTGTGCACAGATTTTGTTAGACAGTTCCAAATCCTGTTTCTGCCTTTTCCTGCTTCCAGCAGAAAAGAGCCTTAAGACATCCTCGCTTCTTTGTCCAATTATTTTCCCACTTCTCTTAAACATAAAGCAATTGACTCTAATAGTAAAGATTCTGTGAGATAGAGGAAAAGGTCACATTAGAATGTAAAATTCAAATTAGATGTAAAATTCGAGGCAAGCATGACTCTTCGGTACTCTTACAACTACTGCATTGGTCATTACTGGCTTTTTCTTACAGCCAGGAAATCACCTGCAGATGTATATGCTGGCTGTAAATAAATAAAACAGTCTACCCTTTCCTTCTTTTTCTGACTGCAGCAAAGATTTTGCCAGAAAATCTGGTCAGTAAATAAAACTTATGAACCTTCTTACTGCTCTTCAACAAAAATTGTCGTTGTTTTGTCTAGCCAAGGGGGTGCACTGTGTTAGTACAGCCTAATACTATAGACCAGAGTCAGACAGTTGACACCATGAAGGATAGGAAATTGGTTTTTTACAACCCATTGTTATCCTGATCAGCTTCTTAAAGGCAGAATAAGCAATGGTATTACTTCAGGATTAGATCTGGCAGTATGGTGTAATAAAAGTATTTCCCTAATAACTGAAAGGTTTTTCTCAGAAATGTGTTCAAGAATTATAATGAAGAAAAAGGAAATACTTTCAGCTCAAGCAGCCAGTTTCAAACAGTTGTATAGCGGACACCACACAAAGCTCAAGTGAGAAATTTGTTAGAAATCTCTCTAGTAGCAGTGACTGGCCTATTCTATCTATAATATCTTTGGAGCCTAAATATTGCTGTAAGAAGTGAAAACAATTATAAAAACTAACATGAAATATACTTTCCCTTTTACATATGGATATAATAAAGAGCAGCAACAAATCAAAATAAGGTTTATTTTTATATTTTAAAAAACTTGTGTACAAGCACATAGTCACAGAAGTGGGGGATGCTAGTATCATGTGTGCAAAAGCACATATATATATGTGCTATATATATAGTATAACTAAAACTAGCATTAAATTGCTGGACAGTTTGTGATCCTATCCTAATGACAATATAAATGAAATGCTCGTAAACATTTCAAAAGGAAGTCTGTATGAGAAACTGTTCACTTTCTCATCAACAGATTTTAGAGATTTATCACTACTTGGCTATTCAATTTGAGAACTTGAAAATGAGAGACAATTACCTTAAATCAGTAAGGTACAAAATGATCCTATATCCTTTTGACTATTTCAGCTTCAGTAAGTACAGTATTTCCAGACTTTCCAATGTTCATCAGAAGCACTTTTGATTTAAACTAAAATCTCTTACTTATCATCATCATCATCAGAACTGGTTATTCCCATCAGCTATACCTTCAAGGTTTCACTGAAGAGGACAGGATTTAAAAGTATTAAGGTAGAACCAACAACATTGCGAGTGTGAGTTGGTTTTCCCATCTTTTCTATCAGTGATGCCTTATGATAGAAAAAGGGATCTGACATTCTCAGGTTCTGTTTTGGGGATTTTCTCTTTGCACTCCTAGTCACCCCCAAAATTGTAATGTTTAAGAAGGAAACTAGAGGGAGACAATAAATATAGATTTCCACATTTTTAATCATTTTAGGCTGCTGACCTCCAATTCAAAGGAAAAATTGTATTGCCAGTATGGTCATTTTTTGTCATTGTTCTAAATTTTTAAGTGTTACCTCCAATTAATAGATGAGAATTACCTGTGTAAGGAGAGACCCTGATTTTTGAAGCCTGAATGACAACCTAGACCATCAAAGTGTGATGAATAGAATAAAACTAGCCTTTTTAAGATATGTACTGCATAGTACTACATACTAGATCTCATACTACTCATCTGTGCTTTCTTTGGGAAATATGAAGAGCTTCATCAGAGCCTGGGATAACTCTCATCCAGGAAGCTACTACTTTTTTATTTCTGTTTTTGTTCGAGTCATTTAATAGGGAAAAAATAAAATTTAAAAAGTTAGCAGTGGCTAAATGGAACAAATGGAACAGTCTGTCTTTGTGATCAAATTCTATTTTTAAAAATTGTATCTTCAGCATTGTTTTCTGTAACCATAACAGACTTTGCTGCAAAAGGGAGAAGGATATGGGTGGATCACCTGTAGGCAGCACCAGTAGATAGCCTAGCCAACAAGCCACATGGATCCCCAGCTGCTTTTTGAAATAGAAAGACAATTAGTAGCTACATAAAATAGTCTGCCTATCCTCCTTCTTTTCCTCCTCCTCCTTTTCTAAAAATGTCAAGAAGGAAGCTTATTTCAATGATTCAATTCCACAGCAATCAAAAACAAAGCAAGTATTTGATATCCCTTGTCTGCTTTGTTTTGTTTTCATGTGTAACACTGTGATTATTCTCTGAGTATCTTAGAATGTCTATTGTTTTTAAGAAATAGCAAATTGTTTTTCTCATCCTAGGATCTTCTCCTATGTTAAGACTGGGTGAAATCTCAGCTCCATTCAAGTTACTGGAAACTTTTAAGAAAGAACATGACGCCACGTGTTCATACCAGAGAACATATCTTGCAAACTTACTTTCATGAATAGCTCCAGATTTTAGGGAACTCCTACTACATCACCTCACCTCCACCCCTCAGCAAGCCATACACTTCTATTGATTTTTAGAAGTGAAAAAAATTTCATTATTTGTATTTCTGTAAAAGAGGATCACTCTTCCATGGATGCTGTCATTTCAAAACCGTATGCATAACCTTAACACTTTGGAAAGCATGTTGTGGCTAGGGGATCAGATCACCTGTCTGCATATTATCTGTGATCAATGTTTCTTGAAACTCTCAGATCTTAGGCCAGCTCTAAGAGTTTATCAAAAATGTGAAGTTTACTTACGTTTTGAAATTATTCATGGTGTAAATGTTAGCTTTCACTAGTCAATAGCAATTCAGTGAAAAATTTCCCCCCAAATCTAAACTACTTTATATTCTTCTTTATAAAGGCTCCAAAATATGACTTTAAATGAGTTGATCTAGAATGTTACTGCTGTCTATTTTATGCCAGGGGCTTCATTCTGTAGTACAGGCAATAAAAATGAGCAAGTGACTCACTTTTTGGCTTACTAGCTAAGTTTCCAAGTTGAACACTTACCACAAAAAATGTAATATCTTCTTCCGCCTTGTCCATCTGAAAGGTGCATGCAACTATCACACAATTAACTGCTAAGTCATAGCTTGTTTTTACTTCTTCCATTGAAGAAAGATTGTTTGACAGCCTTAAAGCAATAGCTTCATTTCTAAGATCAGATTAAGATGCAGTGGCCTAGAAGAGAGATTTCCTATCCCTATTACCAGAATCACTTAGTTTACAAACTAAGTGTTACAAAATAAGTGTTGTAGCATACATTTGCAGTTGCTCATCTGCACTTCGCAAGAACTGAATCAAGGTTGAAAATGAATTCAGACTGAGAGCATGTTACATTAACAGTTATTGGTTTAGTAGGCTTCCTCCACAGAGGATACACTGAATGGGCAGAATCCCTTCAAAACATATTACTCTCTTAAAATGCTGTTTTCTATATGTGCAGTATTCTAGAATTAAATCAAACCACTTCAGTGTTTATTGGATTAGCTATAATGATAAAACTAGCAAAATGCAACTCATCATTATACATTAGCAGTTCACACCCAGTATTAGTTATCTCAGGAAGCAAAAGATATGTCTGGAAAGTCTGCATGGAAGAAAACAAACATCTCTAATACAAGTTTTGGCATCACATTTAATATGAAAATGATTTTTAAATTGCTTTTAAAATGTTGGAAATTCCTGCTGACAAAGACGCATATTGTGCAGAGAAGCACATATTCCATCTGCCTGGGCAACACGGGGACCCATTATGCTGAGTTAAGTGGAACGTCTGGTTCCAGCTCCTTTCTGTGGTCAGGCTGTGCACCAACTCTGATGAAAAAAGAACAGAGCAATTTCTTTTTTTTTAAGAAAAATAAATGCAAAATTAGTCTGTGTGGCTCCCATCACGCATTAATTTCCTGTGTAAAGGCTGCTCCTATTGTGAGAGAAAGCCACTGAGAGGCGTGAGTTCAAGACTGATCTGAGCATTTAATGACCTGACAGGGCTTTTTATAGCTGCACATAGGCCCAGCAGCTAAGCATGCTTCCAGATAACTGAAGAGCTAAGTACAATTTTCACAGAAAACTGATGTGAAAAAACAGATTGAGAAGGCAAAACAAGCGTTTTCCTTCCATATATCCTTCCTGCCTTCTATATGTAGATTAAGCCAGCAAGTCTATGTGGCCCAGCAGAGCAAGTCAAGAGCATAACCCGAAGGCAGGTAGGTAGAGAGTCTAAGCAGTAGTGAGAATCGCTGACAAAGTGTACGCAGGCCTGAAGCAAAGCCAGCTTAGATGGTCAAGGGCAGGGTAGAAATAATGCATGCTAAGACTAGGGCTAGAAATGAAGGATAAGAAGTTAAAACAAGGTGCTGAGCCCAAGGCATCTGCAATATAAGCACATACAAGCATCTGATGTTTATCTGTGGACGCTGTGTTTTGAGGCAGTTGCTAATTCGTTTGTTGGCCTGCTCAGTAATTATTAGCTTTTACCTGTTCTTTTCTTCCTCACCTGCATATAGACTTGTCACAAAGTGACACTGTTACAACAGCACTGTAGAAATCATTCAGAGGTAGGAGCATGTTCACTGACTGCAACTAACAGAAATTGTATATGCCATCATAAATAATATTTATACTTATGATTGCCAAGCCTCCTGCTTTAGGACCGATAATATCTGCTGGAAATGTCATTATAAACAATACAAAAAAGTGCCTTCTATAAGGAAAATATGTAGTCGTATCACATTGCCTTTGGAATGGCATAGACGCATGACATATAAATCCCCAAAGTATATACTTCAGCTGTTTCTATTACATTTCAATTCAAATTATGACCAAAAGTCCTTTTATAGCAATGTTAATTTCCGACTATCTTGCCATCTACTAATGTAAAATAAATGCCTCAAAAATAACAAATCTAATTACCAAAATAGAGTGTATGTATTTCAGATTTCTGTAACATTGCCAAAGATCAGAACTTGAGTACTTTACAACCTTTACATGATGGTGTCATAGACAGTTCACTGAAGAGATTTCATAGGCCTCATAGCTATAAAATTAGTATCCCTAACTTATTAATGGGTCAACACAGTCTTTGACAGCCTGCTGAGCTTGTTAGGCTACATGTTTATTTTTAGGTCTTCCTTTTATTTTGTATCCAACTCATTCTCCTGTGGGGTTGCACAGCATACAGAAAAAGCTAGCATATCTTGCAGAATAACAACAAAAATAGAACTAAATAGAAATAGTATTGTGTGTTTAACCAGGAAAGCTCAAATCAAAATATTCCATTTTTAGCAAGTCCCTGGGATTCACACCCAATCTCTGCAGCTGCATGAAATCTATGGGAATTGCCTAAAGCATCAAAAACCATTCAACCTCCATTTCTAATTTTTGTTCTTCTGTCCCTAATTTTCTTAACCATAACACTATGGCCATTTCAACAAGTCACATGTTTAGCACCATACAATCCCAAGTAGCATGGCCTGTAACAACATACTGCCATTCCCAGTTTAATTTTAAAAAATAATTATGAGGTCATAATAGAATTCCCCTCCTGGTTTTTGTAAGATGTTTACAAACCTTTATCACAGTCGGATTCCATAAGGTAAGTACTTTCCTAAAATCCTTTGATATTAGTGCAATTATACTAGCAGAAGAGTCGAATCTGTTTTCTGTGGAAGCGTTCTAGGACAAATCGATCAACTCAAAAGCCATGTCCATTTCAGAATGCATGTTGTCCTCAGGACCAAATAGAATATTTAAACATATGTTTATAAGGGGGAAAGACGGTATCCTCATCGAAGGGGCAAAGCTTCACCTTCTTCTCCTTTAAATGTGCTTGTCATTATCCCAGAAAATGTATTAATTAGCCATGCAAACATTTTTATCTGAATGTAGATGTAGAATACAGACATACACAGTGCAACTACAATCTTTCCCCCAATAAAAGGTTGTTATATCTTCCATTGAGGAAAACATTTCCATGCACATATTTTTATCTAGTTATAGTGACAGGATAACATTTCAATATTAATCAATTACTCACTCCTATAATGAAGTTAAGAAAGAATTAATTTTAAAATGAGAATTTGAAACTAGTGTATTTTTCAGGAGTTATCTTCCACTTACCTAAACATGCTGCAGGCTGAAAAGCATAATTTTCTTAAATTTGAGGTCTGAATTTTAAAATGTAGAAAAAACTGTTTGCTTGCTTTTTATCTTTGAAATAGATTTATACTTCCTTCTGAAGTGTTCAATAGATAATTGCTCTATTACAGAGCAACACTGTGAGGTCAACTTTAGATATACAAAGGCGTTTTTTGCTCTGTGAAGATGGGAAGAGGAATCAAAAATACAAAGGAGAAAAGAGTTAGGAAAAAGCCTGACTTAAAAGAAGAAAAACTTCTCCTGTTTTTCAAAGGATATCCCTTATGCTGACAATCTCCTATAGCTTGATCTTGCTAGTGTCAAGTCAAGAGAACCAAGCTGGCCAAAAAAAACTCAGCTGATACTGTATTTTAGCAGGTCATTGAGCTTTTAGGGTGAAAAAGAGAGAGGCTGTGAAGCTAATCCAGATGAGATACCTAATCTATTGTTTATGTTCCAGTGTGATAAAGTCATTTCAGAATAACAGTAATAAAAAAAAGCAAGGAAGTTTAAAAAGTGAAAGGACAGAGAAAAAGCAGGGGGAACTATTTGATTGTCATTTTGTTTTGTCAGATAACAATACAATGTTCAAAGGCTGTGAATCTTAATAAAATGTTCTAAAACAATGAACTTTTGATATCAGTACTGCGTATGTTGAAGAACATGCTAAGTAGTGGTAAAAGGATATTCAAAGAAGGATGTCCCAGGCTGTAAGTAAATCAGCAAAAAATGGTAAGAATGTCAAAATAAGCTATTACTTTGCTCTTATCTGAATACGGGCTGTAAATCATTCTCTCCATGTCACCCCTATGCTTTTAATTTTCACTTTTTCTAATTCAATTTAAACTTTAAGGAGAGATTCAGCATACTCATCTACAGCCTGTGTATGTCTGTAGCTGAAAGAAGGCCATATTAAGTCAGCTTCTGAAGAATTCCACACCTGATTTTTTCCCAGGAAACATAATTTCTGTGTGTAACATCCTTACTCTCCCATAATGCTACAGAATTCCTAATTTTGTATGCCTAGTCAAATATTTTCTACAAATTTTTACTTGTTCTGTTCACATAAAATGGATATGTAAGGAATCCTATTCTTTAAGTTCCAATTCATTTATTAAGGATACAAGAACTACAGGTAAGCTGCAGGTAAGCTCTGTAAATCAGGTCAATTCTTTTGACTAATCACTACATTTTCATTGCTTATTGGAAAAGAGAAACAAGAAGACTGTATCTGTCATTTACAGTCAGAAGTGGTTAAATGGGGAAACAGGAATGGATGAATAGGCTCTTATGAAATGTAAGTTGCTTATGAAAACTAAAGAATTTCTGAAATTCCCATTTACTTTAATTTCTAGAAGCAGCTCAGCAGTCTGTACAAAGCATCTATCAGATTCAAGAAAAACTGAACGTTCAGTATTCAATCAATGAGGTCCAGGAAGTCTCCTGATCTCCTATTTGCCTGCTTTGCTTGGAACTCTATAATCAATCATTTAAAAGATATGCAGCAACTTGTTAGTGGCAACAATTCTATTAAAATTAGCAGTTCTGAAGGTAATTTTCTGAGATCATATTGGTGATGCTAGGTGAAGAACCCCTTATAATGATTATCTTTGCAGAATCAAAGGATTCCAACTTTTGCAAATGAGAGCTGTCTCGTATCACACTTTTTAAAGATTAGTTATATTTTAATTCTATAGTGTGTTCGTCCCTAACAGAAAAACCCACATGACGCAGTATCACAGATCAACAGCTGCAGTTGTAATATATCCAGTCCCTTAGTAGCATTTAGCAGTTTATACAGTATGTTTGTTGCACAGTTTAAATGTAATTTACTTTTAATGTTGTTTTACTTCAGCCTTTCCCAGACACAGTGAAATTTTACTTCAATGGTTTTGCTGTTTTTTGGTTTTGCATACGTGGCAGATTCAGATTTAGAAACATAAACCCTTCTACAATTGATATTTTTTGTAGTTTTTCTTCTGCTAAAGAACATTTGAGTTCCAAGAGCTCCCTTGTTACTCTTCAGACACGGGTGAATACTGCAAAGTACTCAGAAATATGTATTATACTGAAAACCATGAATTCACCTCAGTGGTATTTATGACCTTTTGTATTTATTTTGAGAAAACATGTGAGTACTTGTTAGCCAAAATGCTTGCGGAAAACAAGAAGTCTCATGAGTATTTGTGCAAAGGCTCACGCCTAGGAGTCTTCAGAAGGGCATTCTGAAACCTCTGATTTCCCTTCTTCAGTCATCTGGTCATGGACCACAGATATTAGGCAGTGAACAGTTAGCTGAAACAGTCAGATGAAAATCTTAAATCTTAGCTGAAATGAATAGTTCAAACACATCCTTTGTTCAGCGGTTCCTGAATCATGGCTTGTAATCCGTAATTGGTCCAGAGATTACTTTTTGATGTCCACAGAGAGTCAGCGAGTCACACAGTGCTTGTACTCTTATTTCCTTCACCACATCACATTCAGATAAAGTAAGAATACAGATATCCCTGTCCCATGATTTTAAGTTTAAAAAGTTGTTGTGCAAATGTTTTTCTGGGAGGGAACAATCCCTTAAGTGGTACTGCACAATGAAATGGAAAACTTGCCATTAAGGGTGTAATACGTTTTCTTCTCCCTGTTGAAAGTTCTCAAATATGTCTTGGTTTTACAAATAAATCATAAAGAAAAAGCAGCTGCTATTATTGTCAGTTTGAGACAAATTTGCCCAGAGTATTTCTTAATAAAAACCTTTTCATTTTAACAAAGATTTAAAAAATGACAGGATGACTGGAATTGGTTCAGAGAACTTGAATTAACCAGACAATTTAAATCATCCTTTTTACACTTGAAACACAGCATTCAGACTTTTTAAAAGATACATTTGACATCTGTTTTCCAATTCACCAACAAGTCCAGGCCGTCAGTGTATTTTCTCCTATATATGCATATGTCAAGATAGAATTACCAACAATTTCAATGAAATTAGATATGTGGGGAGAAAACTGAAGTATGTAATTAAACTACAAAAGGAGAATAAAAAATCCACTGTGTTCTAAAGGGGAGAATGCTGCAGCTCGAATTCATGAAAAGAAAGAAATCCAGGACTGAAACTCCATCCTCATTATGTAAGGGTAACAAAGCACACATAGCCCTGAAATTCATATTCTGAGCTGAGGTTCTACTGACGCTTAAGTGCTTAATTGCTATAGACAATGGTTGTTATATATAAGCATTCTAAGGAGTACAAGGGCGTAAGAGTAAAATACAGGATAAGGTGTCTTTGAATCAGTATCATTTTGGATGATGAGATTCAGTTCATAAAACACATTTGTGAATAATTTGCTCAGCTGTAGGTGTGTTTTGTGTGTAGACAGATCCATTTGTATGTAAATATCCTTGTAAGCAAAGTCATCACATGGAGACATTTATAATACCTTACTTTCTTTGTTCATTGTTTTTTTTTTTGTTGTGCTATGGTCAATATATATTTGAAGTCCAAACTATTGGAAGATGTTAATAAACTTTGAAACCTTTAATATGGATCTTATTTAGGAGAGAGAACATGCCTATAAAATGTGAAGGTCTCTTCCCTACTTTTTCACTACTGCAAGTTTAACAGTTAAAAATAATAAAAAACAAATATGCTTCCAGCAGAGATTTCATATTCATGACAGGTTTAGTATTCATTCAGCCCAACCTGACAGATATAGCAAAGTTATAATAAAAGTCATAACTTGGAAATGAGTGTAAATAAAGCTGACAGACCTTTTGACACTAGTGCCATAGCTTGATGCTGTTATATTTTTTATGTTTTTCGTTGATTTCTAAACTGCTGAATTTGATTGACAGAGGAATTCTTTATAGCTTTTAATAATGAAACTTAGCGCTTCCCCAGAAAACTGCCTCACCCTTAGGAGATTTGAGATGAACAAGATTGCAAAGAAAATTTATTTTACTGTTTAAAAACTCTGAACTTAAAAGTAAAAATCTTAATTTTGTATTTAGATTTATGAGCTGCTAACAAATCAAGCTGCTAACAAATCAAGTTTTGGCATATAAAAAGAGCAAATAGTAGCAGGTACTCAGTTGGCTATGTTTGGATAACATTCAGACATAACCAGTAATCAGTAGTATTCAATGAGTGTGCATCTGATTGTGAAACTGAATTGCAGCAAAAACTAAAATGAAAACTAATATGAACTTTTACTAAGGCCTTGGAAGGCAAATCCTCAGTAATTCCACTCTGAATATCTTCCATTTTCTTGTTCTCACAGTTTCTCAAACTGTAGCTATTTCAGTGGTGGTTATGGTATACCACTGTTCCCTAGGCTGTGTGATCCTCCCTTCCAAATAATGCATGAAAACAGAGGAAAAAGGAAACATTACTGTGACAATCCCATATTGGCAGAGCTTTCTTCAAAATAGGGTTTGTAAGATTAATTCTGTGGTTCAGACATTCCTCTATTACTAGGAAATATAAATCTCCTCTCTTTAAGAGGAGAATATATTATAAATTAGTTATCTTTCAATAGACAGAAGAGGACTTTGGAGACTCACTGCTCCAGATAAGTCAGAATCTTCCACTAAATAGGTCAGTAAAACTAGACAAATTTCTACTTAATAACTAAAAAAAAAAAGAAGTTCTTGAATTCTTGTCTTTAAGAAGCAGACATGGAATTTTAACATATTTACACATACAAAAAGACAATTTTATCCCTCCCACCTCTATCTGTATGTATTTATTTTCCCTTTCTCTGTACCGTTCTCCAACTCCTTGGGATACATGTAGACAGTCAGTACATTCTTTAGTATATGAATGGCACTAACAGGAGACGAAAAGAATGACTTCTTGTTATTAATTTAGAAATCAAGAATGAAAGTTTCCAATTACAATTCTGATCAATCCCATTGATTTTAAGAGAATGCACTTCTATGGATTCCTATGAATTAACACATACATATACTACTATATCCACTCAGGTGAGATAAAAGTTAATCATTCTATGTGAGGTACTACTTTTTGTCTGATTTTGATTTAAATAAGCCTTTCTAAAATTCCAGAAAATGTAGTAAAAGAATTTGAGAGTCATTTTCATTAGATTGACTGAATGATTCAATCTCAGCTTCAGAGGAAGTGTTACACAAGTGAGAACTCATTTATTATTTCTTATGTGGTATATACTTCTTCCCTCTTTGGTTGCACCAGGAAGGGTCAGGACATTCGAAGACTGTTGCACAGTCACCTAAATGCTAGGGACTTTGTATAAACCTCTGATTTTCTTCATTGCTAGTTAGAACAGGCTGAGAGAACCTAAATTATTACGAAAGACTAGAGATAGAAGTTATAATTCATCTTATACATCAGTACAAACTACAAAATTTTGTGGAGAACCTTCTTTTGCATTTGATTTCCCCTAAAGACTGTTCATCGAGCATGCTGTTTTCTTCTACTATATGGATCAACCCAAAATAAACACAAGTCACACAGCAATATGGAACAATATTAGAAGGATGAAAGACATCAGTGGTGAAATATAGGTCAATTTGCACTTTCCTAAACTGCTTTCATCTTTCCCTTTTCCACAAAGGGAAAGGATTTGTTAATGTGGACATAAGGTTTATGAACTGTATTTCCTTATAGAAACAGAAAACAGTAAAAGCCATAAGGAAATCATAAATTAAGAAGACTTAACTCAGTGCTAAGCATGTCATCGCAACACTCATACTTTAGGACATCAACTTAACATATTATTCTTCTCTTTATCCATTGCACACAATTCGGTATAACAGCGTCGCCTGACAAGAACCATCATCATGACAGGCACTATTGTACAGTGGACAGCTTGGCTCAGATTTGCATATGGCCTGTCTATAATACAGTGCCTGTTACAAGGGTAGTCTAACCTGACCCTCTTCTCCTTCCTCCATCAGCTGCCGAATTTATCCTCCTGCACTTGCCAGGATGGGATACCAATGACCAAAATACAGACCCATCTCTCCTCCCCTTGGGTATTGGCTTCTGGCTCTCCACCCCTATGCAAAGCCATAGGTTCTGGGTGTTTGGCTGAGCGGAGGTGTTCAGCTGTTGAGGAAGCGTTTGCTCCTCAAACCGTTGTTCACTTTCCCTTCCAGGGAAAATATGCCTGGTTCAATATTTGATAGTACAGTGGTTACACTCTGTTATCACAGCGTTAATAGTGCAGGCTTACGGAGATTTGTGAATGTGAATGGAAAAGAAGCTGAAAATGCACAGGAAGATGCTGGAAACGAGAATAACTTCAGTGATGAAAAGATTGTCACTTCAAAGAAATCTGCTGGTCATTCCACCCACAAAGAAAAGATCAGTAAATCCTGGCATATGATTTTCACATAAAGAATTGCACTGAGGGCTAGGTAGAAAGTGTGCAGAGCCATACATGCAGTTCTAATCCCTCCATTATATAACATTAAAATCTAGTTACCTTTAGTTATGGGGCTATAAGTCAATTTAAAAATTCTATAAACTGTAACACCCACTCAAGCTTTATGTTATGATATTGGCAAAAACTCTCAATGGAACTATACATTCTGAAGTCAGAATTGCCTGTATCATATTTTTATATATATCATATATAAAATACATAAACTTCTATTTTATTGATTTTTAAAACCTGTATGACTCTGATCTCCAGAGAAGCATTATAGCAAAAGCCTAAGTAGAATGGAGAGTCAGACAAATATGTTCTATATTACATTCTTGAACAGAACAGCTTTCTGTTGCCTAATCTTCAGACAAAATTTATGGCAAGCATGTCAATTCATTTTGCATTAGTATACCATGACAGGGTGACTGCGAAGACTATAATCACAGAAGAAGGAAGTGATAGAAAGGAGTCATTTCACTTCACAATAGCTAGCCCTAATTTATTTTTGATTGGGAAAGAGGTGTCAGAGCAATCCTGAATCCCATTCCAAGGTGCAGTACATGTTTCTGTCCATTTTATTATTTAATAGGGAAAGTTTATTATAGGAAATAGAAAAATGTAAAATGGATTAGAACATATTCTTTGCCTGCACTTAAAAAAATCCAAGAAGAAATCCAATAGCATGGAAAGTGAAAATCAAATAAACTGAATTCTACTTTTTTCTATTTTACTATAGTAAAATATTATTTATATGACATTTCAGGATTATTAAGTATGCCATTAATGTCTTTAAAGTTCCATCAGCATGATATGAAAAAAATAGATTAGAACAGAAGTGGCATTATTAATATCCTTCTATTTTCATAAATATCAGAAGATATCTTTAGATAGCTAATAAAATGTACAGTATAATCAAATAATTTATTTTTGCCTAATCTTATCCTCACCACAGCACAACTTCTCTTGGCATATAGACTAACTCCGATTAGCTACAGAGCGTTTCAAGTGTATTTCAGAGCAAAAGGAAAGCATGCTAGAGCTATCAAAAATGCAGTTCTTTCTGTCCTATTTTCAAGTATTTGTTTGGCCTTGGAGAAGTTAGGAACATGATGAATTCTTAATATTTTGCTAGAAGAATGGGACATAATCCTACTCTTTCTTAGTTTCTAACCTTCTTCGGAATGAGCGGCTTCACTGAGAATTCCTACGGGAGTAAAGATGAACACATGCAGCACTGAGAGCTGAGGAAGGGCTTTGCAAGGGCTTTTGCAATTCATAATGAATGATTACAATAAGGATTGTATATATTAAACATATACAGGCAAATTGTAGCATCTCCTGCACAGCTGAAAGTTCTGAAATTTTAGAAAAGCAGTTTCAGAAAGTGAATATAAACAGAGGGTATAGAGATTCACTGTCATGTAGTGCCTAGTGGAGATTCTGGTAGCAGAATCCTAAAATGTATATCACAATTTCCACAAAATCTCAGAAACAAATCTGCCCCACACTGCATGACGCATCTTCCTTTTAAAACAATAAACAGAATAAACTCTAAATTGGCTGGAATTCTACGTTGCCTAATTAACGGGTGGCTACGGTCAAGTCCACACATCTGACCGCCCAGAGCTGCAAACAGATGGCTAATAACAGTCTAGGAAATCCAAATGGTTCTGATAATCTGTCAGATTTCCAAGCTGTGGTGGCAAGTGCCCCCCTGACACCTGCTGCCACTCGAACTTAAAATCTTGAATTTTATTGACAATCAAACGAAGGTAATTTTTTCCAATATAGTTTTAGCAAAGGGCATTTCAGGTAGCTATTTAAAGTACTTTTTGTCTAAATTAAGCAAATGTATATGCATGCTGGGTGAGGAAGGGGAAAAAAACACTGTGAATTGTGAAGTTATATAACAATTTGGAAAATATTTCATATCCCAGACAGTTCACAATGGATTCCAAGAGAGACATGTTGGAGTTACAAATTAAAACGCTTTGGCATTTTTCCAGGCAATAATTTATCTTCCCTAGGTGAATCATTATATTTGCTTGGCTTAGAGTACAGTGTAGGGTCATTAAAAAACATTCTGGTTCCTCCACCAAATTGCAATAGCTTGCATTTATCACAGCTGGAACCGCACACAATATTAAAAAAAAATCAGTTCAATATTGGCTAAAAATTGATGATGAAGGAAATTTTTATGATCAGTTCTCTGTGACTGTATTGAAAGAAAAGAAGTGTAGGCAACTTTTATGTTTGTTCAAACTTTATTAAAACAACAGCTTTATCTTCCCAAACCATAAGCGAAGCGTTTGCAGTGTTGGGGCTGACCCTGATCTTCTGTATATTCTCTGCTTAAAGGACATGAGCAGGAAATGGTCAGCTTAAGGACACAATGAAAGGAAACACAGCAGCAAAGGTTTCACTGATAACATGTGATTTGAAGTCAGTGAGCAGATTCAGTCAGTCATCCAGCTGTTCGGGCCAAAGTCTATAGAGCACTCTGCTGACTCCTACAAGACTGTGTCACGAAAACATGTGGAAGACTGACGCTTGACATGGGCAAGGCAGGGAAAGCAGAGTACTTTCACACCATCAGATTCTGTGGCTCAATTATTTCATGCCAGAATCAAGGAAAATAACGCTGCTTTAGCAATATTTGTTTTTCTAAGATTTAACTGGGCCAGAGAGAAATAGGATGCTGATGTGAGGGTGTATTCATATGTCAGTGCTTGAGTATCACTAGGTGTAATGGAGTTCAGGTCAGAGCCAGGATTACAAAGTATTCCACACCCACATTTAAGGACAGATTTATTTTTTTTAAGGAGATAATTTTTCAGAAGACAACAATGTTTTGGATGCTGAAAGCTGAGAGTGTGATTATAAGAAAACTTATACCAGTCAACAATCAGAGAGAATTTTTTCTTGAGTGCAGCAAAGAAGAGAAAGATGTCAGAAGTCTTGGATGGTATACTTCTGTACTAAACTTAATAAGCCTATTTTAATCAGTTTCTGATCTTAGACTGCAGTAATTATTTGCAATTTGCTTGGAGAAGTACTATGTCCTCCATATTTTTCAAGGCATGTTAAACCAAAAGGAAAATAGCCTAACATTTTTTAAAACCTTAAAAATCTCACACTTTCTTAAGTCTAGCTTAACTATGATTTCAGAAAGCAATCACTGCCAGATTGGTCAAGAACTTTAAAAGATTCTTTAGGAATTCACAATTTTTCAAATCAACATGTAGGTTTGAATGACAGTGCTGCTGACTAAACTTCTTCATTTCCAGAACAGACTTTCTGATCAAAATCAGAGAGCCTTACCAAGAATCGTTCAGAGCCTTGTTGTCCGGATGGGTTTGGGGTGACTCAGGTTTCAAACTCCATCTACTGCCCAGTTCAAATTTCCCTGTTCTGTAAGAGCTGTTCCATTTTGTCTGTTTTATATATACATAGTGCCAATATTAAGAAAGATAGAAAACACAAATATTGTATTCTAGAGGAAAGAGTCTTTGAGCATGTATCCCTACATGCCAAGAAACTTCTTTTCCCAACAACCAATTAGTTATGCCAGAATGAATCTATACTTAAAAGAAATTTTAAAAGGTCGTATGTGTGTTCGACTGCAGAGTTTAAACCTCAAATATTCTTGCAAATAGAATTCTTGTTTTCTGGCCAACCCTTCTCTCAAAAGTTATTTCTTAAGCAGCTTTGTAAAATGAATTGAAAGTGAATAGAGTTTTACTTTCTTCTAGTCATTCACTTTGTACTGAGTGTTCAGAGCTTCTATTGAAGTCTTTCATAACTCTGAGGATCTTCATGAAAAATGGTACTAATGCTATATGTCTTCTGTGGGGGTTCTCTAAGTATTAAATATAATAAATAAATGGGCTATTTACTCACACATGTTTTCTACCTATCCAGGCCAGAAGCTTTAATATGTTGGCCAAAACAAGATCATCACCTGTGACAAACAACGTTGTTTTTGTACCATGAATACATCTCGACTGTGCGTGCTCAAGAAAGAGAAAACCGGGTTTCAATCAATTAGATGTATAAAATTAGAAGTTACATTAATAATTTACCTTGCATAAACACTGAATTAAATAATGCTCAACCCCAGTTTTTCAAATAGATCTTTTTTTCTAGTCATCATTAAAATTTAGATTTGATTTGGTTTCTAATCACCATTAGAATCAGTGCTAGAAGTAGGGACTCTCTTCCATGTCAGCCTTCCGGTGCAACCTTTGAAACAGCAGTTTCAAACACAGGAGTGCAGTCAGGAGCCTTTTTCCTCTTCACCCGAATTGTTAAGAAGGAACAGGTAAGTTTTCAAAGCTCAGGGAGGACCACTTGCTGTAGTCAATTGTTTTTGAATTAGCCTTCGTTCAGACTGATATTTACTAATGAATAAGAAAATACATGTTATGTCTTTCATATGGGCTTAAGACAGTCCTAGAACTATGAATAATGACTTGCTATTTATCAGAATACCATGTGTGTCATTGCAAATGTACCATCTTGACAATAACAGGAATACCCACTGCTACTAGCATATCAGATAGCTGCACCAGTATTGTGAAGAGTACCCTCAGCTCTGTGCAAGCTCTGATCCTGAATTACACCTCTGCAATCACTCAATCCAATAATGAGGTGAATGGTCTATGTGGCCTGCCTATTGTTAATATGATTTATCTTACGTTTAGTTTTGGCCTCACTGCTTTCGGTACTGTAGAAAAACAAGTTCTTGAAGCATCTAGGAATAGCCAAATATGAGTTGTCGATGAAGTGGGTTTTTTAATTACATTGTAAGAACAATAAGGCGCATGGGTGGACCCAACCTGTGTATGGCTTCCCCAGTGAAGATGAGGTTGGCCAATGAAGATGAGGTTGGCCAATGGGCAGCTTTCCCCCAGAGGAAGACCACAGGAAGTCTGAGGAAGACTCACTTATGATATTTAGAAAGAGAGATACTGGACAGATTCCATATTATGAGTGTTATTCAACACATGCAAGACAAGGAGAAGTTGTTTGGCACCATTCTTTAAAGAACTCTTGCTCCTAGAAGTGGAAGATTAGGTGGATAGCATAAGACAGCTGCATCCTTTACTATAGGAGACTTTCACAATTCATTTAGGCTTTGCCTTAAGTGCCAGATTCTCAGCTCTGCTCTTGAATCCATCTGTCATCATTTCCTCCCATGAGCTTTTCATTCCTTTCACTCTGTATCATCTGCCAGTATGCATCGTCATTCCTCCTAGTACAGCTTTTACAGCGCATCAAGCTCCCTGTTATCAGGAGAGTTATAGCTAAATATTTATTTGAAGTAATCAAATTCATACAGAGTAAAGAGTGGCATTCTCAGCTTTTCTTTTTTATTTGTTCTTTTAGACTACAAACTCCTGAATAAACTTCTCATTGGCTTGACACAGCTTTCAATGAAGCCACACTTCAAAAGCCCTGTTGTGATTATCGCTCAACATGAGTGAGGGTCTTTACCTTAGAAATAGTATTATTACCTTTGTAAGGGAAAACATAAGATGTTCACACACAGGTTTGGGCAAGCAACTTTGACAAATGGTCCATTTACCAAGAATATGTTTGTCCCAGATTATTAGTCTGTTTAGACCTAATTTGTTGAAAAATTTAGGCTAGAAAAGTTTTGTTTTTATAGAAGCTAGCTTTCTGGAGGAAAGAAGGAGAGAGTCTCCCTCCCTCTAGCTGTTGGATAAGAGATGCTGTAGGAAATGCTCTGGCTGTGGGTGAAGATCAGGATTCAGTGTTCATCCCTGCCTGGGAAGATTCAATTTGCGCTCATCTTCCTGTGCTAGGGGCTACACAGGATGCACGGTTGCAGGTGATTTCAGTCTCTTCAGAAAATAGCACTCTTGTTTGTCTAAGTAACTAGCCATCTTACGAAGCATGTAAACCCAGGCACCGTACCCAGGAGCTGAGGAGCACCAGAGAAACATGTATATCTGAGTATTCATAGCTTTAATGCAGATTTGAAGAGTCTGTGCAGGAGGGACCGAGAAAGCTCACATCAGAATGCCTGACAGCAGGTAGCTGGGTGGAAGCTGTGATACAAATTATTTCCCTGGATCAGGCATAAAGTGATGAAGGCACTGAGCTGGCAGAGGTGAGTTTTTCTTTTTTTATGTGAACATTTATTCACTGGAGTGGCATAAATATAGTCACCAGAGGAGCAAGAACAGCACTTCTGGCTCTCAGTCAGCACCATCAGCTTCAGCGTCTTACATTTCACGCTACTAGTATAGGATTCATGTATATGGTGTAGAGCTCTGTAAACACAAGAAATGACAGCAGTTCCCTAACTTTTCTAACTAGTAACCCATTTCTTGGCTCAGTATGCTATTTCTGGTGGATTTCTCTCAGGCTTGCAACACTGTGAACAGCTATGCCCCCCCAGCTGCTGAAATAGCTGAAATATTAGGTACTCCACATAGGATGTGCCTGTCTAACAGGAGTCCTTTGCCCCAGAAAACAGTTTGTCCACAGTTCAGGGCTTCAAATCTGGCCCTGCTGCCCTTCTGAGTTCATATAAGGGAATATTCTGAAATATTTCTGCTACACCACCAGAAAGAACAGAAGAAATAAAGCCCCACTTGTACACAGGACCTCAGTAAAATACTGTATAGAAAAGCAAAACAGTTTTCTCACTGTTCTAAAGTTTCTCTATACAGCCTTCAGCCCCTGTGCACTCCAGCTATGATTTGGCTCCTAACACAGAGTTCAAGTCCCCGACAAGCCAAGTCTTCAGGATAGATTTTAGAAGGAACATAGTTCAAATAAATATTTGGCCTAAGCAATCGTTTTCTTCACAGGCAAGCCCACAGCTGCGATAGACTATCTTGACACTTGTATACAGGCTCCCAGACCTACTGATTCAGGCAAGCAGTAGTTCCAGACCAGCTTCTCGTTTCCTAAAGCTCTCCAGTGTCTCTCACTTTAAGCCCTCTTCCTGGACCTAACTGCCAGCAAAAGCGTAATAGCGGAAGGTTAATTATGCCATATTCCACATCCTTCCTGGCTGTAGCTTAATTAACTCTCATTTCTCAAACTCTTTAATAAGAATTGTTTTTCTTGTACTCTGGATATCTATTCCAAATAGCACACTCAGGTTATTAGTTTGAGCAAGTATAGTAAGCATAATTTTTTGGCATAGTTTACCACTGAACCCTTTTCAATAGCCACAGAATCCATGGCTTTTACCAGACTGACTTGTACAACTTTCAGTGTTGATTTTTCTTGTAAGTGCACTCTGGATTTATTATTGTTTATGCAGCAGCTCTAACTCTTTCCAAAACACTCCTTCTTTAAACCACTTTACTTTGTTTCTCCCTGTCTCTGAGGTAAAGCTGGTGTCCCAGGACAGGAAAAACTTTATTTTTCCCATGAAATCGTCTGAAACACCCTGTTGCTCAAGTGATAGGATCAGAAACTAAAAGGGCATGCACAAACACGGATCCTGCTTTTCAAGAGGTACCTGCCAGAGCTCCACTGATGTATCAGGTGTACACAGACACGTGGCATTCACCATATCCTCCATTTCTTTCACTCTTAAATAGATGAGATTCTTTCCTTCACAGAAGTGAAGTTTTTCTTCTTTTACTAATTTTTTATAATTCTTTTTTTCTCCAGTAGCTTATGGGAAGCTTAAACTCTTCTGTTTTATTCATGATTGTTACTCCATTCTCTAGAAGACATTACCAAAGGCTTTTCATTCACCTTAGTTGTCTGCCACTCATCATGTGCACGCTTTCTGTGAGATCCAAGGCTTTATGGACTTCTAACCCAACTCTGGATGCTCTTTTCTTTAGCACCTTTATAGCGTGTCTCCTCTAAATTAATACTTAGTCATAAGTGATAGTTCACAAATTCTTCTAGTGAGAGTTTTCCTCTGTATGCCCTGAATTTTCCTAATTTACCTATGACTTTTTTGAGGCTTTTCTGGCACTGGGCTGGCTTATGCCACTTTAAGTGCCCTATTTAAAAAGAAAGACTATCCTACCTGCTTCTGGTTGGTAGTCAGCTTATCTTGCACTGAAACTAAGTCCACTTTCACCTACAAAGCATTCATCCAAGTTAGTGGTACTATTGTCCTTTTTGGTCATCATGCACATTCATAAAATGCATTCATTGCATTTCTTTGCCCAGATGTCTGACATTGCATAACTCGTGTTGGTTGCCGTGCTGAATGCAACCTGGTCCCAGAGTAAGCTTAGTACAACTTTGCGTTGTGAATCCCTTTGCTAGCTGGACTTCTCTTCACATAGGCACAAACTCTGAATAGAATTTGTCTTTTCAACCCTTTCAAAATGTCTCTTTCATATTCCACTTTGCCTCCTAACCCAGAGTACGCTATTATGGTTTCACACTTTATCTGCCTGAGTTGACAGAAAAGTATTAAATAGACTAAAACTCTACAAAATAATGCAACCCTATATATTATACTTCAGCATAGCATTCATTGCTTGAACATCTGGAGTCAAGCATTCTTTGAACTTGCCTCACTTGTCTTATACTTTACCAAAGTGTTTCAGTTAAAGTAGACTTCTAGTTTCTCCATTTTCCCATACGAGATATTTTCTTAATCTCTATCCTCTTGGCAACATCTGGTTTTCCACAACTGCTCCCTCAGAACTTAAGGTGCTTGCAAGAGAGGTTTTTCATACCTTGTAACTTCACCACAATCACGATATTTTATTGAAGTCCGACCACTAAATTTCAAGAGATTATACAAATATTTTCTCCTTCATTTAAAAAAAATCCTGAATTTCTGTTGCTTGTGAAGAAAAATTTGAAAACATAAACCCTACTCACACAAAACATGAAGGAAAGTTCAGAGAACTTAAACTGGAGTATCTATTCAAAATCTCTATTTTTAAATCAATGTCTTGATTTCTTAACACTTAGAATAAGCATGTCACTGGCACACCAGCTAGCCACTGCTACGTGGAAAATTGAGGTAGCCATGACTTTTTCATCTCCATTGTGGAGAAAGAAGGACGTGGATCTCAGTGCAACTGTTCCAGTCAGACTTACCTGCTGCACCAGGCTTCGCAAAGTGGCTGCATGTGGAGATGATACAGAAGCTTACGCTCCAGCAGCTGCATTCTGCCTTCTAAGCAGTGAGACACAGAGTGACTATTAAAATGATGTGGCAGAAACCTGTAGCGACTGCTGGCAAGTTTATGGGTAAGGTTTAAACTGTTGTTTTTAACACAGAGTAGGCCTCAGAGGTTTCAGATGTGATTACTTTAGAGAGCTATCTTGACAGTTGATTCTGTTGTATTAGTAGTCAGCAGAGGAATTGAAGTTAATAGCGTGGTCATACAAGCAGGACCCACTTGGCAGAAAGGGATATGGTGGACAGCCTTGAACCCTGGAACTTAGTCTTCAACAGTAAAATGGGGATAACAATACTCCTTTACCTCCCAATAGGGTGTTCAGGCTAACTTCATTATTAACCATTTTCAGTAATGCTTCTGTTTATGGTTCCAAGGTAGTGAATAGGGATGGGCTGGAAATGCCTTAACAATAAAACTTTTGGAACTTAAAGGGCAGTGGGAGTTAAGGGTTCACAGCAATTGGGGCAGGCACTGCAGTTATTGCAAAATCTGATAGGTAACTCCCTGCCCAAACAACTCTCATCAACACAATAATAACAATTCTCTGGTGCAGGCTCAGACACCTGTGAAGACTGCACAGAGACACTTCATCTTGGCTTGTAGAGAACCAATCATAATATTGAGGTTGAGAAAAAAAAATACCCTCCAAATTGTGTGATACATTGCAAAAACAGGCAATTATCATCAATTGCATCCTTGCAGCCAAGCCTGCTTTAGTAGGCCCGGACTGCATCCATGTCCAAGATGGTAGCAACGGGATTCCCTGGAAATCCCATCAGCCATTAAAAGATAGCTCTCACATATTTATTTCAAAGTTAAAGAAAGAGCTCAGTAAAGATCCCTCCTCTAACAGTACTTTGCACAGGCGCCTCAAGCTTTACCCTACAGACAGATTCCTTTGCTCTCCAACAAGCTAACCAGAAACCTCTACTGCGTCTGCACAAGGTCAGATCTAGGTCAGGCTGCATGTGAGACTTCATGCAGCTCAGAAGTTGCTAGTAAGGAATTTTCATTTATTCATGCTACCAATAAATATAACGTCCAAATGCAGAGTTTACTCTGGATCTCACAGAAGTGTCAATCAAGCTCTCTTCTGCAAATGTATAGCCTTGTGTCTGCGAAAGGATGGCAGATTTATGGAATAAGCCCCAGGGAAGGGCTGAATCCATCTTGGCTGTTTGTCTTGAAATCTTGGTGTCTGAATGAGAAGAGGGGGCAGAAGGAGTAAATACTGTACAATACAAAGTGTTCTCGGCCTCTCTCTGGCAAACAACTTTTTGTTCTGTACTGCTGCATTTATTTAATGTATATTTCATTCCTTCAGTTTCAGCAGCTGCTCAAAAACCTGCTAAGAACAACAGGTACAATATGCTATGCTCTTGATGTATACACTTCTGGGATTTAGGTGGTGTTTCTTCCAAGTCAGGTGGCTAGTTCAAAGAGTTGAAGAAAAAATAAAACACTTTTTCACATTTGAATGTCAGCTGAACTCCATAGCGAGCAAAAGTTCTCACATCTATTCCTCGCTTCACAGTGACTAAAAAAACTATTGGTCTTACCCATACCTAGCACACAGCAATACCTGCAGTATATTTTTCCCGTTTGTCAAGTATATTCAGAACACAAAAAAGGTTAAAAGCTAAGGAAGTAGCATATCTCACACAGAACACCATGTGAGCAAAACTGTTAAACGAGCCTCCTGGCACTGGGTGGGCCAGGGGCTCCCTTAGTAGCACAGACTGCTTTTTGCATTGGCATACCATGTCAGGAAGTCCCATTTCCTCGCTTCAGAGAACTGAAGTAAGGATTGCCAACATACCAGATCACACAGTTTCTACTCTATCAGACAAGATCTCTTTTTTTGAAGAAAGAAGGGGTTATCTAAGGTGCTACCTAAAAAGGTCTTAAACTGGAACTGATATGACCACTTACCCCCACTTTCCAAATGCAGTTTTTCATGATAAAACTCATCACTTCCAGTTTTAAGTAGCAATGACTTGTATCCAGACATTAGAGATACTATGACTAGAAATAAACAGTTATTTTGTTCATGTTTATGAAGACTAACTGCGGTCTCTCGGTTCTGGCAAGCTGTCATGTAGCCATCTGTTTTACAAAGTTTGTGCATCTCTCTGGAAATAGATAGCCCAAAGATAAAATGTACTAGAGGAGCATTTTTCTTTGAACCACCTGCTGTGCATGAAGAACAGTCAGATTTCGACAGGACAGATGCTTTAAACTCCATCTAGGCCCAAAGTCAGCCCATTTAAACATGGAAAACAAACCTAAATTCATTTAACTTTTATTTTCTTACAGCTCAGCTCCTGTAGCTTACTTACAAACTTATTATATAACACACACACGGAAATATATATAGACTGTAGTAGGGCCTGAAGTCTACAGCCAGGTCACACCTAGTTTGTGTGATCTTATACAAAATTCTGCTTCAAAGAGCTTATATATTCAAAAAACAAACATAATAACTTAAATATATAAACAAACAAGCTAGAATGAAGACAGAGGAACCTGATACAAAAATTCTAATAGCAGATGTGCAGTTTGCGGGCTATCAGTAAGAAATGACATAATCCTTATGAGGCATGGTGGGAGATGCAGCAAACCAATCCACTACCAGGAATACAAAAAGCAGAGACTGAAAATGATTTTTAAAGAGTATTTCTTGCAGCTTCTGTTTTGGGCTTGTCTCTGCTACCCTATCTTAATAATATGTTGCTCCGCAAAAGTCTCTCTGATTTCAGCTTCGTTTATTCAAGCTTAATGTGACCGCATGCCACATCAGTTTGAATTGTAACACGTTTCCACAATAAATACACTAGCATGCAAATTGAACCATGTACTCCCACAAAACTATAAATAAATAGAAGTATCTAGTACTGGTGGGCTGGGTCTTGGCATCTTGAAGCAACTGGCCAGGGCATGGCTAGATCTAGATTTTTGACCAACCTGGCTGAAACGGTGACAGCCTGTTTGAGGGGGTACATGTGCTTTACTTTTGCAAAACATTTTTAGATGGATTTGCAGTTGTTCTTGCAGTTGTTCATAATCTGCCTCGACTGAGGTTTGAATGTCAAGAAGTTGTTGTCAGGGTGGAAATAGGTGTGCTCCAGATCACTAAAGCAAAACGGAAACCCCACCTAGTTTGTAATTGTTTTGTTGTATTACCAAAACCTAAAAGATTAACTGTATAGCACTGGTGTTCCTAAACCTGTACTCAGAGGAGTGATTTCATTAAAGCAGGTTTTAAAAGAAAGTATTTCTGACAATACCTGAGGACTGGAGATGGCCTTGCACCAGACTGGAAACCAAACTGACACTAACCAAAATAAGAGTTTTGCTAGTTAAAGTTAAAAAATACAGGGAGTATCAATGGTTATGCAAATCTTCCTCATTTTAATGAGATTTTTGTGTCAGTGTAATCAACATACTGGCACATACTATTGTATTATTACCTTATTCTCTGCAAAGTTCTGCATAACTATGTCTTTCTTCCCCAGTGTCTTTTGGACTGCACTTTGTACACAGGAGTCCTATCCAGAAAGTATGGCTGCTGTTTCAGTATACTTTCTAACTGATATTTTTCCATTTGGCACAAAGTGAGAAGGAAAAATAGGCCCCCCAGTACACTGTACTGGCCTGAAAATAAATCTTCTGTGAATTACTGAGCAGTGGAACATAATAAAGGGAGCAGCATCTCATCCTTACTTGTAAAGTGCTGTTAAACAAAGGACTGTAGTATGGAGTCCTCCACTGTAAGTGTTGTACCCTTAGGCCTGGAAAAGAAGAAATGAAACACCACAAAGTGCGTGAAACATTAAAAGGAAAGTACAGAAAGTAGAATAGTACATATCAGAGCATGGTAGGAGGATGCACAGACAGACCAGTGTTGCTCACACAGACTGCCAGCAGCTCTCAGGATTAAGCCACGTCAAAAGGAGCCGTGCAGAGCTCTTGCAGCTAAGCAATATCGCATTATAGAAAGAGAGGAACCCACACTCCGCAACTTACGGTGCTCAAGTCTGTGGCAGGTGCTCATCTCTCCAGCAACATCCTCACAGTGCTCATTTCAATGAAGGCTGAAAGGCAGTGTAAGCACTTTTTTTTTAATATCAAAAAATCACCTCCTCTTTCTTTTTACATTAGACCAGTTTGTAGTATCTAAAGGAGAAAATGGTGTGGAAGATTGCTGCTTTGATTTAAGATACAGTTGCTTGAAACAGTTACTGCTGCGTTGTTTTGCTTTGGCCATTAGCTGGAGGATGCCAGAAGGGTTCTGCTATCCCTCTCTGCCTCCAGGATCTGAGATCTGCAGCTGGCTTCTTGTAAGCCTGTCCCAAATCAAATTCAAATCAGTGGGAAACTTTCCAGTGGTTTTATGTGTTTTTCTAGATCAAGTCCTTTGTGATCTTGGGCTTCTGGCACAGCTGGGAATTAGGACTCAAACTCCTTTTTCATGCCCTTTTGAAAAATCTTTCCCTAAATGGTGGTTTCTAAACCCATAAGGTAGAGAATGTTCATTTCCGTTAGACAGAACTACAGATGGAAATTGCTAAGTATTAATAGCACTGAAAATTTCTTTTCTTATGGAATTCACACTTAGTGACCTCCACAATCTCTCAGCTGCACTTCTGAAGCCCTGGTAAATACGCATCTACCACAAAAATTCCATTTCATTGTTTATTTTCAGATATGATCAACTCTCCTTCCCAGTTTGAATTGCAGAAATATCAAAATCTCTGGCACAACGACAGCAATCAGACATGCTGGTGCAACAAAGTTATGAGGCTGTCAGCAATAATTCAGGCTGGGTGGCGATATTAGACCACGTAGAACCAGGTTTCATTTTTTAAGTTGGATTTCAAATCATCACATCAGCATTAATTCAGTCTCGATTATAGCTCTGCTCCTTCCTTTTCCATTGCCAGCTTCACAGTTCTCCTGCTGATCTGAAGTACTGGACTCCTGCAATTTTGGAATTTTGGGGTCCTTTTGCAATGTAGGCCTTGCAGGTCCACAGTATAGCCCTGTGTAGGGGGTGTAGTACAACAGTGGGCAACAGCTATTCATAACTTATTGAATCAGGCTTCTGCCAAATACCACTTGTGAATATATGGCCAGCCTTATGGCAGCCTTTTAGTGGGTGGAAAATTACATTTCCCCCAGCACTTGTTTGAAATATGTGTTTATTTGACATTACTCCACAGGCTGCCATTCAGTCAAGTATATTAGAACTGGAGAATTATGCAAAAGCTTTGGCAATTGCTGTAAGTTAATCAGAAAATCAGCCTTTAAAATTGTTTTGCTAAAAAGGCAAAGCATTGCAAATCTTTTGTACTGATGCCACTTTGAAACCCACATCTGGAGCAGAAAGCATGTCTTGCAAACAAATATTTTCTGCTGAGTAGCAATCACTGAAAGCATAAGACCAAAAAGTTCATACTCCATTTCCCGCATCATTGAAAATCTACATATTTCTGGTGTGCTACTAACCCCTAACTTTTCACTAGAGTGGTTTTGCAACCATGCATCTACAGGAGACTGAAAACTAGTTCCGAATTTCATGTCTCTTAACTAAGCATACAAAACAGACATTTTGCCAATCCTTTCATAAAAGGCTACAAAAGCAGATGGGAAGATGAGGAAATGGCCAACTGTCACCTGGAAAGGGAAATAAAAGAGAATATGTTGTTCACTAATACGTGGATAACAGGCCAAACTCTCTTATAAAAGCTTCTTGTTAACATTTTGGGTTCTGTGCGTACAGAAATATTTTAAAATTAAAATGATATGCACACTCTTATCCTAGAAGGTAGAAAGCCTCAACTTGAACAAACTTAATATTTCTCAACTAGGCAAAAAAACAATAAAACTGGACATTTTGTTTCCTTCAAAAGCATTTTCATTTCATTATTAAGGTAAAGGGGTTTTACAGAACAGAGTACACAAGTTCAAAGTAATGTACTCTTAATATTATACCTAGTGTGTCCTTTTTCAGCCACCCAACTCTAGCTGTCTGAATGAGAAGCTATACCTTTAAGATGCTTTCACTATAGCAAGCTGTTTATCGTATTGTGAAGAGGTTTGTTTTACACAAGGATGAGGAGTTAGAAATCAAACACCGAATGCAGTGGATTTCAGTCAGACTCCTTTTAGTTTTCCAGGTAACAGCTGAATAGCATGATAGCAGAAACGATATGTTCTTCGCATTGTGTATGTGCATGAATATGTGCTGTCACAGAGTGACCAAGACTTTTTTCCATTTTATTTTGGACACTATACACAATATGTGTGGGATCTCTACTCTTTTTGATGAAATATATATGAAAATAGGGCACAAAGAGTAAATACTCCAGTGTGAAGAGCTGGACTTGCATGTAGCCGACTCCATCTCACAAAACTGTGGCCATTTAAAGAAAAGCTAGGAGTTCAAGTATGAAATCACTGGTTCCCTTGTCATACACATTTATGGCCTTTATGTTTAAGTTGGCCGGCTTGTGTTTCGCTTAATTTTCTTTCAGGTATTTTACCATATCTCTCCAGGGCAGCTTTTTACAGCTGATTAGAGCAGGAAAACAAAAAAATTTGATCCACTACTGACATGGTGAGCATCCACTACTTCATGCCATCCTCTCATATGCACATTCCTCACCAGTAGTAAATGAAATGAACTGGTTTACTCCTTGCTGGAAGACTCCTTTACTGCTGCCTAAGAACATGAAGATGGGCTGATACCCTCAACCAACGGGCTGATTCTCTCTCTACAGTGTGACGATTAGAGAATGTGTGCAGAGTAACTACTCTGTAATTACTATAGGGTACCTAATGTGTTATAAACTTATATGCTTACTAGATTTTAACTTTCTCATTTGCTCACAACCCTAGAATTCATATTATGTTGTAAGAAGCTCCTTCTACTCCTTTTTTTTTAAATACATGCACATAAAAACCTTTATTTGAAAATTTTATTTAATTTGGACTTGGAGATGCAATACTCCCTGTAGCTGATTGTATGCAAGTGGAATTTTTGCTCATAAAAATCATTCCAATAATATGTTCCACAGTACTTTCCTGGTGAAAATGCAGTACATTTAAAACACAAAGAAAACCCATTCCTACCAGATAGCTAGCGGAATATGTCAAAATGAATAACTTTAAAGGAGACGGAAACTGAGAAATAAGACAAAGGAAACAGGTACTAGAATATTTCATTTAATGACTATATGACAAGTCCATCGTAGATCATTATTTATAGGTCACTTTCCTGTCAGCTGTAGGATTTCTGGCCCTAATCATGAGAATCAACACAGACTTCCGAATAAAAACTTTCAACATGATAGAGATAATTCTGAGCAGGACAATAGATGCATATGACCATGCTTTGCTTCCTTTCTTATATCAAAAACGCCAAAAAATTTCCCTATTAATTCATTGGCATTAATACCATTATTTTCTCCTGTCACAAGCAACAAGCAGAAGATATTTCATTGGCAAGATGCTAAGCCTCGCTGAAGATGAAAATGTGGAAGTCAGCAAGAATTTTAGAGGAACTTAATGTTTAAATATATAATTTTACTCTAATGCTTTGTTTATGCTCCTTGCAAGCTTGGAAGATTATTTGCCTCTCCTATCCCTTTTTGCTCTTCAGCGGACAAAGAATTAATTTTCCCTTCATGTGTCTTCATTTCAAATTAAGAAGGAAAAAAAGGCTCTCATTTGTTAGCTGTTTTGTTTGATGTGAAGACACCTTAAAATATCAGATGGCCCTTAGGAATATGGACTAGTCAGAGGACAGATTGGCTAATAGTTCTGTTCTGGTGTAAGATTATACAAAGAGGGCTCGGGTCGGGGTGGGGGGCGGGGGGGGTGATGGATTTTGAGAGGACTTTTGCTCCAGTGTTTGGGCTGAAAAATGGAAACATCTTGGGTCAGCCTGAAACAAAAGAATAAGCAACAACAAAAAAAGTTTTTCCCTGGAGAATCAAAAAAAAATTGTCTAAGATCCTAATAAAAATGTTCCAGAACCTTCCCCCAGACCCCAGCGGAGACATTTTAAACCTGTTTTCAAAAATGAAAGGACAAGAAATTTGAAGATGAAAAACAGATGCCCATTCTCCTTTTCAGCCTCAGACTGCTTTCAGCTTTGCAATTCTCTGTGGCCGCAAGCAGTACTGCAGGACCATTGCTGATTGCAGACTGCTTGTGAAATATGGATTCTCCAAAAACTATGTTGCTCATCTAGGACAATAAAAAATATATATATTTTATTCCTTTCTCTGAGCTAGGTTTGAAGAGAGTTTGAGCAACCTTTCCTATCTCCAGCATGCCCTAAGCATCCTGGCACTATCTAAGGGGCAGTAGATCTCTTTTAGTCACTTCTGTCAAAACTATTTCTTTTTTTACATACATACACTCACTATAGTTGAACTGCAGATAGAAAGCGAGACTAAAAAGAGAGAATACAAAAGTGCCTTCAATTCTGACAATACAGACAAAGGCATCTGCCAGCATACTTGTATTAGGATTTGCTCATTTCAAAAATCAATAAAATAGGTTTAATTTGCTTGTAGCATAGCTGTAGATTTGGATTCAGTCAACACCCCTTAAACTGTAATATATATTCCCTCCTACTGACAACATCTCTAGGCCACTGAAGATGCCGCTCTGCATATGCTCTGATGGCAGTTTTGTGTAACTCCTGAAAACAATTCTTACAAATCCCTCTTTAATCAAAAGTGGAATAATTCAGTGGAGAATTTACAGGTTTGATTGACAGTTAATAATTTATTTCTAATTTTAATTAATGTTTTATTATAAAGATTCTTTTTTGTTGTTTTTTTTTGTTTTGAAAGCACTTTGAGAACATGCAGAAGACTAAAATTACACAATGAAATAAGCCATATAGAAGTTTTTTTTTACTAAGCTCTAGAGTAAAAGTCCTTTTATGTTGATTATCTTCCATAAATTCTGTTAAAAGAATTCTGAAAAACAGAGCCAAAAGCTAGTTAAAGGAAATGTACCGTTTCCATATAATAGCGGTGCTAAATCCAGATGCTCTGACACGATGTCAAACAGCCCTGCTAACTTTTCTGCTAACTGCTCTGTAAACTCTCCCTTGCAAACCGGATAACTTCCAAAAACATTTGCAGTATCAGAATCTGTGCTAACCGTCAAGTCAATATTAATCTACATCCATAGGCCTTTTCTTAAAAATCCATATAAAACCCTATAAGTTGCAGAAGCGTAAGAAGTATTAGAAACTACCTAGAAACCAGCTCTTTATGTTTTAACCAAGTCATTGCAAAATACTAGAACAAAATAAATTAAACGATTTATTGATCTGAGGCTGTTTGCCTACCTTAGTGCTGAGAATTAACATTGTTATACAACGACTAATAAGGATATCTGTAAAATTGCTAGCGCACCTTTACCCCCCAACTAGTAATTCTGCTTAGAAGTTACAAAACAGATAATTTTTGACAGTAACAAAACACTTTGTCAGAAACAAATACAAGGCAACATTCATGTAATAATTTTTGACAACAGACCTGTGCTGCTCAAGAATAGGAAGAGGAAAGGTCCTTTGTTAGCAGGTGCCTTTTAAAAGAACTTATTCAGGTGCAGTTAGACTTTTAGTGTGAGTTTCTTTCACTTATAGCACGTTTTTTTACTCTACCAAATTAAAGTGTAACTTTCTTAAATCCATATACAGTTATAAGAGAAGTGCTTTGTTGGTATAGTGTATTCTTAGTAGATACCCTTGTTTGAAAAAGATATCCAACCCATATATGAAGAAAACCAACATTGAAAAACAAGGCCTAAGAGTCGGCTGTAGCTTTCCTTCTAAGTCCTCCCCTCAAAGGGCTGGTGCTTAATTTTGTTGTTCTGCCTTGGTATCCAACATGAGAAATGCTGATGAGAAACCAGAGCTGATGTGCATTTATCTGGTCTCTGCACACATGAGATTTATTTATAAGTTACAATTATTAAGTGCTTGGTATTGTAAGTTTGATAATTGTTGAAATTTGACAGACCAGGAGGAAACATCAGATTCAAATACTCAAACAGAATAAAGTTTCACATAAATAAGTGACAGAAATTTAAGCACAGTTGATTCAGGAGAAGGGTTTGACCACAAAGTGACAAGCACTTGAATATAACAATAGATAGTTGTTTATTTTAAAAGATTTATTTAAAGCTTTGGCTTTAGCAATCACCAAAAGAAAATCCTGATAGCTGTCAAACACTATGATGAAAAATGATCATGTAGAACGTGAATGTTGTATATTTGTATTAAGTGTTTCCTCTGGAAAATCATAGTAGATGTAAAAGTTTTTTAAATGAAAGGAAGGATTTAAAAATGTTGATGCAAGCTTTATTAATTCATTAAATTGTAATTTCAAACAAGACTTTTCCTCACAAAGGATTATTAAAATGCATAGATAGTAAAGGATGATTCAACAACCAAGAACAAGAGGGGCCTGATTTATCTATCTTAAAAATATTACAAACAAAGTGTTTACTGTAAAATATATTCACCACTTAATAGACCATCACTTACTTACACCTCCAAATGAAAAATGTCCATGCAACATGGACATGCTGCCCAGAATATACCATCGTCTACAATAATGATCTACAACAACTGAATTATTTTTCAGTGCAGCTATATGATCAACATTCATTCTAAGTTATAATCACATTGGAAATACACATTGTGCATTATTTGCCAGTCTTCATGATAATAAACTGTCTCCTAAAACTGGCAGAAGATCTGAGCACACACAGTAGGACATCACTGTGATTCCCAACTGCAGCCATCTCCAAGGCAAGCAGGCAAAAATAACTGAATTCTCCATGCAGTCTAAGACTTTTCCATTTCAGTTAATTATCCCACCACGGCAGTGCCCAATAAGGAAAAGTATGGCACTTACTGACTTGCACTGTAAGGTGCTCATTCGTGAAAACAATTTTACTCGGGAAATCACTTAAAGGCACGGCTTTCCTTTCAAGAATGCGCTCTAATATGATTTAAACTGTTGCCTCCTGCAGGAATTAATTATATATTTAATGCTATCTTAAACTGGACCTAGCTATCTAAAACATCCCAGTCCTTTAGATATAATTTCTCTGTAGCCAATAATAAAAATCTTACTTTTTTCTACCTAGCTGTTTTCTGGTGACAATAAATAGTTTCAGTTTCTATGTGGAACATGAAAAGGCCAAATTCCCCACTAACTGTTTCACAGTGGGCATCTTATCCTGTATTATCAGCCAACCCTACCCATGATATCCATTAAACATGTGCTCTATTTACCAGAACTCTAGTGCAGAACCCTAAAAATTTTAAGGGAAAATGGAAAAGGAAGGAAAATAGCACCCTTTCCAGTGGTCTAGACTGGAGTTTTGATCGATGGTGTCCAGGTATGTCTAGCAATAAAATAATATCTCATTTTATCTGTCTATCCTTCTAGGAGAGCTTATCATGCTAACAGGCTGAACAAAATTTCCAGGGTTGGGGAAAAAGTTTTACTGGATGTGAATGCATGTGCCAAGTCTTCCAATTAACAGAAGAATAGGGAGCAACTGTCCAGGGAAAGCAAAGATGCTCTGCAAACAGATTTTCTGAAAACAGCAGCTTGAGATGTTTACAAAGACATAGAAAAGATTTGACATGCTGTAGATGGGGAATGGAGAGAAGAACAATATTTGTATATCCAACTATAGTCAACTAATTAGTCTTGAGAATATTCAAGTTAATGATATATTTGTTGGGTTTTTTAAATATAACAAACTTCATTAGCCTGTTTTAGCTTTTCTGGCAAGGGACTCAGCAAGAAAGAAATTCCCTACTTTCTCCTTTTTTTCCCAGAGATTTTCTATGTCTGGTTCTTCCTGATCCAACTTATTCGAGGTCGCTTTCTCAGAAACACAACATTGAATTCCTAATGATGGATGGAAAGGCTGATGGTTTCATGAAATTATTAACAATGTCTTATCTCCCTTTAAATTTAAAAGCTAGAAACATGCTTTTAAATACTGAAACTACTGATGGCGAATATAGAAAATAAAACACAGACCTGTTGCAGCAGGTATATTGCAAGAGAACTGTTACTGATTTTATTCCTGTCCTAAATGCAAAAGAGCTTAGAGCCAAAAGCAAACTATTCTCCATAAGTATAATTTACAGGGAGAATCTCTGTTCAGTAGGAAACAAAGAATATCTAAATAAAACATTAGTCCAACAAGTTTTTTCAGACACATCTTATTTAAATTAAATTTTAGACAGATTTAAAATAACAGCTTGAGCCGAAAGCAAATGTTTTGATCTGGGCACCACTGAAAGTTTTATGGTCCCCCTGGGTTTACTAATAGTGACAGAAGCTTTTTGTTTTCTGGATCAAAGCCAGTTTGTATTTTTTAAGAAATTGAATTTTTTGTTCCATAACAAAGATTTTCTCCATCTGGGAAAAAAAAATGAATGTTGTATACATTAGTGTCAAATTCAAGGGCACATATACAAGATTAAATTGTTAGAGAGAAAGTAATAACACATGTAAAGCCATCAAAGCTGAACAGTAGTGGAGATAGTACACAAGGTCATTCATCGTGTTTTCCTTTGCAATTCCATTGCTGTACCTTGCTACCACATGCACAGCTAGCTGCAAATGTGATTGCTAGTTATATGATGGACAAAAATTCAAGAGCCTCAGCTATAGCATGTGGGGAGCTTTATGGTCCTATTACCGTTTAAGAGTAAAGCTCAGCTCTGACTTCAGCAGATATTCTTATGGGTTTCAGTGGGAATTGTACCTGCTAATGCCAAAGTCTCCTATGAGCCAGGGACATTATACACATCAGAGAAGCACTTGTATCCATGAATCAAAAAACCCAGAGGAGCTTTAGTTGAATATGTGGTGCAGGAAGGGACTTTGCTGGAAAGGTCTTAAAGTGAGAACATTAAATCAGCTAACTCATAATGCTTACCACATACTCCAATAGTACCTAGGATAGTAAATAACAACTTCTTTAAATAATCAGCTGATCTTTTTCTTGTTCCAATGTTCTTTCAGCCTTCTTTTTAAGAAACCGTGTGGGGGGAGGGATTGCTCACTTAAGCACAGCCCTGCACGCAGACAGTGGTTCATACTCGCACCAAGAGTCCTTCTGGTTGCAGGTGAATCCCTGTCACAGGAGTCTGGCAGAGTTCAGGGAAGTGTCCTGCGGTTATGTTCAGTTCCAAATTCAGACTGTAATTCCACAGTATGATTTCTCCAATAATAACACCAATGTAAGAAGTAGCTAAGTTTCCACCCTTTAACTCTCCATCCTTGGCTACTCATTTCCTTCTGCTGCCCTACAGCTTGCTGCTCCTCAGTTGTGATGAAGCAATTGCACACCACACCGTGCTGTAAAACATACCACTGAAACAATCCAGGAAAAAATAACAACCCTTCAATCTCATGTTTATTATTCTTCATGTGAAGGTCTCTTCATATAACTTTTCATAATTGAATATAAATAGTTTTACTAGCTTAATCTTCTCGTTATAGGGTCTTCACCTAAAACTCACCATCTCTTTACTTCTGAGAAATGCAGACAAACTTATCAGACAAATTTAGGTGAAGGGTTATTGCAGTTTTGTTTCTGGTGGTAAAGTGTGAGCTGCAAGAGGTTAGAATATACCACAATGGCTGGTGGGCAGGCATGAAAAGAAACCTTATACAGTGAAAATAAGGTTTATCAGTAGTTATTCATACTGAATAGAGATCTCAATGGAAAGAATATTCTTTTATTTTAAAATATAAGAAGGTCAGGATCTAAACAGAGCATAGCAGGGATGTAGCTGAAATTACTAGAAAATTGAGAGGAAACTCATGTGGCATTGATATTCCTGTAGTTATTTATTTTAATCTGTAAAGCAATTAATGTATTTTTAAAATCTTTCCTGGTTGAAATGTGATAAATAAAAGTGGTGATCTTAGATCGTACTTATTTCTCCTGTAGGAAACTTCAACTCTGACCTCACAGCTCATGGAAGAAATTAATATCATTTGCGTAAAATGTTACCTCTAGAAAGGGTATTTGTGTGGTTTGAATCCAATAAAAACATATTGCTGTCTGAGGAGCGATATATTTGAGCAGCTGCATAAAGCATTGAGATATGTTTGATCATGAACTTTAAGGATGCTATGGCAAAGCATCAGTTAAAAAAAGTGACTTCATCTCAACCTCTGCCAATTTAGCACTTCCACAACTTTTATAGCAGAGATTTGTGATTTTACATCTGCTAACTAGTTACAATTCCCCGCCCAACATAACTCCATGTCTCTGCTCTGAAATGGTGCAGGAAGTGCTCCAGTTTCAGACCAAAGAACTGAATAGAAACTCGTGCCCCCAAGATACTCCTAGAACAGAATAATGACTTAATATGAAAAGTAATGAGAGATGATAACATGAAGGAAAGCTCATGAAACTGATGTACCCGACGTATCAGCCCCTCAGCGTGCGGGGGGGAATGTCTCTCAATGGATGGGATAGACATAGCTCCAAAACAAGTATGTTTTTGCAGCTCTGGATAAAATTTCTGTAGAAAACCTTTTCCGAGTCAAGAAATAAGTAGGCAGAATCAGGCACTAGATTAAAGGATGAAGCGTATAGTGGTATAATAACTACCTACCTGCTTCCCTATGTAGAGATGGTGCCTGTTAAGTCTGAAGAAGCATTCTGGTAAGCTCAGCTTATACTAGTCCTTGTCTTCAAATTTAGCTTGCTATTCTTGTAATGTGGAGTTCAGGATCCTACGAGGAGGGAGCAGGGCAACAAGTAGGAGTGCAGCGCTGGGCTTCAGGAGAGCTAACTTTGGCCTCTTCAGGGACCTACTTAGGAGAATCTCATGGGGTAGGGCCCTAGAAGGAAGAGGGGTCCAAGAAAACTGGTTAAGATTCAAGCATCACTTCCTCCAGGCTCAAGAACAGTGCATCCCTCTGAGGAAGAAGTCGAGCAAAGCGGGCAGGAGACCTGCATGGATGAGCAAGGAACTCCTGGCCAAAATCCAGCAGAAGAAGGAAGTGTACAGAATGTGGAAAAGGGGACAGGCCACTTGGGAGGAATACAGGGACGTTGTCAGAGCGTGCAGGGATGCGACAAGGAAGGCTAAGGCCCAGTTGGAATTAAATCTGGCAAGAGATGTCAAGGACAACAAGAAGGCCTTCTTCAAATACATCAATAGCAAAAGGAAGACTAGGGAAAACGTGGGCCCGCTGCTGAATGGGGCAGGTGCCCTGGTGACAAAGGATACAGAGAAGGCAGAGTTATTGAATGCCTTCTTTGCTTCCGTCTTCACTGCTAAGGCCAGTCCTGTGGAATTCCAGACCTTGGAGGCAAGAGAGGAAGGCTGGAGAAAGGAAGACTCTCCCTTGGTTGAGGAGGATCAGGTTAGAGATCTTTTGTCCAAACTTGACATCCACAAATCCATGGGCCCCGATGGGATGCACCCACGAGTGCTGAGGGAGCTGGCGGATGTTATCCCTCGGCCACTCTCAATCATCTTTGAAAGGTCCTGGAGATCAGGAGAGGTGCCTGAGGACTGGAAGAAAGCCAATGTCACCCCAGTCTTCAAAAAGGGCAAGAAGGAGGAGCCAGGAAACTACAGGCCTGTCAGCCTCACCTCCATCCCTGGAAAGGTGATGGAACAGCTCATCCTGAAGGTCATCACTGAGCATCTGGAGGACAAGAAGGTGATCAGGAGTAGTCAGCATGGATTCACCAAAGGGAAATCATGCTTGACCAATCTGATAGCCTTCTATGACGGAATGACTGGCTGGATAGATGAGGGCAGAGCAGTGGATGTTGTCTACCTGGACTTCAGCAAGGCTTCTGACACTGTCTCCCATCACATCCTCCTAGGTAAGCTCAGGAAGTGTGGGCTAGATGAGTGGACAGTGAGGTGGATTGAGAACTGGCTTGATGGCCAAGCACAGAGGGTTGTGGTGAATGGCGCAGAGTCAAGTTGGAGGCCTGTGGCTAGTGGTGTCCCCCAGGGGTCAGTCCTGGGTCCAGTCTTGTTCAATATATTCATCAATGACCTGGAGGAAGGGACAGAGTGCACCCTCAGCAAGTTTGCTGATGATACTAAACTGGGGGGAGAGGCTAACACACCAGAAGACTGCGCTGTCATTCAGAGGGACCTGGGGAGGCCGGAGAAATGGCCAGAGAGGAACCTCATGAAGTTCAAAGGCAAGTGCAGGGTCCCGCACCTGGGCAGGAATAATCCCATGCACCAGTACAGGCTGGACGCTGACCTGCTGGAAAGCAGCTCTGCCGAGAAGGACCTGGCAGTCCTGGTGGACAACAAGTTGACCATGAGCCAGCAGTGTGCCCTGGTGGCCAAGAAGGCCAATGGTCTCCTGGGGTGCATTAGGCAGAGTGTTGCCAGCAGGTCGAGGGAGGTGATCCTGCCCCTCTCCTCAGCCCTGGGGAGGCCTCACCTGGAGTACTGTGTCCAGTTCTGGACTCCCCAGTACAAGAGAGACATGGCACTCCTGGAGAGAGTCCAGCGGAGGGCTACTAAGATGATGAGAGGACTGGAGCATCTCTACTGTGAAGAAAGGCTGCAAGAGCTGGGCCTGTTCAGTCTGGAGAAGAGAAGCCTGAGAGGCGATCTCATCAATGTGTACAAGTATCTGAAGGGGGAGTGTCGAGAGGATGAGGCCAGTCTCTTCTCTGTGGTGCCAAGCGACAGGACAAGAGGCAACGGGCAGAAACTGAACCACAGGAAGTTCCATCTGAACCTGAGAAAAAACTTCTTCACTGTGAGGGTGACAGAGCATTGGAACAGGTTGCCCAGAGAGGTGGTGGAGTCTCCTTCGCTGGAGATATTCAAAACCCGTCTGGATGTGATCCTGGGCAATATGCTCTAGGTGACCCTGCTTGAGCAGGGAGGTTGGACTAGATGATCTCCAGAGGTCCCTTCCAACCTCAACGATTCTGTGATTCTGTGATTCTGTAATTTTTTGAAAAGCATTTAGAATTGTTTATATTCTTCCTTCCCATAAACAGAGGTGATAACTATTAGAGTTGCAATTATACGACGAAACCTGTCTTGTATTTTCACAAAATAATGAGAAAGACTTGCAAAAACATTTCATCCAAAGAACTAAGATCACTTAAATGATAACTAAATTTGAATTAAAGCATTCATTTGAATCTTAGCAGTAGCCAAACACAAACATTTGTTCTGTGATGAGTAATTTCAGGTGCTGGTGAACAAATGCTCCTGTTGTATAGCCGCATTTAACAGTCAAAGTCTATCTTCTCGGGAAACTTAAAGAAGTGCTCCTTAATAGGCTGAAAATATTATAATCATCTATACCACGAATGAAAGTATGGTATATCGAACTATGCCAAATCTGATCCGTTGGAGAACCCTACTAGCAACTGCCCCACATGTTGATACTTCCCCATTAGTGACCTCACCAGAGAGTCTCAGGAAATACTTAATTTAGTGCTTGAGGTTTTTTTAAGTTCTACTAGTGATATCGGAGCTTTTAACTCTCAGCAAATAGAACCCCAGGTTACCCACTCCATTATTTTGCCCAGGAACTACTGGTTGTAGTACTTCTGTTAGGTCTCCTAACATGTCTGAGAGTTTGCTATCTGGGTCTATTGATCTGGGGAAAAAATAGCAGATGATGTTTCATATCCCCCTCTGCCACAGGAGGTAACTCTTTGAATCTTTCTATAATGTAATCTTCATCTGTTAATTTATGATAGCTATATCTCCAGCTTATTTCCAAATACAGATTAGATATATCTATTGATTTTTCTGGCTGTTCTATGTTGATAGTCCCAATTTTACTATCTACGTCTAGAAATGGAACTGACTTTTGTTTTTGTTCTACGTTCTTTAAATGTCTTCTTGTTGTCTTAGTCTCTTTAAGTAGCCAGCCACGTTTTTAAACCTGTAAGTTATATTCATTGTTGTTAATTATTTCAGTTCATTGGAAAACTTGTTTTATTTTGTATCTTATTTTATACCATTGCTCTAACCCTTCCTTATAATCAGGTTGTTTTCTGACCAGCATAACTTTTTAAAGTATATGAAATCATGGCGTTTTGAGCATGCAGTAGGCAGTCTAATCAGTTGCCAGCTTCCATTAAGACTTCTTTTAAATTTGTGTTTCCTGTCACTTACAGCAACACTACTTTAAGTTTGGGGAAACTTTAAAGCTCCAAAAATATGCACATTACAGGTTGATGCCATAGTCTGGCTTATATGAAATGTAATCACAAGTACTTAAGCAACCGCTAGTTTTAAGTCAGTGATTAACTCCTCTTCATCTACTGAGTGAGATCCAGTGTTTGGTAACACCCTGGTGGGCATAGATTTTCTGTTTTGAGGAATGATTTCCAAGTATTTATAGAATATCTAAGGAATTTCAGTTTCTCACTAATAACAGAACCAGAATACTAAATTGAATCCATTCTTCAGAGGGGCTAGGTGGAAATTTTCCAAGACTGAAAAAAAAAAAAAAGGACTTTTAAAATGCAGTTTTTCAGGACTATTCAGGACTAAAGTGTTTTGCTCTGAATGCCTAGGGATCACTGGCTTCAGGGCTCTGGCAAACCTTGGCTTAGACTGCTAGTGGGCTGCCCAAGAGCTCTAAGTGTCTGTGACCAGACTCACTTTTGCAATGTGCTGCAGTTCATCTGGTCACTGCCCACCTCTGCAGGTCACCAGCTGACTTGCACTGCTGTTACAATAAAGGGCCCAGGCCCAAGTTCATTTTAAATAGGAATTACAATGCAAGGATTAAGGGAGCAGTGCATGGCACCTCAGCATGTCTCACTGAGGCCCTGAAGCAGGGATGAGTGTACAGCTCAGCAGCAGTGGGTTTTGTTGGCTTTTTTTTTTTTAAACAAACAGGGCTGTTATGCTTGGGGCTGCAGCTCTAGTGAGTGAGAATTTTCTATTAATAGTGGACATGCTGTAAATTCTGCTAGAATGAAGTATTCAAAGACTAGAGGTGAAAGATTTTAGGACCTCTTGTTCCTACTGCCCCTTTGGAAATGACATTCAAAGAGTTAAACCAGACGAGCTTACCAGTTTTATAGTGTAATAGCAGCACATAGCTGGATAGCAGGAGTATATAGAACAACTTTCCTTTAGGAAACATCACGCTCTGACGTTTCAAAATAAAGTTTTCTTGGAACTTCTGGCCAATTTCTACCAGAAATTAGAAGACTCCTGGCATCCATCCAGTCTAGACTGAAAACATCTGAGTAAAATTTTAATGGACTAGAAACCCTGCTTTACGTCTCTTGACATGACAGCAAGATTTGAGAAGCTTATTTGTTGTTCTTTCCCTGAGGCATTGATGGTAGATATTTCAGAGTAAATTATTTTCTGTTTTCTAGTGACATGCTTTGGGTGCCCACTCTTAAGGAGCAAAACCTGGGACGTGTGCTTTATATCCCACTGGTTGATGAATCTCAGTTTCATAACAAAGGCAAAATTCTGAGTTCTCAGATTGGCTTGCTGCCTCAAAGTCCAGAAGCTCTGCTGTTTGTTGTTTAGTTGTTCAGCTGGAGACAGATTTTAAGCCTAGATAAAATGTAGTCTGTGGAAATTCATTGTCCATAATGTGTATGCAAATTCCTTGTGATGAACTGCTGAGCTGTCATTTTCTAGTTCATAACCTGATCACATGCCACACTGGCATTGTGAGGCATTTTTAATAAAAAAGAATGAAATTCTTTAAGAGTGTAAAACTTCTTCCTTATACAGAGTAGGAAAAGCCTGGACATTTCTGACTGGGAAAGATGACCATCTCTTTCATCCAAGATGTAAAGAATACCTAAATTAGTATTTATTGTTGAGGTATATGAAACAGGAATTTGATCACGAAGTGTTGTCAAGGGATTACTTAAGGAATTGTATACATTCTCATTAGATATAGAAAGTGCAAAAATAGTTAGGTATAGTTTCAGGATGGTACATACTTTTTTCCTGAGTCATCTACATTCACAAATGAACTCCTACGCTTGCACATCCAAAGCTGGATAGCAAGTAGAGTTTTAAGTGTTTGCTGAGCTAACTTGACATGTGAAGCTGAGTCTTTGCATATGCAATTCATTTACATTGCTTCAAATTTTCAAGGGAGAATTATTCAGGAAAAAAACCCTGACCTTGCTGAAGATTGACTGAAAAATATACTTTAGACAGTCATTTTAGTTACTTGGGAATACATTAACGATACCATAACGTTCAGATGGCGTAGAGTTACTGATGCAGTACATAAGGCCTTACAATAAAGAGTTATTGTCTTTCTGACCTAGAAGCAGAAGCTCCTTTAAATTGAATAGACTCTAAAAGTCCTCTTTTACCAAGTTACAGAGGCACAGATGACTTGTTAGTGAATGACAACCAAAGAATACTGTACTAAGGGATTTCAGTGTGCAGTGCAGTTAAAACATACAGAACACTAATTTTCCACTGTAGCGGAGCTAGATCTGCATGGGAAAAGGGCTGCAGGGGAATCTGAAGAAAGAGACAAGGTTCTGCTGGTATTGAAATTTTGTGAAAGATGTTACCATCTTGCATGTCTTTTATGGCTGCTTTCACCTTTGATCCATACTTAAAAATATGATGCAAAATTATCAGCAATTTCAACAATTTATTTTCATTTCTGAATTCCTTAAGGGAAAACCTTTTTATCCAAAAACTGCATAAGTGGTCAGTATTGACTACTGCACATTCATTTTCTATTTAAGACATAACAATCTGTCATATTTCTAGTACTCTACATTGCAATACTTTTTTTAAAGGGTAATTATGAGGTAGCTTTAGAAACTGAACTAAGTAAAAATAAAATTTTGTCATGTCGGACAAGCAAACATGTCTCTGTGAAAAACAAAAGCCCAAATTCTCCGACTCCTCACTGAAAATAATGGGCATTTTGCAGAACAAAGTAAGACAGGGAAACAGCTTTTCTCCTCCCAATAATGCAGCTTACTCCACTTCAAAAGTCACACCAAGTGTCAGTGCACTACACTAATGGGCTGCTTAAAAAGAGACACAGAATGAATTACACTGTTCCTTGTGGTCTTCCCTTGTGAGAAGAAGAAAGAAAAAAACCTTATCTTTGACAATTCTGAGACTAGCAGAAATATATTTGAATTATTTATCTCTTTGTTCAATCTTGCTATCAAGTCAGATACCATCTATTTAATGGCTCAGAAGCTATTTTTTGGTCAGGTTTTCAGTCATGGAAGTCACTTCATTTCTTGGATGTTCTATATTCTATATATTCTATATGGTACACTGAACTTAACTAAATTTAACTGCAGGGTAAACAAGGGTAAAATTTGTTTGAACTGTTAGTGACAGGTGCTAAATGGAGTTCATATTATCAGCTGGTATAGATTCCTATAGCTTAATAGATAAAATTGTAACTATATTACTACCAGTACATTCTGGTCCTTGAAGAACTGGACTTGACAGCACTAAGAAGATAACCAAGCTAAGCTCATCGCTGATGACCTTAAATTGGTTCCTGTTCATTTACAGCTCATTAAGTTATTATAAAACAATTCAGCTCCATCTTGCAAATTTTCAAAGCTATGTAATAAAACAGTAGTTTGAAAGACTTTGAAAAATACTGAAAATGCCAATGGTTTATTGTGGAATCTTTCAGTTTGCGCTCTTCCCCCCTCCCCTTTGCCACTAACTACAGTTACATTAAAATCATTCATATCTTCCCCTTTCCTTTTGTCTTTTCAAAATATCTCCATATTTTTAAGTATACAGTGAAAAAGTTTCAAACCTTTTTTTCCTTGTTCCCATTCTTGACAAAGATTTCCAGATTTAGAATAAAAGATAATATATACATGAAAGTCTCAGCTCACATCAATTCTTTTTCTTAATATTATTCCATAGCCAAATGAGAGGAAAAGGGAAAGTAAAAATCAAAACTGGAGATTTGGAGCTCCAAAATGCAAAAGAAACTTTTGGTACATTTTACTGTAGTTTCCCATAAAAATGAATTGAAAGCAGTATTTATCAAGGGAGAAGATATTTCCAAAAACCCTTGTATTATTCCATGAGAAAAATGCTGTTACATTCTTAACCAGATCTAACTTAGCCTGAAGTATTCCTTATCTAACAGGAAAAGACTCCTGAGATTATATGAAAAGCAACCTAATCCACCATCAGAATTAAACGTGACCATGTCCATGTCAAAATGCCATGCTAATCCAAAAAAGGACTACGTGAGGAAGGCACTGGTCAGTGGGGTAGCTGATCAAACTGAGCAGCTGATCTTCCTTTCGAATTTAAGCTCTCATTTACTCATACCAATGATAAGACAAAACAAAACCGTGTAACGTTTCCTTAACTGCAGCAGAAAGCAATGAATTTCCTTCTGGTTGTGCTTCAACAGAATCTAAATTCTAACGGCAGCGTCTTTATGGCTGAGGGCAAGTGAACAAAAAGAGACATTTTGAATTTCAGACACCAGCCTCGGTTACACTAAAGGCAATTAAGCAAATACCCATCTTTTTGTTTATAAACTGAGCACTGTGAACCTGCGAGGCATTTGAATTTCAAACCCCAGAAAACATCATGCCATATTTACAGGCACTTAGTATAGAACTTCAGTTTGTAACAAGTCTGCCCTGCCATGAAATAATTACACTGGGTTTTGCTCAAGAGAGAGGGCACAGAATTTTAACACTTAATTTTCTACAAAACAGGATAGACATATATCACATGGGTACCATTTTGGTTGATCGTTATCTAATTCAACATCTTCAGTACACATAGCACTTTACAAATATGACACAGATCCTGCCTGATCAGCTTGTAATTTAGATAATTTCAAATTTGCCAAGATACTATTGAAGATGGGTTGAGAAAGAAAAGTCATTTCTGCAGTTATTGACTGATCTGAAAATAGAATTCTCAAGTAAAGAGAGAGGCCATCCAATATTGCCAGCCTAGGAGCAAATCGAGGCAACACTAAACTCTTTCTCTTCAGAATTCAGTTGTTAATAATGAGAACTGTATACAAAAAGGGTATTCCTTGCCCCCATTTGTACAGTAGATTTCAACTGAATCTTTGGGGAAAAGGGACATTGCCATAGGGCAGAGAGCCACCTGCATCTCGGGAACTATCATACAAATGAGGAGAGAGGGAAGAAGCCACCATCCGCCTCTTCTGCTCAAAACCACTGCTGCTGTTGCTTATGATGAGATAAACGCTTAACACCATGCTTGCATTTTCTGTAACAGATGTGGGGAAAATTGTGCTTTCCAAATGCTTGATCACGAGGAACAGAAGAAATCAGGCTGTCCAAACAGACCATCTTAAAGGAGACCGACTTCTTTCTTTTTCTATAGCAACATTTAACTCGTATCTACAAATGAAAACAATAACATTCTATTCTCACAGATGCAGAGATCTTCGCTGACCATCTATAAGGATGGCAGCCAAATCCAGCAATAGCGATAGCTCTATATTTTCTGACAGAATGTTTTTCTGAACAAAAATGCCACGTCCCTGAAAATGAACGTTTCCTAGGAATGTGTCAATTCCAACAAAGTTCCTAAGAAAACCAGGCAGATCCCATCAAAAATGTACCTGGTTTCTTTCTAACTTGCCAGATAAATTCCTCCAGAATTTCTCTGGCAAATTGCGAGAGACTTGAAAGCTTGAATACCAGCTCCCAGCCTCGGGGCTTTAAAACTGCTCAACAAATGGGCTCTCTAATGCTACAGCTGCTTGGAAGCCCAGCATTCAGACCCTCCCTTTGCTGCTGCTGTTTTCCCAACATTGTGGGGAGTCTGTAAAATAACCAGAAAAAAATATGATTTCCTCAAAGGAAAATTATGGAGCTTCTATTTCGCATGAAATTCATCATTCCGTTTTAGAACGATTTTATGCACCTGCTTGTATAAGTTTTAATTGGGATTCCCATTCTGATCTAACTTAGACTCCTAGAAAACTCTCAGAATGATTGGAAATGCCTAAAATTTATCTCCATAAAGGGAAAAAATCCCCAATTTCTACATTAAAAATCTGAAATCTGCCAATTGTAAAAATTCTTGAGCCTGGAAGACTTCAACTGCAGGGTCTCAGAGCGCTAAAGGCCTTCAGAGAGATATAAAAATTGCATCCAAAATTTAGTCTTGCTTCAATGCATTATAAATGTCTCTTGTTACTCAAAATAACAATGTAACAGAGTTTTTTGGCATAAATCCAGATTGAAGCTGCAATAAAAAGTCAATGTTTTTATAATACCCTGTCAATTCTTGATAAGCACATTACTCAGGGATTCTTGACAATGTGTAGGAACATAGAAATATGAGATTAATTCAATGCACATTTTATTTTTAATTACTGTCCAACTATAAAGTTGTTTTATATATGCAATATATCATAGCAGTTTTCTGTATAGATGATCCAGCCTCTTTTGCTTCAGGAAAAGTTACATAGTGCACTCTGTGGGATATAAATTGAACGTGCAGCAAGACAAAAATAAAAGGATCAATATTATCATTTCCCACAGATTTACGAGGATTTAAAAGTAATAGTTCTTTCAGAACTGGAACAGACTTTAATAGCTTAGAGCTAAATGCCTACATGTTATTTGAAACCTTGCTAGTTTGTGAATATTGATCCAATATAATTTTTGCATATGTTTTTATGAATAATGTATAAATGCCTTGAGCTGCAGTTAGGTGCTTCTGATCAAGATAAACAAGTCTATGAATTACATTTAAAGCAGAGAGGATGCCGAAGTACAAAGATAGCTCCAAGCATGATCTAAGCTTGGGAAGGTAATGCAAATGTAGAAAATTGCCCCCCAAACTGTTTGTTTTATACGTGTTGTCTTTTAAAATGTGCTAGCATAACATTTAAAGACATTTAGATGAGCATTAGGGTTTTTGAATCCCACAGCCTCTTTCTTTTGAGAGGTAAGGACAAAGCATTCAGATACTAGTGATGTGAGAAACTCTCAGTGATACAGTCATGGGAACTCCATGGGTAATGGTGACCCCAATACTTGCCTTCAATGAGTATGCTTACATGAATTAAAATTTTCAATAAGCCTTAAAAGAAGTGTCATACCATTTAAGTCATACCACTTAAGTCATACCATTTTAAGCACCCCTGCACTTAATTAAAATGTAGAGGGACTAATCTACCAAACATTAGAGCTGGGAATGCCCTGCCCTGCCTTGAGTATATCTGTTCCACACAATGCACCACTCTGGGAGACCACCTGAGCTAGGCTGGTACCAGAAGTATAACTTGGTGTTCCTGTTTGACATACATTTCTCATGCAGGCTAGTTACGTTTGGCTGCCTACCACATTAACATGGCTAGATTGTTGCACTATGTTGTGGGGCCAAATGCTTCGTTCCAAACTGGATGCTGTGGTATCCATTACATGTTTAAGACCAAATGACTAGTGGCACTAAGTGAAGTTAAATATTACATTTACATAAGCATCTGATGCAAAAAAAGAACAAGGCAGAATCCTGTCCCAGAAACTACTGTTCAGCTGTTGCTTGGGCCTGAAGTTATCTAAATTCTATAGTAGCTCTGGGTACATTTACACTGTCCTGTTACTGTATCACATGTAATTGCCCTACTCTCACAGCCACCTGTACTACATATCAATTACTTTGCATCTGGACTCCACTCCAGGGGGAAATACAGGGTATCTGGTTAAGGAAATCCAGATGTTAAACAGAAGGTAATATTTGATAGTGTCCTAAAAATATAGAGACTGTCAACACATCCAGTTACAATTTTGTTTTTTCCGGCCCACAAAACTCAACACGCAGGTGTGTTTTATAACATACTATACCCCTTCACGACCTCACTTCATGCCCCGACACGGCAGTACGCAGCCAAAAGACACGTTCATCAAGCTTCCTCCCATCTACTTGCATTGCATGCTCTGAGCGTCTGAGACCATAATCCTGCCCAGCAGCGCTAGGACCAGATATGTACCTATAGGCTTGCTTGTAAGAGAATTTCTAAGCAGCAAAATGAGAAAATAGGAACAGAGTTGGCTTAGGCAAGCTAAACAATGCTGCTTCAGGTTTAAAACTGAAAGCCACCTATTGGGAAATAGAGGACAAGGGATATAAGTTACTAGCTGGGTACAGCTCAGAATTTCCAAGAAGTCCTTTGGTAAAGATGTATCTTTTGACTCTTCATGATCCTCTGTGCTGGGGCTAGAGCTCCGCATATCAATGCTAGAGCCCAAAACCAGGCCCCTCTCTGCACAGTTCACCCCTCAATCAGAGTAGATATTTTTCCATGGTAGAACTTCATCTTCCCATCACCCTGCTCCCCTAAAACAAATCTCAGGAAAACTGATGTCCAAGAGCATTGCCCCCCTCAAGTCTGGATCGTGTGGGTGTCTGGACATGGGGGAAGACGGGAGAAGGAAAGGGAAGAGAGACAGAGACAGAGAACGTGAGTGCACACATATGAATAAGAAATACTTACTGGCTGTAGAATGAGTCAAGAGGTGGACATAGTACCCCAGAGTGCAAAGAACCCCACCTTTTAGAGAGAGAAAATTTGAGGAGTTCATAGGCAACCATTTAGTGCCATATTCGTGTGCAATTAGCAGGCAGATACAGCATCAAACTGCAACAGGCTTGGCTATGAGCAGCAAATCACATTATGCACGTTGGAAGCACTGAGCACTGTACACATGTTTCCTGAGCATGCAGGCTCACTCTTTTCACATCTTTTCCAGGATGGACGAGATGCCATGGCAACACTTTCAAAATACTGCCATGCATGCTATGATTATAAACCCCTCTTCACACGTTGTGTGAGGAACAGCAGTGTTGGTGAGGGGATGACATGTCAGATATTTGTTTTTTTCCATTCTGCTAGACAGGCCTGGGCTTAGGACCACTTCTTTTCGTTTGTTTATTTTTTTAATATCACAGTTATTGCTTTTTAATAAGTGCAGAGACAAAAAAGGAGAGATTTTGTTAACTGAAGATTATTGGAGTCTGAAAATGTATACGGTGTCTTCAGGAAAAGGAAACTTTGCTTGTCCACTGGGACAGGTCTCCTGCTCAACAAACCTAGCACTAGACTCAGAAGATCGGTTTGTGGTCAGCCTAATACTGGGGCAGGAGTCACTTCATGAGTGAAGTTTCAGTCATGAGATGTGGTCAACAGAGTAAGCTGCCAACATTTTCTAGGGATAACATTGTCATCCCTCATGCTGTATGGGTGCAGCTAACTTCCTAGGCTTGTCCTTCACCACAGAAGCCTGACCAAGGGCTGGCAGAGGATCCAGGCAACACCACAGTTACTCGTAAGGCTCCATCCTCCTGTGCTACTACTGACGTGGGGCATGACCACGGCCTTGCCCGCCTCTGCAGGGCTGAGCAGGCCCTGGAGATACATGCACCAAACACGTCCTCGAGCACTTGCCGTTCTGGTTCTGCCTATTGAAGAGAAGCTAAGGTTCACTTGAGCGCCCCAGCAGTTGCTGTAGGACTGTGGGATCAAGGGAAGAAAAGGATATATTTCTTACTTGTTCTTACTTGCAACAAAAAAGGATACTGAATTTCACTGATGGTTGTGTCCTTTACGAGGGAAGAAACAACAGCCAGAAACCTTTTCCTCATATGGCTCTGCCATGATTTGACTAATATCCTTCTATGACTGGTCTCCTCGTACACTAATCCTTTGGAAACTGGTTTTATTGAGATTTCAAATTTCATTTTATTAGTTTTCATTTAGTTTGGGCAGATTCAACATTTATGTGTTCCTTCAAAGAAAAAAGAAGTAGCATGGGAAAACCAGTGTCACTCTGTTTGCCAATTGAAGTATTTTTAAATGAAATTTAAAATCAAACCCACAACCTTTACCTACAAGAAGAGAATTCAGATTATATAAATACGAATGCAAGTGGAAACATGGAACATGCTATTTTAGGTCCTAAACACTAGGTTTTAATTGCTAACAATGTAAGAATCACATATGACAGATTTCAGCACAAAAAGAACAGTTAAAGACCAATTTTTAAACCTTTCACGGAAAAATAATGTGTAATGGAAAATCAGACGAGCCTCTAATTAGCTGATGAACTTTTTCTATATACTCCTTTGCAGCAACACCCATTGGCTAGAATCACTATTGGCCACACTCTAACTGCCAAAATGATTATGTACTGGTGGAAGAATATGCCAATAATAATAGTTTGAGTAGGGCTAGAATCCATTACTAAGCCCTATCTGATATCAAACACACACACGCCATTAAAAGAATGACCAAGTTAGGAAGCGGTAGATATTCATCTTCTGAAACTGCAATACCACACATATCCCAGTGAACTTGAAATTTAGCTCTCACTTTAGCAAGCTTTCCACTAAGGAAACTGAGTTTCGATGAGGTTAAGTTTTGTGAAAGTATATAGATAGCCACATATGCCTACCACATTTATTTGTTTCTCCTAGTGAGCTTATCTCCTCATACTCCAGAGACATCCTTTTCTGTGATTTATTGCTCACTTTCTGTTCCAGAAAAATGCATCTACTCCCAGCATGCTTGATTGCTAGCTTATAAGCTTCAGAACATTGTGTTTTATGAAATGTAGATATAGAGAAAAGAATTTTGAATATAACAACTGGGAAACTCACCAGGTATTTCTCATTAGCAGCTTTAGCAAAGAGGTGACTGGAAATATGATTTCTATTCCATATTTATTTCTTCATGAGAAACTGCTAATATGAGTAGCCTCTACCATATATTTTCCCTGATATTCTTGGTAGAAAAAGAAGCATGTTTTAGGCCATTTTGGTCTGGATGCATTGTTTATATGTTTTGTTGCATATTTTCAATTGATTAAGCAAGATAAAAGGATAGTGTTTCCACTTAAGACATAAGATTAGATGGTTTATGATTTTCTTCTTTCAGTCACAAGGAAATAATTGAAAAGCGATGTAGCGAAATGTAGGCTGGCAGCGCACTGATGGTTTCATGTATTGACTGCATGTTTCATAACACAGACGATTGAAAAGGAATTGTTTTTGACTCACAGACAAGAGGTCTAGTAATGGAGGTGGTCATGTTTTGTCACTATCCTTGTGTATGTCCCTCCAGAGAGATTTCCAGCTGTCACCTGTACTGCTTGCTCGACCTCTGTGGACACAGTAGTTTCTTATCAAAATCAGCTGCTGCAGAGAAACTCCAGAGACGGAGAGCGGATTTTACTCGCACCTTTTGCAGACCGCTGTGTCCCTGTGAACTATTTACAGGCACTAGCATCCAGGTGGGACTACTGCTCCAACAGTGCTCATTTCACAGCTGCGCAGCAGCTAGTGAGGAAAGTAAGGCAGGAAACTCTAAACGTTGTCCTCTGCTTAGTATTTGAGGTAGTTTTTTGCTGCCTTTGCTTTTCTCTACTGGAAAAACAGTGTACAGCTTCAACAAGGGCTGAGGTGAGTGTTTTTATTAGCCTACTTTTTGTCTGCATTAAGAAAATGTTAAAAGCCATTTTGTGTTAAACCTAGGCAGCATGGTCTGTAATGGACCAGTGCCGCTTGAATTTGGAGTCTTTTAGCTTTAAAGACACTGTGCTTCAAGATTCGTGTTTTGAACCACAACTATTTGCACAAGTGCTCCCAATAAAACTCTAGTTCCAAATTCATAATAGCAGCTAATAAATTCGTAACATAACATTTACTTTATTTTTGGACCCTTTCTACAGAGCATTATTTCTATAAACCTAGTTGTAAGCTGTTCTCACAGAGGCAAATATGAGATAGAAAACAGGCACAAGCGATTACAGAGAAACAGCTGAAAAAAATGCCAAATACTATCACAGCCCAGCATGCCTGTGTGTGGGTGAAGGTAACAGAAAAAGAGGCGCTGCTGAAGCCGTTTTGTTTCAGTGAGACAGAACACACAGTTACTGGCTGAAAGACTGTACAGATGGGATTCCTTAATGGGAAAACCTGCACTGGCATCGTGTTGAGGCCCCAGCGTGCTGTTCAATGCACCATTTCATTTAGATTTTAACGTTTTGGTTTTTCACATAGAAGATGATAGAAAAAAGTTGCACTACCGATCACTACTTCTTCTAATCATATACTGCATCACTATAGAAAAAAGATTCAAAAATCCACTAAGGAGTTTTTTACTTTTCTTTCCTTTTCTTTTTTATTGTATCTTTAGTAAAATATGATATCAATCATACAACAAGCTTCTCTCTCAGAAGTGCTATTAAATATACTGGGAGTAGGAAATACACATCAGACACTCTCTGGTATTTCTACAGAAATAAATGCATACTGAAGTAGTACCACAGAGCATTAGAAGGGATAAGCTAATAGTTTAAGCAAGCTTCTGAATGTTTTGGGGGTTTGGGTCTCTTTTCCTCACCTAATCCATGTCAATGATACTAACTAAAAACAGATCCACAAATATTTACCATGTAAAGCAGAAACACATGCAAGATACTTCAGAAAGCTTCATTCACCAATCCAATATTTGTTTTCTTCAGTTCAACACCGATACACTGGGATCAGTGCCAAGGTTATGGACACTGTTGAATGAATCCCAAAGTGTCCTTTTCCGCTATATTCTGAATCCCCATTAGTATAGTTCACTGCAACAATAAACCTCACCCTCTTCTCACCCATCTTTCTCCCTGTGGAGCAATAGACACTTAAGAGAATCTACAGAGAAACACATTGATAATACATTCCCAACAGAAAGCTGTTATATTCTAATAGGGACAAAATAATTAACCGTAGCCATTTGAGATGGAAACAACATTGCAAACATATGTAACAGACTGCAGGTATGTTTCAAAACAACAGCAAACCTATCACTTCAGCAAGACTGTAGGGAGGAGAATTTCACACAGTGACTACAAGCCCAAGGCTGATGTGGTTTCCCAGGCTTCAGACAATATCTGTAAATCTGATGTCATTACTAGAACTGGACAGTTCTAGTAAAACTGGTTTTACAAGCAGATTTCACATGCACACAGAGGCTGATCTATTTTAGATAGAACAGAGGCAGACCTGTTCTAGCTCCTGGGCACAAAAGAACTGACGAACCAGCAAGTAGCCTGTGGGCAGGGATTGCCCTCTCCCTGATCTAGACACCCAGAAGGGATAAGGCTTCTCTGACATTACCACTCCTGCAACAGCAGAGTAAGTTCAGAATTCCTCCTGAAGTTTATGTATTTGCACGCTACAAATAAGTTCAGTTCATCCACCTCCGTATGTTATTGTGCTATCTTTACTCGTACTACATGATTTATAAAACCACTTGACCGGTGAATAAAAGCTGTTATAAATCAAACACTGCACAAAATCTGCTTTCTTTATAATAAAGAGAAACTTTCCCCCACCCGTTCCCCACTTTCATTTGCAATTTTTTAGCTTCTTTCCTTTGAGAACATGGGAGCTCCGGCACTCTCATGCCCCTTGTGAGTTCACTCTCCAATTACCTATCATCACCCAGCAGTGATTCACACCCTGAAGTTAGATTTAGTAGTTTGAAAATTCACTTCCAGCATAGTTCAAATGAAATAGGTCAAAGGGACACATCACTGGTAACTCTGAGAGCACAGATGTTTAACAGAGACAAGTTTAAATTTCATTCTGGCAGTAGTTTAGCCTTTGAACTCACAAAGAGCTTAGCATGTTTAGCAACAGAGTATCCACGACAAATTAATTTTCATCAGTTTGTTTGAGTCCGTAATACTTAAACCAAGAGCAGTGTTATTTTAAAGCAACAAAAAAATTACTTTAAAAAATTAAAGTATGAAATTAGTATTTTAGTCTCTCTCTGTGGAATATTCCAGAGAGCAAATTAAGTAAGGATGGAAGAAAGCACTTGTAGTGATTTCTATCTTTGGAATGCTTAATATTAGGATAATTCCATACCTCTCTTAGTACAGGATTCAAACAATTGGTTATGTTTCTCAGATTAAGAAATTAGGCAGAAACATGCCTTTGTCAAGAAAGAAATTGATGTGAAAACTACAACTTAGATTGAAATATAACTATTAGTCACACTGAGTATTTCTACTATGATAGTATCATAAGTTCAAACTGTGGAAGATACCACCCAATAACTATATAAATTATATGAGAACATAGAACCTTTTACAACCTATTGGATCCTAACATTTTATAAACACATTGTAACACCTGCCATCTTCCTTATTCTTATCCGTTCCTTAATCTTGTGGCTAAGGAATAGGGCTGGAGTCTGAGACACCTAGATCTTACTCCAAATGACCACAACAAGTTCTTTGGTCATTAGGGCAGGTCACCTTGTACATGTTTGTCACCCATAAATTGCTGATCTCTTCAAACTTCTGTAGAGCTATATCAATTAATGTTTATGGAGCATTTTGAGTTTCCACGTGGAAGCGTTATGAGCTAAAGCCTTCTAAGATGCAGTTTACAGGACTGAGACAAGTTAATAAAAAAGGGGGGGAGCAAAAATGAGGGAAACAAAGTCTTCCATCCAGAGGAGCTTTTAGTCTACTGTAACAGACTTCACAAATGTGGACCTTTTCAATAAACTCAAATAAAAAGCAGGGGATCTTTTTACGCTTTTAAAAGTTCAAGGTACTATAAATTATTCTGCGTGTTTAAAAGGTCAGGCTTACATAATACAGGAAATCTGCCATTACCTTGCTTTCTCCAATTAAAAACATATTATAATGCAATTTACATGAGATCAAAAAGACTGTAGCTATGTTTGAAAAGACTTATTTCATAAAAAATTGCCAAGAATGTTGTTACATATTGTGGAAAAAGTAGAGGACTTACAGCTTGCTACATAGAAATTACTTTTGAATGGTTTTCTTTCTGTTTTTAAACTCCATTACATGAAAAATTACTATAGTTTCCAGTGGAAATTGCACATGTGTAAGAATGTAAAAATGGGCTCTCAGCTTATCTTTTTTGCATAGTTATTTTCTCAGGACTGAGAAAGGAAAATATTGAGTGTATTTACTAAACATAGCCAGACTTGGATGCTGTTTTGGATGATTACTACTTTATTAGGTACATACAGGAAAACACATTAACGTGATTAAATGTGATTCACTTTCCAAAAACTTCTGGGAGAGGGTGAAAGGTAAGAGAAAACTTCATTAGATAGCAATATTACCTGTACAGGTCCATCATTAATTCAAGATTCAATTAAAGCTGTTGGGATAGTAATATCAAAAGTAAGATACTTTTATAGAAAATAGAAATCAAACTCTGATTCACTGAATAGTGGAGCAATTCTAACCAAAGAAACAGCAATGTTCCATTACTTTAAAATCTAAAAATTGTATTCAAATACCTACTCTGGCCTGTATGCTAATAACTTGCAAGATATAAATATTTCTTATGCCTTATGCTGTGAAAGGTACCTAGTTCCATTGTGACTGCAGGCAAAAAATTGAAACATCAGCGTGACAAAAAGCAAAATTGTTTCAATATTTCCTATTTTACTTCGATTGTCCTCCAAAACCTCAAATATTTTCTAACATCCTGGAAGTGCATTATTTAGTTTGGGGGACTGGAGGAAGGGGAGGGGGAGGAGGAGGAAGATTTGGCAAGTAAAGTTTGATCAGCTGTTGTGTAGGATGTGCTATAAACATGAACACGGAGCCAGCAGCAAATAAGCCAGTTAGTGAATTGTGTGGCCTTGGAACAAAGTGGCTAAGCACAAACTAGAGCCCGCTTCTCCATATGATGTCTCAGTCTTCACATTCTTGCCACAGGATACAGTGATATTGTAGGAAGAAGTCTGACGGGATGGACAGAAGGGTCCTAGATTCAATGCTTTCAAATACGCAGGGTTTTTTTTTCTTCACATGTAGCTTTTCAACAGGAGATTTTTTTCATTCTGCTTTTAATTGCAATAAACACAATATTCCTTTTCAATTCTTGTATTGAAATGGCACCAGATTTGCTGAAAGTGTTAAGCATTCTGTGTTCATAAGAAGAGGTGCAAGTTCAATATTTTCCTGAGTTTCTCCCTCTTTGTGGGTTAACTATGCAATATGAAACACAGAAGCCTCGTAGTAGTACACTTCTGATCAGCATTAATTTAACATGTATCTTATTTCACAGGATGTTAACGTAAACCTGAGTGCGCAATTATATTCTTTAAAATATTTTTATTAAAACCAGATACTATTTAAACAAAAGAATATTAAACATCAAAATTAAATTAAACTGAAAAGTTAAAGAATATTAAGAAAAAATATAAGGAGGTCAACAGGGTTCTGATCCAGTTAAAACCGAGTACTATGGCCTCCAACTGATAAAAACTCCTTGGAGTCTATATTTTTAATGAGTACTCCATATTCAGAAGGCTAACTCTGTTTCTTCCCTACAGCCCAAACTAATCATGATGCACTGCTACTTTTCTTAGCACGAGTGCTATGACGCCCCCAATGTGAAAGTCAAACTCTTGGAAGTAAAAACGTGTTCACATGTCATTGTCTCTAAGATGTGGTTTCAAATTCCGTCACTTGAACAGCAAAACTATAAATATTAAAATGGAACAATAGAGTATTTTCATATCCCCCATTATATACCTAGGCGGCAATGAAAAAGCTGAATTTCATTAGTATCAAGGAAAATTTAGACCATGCAGTACCATATGTCCTTTGGTTTCTACACACGTAGTAGTCAAATATGCTATACCAAATAGGGAACTGAAATTAGCTAAACATATCACAGTATCATTAAATATGTATAATGATAGACAAGAAGAAAAACGGTAAAACCAACCACTCTAAAGAAATACTTGTAGTCATGTGAATAAATTATCTACTCATTGACCTAGTTAGACTCTAGTCAGGAAATTCAATCATATCCAAAGGGAAAAACACAAAAACCAGAACTTAGGAAATACACTCGGAATATTTTTCAGTCCCCCAGCACCTTTCATTTCATGATCTCTTACCAACATTAATCCTCCATGCAAATGCTATCATTCTCTTTTATATGGCAGAAAATAGGCACAAAGACACTATGGGCTAGGTTGTGAACAGTAAATACAGCTCCAAGTATCCAGACTCTGTGACTGAACTCTCTCAAACAGGAATAAAGAAAGAATTGTTTTCTCACAGTTAAAATGTGCTTGGCAGGCAGTCATTCTCTGAAGTTACTACTGATACCTCCGTGGATAGTTGTCCTTTTTAGTCAAGAATGGTTAGTGTAGCCACTTGCTATGCGACCACTCCATTTTTGTGTTGTACTGACTCAGTCCTAACTCCTCTCCCCAACTAGTTCGAAGCTGGCTTTTAACAGATATACAGGTCCCTACACAAGTGCCACAGAAAACAGGGAGAGTAAATGTCCTTACCTTTTCTTTTTTAAGGCAGAACAAAGATCCAGGTCTTCCAAAGAAAGAAACAGACTTGGCTGAGGATGATGCAAGAACACATGGCCACAGCTAGATAAACTACAATGTTTCTTACATCATATCTTAATCGATCAGACGGCTAACCTTTCTTCACAAACATTTATTTCGTCAGAAAAAAATAGATTCAGAACCCATAGACGCAGAAAACTTCCAGATGTAAGGAAATCCTAGCAATTTAGAAGGGTTAAACTGCATAAATGTGTGGGTAACTTGAGAGAGGGGGAGAGGATTCTTCTAATATGGTAAATCTCTAAGGAGGCAGAAAGGGGGAAGCTAACATGTTTGACATCAAAATAAAACACATGAGAAGAAGAAACAGACAATAAGAATGAATATATCTATTTGAAAATAGCTCTGTGTCACTTCAGTTGATATACGTTAGCTTAAAGTTTGACAAAGTGTAAATAACATGGTAAAATTACATTCAGAAACCTGAACTCCTCTAATTACTGTGAACTACATTTCTTTCCTTTTATAACTTTGCCTCTCCCAAAATGATTGAATTAAGTGCTGCATTTCTGATTTTTGCAAACAAGATCAATGAGATAAGAAGAATGACTTAAAATATAACTATCGGGGTATAATATTTAATAGTGTTGGCATATTTACAAAACATCATTACTGGGTAAAAGCACTGCTCAAAATGTAACTTGATTTTTCACAGAGATTTTGACTAAAGGCAGAATTTGCTCAAAGTGGGCTACAGTTTGAAAACCTTGTCGCTCGAATGAAAAAATAATATAAGATAATTTGAGATCATTTAAAACTCTGCTGTTAAATCATCCTTTGCAGGTAAGAAGCAAAGAGAGGGAAGTACGAGAAGAAAAGCAAAGTGTTAGAAAGGAGTTTGTTCAAGCTTAATCTGTCATATAACAGATTAAATCAGATGCCAGCGTAATACGTTAGAAAGAAAGTGGGCTGATTAGATAAATAGATCAGTAGATCATTTAAACTCAGAAAGAGGTGAAATCTCTTCAATTTATGTTACTAAGGGAATTATTTATCTTGGCAAAAGCCTGACAAAAGTAACTATAATAGCAATATAGATAAGCAAACATAACTCCAGTTTCAAGAGAAAAGATAAGAGCAAATCTTGAGTCCTTTCAGTTGAAGGCAAAATTGTTGTTAAATGGTATCACAACCTCTCACCAAGGACATTAAATGAGAAGTAACACCAACATCTAGAGCAGATCTAATCTGGCATGCCATTCACTTTCTGACAATAAGACTCATTTCACCTTTTAAAAAACCAAGCATTCAGAGCTGAGTAGGATCCGGAGTAATTCTAGAGGAGAGCTTCAATATCACTTGAGAATTTGTTTTTCATTTTCAGCACTTTGGCAGCCCTTGGAATGCACAGCCCTTTGCCAGATGCCCAGGTTACTCGTACAACATTGGAGAGGACTCAGATGTCTGAAAATGCTATAGAGCAATGCTCTGCTCAACCTGCTGTCTTGACAAAGTGCAAAGGAAAACAAAATATCTTAAGTCTCACTATCCACTTCAGGTTGGAGGAAAGTGGAAGACGTACTCCAAAAGAAAACTCCTTGATTGCTATAGTATTTGTGTGATTAGGCAGTAATTATCATGAATCAAGGGCTGAGCAAACGATGGAGTTTCACTAGTTCAGGCACTGAACTGGAAAATACCATGTGGCAAACATGGTCAAGTTGAAACCAAATCAATATTTCTGTTAAGTACAACTTAAAAAAAAATTAAGAAACAGAATTCATCTTCCGTGAATTCAATGCTACATACAGAGAGAAATATTTTAAATACCATTTTTCTTTGTTAGAATTTGTGTTCCTTTTTAATGAAAAATGTCATTTCGAAACAAACATTTCAAAGACTGTAATCCAAAAAGGCAGGATTAAACATAGAGGCTTTACTAAAAGTTTTACACAGTTGCAAACACAAAAGTTTTACATAAACGTGAAGGTTTTAGTGTCCTTATACATAATCTATGCTTTTTAGGTTAGGGCTCACTGGCCTAAAGTCACATATAGTCTTGCTTCTTGCAAGGCATTCTCTCTTTTGCACAAATGGAGCACTTATCAAAACAAACAAAAATCATGCTATTCCAGTCAGGATATCAGCACCCCTCTATAGGACGTGCGATTTCCAGTTAACTCTGTTCAACAGGTTATATTTGCACACGTCAGGAATTCTAGTCTAATTCTGATTCATCTTTCATCCACAGCAAAATGTGCATGAAATACCCATGGACTTCTGCAAGTCCACGGCTTCCTCCTTTTGCTTAATGAATTATTCAAACATTAACATTTCCATCATTTACCTTGCTGTGTTGATATAATGTTGCATTACACTGTAAAACCCTTTATCAATTTTAAATCCTTTGTAGCCTGGATTCTCAAATGTACACATCGGTGCTAGTTTATGTTCAGTAAACTAGTCCACAGAAAACGTTAGCTACTATTTATATACAAATAACCAGAACAGTATTGCAATATTGTTTGGGTAGCAGAAAAACCTGAATTTTGACCTGCCTCTTCTGGAATTGTGCAAATGGAATACGTTGATTATTTTTCAACATAATTTGTCCTTCAGTTTTGCAATTTATATCAGACCATGACTAGTGGTGTATCTCTTAAAAATGCACGCAAAGTATTTAGTTTGCATTAGCGCATTAAAATTGGGAGGGACATTCATATTTAAAACCTGCTTCTTTTATCAGTAATTACATTACAAATTACATCTAAAAATGACCCTGTATTACTGAAGACAACTTTGGAATCTCCCTGAATCCTTTACCTTACAGTAATTTGAATATACAGTAACTAAAGCAGAAAATAGTTTTATGGACCTATTCAGTTCTTACCCAGGATGATTTTAGGTATCTAATACTTATGGTCATTGTAACCAAAGTAACAAGTGCCCTCAGGGAATTCCCAGCCGGAGCGCTATCTGGGTAGGCTTTTACAAGGGCCAAAAACACAGGTCGCCAGTACCATTTGAGATACGATGGAGTATCCTGCCCAGCTCCTGGATGCTGGCTCGAAAGGGTCCCATGGCCTACCAGTGGTCCTGTGTCAATTTGCCAGCCCCACTGTGAGTGTTTCAGACACATCGGAGCAGCCCAAATGGCACTAAACAGCTAAATTTAGGCAACTGAACTGAGCCCTAGGAGTCTTGCAGACATGAAATAAGCACTTCAGCAGCCAGACAGCTGGAGAACTTCCTAGATATTACAGCTAACAAGATGCTAGAAATAAGATACATGAATAGGGAATTTAACTAGAGGTTGAGAAAGATTTTACTGGAAACGCTAGCCAGATTTGTCAGTTTAAGACAGACAGCTGCCTATTCGAGTTGGGTAAGAGTGGAAATCGTAACCTCGTTGAGGTCAACAGTAAAACCCCTGCGACTTTAGTAAGGCCAGAACATTTCCTAGATCCTTTAGTACAGACTTCATTATACATGGTTTCCTATGACACTATCATTTCAATTTAATATCACGTCGGAAACACTTTTCATAACAATTTATGGAAGAACACAAACTATAAATTAATGTAATCCAAGCCTTCACTATCTACAGTAAATGACTCAAGCTTTTCCCAAACTAGAGTTTTATCCCAAAAGCAAACATTAACTTCTGACCTTTATAATTAATCAGTCTTTAAAACTCTGGTAGGACAAGGCGTCCTTAAGAAAATATACTTCTTTCATCTCTGTGTCGTGGTGTTACATAGCTTTTCCTGAAAAAATTGGCAACTTCTGACTCACTCATATTTATGAGAAAGACTCCGAGTAGGCAACTTCTAACACTGGTTCTCAGCATTATATTTCCTCCTGTACTGAAAATAAGGAAGTATATTACGTAAGAAAACAACAAAAGATGAATAACTTATTGCCCTTTTGGGTAGTCTGGGATATTTACAAATCTATATCCTTGCAGACACAGTAAAAATGCAAACTAGCAATCCTAAGAGACTTGCTGTCCCCAGGGCAGTATTGCTTTTAATTTTTCTATTATTGTTTTTTATCTAGTCATGGGAGAATTGCAAATTGGAAAAAATGACTTTGGTTAACTCATCTTCCACCCATACAGCAGCAGATAACATGTACCGTGAGATTTCTGAGATGTATGCTTCACTTTTTGGAGGCTTGTCAACTGTTGTGTGTGCAACAAAGTTAGTGAAAAGATTCAGACATCATTTTGTTTCCTGTGCACTCCTTCCTTTTATTAGGGGGATATTACTCAGCATTTCTTTGCTAGAGGAGCATGTTCATTCCCAGCCACAGAAGGAGAGCTCTAGGCAGCACTTCAGCACCAACTCTGGCTGTGGGTTGCTGAGTTTCCCTCACTCTGCCAGCGTTTGCCTTCTCGTGATAGGGGTTAGTATTTTGCAAATACAGCTTCAGGAAGCAGGTAACCATGGCAGAATTTGAGATTTTTATTTAAAATAAAACAAAGCAAAAATAACTCATCCACTCCCTGCCAATCCTAGACTTCACAGTTAAAGAGAAAAATCTAAAAGTCATGAAATCTAGGGACAAAAAAACAGGAGACAATCGAGAAACCAAACTACTTTTATAGTAAAGGTCTTCTGATTTTTAAGCAAGTCAGACAGTTTTGGAAGGAAATTTATGTATTAGCTTTAACTGTTTATGTTAACAATACAACCCTCTTTAATATTAGGTAGAACAATGTAAACAACCCTTCTGCATGAAGATTGGAAAAAAATCAAAATCCATCTTCCTTGTAAAATGACAGAAAGATACAAGTGGCACTGACTGCCCAAATCCTGTCTTTCTGTCCAGTTCTACCCCAATTATCAAATAGTTGCTCTGTATCTGAGTTTATTCACCTAAATAAGTGTTTATAATACCTGTGTGAGATGAAAAGGTTACTGAGAGTCTTGCCTACGTTTTAACACTGTCTTAGAGTTTTACATACAATACTGGATACGTTTTTGCCTTATGCTAGTATTTCAGAAAGTCTGCAAAGGATAAAAAGTTGTGATAATGCTAGCAACAATAATTTCAGTTTTGTTCATTTCAATGATATAGTTTTCATCTGAAGGACTGGATCTCCTGTGTATGTTTACTTTTATAGACTTCAGATCAGAGTTTCATTCTAAACTTCACATCTGCAGATTAATAAATTACTCATTGACTTTTCTAGTAAAATAAAATTATAGTGAATCCCAGACAAAAGAACACAGGCCCTTTAAAACTGGCAGTTCTCAAATATTTTTAACAAAATCAAATGTAGAGAAAAATGCGTGTCCAAATAACTGAATGTTACTGACCAGCACCATACCAAGGAAATTGCAATGACCTATTTGGTAGGCAAAAATAACCTGAATTACCCAAAATAATTAAAGTGCTTATTATTTTTAATAAAATCACAGACAAGATTTTAATTTTTGTTACTTGTTTGCATTCCGCATGTGTACAAAGCCTTTGTAACTATCAGCACAGCTCACTCCTATCCTACTGTCCCAGAATTGAAAAAGAAACCTACCAAGCTATTTTTTAAGCATAAGGATTTTACTAAACCTTAAGAGGCTACTATGAAGAACTAGTGACAAGCCAAAACTTCAAATTCTGAGAATGGTTTTAATTACCTTCAAACTTTGAAGTATTCAGGCCACTAAGGGTATAATGGCTATTCACCAAGTTGGCTTTAGGGGAAAGGTAGAAACCATTGATACCAGAAATGTATTCTTCTGAAGGGTTATGTTTCAGAAACATCTCTGACAGCTCATCTTTTTGATAGCGTTACTGTGCATGCTTTAAACAATAGCTGATTCAGTCAGCGGAAGGGAAAAAAAAGGAAAAAATAAAAGCCGTAAAATTACTATTTCGATACTACCACATGAACTGGGATCCCATTTGACTGGCTGTATTCAAAATCTTCACTCAGCAACTTTCTCATTAATAAAGGTACAATCTAAAAATAATAGATGGCATACCTGAGAAATCCCATGCACCCAAATCAGCCCATATTCCCAGTAAGACATATTCAAGCATGTACTGTAACCCACTTTTTATTCATATATTTAAAAGTAAAATTAATCTTTTTCTTTATATTTCTCATGTTTATGCAGCTACAATACCTTTGATGTCCAGCTTATAGGAGTAAGTGAACACTGCCAGAAGAAAAATCAACAAATAATTATTGTTATAAATAATTTTGAAAAGTCAGGGTAGAAATATCATTTCTGAGCTTTTTCTTGTCCAAATAGATGGAATATTAACATATGAAACAATATTAGCATGTAGAGCACACTGTTTAATATGAAATTTAATATTAATGAATGTTAGTGACAGTTTTTTCACCTTCAAGAGACAAAAATACATGAATAGAAAAAATATTACTGCCTTTGGCTTCTATTTTCCTTCCTATTGCTTTAACTGTTTCTCTCTAAAGTTGTTTCTATTCACGTTTTATACGAATAATATTTGGATCTCATCCTATTATTCTCGAACAAATAATGAACCTGCATATATCATCAGTTAGATCAGACACAACCAGCGTTTGAGACCCATATGGGAGTATGGACCTATGAGATAGTTTCTATATACTACAGATTTTTCTTAAGAATAAATCGAATGTAGCCATAAAGTTTTATCATCTTCTCATAGAAAGGAATGGAAACTACCCTTACAACAAACCTGACAATTTCTGACTACTGCACTCATAGTGCTTCACTTTAGTACACATAAAACAAAAAATGAGTAGAAGTGTTTGGGATTTGGGGTCAGAACTTATTATATCAAGTCAAAAACATGTTGAGCAACCTTAACACAAAAATGTGAAGCAGAAGATGCTGACATGTAAATTGATCATAGTGAATAAATTGCCAAAATTTGCAAGTATGACAGATCAGTTTAGTTAATGCCCATGTAATAGTTCCAAAAGTGTATACAAAAACCATCCTTGAAACTTCTGCTACTACCATCAAAATGATCAGAGATTTACAATATTTCAGCACAAAATACAGCTTCACTAGCAACTAGAGTTACTAGCCCTCTGCTTAATCATTTTCAGTTTCCCCATAAAAAGAATGAAAGTGAATACCTTAGTGTTTCCATCGCTTCATTTTGGATGTCACTGTGCAGTTTATTTCATTTATTCATTTACTATAACTTTTGAAAATATTACATTTCCTCTCAGATTTATTCCACTGCCTTAAGTTACACTATTATTGCTAAGAAATATCACAACTCACTTATTTTTGGAGGGTTAGGGTTTCTCATACACCTCAATGACTAGCCGTTCTACAGTATCACGGTATACAGTATTACCGATTCTGCTGTGGCATTCTTCCTGCAACTGTACTGATACTTCCCCTATCTGCCACCTAGCCACGTCTTCAAATACACTCATGTTTGACCATTCCTATCACTTCTTAGGGCTTTTCTTTGGAGTTCTCCTACTGTTTTGGTAATCAGAACTAGATACATTCTCACAGATATTATCACATCTAATCATACAGGAATGACTACCACCTTGTTGTTGCAGCCAAAGAAATCCTGTCTTTTCTTACCATACTAAAAGTTCAGACATTATTATAGACTCTAAGCTCTACGTTATGCCATTAGTTTTTCTTTAACCAGAAATATTTCCACCATTTCCATACTACCAACAAATTGCTAAATTTCCTAGATCTCATTTTATAACTCCCTAGTGCTCCAGGTTGTTTGCCAGTAAAATCATCTAATTCTCTTACTGCCTCAGTAAGAAAACTACTGCCCAGAACATTACTAATTTCACTGACTGCACAGTAATAAATAAACTTTCACTAGCATAATATATTTATAAAGTACGTCAGCCTGTAGACAGCGCCAATGAAGAACAGCCACATGAGATTTCTAGTCTATAAATCATTTCTCTTCTCTCTGTTGTTTTTGCTTTTTAGAATACTTGCAGAAGTAAGCGATGGTGCGTTGCATTGTTAGCCAATCTGCAATGCAATTACAAATATTACATTTGAATTAGCACAGTAAAAATATTTAGACTGCGAACTATGTGGTCCCACTATCCAGGGTACTGGCTCCTACTGTAACTAATGGATTCCCTCCAGAAATAAAAGGAAGTGCAAAGAAACCTTTTTGGAAAAGTTAGTGCTAGTTGCACAAGTGTCATTGAAAGAAGATAAGATAAAATAAAATATAAATTAATAAATAAAACCAAACATCCATTTCCAAAAAAATACCAAAAACCATTTTTGGTGCTGCCCATATGAATCTATTTAGAGTAAGGTGGAAGGAGCTAGTTGGCTGGAGTGCAGCCACTGCGGGGGCTGAGCCCCTGTAAAACTCATTCCCACTGTGGAAGGCTTAGAGGGAGGCTTCTGCTCCACGTCCAACAGAGCCATTTTGCTATAGCAGAAGCCCCTAGCAACCTGAGAAAGATTTATTTTTTCTGGATGAAGATGTATTTTAATGTGGGAGCATTTTCTTTTTTGCTGACAGCCGTAGGATTGCGGCTTGCTATGAAGCTTTTCGTATGGTATGGTTGCTGCAATCACTCCAGAAACCTCAAGATTTACTTTGCAAAGTGTATCTACTCTATCTTTCACTTTCATTGAATTTCACTCTGCTTCAGTGTGATAACTGGGTGTCAACTTTCCAGTTGTATTTTTTGGTTGAGTTGTAGGTGGCCTCCTGGATTAGATAGCAGCTACTGATATTTCAGTGCACCGGCTCCTGCTGCATCAAGAGCACTTTGCTACTGAGGCACACTGATGGGAGAGAGAACACACAGCACTGAGCTCAATCAAATCAGCTCCGAAGGGCTTATTAGCCTGGTCTCCCTGGAAATGGCAACGAGCCTGGCAGCATAATAAAGTGGCAGGGACAGAGGGAGGCCACCTCCATTGAGGGGACTACTGGCACATGGCCCTGAGGCCCGAGATATACTGGGGCCCAAGGAGGGAGCGATCGATTGCTCATACTGGGTCCATCTGACTCCCAAATCTTCTGCCACCTTTTCTCCTGTTTTCTGCATTGGTGGTTCCAGATTCAAACAGGTAATATGATCTTAAAACTATTTTGTCAGCGTTAAACTTGATTGCCTGGAGAAAAATAAAACCAGTTCTCTCCTTCTGTGTAGGTTAAATTGCTACAAACCACCAAAACTATTTTAAGCAAGCAGTTAGAAGTGACTAAAATCCAAACGTTGATCTTCTTCTTTACCTCTTCCCTCCCCAAATATTCAGACCATTCTGTTTCTACTTTGCAGATGTGGGCAACTGGATTAAATCCTGTGGAAAGCTTTTAAAAATCATAACAAGGCAGTGTCACAGTCACAGTCTTCACAGCTATGGAGCTGAAAATGCTAAAGCCATGTTTCTGAGACCAAGCAACATGGCTGCAGCAGCTGCAAGGTCACAGAGACTGAAATGGAACCATGAAGAAGAAACCACGGCCGCAAGAACTACAGCAGAAATGACTTGTAATTTTTTTTTTCCATCATAGCAACTGGGAAATAGCATTCCTTTCCATAAGTAAAGCTGTATTGTTATACCACCAACACTGTTTGTTATACCACCAGTTTGGGAGTGAAAAGGCTTTCCCACCTCTGCAAAGAACTTTTGGTCTTTGAATGGAAACCACTGAGGAGATTCAAGAGAGCAATTAATGCTGTCTGAAACTCATGAAGACTGTCTATTGTAATAGCGTATTTTGAAAAAGAAAGTGTTGTGGATGCATGAACAATGTAAACAGAAAGTACTGGGGAAAAACAGAAACCTGTTTTCCCTCATCAGCTTAGATTCATTTTGCCAGTTCTGCAAAAAGTAGTAAAATGATAAGAGAAGAGTCAATCTATACACTTAGTAGGGAAAATCTGATCTTTCTCTCTCCACTTCTTTTCAAGAGATTAGATAAAGTATGGCTGACCCAGAGAATGGTCTTTGGGCATTAGTAACCTTTTGAGGGAACATAGCTCTTCTCCAAATAAAGACAGAAAATAGCAGTTTATCTATTAAAAATTTGTCCTTAGTGATTTTTCTTCCATTTAAAATGCTGAGGTTTTTCTTAGTATTTCTCTAGGAGCTGGAAATCTTCCACTAACTTTTAAATTCTTAAAATGTAATTCAAATTTGATGTTAGTTACCCACACCCCAGGTCTATACACAGATCACAATTCACCTCTGGCATCCAGACTCACTAATCTAATCCAATCTAATGCCTCTGTTATGAGCTAATGAGCCATTAACACTTTTAAAAAATTGAATTTCTGAAATATTTTAATCATTTTGCTATCTGTTTAGCCTCACTAGAATGCTCACTGTTCAAAAATCTTAGTTCATATAAAACTGACAAGAGTTTGTTTACTGAAAACCAGCACCTATGTTACTAAATGAAGATGATTCACTGTCCACAACATTTTATTTTCAGGAATGTTTGAATCCTGATTCATCAACTTGTTCTGACTATACATCACTCCTGCTTAATCTTAAGATGTTCAAGGTTTGCCAGAATACAAGATCAGGAAAACTGGCATGTGGCAAAGTGATATGCTGAGCCTCAAGCAAGTAATGGAAATGAAGCAAAGTCTAAGATTTATTCCCATTTTCACAGTAACAAATCAGAACTGCATGCATTTGTTGACAGGTAATTTAAATGGAAACAGATAGCTATGGGGCAAAGCTGAGCACCCTGCTGCAAAGGGCTACATATAGCTTTTCCAGCATTAGAGTTTAGTCTTTAACCTTTGTCTGATAAAGTTGCCTTATTTCTTAAATACTCAGGCAAGCAGTATGAAAAGGTGATATAAAAGGAATGCCTTCATAATTGTTATACAGTGCTACACTTTTCTGATTTACTACTGAAAATAAGAAGAAACCCTGGGAATGATCTAAGGGCAGCAAATGTAGTGCTTAGTTTAGTTCACTGAGGCTGGGAGGGAAAGGCACCTATTAATTCTCTAGCACTTAATGGGAATTGAACTGAGGTTTAGGGAAACGTAGCCCCACGCAAAGACAATCTCAAGTGACATCAAGAGCATGAGAAAGAAGGAATACATTTTTGGCAGAAAGCTTGCTTATAACACAAAGAATCACTAGCCATAGAACGCTGTTTAGAGATATTTTAAAAATCAACTTTGATATAAAACTCCGTTTGAATGTGAATTATGTAGTAGATACAAAGGTTATTGCTTTACCCTCTAGCAAGAATTTAAAGTCTTGTAAGGCTAGTGGTACCATTCAACCTCTAAAAGTAACAGCTGTGTTTACGTGTAAAGGTACCAGTCACTCTTCCATCATCATCTTTGTCATCCTTTAACCTTTGGAAAGTGTATTCTGAGGATACAGTTATGATACTTCCCTGCCATAGTGATTTACTTCCTAAATTTGAGAAGTATCTTCCCAAGTATTTTCAGTGCCTTTACAGCCAGTGTGTCACTTGAGAGTGACTTCAGCAGTGATAGTGGCATGCAGATACCACAGGCACCAGTTCAAGTTTAATGCTAGTGCCAAATTTCTCTTTGATATGGGTGTTAATCTTAAAATCAACCTCATGCAAATCCACTAGGAGAGCAGGAAAAGGTCTTTTAGTTGACTGCAAGATTAGTATCACTCTGGCCTTGCTTTCTTAGCAATGCCTTGTTTCACTAACCAGTATGCCCTGAATCACACACTAAAAAGCTTTTCCTCACTTTTTCTTCTTGCATTAGCTTTTCACCTGCTGTGCTTTCTGCACATGACAATAGTCAAGTAAGCAAATATATTTTCTTCGTTTTAGTATTTTTATTAAGAGAACGGAAGAATGTCATATGGAATTCTGAATGCTTGTGGTTAGGCTCCGGCAGGTGTTTTAAGTTCCCAGGCCAAAGAACTTACAGTCAGGTCATTAAAGGAACCAAAGATTTTAATGCAACTTGCTTCCATAGGTTTGATACATGGAAACTTTATAACAACATTAGAAAGTTAACCTTTCTTGGCTCTCTTCATCCTTAGAAAAAAGTTTCAGCTGCAGATCAATGAGGATCCAACTTAAATGAAGCTGACCAGCAGCAAGGTATGCTTTGGATCAGTGACATAAAGAGAGGCTATTTTAATTTGCAGCTCTATGAAGAGTCAGCAGGAGCCTTTCCTCTGACTCTCGATTGCTCTGTTTTGTTCTAGCTCTGCAACTGCAAAACTCCTTTAGAAATTTTCAGTGATAAGGAAGCCCTAATACATGTATCACACACAAATTAATGAGATTCAAGCTAAATGTGAAATAAGTTGTTCTGTGCCCAGATTTCCATAATGTGGAACTGTCTGAAATTCAGTAAGGCAGCACTCAGGCTTCAGTGCTTTATAAATGTAAAAGCACTGTATCATTTGGTATCTATATAGCTATGACAGGTATAAATTCTTTTGTGACTTGTATTTAATATCAGTGAAGATATCTGCATATCTGAAGTACTAACTTGAAAGATTAGGACCTTACATTTCGCCATATGTCTCTGCCCAAGTTTGTTTTATACTGGCAAACATGGATATTGTTAGCACTGCAAGTAAGGCAGGCTGCATCTGCATTAGCCACCTCACAGGAGGTGCAGTCCAATAGGAGCAGAACTGTAGAGCAGAGTGGTTGGCACTGAGGACCCAGCGTTACGTGTCTTTTGGGGTGGGGGGTGGCACATCCTTTTGCATTAGCTCTGTTCCAGTCTCAAGGAGTGAATGCCCGTTAGCAGTTAGAACAGATTTCTAATTAGCTAGAGCAGTAGATTAGTTAGAGTAGTAGATTTCTAATTTATTTTCTCCAGAAAAGAATTCAACCCATCTGTCCCATGACCACTCTCCAATGCAAAGCGGAGTACAGGAAGCAACGATGATCAGATTTGCCTCAATAGCACACACGTGCATTAAGCTAAATTACTAATGTGGATGCACCTTAGCTAAATCTCAAAGAATCTTTGTCATCAAAAGGGTCAACAAACAATTTTAGTTTGAACTGATCTTTCATTCTGTTTAAACCCATTTGACTTAGGCTGTGCTTTTCAAGACCATATGTATAAAAAAACCACCTCCTACATCAAACCTTTTTGTGTTCAATTACATCATTTTCAAGAATAGTAACGGAAAAAGTAACAATTACTCACCTAGAAAAGTAAAATTAACCCTAGCATTAATATATTACTGTATTGCGGGTGATATGCAGGAGCCAGGCCATTCAAAAACAGGTAGTGAGACATAACAGTTTCAGTTCAAACTGTTAAAAAAAATTAAGGAAAATAGGGTACATTTTAGGTCCTGGTTCCACGTATAGACTCAGCTCAAGCCACCTTAACATAATACCTTTGAGATCTGAAACATCTTCCCTTTTTCTTAGGCTAACTAAATAAGGGAAAAGTACATGCTGCACAGATACAGATCCTTATAATTTTTTTAAATCACTTTCTAGATAGAAAACTACCAGGACATAGCAGCTACTTTGGAGCAACCAGTGTTATATAAGTGAAAAAGAAAAAAATAGAACTCTTAGCTACTGATACAGCATTAGATAGCAATATTAAGTAGGAAGTTAAACAAATCTCATCACTTTAGTCTTCCAATTATTTACAGGATGGAAGCTGTGAGCACAAGTTGAATCAAAGAGATGATCAAACTGTATATTTTTGGCCACAAAATTAACTAACTTTGTATTTGCTCAGCTCATCAGTTATTCTTTAATTTAAGCCAATAGAAATGAGGATGATAATTAAATGCTACTTACCACTTTCCTGAAAAAGTCTTCAAGACTAACAATACATTAAATCTTTAGCAAGTATTTAGCTTCCAGAAATTCACCAGCTGAAATAATATCAAGCAAGTATTTAGTCGTCTCTTAATAGTCTTTTCTAAACATATTTTTTTAAATCTAATATTTTATAGAATTTCTTACAGATAAAAACATATGCATCATTGTCCTGAGGTGCTGCAATCCAAGTTAGAGATCTGTAACTAATGAAAATAGTATGCTACTATTCAGTGCTTAAGCTGAAGTTGTGGTTCAAAGTCTATCCTCTAACAATAAGATTCTCAAGTTAAAGTGTCCGACTAGCTGAAAAGAATCAAACATCAAAGTTGTTCCGAGAGCATTAATCTTAAATCTGTCTTGTTCCTTAGGATGACACACCAGCATGTTATAAGGGTGAAGAGATTTGATTGTAATCATCTTAAACCAAACCCTTCTTTCCTGGGAAAAAAAAAAAAAAAAAAGGTCTAAAAGCTGCTGTTACAGGCAAGCACGTGCCTTAAAGCAGTGTCAAAAGTATCAGAAAAATTTTGAGTGTCCACTGCAGTGAATTTGGTAAAATGAATATACTGTCACGTTTACTTTGGATTTAGAGTCGTGCACTAACAATGTAACCACCACAGTATACCCATGAATGCCAACTGGAATGAAAAGACCTTTTAACCAGAGAGTTTTGCATAAGTCATTTTCTGCAGTGGGAGAGATTCTGCTCACTGTTAGCTTTCCAACAAGAGCGAAACGTCCTTCTTGCTCTAACCTTGGCCAGTCAGCTGTTCTCCCTGTACTCAGCAGACAGCTGGATTGCAGCATTGAAGAAAGGTAAGCAAAGGATCTGTTGGCAACCATTACTTAACAAAACAGCAAGAAGAATGTGGATGAAATGGAACGTAACCATTAGCACCAAGCTAAAAAGTAAACCACCTACTAGACATGCAGCTTCACTGCAGCACCAAGTACAGAGAGGATGGGTTTACCATTGAATTTCCTACTATTATGTAAACAAAAGAAATGAAGAAGGAAATAGGGTGGCAAGCATATCTCTAGCAAACACAATACGATCTCAGTCCTACAAAGTACCTGAGTGAAAACATAAAACAGAGAATTTCACATTAGTGAGAAATTTCAGAGACAAAGCTATTTCTATTCCAGCTTTTGCTGTATTTCCATTCCTTTTACCCCTAGCATTAAATGGCTGATGGTCATGCAAGTATAGCTCGTCTTCCTCAGATATCCATCCTTTTATTTTCATGCACCTTTACTAGAAAATACTAACACAAGAAAATAACAAATGAATGCAGTTTCCATCAGGGAGAATTAATAGAATTGTCTTGAATTGTAGAAATTGCAAAGCAGAGGGGATAAGTAAACAGCAAGCATTAAGTAAATATTTTGTGCACTTAATTTATCATTGATGCTCTATGTTAAGTTATGCTTGTGTAAATAAATTATATGAGAACTTTCCTTTCTAGATATGTCTATTAAAAGAATAATTCTTTTAATAATTCTTTTAATTTCTCGTGGAAATTTTCAAACCAAACCAGAATGTTAGCTTGACTTTTTTTGAAACTGGCAAAAATACCTAAAATCAAATTACATTTTCTAGATGTGGTTAATTGATTTTAATTTTGTGATTTCTCTCAGATGTACAAAAGTCTTGATATAATGATGTTTTTTCAACGGGAGTCCTTTATACATAAAAATATTTTGACCACTTCTAATAAAATGTAAAGTTTTGAAAACTTTAAAAAACATAATCAACGGAAATGCTATGAGAGGCTACAGTATAGCTCACTGGAGTAGCTTTATTTTCTTCATGTCAAAGCGTGTACAAATGAACTTGGTAGAACAAAATTCTTTTTCTATCCAAAGACTGAACAAAGTTGAGATCCATACTTGAAAATCTCAAATATGCTCATTTTAAAATTGATTCATTATAGAACTAAGTTCTTCTCTTCTTCGGACCTCTATCCATCTACAACTAGCAGTCTTCTGCTCCTGACACTTGGACACTTGCAGCTCTCTCACAGAGGGAGCCACTCCTTCTGTGTGTGAGCAGGACCAAGCACCTTGGAGTAGAGTTACTGCACTACAGAGCATGCAGAGCAGAGAGTTTTTAGATGTTTCAAATGAAGGAGGATATCATAAATTAGTACATAGTATCATATAGGATAATTTCTTCGAAATAAAATCAACTCATATGAGATATTCAGCATTTCTGAGGCAGTTATACAATTGGTGGTGCAACAAACCAGACTCTCGTTAAACAGAGACATGCACCTGGGATTTGCTGCAATTGAATAGTGTGATGTGGCTTCTCTTTTGGCTAGTGTACAAGAAACTTGTTCAGTTTGGCCACGAATCCAGAAACGGGCAGAGAACACGATCACTGTGATACCAACAAGCATGTGGTAGCGCAGCCATCAGGAACATGCCCATGTACTGGAAGGCGTGAATTTACCGTTACAGCTCAGACATCCTTGCAGCGGGGCAGGGAGAATAGTCATACCACACAAAGGAAAAGAAAAGGAATATGTTCATCTACCGGGCTTTCACTCTAAAGTTTATGCCATTTCCCACCTGTCTTTGGTACTAAACCACTTCCATCACCTCCTGTTTCACCCACCCTCTCTCCTTCTTATTTCATTTTTAGCTTTCTGCTAGAAGGAATGGGGTATAATTACCCGGCTGAATTTTAATCTTGCAAAATATAGCTGTGGTCAGATTGCAAACAGAAAGCAAAGGCAAATAACTGGAAATGAAATGTTTGCCAGCAGTTAACTGATGAAGAATAGCTCATTGCCTGTGAAAGTCAATCACCTGATTTACAGCCCATACAAATAATGTTGTCAATCTTTTTTCCTTTTTTTGTATTTCCAGCTATTCTTTTACTCTCCCAATCTGTATGCTCATCTCTTGAAGACACATGGTAAAATCTGAAAGCGCAGAGCTCTATGTAAAAAAAAACTTTTTTGTACCTATCCTCCCTGCCAAGAGCAATTAACAACATAAAACAGAACATCTAGAAAAAAATATTTTTCTTATTAAAAAGTATATGGAGTGGTCTCTGCTGAAAAATAGCTAGAATAAACACTTGATCCTTTAACTATTTAGGTTTTCTCTTCATAACATATAAACAAAATAAAGACATGAAAATAATTTCTTGGTTGATGGCATACAAATAATAAAATTTACCTCCTAATAAAAAAACCCTGAAAAAAATTCCCATAAATTTTGATGGGAAAAGTTTCTGATGCTTAAGAAGGAAAGATCTATTTTTATATATTTTTTAAAATAACTCTCTAGTGAGTTTCACTGTGAAAGATATTCTGAAAAGTTTGACTTATTATGGAAGTTCCATCATGCTCGGCCTCAGCTTCAAGCAAATACTGCTATGCCTGTTCAAATGGGGTCACTACACAATAAGGAAAAAGTGGAGGAGAAAAAAATGAGAGACAAGATCACTTTTTCCTTTTTTGTGGTAGGAACATAGCCCTTAGATATGGTAGGAACATATACATCATCCTATGCCATCATAGCATCAATAGACTTACAAAATTAAAGTGAGACACATGCTTAAGAACCCTCTTGAAATAAAGTTATATTTAACACCTCTGTTTCGAAAGTGCAACATAATACCACACTCCCTTTTCTTCTTAAACTACTTCCTAAGTAAGTTATACAAGCATTTTCTGTTAAATGTTTTTACTTGTTAAAGAATCAATGCTTGATGCCACTATATAAAAATTGAAATTCTTGTTTTAAGCAGGGCTTTTCTTAGCAAAAGTGAGACACACAAAGCACAAATCAGAGTTTTTCAGTAACAGATTCCTCCATTTTCCTCTTTCTGTACTATAATGTATTATTAAATGCTTCAAAGTATTGCTGATGGAACACACTATAATAACAGCATTGCTGGAAAAGAGTTCTATTCTATTTCTTTTTCAGGATAATTTATTCCAGATTGGGCCAACTGGAAAGCTTTTCAAAGACTGTCAGCACCATTAGCTCTTTTCTTTTGAGGCAAAAGCAAGGCTATTGGACATGTATTGATTTGATGTCTTTCTGGGGCTGTACAATATCTGGAAGCTGGAGAGAATTGGATATGTGGGCGAACTATTAAAAAAAAAAAAAAAGATAATACAGAAAATGTATCCAGTCTCTGAAAGCAATTTGATCTGGGATTTCTTATCAGCATTTTTGATTTCACTCTTTATATTATCTATCTGGATGAAAGGCCCACTGATACCCTACAAAACAAAATGAATGAGACTGTAGTCATTTATATTTTATTAATATTTATTTGATATGTCTTGTCTATTTAGAAGTGTAAAATTTACATCAAAGAAATAATCAGTTACAATTTACATGTAAAAAAAACCCATGCATTTATCTTCCAATCTAGAAAAGAATTTACTTAAGGGCTTGTTATGGTTTTTACGGGTTTGGTTATTGGCCACTTCATACACATTATCATCCTGAAGTATTTGACTACTAATACGTCCAGGCTCAGTCAACAGCCTGTTGTGGCATGCTGCATTAATCTCATCTAGATGTATACAAGCAGTTTTGTTGCTAGACAATTGGTTACAAGTCTCAGAGGACTGAGACATGCTGCACTGAAACATATGCACTTTACAAATTAAAATATGATTGAAAAATAATGCTTTGTGGAGTTAACTCTTAACTTGAATTACCTAGTGGATCCATTTTAAATGCCATCCACACCAACAGCTGTAACCACAACTGAGATGATGGCAAAGAGGGAGCCCAGTCTGCATGGTTCTGGTAACTAACCAAAGCCCTCTTAAGTCTGTTTTTCCTGGAAGGAGAAGGTACCCTTAGTCACTGACAGGAAGATGAAGCCTTTCATTAGGCCACAGAGTTGTCAGTAAGCTAGTCAAATACGTAAGATGAAAACTGGTCTGCAAACTGACTTTTAAATCACAAGGGCAGCGAGGCACTTTGTAATTTAATTCACCTGTCTGAATAAGATACTGTTGCCCAGAATATTCCTTTTCTGCCACCATAGAAGCAGTATCATCCAGTTTGAGGCCAGGTGTTTCAAAGAGAGGAAATGGAGAAATATACCAAGTTGTAAGCGGAAAAGTTCTCTGTTAAGAAAAAAAGAGAGAGGCATGCCTAACTCCCAAAAATCTCAAGGGAGTTCGTGACAAATCAGATCCCTGTTTAGAGAAATAAGTCTGATTTATGTGACCATTGACAGCATGTCAGGAAAGACAAATGATTGCAATAAATATTCATCAGTAGTTCTATCATAATTTTGTCTCTAAGAAGTTACATCAGTGTCTTCACAGGCATTTATTTGATCACCGGTGCAGAATCTGACCCACATGAGGAAGATGAACTCTCCCTATTGGCAGATGGATGAGCTGTCAGGAAATTCTCAGTCCTATCATAAATGACAGCTTGATTTGTTCATCTTTAAAGCTAAGCACAAAGTTCAGAGTTTTGGTAGATGAAAGACAGCTTGATCGGCACTTTACATTAAGAATGCATGCAAAAGAGACATATTAAAAATACAGCCTGAAATAGGGACACGAATTTGACAGAAATACTCCTGGTACATTTTTTCCCAAGAGGTCAGAGATATCAGATTTTGAAAACTAGCCAAAACTAGGTGTTTATGATTGCTCTGACTGTTTATTTAACTTTCAAAAGCACTTACTAAATATATCCTAGAGTTGAATTTACTTCTCTACCTGCTTCCTCAGAGAGTCAGCTTTCCTATTTTAAATCAAATTTACCTTTCCTTTCCATCTTGCAGTAAAAGGCCATGACTGCTGTCATGCACATCAATAAATTCATACATAGCTTTTTAGATGGGCTTCAAAACTGGTACCCAACATTGTGCAGCTTTAACTGATTTAAGCATTTTGCTGAATCTCAAAAAGGAAAGTTCTGCACTTTTTAATGTCACTTCTGTAAAGGTTTTAGAGAGGTAAAGAATCTTATCTACGGACTCTGTGGCTGAGAAATCCATAGCTGGATAATAACCATGTAGGACCAAATTTTTCTAATCTGATTGCCCATTATACCTACATATTCATCTATTTTGCATGTCTCAGTACCCAGAGGCATGAGAAAGGGTGTGAGCCAAAGCCTATTGATCTTAATATGTGTTTTTCATCAGCTAAAATCATTCAGAATAAGACTCAGAACAAGCATTTATTCATTCTTTTACCAATTTTGCAAGTGCAAAGGTAAAAAGCCAAATTAGATTGCCAGATTTGAAGAGATGGTCCTTTAGGACTATAGTTTTAATTTATGTTTTTTCTAATACATATTTAATAAGCACCTATTTTATACTTTAAGCTTACATTTCCATAGTTAGAGCATAGACCTATTTTTAAGCTTCAGTAACACTTTATGAATTATTTACTACTTACACAGTACCACACACATGCATAGGACCTGAAACACAAACACAAGGAAAATGGAGTATGGCTTTATTGACGTCAAAGGGAGCTGTGTCATTGATGTAAACAATTTCACTGTGGTTTCTGCTTTTAATCTAAAGCTAGATCACAAACATAAGAATCAGAAAGCATGCCTTGGGAGATAAGTGCTAAAGGAAAGAGAAGGACTACACTTTGGGCTGAAGGATGAGCAATTTCCCAGAAAGACAGCAAAGAAAGCTAGCGGCAGAAAATAATATAGGTTTAAATTACACTTAAAATCTACAGCAATTTTTGCCATGAGTTATGTTACTTATTAAATTAACAATTTACTGATTTTTCATATCCATGTGATGAGATGCATACCCATAGTACTACACTTTGGGATCATAATCTTAACCTCCTCTAATAAATAAGATGTTTTGAAAATATAATTCATTTCTATTATTCATGTAAATTTTGGTACTTAAACATGCTGAGAATTTTTTTTTAATCTATTGCCTCAGAATTTCAACTACACTCGGTGGGAGCCACCTTATATATTCAATAATCTTTGTTATGCTTTGACAGAGTCATACTGGATCGTATATACCTTCTACCTCAATAAAAAAAAGAATACTTAGATGAAGTCGGTTATAGAAACTAGGTCAACATGAGCCAGTGGCATTGCAAAAACCAGAAACATGTGAGTACTTTGGTCTTCCAAATGGTTGTTCCCTAAAGCAAGTTATCTGAAATATAGTTCATAAACTATTTGTTTCCCAACACTGCCAATAATAATGTTTTCCCATGAACAGAAAAACTACTAAAACCATGTTATAACATGCTCTGTCTTTTCATCCTAACTGAAGGATTATGCAAAAAATAAGAGAGAGAATGATATAATAAAATAGTATTGCTAAAATTTTAGGTAAATCCTCATGAGGAGTCAGGTAGATATTTGGCAGAACTAAATATCAGTGTGGAACAGAAAGAAAACTCCTTATAAGTGAGAAATTGGATCGATATCTATATTCATATACAAGCTTGTAAGCTGCCTTGTACAACACAACTAATTTCAAGATTTCTCTTGGTAGTTCTGTAAACAATTAAACGGTAATTAGCTATTCTTTTCTGAAGAAAAATATTTTTTAAAGATTGCATGAATGATCTGGTGCCCTTCCAAGCGCAGATTATTAATCCTCAACAAAACCAATTCCTAGTATATGTTCAAAAGCAGTATCTTCATATTTTTCTCGTAAGCTTTGAAAAAAAATCCAAAGTAAAGCAAAAAATAAATTTGTCCTTGGGGGAAGGTAAGGAGTGCTCATTTTTTCTGACCACTTTGGGCAAATGAGTTCATTATGCACACGTACAATCACATGTTTGGCACAAGAAATTATTAGAGTACAAATACTCGTTTTGTTAGCTTATCACATTGTGTAATTTGTTTTCCAATGCATGTTTCTGGTTATTATTAATACTAAATAAATCAAAAAATATGTTTTGTGAAAGTTTCACAGCTGGCTCTTCATAAATCTAAAATGCCAATAGCTATCAAGTCCTGTAGATACGCCTTACTGAGAACATTCCAATTGTTTTGGTCATACCATAATTTTTGTTTCAGAAATATGGTTTTAATAGGGCTTTGCTAAGGAAAACTTCAAGTGGTAAGGCTCAGATTTGGAATTCAAACCTTAAATTACAAAGCAAATGTGGGAAAATAGGTGAAATCTGTGCTGTTAAAACACTCCCCATAAAATTCACACCCTTGAGAATATTTCTAGTACCACAAAAAACATTTTCACAACCAGAATAATGTTTCTTTGTTCCACGTTAATCAAAAGTCTCCAAGAGAGCAGATTTTATAGATGAAGAAAAAAAAATCTTTGAAAGAGAAAAACATCAGCCAATCCATAAATCAAACAACACTGTGGCATTGTGGAGAGGAAGAGTCACCCTAATTGCTTACATACTACCAAAAAGGGGATAGAGGTCCTCTAAAGGTTACATGGGCCCAGCTTTAAACTTTGTTCTATCTTCTGTCAAACAAACTTCACATGTGCCTATTTTCAGAATACGGTTTTCAGCTTTTCAGAACACTCTCCATGTCCAAAATTTGAGTCAGTAACAAGACTGCTATATTTGCTCTGGAATCTTTTTTTTTTTCTGATCAAAAAATTTTAAAGAACAAGGCTGGAAGGGAAATTAAAAGGTCATTAAGCCGTCTATGTCCACCAAGGCAAGATCAAACTGCATGTCAGTTCTTTCTAACAGATATTTCTGTAACTTGTCCATTCAATCCCTTAGTAATGAAGTCATTTCCTAATAATCTATCCTAATGCTTATTTAACCTTATATTTAGCAGATGCACTTTGCTAAAATCTAACAGAAACCTTTCATGCTGCAGTTAGAGTTCATTTATTCTTGCTTTATCCGCACTAGACAGGTGTAGGAGAAATATTTTACATATTTGAAAATTTAACCTGCTTCCGTCTTGTCTTCCCTAGTTTAAGCAAAGACTAAACTAGGCAAGTACTTTCTCAGCTTTCTGTACTGGCCGCTTAACCCATAGACCATCTCTAAAGAGCCTGTCCCTGCTGAAAGTGCGACACCCCAAGACTGACACAGCAGACCATTTCTGAGGTTTTGGCACTTCTCAGCAGAAACTCTTACTTACCTTGTCACACCTATAGCATTCCTCTTGATAGGTTTTTATGTGATGCTAGTTGTTTTCACAAAATCATTGAATCAGGTTCCATTTGTGATCAATAACAGCCTGACTGAATTGTTGCCAAAGTGGTCCTCCTTCTCATACGTGATTTTTCCCATATAGATGGAGAATCTGGTGCTGGCTTCTTAAGTGTGTCCTGGAGGAAAGAAGCAATCAGACAGTACCTTCAACTCTAAAACTTTTCTCATGTTCTAGCCTACCCCTTGGAAGTGCTTGCAGGCTTTACCTGGAGGATGCCATCTACAAATATAATAAGCATGCTCTCTAACCCACTACCCAACTTGCTAGTTAAAATAATTATTTGACAGTGGACCATTGAAAGTTGCCGAGTACGGTCAATTCTGAAGTCTTGCAATGGTTTTATCTAGATTGCATTTCCTTTTTTTTTTTTATGAAAATATTAATGGCACTACTAATGTCAAAATATGGTATTTAATACCTTTTCTCTACTGACAATGGCCAGCCCTGGGTGGAAATGAAATAGACTTAATGTATTTTTGTTAAATCAATTGGACTGCAACTTATCTCCTTTTTTCTTTCTTTTTCAAGCACTTACAAATAGCTGGCTTGATTTTTAGTTCCAGTATTTTTCCATGAATCAAAGCAAAGCTGACTCGTCTAGAATAATTCCTTTTCAATTTCTTTAAAAATAGGCACCAGCTTCATCTTTTTGTGCCCTTCTGGAGTAATATCTAATGCCCCTGTGTCAAAGAAACCTATTCAGTTTCTCTACTGTAAGTACTAACAAATCCTCTGCTATGGAAATTAACTTGGCCCTGTTAGATCATGTCAAAAAAGAAGTTATTATTTAATGTCTCACTTAAATCAAAATTAGATATATGGGTATGAGTCTCTACGTTCTAGATATATGCACATACCATTAATAATTTACTTTAAAATAGGGCTAAAATGCAAAATAATAATAGTTACATTTTGGGAGTTGCCAAAACAGCTGCAGGTAAGAGGGGGGGAAAAAAGGGAGGAGGTGGAAAATAGGAGTAAATGTGTAAATAAGATAGAAGAAGAAAAAGGATAATAGGAAAAAAAGAGCTAAAACTAAAAGGAGAATAAATCAAATGGAAACCAAATGGATAGACTAAGAAGTAAATTCTACAATAACCCCTTTAGACAACAGCCAACAGAAACAGCCTGAGTCACCTGATTGCAGAGGGAAAAAAACCCAGCATAACAAAAAAAAAAAGAAGAAAATAAAAGACAGATGACAGCAAGGAGAGCAAAGAGAGTAGGTATTATGAAATCTTGGTTTAAAGTGGCTTTTAAGACATAACCATAACCAGAATTTATTCTTTAACATAAAACTACTAATATAAGTGTTCAAAACTAATTTTAAAATAATTTGAACAACTTCAAAAGTACTTAGTTTTTGGTACGTAGCTTAGGCTGGTATATTATTTCTCATTTGGATCAGAATAAGACAAGTTCCCCAAATTCACACAGTTCCATCAACAGAGAGAAGAGAAAGAAAGAAAGAATCAGACTTAAGGATACCAAGGTCACTCTTCCTTTTGTTCCTTGGCCACACACTGCTTCTGCATCCCTTACACCAGCATAGCTGGCAGAAATATTCTGCTTAGCTTCTCACTAAGCAAAAGGCAGATTGGTTTACAGATCCTTTTTCCACTGGAGAAGCAAGCCCTATAGTTGTTACTCTTAGATTTTTTTCTTTGCTGCAGCCATATTTAAGAGAGGGAATTTTTACCTGGAATGAAGGAGTCTGATTTACACTTTTGCTTAACACATGATATGCAATTGAAAGTTGGTACATGCATGTATATATAATTATGCATAGAAATCACTGATTCTTATGTATGTCAGGCACTGTGTATGCCTTGTAGTATCATCTTATGTTCTTCCACTTAAATGTTCTGTGTTCCCTATAGATCCACAAATCATTGCCATAACATTTGTCTTACAACCTGCAATTTTTCAGTGTTTTTTTCCACATGCTTCCCAGTGTTTCATGGAAATTTCCCGTAGCCCTGAAATAGTCTTTAATATAGTCCTCTAATCATTGTACTTTGCAGACCTTTGATGACATTGCTGCTGGTACTTTGAAGATCATCCAGTGACTTTTGCAGAATATCTGAACAGTGGGATACAGGAACCCTTGGAGCGGTGGTAATAACCTTTGTGAGGATAGCACTGTAACACCCTCATTCCCTAATATAGCATCAAACAGAGCATCAAATCCCTCCCAGGTTTGTTTTATTTTCTCTGTCAAATAAAAAGGAACAGATAGAATACAAAGGGTGTGGAAAGGGAACTTGTAATAAGTTCTGTTAAGGAAATAGAAAAAAAATTGGAAAACAGAGATCATAAGGATAAACTGAAGTTCTCAACTTGATAATACTACTTGGTTCTAGCTCTGATACCAACAAATATAAAAGTATTGTTTGCAGAGTACAATTTGTCTTCTATGGTGAGCAACCTGATTAACAAGCATCCAGGAAAACAAAAGACAGATTTTCAAGAAAGAAGTAAATAATGCAATAGGGAGGATATGAACTTGCTGACACTGAATTTCTGTGTCCAGTACTCCTTTTGGTTCAGCCAAAAGGCTATTTGAAGACAAATAATAAATGCATAAAGCCAAGCAATAAGTGTCATGTCACAGTGCTGTTACATTGTTTTTTGTGTGTGAAACAAAATCCTTTGCAAATGTTCATGACACTTCAGAAAACCTTTATGAGGAATTTGTTTTTAAACAACACTTAGAGATGGAGGAATTAAATCACACTGAACTGAAACAATACAAGGTCACACAGCAAGTGAGTGAAGCGTGAAGTCAGCCAGTCACCTCCCTGGCTCCTGTTTTATGCAGTCGTTACCTAAGATACTTCAGAGCGATACAAATAAGAGCAGCAGATAGGAGTGAAGTTTAAGAAGAAACTTTCAGTCCCCATGTTCTATGAGACAGGATCGTCACTAACTACTACCAAGTTTCTCCATTGGGCATTGTGCAGAGAAAGAGCAGCAAGGCTCATTTCCCAGGTTCTTACATATTCACATTTGCCCTTTTCCAATTGCACTAGCTTCACTGTTTAGAGCTGATACTGAGGACTCAAGGTAAGGGAAGAAAAAAAAAAAAAAGGCTTCAGGGCTATCTCTGGCAGCTTTTTAGGTGAATGTTAACGTACTCAATACTTGGGAAATTACTTGTAAAACTGAATGTAATGTAGATAAACTAAAAACCAAACAATTACTTGAATTCAACTCTGAAAAAGAATGAACTGCATTCAAGAAGAGAAGCTGAAAATAGCAACTTCCTTATATCTTTCTACTCATTAAAAAAATATATATTTCAACATGATGAAAATGCTGGCTTTCTGATAGGAGAGGTATGACACAGGTCATGCGGAAGCAGTTTCCATAGCAACAGTTACCATGCCAGTTGAACAACAGAGCATCAGCACAATTCGGGAAGAACGTACCATGTGCTATACAGGACTGTATCGCTCAAAGTTTGCAGTCTAATTATCCTACACTTGCAAAAATGAAGATGCTTTAAGTCAATCAGATGTGCATCAGCCTACAGGACTAAAATGCAAGTAATTTTGAAGTGTAGAAAATTACTCTAAGCTGCATGTTCACTTATGTGGATACATGATTCAATGTGCATACAAGATGGGTAGACATTGGCAAGGGATGCAGAAGACCCGCTATTTATGCTGTATGTGTTTCAGGCTCTTTACACTGGACTAGCAACAGAGTCTGCTTCTGTGCATGGTACTCCCACAAGCAGTTTGAGAGCAGCAGGTGCACTCCAGAAACAAATTTCTTCCTTTATTTTCATCTAAAAAGAATATAATTCACATGTCCCAGAACGTGAACCAAAGCACAGTGAAAGAAGTTGACCGTTAGGAGGTTCACTTTGAAAGGGTTTGCTTAATCCAAACAGAAAGTGTAGCATAGACACACCACTAAACTCCCGTTGAGATGAAGATCAGACCTCGGAGTCACCCAAAAGCCCTTGTAATAGAGTATTGGGGACACTATAACAAAAATCTCAAAACTCTATATTGGCAACCCTTCACGATCGATTTAAGGTAATAAAAACAGTGACGAATTTATGTGGTAAGCATACTGAAGCAAACAAATGCTTGAGGGCTGCCAGATGCACTTTCTATTCTAATTCTCCAATTTCAGACTCTCTTGAGCACTCAGTTGGATGCCTAAGGGAGACGACTCATTTAGCTGCTATAAACTTGTGATGAAAGTTGGTTCCTGAATTAACTGACAGAATATGCAGCCTGTGATTACAAGTCTTCTTCAGGGAATTATTCAGATCACAATTTCTCAGAACTTATTAGCCCCACAGTCTGTGTCAAAAGAGTTGGATGAAAGCAAAACTTCTTTTCTGTGTTCCTTTAAACATAATTGCTTATCTTCTAAGGATCAGTGTGAACTTGGGTGTGTCTGAAAATTTAATTCTGAAGAATGGGGTCAAGACAGGAAGATAAGAATCACATTTGTCTGTACACATTTTTTTATAATACACAGTCTGTGTCAGCTCCCCCATCAGAATTATTTCACTGCAGACAAAAACTGTACAGCATTAGAAAACATCTAATGCTGCTAGTTATGGAAAACCACTCAAAGCTAACCACTGTTTGGAGTAGGTGAGGTCTCCTACATCTGAACTGCATTAAGTAGGATGAGATGGACTTTAACAATCCGCTCTCCAAGTCTAGTCCTTTGGAACTATCATCTATCCTCTTTTATAGGAGCTAAAAAAATTGATGGCCCAATTTCCTCAGGGAGATAAGTGAGAAAATAGTTTGCCGCTTCCATCAAGCTTTAACAAATGAATGTCTTTCCCACATTAAAGGAGGAAAAAATCCAACTAATCATCACATTTAGATTATAAAGCATTGTAATGAATGTTTATAGTTTATTGAACTGTTGTGAGGACATAGCATGCTATTTATTAAGTATAAGATTTGTATAAATACTGAGATTTGGCAGTCATCATAAGGAATCATTTCCCTCTTTTTCCCATTTCTTGCCCTGACACTTCAAGGTGCTGAATGCTCTGGTATCTTGTGGAAAGCTTGCACAACTTGCACAAGGATCAGAGTGAACGGTAATTGGCAAGTAATCCTCCTGTCCATCCAATAGCTCCTAAGCTATTGGAAAGCTGCAAGGTTGCTCCACAGAGCCTGTTTCATCTCAGCAGCAGCACACCAGATCCTCCCTACCACCACTTACAGTGTACCTTCTGGCTTTGCCAACATCTCATACTCTCCTGCACTCTTCACCCTGCTAATCTGAGGGTCTGGGGAAGCTGGCAACCCACCGGGACAACCACAAACCTAGGGTCCTCTGCTTCCTCTCTATACAGGAGAAAGAAAAAGGTTTTATAGCAGTTACTGAGGTATCCATCCACGTTCCTCCCAGTGGAGATAAGAAGAGAGGATATTTAAATGGACATTTAAAACAACAACAAAAGCTGCTCTCTAATGCACTACAGAAAGCCTGCTAGTAACTCTGGTTTCCTTAAAGCTTACATTTTAATTGAAGGGCGGGAAGGGATTCCAGGCTTTGCTGTTCCCTGCACCAGAAGGGAACCAGAAGTGTGGAAACCAACTTTCCTGCCAGAAAAGCAACAATCCATGGGACAAAGCAGACAAAGGAAAAATATACTGTCCACCAAACGTGCAATGTTTCCTACAATATCTAGGAAACTGAAAGTGACAGTGTCAATTCACACAGCAACTTCTCTTTGTAAAATAACACCCTTTAATAGCAAAGGAACAGGCATATTGGCTTTAAGGTGGAGGGAGAGAAGAAAAAAAGCTTTACAAAGTCTGTTGTCCAAGGGAAAAATGTCATCTCAGCTTCTTCAAAGGTCATCCTTACACAGCTTGTTATCAATAGACAGCTTTCTAAAAATAATGCAGCAAGTGGGATCACTATCAGAAACAGGTAGAAAATAACCCTGACATTAGTCTATCCTGCTCAGAAAGGCTAAGTGTGCTAAATTTATTGTGTCATTGGAAGTGGTGAGGTTTTTCAGTTAAGCAATACCATATTGAGAGTGTGATAAACCTGAATCTAAAAGGGGCTATATTTGACAGTTTTCATTCTATATGGACAATTGCTTCTTTCTGCAGAAGAGAAAAAATCTGCAACGATTAACACCGTGCTTGGCTTCACTGTTAAAATTCCTGGGTTGTTTTTTTTTCCTCCATTCCACTGACATTTTAAGTAAAATCAGGTCCAAAAGACAAAGGAAAAAAAAAAATGTGAAGGGAATAGTAGTGCCCTTGCCTCTCAGGTGCTGATACTTTGATAGCAGCAGTATGTTTATTGTCGACTGAACATTTTTGATTGAAAAGTCTGTTCTTCTGTAAGAAGCTATATTGGCTCCTGCCAATTTCAGTTCAATTTCATAGATATATTAATAAATCCATAGTGGGCAAACAACTACACAGGCATGATTGTCACAATAGTAGAAGAACCCAGGTAGATAAGCTGCTGAAACGTAGATTAACTCCTGTTTATCTGGGTGATAGCTGACACCAACAGCTGCTAGTCACAGACTTCTCAAACATTGTCTTCATTGAGGTTATGTTTCTCAGCCTGCTTTCCATTAAAAACAAACAAACAAACAAACAAAACCACTTATTTAGTTGTAAATGGAAACCATTGTGGCAACACACTATGAAATAGTCCCAGGATTTATTTCAGACAGCAAAATCAATCTTTCAATGAAAAGGATTGAGGACTGCAAGGGTATTATACCTCTTATACACAAAGGCAGCAAGCTAAAATCCAAATGCTAGGTATTGTAGACTGACAGCTAAGAAAAGGCTGTTTTAAAACTTTGCATTTGTTGTTGCTCCAAGGCAAAAAATAACTGATTTTCATATAGAACTACTGTATTAAAAATGACAGTCTATAGCCTCTACAGGAATAATATTGCTGTAATCGAACTCACAGTGGAGGGAAGGACCTTTCTGGGGGTCACGAGTAAGCTTCTTTGCACATAAAGCATATAGTTCATCTATTTGGAATGCAAAATTTTACACTTCTGTTTTATCACCTCCTAAATACCATTCAAGCAGGTTCCTATGATGAATTCCAGCAAGTACAAAGCTGTTATCTTCTTAAAGAGGTATGTGTTGTTTACACATAGGAATTGTGTACACAAAGATACATATTAAATATACATAGGTAATTTCTTTGGTTTGTTTATGGTTGGGAAGTTAAGGTTTTGTATGCCTGTCTGGCTTTAAGTAAATAAAGTGCATGCATAAATATTCTTGTAACGATAAAATGTGGATTACCTAGTCCACCTTTACAGGAGACAAATATAGCTGGACGATATCAAACTTATTGTGTAAGTTTCCACTTCTATAAATCGTAGATCTGAATTCGATGGTAGCCTCCATACCTTTCTTGATGGAAAAATTTTGAAAATCGAGTGTATTCATGTTAGTTCTGAGTAGTCTATGTGCTTAAAGAACTTTTGTAATTGCCAGTAGGATAGTGTAGTTTCTCAAACTGGATATCTAGGTTGCATCTAAAGGGGAAGAAGCTCATAGGATGATTCTAAGTATAGTATTGAAGTAATTTTTTGATGCTACTCCTCTTAGGTTTTTGCTATTTTTGTGTCTTTTCAAGGTCATCAGACTCAGGGTTTGGGGACTTTCTGTGGGGAGAGAGGATTTTTTTTTTCCTCAAATTATTTCCTAGGTGGAAGACCAGACCACCAGGTGGTTTGTTTCCAGCATTAGGTTATAGTTGAAACAAATACGGCTTTAAACGGTTCCCCTGAACACTTGTAGAATCTGTGAGATTCTGCAACAACAAAAAAAAAAAACACCACAAACACACACACTTCATTTTAATACTCAGTTCCTGCTGTAAAAGATCTGCAAAACATGCTGTGCAGAACTGACATAGATTAAATCTCTCTGAAGAAGCATTTACTAGTTCAGCCAATGGGCCTTTCATGTTCCAAGAGCTTCAGATAAATTAACTATAGCATTTGCCTTCACTATTTTTGATCTTCGGAGAGCTTTATCTGAGGAATAGGCTGTGGCAAAGGAGCTAGCTCTTGAAAACAGCCTATTTCATTTCAGCTCTCAGAGGATTAAGAGTTTGATTGTTAAAAGATTTATTTTTTTTAAACACATGCACACAGATGCGCTCAGAAATAACATTTGATTGGAAAAATAATTCAAGTGCTGAAAAGCAAATCACCCATGAACTCAAGTAGAAAATAAATGAGGTTCTGAAGGTAGCCTCCCTGCAATCAGTGAAAGCTACTGATGTAGGAAATAAAACTGTGTGCCAAAAAGTAAAGTCATTTTACCTAGGGCATTGTAGAATTAACTAGTGCCAAAGAGTATCAGGAGGTGATGATCACACCGTTCTAGGAAGCCCTGAGTAAGGACATGGTATCAAGTGGCAAGACTGTTGGTGCAACAGAAATGTTTAAGACTATATTGGCTCTTTATTCCCATGAATCACAGAGGAGTTGATTTGTTATCAGCGATAACAGCCTTTCTCCCTAAGAGAGGGGCAAGATACAGGAAGCACATGTCCCAGGCTATTTATGAAGACGTTGCCAGAAACGGGTGTAACATTCTGAACATGGTGACCTGCACCTTTAGATTATAATTGTACGCAAAATCATAAACTAGACAGAAAGGACACATAAGAGGGGCACAGAAGGGAAACAGAATAAAAACGATTAATATATGATAGCTGCCAAACTCTTATTTCATCAGGAAGAGAATAAGCCAGCATATTCCTGCTGCTGGACTCCACCTTTTAGCTCCTGTAGTCAGGAACAACTTTTCTCTGCTCAGATTTCTGTTTTATCTACTGTAACGACAAACTTCTCATCTAGGAACATGGTTAATATTTGCTGTATAAATAGCTGCATATCTCTGAGAATGACAGATTTAAGAACCGCACTGCTAGTTTCTGTGTCAATTGGAGCTGCCAATACTTACTTTCAGACATTTGTGGACTATTTACTCATTTATGATGTTATTCAGAATAAACTATCAGTGATTTTATACCAATTTCTTCATAACTTACTCTAGCTGAAATAAGCAAGCTGAGGTGAGGCTGCTGAAATGCAATAATATTAAAGATCTAGTTCACATTCTTCTGAGTTATGTCAGACCCACAAAAAACTTTCCATACAACATTCACTACCAGTTTCCTTTTTCTTTGCTCTCAGTCTCCTCAGATCTTCTTCCTCCCTTGCCCGCAAGGTCAGTAGAGCTGCAGGTATTCCATGCCTATGATTATGTTCTCTCTGGGTTTATTTTCTGTATTATCCTTCTATCTATGTTCTGTCCAGATAATATAACTGACTAGTTTGCTAGATCAGGTTTCTAATGATGAATGGCTTTCACTACCCAAATGGTAGCATTCAGATTCTTATAAAAACCCTCATTTTCTCCCTTGGCTTTCATGTCCGCTGTGAGCACAAGATAGAACAAAACTAGAAAAAAAAAAAAGTGGATAGAAAATCTTAAAGGGTATAAAAGACTTATAAAAGAACTAGAAACATTCTAATAAGCCTATCACAAACCTTTAACAAACCTATTCACATTTCTGGATGAATTTGTTACGCTAATATGCTTGTTATACAGCCATGGAATTCACATTTGTTTCATTTTTCCATGGAAAACACTTATTCTACTAAAACTATCTCCATATTCCTGTCTAAATCCACGAGCTGTTACACATCAGAAGTGGCTGTGGGGTTTTTTTTTGCCAGACTGGATGATCAGCTGGCACTGCTGTCTTATCATATGGACTTTTGCATAGGAAAGCAGGTTTTCTTTGCACAAATACATTGAACGAGTTTCAGACATAAAACCACAAATAGCACTGATGTGCCATTTAGCAAGAGGGAGTTCTCTCTTAAGTCCTTCATTCCAGTTACTTATTATGGAAGAAACAGATGGAATTTAATTTTTGCCTAACTGTTATGAACCATGAAAAACTCCTTAGTCAATGCTAAGGGAGTACAAAGATATAACAAAACAGTCTGGAAACCAAAATATAAAATATGATTCAACATGCAGAATAAATGAAACTGTCACCTAATTTACTGATTACACCACCACTTCCTCACATATAATAGGCCACCAGATTGCAAAAATCTGGAACTTAGCTACTTTACCTTTTCTGGCATGAACATTTCAACCCAATTAAAGTCCTAATTCAAAGCTACTGAAATCAATCAGTACATCTCTCCTTTGATGTCAAAGGCTTCCCTGGTCCTTAGAAATCTGATCTTCAGATCTTCGTATCTGAAAGATACAAAGTGCTTGCAGAGACAGTGCTTGCCTTTAACTTGGGTTTTCTTACTTGCTTTTCATACTGTTCTGCCATATCTACTGTTTCTTTCAAGTCTCTCCTCTAATTGAAGATATGAACTTTCTAGTTTATTTCCAGTTGCTAAAAATCCATTCTCCATAGCAACCATACTTTCCTTTTGGGATGCATCATAGCTTCTGGAGAAATATATAACTGCAACATTATTGCATGCTTTCCGTATTACCTGTGAGAACTAGTTGAATTAAATGTGGTTTATATATTCAGTCATATAAGTAGTGGGGGGGAGGGGGAGGATTATAAGCTAAAAAAAAATATGTTCATAGTCTGTTTTCTCCATGCTCAGCCCTCCTCTCTCTGAAGCCACTTGGAGGTTTGCCACTGATTTAAACAGGAGATTGATAGGGCTCGAAATCAACTTTTTGATTATGTGCGCCCATCTTTTTTAAACAGTAGCCTGATTATTTTCCATTATTTTCTTTTACCGTTCTGGAGTACAGTGTAAATCAGAAAAAATTCTCTCTGTTGTTTATCACATGTTTTCCTGGAAAATTCATAGTGGAGATTTAACGGAAGAACATCAGCGACACGTGTATACATATTTTTCTTTTGAACTCTCATCTAAGGTGGTCTTCAGTACTCTATGATTTTTCCTGTTGTATGTGAAGTGACTCATCCAGGCTTTGGCACTGTTCACTATTTTCCTGCTGTTTGGGGTGGGGGTGGGGGGGAAGACCAAAAAAGAAAGCAAGAGTGAAGAGGCCTCTGCAGACTGGCTCCATCTGCGCTTCCTTGCCGGCTCCGGAGCTGCCAGAATGTCAAGGACAGCCAACGCTCCCCGTGCTCCAGCATCACTCCCTCATCAGGGGCCATTGTTTCCCTCCACGCTACTCTTATTTCAGGTTGTCACTTAAGAGAAACATTGCTTGTACAGTTGCTTCACAAGTGCTAGGTCGCTCTGCCCTCAGAAGCGGTGTTTATAGCTTCACCCCAGCCTTTTGCAAAGGGTGGCTGGCTGACGCTGCTGTTGGCCACAGCTGAAGGATAATTTTTACAAGCTCTCCTTTTACCTAGTTACCACTAGGGTGGGTTTTTTTGTTGTTTTTTCGTTTTGGTTTTTTTTTAATCCCCTCATCACTCTGTGCTATGCTATGAGGCTAACATAGCCACCTCCACCACTATACAGGAGATCAGTTCCTTCATAAATTAAGAGATGCATAACAGCTGAGGACTGAAGGAGCCAGGAGCAGATATTTCTGTTAAGCTACAAAAGGGCTTCTGTGGGTAGTAGGCAATCAGAGTAAAGGAGCTTGTAGCATTGCTGTATGGATCATTAGCTAATTATAGGTTTTAATCATTTGCAGATTGCAGAAAAAAATCCATGCTGCAAATCAGATCCACTTACCCACTTTGCAGACTGGTACAAAACCGAGAGGTAATTGTAAGTGTAGTTCATAACTGTAATCATCTCTTTAATCTGGTGGTACCACCGCACATGATGGTGTTCTAAAAGCGAATCTCATTCGTGTGACACAACTTTAATTTTACGGGGGAAGACAAAATGTAGATGCGCCTGAAGTTAAGGAATTTATAAACAAATGTACAGAACATTAAAAAGAGAGATTAAGAAGAAGTTAACCGTCTGTAATAACCTACAAGAATAATAATCCTGACAATATAAGCTGAATGTTTAAAATGCATTGGTACATTTTCAGAATTGCTATTACCAAAAAAAAATCTTTCTCAAGCTATGCTATATTCATCAACCTCTCATTATAAAAGGCTCACACCTGGCTCACAGGTGCCAGGCTACCACACAGGCCAGCGGTTGGAGTCCTTCACCCAAGGGCTTTCAGCTGCTGTGGAGCACCAATTATGCCTAATTTAGTTCTGACACTTACACATACCCATACATTACGTACTCATACACATGCTCAAAGAAGAAAAATACACAATTTCATATGACATGAAATATAAAAATAATCATAGAGAATGTGATTCAATTCCTATTCCAAGAGATTCACAGGAGATTCGATTATGATGTTCTAAACGAGTTCTGGAGATCTGTCCATGAATACCCTCAATCCAACACCTAGCTGAGTCAGTTCAAATTCTTTCACTCATTTGAGAGGCCTTTTGGAATGGAGATAATCTAGATCAGATTAAATCACTTGTGTACAAATCTCACTCAGATCATTATGAATTGCCTTCTCCTGGTGCAATTTTTCCCCCTTCATTTTTGTTAAACAAGTCGTTTCTGCTCAGTAGAGTTTTGTGTCTAATTTTCTGTTTACCACAGAAACATGAGACAATTATTAAAATAATGCTAAAAATAGTTTGATCCCTATCATAGCGATCTCTGTCACCGCCAAGTATAAGAAAGGCAAGGTAAAATAACCAGTATCCATGAATCAGTCAGAAAATCCTGCTGTGAACATCCACCTGACAGTAAGGCTGTATGACAGCAACTCTCTTAATGGTCCCTAAGATGACACCCCATTTCCTTACAGCAATTAGAGCCTGCAGTTTACCCCACATGCACAATTTTGTGGGGGAAAAAAATGTGCAAAAAAAGTATGCTCTAGAGCTAAGGAATTAAAGAAAAGAAAAAAAGTAAACGTCTTTCCTTGAACCATGCTTCACAAACGCAGAGAAAGATGGATTTATGGTTCTGGAATATTTCAGACTCCTTTGTTCAATGCAAATGCTATAAACACAGAAAAATGAACAGGACAATACAAAGACAACGGACTACTGATTTACAAAGATGACAAACTACTGATTTTCCAGAAGTGGGAAGTATTTTGCACTTAAAGCAGCTTCCAGGACCCTGTAGTGTAAAGGGTCTGTGCCTGAAAACCCTCTGCTCTAGGCTGCATATAGCAAGCTGAGCCAGGTGACATTTCCGTCTTTATAAAAGCCATCAGTTTGCTTTACTGAACTGTCTGCTTCCATCTCCCCCCATTTTTACTGCAGCTAAAGAGGCAGTTGAGGCATGCATTGGTCTGCATATGCAAAGCACCTAGGCTGTGCACTCAGTGCCTCTTGTATAGAGTTTCTTTGCATTTCCTGACTGCCATATCCGCTCATTTTTCATCATGTATTTAGATGTTTAGTGTTTTGTGGCAGGAACCATCTGTTTGCTCTGTAGAATGGCTAATGAAATGGGTATCCCATCCCTGACTGAGGCATCTGGTTGCTACTTCACTATTAATAACAACAACAAAGGAGAAGAAAATTTACTTTTCATTTTTAAATAGAAAATAAGTGGCATGGGTTTTTTGATTTTTCTTTTTAAAGTCTCTAAGGAAAAAATAAAACCTTTGCAGAAGAGCAATAGAAAATTCACCGCAAAAAAAGCATTTTCACCTCCTCCATAAACATGTTTACATGCTCACATCATTGGACGTTGCATACATAATATTCAGCGGGTGGCAACGATCCAAGCTGAAGAATACCAAAAATTAAACTGCTGTGTGGCCCCTTCCTCTTGCATGAATATCTTTGTAATATGTGTCTTATGAATAATTTTCAGTAATAAGGAGGCACTGCATTCCTGAGGAAGACTTTTTTTAATGATTAAAGTGACTGGTAGTCTGTAATAGGAGAGACATTTGAATAACATAATGTAGTTAGAGGACTGAGGAGAAAATGTATTTATAAAAATAAGGAGTCTAGAGGCTACATTTCTGGTCCAAATACCTTGTCCCAATGCATTTACACAGCCTAGCTGATGCACTACAGTTAGATTAATACAATGTTCCTCATTTCCAAGTGCAAAGACTGCATGCAGAAAATGCTTGATGACAATACTAAGAGGAAGCTTGCTGAAGCAGTAAGACACAGATGGCCAGAATTCAGACCTGAAACACCACAGGAGTCGAGCTGTACCGGGGCTCAGATGAGATTTCCCTGTGCGCTGATCTGCTCTGCAAAGGACAAAGAGTGATTGTGCCTACTCTGGAGAAAAAAGGAAACGTTAGAACAGCTATGTGCAGCAGATTTAGGGGTGGAAAAGTGCCAGAAGAAGGTTCAAAACTTGAATTTCTTGCCAATAATGAGCAAGCAGATTGAACATTTTAACATATAGATATCATTCTACATGTAGTTAAAAATAAATTTAAAAAAGCCTAGGGACACAATCAATAAATCATTTGGTGCTGCTGGAATCGTACTGCAAGAGCTTTGGATATTCTTCCCAAAGTAGGAGTATGTCTATGTGAAGGTACAAACATTTGTTTTGCTCTCACTCGATATGAGCGAGATTTGAGGATTGTTTTAAAATAGAGGAAGTTATGAAACAAGGGTGAGGTTAAACACTGGGGAAATAGAAGTTGTCTCATCGGCTTTATTACAAAAAATTTTTGTGATGTAAGCGCAGGTCATTCAATTTCTGTGGACTGGTTCTCTCTCTACTTCATACTGAAGTTAGAACAATAATAGTAGTAATAATAATATTTCCTCTCTTCTGCTTCTGGGATCATTATTCTAACAAGAGGCATGCTTATAAGCCTGTCATTGCTAGTAAATGAATTGGGCAGCACAAAAAAAAAAAAAGTAATTTAGACGGAAAGAAGAGAACATAGCAATACATCCGGACTCATTTTAACACATTGATACAGATAGTTATTTCCACATAGGCGTATCCATGGTATCTTTAAATACTGTACTGAATGCGGATGTAACATATTTATCCTCACAGTAGGTACAGTAGGTAGAATTGCTCAGCTGGCATGAGGCACTGTAGGTAATATAAAAGCAAAAGTAATTCTGCATTATAGACATTTAAACTGAAGATCTAAAAGATCTCCTGAAATCAAAGGTGATGAGCAAGTTTGCCAAGCCTTAATTCTTGAATGCAAGGATTTTTTTTAAAGCACCGTTGCTGCCCCTTCAGATCTACAGGTATAGCGCTTTGATGTCATTTAATGGTATTGTACTCTGTTTTTCAACTATGGTCAGCAAAGTAAGGTCTGAAGCATACAGAGGAGAAACTATATGCTTGCTTTGGAACACAGAAATAGAGACAATACAAAGTGTATGAACAGCACTTTCTAAGTAGTGATCTGTTACACCTGGCATAGCACGTCTCAGATGCGTTCCTGAACAGAGAAAGATACTGCATAAGTCTCAAGTTATTTACGCAGGAGATACCAGAAGTACCTTCATCAAATAATTTTTAAATGAGTGACATACCAGTGTTTAACCTCTTTATCTGCTCTGGAGAGAGGAAACTGTTTTGGTTCCATAAGCAGACATCTACATCCAAGAGGCATTTTAAAAGAGTTTTGAATGACACAAATTTTCTGTAGGTTTATCATCAACTTTTATCTAGAAGCTATTCAAAGCAATGAAATACTTTATAAAAGCATCACTCAAAATTATCTGAAACTCACTGCTGTACTATAGTCAAAAAATTTCTATCACTAAACTGAAGTCTGTGTTAAAGTAGCTAACCTGGTTGCTGCAGATTACTGCCATTTCATCACAGAAGCTTTCATAAGTTAAGTTCTGGGCTTTATGGAATTAGATTGAAGATAGCCATAATGAAATATGGAATCAGCTTTATAATCCATATTAGACTGCAGAATTTTGCAATTATCTTGTTCATCATGCTGAGCTTCCCAATACTAGACCATAGAATACACTGGGGAGAGGCAGCATTATAATTAGATATCCAGTCACATAATTCCAGATGTTGACAGTACCTATCTGCCTGTGATTAGACTCCTTCAAAGGCTAGACTTGGAATCAGTGCCTTATTGGTAGTGGTACACGCTCAGCTCTCTGAAGTCTCTGCTAGAGCCCTAGTTAACAAACATAACACAGAGAAAAGTAATATAAGTGAGATTTAATTACCTATGTATCTATCTACCTCAACTATAGTCCTAGTAGTTATTATTTAATTGGCAACATAGAAAAACTCTGAGAGAGGAGCAGAATAAATAAGGAAACATCTATTAAGGTTAAAAATACCTAAAGGTTTTGTTAGTGTAAAAAATAACTGTCTGGGTTGACAGGGTTGCCCTGTAAGATGTTACTTTGGTCCAGTGCTTGCTCGCTCTGTGTCTGTCTGTCTCTCTCACACAAACTCAGTGTCTGTGCTTGGCTACCAGAAGGTCCTCCCGTCCCTAGGGCTCTCCATCTCAATGTCCTTACATCTTCTTGGAGCTGTATTGTGCGGACTGACTCCCTGCTTTGCTTTTTATTGCTTATAGGTTAGATATGTACTGTGTTCTCCCTCTCTTTAAAATCTATAGCAAGTATGAGGCACTTTTGTCAAAATGACAAATATATGTGGATAGGCAAGTAGAAGCCAGTCATAAAACACAAAAGTAGTATATGTAAATAATACACTGTTAACAAGATGCCGATTGGGCACTTTCATTTTTCAGATAAGACCTCTGTCAAAAAGTATAAGTATTTCAGGTGGGGAGAACTATGTTATTGTATTGATTGTAATTATGATAATTAGACAAGTGTATCTAGTCACTAATCCTAAAAATTGTAATGCAGAATACGTGCATTTTTGCTGTGGTTAATTTTGCAGTGTCCTTGGCCCTCAAACTGGCTAAAAGAGTTGCAGAAAACCGCAAGTTCTAAGATAACTAAGAATTAAATGGTAGTTAACACTAAATAATGCAATGCTACTCTAAAGCCAGGGTTGCCAAAATAGCAACCTTCAAATACTTTTTATGTGGTTTATATGGGGCATTTTTAGTTGTGGCAAACCTCAGCAGAGCCAGCTGCTTGCCACAGCTGTGGTAGACACCAAGTTCCTCCCAGAAATGCCAGGAATGGGATGCCTCACCATACTTTTGTTTCAGAGGTACCACATCATAGCTGTTAGTAGGAGTAGGGCGAGTATTCTTTTTTAAAGGATAGGGAGGAGACAAAAACAGCTAGCTTGGCCTGATACACAACCTGAGAACAGAGGAGAGAGGCAAAGTCAAAGTAGTCTAGCTGCTGGGTGGCTGCTACAGAGCAGAGGGGCCAGGGCCTCCAGTACCATCCCAGCAGTGTTTGTCATGACACCAAAAGAATTGGAACTGGAAAGAGCTTCCTGCACAGGATACAGGGTTCACAAAGCAGCCTGGCACCCAGCTGCTTTGCTCCTGAAGAGCTAAACCAGGTGCCAGAGACAGAAACTTATTTTGCCTCAAATCATTGTTAGAAGGGTCCGCTGCATTAGTCCCTCTCAATGAGTCATTCAGTAGGGTTGCTGGATTCTCCCTGGCTGTAAGCTTGCATACACCAAGTGTATCCTGTTACCAATATTGAACATAAAAGGTACTGTGGTGCAGATTACCTTTGTTACAAGATCCCAAGCCTAAGTCCAGCTATTAGGCATGCTCCATGAAAATAACTCTGGGAACTGTTGCCCTCAGAATTAAAAGTTCAGCCAGTAACAAAATTCTTGTTTTCGTCTTCAACCACTTCTCAAAAATAATTATAAACATTCATAGCGCCATAACTATGGACAATTGAGAGTATAAGAGAATTAAGAGTATAAGGATCCAGAACAGAATCCAAAATTTGATCTGATCATAGATGACTACTTCCAGAATCATGCAGTCTAATGAAGAAAAGGATATATACCACTGAATATGGCTATACTATTGAAAGATTGACAAGAAAGGATAATACCACTTTTTCCACTGTTCTTAAAGCCCTCCTTTAAACAGTTTCAGCTCTGAAGATACCAAACACTTTGTTCCAAAAAATATTATGATGAAGGGGTTTTATTTCCACCTTTTTCTGAGATGCGAATTTTTTTCTACAGAAAAAAATACAAAGTACAAACCAAGCTTCTATATCTAGTCTCAAGATTTCATTATTGCTTCACAATGCATATAGATTACCTATAGTCTGTAACTTTCAAGTATTCTCAGACATAGCTTACGGGCTAGAAATATCTTGAAGACACATTCACCAGTACGTGGTAAAACCAACAGTTTAGGACAAGCTGCCTGATGATAGAATTTGAACAAACTGAGAGGATCATGTTTTCGGCAGGAAGATTGAAGTCATGCTATTACTGAAGTTATAGTATTGATTTTGAAACATCTGCGCTCTAGTGAACCCAATAAGTCCTTTTCAGATGTCCTTCAGTCACCTTTAAAAGAATAACTTGATAATGAAAGAAACTGACCAAAATGAAAAACACAAATAGGCTAAACATGTAAAATTGAGAGTGTATTGCTGACTTACAAGTTATTCTTCCTTAAGTAAGAATGAATGAACACTGTCTTGTTTTCATCACTGCCAGAAGACTACTCAGAATAGTATACAGTCTTTCTAGAACATCACAGTCCATCAACAAATAGACATACTGCTCTGAGCCATGCTTATTCCCAGGTTAACATTTGGGGATTTATTTATAAAGATGCAGATGACGGTATAGGATTTTTTTTCTACCAGTTCTGCCTTTTGTTTGAAGTTTTACTCACTTGGTCAAGGAGCTAGGGTAAAATTATTATTAATAAATCACCATATTCTGTTGGCTAGCCCCTGACAAGCTTGTATTTTTCAGTGTTGCTGTTCTCCAAGTTCCCATCTTTCCATGATTATTTTGCTCCCCTGCAATCTTTCTTACTTTCTTCCGGATACTCTGGGAAATGTCTGGATTCTGTATGATTAAAGTTAATGGGAGCTTTGCCATCAACTTCAGTGAACATGGGATCAAGCTCCGTGCCAAATTCCATAAACCTTCTACGTAAGCCACAACACCTGTTTTCTTTCTCCTCCCATGCTCCATTTCTCTTCAATGCACATTTTTCTCTGCTCTGTCACCTATTAATCTATGCATTCTATTCAATCCACCATATTCATCTTTCTTCACCAGTTACGCACATTGCTGTGGTTCTATGGCTGGAATTAGTAGGAGAGTGTGAACTCACTCACAAAAGTGTTGCTTTTTGTACTGCCAAAGCAATGTCAGTACATCGCAGAACACAACTCCAAAATGGTATGCAATATCTTTTCATGCATCTTGATTTCATTTTAATTTTACTTTCAGTCCCACTTGGAAAATCATCACCCTATGTATTTATTTCAAAAATTTTCTTATACCTAAGTGTTTAATCTTTGCCATTGTTCAGCTTGTTGAATTCTAGCCTTCTCCTTCCTAGCAAACACAATGAATGTACTTCATTATTTCTGCCAAAGTGCTTCAATAATCAAAAGCTAGCAGTTCTCTATTCCTTGTGCTAAAGCTCTCCCTGGGTTTTTTTGGTTTCAGTCCTCGCAAGTTTAATTAAAAAAAAAAAGTGTCTTTTAAACACCTATTGAAGCAAGCAGAACAAGTGAAACTATCTTAGAAAAGTATAGAGCTTCAGCTTTAGATTAATAGTCACTATGCAGTCCGAAAGCAAAGATGATCATTTGGGAATGATCACTCAGGTCAGCAATCTCAAATACAGATTAATCATGGCGGGGAGGGGGAAGTTTGGGAACAGTTGGTTCCTTATTGAATCAAGACCTACTGCTCTGTCTCTTTAGCATATCCTCTCATTTGTTAAGACCTTTCATTAGTTGTGTGAATGTAATCCACTACTTCATCTCCAAAATGCATGACAGCCCAAGCAGCAGGTGAAGGACATCCTTTATTCAGCTCCTTCTGACTTTGACTTTATTAGAGTGATACATCATTCAGGATTCAAATTAACATCTATCCTGAGAGACATATTGTATGGCTTGATGTTTACTCTAAAGTGTTCTTTGAGTCTGCTGTCTACAGAAACAAAGTATACTGCCATTATCAGAAAATTTATCTTCCCCTACTGGAGAGTGTTCTGTGAAACCCAAATTTCTACTCATCGTAGTTTATAAGATGTAATTTTTTTCCCGACTTTTTTCTTGGGAAAAATAAATCCTGAGCAGCTGTAGTACTAAGTAAATAGTATAATATTGCATGTCCATTCAAAATGTAGCTGAACACAGTTCAAAGTGTGCTCACCCATTGCTTTTGTTAGAAGTTAGTACATTATCTAAGAGAGACAATGACATGAAATATTTCATAATAGTATTATAGCAGCTGACCTTTATGTCTTTATTAGTAGCCCTTAAATACAAAATTAAGCAGCTTAATCAAATCCAACATCAGCACCAGATTGCTGAGGTCCCTTGGTAAAGTAACCTGAACTGGCCTGTCAAAAAGAAATCATATGGCAGTCTTGTTATCACTGCTGTATTACACTTCATTTTTAGTTAGCTTACCAATTACCTTTCTCATTAAATTATTGTTGTTTCTTCAACAAAGTCAAACTCAGCAATGGACAGAAAGATCAACTTCAGAGTATGTTTTATTCCCTGTGTTGTTGTGCTGTAACATAGTACTTATTGAAATATTACTCATGCAAGTTTCTATTTTGAGGGCCTGTTCTGTACAGATATCAACGTCAGTGTAACTGATGCTCTGCCAACCCCCTACTCCACATATATACGTATACACATTTGCTATGAACTGGAGAGTTCACAGCAGCACAATTTACTTCAGCACCAGCTGAACTGTACAGAACTCACTTGCACATCAGTGAAATTACCCATTGTGAGTTGTTTTGTGCAGACGGGGAATAAATCACCTGATAATCTAATGAGGATAGATTGTGTAAATAGTGCCACAAAGAGCAAATGTGCATAGATAGGGCAATAAATTGGAATGATCGATGGGACAAGCACCACAGTAAGATCAAAAGCAGGAGGCTGCAGCAAGCTTTTTTAATCACCAGACCTTGCACTGCCATTATCCACTTCCCATAAATGCTCCCTCAGCATTCTGGAGGGGAGATTTTCCACATCTTTTTGCTGTAGACCATTCAAGTTTAGTAGGACATAGCCTCCTGCAAAATAAGAACCCACCAAGTGAAGTGCAAACTGGAGCGCTCTCAAGATGCCTTCCACTCTAGTTAGGCACCTTTACATGCTGCTGCATGAGGGCTTTGCCACGCTGGCTTTCCCCAGCTTGTCTGCTGCATGCAGTCTTGCCTTTCACAGTACAGATCATTAACTAAGACTGGGATTGCACCTTTGTGGGGATCTGGGTGACATGAGTTGACCCCTCCAACTCTGCAGTGCTGTAGCATCCTTCGACGGTTTCACAAAAAGCCACACTGACTTTGCCAGATGAGTTCAGTATCTGGAAGAAGCACAGGCTACTGCATGCCTCCTCTCACCGGTCTACTGTCACTATGCTTATAACGTCTGCCACCGTAACTTGTTTTTGTTGATGTATGCGAGCGTGTGTTTCCAATTTCTCCTTTTGCCTTGAAAAGCTGTTCCTTCTCTGTTTGCTCCCCTCACTTATCACCTCTTGCACCCCAGAACTCAGCATCTCTGTTATTTCCTTTATCCCCTAAATTTCTCCAAACCTTTATCCTTTCCATGCTAATACACCTTTAATAACTTAGCCCCTTATTTTCTTCTCTGCATCTGCTCAAGTTTGCGACATCACTATGCCTTATTACCCCTCAGAAATTTCCTCCTAAACCTGAGCTCCTCTTCCCAGGTCCCCTCCATTATTTCATCTGCCCCAGTGTTTCTTTTATTCTATAACAGCAGTTGGCTGCTGCAGCAGCTGCCTCTTTCTTGCCCACCTAATTATTGCAATAAATCTGTAAGAGATGCCAACAGAGAGTGTTGAAATGCAATAAGTAGTAAGTTCGAAGTACCTGCTCCTCCTCCTCCACAAGATAGAAAGGTGGATAGTTTAATTACACTGAGCTTTGTAGATGCTCCAATGAACAAATGATCTCCTCCAGTTCTAAAAACTTTCGTAATCCTAATGATTATGCCATCAGAAGTCACAAACTAGAGCTTCTCAGGAAAAATAAGTAAATAGAAATAAAGTAAAATCTCCTTTCACCTATGGCATAATTTTATCAGCATTAGCATGTTATTGTTTATTTTTACCATCTCTAATCCTTTCCTTTGCATTTTAATGTCTTTCTATTGAAATACTTAACTAGCATGATGAATGTGCCACTTCAAAAGCCATCTTAGCTTTATTTCTTCAGCATTTTCACAGCCATTTTGTTTGTTTTGTCCCAGAGAGATAACCTATCAAGCCACCGTTCATTAGGGTGGGGAGAGGGAATCAAACACGCAACACAAACATGATGCATTTTTCAACATCTTACAATTATCTTTCTTTTAAAAGAATAAGGCACATATATTGAAGGAATTTTACAATGAAGAACAAGAGATATATTTGGGAGGTTTGAGGAGTGGGGGGTTTTGGGTTTTTTTTTTTAAATGTTTAGGGCATGAAGATTAAAATAGATTCTCAGCGAGATTTTTAAGATGAACCTAGTTTGCTTTGAAAGCATAGCAACTACTGTCAGGTAAAAAATTTCTTTCAAATTCTTTTGAAGAAAATTTTCAAGAAAATTTTCATCATAGCCCACATTGGATGCTCAGGCAGTAGTAACAGCATTCTAATGCCCAGATATGTTCTTGATGAACATATTAACAAGCTAGGCAAATATAAGTGCTTGAAGAAATAACTGCTCAGAAAAAGGGTTGCAGGATTTTCTCTGAGACATGCAGATCAAGTCATTAGAAATGTGGGGGAAAAAGTTATTACTACTTTTCTAGATTTGTGTTGTTTTTACAATAGCGGCTGCGTCAGTTTTCTCTTCGAAAATTTCAAAAAGAAAAGTCTAGAAGACAAACTAGCTTAAGCACTTTGCAGATCACCTTAGGCGATATGAGCATTTCTTACTAACTTGGCCAAGATTTGCTTTAACCCCATTGCTAACCTGCATTACCTCATAAAACAGAAAAACAGATAGGAAAGTCGTCCACTGAATATTCTAACTAGCCAGATGCAAAAAATCGCAATGGGAATTATTTGAACAACTGATTTCCCTTTCTGAAATTGAATCCCATAGTTACAGAAAAATCCTTATGAGGAAGTTTTTGGACCTAGAGGAAGGGAACTACATCATCAACTCAAAGACTTTATCAGTCAGTGTAAATCCAACCTAAATACAAAACAAATACACACTACTGGAATCATCGCCACAACCTGACTATAAGACTAACTTGCAACAAAGTACAGAAAAAGAACATTCACATCAGATATATTATAATATTTCACGTAACAAGCTATAAGCAGAAACATAATGACAACAAAATTTCAGTTAGAAATTGCAAAACACTAATGTGCTGAGATTCTGAAAATGCAGCAGAGTCTGAGCTGACTTCCACTCCACTGCAAGACAGAAATTCAAGCATTTCAGTCATCCATGACTTAAGAGATGCTTTTTAATTTGGATTTGTGTTGGGGAATTTGTGATCAAAGAGGGACACATGAAAGTAGTTTTTGGTTTTATCTCAGAAGTCAGCCATTCTGGAAACAAGATCGCTCTCCAGCAAAGCAAATTTTCTTTCTTTATTTTCCCCTTGCTTGAGAAGGCCATTCTGCAGAATGAGTAAGAATTGTGAAAATTACTTCTGTGGAAGTCTTATACCTTGAGGCTAAATCAAATACACTGAGCTTTCACTCCTTACCTAATACACATTCTTTAGGTATTAAAAGAACATATGGAATGGCCCTTGCTCTTTTCAACACCCGGAACTGTGTGGTACCTTATAATGCACACAAGTTATCTGATGTATAGTATTCTGACTACATAAAACTGTATTCCCAGTATTACAAAGTAAAATAGCTCTGCACAGGTTGCCTTGCTTTTCTACATTCAAATTAAGACTGCTCCTCACTTACGAAAGAAAATTAGTTTCATTAAATCAATCCCTAAAATTCTCTCTCTTGCTCTATATGTAGGTGTGAATATGTTAGTCTGAGATAGACATCTTTCACCCAAGGCTGCTAACCTTATACCTCAAAGGGATCTCTCACTCAGAAACCGAAAGGACAAAACATCTTTTTGTCAAAGTGTCAAACCAAAGCCTAAATCAAACAACAGATGTTCAAAATACCTCTTCTAGCCATCTATGATTAAAGTACAAAGAAATAATTTTAATAAGCTTTAAAAAATGCATATTTCTGACTTAGTGATAATATCATATAATAAAATGTCTCACATGCAAGATGCCCCATGGTATGTGCAGCACTAGAAATGGAGGAATTTATCCTGGGACCCCTTTAGCAATCAAAGGCTCCAGAACGATTTCATGCAGAATTTTCAATCGACTTTTATCTAAGGCCATAGTGCCTGGTTAGGGGAAGCGTTTTCCATAAATTAATGGCTTAATTCAGTTTTCACCTTTGCTGTTTCACTTGAAAAGAAAACCCTGAGGCAAGCAATACTGCGGTACAGTGCTAACCAATAGCGGACGGTTTTCAGGGGTAGCTCCATTGTTGACCTTGACTGCAAGAGCAGCTTCTTGCTAAAGAAGAGGCTACACAAGGAAACCTAGCTCTGAGCTTTCATCACATTTAGAAATAAGAAGGAAGAGGTGCAGTCGGTATAAGTACACTATAATAATTAGTTGCTAGAATTCAGAATTAAGCATTCTTGTAGTTTTTATTGTGTACACTTATGTTCAGATACTCTGAGAAAACAAATAATCAGCTGAGCTTCTGATAGGGTCATGGATGTAAAGAAATAGCAATACCAATCAACCACTACAGGAGAAAACAAATTTCAGTATGTCTCTTGATTTCCTGCAAGTCAATATATAAGTTCCGGATCCCTACAACTAGGATCCATGCAGAAGCAATGAGGGAGGAAGGAAAAGGCAGCTAAAAAAAGCAGAGAGGTAGACAGGGTGGAAATAATAAACAGCGAGAGAGGAAAGACTGCTCTAATGGGGAAAACACTAGAAGAATAAATGGGGAGATAGAAAATGAAGACCTGAAATAAAGCTGAGCAATTATATGGGATGTAGAGAGATATTTGACAGGGTACATTCTTGAGGGACATGTGGGATTACTGGTTGCCTCAGGTTAGAGCAGCTCTTCATACCTAGACAGCAGAACTATACAAGAACACCATCTGGAGCACCTCTCTGCTCCTTCATTGACCAAAAACAGAACTTCACTAACTAAGGAGCATTTCATACAGAATGCACAATAAAGAAAGTTTCAAAGAATATAAATTACATTAAAACTTAGATTAAAAGTCCAGCATATTATGATTGAGTTATTAACTTTCTTTCTTGCTTATAATCCAAGAACTGCAATAGAGTGGTTTCCCTGTCTGATTCTTCTTGATAAGATAACGTTTTCCCAGGACTATGACAGAATTAATTATAAGTTCTGCTATGAGCTCAGGACAGCAGATCTACTTTACATTTTGTTTTAGTTGTGTCTGAAATCAATCAAAAAAAAAAAACTAAAACAGTAGAGGAAGAATTTCTCATATACAGCATTATTGAACATTCAGATATGTTAGACCTTTTTATACTAGCCTTACTTGAATGAGACAATCACCTGAACAGAAAAATAAATGAAATACAGTGTATGTTAAGTCAAATACTATTGCAATTTTTTCCAGCCTTGGCCTAAATCCTGAAAACCACAAAAAAGCCTGAGAAAAAGGTGGACCTGGAATATACATGCAACAAAGCTTCCTTGTGTCCTGTGCTATTACACAGACTTTGCTCATCAGAAAAAGAGGAAGTGAAAATGGAACATCTGCAGTGTCTAAAGTATTCTAAAGGGAATATACGGGAAGGATGTTACAAAGCTATTAGAGCTAGTGTCAAACATGGATAGGAGATGCAAAACCTAGTGAAGGACATTAAACCACATACTAACAGAGTTGAACATGTGAAAAAATTGTTAAGCAATCTAACAAATACATACGCAACTCTGAAAATTATTAAGCATATAGGAACAAGCAAGAATCAAACTCAGCAGACCTCTTGATCTAAATTTGTCCTATAGTTTTCCCTAGTATTAGAATATTTGTTCACAACAAGAGTAGAACAGCTAGGGTAAAAAGTATTACTTTGAAAGAAGTTGCAGCACCTCCCTGAAAGAACTTTTGGTCGAAAGCTGTAGTAATTTCTTTATGCAGGTATTATATTGCCATCTAGTGTGTACTGTGTATACTGTAAAACCCAGGAAAGAGGCTCACAGAAGTACATTGCACAGCTGAATTCTCCCTCACCTGCCTATCTTAAAGCATTTATTTTACAAAGACCAATTTCTTCCAGGCTACTCAATCCCAAGAAACATGTGGATTTGTGTTATAAAGAAATTCAGTACCATAAAGAAAGTATTACTTTAAAAGCAGACATTCAACTGAGTCCCATTCTGTGGTGTTTGTGGGGTGTATTTACTGAAAACTTTAGGAAAACTTTAGGAATTTTCATGCAGTGAGGGACGTCCTGGGTTCAGCCTTCCTCCTCCTGAGGAGACATGAGCCGTCACCCCAAACAAACAACAGGACCACCAGGCTCTGGAGTGAAACTAGGCTGGTGAGAAGGCAATAATCCCAGACTTTCTCATCCCCTTTGTGTAATTAAATAGTTGTTGAGCAAAAGGACCAGTGCTAAGCTGCACAAAAAAACCACAATCCTTCATGTGCACGCTGGTGAGAGACCGATAGCCCCATGCAGCAGCCGCAGCAGGGTGTTCCTACTCTGCTCCCTGAGCTGCTCCTCAGGCAGCTGAGCCAGAGCCTCTCAGTTCACCTCCAAGAAGGAATCATGGTTTCCCACAACTAAGGCAGCCTTAGGGCAGCAGTGCCACCCTGCTCATGGAGCTCACTGTTACACATCCCACACGTGTGCACCATTTTTCCTCTGCACTCCTGTGTAAAAGGCACAGCTGTACCTAATTAACAGCTGTGAACACTACTGGATGCAAGGCATGCAGAAGTCAAAACTACGATATATACTACTTGCAAGACCAAGGGCTGAGCAATGCCCTGCCATGCATTTGAATATGTATGTGGGCCTCAACCCAGTTTAAAAAATGGGCTTTTAAACCAAGACCTCTGAAGCATATATTTCTCAAACTTTTCTGGTGAGAGTTATCTTTTTTAAAAAGTACTTTCAAAGTACAAAGTGGCCAAAATCCATAAAATGAATGTTAACTTACAACATACTCCTGATTACAGGGGAACGAGTATATGCACCAGCATTGTATTCAAGGGCCCTTGGCTTCCAGCTGGCTTCTCCAACATTGAGTGATCCCACCTTCCTGTCAAGCCCTTCCTTAGGCTCCAGGGTGTTGAAACCAATGCTGAAGAGAAAAAGAGAGAAAATGACTTCACACTTACCCTATCTGTCATTTTGCCAGAGGGAGAAACAGGCTTTCCACTGAAAAGAAAGAAGAATCATTAATATGGTCAGAAGGGGAAGTGGTACCTATAAAATATACCTCTGCTTTCAAAATCAGACTTCCCAGCTACAGAACCAAAGAAACTACTTTAAGCTCCAATGTCCGTTACAAATGCCAGATTTTATGAGAACTGGCTACAGCTGCTCTCTTCAGTGCCACATCATTTTAATCACATATCAAGGTCTAATGTTATGCATAACCAGTCAATTTTAACCTTCCTTTTGGTAGGTCTTAGAGCTTGAATTGCTAGTGCTTCTTATTAACACATTTGCTTTATTTGTTTGCTTTACTGTTTTTAAAGTGATATTGTATGGGGTGCAGTATCAATAAATGTATTTAATAGCCTGTAGCCTTTGGTTTCACTATTATATTACACATTTGTATTTGTTATTACTGTACTGCAGTTAATATTCAAAATACATTTTTTTTCTCAAGTTCAGTCTTGGCTTGCTATTGACCCACACATATTACTTACACTGTGCTTCAGGATGTAAACACACATGCAGTCCATAAACAGCTGAGCTAGAGAAGGAGGAGGGCTGCAAGCTCCCTAATTCATTTCACTCTAAAAGAGCCAAGTTAGTAAAGACCAAATTTTTAAGGTAATCACTATCATTTTAAATGAAACCCTACAGTGACTCTATCAGGAGATCAGAGAGATAAGTAAGTAGGGTGATGATGAGCAATTAGTGCTGATAACTTCTCTCATTAGTACAGCTGATTTAGGCATCATGACAAAGGAAAGGTAGCAAATGTGAATTGAATTCTAGGTTAATTAAAATTCTTTTATTCCAAATATGTTAATCACTAATTCAGCAAGATACTAATGACTGTACCTACTACTAATCATGTAAATATTCCCATTCTCTTTGATAGGACTGCTCAAGAACAGAAGACAGACAGCTACTTAAATATCTTGCTGAATTAAATATTTAATAAATGTATAGGTACAAAACTAGTGAGAGATTTTAGTATACCTCTTCCATCCCACTCTTGTGCACTGGCCTCCCTCATTCTATCAGCATCCTTAACCTTCTTCCAGCCCAAAGGTCACAGATCTTCATAGGCAGATGTAGCATCATCTAAGTTAGGCTGGGTATACCGGCAGCCATTCAGCATGTCATCCGAAAAAGTTGCCATTGCTATAGCTAGGGTTAGGTACTTTTCCCATTTACTGAAATAAAAGCATTTGCAAATGATTAGCTAATTGTTAGCTTACTACCTGGTTAGCCAATAGAATAAATTGATGTTTTCTTTAAAGGCATGAATATATGGAAAGAATGTAATTCTTTTTATGATAACAATTGGAAGTATCTCTCTGATTTTGCTAAAAGAAAATTTTTTTTTAATTAATGAAAAAAACTGTTCCAAACAGAGGATATTATGTATAAATTGATCATTTTCTAATGATTTCTAGTAATTTATTTGATCCAAAGAGGAAATAACAAGATGTTTACATTAAAATTCAAGGGGGAAAGAATTCCTTTGGTTAGATGGCTGATAACGTAGAGATTTCAACAGCATCCTAATGATAGACCTCAATTTATTTATTAGACATGGTGATATAGGAAGATATTGTGAGACTATTCAGTATTTAACTTGGAAACCAACTTTCCATTTGAACTCTAGGAGCACAGGAAAGATGTTATTCTAAGGAGCTATAGAAGAGTCAAGGAACTTCTAAAGAGACTACTGATTTCTGAGGTAGAGTGTAAGATGAAACCTGTACAAAGTGAATGTATATGTGCTAGTCTTGAAAGTTTGCTTTTAAGTATGAATCACCAGCTGTAGTCAAGCAAGAGGATTCTCAGACTGTTCAAACTATGATCATCTGCTTACACAAAAAATTTCACAGCAAAAGCATCTTGTCATTCATCTCACAGAAGTGTTTCCCAAAGGCTATTGTCAGTTACTGAGTTACATCCACTTCAGTGGATGGCAAAGTTTCCACTAAATTTAGCTGTGAGGGATGAAAGTCCGTAACTGGAAGAATAGAATTTTACATTCTTGTCCTAAACATGACATCTTCCATTTCAGTTTCTGCAGGGTTTTGAATATTTCCTATTTCTCTTTTAATAAAGAAAGCAGTAAAATAGTGGAGGCAAAATGATAATTTAGAGAGAAAAATTTGAATGGAATTTCCTATGGCAGAGCTAGGCTTTTATTATGAAAAAATTGCAGCTATTTGTTCAGAGTGAATCTAAAATCCAGATGTGTCCAGAACTCACCACTTCCAAATATTTCAGGTATGTGAATTTTCAGAACATGACATGTTATGCCAAAAATGCACACAGGAGAGGAAACAGGTAATTGTGAGGGAAATGTGCAGTAGAAGCACATGTCAAACCGCCATTGCTCAAAAGAAGAGGAAAGAGGATCTTTTTGGTGGAAAGAAAAGGGACACAAGGTCATTTTCTATTCTCAAGGATGGCATTTAAATCCAAAATAATTCCACTGAAATCAATGGTTTTAAATATAGAGTGGAAAATAAAGTCTGGCTGTTATCCCTTATTACAATGCCCTTACCCACAAGGAGATTCAGTTCAGCATGTCTTTACTTTAAGGCTGTCCTTCTCTCTAGAGGCAGTTAGGATCAGGTCCAAATAGGCACTTAAATACCTGGGTTTGTGAACTCACAAGCAGTGTCGGATTAAGGAAAGATACGGAAGATGGTCACCTCATTAACCAAAATTTGCCTATCTCATCTCTCTAAAAGAGGATGCCGCCCAGTAGGAGTGGTTTGACCCACAAGGTGTTTCCTACTTCACAGAATTCCCAAGTGAAAACACATTAATACTGCTACCGCGGTCTTGGCAACAATAGGTAGCACAGATGTCTGGAGCCTGTTTAAAGTTTTTGGTCATCAGCTACTAATTAAAGGGCATTTAGCACGTTTACATAGTTCTCCATTTTATGTTTCGATTATCCAGATGCTAAGCATCTAATTTTGTAGATTTTTTTTTTAGCTTTTCAGTTCAAATCTTCCAAATATTAAAAGCTTTGACTGGAAAAAGTCATACGAGGAATGGTTTGTACAACTAGATTTTTATCTTTTGGTTATTTTGATCCACAGTTTTCTAAAAGGAAAGCAGAGAAAGACATTCACTGGAATAATTTTTTTTTAAGGCTTCTGAGTGTATTCCAGACCAAAGGAAAAAATGAGTTCATATTTAAACATCTGTTGATTCTTCAGATAAATAATAATGTTGTATCTATCTTTCTTGTGGTTTGTTGTCCCATATTACTGTTCTTTTTTTCATTCCCCATCCCTAGATAGAAAGCCAAAATATTTGACCAGCTAAAGAAAAGGACACATTTTACTCTATGAGGCTTAATTGCTCCTTACCAATGGTCACACAGGAATCTAATTCAAGCTGAGTCTTCTCTGTTAATATGCTTGTCTGATTCTGCAAGTAGGAAGGTACGTTCCTTGGACTTGCAACACAGATGAGAGCTGCAAGACTGTAGTGGATGGGACTTTCATCTCCACAAAGTGAGTTCCCATCTTTTTTCTTCTCTTTGTATCCCCTCTTTGTAACCTCATTGTAAACAAATAATATACATTATAAGGAGACAAAGGAAGAAAAACACTGTTGAAAAAAGCAAAATGAATGTGAGCTATTGCATCAAGATATTTCAGCAAGTTACTGCTTGCCTCCACAGCACAGATTCACAGCTAGTATACATTGATATGTGTCCGCTAGCTTCCCTACAGCAATGTCAATTATTGCTGCTGTGGACCTTCAGCCTAACCTCAGCAGCCTCAGGTTTCATAGCACATTTCCAACATACTAGCTTGAAGAAATATCTAGGTGACATCAAAGGAAAGCACATGCTTGGGTGACAGGATCCCAGTAATGGTAACCGTAACCCTGACATTGCAAGAAGTACAGCTTAGAAGTGTTAGTTATTTAACTGAACACAGGGAAAAGTTGGGAGGAAGAGTAAACTGAACAGAATCCCTTTTGAAACTTCCCCCCGCCCCAATAATCTGCCCAGATGTGAAAATCTGTAATACGATTGTCTGATATCCTTGGAGAAGAAGTTGTTTAAGATTAAAAGTGTGGTGCTGCTTGATTATGTACCTTGACTATATTTTCAGAGTCCCCATAAGCATGCAGATTTCAAGCTCTCAACCTCCGCTGTAGTCAAGAAAGAGCTTCTTTGGGTATGCTTCAGGACAGTCACATGCTTAGCTGCTTGCCTACCGTCTATGAAGCTTATCCTAATATTGCCTCTCATGACTGAGTATGATATTGATTCTAAGATTAAGACTCCCCAGGTCTCCAAGGCTATCAAACAAGAAAGCAGCAGCTTAAACTATCTGAATTGATGAGTTAATCAAGTATTCAGGTTGATGGGGTAGGGATTAGGATAGGCCAAACAAAGCCATTTCATAAGACCATCCTCTCTTTGAGGAAAAATATGTCTTGCAAGGGAAAATGAGAAATGAAATATGAATAAAAACCTGAGGTCTCCTGTCCTGAGAGGACACCTGCAGTTGACCATAATATGCTAAGAAAAATGCCAGATCTTGTGCTTCCCACTGGCTGAGAGAGAGGAAAGGCTGTTAATTTATTATTGCTCAACAAATACAAAGATCTGAGATAACTCCTACTGTTGCTATTTGATAAAGGCAGAGCAAAGAAAACACTTAGAGTGAAGCACTGAAGTTCAGGCATAATGAAATACGTATGTGTACATATTGTATGTATATTGTACATATATTCATAAAAGAAAATATTAATGACCTTAATTTTTGTTTCCATTTTTTACTGTTTTTGATAGTTTCATCAGTATCCACCTAAGTATACATTTGTCCAATAATGAATAAGCTGTCATGCAGTTGTTTGCTCTAATAGAATTAATGGTATGAGAAACCATGAACAAATGGAAGCAGAAAAGGAACTGAACTGTAGTTTTTGATTACACCTTTTTAACCCCATCTGTGCTCTTTCACTCTCAAGAAGCCGTTTACCTCATTCATCCCTCTCCCCAAGAAAAAAAGACCAACTATAAATCAGTGAAGCATATTATTTGTCAGAGTGTCCTTCTGTTAGAAGCCAGTAGCAAAATGAAACATTTTCAAAAGGTCATCCTTTCCAGTAACTTACTTTATTGAGATATTTCCTTAAAGTGTCCCAAGATAATTTCCCTTAAAAGGTTATTTAAGAAAAACCCGCTGCACATTGCAGTAATTCAAATTAAATATGAGGATGCTTATCTTTAAAATTTGGACGAATACTGGACACAACTGCTTATTATTCTCTTACATTCTAACTGAGAGATGTAGCTTTAGCAAAACTGAGTGTTTGAAAAACAGAAAAGCAACACCTTAAAAATATTGTGATGGAAGAATCTCACTTCTCTGTAAGTAAAAAAAGATTTACTAGCACTGGAACAGTTTCGTAGAATTTCAAGGAGAAGAATTGCTCAGTGTAGATCTACCTGGGCATGCAGAAAAAAGACTATTCTTTGCCTTCAATAATATCTGTCCAAAGGCCCGGACTAATGAGGCTGTTCATTCAAAATGATAAAACAGTGAATGTTTTGTGACCATATGAACTTCTATTATCAGTACCATCTTAGCTTCGTCTCTCAGATAATAAATTTAACAGTACTGCCATCTGTTTGACATCTACTGAGCTGAAACCCTGTGTCTTTAATGATTTTAGCAGGCATCTCATAGTCAGGAACATTGGAATGAAAAAGGAGCCTGTGGAGACAGAACACTAAAAACCCCTGAAGAGGGGGAGGAATTACGCATGTCTTTGACATCATATTCCTCCCAATTAAAGTAGCTGGATTTCAGAGTAATGAAGACTTGCAATACAGGCAATTTTCCTGAAAATTATGGAGTTGCTGACATTGTAAATGCTGGTAAGCCAGGCTGTAATTAATAAATTCTAGCAATACTGTAATTCCGGAAAAAATGAAGCCCTTGTGAGACTGAAGGAGAACAAAAAAGATCCCCTTAAGTATTTTCATTGATCTTAATGTCAAACACATTACTGCAGCATTTCAGAGGGTTCTGTTAAACTGCATTTGATAGGCATATTTTAAAATTCAGTTTAGAATAAAAGCTAAAATCTAACTTTTTTTTTTTTTGGTTCAGAGTATAGATAGTATGGGAACCCAGAAGCAGACACAGAAAATCAATACCCACATGTTTTTAACGGCACAGACATACTACCCACAGAAACCAAGACTGAATTCTCAGGATCCAGCATTCAGAATTGTTCTTAGAATGATGACACAAAAAGCTCAGAGGGGAGTGCAATCTTCTAATACCTCAGGAAATAATTAATCCAAATAACACAATCACGTTAGAGGGCATATCCATGAAGAACAGAGGATTAGTTCAGCCAAGGAACACAAACATCACAAATCTGTCTTTTAGAAAGACATCAAGCTTACTTAAGAAATCTATATGATGAAAAATCTACTATTCAGCTACACCAGCTATTGACAAAGTGAATTAGCCTCACTGAGAAAATACTGAACATCATTACTTCTTCTGAATTTGCCTAGCTTCATCTGCCAACCTTTTGATCTTGTTATGGCTCTCTTTCTTTACTAGATTGTGGGTCCAGTTACATGGATTCGTTAATGAAAACTATCAAACCAGTAAAATGTTTGTAAGTATAACATTATACCCTAAAATCTCAATTTTTTGAATTGACATTTTTAAAAATTAGAGACTTGAGTGGAAGCAGAATTGTTTATTTTTCAAAATGTTACCCTATATCTTTTAATAACCCTTTTCATGATTTTTCATTATACACTTTTTAAAGGCATAGACAAGAAGTTTTATCTAAAGTCAACTGTATTGTTAAACAAATAATCACTGCAATCTTTTTACATTCTTTTTTGTTTGTATTTATTATATTTTTATTTTGGAATTCACAGTGTTTTCTATTTTTATTTGGCTTGAATTTTCTCATATTTAAAATAAGGTTTGTGAGATAAATTAATTCTGAAACTGTCTGTGAATACATCTACAAATTTAACTGCTGTGCTGACGCAAAGTTCCACTAAGTAAAAATTTACATTCTTCTGTGACACTTGCTCAACTGTCTAATATGTAATTTTTAATTTTTTCTTTGGACTTTATTTCCCAGGCAACTATTTGTCTAAGAATTTGTAATATAATGTGCCAGCAACTTATGTAATCCTATTACTAATAGTACTGACTAGTTTTCTCTTTAATTTGAATTTATCTTGGCATCTTGTAATGCCATCCAGTACCCTGGCCAAAAAATATTCACTGACTTAATTTAGAATGTCCTCTAAATCTTGTTTCTTTTCAGTGGAAATCCCCTGAAAGCTATGTCTAACTTTTGAGATGTTGTAAGAATGATCAGAAGATTCTGCAAACGTTTAACATCTTGCATATTACTATGCACGCTAAGAGGCACCTGATGCTGAGGCTTGTCAATAGGAAATGTGGAACTGGAAAGCAAAAGACAGAATCTGGTTTTGCTGGATGAAAAATGTATCATGTGTGATATAATAAAGTTCAGGATGAGTTTCTTCTCATTTAGTCTTTCAGTTTCCTGAAGAAAGCACAAGAAAATATTACCTTCAGAAATCTTTGCAAAATTCCTACCAAAAGAGCTAATAGGATTTTTAGGGCAAAATGCAGTTAAAAGAGTCAAGATTTCAACACAGCGCGTGAAGGGAGTCTGGTGCATCAGGCAGAAGAGCCAGCATGCTGAGCCAGGAGTCATTTCCACATAGTCACCGGCTACGTTAGAATTCTGTATTACCTGCTTCAAAACTTTCCTGGGAGCAGTGACTTCCCAGACTTCCTCACCTCTTCAGTAAGCTGGCTGCCTGGCCTCCCCTCTGAGGGGCACCTCCTTTGCCCCCTGCCCTCTGGAGCTACCTGGCCACATAACCCAAGGGGCTTCCTGGGACTCACATGTCTAATTCAAATGCGATTCATAAAGCCATGTTCCCTTCATGGCCGGTGGAACAGCTCCGTGAAAGGGTTTCTGAGCAATTAGGTGCCCAAAATTGTCTAGAGGGGATGTTGTAGATTCTTGCCCTGCCCCCTTAGCTCCCTATGCATTTATGTATGTTCACACAGTGCATCCAAAAGCTAAACTTTGCACCATTGAAATATTTTCTTTGCAGAGAAGGCCTTTCTGGGACCTATATTTTTATAATATAAACATGTGCAAGAGCTCTTGCTCTTCAGACTGCCTCCTGACACCTTTCACCACAGTCATTAATACCTAATGCCACCAGGATCTGAGTGACTGCCTCTCATCTGCCACACAGTAACAATAAATGCTATGCAGCACAACCAATTAGTTTCATTTCAGTGCTGTCCTGTTCCCGAGCTGCTTCTGTGTTTTGTCCAATGCTTCTTTAAACTAAAAAGCATTCCAGCCCCTTGAATAGGGAACACAAAGCTGATCTGTGGGTATGAGCTTATATAAGGATAAATATCACAATCATAATACACCTTAAAATAAAATATTGTGCTCCGAAGGGGAGAGGAGGAGTTAAGTCTTAGGTTTACTGCAATTCCTTTTCAGATTGAGTTTCTGAGACCAAGTCTAACCTTTGGGATCCAGGAGCACTTCCTAGCCTCCAAGACTGGATGCCTGTCACAATCTGACGCGGAGTTAGAGGCATAGGTCAGATCCTTCCTCCCACACCACTGAGGAGGTGCAGTGGTTGTCTACCTCCAGGGAAAGATACCAAGGCACATAGGCCAAAAGTGAGCTATTGTATTGCTCTGGTCAAGTTCCCATTCTGGGGAACTGAGGGTTCAGCATGTCAGGACATGCCACAGGGCACCTGCTGCATGGTGCAAATGAAAACTTAGAGCCTTCAGACACAAGAAGCTGGTCCTGTAAGCTGGTCCTGATAGATTTTGGCACAAGCCTTGGGCTGCTCAGGCTGGGTTAGTTTTCGACACTCCCAGTGAGAGCACTGTAGGCAGCCAAGGAAAGTCCCATGAGCAGATATTTAGCGAGCTGAAGGCAGGCAAGACAGTCTGTAATTTTGTACTGCTCTGGGCAGCCAAGTCCTTTCTTGAATCTTGGCCATAGTTTCTGAAATGTGTTTAATTTACCTTTTGTGCTAGAGGTGTTGGAATGTGGAAGAGGGATGTTGACTCTGCACGCTTGGATACTGGAGCATGTGCCACAGAAGACTGGAGAACAGGAATCTCAAATTATTGGATGGTATTGCAATAGTGTTACTGCCTTTATTATTACCATGCTATCATCAGGTCAGAAGTTCATCTAGCTCAGTACTTGTCTCCGATTATGGCCCTAACCACATCCTTCAGGGTGAATGTAACAAAAATGTTCCCCAAGTTTATCCTCCAATCTTCTTGTGACCAGTGGTTCACAGGTTTATTGACCTGTAGGTTGCCACTAGTCAAGTTAATCTCCATTATTTCTACTTTTGATCTCGCAATAACCCTTAAACAAGTGTCATTCATTGCATTTTGTGAAAATTAAATTAATTTCTTGTTTATTATTTGCATCTTTATTCTGGAAAAATGAAGGAACAAGCACTGCTAAACCAAAATGAGCAGCCTTGGCAAGAGATAGCTTCAGTTACTCAGATCCCAGCCTGAGGGTCTGATAAAAACCCCAGTGAAACTAATGGGGATTTTTCCAGAGTAGCTTTAGGTAAAAGCCTTAAAGCCACGGACGTATTGCACTCCTAGGATCCCTTAGTCCCATAATCTCATTCAGACCTCTACCGAAGAATGATTAGCACACAAATCTAGAAACTTTACTTATTTCACAATACTAAACTGCTTCCAGTGCATTCCCAGATGCCAAATTCCCTCAACATTCCCAATGCAGGAGCCAAACTCTTCAGCTTCTATCTTTGACAATTTCCACTGTTGCACAGAGAGATGCGTGATTACAAAAATCTGTGGTGGCCTAACTTAATACAAAGTAGGACAAAGATAAAATAATATACGAGTATTAACCACTAATTCAGGGAAAATCTAGCACCGTGATAAATGGTACCTAATTAAAGACATGTTTAAGTCATTCCTGAAATATGATACCTAGGACTCAGAGAGGCTAAACAAAAGAGAAGAGCAGAAGAAAGATCAACACTGCAAGGCCATTTAACTTAATTATTATGACTCCTATTATCACTGTTAGTAAAAGTAAACAGCAGTTGTTTCTAGACCTTTCATTTTTTTGTAGTGTCTATTCCTATACTTGCTCTATTGCTTAAAACCTTAGCTCCTGGAGGCATAGGATTACATCCGCTTCTTGGTTGTCGTTTTCTTCTCCTCCTAAAGCAGACTTTAAAAATGGAAACTTAACACAAGCTCGCTCAAAACCCTCAGAGGCCAAGAGAAAAGAATTCCACTGGGTTTTTTGTACCATGACTTTCGGAAAATCTCTTGGGTGTGTTTGTTTTCTGGGTTTAATTATAGAAGTCAGAAATACTAGAATAGAGACTGTGTTGGTGACCAACCTTCTGAGCCATGCTAGCAAGCACTAAGTTATTCCAAGCACATGTAACTCTACACAAACAAAAACGTAGGGGGAAATAGCAGGTAATACCTGCAACAAGATGATCAGAATCGGCCCTTTGCAAGATTCAGGGAGTCAGAAAGCAGTGGCGGGAGTGATATTTCTGGCTCTTGCATTTCCAGTGCCTTCAAGCTACAAGTAGGAAACATGTCACTCCTCCACTGGAGTAGTTTATTGGTAATTTTAGGAGGTGGCTCTGACTCTTAGAGACTGGCGTTAGACACGGAAACAAATGGCTGCTGCTCTATGACCATCACTGTCCCGAGTTAAACAAAGCTCAGATATGAGAGAGAATCAGGTTCATGGGAACTACACCTTACATCAACAGGCTATTTATCAAATGTTAGAACTGATAAAATACCACAGAATAAGAATCACAGAATCACAGAATGGTTTAGGTTGGAAGGGACCTCTGGAGATCATCTAGTCCAACCTCCCTGCTCAAGCAGGGTCCTTTCTTCCAAGAAGTTGGTAGCAATTCTACCTTCCTCCCCTTCTTACACATCACCTTAGTTTTAATTTACATTTTAATTTATGTCATTGTCAGCTCAGAAATAGCCATGACTATGTTTCAGTTCACACATATCAAGGTGAACATCACCACCTAGGAAAAAGGAAACATATTCCAGATGCAGGGCCTTCATTTCATGTACATCATTATCACAATCCTGGCCACTAAAGTTTTAACTATAGGAACGTGTAGTACCATCCAGTTTTGGTATAAACTGTGTTTACTAATCCTAAGGATTAATGTGGAAAAAGAATAGAATTGCAAATCCTATGAAAGGGAGAGACTTGTGAAAGTATACGCTGTCCCCACTGATGCTGTATGGATTTAGAGCATCTCATTCCTATCCATGTCAACTTGAAAACCTGCATGGGAAAAACATAAGGAAACAAATAATCCAAAGGAAAGCTGTTCCGGCACAAAGTTAAGGGGCCGGATATCCCTCAGTGGGATACAGGCACAAAGTTAAGGGGCCGGTTATCCCTCAGTGGGATACAGGCACTAATTCCAGTGCTGATTCTCTGTTCACACAATACATTAATTGGCATACATATCTCCCTGAGGATGTTTACGGCATGCTTTACAGACCTGCACAGGCAAAAAGTGTTTTGAGTCTGTAAATTATTCACACATTTTACATTTTAAATAAACCTGCAGATTTATTGTACAATAGTACAGCATGTGCCTTTTTAACGGAAAGTTCAGCATCACACAATAATTTTCCATTTAAACATACACAGTCCTACAACATAGTTCAAGTTATATAGAAAAGCTATATAATGAATTATTTACTGACAGTCCTGGCTACGCTGTTCTTAATGTTTATCTACAGCGAGAACAGTGGCAGTGGTTCTGGTGTTGTAACATCTAATTACTTTAACCTGTCTCAGCGCAATAAGAGCAAGCTGATAGCATTTTCTAAAGAAAAACAGAGATCATTTATGAGACACTACATTTAATTGCTAATGCATGAAATAGTAGGTTAGGAGATCTTATCCATGTAATACAAGTAAGGATTAGAAATCTATTATGAGGTCAGTTTGACGTAACATCTGCACTAACTATGCCAGAGAATCCACCACACAGGTGGTGGATGCACGACAGGAGTTGCACCATGGAACAATATTGTTTGAACTGAAATCATTATGGTTTGGAAGGGGCAGAGCAGGGTGATCTGTACAAACATACACTTGCCTTACCACACCAGTTTACAGGTCAGAAACTCTCCTGTAGCCATTTACCCACGTGCCAGCAGTCTCTTTTGTTGGTTAATTTTTATGCTATTTGTTTTGATTTTATCTGGTTCCGTTGAAAATCGTATCATTACTTCCAGGCATACAGAGTGTGTTTTGTGTCTTACCCTTTCAAGTTGCCCCGTAGCAAACTGAGTGGGTATAACTGGGCATCCTTTATCTATGCACGTCCTTGTCCATAGGAAGTCACAAGCTACTATCAAGACATACGTCTAGATATGATTCTTTGTTTGCCACAGGAATTCTTCATCAGGATGGCAATTCAAAGGTCCACATTGTATAATGATTTACAGCAAGTGAAGCTCCCCTAAAGTTTGGAATTCAGTTATCTACTGCTTAGATATTCATCTACATGTTGAACAGTAAATTCTGGATCAGCGGAGAGAAAGGTTATTTCATCTTATTGTTGTTCAATTTACCAATGAGCACTAAACTTTGAGCCTTTTACTTTAAAAGGTCAAGTGCTATTTTTATTAAAGATTCCAAATTCTCAAAAAGCAGTATTTTCAGTGGATGTTTAAATACTCAAAGGACATAAATATGGATCCTACTCCTACACACGTGATTTTTCACTTAAGGTGGGAGCATGATAGTGCATTGTTGGTTGATTCTGAATAGTACTGAACTCCTACAACATTAACTAAAATCATATACCAATTAAAACACAGATTTCCTTCCTCTGTTTTTTTAGTATCACTGTCAATATTGAACATCTGATCATGAATTAAAATAGACCAGTAATAAAGTGCATGCTTTCAAACATAGGCTTAGTTGCTATAAAGTAGCACATCTGCAGTGATTTCAAAAGAATCATATAATCATAACAAACTTGCACCTGCTGAAGATTTGACAGCTCACGTGTATCTCTGACTCTTGCAAGTTGCTCTTGGGTTAGACAAAATACTAAAGAAAGCTAATCCAAAAAAAACAAAAAAGGGAGGAGGAAAGATCTTTTTAAATCAAAATTGCTTTTTTTTAGCTTCAAAAATTTTGGTAAAATTTCACCATATTGATGAAATTTCCACTTATCTATCTTGCTTTAGATAAGACTAACCAGTAGAAGAAATAGAGTTGAAATAAAATTACTCTTGCCTTGTGAGGCTAAACGCCTGTCCCCAGTATGTTTCCAGTTTATTTTCTAAACCATGAAGTTTTGGTAGCTTTCAGTGAATGTATGAACTCTCAGCTGCTTACCTAGACAATACTAACATGTTTAAAGATTGCTGAAAAAGTAGTTAGTTAGAACAGACATCACCTGAAACAATTATTTTTGTCAAACAAAACATGAACACAGGCAACATTAACAAAATGCACAAGCTTTTCTTCTTCGTCCATTCAGAATTTTTAATTTGGTTGATAAGTAGTGAAAAATAACTAAAATGTAGCCTTGAAGTATCATTAGCAGATTAAGGAATAAAGACCTGTTATTCCCTGCATTCATTTCATGCCATCTTTAATGAAAGAGCTTATGCAGATTCTTTCCACTACTAACATGAAGTCAGAAGCTTATGTTTCTTACATATCTAAACGGCTCCAACACCAGAGACATACAAAATGTTATACTGAATTTTAATTCTTGTAAAACATTATTACATCACCACACTGTTATAAATCTTTTCAATAACATTCATTACATAATTCAGTAAGGAGCACTGTCTACTACTAAGCACTGTCACATATTTCTGGCAGTATTGGGAACTGACTACAGCGTATTTCTTTTTTAAAACCAAGAGTTAACTTACATATTCTGAACTTGTAAATGATACACAAGAGATTGTACTTCTGTATAGGCTGCAGAGACACTCACTCATTTTTTCTGTATTGTATGTAAGAGTAAATTTTTTAAAACAATATGAAAGAAAATTAATAACTTAATTATCTAGCTAGGAGTCTAGTAGTTATTTTTAATCATATTAATCAAAAGATGACTGATAAAAACAAAGTTAATTATTGTGATGTGCACAATATCTAAAAGATAGGGACTTTCCACAGTACATTATATACTAAGTCAACATGTAATAGATTAAAAGCTGTAAAGCCAAAATCTTCATTTAAAAATTTAGTGTCTCTGACATCATCTTCCACCATTCCATCAACTCTTCTTTCTCCTCTTCTTTTCTTTCAGACAATGACTCCAGTTCAAAATCAACCTGAGTAATAGAAAGAATCAAAAACATTGGTAAGCATACATAGGGAGAGAGAGTGTGTAGGTTTATAAGAGCTGTTTATTGAAAGAAGGTATTTAACATGGACATGGACCTAGAGAAAGTACCTTCCATTTTAGACTAGATTTTTTTCCAAAGATTGATTTAATGTGCAATACTTGTACACCAGTACAATAAACGTATCTAAAAATGCACATAGCTATTGTAGCAAAATTTCCAAAAGAAGCTAGACTTCTTTCCAGTCCTTGACTTTATAAACCCTTCAAAAATATGGGCCTAGGTAATTAGGAATTGAATAACAGCCTAAATCTTTTAGTAGACATTAAAATGTATTATCAGTGTACTGCTATCTAACATCTAGAAATGCAGACCTCCGGCATATCAAAATATGCTTTCTATTTTATGCCGTCAGGAAAATTGAGGGAGCTTTTCTAACAGATAGCTCATTAGTAGAGATATGATGGGCTAGTATAACTCATCCTAGCATATGATATACACTAGAGAAAGCATCTCTTTTAATTTTTAAGTGTGAAATCCACACCTCTGTGCAGGATGAACTGAGGATACTTCTGAGCTCTTAAATACGGCCTAAGTCTTACTCATCAAATATATTGAGTATCTACATAGTACAGAGCTCCCTCACTATCCTTCTGCATAGAGCTAAACACAGTTTTTAACCTATCCAGGTAGTCCCTTGACAATTTAGATTAAAAACCTCAAGTCTCAATGAAACCTCAACATCTCTTAATTGCATGTCATACTACGTAGAGAGATTCTGTAATCTTCTATCTGATTTGCTGTAAATACATAAATAAAAGCAAGTACAATTGTCTCAATATTATCATTCTCTGTGTCATCACAAGACCAACAGCAGATGAAACATGAGTTTAAAATGAGACTACTCTTAGCCGTTTACACAACAAGTTCTAGAAGGGTAGATTTCCAGTCTGTTTTTCACAATGGCATATATTGGAATTAACCATGAGGAGCAGCGTACTTTCAGAATATACATGTACCATAAAGGAAAAAAATATGAGACTTTTTATTTTTATAAGAGAAGATCAACTAACACACACGTGAGCACTTACCACAACCGCAGGGCTAAAGGGAACAGCTACTTTCTTAGTTATTGCTAAGTAACCTGGTGCTGAAGCTGTAAGTTTGTAATTTCCAGGCACGAGCAGCCTCCAGTAATCACCATCCTTGGCTGTAGAGAAGGAGAAGAAATCAACTCCGAAGAAGTATGCATAGAACTAATTATGCAGCTAAAGAAAAGAGACTGTACGCCTTGTCAGCATCTTTCTTATTCCTGTCAGCCCTTTTCTTTTGTCTGTCTGAAAGGATTCTTCTGTAAGCGCTGTATAAACATAGCATCACAGATTTTCCTCTCTTCAGGTAACTAAAACTTAGATTTAAACTCTGAAGTTGTGCTATACCCCCTCCATGAAAGATTCTGCCTTTTGAGGTTGAAGGCTCTCTAGCACACAGGAAAAAAGGACAGTCTCTAGCCAAGGTACTAGCTAGCTCCTTTTAAGTGTTTGAATTTCTGTTTGCCATGCAACACCTTTGATGTCGCTCAGTATTCTGAAAATTCAAATGTAAATAAACTGTACTCTAATCAAGTTTAAATAAATAGCACCATCGTTCTCAAGTTATTTTGCAGAGAAAGCCTTAAATAATTATTTCATGAGATATTTCACATATATCACCCCTGAAGTATCAATATCTGCACATTCCAGTATCCAGGCGATGTCTGAGGCTTTTCCTTTCATTTAGCTAAAGAATAAATGAAAGCTTGATCCACTGAGGTCAAAGAAAGGCTCCTAGTTACTGAGTATTACTGCAGGGAATCTTTTTCTGTCACAGAATAAAGATGCATGACTCTATACTCTAGAAATTGCCTTCTACCATTTTCGCAGAGAATCAGATCCTGTGTGCACTATAAGCTGCCAATTGTCTAATTCTTCCAGGCTCATATTCTGAAGTTCTCTCTCTCCTCCTCATACACAGAATTTCAGAAGATTTTACAAGGTCTCTTCTAAAAGTCAGGCAGCAATGCCATTTCAAACTCTTGGCCATGCTATTACTGCTAGTTCCCTAAGTGTTTTTCAGCACTTTTGCAGCTACGCAGGGACATTAGAAATGTATAAGCCCAGAGGGAAGTATTTAAATAACTGCAACTCGCATGATCAGAAAATGTCAACAGTCAGTCCATTTCAGAAATTCCTGATTTAAAGAATTTTGGCTTCAAGCTAAGCTGTTCCCAGACCTTTTTCTTCTTAAAAAAGAAAAAAAAATACTGCTGTAGAGCTATGGTAATGATGATTCCATTAACTGGCACTAAAACAAAGCTGAATTTTAAGTCATGAACAAACAAACAGGAAAAAAAGCCAAAACAAATTTATCCTTCATTCTGAATGTGCTAAAAATTGAGTGCTTATTTTCTCAGTGTTTTGACGATACTTGACTTCCAGGCTTATACGCACACAGTGATGTGAGAGGATTCACGAGTAGATGCTTTTCTGTACCACAGAGGCATGAGGTGTAATATTGTATGTATCAATCTCCAATACCTCAAAATATCTCTTTGCATCACTTACTCCCTCTTCATAAACCCTGTCTCATTCCCAGCCTTTATGCTTTGTTCCCTTTTTATATACAGTGAAAGAAGATGGCTCATGTTATTACAGGCAATTCTCCTGCATCTCCTTGCAGGCGATGTGAGAATAAATACACACGGAAGGCAAATGGAGGGCCGATCAGTTCTGTATCACAGTATTCTCTGCCTCTGTAGCGCTACAGAGACGTATCAGTGAGAAAATGTCCACAATGTAAGGTCATGCACAAAGCATTGGCATTTTATTATTGTTTTTCTAATCAGTATCTTGTACAAATACAAAATTGCCATTCAAAAAGAGACCAAATAGGTCTACAGTGAGGACTTCAAGTTGGTACTGTGCAAAGTACCTTTAAATTCACCTCCAGAACAAGGTGCAGCAACAGTGAAGAGCTGACACACAACTTCCTATAAATACCAACATAATATTTTTAGAAGGGCAGTTCTAAAAGAGAGAAGTATGTCACATAATTGTAAATAGCAGGTAAAATTTATCTTCACAGAAGGCAATTAGGTAAACTGAAAATCTGTCAAGAATTTACATACAAAAGGTATGATCACCTCATAAGTAATATAAGAGATTTAGATGGCAATTTAGCTTTTATACTCAAAACAGCACTGCAAACAGGACATTAAATCCTGCTAGAGCTGCGAAACACTGCCTGCAGCCCAAATCAGAAGGCAAGCTAAGCATGAGTCAGCAACAGCCATCAGAAATGATCTACAACACATCCTGTCAAGTCCCAACAACCAGGTTTTAGCTCATTTCAAAGTAAAAGAGAAGAGTAAAATTCATGAAATCCTGAGGTAACAACCTTCTTGAGACACAACATGTTTGCCTAGCTTCAAATCTTGTTCACTTAAATAAGCTTCAGCTGATAAGATCTGCAACTGTCTGACTCTAGCACTTCTTGTTTTCTTGAAGTACAACACTCACCTGATGTAATGTCATGGCTTATTCCCTCCACAGAGATTGTAGCATTTGCTATCGGATTGCCCTGAAGATCTTTAACAAACCCCTTCACTCCTCGATGAATCTGAAAAATAAATAAAGTTATCAACACATGGGAAATCATCGAATAGTTCTTTAGAAAAGGTGGCTGTTTCAGTCAGCAAAGTATCTATGGATGTATCTAATGATGTATGGTATGGATCCCACAGTTTACATGCTGACAGCTATCAAGGATAACTGTTAAACATCATAATGGAATGAGCAGTGACTCAGTCAAAAGAACTCAGCTGTTGGCTATGCTAATTTCTTCACTCCATGCAAACATTTCTTGTAAATATGCAGCAAACCATGACAGCAATGAACACTCACTTGAAACTCTTTGATACTGGGAATTAATGAATGTTCTGAAAAGTTTTGAAAGGCAGTCTGAAAAACAACTTTTTTTAGTTTCTTCAACTAGTTGAAGAATTTAGGGCTAATAAAGGACGTAACTGCTTAGAGGTCAAACACGAACAAGGTTGAATTTAAGCACGTGGACTTCCACAGGCAATCCAGAACCCTGCGTGAGATGCCTAAGCCCTCTGTCTTGTGCATCCCTATCCAGGCCTTTGAGCTGGGACCATTTAGAGTCACAGCGCTCCCTACATGGCCTGTGAGACAGAGGCTGTGATGGGTCATGTCTAATTCCTTTTTGTCTCTCAGCAACACACTCTGGGCTGCAGAAGGACATGCATTGACCTCTTGGGATCACAAGCTTGAAAATCTCTCCACTGAGTTTCAAAGAAGCGAATGAGACTCCCTGCTTTCTTTAAATTCAAAGGAGGAATAGCAATTGGACTAACATTTAATGTGAACTATCAAAACACTTGGGGAGCAAGGATCAAATTTAGAATAACTTCCTGCTTTGCCACCAGTAAGTACCAGCTTTATCTAATCCTTTTCTGCCTAGCATACATAAAATTAGAGCCACGGTCTGACTACAGCGTGTGGGGAGACCAGTCCTGCTGGTGTTTCTTTTGCATGCCCTGAAAGCAGACTGATCTCCTCAGAGGAGATCACTTGAGGAAGAGCTACTTTCTGACAGAGGTAGGTATTGACCTCTCAGCAGTGGGGAGAACTGGGAAGTTTTGAACCTGTGCCAACACCCATCTTACTGGGGGCTTAGAAATTAAGCAGGTAAGTGTTGTGGTGTTAAGGCACCTCCCTGATTCTATGGCCTTTGAAAAGAAGACTTGGGGCCAGACTCTCTCCTCCGTGGTGCCCAGTGGCAGGACAAGAGGCAATGGGCAGAAACTGCAACACAGGAAGTTCCACCTGAACCTGAGGAAAAACTTCTTTCCTGTGAGGGTGACAGAGCACTGGCACAGGTTGCCCAGAGAGGTTGTAGAGTCTCCTTCCCTGGAGATATTCAAAACCCGCCTGGATGGGACCCTGTGCAATGTGCTCTAGGTGACCCTGCTTGAGCAGGGGGGTCGGACTAGATGATCTCCAGAGGTCCCTTCCAACCTCAACTGTTCTGTGATTTTGTGATTCTGTGACTTCAGGATCACAAATCTTATTTTGAGATTCCTGAGTTCATATACGTTCACTTTTAAGAACCTATATGATGTATTCAAGCTGCTATAATTTAGTTCACCAGATTCCTCTCATTTGCACAGTGGGACATGCCTGGCAGACATCAGCTCAGAAAAGCAGAAAGTACATATCTGCACTGTCCTCAACAACCACCAGAGAGCTGGACTGTAGAACTGGACCTCTTATTCTGTAAGAGGATAAAAAACACTGCCAGATAAACCATCTGAATTTCCAGGATAAAGCCAGCAGCTCCGCAGGAGCAAAGGAAGTTGGCAAATTAAGCTCTCACACATTAACAACTATGAAAATACAGTGACACCATACTTTTCAATGAGTTAGAGAAAATTAAGCTATGTGCAAAGGAGCTAATCAAGTGCTGGACAGCAGAGAGATAGACCCCATAATAAAGGGGTAAAAACCTACAGTGCAGATACAGCCTTTTCCTCAGCCCACATACAGCTTACTAACCAAACTGTGTAACCCACACATTTCAAATACTTTATCTGGCCAAGTAAAGCATTCCTGCATAAATAAATTCTTTAAGAAAGGCATCTATTACTTGATCAGCTTTTCTAACAAGGTATGTTTCTGATTTCACAGTCTCAGGTGTGCACTTGGTAACGACATGCTGACAAGTGCTCCTCTGACGTGAAAATGAACTGCCAGGTAGCTACAATCTAAACTAGTCGTCTAGGCTCCCTGTACATCCAGAGTGATTCATTCCACGTTTTGTAAACACATTCTCCTATCTGTAGAGGGCAATCCATCTCCTCTTACCATACACATCAGTGCCGGTGGGATGAATTCTGCTCTGGAGATGTGTATTTCTGTTCACTGAGGGAGCTGATGTAAATCATTTAAATTAAATATCTGTAACAGCCTAAGTAAAGTGAGATTAATCCATCTTCTCTTTTCTTTTCCCCTCTTCTTCCATATCTTTATAAAGATCACCTAGGATTCATCACCTCAGAGTTGTATAAGGATTATGGAGCAGCAACTGGATTAATAAGAGATTTTGAACTCGATGTTTACACAACACAATGTTTAGAAGTTGCACGTACAATAACTACAGTTTTGCCATCCTCTTTTTTTTTTGGTTACCTGCTCAATGTAATTGATAAGGGAGTTCTTGTTGTCTTCCCAGTAGCCCTTCAGAGTTTCTTCAGGAGGGAATTTTTCACAGCTAAGCTCCACTGTTATTTCAAAGCAGTTGCTGCTGAGGTAATTGAAATCCTGCATTCCTGCAATTGCAGAAAAGAGAGTTGGCGATATATTTTGCATTGTTCTAAGGAACATGGAGTAAAGAGGGTCACGTAAAATGCTAGCTGCGTTAAGGAAAATACAGCTATAAATACAAGTTAGCGCAGTTCTCTTTCATCAGCTTAGGTCTGAATACGGTAATGTTAAGTCAGAGCTACCAACAAGACAATTAACCCCCAAAAACACTTTCTCCCCAGGGAGAATTTAGAAAGGACTTCACTATAATATTGCACCTGGCCTACATATTCACATATATAGCAACCCAATGGAAGTCACTGAAGGATTTAGAAGGGCTTCAAACGTATTTAATTCATTCAGCCCTATGTTCCCTCATGCAAGCTACACGAGACCTGATGCAGTCGCTTTACCCAAGCACTGACCTTGTGCACAGCAATGTCCAGGGAGCTGATGTCATATCCAAAAAAGAATGCAGAGGGCAGTGAACAGATTGAGTCAGGTGGGATTTTGCCAACACATTAGGGCGAATAGTCCATCTCCTGCCATCCAGGCAACCAGCCTCCTAATTGCTGATAGGAACCAGGATTTTTCGTATTCCTACAGGATTGTTTTTATTTCTAAGCCTTTTTAGATGCCTGAAAAATCAGGATGCAGAGGGCAAAGGTGCTCCTGGGAAGGAAGGGTTTGATGTCCCACCAGGCAGAAAGTAAGATGGACCATTTGCCACTACACAGCAAGACAGCAGCAAAGTGATGAGTAAAATCTTGACAGCAGTGCTGACTGCCAGATATCTGTTCCAGACACTAGATAATGTTGTTTTTCTTGATTCTTGTCTTTCTTCTAAAACAATGAAAGAATCCATGAAGAACTGGGAGCCGAAGCGCATGATGTAATTTTACTGTAATGCCAACAACTCTTGATCATTGCTGCTCCAGTTCTCAGGAAGACAGTTTGGTCTCTCCCTCTCCACTACCTCCCCTGTCCCTCAAAGCAAGGTAACAGCAGAGATGCCCAGGTTTCTAAAGGACAGAATAAAGAAGGACTATAGTTTCCTTTTTCATGCACAATGGCCGTATCCTACAGTTTGTTTCCCAACTCTTGGGGGAACAGAGTTTCCCAAGGATTGTAAGTGTTGCTCCCGAAAAAGATTCAGCCTGCATCACTGACCGGCAGGTGATGATCTCTGGGATGCTGAAGGGGGTGAAGATAGCCTAGTTCTGAAGATCAGAAAGATTTAGTACCCTTCAGGTACAGCTGGGATTCATGCCCTTCATTGCTGATTATGAGTAGGATTTTTTTTCAGAACTGAGCAACACAATTGCACTGTTCCACAGTTCTGAAGGACTACAGTTTCTCCATGTTGATACTTATAAAAATAAGCTCAGAATTTGGGAGAAAAAAAAAATCTTCAACTTTAAAAAAGGAACTCCAACCTTCACAAAGCAAGTGAAGCCCAAAGGAGTCCCCTGGCATCTAAATTGCTTAGATTTTGAATTACAAGTTACAACACTAAGCTCATTCAACTTCTACATATATAGAGACAGTGAGCTCTAGCAGGACAGGATGAACTTGAGCCTTGTGGGCAATGAGGAGAGCACAAGCCTCCTACATGGCTTGTATAAAATCCTAACAAAAGTCCTTAACATTAATTCTAAAACTGGCAACTTCAAATGTAATTCAAGCTAGGAATGAACTAACTGAGTGCCAAGACTGATTTACAGTCTAGATCTACAGCATCTGAAACTAAAAAGACACTTAAACAACAGCCTAGTTACACAGCAATGTAAGCTGCTTTCCAATGCTATTTTTGTAATGACATATGAATCTGATTAGACTCCGGTGACTCTGTGACGACAGGACAAGCAGAATAGGCATGTAGCTAGTTAGTAATTAATTACTATCTACTATTCTCATTTGTATTTCCAAATAGATACTCCACACAAAAGGTACGTTAGAAGAATATTACTGGTATCGAAAAGTCATGCATTCAACTGCTAAGGAAACGCGAGAACTAGAGCTGTCTGTGCAAACTCAGTTTGGCTTTCTTGCGCGTAAGTGAGGTCATTAATTATATGCTGATAGGGAGAAGACCTGTGTTTAAAATAGCACTGATTCAGTATACAGGCTCATTTGTTCCCAGGCTCCGGTGGCTGAAAGGGCCTTTCCTGAACACAGAAGAACCTCTTCACCTTTGCTTGCTCCTCTCTGAAAAACCTACAAGCATCAACTAATTACAGATGACAGCTAATACAAAAAAAGTGTAACAGGCGTCATGGCGTCATGATTTAGCACAAATATCCCATGGGAGAGCTGAATGCCACTCTCTGTGTTTCTTTTTCATAGAATAAAGTAACTAGTGAGTAGATGATGATGAGAAAATCTCCTTCCAGAAAGGTGAATTAATAGATAGGAGCAGGTATCAAATATTCCCTATACGTCCTCTCTCTCTCTACCTCAAAACCTGAAAGCACGAATGGAGAATTGCCACCTTGACTAGGGCTAGAGGTATAAGATGAGGAAATCCTGAGACTTTACAAGCAGCATAGGGACAGAACACGAATTCAATGGAAAATACATCTTTAATTCTAGTTTGAGACGAGAGCTGCTACCAGACATTTCTGCCACCAGACATTCAGTCTTCCTACTGTAAACATCACGCACTTCAGAAAACCACATGCAGAAGCAACCTATATTCATATGAGAGAGCCACCAGCATATGATCCCTGCATACTAACTTCATCAATATCCCTTCATAACAATGAAGACTGCTACCAGCCCATCATGTACTGCTGTCTCTAACAGAAGGCGTAAGTCCCTATGGGCAAATGATGGGGGCAAAGAAATTTGTAGGATGAAGCACAACTGGGAGCACATAAGTGCTAGAGAGCGACAGCAACTCTAATAATTTATTAGAAAGAAAAAACAGCCCCTCATAGTTCATAGCACTGGGTCTGATGAGGCACTGTCAAAAGAGGGAGTCCAGAAGACCTCACTTAGCTCAGCTGTCTCTCACTCTTTCCTTCTCCCTTCCATTGCCTCTGCTCTCCTCAGCGCTCTGCACTCCTTTCTACACCAAATACAGTTTCAGTACCCACCCTACCTGTTTCCTATTTCAGCACCCAGTCACAAACCTCCAGTTCTTCTCCTTTCTCTATAAAGTTGAGGCAAGCCCCTTCTATTTTGCCTCCACTCAGTCCAGGGAGATCACACAGGGGAGGCAAGTCTAACTTGTGGACCACATGCCCTACTAGGACCCAGAACAGCCTACAGCAACCCAAAGGTGCAAAGGCAGAGAAGATCCATCTTAGCTCAGAACCAGACCAGACACTGTGTAGACAAGGTCTTCAGGGAGTTTTCCTTGTAAACTCTGGTACAATGACATACTTCTCCAAAATCAATACAAACTGCTTTTCAACAGCTTACACTACTGCTAACTTTGAGTGTGTTACCATTTAGATAGCAGGTCACCGATACAAAAGGTCACTTAATAGCCACATCTCACTTTCCTGACACAAAGCACAGGGCAAAAAGATTTTTTGAAACAAAATCTTCCAAGAAAAATTTAACTGGAACTAAATAATGTGTAGTCATTTCCCTTAGCACTAGTCATGGGAACAACAGAACTGTCTTTGCTGAATTATTTTTGCTTTTTTAAGTCATACCATGGCAAATATTAGCATGGAGGTTTTTGTTCAGCAGCTACAGCTTGCCAGCTGATTTTTACATTTGAAAGAACAGAATCATGCTGTATGGCCCTAAGCCTACTGTCATCTCACTATTTTTTATTAGGTCCACTATACTAGGATCACAGATCCTAGCTAGAAGGATTCCTTTCTACTAACCTACTTCCTTTCCAATTTGTACATTGTACAAACACATGGGAAAAAGAAGCGGCTCACTTTGGGAACTCACAGTCTAACTTAAAATAAGATGCAAAAAGCAGGAAATAATTCACTCTTTCTAAGAAATTTTCCAATGGAAAATGTGCCATTGGCATGTGCAGCCTAGTCACAATCAAAGATGCCGTCAGAACAATGGAAATACTGATTTTGACAGAATTTCCTGAGGAAATAAAACAAAAAAATCATATCTGTGTTTCTACAGTTAACATTTAACATTTTATTAAGATAATTTTTGGACTGAAATGAAACTAATTTTAACTATTAAAGCTTTCAATATTATATTTATATTCACTTTTTTTTTCCGAATCATGCAAACCTGTTTTTTCAAGGGTGTTTTAATGATTCCAAATTGAAGTCTGTTGAAAGCTTCACAAAAAAGGAAATTTTTGCTTTTCAGTCATATTCAGAAATGTTGAAATTTTACCTTACACCCAGTTCAGTAGTACCACAGCAGAGGAAATGCACTGCCTCCGTGAAGACTGGGGATAACACCTATATAAATAAGCAGATAACTGCTGCCTGTGTAAGCACTACCATTAGTTGTTCTGTTCCTAAGCTCTTAGCATTGGCTTAATTATATTCCTCTCAAAGGTGTTGGAAAACCCCCTATACTGTAATAGGAGCCGAGTTAGGCTATCATTTAGGCTAAGACTTTGGGAGATTCCTACTCATTATGTGCACAGACAAAGATGTAAAATTCATTCAGAAACTGTTACGTGGGTATTAAGATGAAAGCAAACAATGATATTGGTATGCATCAGGCACTAATTAAGCCAGGAAGTATAAAGATGTAAGTATCTTCATGGTTGGATTTTGTTCCCATTGAAATCAAAGGCTGAGCTCCCATTGTCTACAACGTTGCTGAACCAGGCCCCTCACCATCTTTCAGGGTTGGATGCTTTCATTATTGGGGTTATAATGAACAGTTAGTAGCCTGCTATCTCTTATTAGTTTTTTTAAAATGAGATTTTTTATTTCATTTTTTACTTAAGCTGTCATCACGTTAGCATAGCAATCACTTGCCCACTGTTAAACCCGTTTGTAATAACCTGAACTCTCAATGGAGAAACATTATAGAAAAGGCGCTAAAAGAGGCATATTTTAAACTGGCTTCATGACCACCTTTATGGGATTTTACTCATGTACTGTGGCGAGTCATCAGTCTTTGATCTAGCCTTAAACACACCAAAAATTGTGGATAACCTTGTGACTTAACAATCTGTAATTACATCAGTGAAAACTCAAGCTTAAAGCAATCAGCAAAGACACTGAATCCCCCTGTAGTGGGACTCACCTCCTGGGACACTGTACCATGCACCACCATTTGTTGTTCCATCCACAAAGCTGCTGTCATCATCATTTTTACGGCATGGTGGTCTGCTCGCATCAGACATAGCAGGGTTAAAAGAAGAATAACTGCGAGCGAGGCTTTGAAAAATAGCATCATCAGGGCAGGAGCTGTATTCGTGAGCACTGCCTAGGGAAAAAAACAAATCCACAAAGAAGGATTGTCAAAAGGACAGTCAGACAGACTGGAGTCACTTCCTAGACTACAAACACTGCACAGCAGGTCTGTGAGTGGAAATTCTCTACACAGAAGTAAGTGTATTATAGCACCACAAATTAATATAGCATTATTTTAACACTATTAATATTCCCCTAATATTTAATCAACTGCCTGTACCAGTCTGCCCCATTATCAATGTGATTATGGATATTAGCCTTAATATGTATGATAACAATTTCAAAATATACCAGAATAACTGAACTATTTCAAGCTTTGGATATTTTATAAGAGAACACATAGTACATACAAAACAGTCTCTCCTAAAAGGGTCTGCTATTAAAAAGAATTTGCAATTAAACTGTGTGAAAGTAGACTTAAAAAGACTTAATATCACCATGTGCTAAATGATAACATTCTCTGCCACAGTGGAAAACTTTTTTTTTAAATGAGCAGTACTGAAGAAGTAGAAACAATGATAATTGTTTCTATTAGCATATTATCACTTTCAGAAATTCACTATTTAAAGGTACCGGTAGAGAAACCTTAGATCATACAGACAGGCCTAGATACAAGTCTCTTGCTTTAGTTAAGAGGGTAAAAACAGTCCTAACTAATTTTAGATCTAAGCTGCCCTGATTACTTATATGAGGGACCATGATTCCCTCAGGTATTACATCAGTTTCATGATGTAACTCTACTGAAAAAAGCTATCTACCTTCAAAACAAGAAAACATGGTCATAAGTGACTAGCTTTAAAATGTAAGTAATTAACGAGCAATATGCTAGAATACTTCATTCTAATGCAGTGACATAACATTTAGAAAATGGATCTAAGGTAGCAGTGAAATAAATATAGAATATAATTTATATCTCCTACTATTTCATGTTAACTCATATTACATACCACTCCGAGTCTCATCATAAGGGTAGTTTGCAACAAGGTCTCCTCCATGAAGATTGGCAGAAAGCACAAAGGGAATATCCATAATCCAGTGAATCACACCTTTTGTTTCAGGAGCAAGCTACAACAAAATAGTATGTGCAGCATTTATAAATTGGTATTCAATATAGAAGCTTACATAATTATGGATTTGGGGCTTAACTCTGATCACATATATTGTGCAAGCCAATTAAATGAAGACTAATATTAATTGTGGCTTCTGAAAGAATTAGATCAGTCCTCTATGACAGAATCAGTCTAAGCAGTTTCACAGCACTCTACAACTGTTGTACATGAGTTCAGAATGACACCATGGAAAAAGAAATTTCAATGATGGACTTTTTTCCATTAAAGTTTAAAAAAAAGTGTGGCAAATTAAAATTTGGAAATAAATTTAAAATAATTGTTGATATGATGTACTCTATTCTCTGCACTGGAAGTAAAACTATTTAATCTAATAATTAGAATTCGAGGTCAGAATACAGCTGTTAAAGCTACCATCCTATGAGACTGCAGTCACAACATGGTAATCTCTAGAACCTCCCACTGTGGAAAACACAGGAAGGTAAAAATCTCTCCAGATGCGTAAAATCTGCATATTGCAGACTTAGGCTTAACAAAATGTGTGTGTTATGTGTGAGAATAGGTATCTGACCAGTAGTGTAATTAAACAGAACACACAAGTGAAGTTCTGGCAGTGGTAAAATGCAGAATATCTACCAGAATATTTTTAATGGCAACACTATCTCTGGCCTTAAAAATAAAACATGTTTTGAATGAGGAACTGCCTAATGATTAACCAATATGGATCAAAAGGGTTTACTACAAAAAACAACTTTGAGAAAAAAAGTAAGAAACATCACATGGATGCATTTGAAGTAACAAAATAAAATATTTACAAGGACTGGAATCATGTAAACAACCACATACAGCTCCTAGAACTTGTGCGTCCGCTTGCAAAAAAAGAGAAGAGATGGGCTTTTAAGTGAGTTGATACACAGTCACTGCTTACCTTGGGATTCTGGTCTACAGCTTTTTTCATGTTTGTCAGTAGGTGATTGTTTGGGCCACCTTCTTTCTCATTAACATACACTATCCTATCGAGATCTGGAAAATTTCGGTTTAGATCTATTCCCTGGGCGTTACTCCGACCAACAAACCAGTCTTTAAGTTCACCAGGCTGAATGATGAAAGAAACAGAAAGGGAAGGGAAATTAGCACATTCAGGAACTTGCACATCAAGCTTTTTGAGGTAGCCATATAAATTCAGATTATGATTTTGCTTCTCATGTTCTTAAGGAGAAGGGATCATAGGGCAGTAAAAACTTCTGAAGCACTGACAGCTAAGTCACCCATATTTCTTTCTAGAGCACTGCAGGAATAAAACCAGCCCCTATGCCACTGTCAGTCTTGGAGCAAAGGATCATTCTCACAACAGCAGATCTGGACTGAGGGTGGGCAAAATTACCAGAAAAGTCAGGTCTTCCAGTGCCTGCCTAGCTTATTTCTGCTGAGTCTTCCCTCAGGACCCGGCTTTTCCCATTTGCCTTGTGCCTGTGGCCATGATTTATAGACCGCATTTTAGTGAACCTGAGAGCAGCTGTAGATTTGTTAACCAACTTCAAGGAATATTTGCACTTATGTCAAAGTTCTTCCAAGTGGTTTCAGGGTAAAGAGGGATCTTAACCTTTCTGTACCTGAGCTTTTCATTTTCATGGTGTCTGTCAGCTTCATTCACTCAAATGGTGGCGTTGGATAAAGACGCAACAAGAATTTTTGCATAATCTTTTCTTTAAGCTAGTTCTCTAAAGGAGGTTTGGTTTTGAATCAAGGAAATGCTTTCAGTTCCACTAAGTTCATAGTTTTCTCTAGGCTGTCTCTATAAGCTGTCAGTACTCTGTAAAGTAGGTTTGGTTCGATTTTTGGTTTTAATACTGCCAAACACTGTGTATAAGATCAATATACCACTAAATTAGAACAAGAGTGGCACAAAAGCAAAAGTGCATTATAAATTATATGCAATTTTATAAGGCAGTTCTGTAGAAGCAAGTATACTTCAACTCAAGAGCAAAAGTTTCTCTCAAATTCTAAATTAGAATCACTATAGGCAAACTTTTGAAACATGTAAAATACCACACCAATTTAAAGGCCGCTTTTGCTTTACTGCCACTAGAGGGAGATATAATATTGAATATGTTTTAAAATAGTTCTATTTAAAAAAAGAAAAAAAGATTTCATGAGAATCAGTTTAATAAGCAGCTTAATAAAATGTGAATTTAATCACAAATAGAAAGCCACATAGAAAGATTCAAGGTTTTCACATTTATAAAAAGAATCCATACTTCTTGTAAAACAAGAAAATTCTCATTTTTATTTAGAATATAATACATCTTAAAAACCCTACATAACAAAGTCCTGTTTGGCCTCTATTTTCTAACTGTGCAGTAACACATCACACTCTTTTCTGAATAGTAGCTTAAAAGTACCTCATGCCTTAAAACTTAGAATCAAAGCTGTTTCTTATTATAAGAAAATGGCTCGCAAAATTTGCTTGTTTTGGGCTGAAGCTCCGATGAATGTGAAGGAAATGCAGAAATGCATTTATATGAGAATATTTTTAATTGAAACACCCCTTTCTGCCACGTTTGAAATAAGTTACTTGTTTCAGAAACATTTTGGTCGGTGAACTTAGAAGAAAGAGCATGTGTGCAACAAAAACAATATTGTAAAACACAGTGAATTCATTTAAAATAGAAACGGCTATTTGTTGAAAACCATTTGTAGTACTAGCCTAAGTACATAACCCCCCTTGTTAAACAGAACAAGGCTATGGTCCTACTAGAAAATACTTCAGTTACACTGTTCCATGTCATGATCATCGTAACACTGGTAAAAGTTCGTGTATTTGTAAAATTGTTAGTTCATTATGATTCTAAGGCTGATATAGACATTGATAACTTCTTATTATCTGTAGCCTTACAAACCTGGGATGCTGCCTTCTCAAAGCCGTCTGGATTCAGAGATGGCATGATATGGATACGTGTGCTGTGGATCAAGTTGATAATAGTTTCATTTCCTTTCTGGTATTCATTGCACAAGTACTGAGCCAAGAAGATGAGCAACTCCCTTCCAACAGCTTCATTACCATGCATATTCCCAACATATTTGAATTCTGGCTCCCCTGCAACAAAAAAGGAAGAATATGTCGTAGAAAGCCATATGACAGCAATGCAAGGACTGCATCACACCACACACCAGAGATGCATCCATCACTATTACTGTGACTGGTCACAGCTTCCCAAGGAAGCTGCAAGCGTCTTTCAGAAAAGCAGATTTACATTTTTTCTAAACTTTAGCTAAACAGTCATTTTTATTCAGCTATTTGCCAAAGGCAGAGAAAGGATACCACATGAAAACACAGTATATCAAAATAAATTCTAAGCAGTGCTACTAACATTAAAACTGTTGATTTCTAATGCAACTCTTGCCTCAATATTACAAGAGGATGTACTGTTTAGGAAGCTTTTAAATATATAAATGGATGCTCATTTTTAATGTTCTCTCCAAGGTTAAGTTAAGCTTATCCCACTACAGATGCATTAGAGTGCAACTGCCAAACCATTCCCAACAAACAGCTGTTGCTTCTACTGATCCGAAAAATCCTGTTCAGCAGTTGCTTTGGATATTCAGTTCAGACTTTATGAAGCAAGTGCAGTAACCTAACTCATAAAAGGAATAGTTCATACTTAACTGGAAATAAGCATTCCAATACACCCAATTGCTCATTAGTCGCATTATCATGTCCCTAGATATAAAGAACACACAAGAGAAGCCTTATAGAGGTGTGCGGGATATATCTTCTAAAAAGTCTACATTTTGGGCCCTAATTGCAGAGATGTGTGAGTATAAGTGTAAATATCTGAATGAAATTAACAGGATTGTTGTACAATTAAAATGAAGAAAATAACTGTTTTCTGGGTTGTAGCCCTTCTTTCTTAACCGTTTCCTTTTCAGATGCAATTTTTTCTGCAATAAAAGCTTGAATCAAACATGATTCTAATGATACACTTTGCATAGCTTTTAATATGCTTTGGGATAGTCTTTGGGATTATCACAGGGGCAAATCCAAGCCAGGAAGAGTGCAACACAAAAAGGCCTAAATAACTGTTAAGCAAGCACATAGCCATATCTACTTATGACTCTTCAGTCTGTGCTTGTTAACATTACAGTGCTCTTTATACCATGACTGTTTTCCTTCCAGCTAAGATGTTTTTGTATATGTGAACTAGTCCCTGATATTTTTGACAGATAAGTTTAAAAGTTTTTTAGTTTCAGTCATTCTTTTTTATCCAATATATGTAGTTCCATCGTTGTGATAAAATCCTCCATTTCCTGTTTTGGCATTGCGCTTCTATTTACCATTTCTATCTGTTGATATCAGGGAACAGTAGAGATCCGATCATCAGGTGTAATCAGATGATGCAATCAACCTAATCTCACTAAAAAGGACAGATACTATTTATTAGAACGCACAGCACTGAACATTACATATATATTCATGATTAGAATACTCACGCATATGTACAGTGGTACGTTATTCATGAGCAAAGGGTTTCATAAGCTAACGGCCAAATTTCTTGCTGTGGTAAATATGAACACCGTTAAATATTGCCCTTTGTGGTTTTCCTTAGGACATCACCAGCAAGCCCTGGAGGATAAATCATGTCTTCCGATTCCCAGACTTGGGCATTAATCACCTTTCCTTCCCACTTGAATTTTACAGAAAGGAATTTACAGGAATTTGCATTTTACAAATGAAGAAATAGAAATATATGTTTCCTATTAGGTACTACTGACCCCCTGCCCCAACGTGTTAGCACTGTTCAAAAGGGTTTGTGAAAACAAGCACAAAGTCTATAGCGATCCAAGAGTACAGCCTCATCTATAGCATACCTAAGGTACTATTGAGCCATCTCGAAAAGGGTATTGAGAGCTAAAAGAAGTTCAGAAAGAGGTAAAGAGAGTCACTGGTAATATGGGAAAAATCTCTTATGAAAAGAGACCAAACAGATCAGCCCTATTTTCCTTAGAAAGGAGAATTATACAAGGGAACATTTACATATTCCACATACTGTGGCACGGAAGAATCGGTCTGGAATGTAGTATTTCCCTACACCACAAAATAAGAGAAGGTAACACTCAGTGAAAGGAAACAATGATAATTTTTGGACAGACAAAGAAAAAAAATACACATAACATGAACTGTGAAATCAGTTGTCAAAGAATTCTCTTTGTCAGTAGAACTCCAAGTTTTGCTAATAATAAAAGTTGAAACATTAAAAGTGAATGGAAAAGAAAGAAAAAGGGAAGATAACAGAGTGCTGAATAACAATGCTGCTTAAAAGCTTAACTTAGTATTCATATTTTAGCTCCCATGGGTATTTTCTTCTATATTTCTCTGAAGTATCTGCTTCTGGTTGCTGAAAACAAGGCTAGGTGGAACACATGTAGGAGGAACCTGTCCTCTGCCAGTTCTGCAGTGCTTCCTATTTTCTTACCTCTAGCCACAACAACCAAAGAAATATACGGTTCCTTGTTCCTTCTCAATATATAGCAGACTGTACGCTATAATTATAGGAGAACTCTTCCTCATCTCAGCACTGTAATATACCTCTGAAAGAACAATGGAGAAAAAGAGCCTTCTCATATCTAAGCTTTGCATTTGCTCCAAGGGAAACAACCTGGATTTGTACTGTTTATTTCAGCAGAAACAAATTCACGCTACAAGCAGTCAGTCTAAAGGGGACTTAGCAACTTGCTCATTTTTAGCTGTCCAGGCCTATCGTGGGTAAAGTCAGGGAGTCCATTCTGGAAAATGAGACCACGCTGCTAAAGTCATCAGTTATCACCACAGTACCCAAAAAGCCAAGGGAGCATCCACAGGCTAATATCCACTGATACGATTTTGCAGTTAATGAAGCCCTTAATTTGCATTTGCATTTCTGTCTTTCATGCTAGAGTAAAATCTGCAACTCAGGATGTACCTTCTGGAAGTCCTTTTGTGAACTGTTTTTACCTAAATCCTCTCCTAGTCATCTTTTTCTCCAGGAGAGTGAAGCTCAAGCTGGAGAGCAGAATGGCTGAGGCCAACAGAAAAACGTCCATTGCACTGTTAGGCTGAGTTCAGCAAGACCAGCTGCTCGTGTTTTAGGGACTGAATCTGTAATGCAATTGTAATGTAGTCAACACCCCAGGCCCACTATCGCTTCTAAAGGAATCAATTCCTTGTCCTCCACTGCGTGGACTAACATGGATATCTCAAGTGCTGAGCATGCTAATCATCTGTTCCTTAAGTCCGCCTTGATCAAGCTAAGAGCACGACGACTGAAAGACTACTTCCTACCTTATGCGTTTCAGGGTTTAGTCATCCAACAGTTCCTGCTAGACCTTTTTGAAAAGTTTCAGTCTTCTCTGGAAAACAGGGCATCCCTTGGGGAATACAGCCTTTAGTCCCTTGTTGCTAGCATGCTACTTAGCAAGAGGAATAGCTGCTCTCCCCATTAATCCTTCACGAGTCATTTAATGCAGACCTTAAACACCCCTCATAGGATTCTCTAATTGTAAATTTCAGTTGGGTGCAAATATAATTTTTTTTAACCATTCCTCCAAACCAGGAGAATAGCTCCTGTTTCCCTGCAGAGAACTGAAGATGGCTTTAAGGGAGAAGCATGCAGATAAACTTTTTTTTTTTATGGTCCACACACATACAAAAAAAGAAAAGTTTCCCAGGGTTAACAGATTCCCAGGGTCCAAGATATGCTAAACACAAAGGAACAGATCTGTTGCTTTAATATTTAAAATTCTTATTTAAATAGTGTTATCAAATTTCTAATACCACTTTTCTAAAAGATGATCTCTCATTCACAATAGCAAAAGCATTTGTTTTGCGTAACAATGAAGATGACAATTATAAACGTTTACATATAATTTCAACCCAGATACTGAGTGATCAACAAAATCCATTTCTTCCACACAACACAGCTTAAAAGTAGATTGACCCACAGGGATCTTCAGACTGCTGTGGATGAGTCCCCAGTGCAGCTACTTTTTTGGTTCTAAGTCAGGAGCTGTGCAGATGAATTTATTGTTTCCCTGTCAATGCGGGTCAATCTCCCAAGCCCCTGGAAGCTCCCAAAGGAGGGGATCCTAACTGAGGGGAAAAATTAGGTTATAATACATTGTAGAGGGTTCAGGACAAAACAGCATCTTTTCCCAGGTCCACACAAAGCCCCACAATTTGTGTGGCCTTTTCCTCTCAAACACAGATTTTCAAATGTGGGATGTGACTGTCAGTGTTCTGAGTTTAAATGCCCAGCTGTAAACCTCTACATACGGGTATACTTAAAGATTAGAATCACTCAGAGTGAAAGCCTACTGCTAAAAATAGGAGTTTTAAGTCTTTGTGACTCATTCTCCTCATCTGTAAAGAAAATATAGTATTACCTACCATTAGAAATGCCGTGACAGTTATTCAAGGAAACCCTATATGCCATGTAAATCCATCCATTATATACATACAACACAGTAATATTATCAACTACAGGAAAACTGAGGCAGCTCATCTCAATTTAGGATTCCCCTTTCCTGCCAAAATGGCTCACTGTTAGAAATGGTCTAGGATAACAAATGAATAGGTGGATACTAACATCTTTGGGGGCAAGTCACAAGAAATTAAATGCAACAATCAAGTCTTTAAATATCTTAAGTATAAGTGAAGTATAAGATATTGCATAATTTTAATTTTTAAAAGGCTTTTACATCCTCCTAGATTGACTCCATGGTACATTAGAAGTTGATAAATGATTTTGGGAAAAGTATTTTAAAATACCACTCTTCTGGTGACAAATTGGCAAACACTGTGAGATGTTACTATTAGCTTCTGCAGTTACTGGCAGCTAAGGTCTTTTGCAGTTTCCTAGAAAGAGAATATACATGATTAATATTACACAATTAAAGGTAACTAACCACTGCCATTTTCACGTCAGGCTGTCTCTCTCCTGATAAATTCAAAAGTACATTTAAACACATTTGATTTTTAAAGATAGTAAGTTTCCAAAGTATAGGTACAAAAAGTTTAGGAGCTACTAATCATATACTGTGAGTCTAGGTAATATCATAGTCTAGGTCTATGAATCAAGATAATGTCATTCCACTAGGCATGCTCTAACATGAGGTAATTAACCTTAAAATGCGTAATAGTTCAGTCATGGAAGTTGTAGCTATACGGAAGAAAAAATAACTGCTGTAAAGTTTAAGTGCTTAATGAACTGTTTTGCAAACAAGCCTGAAATACCCTTAAAAATAGAGTCTTTCTTCTGTTTTCCTGTATTTCTTAGTGAAAAGCAAGCAATGTTCCTGAAGTAACAGATTTCGTGTTTTTGATTACTCATCATCTTGTCATTTTTAAATACGGCAACCAGTAAAATGTTCTTGTAGATGCAGAGTATTGCAAATCCCAGAGCTCCTGCTGCCAGGAAATTCATTAATCTAAATGTGTTTGGGGACTACAATTTTGTCAGTGGTTCAAAGAGAAAGAAATTCTCCAAAGACTACATGGAAGTCCAAGGATTATAAAATAGATTTCTCCTCTGAATATGAAAAAAATGAGAGAGGGAAAGAAGGAATAACTGAGGAGGTGAGATAAGAAAGAGTTAGAAAATTTGTATTTCTATCGCCCTGGAAACTAAATGTCGGCAACTTGCCTTAACAACGTTTCAGTGGAAATGTTGATCTCTATGACTTGTGTGAATATAGTGTTGAAAGACAGATCTGCAATGCAGTATTAGTTTCTAAATCCTTAAAAAGGCCTTACATAATTTTAGGATGGAATTTACAAAGATATAGTGTTGGTCTAACCCTACTGAAAGAGAAACTAATAGAAGTTTCACAGTTGGCTTAAATGGAAGCAGAAATGGGTCAACACTGAAGGCTTTTTAAAAAAGCGTTCACATTCTTGCCATTTACTGCTAGAGAACACCCTGAAAACAAATAAGAGGAACAGAAATTCAAGGCACTTTTAGCAAGTTCCTGCTTTAAAACAGAATAGTACATATATTTTTTCATGACCATGATTCCAGACTGGTCCCAAACTGTTTCTGGAAAATTTCATAATTATTTGAACAGTACTGCTTAAAATTAAAGCTAATAACAAACCCTATGCAGAGTACTAAACCAGGACTGAAACTTCATAAAGAACAGCTACGTTTCTGCTGACCTTGGATGTGATCTCCATTCTGCTGAGCATAAAGACTGTGAGTTGGGCTTCAAAAATGGATCTCATGTATTTGGCTTGGAAATTAAAGAAAGATTCAGAAAGATTACCTCACACTCAAGATAGTCCTTACCACCATGACGGTTCTGTGTGGCTTGATGCTTTCTTCAGATTTCGAACAACCTACTCTCAACACAGTAGTTACAGGACTTGGTACAGCCTCCCACAAGAAGTGGTCAAAGCATCTGCTCTGCCCCACGTACAGCTATTTCCTGGCATGCTTCAGTGCTGATCTTCCCACATCATCTTGTGCCCATGCTGAAGCGTGCGTTTGTTACACTGAATTAGATATTTTGGGTAAAGCCCACTTACTTTAGTAAAGTCTACAGCTTTCTGTCTACTAAATTTTTGTTACTGCATTTGAACTGATGGTACTAGGTATCTGAATTAATGATGATTCTTTAAATTACAAAAAATAATTTGTAAGGAAAATCAAATTTAATTATTTAATCAAAAACCCTCAACTTAATAAGAAATACCAAAATGTAATATGCACAAAGTCCTGACTACTTCGAAAAATGAGAAATTATGTAAATGTGTTAAAAAGTAGTCTTTGAAGTTCCAGATAAAAAAATCAAACTTTTAGAAGTAACAAACACCTGTTTATACAACCAGATTAATCAGATTGGTTCTACATCGCATTTTTCATGCTCTAGGAAAAATCAGTCAGACTTTTCATTTATCAAACTTCATTATATTTTAACAACGGCAGGTACTGTTAGCTCAGCATTGAAGATGAGGTTACTAAGAAAACAAACAAAACATTAAATGACTTGTCCTGAACCACCCATACCAGCCGGTGGCAGCGTACGGAACTTGTACAGTTTTTTCATCTCCTGGGTTTTTGCTGTCACTGGTAGGAAAAAAACTGAACCAGAACACCCTGGGATTCTTGTGAAGGACACTGGAAGTTCAGTGATGACATAAGCAATTCTCCACACATCCCCTGGGACGCTGGCTATGGAATATAACAGATTCTATTTATCTTTTCCACTGTGCTCAAAAAAATAGTGAACTTTTCTATTTGTAAGTATGTGAATTTTCCTTTCAAAGACACTGTATCCCTCCAGTTTTGCTTGGCACAAAGATAGAGCAAAGATACTTCTTTAATCAGTCAATTTATCATCAAAATAGACCTTTTGATGAAGAGAAAGTTTATATATAATTTAGAAGTGTATTTATAATTCCTTCTCAAGTTCATTTGATGAGCTTTATCTCTTCAGCAAAATATATAATCAGCTTTTTCACTTCCCCGATGGAAGAGTTTGCCAGACATCACAGCAGTTTAAAAGGACTGAGTTTGTCTATTTCATTCCTTTTGCATTAAATAAATATCTCAAAGCTAAACTAGTTCAAATGCCAGTTACTGGTTTTTGCCAATGTCATATACTCAAATAACATTTTTTGGTTTTATATATATTTTTTATTTAGTGGATAATAATTACACATCTGAAAAATGCTAATGCGGATACAGAAAAAAAAAGGATGCAATTTTAGTCCACTGGAATAGTTCACTTTAGACCTATCATTTGAGGGAAGCTTAGTCCTGTAGTTGTAAGAACAGAATTCATGAGCTTAAACTTAACCCTGTTCTGGGGTTCTCTTTTGTTCTCATCCCAATTTTGTGAAGAGAAGAAACAAAAGTGTGAAATAGCCCTTTTTTGTCCAGATCGCACACTGTAAAGCCAAAGAGGTAGGCAGAAATGCTGGACAAAGGCAAAGAAACAGAAGAAGCTCTCCCTTTCTCCTGGAAACAAACAACAAACAAAGGAAACGATTCTTCTGCCAGAAGTTATACAGGCCCAGTGCAACTCTGCCATGCAGCTTCTCTGTGCCAAGCGGGTGGCCAAGAGGACTGAAGCGCAGGGACAGCCCGCTCCTGGGCTGTTTCTAGGCCAGAGCACACAGGTACTGTTCCTGCAGCAGCGCCCAGGGCAGAAAATCAGTGTGGAGGAGGAGGACGGAGTAAAGTCAGGCCACGATTCCTCCCCTGTGGTGTTATGTCCCAGCACTCACTGGGGTGCCACATTTCAGGAAGAAAGCAAGCTAGGGCAGCTTTCAGGGCTGCGTCACCTTGGGCCCACAGCCACGTTACTGCGTGATGGGTGTGTAAGGGAAGTGCCTCCACAGCTTCACCTTCATCGACCACCAACTCCTCATGTTTTCTCTCCTTAAAGGAGAGCTATTCATGACGTAAAAAGGTTGCAATTTCCATCAAGAGGACATTCTGGGTCCTTGGGAAATAGATTCGTTGTGTTTAAGGATAAAGGAGTAGCTATAATAAAATCCCATTTACTGCCCTTAGACTTCCACCCTTGATTTCCAGGAGTCCTTCTTAGGTATCACAATGGTACTTGTTACCCCACTGAGGCTACACGTACCAGACCCTCCCTCCTCCTTTACTGGCACTAGAACATTATTTTATTCCACAAAAGTGTGACAAAATCTGTGGGTGTTGCAGATTTGTGATTCAGTTAGATGATGCTAAAGTGCAACGGCCATTGCTAACAGATGGAGAGGGAAAGCATCTCCTCATAAACGTATGTCTGTAACAAGACTCCTCACGTAGACAACATTACAGAATAAGAGCGGCTTTTGCATTGACATATTTGTTTAGCTTTCCTTTCTTAGATGCGCCCTAGTGTTTATTGATCTTTGCTTCTGTGATTACTGGCCGGGAAGTTTACAGAAAAATTTATAACGTGCCCTGATGAAATCAATTACAGGAAGAAAGGAGTGGACAAACTGCAAAAGCTGCTACCCTGCTCCTTTCTGGAAAAAATATGAAAGGCTGACTTGCGATGACTGAGAGAGGCCATCGTTTATGTCAGAGCATCAATGACCTGATTTATGTCTGTATCCTCAGGAATTAAGAAACACCCAGCTAGCTTCTTTCAATCCTACTGTTATTCTAGTATCACCCTTTTGATATGAAGGAAAAGAATTTTAAAAACTCAGAACTCCCTCCTTTTAGAATTTAACTATTTTTCCAGGAAACAAACAGCAGCAGCACTGTGGGCTTAAAAATTTAGTAAACTAAAAAGCCAAGATTAAGAAGTGGCTTATTGTGATCTCTTCTCTTGCTCCGCTTCAACTCTAGCCTGATTTTAGCAGTTAATATCCTCTTAGCTTTCTGCTTTTAAGGTATGAATGCTATATGATAACAAGCACTAAAACTTGATTGCATTTGTTCTTGAGATAATTATTAAATTGGGTCAGTGTGAAGAGAAAAAGAGTATCAAAATAATCTAAATTTATAGTCCAGCAACACTGCATCTCCCAACAGCCTCGTTATATAACATTGCAACACGTCTTCAGAGTTTTTCAATTACATGTAAAATTTTACTTAAAACTGGTATGATACCTTAATGATTTATCCACATCCAGTTCAGGTAGAAATGCAGACCTGAAGGCTTGGAGGGGGTCTATCTTTTCACACACATTTGAAACATAGCTATTCTTTATAAAAAGTCCCCCATAACATCTTAAACATTAAAAATGAAAGAAGTTGGCAATTCCTAGCAAGGCAGCATAAGGAGAGGAAGCTAAACGGAAGCAAAGGCTAATAAATTCAAGCTTGAGGCGTAAAATGAAGGAGTGAGTCATATAATAGCTTGTTGACTCAAGAATAATGATGTCAGATGGCTGAACCAGGCAAATCCTTTGTCTCAATAGCAGAATGGAGATGAAATGCTTTCAGGAGATTTTTCGGGTTTAGATGAGGGAGCTCCAAACAGAAAAAGGAAAAACCACACACACACACAGACACACACACACACACACACAGACACTGACCTCAAAACCGCAAGCCACAGAGCAGCTGTCCAGCTGTGAGATGAAGAACAGCCTTCCTAACATAGAAGTAAATGCTTAAAAAAAACTCTGTAAAAGCTTTCATGTCTGCTCAGAGATACAGCTCCTAGTCTCCTAAAAACAGATAGACTTTTTTCCCCATATGGGGAACAGACATAACAGTTTGATATCTTCATCAGCTTTCCTCAGAGTTTCCACTAGGTTTGCCTTTTGAAGATGAGTAAGACAGGTCTGCACAAAGAGTTGGGAGAGCCAGGTAACTGTTGGCCATATGGTCTACAGTCAAGAACAACAGAAATCACAGTCCTGTTCCTGAATGGCACCTAAAAGTGCAGCAAGTGAACTAGCAGCTGAGCAACTAGAAATTTTATAATGAGCTCTATATATGGCAACAGAGCTTTGTGCATTTTGATATAAAATAAACCTACCTAGGATTTATTCTTCTAAGTGCAGACAAGCAGAAAGGTTATTTTAAAATAACAAGGCATGTTCTTTACAAAAGGTTGAGTAATAGTTATTTCCTCCAATTATACCACCTCTGCCTCCATCACACCAAGCACATCAAAGGGCAACCACGAGTTCCTCCTAGTACTGCCTAATTATTTTTCTTCCTCTGAGCAATACAAAAAACTACAGCAAATCCATTTTTGTGGATTTCTCTTTCATCTCACTTGAAACTTTTTCATGTTAGTAGCAGTACATGAGAGGCCCTTTCTTGCCAATGCAGGAGGAAACATCACGTTAGTGAAAATGTACATTTTCTTGTCTGTTACCTAAGGGCAAATTCCTTCATTAATAAGGGCAGAAGGACTTTTGTTACTGATATCAGCGGTACCCAGCTTCAGCCTGAGCATGTTCCCCATGCCTCCTGTATAGCCATTTATATTTACAAAAGAGGTAATAAGAAACTAGCAACTGAAATACTTTGTCATACTTCAGTAATTCCAGATCAATATTGAAGCAGGGAAAGTAAGAGGAAAACTGTGACCTACCTTCCAGATTTGTAGCATGTTATATAAATTTTATGCAGGTGTAAAAGGCTAGGGAGGTATAATAAAGAAGAAAACAAGGTCTAGCACTTTTTAAAAAGCCAGTTTCATGTATTTTGTGCCTCTGTTTATTAACAAATACTAAATATTCTGAGATGGCTGAGATCATGTATGAATTTCTCATACCTCGCGTATCACTCTTAATGGCTAAAGACTCCATGGAGTAGCTAACTAGTCAGCTCACAGAGCAGAGCATAACACAGCCAAACAGCATCTCCTGCAAAGCACTGTGGCAGTGGGGTTTTTTGAGGTTCCAGGCATTTGGGGCTTTGTGAGTAGAAGAAAAAAAAATCCCATGGAAAGTAGACCCTTTTGTTGAAGCTGTTAATTTAAGTGAAAACTGAAGCCTTTACGGAAAAGCCATTTTGAAGGAAAATTTCCCTTTGTCCTGTTACTATAATTAATATCTCTAGGAGATCACTTTTAAGTAATAGCTTTTGGAGGCAAAAATAAAATGTGAAACATCAGTGAAATACTTTGTATATGTGGAAGAGAAGTAGTATGAATTCTAAAACTTTGGACTATTTCTGTTTAACATCAGTCTTTTTTTGCCACATTTTTGAACATCATCATCAATTGCCTTTTCGCACAGAAAAGTAAAGAGAATAAATAGGACACACCTCACAAACCTGAGTGGAAAATATTAGACAGAACTAGAACTCAAAGAGAATTATTTATTAATTTTAAACTTGAACCTTCACTTCAACGCTCAGATAAACTAATCTGGCAGGTGGCTAAATAACCCTTGAAAGCAAAAGAGAAAGGCACCAAAGCTGCCCAAACAATTTCTTCACAAAAAAAGTAGGAGAATGCTGCAAAAAGCCTATCTGGAAATGAGAATTTAAAGACAAGTAAATTTGCCATGGCACCCATAAAGTCCCAGCAACACAGATCTCTGTAAAATGCACACAGGCACACACAGTTAACTATTTACAAAATCATCTGATGAACATAAAATTGTGGAATTGGGCTCAAGATTCCCATTTATCTCTTCTACTACCATCCTCGCAGATGCTGACAACCATATTTTATGGGGCTCGTGCCAGAACCAGGTTTCCGTGTTCATTGCTGGAGAGCTATAATCTGGATCAAACTCACATTATGAAGAGACACAAGATAACTTGATGAATCATTCTTATCTTTGTTTTTTCTCAAAATATTCCCCTTTTTCTCTTCTTTAATCTTTGGAGTACACCTCTGCTTACACCTGCAGCCCTTCTCTCAGAGGACTAGGCTGCTGTGGACATTTGTGAGAGAAACATTCAAGGATATCACACTTTCTAATGAAGGGAAAAGGAAGTCTAGGAAATAATTAATCCAGTCAAGCAGGGGGAAAGATGTGGTGCCTGATCTAACATACGACTGTGATTGTCTCTTAAGACAAGGTCAGTAATTTGTCAAACAGAGGGGGGAAAGTGATGTGTAGCATGGATGGAGAATCCTCTCCTGGCTCTGTTTGCAAGCACTTGCCCACGCTTGCATGCGTGTGCGCGTGTATGTGCGTGCATGCGTGTGATGTATATGACCACAAACACACATGGGCGTCCCTCACTGAGAGATTCAGGCCCTACGAAGGTCATCACCAGGTCCTGAAAATATTTGTCATGTTTCTGTTCGTTAACTTCTTAGATCTAAAACAAACACACTTCTACATCTAACTAAAGGGATAGCATTTGTAGATATTCAAAAATGTATGAAAAAGACAGATTCGGCACAGTTCACAAGCAAAATCAGGACCGCATGATTCCAAGGGAGAAATAAAGTGAACCCTTTAGGAAGCAACTCAATATTCCCTGTTTCTATTAAAATCCTTATACCCTGTCATCCAGTGATTCATTCTTATTTAATCATACAATGTGAAAGAAAATCCTTTTCTAGTAAATGAATATATCTTTGCATTACAAGACAATCTTATGGATGCTTGGATTGTTTTAGGAAATGTTAGCGATTCAGTCTTTGCCATGTTTTCTGTTTCTTTTTCTTTTTTATATGCATTTTACTTAACCTTCTCTTTCATCCTGAATTTAATTTTTATGTTCACAGCTGTGATGACTGCCAAAAGTATGTTTCAGTATATATTTTCCCTCTGTCTGCTAAGCAATAAAGTAAAAGAGAAATAGAGTTGCAAAACATAAAATAATGTAAAAAAAAAAAAGTTCAGATTATAGGAACATAGAAATGTGAAGGCAAAGGGACAGAAGACTACCGCATGATCCCTTAAAGATTGCACTTAATGAAAGGCAAATAACTCTGGAAAGAGGAGCATATAAAATTCATGGGCTATTATCCCAGCAGGTAGGGATGATACTTATCTGTTTTATTCTTCTACCAAAAATATCCCAGCGATATTCGACCTGATATGGCTCTTTTTTTTTTTTTTTTTTTAACTATAAAGGCTTCTATACCTGTACAATAAAGACATTCTCTTTTTTATTTAGTTTTTGCTACTAGCAAAGGTAATCATTGAAATAATATTGAGAGTTCTTGTCCATTTATTTAGATTTTGAACAAGTATATTAAACATATGTTTAACTTTGCTTCACAGCGATTAGTCCGGAACTTAAAGTCAAGCACACCCTCAGGATTTTGCCAGAATGAGGCCTTATGCTTTCATACAAAAGCAAGAAAGTCAAGAAGATATTTTCCACTGACTCCCCTAATAAGGATCAAGTCCTTATTTCTGAACATTTCTTTCTGGATTTTTTTCTTTCTGGATTCTTTCTGGATCTCTCCCCTTTCTTTGAATTAAAAATCTTTCTGTCTATTTATAAATACAGTTTCTATTGGGACAACAATTTTTAAGACATTTTGTTTGCACATGTGTAACCCAGAAAACAAATGAACTTTTCGTGATGAAATTCTCCAGGTGGCCAGTTTTCACTGATGATTTATCTTCAAAACAGTTATAAAACAACAGATTTATAAAAGCTTGAAAGTTCCCTTTTGCAATAGGTAATATGAAATGTAGAATATTGATACTATTTTGCAAAGTTACTGAAACAGATGCATACAAAATATTAGTGTTAGGCATATGGGTGTAGTGAGGTGTTGTTTCACTGTAAACTCTGCAGACACAAACATTTGGTAATTAATTACAGAAAAGAACAATGAACTCAGTACATAGAAATTAAAACATTACACCTTGGGAGGTTTCTTCTTTTGCTTAAAAAGGAGAGGGAAAGTAAAATTACATGTGTAATATTATATTATTGCTATACTAAGACAACTATTTCAAACCCTCCAATGTTAGAAAATTACACTTTTTTGGCAGAGAGAAGACGAAGCTCCTCTTAGTGATAGGGCTAAACCAGGAATGAATACATGCTAGGCTCTCAGAGTAATCTTTATTTCCCCTCACTGGATATATTAGTTTATTAGCGTAATCTCATGAAGAGACTAACTCAAAACCAAGCTTTGCTCATAAAATATTTCACATGATGAACTACACTGTTTTCACATTTCATACTACTCAGAAGGCCCTGCTGGAACCAAATAATCAACTCACAGCGTTAACAGAAGCAGGATATGGGGCAAAAATAAGTGTTTTATGGCAAGGAAAAGCAAAACAAGCAAGAACTTCACGCACCATAGAAGTTTCTTGATTAGAAACTGATCCCAGACTTTGATCAAGATGTTGTTCTATCAAGACCGCATAACCAAGCTAAAATGTAACACTGCATATTGTAGGAAACTGGAATTGACCAGGCTTTCCAAATGACGTATTATTCATGCCTGTTACGAGCAGTTCATACTTTGGTTTACAGCTCTTTCCAGGCACAAATACAGTAATTTAACGGACTGACCAGATGTTTTTCCTATTAAGAAAAAAACCACAATTTTAGATTACTTGTCTACTTCGTAGCCTATAGAAATAGGAAAAGATCTATATAGTTTATTTTATTGATTGCTAAATATCAGGCACTTTGAAAAACACCTGTCTGAGCCAACAGCACCTCTTTACCTATGTGTGCACAAGCATGATCACACAGGATAGTCCAAGCTGAGAAAGTTAGGCACAGAATCTTAATTATGTGTTATTCAAGGCTGCCATTCTAATAGCGTGATACCTCTATACACGTATTAATACTACTATCTCAAGTCCTTAATAGTCCCCATTACAGGACAGACACCACTGTGTTGTCACTGATCAAACAAGATGATTGTACCTGCTCGCAGAGAATTTGCTAAGTATAAGAAAAAAAGATAAGAGAAGCATGTGGCAAGCACAGGACACGTGATGATGTCAGCACAGATCTCACTGACCCCTCTTCTTCTCTTATCTTTTGTAACTAACTGCCATGACAAAACTAAATATATTGGAGAGCTCCACCTGAAAGATGACATCAAATCACTTGATCTGTGACTGCTGTGGGAAATTCCTTGCTGCCACGGCAGTCACAAAGGAGCAAGTACTAGGAAGCTGGTTTCAAAATTTGCTCAGTGGACCATAAAAGTGATCAGTAGTGTCTCAGAGGTACAAATTAATATTTTAATGTTTACTAATATTGTGGCAGTTACTTTCTCAACAGCAACAAAATCAAGTACCAATCCAAAATGATGCTCCAAGCCTTTAGAAGGGGACTCACAGAAACTTCCAAAATAAGCCGAATGGGCAACATTTAACTGAACTAGACAACTGAATATAAATACATTTTTCTTAAGGAACAGTTCAGCTGGCCATCTAATGAAAAAACCGAAGAAACAGAAGTTTGCTTAAGAAAAGTAAGAGTACCCAACATGAAACTTAGTTCTCTGTGTAACTAGCATGAAATTAAGCAAGTACTGGCAGGGGAACAAATACATAGCAGCCACTACTCATTATGCAGTATTTGTTCCTATATATAATGCTTCCACTAACTAAAATTTAAAGGTATTATTATAATATTTTATGAAAGTTTAGGCAGCTGTGCTGCGGAATTCTTTCTTCATGGATTTTCCCTACAGAAATACCCTAACAGATGTCGTTTCAATAGCACATTGATGTGCATGAGAGAAAGCAGGAGGACATGTGATGTTCAGCTGCTATTTGCTTTCCCTGGGCTTTGTAGCTAATATGTTTCTATTTAAAGGAAGGGAGGAGATGTGCTAACTTATGGGTTTATTTTAGGATTTCTGAATTGTGATTACACCCAAATTAATCCACCTACACAGGAAAATGCAGGTGGTGGAAAAGCAATGTCCTATCAAATGAATATAATGTTTTTCCAGGTAAATCAGATGAAACTAGAGAAGATTCTGTGTTTTCATCATGCCCTCCATGTGTAGTTTGATTTCAATCCCATGAATCATCCAAATCTCAACGCATAAGTAAAGAGTGAAAGATAAGTATTTTTTTTTCTAAGCGAAGAAGCCAAAGAAGCTGGCAAGGTCTCTGTTGATATTGTTATATCCCCTCTGCTAGAGCAAGATTCTGCTCTAAAGCATCTTTCTGTGTTCATTCATCCATTTAACCTTTGAGCTCTTCTGACACCCTTTGTAGACTAGTCCCCGGTCTGATGGTCCTTCCAGGCATTTTTTCTTTATTACTTTGACCACCATAAGCAATTTTTTTCACTCAGCTACTTGATGCTTGTCTCAGTTACTATAGTTTTCTCCTTTCCATTTTCTTTTGCTTCTCCTTTAATTTATACTTTGTGGAACATCCACCTGTTTTAGGCAAGCACCTCTCCTCAGAGAAACAAGAAGGACATAACAGCACAGCAGCCATGCCTGCACTGCTTTTCACAACTCTACTCTAGATCTGAATCAAGGTTTCAGGATGAAGCCGTCTGAGGCAGGTATAGCCGCACTGCTTGAAGGGACACAATTCAAGTGCAACAACGCAGACATTGCCTGAATTAGCTAGCGTGCCCCTGAGAAGTCTCAAAAAGGCAACAATCACAAGTGGGTGAAATTCTGGAGCTTGACAGCACAGCATTTTCACCAGAAAAAAGTGGACTTGCTGCTCACCATCTCCCACAACAGTCTATACGGATTGAACTTCCCTTCCCATGCAAAGCTTTTAGGATTTTTTCCTCAATTCCATTTCTCTTGCACATTGAAAATTCTAGATAGAGTTGGACGAAGCTCCTATGAGTGAACAGCTTAAGAGACTGTATGTAATCATCCTGGAGAGTAGCATCCAAAGACCTGTCAAAAGAAAAGGCGTACACCACAGTGACCTGATTTTTAAACTGGATCTGCCTGTTAAACTCATCAGTAAGAGGGTAAATGATTATATTTAAATTCATCATGAGAGTTCAGAGATGTATCTTTCTTTGTATGGTAGGGTTATTCTTTGAGTACACAAATTCAAAAAGCAGTTCTGGCTTTTTGAAAGGCTAGGATCATTAATTCTTTAATACTTTTAAAATTATACAGAATATGGAAACGTCTTAGCACCTCTGCTAAGGCCTTGGCAAATGGTAAAATGTAACTACTGGTTAAGCCTCCCAGATGATCATATTCACTGATTTCCAGCATTAGGAACTGGTGGAACATCACATGCATTTGTGTTGCATTGTCCCTGTTTATATGTCAAAAGATGAAATTATTCTGATAGACCTGTCTGCTTATATTTATGCTTTAAAATTAAGCTGTGCTTTCTGAATCATACTTAACCTTTCTCTCTTACATGTTTATATTATATTCATCGCCACAGTATTCTCACCCTTGAAGAAAATCTTGCAACCAATTTCTGCCCCCACTTAAGGAGCTGTACTATGCATGCATATTTGTACAAAAGCCAGCTCAGTCCTCCACTATTCTGCTGACTTCGCTACCCAGAAACAATGCATCCTTCCTTGGTATAAGCAGATCCAACCCGAATTAAGCACAAGGTATCCTTAGTAGTGACATTTTGGTCCATGATATGGACCAAAACTAAATTTCAATTACAGGTGATTTTCAAAAGTCAAATTAAATCATATAGACTGTAATTTCATTCTTATTAGAACTACAAAGTTTTCCCAGTTCTTTCTCTTCTAATCATGCCCAAAATGATAATGCTTAACAATTAGCTATAAAGACTTCTTAATTCATTGTGCACTTATTATTACTTAATTCACTGTTCACTTATCAGTGAAATGTAATTCCACAGAGTATATCTACAAGTACCGCTTACGATTCCTGGTTCCTGAGGAAATCCCACAAAGATACAGGTTTGAAATTACAGTCATGACATTATGACAGCTTCATGAGTTGACTTGTCAAGTGCAGCTCAGCACTTACGTGGGAAAATCAAAAGGTCAGAATTTTCCTTCCAGAACTATGATTGAAAAAAACTGCAAAAAAAAAAAAAGAATAACATAAAAACAATGTAAAGGAGGAAGCAGTAAAGAAAAATTTTTTAAAATATAGATAAGATCTATATTAACTTCCAAAATTTTCCTCGAAGGAAAACATGCAGTAAATTCTAATCATTTTAATTATATTTAACTTGTCTACTTTAATAAATTATATTTATTTTAATTACAATGAAAATGTGGAAAAATCCATTTTAGGAAGTTTACTAATGTACGAGACAACGACAGCATTCAACAACACCTCTGTGATATCAGCTAAAGATAATATTTCACACAAAAACATCAAGAAAAACCTTATAATAGCACCGCAGACAATGATGTCATCAGCACTGAAAAGGTAATAGTTTAGGACAAAGAATTTATTTGTTTGCCTTGTTCCAGAGAATACCTGAATATTACAGTACGTCCTCCAATCCAGTTTTGAATAAATGCCTTCTTACATTGTTAAAGGCACTTTACACTTACACTCACTCTTTCTGAGGGTGCCAACCTCCAGATGATTAGAAAAACCTAATAATGTGGCACCTATCTTCATTAAAAATTCTGTGACTATTCCTCAAAGAATTTTATCCTGGCCCTCTCTCCAGATTTCACTTTCAGTAACCATATTGCACTAGAAAACCCTGTATTTGGAGGCAGGACAGCAGCATGGATAAATTTAATAGCTAGCTAAGTGGACAACGGTGATGAACATGCAGGTCTAAGCACAGGCTGCAAACGCAGACCTGACAATCCCAGGCAGCTCCTAAGATCTCAGGAAAAACTCTATTAACACATTTTCATCAATACGATTAGTTTCAGTCACTTGACTAAACCAAGCAAAAGTGCACCTTCTGGTCCAACTGCACTTTTACTCATTTAGTAAAAAACATCCCTTTGTAGGGTATCCTGTTTCTCCTTTCTGAATGAATTTGTCCATCATCTATATGTTTCACCTTCATATCAATATGCAACAATAATGAAATTGCACACTGGTGTATTCTACTCTCTTCAGCAATTTTGACACTCTGGCCTGATCTTGGTAAACAGACTTGCCATGGTTCCTTCAGAGGGAATATTATTGAACAAATTTCACAAAATGGAACAATCTTTAACTGGCACCAGAACGCCTTTCCTTCTCTTTTGATATACCCTAAATAAAACCTTTCTCAGAAGAGTGAATACTCAGTAAATACTTTCTGCTACTTCATTATAGTTGTTCACATAGCAACACACGCTCTTGGGAAAATTTTTTTGTTTTCTTTTTAATCTAAAGAGTTTTCATGGACTTTAAGATTAGGTAGATTCTTTTATTTTTCTCTAGTTGCAGAGCAACAAGTAAAACACTTATTCAAGATGCACTATATGTCTTTAACCTATCTGCTTCTATGCCTTCAATATATGAGAACGTTTAGAAAGTGACTTTTGATACTTTTGTTCCTTTTCTCTAAGACCGCCTCCTTTTAAAGTTACTTATGCTTTTTCCCCCTCTTTGGGATTACTGAACTGCAAACAAAGCAAGCTCTCGACCTGAACACAATTTAGGCTTAGTACATCTTAGTGTTTTAAGCCCAATCCAAGCATTTGAAATTCCATTTCCTATGGGTATCTTTCATTCTGCCATTTACCAACGGTATTCCTGTTTGCCTTGATAAACCATCCTCTGACTTTTTGTTTCTTAAGTAGCTCATCTGAGCTCTGGAAAGAGAATCTGCTCACGTCACTGTCCCCAGTACGCCTCAAGGCCTTACATGACTCTTATTACATTCTTGCACTGGCTTCCTTATTTTTTCTAACTTGCAATTCATAAATAATGTTTATACTGGCACTGTGCAACTATTCCTTTTATCATAAAGATCTGAAAGTTTTAATTTTCTTTTAGAAGAAATAATCTGAAAAATTAACATGAACTTTGAAGTAAAAGGATACAACGTCATGTGCAATACAGCAGCTCTCAATACACGTTTTTCATAACATGATAAGTAAGTAATGCTTAAGAAATATATTTATCACATAGAAAAAAAAAACTATACCCAGGCCATTCTATTTTTGCAGTTTTCCACAAATCTAAAGATATCAAACAAAGTCTTCCAGCAAAATTCAGATTATGACTTAAATGTGTTATAACAACAGAAGTTGCACACCTATATGCAATTCCTATTCCGCCTGGGGAATCCTCCTGTGGAGGGCAAAGCTGTCGCTGCTATGGAGAGGAAAGCAGTGCCGCAAGGACCGAAGTGTAACAGACAGAAAAGCCACAATCAACAGCACTAGCCATAACACAAGAGAAAAACAGTTGTTATCGCAACCAAAGGAAATGGGAAATTCTAAGTTTGTTCTACTCTATTTAGCGTTGGGAAACCTTGGCTTTGCTCTAAAGATTTTGAAAAGTAAAATTATTCCAGGATTGGGCAAGTTTGATGTTCAAAATGCATTTAACTCCTCCTTACTGACTACTGTCCGCAAAGCTACAGATATTGGCCTCAATCCTACAAGCTGAACAAGCAAGCTGGTCTTAAGAACCCCTACTTCAAATCAGAATAACAGAAAAGAAACTGCAACAGTTTCAGTATAATTTGGTATAATTGCATGCAGAAGGCACTAAAGCTTTGCCAATAACATCAGGAAAGGCAGAACATCACACATTAGTTATGACTATTTTGGGAGCAAGGGAAGAACATGGGCTTCAAATACTGTTTATCTATCATTAAACCTTGGACTGTGCAAACTGTTGTCAATTCAGAATAACTTACAACATAAGCTCAAGTATAATTGTGTGTCAATTTGTACCTGTCTCTTTCATACCTAAAAAAAAAAAAAAGAAATCTTCAAATGGTCTGGAGTTCATTCTCTTGTAGAACAGAAGAATTAACAAAATCTCAAAACCATTGGCTGTTTCTTGGCCTTCCCTGCCCATAAAATTTCAGAAGCATCTATAATGTCTCACTGATACAGCAAAGAATGCCATCAGTGCTACTTTAACAACGTCAAAATAAAATATTTACTATGCTGCTTTTCACATTTTCATGTCATGCCTTTATAAACACATAATTCAGCATGAACACGAAGGGTTGGAAAGGTATTTTTGCCAAATATCTAGCTTTTATGGTGGAACTTCATCTATGGTAAGGACTAGCATTGGAATTTCTAATCTTTGTATTTGCTTTCCTCTCTTGAGTATTCAATGAGCTTTAAAGATCAGCTCACCACTTACTCCCTTGGCCAGTACACCTTCACTTCCAGGTTGACAAGATTCTGCTGCACTGCCTTCGTTTTAATGTTAGACTTACTTGTTATTATTTCTTTGGCTTTTAGAATAAAAGTATCTCTACTACCAACTTTTAAAAGCTTTTCATTTTAAAAAATGAGATTGGTCTCGCAAATCTTTTCTCTTCTAAATAGGCCTTGCAGACATGAGCAAAGCTATCATTTTGCGTCAATAAAGACTACCTCCTCTATCAAGCTCTGTGGAGAACTTTGGATTATTTTGCATGCAGAAAGTCCAAAAAACAGGTTTTCTGCACAGCAGATGGTTTAGAGATTTTAATTTTTTCATTCTATAAGGACCTTCTGGAATTTTTTTATATATAAAATGCACAGGCACACATGAATATGCACACACAATCATATTTGATTTTAGCTTATTATAAGTTATTCCATGTTATTAATACCATAGCTGTGGGAAGGCACATATGTAACCCACCCATGTCTCACTTCCATAGTACTGAACAATATAGCTAATATGTTGAATTCTGGATCCTTCATTGTCTCTAGCACAGCTCCAGAGGACTTTGTTGTGTGCAGAACTGAAATTCATATAGATTTTCATAGCACTTAATTTTGACTGCATTAGTGGAAGATACATTCATCACCATAAAATAGTTCATGGGAAGACTGGAAGAAATAACTCTTGACATACTTTTCTTAAAAAGCACTTAGGGCACTTCTGTGCCCATAAATTGTTTCAAAAATTAAGTATGTGTTAACCAATTTGCAGAGTAAACACAAAGAGAATTTATGCTGCATCAATTTCAATGCTTTGTAATGAAAGAGAATAACAAAAGGGCAGCCAAAGGGGAATGACAGGATGCCAACAGTGAAGTCAACCTATTTCTCACCTAGAGCAACCAAAGGGAACAGTTTGATTCGTATTCCAGCTGTGTCTGCTCACGAAAATCTCAATAAGCAAATAATCACCATTTTTCTGTAAAAACTGTAATAGAGAAATCTATCACAATTTTTTCTTTGCTTGCTTCTACGTCCATAAATTAGGTAAAACGCTGTATGCTCACTGCCCCTTGTACTCCCATGCTCTTATTCTGAGAAGTTTCTGTTCAGATGCTAACTGCCATGACATATCCCAGATTATTATAGACTGCACCAATCATCTAATCATCAGCTGAACAACTGATGTCATTATTTGTCTATTCCTTTTATGTATCTATTTATAAATGTGATTTCCATCTCTGTTCAGAGCTTTGAAAGGAACATTTAATGACAGAGCAATAAACAACATAGGAGGATCCTTGTGTGTGGTTGCTGCCAGGCATTTGAAACGTCCGTTTCCTTCTACAGTTGCAACTGCTTTGTTTTTTCTAAGATTCTGTTAGAGATTCTCCTGCAGAAAAGGCAAGTTCTGCTCTAAACCACACTAGAAGCAGACTGCTTATTAATGTGCCATTTTCTTGTTGTAAATTTTAGCTATAGCTTTCTTCTGAATATTCTACATCTTGACAAATATAATGCAGCCTTAAGTGACTAAAAGCAAATTTTGCTACAAAGCAAATATGCTCTGTGCTAGGAGATACTGATGTAGTGGATGAAGCAGAAGAGAAGACACCACCACTAGCCATTAGAGAGGACATTAAAGGACTCTTGAGTAGGATCTCTGAACAGAAGACCCCGTATCCTCTGTCCATTTAAAATTCATTTTTGGTTTAGACTATCCTAATCCTCCTTTCAGTTCCAAAGAAGGAGAAAATAAAAAAATGGATTGGACTGCTATGTCTCCAATGTCTGTGGTGTTTGGGCAACTCATAGACCTTAATGGTTTCCCCCTCGCAGATTCCTGTGATTTGCGCTGTACTGTGCTCCAGTTTCTCAGAGTACAGACATACTGAATAACTTGCTCAATGTTACAAAAGTCAAAGTCACAGATGGGCACTAAATCTTTGTCAACTTTTAGACCTGAGCACTCCACAGTGAGGTCATTGTGAGGTCAAAATATACAGATGTCACTGGAATTATTCAGTGAATACTATCCAAAGGTGCAATTCTCTCAGTACAAAGCTTAAGCAGCGTAAATCTAGTAACTGCTCTATTTACATTTAAATTGAGTATTGCTGGAGCCTTTTATTGATTCTTCGTGAAGGAGATATTTTACCTATTGGTAATTCAGTTGTGGGTGTTAAATATAGGTTTCTGAAATTATCCTCACAATACGGAATAATGCCAACTAGAGTAATCCACCAAACATAGAAAATATATTGTTAAAATAGATTGGATCTATTGATCTGTTATAATAACTTGCCGTTAGCCATTTATGGTTGGTTATGTCAATGGCAAATTTCCATCTTACTAATTTTCACAGAATCACAGAATGGTTGAGGTTGGAAGGGACCTCTGGAGATCATCTAGTCCGACCCCCCTGCTCGAGCAGGGTCACCTAGAGCCTATTACCCAGGAATGTGTCCAGATGCATATCTCCAAGGAATGAGACTCCACAACAGGGCAACCTGTTCCAGTGCTCAGTCACCCTCACAGTAAAAAAGTTTTTCCTCATCTTCAGACAGAAGGAACTTCCTGTGTTGCAGTTTGTGCTTGTTGCCTCTCATCCTATCACTAGGCACCACGGAGAAGAGTCTGGCTCTTGACACCCTCCCTTCAGATACTTACACACATTGATCAGATACCCCCTAAGCCTTCTCTTCTCCAGGCTGGACAGTCCCAGCTCCCTCAGCCTTTCCTCATAGGAGAGATGCTCCAGTCCCTTAATCATCTTTGTAGCCCTTCACTGGACTCACTCCAGGAGCTCCATGTCTCTCTTGTACTGGGGAGCCCCGCACTGGACCCAGCACTCCAGATGCGGCCTCCCCAGGGCTGAGGAGAGGGGCAGGATCACCTCCCTCGACCTGCTGGCAACGCTCTCCCTAATGCAGCCCAGGAAACCATTGGCCTTCTTGGCCACAAAGGCACATTGCTGGCTCGTGGTCAACTGGCAGTCGACCAGGACTTCCAGGTCCTTCTCCCCATATCTGCTTTCCAGCAGGTCAGCCCCAGCCTGTACTGGTGCATGGGGTTATTCTTCCCTAGAAGGGGAGTAAAACTAGTAAAATAGGTCAGAAAATAAAATATTAATAAAAAAATAAAATACATGATAAAATATTTTATCATTCCACCTATGTTGATTCCAATTCACATTAGCAATAAACTGAAAGAATTTTGTTGGACGCTCCGGATGAGACAGCCTGGCTGCATCTATTTCTATTTCAGATAGTCCAAGTCATCGGACTTGGCAACTTAGTATCTTTTTAAGCTCATTTTGTAGAGTTTTTCTGTAGAGAGTGTGTTCTAGATCCACTATTCCAGATCTGTATTGTTTCTAAATTCTATTGTCTTTCCTCACATTGAATTAATCTGTGAATAGTTTTATCAACTGCAGTAGGCTCATTTAAGTGCTATGGAATTCAGCAAGAATGAAAGTGGCAAAACTAAGCCATTTGTTTATAGAAGAAAAAAATTCCATTAGTTCATTCCCAGACTATAAATATTAATATATCAAGCTTCAGTATTTGGAGAACAGAAACAAACCAAATACTGAGAAGGAATGATATAGCATCTGGCCAAAAACTTAAGCTTTTAAACACAAATAATTTTCAAAAAACAAACTAAAACTTCTGACTGTAAAACTAGAAATGAACAATTATGGCCATGTCTGCATTGCTAAGAGCAGCCAGGAAAGCCCTTGGGCCAAGAGGTATAGGTGGCTTATTCCCATGTTTCTCAGGTCTAGTTCCCTCTGATCATCTCTACATTTGGCCAAGGCCACTCTGGGCCCCACATGGTGGTTTAAGAAGTAATTTTTCCCTTTTCCTGCTTTTTTTTCTAAGGTCAAAGTGCCAGTAATCATATGAGGGCTGCACCATAGCCTATCAGGCTGATTTTAATAGCGCAACACTGAGACGATGTGTGGCGTGCCCTGGGTGTCCTGTGAGCGTATCCAGATATATGGGATGCTGTGAGACCCAACCAGGTAATACCAGAAGGTTGCAGAGGGATCGAAAAAGCAAGTCAGCTCTGTTCATCTAACCCCAAGGAAGGTCTTGCGGTAAATTACTCCCCAAATCCTCACCCAAGCTTTCTCTCAGAGAGAACTGGTTGACTGGCTCCAAGAAAAGCCAGGGAGCGAACTCACTTGCAGACAGGAATTGGGGCTTGGGTGTGGGCTGGGGAGAGAAGGTATTTGGCAGTCTTCATGTGCTCTTTATTCACCCTGACTGAGTTAAAACAGGACTAGGCCGTAAAAACATTAAGCATCAAAGATAATAATTTTGAAGCTATTTAAAGGAGTTAGAACATCTACAGTTATGTATTTCTTGGGTCTCACATTTGAAATGCAAGTTATAACAAAAATTTTTTTTGGCATCAAAGTCCAAGCTTCAGAATAAAAACTTAAAACCTAAATATTTGTCAAGTAGATCCCAAGTCCTTCGTTTCATTTGATTATCGTACTACACACTAAACCACTGCTATCAAATGAAAATCATATCAATCTCTGAGGATAAGTGTTGCATACCTGGAAAACACCATAACTTCAGAATGTAAAAATGCTTTCATTCATACTCTGTAATTGCTTTGACAGTATTCATTATCAAGATTTAACTTCAAATTCCAGTTAGTTTGAAGTCAGTACAGGAGAACAAAGCCCCTAGCCAAATTTTCTCCCAAGCCATTTTCATATGATGCTTGGCCCACAAACTGACCTCCACACTGGAATTCACAAGCTCTGACAGAAACATTTTTGATTAGAAGCTGGTCACTCTTAAATCATCCATCTCTGTCTGGGAAAAAACTCTTGAGAACAGTTAAGCATCATAATAAAAAAGACCAAGGAAAAAATAATGAAAATTTACAAGCATCTGATGCAATGTCAACAGTGTCATATAAGCTCCTTTGGAAGATAACTCCCACACTGGAGCCCAGTGGTATTAAGGGAAGGAGATGAAGACTCATAGCTATAAATAAAATCAAAGATAGGATTTATCTTACCCTCTACAAAATTGTCTTTCTTATCAAATACTTTGTCACAAAAAATGTTTTGAATAGCATATAGCCAAACTAAAATAAAATTGAAATTGATTCCTTCTTGAAAACGTGGACTGAAAAGTAACTTAGAGGGGTTTCCATTGCTTGGTTAGACTTTATTTTATTCATTTAATTCTGTGAAATATTTTTCTTTAATACACAATAAGATGAGCAATATTATCTTGTGTTTGTACAAGGTGTTTGATCTGTTGCTCCCAAGCTCCTTCACAGTGTATAGTGACAAGTTCCTCTTTTCACAATGTATAACATGGCTGCACACACATACAGACCTAAAGAAATATGCAAAAGCACAAGTTTGTACAGTAAGTATTTTAAATGTGCATTGACTGAATATAAAACAAATTTCTGAAATTCCCTACTTGGCTTCCCAAAACCCTCATTCATCTCTGTACATGCTGTGACTTTTTAGAATATTTTTAGTGCACGACCCTGCATTTCCAAGACCTCTTACAACTCGTCTTACAAACATAAATCACATCATGTTGGTCAAGGCTTTCGTAACAGAACTGCACCTTTAAATACCACTAATGCCAGATGGTCTGAGCATATAAAGCAGCATGAGACAACATATTAATGCTACTCAAACAAGCAACTTGTGCTAGTAGCAGACCAATGAAATCACTCTCGGACTGCTAATCCTCTCTGTCACCATGGCAACATCTATTTCAGACAATTCTTCACTTTTCAAGTCAAATGAGCTTGTTGGCTCTTAAACTTCTCTATTCAGGGATCTTATGTTATCAGGTACATTTTCATTTTGCATTAGTTACTGTTATAATACAGAATTTATTTCTCTCAGTTCTTTCATGTACACTGGGTATCAAGGAACAGATGCTCCCCTATTTCCGTTTATTTATAAATTTTTCCATGGCACCCCTAAAGTAATTGACAGAAATCTTGCAGCTATAGATGTGACTCTGCCTGCCAGCACTGCAGGAAAAGGGGAATTGATACCTTCCTTATACATTTCTGCTACCAAGGCAGAGTATTTAAAAAAAAAAAAAAATATATATACACATATATACATAGCATGTCCATAGCAGGTCAACAGGGAGGACAAACTCATAACTCCTGCTAACATTATGTCTATTAGCACAGCTGGGGTTGTTTACTATGAGGATATATCAGACAGGAAGCAGGCAGGAGCTGTGTCCCAAAGGCTGAGGAAATACTGAACCACATGCCATATATCAGGTCCATATATTGGGTGCGTAGCACAGCCACACACTAACCTCCCAAAGTGTGGAAGTCTAATCTTCCCTATCACGTAGATGAGAAATTGAGGCACTGAGCAACAGTGTTCTCATCCAAAAAGATGAGAAACATGTGGCAGAGCCACGAAAGAACTCAGGCGTCCTTTGTCACAAGACCCCTTTTTCTTTCTGTGAAACAACTTCCTAAAAAAATGACCTTGTTCAAAGCTGAAGCATAAAATAGCCTAGGCCCCAACTCCACAGCTGCTTTTCCTCTCCCCACCCTCCTATGTCCTGAATTCATCAAAAATAGAAAGAAAGAAGACATTTTATTCAGAAAGGAGTAAACTTTTCATTTCTTATTCCTTAACTGCAGGCTAGCACAGCACTGAAGTCACATTAAGTGTTCCTTTTTAAGGGTATTCACACAAGCAGGGTCAAGAGTTAGGATTTATAAGCCTCCTGCTTATAATGGAGATACAGACATACAGTCCCCATTGACTTCAGTTTGATTTGTGCATGCTCAGCAGCTGAGCGAGAGGAGAAAGCTAACCACTGTGTTGTTTATACCAAGCAAAGTTCTGACATGGAGAGTCACTTTACAATATCCATAAAGCTCCCTTTGAAGTAAGAGGTTTTTTTTTACCTGTGTAAAGAATGTTAGGTCTTATTTAGTATACGTTAGTATATTTAGGTCTTAGACTCTATTTAGACTCTTATTAGACTTCTATTTAGACTCTACCTTTGCCTGCAGTTCTAAAACCACTCTTTTGTCCAATAAATCAAAATACGGAGCTGGCCAAAACCACAAAGCTCTCAGTTTGCCATAGGAAAAAAAGTTGTACTATTCATTTTGAAAGGTAAACGTGCAAGAAATACAGTTTCACACGTTCACTACGCTGCAGGACTAAAGGACTGCCATGTCTAACTCAAAGCTAATCATGCTATGGGCACGACTGAATTTTGAGAGATGTCATTCAAATGACATTTCTTACAGTTACAAATCTCAGAGGGAAAAACATACAGTAGTTCACACACTTGTTACCTCGTAATCTCTTACTGTGATACAGGAAACATGAATATGCAAAGAGTTTTGAGCTTTAAAATATGTCACCGTACTTCTGCTTTCTTGTTGTTTCTTTCAAACTTTATTTGTATTTCTTGCAGCAAAGTACTGCGTGACTTCTTTTTGTTTGGAGAGCTTATACAACAAAGGCCAGACTTTCTAGATACTGAAAAATCTACTGGATCATTAAATTGGTATGTCATCAAGGATTCCTCTGCCAAGAAACCATCTCACTAAATCTTGGCCAAGCAGCCACATATGCCATCTGACCAAACAATGTCTTTTCATTAGCTTTAAGGCAGATCCACATTTCGGGATAAGCATCTACACATACGATGGCTGTTCTCATTGTAGGCAGCCTCTGCAGCCAGAGCATCTCCTTTCTCCTATTGTGAATCAGGCAGCTCATGTTCCACAATAATGAACAGTTCCACATAAAGAACGATTATCTCAGTTTGCTCCACAGGACTTAATTTGTGAGTAAACAAGGACGTCGGTTTTGCACATGACTCAATAGGAATGATTACTAGGAAACAGCTACTAGCTTAGGTAGTTATAAATGTCTCATTTTTGAAAAAGAATTAATCAAAAACAAATGTTTACTGTCCTGGAACAGCCATCATAGCTTTATGATTTAAGACCTTCTGTTACTTGATCTTGTGCACATTTCTGAAGTATGGCTTTATACTGAACTGAAATCCACAGTCTTCTGATAATCGCCCCGGTTTTTGCTGCTGTCATGGGGAGGTTTGGCTGGTTGTGATTCAGCTAGTGAAAAGCTAGGACATTGCTGGAAACCTCTACTGGAAAGGGAATGGTTGGTACGGACCAAGACCATACTTTGACAGTCTAGTGTCCTCATCAGTGATAGTAAATCTGAAAGGAATGGGCAAGGTGACAATGTCAATGCCATAGGCCCGCTATGGCATCACACCACATAGAGTTGGTTTCCCATAAAGTGGCAGAAGTCTGATTCCAAAATCCAAACTCCTAGTGAATCAGCTGGCTTATTCTAGCATTATTGTTCCCACAGAGCCCCTAACCCGTTTCCAATGCAGCATCAACTCTCCACATTAAATATGAGATAATGCATAGAGGTCTATGACAGTCAAATGAGCTCACATTCATGTCATACTGCAAATAAAACCTGCCAACTGTGCTACGGTTTTACTGAGGAGGGTTCTCCTTAACCTTTTACCTCCAAAGGCCTTCGGTGTCTTCATTTAGCCTCAGCATACCAGAAACTAAGCTTCCAATGTGACATCCTGAGTCCTCTGAATTCCATGAATCCCGGCTCTTGATTTCAAGATAAATGTCAAGATGTTACTCAGCAACTTGCTCCAAAATGAACACAGCTTGTACTGCAGTGCTCATACCCACCACTCATCATTTTAATTAACTGTCCCAGAAGCCTTAAAGTACACAGTGCAATTTTAACTTTTGGTTTGATTCCACAGAGGTTGAAAATAATTCAGTTACAAACCTTCTTTCCAGTTTACTTCCTACTTCAGTGGAACAACTAGTCAAGCATCTAAGGTAACACAGGTATGAGACTTTTGTTTAAAAAGAACTTGTAGGCCAGAAAAAGATGTGACCTAAGACTTTTTTAAAAGGAATATGAATTAAACAGGAATGAAGAATTAACGATATAAATTAATCCACTGAGAAAAGACCAAATGCAACTCGTAAATAGTATGTGTCACAAAGCACATAAAATGAAACAAGGTATTTTATATGATGAAACACAAACGCTGGGATTCATCACATCTAACCGTAAGCTCTTGCACAAATGCCTAGGTTAGAAATCTGTCTAATATGGGCTCCTCTTATAGTCAGTTGAGAAAACAGACATTTTCAGAGGGCGTTGCAGCCCACCTAAGAGCTCTATCTACTAAAACAGCAAAGAGAGATTATAGCATGAGCAGGCATGTATAGCATCTAGGCTTCTAAACCACATACCCCATTTAAAAGCCAAAAATCAGGTGTAATGAACGCACAACTAACTCTAAATTAGTTCTAATGATACATTATTGACTGAACACAGTACCAATTCCATTTTTACAGACAAAAAATTGTGCTTACTATGACATAGGAGGGCCAGTCTTGCATTTTTCATCTTCTGCATAATTTAAAGGCTTGAGATGTTGATCACAAAATTACAGAAAAATAAATAACTTTTCCTGGATGAAGTGAAAGAAGAATTATTTATATGATGGCCAGGTCACTTTTTGATAAATCATACAATTACTTTTTACTGCCTTCAACAAAATGCTTCACAAAAACCTTAGGAAATCACTGTGCTCTATACATTTTTTACTAATGCTCTGGAGTTCACGTTAATCTCACGTTAATAATAAAACATCCATTTAGTCTCAACCAGCAATAAAACAGTTCACTTCATTTTATTAGAAACTGTTAAGGAACTCTACAGATGTGGAGGGTGACAATAACTGTTCTCTTTAAAAGAAATTAAGCTGAAGTAATCAACTCTTTCAAAAAGAACAGGATTATCAAAACCAGTCTGAGTCAGATCAAGGAATTCTGTGCAGTCAGGCTAACGTTAATAAACAGCCTAATTTTAATTAAGCCTGAAAAATAAAACAACAACTGCATTTAGTGGAGTCATATTAGACCTTTATGAAGACTGGAGACCTTTTTGCTACAGTTTGTGTGTCTTTTTTTGTTATTCCATCAAGTAAAAAAGAACATCAACTTCTTCAATGTAGTAGCTGGGACCCACAGTATTTTCCCACGTAGCATGAACCCTCTCTTAATCCTTTTTTAAATGATCTACTAAAAATGGAAATGATTAAGTACCTCAGCCAGAAAAGCAATTTGGACTAACAGTATTATATCTCTAGGAAACACTGCAGAGACTGCTTAACACAGCTGCCTAAGCATACTCACTGTGAATTTCCATCGACTTCGGTGGGAACATGAATGGCACTAATAACTAGCTGCAAATGTGCTCTATGAAAGCACCTACCACGTCTCCTTGATTTTCACCGGTTTTCCAAGCACTATACTTGACTCGTGGTATTCTGTACCTCTACCTTAAATTGAATTTTAAAGTGACTTAGGAAGAAAGGATGAATGTACAAATACTGGAAAATATTTTTTATGTAAGAAAATATTAAAGAAGCAAAATCTTCTATTTTCAAAAAAAATTAGTGCTGCTAAGGAAATTACAAAGAATACAAATTTACTGACAGCTCTTAAAAATAAAACAAATGCCTTTTTAAAACTTGTTCAGCACGTTCAGACACTCAACTTACTGTCAGCAAATCCTACAGCACTCCTGAGATCTGCACAACCTACAGAATCGAGTAAGGACACTGGGCATCCCACATTGGCCCTGGGCAGCATTAAAACCCTGTTCCAAGAGACTACCTTGGCCAAACCCTGCCTCTGAGACTCTAGAGGAACTGGCATATGTGGCCCGATGGCACAAGAGAAAAGTTAGCTTTCACTGGAAAGTGAGCTGTAACCTCTCCATCTTCTACAGTGTGGCTGAGCCTCAGATTTGCCCTCTGTTTTCAGCACTCTAGGAAGGTAAGTCTGCAGCCTATCGCCAGCAAAGCTTTAGGGGAAAGGCAGAACTTCCTGAAATGTTCTGAAAGGGGATCTGCTCCCTGATGCACAAAGACAGAAAATCCAAATGCAGAAGGCTACTTAAAAGGTAGGTAGACTTGTTAGGATTTAACCATTTTTTATTCGGCATTTTATTTTAGACATCCACGTGGAGACACTAAAAGCTGCCCTACTCACCTATTCAATCCGAAACTGAAGGCGCTCTTGTTGCCTTACTCCCTGAAGAGTGGCACAAGTTTAAGAGGTTTGCAAACGTAAGCAATGAGAGGAGAGAAGCCGAACAGCAGAGGACAGACCAAGGACAGCATAGCATGGTCAGACTAACCTCTCTTGTACTCCTGATACAAAGCGCTCTGCTTATATCCATACCTTTATAGCATTTGCAGTACCCTGTAATGCAGCTGAATAGGAACTCAGTGCACTCTCACTTAGCAGAGACTAGTCCCAGATTCTTCAACATCTTCCTTCAGAAAAAAAATGCTAAACAAGCAGCCATTGATAAAAACTGACGCTCGCTTAAACCTTAAACACGCAAAAATTAGATTTGCTCTCTAATACCCAGCTTTAATAACAAGCTCTTGCCATAGTCAATTTGTATTCTTGTTTTTGCCAAACTGGGAGATATTGATAGAGCCCACCAAATAGCTCACAGGATTTTCATTTCTAAACTGCAAGGAGGAGAAAAAGACGCTTTACAAAATTAAGTGCAACTAACAGTAAATGACAAAATTAGAGCAGCAGCATCCAGTGACATCACTGTAACCAAGAGAACAGTTACGTGCTTTCTAACATCACCATTGCTGAAGTGTTTTATTGCCTACATGAGTTCAATACTTCTCCCATATGGAGCACTGAAGCATCACAAGGCCCAAAGGTGATATCGAGTTGTCTCCCTCTTCCCCTGTGCCGCAGCTCCAGGGAAGCACAGCACAGATTCCCGCCCACGCTGTGCTGAAATCACTGCATCTTCCTACACATTTGTTTCTTCTTGTTGCTGTTGTTTGACTTTTTCAGAAAGCAGCACTGGTCACAGTTCTCTAGAATGGCTACAGAGTCTCTTACATTTACAAAATCATATTAAAAAAATCAAAAAAATGGGCTTTTGTGCAACAATGAAACACAAACACCATGTGTAACCATTTTTTTGCCATGAACTTGTCAGTTGGCCATCTTATCACAGAAAGTATGAGATCACGTGGCTGGTGCCACACCTGAATGAGGGAGCACTTCGGTGACAGTGATGACACTGACTTCTGTATTAGACAGAACTTGGTTTTCCCCTTCATTAATATATAGGAGATGCAAAAACTGCTTTTTGTGTTAATCAATTCTGAATGTATTTCATTGTTATGAAAGCATACAAACTTGTGCCCAAGATGAGCTTTTCTATAGCAATAAAAAAAAAGGAAGAAGCCTCAAGAGATCAGCACCTATTGGGTGTGTGTTCAAAAGAACATCAGATATCCAAAGCAAGAGGCTATTTGCTACTCTCAAATAGCACCTGCTATTCTCCTGCACCTGAATTAATGTAAAGTATTGCTTTCTTTGTACCAGAAATAATCTGTGCTTTAGTATCAACCGTTCTCTTGTTTTTCTTTCATGCATCGTCAACTTGCCGTAATCTCCTTCTCTTTGCCTTGCTGTCTGCTATCTTCTGTCAACTTTGCCAGTTCTTGGGCAGGCACACGGACAAAATCATATTTTCTCACTCGATCAAAGTCAGTGATCAAAATTTTTGATCACTTCCAGTCTAGGTTCAGATAATGCCTTTTACACATAATCACTGATCTAGTCTCATTAAAATTTTCCTCTGCCTTAACCTCTAGTCCTCCCTGATTAAAAGCGAGGTTATCAGCACGAAACAGCTTCCTCAGTATGAAACTATTTGTTAAAGGTCAAACATCCTCATCTTCTGGTTTTTCTTCTCTTCATTCAACAATTTATTTTCCATCAGTGATTTCGGGCTCTATTCTCCCATTTGGGTGCGCTATCAGCCTAAATAAACTGCTGTCACTAAAAATAAAAATAAAAATAATTGCAAACTATTAGAACGAACTGTATGGCATGAATCAAAACACAGGTATTCAAGTCTGCACAGAAGACAGCATATTTCCCTAGTATTTAACATATGATCAGAAACTTCTGGCATTCTTACACTTTGGACATTTAGCACATCTCTGGGAATAGCTTCATGAAGGCCATTCTCGTCTTCCAAGCGACTAATCTGCGTTTCAAAGATCTGCCAAGACGCTTTATATGCTTATGCAAGAAACCAGACTTACTCATATGGAGCCATTCTTGCTTCTAATGTAGTATCACAGCTTTAAGAAAAAAATCCTCTTAACATATATTTATCCCAGCAAAAGATGAGGCCTTAAGGATTCACTTCAGTTGCTTTGGTAATCCAAAGCACATTTCTGCAATTTTCCTTTCCATTTCTCTCATACATTTTTTTTAAATATTGCCCACAAATTTATTTTCATAAAGAATACATCTTTTAAAATACAAACCAATTCATATGTCTATGTAAGATCAAACGCATTCACACATTGCTGCAAGGGCATGTGACAGGCATGATTATGTAATGTATGCATGTATATGCAGTATTTGTTTACAGTCAAACTTTCAGTTCAGCTTCATGCAAAAAGAAAAACAGAATAGCTGAGAACGTATTTTTATACTCCTTTATCTCTTCAAAAACATCATTTAATCATCAGCTTTCACACTAACAGGATAGCCTTTTCTGTTGTTTTTCACAGCAGCTCACTAAATAATTCAGGTATCATCCCTGCATACTTACCAGGTTTCTAGAAGCATGAGCTGACTACAGATCATACACTCATGAGCCACAGTATATATTTCATTTATACATACGCATATTTTAAAATAAACCACATGATTCAGGAGATCTTGTAGGAACAGGATATGTTCAGGAGTGATGACTTCTTAGCTTGTCATGAAGGAAGGAAGGAAAAAAAGCATGTGTGTATATATATGTATATGCGTGTATACACACACACACACATATATATGTATGTGTGTATATGTATGTATATATTTATGCATGTTTCTGTACATCTCTCTATCATTCTTTAATAATATGTAAAGATAAGTCGGACAGGTCCTGACCCTGCAAGCTTTAATTGCACAAAATATCCACATTCACATTCTTACCTGAGAATCAAGGGTAGATTCTCAGAAGGAGCAAGGATTTCCCCCCTCAGGTAAGAGCTGCAGAATCAGCCTCGTATTTCCTGGTAAGGTTTTTACACAGTTCCACTTCTTTTACTATACACCTTAAAAAAGCTCATATGTGAAAATAAACAGTGCTAAATTTTACTATATAGTAGAAGAAAAGGCATGTTATTAAGAAGAAAACATCTCTAATACAACCATTAGCATAAGATTTGGGTGTTTCCTTTCTGGAACGAAGACACATATATTATCTCTGTTTTTACAGTGATTTCAAAGGAGGTGGAACATACCTAGGCATGAGGTCTGCCTCACTGACCTTCCTAAGAGATCTTGAGTGCCTCTCATGTGCCACTGCAGATAACAAAAGCTGCAGAAGCTCTCCGCTTTTCAAGAAATACTCAGTACCTTGAGGAATGATATGGAAGATTTAAATAAGGCAATTGATTTGCTCTGGTTGAAACCCCAGTTGATTCTCTGGGAAAAAAACAGGATTGTCACTATTTGCCACTACAGATTGCCAGCACTCATCCTATGTGTCACCCTGACATGTGATTTCAACATTAAAAGATGCGGCATTTCTGTCTGTTAAGGCTCCTTTTGTGAGCGACTGAGCACATTCTAGGAAACGTGGATCGCCCTTGATATTCACTGTAGCTATGCATGGATTTAATCCAAAGGAAAATTTTCTGCTCTTTATTACCACTCCTTGATGTAAAGTTGGATTCTCTTTTGCCGAGGCTCAGCAGCAAACCCTTTTGCACATCACTGACATCAGCAGGAGAAGGAGCACGTCTCCAGCAAGAATCACGCTGTTCATCTCAGACTGCACAGAGCGCTCTTTTCTCCCGGTTTCAGGTAGCTTGAAAGAAGGGCCAACTAAATAAGCTGCAACAACGGCCCACTGACAATAACACTCACAAAGTCACAGTAACAACTGTGTATCGCTCCAGCGTGTAAATTACACGAGGGTGATGGATTAATCCTTCGCTTCTGTACCACCCTTCCTGCCAAGATGGCAACACACTGCAAGCAAATTTTTCAAATTCTACTGCGATTTCTACATGTCTTTTTCATTTCAAGATAACACTTTGTTACCCTACTTCCCACTTCAGTCTTCCTTATGTCCTATGAACCTACAACCTCCAATTTTTAACACTATTAACAATAACCCTAATGCAGAGGGCAAAAACCCCTAAAGATGCAAGGCAAGGTTAGACTCGGTTCAAAAAACTAAGCCGTCCGGACCCAGTCCCCAAAGCTCAGCAGAAGCCACACCTCCAGCTGAAAACCACGGACCATCCCGGCCTGTTCCACTACCTGCGGATGGGAACGCCAAGCCTTAACCGCAGGCGGCTCACCTACGGTCAGGCCCCGGGCAGCCCGCACCTTTCAGGATTAAGCCCTTTCAAGCGCAGACATAAGTGACCATCTCAGTTCTGAGATTTAAACTGACGAAAAACGCACGCTCACGCACGTAAAAGAAACGCACGGAAATTGCATCTCCCTTTACAGCAACTGTCTCGAAAACAAGTATATGTAAAAAACGTACCCTGAGCTACTCCACCCGAAAAAAGAGCCTGTGCAAAGGCTAGCAGCCGCGCGCAAGGTGATGCCGCGGCAACGCCTGGCCACGGCACGCGGCTCCACGCAGAGCCGCGGCTCCACGCAGGCACACATCCTCCCCTCACCGCCCGGCCTGCGGCCGGCAACGCGCAGGACACCGGCCGCCCTCCGGGGCACCGGTGCGGGGCGCCGCGCTCCCTCGCCGCGCGGCCGCGAGCGGCTGCAGCCCGGCTGCCTGCTCCGCCGCTTCGGGCCCCGCGCCGGGAAGAGCAGTCCTTCAAGGGGTGCGCGGGAGCCGCCGCCGCCTGCCCCCGCCCGGCCTTACCGGGCTCGTGCTCGCCGGGGCGGTCGGACACCTCGATGACCAGCAGCTCGCGGCCCTCGGCGCTGCGCCCCACGGTGTAGATCCTGCTGATGGCCGGGCACTGCAGCCACACGGCCACCAGCGCCTCCCGCAGCTCCGCGTAGCGGTGGTACTCGAAGGAGATGCCCTCCTCGGCGCTCAGCCGCCGCCGCCGGCTGGCGCCGCCCGCCGGCTCCGCCGCCGCCGCCCGGCAGGCAGCGAGCACGCCGCAGAGCGCCAGCAGCGCCGGCACCCGCCGCCCGCCCGCCATGCCGCCGCGCCGCCGCTGCCCGCCCGCCGCCCGCCCGCCGCCGCCGCCGCCGCCGCCGCCGCCGGGAGGGGACGGGCCGGGCCGGGGCGGGGCCGGCGGCGCCACCGCCACCGCCCTCGGCGGGCCGCGGCGCCCCTCGCAGGCAGGCGAGCGCCAGCGCGCCCCTTCCCGCTCAGCTCCGGCGTGACGACATGTGGGGTTTTTTTTTCCCCCCTCGGCTTTTTTTTTTTTCTTTTTTGACGGCGTTCGTGCGGCCCCACCGGGTTAAGCCGCTGGCGAAAGTCTTAAGTGAACAAGACGTTTCGCGCCGCTGAAGGGCCAATATCCACCTCGATTCAGTAGTGTTACTGCACGATAATGCAAATGTATTTGGTCGAGGACGCAAGGCAAAATATAAACAAAAGAGCTAATAGTCAATTTAAAGTAGCTTTGCTGCATCACAGAAACCAAAGGGCAGAACACAACTGATATCCAAGAGTACTTTCTGCTACTGAAGAATGCTTACTCAGAGAGCAACTCCCATTACGTTCAACGGGCCTACCCTTGTGAGAAGCCATTCACACCGTATATTAATAAACCACAGTCTATTCTAGACCACAGATAAGAAATAACTTCTTAAGTCATCTGGTTTTTCAACTTCTGTTCACTGGAGTTTAGACTATGTCAAAATAGCCCGTGAAAGATGACTGATGAAAGCAAAAGTACACATGCTGAAGAGCAACTTGCATACGGATTGTTTTTAAAGACACAAAGCCTCACTTCAAAATTTTCAGATGTTCAAATCCTTGTACATATGGAACCTTGTTCCCTGTCATCTCACATCTGTTTACCTAGCCTCTTAACAAATAATCTAAAAGGCGAGCCTGTAAGACATCTTCCTCCATCAACAAATCATAATGTAACGAATCAATTTTTGGAAAGTTTCTTCAATAACTCTTTGTGACCCAGGGGCTATTTTCCTAAATTACAGGTTACTGAGTTCCAAGCAGGAAAATAGCGGAGATAACATCTCCTGGGAGAACATCCTCACTAGTCCTGGCATATGGCGATACCAGCCCTAAAAATCATACTTGCAATGTAGTGCGAGACACATCCAAAGTCCCACAACACGCATGCATACCCAAGATTACAGCCCTCCAAATGATCTGGATACATCATCTGCAAAGAAGTCAAAAGTACCTTCTGGCTGTGAGTCTACCTTGAACACTACACCAGCTACCCTTGGGTACAAGCACTATGCTAGCAAAGCAAAGCTCTTCATGACAGACCTAAAAACACGCCTATGTATTTATATGTGCATATACACCTATAGTTGGTATCTTTCTGTGTCCTGACCGTCAGTCCTGGCCTATCTGCTATGTTTCTTCACAGAAACACCCAAAGGTCAGCTTGCCCTGAGCTTCCTGTCTTTCAAAGCCAACTGGGTTCAGAAGCTTCCTCGCCCCAGTTTAATTCCAGGGTTATGACAATGCAGCTATGTGCAGAGGCACCTTCACAGCAGTTCTCTGAAGCCCTCAACTCTCCTTTCTTACTGCTAGAAAACTTTAGAAGATGCCTATCATACTGTGCCATATCAGCTCCTGCTTTGCAATGATGCAAGCACAAGCTTGCTCTAAGCATTTTGCAAGGCAGGGATGTACAGAGACTCTCTGATATGCTGTTTCTCATAGCACACTCACTATACATATCCAGGATCATTGAATTGCTATCCTTCTCATTTCTCCCCTCCCAGACAGCACAAACTATACTATGAATTTGTTTATGGCTTCACATCACTTAAAAACTACATGTTATACAGGACACGCTCTCAGAGCTCCAGGATGAACTGCAAATAAATGTAGTTGACTTGGCATTTAGAGGATTCAGAAGTTTCCTCCTCCTTTATCAGCTTTGTTGGTTAAGTTCATCACAAGCTAAATTTTTTTTTTCCATTATTCTCCCTTACATAAAAAGTAAACAAACCTGCCAAACCTGTGATTTTAGAGTTATGGTATCAGAAAGTTCTCTCAGATAATGATCAGTCATAAAGAACTTTATGCAGTGTAGCAACTCTCACTGGCTTCCATTCAAATTTATTTCCCCAAAATACAACATCACTAAAAGCAAAGATAATATTAGGCTCAACAAATGAGCTTTTTTCTTTTAACTATTCAAGCAATGAATTATTATAACTCTACTACACAAAATTCAAGTCTCGCAATTAGGCTTGAATGAATTTACATTAATTTCCATACGGGTTAACCTGAAAAAAAAACTAAGTGAATGTGTTCCTATAAAAATAGATGCATACATACATTTTGTGTAGAATAGGGTGTTTCATATGTTATCAAATAAGTCTTTCATTCTGAGTTCACACATGCTAACTTCTTTTAATAAGGGATTTAGAAACAAAGATTAGATTCACAGAGAACTTAAGAACATTCACAGACTAAGTAGATGGAATAAATTGTTGACTTCCTTTATACTCATTCCCTTCTCCAGTTTTCCATAGTTCAGAGATGAGGACAGTCATCAGAGATGAAGATCAAATTTCTGCCTAACGTGGAAAAAGGTTTTGCGCTTGCCTGTGTCTCAGAGGAGTACCCTAACCACAGTGGCATGCCCAGGCCATAGCCATAACCAGGCTCCTGGATGTTCTAGTGTAAACTAATAGTGCTAACTAAAATGAGAATAGGTCTCTGGTGCTCCCTGCCCAGACAAATCACCTATTAGCAGATTTTTCTCTCTCTTATTTCTATATAGGATACCAAAGAGTAGATGTAGCTAACAGACGTAGCCTCAACAATTTGGTAATGTTGAAAACAACTTACCTGGCATTTATAAAAATACATATATTATACATATACAAATAAAGATATTCTTTCAGCCACAACAATTTTGTGAATGTGATATAAATTTTCAAGTAGCTTTAGCTTGCCTAAATCTTTCTTTTTCAGCAAATCAGTGATTCACCAGCAAGTATACGCATAAATATCTTTTAAAAAAATTCCCCACACTCGCACAATTCTACTTACAAGATCTCAGCAACTTTTCTCAAGAAAAACTTTTCTCCAGATTCTCAGCAACTATTTTTTCACTTGTGTGACAAGAAAGCGGACTGAGACTATCATATTCTCTTCTAAACTTAAAATGAGAACCCTAAAGCTATCTACTGTGTTTAAAGTATGTTTGGAACAATAGAAATCTTACCAATGCTCTATGACGGAAATCAGAGATTTACATTATTAACAACAATGATATAATTAATCGTGATGCTACAGAAACACGCAGTCAAGTCTTCTGGTTTATATTTGGAAAGAAGTAGGATGGTGTACTACGTACAAGAAAAAGTATTCTCTAGCACAGAAACGACCAAGTGCAATGCTGAACATAGTATGTAAGGGAGAAGCATATTCAGATCAGTAAGACCAAGTCAGTACTTGATCTTTAAAGAACTCCTTAGAGGACTATCTGTGGCCGGCTAATATTCAGTTATACTGCATTTTGGAATCTTGGAAAAATTCGGAAAGATTAGTTGGGATATTAATAATGCACAACTATTCAGGAAGAATAGCTATAGAGCCTATATGTTTTAAAGGACCAGGCCAAGTAACAAAAAAACTGATAAAGGATTCAATATATCAGGAAATTATGGACAGGAATACAATAGTTAAAATTTAAAAAAGAAAACAGTTGATGTCATTTTCAATAAATAACCAGACAAGTAGGTAGAGATAACTGAAGACATAAAAGCTTTTATAAAAGCGATTTTATTGCTGATTCTGCACACAAACTATCTCAGATTTAAACCTCTCCCTACCTGGCAGCTCTGGTCACTTGAGGATACCTCTTCAACACGTAGACTTGTATTACCAGCCTCCAAAATGCCTTGCATAACTCAGCGGTTCTATTTCTTGGATACCTGGAAAACAGTACTGCGATATAGAAAGTCATGGCTTTACCCAGCACCTTGAGAGCAGGCTTAATTAAGGCAGGTCAAAGGAAATATAAAGAAATAAAGAATTAATTTTAAAAATCCAAATACAGACAAGGCACAGGAGAGGAAAGAAAACCACCTTCAATTTACTTGTTCCAACCTGCCTTGTTCTCCCTGTCTCCACCTGACAGATGAGACACCTGACTCACCCATATCACCGAAACTCAACCCGACCAGGTATTTAGGAGCTTGCTGCACTCCTGCTGGCATGGGGAGGTAGGTATCGTTATACGTGTCTACATAGACATGTGTTATACAAGCCTATATAGAAACTTTTTATAGACTGATACTTAAGGTTCATATAAAACGTATCTGACGATCATACCAACACACTGTATACCTACATAAATGGCAGCGGTTTATTACTGCCCCTTGTTTCCCATTACACTAGTAATCGCTCTGCCTGGGGTGACAGTACGTCTGAGAGACAACTCCAGTGCAGTTTTTGAGAGAGATCATGGCGATACTGCAAAACAGAGAAACTATCACGCAATATTATTTTCAGAGCATTGAAAACTGGCTGGCAGGTTGTTAACAAGTGGTGACTCATTGTCAAATGGGAGTTTTTTTCTGGTCTTCCACAGGGATTGGTATTTCAAATCCAGAGGCTAATTTATTCAATGATTACAGAAATAAATATGAATCAAACCTGATAAAAACATGTGGATGACGCAAAGATTGGCAGAACAGTGAATAATAAGGATACAGCAGCTCTGGAGTGCAATGGCTTACTTGGTAACTCAAGCCCATTTAAACACATAATGTTTCAGTGTAGGAAATGACAAATTAAGCCTAAGAGCAAGAAGTACAAAACACACTTATAATTATCAAGGGGAAGAGCTAACTGTTTGGCAAATAATTTTCTAGGACTTAGAGACCACAATAGATGAATAACTGAAAACATGTTTTCCAGCACAATGTTGTGGCAAAAAGAGCTAATTTTATCTTTGAATGTTTGTAGGCAGAAGGGCAGTGATTAAGAGCAGGGATGTAATCGTACCGTCAGCGTGGTATTGGTGAGAATGACTGGGAACTGTTACGCACAGTTCTAACGTCTACATCTGAAAGAAGATACTGAAAATTCAGACGTAAGCCACAAAAGGCATTTGAGAAATAGAGGAAATGTCTTGCTGCAACAGAGGGCATCATATGATCTGATTTGAAAAACGTCATTGAAAAACGTCATTGAAAAATCATTGAAAAGTGATTTGATTACTGTGTTTCTTACCCTCACAGATAGAAAATACTGAGCATCAGGAGTCTTGAATCAACCACAGAAAACTGTTAACAAGAACCAATGGCAAGAAGTTGCAGCCTAAATTAGTTGCAGGCTAAATCAAGCAGACATAGGCACATTTCTTTATCCAGCTTAACTTGTTGTATTTCATCAACATAATTTATTATTATTAAATTATTATTTCTTTATGTCTTTAAATGAAGGTGGATAGGTAAGGCATTTTTCAAGAAGAAACACTGTTTATGCTTTTGGCAAATTTAAGTTATGAGGCTCCCTAAAAATTCCTATTCATTTCAATTAACCCTGGATTAGACTGACAAAAGTCAGATACTTTTATTTACTTAACTGAATGAAGAATTGGCAGCCTTCACTCAAAGCCCTCATGTCCACATTTTAAAATTCAGGCCAAAGTATTGCTATTTGTAAATTTTAGTATTTGATTCCTGGAGACCAAACTCTATTCAATTATCTAGACTAGTACACGGGAAGAGTTGGACCTCTCAGTGGAGGCTCATTCTGCAGTAACAACGAGCAGCATCAAATCCCTCATCGATGCGGCTGAGTAAATATGCCCCTTCACTAGGCTACAGAGAGGCATCTCCAGCTGCCCTGACCTCTTGATTTCAAAAAGGCTGAGCTGTTTATCATCACCTTTCTCACCTGTAATTTAAATGCAGACCAGAGGAATACTTACATTTTGAATAACATTTGTTTCTGCAAGTTGCCTACAGCCTTTCTGGGCTCGTGCAAGAATTAGGACGTAGGCTGAGGACTTCTGTCAGGACATGGGCAGCTCGGGGAATACACGGATACCTGGGGCAGGCAGCGGCAGGGCAACAGAGATGGACTTTGGGTATAATTTGAGCATACACAGCTATATCCCCCATAAACCTCCAACAAGTCACTTTTTTGGATCTGGCCCTAAGTAACACAGTCTTTTTCAGAAACACAAGCAGGATGTAGGTTTCAGGATTCTTGCTTTTTCGACATGAGCACCCAGGTACCTTTGCTTTTATATCTGTTCCCCGGAAAGCATAAATTATGGTGATTATATTGCATGAGCTGCAACTACAAACCTTGAATTCCCAAATAAGAGCTAAATCAGAATTTCAGCTCTCCACTGTTAAATTTCCATGCTTGGAGGGTTTAGTCTGCCCCTTTACTTAAATATACAGAAATCATTTGTGGTTTAATATATTGCGGCTGTATTTAGACAGATGATTGCACAATTAACTTGAGTATGGGTTAGGATTGTCCCACTCCAAGTTTATCAAATAATTTTACTCCTTCTTCCTAACTATGATTTGGTACTCAGAAGAGTACATTGATGAATTATTTTAAGCTGTTTTTCACAAATGTTTAAGAAAAAAAATATTGCAGTGAACCAAAGTACACAGGGGGTAATTTATATCAGTGGACACATTTCACCATTTCCTGTTATGTCTGCAGTGTCTACTGCTACATCATAAAGCTAAAAGATCTGATTTGTTGCCCTTAACCACACTGCCATCTCAATGGTACGCTCTCATAAACAACGTAGCAAATGCATGCAGTACACACGATTTAGTTTTATTTGACAAATGCTAATGAACACTGATTTATGTACTGTTTTCCTCCCCTGTATTTCTGCCTTCTTCCTAGACCTGCCAGCTATACATTTTACTGTTTGAGATTTACCAGAATCTGACAGAAAGAAAGGTAGCTGTGGGATGGAGATTTGGAGACAATGAACCAGACAATATAGCCAGCAATAAACATGTATAACAAAAATGTTGATAACAAAAATGTTGATTTTAATAATGTCCTTTTTCAATAAAAAATGTTAAATCCTATAAATGTATCACACTTTTCTTTAAAATTATTTTAAAACGTTTAACAGTCATTAATTATACACTGTGTGAGGAAAGTAAATAAACTTATATACTGTATCACAATATAAGTCATTGTTGGCATTTCTGACAAGTTGCACTTTAATATAATATACTCCACCTTATTCAGTATTCCAGATCAGTAGCCAAAAAACAGTTGATTATTGTGCAGTGCTAATTTTAATAACAATTTGTTACACTTGAATTTAAAGCAGGAGATTTGTCAAGTTTCCATGCTTTCTAACACAAAAAGCAGAACTAGAAATTACTTCTCATTGCTTTCATAGAACTCGTTCATTTGTCATATCTTAAAGGGATTGTACAAGCCGTTATTTCTCACAGATGAGCCTTCTTTAGAAAGCTGGACTTTCAGGAAAAGATTAGATGATGAAAAAAAGTGTTACTCCCCCACTTATTTCCCCTAACATATCAATTTTAAGAGTTAAATCAGCCTCTTTGCTCTATACGAGGATAAAGAACAACAGATTGTGTAAGATTTTTTGCATTTTGTGAAGGGCCAAAGACTGTTTTGCGTGTGAGGGTGTAAAAAAAATGTGTCCATACATCGCTCTTATATGTGCTGTTCCAGCACTTGAGACTGTTAAATTTCAGAACCGTGTATACTCTAGCATCTCTCACTAGATAGGGAAAAAACATTATAGTCTTCTTTAATAAAGGCCTAACAACTCAAAAATGTAATTGCCTGGCATAGCTCTTGATATGTATAAAGGGGTAAATATAGCAAGGGGGTCATTTACTGACCAGCATCATGTTCAGCAATAAATAAAATACAGGATCTGTGTCTGAGAAGATGACGACAAAATGCAGGCCTATTTGAGTCCTGTAGCAAAACAAACCTGTGATTTTAAAATACAAATTCCTGTGTTAAGAAAGGCTTAACAGGCACATTTTCTAGATAAAGAATATATTTATAAAAGCAGCTTACATAGATCTCTAGGTGTACAGGATCAAAAGCAGTAACTTTATTAATTAAAACAAAGTGATTGCATCCTAATCTAAGGATGTGCATCAAAATAACCCAGGTGATTCAAGTAACAGTAGCTATACATGGGTGTCAAAGAAAAACATGGATTCAAGTCATAAAAAAACATGCGCTTTCTACCTACCTAAAAAGACACGGAATAAATAATGTGCTAATATTTTATTTATAATATTTAAAACGTCTTGAATAATGGAATAAACATTAGAACTCTAAGTCATCATATTAAACATTTAGTGCTTTGACTTGGCTCTCCAACAGTTGATGAGACGTTGGTCTTTTACAAATACCTTCACCTTCACAGTGGCACATAATTTTGTGACAATGTTTGTGTGGGCGCAAAGCCATCGGCTAAGAACCAGCGAACGGAATCACGTATGCATTGAAAATTCACAACACTGAAAGCTCCTTGTATTTTCAGGCTAGGAGTTCAGTAAAATAACGCCAGGTACAGGTGCAGCTGCAGGATAACAGTGGGAGCTAACAAGGCAAAGAGGATTAATGGCAGTCTTTGAAACCTGGTTAAAGAGGTCACGTCCACTATGGAAACAACTGCGTTAGAAAAAACAACTCGGTCAGCAAAACATGGCAGCTGTTTCAACATTACGAAGCAGTAACCAGAAGTCTTGAATACATATACCTAACAGGAATTAGTCACTATTAGACTTTTCCAAGTCCTACGTGGCAGGGTGGTTTCATGATACGACTCGAGTAGATCTAACAACTTTCCAACTGTCAAAAGGGAGCAGTCCATTTTTCCTTCCTTTTCTGTTCCTGGCCATTTGCTCCCACAGCTTATCTAGCTGAGAGCAGACTGCTTGACAAACCAAGTCAACTCACCCATCTGGCAGAAAACTAACTGGGTGTGTGTGTGCAGGTGAATAGCAGGCAGGTTAGAAAATTCAGTCAGCTTTAAACAGTCAGAGGAGACCAGCACAGAACAAGAGAAAGTAGCTGGAAGCATCAAAAAGGAGGATCGAGATGTCCTCCTCCTCCTCCCAGAGTGAGGAACCATCAGTTTGGCTCAGCCACAACATGCAAGCAGCTTTTTCAGGTTTTATTTTCTCATGACTCCAAAAAATGTATTTTCTTAGACAACGAAAATGACTAAGGGTCCAAGCAACTGGCTGGCTCACAGTCTTGACTAATGCTGAATCTGGCAAGTTCTGTCTTCAACAAATGTCAGCCTCCCTCAAGAAGCCAGAAATACACACTTCTTTGCTTCTTAGGCTGAATCAAATTACTTTATCAGGAGAGAAAAATAAATGAGGTTTTCATACAGCATGATAGTAGGTTCACTGGAAAAAAATAAAGTACACAGGTACTACAGCAGGAACAATTCTTCGGTCTATCCACAAGGTAATGTCACTCTTCCAAGCAAGTACAAAATAAATAAATAATAAAAAAGACCCAAAAAATCACAGAAAAGTAAAATCCATAACCAGAAGAATTAAAATACCATCATAAAACCTCATATATTAACCAGGGACATGTAAGCCAGGAAGAGAGAGCTCTTACCTCGGTATTTAGTATCTCTTCTCATAAACATAAGCTAGTTAAGCCTTGCTTACACCAACTCCATTTCATAACAATTTCCATCAAAATACATGCTGGCAAAAGGATAAATCACTGTGAACATCAGAACCTGTTTTTTTCCATAAATTATGATCTGTGCTTTTCAACATCTTACTACAACAATCTTACCTTTTTCCATAGCTACTATCTTTCCCCCTATCCACTGAAATAGCTCTATCCCCTTTCCTCCCCCACCTTAGGGGGTCCTTAATCCCTACAGGCTCCTACAGTATCTCCAGCTCTCTCCAACATCCTCAGATATCCCACTCAGCAAGAGTGCACAGCGGCTGCTCTACCATGCACACAAGTTCATCGTTTTTCTTGTCAGCTAACAACTTTTTGAGTTTATGCTGCAGCCCATCTCTCAATGGGTGCATTAGCTTGGCATTATTGCTTATTAACCCTGTCAACTGAAATGTAGAGATTCAGCATCTTTTAGATCCTTACCTGTCAAATCTGAAGCTATGCAGTGGGTTAAAAAATTACGGTGGTGGAGGAACAACATAGCAAACAGCGTGAGTTGCATAAGCTGGCCAGGAGGCTGAGAATGCAGCTTGTGGGGAAAAAAAACTTGACTGGTCCGTTAAGCTGTGGTACTCCTTCCTGCAGAATATTGTCGTAATGAGATTTACAAAAAATGTCTGCATTAATTCATGAAATAAAACATCTTTAAAGACTTTAAAATACAAAGATACCAGCTCCACCTCAGGAAACCTGACTGGGAAAACATTCAGGAAGAGGCTTGCTGCGTACCTGCCTTTTTCTCTTTCGCTGGGTATGTTAATGACCAGGACACGGGGCTACATGGATCTTGGTTCTGGTGAGGCACAGCCATCCTTAAGCTAGCTCTAGCTTTTTCTAGTCGTTCCACAATATGGAATTTGGCATCAGATATGGAGCAATTATTGAATTTATCAGGAAGTTTGAAGCCTTATTGTAATATTATTACATGTGCCACATCTTTAATACATCATTTTTTCCATAACCTGTTAGTAACTTACGTGTCATTACATGATGCTGTTTGAGGCAGCCCAGATAATTCAGTCATAGATTCACTTCCGAGTTCTCTCATACTCACATTTACCAATAACTTAGTATCATTTCTTCAGACTCATGGGCAGCATATGCACATACCACAGGAATCTTTCTTCGACCAATGTTCTCACAGATAGGTAGTGTAAAGAATAGGGCAACATCTCTAAGCCTAAATACTTGTTTTGCTATTAAAAATAAATTGTATTTTGTAAATCCATGCTTATCATGCAATCCAAACCTAATCTAGAGCTGTAAAAACGAATACACTCTTTTAAATAGAGTTGGTCAATATTTTAATTTTTGAGAAATATTGCATTCTTCAGCTATTGAACGGGGAGAGTGATTGAGTCAATGAAGCAATAAACTTGAACGTTACCTAGCGTTACAACTACTCACATGACGGGAGGTGGCGTGCAGAGGGTTTGTATAGAGAAATCAGCATTTATATGCTACAAAGAAGCTTATTATTATGGTGGACAAAACGCACTGCACCGAAAAGCAGACAGACACTGTGGTAGCCCATCTACATTTGATGTTAAGAGAATTCTTAACTTACAGAATTTGATAACGTGAATGAACTGATTTTTTTTAAATTATAAGGTTTTGCACAGTAGCACAGCAAGGGAATGAATTTTTACGTGTAGAACAGGTTAATTTTAGTAATGCAAGAAACTACTGTAGCTTGCATACTAGAAAAAAAAGCAATATGCAATTGAAGAATTAAATGAATAATGGATGCTTAAGAATAGTCACCTTTGATTTAAGGACAGCACCTTCCACTCAAAGAAAATAGCTATGCACTTTTAGCCAAAGCTATATGAAAAACTTGCTGTAGCTTACAATACAAATACAGCAAAGAAACGCTAGTTTACCCTACTTTTCCACCCTAGGTTTTGAGACAAATTGACCAGAACACAAGCCTAGACTACAAACGGGCAGATGCAACTGACCAAACAAACAAATAAACCAACCAACCTGCTCCCCGTCCAAATCTCATTATTACTTAAAATCAGTGTTTCTCTTGCACCTTGTATATAGTGGCACAGCATCAGGATTTTGATTAGAATTTTCCTCCTCTCTTGTAATGGGGGAAGTTGTCTTTTAAATAAACAAAAACAGTGTACGTTTCCATGGTCTTCCTAGATGCAGAACTCACCTCAGCCATTTGGCTGGAGTGCTCTGCCACCTATAGGAATCTGTTCTCAGGCCGGACACTGCTTCCTCATGCAATAAATGCAGCATCAAGGATAGTTTCATAGGAAACAAGTTTAAAGAGGAGCTACCCAGCAGGTAATGCTAAACCCATTTAAAACCTGATGGTGACTCAGCTTTTTTAGCTCTTCAATCACTTCAGCAGTCTTTCTATCGCACTGGGTGAAGTGTCCTTCATCACTGGTGTAAGCATACCCTGTGCTTACAATAAGCTGTCAGAATGGCTCGCTAGTTTAGGCTGGTAGTGCATACGGGCTCAGGAAATCCTAGGTACAAGTCCCTGCTAAAACTGAACAACTGAGAGATTTCAACTTCTAGTCACCTGCCATAGTCGAGTCTTTTTGCTTCATTTTTGAGGCAAGGGGAAGAGGGAGCACAAGAAAAAGAATCTCACTTAACCACATTCAACAGGGGAAGAGACAAAAGAAAAAAAAGGTACCACCAAACACGTGCCAAAGAGGAACGTGAACCTCTATCACATCTCAAGTAATATTCCAATCATTCTGTTTGGGCTTCTAATAAAACAGAGGAGCTAATGATATTCAATGTGTACTTTCCTAGGAGTGCCTGTTTTGAGGATTACACAAGATTGCATGTGAAGCAGCATTAGGATTTGAGTGGTCTTAAGTAAGGAAAAGCTGCAAGCATCTCTGAAGTATTTCTAGGGTAGATAAAGTGGTATCTGAAGTCCAAAGAGTAGCAGACAAATTAACATGCAAGCTGGAAGATCTTTATGAGGATTTAGCCCTAAATACTGTCACTGTTACTTTTGTGCAACACACAAACAAATGTTTAAAAGGAGATTCAACAATACTAGAATTCTGCTTGTCTCAGTAATGCAAGTCAACTGCTAGATGTTAAGATTCTGGTTTGTAAAAGCAGTAGCCTAAATTGAGAGCGTGCTTGGCTCAAGAGTTGCAGCTGCACTGAGTAGCTGCATGTAGTTAAGTCCTTCAAAACATAAAACAGGCAGAGTTTACAAGAGGTTCTCAGCTTCTATTTCTTACTGCTGTCTCCACAAAACCATTCCAGCTGTAAACCGTTTTGAAAGCTACTTATAGAAATAATCCTTCTTCATTAATGAAGAGAGTAATACACCACATCCTACGGTTTTTGTCAGTTTTGTATTAAAAAAACATATGAAAGGTATAATACACACCTCAAACCAAAACCACATTTATTTCATCAGTCACAAGTGCAAATATAGCAAGAAGTCAGTTCAGCAAATTACAACACACAGAAAGGAATGTAATGTAAATGCTAATTACACTGACAGAGCAATGTCAAAGAGCAGCAAAAATGGTTTCTCCAAATAAAAGTTTCTATCCTTTTTATTTAAAATAATGTAATAAATCAAAATCAGGAATGTCTCTGCTAACATTTAGCCAGCTCTTCTGGTATTAACAGTTTGCGTTATTCAGTGTGCAAAAGGCTTGCCCAAGCTCCTTATTAACAGATGTTTTGGTTTTAAGCAAATTTTACCTATTATGTAAATAATATAGTGCTGATACCAATTCATATTTTCTGCTATTTGATATTAAAAATTTGAGAATATATATTTTTTAAAAGTCCAATTTCAGTGTACACTTACAATTTTACCTGCATCCAAAGTGGGCAATGTTAAAGATAAAATTGAATAAAATTCCTGCAAACAAATGGACCCACGTAACCTAAGATTTTTTGCATCATCTTTAAATCTGTAGTTAAAATATATATGCAGTACTTACGTATAAAATAGAAAGCATTCCCATTAGGAAGAGACTGCAGTGTCATTAGCAGCTTTTCCCTACCACCTAGTAGCCAAGGAACAAGACTTATGCTTAATACCTCATCACTATTTTGCTTTAAAGAAAAGCAAAAGTTGACTACCAGTATTAGCATCAGAATGTGCACACTGGGAGTTTAGTCAGCCTTCTTTTTTGTGAGGAGCTGCTGTTTCTTCTCTTTTTCTTTATAGGCAATGAATTGAGAGTCTGTACCAAAGAATCTGTCCCACCATGTGAAGGTTGAAGCATAATTGCCGATAAAGTTCATGTGATGGAAATCGTGAAAACGGGCCCCAGCATAGAAAGGCACCAAATGAAGAGGATTCAGAGGAATATCATAGCCACTATAGGGGAGGGGAAAAAAAAAGGAATTGTAGTAAGGTTTTTTTCCAAACTAAAATATATAGACTATAACTTGTCCTTTTTAGAAAACAGATTTTTTTTTTTTTAAATATTCTAAGGCCCGGAAGCAATCACCTTAAAACTGGCTTAACAGAAGAATTACAGTGAGCAGTTCCACAAAATGAGGTAAAACAAAAGTTCATTGCTTCTACAAGAAGAAACGAAAAACAAAACCACCTTCTATCTTAGCCAAATGCTTCTGTAAACTATCCCACATTGGCTTTGGCACTTGCTGATCTCTTCATGTCAGTTTATTAAGCCCTCCTCCCCACCCCCCCAAAAAAAAAAATCTAAGCAAGACACCTAGAAGATTACAGTGGATGACTTCCTACTGGTTTGGCAGATCCAGCTGGCTCAAGGGCTGCTGGAAGAAACAAAAATTAAAACTATCTTTTAGTATCAGCAAGCTATTAATGTTATCTCAGCTGCTCATCAAACATCATCTCAAATCAGCTACAGCTGTTTGAGTTGCTGTTAAAGTCCTCCCTTAAAGAAAGGCAGATTAATTTGGTGACTGAAAGGAGAAGACATGCTGAGCCAAGCTTGTAATACTTCTATTCTTAATTATTTTCAGCTTAATGTTTAAATATTTCATGTTTTAAAATTCAAAATATAAAATCAGAGTCATATTAAAACCAGAACAGTTTGCTTTAAAGAGTTTTCAACTCTGTTGCTTAGTAGTACCGGAAAGCATCCTACCACTACCTAGCGGGGAGAGCAAAAGATAATTTGTTATAAACACCTCATATGGACAGCAAACTGAAATCATAATTGCCACAGGAGATTCCTATTTTTCATCAATCAATGGTACGCTACAGCCTGTACTTCTCAATCTATAACCAAAAGATTACCAAAATACCAATGATTTGTACAATGAGTTGGTTAGTAGCTCACGTTGTACTAAAGCACTTGAAAATCAGCTTAAAATAAAATACTATATGCTTAATGCTGTATTTACTGATACAAAGTTAAGTATGATACTAGCACTTTAAAAATTAACTCTAACTTTCCCTCTCCCAAGCACAAGAATATAAGCACACTCATTCACAGATGAACCTAGCTAAGCCTACTGGGATTTGTACTACCATTTAGGAGCCAAATCTGAAATTATACTTTTACTACAAAGACAAGAAGTCTCTTCAACCAATTCTGATTTTTTTTTTTTAAGTAGTCAATAGTAGTATTCTAATATGCACAAGATGATTTATATACTAGATATCAAACATCAAGCATCAGATCAACCATCATAATGATATACCCAGCATTTGTGGCCCTCTTCAAGACACTGTAGTTGACAATCTACACTCTTTCAATCAACAAGATTTGATATTAACACAGCTTAAAAATAGAAAACAGTATTACTGTTCATACTGTATCACCTGCTAGTGGTGGTACTGCAGAGAAAGTCTAGAAGGTGGTACACATGCATCAATTTCTTTACAATATGCATAAAAGCACTTCAGTGCAAAAGAAACAGTAGAAAGCTCAGTGGAAGAAGAGCCAGTTAATTTTAAAATAGACTTAGGGAGAAAAAGTATTAAAAAGCAATGAAGATTTCACCTGTGTACATCAATGGTTTCCATCAGGCGACATATTACCCATGCCCACAGAAGAATCACATGGTTACAGAAAACAACAATTCCAATAAAAAAGCCAGTTCCAAGGATAAGCGTTTCCAGAGGATGTGCATATTCTGCTTGCATTCCAAAGGGAGACTACCGAAAAAAAAAAAAGAGAGAGAGAGAAAGAAACAGTTACCATTTTCAAATTTCTACACCTCAAACCAGATTCACCATTTTGTAAGACTCCTCTTCCTATCATCCCACAATACTGCAACAGGATGTGCAGAAATATCTTGGGGACAGAGGAAATGGACTGAGCAAGGGCCTTTAACATAGGTGTTCAGCTCCCCATTGGTTAAAACAGAAAACGGTATTCCAAGCTCATAAGGGTTATGAATCAATTAATGATTCCAAAAACTTCACCACAACTGTTCAAAGTGTTATTTAGGATTACCACTACTTCAAGCCAAAGAGATATTTCAAGAATATTAAAGGGTTTGGCAAGGTCCTATCAGCTTTGCTGTAATTCTAGGTTTAGAAGGAGAAGAAGTGAAAGGAAACTCAAATGTTCTCAGAGTCATAATTCACTCAGAAATTCAAAAAAATGTAGAACCACCAACAATAACAGAAAATAAAAAACACTCATCTCTGACACTTTATAAGTTCTTACAGTACAAAATTTTATTGTAACATTGAAATAAAGCATTTTCTTTCCTTTAGATATATATACACTAAACAGTCATTTCTACATTTGGTGTACAAAAACATTCCATAATACTGAAGGCTATAAGCTTGCTTATCTGAAAAAAAATAAAGGGCATTTTGGCTTAAGGAAGGTTTTAAACCTTTTATTATCAAGGTTTGTTTTTAGTAAAATAGCTATTAGCCTACAGACTCCTTCCACATGAACTCCTAATTCTCACAAGAAAAACATCCAGAAGCTGTTCCTGCTAGAGACCTGAGGGGCTGCCGAGATCAGAAGGAAAATGGCAGCTGCTGCTGCAGATGTATACACATATGCATGCGTTAATTAACATCATGCTCTCTGTTATCTGCAGTCCATATAAACCGCCCGAGACACAGTAGCCTGCAGTTTATACAACTTACAAACTGAACCAAAGTAGCACACAAATGCAGTTGCACCTGACTCCTGTGACCCAGAAACATCGCCGCCTAAAGACGGCCATACTGACTACAGGATGCAAGCACTGCCGGACCCTGGCTGCTTCACAACAGCGCCACCTCCAGTCAGGCAGGGCTCATTACCTCGTGCTCAGGGTCAGCACCGAGAGCGACAAACGCACCCAAAAATCTCTGTGTTGCACTGCCCGCTTGATACAACATCACAAAAATGACTGCAGCGCTTCCAGAGACCCATACGCAAGGTATGATCCCTTCCTAGATCAAACGTCCTGAGCATATGGCAGAGACACTCAGGCAGTTCAGGAACAGCCTGTACAGAAAGCGTCCTGGGCACTAGTAAATTCTGGGTAACACCCTAGATGTCGGAGAACTGACAAACAAATCGGAACTAGAAACATACATTCCTCCCTCACTCCCCTAACAACAGATATCAAAAATACTTTTACAAAGCTTGCTTTCACCTAGCTCAATGGATATGATCAAACTTCAGCCAAGACTTGGGTACAATTTTTTCAGTCTCATTAAATGAAATAAAACTACGCATGTTTTCAGAAACAAAATGGATGACTGCTTTTGTCAAAGAGCTCAAGAAAAGACATCTATCCCACTGCCAAAAGGATACAGAAGCCTGAAGGCATTCAAATATTACCTTTAAATAAGCTGTATGAAACTGCGTGTATTAAAAACAATTTGAAAGAATTCAAGGAATACATACTACAAACTCATGGTGAACTTTATGGATGTACTTGTATATTCTCTTGTGATGCAGCAATCTATGCAGGAAATAGTGCCAGGCATCCTCAATGATGGCACATCCAAAACACTGGGCAAGTAGAACATACCTTTAAACAGCGGAAGAACTGTTAGTTATAGAACATATTAGCTTATGCACAATCCTGAAAGATAAAGTAGTTTATATGCTAATAAGGGTGGGAAATACCTGGGAAATATCACATATTACTACTGAATGAATAACAGTGCATTGGCACTACCTATTTAACATACTAAAAATATTAATCACCAAGTACGTTAGCTTTTGTACCTATCAGCTCATCAGTTCACATGCTGAAGTGAGTTAAGCATGCAGTAGAACAAGTTATTATTCGTCATTTCAGTACCACACAGAGTATGATGAACACCTGCAGTCAGTCTAAGACCTAGATACACAAAGACAGAACTGCATCTGAACCAGAGATAAAAATAACATTACGAGAAAGACGACCTACTACTGTAAAGAACAACTTCAGGAAAAAAGAAAACAAAAGGCACTTTTAGCTAGATTTGGTTTTGTTTAAAAGTGTATTAATTGTGTAAAAGTGTATTAATTAAGTGTATTAATTGTTAGAACAAAAAGGTGAATGAGAAGCAGTAGATGCCTTCTCTCCCTTGAGCAATACACTGCTGTTATGAAATAAAATAACAGGGTGGAGGAAATAAATACTTAATCGAAGTCACAGAAAATCAGAACATGTTGAACTAAACAAAAACACACACAAAGTCCAATATCTAATCCAAGCCATCATCAGTTTTGCTTTGCCTCCACAGCTCCCTCTTAATCCTCCTCGTCTCTGAAGAATTTGGGATCATTTGAAAAAAAAAAAAAAAAAAACCCTCTAGAAAGCTCCAACTAGCTCTTGCACCAGTTAAGCACCAACAGATACAAAATTAACAAACAGTTTACAGACCAAAAAAAGTCAAGTTACAGTACATTCGAGTTAATGACACTATTTTTCAAACATTCTGCCTCCAGCTGTATGCAATTCAGTATCAACAAACAAGAAATATCTACCTACCATCTAGGCATTTCCTCCCACTCATATGGGATGTTAAAATATTCTGTGAAGTAATAGGTACCACAGATCAGAGGCAGCTGAATGAAAAAATGATTGAAGATGAGTGTTTTGAAACACTTCCACTGCTTTTCCCACGTTTCTGGTTTATCCTAGAAGGAAGCAGAAAGAGAGAGTTCCGTTACATACTTTCATAGCATGAATTTGAAGTGCCGCGAAACAACTTTGTAAGCAGTTTAAGATGATATAGCAATTTAGAGACTTTATTAACTTACGTGCGTTGCTACTCTGCTAGAGAGAATTCTGCTGCTTGATAAAGTCTCTTAACAGCTGACAGACCAACCCTGACAAAGAACGTTTCTTAAGAAAGTTTTATCATCGTAAATTTTCAAGATGTTTTTGAATAGCAAAAATATGTCCTTTCTTGCTCATCCCACGATTTACATGAAAAGCCAAAAACTAAACTGTTAGATAGTTCTTAAGGGGATGTGGAGTACAAAAGGGAAGCAGATCATATCTGCTCAAAATGATGAGCGTCTCCGCTTCATATTTTAGTATTATCCTAAGCACGTGAAATCTATCCAAGAACATCCATTTTTTTCCAGGCAGCTGTATTACCAATTACTGCAATAATTTCAAAAACTAGTATTGTTTCAACTTCACATTACAAGTAGAGTTAAAGGAACTGGGGGGAAACAATCATCTCTGCATACTGGATGTGCATTTGCCACTTATTAATGTTCAAAATCCAGTTAGAAGCAGGCAGCCCATCCCAAGCCTTCTCCACTATTAAAACACTTCAAAATCCTTTCAAGAGGACGTATATGGAGAAACTTTAAAAGAGACAGACCCTTGCTATCAAGTCTCAACACCGGGTAAGTTCACCATGTGAAAGTATTCTTTCACAATACTAACTCCCATCTCTACTACAAGCTACCACGACACTACTGTACCTTACAGAGGTCTTTCTCATAAACTTGCCTAGAGGATATTTAACTTCTCTAGTATAAAGACCAACACCTCCTGTTCTCTCTCTAACACCATGGCAGATAGGACCCCCTCCCTCCCTTTCCTTCCCCAAATTCACTTCTCTCTTCCTGCACGTTGCAGTTTTTCCCTGTCACTTCCAAGATGTCCACAGTGATAGAGAGGAACCTGTGCTCATCTAAATCAGAAATTAATATACGGCAGTTATCCCTACTTTGTATGTTAGAAGAGAAATCAGGAAGCGTGCAGTTCACAGTTTTGTCTTACCTGTTGAATTTTATACTTTTGCATGTACGGTATAAACTGGAAGATAAATCCAGGTACACAGAGCAAGAAGTATGAAGCTTCATGAACTATAAGTGATCCCCAGGTCGCAATCTGGAACTTTGTGTAGTTATCCAGCATGTAGTTCCAAGCATTTTTAAATGGTTGCTGCAGTGGATTATCAGGCAAGAAAGAGTCTATATACTCCACTGCCAGGTAAGCAGAATTCAAGATATCAACGCTATCGTTCGTTGCCATTGTTCAAACATAAAACATCACAGTTACAGTTCTTCTACAGTCGCCTATAAACAACCTGCAAATTTTGAGAAAATAAAATTTGAACGAGAAGCAGTATCACCTGAAAAACCATTACCGATCTTAACTTTTACCTAGTTTGGGGCAAGAGAAACACAGGTTCTCTTTATATAAATCAGTGTGAAAGAATAAAGGTTAAAAATGCACTGCGCATCAGCTGGCTCTCAAGTTTTAAAATTAGCTCAAGGCAGAAAAAGCATGATGAAATATTAGGTTTTTTATTACCCAATTTTATTTACAGTTTCATTTACAGAGAAGCTGCATAAAAGTTGTATACTTTTAGTAAAGAGCAAAGGAGGGCTCAAAATAGATTTCAAAGTTGAACAGTGCCTCACGATTTGTTGTTTATCCAAGCTTGTTCTTTTCCTACCTGTGAGCCAGACTCCACGCAAACAACCTCAGCACAAAAGACAACCCTGCAATCGTCAGTTTCGTGTCTGTACCATATCAACTACTTTAACCAGCTTTTGGATTGCAGCTGGGTTGAGGGCAATCCACCCTTTCGCAAGTCAGAAAGCAGAGAGGCAGCATTCCCACAGGTGGTCAGACCTTCTCCCATTTCTGCAGGAGCAAGGTGGGTGTTTTTCTTACCTTCCACTCTCAAACGCGTGTGGAATTCACAAGACTGGGACCTTGGTGAGTCCCAAAAAGCCTAGCCCCGTTAGTACACTTGGAAAAAGATCCAACACAAGGAATACAGCCAGTTCAATAACGAACAACATCAACGATCGTTTTTCTTTATAACAGCACCATAAAAGCAATGTTACTTCTATTAATAGCTGATACAGCACAGCAGTTAGTAAAGAAGCTCCAGACTCGAGCTTCGTGCCAAAGGAAAGATTTGTTACTCACCTTCCCCAAAAAGAAGCCGGCTACGCAAGAGGCCAGAGACAAGGCTAGGCCTGGGGACACCTTCCCGCCGTCCCGCCGAGCATAGGCGACGACCCTGCGAAGAAGCGAGAGCCGGGCCCTGAAGCCGCCGCCGCCGCCGCCGCCAGCCCAGCCGGCCCTCGACGCCGCGGGTGGGGACCCGCCCGGCAGCGCGGCCCCACGGCGAGGCGAGGCGCCGCGCGGCAGCTCCCACGCACCCGCCCCGCCTGCCCCCGCAGGGCTGGCCGCCAGCGACCCCTCTCCCCGCCTTCACCTGCCGCGACAGGGACCCGGGCCGCCGCCCGCGGCGGACCCCGCGCCTCCTCACCTCGGTGGTGGCGGCGGCAGCTCCTCACGCCGCGGCGGCGGAAGCGGCAGCAATAACAACCGCCAGCGCCGCCGGCCCCTCAAGGGCGCCCTCCCATTGGCCGCGGAGCAACCCGCGGCGCGGCGCTCATTGGCGCGCCGGCGTTAGCGGCGGAGAGTCAGGCGTGAGGAGGGCCGGGACGGAGCTATGCCTCCCGAGCACCGATTGGCCGAAAGGGTGGAGTGAGGATAGTGAGATCTCGGCGGGCGGCCAATGAGGCGGGAGGGAGGCCAGGTGACGTCAAAGACGTGATGAGGAGGAGATCGGTGCCACAGTGGGCAGAGGTGGAGGGGGCGGGACGATGACGAAGCGCGCGCGGCCCCTCCCCGCCGCCCCAGCCCGTTGCCATGGCGCCGCGGGCGTGGGAAGCGGCGGCGGCCGCCGGGACTGCTTCTCTTCCCTGCCCCGCGGACCGTTAGGGCCGAGGAAGCAGACGCTGCTGCCAGGCGCCGCCCGGACAGTACCGCGGCAGAAGGGAGGGTGTGAGGGCCGCCCCCGCCCACCCCCCCGCCTCCAGTTTTACGAGTGAAACCACCGTTATAGCTAGAAGCCGCGCGGCAGTCGAAGCAGTTATGCCTGGCTCCTCCCCGCCGTTACTTTCGTCCGCGCCGTGCGTGCAGCTCTGTGTAAAAATAAAGAGAATTCACTGCTGCTGCAGGCCGTGAGGTAGGATGCGGCATTATTGCCCCCTTTTACAGAAGAAACACAGTACCCGAGCCGCACAGCCCTGTGCGCAACTGTGGTCTGTGCGGTGGGCTTTTCACGGACAAACCGCGGGGGGATACGTACCTGTGTCAACGTAACCGCCGTTGCTACGGGGTTGCCCACGATTGCGGGGGACGGGAACCACTGATGCACAAAGCCATCATCCTCTTTTCATGCTCCTACACACAAACTTCCTCATTTAAATAAACAGGATTAAAATACAAAGGTATGTCATGGAATGCCCTTGTTCGGTGCCATACAGATAACATGACGTAAGATTTCTGTTCCAAATAAAACGTATTACCTAAATTCACAACGCGTCATTCAAGACCAACAGTTAAATGGAGGGTAGTGTTTAACGTTAGCATCTTTACCGACAGCGTCAAGAACAGTTACTCTCAGTTACTCTAATATTAACTTCACAGCTCAGATTTTTTTCCACAAGAAATTAGATGTGGCCACTACCTTAATTAACTAAAGACCAAAGCTTTCAGAAACAAACCAGCAGCGAACTAGTGGTATTTATATTACCAGTTCCTACACTTCAATAATTTTCTTCAACTCACTCACATTCAGCTCTTTAAAACACCCTTCCCCTCCAAAAACCTCTTCACTGATATCAAATTATTTATGAGACTTGTATTGAGAAACACAACTTTTAAGCAATTTTGTTGGCATTATGAAACAATATACAAACTTTTATTTAAAGAAAGTCTCAAATATGACAGTAACTTTGGTCATGTAAAAAGGAGGCCATTCAAGAACAAATAAAAATGAGCTGCTCTACAAACATGGCCACATACAGTATATTCAGATATTAGCTAATAGCAGCTAAGGTTACACACATAAATAGACCTTAATACCATGCAAGTTCAACTTAATTTCATACATTCATTATAAATGTTCAGTAATTTTCATGCCAAATCACCTTTTGGATAAAAAGGTAAGAAAGGAGTAACATCTAAACATGACCAAGATTGAACAGAAAAAAAACCCATAAATAAGTACAGACAACATTTTTATTAAAAAGATGAAATTATACCTGTTCAAGAAGCATTACACCCTCTCCAATCTCGTTCAGTGAAAATTAGTAGTGTTAAGCATTGTTAAATATTAAAAAATACAACTCTGTTTTACAACATAGTACTGGCATATTCAAAGTACTGTGCCAAATTATAAATAGTAAAATCAGGTTTTGAAGATTTTTAATGAAAAGCAACTTATGCACACACATACCTATGCACATATTATAGTTATGTAACAAAAGTTTTATAAAAGCAAACAAATTTACCCCATGCCAGCTTGAATTACTGAGGTGGGATTAAATACCGACTATGGAGACTGACAGCTCATTTCTTTAAATATATTTATTAGTCTCTGGAAAAAATAAGACAAAAATTTACTTTCACCAGAATACACACCATTCTTCACTGACAATCCATTTCTCAGTCATAACTGACATGAGTTGGTCCTTATGAAAGTGGCTTTTTTTGTTTGAAGACCTTGCAATAAAAAAATGGTCCACTAGCCTTTAAAAATTCAATCAGCTCCTGCTCAACTGCAGAATAATCCTACACATTGCTTCTACCTAGAGTAATCTTCATCATCTGTCATCTGTAATTGTAGATAGTCACATCTTCTCTGTGACTCAAGGTGCAGCTACAAGTAGAGAAGTGCTTAGATACTCAGTCACTTCAAATACACTTGTTGAAGACTGCTTCTAGTGCATAATCAAGTTGAAAATCCCTTTACAGGTCATAATGGTTTGTCAATAACTGTTACACCTAAAGTGAGGGGAAAAAAGGCATAAACCCTTAGGTAGTATCTTTTCAGAAAGATCATCATCAAGAATATGGAAAGATGTAATATACCAATTTACAACCAGCATAAAATTGAAAAACTGTACATCAGTGTTTACATTTTCGCTAATTTATCTCTGAGGGAAAGTTATCCGAGTCAGTAAAATTCTGAAAGTTTCTGTGATTTGAAAAAATTAGCCATTACTCAACAGTTTACTTTAATTTTTCTTATCAGTGAAGCATACACTTAACTCATTTGAGTAATTGCAATTATTAAAGGAACAGAACTCTGAAACATTTCTATTTTTTAACAAAGTTCAAAACTGGACTCCCACAGATTGAGACGCATTACAAATCTATTGATTAAAAAAGGCTAGTCATAATAGAAATTTCTTTCTCACTCACCACTTAAATGCTAAATCATCCTTGAACAGAGTTTAATGCCATCTTTTCTTTTTAGCGAATAATTGTTTAAAGCCAGAGTGAACCATCACATTTTTCATACCATTCTAGTATCTTCACAGTTTAATCTTGGACAGTACTTTGTCTGAATACTTCTGTCAAATTTCTTATCCTTTCTACTGTTTAATACACTGTAAAAAGTCTATTAAAAAAAATTACACACATTACCTGCATAGCTTCTTCCTGTACTCATACAAGATGACACAACTGTCCATTTATCAGTTGTTGGATTATAATATTCCACTGTTGATAAATTACAGGAACCATCATCTCCTCCAACCACGTACAAGAGACCATTTACAGCACAAACACCTAAAAAAGACAGGAAATAAATTCTGAAAATTAACAATTTGCTTGTTCATGCCATGAAAGCACGTTTTCTATCCTGTGACATCAAAGCAGCATAAATATTTAAGAAAAAAAGGAGCATGTGTGCACCAAATTATATTACCAGTGTTTTAAAGTAACTGTAGTACATACCTGCGTTCCTTCTGCACATGTTCATATCTGCAACTTGCTTCCATGCACTGGCAGCAGGGTCATACACTTCAACACTTTTTCTTACCAAAGGACCATCATGACCACCTACTGCATACAATAAATTGTTTAACACACCAACACCTGTAAACAGATGAAAATACTCACAATTAAATAGAGAATGGTATGACTGATAAAAGGGAGGAATAATGAATAGCATGTCTACTAACATAAATCCTCCATCTAGTCAATGTTAGGAACTATTTCAGAAAACATTGGGTCAGATGCATTAAAGCAAAATGAGAGTAACTAAAGCAAGACACTGACAAAATGTCTTGCATGACCACCTATATTACAGCATACAAAGGCCAGCGCTGTTCCGCAACAGAAGATTTAGAAAATTTTGGGAGAAAAATGATGTGCAGAAAATGAGTACTGTTGAAATTTAGGACCAATTAGAAGTGACAGTAAATGACACAGTATGCTCAGCCAGCATAACAGAAATCTGACGTGATGATAAAGCGTAAGTGAATTTTTAGAAAATAAAAACTACACAGTAGAAAGGATAAAAGCGGAATGAGTAGACGTTATACAATAGGCGTGTTTACATTAGTGTTGAATACCTGATAAATATATATGAAACAAAAATAAATGAATACAATGAGTACCTACCTCCTCCAGGTTTGGAGGAGGACACCAAACTTCCTTGAACCAAGCTCCAGTTATCAAAATATCCAAAAGGTGCTGGATAGTTTGAATATTTCTGGGGTCTCCTTTACTTAACAACAAAAGCTTATCAATCTATAAGCATGGGATGAAGGAACAAGGTAAAGCTAGTCCGGATTTACTTGCTAATTAGGTTGAACATATTGAAAAGATGGTAATAGGGAAACCAGAAAGGCAGGCCTATTTATTTATTCACTGCTTTATAATGCCGTGTGATAATCCAAGCATAATAGATTTAATAAATGCAATTTTTTGGCATTAAAACTAGCGAGGAATAGGCAAGACCATTAAAATTCACTACTATGAAAGTACATTGAGAGATCTAATATATGTCACATTTAAGATTATGAAACTTAAAGTACAATGTATTTATTTGCTAATATAGTTCTTAAAGGGCTCCAAGGGAAAGGGCACAGTTTAAAATCTTTATTAAAGATTAAAAGGAAGTAAAAAAGTAAATAGGAATATAAAAGATTAGCTAAGCCCTTCAGAGAAAAAATGCTGGGTAAAAATTAAAAAAAACCCTAAAACTGGAACTTAAATGCCAGCTGAAAGAGCTTTGAAAATATGTCACTAAGATTGTGTTTAAGGACTAGTCATAAACGGGAAGAGAAATGACCTCTGTTGAAATAAATAAATTTTCTTATTAAAAAGACAGATTTTAATAATTAAAGGAAGAGGGGAAAGAAACATGGAAGAGTTAAGTAGTGCAAATCTAAAAACAAAAAAAAAATCTTAACATAACACTAGTTTATAAGTCATGCGATCTAATGCTTTATCAGTGATATTCACTACTATCATCTCCCCACATCCCTCCCAGTTAATTTAATTCCTCTTGGATTGCTATTATTTCTATCTATCGCATCACAGCATATAAGGTGACGGCTTTTCTTTCTCCCACTCTGATCTGACTTTATCAGACAGGATAATGCAACATTCATCTTTTGTAGCATTGAACATTACAGAACTGGAAGGAGGGCTAAAATTTTTAGTTTAAGTGTGTAATGTGATATAAACCAGGCAGATAAGTAAAGAATGAATGTGCTTCATTGTTACTTTATCCCCCACCCCATCTTCCTCTATCATTACCAACCTTCCTATTTAGTGTACATCATTTTCCCTCTGCCACATTGCCATCTTTTATTTGATAGCTTCTTATTTTTAAGGATGTCCTCTGTTCCTCTTTGGTCTTTTTCCCTTAAGCCCACACCCAGTTTCCAAGTCCTACCTTATTTCTTGCTCCTTCCGTCTGTATCTTCTTGTTGCCGTCTTCTGAGTTCTCCTTTGTTATTTTTCTTCCCTGCCCATTTTTCAGGACCCTGTCTTATATCTCTCATCCCTCCCAAATGGCCTACATCTGGATTTGAAGTTCCTCATCCCAAAATCTTGCCGGAACCAGATCTGTCCCCATAATGATCAACTGAGAAGCAGTTGGTACTAAAGAAGAGTAACTGAGGGTTAACCTCTGAAGTTGCTTTTGGAGGAAGCTGAAGCAGTAGGAACAGAAGAGATGGGCTTAAGTTCTTGAGATGACCAGAGATCCATAGGTTTAATACAGGAACACGATTCTCTTTGGTTACTCCCTACAGTAACACTAGGACTGATTGCCAATTGAAACAATTCTGGTGGTTTGGGATATTTGGCCACTACAGCCAAGCTCAATCAACAGTCATGGTTTTAGCATTATCACCCACTCCTCCCCCAAGCACAAATATAATTTCACATGTATTTAACAGAGTGGTACTGAAGAACACTGATTTTTTTACTCAGTTAAATGAATCTGAAAAAAATGACTATATTTACTCCTCCCCCCCATCTTTTTTTAAAAGAGAGGACAGGGCAAAAGGCAGCAGAGACTTGAGTAAACAAGCAAGGTCCTGAACTCCAGGGTGAGGGAAAGGAGGAGAGGGGCAGGAAGATTCTACTAGTTAGTGTATCTAAAGCACTAAATTGTAGTCTTGTAAAAGTAATTGAAGATCAAAAAAAAAAAAAATCTAAAAATACCTAGCATATAAACAGGCTACAAGGACAAAGGCAGTGTGCAATAATAGATTTTTTTTTAAACACTCGGATAAAATGGGTGTGTTGGCAGACTGCAAAATGAAGCTTTGTCACAGCCCATCAACATTATTTGTCTTCATAATGATTCAAATAATTTGCCTGTTTTATATATATCTTTTCCTCAAAAATTGCCAATATTAGCCAAGAGGATTTAATAGTACCCTTACTGTAACTCTGGCCAGTTTTTAACCCAGCATTTACTTCTGAGATATGCAAACTAAATAAGCAGAAGTTTCACAAGACAGCTATGTTATAGACCTACTGTGTTTCCTTTATAAACTTTACAGTTCTAGTTTAAAAATGCAAACAAAGTTATTACTTTTAGTAATATGATAAATCAAGTTACTGATTTTGGATGGGTATAATGGAAATATTACAGACTAAGTATTTTAGTAATGATTTTGAAACTATTATAAATGTCTGTTGAATTAATTTGGACTGAATTTAAACATCATTACACAGATTAAAAACTGTTCAGAGTTAATAAGTAGAGAATAATGGAAGGCAAGATGAAAAGTTGGGATAACTGTTAATCATCTACTGAGCATACTAGAACTCAATTCAGTTTTATTTGTAGCAACATCTCTTCCAATTATGAAGCACATTAATGCAATCACCAGTAGGTATTTAAAGGGTGTTGCTAAAAAGCATCATTGAGTACATGGCAGAAAAGGGACGGGACCTAAACAGGTAAGAAATAAAGGCGAAAAAATAACATCATGCAATTTGACTTGAAAAAGTCCATGTGAACGCATCAGAGAAATAAAACAACTTCAGCAAGTTGAAAAAACCTGAAACACCAAAAGACAAATAGAGGACAGTGAACAGTAAATGAGACTTGAGTCCATAATATAAATAGATAATGAAAGTGCTAAAGTCATTTTGGAGCTGTGGAAGCATCATTTGATTAAACGAGAACAGAATACCACCGGCACTTTTGATGTTATTAAAGAGAAACAGACATACACAGAATTTCAAGAAGAATAAAAATACTAAGAACAAAATAAAAAGGGATTTTTAAAGTTATGAAGAAATAAATGGATACACCTTGGCTACATGATAAAGAGAATAAAATGTAATAGCCTATACATATCCAAAGGATGTAAACATCAGATGATGAGAAGAATTAGTGAAGATTAAACAAAGGGTACATACATGGAAATAATAGGATAGAACAAACGATACAAAATTAAGAATGAACAAGGACAAAAACACCCTACAGTAAACCAGAATGCAGAACAAGTCCTCCGAAGAGGTGGAAATCTAGTCACAATTCACATGTAAAGTTGACTTGAGAACGCTATTAGAAAAACGTAGCCCTACACTGGCAAAGAGATGTTTTTGAAGAAATGAAATTTTTTCACCGAGGACATGAAGATTTTGATAGTAATTTCAGTATTTAGCTGATACTACATTAATTGTCACAAGCGTGTACGTTAATCTGTATGTAAAGAACATCAGAAGTTGAGGGAAGAGGAGGGAATATAAAAAGTACAAAAAGCAAGGAAAGATGTTTACTATTAACAGACTGAATCTTACTCTATAGGACAGTTCTGTAATTATAACCTGCAATATATCTGCCATCTAAGAGTAACACATTGCATTAGGCTCAGATGTTAGCTTACCTTTTATATTTTTTAAATACATTTTAAAACCACAATTTGTTTCAGTTTTACTCTGAGCATTGATCCTTGTGCACTCACCTGCTCCACTCCGCCTAGTGCTCATTTCTGCAACATAGCTCCACTCATTTGTATTAGCATCATAGCATTCTACTGAACTAAGGCACTGACGCGACGCCCCATCGTAGCCACCGACAGCATACAGCTTACCTAGAAAAGTAACCACCAGAAATCCACTAGTTTCTCAGGCACGTAGGCTACTGTTACACATGCAGAGTAGGAAATGTCACTCTCCAAAGTAGTTACTAATCAGCACCTGTTGTCAATCAGTTATTGTAGGTTTCTATTTTTCAAACAGTTTTAAGATATTACCCTATAGATCTTGTCATTTGAGGGAGATAAGAGGCAGCCAGTATCTAATATGAACAACGTGATTCAGAAGATTTTGAATTGCCTGTGTGAGATATGAAGGTACTTTACCCTATTTTAAATTAGGAATTGTCCAAAGGCAAACTAAGTATGTCTAACATTGGAAGCTAGCTAATAGGCTTCTTAGAAACATCTAAAAATTTAGATGGTAATTACTTTTATGCACTTGGTCTATACTTTCAGATCAGAAGCAGCGGAGGTTCCTATGCAGTTAAAAAAAACACACCTAAAACTGTTGCAAGACCTGGGAGCCGGCCCAGGTCCACATCATGCAAGCAACAACAAACCTGTTAACCACCAAGCTGTCTATGGAAGTCTGCAGATTCACAGCACCACGCTTAAGATCACCCCCAGCATGTAACCAGGAAAATCAGCCACAGATAACAGGAGTTAAAGTTCAGTGCTACATCCCTGAAGACTGATTTATAATATTATTACTTCTGTAACCAAGCACTCTAGCTCTGCTGGCATGCATAAGGCAGAGCATACACACTTTAGGGAGCGTCTCCTCAGTTTGCCTCAGGTGCACAGGACTCAGCATTAAAGCTCTGACTTCCATATATTCCTGTGCCTGAGCTCCAGTACTGCCACTAACACATACAGTGACCACATATACCTTTCACTGCAGCTTGCTCAGCAGAGTACTAAGAGATACTCCTCCAACATAGCTTTTTTCAAGTACTTCCTAAGGACAGATCTATACTTCACGGTTACTCTTTATTAATCTACAACAGGCAGGATATGAATTTCAGCTAAGATGTTCTCAACATTTAAAATAGAAAAGGATTTCTATTACAGAAAACAATTTATTTACAGTTTTATTAAAAACATTGAAGAAAAAACAGTTGCTGTTAACAGTTATGCCAACAGCGAAGAAAAATCAGTTTAATGTATAATCTCACATTATATAAAGCATGACAATCAAAAAATACTGAACTCAACTATATTAGAAGGTAGCCAAAACCAAGCAGAAAAATTATGTATTGTTCATACCATTTGAATTACAAGGCTGAACAAAATCCTAAATCTGAAGTATGCTTCCTAATGTGGAAATAGATAGTAGGGTGAAGATTACATTTCCCCCTCCTCTTTTTAATCTCATTTGTCACTGACTGTAAGTTTTACTAATAAACCATTTTGATCTTTTTCTATTCTACCTCAGTTTTAGACACTAACAGAGATTAAATATGGAGCCCTTCAGACTATACTTGTATTATTGTCAGTGAATATGAAGAAAGTTAAGACACTCGCCTAAGTATTGTGCAAGAATTTATATCTTCATTTCAGTAACTAAACCAAAAAAATTAATAATTATTTTGAATCAGATCACTCAATCCCAAAGGCCTCCTTTTTCTTTTGAAAATGGAATATATTTGGGGCTTGGTTTTGGAAACAGTGTTTTAAATCCTCTTCTGGTTTTTTTGTTTATCTGTTTTTAAAAAACCCTTATACTTTTCCTGACAATTCTGAAATGAAAAAAAAATTTTTTTTGGCCCTTTCCCCACTTTTACCAAAACTAGTTTCCATAGATGATCCAATTTTGTAAGTAGTTCCGGTTCCAAAACATAGGCACAGAAAAATTCTTTTAGCAATAGTTTACAGAAAGCTTTCCAAATATTTAATAAACATATTGTGTTGATTTGGAATGTGAGATCTTAGGAACATACAAAGGCACAAAGGAGAGAACTAACTTTGCAGGCAGGAAAAGAACTTACCTCCAACAACACCTACACCAACGCTACTTCGTCTTGTGTTCATTGGAGCTACATGAAACCACTCATTAGTCTTTAAGTTGTAAACTTCAACAGATGATAAACCTATTAAAACAATAGGACATTATTTTCTCTACAAATGTAGGAGCAACATACTGCCTACTTTTCAGAAATTATTCATCATATCTGAAAACTCAAATTATTTCATTTTAAGAACTGTTAATTACTACTCAAAAGGCACAAGTGATGTCATTTAGCTAGCCAATTACAGTCATCATCTTCTTGTTTGAAAACGCGCAAATGAATACAAGCTTTTGTGGAATTCAAACATTCTTCCTTGGATTTCTTCTTTTCAATTAAGTCACCCAGTGTTCTCTATGCATATTGATCAGAAATAACTCTTAAGGAAAAGAATTATCTCTACACAAATAGTTTAATGCATCTGTGAAGAGAACGAGCTGTGTGTCCAAAGCCTTCCCACAATTCAAACAGCGCTGTTTATACTCTCAATTACACTACAGAAAAGTGCAGACATATATTCCATATGCAAACAGGCACCATATTATTTCTCTGCTCATGTCTTCCATGAGTTGAGGACTTGGAATACAGACAATGGTTGTTAAGCCTAAACTCTAACAACTGAGAGAACAGTCCACTGTTCAGTGCCAGGCAGAAGGTGGTGACCATTAAAGCATATTCCATGCCACAAGATGAAGGCTGTCCTCCTGCTTGGTTCCATCACAACTACCAGGAAAGAGAAATTCAAATTTGATACAATTACATCCAGAGCAGTCAAAACAAATCAGTTCAGCAGTGTGTAAAGGCAAAAAATACCTGTACTTCCATCAAATCCTCCCACAGCATAAAGAAGTCCATTTAATACAGCAGCTCCCAGTGTGCTTCTCCTGTCTTGCATATTAGCAACACTTGTCCACTGGTCCTTCACTGGATCGTAAGAATCTACTGTGCGGACTCTCAAAGAACCATTGAAGCCACCAACAGCGTAAACCATGCCTCCCATGTACACCATTCCTAAAGCAGAGCAAAGTCAAGATTTAACCCTTCTCAGGGTAAGTTTCCACTTACCACCAAAGAACAGAGGATGCTTCAGACAGACACCTAAATTCTGCAGCATTACAAACTGCAACAAAATATTAGACATCATTTACCTGCTCTACATCTTCTGGAAGGCAATTCAGCCACCTGATGCCAACGCTCTTCTTTAAAGTCATAGCATTCTACGCTGCGAATAGCTTTTGGTGCCTGTCCGCCAACTACCATCATCAACTAGAAAGGAGGTAGCAACATGCATTAATATTTTGCGCATATGAAAGCACCTGAAAGGTGAAAGTAGTACTAAAAATAAAGCAAGCTTCTGTACAAGAAATGCTTAAAGTATGGTTCTCCTAAACATGCAATATGGATCTTAGAAGCTATGCAAAACCTTCTTTTTAAATATACATTTTGTAAACATTGTGTCCGGTGGAAATATCTGAGGTAGAAAAGCAGAAGGTAATTAGATTTCAGATAGAGCTCCCATGAATTAGGCAGATTCTGTTGTATTTTCAGGGCGTACTCTGACCTCACATATGAGAACTCAACATCTATAACATTCAATGGAGCTGTGAACATCTATCACATAACAGCCTTATTTGGCTCCTTTGAGAGAAATGTGCTAAACCTGCTCAAGTCAAAGGAATGGTTCATCTGACTAGTTCCTATTTGATTACTCCAGAGTTGCCATAATGGTGCTATGAGAAAATTTTTGTACTTCACTGGAAAAAAAAAGATAATATCTAGTGTTTGCTTTTTTTGTTCCTTCTAAGAAGGAACAAAAGATCATATTTAGCTAAAAATTAAGTGAAATGCCTCAACTCAGAAGCATTGTTCCATAATATTTATCAGGCTTACTTCCTCTCTAAAACCAGGTACATAATTGCATTTTGCTCAAATGCTGAAGAACTCACCTTAGATAATTTCTTTAAGAGAAGAACCCTACCTACCCAAAGCATAGCATGGATCTGAAACTCAGTCACTCGCTACATCTTTATGATGAATAATTCTTGCAGAATTTTTTTTTTACTGGAACACACCAACTGATAGTCATATTCTCATCAAATCTGTTACATAAAATGGAGTTGGAAGAAATAAGCAGACTAGAAAAATGAGGGTCTTACTTTTGGGAGGCTAGCAGGGGTTCTCAATTTTGTTCGAGTGCTTTTCATCAGCGCTCGTTGCTCAGTTGGCAGCAAGTGATACTTCATAGCTTCAATGAGGTAATCTTTACAAGCACTGCTGTTCTTAACCAGTATTTCCTCTTCAACTCTCTGTTTATTAATAGAAGTTTGACAAGATCTGAGAGTGTTAAGGAAGTAAAACACAAATCACAACTTGAAGTGCAATAAGCCTGCATCACAGGAACAAATGCAGATCACTGAATTTTCAGATCGTAGTTCCAACACAGTTAGATGCAAAATTATGTGGTGGCAATGTGTAATATTTAAAAAGAAAAAAGAAAAAACAGGAGATGCAGATTCTCTAGAATCTACCCAAAAAAGTGTTAGGCAATGGTTAATCACTTTCCTCACAGCAATGCACATTTCTCAACTTTTCAAATACTGAAAGCACAGAGCACTTAAAATGCAAGGAAAAAAGAATTTAACAAATGAGTAAACCACTCCACCAAAAAAAAAAACCCACAACAAAAAAACCACAGAAGTGGAAGAAATTCTTATCATAAAATTTCTAGCATAAGCACCTACTAACACGCTACTACACCTACTAACTGATGTTAATAGTGAAATGATATTTTCAATCTTAAGTACTTAACCTGACACCAATACATTCAAAATGATCTTATAACATTTGAAAAAAACATAGCATATCTGAACCAGGTAAAAAAAAAAAAAAAATGCTTCCAGGCTTCCTTTGTCAGTAATTTCTACCACCTTAAGTAACAGATATATTTAAAATAAGATTCTGAAATTTTAAATTCACTTATGAAAGGAGGTACTGTATCAGAGATCATATTACAAATGAAAACTAACCTGACACCAGCAAATTAAATAATTCCAAATTACTGGTATAACATAGCCCTTAATCTGCTAAATAGACAAATTACTTCTATGTAGTATCCCCTTATGCTATCCCTCACTTGACTGAGTGTATGAGCACATAAGCATATGGCGGTGGTAAAGGGCAGATCTTTTGGATTTTATTTCTATTATCAGTAATACACTATCGTACACTGTCTTTAAAATTACCCATTTGGCATTAAAAGAAATAAAAGGAAAGAAGTGTTTGTGTGCACAAGTAGTAGTATTCCTTTTTGCTTACCTGAACTAAATATTCCCGGGAAAGCAAAGGCAGCCGAACATGCTCCATCAGGCGTGCCATTAGCTCCTGCCTTACATCTTTGTCATGGTTTACCCACGCTATCACTGCTTCAAATACCTTCCAGAAAACAAACAAACGCGAGTCCCTTGGCTTACAAATTCATGAATATGAGAATATCAGTGTGCCTCCAAAACCAACTTTTGCTTAGACTAAAATTCCTAACACAGAAAAAGAGCACAGCAGCTATAGCTCCCATTAATTCCATATTTACCCAATATAAAATTCAGAAGATGCATTAGCCAGCCTCTTTCTGTATCCTTCCTCTACTCGTGTTCCAAGGATAGCTGCGCTACATTGACAAAATGTGTTGATAAAATTAATACTGAAGATTTAATAAACCATGTAAACAAGTAACAGATCAAAGAGATTATAACCCTCATTTTTTCTTTCCTGTCCTGGAGAACGGACCTACCACATCATCACTCAAATGACTTAAAATCATTATGTCTTACTAAGGGAAGCGATTCTAAGCCTTGTTTCTCCTCTATTGCACACAGTTCTTTACTTGTATAGAGCACTGAAACTTTAATTATACTCCACAGAAACGGGATCATAACTATTAAAGTCAAAGTGAGAGATTCAGATCCTCAAGGTATTTTGGGAATAGCAACATGGCTTTGCTCACTGCAGTTTAAGCAGATAGTTCTTAGGCTCAAAGTTTCTAAAATATGAAAAAAAGATTTTAACACAAAACACTAGCTAACCATAAAACTGATGTTCAGACATGTATTTTGAATATGATTTAGCCTCTTTCTGGAGCAGAAGTGTTAGAACGACTATATACGCCTTCAATAGAAACTAACATATTTTTAACTGATCACAACTGGATACATAAGCTGAAAATTAATATATCTGCACATGAAAACCATTACAGGGTCAAGGACACGGCGCTGGGCTCACTGAAGTTCACAGTTTTACAAACAGCTTTAAAAGGATGAGATCTAACTACATGTGAGCCAAAGACTATTTAAACTTAGTTTGATTATACAAGCTACCTAGCCATCTCCTTTGCAATCCACATTTGTTTAGTCTCAACAGTGCACACATACATACTAATAGAGCTTTAATATCTTTGTAGGACTGCTCACGTTAAAGTTAGTAGATGGCATATACTCACTCTTTAAACTACTGTTTTAGAGTTACTTATTCCTCAGTAAACCAAACTCCTGTCTATGTGACTCAGCATGTTCCGTTTGTTCTACCCAAAGATGAGAAGGAATTCCAATTTAATTTAGCTTTCATTTTTTAAAGCAATGGATTAAGTGATTTACACAGTTTTAGAATTCCTAAGAGTTAAGATTAATTTTCAGCATCAAATTGACAAAACTTTGAGGAGAAATCTTTTAAATACGAGCATAATATTGGTTTAATTTTACCGAGTAAACAAAGGACGGATCCAAACAAGTATACAGGAGCAGTAAGAACGAGCCTTTATTCTTCCCCATACAAAAGGGTAAAAAGAATACTGTGATACACGTGATCTTACCTTCTCTTCTGAGACAATTGTAAGCTTGTCACTGGAAATCAAACTGCACACCTGCTCTACACCAAGATTGAGGTATTCTTCACTAAGTACAACATCAGAAAAGTGCTGTTCTGTTTGGAGGAAAAAAAAAGTACTCTGACATACAGTGCTGCATGTAACCCAAAATTAGCATTAAAACAATGCAAAAAAAATAGAAGATTTTGATTCAATATGCATGCTATTTGTTACATCTAGAAGCAATACTTTAATTTAAAACATTTTATTTAGGGTAAAGCTTTGTCTTGCATCTTTTATAATCAGAGGTTCCTTAAAATAACTCAAGCACTAAAACACATTACACTCAAAGTAACAGTTATAGCAATTAACATTTTTAGTATTACTTTAGCTCAGTACCTGTCCTTGATGATAACTTAAGTCACATTTTGCTAGCGTTGTATTCAAAAGAATACATGACTACATCAGAAAGATGCCAGAAAAAGAATATGCCCTATATGTTGACAAGCATGCTTTAAACTGCAGTTCAGCATAAACAATGGCTGATTCGTTAGCATTTAACAGCAATTTTACAATCTAATGCAGGTCAAAAAAAAAAAAAAAACCCGAAAATCTGTGCAACAGGTTTGGATCCTGCTACATCTCTCAGGGCTTCCCCAAAGTCATAAAAATATTACATATCACAATTTCCACAAGGTGTAGAAGTTGTGTAATTTTTGTACAGATTTTTTTAATGCCTCAATGTAAAATCAACTACCTGACACAATTTAGTGATTTGACTGCAGAACCATCAGATGTTTTCTTTGAACATACAGCATACATCAAGCTGTCCTTCACTTACTTTGTTGTCTTCTCCCTTCCTTAATAGGGCTTCTTAAAGCCACTGAATAGTAGCGCTTTAAGTAGAATTTTTTTTTCCTCTTTAGCTATGCTTAACAGAAATCATAAGGGGCAGTTGATCCTGGGAATTTAAGAATTTCCTCAAAATTAGAATAAGAGTTATCAAACATATACAAAGTAAGTAACTTTCTAAAGGCTTTTCTAGCACTACATGAAGCTACCATACATAGTTCTCCATGCTTGATATAAACTATTTAAAGAATGTTGAAGTCTTTCAGTACAAGAAGTCTAATTTTTCAGTAGATCAGCTTTGCAAAGCACAGGTTTTTTTTTTTGTACTGAAACAAACATTAGAGAGAAAGAAACAAAGATTAGAGAGCATAAGAAGATAAATCTAACACAGTATGATAATTCCTATCATCCATGTAGTTCAGCATCCTGTTCCTTTAAATAGGCAGCACAAAATCCTTCAGATAAAGGTCCAAGAATACATATGACAGGTAAACATTATAGTAAAACCTCTTTCTGTAAAGGACTCACTACAATCATGAAAGACTCCTAGTAGCTAGAAGAATGTTATTTTACCTGCCTTACTACATTTCACTACAACTGCTATAAAGCTCAGCCTCCTTGAACATGCTAAATTCTTGACCGCAATGCCTTCCTATAGTAATAATTCTATAGTCTCATTGAAAAACAAATCCCATATCTAAACTTAACATAGTTTACCATCTGTTTTCAATGGTTGTCCCCATATTTTAATTCTGAAATATGGTGATAAGGAAAGTCTTGGCCTGTCTACTCAGTATCATTATTTTATATTCCTTTCTCTCCTTCATCTCTGTTTAAAGTAGATCGTCCTCATCTTTTCAGTCTCTCACCCTATGAACCTCTCCTGTCATGCAATCATAATCACAAGGACTTCCAGTTCTGCAGCATTCTTCTAGGATGAACAGGTAATTTCTGCAATATTTCAGGGAGGGAAAGGAAGAGAAGTATTATTGCTTTATGTTACAGCACCATTACTATTTTACTCCTTACAAATCTTTGACTCTCTGCTTTCCAGATTGCAAAAATAGTTTCTTGGGTTGAAGTAGAACTTTCCGAGGTGTACATCTACTGAAATAAATACCTATTCTTTTTTTACTATTTGTAACAGAAACTGAGAAAGGTAACTCGTATGAATTCATTTTATGAGCTACTCCAAATGTCAAGCGACAGAGCCAAAAAATAGGGCGTTTGACTGCCAAGAAGCTTAGTTAGGAAGAAAACATAAAGGGGAAAGAGTTATATTTAAGCAAAATTCATCCAAATCTCAAATAAATCTGAGTTTCAGAAGCCTTGTTCATCTTCCCTTAAGAATGCCAGTCCAACAGCGTATCCAACATGATATGCTTCATGAACTAGAAATACCCACTTGATTTTACAGACTCATATAAAAAAGCCTTCTTTTCTAAAGAGATTATTTAGATTTATGACACACTGTAAAAAATAGGAAGAGATCCAGGCCTTAACAAAAAAAAGTTCAAAATTTTCAAATACAATAAAAGTCAGGTTCTCTTTTGTCTTCATGCTGGGAAAAGAATTGTAGAAGAAAAGCTGAAAAAAAGAATGAAAGTAGTAAACAAAAAATAAGAGACTATTTTACTGAACGCTAGCCTTTGTGCGTAAAGCATACAGTAAGGCACGTGCCCTTAATAACATGAGGCTAACAGCTGAAGAGCGAACAAAGGAAAAATTTAAAATCAAGTCAATAGCCCAAGTTCTAAAGCAATACTTGGAAACAAATCTTCATCCAAATGGATTATTGAAAACAGAGAAATGGGAAGGCAGATGGCTGTATAAATTTTAGCTCTGAAAAAGGGTAAGGTGAAATCACTTGTCTCCCGAGAACTAGATCTCCTGTTGTCAAGGAGACCATCTTAACCGATTGATACATGTCCTTTTGTCAGAAGCCAATTAAAATTACAGCTCAATGAATTATTCAAAATAATTAGAAATTGAAAAAGAACAAGGAAACTCAAAAACACCACTTAAATAATCTGCCAACAGTAATTTGTCTTAAGCTGTTCAAGCAGTGAAGACAGAAGGCATTATTATATATAATGTTTATGAAATTCAAGCTTTTCTGCTTCCTCTTCACAAGAAGAGTATCAGCATCTTTCTTTCAAATGATATGACTCAGTACTATCAAGTTTTACAAGGTTCAAAAATTCCATTTTAGATCCTCCTTTTTCAATGACCATGACAGAAAAATAGAGGTTTTTTTTTTTTTTTTTGGGGGGGGGGTACTATTTCTTTGCCTTCTTTGTTTTAAAGGTGTTAGGATTCATATTATCCCATATTATTGCCTAACTCCTCAAGGATTAGATCGTTCACTTCGTTTTTCAATAAAAGTTAAGATTCCCATATAATTTTATCACTGAGATATTAACATCCAACTCAATAATCCATCCATCTCAATAATCTGAGATATTAACATCCAACGTCATGAAAATCTCAGCAAAATTGAAAAAATGTCACTCTTGTACTCCATCTAATACTTTATGACAAGATAAAACATGTTATGCATCTGTCCCCTGTAAAATCTCAACCTAGCTTTGGTTTTATTTGGTTCATTTCTCAGTGAGGTTAATATACCTCTCCTCTCTTCACAAACATCTCCCAGTTCCAGATAAGCAGACAGCTGTAACTGTCTGGCTGGAAGTTTTTATGACAGAATTATTTTTTCCCAAATCAAAATTTTCCACATAGCGTGAGACTTAAATTCCTATTGGAATCCTGCCTTCTTGCCACCTTGCTGAGATAACTAAAGCCAGCTGGCTCCAGAGTCATGCAGCCTGAAAACCAACTGGCTTGGGAGCTACAAGGGCCTGGCTCCCAAATTCTCACTTCCTAAGCAAGTAGAATTTTGCTTCATTATCATCAAAACAACACCGCTTTTTTTAATTATTTTTTTAAAAAACACATCCCTACCATTTTAGGAAGCTTCTAAAATATCTGTTCCAATTGCATATGAAAAGCAGATTTTGACATTTTCCACAAAATGGCATTGCTATTCTCTTCATAACTGGTTAAGACAGTTTCTATTCGGATAGCTAGAGATCTGTCCTTGTCTGCCCTGTACCAGTAGGATGGGACTTCAGCTTCAAGGAGGAACCAAAAGGACAAAAAGGAAGTTCTTAGCAATATGAAAAGGACTAGTAACTAGATGTTTGGAGTACAATAAACTATGCCAAAGTGAATAGCAAATAAAGATAAGAGGAGCTGTCACGACTTCTTGGTACTTTTTACCTCGAGTTCAGAGATGTGTGTTCTACAGACAGAAGCACTAAACAGCTGACCTACTACTTCTGCTCAAAAGGTGCATAGTCCTGCTGACCCTAAGGACGTTGTCACTAATTTTATGCTTTTTAGTTACATAGGAAGGAATGCTACATCTGAAATCCACGTAACACATTTTCTGCTAGAAACATTTGTGGATTAATTCATAAGCACAATTACACTCACTTACATGCCTACAGTCAGGCCTTCTCTGGATTAACTGCCTTCAACTGCCACAAATGCAGAAGCAAAGGTCTGCTTAATTTCCCACAGATTCAGAGCATCATAGTGGCAAACCTGTAATTCATCTTCTATTTTATGATTTATGACAGTGACTGTTCTGAGCATTTTTCTCTGGGTACAGTGTATCGTTCAAGACAGCTTGAAATATCTATTCCAACATTAATAGACTTGAATCATTTTCTAACATTTTTTCAATGTGTGCCAGCAGTTGATGACAATATCCATTAACTTTCATTTCCAGAAAACTTTTTAATGTTTTGCACACTCAGAAATCTTCTCCCAAAGACCCTCCCAAGTCCACATTAACACATATGACAAAATTTGGTCACAGCTTATCAGTGCCAGAGGCTGCAGCTAAAAAAAAGAAAAAAAAAAAGCATGACCACCTCGCAAAGCTCCAGTGCCTATTAGTTTGTGAAACAAAAGATCACAATCAAATAACATGAGTCTCACAAGTACCTTCTGTTATGGGTCAACTGTTTCTACTCCATAAAACAGATTTTTATAAACCAAATGGAACACTTGCATCTTTCTGATATGATAATGCTATAAACCTACCAGAAATGTAGCTTCTTTCTGAATTGATACCCTTTTATTTTACAGAGATGCGGAGTACGGGACGCAGGAAGATCCGAGTGGTAGGTTGGCATAAGATAACTATTCAGGCAGATGAAACAAAAAATACCTAGCAAGAACAATTTTTTAAACTGTTTTTTGAAATTTTATTTCATTTCACATTGTTTGAGTAAAAAAAAAAAAATCACAATGTGATTTTTTTGGTTTTTATTTTTGAAAACAGCCTAACATAAGGCTCTGGTCAAACAGCGACCTAGCCTAATTATAGAGGAATAGATACAAGGTCTCTCAGTTTAAGAAGTTTCAGAAGGTAAACATTTCAGAATCAAATTTAAAAAAAAATCTGATTTAGTTGTCAATTTTATGCTCAAAAAACTGCTTTTTAGAACACTATGAAGTTCCTAGCAACCAAGATAACAGCAGTATAGCAACAGAAGTTGCTATTCAAAACAGAATTGTAAAAAGATTCTGCTAAGTACGTTCTTTAAATTCCATGCATACCAATGTACACAAGAATAGTCTGTAGAAGACAGATATATATTTCTAAATCTAGTCAGGGCTCAAGTTTTGGTCACAGAGCACTTGAATCCAACATGTTATGTCCCACAGTTAAGTATAATGTAGCAATACATGCTTCTTAATTGCATTAAGAATCCACAACAAAGTTCCTTTGACTGCTCCCCAGGATGATGCTACAGGCCAAGAAGGTGGGGCACACGTGTCTTTGCCAACATGGTAAGGAAAGTTTTAAACCAGGAAAGATGGGGGAAGGGGAGAGTTATAGAGACCAACCAGACAGCAAAACAGGGCTCAGGTGGGGATACTTCCAGCAAGTGCATGCAGCCAAGGAAGTGCCTACAAGACATGACTATGGGGAATCTTCTTGCACCCCTCCTGGGAAACTGGCATGCTCAAATACCTCTCTGAAGTACCTGTACACCAATGCACGCAGCATGGGAGTAAATAGGAAGAGCTGGAGATCTGTGTGCAGTCACAGGCTTTGATCTCATTGCAATTACAGAGACATGGGGGGATAGCTTGCATGACTAGAATGTTGTCATGAATGGCTACATGCTTTTTTAGGAAAGACACACCAGGAAGGTGAGGTGGGGAAGCTGCCCTTTATGTGAAAGAACACCTGGAATGTATGGAGCTCTGCCTAGGGGTGGATGATGAGCAGGTCGAGAGCTTATGGGTAAGGATTAAAGGGCAGACTAATAAGGGTGACACTGTTGTGGGTGTTTGCCACAGGCCACCTGATCAGGAACAGGAAGTAGATGAGGCCTTTTACAGACAGCTGGAAGTAGCCTCACAGTCACAGGCCCTGGTTCTCATGGGGGACTTCAACCACCATGACATCTGCTGGATGGACAACACAGCTAGGCACAAACAATCCAGAAGGTTGCTGGAAAGCATTGATGATAACTTTCCGACCCAGGTGATGGAGGAGCCAATGAGGAAACGTGTGCTGCTGGACCTTGTACTAACAAACAAGGAAGGACTGGCTGGAGATGTGAAGGTTGGGGGCAGCCTTGGCTGCAATGAGCATGAGATTGTGGAGTTTAGGATTCTGTGAGGAGGAGGTAGGGCAATAAGTAGGATCGCAACCCTGGACTTCAGGAGAGCTAACTTTGGACTCTTCAGGGGACCTACTTAGGGGAATCTCATGGGGTAGGGCCCTAGAAGGAAGAGGGGTCCAAGAAAGCTGGTTAATATTCAAGCATCACTTCCTCCAGGCTCAAGAACAGTGCATCCCTATGAGCAAGAAGTCGAGCAAAGCGGGCAGGAGACCTGCATGGATGAACAGGGAACTCCTGGCAAAACTCCAGCAGAAGAAGGAAGTGTACAGGAGGTGGAAGCAGGGACAGGCCACTTGGGAGGAATATAGGAAGGTTGTCAGAGTATGCAGGGATGTGACAAGAAATGCCAAGGCCCATTTGGAATTAAATCTGGCAAGGGACGTCAAGGACAACAAGAAGGGCTTCTTCAAAAACATCGGTAACAAAAGGAAAACTAGGGAAAACGTGGGCCCGCTGCTGAATGGGGCGGGTGCCCTGGTAACAAAGGATATAGAGAAGGCAGAGTTATTGAATGCTGCCTTTGCTTCAGTCTTTACTGCTAAGGCCAGCCCTCAGGAATTCCAGACCCTGGAGACCAGGGAGTAAGTCTGGAGAAAGGAAGACTTTCCCTTGATCGAGAAGGATTGGTTAGAGATCATTTGGCCAAACGGACACCCACAAGTCCATGGGCCCTGATAGGATGCATCCACAAGTGCTGAGGGAGCTGGTAGACATCATTGCTAGGTCACTCTCGATCATCTTTGAAAGATCACAGCAATCAGGAGAGGTGCCTGAGGACTGGAAGAAAGCCAATGCCACCTCAGTCTTCAAAAAGGGTAAGAAGGAGGAGCCAGGGAACTACAGGCCTTTCAACCTCACCTCCATCCCTGGAAAGGTGATAGAACAGCTCATCCTAGAGGCCATCTCTAAGCAGGTGGCAAACAAGAAGGTGATCAGGAGTAGTCAGCATGGATTCACCAAAGGGAAGTCATGCTTAACCAACCTGATAACCTTCTATGATGGGACAAATGGCTGGATAGATGAGGAGAGAGCAGTGGATGTTGTCTACCTGGACTTCAGCAAGACACTGTCTCCCATAACATCCTTGTAGGCAATCTCAGGAAGTGTGGACTGGATGAGTGGACAGTGAGGTGGATTGAGAACTGGCTGGATGGCAGGGCTCAGAGGGTTGTGGTCAGTGGCAAAGAGTCTAGTTGGAGGCCTGAATCTAGCAGTGTCCCCCAGAGGTCAGTACTGGGTCCAGTCTTGTTCAATGTATTCATCAATGACCTGGAGGAAGAGACAGAGTGCCTCCTCAGCAAGTTTGCTGATGATACGAAACTGTGGGGGAGTGGCTGACACACCAGAAGACTGCGCTGTCATTCAGAGGGACCTGGACAGGCTGGAGAGCTGGGCAGAGAGGAACCTCCTGAAGTTCAACCAAGGCAAGTGCAGGGTCCTGCACCTGGGGAGGAAGAACCCCATGCACCAGTACAGGCTGGGGCTGACCTGCTGGAAAGCAGATATGGGGAGAAGGACCTGGAAGTCCTGGTCGACTGCCAGTTGACCATGAGCCAGCAATGTGCCTTTGTGGCCAAGAAGGCCAATGGTTTCCTGGGCTGCATTAGGGAGAGCGTTGCCAGCAGGTCGAGGGAGGTGATCCTGCCCCTCTCCTCAGCCCTGGGGAGGCCGCATCTGGAGTGCTGGGTCCAGTGCGGGGCTCCCCAGTACAAGAGAGACATGGAGCTCCTGGAGTGAGTCCAGTGAAGGGCTACAAAGATGATTAAGGGACTGGAGCATCTCTCCTATGAGGAAAGGCTGAGGGAGCTGGGAGGTTGGACTAGGTGATATCCAGAGGTCCCTTCCAACCTCAGCCATTCTGTAATTCTGTGAAGCTTTATGCAGTAATGTGTACAAGTGGTCATCAGAAGACACTTCTGCCACAAAAAATCCAGTGTTCCCATATCCTGTACTGGCCTATACAGCTAGTGGAACTACATTATTATCCTTTGATTGCAACAAAGAAATATGTCAAGCACTGCAGGAATGCTCTTGTACTGTAGTGTTACAGACCACAACAGTCACAGTAGTAAAACTTCATAGGATAAGTGGAATATGTTAATAGGATTACTGGAAAACCACTTATTTTCACAAGATTAAGGGACAGAAGAACACTTCTATCTAAAAACATAAAACTGTAATAATGAAACATTACAAAAAAAGAATAGAAATACTTCATTAGCAAAGATGACAGTAAGAGTTTTTTTTCTGCTTCAGAGTATCAGCTGGCTTATTAGGCTGTCCGATTACCCTCTCTAGTTTATACCAGGACTAGCACGACCTAGAGAGCCACATTCCCTACCTCTCTTGTTAAAGATGGCTAAAGAAGCCATTGAGATCAGCTGTTTTCAGCAGCTTGCTCTCCCTCTTGTCCAAGATGACATGCCCCTCTAAATTCTCTTCTCGTGTAGCTCTTTTGACTGCAGATTAATTCATTTCCTTCCCCAAGACCTTCTGTTTAGCATTTCTACTGCTCATCTTACTTAGCACCTTCACAGAATCAAATTACTTTCCTTTATTATAAGGCTTTACCAGTCTATCTTGAGAAGGTTATATATAACGTTATGAAAAGTATAAAATGTACTATATTCTCAGGAACAATTTTTATTTTGTGAATTCTCTGAAACTATATAAGACACATCAGTGAGTAAAACAGAATGGGTGCTCACTAACTAACAGCATTCACACTGAATACTCTTGGAAAGCCTTCTGGATTTCTGCTTATGTTCTCTGATAAATCCACTTACATCAGAACTAGAATGGCTATTCTTTCACACAAAAAGAGCTCTCATGTTGTAAACCTGTCACTTGGTTTCCCCTGAAAGTATCAGCAGTAAGCATTCATTCAACCCTTCTCTGCTACGTTATGCATTCAAGTTAAGATCCTTGAGAATGGAATATTTCCTCATAAAAGAAAGATGAGACCCTCCCTTTAATTTATTCCCAACCTATGCAACTGTTACAAGACTAGGATAAGCCTGCATTCTGAATCACCACAGGAACACTTAGAATCTCAGAAAGAAAGTTTAATTGTAACAGAAGCTAATTCCAAGTAATTTGTATCAAGTGTCTGCTATTTTCAGAGCTCCCATGTGCAGAGATGCATATAAATGACTTAACAGAAATTTAACACCTGCTACAGCAGGACGAAGCCCATCACGGGATTATGAAGCTCCAATTTAACGCAAGTTGGTTTTTCACTCCTACCGGAAGGCCATTCCAGACTCTCACTATTAGAGTAAATTCTGATCTATATTTGCATCCATTTGTTTTTATGCTACTGCTTTCCAGTAGCACAAGTATCTTTTTGCCTCTTTTTCCTAAATATCAAATAGCAACTGTAACAAAATGAGGACCGGGAGAAGTTAAGCATAGAAGTACTTTCCATTTTCTCTAGAAAGATGACATTCTCACTGCTCCTTAAATCTAATAATCCTCTTCTATACTCATTGTAGTTTCTGTAATCTGCAGTCCCAACCTATCTACTCCCAGGAGTTCAGCTGTCTGTGATACAAGGCCTAACTCTGAAATGCCACACTTGCATCTCTTTGGCTCAGATCTTTAAGAAAATTGTTCAGTCGTGAGAAAGAGCCTTGACAAAGTGCACAGAGCCAATTTAGATAAAAATTAGCACGGGAAAAGCAGGTAAGATAGCCAAGATGTGGATAGTTATAAGTCTGAGAATGCCAGAAGAAAAATACTGATATGAAAAGGGTACAGTATGAAAGTAAGTATACAGTTCTACAGAAGAAAACCTAGCAGTTAGTAGACAGCAATCCAGCAACACAGAAGATCAGCCCATTTGGAGGCCAGCCCTTTCTCACCTGACTGAGGACTCCCTGGCCAGCAAAGATTCCCTGGGTGCTTTATCAGGAGTAGCAAGCATGCAGGTGCTCAACCTATTAGCTTGCAAGTCTCACCTAGGACTTACAAATTTAACCTTTTCAGTTATATATATCCTGCTTGCAGAGTCTCTCTGAGCACAGCAAAGGATGCCTGAACAAAACAACTCAGAAAGGGAGGGTTACAAGCGGTACACGGTTCCTATACTCTCAAATACATTTAATAGTATTCCACTCAAGATCTTGCCAAAGTCTCAGTTTTTATATTTACAGTAAGTAATCCACATAAATATTAACTCCAAGTACTAAATTTAGAGATGGTTTAAAAGTAACTGAAGGAGCTTAAAAGTCACTAAGTTGGAACAGAAGCTGGGAAAAAAAATTGAAATCAAGCAACCGTTACGTCAAAATAATGCCATGGAGATACAAAATATTAAGACTGCCCTGATACTCTTCAAATGTATCAGGATGTTTTGTTATTTCTTCTATTTTCTACTTTGCTCTCATGTACTACACTATATTTGCCTGACAAAATTCTATGGATTAATGAAGACAGTGCAATGCAATGAAGTAGCTCACACCCTTGGGCACAGCATATTTATCTTAGGAGCAAGAATAGGCTTTAAAGTAATGCCTACTCTACCACACAGATACGTCAAAGTTACAATAGGAGTTGAGCTCGCAGCTAATAGCAGGGGCCAGCATTACTCCAAAAACAGCAGGACAAAAGGGAGGCATATATGAGGGAAGTACTTTCCAGAGAAATTTGACAGAAAGAGAGTGTAACTTGATTAAGGAAGAAAGAGAAAGTTAGTTCCAAGCACAAAAAAAGTAGGAAGAGAGATATGAAATAAGAGATTCATGTAGGGACAGTGAACTGGAAAAGCCAAGGATGACAGGCTGGAATTTGATTTAGGGAAGGGAGGAAAGGAATACTGCAAAAGTAGTAAAATATCCTTAACAAACAGAGAGGAAGTTAAGACAGAGGTAGATGTCTAGCACAACAAAATGAAAATAAGGTGTAGAGCAGGTTTGGTAGGGAGGGAAGAAACAAAATATGGGAATAAGCAAGACAGCAGCTGAGAGAAAATGGCAGAGGGGAGTTAAAGTCAAGTCTACAAACTGGAATGACTAGGAGAACACAAAAGTCACCAGTGACAGATGAAGACAGAGGGAAAGGAAAGATATTTAGAGGAAAAATAATTCAGTTTTGCTGAACCTGAAGTGGAAAAGAGACACTGAAGAGACACTAAAAGATCTGTGATTGGGCAGATAGTACAAGTTTCATCTAAAAAGGCATAACTGAGAACTTCTGACAATACACAATTTCTAAATTAGCAGTACATTCTAAAACAAATTTGTTCTATTCTCTAAATATTCTCTCCTATAGCTCCAGTTAAAAATTTACTGCTTTCTTGGCTACTAAATTAAATCCTATAGAGAAGGTGTTTTTTTGCTCACTGTAACAAGCTTCCATTAAAAAGTTATTCCTCAGTGTAATGTCTTCCATCTCAGCTCAGACATTAAGACCTCAAGGCACTCTACACAAGCTATATTCTATGCTAGTGGTAACTTGCCTGCGTATGTGTTGGCCTTGTTCAAGAGATCTGTGCATGCATGCATGTCAGCAAAAGCACGAATCCCCAGGCAATTGACAGGATGAAGCTGAGATTCCAAAAATTCACAGCAAGTCCTTTTCACATCCTGCAGTTGCAAAAGACCAGCTGCTGGAAGCAGTACCTGTAAGAAGCAACAAGTGGTTAGTATCCCATTCAGTTCTGAGCTTATACAAGAGTATGGTCAATATTAATAAAGGAAATCCAATATACATACATACATATATATATACACATACATACATATATATATATGTATGTATAAACTGAAGGACTGAAACAGAGAGGAAGATTTCAGAACTTCAGGACATAAGAACTTAAAATCCAAGGACGACATGATTTACCTCTCAGGTAAAAGAATTTAAGATCTAAAATCACAAGCAACATCACTACCACCATGTTCACTGGGAAATCATACCATAGATTATAATTCTAGGACTTCATGTAAATTCTTCACAATATTTATCCTCAAGTTTCCTTCTTACTCGTCCCAAAACTCCAAAATTACATCTCATCACCACTCCTTCACCATTAGATATTTCTTTAAATCTTCTAGACCATGATAGAATATGTGAAACTTATTTGCATGCAACCATTTAGGATAACATCAAATTTCTTTTGGGACAAATTACAGGTATTTTTAATGCAACTAATTCCAGGAAGGACTCAATTCAGTTTCTGTAAAAGTCTGACTTTTGTGGAAGAATGACAATCCAGACATTTCAAAAGCCTGAGCACATAAAAGTCACTCGTTAAAAATTTGTGCCAGAAAGGTACTAATATAAGTGACATATTTGTCCTCCAACATTCACAAAGCAAGCAGTAAGGAAGAATTTCAAAAATATCATAACACATATTTTACTTACCCAGCAAAACTTAAACACAAGCCTTAAGTGAACTATAATTGTGCCTTTAAGCAAGATTCCTTACTGTTATCTACAATTTCTTCTTCATAATATTTTCTTTTTCTGTGCCTTTCAAGTTATTTTAATGAGACTGCTATTTTAGAACATTCAAGTGTGAAATTAATGTTAACATACATCTTCACTAGATAATACCTGGAAAGATTTTAATATCTAGAATAGTCTTATAAATTACATTTCTTACATATAGAGAAAACACATATACCATAGGGCAACATCAATAAGCAAGCAAAAAATACATGAAACAATGGCTGTGCTACTTCTGTTAGAATCAAAAAGAGGCAGACGAGAAGAAAGCTGGAAGAACAAAAAGAGAAGAACAAGAAGAGCCTACAATAGCAGGGTAGAAGAAACAAGGTAACTCTTCCTACATTCAAGCTGCAGAATATACTGCTAAGTTATTGCTATTCAGAGGAAGTTTTAAACTTAGTAACTGTCCTTAGAAACAAATACACGTCATCATCTCTACAAGCATCTATCTACTTTGCTTCTAGAGAACTGCTGTTGTTGTTTACACTTTGGACTTTTTTCGTTAAATAGAACTAATAATTATGACCCAAACTAAAAAAATGAAGAAAGAACTTTGTGCGATGCAACCCTGTAAAACTAATACCTTTGAACTTCATTTTTTGGTTTTACTTCTAGTATTTGTGGCTTTTCTGCTTTTCCTCCCTCTTCAGCCTGCCATACATGAAGCCTGCTTGAAAACCATCTCACGTTACTCAAGATACTAATTAATCCCTAATTTGAAGCAATAACCCACTATAACCTAATGTGTAAAACAAAGGCTATCACTATAGTTAGCCAGAAAGATGTCTTGAACAATAGTTTGCTTTGAATATCTACTGTTAATGAAAGAGAAATGAAGGAAAAACACCTACACAAATGCACTAGATTAAAATGAACTTATTTTTATTACCATATATAATATGTTTATGAAAAAGTGAAGCTAACGTTACTAGAACTACAGTACGATTCGTTATACCACTTAGTGGATAATTCATTTGATAACGAATTCTAGGAAGAGATACAGTCATGAAATTAAATACCAAAAATCAGGGCTAGAATTCTAAACATAAGTATTTATTTACACGAGTTGTTCCAGTGAAGCAAATATTTCACCAGTAAAGAAAAGTTTCAAGAACTAGAAGATTAATCTATTAGGTGAAACTTAGGTGAGGTCATAAATCATTGTAACGGAGTTTGTCTGATAACTAAAATGCATTAGAATCTGTAACTTTACAATAATACATTTAAATCTAAACATATTTGTGTGTATTCTGCTAGTAAAAAGGAAAAGAAATGCAATGTGCACCAAATTTATCCAATTAAAATTATACGCTGAGCTTTGGTTACTAGGCAACAGGAGCCGTGATAACATCTAGCCGTTTCCATTTATACCTATAGAGGTGTTAGCCTGGAAACTACAACACCCTGCATTTAAAAAACAGTTTCATCCCAGGAGGATTCATTCTGCTGAAGCCAGGGACAGAGGCACATGAAAAAAACAAAACTCCTCTCAAAACCTACAAAAAACTACATTAAAATTGCAGCATGAATAAGCTTAGTTGTTGCTGACTCCAAATTGGTAGCATTTAGCTCAAATTTATTTCCAAAAATAACCACTAGAGGGTATCCTGACTTTCCTCTAAAGACCATAAATTCTTTCATAAGCGTATCACTTTGTAGTGCAAGAGATGCAGAGGGGGAAAAAAAATTTCCAATCAGTTATACTATGTAAACATATCCTCATCATGGTGGTTGTATTTTTTATAATCAGAGCAACTGAACAGATTATTATTACAAATGGCAAGTAAGGAATTATGTATTCTCCTTCCTCCCTCCCCCCTCCGCCCCCCCCAATCAAAGTAGTAGTGATGACTCCTGCAGGGGCTGCTAGTGTTCCTAGGGCAGACTATTACAAGTCTTCAAAGACTATTTTCTGGCTATCTCCTCCTGATTCTCCCTTCTGCAGAGGCACTCCTATTCCCAAAGCTACATGCATCTGCCAAATACAACCCAAATACACCTCTCCAACTCTACTGAGGCAAAAAGGACGATGATAAGGTATTTCTATACGTTTTAAAACCCACACACAGGGTCACCTGCGCAGTCAGGAGGGATTCACTTAAGGCACTAAACTCTGGTACCTATTTTCACTGGACTGTATTTGAAGCCCTTCAACATAACTCAACTAGATCAGCAGCCTGTACTTGAGGCTGCTGCCCTCAAGTGGCCCTTCAGATACACGCACAGAGTAGCATTGAGGGTTAAGTACGCTGCTGTTGCCTACAGTTTTTCTTCCTTTTCTTTTTCCAGACAGCACCAGGGCTCTATTCACCATCACGCAGCTGGACATACATACTTCACATGACCAAAATATACACATAATGATTTTTGAGACAAGACGCATCTGGTATACCCTGCTACATGGCCAGTTACTTGCTTGTATGAGAGGCACACATCCAGTCGTACGTGACGTATCAGCTTAGAAGGGACACATCTGCTATCATCTCACAGCAAATACAGCATGAGAAAAGAGTTTGCCCTACCTGTAAGCTGCACTAAAAAACAGTATGCATTTTGGATCGCAAAGCACTCCCCCATCTTTTTATAGGGGACACTGGCAAGTGAGACAAGCTGGATGACCTAATGGGCATCCTGTCATCACAGCCTTTCTGCTTCAGGAAGTTCAGTGTTACACTCCCCTTCACACAGCCCCTCACTCCCACCAAACACAACCAAGTCAGCACCATTACATGAAATGCAGGAGAGCTCTCAGCATCTCCCCTGCCCAGCTGAGAAGGGAGGAAAACTGACCTACTGAAGCGAGTCTAGGGGAAGGGACCACCAAGAAGGTCAGAGGGCTGAAGCATATGACATTACTGGGAGATGCTGAGAGAACTGGATTTGTTCAGCCTTAAAAGAGGGCTACTGCCTAAAGGGCAGGTAAAGAGAAGATAGAGCCAGACTGTTCTTGAAGACGCAGAGCTCTGGAACAAGCAGCCTCAAAGAAGCTCCATCCTTGGAGACCCTGTACTAACAGGACCTGCTTTGGGAGGAATGACCTCCACACGTCCCTTCTAACCTCAATTATTCTTGGAGACCCTGTACTAACAGGACCTGCTTTGGGAGGAATGACTTCCACACGTCCCTTCTAACCTCAATTATTCTTTGATTCTATAAAAATAAAGAAATCCTTACATATAACAGTAGGATTAATTAGTAGGAATGATAACACATTTATCTTCCAAAAACAGAGTTTGACATTCTAACATTAAAATCTAAACTTCAGGTAACTGTCTGAAAGGAGCACAAAAAAATTGAGAAAAACATATTAAGTAGTTCAAAGAGAAGACTGCTGTAAAGAGTTACTGTCTAAGCACTTGGAATCAGTTTGATGAAGTGCTAAGCCAAGTTTTGATAGCTGTAGCCTCTCCTATAAGAGCACACAATATTTTTTCCACTTCATTTTCTTCCATTTATTTCAGTTCTCTAGTTGTTCATTGAAAAGTGAAAACTAAATGGAAGTTTGAAAAGAAAGAAGCTTTGATTTGCAAATGCATTCAGCTGACCAACTATAGACAATATTTTCTTTGTTCAGAAACAAAGTTTGTTTGAAACGCAAAATAAGCTTCCAAAACTTAATTTTTATTCATGCAGCATGTTATAATTGAAATAAAATTTAAAATGACATTTTTCTGAATATTTTATTGAAAACTGATTTTAAACTTAAAGCAGCTTGGTGCAAATCATGAAAATACTAATTACAAAATTGTGTTATTTAGTTCCTTAAATTAAAGAAATATTTAATATTTAGTTTAAGCACATAGAAAGAAATGCTATGTATAGTTGAGAAATACTGTGTCCCAATGGTTATTATTCAGCTAAAAAAAAAAAAAGCCTTCTTCAGGCAAACTTTATAAAAAGTTCAGTGCAAAGTAAAATTTTAATTGATTAAAGTTTACTGACTGATGATTTAAATCAATTTGATTCAATTCTTGGAGTTTTGCATCAATCCATCCTATCATCTTTGCACTCTTCTTTGTGCTAATATATTCTTCTGACCAGAATACATTGTGCTACTGGCTATACAGACACTGCATGAATGCAGCATTTAGGTAGCATTTTAATTTCCACTATTTTTAAATTTCCTGGAATTTCTTTCATATTTCTTTCATGGATTCTGTCCCAAATTCATAGCCACCAATAACACATTAAGATCAGTACTTTCCCTTACTTTTACTTACAGTACTTACTTTTCATGCAGAAAATGCGCATTCTTATCCTTATGTCAGAAGGAAATATTCACAAATGTTAATGAGACAGATTTAGCACAGATTTTTCCACATGCAAGTTATTAATCTCACAGTGCAGATAATGAAAGAGTCTATGGCAAGCGTTGGGAACAAAATCCCATTCTTTTCACAGCATAAACAAGCATTTTTTTTTTCCCCTTTTTCTGGCATACTTAAACATTCTGAGAAATTTTAAGTTCTTTGCACACAAATAAGCCAATAAAAATCAAAGCAGCTTATGCCAACAGGAGTGAATAACATGCTGTCTAAAAAAGGAAGTGTCATCATATGCAGAGGAAAAAAAGCACATCAGTAACACAGGAGAAAGACTAACCTAGGAAAGCAGATGTGTGAGAATCTAAACATCACACAATGCAATACACATGCGCAGGACAGCAAGCTACATGCTTATTAAATGCAGGTATGCCATATTTTCAATTTTAACATTAAAATGATAGCCATTTCAGAGACCAGCATACCAGTTATGTTAATACCCCTCATAAAACATAAATCTTGAGAAGATACACTAAAATTTAACCTCTGTTTCATTTCAGCATATTAAAAGTCCTTCTCTTGAGGTTTATATTGCCATAACAAAGGAAGAAGGAAATTAAGGGAATAAATGGTCAGAGACCATCCAAATTAATCTTATTTTTTTTATTCTCATCTCAATACATCTGTGCTATAATTACAGCTGTGGTTTGCAACTAAATTGTAGTCCAAGTTTTAGTGAAACCACTGAGTGTTGTAGTGAAATTACACTTTGGGAGTAAATACATAAAAATACATACAAATATTTGCATCTGTGCAATAAAATATGAAGTTCCAATTTTGGAAAATTCAACTATTCAGCATTTTTACATGGTCAAGACGTGCAACTTAAGCACACTTCCAATGCTGAAATACACACATAAATAAAATGTTGTGCTGGATTTAAAAATGCGCATGAATTACAAGTTTAGAACATGATACAATGTACCTTATAAAATGCACCTTTTTCGGTATCTTTACAATTCTTGACTATTGGTCATTGTGCAATAAAGTTTAGATGTGCACATTTATCCGTTAGCTTAATGAGTCCCATCCAATTGAAAAATACAGGTGTGAGCAACAGTTTCTTAGTATCAGAGGAAGGAATCAAACTACTAATCAAGATACAGTCCTACTCCTTCATATTCCTTCTTAGTACTAGCCAAAGTTTTGGAAATATTGTTTTCAATCGAAAACAGGCAAACAACAGTGATAACCTAACATTCTGAGTGACTGACGATCTATAAAATGTGAAGCAGCTCTCAACTTGGAAAGTACTGTGATGGATTAAAATGAAATACAAGGAAGAAAAATCAACTGCTTTAGATACCTGCTTTTTAACTAGTGTCCATTTCAGTTACAAAGATATGAAACTTACAGCAAATAACTGACTTGCTCAAAACCTGACTTTAAAATACATACTACTTCAGAAAATTAGGCTGCATGAACTACTTATTATTTGTTTCAATATTTCAGGGGGTTTGGGCAGGGACGGGGAAAGAAGGTGGAAGGAGCTAGATTTAGAAGGAGGTTAGGGGGTTGCTGAAGTGCAGATACAGATTCACAAAACAAACAAAATGGAACGGTAATGGAAAGTCACTTTGATCAAATAACGCACTACAGTTATGGTGCCCGTCTGGACTTCAGGAGAGAGTCATGCAGTTTTGTTTGGCTTGAGGAGTCTCCTATATCCCCCTCCACCGTCTCTCAGAACAGCGCTCTAATCACCATGTAACAGCATATTTTGGGCTAGGCCTACATACAACAGATTGATCTTCTACCCTGCCGAGACAGATTGATTTTCTAACCTGTTGGATATTTTTGTTAACAGTGGTTAGCCTAGTCTTTCATTTGCGCTTATTCTGTTAAAATATACTAGAAATAGAAATGAAACATTTTGTTTCACTTTACGTGAAAAATATTCTTGAACCTAAAATATTTTTAGTTAGAATTTTAGATTTTTCTTTCGGTGAAAAATATCTTAGACATTTTGGTTTGATAGAAAAAGAGGTTTTGGCCACCAACTTTACGTGCAGTAAGTCATCTAAAATGAAAGCTCAGGATCCTTCCTCATACTGTAACTCAGTGCTTAAAAGGTCATACAGATACATACAAATACCTTCATATTTTCTTAGGGACAGGATGATTTAACCAAGACTAACTATAGTCTGAGCAAAGCCACTTGTGCTGATATTTTGTCATTCAGAAACTGGACAATTTATTCTATAACTATGGGAGCTGACATGCTAACCAGCCAAATCATATACAAAGTTTCCCTGGAGAAGGATTTGAAAAGGCTGAGAAAAATCAAGCAGAATAACTTAACTCACACCGTGTGGTTTTCCATCTCTCTATAAAGGCTGACTCACATATTGCCAAATTAGTTGATGCTTTTAGCTAATGTGCTCAGTCTACTGGATTGACCCATAACATCTCACGCCTTCAGTACCAGACCGACCTCAGTTTCAGACCCCACCGATTGATAAACTGAACTTGGTTATACCAAGTACTACTATGACCGACAGACATTTTAAAAATATTCTCTAATTATACACATAAAACTAAAGATGTAAAAGCCTGACAAAGGAATTAAAATGTTTGTTAATGTTTAAGTGCTGTGTTTCCTAAAGTATGAAGACAACTTTGGAGGGGATGGGAAGGTGAGGGAAAGGGGTTGGGTTTTTTCTACGTTACAGACAGACTTAGTAGTAACAACATGACTTGTTCTACTAGTATAATAGAATATTTGCTAGAATATTTGCTGGCAACCTTAAAGAGAATTGAAGCACTGTTTGCAAAACCCTAAAAGCATGTACTGAAAATGAATAGCAACATTATACTTGGATGGTAAGTTGCGAGTCTGTGCTTTGGCTAATCTATCCTTATCATCCCATACTCAGGTTTAGAAGCAGTATACCACCAATTTTTATATTAATATAAAACCAAGAACTAAGGACAAAAATACACACAAATTATTTCTCCCTCAGGGTATAGTGCTTGCCTTCAACACAAAAATTGAGTCAAGATCAACATCTAACGTACAATAAATGGCACTTCAGTGGACTAAAACCATATTTGATTACTCTGAGCACTTAACAGTAGTTATGGTTTTAATATCGTATTGAGAAAAATCTTTTGTTCATCACTCTGCTCCCTATAGCAGATCATATTTATATTCTCCTAGAAGTCCATAGGGAAATACCTCCTTAAAAAAAAAAAAAGAATTTTAAAGACAAATTTCACCATCACTTTAATCTAGATGATGTATCTGACAAAACTGAGGTATGTACAGGTAGGAATTTCAAATCCTGGGACTTCCGCCCTCCCACTTGGCAATTCTTTAAGCTGAAGGTTTCATAAATATATCTCATTTAAAGCACGACCAATAACCAATATCAGAAACATTTTCAAGAAAGCCTTTATTCCAGCTTCCACAAATTTTATCTTAGGTGTAGATGCACGCTGCTGAACTTGCAGTGAGGGAGGTCAGAAGCACATTCTCTTCTTTAAGTGCCTTAATTTACGCATAATAAGCACGCTGAATTTCATATGGAGGTGGATTGGCACACATACTTTCATTTGCGTAGAACACGTTAAAGATGGGCAACTGCCTTCTGCATTTTCAGCTTGCAAAGGCTGTCCTTCAAGTTTTGCCACACGTTGCTTCATTACTATACCCTGAAAAAGACACATGGATGCCTATGGCAAAGGTCAGAGCTGAGATGAAAAAAGTTTATTTTATCCAACTTGGAAGAGAGAAGAATCCATAATACAGCTTAGAAGCATGATGATTTTAAAAATCACAGACTCACAGAAGCAGCATAAGCTTCTGAGAAGGCAGTTTTCATATGAAAGTTCTTATTCATCAATATCTAGTTAAAGGGCAATGGCATCCTAGCAAGGCAAAATGAAGGCACCAGATTTAAGAATCAGAAAAATTGTGACCTCAGTCCTAATTACTTCTGACCTATTTATGGGTCATCACTGATATCTATGTCCCTTTGTTTTATAATCTTTTTAAACCTGTAAACTCCTTAGAACTTACAGCTTGTTGCTATAAGACTTGGCACAATGGAACCTCAGTCCTGGCTGGCCTATAAAATAGTTACAAATATTTTCCAGGCTAACCTAAAACTCTATAGTTTTTTTTTCCCTTGTTTGTTTGTTTAAGTTAAACGCATGTTCAAATAATGGGTAGAATCCCTAACTGTTTAACAGGAAAAAAAAAAATGAGACATCCCTCTTAAGTCAACTGCATGAAAACAAAAATTTCTGAGTTTCCTTTTGCATGGTCACCTATTTGCATATTCTTCCCATCCCATTTTTTCAGTTATTTTTAGAAGGCCAACATCCTTCTGGTGTAGTAATTGAGCACTTTCAATCAGTTCCGAGAAAGACCTTAACATCATTTTAACAATGAACAGAGATAACTACATATTAGATCAGAGCAACAGTCCATTCATCCCAGGCAATCTAAAAACATCCATCTTTATCCACCATCACAGAAAGTGTGTGAAACCCCGAAGTCTGGAGTAAATAATCAGCACAACAGAGAACATTTCCTTAAAATGCACAGAATAGCTTGATCGTGAAGCACAAGGATGCATCTTACCTGTTAAAACAGCATTTCTATTTAATTCAAGCCAAACATCACCTGAGAAAAAACAGCAGTGTTCAGTGCTTCCTAAGGAAACGTAAGGACTGCAACAGGACAAGAGCTTGTTTTTCCAGGTTTGTAAGAACCAAGTAAAAGATGATGCTAGTGACCATAGCTTTGCGGTGGGGGAATGTAGATCCCCGCCCCGAGAAGAGAAGGGTGGAATATAAAGAGAAGGAAAAGGCAAAATTCTGCCCTTCACAGAACGATTTCTGTCTGCCTCTGCTAGGACTAACCAGGATTTCATCCACAATCTCATCCACACAGAAAGTCTGGTTGGTGTCTGCCTCAAGAATGAAGTTACGTCCTCCTCCCTTCTCCGGTTTGTGGTCAAATCAAGTATTCACTAAACTGAAGCTTAACAGCATTGCTCTGCTTTCTTCAGCATTCTCCCTCCCTTTCTCTCCCTTTCCCCCTACAAGAAGTGAAAGATGAAACCCAGGAGGAAGGAAAGTAGAACAGGTGAACCCAACCCAGAACTGGACCTCATTTGCTCTCCCTTAATTAGGGATGCAAACTTCATCAGGCAAGAACACCTGCTTCAAACACTAATCTAATGGCAACTCAGGGCTCATAGGTAATTATATCCAAACCAACCGGTATCGTTGGAAAGAGTGCACTGCTCACATTCACAATCCTAAGCAGCTCCTCTTATATGCATTTTGCAGCAACAGGTTCTATTCATTAATTATCCATTGTTTAAACATGCACAATAATATATAGGCACATGTATGTTTTTGTGCATCTCTCTACACATCCTAAGGAAAAACTTATTGCCTCTCAGTGCAAATAAATAACTTGCTTTTGTATCTTTAAAAAGGATCAATGCAGTCTTTGAAACAAATAAATATGAAGGAAAAATACTGAGTGCTTGTTTAGTCATCTCACAGTCAACCTAAAAAGGCATCTTGTCTCTCCCTCTGTTCTATACCTTTAACGGCTTTAGTTTCTTTCCTCCAAAATGTGCCATTCCTGTCATATTCTAGGTATCCAGCAAAGTGTTACAGGTGAGGACACTGATTCATATAATGACATACAAAAGCTGCTACACCATTTCTTACACTCTTCTTTTTAAAGCTCCTATTTCACAACGAGTAGAAGTTTTTTCTAAACTGACTACAGTATGTTATTCTATTCTAGGAAAAGTTGTTAGCGTAGAACATAGCAATATGTAGGAGTAATTCAAATTATTCTTTTAGAGCATTACTTTACACTTCTCAACATCAAATTTTGTGTGCCATCACAGTAGCCCTTCATCTGTCTTAGCTAGAAAGCAGTGAAATTTCCTATTTTTATCTGATCTTGACAAATCCTTAATCCAGTTTTATCATCTGCACCTTTTGCTACCTACTTTTCCAAACTAAAAAAAAAAAAAAATCTGTCCTTCTTTGGAAACTTGTGACACATTACCACCATCTTGATACAGTGAAAAATCAACTATTTATTCCTTTTTCTTCCTGTGCTCCCTACAGATTTTTGATCTATTTATTGCTCATCATGGATCAAATTAGAAGGGACTATAACCAACCTGACTTTCAAAAGCCTTTGATATAGTTATTTCTGAATACTTAAAGAATTATAGGAGGTTGTAAGGAGATATATACAACTCATAAATAGAATTACAAAACATACACAGTCTGAATCCCTTATGCTACCTGGTACCAACCAAAAAAGTCCTTGTAGTCTCTCTGACACTAAGGATCACTAGTAGCATTGTGCCGATTTACCACAATATGAGCTGAAAATGTAAGAAATAGCCGGTTATAAAATATAACATTTCTATAGAATCTCAGCCACCTCACTTCCAAAGTTTCTTCACTATCCTTGTAGGTTTCCAAGAATATATATGAAATATATATATAATCCTTGATCTATATCCTATACACACACACACACACACACATATATATATATATATATGAGGGGGAGGAGGAGAGGGAGAGCGAAAGGGATGGAAAGAGAGGGATGGAAAAAAACATTTTGCCTTTGTCCTCTGATATTCAGATTCATTTCCTTCAGTACCTCATCTTTTGACCCTTCCTCTAATCTTATCCTTGATCTGTAAGAGGATGCACCTTGAACCATACACTGGCATAAGTGGGACTTTTTACCTTAATTAGTTTCTAGCACCTTGCTTGTGCACGGCTCTGGAAGCCGATATGCTCTCTAAATCACTCATTAAAGAAACAATATGCAGGAAACGAACAGCTGTTATATTTAGAGCTGCAGTTCTGAGTAAAAGTGTTTTATTCTTTTCATCATTTAAATTAAACACGGCTGTTTAAATCCCTCAGTGACTTCCCATTTGCCTCCCACAGTAACCAGAATCACATGCTTCTCAAATACAGGATTGCAGCTCAGTTTCTTTTCTGTAATATACTCCTGTCTTAACTCTACCTCCTTCTCACCCCATCACCTCCCTCCATCAATTTCTGGTTCATTCCTTGAACTCTCCAGTTGCTTAAACCATTCTAATATATTCAAGCCACAAGCCTCTTTACCTCTTTTTGCCCATAAACCTCTCCACCAAACAAGCAGAAACTTATTGTTATGAGAGGAAGGCTTCTGCCCTCAAAACATCTTCTGAAAGAATACAAATTTTGACATAAAGGAAAGTCCTGTGATTCAGACCACAAGACTTCAGTCTCTTTTTCCATAAGAAATTCCAGGCTTTCCCCCTCTCCTCCACACATTCTCTCCTCCTGGACATTCAATAGTCCAGAATTACCCAAGATGATCATCTTACAGCTCCAGGATAATTTTAACTCACTCTTCACACCTTTTAATCCATCTTTACTCTTTATCATCTTTATCTCCTCTGCTTGTCCCTAAGTTCTATCTCCCCTTGCACATTTCTCTTCAGAGAACTACAAAGTGTCATGCTCAAACTTCCACCCAGATTCCTCTTCATTCTTGCAAGGCTAACATCCTTCTGTCTACCCAATTCTCTTCAATGAACAAAGTTCCAGGCTCTCCCATTCAGCAACATCATAGCAGAAAGGATGTTATAGAAAGATTAAACGGCTGGAAAATGTCAGTGCAATGTGAATAAAGCATCACTTGGAGAACAGGGATAAATAGCAGCAAAAAAATAGGAATAAAAATACGTGAATATCTCAGGAAATAGTAGTGATTGTATCTGTGCAACACCTGCTTTTGTTGATTCTGATGCTCCTGCTGCTGTTGACTTTTGTCTTAACCAAAGGTTAAGCTCTATGGAAACAGCAGTTGCCTTCTCTACAAACTCCATTTGCTCCCTGCATCCTGGAACTTTGCCCTATCATCCATGACTATTCCCTCTTGTTTCATTAGTTAAAAATCTTATACTAAACAAAGAAGCATTAAATTATACGCTTTGTTGCATAAAACAATGTGGGAAGGTCTAGTGTAGGTCTGGCGCCACAATGCAAAAGAAAGCGTTTGTTCCAAGGAGATAAGACACATCCAAGAGACTTTTTAGGAGAATAGCCCAGTACAAAATGGAACTGGGACAACAGCTTTTTTTCAGGCTCTTTGATAAAAAGCTCATCCCCACACATGCAAAGGAGCACAGAGGCAAAATGGCAGTTAGGGATCCCCTATAATCCCATCAGAGAAACGGGGTGCCCTGCCTCAGCTACTCCTAGTACTGTCACAGAAGAGCTGTCAGCCTCACAGACCTGGGAAAACACCCATCAAGACGAGTCAGATTTTTAAGGTGATCTGGAGACCCTTTCAAAATAGGTATGCCTACAGGGGTATGGGACACATTATGGGATGCAGGGAAGATCATTTGGGGACTCTACAAAACTTACTACAGGATGTTTAGGGGAGGACCACAGGCAGAGAAAGGGAGGAATCAAGGTGATATTGAAAGAAAATGTGGAAAAACAAAGGGATAAAGGGATAAAAGGGTCCAATCACAGGTTGCTTCTCAGAATGCCTGTCTGGCCATGCCCTGTATCTAATAAGAAGTCTGCCCTGTCTTCTCCTTAAACTCAATTTCCAGCTGTTCTCCTGGGTGAGAGGACTTTCTATTCTGTGTGCACATGTGTGGAGGTGCCAGCAAGTGAGGGTGTGTAAGTTAGTGTGCAGTTGCTAGCAAGTATCAAGCCAGACTAGCCAGCAAGTAGGTGAAGTGGCTAGGGAGCCAGGTATCGAAGCAGCTGTAGGCTGAACCAGGTATGTGCACGTCTCCGGTGTGAGACAACTGGAGGAGTCGGCTACTAAAGGCAACAGGAGGTCCAGGCCAACTGCCTGGGAGAGCAAGGAGTCTGGGGTTGCCTGAGACCCGTTTGTGTGTCTGTGTGGAAAGCAACTGGGCAGAGCCAAGACCTATGGCCTGCTACTAGATGGACTGAGCATCTCAGCCCAGGTGGTGGAGAGACCCACAGTGTGCCTGCACACGTGCAGGTGTGTGTAAGAGGGGTCCGTACCAGTGGCTGAGGGCTTCAGGGGATTGCATACCCAGGTGCCAGCAACTGGGGGACCGAGGAACCATGGCCAGTTACTGAGTGGACTGAATGCCTGAGTTCAGCTCCTGGAGGAATGCACTTTGTATATATTTCCCCCAATGGGCCTTCATCTTGATCAGCCAGAGAGGAGGACAGAATGAGACCGTGGGTGCTGTTTGTGTGAGCGCTGAATATTTCCAGCTGTGTTGATCTGCGTGGCTGGCCACGCATGAGCTGTATACATGTGTTTGTGCATATACATACTGGGTGTGCTCAGCCTCACTACTGGTTGGACCCGGGGGTACAGAGCTGCAGCAGCCTCACCTCTATCAGGCTACCAGATTTGACAACCCCCAACACCTTCCCCCTGTTAAGTACACATTTAGTGTGATTTCCTTGTACTATATATCCTTTTCTGATTTTGCTTATTCGATGATAACTTTTTACTAGGGCATTCAAAAAAATAGAGCGAGAGATATATACATACGCACGTCTCTATCAGCCAGGTGTGAGACTTGAATACATTTGCAACCATGGCATTTACCAAACCAAAAACCTCAGTTTTTCAGTCTTTGGAAAACAAAGCACAGAAAGGGGAGTGATGATACTAACCATATCTAGCCTGCAGGCCACATAATGAACTAGTTTTGCGCACCAAGAAATCAGCAGTTTGTATCCTGCGTGTTCATAATAGCTAAATCCACAGCAGATACACAATGGGAAAACTCTATACAGTCAAAAGTATCTATTACTCAATATGCATCAAAAACTGACACAGAGAACAAAATACTAAGTTTTCTCACAAAGTTATTTGCTCAATATTTTGGTCAGTGGACTCTGGGGACTACTGCTTTTTATGCAAGTCTTACTCATTTAAAGCACGTATTAATGAACCTCATACTGGTGATAAAACACACCTATAGGAAAGATCACCCTCCTCTTCTCCCTTCCCTCCTACACTCTCCTGACAGGCTGTCATGTATAAGCAAATGAAAAAAGCATAGTAGGATTTTTTCCAATGGAAAATTAGATGATTTACTCTTGCCTGACGTGTCTTACAATGCCTATAAATCCTAAAAACATGCCACTGTCTCTTCTCCAGCTAAGCCGCGTATAAGTTGTGCCCTCACATTATTAAAATACTCAAAGCTGTTGCCACAAACATCAAAAACTGGGTCACAAGAGGTAACCAAATGGTTTCTGGAGGCATAACATATACAAATATGTATAATAGCAAAACACAATGGTAATCCATTGGTACTTCAGCACATAGTCAAGCCATTTAAAGAGCCATAGCATGAGACTGTTTAGTCCAACATAAGATTTTTGCCCAATAAGATTTTAAAATGTCTCAGCAAATTGGGTCTGTAATGAAACTCATGTCAGCTTGGATTCAAACATCTCTCTGCAGTGTCAGCAATCCCCTGATGTTATAAGAATTGTGCTGATATAAAATAATAAAAGTTAAAAAGCCTGGATTATCGTATAAAGAGCATTTTCAACACACATTAGCATTAACTGATTTTAGTTCATTTTTAATTATGAAGTCATTTGGATGAGCCAAATAATTTTAAAATATAAACATGAATGGTTCTGTATGACCTCATAAATTACAAGAACTTCCAGAATTCAGTAGCAATGTCATTGTAGTCACAATGGAGATATGCAGAAAGAGAAAAAAGCTTGTTTATTTTTAGATTATCTTAACAGAGCTGTAAAATAATTCCCTCTCCTCCTAAAGCTTTAATAATATCTGTCTCAGGGAAATAAGAAGTTCACCAACCATCAATAGCTTTTGATACTCAGTAGCTCTATTACATAAAATGTTGTAAGTAAAAATGCTTTCAAGCATTAGTGCAGTTGCCCGAGACCTATCAGCAAAGAAAGAATGAGTTTATTTATGGGCAAAAGGTTCTAGGTTTCCACAGAGGCAGCGTAAATACGATGGTAAGCTGAAACATGATGATGAAAAGCATTAAAAGGTTTCTGGGTTTCAAGGTCAAATCAAGTCCACTGAACATCCACTGGTGGAAGCTATGGAACATGGAGAAGCAGAAGATTGCAACAAACATTTTAATTTCTTCAGAATTAAGCTGGATACTAACCCATGACCTCAAGGTTCGATAGTTATTACCTTACTAGTCTCATATTGAATCAAGAAGTGGGTGCTTCCAAATATTTCACATGAATCACACAAAAGACTGTTAAAGTAATACTAAGGCTACCCCATCAATTATGAAATTGAAAATATCAGAGCTGAGATACTCTCTGCCCTTAAGACCTTAACAGATGCTACTTTCAACCTTTCTCCTTCCTCTCTTCCCAAAATGTTGTCACGAGGATGTAACCCAAAAACTTCAGCAAAGAGAACAAGCAATACAGCTGCATGGCTTTTCATTCACAGAAACACCACGCGGTCTTCAAATGCTTCTGTGCTCTTAAGATACAGGACAAAAATTTTGTATTGGCATTCCTGAGTTTTAGCCTTGATTCTAAGTGCATGGTCCCAAAACTAGAGCAGTAGTTACAGATAGCACTGTTAATTGTACATTTTTGACAACTATATTTCATCTAAAAATTAATGCATATGATAAAATTTAGTCTGTCAGTGCATAACCTGTCTCTGCCTGATAAGACATGATGTGCCTGTACCCCATTTGTAAAAATCATATCTGATAAAGTATCTTCTACATAAGGGAACTCACAGAAGTAGTAAACAAGCCCAATTACATGGTTTAACACTCAATCCTTTACACTTCAGTTAAATTATTTTAGAGAGAAACACAGAGAAGAACTAAGGAGATCATGGGGGAATCGCTTGTTATGCTTAAGACTTCACTGGTTACAGGAGCACCTATGACAAGCAGTTGTGGCATTCTGTAAGATGATTATCAAGTCTCAACATTTGTAAAAATACATAAGGACTGCACTTGCACCCATTTGAAGCACCAGAACACAGCACAAAGATCACTTTTGTTTAAATTGTGTAGAGAAATTATGCAGTAGGGCAACTTAACATTTCATGTTATTTAACTTTATATGGAAAGAAAGCCCATTTTTGAACAACTCTATCAATTGCTATTGACCAAAACTGTCCAAAGTGTTAAGCTTTCAGCAGATTATTTGGGTATTAGATATAAATTCAGAAAAATACCACTATATGAACAGCTTGAAAGATATCTGTACAGTTTTAATGAGTGTTTGCTCTAACAGTTTGTCTAAAAAACTACATGCTGTACCAGTATACTTAGATTTAACTTGACAAAAACTCTGTACTTCCTGCAACTCAGCTGAAACACACAGATTTCTGCTTAAAAGATGCTTAGGTTGTCATCAACAATATTTATGAACTTTAATGTACGTCACAAAAATGAGAGCCATTTTATAAAAAAAGCAAAAGTCTACCAAAACTATTACCAAAGAAATCAATGCAATATTGTTTCACCATTTTTTGAGACAGTAAGAGAAACAACAGTTAACTCACTCAAAAGAAGCGTTTTCTATAAGGAAAAAAAGATACTCTGTTCTATTTTACAGTGTTGACATTATCTGACCTCACTTCATTCTTCTTTAAAAATATCCAGAGTTCAGCAAGAAACTCATAAGAGAAGCCCTACAGGCTCAGAACAACACTCCATATGGCCCAAGACTCTGTTCCCAACAGCAACAGCTAAATAGCGAGAACCCAGGGCCACAAGCCTCCCATGCTCCAAGTGACCACGTTTTCCTGGTAAGGCTTCAGAAGCTACGCCAAGACCAGAAAGTTTTAAAGAGTGGCTGTCCAGTACTGTGCAGACACATGAGAATAGCTGTGTAAAAAATTGGGGGGGAGGGAGTTAATTACTAACTTAAAACATATCCAGTAACCCTAAATTCATATTCAGCAAAAATAATACAGTGAAAGCTTCAATGGGAGCTATAGGTATTCTCTGAAAGATAATTTTAAAATACTCCCACAGGGCAATTGAGGCCAGCAAATAGAGACAAATGAAAGTAAACAAAAGGCCTTTATCAGCAATCAGCCGGCAAACTTAAGGAATACGTAATTTAACCTGTGGCACTGCACTAACCAAGTTTCTTTAAGTTATTTGCATCTGCTAGAAGGTTTTGACCTTCTCTAGCCACAAACGCTGCTATCATTACCCATGTTTTCACTTAACTGCCCTGCCTATTGTATAATACTATATTTGCAAACTAGAGATTACTGTTAATTCAGGATACAGTCTACTTCGGGAGCTTTGCATTACAGTACAGTACATGACTGGGGAGGCATTGGATCTATATTAACTCTCTATTGATCTCTTGGTGGCATGCAATTTGTTAATTATAATCGATTTGCCTGCAATTGCCAGATCCAGGCTACTTCATACTACTGCTCTCCAAGACAGACTTTCACTTAAAGCCGTTTCACTTTCCCTGATTGTCACAAACTCCTTAAAGGAGAGGTGGATAGAAAAGCACATCTGCAAAAATATCTAGATAAAATTCATTCCCTTCTTGCCATTTTCAGGTTCCAAAACCAAGTGCAGCAATTTTTTTCCAGGCATCTCTTTCATAGGCTCTCTGTATAGCCAAGTGCCTGTGGAACCAATTTCAGCATTACTTTGACTCAAAGCAGTTATATATTTATGATATTATCATAAAATAGGTTCAGTTTTAAATAGAAAATTCAGTTAAAGCTTCACAACATTCAGTTCAGTTGAAAAAATATTTTTTCTCTCACTCCCACCCACTTACACAGCAGCATGCTTACTTTCATGACACACAATGCACTTCTCTGTTCACATACCTAAATGGACTCTCTTTCTGTATGATACTCAACCCTGTGCTTGAAAAGGACAGTCTTTAGTTTTAAAAGGGAAAACTCTACTTTAAATGTATACTTTATTCAAGCTAAAAGCACATACAAACAGCTACTATTGTTCAACTGATGTGCAGGTAATTCCATCACGAACCTGAACCCCTTTGGAATTAAACTTCAATAAACCAGTGAGTCCATCCCTTAACAAAAAGGGCAGCGAAGGAGGGAATTGGAAACAATCACGAGAAGGAGGCATGGAGAAGGGGAACCCAAAAAACCCAACTATTACCTAATCAGATGTTCTGGAAATATAGCAGTTTCAGAAGAAACTGTTAGCCCCTAAATGAGACCATTTTACATGTCCCACCCACATAAAACCATAGGTGATGCATCACAAGGGAATCACCTCTAAACGTGATTTCACAATTTATTCTGAATATTTTGACCCTAAGTTTATCCTAGCGTTAAGTAGAAGAACAAATAAGAATGTTACATGCTGCACAGAACTTTTTTTTCCCTTTAAATTTGGACTACTTTCATCATATCTGTTCTTTGCAGGATACTATATTTATGTGAACGTCACACTGATGGCACCTATTTTTATTATAGTCTATTGGAACTAAAAATTATTCCTTGTATTTTCTTATGTTCTCCCCAACAGAAACAGCATTCTATTCTATGTAATAGTCTCCTCAAAAGATATTCTATATATTTCCCACAAACATTTTCTTCTTGCTTGCCCCTCCCCAAGGTTAGAGATAAGTTTACCCAGTGTTCAGTAGGTCATCCTTTTCTGTTCTTGCTGAGTTTCAAAAGATGATTGAACATTTCTTGAATTCAAAGTTACGAGTTAAAGCTTGACCAAAACAAAAATAGTTGTTACATTTTCGAACAAAATCAATTTTAACATGTGGCTGTACTCTGAAAACTGACTTGCAAAATTGCACCTTTTTGTAACAGATCAGATCCTGGCATGAAATTGAACTCTTGCCTATTAAGTTTATTGAAAAACACTCTACCCCTTTAGCTCAGATTATGATCTCTAGTGGATCTGTTTTCAGTGTACTAAAAGTATTAAATTAGTAAGCATAAATATTTAAAACAGACCACTGACTTTTGCACATCTCAAAATTAAGAGGAAGCCACAAGTCCTTTCTCCCACTGACGTCCACTGCATGATGACTGTATATGCTCATTCTCTTTCTCTCCCCACGGGCATATTTGTATATTCTCATTCTCTCTCCACTGGCATAAAGAGACTGTTGATGTCAATGTGATGCTATTGGGAAAAAAAGAGCTGTTACCCAATGACATATTAAAGAATCCTGCCCTGTATTTTACACAGAAGCTAGCAATTGCACTCCAGCCTGCATTAACGAGGCCTTAGATCGACTACTGGGTCCAGTTTTTGTGATTGTATGTTAAAAACGTACATGAAATGGAAAGAGTCCAGAAGGGTAAGAAGAATGGTGAAAGATTTACAGAATATTGTCTCCAAAGGTCAACAATGTTTAGTCTAAAGAAAAATATTTAAAAATAAATGAGATTTTTCCTGGTGTGGGGTAGCTGTTCATTTTAGAACTGGAGCACTTTCCTGACCTGGATCGCAACACAACCACGTAAGTTTTTCAGTTAGTAGACCCTAAGGTTGACTAGGTGCAGCAAGACTACTCCAAGCCTTTGTTACCAACTATTACACTACAGAACCACAGCTTTAGTAAAATATTTGAACAAGATGAGGGCCACCACCATCCTTTTTTCTATTTCCCTATAAACATTTCTATGACAATACACAAGTAACTCAGGACTCAACACAGGCTATCATATCTTTATTAATGGTGCCAGGGAAGAACAGTTTAACCCTTTTTGGCGTAATACTTTTTCAGTTTCCATGATTTAACAAATGGGGAAACCACATTATGAATTAAGTTTTCTTACAGCAAATGAAGACACGTTTAGAAATCGGGATGCAGCTTTTTCAGAATGGAAATTAATGATTATCCAAGGACTGCTTAATAATAATAATACAGAAAGAGACTTAAATAGTAAGATCTAGTATGTGGTTCCAAAGTCCTTTCAGACTCCCTCATGATGCAGCAGCTGCAATATAGTGCAGCCCATTGTATAAAGGAAAACACACTAGTTTATTTGTTCTGTTTGCAGAAGTGGACTGTTTGCTGGCTAAGAACAAAGCTCTTGAATACAAGTTTTTAATCGATGGCTGGGTCACTGTTCTTTTCATAATGGATCAGAGATACAAATACAGAAATCTCTCTTTTATCCCATATCCTGTAAGTTGATGCTTGCACTAGAGAAACATTTAGCCAAGACTGCCAGATAAACTCACTCCTTCCCTTGAAAAACTTAAAGCCTCATGAGAAAATAAGCTGTTTCTTTGGACTCGGTTTTGAGGGCACCTCAGATTAACTATGCTGTCAACCCTTATGACCACATCCTGTCACAAAACACTCCTCTTCACGTGGAGTCACGTGTTATACTTCAGGGGGCAATAGGTGCATGAACCAGAAGAGTTGCAAAGGAAATATATACACATGTATTGTGTGTGATGCTGTGTTTATAATACAGCAAACATTGCCACTGAATGATTTCAAAAAATAAACACCAAAAAACAATACATACTAAAAAAGATCCTATTCAGGATTTTAGATTTTGTGTTGGTTGTAACTAGCAAATCCTTTAAAGGGAAGGACATGCCAGGACAGAGCTCTAAGAATACTATTATTTGTGATTTTCTTTTCTGTTTTTTCTTGTGCACATTTCTTGTTCAAAAGCAAGACAGCACGTTTATCAATAAGTCCAAAGTGAAGCTACGTGTAATGTTTTCCTCAGGCAGTAGGGAAAAGTCCACTTCCACCATGGGTATACGTTTCCACACTTCGTTACACTAACTCACAATACTGTGCGAACGTGACAGCAGGAGGGGCCATGCTATAAACCAGAACCTTGAAAAGATCCAGGTTAAAAAAAAATCTGTTGGGGGAAGGCCTTTATTTTTTTTTTAAATAATAATCTGATTTAGTTTATAATGCAGTCCAGCAAAGAATGGAATCAGCACAACTAAGGAACACTACACAGAACACTAACAGAACACTAGCACAGACTCCTAAAGGAACAACTCATGGCCAGAACTTTATATCATCACACAATTCCACTCCACCTACCCTGAACCAGACTGACTTCTAAAGCCCTTAAAGTCACAGCTCTTGAACGAATGCAGGGATTTCCCTTCAAGTTATGCTCTCAAATTTACGCTCAGTAGAAGCCCTAGGCACAAAGCTGACTAAATACATGCTGAAATGCATACATATAGTGTGGGAGAGTTATTCATGCACGAGCTTCTTACAGTAACTAACTCTCCTACATTGTGCATTGAGTGTAGTTTATCTATATGGAAATTGAAAAGGTTTGATGGGTGAGAAAGTTGATTTTTCCCTCTGAAAACATTAACTTTGAGGTTCTCTTCTTAAAATATGAAAATGTAATATTGCATTAAGTCTGACATTTAATTTCCTTTCTGAAAAAAGGAATGTAGAAAGTTGACTACATAGAAAAATATGACATAATATGTAGATATCATGGAAACAGTGGTATAGCATTATGCAAAGTGAGTGCCATTAGAGATGAATGATAAAATAACTCATTCTAAATGAAGAATAAATACTAGAAGAAAACTAAGAACCTACATACATCATTTTCATATATCAAACATCTTATGGTAGAAAAAAATATTGACATAGAACTAAAATTAAAAGAACAGAACAAACGTTCTCTTTCATGTTTAATTAATGTAGTGACAACAACCAGTGCTGCAGGCCTCCAGTGTTGATAGCTCATGCACTAAATTAATGTGGTTTTTATTCATTCAGTGACTACACCTGACTTCTCCCTCCTCCTTGCTGAAAAACATATGAGAATTCAACAACAGGAAACAAAAAAGAATGGTCCTTACTTAGAACTTTAAAAAGCACTTTAAGGAAACAATCTCCTGCTCGCGCCTAAATCAAGTAAGATATTAATGAAAGAGGTTATAGTTATTTGCCTCTTGAAGAACAACTTGTGAGCTTGGCTATACTGTGGCTATAATTTTTCTAAATACAGAATGTTTTTTTTACAGAATGTAAATACAGAATGTTAGTGCCAAAGCATATACAAGTTCTGCATTACTTAAACGCGAAGCACTCGTGCCCTTTTGAAACGTTATACCACACATCAGAAATTAATTCAGTACAACTTCTTACTATGGATAACCTGAAGAGACAGAATAATGCTCTTGAAAACCCACAAAGGATATCAGATATAAGAAACATAAGTAGCTACCTACAAGCTGAAGCTCCAGTTAAGCACTGTAGCACAAATTTTAAAAAAGTTAAGAGACAACATTACTCTGCATCTTAGGTATTCATGTATTCCTACAAGAATTCTTAATCATCACAATATTTCACAGTACCTTTCAGCTATACTTAGTCCTGTTATATAAATAGAAAATTGAAAGCTAGAGTAAATCTTAAGACCATGCAACATGCTTATGGAGAGAACAGTTTTAACTGAGGTCTAGCAGTCTACACTGGGATCCTAAGTTCTTAGAAATTCACAATACCAATTTCCATCCTGGCTTTTAAACTTAAAGAAAAGGTCTTGCATCAGTTTATTTGGTTCTACTCATAGCATTCAGCTCTACCCCTAAAGCAAATAAATAGTACATATTTAGTACTAATAGTACAAAGAGGGTGAAGGTGACAAAGGAAGAATAGCTTTACATTTATTACAAATATATTCAGTATCAATATTAAATTAAAATGCAACTATCATTGCAATAAATCCAAATCCACTTAAAAGTTCAACTGTCTTTCCAGTATCCAAGACAACTACAAACTTGCAATATCACTCACCAGGTCACATTACTTATATTACCAACCCCAACATCATTAGATATATCTTCAAACAGCCAGGTAATCTGGAGCTGTGAAAACGAAAGCCTGCATCAGACTTAGGAGTTTCAAACTTGGAGTTTTCTGGCCTTTAATGAGTCTTGAAGGAGAAAGAAATGGAAGACCGATTCTTCTTCCCCATGAACATAGAAGCGAGTCAGCCTTGCCAACATCAGGCTAAAATGCATCCTCTTAGACAGAATCTGCAGCCAAAACACACTAGGCTGCTTGTTAACCACAAAGAATCTCTGACACCTTTGGATTTTGCAAGAGGTCTTCTGCAGTGAGACTGAGGTTTGGACAGCTGCTAGACTGGCAAAATACAACACCATTTCATGCAAGTTTTTCACTATTCACACCTGTCATCTGACCAGGAGTAAATAATACCTTAAGAAAGGGGCAATATATGAAATTAACCCTGCAGAATCAGAAGACATGGTATGACCTGCAACACAGACATTTAGTAGTAGGGTATTTTATTTTGAGTTGGTAATATGAAATCTCATTCCAAAGCTTTCAATCAAATATAGCTAAGATGACACTATGACACTACCTGATTCAGTAGCCAATAAAAAGTAATTAATTTCAGTCTAGTGCTTAATAAAAGTGATTAAATTCAGGATGCATAACTGCAATAGAGGTTCTCAATGCCATATACAGCAACATGTTTTTGTCCCCTGCAAAAGCAACAAAGTGACTGCTAGTAATCTAGCATTGAGCAAGAGGAGAAACAAGGGCATAGGATCAAGGACGAAAACAAGAGAATTAGATATACCACCTGTTCAGCAATTAGAATTAAATTAAATTAAATTTTTAAATTATTAAAAAAAAAAAAACTAAGGAGATCTCAAAAGATATGGGGAGGGGGGAATTTACCCTGCCCATCTTCAGGATTTGTGGTTAGAAAATATTAATGGCATTGAAGCTATGTTTTTCCTAAGCTTGTGTTTTTTCTATTCTGTTTGAAGCCTCAGGTTTTAAAACAGTTCTGGTAAGAAAAACTGATTAGCTGTATGTGTGTGGGACAGTGAAAGCCTTCATGCTAAATGTTAGTTCATTTAAAAAACAAACAAACAAACAAAAATACAACCAACCACCAAACAACCACACATATCATAACCAGCTAAAAATTCCTGAACAGTAGGTCAATAGTAAAGCAGCAATTTATTTCTCAGATTAGCCGGGGGGGGGGGGGGGGGGGGGGGAAGCAAATGACATAGAACAGTTATATCAGAGGACATGGTTCCACATTTAAAGAAGGCATCTACTTTGTAAGTAACTACTAAGTTGCACTAACATCTCAGGGAGAGAGCATTACAGAGGCGGCTGACAGCAGTAATTTTTGGCAGAACAGACCACCTGCTTTACTGTATTTAATAAGGATTGCTTCTAAGGGTCATTAAAGTAAATTGACCCTTTTTTATTTACTTCAGTAGTCTCCGAGTGTGGCCCAGAATTTAAGCAGTATGACTACTTGCTTTGTAGGCATGGAGTCTGAAAAATCTTGCAGTTTGCAGATGAGATTTCCCACGTCTGCGTCAAAACATATGGGCAAACCAAAGGATTCTGCAGGTTACATCTCTTTTGCTATAGAAAATATCCTCACTCTTACCTGCACGTTTTCTTCTGTAACTTGAATTTCAGCAGTGTAAATATAATCAATAAGCATCCTTAGCGTCCAGCCATCAACTTCCTTTATTCGAACTCTCTTTGCTCGACTCTCACTCATCTCACCTGAAAATACAGTTTGGTAGTCAAGTAAGTTAGATAAAAATAGAGCACAAATTAGAAAGAATTTAATAGTAACTGCTCCTACCTTCAGCAGAAACTTTTTGTGCATGATCAGTTGTAATAATAAAATCATTGTAAGAATTCAATTTCCTTCTTTCCTTCCTCCCTCCAGCAGTTACCATCAGCTGAATGCTACATGGGCTAATACTTTTATTGCAAGTGACCTATTCTCTCCAATGTATAAAATCAGTAAAATACGGTTATCAGACCTGAATAACACCCTTCAAATGCATACAAAAATATTTTGCTAGCATTGCAAACCACTGAAGTACTTCTTGCATTATTAACTCCTTAATTAAAGGAGCCTATCAAACACAGTCTGCAGAGATTTTACAAAAAATTAAAAAACTTACTCCCAAAAATGAATTAACATGCATATTTCTTTGCTTGTCTACTTATTATTCCCTTAGCAATTTCACCTCTGTTACAGATCTGATTTAATAGTGAAAACTCAAACTAAGATAAAATGGTAAGCAAGGGAAAATTTGTTGGACCTTATCTTGCGGAGGCTGAAATACTGGACATATTCCAGAACTAATCTTCACAGAAAGGCCAGCAAAATAGCTTCTGCCTTCTAAAAACATGATGATTCTCAAAGTGTTGCATTTTGTTTGTATATGAAATAATTGCCTAAAGATACACTGAGTAATGACTATAACCTTCTCCATAACTACTAAGCAAACACCTGGTCATCTCAGATATCTAACGCTTTTTTCATTGATTATAGATTGGGAATTGAAACACAAACTACACTGGCCATATTGGTAGAGGTATAAACTTTGGCTTAGGAAGAGTATATCTCAATCTTGATACATCCATTTCTTATTCTTACATATTGGTTATATTCTTATTTCTTTCCTCTAAGCACCTAGGGTAAAGGGTATTGATGAGGTAAGAAATTCAGTTCACACAACATGAAAGGCAGACAGGATGGGGAATGATCAAGAAGGCGGCTATTACTGCTGATATTTCCCTGTGATTTACATACACATTTTCACTTTCTTTATCCCAATGTGGGCTGTAGGATTGAACAGAGAGAACGCATTTTACTGAATGCATATGGCACATAAGAAATTCATTATCATTATCTATGCCCTTCTCGAGCTGAAGGCTCAACGATGTTTTAAATCAACCTTTTAAGTGGTAAGGAACGCAGAAGGCCATCTACAGCAACCTACTACTACTTAATGGTTGCTAGCATTCTGGAAAGCACTGATGAGCCGCATGAAAAAAAAGTAAAATCTAGCCCCAGCGCTTTCTCTTTTCACCTGTTCCACGGAAACATTTCCCTACACTTTTAAAAGATGATTGCAGCATGTTCTTTGAAGGGCCCTCTGCTTCAGGTTTCTCCTTCTAGTTCGACAGATGAAACCTATTGATCTTCAGAGCATGCATGCTGCAAGTTATTTATTATGCAAGCTTCTGTGGAGGTGGTCCTTTGGGAAAATCATGTGTGTGGGAGAGCACAGTTTGATATTCTGTAGGCACGTTAGCTTTGTTTTCAGATTTTGTGTCGAGGCTTCTAGAGCCATGGATAGGCACCTTCTCCGGTTAACACCGCCACCCAGAATTTACAGAAGAGGAGAGTTGCTTCTCCCTTTAATGCTAAAAGGAGACAGTCTTAACTACGATTCCAGACCCGTCCCCTTGTGATCCAGACCTTGTTTGAAAGATGATATGTTGAAAACCAGAGTTTCACTTGCTAGGCACCCTGAGTCTAGAACTTAGTGTTTTAAAGAAATCATTTCACAACTGGAAAGCTGCAACAAAACATCTCTACAGAGTTTGTAGTGATGTAGAAAGATAAGCACTGAGCTAGTCCGAACTCCCAAGCAGAAGCAGCAAAGCACTCAGTAGGTCTGAAGTTACTAAAAGGTTATCTAAAGTTCTAATATGGTTCCTCATAGCAGTGATGTAGGCAAGTAGGCTTTTGTTTGTTTGTTTTATTTCACAGAATTTTACAGGTGGAGAAAGAAAGTGAAGAGAACAGCTAACTGCCTAAGGATAACTGCTGTGGCAGCGCAAAAAACTAAACTCAGGTCACCCCTGTCCCAGGTCAGGGGTCCTAGGGCCACTGAAGTATCCCTTCACTGAGTCTTTGTCACCCTATCTCTAATCTTTTAAAGGTATTAGATTCAGAATCACAATATATATTTCTAAAGAATTTCACGGTATAAACAAAGAAGAGTTATTCCTTGTGACATATGCAGCCCTAGATTCTTATTCTTTTTTCTATTGTTTCTTAAAACACAATTGTTATTAACTTACTAAACTTCATACATTTTTATTCCTAGGTACTGTGGCTACTGCCACCATTATAACAAGTGGAAACAGACAAACCTTTAGGCAATGAATTTGATCACAGCCTGTGTCATACCCTGTCCTGCATAGTAGGCAGTACCTAATGACTCAGAGAAAGATGGAAGTAACTTGTAAATATGTTTCTAAAAATAAGTTTCTAATTTCCAGGCAAGAACAAGTAATCCTGTAGCATAAATTAATTATAATCTTTTTTTTAAATGTATTTTCAGTGACTGCTTAACTTTGCATGGAGGAAAATATTTTTTTCTTTTGGCTGTAGCTGGTTAATAGATCAAGCTTGCTTATTTGAACTTCCAGAATACTGCATAAGAATGCAAGCACGTCTGAGAAGTATCAATTGCAATCTTTATAGAGATAACAATTATGATGAACTTCAGAATCATGTCTGTGGAGAACTGCTGAAATGCACTGAAAACAATCAACTGGTCCTTGCTGAAAATCGTATATAACGCTAGTATTAAATCTGTTGAAAATCTTGAAGCCAGCCTGGAACTCTGTTGAAACCTCCACTGACTTGGTTCATTATAACTACATCAACATTTCCACAAATGGGTTAAAAGGTTCCCAGCCTTTCATCAGGTGAGCATTCCCACCCCCTGCACCACAGAGGATCACTGAAAAGTTACATTTAAAAACATAAGACAACATTTCTAAGCTGTAGCGAAGTAAGAGAACAAGGATTTTAGCGACTGAAGAGTGGCCGTATACAGTTGCATTGGCACACCCAAAGGGTGATAAACTTCCGTGTAGAAAAAAGCAGCCAGGGACAAGCAGGAATGCTTCAACCAGGATTTGCTGCCACAGAGCGTAATAAAGAACTATACTCTAAGAAAAAGTATTTTCAATGCGAAAGTCAAAAACAGTCAACCCTTATCACAGGACTTAAGAGGCTTATGTTTCTCTATTATTAAGGTGAAGAAAAGAAACTGTAGGAACAGATGTTTTCATTTGAACTCAACACAAAACCGTAAAAGTTAAGAGAATGCATCAGGTACTCAGAATGTTTGTCTCAACCACAGATGCAAACCTGAAGACCTGTTAGAGGAATATTATCGATATGGGAGCTCTGTGCTATTCTACACACATGACTTGAAACATAACAGGAATATGCTGGATTATACGTCTATTCAGTTTCAACAGAGTGATTGCTAACAATTAGCTTCCTTACCCAGAACATTATGGTATTTTACATGATATCAGTCTTCCAGTTGCAGACAAGAATAGTTATTAAAACTCCATTTTGCTTGTATACTGGCATGGCAAGAGTCACATTGCTGATTCAACCTAAGCTAGTGGCCAGAAGTAACATGCTGCAGAGAATTCTTTTAACTTCAGACAGTTACCATTAAGGACCAAGCTGGCACAAGATTTGAGAAGGAAGAAATAAAACTTCAGAAATTCATTTTAACACGCATTTAGTAGTAGTCTCACTCTGACAGCAAAGTCCACAAAAAGTTTTCAACGTGACTTATAACCATCATGAAACCAAATCCACAGCACAGGAATTCAACTGGGAAATACTATGAATCCAAACCTACTTTAGCCTTGCAAGCCTTCAGGCGTTCCTGTTGTAGCAACAAAGCGACAACTTGGCCAGCGTGGAGCAAGCAGAGGCAGAATCAAGCCTGCACAGAAAAGTTGTGGCCACGACGCATAGTATATCCGTCACAGAGAATTATCGAAAGAATACTGAAACATGCGCTCCAGCTATAGGCTGCCAAAGTCAGAGAAAGCTTTCACATCTACTAACAGCCTAGAATACGCAGGGACAGAATGTAGCAGCAGGAAGAACAGTTGTTAAAGGACATAACTTTCATTTGAATTATGAAGTAAATTATTTTAACCTTTTGTACAAGTGAGATTATTATAGCCATAAAGGGTGTAAGAACTCTACTATTCTTAGCTTACTTAGTATGTAAATTTGTCTATATAAAGGAGAGTTTTTAAAGCATTCAGCATGTTAATTAGGATGCCAGTATGTCCTTAGACAGAGAATAAATTCATTAAAAAAGAAAAAAAGCCTCCTATTAGTTTATTTACAAGTAAAATAAGATCCTAAAAAGCATAAGTCATTTAATTTTATGCTTTACACAGTTGGACTGGATTAGAAGATAGTAAGTATTGAAACATTTGGTACCTGTAAACATGGCATGGAAGTAGGGGCTGCAGGCGGCTAGCACAACTCTATGCGCTGCAATTTCCATGTCTTCAGCTACTATCGTCACATCACACAGCAAGTTTTGACTATTTAGAAATATCAGAGAAAGTAGTTTTACATATGCAAACTACAGTAGAAAAACATATAATAGCACACAATTTCTCTTCTCATACCCTCAGAAAAGGTAGGAAGACAATGTTGATGAAGCAATGTTTTTAAATGTGTTACAAAACCACATGACTCTTACTCAGCAGGATTACAGATGGTGCTTGGTACACAGAACTTTCTAAAAGCAAATAACTGAATTGTACTTTGAATTGTGCTTTCTTACATAGATTAAAAAGTTTGCTGCACTGAAAAACTAAACTTTGTATCAGCCTAATTTATAAACCTGGAAGTCTGAGCCTCTTTTAATACCTATGATAGAAAAAAGAATTTGATATACACAAACACTAAAAAGTTGAGCTAAGAAATGAGACTTTCCAGATTATGAAGAATCCAACTTTAGTTGTGATCTTGGTATATAACACTGGAAGCTCATACCTGCTCAACTGTTCAAAATATAGATTTACTGTTTTCCAAGTATTTTTCATACACGGTTCACTGTACACAATAGCAATTATTTTTTATTCAAATTACTTTAGAATGTTAGTTACCTCCATATTTCACCTGAATTTTTATCCTCATTACATTCATCTGAATGCCTGTCTTTTGCAATTGTAATACATCATATTTCTTCCCTCTTCTGTTGCAGTAAAGATATCTCTTATTTTAAATCATTCCTAACATAGATGTTTCCAATGCAGTTTACAGCTACTGGATATACATCTTCAATTAAATCCATCACAACTGTTAATCTTTATAATCAGATTTTTTTAAGGGAAAGAAAAGAAAAGAGGAAAAAAAAAGTTTGCAGTTTCCCAGCACCTAAACAGCCAAACTCACAGACACCTTTTATTTCCTCCTTATTCGAGCACTGTCTTTACCAAAGTAACATACAATTGACAAAACTCAAAACGAGCTACAAAAAAAGGGGGGGGGGGGGGGGAGGCTCGCTTTAACAGAGCATACTCTTCAGGGATCAGAGCTGTATCTCAAACCAGTGGTCCCTATTCTCAGTAATTCTGCAGTTAGAACTTTTCTCGAACATATACCATGATTAGAAGGCAGACCTTCTAAAATAGTTTGCCATTGACACACAGAATAGTGGCATGCCTTGGTGTGAGCAGTTGCATTTTTGGTCTAACAGAGTTGGAGCTGTCAGCTAAACTGCTCAGACATTCACCCTGGTCCCAAGAAAACACCGTAACTGCTCAGCCACTGCAATCATCTAACTTCTTTGAGCACAGCCTCAAGTAAGAAGCCCTTGTGGAGGTCACACACCAAAAGATTTTCAGGCCACAGATGTCGTTTGGGGCCATACTGCAAGCCCCGTCTTAGGGATTTTTGTTCGGTTGGTTTTTTTCTACTTTCGCTTCTTATTACTTACAGTAACTAGTTTAGGCTGCAATATGATTATTATCAAAAAAGAATTAAAATTTAAGGCAATGACCAGGCCCATATGAAACACAGAATTCAGAGGAATTCAACCATTAAATTTATTATACAAAAGTTGACACAGAAAGCCACAAACAAGCGGTCATCAGCCATCTACCCAACTTTTTCAGAGACACTTACACTTATCCTGACAACAGTAACATAAAAGGTTTTTATATGCGGTTGCACAGAGGTACCAAAGCTAACAGTGAAGCCTGAAGCAATGAAATTACATCAATGCAAAACTCTAGCTAATTAACTACATTGCACAAGATACACAGTTGCTTATTTAGAGGACTGCCCAAATGCATCTAGTCTGGAACTGCACTAGGTGAATATGTCCTACAGGTACAGGTATTTAGCTGGTAAGCTAAATAAACAGTCAAACAAGCAAGCTCAAATTAAATTATATATTCTGGTGCAAGCATCTTGTGGCTTCAACAGCAACTTAGCACATTTATTTCATGACGGTAAACTAACTTATTTTGGAAAAGCTTACATTCTGCTGCAATTTTGTAACAATTCACTTGTACAGACTGACTGAACGCATGGAGCCATAGCAGTACACCATCTTGACAGATGAAATGAGGAAAAAAATAATAATAATAATCATTTGCCAACCTGCAGATTATTCTCTATTGAGTTACAGGGAAAAAGGTCATTATTCACATCTTCAAAAAAATTCAGTAGTCTTATTTAGAAGAATAAGAATTTTAGCATAATAGGCGAGGTCAAATTCTGTTATGACAAAAGCAAATCATAATGAAGAGCAAAGATAGGCATCAGAATGCAACTTCTTCATATGTCATGAACTAATTAGATATCCTAACGACTCTGACTCAGTGTTGAGGTGATAGTGAGTAATGAAATGATAAAAATTACCAAGGATAAAATTACTCAAATTTGTCAAAATTTGAAGCAAAGAAAAACTCTTACGAGGTAATAGAACTAGGTAACTTGGCAGCAGCCAAAAACGTAACATAGATTCACAGACTTAAGCACTCTGAAAAATAACGGATTTTAGGTGTTTCAGGAAAGGATTTCTTCGTTAGTTGTACACTTTCAAGAGACCATACCTGTGGCAAATACCTACTTGTGCTACACTAATAAAAAGAATCGAGATGGAAATCACTTTAACAACATAGTCAGTAAAACCTGAAATATCATTAAATTGATTAAAATTAGGTCTTCATTTTGAGTAATGAAGTCTGGAACAGTTTATTCCAGTTTAATATTTCAAACTTAAATAAATGCAAATATTAATGTTTATAATCTTACCTAATTAGCACTTAGCATTTTAAGAGAAGCTGTATTCTAATGAAATCATTTTTCAGCACTAAACAATAAACACTGATGTGTTAGCTACCCTAAGTAGAACCCCACTTAAAGTTTACATGGCATTGCTCCTGCTCAAACTTTGACTATTTATAAATGTAAGACAAAATTCCTCAAACTGCTTCTACAGCAATCCAAATTTAAGTAACCATGGAAACTAGAGTATATTCTTAAAATAATCCACAGCCTTCAACAGTGCACTCTGCTGAAAGATCGTGTCTGCTTTACTTGCAACACAAGATAACGTAGGTAAGGTTTAATACTTTTGGAATGCTATAATCTAAGACTCATTCCGGGAAATTGTTTCTTCATCTAAACTCTTCCTCACCTTCATAAGGTAATTGCTACCAGGGCTCTATTATACTCCTTGAGTCAGTGAACACAGTTACTGGGGTCCTTGAAAAAGCCAGCAGCATAACTAAGGTGAAGCAACAAACATTCTGTCCTTCTAGCACCAGGTAACTAAGCTGTTGCATATTGGAAAAATAGTTTCTGCTCTTGTCTTATTATCCTCAGACTACGGGAATCTTTGAGCTAGTTCTAAATCACTCATTCAGAGTGTATGATTTTCTCCAGTCTCGCAGTACAGCAGAAACTGTCAAAGCCAGATAAATACATTGATCTGATCACAACATCTACCATGGTATTAAAGATTTACCCACACCGAACAAGCGAAGATCAAAGAAAGGCACATTTTAATAAGATATCAGTTGCTGTTTTTTTTTTTATCAAATGAAGCCTCTCCAATGTTTAAAATCATGGGGGAAATAACAATGGGCTACAGGATTTTTACACCCTCAGGTATCGTCTATGCTAGAGAATATTTTTATTTAATTTCTCCATTGTTGCTCTTAGTTATAAAGTTGAAGTACTGTCAGTGATAGTTGTGAGCCCTAATTACCAGAGCTCAGTTGTGAGCTCTAATTACCAGCTGTCACAGCTTTCAGCACCATCTCACCTACCCATCTGTAGAAAATAAATCAATACGAGTGCTAAGAACAGCACTAGCACCAGTCTCCCAGTTTTGCTGAAACTGATGGTGGTATCACTCAAGGTCTTACAAAAATTTATCTAGAAAAGTGATTTTCAGTATATGACTTGCAGCCCTCTGCGAGTTCATTAATTTATCCTAGGGGACATGGAAAAGATAACAATGGAAAGAAAATCTAGTGTCAGTTGGTTTACATTTGTTAGACCGTCACCTATGTCTCAAGACCAGAAAATTTTAATGTTTTTTTCAGGATGCAGATCATTACAAAAAAAATCAATGACAGGCATATTAAGAGTCTCAGGCTCAATTAAAAGGTCACTTTTAATCTATCCAGAATCAACTATATACAATACAGGATCAATAGCTGCAATTCTTTAACAATATCCTCCAAGTATTTTTCAAGTCCCATAAGCCCAGCTTTGACTAAATTTTGAGGAAGATGTATACAGTAAAGTAATACCTTCTTAATTCATTCATAACTTTGAAAGCTTTCTTCATGTGCCACGGATTCACTGTAACAGGACAGTGTTTTTCAGTGTTATCATCTTTCAGATCCAGTGGCTTCTGATGGCAAAGTTTGGTACATCTGGAAAGAAAAAAGAGCTAAGTTAATACTTCTGTAGCTCTATTTTATTCCTCGTTATCGGGGGGGGGGGGGGGGAGACAGGGAGCACTTCAACTTGTTCCTTACTTCAGCCAAATTCTACTGTAGGTCCTCAATACCAATGAGGTTGATAGAGGCATTCCAAGCTCACAGTAAGCTCCATAAACAAAACATATGGGCATGAAGCCATAGAACGTTTCTAATAAATTCTGAAATTCTAGGAAAAATAGAGGTCCTTAAACTTTTATCCTGCTGCCAGTCCAGATTCTCACCAGAATGAAGCATCCATTATTAGCAGCCTCTCAAAGTCATCACCCGTGTGCTAGAAATGAGCAGTCCTCTGCCCTTCCATCAGGACCTCCCTCACTGATTCATGCAGCTTCCAGGTTCTCTCTCCTGGCAGGAAGACCACATGATGACAACTGCAGTTTGTTCAGTCTTTTCCAACCAGTGACACAAAACATAAATTGGTATGACAACAATTGGGGAGTTTCACCGATCCACTCCATGCTTTGAAAAGCAAAAAATGATCCGACTCTTAACTATTCTTACACTTAAAAAAAAAAAAAAAAGTAGGAAAAAAAAACTCTGCAGTGTGATAATCATTAGCTCTAATTACAATTCTCCCTTTATACAAGCAAACTTAAATTCTGTAGAAAAATGATTAGATACATCTCTCATTTGCTAGGACTATCTAAATGGCAAGTGAATTTTTCAAGCCACGCCAACAAGTTTCAGGTCTATAGCCATGATGCTATTCTTACATGGTAAGTTACATTATTGCTGTATTTACTAAACACTTAGTATCAGTCACCTTTTCACCTATGCTATGTAACTTTATTCCCCAACCTCCAAACTAGAAATAAGCAAAGTATTTTTGGCACTACAGTCACTCCGTGGGGCAGCTGACTCTGGTACATCAGAGAGATGATTTCAAATAAAAACTTGATCTTACCTACTTGAAGTTAAAAATAGTTTAAATTTAACATATGCTTTGACTGCCAGAACTCCAATCTCTCTTCTACCAGACCTAAAACTTTTTCCTTAGGCATATCTGAAGAAGTTTTAAAGAAAAACTCAAGGATAATTAAAATTTTAATCTGGAATTCTATACCCTGTGCACTACAAGCAGCTGTAAACCAGCTGGCTTTATTTTTTAATCATTCCAAAACTAGTAACAAAACGTTGAGGTGAAACAGCATGAAACTGCATCAATCAACAAAGGAATAACAAAATGTGTGGTTAACAAAATAAGTTCCATCTACAGAATTCAAACCACTAGCAACTTACTGCACTCCACATCACACTGCTAAGAATTTAGTTTCACACTCAGTTGTGAAAAGGATACAAGTTATTTCTGAAAGGGGTCAAGTAACAGGACAATTTTTGCATCAGTCAGAAAAAGTCCATGTTACAGAACACACACGTGATGCTGTTCTGAGGTCCAAAAAAAAAGAAAAAGCATATTATCTAGCATACACCTTTAAACTGAATATTACCCTAGTGAGCTAGCGAGAAATCAGTGACATCAGGGAACATTCAGGAGACCACAGACTAACTGCGAGGTAGCGACCCAGGCTTTAAAGAAACTACTGATTTACCAAACTCAAGGAAGGAACATCTTCTACAGCACCTTTCCGCATCCCAAAGCGATACATCAGGTACTGCTGTGTACATAGCTGCACACATACACAGAGCACACACCTCGCACGCTGGCTGACGTGCAAGAAACAGCGGCAGGAGCTGCCCTTAGGGTGCGACCAAGCACCTAGGAGCAGTTCCTGGGAAGCTGAAAACCATTTGGTGAAGTACTGGAAAAAGGACCGGTTTGTTTTAAGGTAACGACACCCACAGAAACACCAGCGAGGTGCCTCCTGCTTTTAGGGCCGCTTTGTCTACTTCGAGTTATACGAGTCTGCCTTACAGTTTCACGAAGCAGGCCAAAGCTGTGTGTGAATGATCTTATTTAGTTCGTTTTTAAGAGCCTCAGCTACAAAGTATCTGAAAACACAACATCCTGAAGGAGGCAGGAGGAAGCTGCGCTGAACTGGAGCGCACAAAATCAGGGCTGAACCCAAACGAAGTACGGGGGCAACCGCATGGCCCGCTCCTGAAAAAGACGCTTAACTAAATAATCAGAAAACTCCAAGTGCGACAAGCATGATGACTGCTGAGTCAAGCAGGGAGTAAATCGGGAGCACAGAAGGAGGAAGCAGAAGGAGCGAGGGGGAGGAAGGGGAGGAAGGGGGGGGGGAACCGCCTGTCCCCGCAAACCGCGAAGCGTTTTTGAACTCCAGCGGCCCCGGCCACCCCCGCAACTCCTTCCTGCTCGCCGGCCACCAGCCCCGGGCGGAAGGTCACGACGGCCGGCCCCGGCCCCGGCCCTGACCCCGGCCCCGGCTACGCGCCGCCGGCCGGCCCCGCCGCGGCCAAGGCCCCGCCGCCTTCGGCCTCGCCTCGCCAGACCGCCAAAACCCGGCTTTCTGTCAGCAAAACGGCGGGCGCCGACGCCGAGGGGCCGGGAAGGCGCCGGGGGCACGGCTGTCCGCCAACGCCGCCACGACGGGGCGCGGCCGCCGCGCCGCCCCGCCCCGCCCCGCGCAGGTGCGGCAGCACCGCCGGGCCCCCGGCCGCCCACCGCCACCGGCCCTGCCGCGCCGCCCGCCCGCCCGCCCCGCGCACTCACACGGGCGGCAGCAGCATCTCCATCGCGGCTCCGCTCGGGCGTCCTGCGTGCAACGCGGGCGCCGCGCGCTGCCGCCAGCACCATGCCAACGGCACGGCACGGCACGGCACGGCACGGCACGGCACGGCACGGCACGACGCTGTGCCGCCCGCCCGCGCCCCCGGTGCTCCGCCCCGCCCCGCCCCGCCCCGCCGGCACCGCCCGCTTCCGGGTTCCAGCCCGCGCGAGGGCGGTGGCGGGCCGGGCGGCGCGGCACGGCGCAGGCGCGGCGGCCGGGGCCGGGGCGGGAGGCGCTGGGCGGGGGGCGGCGGCGGGCGGCCGCCCCGCTCCTTGTAACGGTCCCAGTGCGGGGCGGCGGCGGCGGGCTGCAGCGGGCGGCGGGGAGGGCGCCGCCGAGGCAGGCGCCTGCCAGGGCCGCGGGGGTGCGCCTGAGGCGGCCCTCGGGTACAGGCCGTGGAGGGGCACCTGCTGCTTCCCGCCGGGCCGGTCTGGCAGCTGCTGTGGCACCTGCTCGCTCGGCTTTGCTGCAGCTCGGGGAAAGGGCAGAGGGAAAGGTCTCGCAGGCGCGAGGGTCCGACGGAGGAGAGAGGGGCTTGGAGCACCGCGGGCTGCGGTTGGGGTGCTCTGGTTCACTGGGACTCAGCGGATCTAATGTGCTGTCACCTCGCCCAGCCCAGCAGGACAGCGACTGTTTTGCTCAAAACAGCTGCCTTCTGCCAGTCTTTAGTTACATAATCACATCCTTCCCTGAGGTTTAGGACTAAGTCGTTGAATTTTTTGTTTTAATGTTAGTTTAGGTAGCTTCTGTGATGCAGAATCTCTGAAGGAAACAGGACAGGGATCTATTTCAAATACTTGTCTTGGGAAGCTGCTCCGCTGCAAACCCTCAAGAAGACTACTGTGCTTAGCAATTTCTGTCTTGGAGGATTCTAGAAGATTTTACTGTACTTAAACCTCTGTAATTTACTTCCAAATCTTAAGGAAAGATTGTGCAGCGGAAGCAGAGGTGTTTATCAAGCTGAAAACAATTAAGGTGTTTATGACTGATAGTTTCAGTAAAAATAAAATGGTTCTCCTCTGGAGTGAGAGATTTGATTATCAACAAAGTTTATCTGAAACTAATAGATTTGCCACTAACTGACCAAAACTACTTTTCTAAAAGTGAGGGAAGTTTGAGGACAGCACGTTTGGAGAAGGCAAAATAGAAAATGGTAGTGTACTTCGGGTGAATGTTATAGATGGATACATAAAGCCTTCCCCAGTGTTTCTAATAAAGTCAGATATTATTAAAACTAAATGTATTTTAATGATGTATCATTTCATCTTTGCTAATCTTTAATAACATTCTCACTGGGAAAATGCAGTTTCAGTTTCTCTCTAAAATTATCTCTCCGTTTACCAATTCTCTTTCACTATACTGTGATGTTTAATTTGGGAACGCTTCAAAAATCTTTCAACAGGTTTCCACTGGAGGTTTTTCTAAATGGAATCATCACAATTGACAGTGCCTGTTTTCACAAAGCCTGTGCTTTGTAAGCGTTGAATTTGTCTCTTCTCAAGAGACAGCAAAGTTTGCCTCTGGGTTGTATTGGAGAAGACAAGCTACTTGTTGAAGATTTGAAAGAGAAACAAGAAAACCTGCTTGCATGGCAATCCGCTCCAAAGGGACCAGCTTGCAATAATGCACTCTGAAATGGAAGCTTAAAAGCGTCCTTTTCAGCCTGCGCAATGGGACATATTAGAGATGAGTTCTGAGTTACGGCTTCAAAAGCAGTCTGGCGTTGGTACGTTAGATTGTTACTGATCACTGTCACATCATACTTTCAGGTTTCTGTTTCCCAGAGTAAATGAGTTACTCTGAAAAACAGAGAGAGATCTTAGCTTTTACTGATCTGTGAGACCTAAGTGAATCTTAGCAGCAATCGACTGCACAGTTTAAGGCTTCATGTTAGTATACATAGTCATTGAAAGTTTGTCTGGGAGCTGAGGCAGGGTTTTTACACTACTTGGCTACAGCTCCTTCAAGCACATAGGCTGATTCTGCCTCCTGTTAACAAGGCAGAACTTTTCAGTAATGTTCATTCTTAAATTAACATTAAGCATTTCCAGCCTATGAGTTCTGTCATTTTTCTTGTAATGTTTTCTGGCTTTTCAACCAAATGTTTACTGTTAGTTTAAGAAACTTCTGTGATGCTTTACATCAGAAAGAAACACAAATGGGACAGTGATGTTTTCCCCCCGCCTAAAATTATGTCTTTGTACTTCAGTAATTCCTGAAAGGAATCATACACATATAAATGATTGTATCCAAATATGTCACATGGTTATGGCAAAGTAACAATCACACATCCTTCTCCAACCATGAGGAAATACATCTTTTATATACAGTAGTTGGATTTTTGTGAGATTTTGTTTGGTCTATTACCTATTCTGCGTAGAAAGAACTTTTAGAGAACAATTTACTTTACCTATGCGTGTGTGTATATATGTAGTTTTCAAAGGAAATAGGCCAAGTTTCTTACCTATGACAAAACAGCTGCCATTTTTGTTTAAGAAGCAGCAATTCGAATCACTACATTGACTGAGGAAATTCACTTTTGTGCTTAGGACTGCCCCTGTTCCGTTGGGGACCCTTGTTCCGTTCCCACTTGTTTTGAGGAGTTCGACAGGAATGCATCCAGCTCTGCGCTTGCAGGACAATGCTTATTAACTACTGCAGATTTCTTGGGATATATTGACACTAGAAGTACTTTATTGACACTAGAAGTACTTTACCAATATAGAAATACTGATATTGTACATCAGCAAAGTGCATCTGCTGAAAATGCAGCTATGTTAGCAAAGCGATACTTTCTAGTAAGACAGTCCCACAAGTAACCCGGTCCTACAAATGAAATAAGCAGTCCTGGTAAAAGTCAGTGTAACCCCAGGCATACATGGTGTTTTACAGACATCTTTAAGGGATCACACCAGGCTGACACGGTCATGCTGGAAAAAATCTGTATTAGGTTTAGCCACAGACAACACTAAAATAAACTCTTATTTGTATTTCTAATGGTCAAATCCAGATTAGGAGGACCTCTCCAAAAAAGAAAAAATAACTTTGTATTGAAGACTTGAAGTATTGCTCTCCTTTTGCTGCTGTTGCAAATAGAAAAAAAAAACGAGGTCCTTCCTCCCTTTGTTAGCTGTTACGTTATTTGTAATTTGTTAAAGTTGTATCTTACTGAATTTTGTTGTAGGTAATTTATGTTTAAAATGTAAGTAAAAATATATCTTTTTTGTTCAGAATCTTTTAGGGCACACATCCACTCTTTTTGCTGTGCATTTCGCCCCCAGTAAGATGAGCAACAGATTTTATACGACATGACCCTGCATCTATGTAGATCCACAAGAAATCACCCATGTGGAATTCATGGCAGGAATTCAGGTCAACACAGTCATTGCCTATTATTGCATTTTTTGCCTAACATACTAGTACTAGTATCAGCATTAATCAAGCGTTAACTAACGTTATAATGCATTATATAGTGTAAGAGACTTTTTTTTCAGAAGAATGGAATATTAAAAGTTTCAGAGAACCACTGATCTAAGGACATGAATGCAGTTGAGAAGAATTACATTGAAAAATAACATGCAAGGGAAATGCAAGAAAGTGCATGCAGCAGACAGAGGAGAAGGGGACCAGATTGCAGAGGAATATGTATTGGAGAGTAGGCAGAAAGAAGGGGAAAAAAAAGATACATAAGTCAAGAGTGTGAAGTAAAGAGGAATAGGAAAACAGCTCTATCAAAAATAAAATGTACTGTGACCAAAATCAGTTAAACACAATTAAGTTAAACACGATCAGTTAAACACAATTAAGCATGGATAAAAATATTTTAAATCTTTTACAGTATTATTTTTCAGTGTAGGCAATTGACGCATCGTACCACGAATGATCATCCTTAATGAAAACAGATGAAGGGTAATATTTATCTGTAGAAAGTTCACAGACCCTGTGATAAGGATGGTGTACAACTAGTAATTATGAACCGAGTTTCCACTGATTAAAATCAAAAAGGGTGTATTTCCAAAAATACTCGATATGGCACACAGTCTAGCAAACAGATTTTAAACGCTCTAATCCTAGTTTTGAAAAAAAAAAGGCAAATAAAAAAGCAAATGGTATGAAGCTTCTGAGTTCTGGAGAATGGGGAAGTCAAGTATTTGTGGTCAGTTCTGGACAGTACAGTGTTCATTGCAGACTGCAAGTTCATTTTAGTGTCATGGAAAAAGCAGTCCTAGTTCAAGCAAGCATTATGAATGGAAGCAAGCAGAGATCATGGTTTTGATTTGTACTACTACAGCAAATTACTGAGAAATTACAGTCGAAATTTCTATGAACACGTCTGAGGCCCTTTGCCACCCAGGTTTGGATTTTACATATGGTATACTCCTGATATGTTTGTGAAAGAGGTGGTTGAGCTCTTACTCCCTTACCTGCAGACTCATGTTGCTTCCTGTGCATTGGATAAGGCAATTGGGTCTTCACACTGAGCGGGTTCACTTCATTGAACCAACAGAAAATCCATTAAAAACTTTAAATTTCTCTCGGATCGGTAAGCTGAGTTAATTCACCTTATAGCCATACAATCACCTAGATCTGATACAAGGGAAGCAGAAGTAACCCACAGTAGGGATTTCACAGGGAAAGCTGGACCAGTCCAATCAGCTCCAGCCCAAACATAGGTCAGGCAAAATTGATGGTGGAGCTCCACCCTTCAGAACACAGTTGTACCGTGCTGATTTAATAAGTTCTGCTAAAGAATAAAAAAGGATTTACTAGATCCAGTCTTTAGCAAGTTATACATGATGTGGATAAGCAGGACTATTAAGGTAGCCTTCTTGTTCTAATAAGTCTTCTCAATCATTGTTTTTTTTCTGATCATGTATTTTAAAAATAACATAGATTACTCCAATGTTCATAATGTCTACTTTGTCAAAACCATTATTTTCTTGAAAAACAAAGTAAAAAATTATCTTTGTAGATAATAACTGAAAGGTGTAGCACCGTACCTAGCAGATACCTGTTCAAAGTCAGGGTACTTGTGGTCCATCGTAATTATTCCCACTCTAACAGCAGTATTATAAGATAGTCCTAACCAAGTCAATGAACTATTAAACATCTTTTTGAGAAGCTAATTAAATAAGTTACATTTACGTTGAACCAACTATTATACTGCCATCTGGTGCTTACTTGAATGTACAATTACACAGAGAAATTCTATTAATTTAAACACTTCTTACTATGAGTGGCCTGCAGCAAAATAACTGCAGTCATGCAAACCTGAAAAACAGCAATTGGAAGCAAGTTACACTGTGAGGAGTGACAAAGTATGCTGAAAGGATCAATCTTAATATATATGCTGTTTCATATGCATCTAAATAAGACTACGGCAGTAGTATTTTCAGGCTCTGCGCCACCTGAGGAGGCATTCAGCAAAACTGAAAAATATCGTTGATTGAGCAGCAGCAAGTGGAGAATACAGTTCACATACTGTACACATCTTTTATTTTACAAAGAGCCAATGAGATTGAAGATAAAATATTAAAAGATAATGTTTGGGGAGTCATAACTGACAATCACAGAGGAGTGGTTACTGCATATAATGTTGGACAGACAGTTCACAGAAAATGAAAAGCATGTCATGCTGCTGTTCAAGAAATTGAGTAAATCCTTGTTTGGAATGATCTTGTATTTTTGGTGTAAGAAAGAATTAAAATGATTGAAAATTCATTGTAAAGTTTAAAAAACATCTCAGAATCAGTACACCTAATTACGCAGAAAAGATATTCCGCATAAAGTCTGGACTTTTATTATATTAAATTAAAAATGAGAGGAAATTTAAGTTAAAAAAAAGTATGAAAAGGTTGAGTGAAATAACACTGTTACAGAACAGATGCTCGCAGATTGAGTATTTATTATAGTGTTCCTGGAATAGTATTTTCAGCAGCATCAGTGAAAGTCTCTTGCCAATTTTTCGATGCAAATGAAGAACATCGTGATCCAGACTTTATATAGTGGAGAAAAAATTAGGTAACCTCAAAATCTAAAACATTCAAAGGAATACTTTATCAAAATGCTAGTAATTAATGATACAGCCTAAAATTAGATTATGCAAGTTAGTTTCCACCAAGTTAATTTAATGATTTTCAGATAAAATATTTAGAAAATGGGGAAAGAATTGTGGTAAAAAATATATTTTTTTGAAATTTCATCCCCTATCTTTATTTTAATTTTGCTAGTAATTTCTTGAGACAAATCAAGTATTCATCTTTTTCTAGGAAAATCACTCTAGATTGCATATAATCTAAACCAAAATATTTTCAGAAATAGCTCTTCATTTCCCTTTCATAATATAGTTCAAATATATGCTTGCCCTATTGTGATGGCTTTATAATACAATACAAACAGAAATGTGATTTTGAAAAATCAGAAATGATAAAATCTGTAGTTAAGAATTAATCTGCAAAGTGAAAACATTTTCTCTCCACCAGCAAATCAGGGGGTCGCCTAAGCCTTAAACCATTTCAAACTCTAAGTCTTGTTTTAAGGTAAGGTAAATAAAATATAGCGTGATATTCAGTTCCAAAGGTTGATTTATATTCTACTGTATAATTCTAATGTAATTTCTAATGCAATAGAAAGTTGTATCCTTTCCTTAACCTCAGTGTAATTGCTTTTGCATATAGTTGGAAATTCTCTTTTGATAGAATAAAAGAAAGTCAGTAGGAGTGTTCATTCTGTTGTTCACAGTTCTTTCATTGTCTGTTATTTCCCCTGTCTCATCTGCATTAAGCAGTTCAAATGTTTTCTCTTCAGATGTAATAACTTTTATCTACTTATTTTCATCAACTCTCTCTGGACTCCGTTATGGACACGTAGAACATTTTCCTAAATGATTGGTACTAACGAAGTGGAAGAGTTATCCACAGGCCACACCAAGCCTCCAGCATTCAAATTTGTAATTCAAAGAGCAAAAGACTTGTAAGAGTTTTTATTTAAACCAGTGTTACGCTGCTCTTCTCTTTTCAGTATCTTGCATTTAAATGAAAATGGGGCCACAGGATTTTTAATGAGTATTTTATGAAGCCAAAGGTTCACAGCAATTAGCAATTTTATCAGGTAATTAATGTGTAGAAACAGTGCCATGTTGTTCACCAGAGAAACCTTAACATGAAGCGCACCTTACGTTATGTGAAGATTGGAAATGATACACAGTGAGAAACATTCCTTTAGTTCCAATGTGTATTTACTAGTGAACTGTTTTTTTAATTTCAATAGGATTTTAAAAACTTACAGAGGCTTGAGATAACTGTGATGTGTCTGTAACCTGAGGCCAGAACATAGGCTTCACTTACTGCAGTATGACTGCTACAATCAATTCATGCAAATATATTTGTCTTTACCGTTATTTGACCTTTTCACTTCCCATTTGTATTTTTAGTTCATGCTGATATCTGTCACAATCCCATATTCTCAGAGCAGAGACTGTATTCTTTACACAGAGCTGAATATAGTTTAAGTCCTAATTGTGCCTGCAATATGAACAAGAAATAGAAATAATGAATACCCCTTACAGCTTAATGTGGAAAACATTGGGAGCCCAGTCCTGCTTCTGTTAATGCCAAATTGTACATAAAGTTGCAAGAGGAAAAAGAGTAAGCTTTAGGCCTCTTTGTCAGGATACAACTGTGAAATTTAGTCCTCAAATATTGTAGTTATTACTGACATGGAAGGGCTTATGTCTAAGTACAGGAATTAAACCTGGGCATGCTCTAACCTATGTTAGTTTTCCTAAAGGGTAGTCTGAAAATAAGGACATCATAGCATGACATTTTTGGGCCATACCATGTCTTTTTTACCTTATTTTTATCAGACTCTTTCACCGTTGGAGTTGCAGAGGAAGTAACGTAAGAACGGGCCTCATTTCACACTCAGACTCTCAGCACTGGATCCACCCTCACTAGCAGAGATTCAAGTCAGGTACACTAAAATGACAATGTCTGCAAAATCTGCCAGAGGTTGAAACAGGAATTCAGCAGAAGAGAAAGAACTACTCTATTTACATTACTAAAACCTCTGACACTAAAAATTACCTGTGAATCTAGTAACTCATTTGATTGACCAAAACACAGCACAGATTGTCACACTAAGAACAAGAATAGAATACTATGATAATAATTACATTCATATTTTAAGTATGCTGGTTGAAAATTGTAGTCACATATTTCTGAAAATGCTAACTAATCTTGTATACAATAAATATTTGTGCATTTGAAATATTTAAGCTTTTAATTTTTACCCAACTGTGCCCTTTAGTAACCCTTTGAAAACACTTCATTTTAAACTCGGTAGAAACATTACTCACAAGTATATACAAAATTATACATATTCAAATGACTGTTGATAGATGTAACCCTGCTGGGACTTTAGGTATCTAAAATTATACTTCAAATAATTTATGTATTTGATTTAATCTCAAACACATGCATAATTGCCTACATCATGCATATTTTCTATTACATATCTGTTTGCAAGCCATTGAATAGAGGTGTTTTGTAAGTATACAGCAGTTTGCAGTAATGGATTCTAGATGAGACCAGAGATTGCTTGCTATACAAGATGATCTCTAAACAAGCACAGAGAAGTGACAGCTGCTTAGCAGCAGCTATGTTCTTTTTTTATATATTACGCTACTGACATAATGTAGAGGAATTTCGTGTTTTCTCACCTGATTGTATTGGATGTATGCATGCAAAAAGAGGTTGAAAACAAGACTACAGCTAGCATACACTATTTTACTGAGGCTGGCAAGAGGATGAATAAGAATGCCTCTACAACTGAAATTATTGTGCTAATAAATAGTTATACAAAGTAACAATTGTTACACAGACCTTGTGCATCCAAGTAACGAATGGAGTGCCAGGTTACTGGCTTCTTGGATCACAGATTGCTGCACAATTGTTCTAAATCACTTAACTTTTTCGATTATATCTGTCCCCCACACACGCTATTTCAGCTCAAGTTATCATCCATGCTAAATTCAGAATCCAAACTCCCAAATTAAGGAGTAAAACATATGTGTGCATTCCTAAGTAGGCACATAAGCAAGCAAGCAAACAAAATGTGGGAAATATAAGAAATAAACATGCATTTGAGCATTTTGTTTGGTCATAAATAAAAGCAATGGTAGCTAAGCAACACAAGATGATCTATGATTTTTTATGAAGGATTAAAGTGGTTTGTGATTTCTTCAAAACATTTAATGCTGTTTTGATTTAAATAGCTCTGCTGTATTTTTAAAACTAATATAAATAAGTGTATTTATATTTAAAGACAAATGTTAAAGGTATTAGCATTATTAGCCGGCACTCCAGCCGGCACTAGCTTTCTGGCTGTGTGACTAGGTGCAGCACCTTGCACACTAGTATTTCTGGTTATTCCAGAACAGACATATTAGCCAGAAGGCAGACATTGTTGTTCCTTGCACAACATACTGAACATGAAGACCTCATTCTTTTAATGCTGATTAAAAGCTGAGTCAACAAAGGAGCTATGCAGATAAGTTATACAGTTATATGAAGAAATGGGAAGCTTTAGCAGTCATAGAGCATCCTTGTAAAAATTGTGCAATCAATTTTTAAACTGATCTATTGAAATATCCTTCTCTTTAAAGTATATGGTTATTAGATCTGTGTAGGTGTAGACCACACCTGCCAAGCTAACTCTTGACAATACACATTACTCAAGACAATACACATTACAAAAGTGACACCAATTGCTGGTGCAGCAACCAGTGAATTGTGGTCTTGCTTCGGTGCCACAGAAAATTTTTGTCTTTTTTTTTCCAAGTTCTGTGACTGCTGATCAGCAGGATTTGTGTTCTACTGAGAAAGGCAGTGGGAGGGGGGAAGAGGAAGCACAATAACAAAGTGGAAAAACAGAACATTTCAGCAGAGCAAATGGAACTGGGGAGATTCACATCACAACAGCTTAATGCTTTTATAGTTGGGCTTAATCTTACTGAAACCAGCAGGTTTAATGTATGTTTTTACATTTAAGGTAGTTGCCCAAGGAGTTAAATATGTGTATCCACACAAAACAAGAATGAATGCCAGCCATGCAGCATGTAAATGCTTTGGGTGGGAGGGTTCCACTGGGTATTTTTCTAGAAGAGAAAAAAGTTATAGAAATAGAGACAATAAGCTTGAGACTGAAGTTTATACCTCAAAAAAGCAGTTTTTCCTTTTGGGGCTGTTTCAGAAAGTCAAAGTCCTGGCTTCTCTTAACAACATGAAGACTGCTTCCAACCTGAAGATGATACAACCTTGCTTTCTTTCAAGCCACTGTCACAGCTCTGATCCCCTGCAGTGCCCTCAGTAACACCAGGCTAAAGTTCAGGGATGGTCAAATAAGGCAAATTAAAGGTTAAGAAGTATTAGCAAAGAAACAGAGCACCAAGCAGATAATAAATATGCCACTTTGTAAATTCCTGCTATGCACACACTTGAACGTTATGTGCGGTGCTGATCCTTCCTATTTTAGAAAGGATACAGCTGAAACATTTCAGAGAAGCTAACAAAGATTATCAAAGGTTGGGACAACCTCTGTGTGAAGAATGACTAATTAGCCAGGAGTGTTCAGCTTCCACAGGGAGTCAAGGGGTAGTAAGAGAGACATCCATAAAACGGGTAGCAGGGACACTGTGAATGGGGATCAGCTGCGCTTTGGCTCTCCCAGTACAAGAACAAAGGGTTATAACATGAAATTAGGACTTGGCAGGTTTAAAAGGAAACGTGTTTCTCCACAAAATACGTAACTGAGCTAGAAACATCTTTTGACCGAGATCTTGCGCACATTTAAATTTTACATGGTCTAATGGGGCAACAGGACTTCACAGAAGAGAAATACGCTGGAAATGATTAAGTACGTAGACGCTGTCCCTTTCTCGAAAATTCCCTGAGATACCAGTTGTTAGGGATGATAAAACATTCTGCAGAGCAAGCTGAAAATAACTTTGCAGCGGCTCAACTCTCTTATTTTTCCCTAGGCAGCGACTGTTTGTTGCCGTTACGGACAGGGCAGATAACAGAGACAAAACACAGGGCTGGGCAGTAAGAGTGCTGTTATTGACCTCGCCTAGGCGGATGCCATCCTCGGCCGACGCCACATCACCCTCACCCCTCAGGGAGGAAGGCCCGCCGGCAGCTGCAGGCCCCGGCCGGCGCTGGCCAAGGCGCAGACCCAGCACGGCCCTTCCCCTCCCAGCACCACCACCTCACGCCTCGGCCGCACAACGGCTTTCAGGGCAACGGGCTGCCGGCCTGCTTTAACTGCTCGCTTCTTTAAAATCCAGCCTCAAGCTGCGCGACAAAGGCCACCGACCTATGTCGTTTAACAACAGGAGGCACCGCCAGCGCAGGCTTGGGGCACGCGTCTTTGGGCCCTGCCGCCGCTGCACGGGGCCTGGGGCGCCGCCATGACACCACCTGCCCCGCAGGGCGCCACCAGCCCCTCGCCCCGGGCCGCGCCGTGGGCGCCCCCCACGCAGACACGGCCCCGCCGCCGCCCCCGCCCCGGCGCGGCCCAGGCCCAATAGCAGCCGGGGGCGGTCATGGCGGGGCGGGGCGGGGAGGTGGGGTTTGCGCTTGGCGCAGGCGGGCGCCGATTAAATGCAGCTGGGGAGGCGGGGGAAGGGGCGCGGAGATGGCGGTGACGGGAGTCGGGCGGCAGCAGCGGGACTTGGACAACGTGAGCGCGGGCCTGCGCGGGGGCGGGAGGGAGGCCGCGTGTCCGGGCGCCGCGGCGGGGCCGACCGCCGCCGCCTCCTCGGAGGTGGCGGGCGGGGGGGCGCCTGGGGAGGCCGCTAGCGGGGCCCGGCGGGCGGGGAGGTCCGGGCCCGGCGCTCCTCGCCGTCCTGGCGGCCGCCCCAGGCTTTCTCTTCCCCTCGGGGGCAGGCGGCGGGCAGCGCAGCTGAGCGGGGCGTATCTCCGGCTGCCGCTTCCAGAGGGAGACGCCGCCTGCCTGGGGCGGCGCGACCCGGCCGGCCCGGCCCGGCCGCGGGGCTGGTGGCAGGCCCGGCCCGCCTTGTCTGTAATCGGGGTTCTTGACCGAAGTGCTTGTGTGGCTTTGGTTTCTCCGTGTGCCGCGGTTTTGTTTTTGTTTTTATTTTTTTTTTGGTGTGGTCGGTGCTGGGCAGGGCCTGGAGCTGGCAGGGCTGCCTTAACCTGCGTTTGCATTAACATCTGTGACTAACAGAAGTCGCTCTTTTTTCTTCCCCCCTTTTTTATTATGTTTTGATTAGGCTTTTAATAGTAGTGGTTATAGCTCATTCTAATTAAGTGAAGTCTGAACTTGATCTCATTAGGATGCCTGTTAGATTTTGTTAATGTCAGATTAATTGTGTTCTCACCACTGTGTCTCTTGCTTTTATTCCCTTCCTCCCCACGCTGCCTGTAATAATAACTCTTCTGGGAGGTTATGGCCTTCAGTGTTTCCTGATGTTTGCTGTATTTCACTGTGTGAAGATGAGCTGCAGGCTCTCATACAAAGCAGTGTGGCCCAACAGCTGATAAAGCTCTGCCTATGAAGGAATAAATTGAATTGTCATTGAATTTTACAAGTGGTCATGTATTTCTGTGACACAAAGGATATCATCCAGACTAGCAAAGATGGTTGTTCTGGTGGGAGGAGTGAGCTGTTGACCCTGTGCATTAGGGAGGGCAAAGTAGAGATGTTTTGGTTGCTGACATGCCTGTCCTACATGCTCACTTCCAGACTTTAAAGATCCACCTGGTCCCTGAACAGGGGTTGTGTGGGTCAGAGGCTATACCAGTAACATGAACAGTCCAATAACATGTGCAGATCTTCAGGTCTGCAGTAAAACATTGTTTTACCAGGTGAGTATTTTAGGAAGGCTTGCTTACAGACGACAAGCCTAATCAGAAGGTTGAAAGGAATCAAGTGAGGAGAACACGTTCAGTCTTCTGTGGTAGGTGGTGAGTGTTGTGTGCACACTACTAAAGTAAAATTAAACACTGACTGAAATAACTATTGAAACTAGCTCCTTCATTGTAGGCAGGCAGCTGTATGTAGGAGAAACAAGATTGGGGAGCCAATAGATAGGTGCACTGTTGTGGTTAATATGAAGTGTAAAGCTAATTCTAGTTTCAAAACCTTTGTTCCTCTGTCTCACATCTTTCTCCTCGTACTAGTGTCTTGAGGAATGAAATACTTAATTTCTCTTGAGCTTTGCCCTGCTTTCTATCATGGCAATGCGGAGTCCTAAGTTTTAACAACAATAAATAGTCCAGTGGGCTATGGTGTATCGCTTTGATTAGCCAGAACTCTGGAGTGGTATTGGGTCAGCTGTTCTTTCTTGGCTTTGGTACCCCACCCCCCAATCCATAGCAATAGAAGCACTTCCAGCAAAAAGCAACCACTGGTAGTGCTTTCTAGATGGTCACTTTCTAACTTCTGCTGATCATCTCTGGAAACCCCTTTGATAATGCTCTCGGCAGGGGTTTCTCCGCTCTGCATGCTTTATTCTGGGCTGTGACTGGCCTCATTGCAGAGGAGACCAGGCAAAACTTTACCAGGGACCTTATTTTTCAAAGCAAACAAGGTATAGCATGGAAAGTAACAGGATGCCAAGGGAGAAACTTGAGTTTGAGTCACTGGCAAGCATGTTGTTCATTCATAATGGCTGTGTACATTCAACTTCAGGTGTGCCAAATGGCTGTATTCTAGTTTGGAAGTGACAAAGATAAAGGCCACTAGGGCAACTTTTTTGTCTGTTAGGAAAGGTGTTCCTGCCACCCATACTTATTTTTAAAAACTGCAAAAATTACTCTGGGAAACATACATAGCCAAAACATGAGCTCATGTGAAGTCAAAGAAGGCTGCTGATACTCCCTAGTGGAAGTAGGGAGTGTTTTGACCTGTACCTGGAGCACCTCCCTGCTTCTGCACTGCCTTTTTGCTCTTGCCTGGATTCAGTTTGAACCAGCTGACACTTACTGAAGAAATATTTGTATGAACCTTTTGATATGGTACTAGTATTAGTAGCTGAATCACTTCAAACTGAAATTATGTGTTGCTGGTACACTGCAGCTATCTCTGTTATCTTTGTAACTTTATTTTGACAAAAGCAAGAATAAGGATTTTTGCAGGACCTATATGAAAAATGAGAGAGACCTTAATTATCAATATTTCCACCTTCCCATGTAGGCATACTAGTTCTCTGTAGCCTTTGATAGGCCACAAAGAAGTACCTCACGGAGATCTTAGCTATATGTGTGGTCATCAGGCATTGCTTTAAGTGACAACCAAAGGCAAGGTTACTGTTTGGGGCTATTTTTTTTTCCATTCTTCTTATGAAGAACCTCTGTAGTAAAGTCTTATGCTTATTGAGTTCTTCATATGCTAACTAAAGTTCCTCCAGACTCATTGCAATGCTAGGTAGTAATTAGTGTCAAATTCTTGAGTGACTGAGTTATTACATAAAGGTGTGAAAAGAAATAGTTTGCTTACAACTTAGGGAGCATGTCTCCCAAGAAATTAACATAGTTCTGTCCCCAGAGCTGAAGTTTCCAGCAGGACGTTGCTGAAACTTTGTACCCTACTTCATAAGCTTCCCTGGGGTTACTTTTTCTTTTTTGTTATCCTCCCCTGCTTCAGGGTTCCTTGGAAATAACACAGAGTTTAGAAGATGATCCTCTACTTGATGCACCACTTATTTCGTCTCATGCATTGCATTCCCAACTGAGGCCAAGATTTCGTGCTATTCCAGCAGTCCTTATTGCCAATTTTCTGTTGTTCATACATGTAAGTATTAAGAAGCATGATAGCCTCATGAAAATTTACCACCTTTATTCTGAATTCTTACTGTTCATATGCACTGCAGTCTCCTGAGACCTGAATACACTGTTTTTACAAACCAAACAAAGCCTTGCTCTCCAGTGAATTCTGATAATGTATATGCTACATGATACTTGCGAAGTTTTCCTTCTGATTCGTTTGTTAGTGCTAATATACTGTGAGACATCTTGTTAGAAAGAAAAATCTTTTGAAAAGTAGTTCTTCTAAAAGTATGCTTTTGGAAGCATACAAATAATATTGCAATAGCAGTGCTTAGATAGAGGGTTAAGTTGCTCTTGTTGATACTATGCCTTGTAGAGGCTGAACTTAATTTCACAGGGAACACTTGAGGTATTTCTTCTTGTTGTAACTAAACAAGTCAAGATGGACTTGTTCCAGGTTTTTTTTTTTTTTATGATAGTGGATGGAGAGATAAAGGAATCCATGTGTTATTTCCTGCTCTGACTCCCTCTTGGGGGTAAAAGGGGAAAAGCCCAGAAAAAGTAAATTTCACAGATGTTGTATGTAATAGGATGTAGGACTTGCTGAGGACTGTTAGAAATAGTTTTCTGCCTAGTCGTAAGCTTATCCTTTAACTTGAAGGTGTTTATTGTTGCTAGTGCACATGTAGCACCTTTTCCCTGGAAAAGGAAGGGTGAAGAGCTCTGACCATATCTAACTGAAATGGTACTAGCAGCAATTATGCCATATGCGAATACAGACTTGAAGACAGTGTGCTAGAGTGCACAAGATATGTATATATGTGGAACTAGTAGGATTAGAGATTCATCTCCTCCTGAACAAAAAGACCTTATGTTCAGTGTTCTGAAAAGCTAGAACTTTATGCAGGTGCCTAAAGAGAGCTTAGAGGGTGATACTTGCTTGTAAAAGCTTTCAGACAATATGGTCTGGCCTTCTAATTTTAGAAGTAAATGTTCTGTGAGCTTCTTAGTAATCACAAGAGAAGACTCTGTGTCTGTCAGGCAGACCTAGGTAAGACTTTTACTGCTGTTCTGCCAAATAGATTGCAGAGATTTCCAGTGGAAACTGGGTATGCGGCCTTATTCTCTTTGCCAACGACTGCTTGTTGTAGTCCTTTTAGGATAGTGCTTGAGGCTTGTGTTATGGAAGTAGGCACCTGCATTGGTAATAGAGCAGTAAATGTTTTTCCACCTAGCGTTGGGACCTTTACTATCTACTACTGTAACTGATGTAGCCAAATGTCTGTTGCCCAGATCCTAGAATACTGCTGCCTCTTCTCTTTCCATCACTTTCCCCTCTCTTGCAAATGGAGAGAAGTATGAGGAGGTGAAGAGATGGGGGGAAAACTGAGGCCTCTGTCAGCACATACTTTTCCAGGTAAAGTCTTGCTGCTATTGCTGAGCCTGCTGCAGTGGCCAGTCAGTCTTCGGATCAAAATGGAGAAGTATCCTTTCTGTTGGTGAAATACAGCAAGACAATAAGCACATGAAATGGTGCTGTTTCTTGGTGAGAAGCATTCCCATGGATGGGGAAAGCAAGCTTGCTGGATTTTCTTCCCCTCTACTTCTGCAAATGTGCACACTCCTTGTGGAGCGTGGAGACATCAGGTCAGCTTCTGATGCATAGCCTATGAAAGTGGCGAGTATCCTGGAGAGGTTATAAGGAGTAAGTGTTATGTGGGACCATGTAATACATCTCTAAAATAGTTTGTGTGTAACTTGGAGTATTTCTTCTCCTCTCTCATGTGACAAGGTGTGGGGTTAGGCACAGCAAATAGCTCTTCCAATGCAGTCGCCTAGTTCTGTTCAGTTCTGGAGTGTGTAGGCAGAGTATGCTGCTATATGGTGGGAGCTAGGTTTTTGGTGGCTTTTCTTCTGCCAAGCCTTGCTTCTCTGAAGGCTCCTGTTAGGAGACTGCAGAGCAGTGTAAAAGGTACAAGCTAGAAATTTCTTTATATTAACCTCCTCTTTCCCCAGTCCCCCTGCATATGGATGTGTATAAAACCTAACCTCCTAAATTTTGCTCTTCATAAGAATAAATACAATTTTTGTATATAAAAATTCCCCATATTGAAGTGTCTGTTAGATTATTCTAAATGTAAGCAAAGCATCTGTAATATATGTCACTTACTGACAGCTGTTTGTTTCCTTTTTCATATATTGCTATAGTAGATTAATACAGCTGCAATGCTAGGCTATTCCAGCTTGCAAGAATTAGCCATTTTCTATGCTGAAGTAAATTCCGAACTCCTGAAGGAGTCAAACTGGGTCTGTTGCTGGATTAAAGTAGTAAATGTAATGCTAAAGTGAACAAATAAAGTAAGGGTTAGTTGGATTATTCTTAGCTCCTTCGGAGAAGGAGCTGGTAAAATAACTTCAATGAGTGTTTTGCTGATAAACTCCCTCTTACTTCACCTAATCTGGCTACTTCACCCATACCCAAGATAACATGGGGCTTAAACTTGTGTTTGAAATAGTAATTTTATGGATAATACAGGACTCCCATTCTCTTCTTTGCCCCTCCCCACCTTTGTCCCTGGTACTGATGACTGTGCAAGTTATTCCCCCCTGTTATTACCTAAATCCATTCACAACCCAAGCCAACCTAGGGCAGTTTATATCAAGAGTAACTGAGTGCTTTAGGCTGGTTTCTGTGAACAAAGTTGCTTGAGAAATGACAAAAACGAGTTGAGGGGGCAAGTTTATTAAGTAACTACAGAGTTAAGTCGGTATAGCTGAACTGTTGAACAAAAAAGAAAATGAGATGTTTTCCTCCCATAATCAGCTCTGATGTGGTTGTTTCTATTAATCATGAGATGTAGATTTGGGGGGTTGATGATTTGGGGGGTTTTGTTTTTGCTCTGTGTGTATATATAGGGGGATTAGAGCTTTGTAGACTTGATGCAAATGCTTTTTTTTGTGTATAGAAATGCTCAGTTTACTTTTAATGGTGGTCTTGTTTTAGTTTTTAGTGCTGTTTGAAAATACTTCTGTTGTGTGTAGTGAACCAGGATGAGAAAGTACTGTATTTTTTCCTTCAGTGAATGAAAATATTAGGGATGGTATCTTATATGAGGAAAACCTTCTGTAAGGATTAAAGAAAAGAGAACCTGTGTCTATATACACATAAGATTCTTTCTTTTAACTGGATAAAAGGTTGCTGATGCTGCTGTTCACTGCTGATGCTGGAAGTTTGGAGAAAAGCCTAGAAGACAGGAAAAGTTCTGGCAGAATGCCACTAGTCTAGAAGGACAAGCATATAAGCTGATTATAGTCTGATCATTGACAGGAATTCTGAGCAAAATGTAAAAATCTATTAGTAAATATATTTACTAATGATTGCCAACTGAGGCAAGGACCTATCTAGTGTTAGGGTGAATTACTATGATGTCATTTCACTTCTTTTAATATCATGACCTGGAGGTCGTCTTGAATGGGTTTAATAAAGGGTGACTATCACTTATGAAATGTACATCTCTTAATTAGAGAAGAATGCAAACCATGTGGTCTTACTGAATAGTCTAAAATGTGGAGGGTTTTTTGAGTGTGAATAGTTTCCCCTTAAAGTAAAAAAGGCATAATAAAAAGTGTGCAGAAATAAAACCAGCTCACTCCAAAGGTGAAACTCGGGTAAAAGTGAAACTGATATGGAAGAAATACTGAGAAGACTATTTTCATCTCTGCACAGCTGGACACTGGTTGCAGTCCTGAAAGATAACATTTAGTCATACATTTCACTAATGGATATGTGACTGGAATGACATGTAGTGGTTGTGGTAAGAGCGTCTAATGTTTATAAATATCTCAACTTTCATAAAATCAAGTGTAATAACTAGATTACATTAGCCTATCTCTCTTTATAGTTAAGAGTTGACTTTAACAGTTTCCCCTCTCTCTTTCTCTTACAGGTCACTTTTGTTGTTCTAGCATTTTTGGCAGCTATGTTTTGTTCTTATCCCAATCCAAATCAGGACAAGTGCCCTGGAAATTATACTCATCCACTTAAAGTGCAGACTGTCATAATCATTGCCAAAGTAATTCTATGGATTCTGCATGTTTTTTTTGAACGATACATCCAGCACCACCACAGTAAAGTCAGAAGCAGAGGTTACTTCTCAATCTATCGATCAACAAGACATCTAAAAAGGCTTCCACTGGTGATACACTCTACAGGTGAAATGAACTTGTTTGCCTGTGTATCTATGTGGGTTTTTCCTTCTCTTGTGAAGCTTTGAGTTCTGTCATGATAAAAGCAGACTGAACAGTTGATCGTATAATTTATGAGCTCTTAAAACTGCCCACAGGTTATTTGTAAATGCTATTTTATATTTTAGTCAGCTGAACTTCCTGACTGACTCTCCTGGACTGCCAGAAGTATATTGTAAAGAACTTAGTTGCCTGCCCACAAGTGTGAGGTAGAATCTAGTCATTAGCAGTTTTCAACTATAAAATGTTCAGCTAGCAAGATCTGTGTTTGGCTGATAGTCGTCTTGATCTGCCTACTCACTTGTTTAGTTGGAAATGTGGCAAGACTGCTAGTCCTTCCAAGAAGTGTACTGCGTGAAACCTTTATTCTTCATGCTCAGCAATTTAAGTAAAAACAAATAGCCTATTGCTCAACAGCTATCTGAAACTAGTAAAGTGAGTAAGTCTCTAGCCATAAGCAGGGCAAGTGGCTTTCAGCTCAACTTCTGACTACCTCCTTCTGTGGACAAGCTGTGACATGTGGCAGTGTTTTAACTCTGTTCTGTGCTGCCACTGCTCAGTAAAAGCTGAAAGTGTTTTAACATGTAGCTGTTCTTGCTTCTTTTTTCTCTTAAAAGAGAGAAACTACTTCAGATCTAAAACTTGTCTAACTTGTGAAGGGTTTTCACATAGGAATGGCAGGAGATAAGGGAAGCGTGGTGGCTTTTGCAGTATCTTTGCCTCTTTAGTCACCACCTCCCTACTGTAAGCCTTCTGAATAACTGGAGTAAATTTTCTTCCATCAGCCTTGGTAAGTTATATGGTCTTTCTGTGTTTAAAAAAAACAAAAACGCTAGCTTGCTTTCCATCCAATCACAAAAAGGCCATCTAGTCAACCTAATTGTGCAGAACTTCAGGTTATGGCCACTAGGTAGAGCTCTGAAGATATTTCTTATGGGTGAGGACAAGATCAGCCTACAGTAGAATTAAGGATGTTTTGGGAGAGAATAAAAGGATTGTTTCTACCTATTGCAATAAAATCTGGAATATTTATCTCAAGCCCTGCTTTCTGTCTTGGATGTAGTCTTATTTCTCACTGCCGATCTGTGGCCACATGTTGATGTTCAGATGCAGTAAGTTTTGATGCAAATCTAATTCAGAAGGCAGTGAACTCCTGCCATGCTGCTAATTCCTGCAGATACTGCTTCCATCCTGACAGTTCAGTTGCCTAACACAACATGAAGGAGAACTGCGTAGTCCCCTAATTAGTTTAATGGTCTTAAGTTTAGTGCTTTATTAGACTGGCTATAAAAACTTTAACAGGAAAGAAAAGAACACTTCACTGTGTGCTGTGTCAGAAGTATGCTGCGAGGAGAGGGTGTCTAAAGAATTTGGAACACTTGATTGCAACTCACTAACTTCTTAAGCAAGAATATTAGATCTGTAACTCTAGACCTTTTGAAATATGGATTTTATTCTCCATGACTAGTTGTGCTAATTTCAGTTTAACTTTCAGTAACTTGCAAGTACTAAAGTAAAGGTAGGCAATTGGAAGCCTATGCGAGTTATCTGCCTGTGAAAGGAAGGTGGTTTTTTGGTCTGTTTTTGTTTAACATTAGTCTCATTTAAATACACTCTAATTCACCCTTGTAATTCAGAGTGTGAGAGAGCATTTCACTACAACTGAAGTGCTATCCTAGGAATTGAAGTAAACTACCCAAACCAGTTTGGGGAGGGATGGACAGCAGCAAGGAGGCAAGAAACAGTTTAAGGACATGCCTGTTGTATATTAGGTATTTCTATTCTGTTCCCTCCACAGCTCTTTACAGGTTTTCTTATGGATCTTTCTGACTTAATTCTGTACTATTAAACACAGAAATGGAACCTCATTTTACAGCAAGCAGCTGTGAGCTTGCATCAGCTGTGTTAAGGAAACTTAACCAAAGGGGCAAGTATGTGATGAACTAGAAAAATATTACTAAAATATTTCAGATACTGGGGATAAGAGGACATTAAGTTATTTTCAACAGCTAATAAGATTGTTACACCTGAAAAACGTATTTGTCTTCTAGGAAATGCAGCCCTGCTTTTGATTCTGTCAGCCCAGCATTCCTTCCCTGATCACAGTAAAGTGTACCTGTATCTTATCCTGGGAGTCCTGGGCCTGGAGCTGATAAGTTCACTGACATGCTTAGTGGTTTACACAGGTGAGAGTGGCAGTTCTTACCTCAATGAGTGAGAAATGCAAAAATAGCTAGTGAACTCTTTTCTTTACTCAGAGTATGGCAGAGTATATGAAGTACCTGAAGACACTTACAAGTGTGAATACAGAATGACTCTGTGCTTGTAGAAGGAGAACTGAGACTAGCTCAAACTGGAAGACTGTCAGACTTGATTTGGTCTCTAACTGTTGCCAGATAAGCTTTTATCTCAAAGCTGCTGATCTACTGAAGTGGTCATAAATGCAGAATTGTTGCAAAATCATCCTGTGATGCTTTTTTTTTTTTGGTAGTTTGTTCTCAAATGCATATACCAGAAGTTGGCTTTATCAGAACTGCTTCTTGGATTTAAATGCAGAACTTGCAGCTTATAGCATGATGTGCCTCAGTCTCTAAATCTTTTCCTTTTTCTTTCCCTGCTCCCACCCCAAAAGGTCAAGATCCTCTTTGTCACTAAAACAGAGGAATCCTCTTTAAAGAACACTGTTTTTTGAAGTTTGTTAGAGTCTGTGCTAACTAAATATATTGCCTCATAAAACTGATATGTTATTTTGTAGTATCGCTGTTGTATTGTAAGGTTATCTGCTGAGGGTTTGGTGTAGTTTATCAAGACTTGTTAAATGTTTCTATTAAATCATTCCTGTAGTATCTAGACTATCAATAAGTGTTTGAACCAAACAGTTCTCTCTAATCTCATCTTTAAAACTACTTGGGTTTCTCTTGCATGAGCTTGAATGCAAATAACTTAACTGGGTTGAAAAAACACCGGAGAGGTACGAGACAATAAAAATGTAGTTATGTCTCTTCTTCCAAGAGATCTAGAAGTGCTCAATATTACATCTGTGTCTAAATGATATGGAGTTTCCTCCTCTTGAGTTAGATACTTCATGTCCCCTCTTCTGAGATGCTACTTTCTGATTATTTACAGCTACAAACAAGGGGATGGTGGCAGCCTAGCTAAATAGCCTCAGTGGCACTGGTTTCTCTAGTGGAAAAAACAGATGGGCAAAATTTAATAGTTTGCTCCTGACTTGCAATCAAACAGGAGGAGGGTGGAAACACCTCTGTCAATGCTGCCTGGAGCTTAAAACTTAAAGCAAGAGCCATTTCTATGCTAGTCAGTGTTTGTCTTGAAACCATAAAAGAAGTCCTAGATTACTAGTAGTTAATCTCAGATGCCTTTCCTTTTGGAAAGGAAAATTTTTAGTGTGACCATCACTAATGTAATGGCATACTAAAATACTGTCAAGTGGATTGGTCATGTTGGAGGGTAAAAAATCTAGTCTTGACTCTCCTGTAACAATACTGAAATCAAAATATGTTAAGAAATAAGATCCTAGCTATAACTTACATCCTGCACCTGAAACTGTGCAAGGCTTGAATACTTGTCAGGTTTCCCCTTGAATAGACAGACCAGTATTGCCCAAGTAGATAGACTGTCCTTCAGAATTAGAGACTGATGAGAAAGCATAAGCATAGCAGTTCTAGAGGATTAATCCAAAAATCGTTTTTTTTCTGACATACGCATACTTAGTTTCCTGGGAAACTGAGAGAAACAGAAGTAAGTTACAAAGGTATGACTGGAGTTCAAGAATTCCAGTGAAGCATTATTTCTTATTCTGAAGCCTCCTGTAGCTCAAAAAGAGAAGTATGTTTGTGTCTCTTTAATTCTGTAAGAAACACAACTTCAGCATCTGGAAGGAAGTTGGCCTTTGTAGTAAGGTCTGAGCCTTGGGTTCCATAAGAGCTGTCAAATTACCATCCTGCATACCTGTCACCAAAAAGATATTGCTTCCTAGCTTATGTTGCCCAGGTTCCAGCAAACATCAAATGCTTCCATTAACCAGTTCATACTAGAAAGTTGTGAAGTGTTTTGTTTCCCAGATGAATGAGCTGAAGGAGGCTTGAGAAAGAGTTCCAATGAGTGCTGGGACAGAGGTGAAGGAGGGACAGAGGTGCATTGCTAGGAAGGAGTAGGGCTTTCCACTTTGGCAATAATGTGTTGCCTTACTTCCTCAGCGGCCTCAAAACCATAGTCTAGACCTCCTTATTTAAAGCTTGGTGTGCAAAGACAGAGTTAATTTTAGTGGATTTTTGCACTTGCCTCAAGGTGGGGGCAATATCTAATCACCCTGGATTGCCTTTTCCAATCTGTAGTGTGGCTTGTTTTGCATGCCAATACATGTTGAAATAAAGCTGAGAGACTGCCTGCATGTCTATCTTGTGTATAGTGGTTGCTTGAATATTTTTTTTAAACCTTAAGCTAAGACTCCTCTGAAGCAAAACAAATGTATTCAGTCAGTTTTGAAAATAGCTGGGCAAGCTGTGGTTAATGGTGGCCCTTGGATTTTTGTCAGCCAGAACAGACTGACTGGCAACATTAAGCCTCCTTACTTGAATACTCTAAGGGGGAGCCCTCTATTCAGTGCTCAAGTGCTCCTCTTTGAGGAAAGCACTTAGTAGACCTCACTTACTGTTGAAATAATGTCACCTAATGTAGTTCTGCAACTAAAGGAGCAATGTTTGGGAGGGAGGAGGTTTAGGCTCACTTTACACTAGATGCTAATGATTGTGAACCCCTTCCTCATGTTAGTTTGTTTACCCCTAAATCTTTTGGGGAGGGTATCATCAGTGTTCATACATGCTGTTTCTCCCCTGAGAAATAATTAATTCTAAACTGTTAGTGAGATGTAAATGCTTAATCTATAGCATGTTTATATACCTGATTTCTTTTTGCTTAAGTAGTACTATATTTAATGCCTCACAAACAAAAGTGGTGTCATGGAATAACTGGTTGTGATTCTAGGGTTTTTTGCTTGTTCGTGCACTTTGTGAATAGTATGATGCACAATATCCTATGAAGTACAGTTGTCCTTCTCAAAGTCTCCAGTCAGCACTATATGTAGCTGTAGGACCCAGAGACAGGGAGTCAGAAATCTGTGTGGAATTGTTCTGAATGACCTATACTAGGCTTGACATATAAATCTTTCAAGTGAGGTAAACATGCATGGACCAAACTATGATATAGTGAGCTCCAAATGTCAGCTTAACATATTAAGCTCATTATTGATAGGATAGGGGTCAAGCTTTCAAAGGTTTACTAACTATATGTATTTAATGGCTTTTTCTACATACTTCTAATATCACTTGAATAAAAGACTAATGTTCCCAGAAACAAAGCATGTTGGAAATTCCTCATCTATTCCTCTGTGGCTTTTTGTAGAGAAATACCATCACAGAAATAACTAACCTTTGAGCCTTACTTGTAGCTAACCTCTGGAGGGTCTTGCATTGTTTTATCAGGGTGGCCTGTAATTATCCTTACAAGTCAATAATATGATGGAGTTTGTTTTTTCTCTGCATTTATGTAGATTTCTCACAGAGCTAGACTGTCATGTTTTTAATAGTGTTAGATGTGTTTCTTCACAAGCAGCCTTAACTACATGGAGACCAGAATGTACATTCTGAATTTTTCCAGTAGACTCCCTTTGTCATTCAGTACCTGTTATGGAATAGCTTCAGATGTTTTCAGCTTCCATCTAGAAACAATGCAGAGGGTACCTGCAGCTTCTCCCTGCCTCCCCATTCCTTATCTGTTAAATTTAGTTTTTAAACCTTTTAAACCTTATTCACAGGTGCCCAGGAATGACTTCTGTCTTTGACTGTCAGCTCTGTGAGGTGGAAGCTGACCACAAAGAGCTTCTGTGGTCTGAATACCTCATTGCTTGCTGTAGCAAGTCTGTTCTAGTCTTAGTGAGAAGACAAGCTGTTTCTTCACAGAGGATAGGCCAGTTAAAACAGTATTCATCAGTTCTTAAACCAGAAGTTCTGACTTGGATACTAGTATCAAAACCTTTTTGACACTTTTTATTGTGTTGCTTAGTCATGGCCTGAAACCAGAGACTGAATCTCCATTCCCTATCACAGAATGGCTGAGGTTGGAAGGAGCCTTTAGAGGTCATCTAGGCTGACCCCCTGTCCCCCCACCATGCTTGAGCAGAGTCACCTAGAACAGGTTGCCCAGGACCCTGTCCTGATGGCTTTTAAAAATCTCCAAGGTTAGAGATGCCACAGCCTCTATGGGCAACTTGTGCCAGTGCTCAGTCACCCTCACAGTAAAAAAGGCTTTTCACTGCTCAAAGGCAATGATAATGTCTTCCTCCCTGAGAGAAGACAGACTAAGCTTTGCAGGTGTTATGCAGTATGTTCAAGTTTCGCCATTCAGATCCTCACTTGTGGTTTTTTGAGCAGCAGGGGGAGGGGAGAAATACTTTCTAATGCATAATCAAAGCCACTTCAGAGATGAGTGGAGATCTGATCATGCTTTTTCTTTCTACCATCCCTGCTCCCCAGATTCCCTTATTGCCTTTCTATCACCTATGCAAAGGTTCATGTTAATCTGTTACGGGGTTTTGTTTTTAAGTTGGAGTCTGGGATAAGGCCTTTAACTTTGGTGCTGCTTTTCCAATTACTTTATGAAAATTTATTGCAGTGAAAATAAGCAACTTCAATCGTGCAAAGCCGAGGCCTGATATAATTGAGGAGGAAAAGATGTATGCTTACCCCAGTCACATTACCTCAGAAACAGGATTCAGGTAGGATCTTCTGTATTAATCTTTTCATGTGTGCAAGTTTTGTCAACCATGGTATGCAGGTAACACTAACTAAAGTAATTGCTTTAACTTCTGTACAGGCTTGCATACAGTTTTAAATCTGTCAACCAAAGTAGAGATGGGGATACTAGTTCTTAAGGAAATTACACGTTAAGGCTGCTATTTTACATGCACAAATGGGAAGTAGTGAAGTTTTATGCTTCTGACGAAGTATAGCAATTTTTATGGTACAGAAATCCTCAAACATGAGGACAGAAGTGATTTGACCATTTATGGCTGGTTGCATGAATCTTTAATGTGCTATAAATAGCTGTACTTACTCTGTTTTGGTTGACTGTATATGGGAGTTTGAGGAGAGATACTCGTGTGTTACACTGTTACTTAAAGTATGCCTACAGAAGCCTAGCTTCTGCAACCAGTTCTTTCAAGGGAACGCATTGTGGTGTATTGACAGATGAAGAAGAAAGCTTCGTTCTGTGCCAGCAGTTGGACATGCGATTCCAGCAAGGGATTTGGAATATATTCCCAGTTTGAGAAGGAATTTTAAAGGTGGATGTGGCCTTTAAGAAGAAAGGAGGCTGTGAATGAGGCCAAGTTTTCAAAAAATTAATCTAGCAGGTGCTGAGACTTACTACTTGCTTGTTTTCCTTTGGTCAGGCAGTCAGAAGGTACACATCTTTCAGTTGCTGAAATGAGTCTGGTATGGCTGAACAAAAACCAATCATCAAAAGTAACTTGAATTTTCATATAAGAATATATTTCCAAACTTTCTAGTACAGCATGAATTGCTTCTGTTTGCCTTAGTAACTAACGAATTGATTTGCTGAAGTCTGGAGATGACTAATACTTCAGTACTTCCCCAGGTGTCACAAATGCAACATGCACATGGATTCATGGAACTTGGAAGTCGAAGTCCAGGATACAGGAAGGATTTAGAGTTGTCTTGATTATCTTGATACAATGTCTGACTTCCATCTTGATATAAACAGTGATGAATGCATGGGGGACCTCATTCTTTCCTCGTTCAGCTTCTCCCCTGAGAAATACTCAAATGCCTAGAGAACAATTCTGCAACAATGTGGAGACTGGCTGAGGAAAAGACTCTGATCTTTTGATTAAAAAGAGTGCAAACTTCCTGTGAGAACTGGTTGCAAAAAAGTTATTTTAATTCAGGTCTATACAACTCTGACTCTCTCATTCCCTAGAGATTTAAGGTCTATTGAAAAGTGAATCCTGTCAGCCCTGCAGTTGACCCTAGTTCTAAGAATGTTTTCTGAATGTCATGACCTCTACAATCTAAGCTACTGATTATGAGCTCTTCTGATGCTTGAAGTTGGTAGTGCAACTAGTGTTAGGGATGCAAAATTTTATCTATGAGGCTTGAGATTTTTTCAGTTTAGCAACAACAGGTTTTTAATTAAACACAAGTGGTTTTTTTCCTACTCTAGCTGTCTTCCTGAGAACTTTTATTTGTAGGAACTGTGAAAAAGGAGTACTAACTCCTCTAAATTGGCAAGGCTGAGGAGCAGATTTTCTAAACTCAAAGATGTTCACCTGTGTGCTAAGTAGGCAAACTTCCAAGTCAGCTGGTAGGAAATAATGACTAGGGGAGGACTGGGGTATACTCACAGGCTTCAGTACTCGTTCCTGCTCTCTTCTTATGGTTTTCTTAATTACATATTTGACAAAACTCTGTTCAGTTCTTTTCCAGATTTTGTCAAATGATTCAGGTTTACTTAATGCTACAGTGTCACTAACCCAGTTTAATGAGAAGATGTATGAAAGCTGAAGATAGGCTAGGCTGTGTGTGAGACTGCAAAGGAGTGTTGTAGATCTGAAATAGTGCAAATGTTAGGTGCTGATGCTGTTAAGGTATTATGACAGTATCACTATTCTCAATAAATGCTACTGTAGGCTAATCAAGAAATTGTTATCATAAACTGCTTATGTCTATAGCCAAATAAAAACACTATGTCTGCTTAAAAGAAGCTTGCTAATATATTCAGAGAAGGTGTCATGGGTTTCTTGCTTGGTATGATTCTAGCAAGTAGTCTAGCTTACTCTGCTCTACAAACTTAAGGTCAGTGCACTCATACTAAACAATTCTTCTGTAACTGTCTAGCACAAAATATCTAGCTGTTGCTTATGAAACATGGCACAGAACTAGTCAAACCTTTTTCTTTTCCTGCCTTCTCAGGCAAGATTCGGGTTAAATGTGTAAGTATTGTAGGCTGCCTCCTCACTGAAAAGTCATCAAGATCCACAGAAGCAAAACTGAAGGAAGCGAGTTGCCAAAGTTGGTAATTAGCTCTGTTTTACGTTACAAAACTTCCATCTTTCAGTTAATAACCATATTCACTTGTTTCTTCAAGGGAAAATTCAAGTTTAGAAGAGATAGTTGAGAAGCAAGGAGATGTAATCGAATATCTTCAGCGACACAATGCACTGCTCAGCAAGAGGCTATTGGCACTAACATCACAGCAAATCAGAACTTAAAAGCATTTGGGAAAACTGCTGCTGCAGCTCCACAGGGATATGAGGCAACCCAACCTGTACAGATGACTCCATGAGATGACTCATCTTTCACATTTTAAAATAGAAGTCTGTTAAGCTGGAAGTATGAGTTCTACGCACACTGTAAACCTGTTCCAACTGGACATATTGTGGCGCTATACCCCTTCCCCCTGTCCCAATCGTCAGTTCAGAAAAGATATTCTGGAGCTTTGAGGATTTTTAATTCTTAACAGGTTATAGTTGGACCTGAGGTAATGGTTTAACCCTCTTCCAGTTGTTGCTATTATTTAGCACTGTTGTAACCCTTAAGCTTCAAGCTACCAAAGTATTTTATATTTCTAGAACACAAACAGTTTTCTAGAAAATCTAATTTTGCAGAGGATGGCTTCTCAGTTGAATTTTCCAGTGGCTGAAGCTGAAACTAGGTATGTTCTGTCACTGTCTGAGTCTTGTTGCTTCCAGTTATTAGAAGTGATGTACTCCAGTAATCCTGTACAAAGTAGATACTTGGTTTCTAGATCTGTCTTGTTTTCTCCTTTGTCAAGAAAATGAAAACTGTAGCCTATGCCAGTGGGGAAACTTAGCACCTAATTTATATTTGTTTTTGCTTTCTTTTTTTAAAAAAGCAAAAAAGTGCCATAGAATGACAAATCTCACATCTGAATGTGTGGTAGGTAACAATGTCATGTGCAAACAAACAATTTGAGCAGATGTTCAGAATTCTGGCTTTAAAACTACTAAAAGGGATGTCCAGGGCTATTGATGTTCCTGATGCTAGAATTTTGTGTTGGTTAATACTAAACAGGACTCTTACTCTGCATATTGAGCTAACTTGAGGCAAAAATGTTTGGAAATGAACTCTTTTTATGAGATAACTAGTTTAATATGGAAGAGATCTAAACTCTTAAGACTGCAGTATGAAGTTAGATCCTGTTAAAGACGCTATCACAATTGCACACATTGGCTCTATACTTTGACTCTTCAAAAATGTCATCATCCCGATTCAAAAACTAAAATATATACATGAGTTGCAAAAACTCTAGTAGGAGACAGAATTGAAAACTTGTTTCTCAAACTTCTAGAACACCTTTCCACTTCATGGATTTACTGGGAAGGCTAGTCTTTTAGCTTGAACCTTGCTGTCTCGGAGCAATAGGATGAGCCTGCCCACCCATTCTCCTCCTTCACTGGTAAAAGAACCATTCTGTTCTCAGTATGACTTTGTCTACCAATGCAGACTAAGTGTTATTTTAGAAGCTGTTGCCTCTGTGAGGAGACTGGGTGATCACTGGTCAAAATGGGGAGAAGGCGCTGATGAGGAGTGGTCTTGTAATTGAATATAGAAAAATCAAAAGAAATTAGTCCATTCCATTCTGATCCTGGGACGTATCTATAGAAATCAGTTGTATACCTGTTTAGTGTATAACAAACATGGGAGTTATCTGGTTTGAAGGAAAACAAATTTTGGAGACTTTGCTGTTACTCAACACTAAACCCTATTCCCCTTTCACTATTGTTTCTTGAAAATGCAGCCAGGATTTTATAATAACCTTCTGAGGGATACAAATATTTTTGGTTTTAGAACTCAGGTTTTGATGTGATTCTGTATATCAATTTATATAATTTCTATGAAAAGCAGCAATATGACTGTGAAGTCCATGCACAATAAATGCAACTAAGGAAAGGTGTGAATTCTGTCATTACTAAGATCGTGTTTTCAAGACCCTAGCATATTTATCTATGAACAGTTACATGTTGTCAAGCTACATAACACTCCAGCCTTGAGTTCATTTAGAACTCTGAGTGACTGAACTTACTATGATATAACTTCTCACTTCCTTCCCCCTCTTACTTGAGGGGAAGGCTGTAATAAATGGGATGCCAAGAGTTCCCAGGAAAAATGGAACACTTTAGACCAGTAAGTCTGACATGCTTACCAATCAGATGAGTAACAATCCTTCCAAAAAGTAGAATTAGGCAACATATAGGTCAGCCTAACTTTTGTAAAGGGACATCCTATTCTCCAAAACTGAGTTCAATGAAGAAGGTAACAAGCTTTCTCTACCAAGAGAGGTTGGATGGATAGTCTGCTTGGATTTCCAAAACTAAAATTTCAAGTTCCTTAAAGTGGCTTTAGCGTAAGGAAGACAGGTGCTGTCATGGTTAAATAGTTGGTTACAGATTGGAAAGAGGTGATAAGAAGTAAAATTCTGCGGGGTTCTATGTTCAGCCCCAGGCTATTCAATTTAAAGGTAGAAGACTAGGAGAGGATGAACAGTGAGGCTTGCAGATAATACTAAATTACTGAGCTTAGTAAAGATGAGAGGTCATCTCTGAAAAATACTAGAAGGCTGTTGTAAGACTGACTGATAAAATAACAGATGAAATTAAATGTATCAATACAAGTGTTGTGCATCAGAGGTGGGGCAAAAAAGCTGAATTTTGTAAAAAGTGATGGGATCTGGGTTTACTGTTCCTGTTAGTACTGAAAAGTAGTATCTTGATTTTTTTGTAATTGATGTTTTCATGAAATCTGTCAGCTCAATGCTTGGTACTTGTCAGAAAATTAATATTACAAATTATTAGGAATAAAACAGAGTGGATAAATTAATGTGTACACAGTTGCGGGTACCCAACCCAAAAATGATGCGGTAAAACTGTAAGAGGCTTAGAAGTATTCAGAAAACTCACTGAAGGTGTGACAGTGCACCTTCTGTGTGAGGAATGCTAAGTAAAATAGGATGATTGAAATTCATCAAACTGTAAATCACATATTAAAAATGTGAGTACAGGTGATTGTTCCCCAGACCTCCCAATGCAAATGGCAGGAGACACCAAGTGAGGCAAGCAGGTTCAAAAAAAAAAAAACTTTCTCACTTGTGGAACTCCTGGCCACAGGATGCTTTAAATGCTGAAAATCTACATAATTTTGGAGGCAACTGGAAAAGCTCATAGAAGAGAATGCCTTTAAGAACAATTTGATCACAAGGTTTTTTCTTTTTTTTTTTGCATCTTCCTACACCACAGCTGGAGACAGGGTAACAGATGGAATAGATGGACTTTTGAGCTGAATGGTAAACAGCTCTGCACAGTTCTGTTCTGTGTGGTGGTGATGCAGGCACCTGTGATTCAGGTGAAGAAAACTATTCCAACTGGCAGTCTGTGCAAGTTTTCCATTATGCTGAAGTTCTCACAGCACGGTTTTTGGCTATTTTTATTAGCCAAGCACTCTCTGCAAATTGCAGTAGGCCATATAAACCAGCAAACACACTTGTATTGTTGTCCAATAACAGAAATGGGAGAATGACATCTGTACTCATCAATATGCTTGGTATTCCTCCCAGTGTCCTTGAAAACAAGTCATTTTGGGTAGAATTTCAGTGTCAAGGGGCCAATTGCTAAACTGTTGGTGAATAATCGCCTTTATATATTTTTGTAGTTATGGTAGGGGTAGCTTTTGAAACTAAGCTCACTTTAAAGCTTTGTTTCTAATGTCTCTTTCATGGATAATTGTTTTTCTAGCATACTTCATGCCCCTTTTTTTCCTACCCCACTTCCATCTCCTCAACACAGAAGAATAGGTTACATAGTCTACTAGAATAACCTGACTGTATTTTGAGGGAATCGGTCCTACTGATTTTTCCTTCAAGACTGATTAAGAAGAAAAATGCAGATTAACTGGCTATATATGTTTCCTTCTTGGTGAAAGGGCTGGTGAGCTGTCTGTGCAATGGCAGGGAACCTGCTGCTGGAAAGCAAGGTGCAGCTCCCCTGTGCTGCGCTAAGTAAGCAAATGGTGAAGGACTGCCAACAACAAGCCAAAGTTGTTACTAGAGTTATTGTAACTCCCTTGTATCTTTTTTCCCGCTGTAGGTTTAGGCTTCTGAAAAAATGGGCTTTCCACACTTGTACAGAGTTTGGTACTAGAGGGCTCTCAATATGAGAACCCTCTTTATTACTTGAAGCTAGAATCTTAATCTTCATCTTTTCTAAACTCCAAGAGCACTAAGGCTGCAAAGTTTGTCGAGTTAAGGTGTCAAAGACTGGCAGTAGACAAGCACAAACCAAACCCACTTGTTGGCATCTTTGCAGCTGGCTCTGCAAGAGCACAGGTGAGGTCAGCCCTGTGCTGGCTCTGTCCTCTTGCCCTGCTTCACTGCAGCTGTGCTGAGCTGTGCAAGGCTCTGCCTTGTGTTGGAGAGGGAAAAATCACCACCTGCTGCTAAGGAAGGTTTTTTAAATGTAGTTAGTGATGTCACTCTACCTGCAAGAAGAGCCACTGCCCCACGAGGTGCGCTGTGATGTCAGAGGGAGCCCTCTGATGTCGCACGTGGCTGCGCTGCGTGCTGCGCATTGTAGTCCTGCCTGGGGTGGTGGGCGACGGTGCCATCCGCTCTGTTTGTGCTGACTCGTGGGGTGGCAGCCCTGCGGCTGTCCCGTCTGGTTTCTTCTGCTGCGAGTTTTATCCCAATGGAGAGCGCAATGTCAGCTTCTGATCACAGATTTCATTGTACCACCGAAGGGCACCTGCACATCCCATACTGTCCTGCATGTTCAGCAAGCACTGAAGGGCTGGGGCAGCTTCAGAAAAAGAGTATTCCCTAACAAATCTCGATGGTTCGTGAGCGCTCTGCTACAAAATGGCACTTTGTTAACCATCACTGCCCTTCCTTGGTGCAGTCTGGCAACCATTTGCACAGGTGATAAATGTAGATCTGAGTAACTGAAGAAATCCCTTTACATAGTTAAAGCTGATGAACGCATAAATATTTGTAGGTCAGCAGTTCATAAGATCTAGTGGATTGCAACCAGCATAGCAAGAACATAAACAAAAAGAATTAACTTTTCATGTTACAACTGTATGAAGAATTGATTATATATCATGTTAACGTTTATTTTTCATCTTATATTTCTTTTTACTATTCAGTTTCTACCCTGGTAGCTTTTGGTTTCTGTAGGAAAAAAATACATATGTTTTTCAGGTTTGGGAAAACACTGGTCCACCAAGCAAACATAAAAGATTTAGGGCTGCCCCAAAATGTTCACATTGAGGGGGTGGGGGGGGATGTTAATAATTTTTTGATAAACCACTGCAATGTGCTAAATATTTTGTACACATTGAAGAAGAGATATTTCACTGATCTCTTTTTTGTGTATGACACATTGTATGTAAGGGAGAAATTCCCAGTTGGTATTTGTGTGCTCTGTTACTGAACAGTTCATAGTGGAAATTATTTTTCTGTATAAACACTTCCAGTCTTCCACCTCACAAAGGAGATCGCTGATTGTAATTGACCAAATGGTCATGTTTTAAGGTTCTGTGTGAATAAAGAGGTAAGCAGGCTTACCCTGTAGGTCGTATTTAATCTAATAGAAAAGTAATGTGAAGGAGGAAAGACATTTGGGTAGCAAACAACCTTAAGGTAACACATGAGACATAACAAAGCATCATAAGCACTGGAATTAAGCTTTTAGGCATTATTACTAAAAAAAAACATATGTTGCAACGTTTCTACTGTTGGAGTTGTTTCGCACTTTGCAAAAAGTTTGCAGCTGATCACCATCAAGAAAGACAAAGGGCAGCTACAGCTCTAAGAGATCAGTATGCTAATTACACCTGCCTGATGGTACTCAGACGTTTGAAATTCACTTACCATGCCAATTCTTGCCCCATCAATGTTGATATAAATCTTAAGTGACCCTTAACAAAATTTGGCCTTGTGTATACAGACAGGTATTTATAGCACATGTATGTGGCGTAAGGGAAATATTTTCAGTCTTTATTCTTCTATAATTTCCTTTTTTCCATACTGGAAAGGGAAGAGGTGAATTGTTTATTATCCTTTGGGAACATACTAATCTGCTGTTTCTCACCACAGCCTTACATTTACCTCCATTTCCTGTTGACCCGCTATTATATCATTTTGTACTTCACTCTAAATAGCCAGTGTAATTCAAAGACTTAATGAAATGGAGTTTCAAATAAGATTTAAAATTATCCCGCATAAACTCATTCTTTTCTTGTAGTTAGTTATTCCAAATTTAAAAACCTGACATTTTGGGTTTCAGAGTTTGAGGTTTGAACATACCTTTGGATCAGGTCTTTTGATTGTTAATTGCACCCTTGCAGACCACCATTCTGAATTTAACAAACAACTTGTATTTGTACAAAGCCTCCTTTAAACATACTTTCATACATGCCCATGGAGAATTCAGTCAACGCAGCTGTTGTAGCACTGTGTCCAAACACTTCATGTTTATATATGTAATCGCACTTTCTCATGCAAACCTTTTTATCTTGATTGCACAAATTAAGTTACAGGAGTAACTTCAAACCAAATCAAGGGTAAGTCCTGCTCAACTGAAAATCAGGACCCCTGAAGTCCTGCTCCCACTGAAATTAAATGACAGCACAGTATTGTGCTGTGGTAGAAGCAGTAGGCACTTAATTCGACCGTGTAAGATTTTAACACTTAGAAGTTTATACATAGTATTCAACCTCTAAAGGGACAAGTTAGCACACATTTCAGCTTCTTAATGCTTCAAATAGGACTACGTCCTTTGCTGCCAAAGTTGTTCCCTTGTTCTAAAATAAAGAAAGGTAATTTTCTTTAATTTGTGAGAACATTCTGTTTTCAAGGCCTAATCTAGCCTGAGTTCATTAAAAATCATGCTTATTTTAGCCATGAAGGCAATGCATAGAGCATCCTAGTGTAATCCTATTATATCATGATGCCATGCTAATCATGCTGTGATTGTACCAACCAGTAATTTTAAAATAAGTTATTAGATGGCTTTTATCAGAACTAGTTTTATATTTTTTAGAAAGATAGAAAGCATGAGGAAAATGTATGTTTACAAGAGTAACTATTGTGTCAGAAATGGAGTAATACGTTTTACACATTGATCCCATGTGAATTTACAAGGGAATTAGACCAATTTTCCATTTTCTTTGGATACATAGCCCTTGACATCTGAAGAATGTAAAATTTAAACAGTGTACAAAGTTTATTTAAAAAGAGACATCAAAATGTTGTTTGAAGTGCATACTATTTTTTTTTTTTTTTTTTTTTTTTTACAAAATATACAACTTACCAGCAAGTTTATAAACATATCTATCGACGATCACAATCACTGTCTTTTACAAAGATTTTATGGTATCAACATGACTAATAAAGAACAAAGACATTCAGGATAACTTTGCAGAGACTGACAACCTCTGCTTCCTAGGACATTTCAGTACTTCTTGTTTTATTTTTCCATCTGTAAAGGAACATGTATCTATCAGAGAGCTATATATCCATTAGGTTTCTCTTATTTTAACAAAGTTAATTGAATAATTAGGGTTATATAAAATACCCAGTGCCACACTAAATCCATATATTCATTCATAAGACATAACTGTTAAATAGTTGCTTACTCTTCACCCTTCTTGCTTTTCCACACTCTCTGCCTTTACTTCTAAATAGAACAATAGCCATGGATAGACAATGAAAGGTAAGTTATAATGATAAAAATAGTTGCAATTTTAGTGGTACTACAGTAAGGCTCTAATTTTGGAAAAATGCTTTTTTTTAGAACTCCCAACATTTACCCACATGACTTTTTGTTGGTGTACTGACAAGTTGAACTATCTTTCTAAGGCACTGATGATTTCGCAAAGCTCCAGAACAGGGTCGTGGTAAATTTCCATTTTTTTTCCTATACAGAGAAACATGAAACTCCTGTGAAGTTCTTCCAGTAGCAATGTGACAAGGTTTTGCATGGACACCTGCACTGATTGGAATGTTTCAGTTAACCAGTTTTATTGATTGCTGTTCTTCTACTTTCTTGTTAGAAACTGTGTGTTGAGAGGCAGAAGTCTAATAGTAGATTTAAATCATGACACTGCTAATCCTCACACATTTTAGTTTCCTCTATTTAGAAAAATGTTGACATTTCAAGACTCATGCAGTGTCTTAAAAATCTGCATGTGAGTTATTTTCAGGGTTTGTTTTAGTTTCTGTTAATGAAAGTTTGGCTACACATGCTTTGCCTATCATATGTAGCAGGTTTGTAATTTCTGCTGATATAAAAAGGAGCTGTGAAAAGGATGTTTTTAAAAACAAAAAGTAAAATAACAATTTTAAGTATTCCTGACTTCCAATGCTGAAAGGAACAGCTTGATTTCTGTTTGCAGTTCTCTTTCATTGTAATGCCATATTCAAAATGATCCATCTACTTTAATTACAGGAATAGGGTACTACAAAACACTGGGGTTGACTAAACAAAGGGTTATTTTCAATGGTCTATTTTTATGCTCTATGTATAATATTGTAGTTGGTATTTTAGGAAACTACTATTAAGTAAATATCTGTATTACTGATTTTCCAGATTATATTTTAGCTGTCTGGTTTGACAGTCCAGCTTAAGAAAAAAAAAATGATAGGCTCTGCAATAACAGCTCATTAGACAGGAGGATGGGCTTGACCTTAAGGCCTGACTGGGGAGATCTGAGTTATCAGTTTTGCACTAGGCTTGGCATGACCCTTAGCTAATCTCTTATCTCTCTGTGCCTCAATTCTCTGTCTGTGTGAGGGATAATAATACTCCCTTTGCTTTCTTATATTGTAAACTCTTCCATGTGGGAACTCTTACTACGTGTGAAGTCAGTAGGATCACTGGTATGCTGCTGACTTTGGTACTATTACAGGTAAACATTCTATGTTAGTATAAAGATATAGAGATATAATGTTAGGTATTAAAAACATACATATATTAATATATGAAAGTATAAACTAAAAATGAAATTTTACAGTTCTGTGCTGGAGTCTGACATTATTTCACACTAAATACTTGCCCTACACGCAACCTGAATTAAATACAGTCAACAGCATGTACAATTTCTCTGTCTGAATAGTACAGACCATTAAGAGTCCACACGGATAGATCCTTCTTAATGCCACTGGATATCCATTTCAGGTGTCTGATGCTTCATTTAATCTTTAACTTTTACTGGCCATTATGAGATTCAAAGAATTTATATGGAATGTTTTAACCCGGTAAGTTTCATTTACGTCTTCCCATCCTCACCCTTTTTCTCCCTCCTTCCACTTCTAGTCAGGGGCCTTTGTTCCCCGTCTTTCAGAATGTGATATACGAGACTGTTGACAATTTTCTTTTCAGATGAACAGCTTCAGTACAGGACTGTTGTATTTGTATCAGGTCAGCTGCTGTCGACCCAAACCTAGATTTATGACTAATTTCTCTACCAGTGTAATTGCTGCAGCTTCTCATTTAAAACACTGAAAAGCTCGTCATGAATTTGCTGGGAAAGAAAAAAAAAAGAGAGAGAAACAGCCATTAGCGACAGATTTAGTAATCTAATGTCTTATAAAAATAGAACATATTATTTCCAAAATACATGGCTGAAATTTGAGTAAGTTTTTCTTAATTGGGCAAACTGAAAAAGTTGAAAAAAGCGCCAAAAGCAAGAAGGCCTCTAACATTAAGATTTTCTGTCCTTTAAGATTAAGCTTTCTGTCCTGCCTTTTTGCCTATGTTAACTGATTGAAAAGTCAAGTTCAACCATTTCTCATTTCAAATGCTGCTGCAAAAAGGGAAGGCTGTTATGTTCATCCCAGTTTCCAACCACCTGTTGAAATTCAGGATTAAGGGTCCATCCTGTTTGCATCTGCAAATAGCTTTATCCATATGTACAACTCCATTGACATCAAGGAGATTACATGAGTCAAGCTACCCAGGCATGTAAATATTTGCTGAATTAGGACCTAAAACTGGAAGAGAATGTAAATGTAGATGGTAAATCCTACTTAAGATAAAGGGCTGAGCAGCCACAATGCTAACTGAAGTTAACAGAGTTATTTCAGGTGCCTGTCACCCTTCCTCCTCCAGTCAAGCTTTACAGATTTCTTAATAGCTTTACAACGCAGAATTATCTTTAACTACACGCCTATAAAATATATTATGAATTAGTAAGTATACTAATTTGCTTTGCTTCATCAGTGACCTTTGTCACAGAAATCAGTTCCCCACACGAAAGGGGATAATTTTAAGGATCGCTTTTAGCTTGATATTCTGTATGGAAAATAATTCCAGTGTAAGTGCATGTATCATGCACACACTGCAACCTCAAGTCAAATGCATTACGTAAGATTTCAGAGCACATTAGAGAAAATGTAGATCATCTCTGCACAGACAATCTCCAGTCTATGGATGTTGGATTGGGGGAAGGTATTTTAAACTTACTCTTAAGAGGAACTGAAGCAAGCTATTCAGTAGTGATTCAAGAAGTCTGCAGACCTAAATTCCGCTGTCCCTATCATTCAGCTCACTTAGCCTCTGCATGCTGAGTGAATTGATCTGATTGCTTATCTTGTTATGTTTACACTTAAACTGATGAGAGATCTCATTTAATCTGTCTCTTGTTAAAACGGACACAGTGATGAGACATGGCATTCAACAGTGAGGCATCCTTCTGGAACATCCCTCTCGAATATAAACCTCAAAAATATTCTAGTTGGTTGCTGCTTAACTGCCACTCAGATGGCAGCAAGGCTAACATGAAACTGAAGAGATGGTAATCTTTCTTCAGCCTCACAAATTTGCCGGTTTACTATCCCATATGCACATTCCATGTGTCACAGGCCAGCACTATAGAGTGGATGATACCTTTTTGAATGGTTGCTTGGGGGGGAGTGGTGTGGCTTTTTAAACAAGGTAGTTACTGCATTGACAAGATGCTTGGTACAGGATTGTTAAAGGTTTGACTTTGGTCTCCTTTTCACTGTTAACTGCTTAGCAAACTGAAACTTCTTGGCTCCACAGAGAGTGGGTTCTGCCCTCATTTATGATGCTGTCAAGCCTGGGGCTACAACATTATTTTGATATATAACGAGTTTAGAAGATGTGAAACTATTGACTGCATGTTTTATTCATTCTTAAATTGCAAGAGAGGCATGGCTTCCTTTTGATGCCTACCCTATTTACATAGGCTATCTGTGTGCTTCTAGAGTCACTTAGTATTTGAATGTATATGCGCTCATCAGCTATAAAGCATTAATGTTTTGCACTTGTATGGCCTTTCATCCAAAGATCTCAAAGTCTTTTACTGACAATGATGAAGAATTACAGCCCTCTTTGAAGTGGGTAAATGCTACTATCTTCTTGTTAGTAGGACAGAGTCAGGCGACGTTGCCCTGCTCCTACAGGGAGGAAGTGTCCCTGCCAGAGCCTAGAAATCTCGGCGCAGTCTCCCGTCTTGCTACTGGTTTGTGCTCCCCTTACAGTCTTTGCACCTTTGTTTGCTCGGCAGCTTTGCCAATAGCCTTAAATTTTTGTAGAGCAGCACTTCTTCCCATTTCATTGATTCGAGAGTGCCTCACCCTGCCTAAGGGAAGCGAGCGTGCATTTGCACAGGGGGAGGTGAGCTGGAGGGCTGACCCTGAGCACACGACAGCAAGACCGACGTCCCTGAAGGGTGAAGCCGAATTCCTGCCAGAGAGTTCAAGCAGCACAAACACCCCACGTCTCACCACATGTTTCCCCCCAAATGCTATTTTTGAAACAAATCACTGGGCCGAGAGACCAGGAGAAACCACGTCTGTGGTCTGGCGCGCCAAATGCATCTGAAACCTCGGTGAAATTAGGAAACGTGCTTATTCCGCAGAGCCCCAACCCCCACAGCGCGGCCGAGGAAACGCCGTGAGCAGGCCTGGGCAGCGACGCCCGCCTGGCGCCTCGCCCCGCTGCCACAGGCAGGGGCCTTACCTTGGGCCGGCGGCGGCGGCGGCGGCGGCGGGGGGCGCCTCAGGGGAAGGGCACTCGGGAGTGGAGCGGCAGGCAGCGCCGCTGGGAGCAGCCGTGCCGCTGGAGCTTCCTGCGCAGGGCCAGGTTCGCTGCGAGCCGCGGGAGAGAAAGCGCGGCGGTTACTGGCTGGGGCCGGGGGGAGGCGAGGTGCTGGCGAGAACCTCGCGCCCGCCATTTGCAAGTGAAGCGCGGCCCTGTGGCGGGAGGCGTCTCCTTCCCGCCCGGGGGCCCTGTCGCCTCCGCGGCCGCGCCTCTCCCCTCCCCCCAGTGAACACCGGGATGGCTGTTGGGCTTGGGGGACCCCGCGCCACCATGGCGGCGGCGCCGCAGGTGCGCGGCGGCCCTGCCCCTCCCCCTCGCCGCGGACCGTTAGGCGGCGCCGCGCCCGCCCCGAGGCGGGACGCGTTTGTCGGGGGCGGCGGCGCGGGCCGCGCCGGCTTCAAGCTCCTCGTTAAGAGTGATTTGAGGCGGTCGTGACGGAGAGCACCCGGCGCGCCGCTGGAGGCGGCCGTGGGAGGTGCGAGCGCCTCGGGGTCGCTCTCCCTAAGCCGCGAAGGCGGCGGCGTGCCCGGCGTGGCGTTAGGAGCCAGCGGGGGCGACCACCCGCAGTTCAAAACTCGCCCCTTTCCGCCCCGGCCCGCCGAGCCGGTGGCGGGGTCGGTGCCGTTAACGGCGGGCGCGGACCCTCTCGCGGCTCCGCTCCGCCTGCCCCGGCCGGTAGAGCCGCTCCCTGGAGCTGAAAGCCTCGCGGGTCCAGCTCCTTTCCCAGGGGCAGGTTGGCAGCACCTTCCTACCTCGTGTCCTCGTTTCTTCTCCCCCCTCCCCGCCCCGGCGAGTTGCCACTCACGAGATAACCTAGTGCATCGCCTTCGTTACGAATATTAAATACACATGAAGCGTGCAGACCTAGGTTTTAAAACGCTTCGCAAAGCAAACGACGGCGGAAGCGATGCAGCGGGAGCCTGGTCCCGAATCGCTAGCAGTGCGTCTGGAGCGAAGTAACGGGAAGAAAGTTAAACCGGGCGGTAGCGCAGGGCAACGTGGAAGGCGGTTCCTACCTGGCCTCTGCCCGCTGGCAAGGAGAAGAGTCATCAAGAGAAGGAGCGCGGTGCAAAGGAGCTGCCCGAGCCTCATGTCGGCCGCCACGGCGGGTGGGCGCGCTGGGCGGCTGTGGCTGTGCGCGCCTGCCGCCGTGCCCCTGCCGCCGGGCGGTGCGGTGCCGGGCGGTGCGGTGCCGGCGGCCGGCCGGGCGCAGTCTCCGCGCCGGGTGCCCGCTCACATCGCCGTGACAAGCGCCCGACGGAGCCAGCCGCCAGCTGCGCTTCCCAGCGAGGTTAATGATCACACAGGACAAGGTTACTGCTTCTGCACCGCGGTCAGTGCCTCCCCTTGCTTCCCTTCTCCCTTTCCTCTCTCTTTTTGTCACTCCCCCTTGTTTTCCATAAGCAAACAATGAAGGAATGAAAAGTCCATGTAAACAGTAGCCCCTGTCAGTGCATGTGGGGCAAGGAGCCTCACGAACAATGCAGCAACTTCGCTTTAAATTCAACCCAGGCAGGGAAAAATATGTAGAACAAGACCCGATGTTCCCTCCCCCATTTGCAACTGTTTAAACTTTGCATTGCCCATATTGGTCCCACATGCAGAAAGCAACAGTAATGGCAGGAAGTCGTCCCCCCCCCCCTTTGTCCCTCCTGAAAGAACTGTGAAGCCCGTACTTAGAGGTCCCCCAAAGCACTGCGGTCCTCGCTGCTCAAATGCTTTCTCTCTTCTCTAAACTAGCTGCGAAGTGGTGTCTATTCAAAGTGAAGTTGTTAGCAGTTAAGGCTAATGTATGTCTTTTGTACCAGCAAGTGTTTTTAAAGAGTCAGAATATTCTGGAATTAATTTGTGAGATTTTTGACAATGTTAGGTAAAATAAAAGAGAAGAATTATACGACGCAACTGTTAAAAACAGTACAATTTTAGGAAAAGCTTAGGTTGGATGTTACATTTACATAAACCACCTGTACATTGCATTGTATTTTTGGTAGGTTATGATGAGAGCTAGTTTTAACAAACCAGGCTGCAAACAACTGGTATAGTTAAAGTGCAGCTATGCAAGCCTAAAGAGAAGAAAGACAAACCCTACAAGACGCATCAACACCAGTAATGGTTTTCAACTCCAGCAAATTATTGTCATACGAAAAAAAATGGATGGGTCTCGTTCTTATTTTGACCTGCTCGAAGTGGAATACAACCTAGTGATTTGGAAAATGAAAATTTTCTCTTATGGGAAAAAGTTTGTGTTTTAAAATGTATAGAAAAGAGTAAATTTCTGTATAGATTAGTTACTATTGTTAATAAAAACATCTTACTATATGTTTTTTAATTCAGTACCCCTGTATTTTCCCCCCTGTTGTAACTGATTTCTCTAAAAGCCTGTTTAACTTAAAAGTACGCTTTAGTGCCTCCTGTTATGGAGAGATACATCATTACTGGGTTATTGATTTGTCTAGGTAAGGTATGTGTGTATGAGTTACACGGTGATATGCAGCTTGAATACATAGTGGAAATAGTTATTTGATGTTATTATTTTAAAATAATTTCAAGACTATTGAGAAAGATGTCTCTTGACAAAATTCTAACAAAAGAAATCCCCTGCCGATTGATAACATTGGACTGTCACAAGCCAAACAAACTTCCCAATGTGCATCTTTACAGGTTGTTGGTCGTTATTATCTGCGTCCCTTCATTCTCTGGCTGTGAAGCTAGGCTTATGTTTAATATTAGTTATGTAATTATGGCTTAATATCTCAGCTGAAATCAGAGTCACGTTGTGCCAGTGACACAAACATAAAGCTGACGGGGAATGAATGGAAACATAGTGGAGAAGGGTTGTGGCCAGCAAGTTTTTAAAAGAATCAGGGTTGGGTCCTCGATACCCTAAATTCCAGTGCCTTCTCGCAGGGACACCTTTCTGGATGCATTCACTTGTTCGCCATGAATTAGAACACACTGACCACTGCTTTCATACAGCCCTGTAAGTGATGATGACTTTCAATCAGCATTGAGCTCTATAAGATTCAGACTCATAACCTTAAGGTGAAAAGCAGTTCAGACTTCAAAGTGATAGGGACTTTGTAAATAGTTAAAAGGGTAGAAAGAATGCATAGACCATTGCCAGTCCCCCGGGCTATCTAGGCCTTTTCTGCACCTGTATTTGCTGAAGTTTACAGATATGCTGAGGAGACAACATATTCAGGGAAATGAATAAGATATAATATTCTGCAATACTTGCACCTTTTCTTACTGAACCATCTATTCCATAGATACACTGTGTAAAAGTTTACAAAGATCTATTTGCATAATAAAGTTCACATCACTGTAACATGTGCATCACATATTACTCATAATTGTGGTATAAGGAAGAAGGATTTTTGCACGCTTACCTGCTGAAGAAATTTCTAACATGTATAGCCTTTCTCCTTAATTTACAGTTCTTTTGCCGTTAGATTTCCTTCAGATATTTTCTTATTTTACACAGCATACCTCTACTTGAAATTAGGCAAAGAGCAACCAGATACAATGCAACAATGTAGTATTCTTGCCTTTTTTCACATTTTTTTTAATTGGTTCAAGATAGAAGGGAATGTATTGAAAAGTAAATTGGAAAACTGGAGGGCTATAGATAATGCTTTATGAGCTAGAAGAGGTGTTCTTAGAAGCAAAAGCTTCCCTTTCTATAATCCAAAAGAAGCACAATGAAAGGGTGATGATTTCAACATTCATTTTCTGTATTGTTATTTTTCCAGCAGGCACTGCATTCCCTCCCTCTTTCTTAGTAGGATCAAAAATGGTCAAATTATCAGTTTGCTTCCAGAAAGTGAAAAATGCAGGTAGCAGTTAGTAGAGATCATTTCAAAAGTAATAACAAAGAAAAATTAAGTCCATCTTTCCTGTGTATCGAACATTAACTATAAGCAACACAGATGGCATTGTCTATAGTTAAGATTGCTTGACACATTTCAGTAAGTCATATTCAGCATTTTATCACTTCAGTGATGAAGCTGCTCTGGATGACATTTTCTGTACAGAGTGTCTGCTACAGCCTATTTATTTATTTGGGGAAAAAATTCATATGAACTCATTGTGTCATTTCTAAGAATAAGATTGGGAGAAATAGGAGAAAAGGGATTACAGGGTTTTTTTTGTCATATATGTAGAAATATGAAATCTTGGAAAATTTGAATGAGAGAGCAAATGATGTTCCATTTTGAAGTCAAATTTTGCAGGGGGAGATGGTGGAAAGAGATGGAGGAGTGTAGGTATAGGTACCTTTGAGAAAGGAAGATGCTTTTTTCCGAGGATAGGTGGTGTAGAGGACAGGAGTTATCTGAAGAAAAGATTAGGATCACAAAAGAGAAAATAATGGATAGGAGCAGGAAAATTGATAGCAGTAAGAACAGGCAGGGTTAGGTGATACCAGCTGGAGAGAGGAAGGTAACTAGGCACTCTCTAATAAGAACCAAGAGATTAGCATTCCCTACTGGACCAATCATTGAACCCAGTTTGTGAATCCTGCTTTTTCTTTGAAAGGCCACCACATAGCTATAAAATACTCTGAAAAACAATGTGTGTCACTAATCCTTGAGAGCAGTTTTCAAGTGTTACCAGTATAAAATACTAAATAAAGTTTCTCCAGTACAGAAATGAATTGTGTTAATATGTGTTTCAATCTTTGTATCTCAGTTCCCCTCCTTGGACTAATATCTTTTTCCCTCCTAGAGACACTGTGAAAATACATTCATTAATCATTGTACAGCTCTACTGTGCTGTGAGGAGACATCCAGAATGCTCAGCAGAGTGATGATAAAAATGAAAATTCATATTTATTTTAACTTAGAAGTGTCAGCTAAGAGTTAATATCAGAATTTCTAATTATATTTTCTAATTTTGTGTTCCCCAAATTCATCCATCTCACTGACCCTGAGACATTATTTGGCTAACCGGACAAGATCAGGGATAAAAATCTTCTTCAAAAGAATTTGGTGAACCCAATGAGCAAGTCCAATGGTTAAAGGTCATTAGGAGAAGTTCTGGGACTTTCTTAGCTCCTTTGCGTTACATTGCAAGATGGTATATGAGCTATGCAGCAAAAGCAGGAAAAAATTAGGAAGATTGTTGTGTGAGTTGCTGCCCTAGAATATTTGAAGGGAGAAAGCGGCAAAGTGGTGCTCAAAGAAGTAAATTTTGAAATATAGTTTAAGCATCTGTGATGCCTTCTTTCAGCACAAATTGCACTGAGATTATTATCTCATGGTTTTAATGGGTGTATGTGCTAGCAGAAATGTATAATGCTACAAGGCTATCCAATTTAAACCTAGTACCAAATTCATATTTCAATAACTTAGTTGTCTACATTATTTCTACCACAGGGATTCTTTTCTGATGGTGTAGAAAACATTTCTACAAACTAGGTTGTGTGGCTTAGGTAGTTCCAAATCTGAAGCAATTAAAGATACACCATGAAGGGCTACAGAATTTCACTCCATTTTAGCAGAGAGCATCAGCAGAGCATTGCTGCAGTTTCCAACCTGAACAATACCACCAGTATACAGGATGTTTCTTTTTCAGGCCAGGGTATAAACACAGAAGTCAAGTACAATGTTTGCCTCCTTCACTGATTGTAATTGTGAAGAATACTTTTTCTGGATAAAACTTACCTGCTAAGAAATTATAATTTCACCCGAAAATGATGAACTTTCTACCCTGTTTTTAATCAGTGTTTGGAAACTACAACCCATCCTCCCTCTTTTGCATTTTGTGCTTTTTCTGGGGGAAGTTTACTTCTCTGCCTGCTTGTGGTCAACTGCGTTTCCTGCTTGGGAGATGACAGTGCTCCGGAAGGAGACCGTGTTCAAGTTGTTCACGAGGCACAGAGAAAGCTTTCCAGGGCCGTAACCTGATCCTGGAGACAGATGTGCGCAAGGAAAGGAAATGGGGGATGGCTGTGACTAGGCTAAACCTTGTATAATTTTGACTGCTTTTTTCTGTTTGAGAAGTGCTCCATGTGAGTTGCTGGGATGCACAACCTCGAAAGTACATTTTCTGTAATTATAAGCTGGGAAGAAGGGCTGGGCTGGGCTTTAACTGCATCTCCGGGATTTTACTGCAAGACATAATTAGCATAATAGTAAAAAAGAAAAGGACTCACTGATACACTGCAGTCTTTCCTACTTATATTGTGTATATCTGTAGGACTGATTTCCTTAATACAGTGAGTGTAGTACCAGCTACTCACCTGGATAATCGCAAAAGTCATTCCTAGACAAATGATGATTTCATCAGCCACCTACTGGAACTGTATTAGTGGAGTTTTCTTTTTCTTTAAGGAAACACCGAGGTACGTGGGCTTGGAGTTGCACTTATTTTTAAAATCTTTTTCAGCAATTTTTTAAGTTTGAGTCTAAGATTTGTCTGGGAAATTATTTTTTTAGAAGAAAGACAAACAGGCAAACTCTCAAGAGCCAAGGCTCGTGCAGGGTGACCCCGTGTTCTTTTCAACAGCGTTCCCAGCCCAGAGAGGCATGAGCTCAGTCAGATTCTCTTCCGGCGCTTGTCATAACTTCGGAGCTTTTTAAATTTAAAAAGACGTTTATGTGTCTTGAATTAATGACATTCCAGAAAAAATGCAAAGCTTACACAGCAGCACAAGTTTCTATATTTGACTTTACTTGCCAATTAACTTTCAAATCTGTAACCACCTTACGTTTGTGACCCTTCATGCCCTAGGTTTCAGCGGGGGAAATATTTAAATAAAACATTTTTCATGTTACACTGAAAACTGTCATCAGTGAAGATTTAAATAAACAGAACAAGGTTACCTTTCTGTTATGGTTTCTGAGATACTTATTTAGGATGAAGAGGTAATTATCACACTAATTAACATATTTGTTTATAATTGCTGGGGAAAGTTCAGTAAATAAAAGCATCTATATTAATATCTTAACTTCTAAGTTTTAGAGCCTCACAGGTGATTATAAAATTATTACTTTTATCAAAATTTATCTATTCACATGTACAAATTTTAGTAAGTTTTCCGGTTGGCAATATTCAATTTCCTGAAGATCATTTCCTACGTGCTTGGTCTGTATTTCATGTGAGCAGCCATTAGCCATTGCAGACTTTTAATGTAGGACGTGCTCGGGTATGCTTGGCAAATTTCTATAGAGATAGGATGAGTGATTATTTGAGAGAGAATTTCAGATGTCTCGCCAGCTCTTTGCGTATTTGTACTCCTGACTCTGGGCAGTAAACCTGCTTGGCGGTCTCGGTAGAAGTTTCTGTTGCAGTTCATCAGTAGGGACCTGATGTTGCATGAAGCAGCGCTGTGGGAAGGAAGAGCTCACGATCCCATGAGGGGATCTAGTGTGATGTTTTGATGTTCTGAATGGTTGTGATCATTAATCTCAGTATGAGAGTCTCTGGATGAGTAATCTCTAGAAACAGTCCCTGGCTTTGTACTTTCTGTGCGGGCTTTCCCATGATGCTTTGGCCTTTTCTAGTATAGTCCTTTGAACTTTGCCTCCTGGCAAAAAGTAGATTGCAGCTCTGTCTTGTTCTTCATCAGTAGCTGAGCTGTGGTCCTGTCTTTTCTTATTTTCCCTGTCTGAATTATTTCTTTATCTGTTGTGGACAGAAAGGTCAGCTTTTCTGTTGCTGACATAACTGATGAGAAGTGCAAAAGCAAAGAAGTTAGTTATGTATGATATTTCACTTTTGTAACCTTCAGGCAAGCTGAAAAGCTGAATTCCAAGCTTACATCCGAATAAAAGATTTCAGCATTGAAAAAGGACAAAAGCAAGGTCTAGATCTATTTAGGAAAATACTGAATTCCTCATGTTATTACATTAGTTTTGTCCTTTGTCCACCACATAGGAAAGGGCAGTGTTTTCCAGTTGCGTGTTATACGGCTTTATTTAGGGATATGTTTTACAGTTTCTCCTCCTAATTAGGATAGCGGCAACTATGTGATAGCTAGTATCAGGCATTTTATTAGCTGTTACAGGTATTGCATATTTTTAACTAATAACAGATTTTCCAAGGGACAAAGTTTATGTTGTAAACCTTTGAGACCTGTCTATGCCAGCATCTTTTTTTAATTGCATACAGTGGGTAGTTCAGTTACTGTACAGTGATAACAAAGTCTATCTGATTGGAAAGATTGCTCTGAAGAAGCTGTCAATGCTATAACTGCTGCACTTGCTAGGTGACTGCTCTGATTGATGATTCTACCATTTCTCCCACTAGCGGAGCTGCACTGGTAGGAAAGATGAGAAACTGTGAGGAAAGAAGCCTAATACAGGACAGCGTACTGTAACCTGTTGTCCCCTTCTTATCTAATGAAGTAAATTCTGGCTGTACCAAATATATAGCTATACCAGATCTAAGGTCTAGCGACTTTTTTAATGGATGAGTTCAGTATTATCTCTAGAAATGAGAAGACCAAAGATTGAATTAGGAGGGATGATGAAGTAGAAATTTTTGCAATGCCTGACATTAGGTTCCAATGTAAGAATATCCTGTAGAAGCTGAAGCGGCTATGTAGCAGCCCTGCAATGTTTTGGGGGGTTATTTTGCTTATTTTAAAAGGTGATCATGATTTCTACTGGTTCTACTTTTGCTCTGTGTATGTGAATTACATAATAATAGCCTGTTATGGTGATAAAAGGCACAAAGCAAAGCTCACTGAAATAAGCTAGAGTTGTTCTCAGTGTTCACTGCAAGGATGCTTATGTTAAGCAAAGGAGAGCTTGAATCTCCAGGCTCATCAAAATTTAGCAATGGGTACCCCAGTCACTCAAAACTAGGTGAATCCAGGAAACAAAAACAGAGCCTCAAAAAATAATTAAACAAAATGTGTGCTTCATGGAAGATAGATTATATTAGCTTATACACATAACCGAATATCAGGAACTGAAGTTCATGAGGCGTGTTGCATCACAACTTTGGAAACTCTTAGTTGAATTGACAGTATTTTTTATTTGTGATGCTAGTAAATATTTTCAGCTTGCGAATTTCTACAAGATCATCAGCAAAATCTGTGTTGCCAGAGACCCTGAGAAATTTTACATAGATCAGTGTCAAAAATATGCATATTCTTACTGACGTGGCATTTTAGATAGTACCACTTGCATTCGATTTCAGATTGAATTTAATAATATATAAAGGAATAGTGGGATGAATATATGCTAGAAAGGAATTTAGTTGATCAGTTTAGGCTTCTGTCCTTCATAGATACCAATAAATATACATACAGGGTCAAGCAGTAATTAGCAATTTCCTTGAATTTATTCACTATGTAAGTGTGTTTACTTTAATTTTTTAGCTTTGTGGGTTGATACTGCACAGCTTAAATTTAAGTTTTGTTGCTTAGTTGTGATGTTTTGTGTAAGACAATCTATCTCATTTGTTTTCTGTGTTTAGATACATAATATTTTCTCACAAAAGATAAACTTGATGATTGAAATGTGGGCTCAAGTACTCGTGAAAACAGTAATGTACTGAAAGTTACTTGTAAAGGTACATCCCACTGAAGGTTGAGTTTGAACGTGCTTTTGAGACCTGGCCTTCATATTTGCATGCTATTGTGCATATGCATGTGTACTAGAGGCAGTTTTTTGCCTTTTTTTTTTTCATGAGCCACTAGGGTAAATAGAGAATAGCTAGCTATGGGTTTAAAGGGTATAATTTGAGACAATGTGATTTGCACCTTTATAGTTAAAACAATAAATTGGCGTAATAGTTTCCCGACGTGATACAAGCAGGATGGAGAAATCCCAACATGAATGTCATGGCACAGGTACATATTACAGCATTGATACATAATAAACAACATGTTTTAATTTGTACAGTGAGCAGGTTAGATATGGAAATCAGTAAGATTCCTCTGGCTAGTTAAAGGCTGTTTTGTGTGAGCAGGCATGAAGGTGGCTGTGCAGTGTCCTGAGTGCTAGAGCTGCCTGGGGCTGCTTTAGCCCCTGCCTTACTTAGCTTTAGGTTAAACTATCTTTAAAGGCCTCAAGGGAGCTGTCATAACAACAGATAGGGATTAATAGGGTGCAAGACTCTGGGCTTGTTTCCATCAAGGAAGTTGAGTGGGCAGCAAAGTGGGAGAGGCAGCTATCAGTAGTGATGCCATTTCTGTCACCTTTTCAAGGATTTTGAGGTTGGATTCAATGTGACTGCAACTATTTGTAGCATTTTTGTTTCTCTCTTATAGCTTATACAATGAAAGAAAGAAACCCAAAGTGTTTGCACATCTGTCTCGTGTTCTACATATGGATTGCACTTACAGGTTCATACCCTATCTACAGTAGATTTCAGTTGCGTCCAGTGTTGAAAGCCTGCGGAGGTCTCAGCACTCTGCGGCCACATTCTTGGACCTATTGCAAATGTTTAGAAGTGCCAGTTTGCATTTTTGTAGGTGGCCTGACAATCTTAGAGGCACTGGGCTTTCTTTGCATGTGCTGCACTGCCAAGGAACACAGGCAAGTGCCTCATAGCTTCCAAGCTGCTCTGAGGGAAGGTGGGCAGGTGTGGGCCACCGCTGTCCAGGCATTTCTTGCAGCCTCTTCCTACTTGTCTTCATTCTCAGGAGTGGACAGGATGGAGGATGCCAGCTGGATAAATTGTTTCTGTGCCAGCAGCAGCTTGCTTCTTCCGTCTTTGCTGCAGAGCCCTTTGGCCTCTCATCTGTCATGTGATGGAAGTACACTTTTCACAAGATGCAGACAGCGTACTGTGCCCTGAAGATTAGGAGTAGCTGAGAACAGGTTACAAGCTCCACAGCTTGTTCTGGCAGACAGAAAATGGCCTGTAGACTGTAGCTTGAACAGCTTGTGGACTGTACTTCAACTAGAAATCACACTTGATGAATTTATGGAATGAGCTCAGGAGGTATTCTTCACAAGACTATGTTATCACTCCAGTGATTACCTATATCAGGTTTAAATATGCTAACTGAGGTAACAATAGCAGTATAGCTCTAATAGCAAAATAGCTGTGCTCTTGAGTGTTTGCTCAGTTCCTCTGATGTGTTTACAACCTGTTCTAGGCCCATGCTGCCACGCTGACATGGTTAGTCTTTCCTGAGCTAACTAATTTAAGGCCATCATTGAATTGCTACTAATTTCATCCTGGTTGACCAGCATACAATGCTGTGTACTTTTAAAAACTTTTCACCTGGAAACCTTTTGGGGAGAGGTCCACTCTATGCTAGTGCAAAAGAATTAAATTATATTAGAGGTATACACAGTAACATGTTAATATAAGAGCATTCTAGTTGAAGATCTCCAGGTTCAGCTTTCATTCCTTTATCTACTGTCCATCACTGGCATGTAGCAGAATAAATGGACCATGATCTGTTCTTGTGTGATAATTCATAACTTTTTTTCTGTACCAACAGCAGTTACATGACTTAATGTGCTAAAAATTAGCAAAACTTTCAGAATACAAGTAGAAATTGACTGCAGTCATATTTGGAAAGTACCAACAAATTTGTCATTCCTTGTCACATTTTTCAAAGGATCAATATGTATTTATGAGGACCTTTTGCTTTAATCTTAACAGCAACATACTCATGTATTTCTTAATAAAGAAGTATATGATTTTCTAAGCATATATCAGTTATAGTTGAATTGTTAAAGTAATGTTTATGCTGCAAAAATATTTTTGCTCTTTGATTTGTCAAAAAAAAAAAACTGAGGAGATCCCGAATATAAGATTGAGATTTATTACATTCTAAAATAAACTTAAATGATTTATATTACAAATTTATAAAAATGTGATGACACTTTGTATTTACTGACTTTACCAGCTATCTGGCTGAAATACGTTGTTCTCCAGGTTTGTTGCAATTGTTACAGATTAACTAAGGGTGCCATAACAGCTGAGTAAATGTTTGGCAACTGATCAGAGATTCAGACTGAGATCCTAACATATGGAGAGGTTCTGAGAGCTTACAATTCCTATGTATCTCAATGAATACTGTGGCTTCTAAGCACCCTTTGCAGCTTGTAGGCTCTGATCCAGTAGCGCACTTGAGTTATGTGCATCTCTTTAAGCCAATAAGTAGGTCTGGTGGCTTCACTAAGGCTATTCCTCTGCTTAAAATTACGTACAGGAGTGAATGCTTTGAAGGGCCAAGCTCTCATGGAATAAATAAGTATTTGCTGGGAAATTTTCAGTATGATGACATAAGAGACTGTTGAAAACATCTTTATCCAGCATGCTAAGTTGCCACTTATTTAGTTATGTGATTGGCAGCTGATTTCCTCTATGAACATTTTTGCTTTCTGTTTGACTGCAGTGCATGAGGAGATGATAAATGCATTTAACGTATTCCCGTTTTATCATTGCCTAGCAATTATTATACCTATGTGATGCGTGCAGAACCATGAAAGTAATGATGTTAGGCCAATAGGCATATTTCGTATCACATCACTTTTAGTGGAAAACCAGCTTATCCCCTGCCCCAGCCCTCTGTTTCAGGGGGAGTAGTTTGTATTCACCTCATATCATATCTGGTAGTTCTGGTATAATTTGGATTGATGGGTTGACTGCATTGCAGTGGCTGCTAATTGGAAGGCCAGAGCATGGTAGGTAGACATGCATAAAAGGAGAGAAGTACATTATTCAGTGAATTTGTATAGGAAAATTTCTTCAATATTTCATTTTAGGTAGGGGAGAAATTTTCAAAGTCTTTGCACTCTGCTCTGGAAAATGAGCCATGCATGATTTATATTGAGTAAACTTAATGAAAATGTGAGTTATTTGGACATTTATATGAGGTCCCTCTCCCAGTGAGTAGTAAAGGCCATCCTGGTACAAAACATGGAAAAGGAAAAAATATTCTCTTGAATCTTCATTGAAATATTGAGTATTTCATTATCTCTTCTGTTGTCAACAGGAAATCCTGTCTTTGCTTTACTGCCACTGGAAGGGATTCTTATCAATCTTTCTTTACATTTGGCTTACCTAAGTTTCTTCCACTTCTGATGTCTCACAAAGAGATTAGTTCTGCAAGAAGCAGGTGGAGCCAGCCTATGCTTAACACTCACACACCGTTGAATATATTGTGCGAACACAGAAAAGATTAATCTGAGCTCATGAAGCTGATAAAGACAGTGGCCTGGTTTTCAGTTTGGTTAGGATTCTACCTACAGGAAATGTAATTGCTACTGAGAAGGGACCTTGCCTTCAGTTATATCAGAATGAGTTTAGCAATACTATCTGCTTTACAGTAACACTGATGGTACTGGTAGGTATATAAAATTGGAAGTTAAACATTTAGAACTGGAATGACTTTAGGAATGTATTTTACTCTTCCTTTCTTTTGTGAAGAGAAGAAGAATTGCCTTCATTGTAGGGTTCTTTTTTCAAATTTTGTTAAAAATCAAGTTTGGTCTTTCAGTAAAGACCTTAGAAGCTTAAAAAATAGTTAAGAAAATTTCAGGTGACTCAGAAATGCTTTTTTCCAACAAAAATATAAAAGAAGAATCCTAGCTACTTTTTCTTATCACTAATTTCTCCCAGTTTCTATAGGTAGATGTAATGCTGTACTGAGTACCAACCATGAGGTACGGCAATTTTAAAGGACCATTATGAAGCTAGATCTTTACGATAATTTGGTTGAGGTTCTTGATAGTTATGTTTTTGTATTTGTTAGTTGTTTGTAGCTCCCTCTTTGATATATAAAGGCCGCCAGAGACAGAAAATGAATTAGATGTGAGAGAGATCATATGCATTTTTATTCATTGATTGTTTTAAGACTATTCATTTACTTGAAGGAAAGTGCAGAAACATTTGGAGAATCATAATTTTTAACAATAAATGTGTGTTTTATTTTACACTAGTAAATTAAAGAGAGTCTTACTCCTGTAAAGTGACATAGCTGTTCACCCACTAATTGGTCATCTAAGATGCCACTCATTACAGATTTCAAATTCTTACAGAAAAGCTGCTTATTTGATTTTTACTTATATTTTGTAGTTCTTCTGTTTTTTAAAAGGAAAAGGTTAATTTTTTTCTCAATTTTTTTTTGCCTGTTTTCCCTGTCTGACCATAAATCCCATGGACTTCTATAAGTCCCATATATTCAAACAGCATAATAACTTTGCTTCTGCTTGCAATTCAGTTTATCCTGTAGCTGTTTCCAGATGATGACAAGAGATCTTTTGAAGACGACAGGCCCCTTTCTTTTTGAGTAAGCAATTGAAAGCACAGCCCAGTGCTGACAGAGGCTGCTTTTGTCTCATTGACATGTATGCGTAATTCATGCAATCTTATAAATCTTAGCTTTACAGGACTATGTGTTTTATAAACTAGACGAAGAGTGGCACTTCTAGAATGTATTTGATAGTGCTGAGAAACAATTATGTTCTCGCCTTCTAACCTCTAGTCTACCCTTAGGTAAAATAGCGTGGTTTAGAGTTAATGGATTTATCACATGTATCTACATTGTCAAAGTCAATAGAAGCTGACACCTCTATTGTCCTGCATTGAAAATAACATAATATTTCAGAAAATACAAATAGGGAGGAAAAACTTGGTAGGGTAACTTATAAATAAAGGCCTATCGTGTTTGACAGAATAAACTCGGAGGGGCCTTGGCTGAATTTATGTTTATTTTTGAATTATGTAATAGATCTTGGACAACTGTATCTCTTCTTGGAAGATTTAAGCTTTTTAGAAAGATTGCTATTTGTTTTTATATTTTTTTAGGCTTATATGGAGGGTAGCTTCAAACTGTAATACTTTAGAACTATTCCTCCCATAAACGAGCAATATTCTTTGAATTTTTATTTTTCCAGAATCAATTTAACAATCATTCTGTGTGGAAAAAAGAGCTATCCACGTCAAAATGCAATGTTTCCTAATTTGGGGAAGAAATAGTAGAACTGGGGTTTCCACTTGTTTTAACATTAGACATTCACATCTTTTTTCAGTACTATCTTTCTCTACCTGACAAAAGTGGGGAATTTTAGCATTGTATACTGAGGTAAGTAGCCCAGTTAAACAAAAAAGTGCCTTTTATTCAAAACATTTAAATGTATTTTTGGTTAAAATTGATTGAACATTAATATTTGGCAGAAATAGCCCTCTGAACATCTGCCTATTAAAACATATAGTAAAAGAACTTTCCAGTATTCTGTACTGGATTATCCAAAAAGGGCTAGCGAGGTGAAATGTCCAGGAAAAAAGTAAACAGATGTAAATATTTGATATTGCTGTGTAAGTGAAAAGTAAGGATGAAACAGAAACATTAAACTAGATCTTCTAACAAAATACGTAAAAGCAGCAATAATCTTTTATTAGGAAAAAGTTGAGGAAGTGGCTAAACCAGAATTTTAATGAAGATTTATTGAAAAAGAAGTCTTAGATTTATTTTTGTGAATCACTTTTTAAAGTGTTTGTTCCAGCACTGCTTCTGTTTGCTTGAATTCCTCTCACGCAGCTGGAGAATGTGTTAATTTGCTGTGATCCTTGTTTATACACAGGATTTGTGCTGACTTAATGGATTTCTTTAGATTCTGGTGTAAGTTGGCACCACTCCTTTGTACAACAATAATGAATGATTTAATGTTGTCTTACAACAACTTAACACTAATGAGCTAGTAATTTAGGTAATTTCCCATTTTGCTTTTGATTGGGCTTTGATTTCATCATAACAGAGTTACTGATCCTTGGCTTTACAAACTCAGAATTTTTTTGTAGAAAATGTAACAATTTTTGATATAGTGATACCTAAAAACAGCGTTGGTCCATCTAGTCCTGCATTCATCAAAAGTTTATCCTAGATCTGGAAGACTAATAAGAAGTAGGAAAGAACTGATCAATCAGTATTAGTTGCATTGGCACCACAGTGCCCAGGTAGCCTGGACATGGGGCAGTTCTTGTTGTTCACTGTACAAAAACCAAGCTGAAGCCCACCGAAAATCCACTAGATAATTGTAGCGTTATTGTAGCTGTGGATTGTCTAAAGCAAGATTTACAGGGAAAGTGATATCTCTTTTTAGATCAGCGCATTCTTTGAGAAAGACAGATGAGTTTTCAGGCACACAAGCCCTACTTAGGTCTGAGATAGAAGTCAAAATGTTCAGTATTGGGAACTAAGTAAAGGTATTGGTTTTATGGCACATTATAGTTTCCCCTTCATTATACCATCAGCTAACAGTATTACATCTTAGTCTCTGTTCCAAATGGCTAATGACTGTAAACTCTCTCCCCTTGCTAGTATCTCCCTTTGTTGCATTTATTCAACTTTTTTTTTTTCTCAGATTGCCTAATTCATCAACAGAATTAATGCGAGTTTAGAGGAAATTGTTCTCAACCTGTGATTTCTGTTTCAAGCCTGTCATAAAGCTTGTCTGTTTCTCCCAGTTATCTCTGTCAGCCTAAGAGGTAGCATTCTTTCCTAAACCCTAATCTTGTTCTAATCTAAGTGTGAGAAACAGCACATGGAAAGAGACAGGTATGAATGCTGAAGTAATAATCAGTAAGTGCAAGAGGCAGTGATCAGCAGTCTTTTTTTTTTCTTGTAGATTTTCAAACTCTTCAGTATGTTTTGGATGAAAACACAGCAAAACTAGATTTCATATTTTGCCACTGAGAGTTTGTTTTAAGCCGTCTAACTTCCCATGCAGCAGCAGTTTGGCATTTTATAAAACAAACAGAAACAAAAACATGGAAAGTGATTGCAATATCATTAGTCGTGGGTACATTTAAAAAGTATTGCCACATCAGTGACTTTACTTTGGTGTGACAATCAGGTAGTCCCTAGCAAAGACAGAGGAAGTTATTCTTATGCTATGATAAAACCTCATTCAGAACAAGAGCTCATGACAAGCTCAAATTTCCTATTTGTATTAGCAGCTTAGTACCTCTTCTGCTTTGGCTTTTATTGCCAAGTATTGAAATATGGCTCCTAACTTTCCTATTTAGATGTTCTGCTCATTTACTGCTTATCAGACATCTGATCCTTCACACAGTTCATGAAATGCTGGTTACACCTTAAATTACAGGGCTAGAAATGCCCTCGGTCAAGAAAAGCAGTAAGGAAATTCAGGCCAGTCTCTCCCCTGGCTTCCAGACCACTGAATCCTCCGTTAAATAGATCCTCATCATAACCTGCCCTCACTATCTCTACTTACCATCTCTCATTTTAATATTTTTTTACAAGGCTGTCTCCCATGCATCCTTCATTTTCTTCAGGAGTTGTCTTTTTTGCTTACTCTTTCTAAGCAACTCCGTAACAGTACTGTTAGAGCTAATGACAGCTGTGCTTTTTCCTCTATGGCAGCGTTCTGTGGCTTGCACTGGCTTGTATCCTGAAAGTAGGATAACTTAGCTTAACTGTAACTTGGCTTAACTGTAACTGGCTCTGCTTTTAAGTTAATAAACCTTGCCACTCAACTGTAGATGTGGCCTTGCTGCTTTTAGTCCTAGAGCCTTCTTGATCACACCTAGGTTGGATACCTCTGCATGGTACTCCACAGCACAGGGCAAATGTTTTCAGCTGCAGGGACCATATTATATCTTTTAACCTTTTCTCAGCTGCTATCGCTCAGCTCTGTCTACCATAGAACATACTACAGAGCACGGTTAGCCTTCTAATGGGTTGGCAGTTTTATTAGTAAAGAAATATTTTGTATTGACATTGCTGTTTCTTTGGTAAAGCTGTGTCTATATTCTGTAATATAGCTGTTTTGATAAAATATCATCAGTTAAAAATATGGAAGTAAAATTTAGGCTAGGCATTGGTAAACTTTAACAGCGACTGCTAAACAGCTTTCTACACAGCTCATGCAAGGTGGTTTCTAAGTATCTGGGATATTCGAAATTATGGGAAGAACAATTGTGTGAAGCTATCTTGTAGCCATTGTCAGTGCCAATATGTGAAATGCTTTCTTCAAAATTATTTTTCAGATTTGTGACTGTCTCCTGAGCTGCTCGGTGTGTGATTGACTGGATGTTTTAAATTTTAGTTTTTTTGACATTTCTTCAGTCTCAGAGTCTTGTTTGATGGTGGCTGGATGATAGGAAAATAGTTGTTAGAATGGACTGTCTTTACAGTTGTCTGCCCAGACCAGTATACATATGGTTCTGCATTCTGTCTCTTCTATATTTTATGTGATTGGAGAGGTACCTAAAGTGTTCTGGGTAGTTGTATTCCTGTTCCACACAACTTATACATATTGGAGGACACAGAATAATATACGGGCACTCAAGTCTGTTGGTCAATATGAAAGTGGGATGGAAGCTTGCAGTCCAAGTAATGGATATAAAATCTCAGTTTCTCTAATCAGGTGGTTTCAAACTGTTTCTCATGTGTGGGTGAGGAGCGAGAAGAATACTTGTCAGCGGCTCGAGAAAGAAAAGCAGTTCTCAAGTCAGTAGCCTGAAATCCATTATACACAATGACTGGAATATTTTAAGGAGATGAAAAGCATTAGTGCACAGAGCTCTTGGCCAAACTGATTAAAATCAGTGAGTTCAAATACATATGCCTTTGTAGAATATTTTTCTTTAGTCATGCAAGGATCTGGAAATAGTCACTAAATTTGGATTTTTAAAAGTCTATCAAGCTGCATTCTGACATTGACCAGGTCTTTGTCCTAGGAACAAATATCAAAGAAAGGATGAAACAAACTCATAAACTCTCCCGAGTTTTGAAAGTTTTCCACAATTCCCATTATAATTAATCCTGAAATAGTCTGAAGTACGTTATTCCATCAATCCTAACTAACATAATTATGACTATATAGCCAGATGTAGCTTTCACAGAGTAACCAGAAAACTTGATTAAGCATCAATGTTGAAATCAGACATCTGTCCTGTTTTTATATTGTCATTCACTCTGTTGCAAGATGAGTAAAAGGAAGTATCATGTTGTCTATATCTAAGACACAGAACACTGATAATGAATTTTTTCTTGGTGACAGATTAGTCAGCATACAAGCAAAGCAGACGTGTAGATAAATTTATAAATTTACCAATAGTTTACTGTTTCTGTCTTTGCATGCGAATGTGAAAGTTGAATTCACCAGAAGTGCAGACAGATAACTAAATGCACTAAGTATAAAAGTAAGTTTGTAATCCTTTAATGCCGTAGGCTAGCTGGAAGAACAAATAAAGGGTATGCAACATTTGAAGTGGAAATATTTGTGGAGAACAGAGGAGATACGCAAAAAGTGGTCCACTACAGTCAAGGATGATGGAGTTATTTTTATAGTCTAAGCAATATTTGATAGTGAGGGGAGGATTCAGACCAGTACCTGTGTTGGTAGCCTCCCCTTATCATTTCCTCTAATTGCATTTGTTGAGGAATTCCATAGCATTCCCTAAAAGGTGGTCTGAAAAAATAGATTTAAGAACAGTTTTTAAAAGCTAGGGTCCATACCAGTAGTGAAACAGTTAAATTAAACAATACTTATTTTTCTTTTTTTTGTAATAACTGCATTTGTTAGAATAGACAAATTTAAAAAGGAGGCTGTCAAATGCAGGCTACCCGAGATAGAAACATTCATATAGAAAAAGCTTGAAAACAAATACAAATAATTATATTGCATATATTTGATCTCTCTCATGCTCTACAGAATGAGGCTAAGAGTGTCTCTTAGCTGCCGGGTAGAGTGTGTGTAGCTGTCAGGTTTTAAACATATAGGGAGAGTGTCTTGTTTGCTCCTGTGAGTAGAATAGTTATCATCGCAAGAACCATTACTGATAAATCATTTATTTTGATATGACAGTATTGGGAGCTTGCAGAGCTGCACAGCTGAATTTAGCTATTAGCTATATATTTGTAATGCTGCTGAGTGAAGGGGGATTGCTATGTTTGTATATATGTTTCAAAATGTTGGATATCAAACTGCCAAGGGTTATGATCCCTGCTGATTTCAATATTCCTATAGTGTACTGGGTGATTTCTAGCAGAACTTGGAGAATGACAAGAAGTCATTGTTGTGTGAAACTGAAACTTTCTACAGATGTTGGTACTTGACATATGTACTCAGCATATGGAAGCTGGTACTCAAGGCAGAGAGGAGACACAGTGAGCAAGGTGTTTGTTCACAAAGATGTTGTAAAGGTTTACAAAAATTGCCTGAGAGGCTGTGTAGATTCAGAGAAAGTCTTAAATAGTCATATTTGTATAACAGGTTTTCACACCTGAGCCTTTAAATCCTGAGCATCCACGTGGCAGAAAAGATTATTTGCACTAGAATAAGAGGATAAATAGATTGAGAAAACATGCCAGTGTTTGTGATCTGAGACTGAATTCCCATGCTGTGTGAATCTGAAGGGAGGGACCAGGGATCTAGTTCAGAGATTTACAGCAGTTTAGGAGGCTGTTATTTAATGCCTGGTAGCTGACTGTTGAATAATCCTGCTCTAGTGAACGTAAAATTTTAAAGGATTAGCTTTAATGACTGGTATCTAACAGATGAGAAACAGTTTAAGATACTGTTATCTCTCAGCTGTCTTTTGTCTAATTCTGGTATCTGATTATTCTGGGGTAGGAGGACTGGACCCATGTTGACCTGTGAAATGTGAAGGACGTAAAATTGCTATGTTAAAAATGTGTTGTGAATGAGCTTGAAATTAGGAGTTGAGTTGCATGACTTTCTAGACCTATATAGATAGTATAAATTTTTGTAGGCTGTAACTTATGTATCATTTTTTTTTAAGATTAGCTAATTGAACAATTTATCATAAATAACGTATCATTACTGTTGGGATTTTTTCTCTCATAACTAACAAGTACTTCTGTTATTTGTCAACGTGGCTGTATTGAGCATGTTTTATTTGCTTGGAACTTCTCAATTATTTTATTTGTAGATTAAAACAGGATGAAATTCAACCAACTATACTATGAGTACAGGTTAAAGAGACAAATTGTGACGGCAAGTTATTCGACTAGGCAACTACTTTTGATGAAAAGCTGATTTTCTTGTTGACAGGTGTTCGTGAAGAATTTTGTTCATGAATATGAAGTTGTTCTTTTACTCATGTAAAATGAACAGGATAACAACAGAAAAATCTGAAACTCCTCCATATTACCCTACAATAATATTCTTGTAAAAGATGAATCCTTGAAGGAAAGGATTTATTTTCATCTTAGATACCCTTTTATTTTGGAAGGCGCGTACTCTTCCAGTAAATGTATCTTGACAACTATCTGGCATAAATAAAGTTTTTCTCAAGTCACCTTTCCATCTAGCAGCTCCTAAACTTTCATGTCATAAGAAGGAAGAAATGGCCAGCTTTTCTGTTGAGTTCCTATTGATAAATTCCAATCTCCACCAGTTGTTTCTTAAGAAAAGCAATTGATATTCAGAACCCTTCACCCAAGTGACCCAATATCCACTCTCATCTGCATGAAAAAAAAGATCTGTTTTCCATTCCTTATATCAATAATGCTATAGAGTAGATAGCCTTATCTGAAATCTTAGAACGTGACTAGATAAAAATTTTCTTCTGAGAATGCGTCTTAGTAAATAACACCTGGCTCCGTCTCCTGCTATGAAACCTGAATAGTAAGATTAGCAGAAATTGTCCATCAGTGGCTATGTGTATATTAATAGACTATATGTTTCAGGGATTTTTATTCGGCACTGAAACAATCTGCTATTGAACCACCTGTGTCTATACTACTAAAATCTCTTACTTCCAAAAGTGTGTAGCTGCATCTGTACTGCCTGCTGGGAATTGTCTCTGAACTGTTCCCGTTTCCATAAAATGTCTGGATATTGTTTGGGAGAGTAATAGTTGAAACAGGCCAAACTTCTTTATTTTAAGAGCCCCCAACTGTATTTTCATTCAGATACACACTAACTGAGTAATTCTTCTCAACTTGCATTTAGCTCTGAAATCCTTGGCATCTGTTTCTGAAGAAGAGTTTGCGTGCCCAAAAGCTTGACTAATTTTTTGAGCTATACCATTAGTTTTATAAAATATAATCTCTACGTAAAGACTGTCTGACACAATTGCTAGCAACCATTGCTTGACACAGCTTCCAAAACAGAATGGATATAAAAAAAATTGTTCAATCATATGCACCATCAAAAACGGAAATCCCCATTAAAACTCTAAATATCAGTCTTGCAATTTTTCAATCTGAACAGTAATATATTTTTGATACCAGTGGAGACCAGTGTAGTTTCCAATTTTCAGAGCTGTCAAAATTTTGATGTTTGAGTGTGTCATTAGCAAGGGAAGAGTCAATAAGGACACATGAACTAACTCTAAACAAGCAAGTGAGAAAATCGCCTATATGCAAATATCTGTATTTGTATAAATAGCCTGTTTCTAATATGTAATCAAGCTGAGGTGCATATGTGCCCTTAAGATATTCAAATACCCTTTTCTAGATTCTATTTCCACCACCTGGCTGAATTCTCTTCTGTTTGCACTCTACAAGCTTCTTCACGCATGAATGCCTGAAAATTCATGCACAAATGCATGAATTTCATGCAGAGAAATGCATGTCTCTGTCTGAACGTTCATCCTGTTATTTTCCTATTTCTGTTTACTATCTTTCATATAAAGCACTTCCATAAACTTGTTCATGGCTGCTTCAAACCTTTACTCTCTCATGTGCCTTCTCTCTTCCCTGCTTAACTTAATCCAAGCTCTATATAACTTCTCCTTAAGCTTCAGTACAGCATATTTATTGTATCCCAAAATTATTTACACTGTTAAATAATAAATAAGACAAGACTTCCACCTCTGTCTCATGTCATCATCAACAACTTTCTTATCTCTGTCCAGTTGTCCTCATATTTCAGCTACAAAGAACATTTTTTCCATATCGTCAACATTCCATGTTCTTGTATTATTATTAATCATTTTTATTATGGCCTTATTTAATACTGTAAAGCCACAAAAGCCTGTTTCCAGTGAAGTTAGATGTTACTAGTTTATTTTTTTAGTCTGTTGATAGTGCAACTTTTTTGCAAATTAAAATGATGCTCCGTTTCCATGTTGCAAGATGGTGGGACTGTGTTGGGATTACAGAGGTTAGGCTAGTCTAGAGAAAGGATTATGAACCTCTGGAATATTATGGCCTAATACTGAGCTCAGTGGTAGATTGGAGGGTCAGGCCTAACAGTGTGCTAAGACTCAGAGTCCTGCTTCTCCCTACTCCTTAAGGTTTGTAGTGCTTGCTGTAGATGTTGTCTATAGAAAGATCTGTTTTACTGGGGGTACTTATTTGTGATAGGATAGTGAGTGTATTGTTGGCTCTTCCTTCTGTCTTTTTTTTTTTAATTGTTAATAAGAATGAGAGCCTTGGACAATGGCCCATACCAGAGTGATGAAGAAAACAAGGTCCTGGGGAAAATTCTGTTTTATACTTTTCCATTGAAACCACTGAATCATCTCCCCCCTCAGCAGTGTCTGTTGCTGGCCTGGTGGCAGCAGGGCTTGAACCCTTTGGACTACACAGTGATTTTGGCAGGCAGCCAGCATGATCCCTGAGGAGCTGCAAGTGAGGGTAGTCAGACTTAGGATGGGATTAAAGCTGTAATTCATTGAAGTGCCTCATTTTAGGAGCTAAAAGATTGGTGTCGGCCTGTTAAGAAAAAGAATGACTTTGAGAAAATACTGTAAAATCTGAAGATAATTTTATAGAATCCTGGTTCAGTCATGACCTATTGATTTGCTTAAATTTAAATTCCAGTTCAACATATTTGAAATTTGGTTTGAAGTCTTAAAAGCAGCTTTTAAGATGTCATTAGCTTCACAAATAAATGCCTTTTTGAACTGAATGGTTGGAATTGAAGGTTGCTTGAAGTAGCAACAAACCTGTGTCCTTAACCAGTGCAAGTCAGAACTTGGCTAAAAGTAGAATTTACACATTTTCAAAGCTCTCTCAACATGCTACGAGTTTTGAACTACTCAGGCATTGAAGTTTTGGTTTTTGTCTCTGTGGGCAACCTACATGACATTAGTTTCTGGGAACTGTCCTTGTATTGCAACTTTGTAATATAATTGCTTTTTGTCTGTTATGCTACCCACTGAAGCTTAGGGTTTTATTATGTTTGACATAGGCCACTAATATGGACTAAAGGACAGTAGCAAATGAAAAGACAAGGACTCTTTTTATGGTTCCCTTCAAAAGGGGTATAAAAGTGGGGAGACAGCTTCAACTGAAGAAGCTAATCACTCAAAATCTAAGGCTGCTGGATGTCACTACAGTTTCAATTATAGAGATGCAATATTATCATTCCCTAAGGAACTGTCCAACGTAAGTGGAACCGTCATTGTTCTCAGGCCTCAGTTCAGTGGGCCACCATTACTCAGTAGGGCTGTTAAGCATGTATTTAAGGGCTTGTTGCTGAATAGAGGTCAGTTTAAGTGCTTGCTTAACTGCTTTGCTGTATGAGAATTTTCAGTCTGACTCTGCAAGTACTGGGCTGGCTGCTTTTGCAAGTTTTTGAATGTTCCCAATTGCCTTCAGTGGCAAAGTTAAGGAGGTGTTGTACAAACCTGTCAAATATCTGATGCAGGCTCTGGGGGAAGACCCATTAAAGTCCCATGTACCTTTCTCGTACTCACCCTCCTAGTTAGTAATGCTAGGAAGATAGGGAATCTGGTTCTAAGAAGAAAAACAGGGAGGAAGGAACCTAAATTGGATAAGTTGTTATCACAAGATTACATGAACCCAAAGCAGAAGTCTGATTTTCTGGTGGAAAAAAAAAAAAAGGAAAATTTGATGAACATTAAAGAATGAAGGGATGTTGTACTTTCTTCAAGCACTGGGCTTACTGTGCTATAAATGAATGGAAATAGACCCTGGTGTCTACAGTGGTTTGGGCCTTTACTTGAGCATGCAGAAAGTATATACATCTGTTGCTTTTTAATCAAGAGAGCTATCATATCTTTTTCTTTCTCAGTTTCTCTTTCTATTTTAATTTTTTTCTGCTAAAATTTCTTCTTCCGTGTTTTTTTTGGTGTTGCTGAGCTTGTGTTCTTGGACATGCTGAGTTTTTTTTTTTTGTTCACATGAGAAAAAGGGAAGCTATTTTGCTTGCCGGTTGTGCTTTCTTCAGCGCTGACGGTGCCAATAATAATGGTCCCAGTATTAAGAAAGTGCTATGCCCGGCTGAAATTGATGAAGAGCAAACCGTAGAAGACTGACGTTTTCCTGTTGCATGTGTTTGTGAGTAGCTATTTAGCTAAGGATGGCAGTAAAAAAGCTTTCATTGAGGACTTTCTTTAAAAATCTAAGAACCTAGAGAGCAAACATAAGAGATAAGTTGAAAAGTAGAAGTATTAAACATGTAAGAGTCATTTAAGTGAAGCAGTGACGAGAGCTAGTTCTTGTTCTAAACAATTAAAAGAACTCCCCCATAGTAGGGCTTTCTTTAGTGCAAGATCATGATTAACTGCTAATTAAAGGGATGGACAGTGCAGTAAAAATCATTCTGGGTCCGAATTCTGTTTCTTTCTTGCTTGATTTCCTACTTTCTCATTATCTTCCAAACTTTGCACCCTTTTTTTCCTTTCCCAATCCTTCCATCCATAATTCTTTTTATATTCCTCTTTTAGTTTTCTCCTTCCCCTCTTTTTCCCTCATTTTGTGTCTCTAACTTTCATCCTCCTTCCAGACTCTATTTTTTCCAGCTTGTTCTCATACCATTTTCCAGAGCTCAACTGGCATGTGATGAGGCCACAGCAGCTACAATGACAGTAGCTTAAGCTTCACGATGTTGAAATGAGCCATAGAAACAAAGCTCAAAGCTTGTGCCAGTTTTGGCATTTAGTTATGCAGATATTTATTCTTTATTGTTCATTTAATGTTCATTCTTTAAGCTCATTTGTTACCATCAGTCATGTGCAATGTTTGTAACTGTCAAGAAAAAAAGGAGTTTAAAGACGGTCCAGGAAGAACTAACTTTTGTTTTGTTTTGAAGTTAGGCCATTCTTTCAGCTTTTACTTTTAAACCTGTGCACCAGAAAGTGCTCAAACTCAAAAACAAGCAGGATGCATTTAGCTACTTAAAAGTTATCAAATTTTGTTGAAGTCCATAAACAAAACGGAAGCAATATATAACAAATGGAAACATCTTAGTAAATATGGTATTTAAGGACATAACAACTGCAGCAACATGATTTTAACTTGAGACTTTTTTCTTATACAGAAATACTTTATTTCACATTATCTTTCACTATCTATTTGGATTTTAAAAGGGAGAGACAGTTATCGCAGTGATTTGTATTATCATTCAAACTACATAGTTGACATAAACCTATAGGTCCCTGAGGAAGCAAAAGGATATGAAAGTTTCTCTGAGGAAGGGATAAAAGAGGAAACTAAAGATGCATTTAAAATAGCACAATATTTTCCTGACTGTTTCCTGACCACCTGACTTAGGCATCCTATGGAATTTACTGCTGCAGGAGGTTAGGGATTCATAGATCCTTGTAGATGCTATGACCAGGTTTGAGATGGTTAGCAATGAAAACTATGATTACAAAATTATCTGATTGAAGACTTCAGGTTCAAAAGGATTTTCTGCACACTTGCCTGCACAATTGGTTCAGTGCATTATAGTATTAATAGCTGTATTCTGAAACAAGCAATACTGGGTAATTGTAAGAGATATTAGATGCTCTAGCATGGTTAAAAGATGGGAGTATTTGCTAGAGAGAAAGCTTTGTTTAAAATAGCATGTTTATGCAAAAAAAAACAACAAACCCAAAATTGTGTATTGCTTAGAATAATTAAAGGGATGGCAAGAAAATCCGTACTATTTACTGAAGGAGTCTACCTAATAAAATACATTTGCAAAAATGGACTAGTAATTAGAGGATGAGAAAATTCTCTGAATGGATGTTTTGGTAGCTTAAAGTAAATACATTGTATTTGATGTATACTGCAGCAAAAGAAACTGAAGTCTTTCATATCAGCTCCAAGGATTGTGAAAATTTTACTAAATATTAAATAAAATGCATCCTTGGTGATTGCTTCCTTTATGCAGAATGAGGTCACATTTTTTTTCTCTAAAATAATAATATCTTTATTATCTAGATTTATACAATTGTAAAACTAATGACTAAAAGTAATGCCTAATAATATAAAAAGTTTGCAGAAGACTTATAAGGACAATAAGCTCACAGGGTCCTTCCCCAGGAAGGTGCAGTGATTGTATACTGAATGAAACAGATGTTCCAATCACAGTATTTATTAGCTCAGACTTTAAAAATTAATCAACTTTAGTTGAGAAGGTGGTTGTGTTGATTAGTGACACATTAAAATGTGCATTCGTTTGACGTCTTTCTTCAGCAGTAATCTTAACAATATCAAGCAAAGAATGTTGGATCTGAAAATATCCTTTTCTAATTTACTCCTAGTCCTGTCCTCGATAATAAGGCAGAAAAGTGAGCAAAAGTAGTCAGCTTGCCCTGTTTCATAGTAGCTTGTCTCCTGTTTCCTGCTCTTTCCAGCTACTGCAAAACGGGCACCTAACCAAATTACCATCTCATACCTGTGGAACTACATTTTTATTATATATTTTGGGCTGTCTTCTAAAAGCTAAATTAAACTGTTGGTTGATATTGACTAAACCAGTATTGTTTAAAAACGAAGCCTGCAATTCTATTGCAATCTCAGCTTTAGAAGGCTTTTTGCTATTGTGCGCTTGATGTAAGGTAAGGGCTCTGCTAGTTCCATTCTTGTTGATTAATAGGGTGTTAAATAGTTTCTGAAAAATAGATAGCTCAAAACTTGTGATAAGACCTTTTATGCTGCTTTTAACATGTACTCACAAACCCTAGGTATTTACTATTCACATAATAATCTTCTGTGCAGGTTTCAGGAATGTATTAAAATGATTCAGTAGCGTAAATGTGAAATGTAGACAATGAAGACAGTCAAATGTAATTTTGACTATCTATCTACACCGTTGTATAAAATGTAATTTTGACTATCTATCTACACCGTTGTATAAAATTAGGTAACAAGATGGTACTAGAAAATTCAACATGCTGGTTTCTCTTAAATTCTATTGCAAAATTGCTTCATTGTGTGTCAAACTATTCCCAGCCATTATCAAAGCTTAATAAAGTTTGCATACGAACTTTCTATGTGTTATAGATGCGGTGGCTAAGCTTTGAAGGGTAAGGGCAGGAGGGAAGTAGTCCATCCTGTTTCAGCTAACACTTAGTTTATTAAGATCAAATTGATAAGAGTAAAGTAAAATAATAATAATATATTTTTAAAAAAAGTATTATTAGGCACCCAAAAACATTAACCGTATTATAGCCCCTTAAAACTTTGGTAAATACATTTTTCTTAGCTTCACATTCCTTGCCATAACTTTAAATCAGACGCTAAAATGCTAAGTGTCTTTAGCATGTACTTTTATCTCTGTAGGCATGGAGCAACGACATCATATAATTTATGTCTGTATTATTGTAATTCAGTTCTCCTAATCTTCCTTACTTTAAATACTTACTATACTTACTACTTACTATAAATAACATTGCTCAGATTCCCTTTAAAATAAAAACAAAATGAAAAAAAGGGAGGGAAGGTCTGCAAATAACTCCTCCCAAGGGCATGACCTCTTCCGTCTATCAAGACCAGAGCAGGTAGATAGGGAAGTTTCATATAAAAGCACCCTTCTAAGTAACTACGTGTTAAATCAGCTTGCAGATCGAGCTTTGACAGGTGCTGATATGAAGGGCTGACAGAGGCCACATGTGAACTGTATGCTGCACGTTCATTATTTTCCTGTTTCCCCAGGATATCTGAAGAAAACAGAAAAGATCAAAATCTACTGCAGCGTAGTCCTTTGTATGAACAAATCCTCCAACACTTTTTCACTAACAGAACAGTACATTTCTGTTGCTGTTCTGGAGCATGATAGTTGTCTCAAGTCATAATATTTCACTCCAAATAATCTTTTACTTGAGGGAAAAATATACTGAGGCATAGAGCCAACAGTTGGACCTCTATATTTTCATCAATTATATTTTCAGTTATTACTTCAGGCTTGTATCCAAATGTAAACAGCTGACACTCCATACACAGTTTTCAAAGTAATGTATAGTTAAATGGTACATCTCATAAAACAAAACATTCCTTACCACCCAGCAAAAATATTCAGATTTCACATTATTTTTCCTATTTCAAGTTGAGAGCCTTTGGATGGTATGTACCCAGCTGAAGAGATCACACATTTGCTTCTGATAAATAACTTCTTATGAAAGAACTCCTATGCAGAACATAATGGATAAATTAAAAAGTTAGGAAATACGCCTCAGAGAATAATCTTAAAGTCTGAATCCACAGTAGTAGCCCAAAAGGAATATTCAAACAGACTTTAAATATGCTTGCAAAACAGAGTGAAGTGTCAAATTTTAGGGTTCTGTTACAGAAGGAGCTGAGTACTTTGCTTTAAACCTAAGAAAGCACTTAAACATCTTAAACTTCAAACTTTTTTGTAGCTACGCTGTCGCTATATACATTCCTAGAATCATACGCTGTCCAGCTATTTGATGAACATAGGTATTGTATCAGGAATGCACTTTTAAAGTGAATATTCCAATCATTCCTGTATACTGTCATGCAGCAATATCAAAAATTGCAAAACTGATTCTTTTTGAATTAATTATGAATTGAGGTGGGTACAACAGGTATGTTCCAACTGCTAATGGGCATTCAGTCCACAGAAGCTATTAGAACTAGTCTGAATAAACCCTCCTGAAATGCATATAGTGTGGATGTTGGCTTCTCAGTACAAACTGACGTACCCTACAAGTCTACGCCCGTTAGCTGTACTACTTGCTTATGTAAATGTAACCTAAGTCTTCTGAGTTAGAACTGTGGGGTTCTTTTGCTGTCGGTAGGGTTCTCCGTAATTAAGAATAAAGGTGGCCACATTCCCTTATAGTCCAGAGGACATCAAGAGTAAGCCTCAGAGAAAGCTGGATAATAACAAAGAGTCTAGGTACATTATAGAAATGGATAAGCAAATTTTTCCTCAGGCATGCTTGTGTGCTTAGTATGTGGGCAGTCCTGGAATGGGAAGACAAACAGGACCCAAGGAATGGATTTGTTGAAATATGGATTATTTTTGTGGCAGCAGAGCTGGAAAGATCATGGTGCGGACTGAAATTCATGTTTCTATCAAATGCTAATGTTACTTGAGGCGTCTCAGAAATAGTCTATTTAGGGATGATTTGAAAAACAAACAAAATCAGATATTGAAGTGAGTTTTGCAAAGTTGGTTAGTAAGCCATTTTGCCCTTATGAAAGACTGCACATACATTAAGGATCTCGTACAATAGGACTGTAAAAAGAAGGTGAATCTTGAAATATTTACACTTTGAAGAAACCACAACGTATGTTTTTGATAGACTTTCACTCTTCATTTCAGTATTCCAAGAATGAGGAATATCTGGTATTTCTTGGGAATTTCTTCTATTAATTAATTATTCCCATTCAAAAACTTATGTCTTCCTGTTTAAACCATACTGGTTTCATATTTCAACTCTTGCTTCATAGGTGGTGTGTTTATACAGAATAATTATTTTATGATTGGTCTACTTTTATGATTCAAAAATTGTACAATTTGTAAAGTCAGAGATAGTAGCACAGAGCGCTAGGGTCTGTGTGCGGACTACATTTTACATGGCTTTGATATCACTGTAATTTATGAGGATTATTCCTTCATTAGGAAAGGAATGAGAATACACCCTGAATTCTTTCATTTTAAGAACAGGTGAACCCTGATTTTGGGGCTTTAATATCACCTTTCTTTATAAGATGTAAATATATAGCCCCATGAATTTATGTGGGCCAGTTTTACTGAATACAAGATTTGCATGTAAGATATAAAACAAAGAAGAGAGTTGCGTTGTGTAGCTAACCCCCTCCCCCTGAAAGACTCACTAACATACAGAATCTGCTTCCTAACTGAATCAGAATGACATTACTTTTTATGTCTAACACTTCTTTCTTTAATTGAGGCTTTTTCTTTCTTCTTGTGCTGTATTGCAACACCATCTTTGAAGATGCTATTGATGGAATTAATCACTTCTCCATATACCAGAGCACTGACATCCTGAATTTGTTACATCAAAGGATATTGACTGAGGAGACAAATAATTAAATGACCCGTAACACAGGTAAATGATACTCTTGGGATCAAAGGAATCCCCTATATGAATACTGTGTGCTGCTCTGTTCTGCTAGTCATAGAAAGTGTCATTTGGGTGCAGTGGTTGTAGTGAGGTAGCTTTTGTCAGTCCATCAAAGTGAAGGTTTTCTAAACAGGATATTCTTGTTTGTGTTCCTTGTTTGCTAATTGTTCAGAAAATACAGAGATGAATGTAAAACTTGGTCACATACCAATTAATATGACATGGCTACATTAGTGCTTGCAGGCTAGGCTTCTAAACTGTTTTCAAATGAAATGAAAGTCAGTAGCTAATGGTTGGTTTTGGAACGGAAAGAGTTGGCTGACTAAGAAGTGGCTGATGCTTGAAAATAGTCTGCCAAAGGTATTACCTTTAAATCATATCCTGAACCAAGAGCATCATTTTTAGTCTTCCATGAAAGTTAAGCTTAAGACATAAAACACTCCTTTTCTAGTAGAATAAGAATGCACACATAGAAAGTTAGTGTGGAACAGCTATTGTGCTTTTTCTCATTATGTAGCTGGGATTGCAGGAGCTTGTTTGCATGGAAATGCTCTGATGTGCCTTCTTTGCTTACGCTGTCCTAGGAATCACAGAAGTCTGTCGCTATGTAGCTCTTCTATCCTCTTTTCCTTTACTTACTCCTCACACTTTTGGAAAATACAGATCTTCAACTGTGAATATTAGTGCTTTATATATCAACAACTTTGAACTAAGTTGGATATTTCACTGCTGTGCAAATTAATTCATGAAGCTAAACATCTGCATGAGTATTTGAAAAGAAAGTAGAAATAATACCAGTGCTGTGAAGTAGTTATTCTTTATGTTATAGCTTCTCTGAATATGATGGATAACAGCTGCTCTCCTAAAGCAAAACAACTTGAAATATGCATATGTGTGTGTGATACAATATTTAGAAGAAGAATAAATTAAAGATATTGAGTTTGTTTAGAAGCTGATGGCTGATGGCACCAGCTAGCATAAATTTATATACTGCTATTGAAAGTCAGAGAGAGATCACTGAATGACTCAGTATGAGGAAACAAACCTTGAATATGTTGAATGATAATATGAAACTATTTCTGGTAAAGAAAAAAGATGAAGCCTCTAGCTGCAAGAATTTTTGGAGGATTTATTAACTTCTATCTGTTATAGTAAAACACATATTCAGGTGTAAGAATAAATAATAATCTCAAATGGATTTCAACCATTAGCCTACTATATGCAAATTCTGTACTGCTATAACGGTAATCAGGTATGATTAATTCTTTATGTGTTTTTTTTGTAAAATAATTGTTCATACACATTTATTGTCAGTGTTATTTTTTATCACTTCATTAAAGTTCATAAAGATCCACATTTTTTGTGAGTTTCTTTCCATCATTTTTTAAAACTAACTTTCTCGACTTATGGTACACCTATCCAGTTAGTGCAGAAGTAGTACACTTTATGGGTAGAACTAAGGCACAGTAGCTACTAAATAAGAAAATAATTACTTCACCTGTACAGTGTTTGTACTGGAAGGGACTACTTCCCCTTTGGAGTCACTCTTCTGTGAATTTTTAATAAAAAATGACTTAACTTCAGCCCTGGGGATGTGACCATTAGAAGATTAAACAAGTCCCTCCCAAAGTGACAGTTCCTCTTCCATAACTTGTGCCATGAGTAGGAATGGGCTATTAAGTCTAAGTTGTCCTCTAACTGAATTCAACTATAGAAAGCTTCCTGATTTCAATAGGATTGGATTTACATTACAGAAAAATTTGTGTAATGCCAGGGTCTTTACCTGGCTTCTCTACAGCTGGAAAACTTTGCTTCATCAGTTTTATTCATTACAGAACAACTTGTAAACAACTCATAAAACCACAAATATGCAGTAATGTTTTCCCCTAGAAAACTTTGTTTACATGGAGAACTCCCACTACATATTTTGATATGACACCTGAAGATAAAGCAATTATTTCTCATGTTATATTATATGTTCTTTCTTTACTGAAGTACCACTGGATTGAAGGAAATTATTGAAATAATGGATCTTTAAAATGTCACTTACCTGATCTGTGGAAAGTTTATTCACTATGTTATATGTTATAAGACTTCTCTGAATACATACTTAAAAAAAATTTGATGTTTAAGCAAAGCAGAAGACATCTCCAGCTAACACTCTATATTTTCATAATTTTTAAATTAATTCCCTATTTTATTTTATTTCACTTGTTTAACTGTGTTTTCAATACGGCTAACATTGAGTGAGCTCTTGGCAAGTTAACATAGCAAAAGAAAAGATAAAACTCGAGTTGCCTTAGCAATACTGTGTGTACAGGGAGAGACAGTTTTCAGACATTTTTATCACCAAGATGTTTTAAATAGTCTGAGAGTTTTTGCGTTGAGGAAGCATGCTAGAATAAAATGAAATGTTTATTATTTAATCTGTTAATTAAGATAGGGAAATATGTTATAATATACCTTTAGCATTCACCTACAGCACAGTCAGACAAATTAACTTCATATAAGGCATTTTATTATTATACTTTTTCCTTCCCTTTCTTCTGATCATCTCTTTAGAGAAATGAAAGTACTGAATCTTTAAAAAAAGTTGAAGCTCCTTAAGCAAAGACTTGGGTTGCATTTAATTTGTCAACATAGGTTTGCCCATACTCAAAATATAGAAGACAGCAATATCCTTTTTTAATTGAAAAGTGATTTTACCGTAAGAAAGGAATTCAATGCCAGTGATAGCAATTTCTAATATTACAACATGAACAAGGTTCAGTATTAGTAAAGAATAAACAATACAGAAAGTAGGAGAGAAAAGTAGAATGTGTGAGTAAACACATTCCTTAGTGAGAACAAAAATCTGAGCCACTTCCCTTGAGGGCCAATGGCTTCTGACTCCTGATGATGTCCTGCACATACAGGAGTCATGTGCAACACCAAGCTGGACACATACTTCTGAATGAAGCTTTTCCTTCGGTTCAGAATTAGAGGGGTACCAGTTGTTGAGATGCCTCTGCCTTGCCCAGAAACAGGATATAGCCGATCACTTTTTAAGTTGGTGAGAAGAGGGAATCATGACGCAGCTGGTAGTGAGACAGCGTCTCTGAGTCTTCTAAGAATTAGTCTATGTACTACTTTGTCTTTCCTCTTGCTTCTTTCTACTTATGGACAGAAGAAGCAGGATTATTGCTGGTATACTACTAGTGCTTCAGACCTAGAGGAGATGGGTAGGATCAAAAAACTGCAGAAATGTTTTGTCCATGAGTCAAGAAAAATCAGCTCCAGCCTGAAGGTGAGAAGTTCAGCACATCTTGGGGAGAAAGAGGCATTGTTCCATTGGCTGTACCTGATCTATGAAGAAGTGGAGGACTTAAATATCAAGGTTGAGTTAGGCACCTTTTAAAAGAGCAAATCAGCTTTTTGTTTTCAAAGTGTTATATAAATTCTCTACTTATCTGAGAGCTAAAACAATGCTTGAACATAGCTGTCAATATACTGGAGAGTTTTTAAAAAGTGTTTGCCTGTTAATTTCCAGTCAGCTTCAGCAGTTTATTAGTGTTCACGTAAATCAAAAAATTACTATAGTAATGCTCTATAGTCTCTCTGTAGAAAATTTATCTTTCTATGTTCTGTTGACTTAATAGATAGAAAAGTAAATACATAGCTATTAAATACACTTTATACATGATTGAAAAGCAGGGAAGAAACCAAATGTAACCTCAGAATTTAAAGTTTCTCCTTTTAGAATTTAGAGCAGAGATGCTATGTGAAAAAAGCCCTGATAGTTTTATGAAGGCCATGAAGTGGGGTTGTAAAAAGGTGCTGAAGCTGCTTTGTGTGTCGTGGTTCATTAACTCCAACTATCACGTCTGAATTCCATCTGATGGATGACCGGGTCCTTCCTTTCTCATATCCTTTATCTCACTGGCTTCAGGTGACCAGCTCCCAAAGCTACCTTTTCAGAAGTTTGTCTAACAGTCAGTCTGAGTAGTATTTCTTATTCTAAATCACTTCAGTCACACTTGCATGCGTTTTTTTCTTGCTGGACTTGCTCCTTTTCTTGTACACTTCCTGTGTGAAGGATTCCTCTGGAGAGAAATGGGACCATCATTAATGAAAAGCATTAATTTTTACAACATAAAAGTTTTCCCACTGGACAAGACTTATCTTTGGAGCTCCGAAAATTCTGATATAAATTAAAAATAGAAAGTGTAAAAGCCTGATCGAGCACTAACTACCTTCCAAGTTCAGGCTTCATATGAGGGAGTGAAGAAGCAGTGTTTTAAATAGCACCCACGTAAGACAACCACATAACTTATAGTATGTCAGCCATCTGTGAGTTTCCCAAGTTCTTGTTTCTTTATTAGAATTAACTGTGTCAAGGCAGAGCATTAGCTCTAAACACAATGCAAAAGATATGCAATAACTAAGGATGTTTCTCACTTTATTTCAAGTTGTTTGTGACTAAAAGTTATGTCATGATTATTTGGTGTCCTAATAAAATGAAATAATGCTTTCAAACCAATGTCAAGTAGCACCTCTCTTTTTAGGAATAATTTAGCAATACATGGACATAAAACTACCTTTTTTTTCCCCTACTAGAATTCAAATATTCTAACAATTTTGAGAGCTTGGAATTTATTTGGAAAGTCTGATTCCAACTAAAACCCCATGTCACAGTGACAAAAGGAATACTCTTTCATTAATTACATATGATTGATTTTTGGTGTGATTTAAGTACTGTTACAAGACATTATTCTAGGAGCAATGAGTAGAGGTTTATTCCTTTGCATGGCAAAAATCCACTGAAGAATGAATTGAATCACTATTTCAGATGTCTCCCATTAAATGACTGAACATACTTCCTATTGACAGTAGCTCCTCTTCCTCCAAGCAATACAGAGAAATTTCTTCTTCTCTAAAATAAGTAAATAAGTAATGCTTTGTTGTTAAAACATTAATTTCATTAGCATGACGGCTAGTAGGAAATTTTATGAAGTCAGCAAGAGAAGTAAGAAGTATAAATTAAACTAAGAAAAATCTGAACACATTTGCTGAAGTAAGATGAAGTATAGGTTTAGTCTTATTTACTGAGTTTATAAAATCGAAGTCTAATATACCATAAGGCTGCCTTTTCTTGGCTCTTAATGTCGTCATAAGTGTTGTCCAGAATTTTTCATTTTATATGCCAGATGTGTTGTGCCACAATAAAACAATCGATAAGCAAAATAAGGAGTCAATAACAAAGCTGTAAACATGTGGGACTCTTATGATACTTCTTATGTTACTGGTTTTAAGCCTACCCAGTTATCTGTACCTGTAGACCATGAAGTTTTGAAAAGAATTCTTATAAATCTACTTTGTCATTATTAGCAGAGAGGTATCTGCCATAGATGTGTTACATGCGTTAAATATCTAGATGTGTATTTATTTTGTTCAAATAGTCAAAATGGTATCCATAACATTAAATTACCGACTTGTTCCCAGTTAAGGTTGTGTGTTATGTTTTTTTCCCATTGAAAAGATTTTCTATATTCCATTTTTGTTTTAATAATTTTGAATTTATTTTCCTTCAAAATACCACTATCATGGGATATTCCTGTCAGATGTGTTTGATATTGATTTCTCAAGATCCTATCAGCATTTGTGTTTCTTTTAAAATGTTTCCCATATTTTAAATAGGAAAGTTTCCCATATTTTAAATGTTACAGATAAACTGAGTATCCTACTTCCCACCTCTGTTAGCTTGTTAAAAAGGCCATTTTACTAACTGATAAATGCTTGACTAGTACTCAGTCATGCTTTACATCTGTATGAAACTGTTAGCTTTTTGATATTCAGGATTTCTGTTCAATAGGGAAGTCTTTCATTCCAAAGAGCACCCACTCTAAATCAGAAAGAAAACTAAAACTGTCTGTATTTCCCATGGTCTAAAAGTTATTCCCAGTTATTTTTGAAAACAAAATATTTCCATTATTTTTTTCCCAGAACAAGGCGAGGCTCTTCCCTCAGATTCGAAAGACTTCTTGAGAAGGTTTCTGGAAGTCATAGGCATCCTTTGCCATGGAACAGGGAATACAGAAGCTCTCAGCTCAAAGAGGTTGTTAAACTCTCTGTTGCTTTGGATGGAAATGCTATGAAATCCAGTTATGATGAGGAAATACACTGATTTCAAAGACCTGACGTTTTCCAAAGAAATGTTTTCTAAATAATTTTTTATGTTAACTTCATTTATCAGCCTAGTTTAGTAATGAGAATGTCTTTTTTTTTAAATCAATGCTACCAAAACCTTATCTCCTCTTTCATACAGTAGTTTAAGTACGGTTTTTACAGTATTTTCACGGATATCTGTCTCCATCCTTGCTTCTCACTCCATCAGCCACAAACAAAATACATATGGAATTCAAGTTTATATAGTAAAGAAACTAAAAGAAATCTAATTTTATTATTTTGCATGACTAGCCAAGTCACTCAAAAGCTTACCTGAGGTCATTTATTTATGGTTCTACTGCTGTTTCTGGCTTTCTTCTCTGTCTTTCCTCTAACGTCCACAATATCTACCAAAGCCACTTTGCCTACATAGTTCAGATTCTTGGTGTTGGTAGTGACATGTTACTATCTTTACAGAATTTTACTGTTTAATAAAGCCAAGTCTTAGGTATATTGTGAATGAAGAATAGCAGTCTTTTTTTCCATCAGCTTAACTGAATAACATCAAATAGCATATGAAGGGATAAATTAGTACTTTTCCTTTATGATTCCTATTATTAGCCACTAATTCCTCAGTTAAAGGATTTACTCTATTCTGTAATATATGACAAGAGCATTCTAGCCTAAGTGTGTAGAAGGGGCCACTTTCTCAGACAAGAGCGGCATGAGGATCAGCACAGACCTCGCTTACCATTCTTCCATTGTTTAACACATATGTTGTAGCATATATATCAATATTATTGATATTATATGATGGAATATCAATTTATGATTATATATTAATATTATATTGATTATATATTTATATATTGAAAAAAACTAACAACAAATAATGCTGCACTGCCCCTGACAATTTTCCTCCCTAAGGTGAGAATATTAGATATAATGAACTAAACTTAATAGATATTGTTAAGTACTGGCCTGATGAGAGTTACATAAGTTCTATGGAGGCAGAGATAGAACAAGAGTCCACATGAAGAGAAAGGAATATCAAAGCCAAGCAAGAGCATGAATTAATTCAGATACATTTCAAATGTTTCTAGCTGTAATGGAGTCTGAGTGAAAGCTCATACAGGTAGCCTTGCAATACTTCAATAATTTTTTAGGCACAAAGCCAGAAGAGATTATAGAGTCCTTCTCGTGCTATATTCTCTTTCAGATAAGAATTCGCTACACATAGATTACTATAAAGCCTATATCCTATTTGCAAAACATAGTCCTCAGAAGGCTCTTTCTAAACACCACTCACACAGATGGAATGCAAGATATTAATCATACTACTAAAATAAAAGGGTGAGAGTAGAATTAAAAGAACAGGAGCTGGTGGAGTAATTTTATTTATTGCCTTCTACCAACCCAGACTGTTCGTTTTTTAGTCTGGGAAGGACTCCTTAACCTCTCTGGCACTTACTCTGCTATATATTTATCAGCAGCATTTACCTCCCAGAGAGAGCAAAACTGTAGTGTACCTCTGAGTTTGATAAGAAATTTTTCCAGTCCACAAGTATTACCCTACAATTCAAAAGCAATCCTATGACTCCGATATGGATTAAGTTTAGTCCTAAAATAATATTTTACAGTTCTTTAGGGATTCCTGGGAAAGTCTTAATGTTCAGCTCTAACTCCCACATCATTAGTTTGAAAGCACAAGACTGTTGTTCTCTTTCTTTTCTATCCTCCCATGTCATGCTTTTCAAAGGCTGCTCATTTTCCCTGAGTTTTGCCACAAAAAGGAGTTAGTAAACTTTAAAAACTGTGTGTCAGGAGGCAAAGGAGTGACATGAGAGCACGCTAGTATTGTTTTTGTGAGGGCAGGGGGTGGACTTATAATAGGCCTATCTGATTTCTTCAGAAGTTTTCTTGGAAAAATAGCAAGATAAGAGCACTAAGTTGCTACTAACAACCAAACCCCTTGAATTTTGTATTTGATTTTGATATGACTTTCTTTGAATACAGTCATTTCATTTTGATCAACACAACACATTCCATGGTCCATTTATTGTGCCTTTTTAAAGTTAAAATCCTGAATTCAAGCTGTACTTGACAGAGCAGTGGCAGATGATATGATTATAAGTGGATGCCTTTTCCTGGTGCTTACGGTAAGTGAACTTGAGGCAGGGAGCAACTGGAGGGTTGCTATGGGGTTCTCCCACTGCCAGCCAAATGGTATAATTAGCCAAGCATCCATTCTGATTCTCTTGATTGCTGCCTTAGAAATCTTCTCTTTTTGGTAGTGTCTCTCTTGCAACACTTTCTACCCTACCCTCAAGCTCTTTGGAGGAGTTTTTTTGTGAAAAAGGAGCACAGCTCCTTCCATTGCAATATAATCACTTAGCAGTTAAGAACATTCGTGCAGGAAGTGGAAAACCTCATTTCAGTGCCTTCTTCAAGGGAGCCCAGATACACCAAAGAAAGTGCTAACCACCAGATTATAATATAACCTGAAAGAATGGTCTATCCTGTTGAAAACATATAGAAAATAATTTACATTTCTACAGACTTCTGCTATAGTTTTTGCACTTACCCAGAGGAAGGGAGTCTGCTTCAGTCCCTATTTTAAAGCCTGTTAGTATGTTTTAAACTGAATAATATTTTGATTAAAGAGAGCTCACAGTCTACTGGCAGGGATGGGAAGCGAGCTAAAGAGCCTTTTGGCCTTCTGTCTCTGGGAATCTTGCCCCGGCATAGTGCAGTGGATTGCTTCAACAGGAGGAGCAGGGCACATTTTCACAGCTTAGTGACTGGAGGAGCTGAGGAACTGAAGTCTCCTGCTTTCTGAATAAATGCATTAACCTTGTGGTTTTATTTAAACAGAGAGGAAGGAAAAAGGACACCAAGGCTACTTGCTGCTTTGTTTTAAAAAGAAGGGTAAATCCTGCTCAGTCCATTTACCTAACTCCGGCAGCTTTGTACCGCTGCAAAAGCATTCTGAGCCTTGCATTAAGTAGGACAGTGCCTCCTATGCAGTCCTAATTGGACTCTCAGACCTTCATGGTGGGATTTAGGACCTGATGCTCTGTGCATTTGACCAGATATAGACAAGCCCCTGCTCAGCATATAGGTTTATAGGACATAGTGGCTCTGCTCCAAAGGTTCCTCTTGCCTGGTATCCTCTCTGACAATGATCATTAGCAAATATTTAGAGTTTAAGAACCAGACAAGTATACGGTGCATCTTCCCCAGAGCATCCTCTTCTGAAGTTTAGGAAGGTGTCAGATGTCTAGGCCGAGAATGCCCAGCTCTGTTCACAGTAATTGAGATGCTTACCTCTGAGCCTGCATCCTAAAATTTTTCTAACCTTCTTTCTTACTACCTTCATCCATCTCTTCCTCTTTCTTCTGGCCTCTATACCTGTAAAGACTTTAACGCTCTTACCAGCTGATATTGCATATAAATTACATTCAGCCAAAGGAATCACTGTAATTATTTCAAATGGAATACATTTAATTATTCAGTGACTTCCTGCAAATTTTCACCTCTAATGGCATGTCAGATGGTCATGTTTTAGCATTTCCTGTAGTTCATTCCAGCACAGGCACAATCATGTACGGCTGTTCTAATCATGTACTACTTTTAGGCTGCACCATGGGTGGTCCCATGCACTGGTTTTCTTAACAGAGTGTAAAAATGCCATATGTGTCCATTATGCAGTGATAGTCTGGTTTTAGTAGATCATCTGAAAATTCTGCTGCAAGCTATATTCCTCTAAGTAAACAGCCATAAAAAGTGTTGAGATACATGTATATATATGTATATGTGGACCTACATATATGGTATGGAGCAGAATATTAAATAAGAAAGCAGGACCATTTCTCAACTATTTTTAAAATGCTTTATTTATTTGTATAACTATAATATAGGCTCACACCTTTAGGTATCTTCAAACAATGGAGCATCTAGGATATTTACATTTTTGAGAATGCTCTCTTCTTGCTTTAAAATTAATCTTCCATTAGGTATAATGTCAGTCTTAAACGTACATTTTCTATTTTGGCTTTAGGATTTAAAGTTGTCCTTCTGAACATGAATCACATATTTTTATTACTGGTTTGTGAAAGGAGCGTTCAGATCAACAAAAGCTGACTCTCGGCTTAGGATATTATAGAATAGAAATTGGGCATTTTTTCTTAACTGCATCAGAAGCAAAGTGAGGAAGCAAATGGGAAACTTTACATTATGAAGCAAGACACAAGACCTGGAATGCGCCTCCGTCCTCATATTTCTAAGGATGGTAGGACCACTTATCTAAGCATATTAGCACCAAACGAGGTATACTTTGACTGTGGTCAGTCTTAAAAATGCTTCTAAATCATTCTGGTTCTGAAGTCCAAATGAGTCCTTTCCACTTATGTCAATAAATTTTGTCTTTAAGTATTCCTAGTAGTAAATGAGACATAGGCCAAATACTGACATAGTCTTATTTACTCAGGTAGTTTTATTCAATGTTAAAACTATTTTTTAAAGTACCCATTTTAAAACCCAAGTAATACTTCTATATCCTGTGTTCATAATGTAATGTAGTTTGTATTATACGTTGCGTATTACTGCAGTGTTTAAAGCAGTTAATGAAAAATACCTTTATTTTATTGTTACGTCAATAAACAGAGTAGTGAGGAGCTTACATTTATGACTGATTTTAAAACTAGGAACATAAATTTCAAATTCTTTTTTAAATCAAAGTAACCCAAACTTCACCGTCTTACTACTTAAATAGGTGGGATGCCTCTGAATGTTTTATAATTCGAGTATAGTCTAAGCCTCGTATTAGGGCCTAGTACTTTCTTGGAGATATTGAAAGTATTTTTAAAGACCTTGCACACAAGGCAAAATCAAACTGTAAAGCCAGTAGAAACATAGTTGATAATAAAGAAGGGTGATGAAGATAATAGCAATACCTAAAAAATAATAATTGCATTATACTAAGCAGTTACGCAACCTTTAATAAGACCTGAGAACAGCCAAGAAGCAGGTGAAGAAATATCATTAAATAATTCTGTGGTCTCTTGATCTTTGACATAATTACTTATGCCATCCTGTGGTGCATAGTGAAAAAAGCTCCCTAAAACTGACCATGCTGCTGCTTTAGAGTTTGAAAATATTTATTTTTTTAACCTAAAGAGCAGAACGCATTAAGCATATCAATTCTGATATTAACCCTCCTCAAGGAAACAAACAGATATTACATCCTCAATGAATCTAGGTTACTGTAAGTGTTACCAAAACAGTGAAGAAGGTTCCTTTGTGACTTAAGGAAGGTTCAATATTAATTCTCCAGATTTCCTTCTGCAGTTCTACCACTATTGTAACATGCTTTGATTTTCTCTACTAAGAACAGGTACATAACCAAGTCTTCATTCCTGAAATCATACTTTGCAAGTTTTGTAAGTAACACACATATAAGGATTGATCAATCTATATTTTTCCTTGGACAATTTTTCCTCAATCTATATGTTTTTTCCTTGGACACATCTGTGGAAAATTTAATCATGTAATTTAAAGTTTTCTAATTAAGAAATAGTTAGGAATTCCTGATTCCTTAATAATTAGTTAAGAGGACTCATATTACGTGATCAAATCTTTCCTGTTCTTCAGTGTAATCAGATTTACTTACTGGTGGAAAACAATGCTGTTAATGTTACTCGTTCATTTTCTTGCAGTGCTCAGGACCTGGCCCTTAGCCTCTTCATGCCGTAAAGTAGTAGCTGATATACGACATTAGTTGTTCCCTTTGGTTGACTTTTTGAAGTGTTGGCTGATGTCATTTTTCTAGAAATAATCTGTTCTTTGTAAATGAGTGATCACTGAGCTTGCATGGGCCTTTTTTTAATAAGGAAGAGAAATAGAAGGGGATTTTGTCTGCAGACTTGCATGCTTGCAATATTCCATGTGATTCCATGACTTTACAAGATTTACCAGTAGTTCTAATCAAAAGAAATTCTCTTTAGAAAAATATTAAGCTTTCTAGTACACAACAAATTACAAATGTTGAAAGTATCCTAAACTGTTCAGGAAATAGCAAGTTTTTAAATGTACTTACTATTTGCACTTATCAATGGCCAGTACATCACTGCTCAAATCTTTATATATAGAGATTTATAGAGAAATCTTCAAAGTGATCAGATCAATCAGCCTGTACTTTTAGGGCCAGTATTCTTAAATATCGAGGACTAAAAATGTCTTAAGAGTGTGCAGTTCCACTCTCATGCTCTTTTTTGCTCTTTGTCAATACAGATCCCACTGCAGGCATCTGTCCTTCGTGTGAGCAAATCAAGGTTCAGTTAGCCAGTCATATGTAGTGAAACTGTGTAGTGCAGTACTTCTGTACCCTCTGATATTGCGTATGGTGTAAAGGATAGAGCAAATTCAGGTGCATCTCATCTCATCTCATTTCTCGGCCCTTGCATGCGGACTAGGCAGAATCTCTGTGTCCTCCTGCACAATCTATGGTTTAGTCAGTCAGTTGTATTAGTAGTTAATGATGTGACCATCCTAGCTTTGGACATATCTTATTGAAGCCCACTGGTTTTAAAACAGGTTCCTGAGATCAAGATCTGATAATCTCCACTCTGAGTTTAAGATCTGCCCTGTAAGACATCTCTATCTGGATATACTATTTGTTTAGTATACACTGAGGAGATATAGCATTCCACTGTCTCTAGTACCTTTCCTAGGAAGCGTAGGCCAATGGCTCATGCTGCTTCCCAGAAAGTGCTCTTAATGAAGAACTGTGAGAGGTGTTTGTCTGACTCTTAGGTATTCTTTCAAGAGCAGCCTCTCCCTGCTTCAAAGCTGCATTTGTCAAATGTTTCAGAAAGAAGAGTCAGCCCTCTTGGAGAGAAAAGCTCCAGAAACTTATGCTATTAGCTGACGCTTCTGATACATATGAGTTAGTGATGCCTGGGTTTGTGGCAAGGGCTTTATTCCCAATTATTTCCCATCTCAGAAGAGAATGTTAGATGGTAACTCGCTTCCCTCAGCAAGGACATCCAATTTACTTAAAAGTTTTTGTGCAATTTATACACTTTAGCTGATGACCAGATACATTTTATTCTAAACACATAAGCAGTCTCCAAATTAGAGACCAGATTTAAAATTCCCTAGTCCTAAGGTTCTTTTCTCGTTGGATTAGAGAGCCAGGCTGCCTCTTGCTTGTTCTGTCTTTTGTGGAGGGAAGCCTGCATTCCTTCTGCACAGTGGCTAAGTCTGGGCAGCAGGCATGGGAGCCTGTCCTACAGTCTGGCATTACAAACTCTGCTGGAGAGGGTAATTTTGGATTTGAATCCTCTAGTGTTTGAGAATGGCTTTAAATTGACCCTTACCTCCTGGTTGAGTGGCTATTAAAGGCAAAGGACTGATACTTTTCCATCTGCTTGCTTATGAAGACTCAGTGCTTCATTTACCCAAGTAGATCATAAATGAAGTGCTAAGTCCGGAGAGATGCTGAAGTTCAGATCTGTCCTTGTAACTAATATTTCTGTCTGACTAGCTTCCCAGCTAACACCTCTGCTGTATAGATAGGCAATTGAATTCAGGGTATTCTGAGCCATCTGCTTGGGATAAGTCATTGAAAATCTTATATATGTTTTTTAACAGAGTTAGTGTGTACCCTTTACTTTCACAGAAGGATGGTATTTACCCTATACTAACTAGAGCTTTTTGAAATACCTTTTTTTCACATGAATCACAGAACTTAGTAAATACAGACAGAATGGTAACCTAGATTTCTGTATGAGAGGCATGGTTATGGACTTTGAACCAGCAGGGAGAAGGCGTTGGGGAGCCTGTATGAAAAAAGGCATCTTGAAGAATTTCAGTCATCTTAAATCAAGTAGCTTTTTCTAGCAATAGTTTATTATAGGCCACCCTTTCTTTTTTGCCTCTATATGTATAATTGCTTTTCTTTCTGGCAATGAATAATGTATATTTATAGATAAGGAGAAACACATGTTATAAGCCAAGAAGTATTTCTTGCTAGTAGCTTCTTTACTGTCTTGCCATTTGGATTATGCTGTGTAAGTGGAACAAAATGGTAACTTTACTCCACTGAAATTTAACTCATGCATATGAAATCAAATTTCCCTGAGGCAAAAATCTCCTAGGTAAATAGAAGAACTCCTTGCATGCGTCTTGTATTTGGTATAGCTTGTCATGCTAAGATATGAATGGCGAGACAGGCATTTTAATCTTCAAACGTGTGATTTCAAATCCCACTGAGCCTGTTGAGATCAAGGCTGCCAGAGAAACATGGATTGTTTCTGGCCTTTGCAAGATAATTCTTCTGTAAGTAGAGCAGCTAGCAGGTCATGATGACTAGAGAACTCCCTCCAGTGGGAGATTTATTGCATGAACTCTACTTGAAACTGTGCTCTTCTAATGACTGTCTCTCCTTGGCAGCAAAATCATTAGAAGCTATTAATGTGGCTTGCTCCCTTTTACCTTTTTACAATAAATCCATAAGATTTTTAATTTCTTAAAACAAAAGTATGTAAAACACATCCTGCCTTGCCTCAAGGAGCTGTGCTTTGGAAATGACATCATTTGAAATAAAAAGCTGAATTCATTGAAGAGATACAGGTCAAATAACTGAAAGAGTTAAAATCAAGGTCTACTTGCACACACAACAAGAAAGAATCGAAAGAAACCAGAAAACTGCTTCCTCACCATTTTTCCTTATACCGAAGAACAACAGTGGGACTGGGACATGAAAATTATGTTCCACGTAAATTCTGACAGTGGGTTTAGCCTCTTCTGGAAGGGCAGCTGGAAACACAGGCTGCAAACTGCATCAAAATGACAGATCTCCAAACAGCTTGCATTCTTTTTGGTTTTTGCTGTAATTTGTTCTGTACCTCTGATAGTGCTGTTTGTGGCAGATGCTAGCCTACAGAGCTCTAATTGAACAGAGTATATGCCGAATAGTGTGTTATGACAGTAAAAAAGGTTTTGTAAAACATATAACAAGAGTATATTCTTGATCTTACTTAATGGGTTTTCTGTAGGGTTCTGTAGCACTTCCAGAAGCTACTACTATGCACAGTATAATGATAATGATACATGCCTTATTTTAAATTTACTTTTCTGAATTAAGTTTCATGTTCCTTAAAGTCATGCTTTGAAATGGAAATCTTTTTGACAACAAGACAGGCATAGAACAGGCTTTGACTATAATAATTTCCTTACAGCAGATTTATTACTAAATAATACAACAGTATTGTTTAGTAGTGTCCATCTTTAATAGAAGGACATTCATTCCATCTTGTGCTTGTTCAGTGTCCTTCTTCCAGTATGTCAGTTGTCATGTTGTTAGCCAATTAATGCTCTCTAATTTCATTTTACTTTCTAAACAGGGGAACATGGTATTTTTCAAGAAATCAGCTTATCTTTTTTCAGTTAGAAGCAGACTTTTGAAGGAAGATGTTACATTTACATTTGCATAGATTACTACGTTTTCACAAATGTAAGATAATCTTGTAGAACAACCCTTCATTTTTTCTGAGGGAGGAAATGTCTGACTTTGAACAGAAAGTAAGCACGCCTCCCCTTATTTTCCAACTGCTTTATTTTATAATTCCAGTTTGCCACACTCAGCCATACACGTTCCTGTTTCCCAATCCCTTGCCTCCATTGAAATGGCAGATCTGAGCACTGGCTTGTGAGCTGGCACAAGGGCTGCTGCTCCATGCTGAGGTAAAGCATTACATTATCACTCCTCTACATGAGACAAGCAGCTCCCATCAAGTTGTTGGAGGCTGTGCGGTGCTCTGAGATCTGTTGTCCAAGAGAAGAACAACACAGTTGAAATATTTTCTATTAATGTATGAAATAGTCAATTCCTTTTGCCACCAAAGTATGTTTTATTCTTTGGATATTAAAAGCAGCTAAAGAGAAGACTTGTTGATTGCCTACCTCTGGCAGCTCCCAACTCTAAGAAGGATGGAAAGTGCCCTGTTTTGGAATAAATACTGTACTACAAGGCAGGATTGGTTATAGGACAACTTCCCTTAAAATTGCTTTGTAAGCTTAAGGAAATATTATAGTATTTCTACTTCTCATTTTCTTTAATCTAAATAGCTAAAAGTTATACACTACATTCTACCTTTTTGGAAAAACATAGCAAGGTGCGGGCTTTCTGGCCACAAGAGAAAATAGAACAAACAAATCTTATCACAAAAGCAAAACTTTCTTCCATCAAAATAACTGAACTGAAATATTATCTACATAAGAATCCTCCTTTAACCAATTTTGTGTTCAGGCAAGAACATGTCATATGGAAATCAAAGGAAACTGACCCTTTTCAGCTGTTAATAGAAGGTGTTTGCCCAGAGCCTTAATGCTGAGTAAGAGGGTGAGCATGATGAAAGCCCTTTGAAGAATAGTTCCTGACCCAGCCAACTATGGAATTTTTCAGAGAATTAACTTTAAATCAATACATATATTTCTAATATAATACCAATCAGTGTTAGTAAAAAGAAGATCTATAGTTTTCATTCTCCTGTTGCCACTGTATCTTAGATAGTTGGCTTTAATTCAGACTCTCTGCTTACCTATTGTTCCTCTAAACATAGTGTTTAAAAAGCATTGTAGGAGAAAGACATAAACATCATTACAAGATTCAGTTATTGCAGGAGGACATTGCCTGAATACTCAGGGAATATTGTATTGGCATGGTAAGTGTGATTTGCTCTCACAGCAGTTCTGTCAATGTCCCTGAATACAAAACATCTTGAAAAAAGTCTGAACCTCAAATGTAAAAATGAGCCATACTGACTGTGCCAGGGTCTATGAGGCACTTGGCACCAGTGAACTCTTACTTAAGGATTCTGCTCTATTACAATGCTTATTAGTAGAAGATGTAGCTCTCTTTGGAAAATAAAAGCACGCCTATGATGATAAAAACATAACAAGTGAAATGTTCTCATGCAATTTTGACATAAAGAAGATACTGTCAGAGGTACTTATAATGTATCACTGTAGTAAGTTACTGTGAAAATTGATGGCAAGGAAGGAGACGAAGCCGTGTCATTGCACAGTCCACAAGAAGGCATAAGTTTAATCAATATGATTCAATTAACTTGCTTTTTCAATCTTGTAAGACACGTATCAGTTGTAAATGGATAAATAGCATATAGTTTTCATGTTCAAGCCTGGGCAAAATTGTCCTATCAATATTTTTTTGTCACCAGGGGACTGTACCTCTTGTATCATATCTTTCCCCAATCTATGTTAAAGTGTGAGATGCTGCTGTTCTTGTAATGTCGATACAATAGACTTCTCTCAGGAAAAACTGTGTCCATGCTGTCTGAATGAGGTCAGTTCTCATGGCAACCACATTTTCTCCACAGAAATGTGTATTGTTTTCTAGCACTTTCCCCTTCTGTGTAGAAATTATGTAAAATCCGAAGGAGCAGAAAAGTAAGAAAGAAATCTAATCGGAATGCAAGCTGCAAACACTGTGACACTTACTTCCCTTTCATGCTGATTACTGTTGTTTCACAAGTTTTTAAGCAGCCTGAAATTTTATGAGACAGCACATATGCTGAGAATGCTCCATTTGCGTTGCTGAGCAACATATCCATACAATAGATTTTTTAGACAAAATTAAATTAACACAGGATTAATTACCGTCAGATATGATAGAAACCAACAGTTATTGCTGTGTGCCTTAAGATTATTTCAGTTACTTCCTCTCTCCTCCCTCCCCCCTTTCTTCAATTTAAAAAAGCTTTCCAGAGCGAGAGTGATCCCTTCCATGAGCAGTTTGGAAGCAGAAAGGAACTGCTTCGTTGGTGAGGATTGGCAGAGCTCATTGCATCTCAGCCCCGCTCCAGCTACCTAAGGAGGCTCCTGCCAGCAGGGGATTTGCTGGCATGATGATGCCTATGATGGCACTACATCTGTAACAAGGGAATTCTCCACTGATGGTGTAAGGTTGTGTTAAATCTCTTTTGTAGACCTAATACCCCTATTATTCGGTATTTCTCAGTATTTCAGTATTTATCCCCCGCCCCCGTTCAGATTTAGAAGCATTTTGAATGGGAGAACACCCCTCTCTGTGATTTTAATGGCATTTTCACTCTCTTAAAAGAGAGCAAAAACTTGGCCTCGGCCTAATAAAAACAAACATTTATCTTGATTACAAGAACATCCTCAGTTATGTCAGCCTAAACATGTTATAACTCCTCAGGACATGAAGGAGAGAAACATGAACTGTTGCTAGGAAAAAACTTCCCTGTCAAAGAACAACCCACTCATTCATTATGAGATTACTTGGTAAAGTCTGCTCTGAGCTTTGTGGCATGGCTTGGTCTGAGTTGGGAGATCTGACAGTAACAGTTCCTATTCAGATACCTTAATGCAGTTTGTATGCTTGTGATTGCTATTGATATCTTAACTGATTGTTCTCTGCCCTTTGTATGGTATTCATAAAGCTGACCTGTCATGTACTGTTAAGTTTACCAGGAAAATTAATCACAAAAGCTATACTTAGAATATTAGTAAAAACTTTAAAGTATTATATTTATTTTAGATTATTTTATTTACCTGCATTGTTGTCTTGGGGGTCAGTGTAGATAGAAGCCAGGGTAAACAAAGAGAAAATGACAAAAGCCAACAAGATGAAAGCTACTTCCAGATTTGTGAAGGGCAGCTCCATGAGCTGTTAGCACTTCTCCTAGAAAAAAGTGTAAACGTTTACTCTGCTTGCTGTAGAAAAGGATTGTTCTGATTAGAGTAGTTAAGTCTTTGGTTGGAAGGATACTAGATCCTGGTCAAACTGGTTAAGTAACTTTAGCAGTTAAGGAAACAATACTGTTGGCTCATACAGGAATGCAAATTCAAGCCTTTTTAGATAATACATAGTATGCAGAGTTGCTCAAGGGAACATTTACAGCTTGCTTGTGCTATTTTGAGAGCACTTACTGAAGTAAAGCTGCACTTAACTGGATATCTGAATCCATCTGTATTCTATATTTATATATATTTGTAATTATATCCAATATATTTAATTAGAGGAACAAATTTTGGATCTTTCAGAGTAGTAAGTAAATACTTCTTCAAACAAAAAGTTTGTGTAAAAATCAGTAGGAAAGCATAGATTTTCTTAATAGTAAACATTCAAGTATATAAGAATACTACTTTCTGTGTAGTGGAAAGTTTATTATGACAGCATTATGACCAAGTTACAAATCAAGCCCCACTCAATAGTTAGCTCAGCGATTATAAAGTCCATGGAAGTTTGAAGTGTTCAGTTGCTCTGCAGTGCAACTGCAGTGCAGTTTCAGTCTCCTGTAATCTCAAAACCGAGGACTTCAATATATTTGTACAGATAAGTTGTGAAAAATCAGAAGCATATAAAAAAATCAAAACATTATGTAGTTAATAAAGAGAAGTCTTCACTTACTGACTGCCAGGAGTTTGTGTGTATATTCCATTGGAATTTCTTTCTACAGTTTCAAAATCATCACAGTTTTATAAAATGATTCAGTATCATGGACTGAGTTAATCACTCACTGTTGGAAAGATTTAACATAATGTGGTTTCCTGATACTTTTCAGTTGCTGCCTTCCTCATGACAGGTGCAGCACACGTCAGAATAGAAACTCCCAGGGACAAGTGGAGAAAGTGCTAGGAGAAGGCACAACCCTACGAGTTTTTTTCTTGTACCTGCCCACCCGCTGCTGGCAACGTTCATGCAAACTGAAGCAACAGAAGGTATAAAAAAGCCATTTGGGCCGTCAAGTCTGGAGTTTGTACACTGTAAAGCATGTTGAATTGTAAACTCTAGTAAAATATTAACATAATAGTAAACAAGACTTTTTAATATAAGAAAAAAATCTAGCTCAACAAATATAACAGCGAGAATTTTAAAATTCAGATCTGTATTGATAGAAACAGTGATTGCTAGAATGACATGGCTTTGTTAGCAAAAAACAAACCTATATTAATGCAACTTGTAATAAAAATGGTCATTTTGAAGGATCTTTCTGATCACTTTATGAGTTATTCTGTACAATCTTGATTTCTCAAGGATGGATTTTATGCATTGTAAAATCTTGATGTGAAGAAAATAAATACAAATATTTTAAATTAAAGTGTCAATCACCTCTGATTTTATTAGCTACTTGTTAATTAGAAGGAATTCCATTTAAACTATCCTTTTTAATATTTTAATTATTCCCTTATTTAGAAATATCAAGCATTTTGATATTTCTATTTTTGAATTTCATACTTCAGGTCATTCTGATTTTTTATATAGTGATCTAATCAGGAACAGTTCCACAACAGGCAAGGGAGTGATGCTTGTGAAATGCAATGTCAATAACACCTGAGTCAAAGAGGTGAAGGTGGAGATGACTGGGTCTCTATCAGGTCCACTGTATCTTCTGATGGATCAGTTTTGCAACAACGATTTTGTTAGTAGCTATTATAAATCTCTCTTTATGATTTCTAAAACTGATTATATTCAGATACAGAGCTGAGAACATAATCTGAACGATTATCAGTATAAGACAAATGCAGAGATTTTACTGAGGACTGATAATGTTTTTGAAAGCTGCTAAGTCCCATTGAAAGTTGAAGGAATAAAAGCTCTTTAATTGTGTAACACATAACAATTTTTTCTCTTCATTGTTCACAATCTTTGGTTACCTGGTTGCCATACCTTTAAGAATGGATACAAAGCAGAGCCATCTACTGGTTCTGAGGTACAACAATCACTAAAGAGAAAGACAGTGAAGTTGTAAATGCTACATAAACACAAAAAACAATGTGTGTGGCTTCTTATTACTTAATTCGGAATTAAGACAACACTTTTATTAGCAAGAAAATATGCACCTATCAGATTAAAGAGTAATTTGACTTAATATTAAAAATGACAAAACATTATTGCAAGTCACTAAATTGCAATGTTCGTCTAATTTGTGCATTGTCCATAGTACATTGAGAAAATACCACATTTTTCTTCTTGGAAACCAGGATGTTCAATGAAAGATGAAAATATTCTGCCTGCACCCTACCTTCATCATGAACAGAGAATGTATGCTATATTTGTTAAAAATAGAGGGTTTATATTGTGTATTAAAGTCTTATTAATTTTCTGTGGAAGCTTTAAAAATAAAAATAGACACAAATTCTGGCTCTATATCTACAATGAGGCTAAAGAACATAGACAGTTAACTCTCAAATGTTTCTGTATCATGGCTGAAAAATCAGCAAATGCCTCCACTTTTGAGTACTTAAAAAAAAAAAGCCATGTTTAGGTTTCTTTTGAACCAGTAACATTACATAAGGCTAACATATTCTTGTTTATTTAATATTTTCAATTTTTAAAAAATTGCTTATTAACCCTTCATTTATGTGATAAATAAAATGTGAAGTTATTTCATATATGTCTCTAAGTTCCTAAGACGTATTTGGAGCTCAAATTATCTTTGATGTTTAAAATCATATCACAGAGTCAGGGGACAGGCTCATTAGGGTTTTCCTAAGTATGTTTATCATGTTGTTTTGCCAGTGAAAACAGGAATGTCATTGAATGTCCCAGAAACGAATAATAATAAAACAGAAAAATCGAGAATGAACTCAAAAGCAAAGACCTTATTCAGGATGGTCATATGGTAGGGTTTTGCTTCAGAGCAAAATCAAAGGTGCTAGCATGCAGAAAAAGGGTTAGTCTGCCAGTTCAAAAATACTGTGAAGATGTTCCTAAGTAATCTCTATTCCCCATGTGATCTAATATATTGTGATTCTTTACCTGGAGAACTGCAAGAACTCTCTCTCTGTTCTCACCCTCATAAGATGCATTTTTTTCCACTTTTGTTACAGATACTATTACTACAAAGATTACATAAAACCATGAATCTTCACTTACTAGAATTTCTGAGAAACCTTCTGTAGAGGCTGACAAACCTACCATGTGTTTTCAGATGTTTTACAAAAGCAATACTTTTTTTAAAAGTTACTAGTAGTTCAAAAGTTAGCTGGAAAGCAAAACCCACCATTTGAATGCGAATAACTTGTCAAAACATGGGTTATTCACTAAGTTTCTACTATCATTCTGTATCAATGAAAGCAAATTGTAGTGAGCTGGGTAGAACAGCATGAAAAGAGGAAAAGAAATGGGGCAGACATGGGAAGAGATGCTGAGGGTGGCAAAATAAAGATAGAGGTTGATACCCTCTTAGGGGAACTAGACCAGCCTTCACTGTTAATATGTGTTTACAGGGACACTAGTAAAATAGTATAGAATTACCCCTGCTTGAGATATAGCTACTGACATTTTACTGGAGACCAATGAAACCTCAGATCTTTGTAATGAGCTCCAATGGTCTTGGAGATCTGATTAAGTTGGAAAGGACAGCGAAGGTCAAGATAATTTTTGAAAGAGTGTTAACAAATGTGTACTGAAGCATGTATGCCCATAAAAACACTCTAAAACCCGACGTAAAGAACATTCAGTTGTTGTCAAAAGCAAACGCTGTGTCTCATGATTTATCAGTTTACAAAACAGGGGAAATAGTTGACTCCATAGCTGTTCAATGGTTGTGTAATATTTCATTATCTAACTTTTTCAAAGGAATGTGTATGAAAAGCTGAAGTTGTTCGATGACCAGATTATACAAACTTTTCTTTTCTAGATGAAATTCTGACTCCACTGATATCTTTGGAAGGCTGATCCATTACATTGGTGTGGCCAGGATTTCACTAACTCAATAGCAGGTTCCTCCAGATAAGTTTGTTGACTTATATGGGGTTATTGAGAAAACAAGGTACTAGCTGTCAGGAATAGATGTATCAGAATACAGCCTTAGAAAAGAAGAAATAAAAATGTGAGGCAGAGAAAAAAATAAAAATCCATCTTTTCTCCAAGTAGGGCTTTCAACTTAGGAGGTTAGACAAAGATAGAACTTAGTTTAGCACGAGGATTAATGGGATTTTGGATATAATTAAATCAAGTATTTGAAGTTTCACTTTTTTTTTCAACCTGTACATATTTTTCACTATTCAAGGTTGTTTATTAACAATAAAAAACTTGGTATGTTTTTAACTTTTCTATAGGAATGATAAAATAAAATTGTAAGAAAAAATGAATCTGGGATAGGTAGAAAATATAAAGCAAAAATATATCCTACATACCAGCACGCCTTTTGCTGTCTCTGGAAAAAATGCTAGTAATGAAGTGGAAATATCCATCATGATAGTGCTTGTATTTAATATAATATTCTTAAGACAGTTTTGTTAGATGCACTTCCTTATACACTGAGGCTGCTGTCAGAGCTGTCGTTGATCAGTTCTGAAACTGAGCTGTAGACTTGACCCTGTAGATAACACACTCAGCACAACAGAAGTATTAGAAAAATAGGAAAAGCAACATTCCAACTTTAAAAAATTTCTACTTTAAATAAAATCCAGCTTTGTAAGTGGCAGAAATGACTTGATCGCATAAAAATGTTTGACTAAACTAAATAAAGTGCAAGGGTCAGAAAGTGACTTTTGAAAGTGTAACGTGTACAGTTTCAATCCAGTTATTGTTCCTATTACTGATAACATGTGGTAACTACTTTACACAAGCCAAGCTAAGTAAATATGAACTTTATTAGAAATTAACTTTAGTTATTTGTCTTAATGCAGTGGAACATATATCATTGATTTTAATTATATTTCTGGTTGTTTTCTATTTTTTACATCTGTCACATAATAAAATTAAGCCACATTGCCATTTCTTGAGAAAGATTGGGTGGTGTAAATGTGACTTCTTTGCTTTAAAGTAATAAATACCCTTTCTTGATAACAATAACATGTTATAAATATAGTATTTTCTGTTTCCTATGAATATCTTCTTCATTTTTTATCATTAAAGAAAAGTAATAAGTGTCAGGTTATATACTAAAAAAAGAGGTCCAGCACCAGAGGGAAGAGAACAGAAGAAGATTCTGCTAAAATGGTTTTGGGACACCATCATTAAAGTCATTAAATATTTTGATAGCACTTTCCGTTTTACTACCCTTTGCTGCTTTTAACAGTCTTTCAATTCTATTTCTTGGCAGGTCATTCAATTGTCTAAATATTGAACAGCTGAATCCTAAACTACACTATCAACTGCTGTATATTAGACTAGGTCAATAACTTCAAAAAGCTGAGGATCTGACTAAGCAGCTTCTTTAGTGAGTTATAAACCTGCTGAGTTGTGTACTGTGTAAATTAAGTTAATTTACCCCAGTCTGCTTGAGTGTCTGTCCAGCATAGATATACCCCCTGTCACAGTCTCAAGAGTGAACTGAAACAGAAAAACCTGAAATCACGTACAAAGTATAAGGTAAGAGAGGGGCTGTAGAAGAAGCACCCAGAGAAGTACATGGAAAGCTAGTAGAAGGTAAATTGTCAGAGCAGTAAACAAGTGACAATGTGTATAGTGTGTGTATCAAAGAGGTGAAGAACATAAGAACAGCCTTGGACTTGCATAACTGGAAGCTCACAGTTATGTCAGTGTATCCTAAGTTCATAGTGGATATGCTAGACTCTTATTTGCTGAATCTGATTGTTTCATTTTCTTATAAAGTTTTGTGTTCTATTGAATGCAATAAAATACATATCTGTAAAAATGCAATGAGGCATACTTTTATTATGATATACTGAAAAACAGCTACTTCAATATGAAGTGATACATTTACTCCCTTCATGGGGTTTGGCTTTATTAACAAATATATAAAAAGTGGGATATTATAGAGGTTAACTCAAACTTTCTCTGCAGGCTTAGCTGTTGCTATGGTTAATGCTTGAGGAATGCCCAGCTTATACCATACATCCGTCTTTGCTATCTCAGTAAGGAAATGAGCCATCACTGTTAGTGAGTCAGTAAAGCACACACAACAGTTCCTGCTAAATCAAACAGAAGTTTGTTATATTGCTATAACGTAGTTACAAAAGGAGCTCTGAGTCTGTTTTTTTCCTTATATAAGTTTGCAGCAGCACTGTATTCAGTTTAGAGACACTTTTTGTTCATAGATGTTGCTAGTGACAGGTAATTTTTCTAGCCAGTTATGTCTACCTAAACCTTTTTTTTTTGATCTCTGGATGTTTGGATTTCTGGATGGATACAATACCTTTAACAATTATTGTATCTACATGTCTTTAACTTTTGCTAGCTGTATATTGCGCTGCATTTTCACATGCAACTAACAGAGATTAAAAGTCAAAAGATCCTGCAGTATTTATCTGAATAAGATATTCATGACTTTAAAACTCAGCAGTGGAATGAAATTTTGTTATCAGCTATGAAAGGTCTAGAGTACAATGAAACTTAACATTCAGCAACAGAATAGCCTTTATCTCACAAACCAGTTGTACTTTTAAATCAGTGCTTATTATATTTGATGGCAAAGGTCCAGAATACTGATCAGAACTTACTAGGATGCTGTTCATACATCAGAAGAAATTTGTACAGAGTTGGAAACAACTGTGGAGCTGCTGAAAATGTTGACACAGAATATCGTGTTTTGGCTAAATTATTATAGCCAAATTTGTTGTAATAACAGCATATTGTTGGTGAGTGGAGGGAGGTGACTAAGATAATGGATTATTATTAAGACATACAGTCAGACTCAGCTTGACCTTTATATATCATTAAATAATATAAATTCTCTCGTAATATTTTTTACTAAATAAGAATGTATTTGAAAAGAAACAAAGTAGACTGTACTGTTTTTATAGGCAGTAATTTGAGAAGGGCTTATCATTCACAACCGATACAGTTGCAGGTAGTTTCCATTCATTCTCAAAATGAATTTCAGCAAGTTTATTTCATGACTTACCTCATCAAACCATCTTTGATCATCTTATAGATTTACATAAAGTCAAGAGCTTTAGCTGTTATTGATGTTTTTTCTGAACTTCACTCTTGCAAAGCCAGAACAAGTGAGGAGTGAAATTAGCCACACAAATGCAATTCAAGTGCTGCAGAAACAATTCTAAACATGAAAGGTTTTTTTTAATATCATCTTGAGAACCTCAAAGATTAGAAAGAATATGAGGTTCTATTGTTAAGAGAATGATTTGTGTCCTAGTTCATGTGAGATTCAGCTATAGAGGTGGTGTCGAGCACTTCTTAATTTCTATCATAATGCTTAAAGGCATTTTTGTGCCAAAATATGATGATAAATAATGGCTACATATTATGTTATAACAGAAAGGTATGATCAGTGTGAAATACGAATGAGTGGAAAACATTTTGGAGTGGAAGCATGGCTTCTCTTTTACCAATATAGACTAGTGCAACCCTGAAATCACTGCTCTTGAAGCCATTCTCTGTACTGTGCTGGTACTCTGCTGTACTGGCAAAGGGGTACTGAATATTTCTCTTGCTGATGTACAGACTGTTGGTTTAACGTCTTTTGCTGTCGAAGAAGAGAGTGAAATATTCTTACGTGTATACGGTGCTCCCTCAGACAATCTATAGCAGTCTCCTTTTCTATCTCTGAATATGGTTATCTATCTGTAAGATTCCTCATGTTAGGACAAGGCAGAGGAAGAAGATGGAAAGGGTAGAAGTGGGGCAGAGAGTATGTGGTGAGGGGATGGGAAGAAAGGAAGCATTAGAGACCTGAAGGCTCAGAGATAAGCTTCCCTGACCGTTATCTAGGCAACTGAATAATCTGCTCTGCTACTGAACGCCAGGGTCTCTTTCTTTGTTTTATGTTGTTGTTGTTGTTTTGCTTTGTGTAGGTTTTTTTTTTTTTGGTAACCCATGAATTAGTATGTAAAAATATGAAAACCAGTTGATGCTATTTCCACAGTTCCAGATATATGATATCATATCTAGATATGATATGTTTTTCATTCATCAGTTGCATTCTTCTGTGAATTTATTCTGTGAGATTTCACTATGCAATGTAGATTTTCTTGATGCAGTAAAAGCTTACTTCATCTGAGATAAACATATTGGCTACAATAACAATTCAGAAGTTGCCAAGTACAAAGTCAAATGAAAGAAAGTTGAAAAATCAAGTACAATTTATGTGATGGAAATATAAAAACCTTGCTGAATAAAAAATAAAACAAAGCAAGATAGGCTATAATACAGAAAAATCCACATCTGTGGCAATTTATTTTAGGTGTATGATGGAGGAAAAAAAGAATATGCATGCTCATTTTATCACTTATCTATTAAGAAAACCTATTTCCAAATAAAAATACAGCATTGTAATATTATATCTTTTAAGCTAAGTGATCAGCTTCATTGTTCTTTCATGTGCTGTGTGCACTAGCATGTTTCAGCGTTGCATTGAATGTATAGAGACGTATGTGTAAGTAATGTATACCAAATTTTCTATCCTTTAAAACAGTATGAATTAACAGCAAACAGAAGAGATTTCTTTAAGCAAAATTTTACTTTTTGAACTGGAGTTAACTGGTCAGAATTCTTGGCACAACTTTTTTCTTGGGGGGGGAAGGGTAACACTAAAGCTATACAAATGTTTTATTTAACTAAAAATATAATTTTACTGTGAGTGAAATATCAGTGGAAAAAAGTCAATACTAAGTAAAAATTAATATGACATATTGTTTCTATTTAGAATCTAAACTTAAAGAAAAAAATAGTTTAAAATATTCAAAAAAATCTTTAGTTTGATCTTGCTTCCCTTTCCTTATAACAACAATTAGAAAACCTTTAGGCCCGTATGTCTAAGCTTCTAGATGGCTGTATTTTGGCAGAAGTTCCTACTGATTCAGTCAATCTTTCCAAGAGGAACTTGATTATTTTTAATAAGCTACGTCTACACTGAAGGATCTAGGATACGCCAACAGCTGAACAGCAGTAATTTTTCAACTGTGATTTTTAACACAGCCTCTCTCCAGTATAAATTTCTTTAACCTAACTTTTGTTTGGGTTCCTGTATCATCCTTATCTCACTGTTACTCATGTGCTTTCTGTTAAGCACCATGATTAGTAACTGTCATTCATCCTGATCTTCTTCCTTGGTCAGAGGTGAATTGCATGCATAGCAGAGTTTGGGTAAGGGTTTTATTTGGTTTTTTGATAGACACATTGTTATGTTTTTATATTCAGAAAAGTAATGTTAGAGAAATAATACTAGATTGCTCTTTGAGCAAAAGTTGATACGGTTTATGATAGTATGCAGGTTCTCTTGGACTATGTTAAGTACAGACCAAAACCAAAACTTTGCAATTGCAAAATGTCTTTCTGAATTTCTCTCAAGTCACTAAGATTTAGGGGGAGGAGGTTGCTTTTTGGGGAGAGGATGACTGCTGTCACAGCAGAAAACACATCAGCTGTATTTGAGTACGTAACCTCAGAACATTACTATTATGAACACATAGATCCTACCTGAGCGATATTAGAAGACGTAAAAGGGAATTACATCATGTTCCATTCCAAGTCAGTGCTAATTAGCCCTTAGCTTAAATATGAAAAGGATTGTGTATAAAATTATGATCTGATTCTGCAATGTAGTAGTACTGTTATCTTTCATTTATATGATCTAAGTTAAAAGTATTTATCATTTCATAGCAAGCACAAGTCACTCTACTGGATTCTTCAGCAGTATGTCTGTATAACAAAAAGGAGTTCAAAAAAAAAGAAAAAGGCAAAATAAACAAATGGAAATGCATTGACCTTGTAATTTGTCAGGAAAAAAATTAAGATTTTCTTTTTCAATCTAACTCATTTGGATATGCAATTGTATGATCTGTGTTATCAAAAGTTATCTTTGATTTTCCAAATTAGACTCCTGCTTACCTGCTAGCATGGGAGGGAAGACTGTGTTTATTTTTCTGTGGCTAGACTATTTATTTGCTCGGCACATCTTGCCTGAACAGAAGTTTCCTGTGCAAAGCCACAACTAGACTGAAATTAGGGCTTAGTAGCAGCAAGTTCCACTTGGGTTCCTTTTTTCACTTCTTTGTTTTTGCCCACATGTCTAGAATTTGATTTTTCTCACAACAGCTTTGAAAATAGAACACTTCACAGTAAGGAAAACTCAGCAAGCATTTAAACGGTTTGAACGCACACTTACAGATACATTTTCATATTCAGAGACATATTCATGTGAAATGCAAATGGTGTGTTCCTAGTACATAAAAACAGTATTAGAATCTGTAAATGTAATTACATTGGTTTCCATGCTTATTGGAGGAAAAAGCCAAGAAGGTGAATTTACTTTTGTGCTAGTGGTAAATGATATCTTACCAGTTTTTTTTTAAAGGGGGCTTGAATTGACGGGCCTGCTCATCTCTGGTGTGGAAAAGACTTAAAGTAGCTGGATTTGGCCAGTAGTGAATACTCCTGTGTTGAGAGAAGATGGTGGAGATAACATATCTGCTTCCTCCAGCCACAACTTGCAAACCCAGCAACATTCCCAGTAGATCCACAGTCAAGTAAATCTCTGGCAGGTCTGCCTTCCTACAAAGGCTGGGCCATATGGGTTCTACCAACTTAAAACTCTCAATTCATCCATTGTAGTTAAATGGATATCAAGCTAAAGTGTTAAGCTTGCCTTTCAAATAGCCTCATATACTTCCATTGATGACACATAAGAAGGAGTAAAATTTAGTTTTCAGGCTAATTGTATGTCAACAGTGAATGAAACTCTGTTTGTGTAATAACGGAGTATGCATACTGATTTGCCACAGGTATTTCTTCATTTAAACCCCTTCTATAAACATTGGTATATCTATTATCACTCTGATAGCTTATTTACAACTAACTCTAGTTCTGTAAAGCTTAAAGAGGTATTTTGGAAACTTATTTTACACTTAGTACCATTAGGATTGTATAGAGGTCACTCTCTTGGACATTTTAATGGTAAATACTACTGATAAATCAAAATGTCCCCTTCATAGTCATTAATCTGGTCCTTTGGAGACTTAAAAATGTTACCACACAAATATGCAAATATATAATTTCAGATGCAGGATTATCTACTCTCCTACATTTGCTACTATTATCCTAGGAGCATTAGATAAAGTAATAGTTGACATTATGGCACTTAGTGATTTTCTCTAGAATGCCAGAGGAATCTGTAACTTACCAGTGTAACCTAGTCTCCTATTTTGATAGGATAACATTGCAAAAGGAAGCCAGTGAAGGTTTAAAAAGTTTCTTCCAGCATACATAAAAATCAATCTATGATGTTTTAATACAAACACATAGTGTTTGTTTTTAAGCAATTTGTGACAGCCTTATCATTTTTTACTTCCTTGCTGTCCACTAAGCCTGCTGAGATTCATGAGCACATTGAAATCAACAAAGTCAAAATCCAAACAGCACCCAATTATTTTGGTATCTTACTGCTTCCATTTTTTGCCTCCAGGTTTAGCATGTAATCTGTTTGGGCCAAAATGCCTGTGTACTTCATGGACTGAAACTTTGCAGCCATATGAAATTTCACTGAAATAGCTGAGGTTCCAGCTTTTCTTGACATTGTCTAACATACTGCTGAATCTCAGATAGTAAATTTAACTGGATCAGGCTGCCTGCTTTCATGTCTCTCTAAGAAGATCCTGTACGCTTTAGACGAAAGTAAATAGCTGTTCATGTTTTGATATAAAAACGCTATGGTAAAATATTCTTTCAAGGGATCTTAAAATCTTTATTTTTCCACTTTATAGATAATCCTGTGCGCAGTCAATGTTTGTGTGCTATTACTATAGAGGATAATACTGAATAAGCTTAAAAAAGAAACGATAGTAAGATACATAAAAGCCTTTAGATGGGAGGAATGAGCACCTTCAGAGTTCCATTGTGAGAAATGGACCTGGACAGGCTGGAGAGCTGGGCGGAGAGGAACCTCCTGAAGGTCAACAAAGGCAAGTGCAGGGTCCTGCACCTAGGCAGGAATAATCCCATGCACCAGTACAGGCTGGGGGTTGACCTGCTGGAAAGTAGCTCTGCAGAGAAGGACCTGGGAGTGCTGGTGGACAACAAGTTAAACATGAGCCAGCAGTGTGCCCTTGTGGCCAAGAAGGCCAATGGTCTCCTGGGGTGCATTAGGCAGAGTGTTGCCAGCAGGTCGAGGGAGGTGATCCTGCCCCTCTCCTCAGCCCTGGGGAGGCCTCACCTGGAGTACTGTGTCCAGTTCTGGGCTCCCCAGTACAGGAGAGACATGGCACTCCTGGAGAGAGTCCAGCAGAGGGCTACCAAGATGATTAGAGGGCTGGAGCACCTCTGCTATGAAGAAAGGCTGCGAGAGCTGGGCCTGTTCAGCCTGGAGAAGAGAAGACTGAGAGACGATCTGATCAATGTGTACAAGTATCTGAAGGGGGAGTGTCAAGAGGATGAGGCCAGTCTCTTCTCCGTGGTGCCCAGCAACAGGACAAGAGGCAATGGGCAGAAACTGAACCAGAGGAAGTTCCACCTGAACCTGAGGAAAAACTTCTTCACTGTGAGGGTGACAGAGCATTGGAACAGGTTGCCCAGAGAGGTGGTGGAGTCTCCTTCGCTGGAGATATTCAAAAGCCGTCTGGATGTGATCCTGGGCAATATGCTCTAGGTGACCCTGCTTGAGGAGGGGGGTTGGACTAGATGATCTCCAGAGGTCCCTTCCCACCTAAACGATTCTGTGATTCTGTGAAATAACTATCTGGAGCTGATGAAGAATGCTTTTTACTTGAAGTTAGCATTGTCCCAATGTTAACTCATTTGGGGAAGCAAATGGAGGATGACACAGTTCAAGAATATCTAGATTTCGTGCAGCCAACTATTGGTTGGTTTACCTTGACTTAGTTAAAGTTTTAGGAATATGCTATGACATGCAAAGCTCATAGACATGGTTACTTGATTCAAGCTGCTCTGAGCTATCTGTGCACGTTGTTTTTTTTTCAGTTTGACATTTGCAGTAACACTTTATTGTTTATGTTGAAGGTGGCAACTATGACTGCAAGTGGTCAAGCCAGACTTGATAGGGATAATACAATTTTGTCTTCCCAAAGCATTGACATTCTACAATCAGATGACAAGGTAGAGTCTGTACAAGTAATTTTTTGCCTGCAGTATATAGCTTCCATTTTCAATTAATTTACATCTGAGGCACTGGATGGAATTTGATTTTGCAGTTGTCTACTAGAGCTAGTTTTGTGTCTTGGGTTTGACCTTTTGCAAGGATAAAGTAAGGAACACCAGGAAAAAAATGTTTATTCAGAAATATCCAGCTTCCTAATGCCTGCAGACCTTGTTGTATTTGTTTTCCCTCATTGCTTTACTTTCCCTCATTTCCCTCAGAACCATAATGGATGGATTAGCTTGGACTAATGTGGTAGTTTTTTTCTATAGACTGAAATTGGATAGTTGTCTTAGTTATTTTTAGAAGGAAGAGAGATCATTTGGTTTTAATCAAAGGGCATATTTATTGAAGATCTTGTAGAAGTTATTCTGATAAGAGTGTTGAAATAGGTATTGCATTGAAATAGAAGCAGTTGCAGAAGAGCTCTATCTACACGTACGAATTCTGGGATCTTTCCAGACAAAAATGTTGCAATTTATAATCTTTCATTAATTTGATTTTTTAAAATATATATATATTTCCTAGAACACTTATTTTATTGAAAGTAGGTTCTTTTACTTTATGACTACCCCTAACTTTTTAATTACTGTGAAGGTTTAGAACTGTTTTAATAACTCCTGTAAAAATCCAGGTTTACATGAGCAGTCATGTATCATTGCATGTATTTTTCTTCCTAACTTCCAGGCCCAACTGGAAGCTTTTCTTTTAATAGCTAGGAGAAACATATAGATCCCTAGCTTCTTAGATAACCAACAAAAACACAGCTCTCCTGACATTCCCTAACCTCTTGCTGAAGCGTTTGTAATGATAAATTAACCATCCACTCTTAATACCTCAGAATGAATGCAAGTTCAGTACATTATCACAAGAGGGAGCCATTGTCAATGCCATATCCCGAAGTTCAGTATATTGTTTTACAGGTCTAGGTTAATCCTATTTCAAGAGAAAGATAAGTTCTGTGCACCTACGGTGAGAGCTATTGGGGAAGTGTTTTCTAGAAATCTTGTTAGAGGACTAACTGGTAATGGAATCAGGACAATAAAATAAGAATGCAACTTTCAGCAAACTTGTAAAGCTTTCTAGCATCAGCAGAACTCCAACCGTACTGCAGAGGGAATATATTTTATGATGAAACATGTTTACTCTTAAATTCCCTCTGTTTCTCGAAGTTAGCTTTTTATAATACTTACTTCTTCTGACTTCAAAATACTCATTTTTGTTTTATATTCACAGGCAAATATGGAAGTGGCACTAAATAAGGAATTGATTAAAGTGTATTCTGTTCTCTGAAAACACACACAAGGTCATATTGTACTCTTAATACTTACAGAATCTCTTAGGCTAAAGATAATCTTCATAGAAAACTGTGAGGTTTTTTGTTGAAATGGAGAATATAGGTGAATAACGATCTTTCCTCTCTAAATGTAATTTCTTCAATAGCTTTCACAATTAAAAAAAAAATCTCAGAATAATAACTTTTGTTATGTGGCTTATGTTTTATATGTGCTGCTATAACAGACCAATGAAAACTATGCCTTTTTATTTATTAAATTTTAATTTTTTGGTACCACCCTTCCACAGGAGAGAAAGGGAAACTATTTCATCATTTTGTTTTAATAAGCTGAGTCTTCCAATGTCATTTTATGGTAATATAGTTGGACCACTGTCACTTCAGATTTATTGTTTGTCCTCATCTCTAGCTTTCCGTCTGCTTCAACTTTAGCCATGTTGCTTTTAAAACTCCTCTTGCTCTGACCTTTTTACAAAGCTGCGTTTTTTTGATCCAGCCCTTCCCTAAACTTTGCTTCTTTATTCTCCACGTCATCCTTTATTTCTCCCTTTCTTAAGACTTTGCAGAGATGGAGCAGCTACAGGTTGCTAGAGTTTTTCCATTTCTGTTAAAAATTAATACTGTCCATTTATATCACTGTTTTGTTTTAAGTGATGTACCAGATTGCTTCTACCATTTTCTTTCAAAACTTTTCCTTTAAAAATGTAATTTGAAACTTGTAGTTTTAAACTTTGCAGTTTGAAATGTAGTTTGAATGCTTGCAGTAAAGCATTTTATGAAGGAGATACAAAAGCAAAGTGCACTGTATCAGTACTCTTACAGAAAATTGAAAGTTTTCTATCTCGTACTTCGGCTCTTGTAATGGTCTAAAGGATGTTTCACTGTTGTATGTTTATAGTAAACCATTCCCTATTACCTTTTCCATGTAACTTTTCTGCTTTTTTTTTTTTCTTCCCTGAAGATGATAGGCTGGTGCATTGTAACCGTCAGGAATTTGAGCTAGAAAACAGCACAATAAGCCATTTTAACATAAATTATATTAAAGAAGATAGGGAGGAGCCAAAATGCTTGCATGACTGGTAAAGAGTCTAGCATTTAATAGACTTAAAGGCTTACTGCCCTTGATGGCTTGCCAGAGGACCAAGTATCTTCCCAGAGCTTTCTTAAAACAGTCAATATTAACTTTAATATCCCACCTGTTAGTAATGGCTTGAGCTTTAAGTAGACTGGTTAGCAGAACTTGGGTGGGTTTTGGGGGTTTTGGTCCTGAAAACCTAAAGACGGCAAGAATTAAAATGTAGAGAGTGACAGCATCTTGTCCACAATAAGATTGTCATCTTGATATCACAAGTAGAGAATTGTAGTAATAACATGTAGACTTTAAAGTGTAGCAGTTAAGATTACCATCTACAACCCCGCTTGTCTCCATGCCTAGGATGTGGCTATGCTAGCAAAATGATTGATAATAACAGTGTTCAGGGTGAGCCATCTCAGCAGATTTTGTGTTCTTAGGATATAAATTCAGGGTTCATCTTTCTCACGTCTCTCATGTTTGGAAATTGCAGCAAAACTGTTTCAACAGTGACTCAGGGGAACTCATCTTTCTGGATAAGAAGTTGTAGCTGGCCAAATGGCATATGTCAGGAAAACATCATCTGTTGCAGTGAGTTATCTGATAATGGAAGTATGATATGAGACCCATCCATTGACTCAAGACTTAGTACAGAAAAACAGTGCCTATGTAAGAAACTTTCACTATTTATTTCAGTACAATTATTTACATAATGTTAAAGGTCCAAATAGTAAGAAAACTCATTTTCCACTACCAGTGTGCTTTTTTTCAGTTTAACTGAACGTCCCTTTTCAATTGACATAATCTAATCCAGAACAAGGACTTTCACACTGGAAGAGAAGCCTCTGAGACACCTTATATTTGAATTGGCTTTTCATATAGAAAAAAAGGCTAGAGAGTACTGTTCAGCATTTGAGTAGGCTTAAATCATGATTTTAGATTATTTCTTCTTCTATTAATTACTGTGATATCCCCGTTATTGAGATTTTTATGAATGCTGGCAAACCCTTCATTCTGGGGACTCATAGAATCCCTTATGAAGGTTCTTACTTAAGAGCTTTCTTCATATGGGGGATTATCTACATGTTAGTAACTTAAGAGTTTTTTTTTTAATTAAAATGAGTTCAGTGGTCTGTACAATATGGGAATAAGGCAAAAATAAAAAAATAACAGTAATGCAGATTCATCTCCTCATCCTATATAAACTAGCATTGCCTTATCCTGCTTGTGTCTTTAATTCTTTTAATGTACAAAAGTACATTGTGGGTAACTTCTGGACTCCATCTGAGAGTCAAGGTGAAGAAGAAAATACTGAATTGATGTGAAACAACCACAGAAACACAATGTTGTCCCACTAGTATTCCAGAATGAGTTATGGATGTCTTGCATTTTGTCATGCATTTGAGAAATATAAGCCCCAGAAAACCCTAAAACTACATCTGCAAACAATTTCCTCAACATCTAATAACTTCTTTCAACCCCTGGAAGTATCTCATTTATACTTAAAGCATTCAGACTTGAGCACCAACCTGAGAGCTGGGATTGCGATCCATCATAGTGACACTTTTGGCTTACAAAAGATGGTTGTCCACTAGAGTCCATAATACATTTGCAGCTTGCTAATTTGTAGGAGTGTTACATCAAAGAGAAGAGGAGGATGATATTTTACATATTAAATCTGTTCTGAACAGCATGTTATTTCACCCCAGTTCAATAAAAATTCTTTGGAATCAGTTTTTGTAGGCTGTGTACTAGGGCATAATAAAACTCTGACACTTGGACTTTTTATAGGTTACTAAATCAAATGAGGCCTGAGCTGGTAAAATGTGCATATAAAAATTAACCCATTGCAGGATGATACTTTTGAGGTTCAAAACATGCTATCCTGATTTCAGTTTCCTTAATCAGCAACTGTGTTATGTAATGGAATTTTTGAAAGGGATAATCTAGTGAGAATCAGAATTTGTATCTGGATTAGTATTCCAAAGTCATAAAAGACAAAATCATATATTTTTTCCCATTCTTCTTCAGCCTTCCTAATAAAATTGGGAAGAAAATACAGTTTGTATTAATTCTCTTATTTGTTAATAAATATAGTAGGAGAGAACTACACTAGAGCAGAACTGAGACTAAGATTCTGCATTCACACAAAGGAAGGCATTTGCCACCACCATTGCCACAGCAAGTGTAATTTTAATACCTTGCCCATTCATAATAAGGCAGTACAGTTGCATTCAATGGTATTGTGTTAGCGTGGGCTAAATACCTGCTGTAGGATATTCGTGAAGTTAAAAAGAAACATTTTCTGTTGGAAATCTTGGTCAAGTTGTCTGGCAGTACTTTGAGATTGAGTGGTATGAGAGTAGAATCACACTCTCTATAGCTTTGGGCCAATTATTTAAGACCTAATTTATGCATGTTTTGTATCTAAGCAATCCAGTAGCATCGTTTTTTTAGGAGGTTGGCTTATGTGCTTAAAAGTAAGCACATACGTAAGTATTTTGGGATTCAACATCTCTTCCTTTCAGCTGCTCATTTTCCTCTCCTGTATACTGGAAACAATTGTGCTTGCCTTTTGTGGAATTAATTTATGAGATTTATGAAACGTGATGCATTCTAAAAGAGAATTATGCTAAGTATCCTTATTGGCATGTATGTCCTTAACCCTAGTTTTAGTTCTAAGACGTATATAACCTTAAATTTTCTCACATCTGCGTATGTGGAGAATGTAATAATGCTGACTCTTTTTTATATCCGTGATCATGATAAATAATCTGTTGAAACTATCCGACAAAAACCACTGCAAATATCTCCAAATATGATGAAACAGCATTTATTATCACTCTGTGGATTTTTTTTCAGAATTTTTTATTATTGTCTGAATTGATACTACTTTCCCAATAGTTGCAAACTATCAATGGGAATCTAATCTATTTCAGCCTAAGGAATCAACACATTTTGAATGACGTTTTCTAAAAAAAAAATTATTGTTTGATGCACTGGCAGAGTCTAGAAACTGCTTTAGAGGGGGGAAATATAGTATATGCAGGCTGGTTTCACGTTAATTGTTGTCTTGTGGGAAGATTCAATATTTTATAGCACTATGGTCCTTTCATGATGAAATTCTATATGTAGACTGGAGAATAACCTTAAATAGAAAAGGATAGTATTAATTTGCAGCCCCAAATGGGCTGCAAACCAGTTTGAGTAAGGTCTTATTCCATAGATTTCAAGTAGCTTCCAGATTTTTTACTAAAAGGCAAAGCATTTCCAGGTGGTGTTAAGTAAAGATCCTGTGTCTCTTCTGCCAGTCATGTAACTGTTGCTTCTTCACTATTGAATGTTATTCTTCAGAAAGTCAGGAAAAGTTTCCTCTTCTTATACTAAGAAGGAAAAAAATCCTTCTTCCCACCAGAAAAAAACCCTCCTTCCCATGTGTGATCTCTGAGGTCTGATAAACTTTATTTCTTAATTTTTTGAATAGCACCTGTCTCAATCTGTCTGTGGATTGTCTGAGGAACAGACAGACTGTTACTGGCATGGAAATAACTCAACCATCTCACTGGTGGTAACATTGCAATGACTTCAACAATCCGTACAAACCCACAGAATTATAAGGATCCCTGCTTTTAAGTTCAAAATATGTGAAGCATTCAAAATCATAGGAAAAGCATCTGCCTTCAGATTTATTTACAAACTCTGATCTTCAGCCAGGTTTATGAATGCTTGTTAGCATCTTGGGAGAGCCTGAGCTCAGCGACAAATGACTTAGCTCTTTTTTGGAGTAGAGCAGAATGATCTTTAAATGATAACCCAAAATTGTACAAGAGATCTGTGACAAGCCAAGATCTGAGCCCATGTTTTCTGAGTCTTTGAATAGCCTCTCTATGCCAGTTAACTTTGCAGAGACCAGGGACCTCAAACAAGCTTGGAACCTCCTTTTGCAGACATGTGTGAGAGACTTGACTGGCTTCTGGGCTTGCCACCCATTAGATAGGATGGAAAAAGCACATAGAAGGGAAAGGACAAAGTAGGGGCGGGGGGAAGTGATAAGTGCAGCATTGTAAAATCTTTATCACTTGTAGTAAAGAAGAGGCTAGGTCAGATATCTGATATATGTGTGAAGAAGGAACAACTGTCCTGAAAGACAAAGAGCATTTCATCTAAAAGGGAGGAGAGGAGGAAGCATCAGCCCTGTGAGAGGTGTCAATTAGCATTGTTGGTAGAAGTGCAAGAGGCAGGGACAGTCTGAAATATAATAAGGAGGAAGAAATAGAGTTATGAGAGGTTTTAATGCTTCAACAACATTCTGTAACATCAGCTTTTTCTCCATTTATGTCAAGCTAAGAAAATGATTGTTACTGTCTGGAACAACCAGAAAGGGTAACAGCTACAGAGAAAATATACTAAGCTATGTTTTCACAGAAATAAAATTAGAATGAGAGGGTTACTGACGTTATCTAGTAAAGGTAGTATTTTTCACATCCTAGTGACTTCTTTTTTTAAGACTTCTTTCCCGGCTATTTTTCTTTCTGACCTACTATGAATGCAATGAAGTAGATGAAATGAATAGCACATATTCAACATAAAACTGGGCATTCAATCTTGACATTTTATTACTTACAGAAAGGAAAACCTCAAATATTGTTCTAATACCTTAATTTCTCTTGCACTTCAATAAATGCTCCAATTTTCAAGTGTAATGGAAGAAAAGATGCTACCAAGAGGTGAGATGTTTAAACATTTACTTAATTTTTTTTAAATGTACACACTGAAGACTAACAGTAATGCCTAAAGTTGTCTGTGATTTGCCACTGAAAATGAAGCCCTTTAGAGTAGGAAAAAGTAGAAAGTTAACTTTGCACCCAGGTACATACCTGCACTTATCTTCAGTGACAGTTATCACACATGTATCTTCAGGCAGAATTTTATACGAGTCAGTGATGTGATTGTTGCCACAAGTAATACAGTTTCGAATAAGGATAGGGACATCCTATGCATCGTATTAGTTCCAAGCCCATGTAAATCAGTGTCTTATGTCAAGAATGGTTGAATCTAGTTATGCCTTTGTTTCTCCATGGAATCGGACAGCTGCAGAACTTCGTCAGGCTCTGATGTTGTCTAGCTGTTCTGTTTGGCAAAAAATCGTTTTATTCAGGGATATGCAACTTGAATAGAACTAGGGTATTTCATTCAGTTCCTAATTAAAACTCTAAATCATTCAGGTTCACACAAAATGTACAGGCATATTACTCTGTGCACCTTAGCCATTCAGCTAATATTATAGGATATTTCTCGTAAGGTTGTGCATTTCTCCTGAAAAATCCCCATGGGGCAAACTTCAAGGTATTTTCATATTTCAGTTGAATCATGCTGGTTTTGGTAATAGAATGAACTACTTAGTGGCCAGCCAGTAGCAAGTTTCCTTTAATACTAAAAATAAAGGCAAAAATTCTGCTTATATGCCATATCAAAGGGAATTCAGATATAATTTCAAGACATCTGTAACTGGATTTAGTAACACTCTGCTGTGAGTAGAGATTGTTTGCAGTGGCCATCTCACCATAAATCCTAAATTTCATATTTCTAGTTGTTTAACAAGAATAAACTTTGTTCTCTAATGTCACCTTGGTGCATTAGAACTATCTTGAATATAAATGGTTCATGCTTAGTTTTAAATGGTGATACTTGTTTTGAGGAAAGTTTGTAATAAGTTAGCAGCTTATGGGGCTGTACAGAGCTGCTTAAATTGTATATTTTTCTCATTAAAAAAATACTTAAATACTCATTTGATTACAGGTGGCATATAAAGCTGTTTATATCTAACTCAAGTCACTGTGAACAGTCGCTTCTGATTTGGCGGCTTAGCTTTACACTTTATCTGGGATCCAATTCACCTAGTCCATTAACAACAGATGCTCTGTGGTGTATTATCTGCATGTTGGTCAGATCGTTATACTAAGTTTCCATATATGAGAAGTCAAAAGGTACAGTGTGCCGCATAGCATGTGTTGGGAAATGCAGTTCAGTTACCTTTTACATGTATGTGATGTAACAACGGTGCTTTTTATTTTTGAGTATTTTAATATATTGTCAGGGTAAAAATTACCATGAAAAAGGAAAAAAAGAAAATATCCTACCCCAAAAGGAGGATTTTCAGTTTTCTTCTGACTCTTTTTATGATATTTGAGGAGATGATTTGCTTACCTAGGCACACTTCAAATCACTCTGACACTTCTGGATGGACTAAAATGCTGGTGCAAAAATCATCAGTAATGGAGCACGCTGACACAATGATCCATTGCAGTTACTCCTGAGAAGACATTATGATGCATTTCATCTCTATATAAGGGAAATGTTATGATGTTAATATGCATATAATGTACAACATAAATCTAAATAAATCATGGAACTGTTACTCTCTTTATACAGTAGGGAATATAATTTTAAAACATTAATAATATAGTAACTTCATTTTTCTTTTCATATTTTCACATAGCGTAAGTAAATTCAAAGCATTTACTTTAGTGTTAAATATTCATTCCAAGGCAAGAAGATTTAGTGGTATAATGTCTGTTACTGCTTCTGGGAGTTGATGTTATTAGTCCCTGTTCAGATGTCATGGTGAACTTACTGTTATATTTCTGGAATTGCCATTTAATATAGAAGAGCTAAAGACCAGAATTAGATGAATTGAGAAGAAAAAAAAAATTCAAATTCCTTTGCTTAGAAAAAAAATATATTTGGAGAAAAAATTGTTCTGACATTCTTAAGGAGATGCCAAAATGCAAATAGATATTAAATAATAGGACATTTTAACTAATCTTCTTAGGTACGATTTTGTATTTTCTGCTTTTTTCCAGAAACGATGTACTGTCTTCCTACCAGTTTTTATAAGAAAGGAATATTTGGATGCAAAATCTGATCCTTTTCAGGCGATAGTTTACAGTTGAATTGCAACTTTAAAACCCTTTCACCTAATTTTGTAAAATACTCCCAATGACAAAATTTTTGAAAGGAGCTAGAACAGAGAAAGGTATGGATTAGGAACTAGGCAACTGTTGCATCTTCTCTCTCACCTTGGGCATTGCATTTTTTAACTGGTATAACTATTACACTGAAGAAGTTCATGTTTCGGGACCCAACATTTCCTGAGTGTCTAGGTTCAGTATTACATAGCCTGTCTTTCAGTGAAATTTCCTCTTACTGAGAAGGACAGGGAACTATCTACACTTAGCCTGAACGCCATATCCTTTAAACATGCTTCATTCATAACATGGACTGCACTGAACTCAGTGACAAGTGCACCTTCCCTGAACCACTGAGTCGCTGGAAGAAGGAGTAGGCCTTTCGCACAGCAAAGTAGTGGCTGGAGCGCTCATTCAAGAAGTGGGTCTCCAGCTTCCTCAGTGAGGTTAGCTCCCAGTTCTGCTTAGAAGCAAGATTGGGATGGGGCCTTTCTCTCTTGTCACTGAAAGTTTATGATTAAAGAATTCGGAAACAGAAAGAATAAACATGTGGGAAACTGACTCTGTAGCTTGAGGGTGAGCCTGTTATCTTAGAGGCAGGGCTGCGTCCCAGCCCTGTTCCCGTGTTGTGGATGGCGAGAGCTATCTGCCTTACCCCTCCGAACTGCACAGAAGATCCACGCTGCATCTAGGTTAAGGGACCTTGTTGGAGCATGCCGTGGCTCTCTGCTGGCCACATCTTTGCGATTCCTTCCAGGGCATGGACTTAGAATGTTATTTGTATTTAGGTTTTTCCTTGTAAAAGAGTCTGTTCTTTGGAGTGTAGGGAACTTCAAAACATGCCCATGAGACCTGAAGCTTCTTTTATTGGTGTTGCAGTGCTTATATTAGGTACTTAAAACAGACAATCTGAATGTGATCCGTAGCAAAAGGAAAAATAAAGGCTTTAAACTAAGGATTTATATAAATATATGCACACACACACAAAAAATATATTTCCTTATGTACATTTATCATTCTTTATAAACTGCCTGGCTTGCCTTATCCAATAAAAGTGATTTATATTAATTTAGCACTGAAATAGATTAGGAGCGCTCACACAATCTATTCCACTGACTCAGCTCCACCAGAGAAATGTACACCTGAGCAATGGTAATGAATAGGTTGAGCTAGTAATTTTTAAGAGGAATGAGCTATGACCATCTGCTTATAATGTGTGTTAACTCTTTACATCTACACAGCATAGTATTTAAAGGTGCAGAGGTCTATATTGTGTTAATAAAAAGTATCAATATTTTTCATGAAGGATACAACTCTGCAGTTTGCAATTGCTGGAATAATGAAACCATACTGTGCTATTCCCCACCCCTCCAGCACCCAAAAAAGGAAAAGTGGTGAGGCTCTTAATGGAAATATTTTATATTTCTATTTTATATCTGTATCCATCTGAAGGAGTTTTGAATGTTGGGAGATGACAGAAATACAATATAGAAGTTTGACTGAAGGGTCATGACCAAAAGAAATGAACATCACAAAAACACTATGTAAAGATTAATGATAGTTATATAGACCTTCTCATTTGTCTGCTATTGTTATTATAGTTAAACATAAAAGCATTTTTCTTTCAAGATTCTGTTTTCTGAAAGTGGGATGGTCAGTCATTCCTTAGTTGCTGTCACACTGGATGAAACGTTCCTTTTATCGACTTCAGATCCAGTTGATAAATCTTTGGCAAAATTAGTTCTTGTTTGTGTTCTCAAATGACATTGTAATGGTGAACATTTTTTTTTCCAAAAGGATTGATGTCTGGGGAGACCAAGTGGGAGATGCTTTTGCAAGTTGAGGTTATTTCTACTACCCTTTTGTAAGTTAGTACAAAAGCAAAGTGTATTTTCCTTTGAGAAAAGAAAGCTCATATTATAAATAGGTCTCCTGCAGAAAATTTAATTTCTGTTCAGATGAAGACTTAAATTTAGTTAAAGTTTTAAATGAGACTACTTGATCAAACATAAGCAAGTACTTGGCATGCAGAGGAAGAAATTATCTTTTTTATTATTTTTATTATTATTTATTATTTTTTTTAATTTTTATTTTTTATTATCTGGTGGGCCATATCTTCCATTTTGTTTCATTTCATAATTCCATTATGTACATTTACCCCAAGGAAGGCATCAAATTGGATTTGGTCCAACAGCTGAAGGTTAAAACTTTTAAAATATACCCATATGGTTGGACCGCATAAGCCACATTTTTAAATTTGTTTTTGGAAACCTGCCTCCAATTCTATGAACACACCAACTTCACTAGAAAAGCCTGAACAGCGTCTTGCTGTTTCTGTGTAAATCAGAAGGATACATCTCTAAATTCTATCGTTTGTTTGGCTATAACAGTGAGTATATCAACTTAGAGGTTGAATTAAATTTTGTTTTTTTAAATATACCCTAATTTTTTTTAATATAGATATTTCAAATTTTATAGCTTTTTCCATTATATAGGGACAGGAGAGTTGTCCTCAGACAATGAATTCAGCTGAGGTAATACAATTGCATTAAGCTTAGGAAACAAACAGTTTAAGAGATTGAAATCTTGAAAGTCCTGTCCTACTTGGTTTTAGGGTCTGCACTGCTGCAGTAGTGTCCAAATCCCATATTGACATAACTCCACTGATCTGAATAATTACAATAGACAAAATGTGATTTTAACAGTGAGGAGGATTGAGAACTGGCTGGATGGCAGGGCTCAGAGGGTTGTGGTGAATGGCGCAGAGTCAAGTTGGAGGCCTGTGGCTAGTGGTGTCCCCCAGGGGTCAGTCCTGGGTCCAGTCTTGTTCAACGTATTCATCAATGACCTGGAGGAAGGGACGGAGTGCACCCTCAGCAAGTTTGCTGATGATACTAAACTGGGGGGAGTGGCTGACACACCAGAAGGCCAATGGTCTCCTGGGGTGCATTAGGCAGAGTGTTGCCAGCAGGTCGAGGGAGGTGATCCTGCCCCTCTCCTCAGCCCTGGGGAGGCCTCACCTGGAGTACTGTGTCCAGTTCTGGGCTCCCCAGTACAGGAGAGACATGGCACTCCTGGAGAGAGTCCAGCGGAGGGCTACCAAGATGATTAGAGGGCTGGAGCACCTCTGCTATGAAGAAAGGCTGCGAGAGCTGGGCCTGTTCAGCCTGGAGAAGAGAAGACTGAGAGACGATCTGATCAATGTGTACAAGTATCTGAAGGGGGAGTGTCAAGAGGATGAGGCCGGTCTCTTCTCCGTGGTGCCCAGCAACAGGACAAGAGGCAATGGGCAGAAACTGAACCAGAGGAAGTTCCACCTGAACCTGAGGAAAAACTTCTTCACTGTGAGGGTGACAGAGCATTGGAACAGGTTGCCCAGAGAGGTGGTGGAGTCTCCTTCGCTGGAGATATTCAAAAGCCGTCTGGATGTGATCCTGGGCAATATGCTCTAGGTGACCCTGCTTGAGCAGGGAGGTTGGACTAGATGATCTCCAGAGGTCCCTTCCAACCTAAACGATTCTGTGATTCTGTGATTCTGTGATTAACAGTTATGGCTGAGTCTTTGAACTTTTTGAGTGGAAAACTAAGCCTTAAACTCAACGTACCACCACGATAAGCCATATCTTCACTGTAGATTCCAAATGTAGTGAAGAGGATAATTTCCAGCATGGTACAGAGGGTGGCTGCCATTTCCAGGTCAGTATGTGCTGAGCCCATAAAACAGTCCCAGGGCTATCTGAAAAATGTGAAGACAAAGTGTGTTTTGCTGTAAACGTTTAGTTTTGCTAGATTATGTTAGGAGATGCCCATAAAATAAGATTCCTAAGAAGTGGTACCTGAGTTGCTACATCAATTTCCCATGATAAATCACTCCACTGTCAGAGCTTAGGTTCCACAGTGCACATCACCAGGTGATTCTTATACCCGAAGGTATCTGAGAGAGGATTTTAATAGTCTCCCGTGTTATTAAAATCTGAGTATCTAAATTATGTGTTCTCTCTCTCAGAAACAAATAACCATATGAACGTCTGACTGTTCTCATCAGTTTTTAACAGGTAAGAGAAGTTTAATGAAGCTATAGTTATTAAAATAAATCCACATATAATCACAGAATGTAATTTCTTTCATTTGATTCTCCCAAAATCGTGAGTGGTGGCAAATCAGATAGGACAGTCACTTTTTGAAAAAAGAGCATGCTCAAGTGCTTCACTTCTAAGAACTTTGTCTTAAAAATAAATAATACAAAAAGAGTAAAATAGTACAAATTACACTCTTAAACAGAGAAATCTTGGATCTATTATGTAAGACATTAAATAAAATTGATTGAGAATAAATCCCCACCCCTGTCTGCTGAGTTGGTACTTCTCCTAAGTCTTTTGTGCAATCCAGCAGCTTTGCAGTGGCTTCAAGAGCTACGTAACCTGTACACGGCTTTCTTTAGGTGCTACAAAAATCTTCCTTTATCTGAGTCTTGCTAGTGAGTCTCCCTGTGTTAAGGCCTTTTTCCTTTCATGAGAATCCCAGGCTCCATCTTATCGCAGAAGCTCCACTTGACTAAATTTTCTTTCTATTGTGCTCTGTACAGCAGAACTATCTCCAAGTTAGGCATGATTTTTGGTTGATTGTCTTTTTAAGTAACCCTGTTTTTCAAGCCACTGAGTGCAGTACAGGAACAAATTTAGTTACTGTATATGAAGTTTTAATCTGGACATACTGATGTGAGATTTGAACAAGGCATTTTTAAAAGTGGGACTTCAATTACTCTGTGCTGTGCTTTCTGGGAAAGGAAAGTAAGCAGATTGGATACGTTATGTTCAAATGAATGATGAAAGGATTTAATTCCGTATCTGAGATATCTCTTAGCCTCTATCTTAGAGGTGAAAGGAAGGACTGACAAATATAGCTCTTTAGGCAATTGAAAGGGACTTGACCAACTCTGCCTTAATAGCAAACTAGAGAGGAAAAAATTTCAGTTAGCTGATAAAAATCTTCAGAGAGAATACAGAGCATAGTCCTAATTCCCTCCAACCACTTAAAAAAAAAAAAAAGAAAAAAGGTCTTTGTAAGAGAGACTTTTCACTATTATATTCTCTTTCTACCTACCATAGGGAATGTGTATGTGTGACCTTACTCCTAAAGAACTAGCAAAGCAACCTCTTAAACCACACAAAAAAGGAAACAACTCTGTTTTCAGAAAGAAAAATTTTTGAAAGACTCTCCTGTAATGTTTATTTTCCTTGATTTGCTTTTCTCATCTGCCTCTAAAGGGCTGAGATAATGATTCTAGCATATAGCATGTCGACTTTGGGGATATTTCTAACTCTGATGCGTATGGATGTTCATTGTTACCATGGAAGCAGGTAAAACCACTGGTTGAGAATATCAACAGCTACCAGTGCATCTACCAACCCAATAACAGTAGATTATAATAGAACTGAGCAGCAGATTTTGCAATAAATGGTATCTTATTTGCCCTCTTTGTCTTGCCTGACCTTGCAGGTTTCAGAATGAAAATAATTGTTCCGGAATGAAAATAATCTTTTGCAAAGTCACTCATTGTAAGTAGTGGTCACTTGCTTGTGAGAATATATGCTTCCATCTTCCACAAGAGCTCCTGAGCACCTAGTTATATCTTGGTTTATATAATTTGAAGAGAATTGTTCCGTATAGATACCACCATTACGTTTCTTGAAATACAGAAAAAAATGCAATCTGATCTTTTGTGAAGGGCTGGAGAAGAGATGTGCAGAACGTGGAGTTCTGAGATATCTGAGGAGATGTATATACATATATTGCAGTAAAATAATTTTAGGTTCTACTTTATATACATAGAGGAAAACATGACCCAAGCCAAGTGGACATGATGGTTAATATAGTGCCTAGTCTTGAGGTGCAAGGATATTTGATGAGGATTAGTGATGCTTTTTGGGGCTTTGTGTTGTGCTGACTGGGTTCTGCAGTGCTTTGCCTGGATCACAAGGTCGCATATGCCTGGAGCACAGGTGGAATACAAAGAGGGGGCATCTGGATTTCTCCATATGTCCTGTGTGAAGGTAGCGATAGGAGTTTATTACAGTGTGCTGTAACAACTTAGGTTTTTAGTAATACTCTGTCATCTTAAATGGTTAATTGAGAAGTTATGAAGGAAAAAAATATAGAAAATCTCTGAGGGAAAGCAATAATGGAAAGAGGGAACAAAACAGAAGAAAAGTTTGAGTTTGAGATGAAGAATGAACCTGATACCCCTTTGTGTATCTCGGTTTGTCATTTCTTGTTTGCAAGATAATAAAGATGTGAGAAATTTTGCCCAAAGACATCATGTTCATTTTTTTTCATTCAAGACTTAAATCAGAAACTGCTCAGAGACCATAAAACAGCACCCCTATAAACTGTTTTTGACTATTTATGAAGCAAATTATTTAAAATATTTTGGCTCTGTAAAGCCACTTTTTACTGTATTCCAAATTTAATGCTACAGCTATTTTTGAATGATCTCTTGCATAAAATCAAATGGCTATTCATAAAAACATCTACAACTTTGGAAATGGGGGTTCAGTATCTCATATGCATGACATGCTACAAGATAACAGAGCAAAGTAAAATGACTCTCCTCAAACTCTGGAATGCACCTGCAAGTTTTTCTCCAACAGATAAATTCATTTCTGTGACTCTAATATTATTAAACTAGCTGCTGATACTTCTTTAACTTACGTTTCTCATTAGGTTAGATTTATTAATCATGTCTCAGTAAGTGTATGTAAGAGAGGATCTTCCATTCTAAGATCATATTTAATTGTCATTAATTATATATGCAATGTAAGTGAAACATTAGTGACATCCAGTGGCAGCATGTATTAATTACAGGCATATTATGTTTAGATACGCTTTGAGGGGTGAATCTCATCGGTTTAACTCTATCTTCTTACGATTTTAATCAAGACAGTTTCTGGGGAACTACGGTACCTAATGGATGTTGGCTCCCATACCTACGCTGCTGTACCACACCTACAAAAAGGGTGGTACAGCAGTGAGAGAAATCCCACATTTCTCTGTAATAAATGGAGAAAAAAAAACCAATAACAGCTTTGCAATTATAACAACATTACAGGTAGAACTGAAAGAACAGTGTCAACAACTGTAGGTGAAAGAGCGTTCTGAATACTGTTTCGAAAGTTTCTATGGGTACTGTGAAATCATACAATTTCTATCTAAGATATCTAAAAATGTCTGTCTGCCTAAAATACCTAAAAAGGCTCTAAGTTCTTCATGACAAGGACTGGGAAATTGTTTATATCATATATTCTGACATGAACATGGTAAAAACTTAATGAAAAGTTTTAATATTATTTTTGACTTTTTATGTTGTGTTATAATAATTTTCAATTTTTTCTTTAAGTGATTAAATGTTAAATACTTTATGCTGAAAGTATAAAACAGTGTGGAAATATTTCCTCTTTTTTTGTCCCCCAAAATTAAATTTTGGTAAAATCAATATGATCTCACCATTTTGATAAATTCTGTTTTCTAGCTATCTTTAGCCTTTTTATTTAAATAGCAGATGGAATTCTGTTCACTGTATATTAGTCCTCAATACAGACTGCTACTACAGGATCATTTGACAGAGGATGAACAAGACTTAATCTAAGTCATTTGTAAGTACTAATTCAAAGAATGAGTCATCTCAGTAGGTACAGTAGTCTTGAGTCAGCCTACATGATTTTCTTTGAAAAATACATGGAGAAGGATTTACTAGAACTGTCAAGCAAGAGAAAAACACAAGTTTTACATTAATATGTAAAAAGTGAGGAACTATGTCAGTGCGAGCAAGTCATTTAGCTGTATCTGTGGCAGAATTTTTTCTTGTTTTCTTGAGTTGGACAATGTAAAAGTAATAGCACATTATTTTAAAATGTGCTACTATCTTACTTCACGGGTTTCCTTGATCAGATGGATGGAATCTACTCTAAATGCAAGATACAGCTTTATTTCTGTCAAACTTTCTTCCCTGTACTACAGCAACATTTTTACTGAAGAAAATTATGAGCTCATGATTTCTTGTTGAGAAGAAATGAATAATAAAACTGCATAGAAAGTCAAACTCTATAGTATCTGAAAGTGATAATCATTCATCTTCAATAGGCACTAACTGTCTGAAAGCAGCAGAAGGACATTTTCAGTATAAGAAATGTATTTAATGCAAAATATGCATTTTACTAAAGTCTTGTTGGAAGGGTTCTTGTTCAATGCAAACTTGTTCCAATCCATGGAAGTAGATCTTGAGAAAGATATTTAATTATAATAATTTTCCAGTGGAAAATGCTGCTTTAACTAAATCAACATATTTCAAGAAAACATAAATTTTTGACAGAATTGTTAATGGTGTAAAACTCAGAATATATTACTGCAATTTCAAAACTTGAAATATTTATGTATATTCATATAAATTACTATATATCATTACTATATAACATAGACTATATTATATATACTATATCTTATGTAATATATGACTACATATTAATATATGATGTAATATATGCATTATAATATTATATACTATGATTATAGAAAAATTATTGTTATATATTATATTTATTTTCAATAGGAATTTTTAATTTCAATAGAACTGTATGTTTTCCCTTGAATTTGAAAATTGCAATTATTAAACAAAAGTCAGTATCATCATTGCAATAATTTCTGTTTTCAGAATCTTGTTTTGGAATGTCAGAACTTGTTTTGAAATACAAATTTTAAGTTTTACCATCTCTTTTAATTGCCACAAATGAATTACTGGATTTAAGTCAATTCTGTGAAATACTATGTGTTTTCAATTTGTTGTATATTGGGTCCCCTGATTCAGTATTATTCATTTAAATCTTCTCAAATCAAATCATAACAATATGGCATCAAGCATTCAACCATATTTACCTCCGTTCTGGGTGCCTTTAAAGAATAACTGATAACCTACATGTGGTGTAAAATACGAGTATAACATCTTATTTTCATTAGGCTGGAATTCTAAAACAAGGCCCAAAATGGCATGTGTAATTCCTCAGCCTGCTTCTACTTGTTTTTGCCCTTGACAATAAAAGCACTCTATATACCATGGATTTTCTGCCTAACATAAGTCCTTGGCCTTGGGAAAAGGTTGTTGTTCTCTTTATAGGGATGAAAATGTCTGTTTCTGGTCCTAATGTAGAGATGCAATTTTTCATTTTTACGGTTGAAGTATAACTTTGCTTAAGAAAGACAGAGTTATTCTGCAGGAAGGCTGAAGTCATGTGCATTAGTTCAGATAGCTGAGAGCCTTATCCTGTTGCTAAGTACATGTTAAACAAGGCAGTCATCTATAGGAGCTATTAGTTAATCTTCTACAACTCATGAATTTAACTCTGTATTAACATGGGGCGGAGCTGTTTTCAGCAATTTTATGTTCCTTAAAAATATAACTGGAACAAAAATTAAGCACTTAGGACATATTATTTTGAATGCAAGTTTACAAAAAGAGTCAGTAAGTAAGACTAGTAAAAGAAAGACTTTGAATATCACTCATCTTGAAGGAGATGGAGGCCGAAGAAATTCATATGGTTTACCTGCATTTCCCCAGTTAGGATGTTAATCAGTTCCATTGGGTATTGTTTGCCCAGTAATAGGATATATTTAGCTGAAGGTTTATTCAGCAGAAGGAGTCTGTGTCTTATGTAATCCTTTGCCGGGGGATAATATAAGGAACAAACTATATGTGTGATCTGAAGATAATTATAAAGTTCATGTTTGTCTCTGTTGTCACTGTTTGTGCAACAGATATCGAGTGCCAGTGAAAACTAGATCTACATAAGATCTTCTGCTAACAACAGAAAGATTAAGGGAATCTGTGCCATGCCGCTCAACGTTTGTTACGCCTATTTTGGTCTCAAAAACGGGGTTTCTGCACCCCAGGTAGGAATATTGGAAAAGCAGAAACAACTTTGTGATGTTTATATTGTAGCTCGTGTTTGACAATTCTAATCTTCTAACAAATGATCTACCAGACACAATAATGTCCAGATAGGAGGTATTGAGTCAGGACTATCTGGCTTTCTTTCTCAATAATTTCATGCCAGTACTGTCACTAGGAGTTGACTACTCTACTTTCATTGTGAGATTTGCAAATATTTTTAGTTCTGTGAGAGTAAGTCAAAACAAATTTGAGTATGCCTGGTGATCAGTGATTATTCTTTTCATAAAAGGCTTTTATTTTCTGATAGGCAGACAAATGCATTCAGTGTACTATGCCCCAATACTTTACTTTCCATTTTTAGAATTACATATTTTCCATAGCACAATCAGATATATTGCAGATTCATAGAATCACTTAACCATTGCTTACTTTCTTTTCGTAAAGAATGCCTAACATTCTTTGAGAGCCAGTACAATATGTTTTTTGATATCACTTTAAAGAAGGAGAAATCCTTGACATTAGATCAATGAAAATCATGCTGATGAAAACACATAATTGTATAACTAACCTGGATTTTAATTCATGAACATTGTTCTAGCTCTACAACAAAAAATTATCTGTGAACTTACCAGGAAAGATCAGGAGATGTACTTGTTTCCTGGTTTACCCTTTCAATGACAACAAGTGGCCTCTACCACTCAAGTGGCACTGATAATTCTATTTCATGGAGGATTTTGATAAATAAAAATTACTGCTGTTCCACTTGGGGGAAAAAATGACAAACTTGAAATTATCAGAAAGTTGGGCAGAGAAACAGTCACTCTAGAACGTTTTAACGTTGCTAGATTCTTTTGCTGTTTCTAAAATATGACCTAAACTATCTCATAAGTTAATACAATTCTTAGAATTGGTGGTATTGTGTTGTCCAAAAAACTGGTTTGATTGATATTTTTCTTACTATTTTGGCATGTGGCAATCCTGGAAACTGATGTATCAGCAAATAGAAAACAGATTAAATTGGTTAAACAAATGTAAATTAGGATTTGTTTGTCTATCGGAATAGAGGAAAAGCAAAAGTGCCTGGAAGGCACTTTTGTCTCTGTGCAAGAACAAAATATCACACATTTTTTTCACTCTGTTTATTTTGAAAAAGGATCTAGAAGGCTCATCTAAGGAAACAAACAGCTCTATTTTGCTGGATAGTTTTGTGCTCACACTCAGGTTGCAGTGTGAAAGAGAAGATGAAAAAATGTGACCACAAATCAGCAAGGATAGCTTAACATTATTTCTACTTCTATCCCAGCCAAAATCAGGAAAGAAATAAGCCTATGGAAGTTATAAAGTTCTCTGATTTCTCAAGAGAATCTGTAGTTAAGGTTTCTTCAGTTCTTGAAGATGGATTCTCCCATTCTTGCATGTCACTTGACTATTTCTGCCTCTTTATAAGGAAGGAAGATGCAGTCAGAAGAGAAGTTCCTTCCATGTTATAGCTGCATTTGTCGGGCTCTGTGCTTTACTCCGATTTGTCTGTAAATAGTGAGGAAATAATGCCTGCTAAATCCATACGAATATGAAGCCGTGTAAGGATCCAAAAATAAAGTCAAAAATAGAAAAAGGAAAAAAATGCAAGTCTGATACTTAGGGTGAGTGTCCCTTTTTTATTGATTTTTTTCCCAAGGAGTGGGAAATGTATTAAAATATTTATCAACGTCTATATCCATCTGTATCTATTTCACTAAAAGAAGGAACTACTCTTTTCCGTGTTAGGGGAAAACCTTCAAAACATACCTGTCACAATAAGTCTCCTGACTGATTCACAGATTCTATTACAAATGCTTGACATCTGACATTGAAGCTCTTTATAGGCTGTCACCATGGCTTCCCTGCTCTTCTTCCTACCTTCTGCTGGATCAGTTCAAATCTCAAGGCAGGGAAATTAATTTGGAAGGGTTCATTATTAGGGCAACATAGCAGCAAAATATGCTATAAAAATTAAACTTTTGGAATTCACATCTCCTTTTTTCCCTTTTTTTTTTTTTTTGTTTCTGAATCATAATTTTTCAGGTTCAGAGCCTGACCTGCAAAATCAGGTGCCATGGTACCTTGCCTGATAGAAGACCATTTTGCTTTCTGTACGGCTTCTTCAGACAAGATAAGAGCCCCTTGGCATTCAGTGCTACCAGGTCACATGATTTGTTTCTTACGTTAACCAGATTCTTCCCCCTCCCTCTTTAGAGATGGACTATAAAAGTTATTTTATAAACTTGAACTACAGTACAAGCAAATAATGCGCACTGTGATTGTGGAAATAATGACAAAAAAGTATTTCTTTTCATGTAAATAGCTAAAATATTCCTTAAGTATACAAATTCTAATTTTAGAGATATTCTAGAATGTTACTGTTATTTTTGAATAATGACAGAGTTTCCATGTAGGTAATAGGAAATACTTCTATTAGTAAGCAATGCAATGTGTATCAGAAAAACAGAGGTCAGAGGGAACTGGATATCAAACTGTTTAAGAGGTCTCTGAATTTCTATTTAGTTATGGTTCCTTCCTTTCAAATATTTAAGTGGAAGATCTGAGCTAATTTAATTAATCTAATTTCCATTTTGGTCCATATTTTTGGTGAAAGAGTTGTGTTGCTTTTTTTTAACCTGAATTTGTAAAAATGTTCTGTTGTACTTCATAAGCCTGGTATTTAAGAGTTTATACTGCAACTTACATTTCCTCCTCTAATGTTCAGCTTTTTACATCTAAATTTTTTAGACTTTTTTTTTTTAACGGATTCTTTGAACCATATTGTAAATTGCCTGAATATTTGTCTGTAATGAACAAGCCACTGTTCAGGAATGCAGATGCTGAACAGGATTTCCCTGCAAGAAACTGTTGTTTCTGACTATCGTGGGACACCATGTTCATTGATATTGGTACTGAGAAGTTCTCCTCTCTGCTTTTAGTCCCCTCTTCAAGATTTGCTGAAGAAAATGCCTTATCATTGTACTGTCGAAAAGAAGAAAAGCCAGAAGCAGAGAAAAGACAAAAACAGGTGAGAAAGGAAGACTGAAATACAGAAGAAATACAGAACTTTAATGGGTTAGTTCAAAAAAAAGAGCTGTAAATACCTTGGGTTAGGAAGGGAAGAGTCGTTCTATTGGATGAGATGCTTAGGTTAGAGGGCAGGCATAGGAAAGGCTGAAGACTGATTTTGAAACAGAGCTTAGAGTGAGATAGTGATACTGGAATGAGAAACCAACAGAAGTGAATAATGCTGAGACAGGCCAGAATCTGGGTTAGAAGCAGCAGAAAGATTCACTATTGCATTCAGTGTGGACACCTAGAAGAAGTATTTGTGTTATATGGAAAAGTGGTTTCCTGTCTGCTTTCTATGACTTATTTACATTAAACATGATGCTTTACTACTGTTGTTAATTATTCTATCTGATCGAGTAGCAAAGAGCTCTGCAGTGGTTTTAAAAGTTTGAAAGATACTAATGAACCATGTAGGTGCCGCTATGATGGTACATGATAGAATCCAAACTTTCGGTGTAGCGTTTGAAGCATGTTATTGTAGACAAACTCCATTCAAAGAACACATTGAGATTGCAAAATCAAACACTGGAAAGCTATGAAATGCCAGAATTCAGGATGCATTATTGTAACTGTATCCCTCTTCCACAGGACTCCTTCACTCATTTCATGGATAGGGAGACTTGGTTTGATTATAACTCAGAACTGTCTCTGCAAAAAGAACATGTACATTGCATCACAACTTCATTTGTTGCAGAAATGATGAGGCAAGAGCTCCTTCCCCTATCACCTGTCACCCTTACTAAAAAAAGAGGAGACCAGAAGGCAGCGGGGGAAGGGTTTCTGATTCAGCAAACCATGTTCTTACTTATTCAGGACAGTCTATGTTACTAGGATAAAGTTTAAGTTAATAACATATTCAAACACTGTCCTAAACAGTTCATTTCATAGTACTTGAATTGAGTTAAAGGCCCAGATCCACCATGTCTTGACATGGCCATATCAATGAACACAAGTTAGATACCTAAGGAGTCAGGTGTCTGAGTGCCATTCTTGATCTAAGTAACACAATTATTCAAAGACCTAATATATTCCCTGAGGCTGACACACAAACCTCAACATCCTGTGTTATGCAAATAAATGTCCCTCCTTATTTACCTTACCCTCCAAGACTGGCTTCCTAAAGGTAGATTTGTGAGATTTCAGTGTTTCAGGGTGTGATGTGCACAGGCTTTCTTTTAGTTAAAATAGTTCTTTGCCATGACGTATCAGCGTTTAGATTTAAAATAACTGTTAAACATTTTAAGATCAATTTTTTCTCTGCTCACTATAAGCCTCATTCTGCTCCCATCAAAGTACAGCAAAACCCCATTGACTTCAATCAAGACCAAACACTGCCTATGGTTTTACAAAACTTATTAGTACTATCTTACATTTATATAGCATCTTTAATTCCCCAAATCCCACAGAGCTTTTTTGAACAAAACTGTTCTTTAAAAAAGTATCAACAGAGCAACGTGATTATACGTAACCTGCAGAGCTGGAAAGGATTAAACTCTACATGGTCATGCCAGTACAATAATGTTCACAGCTTGTAATTGGCAGCGGATTCTGCTATTGCTACTCTAATAAAGAAATGATTGTCCTCTCTCATGAGTGCACAATACCAGCATAGAGCAGGAGGCTGTCACACAGTCCTTCTGTGAGATGGCGGGAAACCACCATTGAATAAATGAGCAGCCACAGGTACCTCAGTATTTGTGCTGTGGATGCTAGCATTGTCTCTCTGTCAGAGTTATGCTACTCTGCCAGTTTGTGTCTTCTACAAGCTCCTTAAAAGCTATGGCATATTAGAAGTCTTATGGTTTGTTGTGAAGTATCTTCAAAGAAGATGAAAATTCCTAATGCACTGCAAAACGGTAAGGAGTATCCGTGCAGTAACTTTCACTGACAGAGAGGTTTCATATCTCAGGTAAAATAAATTTAAGAAGGTGAAAATTAATGGAAAAATCTCCTACATGAACTTCCTAAAGTTAAGGGTTTTTGAATATAACTAGAACTTTTTTTGGTTTGTGGACTGCAGAGGAAGAGCGCAAATTTCTTAAACCTTTCTTCTCACATGTTGTCATTACATTTCTGGTTTTATATAAACCCATCACATGCAGAGATGAAAAACAGAATGCATAAATAGTCTCTTTTTAAGAGTAATTTGCATACAAAATGTTAATTAATGTTTACTTGATATCTATCTACCAGACTGATTTGCAATATTTAGATCATCAGAATATTTTACAAACCAAGTATTAAATTAAAGTTCATTATACAATGGGTTCATCAATAAACAGACAAGATAGAGAGTATCTTAACAAAATGTTCAGTTAGTAACTGAAATTGCTTATATCGCCCAGAAACAGCATGCAGTGATAGTTCTTCTACAGGGGGTTAGAATTCTCTCATGAGTGTGGATCTCTGCCCTCTTCTTCTGTTCCGAAGCATGCTTTCCAAGTCTGGTCTACCAAAACAGAAATGGATGATTTTCCATACTTTTCGATCTGACTGATCCAGTTACTATGTGATCATATGTAGTATTAGCTCAGCAGATAAAACCTATTTTGGTTCCCACTACGGGCTTTATTCAGGGAGTTGTAACTACTGTGAAATAGCAGTGATAGTGTTTTCAAAACAAAGGATTATTTATTGACCGTTATGAGCATAGTAAGCACGAAAATCAATGAAGTAACAAAAGTTAGCGTATGCATTGTCTTAGTTAAGGTTAGACATTCTTCTACAATTTAAATATATTCATAAAAATGATAGTCATTATTCTATTCTAGGCTATCTGAAGGAAGGAATAGAGACAGCTACTGGTGTGCTGGAAGTGCTCACTGTGAGCTGTTTTCCTAGCATGTAATCCAATTTAAGGAAGATCTTAGTGATAGTGGTGCTTTCATTTTTTTGATGAAGAAAACTTTAGCGCTTTAAGGGTGAAAAATGCTTTCATTGGACACATCTGGGGAAGATACCTAATGTTAATGCTTTGATGGATACTTTAGAGTCTTCTGAAATTAGCCATCTGCCATACTATCTAATTAATGGCACTGCAGTCTCGCTATGTTTGGTGCTTCCTTTCCTTAGGAAACTGGTGACAACATCTCACTGTAGCAACATATTTCTGAATTTGAAAGGGAGAGGCAGACGAATCAGCTGTAAAGGAAGTAGTATTCTGGATGAATTACATCTCATAGCTTACTGTTGTTAAGTATCAAAAGCTTGCAGATGACTGAATAATAAGATATACTGTCCATATATTGCTGTGAGATCACCTAGAGAAAACAAATAATAAAGTGAGTTTCTACATGCATTGTTTCTTGCCAGATAATCCCTACAATGCAGAAGCCACAACTAACATTAGGGTAGTAAAGCATCTGCTAAAACTTTCCTTACAAAAAGCTACCAGGAATTTACCCAGTAATGAGATACAGCTCTTGGCTCAAACTTGTCCCAGAGGGGCTTGGTTATAATAGCAGAGCTTCCTAATTATTCTAGAATTGATTTATACACTTCCTGTTCAGATTTATGCAGCTGGAAAGCTTGTCGGTCTCTACATTATGACTAGGAACTGAATTCTGAGTAATTACTTCTCTTTAATTTGTTTTCTAACTTTCTGAATGAATTGGGTTACTTTTTCCTCAGTCTGGAAATGTGTGTGTATGCAAGTATGTTTAACACTTGAGACAAAATTTCCATTTTTAAGACAGAAGAGTAGGAAAATGATCCCCAAAAATCACATGGTAGAAGCCAGCATTCATTTCGCTTCTTATTACTTCAGTTTGATGGTAATTTTCCCAAGCATCCTCAAAATTTGACACTTGCACGCTTTGAATATGCAGCTCGGTGGTGGTGCATTCTGCTCACGTGAAAATGTGAGCTTAGCTTAAACATTGAATACGTTATCTGAATACCCTCAGGAGATATTAACAGAGTTGTTAGAAGAAGTTTTATTTGGTGAGCAGAATAGAGTCTATCTTGACTCTTCTTTTCTTTTGAATGTATATAGAGAACAGTCTGCTTTTACAAGACTTGAAATATCTAAACTAAATCTATCGTGCATTTGCCAGCAGTAGCTCTGCTGTTTGCTGTCACGTAAAGTACTTCATATTCGTTCAGATAGAAACATATTGGTTCACTCTATGTCTATGATTACTAGATGGGACAAAAGAGGCAATAAAAAGCAGACAAGAGAGCAACAGAGAAAAGGAAGTCTAAGACAAAATCTGAAATCAAGCTTATGACCATCCTGACACATCTGTCAGGATTGTCTGTCTTTTTAGTAGTCCCATCCATATTCCTCTTCATCATTTCTTTCTTTTCCTCTATATCTCCCTTAAGTATCTACTATCCTTCTACATTCTTTGTATATCTGTATATTTCTCACGACTTCTGTATCCATCTAGGTTCTTGCTCCTTCATACTCAGTTTCACAGCCTGTTTTCCCTTCTCACTCCTCTCACCTATTCTGGTTCCTTTTTTTACCCCACTTTCTGTGCCTCTTCTCTGCAGTCATTTTTCAATTGCTTGTTCCCTTTCTTCTTGCTTTTGTCATTTACCCATCTCTGGATTGCCTTTTTGCTCTCTTAGTCATTCTACTTTTTGTTTCTCCAGTAGTTTTGAAGTGGGTCCTTATTGCCTGTGTTACTTTTTCAAGCTTCTGTCTCTTGTTTTTATCTTCCATTTACCTCCTTTATTTCTTTACTAACCCTAGCCATGAGCATTTGTAGAGCATTTTTTGCCATGCTCTACAGTTCTCTTTACCATTAACTACACTACTTGTTTTCCTCCCCTTTCCTATCTTGCCATTCTTCAGTAGAAAAGGTCATTGAAATATGGGGGAGTTTTTGTCAGCACACTGATGCTGCACACCTGATCCATGCTGTTTAAATAGTCATTTCCTT